>NC_139459.1:133400000-135800000 GCF_057233095.1 Heloderma suspectum
ATGGAAGAAGGTTTAAAAGGAACTGGAAGAAAGGAACCTTGCCACACTTGAGAGTTGGGTTTTTGGGTTGTTGTTGTTTTGCAATCCCTTTGGCCTCTGAGATTTCACCTGGCATTAGGGCTAGACATTTGCTTTTTAAAAAGAAAGAAAAAAGAAAGAAAGAAATGAAATGAAATTCCTAGGAACCTGAATTTTGAAACCTATATCACATTTTGCAGGTTTTCTGTGCTTCTGCAAAATGAGATCACATAGATGGAGTTAGATATATGTGAATGGATTGTGATAATAACTTAGTCATTAATTGTCCCCCCCCCAACTAACCAGAGGGGGGAAAAATAATTTCACCCCCCCACCACCAAACACCTTATTCCATATCTACAGTCATCTGAATCCTGGCAAGGAACATGGATGTTTGAGTCTCTGGGGAAACAATTGTGTCATTTTTGTAACCTCTATTTTCACATTCACAGTTTAGACACCATCAACAAAAGATTGATTAAAAGCAGCAGATGCATATTTGAGTTATGATCTTAACCTTCCGGGTGAATGCTATTTATGATTTTTTAAAAAATTTTTTGCAAGGGATGATCTATACCTTTCTAGTGTGTGCCTGGAGAGAGTGAGAGAGCAAGCAGAAATCGTTTTATAGAAGAAGAAAAATAATTACTCTCGGAATAGATGTAATTGCTGTGATGTCTCTACAGAAAATGAGAATTACAATCTTAATTATGATTACTGTGGGGTTAGACAGAAGTCCCAGCACACCATCAAGAATTGAGGCTCTTTCACCAGTGCTGCTTTTGTAACGTATCATGATGAGAATAGCCAACTATTAAGAATTAAATGGGAAAAGAAATGTTTGATTGGTTGGGTTTTAAAGGGTCATGAGGTTGAGTAGATCTATCAGTAATGTTCTACTGAAATAAACTATCAAAACTTTTAACAAACTGATGAATACTGCTGAGCTGGTCATGGTGAAGGTTGGTTTTAATTAGTCATCTTTTCCAGTACGGTATTATAAAACTGAATTACTACCTTACACGGATTTTCTATGGATAACCTTTGAGTGACTAGAGGGATAGCATAGGTTATGGTGGAGGTCAGCAACTTGTGACTTCTTGGCCAAATCCAGCCCCTAGACACTGTCCAGCTCTACAGTAAATAATCCAGAGTCAAAAGAGAAGCATGGAAAGAGGGTGAGTTGTTGCCATGTGACCTGCTGACAAGACACTTCAGAGGTGGGACCTTTTCATTGGGAAATCTTGCCATATCTACCTTTCATCGTTTTTTTTGGTTACTTGCCCACAATATGGTGAAATCAAATCAAATACATACATACAGTATGAAGGATTTTTTTTTAAAAAATGCTGAATTTTGTGTGGTCAGATGAGAACTCAGCAATGCCACCTGAAGTGCTCTTCTTTTCCCTAAAGGCACAATCCTAGACAGAAAAGAGTCCTACAATTCTCAGCTGCCCCAGCCAGCTGTGGAGTTGTAGCACTTTTTTACTATCTAAATCTTCAAAGGATTGCACCCTAAATTTAAAATTTCTATTTAACTTGGTGTCCTGTGTCTCCTTTTGTGACCCATATCATTATAAATAGCATGTCATTAAAAGTGTTGAGTGTTTCATCAATTCATTTGATGAATTAATTTGTGCAGGATCTTTCGCATTAAAAAAGTTAATCCTGAAAAATTATTTCTACGTTTAGAGTTTTTTGATGTGGGCCAGGACTGAAGACAATGGAAAATAAAGAGGAAACCTCCTGGGGTGGGGTGGGAAGGGGGAGTCTTGTCTTCTTCTTGGGATAACTGACAATGTAAATGACACCTAATCTCCTACCCCCCTGTTTTTTTTTTGGTTTGCATTTCCAGTAACTCAGAAGGGCAGAACTCATAATTCAGAGCAGGCACAGCATGACCTGAGAGTGACCTTTGGACTGTGCACGGGTGTGAGGTTTGAATTTTAATTTATACCTAGGGGCTAAACAACACTGTTATGGGATCCCCTGCATTTGCCATAACATGAAGTTGCTGGTTTGGGACAAATTTCCCGAATGTACCAGGTAAAGAAGCTCAGTCTATGGTAGACACATTTTCATGAAATGTATTTGAGTGCTGAGGCAAATTTTGTGGCCAAATTGGGTGACCATTAAAAAACAAAACCAAACCGGAGCAGGAGGTGCGGGGGGGGGGGGAGGAAGAGGTCTGAGGGAAAGAGGGGGGGAGGAAGAGGACTCTGAGGGAAAGAGGGGGGGAGGAAGAGGACTCTGAGGGAAAGAGGGGGGAGGAAGAGGTCTCTGAGGGAAAGAGGGGGGGAGGAAGAGGTCTCTGAGGGAAAGAGGGGGGGAGGAAGAGGTCTCTGAGGGAAAGAGGGGGGGAGGAAGAGGTCTCTGAGGGAAAGAGGGGGGGAGGAAGAGGTCTCTGAGGGAAAGAGGGGGGGAGGAAGAGGTCTCTGCGGGAAAGAGGGGGGGAGGAAGAGGTCTCTGCGGGAAAGAGGGGGGGAGGAAGAGGTCTCTGCGGGAAAGAGGGGGGGAGGAAGAGGTCTCTGCGGGAAAGAGGGGGGGAGGAAGAGGTCTCTGCGGGAAAGAGGGGGGGAGGAAGAGGTCTCTGCGGGAAAGAGGGGGGGAGGAAGAGGTCTCTGCGGGAAAGAGGGGGGGAGGAAGAGGTCTGCGGGAAACAGGGGGGGAGGAAGAGGTCTGAGGGAAAGAGGGGGGGAGGAAGAGGTCTGAGGGAAAGAGGGGGGGAGGAAGAGGTCTGAGGGAAAGAGGGGGGGAGGAAGAGGTCTGAGGGAAAGAGGGGGGGAGGAAGAGGTCTCTGAGGGAAAGAGGGGGGGAGGAAGAGGTCTCTGAGGGAAAGAGGGGGGGAGGAAGAGGTCTCTGAGGGAAAGAGGGGGGGAGGAAGAGGTCTCTGAGGGAAAGAGGGGGGGAGGAAGAGGTCTCTGAGGGAAAGAGGGGGGAGGAAGAGGTCTGAGGGAAAGAGGGGGGAGGAAGAGGTCTGAGGGAAAGAGGGGGGGAGGAAGAGGTCTGAGGGAAAGAGGGGGGAGGAAGAGGTCTGAGGGAAAGAGGGGGGAGGAAGAGGTCTGAGGGAAAGAGGGGGGAGGAAGAGGTCTGAGGGAAAGAGGGGGGAGGAAGAGGTCTGAGGGAAAGAGGGGGGGAGGAAGAGGTCTCTGAGGGAAAGAGGGGGGAGGAAGAGGTCTCTGAGGGAAAGAGGGGGGAGGAAGAGGTCTGAGGGAAAGAGGGGGGAGGAAGAGGTCTGAGGGAAAGAGGGGGGGAGGAAGAGGTCTGAGGGAAAGAGGGGGGAGGAAGAGGTCTGAGGGAAAGAGGGGGGAGGAAGAGGTCTCTGAGGGAAAGGGGGGGAGGAAGAGGTCTGAGGGAAAGAGGGGGGAGGAAGAGGTCTGAGGGAAAGAGGGGGGGAGGAAGAGGTCTGAGGGAAAGAGGGGGGAGGAAGAGGTCTGAGGGAAAGAGGGGGGGAGGAAGAGGTCTCTGAGGGAAAGAGGGGGGAGGAAGAGGTCTCTGAGGGAAAGAGGGGGGAGGAAGAGGTCTGAGGGAAAGAGGGGGGAGGAAGAGGTCTGAGGGAAAGAGGGGGGGAGGAAGAGGTCTGAGGGAAAGAGGGGGGAGGAAGAGGTCTGAGGGAAAGAGGGGGGAGGAAGAGGTCTCTGAGGGAAAGGGGGGGAGGAAGAGGTCTGAGGGAAAGAGGGGGGAGGAAGAGGTCTGAGGGAAAGAGGGGGGGAGGAAGAGGTCTGAGGGAAAGAGGGGGGAGGAAGAGGTCTGAGGGAAAGAGGGGGGAGGAAGAGGTCTCTGAGGGAAAGGGGGGGAGGAAGAGGTCTGAGGGAAAGAGGGGGGGAGGAAGAGGTCTGAGGGAAAGAGGGTATGGAGGAACGGGAACGGCAGTAAGGTGTTTATTTTCTTCTGTTGGGAGCCTCTAAAATAAAGGCTGCGTCGGGGTGCAACAGATTCCTCAAATCTGTTGCACCCCAACAGATCCTGCACCGTCTGTCCTAACAGCAGATCCCCCCCGTTAGATTACAGACGGCGCCGTGAGGTAATTTTCTGACAGAAAAAATTGCTCCAGCAGGGGCGCAAAAAAGAACAAGCGAGGCGGCGCCGCCGCCCGCCGCCGCCGCCTCGCACCGCCTGGCGAGTAGCTCTGGAGGCACTCCCGTCCTCGCGTAGGAAACGCTGCTGCCGACGTGCTGGCCCCGGGTCACGGTTACGGAGACAGCGGGGATGTGGCAAACCTCCCACAGGCGGCAGCGTCCCTCTCTCTCCCCTCCCGCTCCCATACACACACAGCCTCTCTCCGCTGCTGCTGCTGCTGCTGCTCCTTCCCTCTCTGTCTGGCGCTAGAAAAGGTGCAGAGCGCTTGTGAGGGAGGGGGGGGAGGGGGAGGGGGAGGGGGGAGCACGCACACGTCACCCATCTCCACAACCTAGATAAGTCCCTGGCACTTCGGCGTAGTTATTAGCGGCTGTAAACCTGAGTGCGGAGAGAGCTGATCCGGGCAAGCCAGCGTGCTTTTCGTTCGTGGTGGCAAACTCGCCGGTGGGCTCATGAGCATCGCTACCAGGCGGCGACTGACTCCATCCCTCAGCGCTGACGGGAGGAGCTCCTTCGCGTTGCCTGGCGTCCGCTGAGGCTCCTGCTCGGGGCTTGACGATGCTCGCAGAGAGGTGCCTCGGATTAATATATCCCGGCTTGTGTCTCTGGGCGTCCTTGTTCCTGTCTTTTTTAAAAGGTGCGTTCTGGATTTCGCTGATAGGATGCTGATGTTGATGATGCTCCTTCCTCACACGGGCTGTTCTGATTTCCCTGGAGAGATGCATCTAGAAACTTTTTCATGGGCTGTCATTTGTCCCCAGTAAAATCAAGGGGCTGCACGCCAATGGCTGAAATGGGGGGACAGTAGAGCAGAGGTGCTGCTGTTTTTAAATTGTAAACTGAAGTATTCCTGACCTTTTTGGCGCTGAAAACGGGGGCGTGGGCGTGGGCGTGGGGGGGGGGGGAGAAACGTTGAAAAAATGATTACAGGAAAAAATGTGCTAGAGTTTTTTGTCTTGTTTTTCTTGCTCTAACAACTTTCTCTGTGAAAAGAAATATCAGCAATAGGAATGAGAGGCTGTGATAGGTACAAATATATTTAACATTTTCAGATATGACAAGATAAAGTAGGAGAGAATTAAGAGCACTCATGGATTGTTTTATTGGACTGTACATGTATGGGGAAGGGAGATTAACGTTCTTTGTTACAACCTTTTTCTGCTTTATTTCTTTAACTTCTTTTTTGTATAACACAGGTTCCCAAGTCAGGGGTGGATTTATTTATTTTTAAATAAGAGTATTAACTAGAGAGATGCAACCTGACTCACTCTGTCATTGGTACACTATTGGATTTAATCTTTAACCTATCATGCCAGTGGGTCTAAATAGGTATTGGTTTAACTTTAGTTGGTGGATCAGGCTGGATATGAATCTATCATATAAGATACACAAAAATGAATCTATAGTGAATCTATAATGTATTCCAATGATTTATAGCTACAATAAGGTATACAATTGAACAGGAGTGATGCAGTTCAGAACATACTACAGGAAAATTGAAATCCAGGCTAAAGGCTAAAAGATGGATAGTATAGCTGTCCTAAGACATATTCAGCAGACCATCATAAAAGTTTTAGGGGTTCCTAAATAAAGATAAATAAAAATAAGTGTCAGTGCAACACATAGGGAAAACCTCTGAATATCTGAGAAACTTGGTTTGACTTAGCCGAAGGGAAATCTGTTCCAATCTAGATCAGTCATAACCTCATTTAGGAGCCTTAAGCAAATTACACACTCTCTCCCAGATCCTGCCTCAATTCTCCTTCTGTAAAATGGGGAAAATATTGGCTTATTTTATAGGGTTGCTGTGGAGAGAAATACAAAAAACTTGTAAAGCACTTTGCTCATTGAAAGGGTATAATTTCACTTTCCTCCCGCCCCAAATTTGGTTAACAACAATTCTAATTGTAAATATGAAAACGTAACATTTCCATTAAGCAGAGGATTTCACACACACACATATTCAAAGTGGTAAAACTAGAGGTGAGGAAAGAAGAGCTCCTTGATGTTCAGGGTTTC
This sequence comes from Heloderma suspectum, assembly GCF_057233095.1. Lineage (NCBI taxonomy): Eukaryota > Metazoa > Chordata > Lepidosauria > Squamata > Helodermatidae > Heloderma > Heloderma suspectum. The sequence continues at coordinate 133,406,120 of NC_139459.1, forward strand.
TCTATTCCTTTTGCCTGCTATCTTTAAAAAAAACTTGTTAGAATTATTTACAGTGCTAATCATATGATACTCATATTATTTGTAAATCAGTTAGAATGGAAACTGTGCAATGGATAATATATAACCCACAGTGCAATCATATACATGTTTACTTAGAAGTAAACACAATTTATTTCAATGAGACTTACTCCCAAGTAAGTGTATACAGGATTGCAGCCCCAGTTTCCTTGACCCGGCAAAGCCAATCTGGGTGCAGAGGCAAGCTTCTACATGTGGATTCCCTTACCGACTGAGTAATCTGAGCACTAAATCATGCTGTTAAAGTTGCCAGTGAAGTCTGCAATTGGCAGATCAGATTACCAGATTTGGAGGATCCATTTCAGAGTCTGGGTGAAATGCTGATTCAGAACTGAGCTCAAAAGGGATCCATGGGATTCCAGTGAGGTCCTCAGATGTCTGAAGGGACCTAGAGGCTATGCTGATTCATAACTAATTGGTGGGGGTGGGTTGAGGAATGACCCAGATTGTGTTGTTCAGTCGTTCAGTCGTGTCCGACTCTTCGTGACCCCATGGACCATAGCACGCCAGGCCTTCCTGTCCTCCGCTCTCTCCCGGAGCATGCTCAAGTTCATATTCATTGCATCCGTGATGCTATCTAGCCATCTCATCCTCTGCCGTCCCCTTCTCCTTTGGCCTTCAGTCTTTCCCAGCATCAGGGTCTTTTCCAGGGAGTTTTCTCTTCGCATTAGGTGGCCAAAATATTGGAGCTTCAGCTTCATTATCTGTCCTTCCAATGAGCACTCAGGGTTGATTTCCTTTAGGATGGACTGATTTGACCTCCTTGCAGTCCAGGGGACTCGTAAGAGTCTTCTCCAGCACCACAGTTCGAAAGCATCAATTCTTCGGCGCTCAGCCTTCTTTATAGTCCAGCTCTCACAGCCATACATTACTACTGGGAAAACCATAGCTTTGATTAGACGGACCTTTGTCGGCAAGGTGATGTCTCTGCTTCTTACTATGCTGTCTAGGTTGGCCATAGCTTTCCTCCCAAGGAGCAAGCGTCTTTTAATTTCATGGCTACAGTCACCGTCTGCGGTGATCTTGGAGCCCAGATTAATTCCTGTTTATCAAGAGTATATCCAGGTAATCACTTGAGATTGATTATAGCATTTTCTACACATTGCACTGAATGCGTGGAGTGCACCATCTCCGCTCCTGAACTCCACACATACAGTTTAATGTGTGCAGAAACCCTACACACATAGAACTATTGGCGTGTAGTGGTCTTTCTGTGTGATTAGAAACCCTGGAAAAGCTTTCTGTTGAACATGCATAGGATACATGCACATATTAAGCTTAAGACGTGGAGGCTGGGAGAGGGGAAGGCATGCACGAGCCTATTCCTTCCCATCCATGCATTCAATGTAACATGTGAAAAGTGCTTATCAATTGGACCATGTGGTGGTGGCGGCTTGTCTGCTCATCCCTCAGTGCTCTGCATTGAGCACACCGACCAGCAAGCATGGTTTCCTTTTGCAGGGTTGGGTCATGCATGCAGCATTGAAAAGATGGTTGCTCAGAACTGTCAGCTTTGACAGCTCCAATCACTTCTTTAGTGGGATGCTGGGATGGAATTTATACCCACTTTTCTCCATCCTAACAAGTCAGTGCCATTACTAATGCTGACAGCTTTGGTCAAGTGTTCAAGAGCTGCGCACATGGACAGTGCAGTGCTGCCTAGAGGGCTACTAAACCTGGAGAGACTCCCAGCTAGGGTACGATCCCATCTCCAGTCTAAAGGGGGTTGTATCTGGGAAAAGCTCTCAAATTCTCTTTTTCCCCAAATTCAGTAGGACTGCTAGTCATCGTCACTCTTGGTACTCATTTAGTGCTTCTCGCAAAGTACTCACAATGCTTCATATACTTTCTTCCAGTAATCCCTATGATTATTAGTATTATTGGTTGCTTGTGGGCTGAGCAGCCCAATCCTATGCATATTTTCTTGGAAGTAAGCCTTATTGTAATGGGATTTACTCTCAGGTAAGTGTGCACAGGATTGTGTCCTGGGAAGGAAATATATGCTTGCAATCTACCTCCTACAAAGTACAGGTTGTCCTCTGTCAGAAATACCTGATCAACCTACAACATCCACTTTATTAGTCCCCTTGCTCATGGGTTGTCTGAATCATTTTGCATGCCTCTACAACATGTAATACAAAAACTGGAGTGACACACGACGCTGTTGTAAGCAGAATTTGACCATGTCCAAAGAAGGCAAGGCTAATGCCTTCTAAATACAAAGAAAAAGAGAAAGCATAGAATAGATGGTGTGTGAATTTTGTAAATGAAAACAGGTTTCTCCATACTTTCAATCACCCCTTATTACAATTCTCAGGAAAGGGTTATATTTTAAGTGTAAAATATATTAGACTAACATATAGTCTCTTACCAATTTCTGCTTTAATAGTGGCAAATATAATACATGACTACTACCAACCTTTAAGCAATAACATTTAGCTTTGTCTACAGTAATGGGTAAAAAGTATGACCTGGAAGCTTACGGTTCAAATCTCCATGAATTCTCTGAATGAGCCTGGGGAAACCACTGTCTCTCAGTCTTGTTGCTCCATCCCCAATCTGTAATAAGGGAATAACAATTCCACCCTGCCTTACAGGATTATCCTAAGTATATGAAACATTTTTAGCTCTAATAATACTATGCATAGAATCATAGAATAGTAGGCTTGGAAGGGGCCTACAAGGCCATTGAGTCCAACCCCCTGCTCAATGCAGGAATCCAAGTCAGAGCATTCCTGTCAGATGGCTGTCCAGCCTCATCTTGAATGCCTCCAGTGTGGGAGAGCCCACTACCTCCCTAGGTAAGTGGTTCCATTGTCATATTGCTATAACAGGAAGTTTTTCCTGATGTTCAGCCGGAATCTGGCTTCCTGTAACTTGAGCCCATTATTCTGTGTCCTGCACTCTGGGATGATCGAGAAGAGATCCTGGCCTTCCTCTCTGACAACCTTTCAAGTACTCGAAGAGCACTATCATATGTCCCCTCAGTCTTCTCTTCTCAAGGCTAAACACGCCCAGTTCTTTCAGTCTCTCTTCATAGGGACTGAATGATGGCAATTAGAGATGTGTGCAGTGTAGTCCTATGAGATCTACTCAGAAGTAAATCCAACTGAATTCAGTGGGGTTTACTCACAGATATGTGTGAGAGAATTGCATCCTAAAATTCAGTAGAGCCTGAGATTTGGGCTGGATTTCAAGGTTCTTCTCAAGTGGAATTCCACAGTGTGAACGCCTCCAGACCTGTTCAGTGTTCTCTAGACATTACCACACAGAGATCATCATCAGTGTATGCCAGCTCCCAAACGTTTCTTAGCAGTCTGCATAGTATACTATAGATTGAACATATCTCCAACCCCTGCAGTCACCCAGGGGACCAGGAGCAAATAGTTATCTGTGTCCTACAGGCTGCAGTCTACCCAAACACCTTACATCAGCAGTTCTCAACCTGTGGATCGCGACCCCTTTGGGGGTCGAACGACCCTTTCACAGGGGTCGCCTAAGACCATCGGAAAACACATATTTCCAATGGTCTTAGGAACCGAGACACCGCTCCTCTATCCCTCTCCAGGCAGGTCCGCCCACATGCAGATACGCCCACATACGAGTACCCGGCATGATGACATCATCGCGCCAACCCCATCACATACACCCCATACAAATACAGGTGTATGTGACAGGGTTGGCACCATAATGTACTTATGTGGACCAGTCACACATGTGTAGAGAGCAGCTACTGTGTAGAGAGCAGCTGCTGTGTTGAAAGCAACTACTCTGTTAAAAGCAGCTACTGTGTTGAAAGCAGCAGTATTGGAGGTAAAACGACACTTCATGAATTATAATTACTGGGTTAATGTAAAATCATATACTGTAAAATCATCAACTACTGCAAAAAAAAAAAAAATCTGTACCATGGGAACTTAATCTGGATGCTGATTGGTCTTTTTATATTCAGCTGTGGTTGATGTGAATACTGCCCCCTTGTGATAGTAACAGGTATGTAAAAAAAACAACACAGAGAATGGTAAATCATAGGAAACTTTAATGAACTGTATTGACTGAACTATGCCATGTATCATCTTTTGTATTATTAAAGCTGTTGTTATATATTATTTTCATTAGCAAACCATCCCATGACAATGGATCAGATATTTACATTACGATTCATAACAGTAGCAAAATTACAGTTATGAAGTAGCAACGAAAATAATTTTATGGTTGGGGGTCACCACAACATGAGGAACTGTATTGAAGGGTCGCAGCATTAGGAAGGTTGAGAACTACTGCCTTAAATGTTTTGCATGATGCACGGTGCATTCAGTATTGCACAGAATGATGAGAACTCTAGTTCCCATGGGCAATGTGATGTTGAATGCAGTGGGAGAGTGTTCATGGCTATTATGCAGCCTTTAAAGGCTATGCAGCAGGGATCAGATCATCCCTATCCTATCCTGGCTGACTTCATGGGATGGTGGTCTGCAGAACTGGGTTAATCCAAGATTGCAGCCTGCCCAGGAAGCTCTAGTCTCTGCTGTACAGCAATGATGTCATTGTCGGCAGTACAGGAACCTCTGGAAGCTGGCAAGGGTCCTGTTTCAGGCACAAGCTGCCAGTGGCCCTAGAATTATATAGCAAACTGATTCCTAATTTTTCTGCAGAATTGCTCTGGCTGGGTTTCATCCACCCAAACTGATGGGTGGTGGCAGCCTAAGAAGCATTTTGCAACAGGAGAAAAGGAAGAGACTTTCCTTATCCATTTCCATTTTGGTGCACATGCTACTTCTGCTCTTCATGAATAGTAGGTGAGTAAGTAACAATGGAGGGTCGGATGCTCTGGGAAGACAAAGAAAAGGGGAACAGAAAAGGAATTCAGTGGTTCTAGCACTGAGTGTGAATTACTGGAGGGTAAACAGCTTTAGTTTGCCATTCCCACATTGGTCTAGTCTGGTTTGTTGCAGGGCCAGCCCTACCATTAGGCAGGATGAGGCAGTTACCTTTAGGCAATCTCTAACACCTTTGGGAAATCTCTGATTTGTTGTGTGATTGGGGACCCAAAGAGGCAACTTACTCCCAAGGCTGGCACTAGCACCTGACAAAGTTGGGCTCAGGGCCCATGGACATTTGAAGGACCCACTGAGCTCAGTCCCAGCACAATCACTAATCTACCATTCTGCTGTTTTTCTGGATCCAGTAGACCAGCCTTCCCCTGACTGGGGGTGATGGGAGTTGTAATCAACACATCTGGAGGGCATCAGGTTGGGGAAGGCTGCAGTAGACCAATGGAGATTGTGGATTAAGGGTTGCAGAAGTGACATGAGACGAGAGGTGCTTCCCTCACAGGAAATTTTGTCCATGTGTAATTCTGTCCGTATGTAATGCTCCATTTCAGCCAGGCATTTTTGAGGGTTGGGGGAGTGTGGGAGTCAGAGCCACATGTAGAATTTCTGTTCTGACCTAACCCTAATCCACCTCACTTCTGTGATTAAAAGTCACAGAAGTAACTTAGTTGTGAACTCTCAAAGACAGAGGTAATTGCCCCCAGGCTCACAGCTTTCAAGTTTAATAAAGGGTATCCTGTATACCTGATTTGGTGAGGGTTCCCCCCCCCCCTTTCATGTAGCCTTCTCCAGCCTCTTGTTGGAGGGAAGCAGGCACTGAAGATCCCAACTAAGCTTGCCAGTCTGCAGCCCAGAGAATGTGCTGGGGCCGCTTCTGCCATTTCTTCCCTGTTCCTTTCACTCTTTTCACCTGCAGTGGCAAATGGGACTTCATGCTTGCCCAATTACACATGTGGAAGAAGGGCAGGAAAAGGACCAGGGAAGAAATGTGTGGAAGTAGTCATGGGTACCTCATCTGCTGCTTTCTCAATGTGTTTAAGTGTAAACACAAAAGACACAGGCACCAGCACTGGCCTGCAGGGAAAACAGCTCAGGCTCATCTCCATAGTCCAAGACCAAGACAGGTTCATTAAAATTAATGCAGCTTGTGACAATGGAATAGTTTGGAGATCAGCATCCCAGTCAAGCAGGAATTATGAGGCTCCATAATATTAAAAAATGCCCTTAGTACTATAATAAATTAGGTCAGGCCTGCCACAACTTGTGGCCTGCCAAACTGAACATGTCCCATCGATTGTGCCCTGTGTTTAACAACCCCTCAGTTTGCATAGTCTCAGGCAGACAATAACAATAAATAGTTTATAAAGCCTTGGTGAGCTGCTATACACCGCTGGTAGGCTGTGTTGAGCTTTATGGATCACAAGTTGGGCAGGCCTCATTTGGGTTGACAAGAGTGGTCCATATCAGGGAGGCCATGGAAACACTTACACAAGAGGTGCGGAAGGGCAGGCTATGTAGAAACCATGCACCAAGCTGGATTAGAGTGGCCATTTGTGAATCGCCAAAAAAGAGGACATGCATAATTGAAAAAGAGGACATCAATTTGCATATGCTAATTTATATGTATAGAAGTAAATGTAGAAGTAATTATTATATTAGAAATAATTATTTAGAAATCATTATTGTATTAAATGGAAATAAAATAAAAATAATAACTGCTTAGGGATTTTAATATAGTAAGAAGTAAAAAACTATTATAAAGAAATACATAGATAAAATACATTACTTCTCACCATAGTGTGGAAGTCTGATCTGTGTGCCTTGCTGAATCTGCTGTCCAGGTGCTGTTGATGAGCAACTTCAAGGCCCAGCACTTTCTTGTGATGGTTCTTTATCTTTATACAGGACTTGGACTGGACAGCCCTTCAATTAGAGAATGTCTTCAAAATGGAGGATAGTCCTCTCTGGCAGGTCTTCAAATAGAGGACTGTTCTTGGTAAAAGAAGACACATGGCCACCCTAAATTGCTACACAGGACACATTGGATTGTATCTAGTCTTAGTCCTACTTAAAGTAGACCCACTGAAATGAATGGGACTTAAATTGGACTAACATTGGATGCTACCCTCATGCTTCCTGTCAGGATGACAGTGTGGAACAATTGCCTTCTGTGGTAGTGGTTCTCAACTTGTTTCAGTCCATGGACCACCAGGCCAATCAAAAACAATTTGTGGACCACCTCCTTTTATTTATTTATTTTTGGTTGAGACATGATTAAAAAGAGCAAACACAGTTTGTTTTGAAATTTATTTATTTATTAGATATTTGGATTCTCTTCTCACTGACAAACTTTTCAATGTTTGGAGTGGTACTTCATAATGCACAACTAATATCGCTTTCGACTGCGAGCTGATTCCTCTGTTTGGACTTAACATGCAATAAACACGAAAATCCCATCTGACAAATATAATATGCATCTGACAAATATGATGCAAATAGCAAAAGAAATCTGTGTGTGCTGACAGATTTAGGTAACTCCCGGTCATGCTGGCCCAAAATTTACTTACTCTCATAGCTTCCATAAATGACTGAAAATTTGCATCCAAATGGCTTCCTTTTTCCTAAGCATGGCATCCACACATGGAAATTGAACCAAATTATTGCCTTCGACTCTTACCATCCAGAGTTCCAATTTGTCAAGAAAAGTGTTGATGATGCTTTGGTGAGAGAACAGATTTGCACCTTTCCCTTGCGGCCAAAGATTCCATTTGTTCAAGATTCCAAAAATGTGAACAAGATATGCAAGTTCTAAATTTGACTGTCAGCACATTTCAGAATTCCTCTTTCCCTTGAGCCTGGAGAAACAAATCCAACTCCTCTCTCAACTGAACAGCTCCATTGAGTATGTTCCCTGCTGACAACCACCGTACAGAAGTGTAGAACAGCAACACGCCAAAGTCAGAACCCGCGTCCTGGCAACATCTTTTGAACAGCCTGGTGTTCAGAGCTGATGATTTCATGTAATTCACCACTTTCACCACCACTTTGAAAACGGTGTTGAGTTGATTGGCAATGTTTTTGACACCAAAGCTTCCCTATGAATGAAGCCATGAACTCCGGTTACCATTGGAGCATGCTGTTTCACCAATGCTTGGAAGCCAGATCTTGAATCCAGCATGGCAGGTGCACCATCAGTGATTTGCCCAATCCAGGCCATGCACTTCAAAGAAATTGTTAAATTTTTAACAATTTCCATCACATCCTGAGCCTTTGTGGTGGTATCAAGAGTCTTACAAAAAAGAAACTCATCTTTGAAGTTTCCCTCAGCCATATATCGTGTTAACACCAATAGCTGAAAGCACAATGCGACGTCGGTCGATTCATCCAATTGTACTTACATTTTACAACTTAAATTATAAAGAAACTAAAACAGCACATTTAGCACAGAATGAATGACACAGTAACAACTCGACATGATGGTGGGAGCTACACTCACAAACTACACATATCTAGACGGGTCACTCCTACCTTCCGCCAAAACCAAGTTTTTAGTTGTGGCCCAGCCAGTAAGTGGCACTGCTGTTGTACAAAAGTGTACAAATGTAAATAATGGGAGAAGAGCACTTTGTTTTATTGCACTGTTTCCCTCCGGGAAAGAAGGTTGAGTTGTGTAAATATGCTGACTCTAAAACGTTTTTATACCCAAAAACTTTCTCTGACAATGGTATCTATATTTCATTTTATGCTGTTATATATTTGTGTGGGCCACTGAAAAAGGCACCATGGACCACCAGTGGTCTATGGATCACCAGTTGAGAGCCACTGTTCTATGACAAAATAATTCATGGCAAGGCATTATTATTCTATACAGTTTTCCTGTATTTTTAATGTATTTCTGTTTAGGATGTAATACAGATGAACAATGAAGGAAAGGATTCATTAATGTGACAGCTTCTGTACAGTGTCAGCAGCAATGTGTCAGGCTAGCAGCCAGTTCTGTGAGTAGTTCTTTCACATGGTTGAAGGTGCATTTAATTAAAAAAAAACTTGCCTCAGGCACTGATTTGGCAAAGCAAGTAAGGCATGTGCTTTACTTTGTAATCATTGCCATCGGGTGCATTTGATCACCCTAGGACAGACTTCCCCAACCTGGTGTCCTCCAGATGTGTTGAACTGCAACTTCCATGATTCCTAGCTAGCAATAAAGGAAGACAGGGCTCTTGCACCTTTAATAGCTGTGTGAACCAGTGTGGTGTAGTGGTTAGAGTGTCGGACTGGGACTTGGGAGATCTGGGTTCTAGTTCCTACTTGGCCATGAAGCTCACTGGATGACTTTGGGTGAGTCACTGACTCTCAGCCTAACCTGCCTCATATGGTTGTTGTGAGGATAAAATGGAGAGGAGCAGGTCCCTGTAAGCCACCTTGGGGTCCTTGAAGGAAGAAATAAGGCAGGATATAAATGTAATTAAAAAAAGAAAAGGGAATTCTGGAAGGGGCATCTTGGCTTGAAATGGGAAAGAAGCTGCACCTGCTTAAAAGGTGGTGTCATGTTAGGTTTCCGTAAGAGCTGTGTGTCCAAAGAAACTTCTTTTGCAAGTGAAGGAAAAAATTCTCAGCAAGGTTTAAAGGCCTGCTCTGGGTCATACTGAATATCTTCCAAGCAGGGTGCTTTAAGACCATTAGCTGTGATTACCCTTTTTAAAACTGTTGTATTTTTAATTTAATATTTTTATGTTATGTTTTGGTTAATGTTATTATTATCAGTCACCTTGAGTGCCATTTTTAGTGGAAAGGCAGGATATACATTTAATTAATACATAAAACATTGCAGAATAACTCCAGCAATGTAATCAGTATAAGCTGTAACTTTAGCAGTGTTGAGAGCTGGTATGGCAGAGTGGCTTAAGGGCCTGGATAATGGAATCTTGCTTCAGCCATGAGCTCATGGTGACTTTAGTCAAGCCACTCTGTGTGTCAGCCTTCAACCTGCAATATGGGGAAAGAGGTGAACTTGTGAAGGTGTTGAGTTAGTGTCTGGAACTGGCGATAAACTGGATGAGGGCCAATAAACTGACACTTGCAATGTATGTGAAATTACTGTAGTTCATTCAGAACCACCAGATGGCAGTGGCAGTGCCTGTGTATATATTTGCCAACAACTGGGAGGAATAAAGTTTCATTGTTAGCTCACCTTGCAAGCTGGTGTAACATGGTGTCAGAAGAGGGAGCCAGACTCAGCAAACAATAAAAAGAATGGATTCAAGCACAAGGCAAGCACAACCCCTGAATTTTGATTCTGGAAATGTTGCAGAAGATTGGTCACAATGGAGGGAAATTATGAAACTAGTGTTTGCAGGGCCTGAAGCAGACAAATGGTCTGAAGAGCAGAAGGCTGCACAGTTCCTGATATCCATAGGCTAGAAAGGGACATTGGTAGATCACGGACTGCAAGTGGCCGGTTATCCCCTGAGGATAGGAAAAAGCCAAATGCATTATTTGCAATTTTGAGGCATATTGCACTCCACACAAAAACGTGTCTGTGCAGAGAAAACTCTTCTATGAAAGGCATCGAGGACAGGCTGAATCCATAGATGAATGGGTAACACAGCTGCACCTAACAGCAAGAGACTGTGCATTTCATGATGCAGATAATATGACAGAATCCTGATGGGATCAAATGCCAAAGAAATACAGGAACTGTTACAGGAAGACAACTTAACTTTAGAAATTGCAGTAAAAATTGCAAGAGCTCATGAAATGGCAAGAACACAGATGCAAATCTTGCAAAACAAACCAGGGAAAGTACACACAGTTTGCAAAAAGGGTACATTCAGCAAACAAGCAACATTGCAAAATGCAAAAACCCTGTATAGAAACAATGCACAAAAAACCAAGATAGGAATATGTCAGAGGTGTGGGGAAAGCCACCATGGAGCAACAGCATGTCCTACATGGGGCAAAATATGTAATTATTGCAAAAAGAAAAATAATTTTGCAAAAACTTCTAAAGCAAAAGACCAAAAACAAAGGAAGGTAAATCTGATAGAAGAAAGTGATGACAGTGCAATGTAGAAGAAAGTGATGACAGTGCAATGATGCCTAATTGCAAAGATCAGCTTTTCCTAGCAACAGTTTCTGCCAAAGATAAAGAAGCATAAATATAAAAGTGGGCAGCTTGAGAAAGAATTTTTTGTTCAAGATGGACATTGGGGCACAAGTAAATTGCATACTATCACAAATATTTTTGAAAATATATGCAAAAGTGGGAAAGCTGGAATTCCTGCACTGACTGGATATGGGGGACATCCATTGAAAGTGATAGGGAAATGCACACTAGAATGTGGACACCAAGGCAGTGTGCACAGGCTTGATTTCTATGTAATTGACACTCCTGCATAACCACTATTAGGATTTGCAGCTTGCCAGGAATTGGCATTAATCAAAATTGTGAAGCTGATCACACCAGAACAAGAACATTTAAACAAACCAACAAACAAAAATGGACTCTTTTGGAGATGAATTTACAGGACTAGGATGCTTACCAGGAATATGCCAGATAAAGATAAAGGGTACCATTTGGTATCTCCTCTACTCAAGAAATCTTTCAGAGAAAAGCACATGAAGTTTTGGAAGAACTACAAGGATGCGCGGTCATCATAGATGACATTCTGATTGATGGAGCCCCACATGTGGAACATGAAGCAAACCTCATAGCACTACTAGAAAGATGCAGAGAGAGGAACCTAAAACTGAATCCACACAAGATGCAAGTTGAAGTGGACAGTGTGGCATATTATGGACATATTCTGGCAAAAGATGGTTTGAAACCAGACCCTGAGAAGATTGCAGCAGTACAGTAACTGGAAAGCCCTTGCAACAAAGCTGAACTGGAAACAGTGATGGGCATGTTTAATTACCTGGCCAAGTTCTCACCAGAACTAGCAGAAATATCAGCTACAGTGAGAGAACTATTACAGAAGAATGCAACATAGACATGGGATGACAGCTATGAAACTGTGTACCAACAGAAAAAAACCCCTCGCAAATGCACCAGTACTCAAGTATTTTGACACAAACAAGGAAATTACAGTACAGGTGGATGCCTCTCAACATGGAGTTGGAGCAGTTTTGCTAAAAGAAGGAAAGCCAGTGGCATATGCATCATGCTCAGTGACTGCCACATAAAGCAACTATGCACAAATAGAGAAAGAAATGTTTGCCATAGTTGTGGGATGTGAAAAATTTCACAAGTACGTTTATAGCAGAACTGTAATTGTGGAAAGTTGAAAGGAATATCAGAGATCCAACCCAGGAGAACCAGTGATAACCAATGAGCTTCCAGAAAGACCATGGCAAAAATTAGGAACAGATTTGTTCACACTTGAACAGAAAATTATCTACTCATGGTTGACTGTTATAGCAGATATCCAGAAATTGTACAACTAAAAGAAACAACAGCAACCGCAGACATAAAACACATGAAGTCCATAATGGCATGGCATGGCATATGTTAGGAAATCGTTTCAGATAATGGTCTTCAATACAGCTCAGCTGAATTTGCAACATTTGCTAAAGAATGTGGATTCAAACACACACAAACCAGCCCATATTTTCCACAAGCAAATATACTAGCTGAAAAATATGTGCAAGTCATGAAAAATGTGCTTAAAAAGACACAACAGAGTAACAAAGACATATAGTTGAGCTTGTTTAACTAAAGGAATACTCCTATTGTAGGAGAAACATCACCAGCACAACTACTGATGAGTAGAAGACTCAGTTCACAACTACCTACAAGACCAGGTCAACTAAATGCCAGAACACAAAGAACTGAGGACATCAGAAACAAAGCAAGCCAAGAGAAAATCAAACAAAATACTTACTATGATAGAAATAAGAGACATCTTAAACCATTACAAGAGGGACAACGTGTAAGGATGCAACAAAATGAAGGACACTAGATACCTGTAACAGTAATAGGCAAAGCAGAACACCAAGATCATATATAATAAGCATGGAGAATGGAAAAGAATATGGACGAAACAGAATTTACACTGGACAAAACAAAACACACATGACGAAGATGCAGCAAACCAAAGCAATCAGGAAGCTATAGAGCAGGTGTCAAAAAGAGAAGCAGATCAGGAGTCAAATTTACAGGAGAAGAAAGAGGAATTGCAACTAAACGCAAGAGATGACAACAAAAGCAAAGAGGACACTAGCACAGTAAAAGCAGAACAGCAAGCTAATTATTCCAGATATGGTAGGCAACTGAAACCAAATATTTGGAAGGATTACATAACTAACTAAGTTAAAAATGGGGGACATAATGTATGTAAAATTAGTGTAGTTTATTCACCGCCACCAGATGGCAGTGGTAGTGCCTGTGTCTATATTTGCCTACTGGGAGGAGTAAAGTTTCATTGCTAGCTCATCCTGCAAACTGGGCCCCATCTATACTGGGCTTTTACTCCTGGGCGGGTGTGAGTCAAGGTCCCTCATGATAGATGACACAGTCGCGACTTTGCAGCCATCTGTGGTTTTCGCCCAGAAAATGAGGAGTTCCAAGGAGTCATTTTACTGTGATTTTTTTGGGGTTGCTGTGGGTTCCCCTGCAGTTGCAGGCTGTCTGTTCCTTCCCCGAACCAACTTCACATTTTACAGTGGGCATGTTGTAGGCATGTGTAGTGCCTGTGTCACTCTGTGATGCCCCTTTACTCCCCCCATCCCTTCGCAGCTGCACAGTTACAGAGGCACAGAGGGATGTTTTCATCTATTTAATCACACTTTCACACAGTTTTGCAGCTTCGCATCTTTGCGACAGTTGTGGACTCAGTACCCAAGGACGGGAGTGGGGGGTCTTGGGGAAGGAACAACATCACTCCGGTCACCATTTTGGAGCAATGGCTAGGCATGTAGCGCTCCTGCTTGTGAGTGTGAACCATTGCGAGAGTCTCGGGCTGGGGAACTGACAAACTGATGGTGTGGAAATGAAAAAGCACAAAACACTCCCTTTTTACCTAAAAAGGGATGGAAAGACACAGCAGAGCCCCTCAAATACAAAACAGCCACTGAAGTGTTGAACCCCCACGCTCATGGGACTACATCGCTGCACATTTCAGTAAAAGGGCAAAAAAAGGGGGGCACAGCAAGTCTGTAAGGGAAGCTTGCAGTACATCATGAGTGTATTGCAGGGCATGCTGACTCAAAGCCGCATTGCTGCGCAGTTGCGACAGGGTGGGGGGTCACAGCGGTGCCATATAGATGCGGCCCTGGTGTGTGTGTCTTCTTTATCCTGATCAGCACAGGACATAACAACACTGAAATCTGATAAGACAGTGTTGCTCTTGGTAGGTGGGTTGTCTGGCCTAGGAGACTATGGGCCGATCTACATTGCGCCTGCCATCGCAATGAATTCGGTGTCCTGTCGGGTTAAACGCTCTCACATTAAAACATGATTATTCACACTCACCCATTTTCCCCTTTGCAGTGCTTCATCAAATGTGCGAGCTCGGTTCACACTCAAGTGCTGTGCTGTTTTCCTGCTGTTTTCCTGCACGCACTTGTCTGATCTTGGATGCTAAGTGGGGTGGGCCCCGGTCAGTAGTTGGATAGGCGACTGCCTGGGAATCAGGCTTCCTGCATTGAGCAAGGGGTTGTTGTATCCCTTCAAATTAGACTAAGTTTTACCCCCTCCAATCCCCCGCTCTGGATTTTTTTTTTTTAATTAAGGCATTATCCTTGCAGAATTGGGGCTTCTCCGTGATGTTTTTTTTTAATTTAGGCATGATCTTCGAAGATTCGAAGTTGTGAAGCTTCACAACTTTGAATCTTTGAAGATCATGCCTGAATTAGGAAAAAAAAACATTGCGGAGAAGCCCCAATTCTGTGAGGATAACGCCTTAATTTAAAAAAACACACATCCGGAGTGGGGGATAGGAGGGGGTAAAACTTAATCTCATTTGAAGGGATAGAATAACGCCCTGCTCAGTGCAGGAAGCCTGATTCCTAGGCAGTCGCCCATCCAACTACTGACCGGGGCCGACCCCTCTTAGCTTCCGAGATCAGACAAGCGCGCGCACATCTAGCCCTTTGCTTGTTGCTGAGGAAATGGGGGCTGCTGAGGAGGCTATGTGAACAGTAGCTGGAAGAAGACATGGGGCTGTCAAGAGCTGTGATTGGACAGGAGGGAAATACAAACACTGCTGTATATGGACAGGCGGGGGAGGGGACTATGACTGGATACGGTAGCAAAGGTGGAAAATCAGAGCACATTAAGGGGAAATACTGGGATATTAGGGTATTGAAAGCAGGAGCACAAAAGTGGGAAATTCCAGTTCCAATTCGAGGTGGGTACTGCGTAGTGGGAAAGGTGGGCCGTGAAACCTCATTGGAAGCGAAAAAAGGTGGTAAGTGTAGATCCAGCCTATGTCTGGCTTATTTTAGAGGAGTAGCACTCCCCTGAAGGTTCAAGTTTGCAGTCTTGGGGATGCCATTAAATTCACCCCTATCCTTGGAGGCTCAAATGGCATTGGTCAAATGGAGCATCTTTCATTGGCTAAGGTGGGTGAGCCAGATGAAGCCTTTCTTGGACAGAGATAGCCTGCCTGCAGATATTCATTCTCCAGTAAAGTCCTGTTTCATTCACTACAATGTGTGCTGTCCTTGAAGATGATCTCGAAACCCGAGGTAGTATAAAATATGGCAGCTGGCTTACTAACTGATGTAAAATGTTTCAAGGACCAATGACAAACCAGGGAAAGTGTTCAGGGCAAAGCACGGTTTTATTAAATGACTTTACTAGAAAGAAGCATGTAGAATGAAGCTTATCAGAATTTTTCAGGACTTCCGGCTGGGACCGATGTCGCTCTGGCAGCTTCCCACGGATTTCCGTGGGAGCTTTCTCAAACAGCTTTTTAAAAGGTTGAAAAACCTTTTCATCTCCCCCCTGGAATTGAAAGGGGGGGGCAAGGCATACTCTGGACAACATCTTGGAGAAACGTAACCCCCACGAGATAGTGGGGGGGCTGGATTCCAGGATTATCTTCCCAGGGGTTTACCAATGCAAAAAGCTGTACTGAGACTCCTATTTTATAGCAGAAAACAGGGCTGATGTGTTCCATAATAATATATGCTTTAAGAAATATCAGCAACCTCTGAGGGATGATTTAAGAAACGTTAACAATATTTGAGAACATCTGAGGACCTGTAAGATCTGTTTGAGAGAAACATGGCTGCGCTGAGGAGAAGAAGGGAGCTGGCATCTACTCCCCCCGCATCCTCTGTGTCAAAAGTGTTGCAAACAGAAGATACAGGGGAATTATTTACGCTGATAAAGACTTTATCTTCACAATTTATGGAACAAGTCAAAAGGTTGGATTTAATCCAAAATTCCATCACTGCCCTGCAAGGAGCTGTAGATTTAATTAATGCATCACAGCAAAAAATGGAGACGAAAATTAATGAGCTTGAAGACCGAGTGGCAGGAAATGAAACTATGACTCAAATTTGTTTTAAAAATATCTCTGATAGAATCTGTCAACTGGAGGCCTTCACGAAAAGATCCAATGTACGTATTATTGGGATTAAAAATTGCCTAATGATGTAAAATTGTCTATTTTTGTGGATAAACTTTGGCATGAGATACTCCCTATTCCATCTGATTATGTGCTTGATACTGAGCAGGCATTTCGTGTGCCAAATGCTAAAGGGACTGATTACACAATCATAGCTCAATTTGCAAAAGTCTCCACAAAGAATTCTATCCTGCATTTCGCAAGGGAGGCTGGAAGCCTTTCCTGGAAACAAGATGAAGTTATGTTATTTCCAGACTACATCAAAGAGGTGGCAAATAGAAGAAGGCAATTTATCAAAGCAAAGAATATGGCAAAACAAATGAACTTACAATATTACTTAAAATATCCTGCTACACTTTGTATTGTGTCTGAAGGTCAGATGAAGAAGTTTTTAAATCATGAAATGGCGGAGGCATGGCTCAACGTAAAAATGCGTGAGAATTCTGTTACAATCCCATGAACTGGAATCTTTAAACAAGCTTTGTTAACTGTTTGTGTTTAGTCTACATGATCCAGGCTAATTCAGAAGATAAATGATTATATTTATGTTGGTTTACTCTCTTTCATCTTTTATTTTTTCTTGCTGTTCTTTATATTTTTTATGTTAAAATAGATAATATATCTAGTATAAAAGATATTACTGATGGTTGAAGGTTTATATTAAGTTTTATTGTTATATAACCCTATATATATATTTATTTTTATTATTATTATTACTAATAATATAGGCTTTGGGGAATGAATTGTAGACCTGTTTCTTTGATATAAGATTGATGATACAACATAGAAATGTAAGGTTGTTTATTAAACTGTAAGATTGTTAAGGTTATAGATATAGTTTTTCAAATAGAATGTTATCAGAGGCCAGGGGGTGTTGGAGTTTAAACTCAATTCTTTAAGAAGGAGGGGGGAGGGAGGGGGAGGGAATTTTTCTTTTCTTTTCTTCACTTCCTTTCCTCCTCCCTTTTCCCCTTTTTTTCTTCTTTTCCCTCTTTTTTCTTCTCTCTTTGTTATTGTGGTGTCTTCATCAGAATATTGTATTGTTGGGAAACTGAAGTATTGATTAGGTTGTTGGTAATTTTGGTATTGTGTATTTCATTTATAAAAATAAAATAAATAAAAATATATTAAAAAAAAAAAAAGAATCTTTCAACATGGCTAGAAAGGGTACAGATTCCAGTATGCTAAAACGGCTTGAAAAACATTTCTAAATACTATACCTTGGACTGGGAGCATGGAACACATTTGCAGTTTTAAAACCACCACAGTGTCTTCTGGTTCATTTCAGGGCCCAATTCAAAGTGCTGGTTTTAAAGCTTGGGACCTGGGTACCTCAGGAATCACGTCCTACCATATCAGCCTGCTCAACTATTAAAAATGCATGAGAAGTCCTTTTACAGACCCTCCATTGTCTGAGGTGTTGTCCTGTGGTAGGGCCTTTTTAGTTGTGGTGTTGCAACTGTAGAGCACTCTCACCAGAGAGGCTCATCAGGCACAGAGTCAGATATATTTTTGGAGCCCAGTGAAGACCTTTCTATTTGCCCAGTTTTTTAGTGTGTTTGTTTTTTATTCATCTGGACCCTGTAAAATTCCGTTAATGAGGCAGAGCAATTGCATAATAAAAGCCTCATCTGGAAGCACCTCTAGAGGAAAGGATGTGTTGAATATAACATATATATATATATATATATGTATGTATGTATGTATGTGTGTGTGTGTGTTATATGTGTTATATATGGAATGGTGATGAAACAGGGTCATAAAATGCTGTTTGCAATTAATTGGCTGGATGTCACAGGCCTCTTCTTGTGGTGTGCTACTGAAATTAACATCCTTCGGTAAAGAAATGACCACAATAGCCATGATATATATGTGGTATCTGAAACGAAATGTTGCAGTGTGGAGTGTTTCTGTTCATGGTGCCAGCCAGCCATAGCCCCTTTCCAGGTTATTCCATTCCATTCCCCCATCCCCGTGGTTTTCTCCCCCATCATCAGTGCTATCATCATAGTTCAAAGTTGTAGGGTAGCCATGTGTCCTCTTTTAGAAAGGACAGACATCTATTTGAAAGGCAGTTCAATCCAAGTCTGGTATAAAGAACCATCAAAAGGGAGCTTGACCTTGAAGTTGCCCATCAACAGAACCTGGGCAGCAGACTGAACAAAAAGGCTCACAGGTCACCTGATCACAGTTTTACACACTATGGTGGGATGTCTTGTATTTGTATTTAAATTATAATAATGATTTCTAAATGTGCATCTATTCACAAAATTTACCATATGCAAATTTTATGCAAATAAGTGTTCCCTTATATCCTTTTTTGGGGAGATGCATGTCCTCTTTTTTTTGTTGATTCACAAGTGGCCACCTTCGTTCGAACAGTCACTCCCTTTTTGTTTTACACTAAGGAATTTGTTGCTTTAGCATGCTCACTGACTTCTTAGCCCATTTAATTGTTTTATAATCATCATCATTATCATCACTCATTGTGTAGAATCAGTGAGTTTGCTAGAAAGATAGGTGCTTCTGGGGAACACATCCAACATATTCCTGCAGCTGTTCATTCCCAGGGGAAGAGCATTGGACAAGTTGTGTTTCAGGGCAGTTGAAAGTTATTTCTTATTTTCTCTCATAGGGTTGCAACTTAACACATTAGGAAGGAAAAAAACATTCAATTTAGCCACCAGCAAAACCCACACAAGGTCAAATACTCTAGATAGGTAAGAAATTATTTGACCAGAAAACAGATGTTGTCTCTGGCTTTGGTTGAAGAATAAGAGGTTGGATTGCCACCTTACTGCACATTTATGTTTGTCATGTGAATTTTAACACATCTCTCAACTTTTTTTTTGCCTGTTTTAACGGCTCTCCAAGGATGTTTCTCAGTAATGGTAACAGAGTAGCTACAGATTTTTGTAAAGTGGGATAAATTTGGATTGTGTATATATAAAGCATAAAAGTTGTGGCCAAAGTAACTATGTATTTAATCAGGAGGAATTATTAAGAGAATGATTTCTTTTAAAATCTTTTCTCAGGATTTGGGAAAACACCCTTTTTATCCAATGGTTTATTTAATTCAGTGAATTTCCTTGACATGAAACTGAAGCATGTCACAGTAATATAAGGGTTACGGACTCTTTGGGGTGTAGTTAAAGCCACAAAGCTACCTACAGCAATAATCTTGGCCCATCTGTCCTAGAACCAAATGGGAGACATTCTATTTGAGTGCACCCACTCATTTCCTGTAGTATATGGACTGATTTGATGGTGTGGGAGCTGCACCTATATGATCTAATCCCATTTTGCCGAAGTGGCATTGGACCAGACTATAGAATAGCAGTTTCCATAGAAATGGTCAGGATGACACATGGATAGGGTCTGCAATTCCATATTGTGGATGTGGTCAGCATCTGGCAGATCTGAAGACCAACATTGGACAGTTTTACCACAGAAATGCTGGATTTCCTATTTATTTGCTTACCTAAAATTCCTTAATCTATAAATATGCAGGAGTGCCATGTTTAAAAACTGCACGCTACAAATGCCCCAATTTTCAGTCTTTTTTTTAAAAGACAGGAAAAAAAAGACAGCTTACATGTAGAAGGATTGGACTGGTGTATATATAGCAGTGTAAATTGACACTGCATATATTAATGTGTCACCAAAACTAATAATGTTGATAACATATCTATAAATTATGTGGTGTGAGGCAAGGCAAACAAAGAACATTTATTATTTTTAAATGTATTTGCTGATTTTTTTCCCCTTCTATCTGAACTTTCCTCTTAAAAACCTTGTGTTATGCAAATGAGATACTACTGACTATTAGCCAGCCCTCAGCTACAACAAACGTTTGAGGAAGGGATAGAGAAAGAACAGGAGGAGTTTGGGTGAAGGAAACACTTTCTGGCTTTCACCTCTTCCTTTAATTTAGTGATAAATCATCAAGCAGTTATTAGAAAATGAAAAGTATCATCTTCCAGTATGCTGGCAGGTTATAAAGAAAAGAAATGGAGTGGGAGGAGGAGAGAGAAGTTTTTCCAAACAAAAACTTTTGGGAACTGGCTGCATTGAGAGAGAGGGGAAACCAGGTGTGGATTTTTTTTTGTGGAGGGAAAGAATTGTGGGTTCAGCCCTGCCAATGCATGTGTTCAGAGTCTGAGCATTGTGTGTGGGGATTAGAGAGGCAGAAGACACTGTAATTGTTCTGTGTTGAGGGAAAGGCACTATGCACAGGCTCAGAGAACTTTTCTTCCCATATTCCATGGCTCAGGATTCTCGGTATTGAAATAGACCCCTGGATTGCCCTGGTGAAGTCTCGATACAAATTAAGTGGGGGGAGAGGAGAGAACAGGCAAGCTGATAACAAGAATGCTTGTGGTGGTGGGGGGGAAGGTGTGTGTAGTAGTAGTAGTAGTAGTAAGTGTAGGAGAGATTCTGCCATTCTTAATCTCTGTTTCTTTAAAATCCAAAGTTTGTGAGTGCAAAGCTGCAACTGCTAAGCAGTGAGGAGAAAGCACTCTGCATATGTTCAAAAGACTCTCTCCTTATTTGTTATCTGTTATTTCAGCTTTAAAAAATCTACCCATGAATTCACAGGCTAGTCTTGGACTAGTCACATTGCTCTACTTCAGGTCCCTCAGCTGTAAAAGGGAACCAGCACCCTCTAAATGGTACAGTGCCTTGCATAAGTATTCACCCTTTGACTTTTCCACTTATGTTACAATCTGGAATTAAAATAGATTTAATTGGCATTGTTACCATTTGATTTACACAACATACTTAACACTTTGAAGGTGCAAAATATTTTATTGTGGCACAAGAGTTAAACAAAAACAAACTGGCATTTGCTGGTTGCGTAAGTATTCACCACCACCACCACCCCTACTCAATACTTGGTAGAAGCAGCTTTGGCAGCAATTATAGCTGCAAGTCTTTTTGGATAAGTCTCTACCAGCTTTGTGCATCTGGATCCTGCAATTTTGCCCATTGTTCTTTGGCAAAATTGCTCAAGCTTTGTCAGGTTGGATGGGGACTGTTGGTGAACAGCAGTTTTCAAGTGTTGCCACAGATTCTTAATCGGATTGAGGTCTGGGCTTTGACTGGGCCATTCTAAGATATTCAGGTTCTTGTTTTCAAATCACTCCAGTGTAACTTTGGCTGTTATGTTTAGGGTCATTGTCTTGCTGAAAGGTGAACCTCCGTTCCAGTCCCAGGTCCCTTGCAGACTGAAACAGGTTTTCCTCTAGAATTGCCCTGTATTTGGCTCTATCCATCTTGCCCTCAATCCTGATCAGTTTCCCAGTCCCTGCCGATGAAAAGCATCCCCACAACATGATGCTGCCACCATCATGCTTCACCGTGGGGATGGTGTTCTCAGGGCGATGAGCACGTTGGCTTTGTGCCCCATATAACATTTTGCAGTAAGGCCCAAAAGTTCAATTTTGGTCTTGTCAGACCAGATAACTTTTTTCCAGATGTTTGCTGTGTCTCCCACATGCCTTGTGGCAAAATCCAAATGGGATTTGATATGGGATTTTTTCAGCAGTGGCTTTCTTCTTGCCACTATTCCATAAGGCCCAGCTTTGTGGAGCATCTGGGTGATAGTTGTCCCATGGACGGTTTCTCCCATCTCAGCTGTGGATCTCTCCAGCTTCTTCAGAGTTACCATTGGCCTCTTGGTTGCTTCTCTGACTGATGCCCTCCTTACCTGGTCACTGAGTTTTGGTGGACGGCTTTCTCTAGGGAGAATCGCTGTTGTGCAATCTTCTTTCCATTTTGTAATAATGGATTTAATGGTGATTTGGGGGATGTTCATAGTCTGGGATATTTTTTAATAACCCAACCCTGATTAGTCCTTCTCCAGAACTTTAGCCCAAACTTGTTTTGATAGCTTCTTTGTCTTCTTGATGCTGTTTGTTTAGATATGCTCCGCAACAAACTCTGGGGCCTTCCAGAAACAGGTGTATTTAATCTGAGATCATGTGACAATTGAATTGCATAGAGGTGGACTCTGTATTCAACTAATTATGTGATGTCTGAAGGCAGCGGGTTGTCTGCCCCAGAGCTTATTTAGGGGTGTCACAGCAAAGGAGGTGAATACTTATGCAATCCAGACTTTTCAGTTGTTTATTTGTAAATCATTTTGTAAAATATGTAGATTTTTTTCCCCACTTCAACATTATGGACTATTTTGTATAGATCAGTGACAAGAAATCCTAATTAAATCCATTTAAATTCCAGGTTGTAACACAACAAAATGTGGAAAAATCAAAAGGGGTGAATACTTATGCAAGGCACTGTACATATGCAATGTAGTGCATTACATATACTTGACTTGCCATATAGCATGTAGCTTGCCTCAATGCTTTTGTCATACGGAACATCTGCTTGCATGCATTTTGAGTTCCCATTTTATTCTTGTGGCACATTTTGAGTGTGGATTGTGTTGGCCCACCCTTGCCCACTAGACCAGGTGGACTGGAGTGGCCAGATGCAAAAGAGGACCAGGCTCCTGTACTTTTAAAGTTGTGGAAAGGAGGGAATTTCAGCACGTGTAGCTTTTTATGCATGTCTTGCATGACAAGATATCGTTGTTGTTCGTGTCCGACTCTTCGTGACCCCATGGACCATAGCACGCCAGGCCTTCCTGTCCTGCGCTCTCTCCCGGAGTGTGCTCAAATTCATATTCATTGCATCAGTGATGCTATCTAGCCATCTCATCCTCTGCCGCCCCCGTCTCCTTTTGCCTTCAATCTTTCCCAGCATCAGGGTCTTTTCCAGGGAGTTTTCTCTTCACAATGACAAGATATACCTGCTGAAAATTCCTTTTCTACATAACTGTATGGACTGATTCTGTGGTGTAGGAGCTGCACCTATATGGTCTAATCCCATCTAGATGCTGCATAAATCCTTCTGTCCATCTATCTGGCTATCCTATGCTAGACTTCGTTTCTAGCCCTACCAACCTGTGCTTAGGAGTGACCCTATTTTCATCTGTGAAATGTTGGAGGGCATGGAAATCAACAGTAAAAATTACTACAATTAAATTTTTCAAAGTGTTTAAACATATAAAATTTTAAGCATTCTAGAACAGATATAAGACCAGATAAAAACCAAGCAGCAGACCAAATTAGATAATAAAATAGGGATTCTGATCCAAACATCTGTATAAAAGAAAAGGATTTCTCATTTTTCAGAGCTTTATTAACAAGCTGATCTCTTGGCAGTGAGATCTATAAGGATACTAGCGCCCATGGAAGTGTTTTTAAGGTAATGGTAGGGCTCTAGGTCGTCCAATATTAAAGTAGTACATTTAAAAGATATTACAACTGTACCAAAAAGACAATTTCATGAGTGTCATAGAATGGTTAAAGAACTAGAAGCTAGCTAGAATTTCAGGGCTTGGCATCTTCACTCTCAGCCTCAACTCTGTTTCTCCCTCCATGCATTAGCATTCAGGTCCTCCCTACACAGCAAACAAAATGGTGCAGTCATTTTCAGGGTCCTAGAAAATGGCCTGCCCTCTCTTTTTGATTAGACTTGACTACAACAGCAGGCTTCTTTGCCTGATTATCCCTGGGTGGGGGCTCTCAGCCTCTCTTGGTCAATCTTAGACTGGGCTCTAGTGCCCTCTGCTCCCCTCTTCTGGGGTCCCTGGCTAATACAGAGAAGACCCACACCTTTGTAAATTAGCATCAGATAGTGGGTGTACAAGGAGCAGGGCCTCATTAAATGACCTTGGGATGTAGGAAGGTAAACAATAGTTTTCCTTGACCTTGAAATCTAATCTAGGAAGCTACCTCCTGGGACACTGGATGGAAAGGTAGTCTCTCTATATGTTTCTGAAAGATTTGCATAAAGAATGTACAGCTCAGCCTAGTTTTGGGGGTCAAGGGATGCTAGTGGGTTAAGGTAGGTGGTGGCAGCAATGGCAAATGCTGCTGGTGACACAGTTCAGAAAGCAAACACAAATTCTGCATTATAGATAACACATAGGCTTTCTGCCCGAGGCTCAGAGCTAAGCTAATAGGACTGTGAAGAAAATATAAGTTGTTGTATGAACAGCTTCTTATGTTA
The DNA here is from genome assembly GCF_057233095.1 of Heloderma suspectum. Lineage (NCBI taxonomy): Eukaryota > Metazoa > Chordata > Lepidosauria > Squamata > Helodermatidae > Heloderma > Heloderma suspectum. The sequence goes on from NC_139459.1 coordinate 133,430,688, forward strand.
GGGTTGGTAGGGAAAATTGGGTGACCTCCAGTCAACTCCTTTATGAAGCTGTCTTCTTATTCTGATTTGATATGCTGCAGTAAATAAAAGGACACTGCAACAGACAATGTGAAAAAGTAGTCTGTTTTGCCTGAACTTTAAAAAGAACAAATCAAAGCAATCTAAAGCAACCTGTTCTATTCAGTTCTCAGGGGACCAGACACATGCTGAATTTCTTACATCAGATAACTTCTGTATAGCAATCCGCTTGAGTCCCACATATAGATTGTCATGGTGATGACCTCGCACGAGTGTATATCAACCTTCCTCAACCTGGTGCCTTTCAGATGTTTTGAACTACAACTCTCATTAGCCTCTGTCAGGATGGCCAATTGTCAAGGGTGATGGGAGTTGTAGTTCCCAAATCACGTTCGGGAAGTCTAGCGTACACTGTATAGCATGTGTAAAAATAGTGAATTACATGTGTATAGCATTGTCACACATTAAGATTTAGATCGGGTTCACTCAAAATCCTGCATGGAAGTTATGTCTTTGTAGATATTTTCTCATATGTGAGGTAAGCTGTAGCCCTTCCTAGTTTGAAACCAGTATCCTAGGTATGGATTTCCAAAAATGAATTATAAATGCCTAGCATTAAGTATGAAGCTCACACATGTGTAAAATTAGGTGCATGTGCTTCTAAAACACTTATCTTCTTCTTTCCTGATTACCACTTCTGAATATTTTAAAGAGACACACTCCACATTTTGTTCACATTTGCTCACATTCATTCTCTCCCCACTGCCACCTTAATGAAACGTTGGAGGACTTGCAGTCTAGCTGTGAAATCTTTCATCTGTTCAGACATAGGGCTGATTCACACAACCCTTTTAGTGTTTCAGAAACAGCTGATTTGAATGTCCTGTTTCAGCACAGACTCAAACAGTTATCTCTCAGGTTTGAAGCACCCAGACAATATCACCACAAGTAAAATGACCTTGAGAATGCTGGAGCTTCTTTGAAGCTTAGCAGGGACCAGGTTTCGTCAACAAAAACATGATGTCAGCTGTCCCATGTGTGAGCAACCAGGACTGGAGCATTTCCTTAATCAATGAATAAAGTGTTCCAGGAAGGATATGCTTCAGAATTCATAAGATAGACTAGAAGACTTAAAAATGGCAATGGATAGATTCACAGTGGTGTACTTTAAACACTTATCTACATGTAATCATTAAAGTCCTGCAACCACTTGGGCGGCAGCACCATTCATGTAGGTCCTTACCTTAAAATTCTCGTCCCAAGATTGAATGTGCCACGGTTGTGTGTTAAGTATTCTCAGAAATGTCCTCACTCACATGGTTATGGGCCTTTAAGTGTTAACATCAATGCTTTAGGATGAACTCTTGGAAAAGTGGTCCCACAGCACTACTGTAATGTTTTTAAAGGTTACTTCTTGCTGTTAGGGTGGCCAGGCGCCCTACTTTACATAAGACAGTCCTCTATTTTAAAAGCTGTCAGAAGACAGTCCTCTATTTGAAGGTGCCCTCTCTCTGATGGACTATCCAGTTCAACTCTGGTTTACAGTCAAAGGAGCATAAGGAGGGAGAGCAGCAGGGCCTTGAAGTGGCCCATCAACACTTAGCACCTGTACAGCAGACTGAGCAAGGCACACAGGTTACCTCTTCAGTCTTCCCGACTATGGTGAGATCTCTTGTATTTCTATTTAAATGGTAGTGATTATTTTTAAATGTGCATCTATGCATACACATTAACATATGCAAATGTTATGCAAATTGTTGACATCTTTTGGGGTGATACCGTCCCACTTTTTTGGCAATGGGCAAGAGGCCACCCTAGGCACTGTGCTGTATCTGTGTTAAGACTTCTCAATATGTGGAGCTGATAAGTGCCAGAGGCCAAGCTGAATAGAGAGTTTCGGGCCCAAGTAGAAACCTGCTATAAACTCTAGGCCTATGTTCACAGGCCAGAGGTGCTGTAAGTTCCGGAACATTTTTGAGGCACATAGCTAGATAAAAACCTCATGAAGAATAAAAACATCAGGCACCAAAGAAATTACATTGACTCACTTAATAATACTGTAGAAGCCTGGCACACATATATGGAGCATTTGGAGCAGAACTGAGCAGGATATTCCAGATGAAAAGAAACTTCCTGCACTACTGAAATGTATACGTAGGAGTGAATATATTGCCTTCTTCACATACCTAGAGAAGCCGTGCACCAAACTTTTGCTGGAATAGTGCTTCTGGTACAGGTACATTGTTAAATGTAGCTCCATAGCGATTACAGAGAGGTTTTATGAGCATAAGTTCCAGCTAAGGAACTTAGTAGACAGTTGAAGCTGTTATGGAATATGGAACTGAACTCCAAGTGTTGGCATGGAACATGCATGATAGGTTTTAGGTTGTCACTTCATAGCAGAGGTCCACACAGAAGGGGCTCATTTTTTGTGAATGGGTTCAGCAATGGAGCCACAGCTTAGCCACCACATACTCGATGAAGCTCATATCATGAGGATCTCCACTATCTGAAACTCACATCATGGTGGGAAAAAATGCTTGACATTTGTCTGTAGGCCTTTTCTATATTCAAGAGGAACACAGACAGGACACATCCCTTGTACAACATGAGGACTGACTGCTTCAGCTGTACATCTGCCAGTGTCTTCTCAGTTACTCCAAAGCCACAACCCCACTGTTTTCACCATGTGGCAGGAACTTACAGAGATTTTATCAGAAGAATACTATATTTTGTATGGTCCAGATGAGGTAGGATGGGCATAATATGTGGGGAATGAGTGGAGATATAAATATTTACAAAGAACATTTTTCAAAAAGGTGTACTTTACATTTATTGTTTTTGGTTTTCAACCCAATATCAGTCTTATTTGAAGGAAGTGTAAGGAAAGGAAAGGAATGAAGATGACATACTTCATTCCAAAGGAGCTTGTTGTGTGGGGAGTAGAGAGGTATTTTTAAATGCCAGTTTGAAGTTTCAGTCTTACGAGGTAGTTGAGATATGATGGATAGGATCATAGAATAGTAGGCTTGGAAGGGGCCTACAAGACCATCAAGTCCAACCCCCTGCTCAATGCAGGAATCCAAGTCAGAGCATCCCTGAAAGATGACTGCCCAGCTTCATCTTGAATGCCTCCAGTGTGGGAGAGCCCACTAACTCCCTAGGTAATTGGTTCCATTGTTGTATTGCTCTAACAGTCAGGGAGTTTTTCCTGATGTTTAGCTGGAATCTGGCTTCCTGTAACTTGAGCCCGTTATTCTGTGTCCTGCACCCTGGGATGATCGAGAAGAGATCCTGGCCTTTCTCTCTGTGACAACCTTTCAAGTACTTGAAAAGTGCTATCATATCTCCCCTCAGTCTTCTCTTCTCAAGAGAAGATGATTTCTTCCCGTACATTTTGTTGCCAGGTTAAGGAAAAAGGTTATAAGCACATTGACATCCACCCTGCAGACAAGTAAATGGGACTATAGAACGTTGATACGAAAAGCTGAAAAACCACTAAAGATATTTCTCTTGCAGTATAATCCTATCTGTCTACTCAGATGTATGCCCCATTGAATTCAATGGTGCTTACTCCCAGGTAATTGGGTATAGGGGTGCAACCTTAGGTGATTAAAATAAGGAAAATATTTGTGTTCAAGATTTCACATTAAATAATCACAATAGCTGCATGGGAGGTTTAGGTTCCCACCCCTCTCCCCAATATTAGCAGGACCTGTCATATGCAATGACAAAGTTGCCAATTTCATCCCGGCTTCATACCTGTTCTGTATCAAGATCAGGTGGACGTAACAAGGATGAATGAAAGAAGATCCTGTCTCTGACCATATCAACATATTATATGCTATTTGATACCATATTAACATGACTAGAAATCTAAACGTTAGATTTAGATTTCTAAACGTTGGAAACATCAAGCAATATCTTGGTAAAGCTCAGAAAATGGAGAGCCAGTAACAGGGGATTGGGGGCTTAGGTGTGCCTTCTGCCTCCTTGCTCCTACAGATCCGTTTCTGCTGGGTCCATATGTGTCCCTCTTTTTATTGCATAGCTCCCTGGGGGTGGGGACTGTAAATAGGGGTAACCAGAAAAAAGGGCATTCAAAACCAGAGGCTGCTACCAGATTAAACTATGCAATCAAGTGAAGTTATAACATTTCAATTAAATTCTCTTCAAATGTCAATCATTTGGTTTTTCGGTAGCAGAATTTAACACCAAACTACACATTATGTTGGAGCTCTGTTGCTTGAGCTCCCAACATAAATTTATTTTTCTAAATGAGCTGTGGGCCTCCAGATTGCCTCTCACCCCCTGAAGCTGCTCTTAGCTGTGGAAGAAGAAACAACTGCAGCCTTAAAAATTTAAGCCTGCCAGTTTTCCACTCCACTGCTAATAGCAAATTAATAAATAGTCAGACTAGATCCACTGAAATCAATTGTATTAAGTTACTCATTACTAACTTAAGTCCCATTGATTTCAAAGGGTCTACTCTACTCTATATCTAAATCTGGATAGACCACACACACGAGGAATTGTGTGCAGTTCTAATGCCTGTTGACTTGTGATTAATTCTCCATAATGTGGTAAGCCTATATTTGGGCTATACCACTTCAAATTGCAGGTGGGAGTACACAGGAGTGAATATTCAATTTCAAAAAATCCTTTACATAGGAAATTGGAGCCCTGTACAGGTTGCGTGCTTATGTGTACACTAGCCATGCATATAGGGGGAGCCTGCAGGTTTGCACATGCTCAATATAATGAATACACAGAACCTGTATACATACATGTTGGTTCCACCTGCATGATTGGGCACCTTGCAAAAACAGGTTTCTTCCCATTCATGTGTTCATTGGCCATGTGCATGTTTGCTGAATGCATGTAGAAGGAGGATAAGAGCCATGGGTGTGATTCTGCTCCCCCTCCCCCTCCTCCATGCATGCATCTGTTGTAAAATATAGACAGCCCTTATATGTCAGAGAGGGACATGTTCTAGCCTAGCTGTGGCCCAGCTGTGTTTTATATTTGATGGACATTTTTTTGATGAAGGAATAGTGAAGAGTATGATCCCCGAAGCTGTGGCCAGCAGTGGTAACAGTCCAGCGATAGGTGCGCAGTGCAATTCTATGGAGGTCTTCTCAGAAGTAAGTCCTATTGAGTTCATAGGTAAGTGTGTATAGCAGGGGTCGGCAACTTGTGCCTCTCCAGATGTTTTGGCTTTCAGTTCCCATAAGCCCTGGCTGGCATAGCTAATGGTGAGGGATGACAGTAGCTGTAGGCCAAAACAACTGAAGGGCCAGAAGCCCAACTCTGGTATATAGAAAGGACTGCAGCCTTAACTACTAAATAAGAGCTATACCTTTGATGCAAGGAATTTGATGAGCACCAAAGAAGTAACTGAAACCTTGCCAGGGTGCAATTTAGACAACAGTATAGAGAAATTAATTAGACTAAGACTGAAACTAGTGTGTCAATTTGACCTGATACTTCTTTTTCTTCTTACCAAATCTTCTTTGAAGTCTTCTTCCCAGGCTCCAGACAGATCCCCAAAAAATCCTTGTTTTTCAGAAGGCAACGTAATTTGATCAGACAAATACGGTCACAACTCTTTTTATGGAAATGTTCTTAAAAGTGACATTGAACTTTAGATTTATTCATAGACATTCCACCTAGAAACTTAAAGTGCTTCTCTGAGCCTGAGGGTGCTTCCTGAGGAGCCTTTAACTGTGCAATTGCCCTGTCATATTCACAGAATTTTACAAGAGGTCCAGATGTCATTGTCTTCCACTTGTAACCCTCCCATGTTTTCCCACCACCTTTTCTGTGTTCTTTTCCTTACCCAAGAAAATCTGTTAAGGAAGAAAAGACAGAATAGCTGCACAATGCCTTTTGATTGGTAGTGCTTAGAGCCCTCCATCTGGAATTACCCTGACTCTCTTAACTGTAGTAATCATTTGAACCTCTAAGCTCTGATTCTTCATTGTTTTTAATTCCCTTAAAGTGGTTATTCCTGACATCACTCATGTCCACTGACATAATTTCCATGCTAACAACTCTGTCTGTAGTCCCAATAATGCATCTCAAAATCAGTTAAAGGAACAAATTAATTCCTGGTTTAAGTGGGCAGGAGTGTAAGAGGGAAATGAAAACTAGGAGAGAGAATGAGCAAAGGTACACCAGGCCAGCAGCTGTAAAAATGAGGAAGACTGAGCATATATTATCTTGGTGTCAAATAATCCATTAAATCTTTGGCTGCAGATCTCTAGTCCTAACCAATAAATTAGCTGGACTGCACTGAAGAAACTGCAAATATTAGGGGTGAGTATTGTTCTCCAGGATTGTTTTTCTTGCATCCCTTGCATGACTATATGTGTTCTGCCTTTAATCCCAACCTGAGGCCCATACTAGGTGTGACAGAGATGAAGTAACAACAATCCAGTCTCTTTAAAGTTTTGCAAACAGCAGTCATGGGAAGGGAGTCAATCTGGATTGGGGCCCTGGGGATGGGGCTAACCCTTTCTCTTGCACAACTTTCCTGATGAAAACTGCCACCCCCACCCCCACCCCCCAAAGTTGCTCTCTACCCTGTTAGGAACAACATACATATAAATATAGATCTAGGCGTGTTGATATATCTCTTGTGCAGCAAAGCAACATCACAAAATATGTTATTCTGGCATTCCAGAGATAATACCAACTTTCCAGGAAGCTCTACTAGCATAAATGTTTTGGGTTGGGCATAAACTGTGTTTGCACTCTGATGTTTCATTCCCAACTGCCTGTCAATTGAAAAGTGAGATGGAAAGCGCTATTGCCAGATCCGGATGAGCATCTCTAATCCAGGCTAGCCCTGGCATTATTTCTGTTAACTGAACATTCAGAAGAGCAACAAAAATAAAGTTATTCTTTGTGATGTGCTTTCTTCAGCTCCAGGATACAAACCATGCTACCACCTACCCTTCCTGTTTTACCCTCTTTAGATTAGTTTTAAAACCAGTCTCAATCACTCATTTGCCCAATTTTAGTTAATAGTGAAAAGAGCAACATCTGCCTTATTTTCGTCAGAGATTACTCAAAGCACCATGATTTATTCAACTATTTATTTGGCTTGCTGGATGTGTACACTTTGCTGAGTAAGAACCAAAGTGGCTTATCAAAACAGTAATACAAGAAATTGCAGCACTTTTGGGGTTGGCTGGGGGGGTACTTAATAAGTACAGTTGGTAGGCTGATTTTCCAGATATGAAGTTTATTTTTTCTCATTGTCTGGTTACCCTTAGTTTCACTTATCATGTTTTCTGCTCTTTGTATGTCAGTTTCACAGTCAGACCAAATATTTCTGGCACCTGCTCTGAGGGAGCATCCATTGTGGACTTACTCATTATAAGGAAACCCAGTATCCCCTAAAGCAGGGGTGGCAAACCATTTTCAGCTTGGGGGGCACATTTCAGCAGAGGGCAGAACTGGGGGCGTGGGGCAAGGCCAAGGACAGATGTAATTCTGACCAATTTGGACATTTTCCCACCACGCATACAAAACACAGCTCCATTCTATGCAAGTGTACTCAGGAGTTAGCCTGAGTTTAATTGCCTTTAAATGCCCTCTTATCTCCAATCACTGATTGGAGATAACAACAGAAGAAGCTTGGGGCAGGTTGGAAGTTCCCCATCCCTGCCCTAAAGCAGGCTTTCCCAACCTAGTGCCCTCCAGGTGTTTTGGACTTCAACTCCCATCAGCCCCAGCCAGAATGTCCAATGGTCAGGAATGCTGGGAATTGTAATCCATGTTGGGAGAAGGTTGGACTTGATGGTCATATAGGCCCCTTCCAACCCTACTATTCTATGAGTAAAGCAGCAGTGCCCAGCATTTTTGGCAAGTGTTCCACAAGTCTGTAATAGTACAAATCTGATGCGTGCTATACTACATATGCAGTCCCATGAAGAATAATGTTCTACAGCGTGCAGCCTATTATTTCACAAACTGCAGCTGGCAAGCTGCCTGTATGTTGTTCCAACAAGATCAGAGCACGACTGAACTTTAAATGGAAGTATTTCTGGATTTAGGTTGGTTGGCCCTACTAAGGAATTGTCTCTTAAAGGGGCCGGGCCTATTTTACAATCTCAGGCTACAGCAATGTGGGAGTGGCTGTGACATGCTAGTTTCCTCATGGCCTGAGTCCGCAGAGTCTGAGGACAGTAATGCAACCTCCTCTGGACACAGGGGAGCTGGCCCCTGGGGTCCTGCTGGAAGGCTGGGTCCCAGGGAAGTGGAAACCTCATGACGCCTTTCTGGAGCCAAATCTTTTCCCTGAACCATTAGCTCTGGAGTCTTTTCTTTTGAGGACAAAGGGTCAGAATGCTCTGCGTATGAGGGTTCAGGGTTCTGATCCATGGCATTCTGGCCAGGTGTCCCTCAAACCTCACTGCCCATGCCACAGGTGGGCTTCCCATGTTCTCAGAGTGTCAGCAGGTATTCTTAAGAAGGAATAGACAGTTGTCAGTTGAGAGTGAGGGTTTTCCCTGTATGAGTCCGTGTCTGTCTATCTTATTTGGGCCAGAAGACCTAATCAGGAGTCACCACTTCAGATTTCAGTGGTGGTAATGGTGGGATAAGGTTCACTTCAAAGTCTAAAGGCCTGCTCTTAGATATTTTCATTTTTAAGTTAAGGGTCCTGCTATGATTTTTCTTTTTACTTCCTAATAACCAAAGTTATAGGTGTTCCTGAGGAATAATCACGTATGGTCTGAAATGATGATGGTGGGAGGCACTGACTCCTCCACCTTAAGTCATACCCCAGGCATAGCACCAACCCACCTTTTCCCAATAGTGCAACTCAGTGCTTTGTATTCAATGAGGGCAAGCCACTATTTTTGCAACCTTTTCCTTTCAGAATGGAAGTCCTCCTGTTTTATGCCATGGCCACGTTTACTCCTAAATCAAGGGAGAATACAGCTTTGCAATACACCCTACGTTGTATCTGGTTATGTCTTCAAACCAATTCAGCTTTTTCAAAAGGGCACAATACTCGTGGCTGGGACAGTACCAACCCAGAATGCGTGCAGGGAATTGCATCCTTGAAAAATGTGCACATTTGTAAAAGTAGCTTGTAAGTAATAAGGCTAGGAGTAGGAGACCATATTTGCTATACACATTAGCATGCCTCCAGCTTCTATTATGGTTTTCTTTGAAATGCAGTGGTTAATCTTAATATTTTGGGGTGCCTCCTTGATAAAACTGTGGCCAGATCTACACAACAGTCAGAATCTTTGTTACCGTGCAATTATTTGCATGTTTACTCAGAAATAAGTCCTACTGTGTTTAGTGGGCTTTGCTCCCTAGTAGTAAGTGTACTTAGGATTGCAGCCTAAATCATTGTGTGTGTTTTTGTCAACTATAGGTCAGTGAGGGAGAAAAAGGGATCTCTAATAGTATTGACACTAAACTATAATTCTCAGGATCCTAGAGGGGAAGCCCATGCCAGTTAAACTGTTATAAAAATTGATATAAATTTGTAAGGAAATTTGCCCTGATGTTGCATAAGCTGCTTTTAATTTAGGGAATGGTTAATATATTTTAGCTTTTGACTAAAGGAAATACCTGCATTTGATATTGTTAATTAACTTGGAATTCTTCATGGAAAGTAATAATTAATTTTTGGGGGGAGGGATGAAATATTCTGAATAGCAGCCTATTCTGTAGCGACTGCAGCCACCAATGGTATTATGCATATTTTCATTTACATCATAAAGCATTTTCCTGGCAGTTATAAGCATCTGCACTACCATGGCTAGAGTATATTCCCTTGTAATTTCCCAGTCTTCTTATTATGTAACAACCTATATTATCTTTTTTGTTTTTTCTAAGTTGCCCTATTGTACATCACATCTGCACTGGACTTGTGCCTTTACTGACAGCCTCAAGTGACCTTTAACACAGGTCACTGGGAATCAGGTCTCAATCAGGCCAGCTTTCTTTTACCAAATGTTGAGGCTGTAATGTCCAGAAATAAAGACGGTTGTCTGTCTCTCTCCTTCATCAGTATCCAAAGGGACCTGAAGGTTAGATTTAACAAAGAAACAACCAATTCTGAAGGCTAGTGATAGAACCAAAGAGGCACCATCTTAAAGTATTGGCAGCCATCCGAGGCAGCCTCCTACAGTGGAAAGTCCCACAGGAAGATAGTCTTATCAACTGCCTTGTTGACACCAACAGTAACGGTCTGTTTCATATCAGGTACAGCCAGAGGAGGCCCCCCCCCCAAGTAGCCGCCACTCCTGCAGCTGGTTAGAACCAGTTCCAGCTAGATCGCTTCCTGCCCAGCTTGCAAGGACAGGTCAGCTGTAGAGACATGTCAACTACGCACGCTTAATGAAGTTCATGAATATTATGTGCCCTGCCCTGCATAGCTAATGAGGTCATTATACTGAACGTATATAAGCTGTACCAAAAACATCTAGGGTGTGGTTGTCCTTTGTGGCATTAGCCGTGAGAATCCACTCAAACAGCGCTGTTTGTCTCCTGCCAAATAAAACTGCGTTGGACTGAATCTCAGAGTTCTGTGTGTCTCTAAAGGGATATTGGCATACCCCTCCTAGAGGGAACGAGCTTAAGCATGATTTGTGCAACACTAGGATCAAAATAGATTCTTTCATAAGTAAACTAGATTAAAACTGCTCCAACCAAAGAGAAAGAATATTTAAATACAGAGCAAAATGCTTTGGATAGCTAGTTTTATCCATTCAGAAAACGGATGTTTATGTGTGTTTTTCACATTTTGCTTTTAGAGCATTAAAAAAGCCAAACACAGCCATGTAGTGTTAAGGATATTTATACAAGTGCTTGCAGTTGTGGGCAACTGCCACAATGCTGACTGCACCAAAGAACAAAAGCAGGTGGAACACATTGCTATTCTTGGGGATTAAGCGATATAAGCATGCTTTACATTATCGGAAATCTGCAAAATACACCAAGTAAGCTGTATGCCTTGCACATTGCCAAAGAGGATGAAATATCCTGCATTTTGGTAAGGCCATTTAGACTGCAGCTCATTATGCTTATACTCTAGAGTATCCCCATGGGTGTAATACTATTCTCTGGGTCTCTACTCCAGAGAATAGCATATGTGGTTTGCTTCTTTATAGCCCCAGTACTGGGATTGTGACCCTAGGCACACTTACTTGGAAGTAAATCCAAATGAGCAAAGTAGGAGTTCTGTGTAAACATGCATAGGCACTCTCTGCATGGCCTGCTCGATCAGCACAGTGTCCCCCAACATATAGCATTGCACAGGTCTTCCAGAGATACTATAAAACTGGGGTACTGGGATGTAGTTCTGATCTGCTAAAACAAGTGGGGTCTTTTCTTTTGATAGTGCTGATCTTCCTCCATTTTTCAATCCCATAGCACTTGTAAGAGTTCATTTAGAAATTCTTTAAGGACTTTGTATAGAAGCTCTGTAATTATTTTTGAATGTACTCCTGTGGGCACAGATCTTTAATTTTAAAGATGTTTGTTCTTTTAGCTGCTTTATAAATAAAATACATGGGACATGCAGCAAGAGATTTGTGTGGTGATTTCAAAACAACATGTGAATTTTAGCTTTCCTCACCTATGCAGCTCCTGCCTGTAGCCCTGTTCAGATGGTTGCCAAAGCATGTACAGTGAATATGTGAAGTGCTGGGTAGTGGAATTGTGGTGCCATGTTCTGTCCCTGCACCACACTTTGCACATTCACTAGACTGCACAGCCTCTGTGAGCATACAAAGCAAAAAGCAGGGTCTGATTTTATGTCCAAGTAGAGTTATCATTTATAAACTGCTAAAAAAGAGGAAATGCATCACCAAAAAACACGACAAAAGAAGACATGAATTTGCATGCAGTTTGCACATGCTAATTTATGTGTAGATGCACATTTAGAAAGGATTACTATATTTTAAATAGAAATACAATGTCCCATTGATTTTAGTGGGTCTACTCTAAGTCTGAGTAAGTCTGGATTCAGCCAAGCATCATGAGAAAGATTGTGACCTGTGTGCCTGCTCAGTCTACTGTCCAGGTGTTAACTGTTGATGGGCAACTTCAAGGCTACTCTCCCTCATTATGGTTCTTTGACTTTAAACTGGACTTGGACAGAACAGAGCTTCAAACAGAGGATGCATTCAAAATAGAGGACAGTCCTCCGGCAGCCCTTCAAATAAAAGAGAACACATGGCAATCCTGTGACAAGCCTATGCATGTGTATTTAGCACTTATAGGGACTGCAGAGATACTAATGAATACATGTAGGTGGAGGGTGGGGCCTGCTGCCTTCCCCCATGCATGCTATCTGTACTGGCCTAGGTCTTATGTGCACTTTCTCTGCCTATTTTCTCCCCTGTTTTCTTTTCACTCTCAGATTCCTGTGTTGTCTTCCCTTTTTTCTATTTTCCTGGACCCACTCCCCTTTAAACACTACCTTCCTAAGTTCTCTAGGGTTGTTGTTGTTGTTTTTTTTTACTGCTTTTATTACTTGTGCTTGCCCTGTCATGTCTAGGATCAGGACAGCTCAGCCAGTGGGAGCCAGAGCCTCTCCAAAATGTCAGACTCCCTGACATGCAGGCCGCTGAACCATTCACTTCCATGGGCTTATAATAGTTCTTACTACCACCACAAAAATGTCTTAGTGCATTACATATTTATTTTGATAATTTTGGAATAGGCTTTGCATGGTATTATGGAGTTTACCTTAGGGAAACTTAACCATTCTTATTATTTGATGAGAAATAAACGTATGTAAGGAGAAAGTATTGAAGAAAACAGATGGTATAGAAGTAAGGAAATAATGCTTCAAGAGAAATCATGTGGACTACATACAGGTAGAATTAGTTAATGATAGCCTAGGATGGTGGTTTTCATATGATGTTCTGAGAAATTTCGTGATCTCTTAGAAGCTTATCTGTGGTTCCAGACATTTTGCTGCCTCAGGCAAAGGACAAGATAGCTCCACCCTTCCCCCTTCCATGTACAGAGGCAAACTAGAATCTTACTTCAACACTGGCAATAAAGCATTATCCATCACCACAACTAAGGGTAGCACATTAGCCTGTAGGGCAGGTGATGTGGCACACACAACTCTGTCTTCTCACATCTTAATGCTACTCCCTGCCCCCCAGCATCTGCCACCAGAGGAAGCTGCCTCAGTGCCTAATGATAGGGCCAGCCCTGAGTGGTTTTGAAATTAGAAGATCAGTAATGGTGAACAAGCTTCCCCACAGCTATTGGTTTACCCCTGCAAATGTGCAGCTGCTGTTGGATGTATTGTAGGGTATATTCTCAGTTAATACACAAGCCAGCATGGAGGCTCAACAGGCCTGGCCTGAAATGAGTCCTAGATCACAGAGTTAAGTATGCATAAACCCACTGATTTTAATTGTTCTTAGTTGTTCATGTTGGATTGTAGTCATGACACATAATCCCTACACTAGTGCAGTTAACCAGGTTCATTGCCTGCAAGGGTAATTACAATCTGCAGTGTGTGACTCTTGGGTGCTTTCAGTTGACCACTCTGATGCAGTAAATATATCAGGGCTTGAATTATGGAAGGGAAGTAGGAGGCCTGTAATGAAATTCACAAGCTTCATCCTCCATTTCCCTCCAACTTTTGCCAAATCATGCCCACCATAGCCTTTTAAAAGATTAGCTAAGGAGGCTGTCAGAACAGACTCCCCCCCCCGCCCCGATTTGAACACTGAAATAAATACACATCATAGATAACAGCAAGCAGGACCAACCACAGGATGATCCTGCTTGGTTCAGCTCAACTATGGCAGTAACAATAGCAAACTGCCTGTCGTTATGATGAGATGTGTGTGTACCAAGAGCCCTTAGGGACTACGTCTGTTCTGCAGTCACGGATCCATTTTAACACACACACACCCATCACCACAATGGATCCTTGTCAGTGGGTGCCCGGCCACCCAGTGTTGAGGATGGGTTGGAGAGGCTTTGCTCTTCCCACAAGAGTTGTTTCCAGTACAATGCTTTACTTTTACCCACACAGGAATGAATGGCAAATGTTTACTGATAAAGGAGAAAATAAACATAAAGGGCTGCACCATTTTGGGTGGGTCTAAATGTGATCCCTACTGCTGGTGACGCCAGTGCCTGGAGTAAAATTCAGGGTAGCCTCTATAATGTGTTAGGCATTTTAGAAAGTTGGTGAGGCATTCAGAGGCACTTAAGAGTAATGGAAGCGTACAGTCAGGGTCAGAAATATTAGAACAAGGATAACTGTTTTGGCAGTTGGCCTCTGTACACCACCACATTGAAGTTGAAAGGAAACACCCAGATGGGAGCAAAGTCAGGACTTTCAGCTGTAATTCAAGGGGTTTGACACAAGTGGGGCACTAACTATTCAGGAAGTACAGCCAGTGGCATACACACACACCCATCGTTGGGGGCTCATAAGTAATGGAACAAACCAACATCATTTCATACTTAAGGATCACGTTTAATACCTGGATGAAAATCCTTTGCAGTCAGTGACTGAACCCATGGACATGACCAAATGCTGTGTTTCCTCCCTTGAGATGCTTTGCCAGGCCTTTACTGCAGCTGCCTTCAGCTGCTGCTTGTTTGTGAATCTTTCTCCTTCAGTCTTGTCTTCAGGAAGTGAAAAAAAGCAAGCTCTATTGGGTGGAGATCAGGTGACTGACTTGGCCATCGAAGAACATCCCACTTCTTTGCCTTGAGAAACTCTGGGGTAGCTTTTGCTGTATGTTTTCGGTCATTATCCATCTGCAATACGAAGTGGCGTCCTATCAGTTTGGCAGCATTCAGCTGAATCTGCGCAGAAAGTATAGCCCTATACACTTCAGAATTCATCCTGCTGCTTTTATCAGCAGTCAGGTCATCAATAAACACCATTGACCCAGTTCCATTGGCAGCCATACATGCCCATGCCATAACACTGCCTCCACCATGTTTGACAGATGATGTGGTATGCTTTGGATCATGAGCTGTTCCTTTCCTTCTCCATACTTTTCTCTTCCCATCAATCTCGTACAAGTTAATCTTGGTTTAATCAGTCCAAAGAATCTTATTCCAGAACTGGGCAGGCTTCTTTAGGTGTTTGCTGGCAAAGGCTAATCTGGCCTTTCTGTTCTTGAGCATTACCAGTGGTTTGCACCTTATTGTGAAGCCTCTGTATTTACATTCATAAAGCTGTCTCTTGACTGTAGATGTTGACAATGACATGCCCACCTCCGCAAGAGCATTCTTGACCTGGCTAGATGTTGTGAAAGGTTTCCTCTTCACCATGAGCAGAATTCTGCGGTCATCCACTTTAGTTGTCTTCCGTGGTCTTCCAGGCCTTTTGCTGTTGCTGAGCTTGCCAGTTAATTCCTTCTTTTTCAGGATGTTCCAAACTGTTGTGTTGGCCACTCCCAATGTTTTTGCTGTCTCTCTGATGGGTTTATTTTGTTTCTTCAGCCTAATGATGGCCTCCTTCACTTGCATGGACAGTTCTTTGGACCTCATGTTGGGAGTTCCAGTGAACAGCCACCAAATAGAAATGTAACACTCAGAACCACCTCCAGGCGTTACATCTGCTTGATTGGTCATGGGGTACCCAGGAAACAGGCCACACCTGGCCATGCAGCTGCTTGTCAGCCATTCGTTCCATTACTTATGAGCCACCAACGATGGGTGTGTGTGTATGCCACTGGCTGTGCTTCCTGAATGGTTAGTGCCCCACTTTTGTCAAACCTTGACAAACCTTGAATTACAGCTGAAAGTTCTGACTTTGCTCCCATCTGGGTGTGTTTCCTTTCAACTTCAGTGTGGTGGTATAGAGGCCAACTGCAAAAACAGTTATCCTTGTTCCAGTATTTCTGACCTTGACTGTATGTGTTTCTGCACCATTTCCAAGCACATCATCAAAAACATGGCCCACATGGGAGTTTTTCTACCATGCCCCCCTCCATCTTTTTGCTATTTTTGTTTACTATAGCATCCAGCCTGAAAAAGAGTCATACAGAGCTTCTTGCCTATTTTGTAAGTTTTGGTTGGGCCTGATAAAAGTATTATTCTGTGGATGTTTTGATTTAAAAAAAAAATTGAATGGAATTTAGAATTAGTTGACCTTTGCTGAACAGGACTTACCAGTGTGTAAACATTATGTAATGTATTGTTGGCAATGGGGAAGAGCACTGCTAGATAATATAGTACTTTATGAAGGGCTTTGTGGAACCTCTGCTTTAATCCTACTTCAGGCTAACTGTAGAAAAAAAAATACCTCTAGTGTGAAAACCTCCTCCGATAGGGAAGATGGAAAAGTCAGAGTAGGGTGAGAGAGAAAAGGATAACATAGAAAGATACTTTTCAGTTGTTTAGAGCACAATCCTATGAGACCCCAAACCAGGGGGGAACGTGGAGAGGAACTGTAGGTGCGTTTCTACCTCCCATCCCTCCAATAAAACATTTTGAGCTAGACGGGCCTCTGAGACTAACTGACTCATCTGGCTGGGGGTTGGAGCTGAAAGGCTAGTGGATCTACGGCCTCTCCTCTTCCCTCCCATTGGCCTGCCCCCTTTCCTTCCTCCCTGCCCTCTTCTGAGGTCACCACACCAACCTTGGAAGAGGAAGCTGTCATAGAACTTTCTGCCGGAGGCGGGAGATGATCTTTGATTGGATCTACTCCTCTGCATTTGGAAGTTCTGTCTCCAGCCATGGAGGAGGGGATTTGCGTCCCATGGCACCTCAGATGCTGCCTAGAGGCCATAGGAATGCTCTCTTATAGTCTTAGGATTACTGATTTGTTTTCTTACTGATGATTATTATTAACATGTTAAAGGGCAGTCTGACCCAACTTGGTACTCTCTAGTTGTGTTGGACTACAGCTTCCATTATCTCCAGCTAGAATGGCCAATGGCCAGGTTGGGGAAGGCCATGTCAAGATAATTGATTAATAGCTTCTGTTTATGAATAATTATTTATTCATTTTTTCAAAACAACTATCTCTGCTTTTTCCATGTGCCTGAAGTAAAATTACTACCAGAATATCTCTTTTGTGTCTTGACAACCCCTTCTCAAGTGTGTCCCAGATTGCTGGCCATTAATTTTGTTTCATAATATCTCATGGGAGCCACTGAAAATCAAATCTACTCCTATCTGTGTAGCCCCATCTTGGTTTCTGTTAATTGCATGGCACAGGAATTACACAGCATGGATTCTGTTTCTTAGTCTTGCTATGCTGTGATAGGAACTTGAGAACTGTCTTTTATACAGATAGATAAATGACTTTAATAACACTGTACATTTGTAATTTGTAATGGCCCTTTTCACCTTTTTACTTGTTTTTTGGGGCCTCCCCCCCCAATATTTTGCATTTATTTTTTCACATTTACTTTTGCTTTGAGGCTGTTGCAAGGAAAACAACAGATAGCTTGATTAGTTAGGCCAACCATGTACGACGCCAACAGCTGCCTTGGTGATTTGCCAGGAATCCAACAGCTCTGCTTACTTAGGAATTTGCATAATGTTATAAACAAAAAATAAATAAATCTGGATGCAAACATAATGGCTACAAAACACCATTTGTTATGCTAAAAACAATAGGTGGTAAGTTAAACAACCCTGTCTCTTTATTGTGAAAGTGAGTGACAGCTACTCCAGAGCACTCTTAAATAAGGAGAGTACGCAAAATGAGCCCAAACTGCAACAGTAAAAACATTCCCTTTAGTTCCTATTCCCAGGAGAAATTGTAACGTACAGCTTGATAAGAAATGCAATTCTTAGGCTATGTTGAAGTCTGTTTGTCCTGGAGTATGAAAAAGACCACATGTGCCTTATCTCCACAAAGGAATGCATTGTGTGGCTTAATTTAATGAACTTCTAGTAAAACATGAATACTTCTAAAATTCATATTTTTATGTCTAGACTCTAGAATTGTGACATGTAGAATGATTTTCAAGAACTAATATGTGCTCTTTCTGAAGTTGCCTATGATTTAAGGATGAAAATTAATAATATTTATTAAACCCTTCCTCCAAAGAGCCCAAGACAGTGCATAAAGAATTATGCAATGTTATCTTCAGAACTACCCTTTGAAGCTGAGAGATAGTGACTTGCCCAAGGCCAGTGCTGGCTCTGGGTTTTGAGGGCCCTTGGGCAATATGCAGTCAGTAGATCCCCCTCCCTGAGTGTAGGGATGGTGGAGAAATCTGCTCAGTTTACATTTAAATGTAAATTTACCTGATTTAAAATGTTCAAACCAATATGCGAACTGAAATTCAATTATCCTTCAAAAATCGCACTTCTCCAAATTTTGCAGTGGAGCTTTCCAATCCAAGATGTGTATGAAAATGTGTATATTAGAGAAACGTC
Organism: Heloderma suspectum; assembly: GCF_057233095.1. Taxonomy (NCBI): domain Eukaryota; kingdom Metazoa; phylum Chordata; class Lepidosauria; order Squamata; family Helodermatidae; genus Heloderma; species Heloderma suspectum. The sequence goes on from NC_139459.1 coordinate 133,449,069, forward strand.
CACTCAAAAATGTGTATATTTATGTAAAATAATGTTAAAATACATTATATTAGGAAAATTGCTTACCCAAAATATGTATATTAGGCAAAATTGCATACAAAAATGAACGTATTAGGAGAAATGCACACAAATGCTTATGAATATTTCATGCATTTTTTTTTTTTAAATACCAGTTTTGGAAGAACCAAACTTAAGATTGGAAGCATGAGAAAATGAGGTAAACCAAAGCTGACAGATTCATCTGTCCTCACCTGCGTGGGTCCCCTCTTCTTCCTCACCACTACCAATTAAGTGACCCTTGTTCTTGGGATCCAATCTGCATGGTACCACAGTGGGTGAGGCAAGCAGAGGCTGCTTCTCCTTTTCTTCACTACTTGCTGAGAGGGCAAGTGAAGAATAGGCAGCAACAGCAAACAGGAGAAGTAGGAGAGCCTTGAGTAGTTGGCAGTGGGTCCTCTGCTGAGGCATGAACTTGGCAAATGCTCAGTGATGCTGACCCCTGAAACCAGTCTTGCCCAAGGATATTTAATGAAAAGCATAGATGAATAAGGATTTGTACCCTGGTCTACTCTGTCCAAGTTAGTTGAATGCATACAACATACAACTCTGTTAGGTAGGGCAAATTTATAAGGGTTTTCTTTCCTCATCAGTCGTTTGAAAAATCAAAGAAATGTATACAAGTTTTTGGGTTTGTTTGTTTTTTAAAAACCTGTCTCATAATTATGAGAAATGAGTTATTATGTTGGTTTCTTTCTTTTCTATTTTTAACTTTTATTAAATAATCTTCATCCAGGGTTATCATCGTCATATATAAACAGAAGAAGACAAACACATTTCTAACCATAACAAAGTGGTCAATACAGTCTCAACAATTATACCTAAAAGAGGCTCTTCCTTTTCTTCTCATAGTCTCCCAGCAAGGGGAAAACCAAAGACGGCTCTACAGAGAACTACTGAAAAACTACAATCGCTTGGAACGGCCTGTAGCGAATGACTCACAACCTCTTGTAGTAGAGCTGCAACTGTCATTGCTGCAGATAATTGATGTGGTAAGTTGGCCATAATTCAGCTTCCTGCTCCTGAACAGCTCTTAAGCAAAACGGGCTTTAAATTGCTGGTGCAGAGCATTGATCCAGTGCTGGTACATGTGAACAAGGTTCTCTTTCAAGACCAATTAAACAGATCTGTTTTCCCAGAACACGTTTTAAACCACCTTGTTGTACTACTATCAGGATAGTTAAAGAACAGCAAAATGATGGGTTTTCCCCATCTTTCCAGACTTCTTTATGTCTGGAGTGGGATTTTAATCATCTTAAGCTAATTATTCCATAGTGTATATTTCTTGTAAAGAAAGTCCCATGTGGTCAGATTAATATTTCTCCATGGCTTGGTAGCAACTTAGATTTTAAAACAGAGGTAGGAGGAAGCAAGGGAGAGGGAATCCTCCAGAAGAATCGCTAAGAGTTTTTCCCTTCATAAAGACCAGTGGGAAAACTGTAGCCCTCAAGATATTGTTGGGCTACAAATCCCATCACCCCAACCATTGGCCATGCTGGCTGGGGCTGATGGGAGTTGTAGCCCAACATCATCTGGAGGGCTACAGGCTTTCCACCTCTATTTTAAAGTAATTCAAAATATGAATGTATGAGAATGTTTTGGAAAATAACAACAAATATATTGTTTTATTTTAAAACACACATTCTGCTTTTCTTCCAAAAAGTGCACTACCATAATAAAAATATAGCACACCTAGGAAAGAGTGTGTTCAAAATTTCCCGAGTCTTGGTCCTCCGGTTGGAACCAATGTCGCTCTGGTAGCATCCCACGGACTCTCTGCTGGAGCTTTCTCAAATCGCTTTTTAAAAGATTGAAAAATCTGTTCATCTCCCCCCTGGAATTAAAAGGGGGGGGCAAGGCAGCTCTGGAAAACATCTTGGAGAAAAGTACCCCCCATGAGATAGTGGGGGGGCTGGATTCCAGGATTATCTCCCCAGAGCTTTACCAATGCAAAAAGCTGTTCTGAAACTCCTATTTCATAGGAGAAAACAGGGCTGACGTGTTCCATAATAATATATGCTTTAAGAAATATCAACAACTCCTGAGGGATGATTTAAGAAATATTAACAATATTTGAGAACATCTGAGGACCTGCAAGATATGTTTAAGAGAAACATAACTATACCAAGGAGAAGAAAGGGGCTGACATCACCACCGACTCCCCCCGTACCTAGGGACGTCAGAGAACTCCGCCACGGATCTCAGTGAAGCCGAATGCCAGTGCATTTGGCCCCCCGAAATCCATGACGGAACGAAGCCCCCCGCCCCACCACCCCACGAAAGGCGTGCGAAATGGAGCACTTACCTGGTGCCGTTCGCGCTGCGAATGGCGGCCGCAGATGCGGCCGCCATTCACTTCTTCATTTTTGCCATGATAGGCTACATAAGTATTTACGCAGCCTATCATGGCAAAAAAAGGGAACGCAAATGGCGGCCGCCTCCGCTATTTGCGTCCGCAGGCTCCAGACGCCTGTGAATGCACCCGGCCAGCGGCTCCGCAGAGTTGCCACAGAGCGGAGCCGGCCGGGTTAGGATTTTGGGGGGAGGTGCGGAGTGCCTCCCCCCCACCGCGAATCACCCCTGCGAAAAGGTAAGTGACTTTAGTACATCCCTACCCGTACCTCCTGTGTCAAAACTTTCGAAAACAGAAGATATAGGGGAATTATTTACTCTGATAAAGACTTTATCTTCGCAATTTATGGAGCAAGCCAAAATGTTGGATTTAATCCAAAATTCCCTCACCGCCTTGCAAGGAGCTGTGGATCTAATTAATGCGTCATGGCAAAAAATGGAGATGAAAATTAACAAGCTAGAAGACCGAATGGCAGGGAATGAAGCTACAACACAACTATTTTTAAAAAATATCTATGACAGAATTTCTCAACTGGAGGTCTTCACGCGAAGATCATTGTATTGGGATTAAAAATCTGTCTAATGATGTAAAATTGCCTATTTTTGTGGATAAAATTTTGCATGAGATACTCCCTATCTCATCTGATTATTTACTTGATATTGAGCAGGCATTTCGTGTGCCAACTGCTAAAGGGACTGACTATACGATCATAATCCAATTTGCAAAAGTCTCCGCAAAGAATTCTATCCTGCATTTGGCAAGGGAGGCTGGAAGCCTTTCCTGGAAACAAGATGAAGTTATGTTATTTCCAGACTACATCAAAGAGGTGGCGAATAGAAGAAGGCAATTTATCAAAGTGAAAAATATGGCAAAACAAATGAACTTACAATATTGTTTAAAATATCCTGCTACAGTTTGTATTGTGTCTGAAGGTCAGATGAAGAAGTTTCTAAATCATGACATGGCGGAGGCATGGCTGAATGTAAAAATGCATGAGATTTCTGTTACAACCCCATGAACTGGAATCTTTAAACAAACTTTGTTAACTGCTTGTGTTTAGTCTACATGATCCAGGCTAGGTCAGAACATAAATGATTATACATATATTTGTTTATTCTCTTTCATCTTTCTTTTTTTCTTGCTTATATTTTTATTTCAAAATAGATATGGTATGCTGTATTTAAATTTACTGTTTGAGGGTAATTGTGCACATGCATTTATATATAAAATATATTACTGATTGTTGAAGGTTTATTTTAAGTTTTATTATTATATAACACTATATTTCTTTTAATTATTATTATTAATATAGGCTACTGGGAATGAACTGTAGACCTGTTTCTTTGATATAAGATTGATGATATGCTATTGAAATGTAAGGTTGTTTATTATACTGTAAGATTGTTAAGGTTATAGATATAGTTTTTAAAATAGAATGGCATCAGAGGCCGGGGGGTATAGGAGTGTAAACTTAATTCTTTAAAGGAGAGGGAGAGGGGGAGGGAGGGGGAAAGAATCTTCTTTTACTTTACTTCCTTTCCTCTCTTTTCCTTTTTTTTTTTGCTTTTCCCTTTTCTTTTTGTTATTGTTGTGTCCTCATCAGAATATTGTATTGCTGGGAAACTGTAGTATTGATCAGGTTGTTGGTATTTTTGGTATTGTTTATTTCATTTATAAAGATAAAATAAATACAAATATATTCAAAAAAGAAAAGAAAATTTCCCGAGTCTTCTGCATCTGACTCTATGTGGGTACTTTGACTATAAAGCTTAACCATAAGGGAATTACATGTGGATAATTTTGCCTGTCAAAAATGGTTTTGTCAATTTGCCCCTAATGATTGTAAGCATGGAACTTTGTGGCCGGGTGCTAGTTGTTCTGCTTTAATTAACCCAAAGTAAAAGGAGTGAGCCTAGATGTATGTTGAATGTAAATAGTGGGAATTGACTTTGGTTACTGAGAGTATCATTGATGGGTGGTCACACCTCCCTCCTGCACATTGTATTTGGAATGAATCCAGCCCCCCAACCCCCATTAGAATTAATTGAGTGGACATCTGCTACTATAGATGTCTGGAAGTTAATTCAATTTTGTTCTTGCATTAATTTTGAATCAGCAAACCCTCTAATGATGTTAGTGCAGCAGGGCCTAAAGGTTTCTCTGAAACCTACACCCCTCCTGACTTGCATGGAATCTTTTCTGCCTTCATTACATCATGTAAAGTGGTAGGGTAACTGGCAAAGAAGGTCCCACATAGGTCAGGAGGGGTGAAGACTGTAGGGTGGCCTCTAGGCCCCATGCACTCCTAACAATATAATCAGGAATATACAGAACTAGGGTAGCCACTTATACATCACCAAAAAGAGGACAAAAGAAAGCACATACTTGCATAAAATTTGTCTGTGCTAATTTATATAATTTATATATGTAGATGCAAATTTGGAAAGAACGATGATCATTTAAATAGAAATACATCTCACTATAGTGATAAAGACTGTGACCAGGTGACCTGTGTGCCTGGCCTGGTCAGTTTGCTGTTGAGAGCAACTTCAAGGCCCCTGCTCTCCATTCTAAGGATTCTTTATCTTTAAACCAGACTTGGACTGGACAGCCCTTTGAACAGAGAGCACCTCCAAACATAAGACTGTCCTCTGACAGTACTCAGATAGAGGATGGTACTGTATAAAGTAGGATACATGGCCACCCTATGCAGAAGCCTAGAGATTTCTGAGCTTGCAGTTTCTCTCCTGATACTCACTGGGCTCTGTCTACTGGCCTTCCCTCTTTACAGAATCATCTGAGGAGGCAGGAGCAGTGTGAAACTAGGTGGACACTTGGTCTGATCCAGCATGGTTCCTCTTACATTCTTATGTGAGAGGCACAGTGAGTTCTGAGGCGTCTAGGCCACTGCTTCTTCATTCTGATGTCATTAGGAGCATGCAGGGCCAAGAGGCTTTTTGTACCTTTTCAGTCACTTTTCGGAGTCTGCAGCCTTCACATGGATTCCAAAGTAATCTTCCTAAATCTGATGGGCATATCCAGACCTTTTCCAGTTCTGTCCCAAATGCCACCAAACGTTTGGACAATAAATGAATTATGTGAACCTCAGGACATGCTTTGATGGTCATTGTGCCTCCTTCATTGCCTGCTACAATGTTTAGTCAACATTGTGGGAAATCAAATGTTCCTGGAAAAGGCAGGTACTTATTCTCACAGCTGTTCTGTGCATGCTATGGAATCCAGCAATACAGACTGCACAGCTGGCATGGGTCCCACATGATTTCCTGCCAACTTCAGAATGGGATGTGTGTGTCATGTCCTGAAGGCCCCTATAAGGATCAGAAATGGAAACAGGGTGTGCTCCTTACTGCTGTTCAGTATTAGACCTCTCTGTACACTCCGTAACTGCTAAGATGCTCTTATTTGAAAGAAGCTGATCTAATTACTTGATGTCTGTTGTAAATTGTGTGTGCCTGAGTTCTGTCTCTTAACCAGACTGTTATCTAATTGTAATTGAGGACCAGAGGGACCTTGATTAGGTGTTTCCCAGAATGTTAACACATGGTTTTATCACTGTGGAATACTAAATGCGACTCTGAAATGTGCAGATGTCCCTGATGTTTCAGAAGTAATTTGTTGATTAATTATGAAGCTTTTTAACAATTTTATGCAGGAGTATCTTGTATATTGAAAGAAATTATGAGCCACGTGTTCCTATAAATGATTAATCAGATGCTGTTCCCTGAGTTTTCTGCAAAGCTATACTTGTGACTTGTGTGCACCGCTTGCCTTGCAAATGTGTGGACTGTTTACTGTTTAGCTTAGAAGCTGGAAGTCCTCCAATGGATATAGGAGGCTAATATGTCATGTCATGAGCAACGTTTGCAGTGAGGCAGATTTATGAAATCAAAGCCATCCTTACCTCAGTTCACCACAGCTGTGAAAGACCCTCTGTTGGGTGTCCTTCGTTTAAGAAAATCTTACCTCTCTACACTACCACTGCTACAGAGCATCTCTTACTTCTGAAATATCCCAACGTTCATAGGTAGAGCCCTTCAGGTTGAACAGGTATCTCAAGATTGTGATTATGATTATAATGGTTATTATTACACGTAGGCAATTGTGTATTTATTATTTTAAAGGAAAACGTCAGCTCTGTCAAGCAGTTCACCAAATAGGGCTTAAAACCATAGAGTATAAAATATAATAAAACATGATGCAAAAAGCTAACAAAGTAAAAAAAAAACAAAACCCAGAATAAAAGTGAAGTAAAATCTAAGGTAGAAACAATCAGCGCTGCAAGATCTAAAAAGCACTAACACAGTTTTAAAAAACTGAATGACTAAAAAGCCTGGGAGAATAAAAAGGTCTTTACCTGGCACTGAAAAAAATACAACATAGGCACCAGGTGGGCCTCCATGGGGAGGGCATTCCACAGCCAGAGCACCACTGAAAAGGCCCTCTTCTGAAGAGGCTGCCCATCTACCTCATTTGGTGGCAGCATCCAGAAGATGATTTTAAGGTCCAGGCAGATATGTATGGGAGGACACAATCCTTCAGGTAGTCTGGCCTGAAGATGTATTTATGTATTAAAGATTTTTGTACACCATTCTTTTTCTAGTTCTGGAACACAAGGCGGCGAACAACACAAACACCAAAACAACTATCAAGTATATAAATATAATATAAACATCCTTCAGATCACAGTATGTTAGAATACAATAAAACAGCAGCAATAACTTTCACTAGGACCGCTTTGAAGGTTAATACCAGCACTATGAATTGAGCCCAGAAATGGACTGGAAGCCTGTGGAGATCACAAAGCACTGGTGTAATATGATAATATAGGCCAGTCCCTGTTTAACAATCTTGTTGCCCTATTTCGGACCAGTTGAAGTTTCCAGACCATCTTCAAAGGCAGCCCCACCTATAAGATATTGCAGTAGTCCAAGTCCCTATCATTCTGACGTGTGTATTTGTGTATGCCAGAGGTGTTGAACCTCTTTCAGCCTGAGGACTGAATTCCATTTTGGAGAACCATTGAAGGGCCAATGGTGGGCAGTGCTGGAGGCAAACAGGGCAGGGCCAAATTCCCCAAAATACTAGCATACTTTAGCTTACAGCTCTTACTGCCAGTACTACACCTTTGGAGAGGACTTTCAACCTTTTAGAATGGGGTAAAAATATGCACAAAAGCCAGGAAGCCACCAAGTGATTGGTGGTTGGGGGAAAGGAGGTGGGCCGGGGGAGGGGGCATGACTATCTGGAGAACTGCAGAGGGCCAGATTGGAACTCCAGAAGGGCTCCTGGACTTGAGGTTCTGCACCCCTGCTGTATGGAATATATGTTGTGGGGATTCTGAGGGGTTGGAAATCAGGCACAGAGACACATTCCACCCCTCCTATGAGGTCCCTGTAATGGAGGCCAGGCAAATGACTGTGGGTGGGCTTTGCCCTAGTGAAACTTTGTTCCCAAATTCAGCACTTTGTTTTTCCTTATATGTGTGAATGGTAATTATTCCTTTATATGGGAAATAGTAAAAGGCTGGACTTGAGGCCACCATTAGAGTAAGGGATAAACTTGCCCCCAGTGACACTGGTATTAGCCCTGGGAGAGAAGACCCCATTGCCACCAACTGAAGCCTCCCTTCTGGGGCTAACAGCCGATGGAGGGGGATGTTGTTGTCAGAACTGTGGTGTGGGAGAAAGCATTAACTGCCTCTCCCCATATGGCATGGTTCTGACGAAAATTGCTTTCTCCCTCATCTGCTGTAAAAAGCCCAACTGCAAAAGTAAGTGATGCATTTGGCACCATGTTTGCTTTGGCCCTTAAACCGAGGTTTTTCCTATCATCGTTCACTTGATCCTTTTAATTGGATATGCCAGGAATTGAACCAAGAACCTTCTGCATAGAAAGCATGTCCTTTAACACTGAGCTGTCCCTCCCTAAGGAACATTTCTGTGTGGCCCCTATTTAAAATCATACAGTTTCCAGTGAGGCCAGGACCTTCTGCCTTCAAAGGGTGGAGCTTTTTGCCCCAAGTCAGGCTCTTTAGAAGCAAAAAGCCTAGGGTCAGTGCCTAAGCAGTCCAGAATCTGGTCTAAAATATATTTTTAATTCCACAGAGTCTCCTTTCCATCACAGAAAGCTAGGGGGGAAAAATAAAACAACTCAAAACTCCATTATTTTTATTTCTTTTTTCTTTTTCCCTGAGATATTGCTAAGAGATAAGTCCCTCTGTCAGTACAAAAAGTAAATTATAAAACCCTGACTTACTTGGTGTAACCTGTGTGCTAGCGTCAGCAAAGTTTTTGTTTGATCTATGTGAGATTATTATTCTTTTATTTAGAAGTCTCCCAAAGATAGCAAACAATGAAAATGTCTTTGAAAATGTCTTTGAAAAGTATGTTAGAGATAGGGCAGACAATGCAACTGAGAGGCATGCCATGGCTTTATTTAAAATCACCAGAAATTCTCTCAGATCTTAGCTAATACTAATGCAGCTACAACTTCCAGGGAAATCATAGACTAGTGAACTTCATATACTGCAACAAATGGTCAGGCCCTCCTGACCCTGCTTAAATTTCTGGTATAATCTAGGTGGCATACTAGGTATGCATTCTGTACTAGGTCTCTTCACTGAGGGTCAACCTACACATTACATTAATTGTGTAGTGTGTAGCTCAGGGTAATGGATTTTTTCTACTGCAGACTAAATGTGAATGACCCTGATTTGGATCAGGACCACTGCACACCAGGATATTAAGCCTTCCTCCCCCCCATGGCGGGGGGGGAGGGGGAAAAAACCTCCATTGATGCCAATGGAGACTGTTGGGAGGGAGGGGAATTTCAGGGGGGAAACTGTGTGTGTGTTTGTGTGAATTCAATCCTCCCCTCCTGGTGCATGTTGGTCCCAATCTGAATGAACCCTGCCCACAGTCTGCTACAACTGGAATTCAAATCATGATTCCACACCGCTTAATAATATAGTGCTATATTATCTGTCAAGAGCCTCATGTGGCACAGAGTGGTAGGCAGCAGTATTGCAACTGAAACTCTCCCCACGACCTGAGTTCGATCCCAGCGGAAGCTGGGTCTCAAGTAGCTGGCTCAGGTCAACTCAGCCTTCCATCCTTCTGAAGTCAGTAAAATGAGTACCCAGCTTGCTGGGGGAAAGGTAGTCACGATTGGGGAAGGCAATGGCAAACCACCCTGCTACAGTCTGCCATGAAAACGCCAGCGAAAGCAGCATCCCTCTAGGGGTCAGTAATGACTCGGTGCTTGCACAGGAGGAACCTTTCCTTTTCCATATTATCTGTCAATTCCTATCCCCCATGGCCATGATCCATCTATAATGTCTACTCAAAAGTAAGTCCTTTTGAGCAAAGGGCCCTTGCAACTTTAATTCAATGCTTCTTCCTTGTGGCTTCCAGCTCTAATAGCTTCCTGTTCCAACAGCTAGTGATAAATTGCTCCTTAATTCCCCAGTTCCTGTTTCCTGCTTCAATTGCTGTTTTCCTCTCTTTTTTCTTTTCTTTTTTTTAAATTTTCAAATAGCATGGGAGACAGGAACTATAATTCAGGGACAATGACTAATGCCATCTCGCACTGAACAGGAAGCAATTAAAGGCAACAAATGTACAGAGTAAGCTGCTGATTAAGGCTGTAAAAAGCCTCAATAATATTTTGCCAGGCCTTTCTGGACAAGCTGGTGCTGCAATTGCATGTTAAGTGTGTGTGTGGGGGGTGTGTGTGTGATCATCATAAATCAGGTATGGGAAAAGACAGGAATGCAACACAGAAAACCTTGGTGTGCATCAAACTGCCAATGATGCTGTTTGGGTTCTCCATAAGAAGTGAGTGAACAAAGGTTGGCAATTCCAGACTAAAAAACAGCTAGTGTAGAGGCAACCCTAGACACTCTTCTTCATCAGTCATGCATTTCATCTTTACAACTGCAGGGCCCTGCCCTGCCATGGGACAGGTTGCACAAAACAAGCAAAGTAGTGGCTAGGAACATAGGAGGGCAGTGAGATAATAATAAGTGAGAAGGGGTGGTAGTGAGATAATAATAGCTGGAAAGAGGAGCCAACAGCTTCAGAAAGCTTCTCATACTCACTGTACTTGCCATGTCCTGAACTCTGGCCATGTGGAACCTTCCACCTCCATTGCCAACCATGGTCAGTACCAAGCAAACTTTGGTATCAGTCTCTACTACCACCCCCAGCCCTTATGTTTTTCTGTAGCAACAACTCACATGATATAGCCACTAGATCCTAATGGCATCTGCTTTCCTCTGAGAGCTCTCAGAGAAAGGAAGATGATGTGTGAGAGAAAACAAGCTTTTTTTATGAAAGGGGAAAGGGGTGGGTCCAAGATGGCTTCGTGCTGTGGTAATATGTAGCACTGGCGGATTACTCTTGGTCAGGAGCAGAGGGCATGGTCAGTGTTTGAAGTGTTCTCATTTTTGCCTGCTTTGGCCACTAAGGCAACCCGTGCCCTTCTTGAGATGGGTACAAGCAGTGTTCTAAACACATAGATGCTCATTATGAAGATACTGTGAGGAGTGAGCAACTGATAGTCTACCAATATGAGACTGTGTCATAAATTAGTCATTGGTTCCAGTTTGCTCAATCCAAAGTTGCTTTGTTTGAGGAGCAGACTCTCAGTCTGGTCAAAAATGATCCCCAAATTGAGAGAAGAAAGTTTCATATAGCCCAGCAGGTCAGTCTGCTACCATTTAGAATGAAGTGGTGGAAGGCATCATTAATTTAAAAGGCAAATCAATTTTTTGCTTAGCTCAAGATTTTAAAATGTCACTGCATAAGAGGCACTTCCTGCCATGTGTAACGTGTGAATGCATTAATGAGGTTTTCAATTTATTTTTATTGGCCTTTTAGAAACCAGATCTCAAGTGGCCGCTGTTTTGAAATGGGCCATAAACCTTGACCTCTAGAGTATGTGAGTACAATGGAAGGTATCCTAACTTTAGCCTCAGGTCCTTTTTAGAGGGGGCAATTGCTCTGGGCTGCACACATAGAGGAGGCCACATCAGCACTGACAAACAGTAACACTCATCAGTGAAAATGTAACCCTTAGACCAGGAGTAATTTGTGTTTCCTCTTTGCTCTATTTACTAGGCCATTGACTTCAGGAAGGTTTTGCTCTTATTAAGCTGTTGTTTGACCTGCAGATTTAATCAACCTAATGTAATGTAACTCCTTTCCTCTTCCTCTCCTTCACACTTCCAGGCAGGCCAATAGCTTGGCTGGTAGCCTAGCAATCACCATAGTGTGGAGCAGCAAGGAATATTATTTACTGGCTCAGTCACAGACTTTAACTTTGTATTTTCTATTTATATTAGTTGATGAATCGTGAAAATAGGATCCCACATGAAAGGAGTACTCTACTTTGTTCACGAATCCAACAGTATTGTGTTTTTTCCCTTTGGTTTTTGTGACATCAAATCAAATCAACATACTGCTGTATTAAAATCTGATATTTATAGGCATTTTTGAAGAGACAATTATGCATGTCTATTCCCCCACCCTCCTCTACCAGGAAAAAAGAACACATTGATGTAGAGTGCATTGAAAAGGAAGGGAGGAGCCTTAGTTGAACATTCAGCCCCCAGGCCTCTCAGAATCTTCAAAAGGTCTGTCTAGCTAATTAGCAAGGGAGGGGGCTGCACAGATCATGGTTGCAATGGTCTGTCTACCTGATGACATTTAGGACAGAAGGACCACATGTGTATATTGAGAGAGATGAGTTGAGGGCTCGAACTCCACTTTTAAAAAAAGAAGCTGAGAGTAGGGATGGGCTGATCAGTCTATTTCTGGTCCATGTTAGTTTTGCATGTTTTCTTCCTAAGCCCTTCCATCTCTTTTCTGCATTAATGTCTGAATCTTTTAAAAAGTCTGTATTTAAATACTTACTTTTAGGGCACAATCCTATGGGGATAGTCGGCTGCCTCCAGACTTGGAGGCGGCTGACTATCCAATGCAGAGCAGGTGAAGTGTGGAGGGGGTCTTCTCCTCTGCGCTCTGGCTGCCCTGCTTTTGTGGCTAGATGGCCGATTTCAGCTGTCTAGCCAGGGGGTGTCAGAGTGGGGAAGGCTATATGGTGCATAGGAAGCTTCGAAATGGTGCTTCTGCAGTCCTCTCTCCTCCCTAACCCCAGGAATCCCCCCTTTTTGGCCACTCTGTGCTGCTCTTATGCATGTGGAGCTGGGGATGAACTGCACCGCCTATGAGGTGGTGGGGAGGGGACAGGGAGTCAGGTTTCAGGGAACCGAGCTCAGAGCACTGGCTCCGAGCTTGGTTCTCAGAAACTGAAAAATCCTATGGCCGTTTAGATGCTGTCTAGCAGCCATAGGATTGCACCCTTAATGTATTTTCTTGCAAAACACACATTTCTAAAGATATTTTCTCTCAAAGTACATATATATAAATGTATTTTCTCCTGAAATATACATTTTATATGCATTTTAGTTTTTTTTTAAATAAGGAACCGCACCATAAAATTAAGGGAAGTGCAAAATCCTAAGGATAACTGTGTTCCAATCCACATATCAGTCTATGAGATGCCAATCAGGTCAGTTTGTATCAGAACTTGCAAAGAATGAACTCCTCAAGCATCCTGATATGCGACAATACAAACCTGGAGTATATGGATTGGGAGGATTGGTTTTATGAACACTGGAAACTATGTGCATAGGCCTCTACGTCAATGTGATGTCCAACATGCATGTATTCCAGGGAGAAGGGGTGTAGGATGGGATCATCCTGTTTTCCCCACCCCCCATTGTGTGTAGAAATTGATGCAAATGTCTGCATAGGTCTAGAGTGAAATAGGCATATGTGTTACAGATGTTTAATCCCACTTGCTGGCTTAAACTATGAGTAGGACAAGAAATTCCATATTCATTTCCAAGGTGAAAAGAAATCCTCTCTTGGCACAAATCTGTCATGTTTATCCCCAAATGGGATTATTTGAGATGTCTAGAAGAGACTACTCCAGTTTGATGACTGAGTTAAATCTTCCTTTTTTCTGAGGTAGTCATGATTAAAAGTTTGGAAGTGATATGTCCTTCTAAGCATAATTCACGCTCCCTCATTTGAGGATAACAATGACTAAATCTGTGCTATGTTTTAGCATTTTGGGGTAGGGGAAACACCTGTCTACAATGTAAAAATAAATATTTCAAACTAAGTTGTATGGATTTTTTTTGATGCCGTTAATTGTATCATTAGAACTCTTCCAACAGAAGATATTTCTTTCTGAGGTTTCCAATAATTGCTGCATTCAGTGGTACCGAAGATTGCACATTGTGGGCAATGAGGTTAAAAGCTTCATTAGTCTCTTGGACCACAATACTTGCACAGTTTAAAATATTTAATCCATTTCAGAAAAAGGTTCGGATTGGTTGAAATGTCCAAGATACTGGCAAAACACCGCCCAGCCCCAGCCCCACCACCTTATCCTCAGTCCTCTTTTGTACTGACATGAAATGTACAGGCATTTTCCATGGGACTACTTCAGGACATGAATGCTCCTCTGTGAAAATGAGACCTTTTGTTCCATGCACAAAAAAATATAACTGCTAGAATATAATGGCACAAAAATTGTCAGTGAAGAAGATGGCAGCCCTAGAGACAAGACTGAGAGTCCATAGTGTAAGACATTTTTGAATACCATTTTATACCTCGGCAATTGTATGCATCTATCAATAAATTAATACAATCTCTGCAATCCCCAAATACCTCTAGCTTATGTGACAACATAGGGACTATAGTTCTGAAGCAGCAGAACAAAGTTCAAGGGCTGGAAGGGGCTTATATGACCATTTAGTCAGCCCATAATACCCAAACATCCCATGACAGATGTTTGTCTAGTCTGTTTTCTAAAGATCTTCAACTGATGGGATTTCACAGTTTCCCTTGACAATTTTCTCCATTTCCTGACTATGCTTGTCTTTAGAAAATTCTTCTTGATATTTAACCTCCTTCAGCTTAAGCCCTTGACCTCTTGTCCTTGAATGTACAGAGCAATTTCTTACCATCTGGTTCCCATGTTTGTAAACTGCCAATTGTTTTAGTTTTATTGTCCACCCTTCTTCTCTCATCTGGCTTCGTGTATGTGTTGGAACAGTAACAATGAATAATGAATACTTCAGAAATAACAGCTGGTGTCTCATTCCCTTTATTGCAGCACCTGCAGATTTTGGTGTGAAACGCACTGCTGAATACTTCAGATGACAAGTCACGCTAGGGAAACCAATACGCAAGTCACTGGCAGAATATGTACACGATATTCAGGTGACCGTGTTTAGAATCTTTAGTCACCGCACTGATGGTGCAGGTTGGAAACCACACACTTCCTACTGGGTTCCCAAGTAAAATGTTCCAGAACTATCTCAGAGTGTTCATTTTGAGGATTCATCTGTGAAGTATTGTCACCCTGGAGAGCTCTGTGCTTTGACCAAAGGCTTATTTGCACATGCCTGATCACCACTCAGTATCCGTCTCAGTGGCTTATCCATTGATGACTTGCAGCTGAATGTGCAAACAACTTCCATTGAATAGCATTGTGTTCAAGATGATATTTTTTTTACTTCAAACATTTCTATCCCACCTTTCAATTTACAAATGTAAGTTCTGATGGTGTTTTTTGCTCTCTCATTGTACTTTATGCAAATCATTGTTTGATGCTGAAGTCACTGGAGGGGAGAAAACACATGGGTGAATCAACCATAAGTGATGGGGCATGTCCACATTACAGATTGCAGCTGGTTTAGCACTCCTTTCCTTTTCCTAGGGAATAATGGAACTTGTAGTTCTGTGTGGAGCAAGGATAAGTATGGATCATGAAGGCTGTAATCCTGTGCGTATTATCCTGGAAGTAACCCTCATTTACACTGAGCGACATACTTCTGAATAAACATGCATAGGATTGTGCTGCACACAGGGCTGGCCCTAAATAGTGCCCTGGGCAAGAAATACCTTTGGTGCCCTGCCCCCCATGGTCAGTTTTGTAGGGCCACAAGCCACCCAAACAACCCAACAACAAGCCATGGGTTCTCAGGCTGGCTTGTGTTTGGGTAACCAACCACTCTGAGGAAACCATGCTGGGTTTGGATGGCACAAGAAGCCACCCTGAAACAAACAAGGCTGACAGCCCACTGTGGGTTGTCATGTTGTGCGAACCAGGTTAATGCCTTAAGCATTTATTTCCATTTTCATAATGTTGTCTTTGGACAGGCTTTGGATATTTAAAAACTCAATGGAGCATGCATTTCCCAGTTGAATTTGTGTCCTAAAAAGGCTAGTCATTATTTCTTTCTCTTTTTTTGTCTATGCCTTTCAATTCAAGAAAACTGACCCAAGGCTTAAGGAGAGCAACCCATAAATAAATAAATTTTAAAAATGTAAAAACCTATTGCAGTGATTAGTTTGCTAGATCAGACATGTTCAGGGTGGAATGGCCATAGGCTTTAAGCCTACAGCGCTTGGTATTCCTAGGAGGACTCCCATCCAAGTACTAACCAGTCTTGACGCTGCTTAGTTTCCAGGATCAGATGAGATTGGGTGTGTTCAGGGTGGTATGGCTGTAAGTGGTTGGTAGCTGAATGCAAAAAAGTTTGACCATTGCAGGAGCTTCTTTTGGTGTGCTCTTTTCTTTCTTGCAGCAAAATTGTGTCATGGTACTGAGTTGCTTCAAGGGATCGAGGGCGTGTGAAATCAACAGTACAATGTGCTCTCAATACATGTGCGTGCATGAAGTCTGTTTCTACACAAGAAGATAAAACTTCATCCTGTTCTAACCACAAGATTACAGCTTCTCCCTTTTCCCAAGGGAAAGAGGAAGAAACAGGCTATTTCTTGGCGGTTATAGTAGTGTAAAGAAGCTGAAAGGATCAGATAGATATAGCAGGGGATGGGGGGGAGGGAGCAAGTTGCCCAGGTAATGGGAAAAGGATGTTGGCAGTTGATGTGGAGGGAGGGGGAGAGAAAGAAGAGCAGAAAGGAAGGAGTCATGGCTGACAGAGAGGGAAGCTAAAGAAAGTCTTCATGAGAGGAAGAAGAAAACAAATGAAGAAGTTGAGAATAAGCACCTGAGACAGCAGAAGACCAAGAGTAAAAGATTTGATCAAGAAAGAGAGCAGTTACTGTTAACAGAAGAAGCGTCTGTTCCTGAGAGAGTGAAGGATTTGTGCTTGTGTGTCAGGCCTGACGGAAGCGGAAAGTGGGACTTCTAGGGGTTTGTGTTTTCTGAAGGGACACCTCTGGAGTTTGAGGGAAGGATAGACAAAATTGCAACAGAGTCACTGTAGTATAAGAATAACCGCTTGTTGAAACTATTTATTTAAATGCTGGAAGCACTTGTGACAAAACAGCTCCAAGGCCTCAGTCACTGGCATCTGTTGTTCCAGCCTTGGATTAACACTGGTCGCTACTGGCATAGTCATGGTGAAATGTATCCCAGTGTGAGCAGTGGGACTAGATTATTCCTCCGAATTTTTTCCCATGTTCAAAAATCCACATTTTGACCAGTGGCAGTGCACTATGCAAAAGAGCAGAACTATCACAAGTTTTATTTTTTTATTTTCTTTTATTTTCTAGCAGTTCCTATGTTTTGGTAAGCATTCTCTATTTTAGATTATCCATTATTTTTATCTTTTAAAGTAATTAAGAAAAGTTATAAATAAAAAAGGTATCCAGCTGACCTCTTACAGCTTACGGTTTTATTTTATTATTATTTATATAGTGCTTATAGTGTTAACAGTATTTGAAGTGCTAAGTGGTCAGTAACATTGCTTCGAAGTAAAGCTGTGCTCCACTGATTTTACCTAGTGCAAATGACATCAAAGTGGAAATTGAAAAAGAAACATACTTTAAAACTAACTGAAGGAAGATCATTTCTGTAGTTAGTACCCAAACACAGGAAATTAAAAAAAAAAACAGCCACTGAATTCCGCTTGGCAGCAACCTCAGCCCAGCTTGGCACCCCCTTCAGCTCAGCTTGTTGCCCCCTTCAGCTCAGTTTGGCATCTCAGGCAACCACCCAGCTTGCCCACCCCTAAGGCTGGCCATGGCTGCACAAGAGAAGTTTCAGCATCTCACCAAACTACAATCCGCAGAATTCTATAGGATTTAACAAGATAAAGTGGTATAAAGTTGATATATACGTAGAGTGTTCGAGGATCGGGACATTCGCAGGGAGACCAAAATGCTTGTTTACAAAGCCATTGTACTACCGACCTTACTGTATGCCTGTGAAACGTGGACCACCTATAAACACCACCTCCAACTTCTCAAAAGATTTCATCAATGCTGTCTCTGAAAAATTCTACAGATTACTTGGGAAGACAGACGGACTAATGTCAGCGTATTGGAAGAAGCAAAGACCACCAGCGTTGAAACAATGATTCTCGAACATCAACTTTGCTGGACTGGCCATGTTGTTCGAATGCCTGATCGTCGTCTTCCAAAGCAGCTACTTTATTCCCAACTTATGAATGGAAAATGGAATATTGGTGGACAGCAAAAGAGATTTAAAGATGTTCTCAAAGCTAATCTAAAAAAATGTAACGTAAGCACTGAGAACTGGGAAGCTCTAACCCATAAGCATTCCAACTGGGGGTCAGCCTATATTAAAGGCGCTATGGACTTTGAAGAAGCATGAGTACAGGGTGAAAGGGAGAACCGAGCTCAGCGGAAGGCACTTCAAGCAAATCCTTATCGTGATCGCCTTCCACCTGGAAACGTATGTCCTCACTGTGGGAGGCTGTGTGGATCCAGAATTGGCCTTCACAGCCACCTACAGACCCACTGCTAAGACTCTACCCCGGAAGCCAATCTTACTCAGTCACGAGTGATCGCCATGATGATGATGATGATAGTATAGATAAGGCCTAGATAAATGAATGAGAAACCTTGGTGTTCATGGGTAGAAAAGTGGAAAAGATTTTAAATGCTTGTTTTATATAATTCATGTTTTGCACTTATATCCCATTCTTCTTTCATGGACTCTAAAGTGGCATACATAGGGTTTCTAGGTGGTCTTCCATCCAGGTACTAGTCAAACCTAGACCTTCTTAGCTTCAACAAAGTTTCTAAATCAAGTGCCTTTAGGCCAGGGGTCTCCAATATGGTGCCTGTGTGAAGCACCTACCCAGTCACAATAGAGTGAGCAGTGTTCATCCTGGTAGGTCAAGTGTTGTGAAGCCCTGCCTTAAAAGCAATGTTTTTTAAGTGTTATTAATTTGGGGATCCCTCTTAAATTTATTCTACTTTTGGGGTGGGGGATATTTGTTTAGTGGATGAATGTATGGAGATTCTCATGGTGTACATCTCACTGTACGTGCAAGGAAATGTGGATCTATGGAAATGAATATGAAAACATAATTTAAGGAGGAGTGCACTCCTCTTCCCCTCACCCTTGCCTCTCCTGCTCTCTAGCCTGGCAGTGGAGCCAACTTGACTGCTCTAAGGATTGATCTAGAAGTCTGGAAGGAAGGAACTCAGCAGTTCCTTCCTCCAGAGGCTGCATACAGAGTTTTGCTTCAGGCCAGAGGGGGGAGGGGAGGGGACTGGAGACCCCCACTGCTACTTGTCTTACAGCAGCAGAAAATCCAGCAGGAAGTACCACCCTCACAGTGTGAAAATTTAGGACTTCAAAGAGAACTCTGCACTCATTGCAGGAACCCTGGTCATTCAGACTACAAGTCTCATGCTTGTGATACATCAGGTCTGTTTTTCTGCCATAGAGTATATTAGAGAGAGAGCATTTATACAAATAGGAAATGTATAGTACAATCCCTGTCAATCCTGTGTTTTCACTTGGGGTTTCATGTTTTTGGTTGTAGTGATGTTAAGTGACGAAAGAATTTGGATGGCATAAAGTGGTTCCAGATGAGGCTTTGTATTCAGATGATGATGCCATCTTCCACTTGTAACCCTCTCATGTTTTCCCACTATTTTTTCTGTATTTTCTGTTACCACAACCCCCCCCCCCCAGTTAAGATGAAATAGTTGTGCTCTTTACTTGATAGTGCTAGGAACTCTCTGGAAGCACCCTGGATCTTTTGAATAATGGTGTCAGCAGGTGTTGATGACCTTGGATTTCTCTTGTATTGCTTGCTTACAGGCTATGAAATTCTCAGTGATATTTCCCTATAATCCAAGTCCCTTTTATAAGTGATTACTCTTACCTATAAAACAGATTACTAGTTTTTGTTGAGACTTAACCAGGAGCTGTCTTGTTGGCAGGCAGTATCAACAAGAGGCCGTTCTATTCTATGACTTGTCTATTTCCAGATATAGTTGCATGTAACTACAGATATACAGACTGTGTAAAATCCGCTGTGTCTGTGTTTCGCAGATTGTGAGGTGCCTTTTGTTCCATCTGCAAACAGACGGATGTGATTTTTTCTCCTGACGTGCAGAAAAATATGTAAATAATTACATAAGAGGTTTTGTAACAATTTACATAATTTACCTTAGTACGTAACATTTAGCATATTGTCCCCCATTTCATTCAACTTTTCTTCAGCAGAAACTTGCGTATTTTCCTACAAATAAATATGCGTAAATTTCAGGAAAATAATTTTTAAAAATCTGAAAGTCCAGGGACTCCACATGGCCAGGGGCGGGGGGTTGGTCTGCAGAAGATTATGCGGGTCGGATTCCTAGAAATCTGAGCTCATTTTAGTCCATCTTGAATTTCTCCAGCATCACTACATGTAACTAGATGTGGCATGCAGCTGGGGTCCTGGGTATGGATGGAGATGCACATCCCCATATTCACATCCTGCAGTCTGAATGGGGATGTCATCAGATGCCTAGGGTAGCCAACAGAGCAGAAAAAAGTCTTGGCCTGCTCTTATGCCTTTAACAGTATCTTGATGTGCAGAAATCTTGATGTGTGAAGATCTCACAGCATGGAGATAAACATGATCACCTGCTAGTACCCTCAGCAAAAGCTGCTATTTAGAGTCAGCATACCTCTGAATACCAAATACTTGCAACAAAAAAAGAGCAAGACTTTCATGCTCTACTGTTCCCTCCCCTCCTTCTGACCATGATGATTCAACATGTAATAGAAACAAGCTCCCCATTACAAGGGAAGGCAAACAAGCTTAATGTTCTTAGAGTGCAATACTACTATTTAAAAACCTCAGCTCTGTAGCATTTCAGAAATTTTATAGACTTACCCTCTAGACATCAAAGGTATTCATGGAATTATTATTTCAGGATAGACTATTTAATTCAGTGTACGAAGGAAAAGTAGCTGCCTTTGGCAAGGAACTCTGGACCCTTTGAATCATTTTGACAACCCGTCACATACCATGCAATGATGCATGTAACCTGGTCCACTAAGGGCTGTCCATGTGGGCACAAAGCTGAGTCCACTGGTCTTGGTAATGAGCATGCTATATGCAAAGCATCCAAGTAATCAGTGAAAAGAGAAGGTGCAAAAATCTGGGTGTCATGTTTAATTTTTGCTGCCTGGTGTCAAGAGCATCTGATGAACTGAAGGTTTTCAGCACATAGGAATTCAACATCTGGTCTGTTTATTCAGGGCCCAGAGGACATTCCATTAAGTGTGGAACCGTAGGAAATCAAAGTATAAAATAATATTTGTAGCAGAGCACACAGAGATGTATTACACATCCAAATAGGATTCCTGCAACATACAGGTCCTTCCTCCCTCTTTTTAAAATGTTCAAATATACATTTGACCACATGTAGGGGCAATGACACACGATGACTTAAGAGTGGTACATCTGGAGTAGGGATGGGTGAAAATTTAGTTCAGTTTAGTTTTGAAAAGAATTTACTAAAATTCACAACGTTCTTCATATTTGGGAGCTACGTGGCTGCCAGTGAAAGTAGCAGACTTATATCTCCTCTTCTTCTCTCCCCCCTCCCCAGTAATACATAGCAAAACAAAGCAAGTGAGGTGATGCCACTTTCTTCCAGTTTCCTCCACCTCCACAAGCAGCAGCCAATGAACTGGAACTGGAGGAACCCTGCATATTTTAATGTCATGCCACTCCATTTGCTCCATTGCATGTCATCAAGCAGATTAGAGGAGACATAGGGCAATAGTTGCTTTTGGCAACTGTTACACATCTCTGTAATGTCTAGGGGGCTATCCTTATGGGGGATTTGCTGTGAATTGGGAGCATTTTGAGGTTGTTTGCAGCAGATGACATTGTGGCCAATCTGCAGCCACCCTGGAGATTTCTGGCAGAAAGGCCAGATTTTCTAAGACTACTTTTACTCCATTTTATTTCTTTAATTCGGGTTCTTTGCTGAGGCTGAGGCTGTGTGCCCCTATCCTCTGCATTTACTTCAGCATGATAGCCCTGCCCAGGGGTGTGTCTTTCACCTGGCCATGACCTCACTGAGCCTTTCTAGCCTTCAGAATTGCCCTGCACTCCCATTTTGACAGTAATTTAGCCTCCGTGATGATGCAGTTCTCTGATGTTTCATTGCTTTGCTTCTCCATTGTTGTGTTAAATCACATCTCCGATATTATGTAAACTCGCTTCTTTGATGTTATGTAAAGTCACTTCTCTGATCTGGCGAGGTCTCGGGAGCCTGTCATTGCAAGCGGGGGAAAATGCCCAGAGAAGGAGAAAGAGGTGTGTGTGGAAGCAATAACTATGCAACAATTTGCTGGAATAGGGCGAAATGGTGGGGATGTTCTCATAGGCAGCCTTCAGATGGTGCCCTGGAGAATCAGGGATTTTGGCTTTATCATTGAAAAGTGTGCACAATGGGGAAAGGGGGGAGCAATAAGTCTGCAACAGTTTGCTGGAATGGGGCAAAATTGCACGCAGGGGGAGGGGGTACTCTCATAAGGAGCCTTCAGATGCTGCACTGGAGAATCAAGGATTTTGGCTTCATCACTGAAAAGTGTGCACATTGGGGAAAGGGTGGGCAGGAGCAATAACTTCATGGCAGTTTGATGGAACAGGGCAAAATTGGGGTGGTGGGCTGTTCTCATAGGGAGCTTTCAGATGCTGCACTGGAGAATTGGGGATTTTGGCTTCGTTATGCAAAAGGAGGGGGGAGCCTGGACAGGGGTGGGAAACAAGCCTCTCTCATTGGTTGAGCAGCCCCTGCCAGGTTGATGATGTTCGGTTCTACTCCCCAAACCTAGAAGTATGTTCCTTTGAAGTGCTGTGTGACCCATGAAAACTGGATTTGAAAGGTATGGTACACTCGGCTTTTCTTACTTCGTATGTCCCTGACGGACCAAAGCTGATTCCATGAAAATCTGGATAATACTCCAACGTGCTTCTCATTCCGTTGTCATGAAGATCCCGCCTAGTTCTGCCCTATTCTAGCTGTTCTAGTTCTGAATAATGGAGGGAACATTCAAACATTTTGCAGTTTTCTCTTGGGGAAGGTAATCTGCATGCAACCTTTTGACAGCAGCATAGTTGTGGTTAGTTGGTCATCTTTCTCTTCTAACGTGTGTGGACAGCTGTGACTTTATTCCATGTGTGAGATACATGACATCCCAAAACCCTGGTGGCACTGCTAAGCTCAAGTTAGTTTCTGGCTTTAGTGACAGGTAGTCCTAATTTCCAGGGGTAGTCATGTTAGTCTGTTGTGGCACTTTAAAGACTAACACATTTATTCTGGCATAAACTTTTGTGGATTATAGCCCACTTCATCAGTGGTAACTCTAGACAGACTGAGGCCTGTGCAAGGTAGCAGGAGAGCTGGGGTTACAGAAAAAAAAATGTATTGAGGATTTTGGCAATGTCAGGGTTTTTACGTTCCCCCCCGCCCCCCAATGCTTAGCTCCTCAGTGACTTTGAGTCAGAGCAGAGTTATTGTTATCCACACACATCTGCTGTGCTGGCAGTGATGAGACAGAGTCATTATGCCGCTTCATCTTAAACCAGAGGAAGCAATAAAGAGAATGGTTTTAAAAACAGCATAGCAACTGTTACCTTCTAGCGGGGAAAAGCTCTGAATTTTAGTTCACAAACAGGCACAGCAACAGTAGCACAATAACTTTAAAAATAAATTATTTTACTCATTTAGTATAATAGTAGTAGTATTTCATAGCAGAATAACTGTAACTAAAAAGTACAAAATAGTGAACAAGCCTTTGAGGTCAGCAGATAAGGCTGGATAAGCAAAGCAAAAAAAGAGGAGGAGCATAGGGAGAAGCTTTCTCTTTGACATGCTTGGATTACTGCAATATGCTGTATGTGGGGCTACCTTGTAAGACTGTTCAGAAATCACTGCTGGTTCAGAATGCTGGAGCCAGGCTGTTAACCAAGTCCAGTTATAGGGAGCATGTGACTCCCAGGTTACACCACTTACACTGGTTGCCAGTCCATTTGTGGGCACGATTCAAAGTAAATAGCTTAGGACCAAGCTACTTGAAGGACCTCCTCCTTATTTAAACAGGCATTTGGCCTATAGGGCTATTTCTTTTCACATCTGCTCTGTGCTTTAACCTATATTTTAACAATGTTTTAACTAGATGCTATTTTTATATGCTCTTATTTGAGTTTTAGATGGTTTTAGTGTTTGTTTATATTACTTTTTATTGTGGAATTTGCTGCTGTTAGCCTCCTTGGGCATAGGGTGGCCATGTGCCTTCTTTTAAAGAGAACAGATCTCTGTTTGAAGGGCTGCCAGTGGACCATCCTCTGTTGAAGGTGTCCTATATTTGAAGGGCTGCCCTGTCCAATGCCAATTTAATGAATCTTAAGAAGTGTTGCCCACCAGCAGTTAGCACCAGAACAGCAGACTGAACAGGCAGGCACACAGGTCACCGTCACAGTCTTCCATATTATGATGAGATTAAATATATTTTTATTTAATTTATAATAATTATTTCTGTTATTTCTATACATATAAATTACCATATGCAAATTTTATGCAAATCAGCACCCTCTTTTGTCCATTTTTTTTGGTGATTCATGACCGCTTTTTTGGCAATTCATAAGTAACTACCCTAAGTTCAAATGTAATAAATATGTGTAAGGAGTAATTCATTTGAATGGAATAGTATTCAGTACTGTGAGCCCCCTCCTGAAGACTGAATAGTGGTATATAGCTCAGAAGCAGGTTTACCACCTTGGTGAGAATTAAGCCTATATTCCAGCGTGTTGCCTATATCCTGAAATTCCCATTTCCTTGAAGTTGTCAGTCACAGGGTTACATGGACATCTATTTTCTGGAAGGTGGAGATCTTTCTCTAAAAGGAAGTAGGAATGCTGGGAAAGATTCTTAAAAGGGTTTTGTTGTAAAATGTAGGATTAGTAGCAGCTAAAAGCTGGAGTACATATACCTTTTGAGCCATGCTTGCATTATAAATGAAAGTGGTGCCAGAGTGAATTAATGCTTAATAAAACCAAGGTAATTGGATATGTGAATAAGCTCACGTACCCATTTGAAATTTTTGCAAAGCTGGAATTGAAATTGGGGGGAAAATACCAGTGTTGTAATTGGCTACACAGTATAAAAATTTGATTCAAATGAATGCATGGGAAATATAATTACACTTTAGAAATATTGTTTTAAAAACACTTTGTGCTCCTACATGGTGATAAAGAGTTTCTTTGAAAAAATAAAAATAATGTATTAGTATAAAGAGGAAAACAAATACAGAAAACAAACCAAGAGGTACAATGTCAGTCTTCCATTAAGATGCAGGTAGAGTATGATCTACTTAAACAGAAACGCTGCACGTAGGATGACCTGAATACAGGATACAACTGCTATGAGGCTATCCCAATAACTCATTCCAGAACCACTGATGATATGGTGGGTGTATTTGAGAGACACCATCGTTGACATAATCCAACCAGTGTTAAACACCATTGATTTCAGTGGAAATTGCATTGCACTCCTGAGTAAACATGCATCAGGCTTATCCCTCTCACCCTCTCACTGGGCTTTATTGTGGCTCACGTTAAAAAAGAAGAAGAATTTAACAGTGGGCATGTCTGCATGTAACAGCAAATCATGGGTCAATTAATCCAGGATTTGCTGTGGTTTCTCAAATGTACATTCTGAGGTGGTACTGTCCCATGATGGCTATCCCATATACCTTTTCCTAATATTTGAGTTGAGCTGACTTAAGTCTCAGTGTACAAAGGATAACAGGAAAGTTGTTATTTGTTGCACTTTGGAGTAAGTACTCACATGCAGCAAAAGAGAATGAAGAAGTAGGGTTTGTGTATAATTCAGTGTCAACTCTAGGTTATTGAGGGCCCTTGAGCAAAACACCTTCAGTGGACCTCTTCCCTCAGCGATTCTACTTTCTCACTGTCATTATAACCAGCTCCTATTCCGCGTCATCCTCTTTCTCATCATTGCTACCACTTGCTTGCTTGACAAGCAGAGAGTAAGTAGGCAGTGGTATCTAATGTGCCTCCTTCTCACCACTCCAAGAAGCTCTTGTCAGTTGGCCCTTGCTGGGGTGTGGGCCCTTGGCAGGTGCCTGACCATGTCTACCCTTTATGCTGGCCCTGGAATAATTGCTGATCTTCTTAATTATAGCTAGTAGTATATCATTCTGTTCATCATAGCTTGTGTGTGTGTGTGTCATGAAATGTTTATACAGTCTGAGTTTTCTTTGTTTATATAAAATGATTTTTAGGCCATTTTTAAGGGTATATTGGTAGATTTATTCATCCTCTCCTATTCATGCAGCTTACAAAGCTGCACATGCAGATAGGTCTCTCCTAGGACTCAGAGAAAACCTTTAACATTCATGTCCCTCTTCTCCTATTCTGCACACATGTAATGCCAGGTGCATTGCAACAGACCTAGCCACCACATGTATTGAAGCCCACATATGTCTTTCATATATGGATCCAGCAGCAGCCCATGCTCTTTTACAGCAGGGGTGGTCAGATGGTAGATCAGAAATCTATTGGTAGATCTCTCAGTGATTTGCAGTAGATTAGCAAGTGTTTCTGACTCCCCGTTGTCTAATAGCAACAGCTAAAAATATCCCCATACCCCTAAATTAGGTTAAATGAATGCTGGCAGGGCTGGGGGGACCAGGCATAGATTTTTGTGTGAAAGGACTTGTAAGCTTGGTTCTGATACTGGTCACAAATTCCTGAGATGAGCATCTGCTCAGAGGCACTTGTTCCTTAATTCTCAGTGTTTGTCCACCCACTTGAGCAAGGATTTTGCCCCTGTCTCTGGTCAGTGGCTTTCAGTGTTCTAGTAAAACACAAAACACATCCCACAAGCCTAAAGTCTGCCCACCCTTGCTCTACAAGTAGCCTGTGTGCCTCTTTGCCTCATCTTGAGGACTGGAGCCACTGATTCATGAATGGGAGATGTGCACAGGCCTCCCACTGAGAGTAACAGCTAGACATGTGTTGCAGTGGAGCCAACAGGAGAGGTAAAAAGGGAATTAAGACTGTACTGAGCTGTAAAGAGATCCTGTCCCACTTGCACACCTCTGTGAACTGTATACACAAGGGATATGGATCATCCTTTTACTTCTGTGTTAAAGTTATAAGGTACCCCCCAGTCAAAGTTGAGCACTTCTATGTTCTTTTGATTTCAAAGTAAGAGATTTAATGCATCTTTAATTCTTCCACTGAAATCAATGGGACTTAAAAATCTTTAACTTTGGCTGAATTGTGTCCATACTTTTTATTTGGATTGCATATTATTGATTTTATTTTGCTGTTCCCTTTTTAATTTTTAAAAATATTTTATGGTGTAATAGCCTATGGCTAAGTACTTAATAAACATTGACTGGATTCTGTGACATAAAAATGTTGCCTTATTTCAAATGAACAATGTAGTTATATATATTTCATTGTAGCATTCAGGAACTGCTATCACTAATTTTTCATCATCTGAATGTTTTCACAATGCCAGAAACTGGTATTCTGCCCAGTTATTTGTTTTAATCTATCTACCTATGTGTGTGTAAATAGGAGCACTTAACACTACAACATTTTATTGCTGTTTCCACTTGCGTGTAACATACACACACAACACCAGGAGCCTGTGTATACTTTGACAAAAACTGTTTATTTTATTCTTCCCACCTTTTTTTAAGGATGAAAAGAACCAGGTCTTGGTAACAAATGCTTGGTTGCAGATGGTAAGTAATTTTGCTATTATTCAATATAAAATGTTGGATGTTATTGAACATTAATTATTGAAGATTAATTATTTGCTGAAGAACACATTTTTCATATGGAGAAAAGGGTGAAGGAAGAAGAAAATAAATCTTGGAATATTAAAAAAAATAATATTGGCTATCATCTTTAAAAAATGATTTGGTCTTACTTGATTTCAAAGAGACCTGAGTAAGTAATTTCCACAAGACATTTTGAACCAAACTAAATATGAGGCCAAATGCATAATGCTGTCGAAAATTGCAGCTCTGTAATTCTTGATATTTTGGGGGGAGTGTATGTGGAATTGCTAGTACAGAACTAGAGTGCGGAGTTTAACACAGCTCCATAAATTAGAGTTCAGTCCTCCTCCCAAATATTTCATGTTTGATCTTGGTTGCCCCCAGTTGTTGGAAATGACATCCTCTAGTCTAATGAGGTTTCTCTGTTTTCTGTTCCTTCAGAAGTGGGAATAGACAGATGTCCTGCTAGCACTGGGAATATGACCCATTTTCTGTTTGGACTTGGAAATTTTCCATGACTAGGAACCTGAATGTATGTTTCTATGAGGGTCTGCACTTGCACGCTTGTGCAGTTGTGCACATATACCAAAAGAGGTGAGAATGCTGGTGCTGAATGGAATGATATGTAGTCAGAGCTGTAGCACTTGGACCTTTTGGTTTAGATCAGGGATGGGCAACTTGTGGCCCTCCAGGTGTTTTGGCCTACAACTTCCATGATGCTGGCTAGGGCTGATGGTGGTTGTAGGCCAAAATGTCTGGAGCGCCACAGGTTACCCACCACTGCTTTAGATAGTCCATCCCCCCATACCACATCAGTGATAAACCTCCCCCATGGTAAAAGCTTCCTGTCATTGGCACTATCTTTTGATGCTTTTGATTACTCATATTCATTCATATTGCAATGTTATCTAGATTTTATTAGTTGTTTTAAAAAGTATTGGAACAGATTTCCTTGCACCCCTGAACTTCATTAACAAAACTATCTTTCTCCACAGTCCTGGATTGATGCATATTTGTCATGGGATCAGTATGAATATCCTGGAGTTCAGAACTTAAGATTTCCAGCTGATCAGATTTGGGTGCCAGACATTCTTCTGTACAACAGGTAAGGAAGACATGTTTGAGGCTGGTTTTCCAAAGCTGAGAAAGTTGCAAAATGGCTAGAAATTGGTGTAGCTCCCTTAAGCTTCAGAATAATCATTCCAATTACTCAAAAAAGTCCAATAAAATAGCACAATGAGATGAGCTCTCTTTACAAGCCACATTAAACTAAATTGGGGATGGAGAATATGTGGCTCTCCAGGTGTTGTTGCCCTGCAATTCCCATCATCCTTCATGGCTATGCTGGCTAGGGCCAATGGGAGTTGCAATCCAACAACATCTGAAGGGCCACAGGTTCCCCACCCCTGAACTAATGGAATGATGGGAGAGTGGATCTTGGTGGATTGCATCTAGCTTCTAAATTTACATTTTCATCTGCATGCATAATTTGACTGAGAACCTGTTTTCCAAAAATGTTTGTTTATACAAATGTTTCTTGGATTGGCTTAGCCTTCAGACTATGATCCTTCAATTAAAGAAATGGGAGAGCTGCCCATAAGCTTCTGATATATCAACTTTTCCTTGCCACAATGCTCTTGCTTTCTGGTGCTTAAGAACCCACTGGCCTGCTCAGGCCATGCTTGAGACCCTTGCTCCAGATCCTCTCGATGAAGTAACTAAGAAAATATGTGGAAGGAGCAGGGCCTTCTTGATGATGAACCCAGTATTTTGAAATTACCTCTCCAAGGAAGTATATTTTGCTGTTTGCTCTTATTTAGGCGTATGTATGTATGTATGTATGTATTTAAAAGGAGGCTGTCATTAGCAGCAGTGGACTCCAGAAACCTGTGGCATTTGCCTGACTATGCTAGGTGCTGATGCTGGGCCTGATATAGAAAATTTTGTTAGAGCTTCCTAACCTCTCACAGAACTATTTTCTGCTATTCCCTTGAGTTTTCTGATGCATTTAAAGGGGCAAGAAAGAAAAACACAAAGGTACGTTAATGAGGCACAAAATCAGAACGCGGACAAGGCAGGTTTTTTTTTTTTAAACGTGCTGTATATCGGCCATTTCTGAACAGAAATTTATGAAATTTGGCATGCTTATGGTGCTCAACATCTAGAATCTAGGTCTGAGATGCTTCAAGCCTAATTTCATACAATTTGGACAATTGTTCTGGATTTTATTACCAGTTAGAACAGGCATTGAAAAGAATCCCATTGTTAACTGGTCAAGTAAAGCAAAATTCAGATTCAGCATATCAAAATACATAAAATCCAGACTTTAAAACTAATTCTATATGAATGGCCTGCAAATAAAAATCTACCTGCCTGTGGATTATGCAAAAATAGTTTTATGATCATTTATTGTTAAAGGATCAAATTTGGATATTCTGATACTTCTACTAAAGATGATAATATTTGCAAAAAAAATGCCAATGTCCAGTCAGTTGGTAGCAATAATAATAATAATAATAGACCTGATCCTTTACCATAAAACAAATCCAACCACTAAGCAACACCCAGTTAAACCTTTTCTGCTGTATTTTGTAGTGCTGACGAGAGATTTGATGCGACGTTTCATACAAATGTTCTGGTAAACTACTCAGGATCTTGCCAGTATATACCTCCAGGTAAGACATCTTTAAAAACATGTATTTTAATAAATTAAGAGTTAATTTATTAAATTTATTTATAATAAATTTATTAAGCGTTATTCCCTGGATAGGAAATTAATATGTGTGGATCTGGATTAGAAGGTTTAAGCTATACACAGTATTGTTATGTTGTGTGCTTTAATTACTGTGGCATAAAAATTCGATGAAATTCTTGCTTAAGATTATTAGGAAGGCTTGATCTTTACAAGTATCCAACAATTAGACGTTCCTTTTGTGAATTTGAAAGCCAGATAAAGTGAATCAGGGCCAGCATCAAGGGTAGGCATCCTTGGGCCCAGGGCTCAAACCCTGACATGGGCTCACTGACTAGGACCCCCTGAAGTAGCTCCTCCTCCTCAGCATTACAACTTTCTTGTTCACCTGCCTCTCACCCTGGCCCAGAACATGGTGCTGGTAAGAAGGAGGAACAAGAGATGCCGCATCCTAGTTGCTCACTGGCTCCCTGCCTGTCAAGCAAACAAGTGGTTGAGAAAAAGGATGAGGAGCAATAGCAGTGACAATGGTGGTGGTAAGGGATACTCAGTGAAGGAGGGGGTCCATTGGGAGTATCTTGTCCAAGGGCCCTCAAAAACCTGAAAACTGTCACTGAGGTAAATACCCAGTGCATTACATTTTTAGTGATTATTCTGTCATTATAATCTACAGTATAAATATGCTATACCCGTGTCCTTGGATTGCCTCAATTATATGAGGAAAACTTGAATTGAAGGTACCAGGCAGATTCTAAGAGGGTAACAGTGTAATCCTATCAAACATAAGTGCTATTAACTTCAGTGGGACTTACTCTCAGTGGTACTTACTTTCATTGCAGCCTAAGGGATTTTAATGATTCAAAGCACAATTCTGCCAAATTAAAGCACATTAAAGACCCATTAAGAAAGTAACAGTATGATCCTATACATGTCTACTCAGAAGTAAACCCCACTGACTTCTATAGGACTTACTCCCAGCTAAGTATAAATAGGGTTGCACCCCTTAAGCCCTTGGTTGACCATCCCAATGAGCAATTAAGGCAGGAGGCAGTCAATACGTTTTTAAAGTGTTGAAAATGATTTGAGGGAAACATAGCTTCCTAACGTGCATACGCACATTTCTTTTGTTCCACTGTCACTTCTGGTCAAACGGGTGTTGCGGGTTTTTTAAACAATCCAAAGACCTACAAAACCTTTTTATCAAAGGTGAAAGCAGGGGGAGTTGATATGCCTTGAGCAGCGATCTGACTTTCAAACTCTCTTAAGGTCTCTGAAACTGAAAACAAAACACTATCATCTTTCTCCAGCCTAACTTTGGCTGGATTTTACCTAGTGTTTGTCCTGCTCCACACATTTTAAATAAAGAGGAGGGATATCATGTTGTAGAAGAAGAAAGTAGACAATGGAGCATGAGCTACAGTTTTATATATCTTGAGAGAGACATTGGGTTTAAAGGCAAGGTTTTAAAAAAATCATTTTCCTACACTTACGCCATCAGATGATTTCCAAATAAAATGCAAAATATCACAAAAAGTTAAGAATTATGGTTATTCCTGGCCACCACTCCAATAGGCTTTCCTGTAGACCTTGGGGAATTGGGAGATTCCTCATTTTCTTATATAAACCAACATTATCAGTAAAGCATAGCACAATAGAGCATTTTGGTAGGCACAGATGTGTAAATCCATTGGTACAGTATGTAATAGATTAAAAATAAGCTTATTAATTAGGACATCAGCAACAGTTGAGGTTCAGAGTATACAAGGAAAGTTGGTATTTATTAATCTGGTTACAAAACAAACTTCCTTTGGCCTTGGATGAAACAAAGGGACAAAGCATATACTTGAATAGTTACAGGATTTTAAGAGTTAAAAGTCCAAAGTTCAGTTCCGAGGCCTAGGGAGCAAACAGTTTTCATGATGCTCAAGCAGGTGTTAGAGAACCAAAAAAGTGGCAACAAGGACGTTTGCTCCCATCATAGCACATACACACAAATACACATGCACAAAACAATACAAAGTTCTTCCACTCTAAATCTGAATCTCCCAAGTACTAAAGCTCTATCCATCACCATCAGTACTGAAGAAGGGTGATGGAAACAATCAGTATTATTTACGAGAGCAAAGGACAGGGCTTTTTAAATAGGAGCTGAGCAAGGCAAGAATGACATCATGCTACCAAGCTGAGAAATGGCATTCCTGCCTAGCAACAAGTTAGATTAGCATTTAAACCAGGGGAATTCCAGAAGGGCAGGCATATGGGTTTTCCAGGTGCCATACATGGGCTCTGCATAAAACTTCCTGGAGAGGCCTAGTAAAGGAAAATGTTGTGACAGGTCCTTAGAACTAGATGCTATGCAAGCATCACTAGCTCCCCAAAGGGGGCACTTAAAGAGATGCCCATAGTGTCAGGCAGGCAAAAATAAATTGATCATGGCTAATGTAGGTCTAGTTCATCACATTATATGCCTAGCAAAATGCCCATCTGCATGATGGGAGGCCTGTATATTGATCTCGAGGTGAAAGCCTGCTTTTGCCCTGTCTTTGCCCTTTTGCTTTGACGAATACAAATATAAATGGCAGCAAGGCACTTAACAGAGCAATCCTATGCATGTCTACTCAGAAAGAAGTCCCATTGAATTCAATGGGGCTTATTTCCAGGTAAGTGGGTATAGGATTGCAGCCTTAATCTCTTGTTCATGTTGACTTCTGGGGCAAGGAAATTCCAGGGATCTGTCCCTGGAGCTGCTACTGCCATTGCTTGGTTGAATAGCTGAGAAGTTAGAGAGGGTAATCTTCTTACCACTTCCTTGCTGCTCCATTTTTCAACTTGAACAGAAGTGCACTCTTTTAAAGGAGTTGGTTTCTTGAGCCACTGCCATGCCCACTTGCTTGAAAAGTTGGGGGCAAGCAGGAGGTTGGGGACCCTCTCCCCATCTTTCTGTCCTCCAGCTCTTCAAGCTAGCTGTTTCCTCCCCTTGTTGCATCAGTGGCTTGGATGAGGAACAGGGAAGTGGTAGGAGAGACTTTCCCCCACTTCTAGGCCCTTCACCCAACTTGTTTCCACTGCTCCAGGGAGAGGACAATGCAGAAGACAAAGAGAAAGTAGCCGGGAGCCAGGCGTGGCTGCCCCAGGCTGCTTCGCATGCCTCACCCTGGCCTGCCAATCAAGTGATGATGGACCAGCCACTAGCATGTTAATATTCTAATGTAATTAAGTCTATGCAAATTCAAAGCAGCCAGCGGAAGCTGGAGATATAACAAAAATAATTCTATTGTCCACCTTAATATGTTACACAACAAATTGTGCATTTGAGGCATCTTATTGTTTTCCCCTTTCTGCTTTTATTTGTAACCAGCGGAATATGAGATAATTATACAACAAACAATATGTGATAAATATTAATCCCTTACATAGTTTAGACTAGTGTCGTGTGAAATATTTATGCCAGAGCAGACAATCCCTTGAGGAAAACAAACTAAATAAAAGGCAAAGATCAAGAGGAATGCATATTTACTAGAGATCAAGATATAAGAAACTGATCTAAATCCAGAGGGAACGCTTGGCCATTATAAGTTCTTTTATGAAAATTGAAAATTTACACCAGCTCCGAAGAGTGTTTTGTTTAAAAGCATTACAAATGTAATACCAGACAACTGGTTGACAGATTCCACTTATTGTTTATCACCAACATTTTCAAAAGCAGGATGTTCCATTGAACCTTATTGAACTATTAGCATGCTGCAGCTTTCACAAAGGGCCAAACTACATGTGAGGGCAGCAGAATTGTGTGTTTTAAACCAGGATCTGCCTCAATCACATAAAAAACAGAGTCGAGTGTGGTAGGTATGATTTAAAAGGCAAAAGGGGTGGGCGGGTAAGGGGTGCTGAATCCTGGCCCTTGCTTACTTCCCCCTACAACTCCAACTATCAGGCACTTTTCTCCCAGGTAGATTCACTTTCAGTATTGGAAGCCAGCTGAGAGAAAATTAAGTGACGCTGGTGCCCATAACCCTCTCTCTGCATGCTTGGGGCAGATCTGGGTTTAAATATACAACTCTACTGTGATCATGCTGTCATGGATCTAGTGAGAACTCTGCCCCAAATCTTACCTTATCTATGGAAATAAAGAGGGTTTTGAAGTAGCAATAGCTGCATACAACTGTGATTTTTCTGTATTTGTTCCAAAATGCAGATGTGTCAAGTTTCTTTTTTTTCACTTCGCTAGTGAATCCTATGGATGCTATGGATGCCAAAAGTAATTATTTGCTTGTATAGGCCTCCATCATTCAAGATGTATGGAAGTGACTGGCAGTTTTTAAAGCTTCTGGCAGCCAGATCTTCACTAGAAATGTAAGCACAAGTAAAAATTTGTAGGGAGCTTCTGTGGAATCAAAACTTACAATGTTTGAATCAAAATCTTGTAGAAATTCAGCCAGTGCCTAAAAATGGCAAAGTGCTAAATTTGATGAGCTTGAAAGATTCTGGTCTTCATGTTACAGGCTTATCTGTACATTTTCTGCTGGGGAAATAGTAGTTTTGGAGGAAGTTAACTTCTTATCCATGAGCCCTAGTCAGCATAGCCAATAGTGATGGATCATGGGAACTGCAGTCTGACAACTTCTGGAAGGCCACAGTGAGAGGTACTGTGTTACAGACAAACAGAAAGTCCCAAACAGTTGAATCAAACCAAAGGCCTCATATTGCTCAGCCAACAGGAACACCACAAATCTTCAGTAGTCTCTCCTCACAAAGAAACTGAGTCTGGAAAAGGCTGTCCTGAAACTTCCTACTGCAAAGTGAAGAGGGGAACATGAGACAGCACTATAAGAACATCAGTTTGGCAGAATGAATGACTTTTACAGCTAGCAATTCTGCTGTTGCTATCAATTTTGCTTGCAGCAGTGTGATTGGTAATCTCATACAATCTCTTAACTAGATGTGTGTGGCTGAAGGGAAAGAATCAGAGATTTGTACATGGGAGGCATAAGCTCCATCCAGCTTAACTGGGGCACTATATATTCTTTTCAGTCAGCTTTTTCATCTGATGTGTCTCTGAAGAGCGTGACTGAAACTCAAAATTATAGGCACAGTTTATTAGCAGATCAATTTGGAATGCATTTCAAAGCTGTCTGCTCCCTTGAACTCGTAATAACAGATGGATATGAGTGCAATTTCATCCCATTTCACTCTTGCCCTGAAGATCTTATCTTTCTTTTTCCTTTAGAAAAATTCATAAACACATTTCTAATTACAGGCATCTTGAAGAGCACATGTTACATTGATGTCCGCTGGTTTCCTTTTGATGTGCAAAAATGTGATTTGAAATTTGGTTCGTGGACGCACAATGGCTGGTTGCTTGATCTGCAGATGCTTGAAGCTGATATTTCCAATTACATCTCAAATGGCGAATGGGATTTAGTGGGTAAGTTGGCTTTTGTAAAGAATTTAATTAATCTAAACCTGTGTTTCCTTAAGTCCCGTTAACTGAGACACACTTTTTTTCTGAATTAAAATTTCAGGCACATATCAACCTGAGCACACCCTTCTCAGTGCTCAGGCTGCGATGCAACAAAATTGCCTGCCCTAAGATAATTACCCACCTGCATCTCTTTTTGCGTTGCTACTCTGAGCAGTCTTCCTGTTTGGACTAGAGATGCATTGAGCCACCATGTCTTTGTGTTCCTGCCTCAGATGTGAAAGAATCCTTCAATCACTCCTGAATCTACAATTGGGCAATCGCTTCATTAACACCAACCAAAAGGTCACAAATTAGTGAGGAAGCTTTCTCTTCATCAGGCTGATTGTTAGACAAAGTAAGAGATAGCTGGGAGGGAAAAAAAGCTGGCTTGACCTTGTAGCCACAAAGTCTGTATTTTCTTAATGGCTACAACATCAAGCCAGCATTTTTCTCTCCCCACTATCTCCTGCTTTCCTAAACATTCAGCCTGATGAAGAGTTCTGGAGAACTTGAAAGCTTGCTCACTATTTTTGTGACATTTTTGTTGATCCTTATAAAGCTATTGCCTGTCTGTGGATTTTTAAATTTTGAATTTTTTATTTTGGACCAACACCATTTTTTTCTTGTGGACCTTTCTTTGTTGTCAGTCACTTCTGCCGTTAAAGAAGGGCAGATTGGAAGGAGGCACAGTAAATACCTTGCAACAGTTCTCCCAAGTCACACTGTCTCCACTAGGCATAGAGTCCTCAGTGTAGACCTATGCACCTGTGTGTTGAGCAAGTGCTTGCTCTCTGCACCTTATGCCACCTGCTGGTTAGGAGGAGGAACTACAAGCAGGTCACATTTGGAATATTAGTCCCATACATAACTCAGAATCCTACTGGTCCTGGGAACCAGGGGACATCAGAGACCCGATTCCACAGTTCAGTCCTGCTGCTCTCGCTTGGTCTGGGCAACTGAGGGAAACTACCAGGTTGTGGTGTTTTCCCTCGTCAATCTGACTGGCTGGCCAGCTGTCTGACTGACATTCTGGTAGTTTTCTGCCCACCGGCAGGTACCTGCCTGCCCTTGGACTTAAGCACTTGACAGTCAGTCTGAGTGGACTGTTGCATGTAGGACCTTCACACAGGGCAAACTATGAACCCTGACCTTACACTTACAAAAAAAGAGCTAAGAACAATGTTTCCCTTTATTACATCTCTTGTTTCAACATGGAAGGAGGAGGGGATATGAGGTAAATCGGAAAGAAGGAATGGTGTGGCATGAGAGTCTTACTTTTAAACATTTCTTCTGTCATATTCTATAAAATGTTCACAGGGGCGGGAGTGCGCATGGGGAATCTACTGGTACATATTGAACATCTACCACAAAAGGCATTTTTCAATAACAACAAATGTTCCGAATTTGTCCCTTAATTCATCAGTGCTGCTTCCCAGATGAAGGGAGAAAGTCTCGTTTTCATTCTCTTTATGGCTACTGCCAACAGAGCTGACTATTCATCTTTTCTTTATTTTTTCCACGTTGAAAGCTGGCATTTTGACCAGGTTCCTAAAAACTGGGCAGCTTCTTCCAGCATGTGTTATTTTGAAAGCTCATTGGCAACAATGGCACAGCTTTTTAAACCCTGGTTTCAGAGATTGCCCAGGCTTGCCCTTTTAGGGCTTGCCTTCAGACTGTACTGCGATTTCTGCTGAGGCTGATGAGCTTACCCAGGCATGTCCCTTTAGGGCTTGCTTTTCATCCATAGCCCGGATGAAAACTAACAAACGTTTTCAAGAGAGGTGCCATAAAACTTATGAAAAACAGAAGTAACATTTGTTCTTTGCAAAAAAAGAAAAAGAAAAAAAGTGTAAATTCAGCTCAGTGCTGCTATAAACAGCTTGAGAACTGCAACCCATCATGCTGTACCACTGAACATTATAATAACTATTGATTGTTGTCTGAATCTGATGGAGAGCTTAAAGAATGACCAATTACATCTTACACCTCCATAATAAAATTGACCAGAGGAGTAGTGGATACTATATTCTTATGACATTTTTAAAGGAATGTTGATCATTGTCATAAAATCTACGCCACATATTTTCAGGCTGGATAATAGATTGATATAATTATTTTTCAGTATGTGTACACAATCAAATGCTGAAAGAATTGCATTAACTCCACGAGAGAGCTAAAGATCCATCAACAAGTATTGCTTTCACTTTATTTCTTCAGACACTAGAAATTACTGTGTTCACAGGACTTTTTGAGAATGACTGGGGCAGATGAACTAAGGGGTAGCTAAAGGGCAAAATCTGCAAAGTCATCCAAATACTTTGGATACCTGGCAACCTGTAATATGAATGAAGCCTGGATAATGAAATTAACATTCTTAAAATGGGCTTTAGACAAGCCACGGTTCTCTCAGCTTCAGCTCCTCCTTGCCATCTGTAATAGGGGAACGTAGCTGGGAACTGGGGAGTTAGTTACCAACTCATGCTCCAGAGGAATCTGCCTGGGTTGGCCAGGCCTGGTGGCATCAAGTAGTAATATCACTGGTGAGCACTGTTGGGCTGTTGCTTATTACTCTAAACTTGGGAACTGCTTTAACACCTAAGTTATATTGCTAAGTGTGCAAGAACAGGTCAGTGGGCAAGAAGTCTAGGGCTGTGGACAGACAGTTGGCAGGAAGGAAGATATGTTTAGTGAATTCCCGGTGAGATCTGCGTCAATACTTTCATTTTTTGTCTGCTAACATCTCTCATTTTTAAGGCATGATGGCCTCAGAACTTGAACAATGGCCAATTTGGCAAACTAGCATCAAACCATGGTTTCACATTGTGGTTTGCTGCCTTAGCTTAAAACACGGTTTATCAATTCAGAAGTCACATGCACAAAAAACACAGTTAAGCCTTGCAAACCATGATCTGGTATGACATCTGAATTGACCATTAACAGAGAATGAAGGGGCAGACCACTGACCTCACTAATTCAGCAAGAGTCATAGCTTCCAATTTTCCTCTGTGCAGGTGTCCCAGGAAAAAGGAATGAGCTGTACTATGAGTGCTGTAAAGAGCCATATCCAGATGTGACCTACACAGTGACAATGCGCCGCCGCACCCTCTACTATGGATTGAACTTACTGATTCCCTGTGTTCTTATATCAGGCTTAGCGTTGCTGGTTTTCTTGCTGCCAGCTGACTCTGGAGAGAAAATATCTTTGGGTAAGGGCTGAGAATTTGGAGCCAACATGCACATTAACAGAGAATGAAATTGGACAATTCTGGATGGCAGGTGGAGGTGTGGGGGTGGGATGGCTTCATTTTAAATACGTTTTAAAAACCTCCCTGTATATATTAAACTAGCACATCAGAGAGACACGTTTAGCATAATCATCCCTCTGATGTGCTAATTTTCTACCTGTGGGGGAGTATTCAAAAATATCACACACACACACACACACACACACACCCCACTACAGTCTGAAGTGGTAGAGTCTAGAATGCTACCATCTCCATCTCTGTTTTACCTCCTCAAGACTCTTATGTTACCATGCTTATGTTACTGAAGTTACCAGGGGAGAGATGCATAATATCTGTCCCCTGTTCCAGGCTTGTCCAGACAGAGCTGATGAATGGTTGGGGATGTGTGACTCCATCCTCTGGCCTTCGTCTGCTGCTGTGTAATGCCAGGTCCGTTGCCCATAAAACATCTCTCATCCATGACATGATCCTGGATGAGGGTGCGGACCTGGCATGTATTACAGAAACCTGGCTAGATGAGGGCACTGCTCCTACTCTTGTGGCCATTTGCCCGGCTGGATTTTCATATATGCTACAGCTGAGGGCCGGGGGTTGGAGAGGGGGAGTGGCTGTTATCTACCAGGAGTCCTTGGTCCTCACCATACTCCCTCTCCAGGAGACCAGGGTTGCTGATTGCATGTACTGGAAGTTGGGCCCGAAGGGCAGTCTGGGGATTCTGCTTGTGTACCGTCCACCCTGCTGCACAACAGTCTCCCTGCTGAGGTGCTTGAGGTGGTCTCTGATATGCGTGTGCCATCTCCTAACTTGTTGGTGTTGGGGGACTTCAATGTACATTCTGAGGCCACCCTCATGGGGGCACCTCAGGACTTCATGGAGATCATGGCTTCCTGGGAGCTGCACCCTATTCCAACTGGGCCCATCCATGTAACTGGTTATGCGTTAGACCTTGTGTTTGTTTCTCAAGAGGCAGGGAGTTATCTGGAAATCAGGGGTATATCCGCTATCCCCTTGTCATGGTCAGATCACTACTTGGGGGGGTTGAACATCTTGGTTCCACAACCCCTCCGCATGGGAGGAGGACCCATTAAGATGGCCCGCCCCAGGAGTCTTATGGATCCAAATGGATTCCTGACTGCGCTTGGGGATTCTTTGGAGCACGCAAACAGCTGCTTGGTCAAGACGGCTTGGTGGATAGCTGGAATGCTGCAATCACCAGGGCATTAGACTGAGTGGCTCCAAAATGCCCTCTCCCCCTGAACAGAACTCAGACTGCACCATGGTTCACCCCATGGTTGTGAGCTCTGAAGCGGGAGGTGAGATGGCTAGAGCGCCGGTGGCGGAAATCTCACTCCAAAGATGATTGGACACGGGTTAGAGCTGTAGCTTCAGCTTACCACGTGGCGATAAGAGCAACAAAAAAGGATTTTTATGCTGCCTCTATCACATCCACAGAGTGCTGTCCCAGGAGGCTATTCCAAGTGGTCCGGAACCTGGTCAGTCCAGTTGTTCCAGAACCAATGGACCATTCTAAGGCCTCCTGTGATGAGTATGCAAAGCACTTTGCAGATAAAATAGACCAGATCAGGAGTGCTATTCCATGCACTGTGGATAAGTTAGTGAACGAGGGGCGGCCAGTGGCAGAGCGGTTGTGTGGGATCAGTTCCAGCTTCTTCCTTCTGAGGAAGTGGACAAGGTGCTTTCATCTTTAAGGCTGACCACCTGCTCACTCGATCCTTGCCCATCTTGGCTCATTATGTGCTGCAGGGAGAGATCTGGGGGGGGGATCAAGGCAGTGGTGAATGCCTCCCTCAAGGAGAGAGTGATGCCATCAGCCCTCAAGGAGGCAGTGATAAGACCACTGTTAAAGAAGCCCTCGTTTGATCCCCAAGACTTGAACACTTGAACGCCCAGTCTCGAATCTGCCTTTTTGGGGCAAGGTGATTGAGCGGGTGGTGGTGGCGTTGCAGCTGCAGGCACACTTGGAAGAACTGATTATCTGGATCCATTTCAATCGGGCTTCAGGCCTGGGCATGGGACAGAAATGGCTTTGATCACCTTGGTGGATGATATGGGGAGGGCTCTGGATAGGGGCGAATGCTCCTTCCTTGTTCTCCTTGATTTCTGAGCAGCTTTTGATACCGTTGACCATGGTATCCTCCTGGACCGCCTGGAAGGGTTGGTCATAGGGGACACCGTATTATGGTGGTTCTGGTCCTTCCTCTCTGGCAGGTACCAGAGGGTAGCTCAGGGGGAGGAGACTTCAGACCCTTGGCTGCTCACTTGCAGGGTGCCACAGGGTTCTATTCTCTCCCCAATGTTATTTAACATCTATGTGAAGCCGCTGGGGGCTATCATCAGGAGGTTTGGGGTGCAGTGTCACCAATATGCGGATGACACGCACCTCTACCTCTCATTTAAATCCTTGCCAAGGTTGGCTGTAGAAATCCTGTCCAAGTGTCTGGAGTTGGTGAGCGGCTGGATAGGAAGGAATAAGCTGAAACTGAACCCCGACAAAACTGAAGTACTTTTGGTGGGAGACAAGCGGAGGTTGGGGGATGTTGACCTGGTGTTGAATGGGGTACAGCTGCCCTGAAGGACCAGGTCTGCAGCCTGGGGGTCATTTTAGACTCCCAGCTGTCCATGGAGGCTCAGGTGACAGCTGTGAGCCAGGCAGCGCTCTAGCAACTCCATCTGATACTCTGGCTGCGCCCCTGGCTCCCTAACCATCTGCTCTCATCAGTAGTTCATGCCCTGGTCTTCTCTCACCAGATGACAATCTGTTGTCATGCGCTCTATGTGGGGTAACCTTTGAAGACAGTTCGGAAGCTGCAGCTGGTGCAGAACGTGGCGGCCTGCCTGATTAAAGGCAGCCATCGGTGAGACCACATCAATCCAGTGCTGAAGGAGTTGCACTGGTTACCAGTTGTTTTCTGGGCACATTTCAAGGTGTTGCTATTGACATTTAAAACCGTATATAGTTCCAGCCCAGTCTATCTTAAGGAGTGCCTCCAGCAACACCAGGGATGCCACTCAACGAGATGGGCCTCAGACAACCTGTCTTTCCCATCAGTCAGGACAGCTAGGCTGGTGAGGACTAGGGAGAGGGTCTTTTCTGTAGCGGCCCCCACTCTGTGGAATTCCCTCCCTAGTGACCTCCGCCATGCCCCCTCTTTGATGAACTTCCACTGGGCTTTGAAAACCTGGCTGTTCAGACAGGCGTTTGGGGTGAGTTAGGGTTTTTTAGAGCAATGTTGTTTTGTTTAGTTGATCATGTAAATTTGTTGTATTTTTTGTTGTTACTTTCATTGTACACCACCTAGAGTGGCTGGGTAGCTGGCCAAATGGGTGGCTAATAAATCTAATAAACAAACAAACAAACAAACAGTGATGATGCAGTGGAGGCTGGTGGCTCCCATGTCAGTGGGGTGGTGAAGCTACTCCGGGTCAGAACCAGTCAGAACTCTAAAGGATCTATCCAAGGTGCTGGAGCTTGTTTAGCTCTTTTAGACTTCTGACTGGTTCTGACTGAAAGCTGGAGCGGATTCAGTGCTCCACTGACATCGTAGCCACCAGTCTTCATTGTGTCAAAGACATGGTAGCACAGCTCCTTCCAGCACTGAGAAACCATAAACTATATATGGGAAGGGCCCACTATGGTGGCCCCTATTCATGCCAGTGCCACCCTCTCAAAACTGGGAAAATATTGGTGTGGGAAGATGCCAGGTTGCAAGCTCTGCTGCCACTCGGATAATGTCAGAATAATGTCTTCTG
Source organism: Heloderma suspectum (assembly GCF_057233095.1). Taxonomy (NCBI): domain Eukaryota; kingdom Metazoa; phylum Chordata; class Lepidosauria; order Squamata; family Helodermatidae; genus Heloderma; species Heloderma suspectum. The sequence goes on from NC_139459.1 coordinate 133,491,806, forward strand.
GAATATGTGAAATGGCTTTGATTCAACATTTTTTGCTAAACCATGCAACACACATTTCTCTTAATCCTTGATTTACTAAGGTCTCTCAAGATGAAACACTAAGATTAATATGTAAGAGTTAATTATATACATACTGAATACATGCATAATTTATCATCATTAAAATGGAAGGCATTCAAGAATACAGTTCCTGCCTTACCTTTTGTCTCCTTCACAATTCTATTGCAGGTATTACTGTTCTCCTGTCCCTGACGGTTTTCATGCTGCTTGTAGCAGAGATAATGCCTGCCACCTCAGATTCTGTTCCTTTAATAGGTATGTTGATGAGGCACCAATTTCTTACAAAAAATTAATGCTTTTAAGTGCCCTTGATTTCATTGGAAAGAGGTAAACATGTGCTTAACTCTCCAGTTAAAATGAATCAGGCTTAACATTACTTGGCTTTATCTGGATTGTGCAGTGGCAAGCAGCAGAGGAGAAAAATGCATACAATTCAAAGATGAGCACAACTGATGCATACATTTGGAAAAATACGCATGAAAATACCCACAGATTTCCATGCGAAAAGGAAAAAACCAAAACTCACAATCTGATACTGACTATCAGAACAGGCTTTGAGATGGAATTCGGAGAACTTCGGTGAGCTCAAGTTTTGCTGATTCACACATCCCTAACCCTGTAGCACACCAACAGTGCTAGAGGCCAAAAGGTTTCACCACTATCACCACCAAATTTACTTCATTACTTTTTGGGAAGGATGGATGTGAAGGAACATTATTCACATATGAGTTATGCTCATCAAGCTGGCTTCGTCCAGTACATATAAAAGATGCCTTTGTTGCCGGGGATAACTTAACAGATTCCATAGCTGTGGTTTTCTATGAAAATATTGTTTTCTCTTCCTCCTCCTAATTATTATTAATTACCAAACACTAATTAGTCCAGTATATATACAAAACAGCTCATCTTTGCAAAGTTTGTTACAATTCCCATTTCTATTTAAAAGTTGTATTAATCCAGATAACTTTTTTATTTCAGCCATTAAAAATGCTTTCCTCAACATTGTATAGGCCCGGTTTGGAAGTCATGACAACCTAGGGTATTTTTGTTGTTGTGAATGGAGCATCCCTGGGTTGTGAATGACCAAACAGCATGCACCACGATGTTTGCTCACTCACAGCGACCCAGGGTTTTTGAAAAAAACCTCTGAGTTGTCATGACATCCAAACTGGGCCATAGAGTTTAATGACCCAGTGAATTCCTCACATTTTGCAACAACAACTTTTGCTCTTACAAACAGATTTTTCAATAAGGGTCTTATGGTTATGTCTATCAGGGTTGTTGTTGTTGTTTTAAATCAACAAAGTTACAAAAGGGTTGAGTCTCAGCTTAATCCCTGTGATTATAAAACGAATGACATTCCCCCCCCCAACTCTTCCCACCACATGTGCATGAAGTTATCATAATTCTCCTGACATTTCCAGTACTTAAAGTGTTTTGTAAGCCTTTGTGGTGTGAGAAACCATAGGCTGGTTTGGATGTAATGCTAAACTACGGTTTATGAAAATTATGAGAATGAGCTGCAGCAAGCCTCAGGCTTGTTGCAGCCCCTGCATTTCCATTTTAGACCATGTCATCCAAACCTAGTGAAACAAGCCAGCTTCAAACTATACTTTATGAAGGTGGCTTGTGTCAACTAACCATATGTTAGGGTGAACCGCAGTTCAGAGTTAGGCCAACATGCTATACCAGGGGTAGGAAACTTCAGGAAGTCTGGTGGCCATTTTCACTCCCTGGATTCCCCTCCCCCATGGGCCACACCTGCCCCCAGAGGTGCCAAAACTGGGGTGGGGGAGGGAATAAAAACAATAAAAACAAAATGGCATCCATAGCTGCTGTGGAGCACCAAAAGGGTAAAAGTTAGCTTGTTTGCCAACTAATTTTGACCCTTTTTATGCTCTGTAGCTGCTACAGAGCCCCCAAAGGATTAAGATCAACTTTCAAACAAGCTAATTTTGATCCTTTGGGTGCTCCGTAGCAACTATGGATGCTTTTTGTTTGAAACAAATATTTAAAAATTGTTTTGGGTCTCCCCCCTCACACACATTTCAGGGGTGGGTCGGGGCTGCACTGGGAAAGGCTGAGGTGCCACATGCAGTCTATGGGCTACATGGTGCCCACCCCTGTGCTAAACTGTGGTTAATCTAAAACGGAAGCATAAGCTTCGGATCTCCTTGTGGCCGCACTGCACTGTAGGAGGAGACAGGAAGTATGAGAGGCTGAAGCTAATTCTCATCTGAATGCAGCCCATCTATATAACATTTTATACTATGCCTCAAATGGAAAGCTAAAGAACGCAATCCAGTAGACTCACTCATATACAAATTTCTATAATATTTTCACCTTTGTTTTTGAAACACATTTTTTTTCTTCCTAAAGAAATTCAGACTATGGACTTTTTTTCACAGTATAGATAAGAGAAATAAAATTGCGGAGAGGTGAATAAATTGGGATAGCCCCATCATGATGGATCTGTACTTTAATTAAGAATTGGATTTATTCAACTTTAACCGACCAAGAAAGCAGCAAAAAAGCACTTGGTACAGATAACATCTTAGTCAAACTAAGATGTTATCTGTAGAAAAACTGATCAGGTTTCAGATCAACAGGTCTTTATCAGGATAAGCTCAATAAGACAATATTGAAAATATTTAGATATCTAACTATGACGTGAACTGGCTTCTAATCTGGCATTCCAAAAGTATGTATTAGTCATGCAGGAATCATCTAAACAAGGCTGAGGGCCCAAATCCACAGCCCAGGTTTTTAGGCTCTTTCTGAGGTCTAAAAAGCCTCATTAACATTTCAGATATTGCAATATTTTCTGGAATGCCTAAACTATTAGAGCATATCGAATGTATTTGATATGCATTTTCTGAGGCAGCCATCTAGGTCAAACATACTTTGTTCTTTTCATCTGCTTATTAAATTCTATTCTCCCTAGGATAAAACACACACACACACACACACACACACACACACACACACACACGAGACTCATTGCAGCAAACAGGAAGGCAAATAGCTCGAACTAACCCTCATATGCCAGATCAGTGCATAATCTCCCTCCATGATCTAATATTGGATGAGGTAGCCAATCTGGCATGTATAACTGAGACCTGGGTGGGCAAACAATTAGTCTCTCCCAGTTGTGCCCACTGGGGAGAGGGGATGCTGTAGTCCCTAAGAATTCTCTCCCTCTCCAGGCTCTTTGTCCATCTGACTACTAGTCTGGAGTGTTTACATCTTCTCTTGGGGGGGGGCAGATCGGGGGTTCTGCTGGTGTACTGTCCATCTCACAGTCACCCTACCTGAGCTAACAGAGATGGTCTCTGCTGTGATGCTGATATCCCCCAGGCTACTGGTTTTGGGGGACATCAACATTTGTGCTGAGGGTACCTTGTCTAGAGTGGCTCAGGACAACTGGTCTCCATGACAACCATGTCCCAACATTTAACTGGCCTGACACATGTAGCGGGGCACACTCTAGAACTGGTTTTTTTCAGCCAGTCATGGGGATCTGAAAGTGAGGGACTTTGAATCAGTTGTGGTCAGATCACCTCCTGTTGAAGTTTAGATGGATGGCAGCTTTTCCCCTCCGCAGGGGAGGGGGAACTATTAAGATGGTCCACCTCTAGAGACTAATGGTTCTGGATAGTTTCTAGAGGGCTCTAGGGATTTTTCTGGCTGGTATGGTTGGTGCTCCTATGGAATGCAGAAATGACCCAAGCAGTTGACACAATTGCCCCTGTGCACTCTCTTTGCAGTAGAGCTCCATAGTATACCCCAGAACTGAGAGTGATGAAACAAAATAGGAGATGGCTTGAGTTCAGATGGAGGAAAACTCCCAGTGGATGTAATTAAACATTAGCGGGTGCCTATACTCAGGTATATTCAGGGGCAGAGAAGGTGGCAAAAAAACAGTATCTCTCTGCCTCTATTGAATCCTTTATATGCTGGTCAGCAGAGCTTTTCAGGGCTGTCCAAGGCTTATTTCATGCTGGCCTAACAACGCCATGGATCCATCAGAGGCCCACTATGATATGTTTGCAAGGCAGTTCCAAGATAAAAATCATTTGCATCCACCAGGACTTGGACTCCAGTGTTATAGCAGGTGAAATCAGGTGAGGTATCTAGAGAACAGTCTTCTTCAGTTTTCTTGGATGTGTTTCAGTTGGTACAGCTTGAATACATTGACAGGGTGCTTGGACAGGTTTGAGCAACCACTTCTGTATTAAATCCTTGCCCTTCTTAACTTACAAAAACTATCAGGGAGGGAACAGCCAGCTGGGCCAGGGAGGTAATTAATGCCTTCTTGCAAGTAGGAGTAATCTTGGGCCACCTGAAAGGGGTGACAGTGAGACCACTCCTAAAGAAATTATCCCTGGATCCAGAAAATCATAATTTTAGGCCGGTGGCAAATGCTCCTTTCCTGCGCAAGGTCCTTGAGCAGGTGATTCCCAACCAACTCCAGATGCTTTTGAATGACACCAGTTATCTGGATCCATTTCAGTCAGGATGCAGGCTGGGTTTTGGCACAGAAACAGCCCTGCGAGGAAAGAGACAGGAGGAGTGCGACCGTGGTAACTCTCCTTGATCTGTTGGTGGCTTTTGATACCATCTACTGTGGTATCCCTCCGGGGTGATGGTCTGAGCTTGGAGTGGAGGTACTGCTAGGGATGTTGCAGGAGTGTGAGAAGGGGGTGGAATCTGGCAGACATTCCCCCGCTCGATCCCCTGGACTACAGTCTGCAGACCTCCACACTTGCCTGACTCCTTGCACACTGAGTTGGGCAAGTGCTTGGCTGCCCGATCCCTTGCTGAGCCGCCATTTTGCATAAAATGGTGGCTTGGCCTTTTTCTTCAATGCCATGTGTGCAAGTGGTGGCTGAAAAGCAGCAATTTATGCAAAATTACAGGTGCAAATGGACCATTTATGCATGTAATTTTGCATAAATGGCCGTTTTACAGTCGCTATTTGCTCACATGGGCATTTACAAAAAAGGCTGAGCCACCATTTTTGTGCAAAATAGTGGCTCAGTAAGGGATTGGGCGGCTACGCACCGCTTGCTGGGCACCCATGGATCACCCGGTGGCTTGCCAGACATGGTGAGCAGGGCAGCCAGAGGTTGGGTCTAATAAGTCGCATGTGACCCGGACTACGGTGAGTTTGACCATCCCTAGGTACTGCAGTGCCGTGGTTCTGCTCCTTTGGATGGCCAGATCCAGAAGGTGGTGCTTGGGGAATATTGCTTGGCCCCATGGATTCTCCAGCCTGGGGTTCCTCAGGGGTCAGTTTTATCCCCATGCTATTTAACTTCTACATGAAACTATTGAGTGGGTGCATCCGGACTTTTGGAGTGCATTGCTATCAGTATGCTGATGGCATAGCCCTATTTCTCCTTTTCAGTCTCATCAGGTGAGGCTGTGGATGTGCTAAATCAGTGCCTTGCTGCAACAATGGACTGGATGAAGGCTAGTAAACTGAAGTTCAGTTCAGAGAAGACTGAGATGCTGTTAGTGGGTGGTCCTTCTGACCCACCCACTAACAGGAGGAGTGCACTCAACCTGTTCTGAATAAGGTTGCACTCCCTCTGAAAGAGCAGGTTTGTAGTTTGGGGGTTCTGGAGCCATCATTCCCACTTGAGGCTCAGGTGGCCTCAGTGGCACGGAGTGCCTTCTACTAGCTTCAGCTGGTGGCCCAGCTGTGTCCTTATCTGGACAGGGATAACCTGGCTTCAGTAGTCTATGCTCTGGTAATCTCCAAGTTAGGTTACTGCAATGCCCTGTATGTGGAACTGCCCCTGAAGACTACTCAGAAGTTGCAGCTTGTGCAAAATGTGGAAACTGGATTAATAACAGGAACCAGAAAGTCTGAGCATATAACACCAATTCTGGCCCACTCGTATTGGCTGCCTGTATGTTTCCAAGCCCAATTCAGGCTGCTGGTTTTAACTTATAAAGCTTTACATGGCTTGGGACCACAATACCCGATGGAGCACTCCTTCAGACATGAACCTACCTGAATACAACAATCAGTATTTGAGGCCTTCCTCTGAGTGCTGCCCTTCCTTTCTATGGCAGCTCCTCCAGTATCCTGAAAATGCTATAAAGAGAGCAAGGCGACCCTGCTGAATGGGGAATGTGCGCTGTGGTATGGAGGCAGGGATCCCCCAAAATTGGGCAGAAGGACCTTCTGTGAGTAGAGCCCTTCCTCTCAAGGAAAGCAGGTCCTGGATCCAACCCCATAATGGTTAATCCAGTAGGTGTACTAGAGTAAAAGTGCTAGTGTGTAACCTTAAAGCCCTTCATGGCCTCAGACTCATATGCGTTAGACACCACTAATCTCTAAATGAGCTCCCATGCCACTTGTGGGCCCAGCTTACAATAACTTGGCTTCGGCAGGTAAGGACATGAATAGTGAGGAGGAGGAGGAGGAGGAGGAGGAGGAGGAGGAGGGCCTTCACTGCTATTCCCCCAAGGCTCTGGAATCCACTTCCATGTAGGATTTGTCCTATCTTGTCTCATTCTGAAGAGGAAGCAGAACATTTTTATTCTGTAGAGCGGTTGAAACTGACTGTGCGGTAGTTTTATTAACGTGGTCTGTTATTGTGGATCTGTTGTTTTCAACCTAAATGTCGACATCTTTATTTTTAAAAAATGCTTTCAGTATTGTAATTCCCTTGAGCTGAGAAATGGCAGTATTAAATAGTTTTAGTTAAATAAGTACGGAAAAAAATACTGTGAAGAAAATTGAACCCAGTGGGGTGGAAGGAGTACAAGGAATTGCCTGCTAATATTTTTTTTAGGTAAATGCTTTGAACCTCACCAGCATGCATGTAAATAATTAAGGTAGAAGTTTGGGCTTGGACCTCTTCAAATCTGCGTAGGGATGTACGAAAGTCACTTATCTTGCCCGAAATTTGATTCGCAGTGGGGGGGAGGCTCTCTGTCCCTCCCCCTGAAATTCTGGCCGGGGGGAGGCGCCCCGTCCCTCCCCCCCAAAATTCTGGCCGGGGGGGAGGCGCCCCGTCCCTCCCGCCGCGAATCCTGGCTGGCCAGGAACTCAAATGGCGGCGGCCGTAGCCGCCGCCGTTTGCGTCCCTGCAATCAGCCGTGATAGGCTACGTAAATGTTTACGTAGCCTATCACGGCTGAGTAAAACAAAACAAAACAAAACACCGTGCGTACGCAAATGGCGGTGCCCATGGGCGCTGCCATTTGCATTCGCGCGGGTTTTTTTTGTTTTTTCTTACTCAGCCGTGATAGGCTACGTAAACATTTACATAGCCTATCACGGTATTTTTTTAAAAATCTAGCCGTGATAGGCTACGTAAATGTTTACATAGCCTATCACGTTTTTTTTTATTATTATTATTGGAAATGGTGGCGGTGGCAGCCGGTCGGAAGACTGGCCGCCGCCGCTGCCAAACCGCCACCGGAGCCGCCGCCGCCAGGGACATTCGCACAAGGTGAGTCCTGTCCCGGGGGTGGTGGGGGCAGACCGTTTCGCCACCGATTTCGGGGGGCCGAATGCGCTGGCATTCGGCCTCCCCGAGATTCGTGGCGAAATTCTCTGACATCCCTAAATCTGCGTCTAAAAATTATGTTGGGTGAAATCTCCATCTTTATAATGAAAAAAAGGAACAGATATGGAAAGATAAAGATAAAACTAAGGCTATTAAGACTACAAATTCATGTGCAATCTCTGCAACAAACTAAGCCATGAAGACTGGCTGCATTTATTAGATGTCCCTTCATAAACAGTCATATTCCATTGTAGTGATGCTGAAAAGGCAATGGTTTGGCCAGAGCCAAGCTTGTTATCCTTCTAAACCTAGTGAAGGTCTAAAGTCCTGATGACTGACAATGGAGCTCAGATCTTGCTGAAATCAGGGTGACCTTGAATACTCTCCTCCACTCTACTCAGCACTGGTTAGGCCTCATCTTGAGTACCATGTCCAGTTCTGGGCGCCACACTTTAAGAAGGATGCAGACAAACTGGAGAGGGTTCAGAGGAAGGCAACAAAGATGATCAGGGGACTGGAAACAAAGCCCTATGAGGAGAGACTGAAAGAACTGGGCATGTTCAGCCTTGAGAAGAGAAGACTGAGGGGAGATATGATAGTGCTCTTCAAATACTTGAAAGGTTATCACAGAGAGGAAGGCCAGGATCTCTTCTCGGTCATCCCAAAGTGCAGGACACGGAATAATGGGCTCAAGCTACAGGAAGCCAGATTCTGGCTGAACATCAGGAAAAACATCCTGACTGTTAGATAGGGGTATACGAAATACTCACCCCGTTCTGGTTCGGGCATCCGTGGGGTGGGGGGATGTGATCCATCCCTCCCCCTGGAATCCTCCCCGGCCAGCTCTGCTCCGTGGCAAGTCCGCGGAGCCGCTGGCCAGGCCCATCCGCGGCCAGAATTCTGTCCGCTGCTGGGCTGTGGACGCAAATGGTGTCCGGCGTAGCTGACACCATTTGCATCCATGCTCTTTTCGGTGATAGGCTACATAAATATTTACGTCCGCTACACCATTTGTGTCCCTGCTCTTTTCGGTGATAGGCTACGTAAATATTTACATAGCGTATCACCGAAAAGAGCAGGGACGCAAATGGCATCGGCTACGCCGGACGCTATTTGTGTCCGCAGTCCAGGGCAGTGGATGGATGGCAGCGGACGGACCCAGACTGCCGGCAGCCGGTAGGGTCCATCCGGGGAGAATTTTGGTGGGTGGCAGGGGGGGAGTAGTTCGTTCCGCCATGGACTCCGGGGGCCGGATACTAAAGAATCCAGCCTCATTGGAGTCCATGGAGGATTTCTCCGCCATCCCTACTGTTAGAGCAATACGACAATGGAACCAATTACCTAGGGAGGTAGTGGGCTCTCCCACACTGGAGGCATTCAAGATGAAGCTGGACATCCATCTGTCAGGATAGCTTTGACCTAGATTCCTCCGTTGAGCAGGGGGTTGGACTCGACAACCTTATAGGCCCCTTCCAACCCTACTATTCTATGATTCTATGACTTCCCCCTGCCCATGATGAGGTGCCAGTTTACACAAATGCTGCTGCTGCTACATGAGCCCAGCTTGTCTGCAAGCCTGGCAAGAGGCTTACATGCTTCTGGGGCGTTCTCATGAGTATTTGAGCACCATCAATGTCCCCAGTTCTTTACAGAGTCCATTCTCTGTCCAGAGGGCTTACCATCTAAAATGTGATACAAGAGAGACAGCCAAGGAAGGTGGAAGAAATTGAGTTAGGGATAAAACAGGGAAAGTGTACGCAGGCCCAAGCCATTTTTCTGCCTGAGGTGAAGGACAGGATGGTGCCTCCCTCTGTTCCATGTACAAAAGCTGACCAGCACTGGCTGTTGAATCTTACTTCAACACTGGCAATGGGGCAACATCTTCCATTGCACCTGAGGGCAGAAGCTACCTTAGGGGATGCAGGGCAGGCTGCATGGCACACTCAACTCTATCTGCTCCCTGGCTCTCAGCATCTGCTCCCTGTGGAAGCTGCCATGCTCTGCCTAATGGTAGGGCCAGACCTGAAATTATGCACTATTTCAGTTACATGAACCTAAGCTTAGTTAGAGTAGAGCATGGGAACTACGGGTTGTGCCCAAGTATAAACCACTCCTTTGCTGCCCTGACACAACCTGCCCTCCTTTAAACATGATTTGTGGGTGGAACTACTCATTATAAGATACACAGGGCTGCTATACGAATGTTTCCCCCTCTGTAACATGTGCAACGTCCTACCCACTATCTCAGTGATGTTGTGCTGAGAATTTTCCTGCCTCCACCAGCAGCAATCAGTGATGCAGAGTGGGCACAGGAGCATGCATGGTACAGTGATGACAGGCCATGGGGTAAGTTGTACTCTGTGCTATAGAGGAGTGAACACACTACTGTTTTCAGCATCTACCCTGTGGTTTTCTATACTTTGGTCCTGCCCCCCGTCCCTCGTACTTCCAAATTTTCCACAGCTCTTTCGATTAGTAGTAGTCATATCCTTGCAGTTATTTCATTTTTTGTAGGCAGTTCAGATAATTTCTCTTTGATTGAACGGGGGCTGGAGAATAGCAGCACATGGAGGACTCCCCCCTCCTGACAAGTAAGCAAGAGGTGACTTTTGGTGAGCTCATAGGATGTAATCTCCTGGGATTGTTCCTTTTCTCTCAAGTGGAAATAAATACTGGCTTTTCTCATCTGGATCACTTCACATGTTAAAAAGTACATATGGAAGGTACTGTGGTATAGAGTGAAACTGCTTCTCAAGGCATTATATACTGTGAATGCTTAATAATATTCCTAATTCACAGGCTGGAGGCTGATGCTTCAGATGACCTCTTCATATAACCATCAGCTGTGGATAAAGCCTGTATATGCTGGCTTTTTGCTTTGGTGGCAAATTTGCATTTGCAATGCAGGTACCTAGCTGTTTAACTTTCAAAGGGTGCGCAGAGGACCAGAATTTACATTCCATTTAGGCTTGTAATTGCCAGATAGTAACTCAAGCTGCTGAACTCTTTACATATAATCTTCCACAATGTAGCATGTCCAAAATTTGGAGCATCTGGGAATGTGCTCAGGCCATCATGGGAGCAAAGGCAGGCAGAGGAGGCATGGCCACAGGTAAATTGGGACAGGAGGCAGGGAAGAGAAAACCCTGCACCTCTGGAGAATGGGATTTAAAAGGAAGGGGGGAAAGAGCAATGCTCAAGAGTGTGGCAAGTGGCTAGAAGTCTAAAGGAACCATGCAGAGCTGGCCAGAAACTAGCTGAGTGAGGCAGGGGATTCCTGGTGGCTGCTTTCCCAAGCTCTATGTGAAGTCATTTACATAAGATCTGGGAGTAAGGGCTGCAGCAGGTGCAGATCTTCAAGAAAAAGAATGACTGCCCTCAGTATCTGTGAGCAAAGAAGCCAATAGGGAGCAGGGAAAGTCCCCAAAGCTAAGGAAATGATTTTTTTCCCTTGTGGAAAAAAACATGAGCAGCAGAGTTATTTACCTAGGGAGGTAGTGGGCGCTCCCACACTGAAGGCATTCAAGATGAAGCTGGACAGCCATCTGTCAGGGATGCTTTGACTTAGATTCCTGCATTGAGCAGGGGGTTGGACTCAACAACCTTATAGACCTCTTCCAACCCTACCATTCTATGATTCTATTATTCTAATAAAGATTGGAGGACATCCCAAAGGTAATTTGGCCTGCATTTGTTCTCTACTATGGCAAGATTTCAATATCAAACGATATGCCTCTTATTAATTTAAATAATAAGGTGCCTATATTGCAGCTGTTCCCCTTTATTAATAGGGATTTCCCAAGAGGATCTTATTACTTTTGAAACTCTAGCTAAGGGCAGAACTACACATGCAGTAGAATGAGATGGTAGAGTCCTGAGGTGGTAGACCAGAGTGCATCACTTCAGCCTGTGGGTGGGGCATACCATTTTTTTTAACATTTTGCCATGGGAAAAAACCCTAATAATTAGTAGAAAACTAGCGCAGGACAGGAAGGCCTGGCGTGCTATGGTCCATGGGGTCACGAAGAGTCGGACATGACTGAACAACAAAAGCGTATCAAGGAAATAGATTTTTGCACAGCACTGTCCCTGCTCTGCTAGTTTTCTGTTTGCAGATTGTTGCTGTTATAAAACAGGGGGAGCATGAAAATGTGATCTTTTGGGTTTAAAGCAATACAGGCCATTTTACCATCTCAGAGTACTACCACTTTATTCCCTCCATATTCTGCTGCGTGTGTTGATTCAGCCTAAGGCCTCTTCTAGCTCGAAGGGTCTAATTGAACTCTAGTCACAATATAACTCTTTCCACAGAAGAACTTGTGACTCCAGATAAGGATACATAACACTATCTGTCACAGTGACATATCCATCCAGTTCAGTTGGGCTTGGATGAGCATCGGGATGCAGGTAAGTATCTACCAGCATTCTTCTGCAAATTGATCTCCCTCACTGGATTGGGGCACAGGACTGCCCCTTGTGATGGCACTGCTGCAGATGCCTAGTGCTGTGTGAGCCCTAACCATATGCAGGACTATCCCGGTCTCCTCTACTGGAGGAGTGCTATCTTAGCAGCCATAAAAGAGATGAATAATATGTTATTTAAATGGAGATCTGGAGGTATATGGCTGAGCACTGAAGAGGTTGAGGGCATCTCTAAGCTCTAAAGAGAACATGAAAGAGAGAGAGAAAGAGAGAGCGAACCGGAGTGCTTTCAAGGGTGTGGGGAGGAACATTTTCAGACTGTTTTAAAGGAGTGACTTTTGATGCCATGAATCCAATCTCATAGGCACTATTCAACAGGTCTGTGAGACTAGGCATGCCAACCAATCCCACAAGGACCAACAGCTCTTGTTGCATGAGCTGAAAATCACAATATATCAGAAAATCAACATACTGGTGATAAAATGTGATTCTCTTTTCATCATGAGAGTATTCATTGGGATTACATTGTGTGGGTGGTTTCAGTGTAACCCACAATCCTCCCAGTCCAATACAGACATCCGGTAAACCTGCATATTTACAATCAGCAGTCCTTAATTTGTACTCTGCAGTATGATCTTAAAATAGTCTAATAGTCATACCACCTTCCCAGAGCACTGTGGGAATTGTAATTGTTTGAGGAGGACTGGGTATTTTCAATAGTGAATTCTCATTACCCTCACTGAAGACAATTCCCAAAATTCTTTCAGGAAAGCTATGGCAGTTAAACTGGCATAAAATTGATATGTTTGTAGTATAGATTAGCTTTTGCATGCATGAGGGTTTTTTTGGGGTGGTGGTGGAGTATTTTAAATAAAAGAATCAGTGCCACGACATCATTGTTCGCATGCCCTTATCTGTTAGGGAAACCGTCACTAATCCTAATTATTCTAAAGCAGTTGCACAAAAAGGAAGGGAGGGAAAATAATGGCTTTGTTTTCCTTTAAGAACTCCAGGTCCTCTTTTGTGCTTTCTTATGCCAAGAATTTCTTTACTTCTGTACCAACATCATTGGCATAGATGCAGCTTCCCTAGGAATAGTGTTTGTTAAGGAAAAATGCCTACAGAGCTAAAGAAAGACTGCCTGATACCCTAAGGGTTGCTCTTCAAATCCTGTGGGAAAAGGGCCTTCTAAAAATGTCCTCAGAGCCACTTGAAAAGTTCCTTTTTGCAACATGGAGAAAACAGCTTGGTGTAGGGGAAACAGTGTGCTTTGCATCATCTGAAGTGTGACGTGAGCATTCTTTTTGCCAGTAGTATGCTGATCAGGTAGCTGCTCAATCACTGTGCTTGCACTGAAATGAACATTTGTCATGCACTTCAGAAAAAATTAGCATGCACAGCCTTTTTGCCACTGAGAGACTGATCTCAGTCTAGGAAACTGAAACATACATATGCATACATAAAATCAGGCCTTAGGCTGCTGGATAAAAAGGGAATATATATTTTAGCAGTGAAATGAAACTTCACCTCTGTCAATTTTGATGTCAAATATTCAGCCTGTGGATAGAGAAACATGTGGTTGAATGTTTTCCTATGAACAAGGGGGTAAACCCCCCAACCCTATGCATACAAAATAGAGATATCAAAGTAAAGCCTAGTTAGAACTCTTCTCCCTGCCATCTAGTTGCCCGTGTGTAGATTTTTTTGACAACAGCAGAATATTCAGTCATGCAATTCCCCATGTACAGTCGTACAGTCCAGGAACAGTTTTACCTCCTCATCTGCTGTTTATGTGAACTAGTCCTGAGAAGCCCTATTTTGGATGAGGGAGAAGGGAGAAAATAAGGAAACTGGAGGTGGCTGGTTGAAAGCCGACAGAATCTGCTAACAACAAGACACCTCTCTCCCCTGACACACATTTCACATTTTGTTGCTATTGGTTGTAACACTTTACTACAGACTGTTCCCCTGCTTTGCTTTCTGCCACCCAACAAAGATACAGAAAGCAGAGGCCTTCTGAGTCTGACCATGCCCTTCTGACCACCCCACTTCTCAGCTAGCACTCTCAGTAATATTTAGCAGCTTCAGATCATCTCTGTTGATTAGAGATATGGAAGAAATTTGTTCGGTTTGCATTTTAGAGCAAATGTAACAAATGTTATGCTTTTGAACCAACATCTGAACCAAAACTCAGTTATTCTTGGAAATATAAATTTTGCAATGGAGTTCTCTAAAAAAATACATGCAAAAATGTGTATATTAGGGAAATGGGCACACACAAATGCATACATTAGTGAAAGTAATGTTAAAGTACATTATACTAGGAGAATTGCTTGCAAAAATGTGCATTTGGGGCAAAATTGTGTACAAAAATGCATGCATTAGGAGAAAAGTATTCGAAAATGCATGCCAACTATAAACAACATTCTTAAAGTTCAGGATGAACTGAATTTAAGACTAGAAAAACAAACAAAAACAAAGAGAAACCAAAACTGACAGACTTGTCTAACCCTGCTTTCAGTGATGGTGCTCTTTCTTGGTAGAGGGCGGAAGGTTATCTTTCTCAAAGGGGTGGCTTTGCCCTTGTACAAACAGTGGTAAAACCTGGGCCCACAAAAGAAATAGGTCTTAACATCAGGGAGCTACAACAAATGGCTATTTATTTATTGTTTATTTCATTTCTATACCGCCCAATAGCCGAAGCTCTCTGGGCGGTTCACAAAAATTAAAACCAAGAAGCACACAATAAAACAACATAAAATATATAAAACATTAAAACCAAAGTATAACAATAAAACCAGACTAAAACTAGAATAAAACCTAGTAGCAGTGCAGTAATTTAAAATACAGATTTAAAACAGCAAAGCTAAAGGTCTAGAAAGCTAAAATGCTAAAATGCCTGGGAAAATAAAAAGGTCTTCACCTGGGGCCGGAAAGAATACAATGTCGGTGCCAGGCGAACCCCACTAGGGAGCTCATTCCACAGCTGGGGTGCCACAGCAGAAAAAGCCCTCCTCCTTGTAGCCACCCGCCTCACTTCCTTTGGCAGGGGCTCACGGAGAAGGGCCGCTGATGATGATCTTAAGGCCTGGGCAGGCACATATGGGAGGGGGCGATCCTTCAGGTAACCTGGCCCCAAGCTGTTAAGGGCTTTAAATGTTAATACCAGCACTTTGAATCGGGCCCAGAAACGGACTGGCAGCCAGTGCAGCTGGAAAAGTACTGGCGTAATATGAGCTTGTTGGCCAGTCCCTGTTAACAGGCTTGCTGCCCTATTTTGGACCAGCTGAAGTTTCTGGATTGTTTTCAAAGGCAGCCCCATGAATAATGCATTGCAGTAACCCACACGAGAAGTTATCAGAGCATGGATAACTGTAGCTAGGCTATCTCTGTCCAGATAAGGGCGTAGTTGGTATACCAGCCTAAGCTGATAAAAAGTGCTCCATGCCACTGAGTTCACCTGTGCCTCAAGTGACAGTTCTGGATCCAAGAGCATCCCCCAAACTACGAACGTGATCCTTTAGGGGGAGTGCAACCCCCTCCAGAACAGGTTGAATGTCACCTAGCCGGGCAGACGAACCACCCACTAACAGTACCTCCATCTTGTCTTGATTGAGTTTCAGTTTATTGGCCCTCATCCAGTCCATTACCGTGCCCAGGCCCTGATTCAGAACAGCCACTGCCTCACCTGGTTTTGATGAGAAAGAGAGGTAGAGCTGGGTGTCATCCGCATATGATGGCACCTCAGCCCACACCTCCAGATAACCTCCCCCAGCGGTTTCATGTAGATGTTAAGCAACATGGGGGATAAAATAGAGCCCTGTGGAACCCCATGGCACAATTGCCATGGCACAGAGCAATAATCCCCCAGCACCACCTTTTGGAGTCGGCCATCCAACACCAAGTCTGAGACCACCTCCGTCAGCTCAGGCAGAGAGTCTGACGGGCAGCAGGGTGAGCGGTACACCAACAGAATCCCTAATCTGTCCCAGGTACCCATCACAAGGTACAAGCACTCAACATCTGTACTTGAAAGCCTGGAGAGAGGGATCGAATTCCTATAGACCACGGCAACCCCCCCTCCCCGACCCTCTAGTCGGTATTGGTGCTGCACTGAGTACCCAGGAGGGCACAGCTGGGAGAGAGTGACCCCTCCCAGTTCCCCCACCCAGGTCTCAGTAATACATACCAGGTCAGCCCCCTCATCCACAATCAAATCATGGATGGCTAAAGCCCTTATCGTTAACGATCTGATAATTCCATCTCCATTTCCTCAGTAAAGCTTTTTCTGTGCCTTGGAGAGTGCCCTCGTTTTGCATTTCCATATAATGCATTCTCTTATGATGAACAGTGCCCGTCTTTGGTAGACAAAATATTTTTATCCTGCCTTTCAGGAAAAGCTTTAATAGTAAATAGCATGTTGTATATTAGTTTACAGGTTTGTTTGTTTTTTAGTTTAGGTCTCAGAGCTTCCTTATGACTGGACTTTTTGTGTAAGCGCTGTGTGGAGGGTAGTAATATAACTTGCTTCTAAGCCATTACTAAAACTTTGACTGTTCCCACTCAGTGATATAGTCACAGCCTTTCATTGCACACGAGCATTGTTTGCAACATTTGAATGTAATACTCCCTGGCATGCTAGTACGACACAGCCCAAGGCTAATTAACAGTCTTGTTTGCTTTCCTTTTTAATTTGTGCAGCATTAGGTCTTCCTTCCTTCATTTCTACAGCAGCTTGTATGTCAGCCAAAGGATGCTGCACTGGAACCCGCTGATCATCACAGGAACTCCCGCTGTCTTGCACAGCTGTGGCATTTACTTTCCCTGCCTTTTCCATTTGTGGCTTCCGACTATTGTTCTCAGCCCGAGACTTGTGACCTGCACATACTTGTGTGTGTAAGAGAGAGTGAGCAAGAGAGAAATAGATTTATGGGGGCTGTAATCATCATTACAACCTTTCCATTTTATACTGTGAAGAGAGAGGCGAGGAAGGGGGGCAGACACAGATGCTGCTTACAGGCAAGCTGACTGAGCGCCTAACCTGTAAATCATGAGCTGACTGTCAAATTAACTTGCTTGAAACAAATGTTCAAATGTGTGAGCAGCTTACCACCTTCATCACAAAACAAAGGCCATATTCATTCTGGTTCTGTGGCCAGACATATTTCTGTGATATGTTTTCCAGTTTGTGATGTCAGGAAGGCTACAAATGAACAGGGAGATACACAACCACCAGGGACCTCTGGCAGGAGGCCTGGGTGAGACAGCTAAAATACCACCTGCTTAGCTAGAGTGATAAAACAGGTTGCAGTAAGACTGACAGCCATATGATGTGGTCCTAGCAGATTAAGACAGGTTAGACAACACTAAGAAAACTTCAGCTGCAACCTGCGATGGCCTTATGAGTGGCTGAGAGGCCACCAAAAGAAAACTTAACTACACATGACTTGAAATGGTAAGCCATTAGAAAGGAAGGAATAGTAGATTTAAGTGTACCAGTGATCTGCAGAAACTGGTTTTAGAGGGCAATTAACTTATATGTTAATTTTGTGTTATGGTTGACATTGTAAAACGGAGCTAGTCCCATGATGTAAAAGTCCCTCTCCCTTGTGTCTCCCTCTCCCCAGCCTAGCAAATTACCAGACCTCTTGGAGTGGTCCTATCAGAGGCTGACAGTGAAAACCATTGGTTAGCTCACGTTCATACCCCCTCTGTAGCCCAGTTGCTTGATGTGTGGTTTGTGCTTCCAAAAGGGCGAAATCGTAAGAAGTTGCAGGGACGCAGATTTTGGGTAAACATTAGGAGAAACTTCTTAGCTGTGAGGGCTGTTTGGCAGTGGAAAAGACTGCCTTGGGAAGTGGTGGGTTCTCTTTTGCTGGAGGTATTCAAACAAGTGTTGAATATCTCCAGCCAGCTGTCAAGGATGCTGTAGTGGCATCCTGCATTGCAGAGCCTGCTCTGAGCAGGGGGTTGGACTAGATGACATCCGAAGTCCCTTCCAACAGTATGATTCTATGAAACCACATGCGGAAGATTCTTTCCACATAAAGATAGCTACGGCTGGGCAGCTGAAAGAATGATTATTTGTGGGGATGGGGGCGGGCATGATAAAGGTGTCAAAGATAAGGAATGGTGAGAAGGAAATAAAAAGTGAATACAATATTGGAACTTGGGCTCGTCCAATTAAAGTCGATTGCTTGTAAATTAACCACAGACAAAAGAAAGTACTTCTTTACATTAATGCACAATTAACATGAGATTATTTACTACCAGACTATGTGGCGATGGCCATTAGCTTAGCTGGCTTTTGACAAAGTCATGGGTGATATCTATATATAGATATTAGCCATAACAAGTCAAATGGAGCCTCCATTATTAGAGATGGTGTACCTCTGGTTGCTGGATGCTGAGAGCAAACAGCAGTGCATGACTCATCGTATTCTGCCTGGGACCTTCTTGTGGCTTATATTTAGAAAGGGAATGGAATACTGAGCTAGATGGACTGGTGCTTTAATAGTACTTTGTAAGCAGTTATTATGTGCTTATGCAAAATAGCATTAAGGAAGGGATGATTCTGAACATTTGCAGAATGAATTTTCATCATTCTGCACATCGAGTATCAGGAGACCTGGGGTTGGATCCAGGATCTGCCATCTGTGAGAGGAAGGGCTTTGCTCACAGAAGGTCACTCTGCCTGATTTTTGGGATCTTCCCCTACCCACTGCCCATAGCTCAGCCCATTCAGCAGGGTTTCTTGACTCTCTGTGTAGCATTTTCAAGAGGCTGGAAGGGCTGCCGGAGAAAGGAGGGGATGGGGAAGTCAACTTCGGTCAGTACAATTGATCCAGCTTAAATCTGGATCTAACCCCTGATTTCTGGGTCAAAGGCAGGCATGCAAGCCCTGGCAAATAAAAATTAATCACTTTCAGGTTGACAAGGAGGGAATACTGCCAGCTATTGTTTGTTTCTTTGTTTTGTCTATTCATGGGGAAATTGAACAATTTTCCTTGCTTTCTCTAGGGAGGCCCATGATGACAGTGATAAGAGTCAGGGGCAATTAATCAATTAATGAACTCCACAACATGAAAAACAATACAATCTTTGGTTGCTAATGGATTTTTAGCAGATACAGCATTATGTGTGATAAAACTGAAAATATGAAACAGTTGTAATGGTGCATCACCAGCTGTATGATTTTTGAATTGATAGCTTTGTCTTTAGTTCACCACTTTTTGTAGGCTCCACACAGCTAAGACAGAATTG
The DNA here is from genome assembly GCF_057233095.1 of Heloderma suspectum. Taxonomy (NCBI): domain Eukaryota; kingdom Metazoa; phylum Chordata; class Lepidosauria; order Squamata; family Helodermatidae; genus Heloderma; species Heloderma suspectum. The sequence continues at coordinate 133,511,080 of NC_139459.1, forward strand.
AGCTTATAATTGGAACATGGGATTTCTAAAGGATTCAGTGATGCCAGTCAACACTAAACTACTGTGTAGAACACAAAGGAAGTTAAAGTATCATAATCCATCAAAACTGTAGTGGGAATTAGCTGCAGAGAATGGGGAGACATGGCATCTGGTCAAGATAAGATTTATTATTGGCAGAAAAATGCTGAGAGGTCTTTAATGATTCAAGATATTTCATTTTCTCCATTGAAGCCAGTACAGCTTAATGCCCATCAGCCACAATGAAGAATAGAAAGAATATACACACCAGCGCAGTAATACTACTTAGTATTTATATAGTGCTGCTGTTCCTAATGTCATATAGATTCTCTAGAAGGCATTATTTATTATCCCCTTGTTACAGATGGCAGTTGGAGGCTGTGAGTGAGTGGCAATGGTTTGCATTCAGCTATCCAGTGATTTGAGGGCATGGGAAAGATTTGGATAAGGGACATCCTAGTTGCATAGTTCTCATAACCAGAAAGCTATAGTGGCTCTCAGGACCAAACAAGACATGACAGTTCTGGGATCAGGAGCGCCATTTAGTTTAGTTTTTTATTATATGGTGCTGCTCATTTGATTAAGGGAAGTGTCATGGGGGGCGGGGCAGCAGTTAACAGAGAAACAAAATGGTTGCAGGAGGGTGCAATCCTATGGGGGAGCAGAGCGCGGAGGGGATCCAATGCAGGGTGGGCGAAGTGCAGAGGGGATCTTCTCCTCCATGCTCCAGTGCCCTGCATTTGTGGCTAGGTGGCCAATTTTGGCTGTCTAGCAGGAGCACCTTGGGGTGGGGGTGAATGGAGCATAGAAAGCATTGTAACGACACTTCCACTGTCCCCTCCCCACCCCCAGGAATGCCCCCTTTCCCCTGCTCCACGCTGCTCTTACGAGCACGGAGTTGGGGACAAATTGCACCACCTACGAGGGGGCAGGGAGGCAGTTTTCTGGGAACCGACCTCAGAGCGCTGGCTCCAAGCTTGGTTCCCAGAAAATGAAAAATCCTATGGCCTAGATGCAGCAATAGGCTGGATGAGGGCCAATAAAGTGAAACTGAATCCTGGCAAGATAGAAGCCCTGTGGGTAAGTGGTTCTTAGGTCCAGGAGATGGGCTCGTTGCCTGTTCTGGATGGGGTTGCACTCCCTCTGAAAGACCAGGTCCATAGACGGGGGTACTCCTAGATCACTGTCGCTGGAGGCCCAAGTGGCTGCAGCGGCGCGGAGTGCCTTTTACCAGCTTAGGCTGGTTGGCCAGTTACAGCTTCACCTGGACAGGGATAGCTTGGCCACAGTGGTACAGGTGCTAGTAACCGGAAGACTGGATTACTGCAATGTGCTCTTTGTGGTGCTGCCCTTAAGGATGCTCTCGAAGCTGGAGCTAGTGCAGAACACAGCAGCTCGGCTGTTATCGGGAGCTGCCCCCTTTCAGCATGCAACTCCTTTACTGAGGGAACTGCACTGGCTACTGGGCCAGGTTTAAGGTTTTAGCACTAGTGTACAAAGCCCTAAACAACTTGGGACCAGGATACTTGAGAGACCTCCTTTTCCCTTACCAACGTGCCTGATTCCCTTTCATGAAATAAGGAGGGGAGGTAGATCTGGCTGTGACCCATATGCTGTCAGTTGGCCATCCCAGGTGTAAAAGAACAGGGAGCCTGGGGCCCGCCAGATGTTCTTGGGTTCCAACTCCCATCAGCCCCAACCAGCATGGCCAATGATCAGGGATGATGGGAATTGTAGTTCAATGTCAGGAGAGGCACAGGCTCCCAACCCCTGATCTACATCTTTAAAGGCAGAATTTCATGGGCTCTAAGCAGAAACAAGGCACAGCAGTGCCTTTCTCCAGGACAGTGTCTTTGTCATGTATGTATTTATTATATTTCTATACTGCCCAATGGCTGAGTCTGTCTGGGTGGTTCACAACAATTAAAACCATAAATGGTTCCCCATTGTGATGGGGAACAGAAAGAGGTCACTAAAACCAGGAGTCTTACATCTTTTCATTGTGTGTAGTGGCAGCTTTATCTTCCTTCCTTCATGCTGATTTACTAGTTGTTCTTAAATATCTTGTGGAATAACATTGTGGAAGAACATTAAAGCTCTGGAAAGGATTTTTCAGGTGTTATCTATCATTTTTCAGGTGTTATCTATCAAGTTAACAATACCTCCAGTTATGCAGGCAGATGGTGAAAGGGAAGAATAAACAGAGCTGTCCGTATAGTGCTATCCCAAACATGCAAGGTCTTGGGGTATATTTACACTTTGAACCTATATGACTATTATACCAGCTTCGTGTATGGGTGGACAAACATTTTGCAGTGGTGGGCAGTGGGTCAGGATTGCATGCTGAAGTTGGGTGTGACTGGCGGTGGTGGGGCAGATTTGGGGCCTGGGCTCCCTTTCCACCTCTCCCACACAAAAATGCACAAACCCAGCCTTCCCTGCTGCAGTCCCATATACACACGCAGCCTTCCCCACTCCACTCCTTCTCTCTCTCTCTCTCTCTCTCCCCCTCCCCCCTGCCTCCCCCAAACTCTCTGTCACACACACACACACACACACACACACACATTGCTGCTGGGAATACTGAACTGTTTCCAGCATCAATTTGCTAGGGAGTGAGGAGGAGGCCTGTGGGCTGCACAGAAGCTGGGTATTTGTGGCAGGTTGCCCATATGTGCCCTACAGAAGCTTGGGAACTGTAGGTTCACAGAATAGTAGGGTTGGAAGGGGCCTACAAGGCCATCGAATCCAACTCCCAGCTTGGTGGGAATGCTCAGAATTGTTTGTTATAGATCTTTGCCCCACAACTAAAGCAGGAGCACAACTAAAGTTCCCAGGGTTTTCTTCAAACCAAAGTACATCTGCAGTGTAGATACTATACTCACAGGGATCTGTATTAGGACCAGTGCTTTTCAACCTGTTCATAAATGATCTGGAATTAGGAGTGAGCAGTGAAATGGCCAAGTTTGCAGATGACACCAAATTATTTAGGGTGTTTAAAACAAAAAGGGATTGTGAAGAGCTCCAAAAGGATCTCTCCAAACTGGGAGAATGGGCATCAAAATGGCAAATGTGTAAGCAAGTGTAAAGTGATGCACGTTGGGGCAAAAAATCCCAACTTCAAGTATAGCCTGATGGGATCTGAGCTAGCTGTGACCAACCAGGAAAGAGATCTTGGGATTGTGGTGGTTTTTTGTTCAGTCGTTCAGTCGTGTCCGACTCTTCGTGACCCCATGGACCATAGCACGCCAGGCCTTCCTGTCCTGCGCTCTCTCCCGGAGCGTGCTCAAGTTCATATTCATTGCATCCGTGATGCTATCTAGCCATCTCATCCTCTGCCGTCCCCTTCTCCTTTTGCCTTCAGTCTTTCCCAGCATCAGGGTCTTTTCCAAGGAGTTTTCTCTTCGCATTAGGTGGCCAAAATATTGGAGCTTCAGCTTCAGTATCTGTCCTTCCAATGAGCACTCAGGGTTGATTTCCTTTAGGATGGACTGATTTGACCTCCTTGCAGTCCAGGGGACTCGTAAGAGTCTTCTCCAGCACCACAGTTCGAAAGCATCAATTCTTCGGCGCTCAGCCTTCCTTATAGTCCAGCTCTCACAGCCATACATTACTACTGGGAAAACCATAGCTTTGATTAGACGGACCTTTGTCGGCAAGGTGATGTCTCTGCTTCTTACTATGCTGTCTAGGTTGGCCATAGCTTTCCTCCCAAGGAGCAAGCGTCTTTTAATTTCATGGCTACAGTCACCGTCTGCGGTGATCTTGGAGCCCAAGAAAGTAAAATCTGTCACTGCTTCCATTTCTTCCCCTTCTATATGCCAGGAAGTGATGGGGCCAGATGCCATGATCTTCGTTTTTTTAATGTTGAGTTTCAAACCAGCTTTTGCACTCTCCTCTTTCACCCTCAACAAGAGGCTCTTGAGATCCTCTTCGCTTTCTGCCATTAGGGTGGTATCGTCTGCATATCGGAGGTTGTTGATAATTCTCCCAGCAATCTTAATTCCGACCTCTGATTCATCCAACCCGGCATTTCTCATGATGTACTCTGCATATAAGTTAAATAAGCAGGGTGACAATATGCAGCCTTGTCGTACTCCTTTCCCAATTTTGAACCAATCGGTTGTTCCATGTCTGGTTCTTACTGTTGCTTCTTGACCCTCGTACAGGTTTCTCAGGAGACAAGTAAGGTGGTCTGGTACTCCCATCACTTTAAGAATTTGCCACAGTTTGTTGTGATCCACACAATCAAAGGCTTTAGCGTAGTCAATGAAGCAGAAATAGATGTTTTTCTGGAATTCTCTTGCTTTCTCCATGATCCAGCGAATGTTGGCAATTTGATCTCTAGTTCCTCTGCCTCTTCTAAACCCAGCTTGTACTTCCGGTAGTTCTCGGTTCGCATACTGCTGAAGCCTAGCTTGTAGGATTTTGAGCATCACCTTGCTGGCATGTGAAATGAGCGCAATGGTGCGGTAGTTTGAACACTCTTTGGCGTTGCCCTTCTTTGGAATTGGAATGTAAACTGACCTTTTCCAGTCTTGTGGCCACTGTTGAGTGTTCCAGATTTGTTGGCATATTGAATGCAGCACTTTAACAGCATCATCTTTTAGGATTTTAAATAGCTCGGCTGGAGTACTGTCATCTCCGCTAGCTTTGTTGTTACTAATGCTTCCTAAGGCCCACTTGACTTCACTCTCTAGGATGTCCGGCTCAAGTTCAGTGACCGCACTATCATGGCTATCAGGGACATTCAGATCTTTCCTGTATAGTTCTTCTGTGTATTCTTGCCACCTCTTCTTAATCTCATCTGCTTCTGTTAGGTCCCTGCCTTCTTTGTCCTTTATCATGCCCATCTTTGCACAAAACGTTCCCTTGAGATCTCCAATTTTCTTGAAGAGATCTCTAGTCTTTCCCATTCTGTTGTTTTCCTCGATTTCTTTGCATTGTTCATTTAAGAAGGCCTTCTTGTCTCTCCTTGCTATTCTCTGGAACTCTGCATTCAGTTGGGTATATCTTCCCCTTTCTCCCTTGCTTTTCACTTCCCTTCTTTCCTCAGCTACTTGTAAAGCCTCATCAGACAGCCACTTGGCTTTCTTGCATTTCTTTTTCTTTGGGATGGATTTCGTTGCTGCCTCCTGAACAATGTTACGGACCTCCGTCCATAGTTCCTCAGGCACTCTGTCTATCAGGTCTAATCCCTGAAATCTATTCCTCACCTCCACTGTATATTCATCAGGGATATGATTTAGGTCATACCTGAACGGTTTAGTGGTTTTCCCGACGTTCTTCAATTTAAGCCGAAATTTTGCAAGAAGCAGCTCATGATCTGAGCCACAGTCAGCTCCAGGTCTTGTTTTTACTGACTGTATGGAGCTTCTCCATCTTTGGCTGCAAAGGACATAATCAATCTGATTTCAATATTGACCATCTGGTGACGTCCATGTGTAGAGTCGCCTCTTGTGCTGTTGGAAAAGAGTGTTTGCTATGATCAGCATGTTCTCTTGACAAAACTCTATTAGCTTTTGTCCTGCTTCATTTTGTACACCAAGGCCATGCCTGCCTGTTATCCCGGTGATTTCTTGACTTCCTACTTTAGCATTCCAATCCCCTATGATGAAGAGGACGTCTTTTTTTGGTGTAAGTTCTAGAAGGTGTTGTAGGTCTTCATAGAACCGATCAACCTCAGCTTCTTCGGCCTCAGTGGTTGGGGCATAGACTTGAATTACTGTGATGTTGAATGGTTTGCCTTGGATTCGTACTGAGATCATTCTATCATTTTTAAGATTGTACCCCAGTACTGCTTTTCCCACCCTTTTGTTGACTATGAGTGCTACTCCATTTCTTCTAAGGGATTCTTGCCCACAATAGTAGATATGATGGTCACCTGAATTAAATTCGCCCATGCCTGTCCATTTTAGTTCGCTGATTCCCAAGATGTCGATGTTCAATCTTGCCATCTCATGTTTGACCACCTCCAGCTTACCTTGATTCATTGATCTGACATTCCAGGTTCCTAAACAATATTGTTCTTTACAGCATCGGATTTTCTTTTCACCACCAGACACATCCACAGCTGAGTGTCCTTTCGGGTTTGGCCCAGCCGCTTCACTCTTTCTGGCGCTACTTGGAAATACCCTCTGCTCTTCCCCAGTAGCATATTGGACACCTTCCGACCTGAGGGGCTCATCTTCCGGCGTCATCTCTTTTAGCCTTGTGATACGTTCCATGGGGTTTTCTTGGCAAGAATACTGGAGTGGGTTGCCATTTCCTTCTCCAGCGGACCACATTTTGTCAGAACTCTCTGCCATGACCTGTCCGTCTTGGGTGGCCCTGCACGGCATAGCTTATGGCTTCACTGAGTTACGCAAGCCCCTTCGCCACAACAAGGCAGTGATCCATGAAGGGGCATGCTCAATGAAGATGTCAGCCCAGTGTGCAGCTGCTGTAAAAAAAGGCAAACTCCATGTTAGGCATAATTAGAAAAGGAATTGAGAATAAAACTGCCAATATCATCCTGCCCCTATACAAATCTATGGTGTGACCGCACTTGGAATATTGTGTACACTTCTAGTCACCACACCTAAAAAAAGATATTGTAGAGCTGGAAAAAGTGCAGAAAAGGGCAACTAAAATGATCAAGGGGCTGGAGCATCCCCCCTAAGAGAAAAGTTTACAACAGCTGGGATTGTTTAGCTTGGAAAAAAGGAGGGTAAGGGGTCTACAAAATTATGCATGGTGTAGAGAATGTGGAGACATTTTTCTCCCTCTCTCATAGGGGTCATCCCGTGAAGCTGATTGGTGGGAGATTTAGGACAGATAAAAGGAAGTACTTCTTCACACAGCACATAGTTAAACTATGGAATTTGCTACCACAGGGTGTAGTGATGGCCACCAGTTTGGATGGCTTTAAAATGGGGTTAGGCAAATTCCTAGAGGAGAAGGCTATCAATGGTTACTAGTCTTGATGACTATGTGCTACCTCCAATACCAGAGGCAGTGAGCAACACCAGTTGCTGGGGAACATGGGTGGGAGGGTGCTGTTACACTCATGCCCTGCTTGTGGGTTCCTGGTCATCAGCTGGTTGGCCACTGTGTGAACAGAATGCTGGTCTAGATGGATCCTTGGTCTGATCCTGCATGGCTCTTCTTATGTTCTTATACTCTGGGAGAGTAAAATCTGACACCATGTTATGGCTAACTTGGCTCTCAGGCTTGTCCTCCTTATTTAGTGGCTACTTTTAACCCCAAGGGAAGAAGGCAAATAATCAGAAGAACTCTCAAGTAGTACATCTTTTTTTCTCATTCCCACCCGCAGTCAAAACTGCCTATTCGTATGCAGACATGCATGGCATTATGCCTAAAATTTTCAAGGGACATCCATCCATCATGAGGCTGTTGAGTTCTAAGCCGTGTGTGCTTTTGGCTTCTTAACTCTGAGCTCTATAATCCTGACTTTACCTGTTAGTGCTTGCTGCTGCATTGTGTAAGAAAAACTCCAAAAAAGGAATCATGAAGGTATATGTCATGTGTAGTTCTGCCCTTTGTTTGATTTATTATATTGAACCCTTATTATGGATTTGCTCCTTATTTATTAAAATAAGACAAAAATTATTCTATCATTTGGTGATTACAATAAACTTTTGGGCCACAATTCCATACACTCCAGTTGTCCCTGTTTCCTTATTTCCTGATCAGTCTTTGGGAAATACCTTTTAAAAATGTTGTGCGCGCGCTCAGAGCGTGCTTCAGGTTTCAGTCTCAATAAATTCAATGAGCAGTGGTGGATAAACAGGGATAATTGGAGCAAATGCTAATAGCTGCCAGTGCAGGACAGGCTGTTAGAGAGTAAATGGTACCACAGGAAGCTTTCAGCAAAGTCTGGGTGCCCCACACAGTGATCTTTGCTGGGCAAATAGGAATACTGCAAATACACAAAAGTGTGTTGTTGTTGTTTTCAACTGTAAACTGCTGGAGAATATGTGATCTTAGGCAGCTGCAGCACAGGCAGGAAAGAAGAGCAGCAGAGGTAATTTCACAGTTGTGGGGTTCTTTACTGTAGCTAATCACCTGACTGAAGGTGAGTTTAAACGGAAAACTGACTTGCCTGTTTGAATGATCAGCTGCAGTAAAAACCTTCAAGACATCTCTAGCTGCATCCATGTTTGTCTCCTGCTCACACATTTAGTTGTCTATGATTATGGTCTTCTTGGGCATCAAAAGAAGAAAAAAAATAAACAGGGCTGCTTTATTGCCTGTTCTGCCTCCAGTGGTTGTGCATTCGCAGAGCACAGCCTTAATGGCCATGTTGGCTGGGGAAGAAGAGAGTTGTAGTCTGGAGGGCACCAAATTGTTGGAAGCTGCTATGGCACAACCAATAATAAAAAGATTGAAAAAGTACCTACTGGAATTTAGAAATTCAGGAGGTTTGTAGACATTTCAACGTTTCTTTTTTTTTAATGCATTACATTGACAAGTGTTTTATGGTACAGATTGGAACGCTCCAGCCCACACACTTTATTAGGCCTGTGGGGATTCCCAGTCTTGCCTGGTAGCTTCTTTCCCTAGCCCTGCCCTCTCTGTCACACAAGGAAAACCTCTTATCTCCAATCAGCAGCTGATCAGAGATAAGTGCTTTTCCCTGCTAGCACTGATAAAGGCTCCCTTTTGCGTTTGGCCCCACCCAGCACTGGAATGTGGTCCCCCAGGGCTTCTCCAAAATGGAATTTGGCCCTTGGCCAAAAAAAGGTTTCCCACCCGTTTCATGGGTATAATTGTGTAATGCAGAATATTTTATGTATTCTGATGTCCTTTTTTATGCTGTGAAGGCTGTAAAAACTGAAACAGTTGTGAATTTATCTGGGTGTCCCAAAACTACAAGTAATCATTTAATATCTTTCCCTCTTTTTAATCTACAGCTCAGTATTTTGCAAGCATCATGGTAATTGTTGGCTTATCTGTGGTGGTGACAGTCTTAGTTCTTCAGTTTCATCATCATGACCCACAAGCAGGAAAGATGCCTCAATGGGTAAGTGGCTAACAGAGATAAATCTCTAAAAGCATATAAATATTTTTTAAATATTTCATTATTTGGGAGGGAATAAAAAGAATGGAACATTTTAGAGAGGGATCATAATTCTCCCTCATTTTCCTATATATCACATTTGCTTTAGACTGAGCCTGCACAATTTGTGACACATCAAGCTGCACGCATCTCACCAGCAATGGAGGGAGCAATTCTATGGCCGCTGGACAGCGGCTAGATGGCCATAGGATATGCTGTTATTCGAGAACTGACCTCGGAGCCCACACTATTCCTGGAAAACCAGCCTCCCCACACTTCTGCCCTGCCTTGGAGGCAGCACAGAACAGCCCCGTCCTCCGCGCTTGCAAAAGGAGCGTGGAGGGGCTGGAAAGGGGCGTGGCTGGGAGTGTTTTGCGGTGGGGAGAGTATAGCTGCCTGTATGACACATCCAATGTATTGTACAGCAGCCTCCTTCCCTGCTCCATGCTCCTGCGGCTAGACAGCCGCAATCGGCTGTCTAGCAGAAAAAGCAGGGCAGGAGAAGCGTGGAGGGAACGTTCTATTGTGCCCCCTCTGTGCTTCTCCTGCCCTGCTTTGGATAGGTGGTCGCCTCTGAATTCAGAGGCAGCCACCTAGGTAGGATTGTGCCCTCAGTCAACCTTTTGTTTTTGCTGACTGCCTGGGACTGCAAAAATAAGGGTGGGGGGCACAACACATGGTCATTGGGCTGTATTTGGTGTGATAGGTCACAAGTTGTGGGAGTTTGTTGTAGGCCATGGGTAGGCAGACTTTAGGCTTGCAGGATCTATTTTGTTTTTAATAGATCCACCAACACTCCCCTAGAATTAAAGAATTCCATGCCCAAAGTGCTAGAAGTGAAAGAAGTTCAGTCCTTTCACACAAAAATCCACTCCTAATTAAATCCCCCCCCCCCGCAAGTTTTCTTCATTTCAACAGTATAATTTAGGATGGGGGTGAATCATTTTGTTGCTATTTGTTGTTAAACAACTGGGAGTCAGAAATCCTTGCCAATCTACGGCAAATAACCCAGATATCTATGAATACATCCAGATCTACCTTCTGCCCACATAGCCCACCAGCCAGGTATTGTGGCTTGCCACATGCTTGATATTGCTCTTGTTTTTCAGTTCCAGGCAGTCAGTAAAAAGGATGCCTGTACTTGCAGCAGTGCCTGTGGAGTGGGGAATTGTAGGCTGGAAAAAAATGATATCATCCTCCCATCTACCTGCTGCCCTTTCAGAGCAACCATGGTGTTGTGGTCTTCAGGAGGAACTCATACAATGACTGGGAGCTCTCAGAGATCATGACAAGTACAGTGAGACTCAGAATTTGCTGGTCTCTTGAGATTTGGGGAGGGGGCACAAGATTTTAGAGGAGCCTATATAAGACCTCATCAGCTGCAATTCAACTGGATAACCAGTGGCACATTGGGCTTTGTCTGCATTTATCAGAGACAAGCAGATCTCTCCAGAATTCTCTAGGGATGTCAGAGAATTCCGCCACAGATCTCGGTGAGGCCGAATGCCAGTGCATTCAGCCCCCCGAACTCCATGGTGGAACGGCCCGCCCCCTCACCCCCCCGCGGATCCCCCCCAGGACGAGACTTATCTGGGGCGGATCTTCCAGGTGGTGGCGGCGGCAGCAGCAGCTGCAGCGGCTGGTCTTTCGACCGGCTGCTGCCGCCACCATTTAGAGTCTTGTAAAACAACAGCAACAACAACAGCGTGATAGGCTACATAAAGATTTATGTAGCCTATCATGGCTGGGTTTAAAAAAAAACAAAAAAACCGATAGGCTACGTAAAGATTTACGTAGCCTATCATGGCTGGGTTTTTAAAAAAAACAACAACCACGTATGCAAATAGCAGTGGCTATGGCCGCCGCCATTTGTGTTCCTTATTTTTGGCCATCTTAGTCTACGTAAATATTTACATAGACTATGACGGCGAAAATAAAGGGGAATGCTAATAGCGTAGCGGGCGTAAATATTTACGTAGGCTAAAACGGTGAATCAAAAAGGGACGCAAATAGCGCTCGCTACACTATTTGCGTTCCCCTTTATTTTCGCCGTCATTGTCTACGTAAATATTTACGTAGATTAAGATGGCGAAAAATGAGGAACGCAAATGGCGGCAGCCATAGCCGCTGCCATTTGCGTATGCGGTCCCTCCCCCCGAGCCCTCCGCGGCCGGAAATCCGGCTGCGAACGGCTCTGGCCTGGCTGGGCCTGGCCGGCTGCTCTGCGGAGCTGCCGCGGAGCACAGCCAGCTGTCGAGGATTCCGGGGGGGAGGAACGGATCGCCTCCCCCACTGTCGAGGATTCTGTGGGGAGGGACGAACACCTCTCCCCCCACCATCAACATAATCCGTGGAAAGGTAAGTGACTTTCGTACATCCCTAGAATGCTCAAAGTCAAGCCTGGCTTATAATGTGGCTCATGTGATGAGTGTAACAGATTACCAGTCTCTTATGGTGCAATCCTATGCATGTTTAGACAGAACAAAGTCCTACAACTTCCAGCATTCCCAGCTAGCATGGCTGGCTGGGGAATGCTGGGAGTTGTAGGACTTTTTCCTGACTAAATATGCATAGGATTGCACCCTCAGATGCTCTAGTGACACCTCTAGGATATGGGAATCTTACTCCTGAGGAAGAGCCACCAACAAATGCCTCTCATTGTGCCCATTTGAGGTCACCAACCATACTGAACACAGCTTATGATCCCAAATAATGTAGTGAGATTCCTGGCATGGACATTCTTAGAATTAATTTGCCCATATAGATTGCTACCTTAGGAACAAGGAAACATCACAGTGATGGCTGTTGTTGAATTACCTTCTGACAAGTAATTTCAGTGAAGTGTGCTTACTTTTTTGTGAGACTGGGCACTGCACTCTAAAAGCCCTGAAGATTTTGGTAAGATTCTGGCCTTGCTGTCTTAATACAGCTAAGTATACATGGAGTTTTGCATAAGGTATTGTTTGGCACGTGCATGGGGCTTGCTAAAGAGGATGTTCAATTCTGAACAGAAAATTGGTCTGGGAGAGGTACGGCATAGATTCATCACTGTCGCTGTGCAGAGGAATGCCTCAATAGAATACTGAGAAGTTGCTTCACTCATACAAACCAATAAAACTGGAGGGATTGTGGCTCTTATGATTCTCATCACATTGGCACTGTTATTTTTTCTCTAAGTCTCTTGCAGGCTATACTACATTTTTCTTTTACAGGCATCCCTCTAGCTCTTTGCTTGGTAAGAAAGGGAAGCTATTAGGATAACTATAGAGAAGATTTGCCTTCTTGGGACTTTGTTTTCTGTCAAGCTAATTTCAGTGGATTTTCTTTTGCTCATAAATATTCTTTCTTACATAGAATCATAGAATAGTAGTGTTGGAAGGGGCCTACAAGGCCATCAAGTCCAACCCCCAGGCCATCGAGTCCAACCCCCAACAGGGCAGAGTGTTCTCTTGATTTCTTTTCTCAGTTTATAATGAATTGCTCATTGTTGTGTGATTGTTTCTCACCTTGAAAGTAATTAATTTTTAGAGAGCAGGGGCAGCTTCCTCAAGAGGTCATGCTAAAAATATCCCCCCGCCGCTGCCACCAAACAAAACCTCACCTCTTAATAAGGGGCACTCTAGAATTACTAGTGTAATTCTTGCCTGAACCTACTATGAACTTTTATATGTAAAGAAAAGTCTGTAGTTTGCCAACTCATTGGCCAGCTTAGCTATTAGCAGCTAATTAACTGCAGCAATTACTAATTTGTATGTTACTGGTGTATATGGGTTTGTTATAAAGTCCATTGCCCTGATCCAGCAGAAGAAACAGGCATATAAATGGGTGTGCTCACATATTTTCTGGGGCTGAAAAGATCCAATCTAAGAACTGGCATAATAGTATCAGGAATAGTGTTGTCAATCTGTTTTGGTGGGAGCAGAATGCGGGACTCAGTCTCTCTCTTCCACTTCCTCTGAAACTAATGACTGCCATTCTAGATAATATTGCCACAACTCTTGTATCACTTTCAACCCCAGGAAATGCAGCACTTCTTGTTTGTTTCCCCCTTGTAGAGGTTTTTTAAATTAATCATTTAAAACTATTTGAAATATTAACCCCACCACCACATATAAAGCCTATATCTCAAAGTTATAGGATTTAAGAAAAATACAGAATTCATTAACTTTTGAACTAGGAAGGTATGAAGCACAGTTAGAGCTGGGCAAATAAATTTCTGTTGTAATAGCATGGGCAGTTTCATTTGCATGTATATATGTAAGATGGCCATTTATTTTAACGAGTGCTCCACTGAAGCATTGTATCTCCTCTTTCAGTGGGTATGTATCCAGTGCGGCCACTCCGTTTACACCGCATCAGTGACCTCTAGCACAACACCAATACCATATGCTGGCATAATGGATTTTCTGGGGAAACCTGTCATGCCAGCATATGCTATTGGCATTGTGCTAGAGGTCACTTATGCTAGTGCTATGTCGATGCCACAAGTGGGGTGGCAGTGTTGAATACTGCCCAGTATACCAGGCATTTTTTCACTTACCTGATAAGACAATGGCTCATCTGCACATCATTTTAAACTAGGAATCCTGGCGTATTAAACCACAATGTGAACAGTGTACTCATGCATGCAGCCCATTTACCCTGCTTCTCTCCTCCCTTCACACTATCACATAAACAAACCAGGAAAATGATACATCTGAATTTGGGATTATGGTTTATTGTGCCCAAACAAGCATTGCCAGCTCCAAGTTCTTGAGGGCCCTTGGGCAAGACACCTTAAATGGGCCTAGTCCCTCAGTGAGTCTACCTTCTCACCACCATTATCACCAGCTGCTCTTCCTCCTCATCTTCTTTCTCATAATTGCTACCACTTGATTTCTTGACAGGCAAAGAGCAAGTAGGCAGTGGCACCTAGTGCTTCTCCTTCTCACCACTCCAGGAGGCTATTGTCAGTGGGCTCCTGCTGGGATGTGGGCCTTTGGCAGGTGCCTGACCATGTGTACCTTTGATGCCGGCCCTGCAAACAACCGATAACTGTAAGCCAGCTTTAAACCAGGGTTTGTTGTTGATGTACAAATCCTGGCTTGTTTGGGCACAATAAACTGTAATCCCTGGTTTAGATGTTCTTGGTTTGAAAGAAAAATTCAGAAGCTAAAAAGAGATGGAATGATGAATGTAGAGAGGAAATATCAGAACAAAAATGGGAAAGCAGTTTTCTCTAACAAGGTAGGGCGCTCTATAGCAACCAACCCGAGGGAAAGCCATTATAAGGTTCTTTATGATAGGTATCTCACACCAGTGAAAGTTAGGAGTAACAGATACTTGCTGGAGCTGCACAGTTGTAAGAACAGATGATAAGAATGTGCAGTGGGGTTGTGAAATGATTCAGTGATTTTGGAGAGAAATGGTAGAAATTGCTAGATCTATAATATTCTGTTCTTTGCTTTTGTCTTCTGTAAGTTTCTTTTCAAGTTACATAGCTGACTTAGTACACATGGATAATCCAGAAATGATTAATGTTTCAATAATAATGTCAAGACTTTAAATAGCAAAGCAATGGAAAGGTAATGTGGGACCAAGTATAGAAGATTGGCTAAAACATTATTGGAATACATTGTATATGGTTAAATGCTGACATTTGCTTAGGTTTCAGAAAGGCAGGAAAGTAATAAGTATGTTTAGAAATTACACTGAAAACTGCAAACATTGTGGAAATATACTGCAATAGATATTTTAACTAGACGTTTGACAGAAAAATTTTGAATGGTGCTTCAGCTGTTTTGTGGTTTCTTTGCATTTCATTTGAAAGAATGAATAAAATGATATATTACATTATATGCCATGGATCCCTTTTGTTAATATTAGCAATATTGTATCTAATTAGACTCCACTGAGAATTACTTCACACAGAAAATCTGGATTTCAGTTTGCGCTGGTCCTACTCATCTTTGAAGTTGAGCTCATTAATTAAAATTTTGAGTTTTTAAATCAATATGAAATGTTGAGAATTTGAGTGATCCCCTTTCTCGGATTTATTTCAGCACTAGTAAGAATATTGTAATACAACTTACTCTTATGTGTGCATAATATCAGGTAACAATTACCTTTTAATTTCAATAGATTTTCATTCTGAGGTTTGTTAAATCTCTCCAGTGAAAATCAGCGGGACTTAGAAGCGTTCAACTTGGCTAGATTGTGCCCTTATTTATTAAGGGAGGATATGCTCAACTGAGTTTTTGGTAAGGGCCAATGTTTTGTCCTTCAAGATGTCACAGCCCCTAAAATGTTGAGGGCATAGAGCAGCCTTCCCTAACCTGGTGCTCTCCAGCTGCTTTGGACTTCAACTCCGATCAGCCCCAGCCATCATAGCTCATGGTCAGGGATGACAGGAGGGCACCAGATTGGGGAAGGTTGGCATAAACATAGTCTACTGTTAAATCTGGTCCTACCAAGGAGATTCACCAGCCTTGAGATTTTGGTGTCTTGAGACAAATCCTCTTTTTAAGCTTATAATTTTCTTCTCTCTCTTTTCAGCTCTGCAAGCCACTGATAGCTTTAATTACATAAGTATCTTTTGGAATAATCAATGACCTTCGTACTGTGCTGTTGCCCCAACAGTTGCTTCATCCCATTCATGTGTGAACTTACTATATTATTACTTGGTTATTTTTTATCATTAAAAAATTACCATCAGGAGCACAGGAGTGCTTCTTTGTGCTTGTTAAATAGGCTCCATTGGTATATTGGGAGCTGAACATTACGATACCATAAAAAGCTGCAGGCAGAAATGCTTGAGTTGTTCCTGTAGGCATCTATCTATTACATGCCCCTGTAGGAGGGCCCCTGTGGGAATGTGAGCTCCTAGATCCTATTTGGTTGTAGGGTTCATTCCAAAGTCAGAGATGTTTCCAGAAAGTCCAGGAGCTAAACAATGAGTATTTGAGCCTCATCTTAAACTGCTTGCTTCCCTCATTCAAACTCAGATGGCAGCCTTAATAGCTAGTGCTGAACTCACTATGAACGACATCACAGCGTTCTTTCCTCTTAGGAAGTTCTTAACATGCAGGTTTCCTGACGTGAGTTTAGCTTGCAAATATGGGACTGGAACCCTGCAGGGTCAAGGAGCTTCAGAGGAGGGAATTTCAGGGGAAGAAGCCAAAGGTCCACCAAGTCCAGCATTCTGTTTCTAGCACTGGCTATTAAGGTGCGTCATGTCCAGCTTATAAGCAGGGCATGAAGGCAACAACGCTCCCCTGCCCCCCAATTTTCTGTCCCCAGCACTTGTTCAGAGGTTCTTCAGTTAACTGCCACTACCTGATAATGTAGGAATCAGAGCTCCTCTTTATAGAGAACATTTCAATGTGGATGCCAAATACTTTTAGGGCATCCACAAACATTTTAAATGAGCCTCTTTTAAAGTAAGGCAAGTTGAAACCTCTTGGTAATGTAACCTGGTACTCCATCTGCCTCCTGACATCATCCAGCCTGCGGGGGAGTGGGGTGGGGTCTGGGGGGCAATCTCAGGTATAAACATCATGAGAAATATTTGCTCCAATATCCTAGGCAGATTATTCACCTGAGGCATGTTGTTCATCTATCCTTTAGCTTATCACATACATTTAAGTAGGTGTGACATTACTGGAGTTTATAATTTGTGGGTTGTTTTCTCTGCAATAAAAATACCGTCTTATTTCTTAAAATATTATAAAATAACTTTCTAATTGTTGTTGTTTTTGCTAAGGTCAGTTAACTGTTATACATGCTTGCTGTAGTTAAGGAAATAATTCTAATAATGTAGCTGCAGTATCCAAGCATAATTTGCTTGCTGCAACTGCTGCTTTCCATTCCATACTGATCTGATTTCCCGTTCCATACTGATTTTCTAAAGAGAATTCAAGCCTGCCAGCAGTTTTGATAAAGATCAGGAAAAGGCCAGCAGTTTTGAGAAAGATTATAGAGTTCAGTCTGATGCATTAGTTCACGTGCTTCAACACAGATTGAGCCCTTGAGAAAGCTCAGTTATCACTGCATATAAGGCTAGAGTGTTTTATTCAGAAATCTCAAAGAACCATTGTTTGTAGTGATCCTAAATTCTGAGTGGCTATTTTTCATTTATTAATGGTGTGGAGAATAGCTTGAGAATAAAATCCTGGCAAAATGGCCTAGCTTCTCAGTTTCCTAGCAGTCTGTCATGTTCCCAGCATACTCCATCCACACAGGTGGGAACCAAACCCCCACCCATCTGTCTACCAGTAGTAGTTTGTTTTGTTTTGTTTGTTTATTGATTGATTGATTGCATCAATTGGCTGCCTTTTAGAGGAAGTATCTCCCAGTCCTCACCTAAACTTGCCATCTCTCAAGTATCAAAACTTGGGACAAGTATCATCTCCCAAATATCAAAACTCTGCCCTTAGATCTGTGCAGGGACCCAAATAATCATACCTGGTTGGAAGATCTCCCCTGTCAATCCACTACCCGTTTCCACAGGTTTCAAAATGGGAATTATTCCCTATGAAAAACTGTCATCTTCTAAATATCATGAATGATCCTTGCTTCCTAAGTAAATTTAAGATTCCACTGTAGCTTTATTATTTAGAGAGTAAACGATTGTTTCTTTTATGCTACCTGTTTACCTTTTATGCTTCTTAAATTGGGACCAGGGATTTTTCTGAGTGGTTTTGACAGCCCAAATCCCCCATGAGCCTGGCTGCAGGTTTACGCTACATAAGCAAGAGCTGTAATTCCTGTCCAGTTTAAATTCTTTGATTCCAATAGATTTAATTAACTGTTTTTCAGTGGCAAGCTTCTTGGTGAATTTTAATTTCTTGGAAGAACTCAAACTTCTTCAGAAAGCCAGCCACAATTTTTATTACAAAAGATGTTGGGCAACTTTAAGATAGAGATCACTCCTGCTATGACTAGAAAAAAGAGGTCTTGTGATGTACCTGTGAGGGATCACAGTTTTAAGGTGACTGGGTTGAAATGGAAAGTGCTGTGGAACCACGGATAATAGAAGAATTATTTTGTCTAGCATCTTTGGGCAGTATCCAGTGGGGTGCTTACACCCCCACCGATTCCCTTCTGCAGGTAGTGGATTCCGCTGATGCCAGTGTGCAACAGAGCACACTGTTTATGCAAGGGCAGTTTAGCACTTCCCAGAGGAAGCCCCCAAATGAGCAGAAACATTTGTTTCTGGAAGGAAGCACGTCAGCGGAACTCCCTTATGCAAGCTCCGCCAAAATGCCTCCTTCCAGAAACCAGTGTTTCTGCTTGTTTTGGGTTGCCCTGGAAACACTAAATCACTGTTGCGCAAGCAGTGGGGGCCGCCTGCGCAATAGGATTGGTGGGGCACAGAAGAAGTGGCGGGGGTTTACGTGCCCCATTGGATAATGACCAAAGTTTTACTCTACATAAGAAGAACCTTGCTTCATCTAGCAACATACAGCATTGGCAATATTCCTTTGTGAAAAATGTTTCCCCTGCTCCTCCTTTTGCAGTCAGTGCTTGTTGTAAAGTCAGTCATTCAAAACTTCTATGAAATGCTTTGATAGTGTCTGGGTTTTTTTTTCCAGGTCCGTGTCATTTTGCTGAACTGGTGTGCTTGGTTTTTGAGAATGAAAAAGCCTGGAGAAAGCATAAGGCCTCTTTCTTGCAAATACAGCCATTCTAGGCACCAGTCAAGTGTCAGCAGTGTAGAAATGAACGTCTTACCAGGACACCAATCTAGCAATGGCAACGTGATCTACAGCTACCATACCATGGAAAACCCCTGCTGCCCACAGAACAGTGACATGGGCAACAAGGGTGGAAAGGGCCCTGACTTTTCACCTGAAGATACTGAAATTACTCAAAGAAAAGCTTTAATGGACACCATCCCTGTGATTGTGAAAATCCTGGAAGAAGTTCAGTTCATTGCAGCCCGTTTCCGAAAACAGGATGAAGGAGAAGAAGTCTGCAGTGAATGGAAGTTTGCAGCTGCCGTCATAGACAGATTGTGCCTTGTGGCATTTTCACTCTTCGCCATCATCTGCACGCTCACGATATTAATGTCTGCTCCAAATTTTATCGAAGCTGTTACAAAAGATTTTGCATAAGGAAAGGATCTCAGAAATGAACAGAAAAACTCCCAAATGTAATTGGAGATTATGAATTGATGCCATTAATTTTACTAAACAATGATATCGAAAATGAGAAAGTTTACTTTCTGTGCTGACTTCAGTAGAGGAAAGGAGTTTCAATATTCAGTTGTCCCTCCAATGTTAGAGATTATAGGTACAGGATTAAGTACCTGGATCTGTCATTGTTTCTTAAACAGTGTCTTCTCCCTGTACCTGTGATCATGATTTCTGATCAATATTAGACAAGAAACCAGATATACAGCATACGCATTACCAAGTAAATAGTTAATTATGTGTACTACTGGGAAAACACTAGTGAACATTTTGCTGCATTGGTAAATCCTTCCTAGAACTATTATTTGCTAAATTGATCATTTTCAATATTTTAATTTGCATTTTTGCTTAACACAGATTTCATTTATGATAATGGAATCACTTCAGCCTTGAATTATATGTGAGTTGCAGTTGGCCGAATAAATGGTGAGTTTTAGCTTTTATTATCACTGTGATAGTCTGAAATATTTCTCCAGTTGATAATAATGTAAAGTCAATACAATTGTCTTTTGCTAATAAGTTAAATATTTTCAGTGTCTAATATTCATTTTTTTTATTATATGAATTACAGTGTCTCCTTTCACTAACTTCAGTGTTGTGGCTGCATGCTGTTATACTTGCCTTTGAATTTGTTTGTATAAACTTCCAATTTCCTTAAATTGCATTGGTCTAACACACAGTGATCCTAATTTCTTAGACTGCGTATTACATAACAGTCCCAAACATGCATTAAAGCAAGACATGTATCACTTCCTGGACTGAGAACCACTGGTATGAATCAGAGGCATATTCAGATGGGCATCTAGCTACACATCCAAACAAGATTCAGTCTATCTGCATCATATGGCTTTGAATGGGATACACATTTCCACTTCCATTCTCATGTGCCTAACTGCACATTAATGCCTTGTTTATTTACAACTTGATCTGGATTGCAGCCATTGTGGACAAAAATTAGAATTAGTTGCCATAGTTAGCAATGAGTAAGAGAAAGGGCTTCAAGAGTAAGAGATGAGGGCTTCAAATGACCAGACAGTGATGTGACAAATACAATAATCACATGATGAGCTGACCCCACTTGAAGATCAGAACTCACATCTTATATAGGGAAAAACTAAGTTTGTACATATGTGTGTACAGAAAAGGAATGCATCTTCTTCATCAGATTATCATTATCATCATTATTATTATGGGATCTATTGTAGAATGTAAAACTTTCCAACTCTTTTGCAAGCTTGATGATGGAGTCAAGTAAGTCATCTTGATGGTGGACACAAGCAAGCACTTCTTATATAAAACCCCAATAACTATTCTTTGTATATTTGTTTGAAACATTTATTGCTTACATTTTACAGATAAAACAGAATCAACTAAAAGCTTACTGCCAATATATTTTTTTCTGAGAAACCTTTGCTTTTATAAGGAATTTGGATTCACAGAGGAGAAAAAGCTATAAAAGCTTACAACCCAGGACTCACACTAAGTTACCATTTCAACGCGAAGCATGTTTTTAAAGTTGAAACATGCATATTTTGTAGGAGCAGATTAAAAAAAAACCACCTGTATAAAACATAGGAGCTGTAAGTGAATACATGACAAACGGAGAGAAGTGGAAAATGAACACTACATCCAACTTATTTATAAAGTCTAATGCAAATTTAAAAATCTATTGGGAGAGAGGAATGGCCTTCAGACAGTGTGATTATACAGGATACTAATACTATGGACACTGATGTAATGTTACAACTCTGCACCTGGAATACAATGTGAGCAGAATGCGGACATCATGCTGGTGGACAGCAACCCTCTCCCAGTTATTCATTCAGCTGGCAAAGCAAAGCAGACCCCTTGGATATCCAGTAGTCACTTGGCCTTTTTGAAGGTAATAAGACAGTAACCACAAAATTGGTAGAATGACCTAATTCAAAAAGTGAGGAGAAAGTTGTCAAATTCCATATTTCTCAAGCTAGTAATCATTGATACATATATAATGTAGCTGAACGCTGGAATAAATAAGATGTAAGATGTAGTACCATGCACTCATCCCATTAAGACAGAATGTAAACTGAACATAAGGGTGAAGATCCTTACAGAACTGGATTGTAACGGGATTTTCCTGGTACTGGCTAGCTTTTCAGGAAGGTGAAGAGGCCTATATGCTTGCAGATGTATCTTCCCATTTTTCAATGGGAGCTCAATGAACATGTGGGGCTTCAGAATGCAGGCACCGTGATCAACGTTCTGCATGTACAGAACTTGTTTTCTGTTAGGCTGTCATTAAACCTCAGAAACTATTGTTATTAATGTGAAAGTAAAGAAATGGCCTGCAATTTAGAAAACAATAACATGCTGCTTGAACAAACTAAGCAGTTTGCCTGCTATTCCAAGTCTGAAAATCATGCATACACAGGTCTAAAAAGTGAGACCCACCCAAGGTAAATATGACTTGGAACTAGAGATGGGTGACATCCTCCAGGCTCACATCAGATTGGCTGAGAAAATAAGCCAAGCTCCAATCTGACTGAATAAGTCACACACACCCCAGCACACAACCCCCACTCCTTCCTCCCCACCTATCCAGCAACCTTCTACTCACCCACCAACATCCCAACTGCTCTCTCCCTCTATCTCTCCAGCCCCACTTACTGGTCTTGTCTGGTGGTAGCAGTGGCACTTCAGTGGCCAGTAGGGAGAGGGAAGGAACTTATTCCCCGCCCCCTCCCCAGCAAGCGCAGTGCTCTGGTGCCAAAGTACATCAGGGAAAGGAGGGAGGTCTCTTCCCCTCCCCTTTCCAATGCTTGGTGCTCTGCATAGCAGCATGCCAGGCCAAAACAGTCCCTTCCCTGCGGTAGCTTATTTCTGGAGCACTGCAACCACTGGGGTGGGAAGGGAGACATTATGCCCATTCTTTCCTCTCCCTCTGGCTTGCCACTGCCATTCCAGTTGGTAAGTAGGGTGGGAGGAAAGGGGGAGGGGTTGAGGGGGGATTGATGCAGGGCAGGCTGGGTGAAATGCTTTGGCTAGGATTAAAATGCAAGCTGGAGATGAACTCGGGGATTGTGCGTCCCTCAAACCCCTATTTCCAATCCTGGGAATATGAGTTTTGCCAGAATCTCTATTTTTTAAAAAGCAATCTTATGGCTTGAAATGTAATCTTTTGTAACCTGTCAATTATTAAAAAACAACCCATGTCCTGAAACCCTTTGCAGCTAGTATGACTCCCGTGTCACTAGCAACTGAACTCCTTGTGAGGACCAGATTCAAGATTATTCTATTGAACCAGTATCCCTTTCTGGGCCTTTCGTTAAATGGACAACTGGACCAGAAACCTGGAGGACCCCTTAATGAACCTTGCTGTAGACCATGGACCACAACTGGACCAAGCAATTTTCTTTGGGTCAATATCTTTTCTACTGGGATCGACTGTGGTGAATGCTCATGTTCTTAACTTTTATACCCTTACTTTGTATTGTTTTTGCACCATTTGCTTTAGAACAACCCAGCTATTTTAAAACAACTCCATGGTTGAAGTAGGACCTACCCCATTCCCAGGTCCCTGCTTGTGTGTTTATGATGGTGATGGGGCTGCACTAGAGTTTGAGTGCCTGCTGCTGTGCATCTGTTCCCAGTGCCACCTAAGGGAGCCAAGCTGGGCCAGGAACCCACCTGTGCGTGTGGGAATCTCCCATTCCCAGGGGGCAACATGATAATGCACATGTGTGGCACACATTATGAGTTGGAAGAGAACTCTTGGAAAAAGACATGAGTGTTGTCACCCCCCCCCCCCCAAGCCAGAGTAAGCTCATAAAAATTGAGCCTAGTCTGGATGAAACTGAGCGGCGTTTGTTCATCATTTTAAAATTCTAACACTGCATCTTTGTTCAGGGCAGAATGACTACTGTCCCCCCTCCCCATTACCAGGGTGTACGGCAAGTGGTGGCAACACTGAGAGATGAACAACAGGAGCCTGGTAAGCCCAGCATATACAGCACACAGCTCCTTTGTGCCAGTCCTCAGAGTACTGTCACCTAAGAAAGATTTTAGTCAATATGACACACCACAATCAAATGTGGCTCCAAAATTCATACCACTGATGGATGGGTATATGGCAGCCTGCAAAACTTTCTGTGGACTATTTGCAAAGGGCTGGATTACTTGCAAGAATGTTGTTTTGGAGCATGTCACCCCCCCCCATTTAAGAATGGACCTGATGATAAAAAGGAACTCTATTGTTTGCAATTTTCTTGTCAGTCTTTAGGAAAGGGGTGGCCACCCTTGCTTTCTATGGCCATATCTACTCTCAAGATCTAATTTGGTGGCAGGATAGATTCCTAGTTATGACTATGAAATCATCTCAAATGCTGTTGGTGTGCCTGGGCATCACAATCCTATGTGAGTTTAGACAGAGAAAGGTTCTACAACTCCTAGCATTCCTCAGCAAGCTATGCTGGCTGGGGAATGCGGGGAGTTGTAGGACTTTTTTCTGTCTAAACATGCACAGAACTGTGCACTTAGTAAGACTGATTTCTAGAAAGTTTGGTAACATAATAATGTTGCTACCCATAATGGTTCTGGCTGTGATCCCCAAATCCTGATTTCTGTAATTATAAGCTAGGAATGCAAGGGTGTTGAGTGCTGACGACAACATGCAGGAAACATTAGAAGGGTGCAGATGGAAAGGGAAGAAGGTCACGAGAAATACTTTCTGGGAGTGCATGCACCCTATGGACATTATTAGCCACCACTGTTTTAGAATGTGGTTTTGGTTTAAAGTTGTTGACAAAGAAGTAGAAGGGTTGGATCCATGGTCATTCTTTTGTGAACAGAAGGACTTGTTCTGTCTGTGGAAATCTTCTGGTTCAGCAAAGCATTTCCACTAACAAAACAGAGGAGAAATCAACCCTCTTCCACCGGCAGTCCCCAGTCCCTTCTCAAAATATGCTCTGGAGGATTAGGGGACCCTTCAGAATAGTGGGGGAGGTGGTACTGGAGGCTGCAAAGGGAAGGAAGAATCAGCAAAGATCCCCTTCCCACAGGCAGGAGATTCTGTGCAGAACATTGCCTTGGCACCTTGTGATGGAAAGACAGTTAATACAATTAATAACAGCCATTGTCACAGCAGCCACCAGGTAAGGAGATTTGGTGGCTCGCTATAGTGCGTGTTGCAATTATGGGTAGCTATAGAACTTTGGGGGAAGAGGGAATAAAAAATGTTTTCCACTTTTCTTATAATTGCCAGCCTGAATCTGAATTCGCCTGGGAAGTTCACCCATTTCTAATTGTGCTCTAAGATTTTAAATTCCCTAGAGAGTATTTTTATGGCTGTTTTGTAATAGCACAATGATGTCTCTGTCCATTCATGAAGATTTTTCATATTATGTATGAAACTGATTAAAATTATCTAATTCCATTTAATTAAAGAATCAGTTACCTGTGGTGGACAGTGTTCCTGCTCGGGCTCCAGTTTTATAAAGTGGTGCATGATATAATGAAAGGCTTGGTTCATAATTCTGATGTGGCTCAAAATGCAGAACAGGCAGCACTGGGTTCATTTGCCTAGGCAAGGCATCTTCTATAACCATGTCTTCATCATCCCAGCGACTGGCATCCATAAACATCCCATGGACCAGCACACCATCTTCAGGAGAGGGTAACTGAAAGAAATATCGAGAGGTAAAAAGAATGAACCGAATACTTAAAACTGATCTAACTATTAACCTTTTGCCCCATCCAGCATGAATATGTGCTCTTGGAATACATGGCAAAAAAACAGTGATAGGAATTATGCAAAATTTAATGCTCTTGTTTTGTAAAGATAATTCTGAGGACTCCATCATTTTTCTTTCTTTGTGATGGAATGTCGATCGCAAGCATAGGAACTTTGGTACCTCAGCATCCATTGGCAATTCTTGTCCAAAATGACTTATTTTTGAAGCTTCTGCAACATGCATTTGATCTCGGTAGACAGGGATGACATTATAACTAAAACTAAGCTCATCAATTGGTAAGTTATATTTTCGAGCGTGATTTTGAAGAGTTCCTGGCAAACACAAAATGTACATAATTTTAAAACCCACACAATAATTCAAGAATCATTCAGGGAGAGAGTAACTGGTAGTTAGGCAAGTATTCCCACAAAAAAGAAAGAAAATAACAGTGTTACCACATTTACTACTAAAAATGAAACTGTCTCTTGATAAAAATTCTAGCTGATGAATTAGTTTTTCATTCTTTCAAATACTTTTCTTATAACACTGCATTATTATAAACTCCACCATTATGCTGAGGCAACCATTTTTAAACAAAGAAAAGATGAAAGCATACCATTTTGGAGTTGAACACAAGCGGTTATTAGAGCTTTGTTATATTGTTCAATTTGGAATTCCTATATTAATATTTTTATTACTTCTGTTAATTCAAAATACAGAACACAATAAAGAAATGAGTCATATAAACTTCAGAACTTATTAATTCCGACACAGGCACTATTTCCTTAAATATGTCCCTTCTTTACAAACAATTTCCAGATCACATTAGAGCCTTCAGCTGCATGGAATAGTCTTTCACATATGCATTTCTTGCTGTATGGCGATCCAACCTTCATGAGTGACCCTTTAAAACAAAAATGAAGTCCCAGTGTACCCCACTGTTTGGCAGAAGCAGCTGGATTCAGTCCCTTCCCCTTCCCCAACAAGTAGCTCTTTCACAGGATTTTAGCTTTCTAAAAATGACTATGAGCTTCTCCACATGGGCACCTTACTGCATGCTTATGACTGGCCACTCATGGAAGTTTGCGGGTCCTTTACATGACATCATCAACCTCCAGGATGTCTCCCATGCCTTTCCCTGGTAATCTTGCTTTAAAAAAGATTGGAGATAATGCACTGTTTAAAATTATTGTGGGATATCTCCAGTGTGTAAAGTCGGTGTGGCTACAATACAGCCACTAGATGGCACTGTTTCATTGAACCTTATGAAGCATTGCGTAGAGGGGAAGCTTTCAATTACAAATCACATGGCCACCATTGGTTGCTATCTTAAGGAGCCTGCAGTGAACGTGGACAGACTCCAGAAGAAGAAAGCCTGGTAAGAGTGCGTTTTTTCCTTAATCTAGAGATGCCCTACGTGAGCACATAATTGGCTGCTCCATGCAAACTCTTGTACAGGATCATCCTATTTGTCTCTGATCCAAAAGTTAAGCATGTTTAAGTCCCACTAATAAGCGAGATAGACATGGACTCCCATTAAAATTGATGGGACTTAAACATGCTTATCTTTGGCATGCCTGTGCTTTTCGTATATCTTATAAATAAAGTAAGTGATTCCTGTTTAATATAATGTGCTTATATTTAGGCTGCAGTCCTTTGCACACTTCACTGGGAGTAATTTATTTACTCCTATATGAAGAACCTTCCTTTATTTCCAACATCTCTAGCACATATTAATCTAGCAGTCACTGTCTATAATAATAAAGGTTGTCTGTCAGCACTATAGTGCCAAGACTGTGAACTTAGATACCCGAAACTTGGCTTGCATACTAAAGGTACCCTCGGGGTGCGCACCCTGTTGTTGTTGTTTTTTAAACATAATTAATTAAAATGAATTAAAATGTGTCTGTATGTTTGACACCTGCAGTACTGTCTTCAGTCACTAGGTGGAAGACTTCCCTAACCAGCACATAGCTTCACAGTCAATACACTTTGAAGCCAGGAGGGAATTCTGAGAGACAAAGTTATATGACTGCACCCTCCCCACTGCTGTCAGATTTAAAAGTGACATAGGTGCCATTCTTCCAAAAGCTTTTCCTTAGTTGTTTCGGGCCTGCCCTCACAGGTGATTTGCTGCAGATGGGGGACATTTGGAGGTCCTTCGTGGCATGTAACATTGTAGCCAGTCCACAGCCACCCCAGAGTTTACCTGTGGGGAAGCCACATTTTTGCAGAGTACTTTTACTTTGTTATTTTTCTTTATTCAGCTCCCCTGCAGTTCAGCTGCTCTGTGCCCATTCCTCTGCTTTAAATTCAGTATGATCGGGGCATTCTGAAAGGTGTGTCTTTCACCTGGCCATGCCCTTGGTAATGTAGGTAAGTAAAGTAACTAGCCTGCCTTTCCAACACATCAAAGTGCTAGAGGATCTTTCAAGCCTTCAGAACCGCGTTGCACTTCCTTTTCACCTATGGAAGGAACTAGCCTCTGTAATTATGCACTTCTCTGATGTTTGTTACTTTGCTTCTCTGTGTTAAATCGCTTCTCTAACGTTGTGTGAAATCATTTCTCTGGTGCAAATAAGGGCTTTGTTGCTGTAGTGATGTAGTGTGGACTTGAGAACACAAGAGCAGAGAAGCCTATCATTGTGAGCAGGGAGACATGCCCAGGGAAGAAGAAAGGGGGGTTGGAAGCTATAACTTCATGACAGTTTGCTGGAATGGAGCAAAATCGAGGGGGTGGGAGTGCCCTCATAGGGAGCCTTCAGATGCTGCACTGGAGAATCGGGGATTTTGCCTTCTTCATGCAAAAGTGTGCACATTGGGGAAAGGGTGGGGGAGGAATAACTCCATGACAGTTTGCTGGAATGGAATTGTGAATTACTTACTCTCCATTCATAATAATGTAGTAGTAGGGGGGAGCTTGGACAGGGGCAGGAAAGAAGCCTCTCTCATTGGTTGAGCAGCCCCTGCCGGGTTGAAGTTGTTCAATTCTACTCCCCCCCCCGCACCGCCAACCTTGAAGTATGTACCTTTCAAGTGCTGTGTGACCTGTGAAAACCGGATTTTAAAGGTACAGTACATTTGGTTTTTCTTGCTTTGTGTGTCCCTGAGGGACCAAAGCCGATTCCATGAAAATCTGGATAGTAGCCCAAAGTGTTTCACATTCCGTTGTGAAGATCCCCCCTTGGTTTATACAGAGTAACTGCCACATAGGGATGGTCCATGGTCAGATAGTCTAGCATTTTGGAGAACTGGGTTCAACACGCTCTCCCCTTTTAACCATTGAGTTAATGGTTTTGACTGGTTGCACTTAGTGATATCACTAAGTCTGTTGTAATTGGTTTTGACTGGTTGCACTTAGTGATATCACTGATGACTCATCTGCCTTGTTTTTATATTTTTTACTTTGTATTTTATTGCTGTTTTAGTGTATTGTTGTACTTTGTTGCATTTACATTATTGCTGTTGGCTACCTTGAATACCATTTGATACAGATAAAGGTGGGATACAGATTTAACAAATAATAAACAAAGAAATCAACAAACAAATTCTGGTTAATTCAGTAGATTAGAAGAGTGCAGATTAAAGGGGAAGAAGGCCACAAGAAATACATCCTAGCAGTGCATGAAGCCTGTGGGCATTTTTAACCCATATTTCAGAATATGGTTGTGGACTTGGGGGGGGTTGAAGTTGTTGAGCAAGAAGTGGAATACCCTATTTAAAAACGATGCCCTAAAGCAGGGGTGGCCAACCTTGGGTAGAATCCAACAGGGTACTTACCCTCCTGCTGATTCCCTTCTGCCCTGCCAATTCCCTTCCACAAGCAGTGGGTCCTGCCATTTCCGTTGCGCAAGTGGGACCCACTGTTTATGCAAGGGAGATTTAGCCCTTCGTAGAGGAAGCCATGAAATTAGCAGAGATGCTCAGATCCTGGAAGGAGGCGGGTCAGCAGAGCTCCTTTATGCAAGCTCCACCGAGCTGCCTCCTTCTAGAAACGAGTGTTTCTGCTCATTTCAGGTTGCCCTGGAAGCACTAAATCGCTTGTGCAATGGAATTGGCAGGGTGTAAGAATTGGTGGAGGCATAAGCACCCCACTGGATTCTGCCTTTTTTTAGCCTTCAGGGCCATATTCCTTCAGGGGTAATATGATGCGGGGGGGATGGGGGGGCCAAGGCCCTCCTCTGCCCTCCACTTATACATACTATCTGTCCTCCATTCTCATCACACACACTCAAACCCCCACTCGCACCTCCAAGTCACAGGTTTAACTCTCCCCTTTCCCACCCCCCTGTGATCTGGATGAAGATCGTCTCCCCTGTCCACTGCTTTTAAGCTTTTCCCTCCTGCTCGGCTGCATTGTTCAGCTGATCAACGCTCTTCTCTTCCTGCTCAGGTGGGAAAAGGGTTGCTCCTCTTCCTGCTCGGGAAGGACTGCCCCTTGAAAGTATTCATCCAGTGGGATCCACACTTTCAGAGTGCTCTTCTGCCACTGCCAGAGGCCCACAGGCTGCATGAAATATGGCAGAGAGCCACATGTAGCTGGTGGGCTGCCTGCTCCTACCTTAATGCATGCATCTCTGTACTCTAGGACTACTCTGAAGAATAAGATATTAAATACTGTAGGGTGACTAAGAAGCTATAGAGCTGAGGACTTAATGAAATGAGATTAACTATAGTTGTCATCCAGCAGTACAAACTGATTAATATTAGTTAACCAAACATGGAAAGGGGAGAGAACCATTGGGGCTTATAGAATGTGAAACTCATGTGCATGAGGGCTTCTGGTTTACAGTCTGCATACAATCTTTAGTGTAATTTCAGGCATTAAGAGAGCAATCCTATGGCCTCTTGTCACTGTCTAGCAGGCCATAGGATATACTCTATTCCGGGAACCGACCTCAGAGCCCGTGCTCCGAAGTTGGTTCCTGGAAATCCAACCTCTTCCCTCGTCTGCGCTGCCTCCGAGGCAGCTTGGAAAAGCTTGGAAGACGAGCACGGAGCGACTGGAAAGGGGCGGGGCTGGGGGGTGTTCTGGGGCAGGGAGAGTGGAGCTGCGCATATGACACATCCTATGTGTTGTACGGCACCTTCCTCTCCCAGCTGGTTCCCCCACCGCTAGACAGCTAAAAACGGCCATCTAGCGAAGAAGAGCAAAGCAGGAGAAGTGTGGAGGGAACGATCCCCCTGTGCCTCTCCTGCCTTGCTTTGGAGAGGTGGTTGCCTCCAAGGTTGGAGGTGGCTGCCTATCTACTTAGGATTGCACCCTAAATGTATGCCCTATATAACCCACAATGGTGTGTTGTAGTTGTTTCTAAAAAATACTAATTGTTCCCTAGCTCTGGGCAAATATTTGTTGCACATTTCAACGTCAAGTGTGTCAGGGGTGTTTCTGAATGCAGGAAGTGGGATAGCAGTTCAGATTCTGAAGGAGAACTGTCAGGGTGGAAACTGAGCCCATAGAGCCCCAGAGCAGTTCTGATTCTGAGGAACAGCAACAACCTGTGGGAGAGGAGCTTGCTCATCTCTCACAGGCACAGCGGCAGGGAGAGATTCCTCCTGCCTGCATTCCTGAGATAGTGACCAGCGAGAGAGCGGGGGAGGGGGCCTTGCTGGACGCTTGGCGCAGACGCAGGGAGCAGCGCCAGATGGAGGGCACCAAGAGGAGGTGCTCTGCCCACTTGGTGCTAAAACAACGGTCGCGTCCCGAGGACCCAAGGGTAAGAGGGAGGACCTCTCCATAGCCCATAAGTTCAGAGTCTTCCCATGCTTCTCCTTCAAATGGGGACCAGCTGCCTTACCTGGAGCTTAGGCTACTCTGCTAATCACCCCAGTGCAGTTCCTTGCTTAGTCGCTGGTGATTAGCATCTGAAAGAGTCATTAAGTTGTAAACGGAATAAAGCCTTGGAAAGAATCCTCTTCGCCTGTGTCTTGAGTTGGCTATCGAACGGGACTGTAAGAGGCAGCTAGGGCGCTCCTGACAAGAACCATCAAACATGGGCGAGGTGTTTTCCCAGGCTAGTCCAGATATGAGTAGGCCTGCTTCTCAGGTTACAAATGTACTGAGCTTGAGGGTCCCTCCTCTCCCTCCATCCCTGTGAGAGGCAGCGAACAGGAGGCTGACCTAATAGATGCCAGGCGCAGGCGCAGAGCTAAGTGAGAGAAGGCAGGGGCGGAACTTAAGACGGTCTACCCGACTGGCCTTGCATGAAAAGCTGTGCTTAGAGGCCTCACAACAAGAGAGGGACCTCCCCCCCTTAAGTTAGGCTAGCGAGACCGCCTCCCTCTTCAAACGGTGGGCAACTCTCGGAAATTCCATTTGGATCCCCTGGAAGCATTCCTTGGTAGATGGAGAGTTCTCCAAGAATTTGCATCTGTATGACCCTGTGAAGTAATGGATTAAAAGCTGTAGACAGAAGCCTCTGGTCTGTGTATGTTTGGGCACTGAAGTGAAGTGGGGGCTAAGGGAATCCTGACAGCGTGACATTTATTCTTACATGTGCAACTTGCAACAAAATCTTGCAGTGAGGGTCCTGTTCAGTGTTCCAACCAGTCAGCCATGCTCTCCTCCAGGATATTCCATTCCATTCCTGCCCCCTCCCCCCAGCAGTCAGCATTCTATGGCCACTGAGCATATGGTGGGCTATTTTGGGTGGGTTTCCCCTTTAGGGTTTCTTTTAGCTAAAGGTTTTTCCACTTCTACAAAGTTCAGAGTTCCTCTGAGTCTGGTGACACCCACCCCACTCTTGTGTGAGGGTTGTCCTGTTTTGGCTATATAAGCAATGGCACTCACACCTGAACATTAGAAATAGAGAGAATGATTATTATTTACCTGTCAAAAATCCTTGTGGAAAAAAGAAACCAGAGATCCAGAAGGATTTAGGTTGACCTCTTTTGAGCCAGAACTAAAGAAACAAAACAAAAACAAGTTCATGTATGTTAGGTATAAAGTCTGATATTCTATTTAACTTATTAAATGAAGGGCCGGCCCCATTTTATTTGAATTGATGGGCAGCAGAACTGGGTTTGGCGAGAATTCTACTTCTCCATCCAAATGGATATGGTTGTGTTTTTTTCATTACTTTTGACCCCAATCCAGAAAACCTTGAGTCCAGCAGAAGGATGTGTTTGTAGTTCTCAATGATTGATTCTCACTAAAGCCTTCTCCTACGCAGATCAGAAGCTGGAGAAGGTGGGGGGGGCCCAGCCTCTGTCTAGGCATCAACTTTTCCCAACAACAAATTGGAGCTTTAAGGGGCTCCTAAAGCTGATTCTCTTAGGTGGGAAGAGGGCATCCTGCCTGAATCCACATACCCCTTTCCCCCTCCCTTCACCCCTCCCTATTATCTTACTGGTTTTCTAAGGGACTTCAGTCAAGGGCACTAGTAGTGCCTAGCAGCCCATTGGCACCTTTGCTGGAGATGATCCATGCAAGAAAAACATGTTTAGGCATGGTTCACTGCTCTGGGTCAGGGAATTTGTTTAAAGGGTATTTGTGCTAAACCCTATGTTGTATTTTATGGTTTTAATTGTTGTGAACCGCCCAGAGAGCTTCAGCTATTGGGCGGTATAGAAATGTAAGAAATAAATAAAGACCGGTCCACTTAGTTTGCACCTATAGCGCACCAGCAGGTCATTATTTCAATGGTTGCAATAAAACTCTGCAACCGCCTTAGAGACATGAAATTTTCAGTGGAGGCTGGTGGCTCCAGTTTCAGAGGGGCTAAACCCATTGTGAGTTTTAGTTAGAACAACCAGAACTCTAAAGGTACTATCCAAAGTGCGGAACCTATTTTAGGGAAAGGGTGCAGCACCCTGGATAACACCTTTAGAGTTCTAGCTGGTTCTAACTAAAACCCAGAATGAAATCACTGCCCCTCTGAAACTGGAGCCACCAGCTGTCCCTGGACATTTTCAAAGCCAATGCAATATCAAACTGTGGCAACAACAAATATGCATGTGAATATGTCTTTTGAACATATAGGAGGCATTTTAAGTTCCAATGTTGATTTCTTTGCCTGCAAAATATATCTGTACTGCAAGAAGTCAGTAATCCAATTGCCAGAGCAATAATGTCATTACTTTCACCACTGCATTAAGGAGAATGCCAAGAATGGGGAATATTGGCTTCCCTTTGCCAAGTGTAGAGTGAGAATTTTTCCCTGGTTTGTTTCTTTTCTGTGAGTCATATCTGGCACTTAATAATTCAAGCAAGATGAAAGCCAAATTGCAATAAATGGAAAAGACCAGCTCTTTCCACACTCTTTTCTCTCCCCCTTTAGCATCTATGCTCTTTAGATACACTAGCCCCCTTATCTCTCTTTCCTAGTAATCCTACATGTGACATTCTCTTTCTGCCCTGTATTCCTGAAACTCCCCTGTAGAATACCTATGTAATGTTACCTCTTTTTACTTTTCCAAATCTCTCCTCAAAACCCACTTCCATTAAGCCCTTAGTCTTCCATCCCATACTGAAACAAAGCTGAATTACATGCAATGGTCTATTCTCTCGTTGCTCTTGCCCCATTTTTCTCATCTCCCTCTATTGTTAACTCCTGCTCAATTAAAATTTGTGTTGTATGCTACTTGGGGCAGAGACTTGTCTTTTTGCTTGTTACTCTGTAAAGCTGTACTGATAGGAATGGCAGTAACAGCACTACTACTACTACTACTAGTGGTAGTAGTAGCAGTAATAATAATACTGATGTTGATTATGTATGTGTCTTTTATGTGCATTATTTGCGGGAGAGGGGGGGAACCGAAGGTCAAACTTGGGCTAGGTTCTTACTAACTTTCCTGAAAAGTTAGCTGAAAAATCAGCTGTAGCTCTGAAACATAAACTTACTATATCCTTATATGAATAGTGTTTATACTTACATCTACAAAGGCTGTCCTTAGCACAAGGTCTTTCACCCATCCTCCTAAAGGTTTCAGTGATGGGTATGCTGCATTGGCCCAGAGCACTGGAACCTGGTTGTTAAGAAAGCTGTGATACACTCTCTCCATCTCTTCCGACATCACTACAAAACCTGCAATAGCTTTGTTAAGCGTTTGTAGAGAGGTCTGAAAGTTGAATAATAATAGTATGATTCACTATGCCATGAAAAAAAGAACATAAGAGCAGCCCTTCTGTGTCAGTCCAGTCACACTAATGGCTCTCCCTTTTCCTTTGCTCTAAAGAGTTACTGTCTCTTTAAAGCCAAGAGAGAAGAACATGTAAGGAATCATAAAAAATACAATAATTAAAACAGGAGAAACCAGAATAAAAATTAGGAGCCTTATGGGCGGATTAAAACTAAAGTCAAATGTATTTGACTAGAGAATTTATGCGCTGCCTGTCAGCGCAAGTTCCCAGGACAGCGTACAGTTTTTTAAAAAGAAGAAAATTCAACAATAAAATAATATAAAACATAGAAACAGCAGTGTTACTATTCAATAAATCAATCATATTGTAAAACAACGATTAAAATCAGTTATTCAACATGCTTGAATGCCTGAGCAAATTAGAACATCTTTGCCTGGTGCCCAAAAGTAATCAGAGGGGGTGCCAGGCTAGCTTCTTTGGGGAGGGCATTCCAAATGTGAGGTGCCACAATGAAGAAGACCCTCCCTACAGTCACCATTCACCTAACCTCAGATGGTGGTAGGACCTGGAGGAGTGCCTCCCATGAAGATCATAAGATTTGGGCAGGTGGTCCTTCACAAAGCCAGGCTCCAAGCTGTTTAAGACTTTATGGTAAATAATCGGCACTTTTTGTCCAGATTTGGCGCAGCAGTCCATGTAGCTGTTTAAGAACTAGCTCAACACGCTAAACTGACCATCCTAATAGGTCCACCTAGCATGTGTATTTTGTATGAAATGAAGTTTCTGAGAAGTCTTCAAAGGCAGCCCCATGTACAGCTACATGCTACAGATGCCAATTGAACCGCTAGAGACAATGCTAGAGCTATCAGCACCCCCCACACTGTAGATGTAACCCTTTAGAAGGAGTGCAACCCCATCTAGAACACACTGAACACCATCTCTCCAGCCTGGCTAAATACAAATAATTTTACTTGGTGCCAAAAAGAGAGAAGAGGTGCCAGATGAGTCTGTCTGAGGATAGAGTTCTTTCTTTTGTCTCCACTTACCTCACCTCAGAAGGTAGAGGCATCTGGAGAAGGAACTATGAAGATGATTTTACATTGACCTGGTTTGGACGTAACACTTTAGTGTTACATGCATGTGTCTGCTCACCCCCTTTCCTCTAGTATGGAAGTGGAGATCAGAAGCTTCAGTTCCATTTTCCACTAAGCCATTTGTCCTTTAGTCTGAACAGGAAGTGCAGTTGGTTTTAATATGGTTTATTTGAACAAGTCAGAAACAGAGGCCACTCTGTCATGCTAGAGGAGGGGAGTCAAGGGAGGAGAACATGACCCTGAGGCTCAGTCACATAGCACTAAACTATGATGTTGAATCCGAACAAAGCCATTCACTCCTATACTCCAATCGTGAAACACATTTTTTGGAAGAGAATTCCGTTTGTTTCAGTGGAACTTCAGCTGAAGTAGATGTTCTCCAAATCATTAATTTGGACATCTAGCATTATTATCACTATGTGTATTGGATGTGGCCACAACATCTTTTATATCCAGACCCAGAAATAAAATGAAACTTTCCTGCATACTTGTTGGAAAAGGCAAAAACACAGGCCGAACAACAATTAATTTTACAGAAAAGGTATGGGAACTAGTTACGTAATTTTAGTTTCTTATCTCCAAATTCTTTGACCAAATTAAGGCAGTAAAGCCCTCTGGACTGGCATTAGGGATTATCTATAATCAAATATGACACAACCAAATGTGCTAAGAAATAAGGGTGAAAATTCCCTGCCAGTAAAATAATATGCCTATGAAAATAGTGAGATATTCTTAGAGCTGTTTTCCTGTTTCGCCATTCTGTTCCTCCTAGCATATTGAGCATTTTCAGCAATGACTTTAATGAAGATTGATAATAATTAATTTTAAAACAGCTGTATACTACTATGCCAGAATGTATATTGTAGCCCTTATGGTTGCAGAGAACATCATAAAAGATCTTCCTGCATTCTACAAAAGCAACACTTCCCAAAAGCAGTCACTGCAGCAAAGCACATACATCTCCATCCTGTAGCCACAGATATATCCTGCTCTAAGTCCAAATTGTAATGCTGTGGAAAAGCTGGATAGAAAGGACTTAAATGATCATGGCTGCAGATAAAAAGGGAAGGGAAGAATAAGATAAAGGTAGGGAATCAGAGGTCTAAAGAAAGTGCACTGTGAAAGCCTGAGCAAAAGAAAGGCAGGGAAAGAGTGTAGAAACGTTTCATGGAATTCAGAAGAGAGGTTGGTTATGGAACCAAAGTGGTGCTACAACCAAGAACAGGGGACTACCATGAGTGGCCGAGGTCAGTAGTGAAGTCAGGTGATTTTAGACTATGGACTTAATGGTCTTGGGTGGAGGGCTCTTAAGATGATAATGTGTATTACATCACTTACTTTAAAAAGTGGTAAGCCAGCCCTGCTGCTTTTGGGGAATCTCCTGAGCATTCTGCCGAGTGGGGCCCTGGGCATTTGCTCTAAAGTCCTGCGCTGATGGCACCACTGGGAGAAGTGTTCACCTCCTTAGATATTTCACAGCATGTGATAGCATTCCGAAATAATGAACTATTAGGTTTCCACCACCCTCACCCCCGCCCAGAGGTTAGTAAAGTGTTATTTGTGGGACTGAAATTCTATCCATATTTACTTGCATGTCAGCCCCATTGAACTCACATTTACCTCTGAGTAAAGATGAATAGGATTGCACTGCATTGCAGGAATAAACAGCCTTTCCTGGTCTTGGAGCAAAAGTGCAGGACCACTGTGGAAGAAGCTACACTAGGTAGAAAGAGGCTATTCATTTGTTTTCAACACATAGCTTTCTGTTGTTGTCATTAGAGTGTCATCAGTGCATGCTTTACAGAGTGCTATGTAGTGATCAGTGAAAGACAGCACCCTGTTGTGAGAAAGGTATTACCTAAATTCCAGCAGTGGGAAAGAGAAGAAGAGCAGAGGAGGGAATGGAGGAAAGAGAGAGGTACAAGTACCAAGGCACCAATGTATACATATTTGCTTTGGCTGCCACACCCAAATATATGCCAGATATTTTGGAATGTCACTTTTACTTATTTATTTAATTATTTCAGAATGTATATTCCACTCTAGAGGCATCTTCAAATACATACAGTCAGAATACTGGCTTAGAGAGCCAATGTGGTGTAGTGGTTAGAGCATTGGACTGGGACTTGGGAGATTCAGGTTATAGTCCCCACTCAGCTAGGAAGCTTACTGGGTGCCTTTGGGCCAGTCACTGACTCTTAGCCTAAGCTACCTCACAGGGTTGTTGTGACGATAAAATGTAGAGGAGGAAGATCATGTATGCTGCCTTGGGCTACTTGGAGGAAAGGTGGGATATAAATGTTAACAAATAAATAAATAAATACACATAAACTAATTAAATTACATTAAAACAAAATCTTTGAAGATCTTTCATTCTTTGACAGCAGAGAGGCCAGAGATTCTCTGATCAGATGTTTTGGGGAGGGAGGATTCACCTTATATAGTTCTTTCATATCAGGATACATGCTCCCTGAAATAATAAAATATCAAGACTTTTCCTTTATTCCTTTATTGTTTTTGAAATTTTAAAAAATGTTTTCAGAACTCCAAATCTTGAAAGGAGAAGTACTGATCTGGTTTGGATATCGCAACAACCCACAGTTAGTTGAACTGTGAATGAAGCAGGAGTGAAGCGTGCTACTTTTGCCAGCCACCACTCTTGCTCCAGCTGGGCAGAGCTGAAGAACCAACGGATGCTCCATCCTTTGGATGTTGATTGTGACATCCAAACCTGGAATTGTGGATTGTTGGGGGAGAGACAACCCAGAGTTAGAACCGAAGAACGAACCATGAGTTCTAACTCTGGGCTGTCTCTCCCCCAACAATCCACAATTCCGGATTTGGAAATCATGATAAACAACCCAGGGACAGAGCATATTTGGCTTTATATGTTAACTGTATCGTCCCATTAGTCCCTCAAGATCTTTTCTGTCTGTTATATCCGCCTGTGTTTTCTTGCGTTGTTTTAAAATCATAAGCTCCTCAGAGAAGCTTTTGTGACACATTGGTTCTTACCATAATGAAGCTGCCTCCCATAGCATTGGCACGTAAATAGCAACCACAGTAAATAAGTAACATTAACATTTATGCCAGCCAAGAAAAAAACAAGTTGAATGATTTTTATACCCTTAACAGACTGAGAAGGTTGTTAAAACGATCGACTTCTTGCCCGAGGACAGTAGTCAGAGAGTCCACCCGCCCTTTGTCATCCTTGACAAGAAGTGTTTCTGCCGCAGCATCCATGTCAAGTTTCTCTGCAAAACAAATAGTGTTTTGATCACTGAGCAAAGCCTGTTCATATTGTTATCATACATCTACAACATATACCCATGGCCATCAACTAATTTTAAAGAAGGGCTGTATTTTCAACTGAGTGATTTTCAACTTTTTCAACTTAAAGGGGTTCAGGGGCTAGATGCTAGGATCAAGGTTCACCCCAATCTGCACAAGAGGTGAAGTGCCTGAAGAAATGGCTATGCCAAAGCCGCAGTTGTTGCCAAAGCCTCTCACTGGGGGAAGACGGGGGCAGGGAGAATTAAAGGGCTCTTTGCCTGTTTCTAAGTATATGTGGACTGTATATGTGGACTTAGATCCTACGTTACTTGCTGCCCTTTGAATCCTACTCCTGCTGGACATGACATGTTTTTGTCTTTTAGGTGATCTTTTAGATGGATACTTTGTATGGTTTTAATGAATATATTCTATATTGTATTTGGTGGTGCAGGTCCTTTTTGGTTTTTTAATCATTTCTTTGTAAATTGCTTCAGGACTCCTTTTGGTTGTGTGAAGCAATACATAAATGTAATAAACTATCCAATTACTATAACATGGGGCTGGACCAAATGTGCTGAGCTGACACCATACCAGAAAGAAGCAGTTTTATCTGCAGGTATAGCATGAAGCCAGATTCAATTGACCACTTCTGAGGTGGAAATGTCACCTGAGGTGACTTCCTTGCCATGTTCATGTAGCAAAGCAATTTTGGAAATGTGTTTCGTGTGGATCAACAACCACTGGCATATGCTAGAAACCAGTGCATAATTAACAATGCAATCCTATGCACACTTAGTTGAACGTATGGCCTGGTGACCTTAAGGGGACTTATGTCTGAGTAAGGATGCACAGGATGACTCTCTGGCATGTGGGAAATAGCATTCTTTATTTGTGGTCTACACTAGCCTAAGACGGATATTGCTGTCAGAATGGCTGACAGATTATTTAACAGGGCTGGCACACATTTAAAGGTTTTCATTCATCACTTAACTATTAGCTCTGAGTAATTACTTGATTAATTTAGGAGATATTTTGTGGATATCTATTTAAAACAACAGCCTGTCCCAACTAAACAATGTTGAAGACTAATGTGTCTTCAGCACATGACTTGCCTCAAAATATGACTGTACATTGTTCCACAACAATTCTATCTGTACTGTATTCTGTTTCTCAGGGTTATGGCCCCAATTAAAACCAGAGTTTTAAATCTGTGTCGAATAAATTAATGCTACTGATTAATCTGCAGAGTTGTTGGATATGTATTTTTGCAGAGTGTGTATTTTTGCTTGTGCATTTTCCAGAGAACAGCCAACACTATACACGTTCCATGGCAAGCAAAGTCCAGCATAGCCTCAAAGAGTGACCATGGAATGAAGGTGCAATCCATTCTAAAATGACTGGAATCTGGGCAGCATCAGTGTAGGATTTAGCCATGTGGACAGCTGACCTAAAGGAGATGTAAATCAGCCATAAGGTCAGCTGACCTACAGAAGCATCGTATGGACATGTTTTGAGTGTGCTTAGGGTACAGGGCCAGGCAAGAGATATAAAAAGGAAAATTTCCTACATGAAAATTAGGAAGGAAGTGGAACTTTGTTATAGCAAGTTCTCTTGGACAATTGTCATACAGTGTGTAGTAGACTGTGCCTCAAAACTATACCTTCAAAACACCCACAGCAAAACTGAGGTGATGTGAATTGATATCAACTGACATATCTTGTCTCTGAAATGGATGTTGTTGTTCTGTGCACAATAATGAAAATAGATAACCTTACAACCACCCCCTCATCAGAGTATCCACATATTATTTCTCCCAAATGGAAATGACTGATTTCCAGATACATACATCAGGACAGTCTAATCTGATCCAAATCAAAAATATTTGATATCTCAGAATTTATCTAGTAATGCATCTCTTCAAACATTAAACCAAAACAAGATCGAACAGAAATAAATTTAAACTCCTTCACAGTGACAAAATGTACCTAAGACTTTTTAGTTATAGCACAGTGGCCCACTGGGGTTAGAGTTCAGGGGAAAAAATTGCATGCAACTAATTCATCTTGACCTATTTCTGTTTAGCTGCATAATAATGTGTGCCGGAGAATACTTATATTTTAAATGGATTTTTGCTGTCATAATTGCTTAGAAGATTGCTGTGTTCTACCTAGCCAATTTACATGAGGAGACAGCAAAGCAACAAAAGACATCTTTTGCTTCACTAAAGGAATCTCCTCTGTTTTCTGCTGAATAATGTTAATAGAACATTATGTTTCTCTATAAGCTTACTTTGAGTTTGTTCTGTGAAAGACCATCTTAAAACTTAATTCATATAAAACAAGCATAAGAAATATTTAATGCCACAAGACGTTACCAAAAGGATGTGAGTATATTCAGCTACTCTTTTGATTCTCATCAAACGTCCTGTAAACGTCTCTCATTTCATTTGAAAACTATGCAAATA
Organism: Heloderma suspectum; assembly: GCF_057233095.1. NCBI lineage: Eukaryota > Metazoa > Chordata > Lepidosauria > Squamata > Helodermatidae > Heloderma > Heloderma suspectum. The sequence goes on from NC_139459.1 coordinate 133,551,952, forward strand.
GAATTCTGTTGATATAATAATCAATGGCAAAACCTACAGTGAATCATGTGTTATGGTTGAACTGAATACACAAACGCTGGGAAATCATTTTCCAACCACAACGCCAGCCCCCTTTCAAACCACAATGTGCCTTGGGCAAAGGGATCAGTGACAAAGGGCAGGAGCCCATTGGAATGCACACTGGGTTGCACCACAGGGTTCTGGGACTTATCAGTCAACAGCCTGAGTGCTTGGACCTGTGAGATATTATGCATGACAAGTCAAAGTTACCCCCCATTTCATGTTGATTAAGAATCTCTGGATGTTTGCTTCTGTAGCCTTCTCTGTACCTGAAGATCAAGATGCCTATAGTCTTGAAGCAGTGAAGGGGTTATCAGCCTGAGTGCTGGCTAGCAGAAAGGAAGTTGGGATACAGGGAGAAAGCCAGTGTCCAGCAGTAAAGGGTTAACAGCTTGGCGCCCATTGGGCTACACCACCACTGCAGGGGTTAACAGCCCTTATAGCTTATACCTCTTGTCCCTCTCCATTTTTCCCAGATCCCCAGTCTTGTGCCATCAGCAGAAGCTGCTAACAGCATATAGTATTGTAGGGGCAGTACTTATTGTAGTAGCTAAGAGGCTTCAACAATTGGTTGGTACACTGTAGCTGAAAATGCATCCCCAGCTAATTACAAGCCACTTCAAATGTATCCTCAGCCACTGATAGCCTATTAACATGACAATGAGCTGATACTATTTGTAGCTAGTGGCTGGAGCTGCCTGAAATTCACTCCTGGCACTTGTATAGGCAGGTAGAAATGGGATGGAGGCTGGGGTGGGGGTGTCTGTTTGCCCTTGCCATGCTGCTGCAGCCCAATGGGGGCCAAACTGTTACTTTTTGTTGTGCTGGGCACTGGCTTTCCTCTCTCTATCCAGTATGACATCCCAACTTCCTCTCTGTCAACCAGCACTCAAGCTGTGATCCCCTTCACTGTTGACAGTTGCACACAGTAGGGTGTGTGTATGGAACAAATGGGAAGAGGGATATGGGGTGGAGGCTATGGGTGCCAAACTCTTAATCCCTGTACTGCTGGCTTTCTCTCAGCTGTTTTCACTCCGGCATGAGCGGGCAACTCTGGCTTGGCATGTATAATATCTCACAGATCTGAGCACTCAGGCTGTTGACTGATATAGGTGAGGTCCCAGAACCCTGTGGTGAAACCCAATGTGCATCCCAATGGGCTCCTGCCCTTCATCACTGGTCCCTTTGCCCAAGGCGCATTGTGATTTGAAAGGGGGCTGGTGTTGTGGTTGGAAAAATGATTTCCCAGCTTTAGTGTGTTCAGTTCAACCATAACACATGATTCACTGTAGGTTTTACCGCTGATATCACAGGTTTTGTTAGGAAGGATGTGGTTTCTTCATATTTAGAGCATGTGGATATACCAGTCCACCCGCACCCACAATAGGTTTGTGCAGAAGACTACCATAAACACAACAGATTTCCCCTCCAAGGCATAGTTCATGCTGGGGGCAGGTGCTTGATGGTAAGGGCTCATGCCTGCGATGAGGGTCTGGAGGTGCAGGCTCCAGGCTGGGGGCTCTGGTTTGGGGAGGAGCTCATGCCTAGGTCTCCTGGGTGGGGGCTCATGCCAGAGGTAGCAGTCAGGAGGTGGGGGCTCATGCTGTGGGTAGAGAGTCTGGGGGGAGTTTGGTTGGGTGCTCTAGACTGGGGGGCACTTGGAGAGGTGGTTTGGGGGGTTCATACCTTGATCTCTGCAGTAGAGGCTGGTGGCCAATCTAACTGGTGGGGTGGAAAGGGGGGGTTCACTGAAGTTGGAGCCAACGGGGTCACCAGAGGTAGACCCAAAGGCACCTATTTTGCTAGCCTTTTGCTGCACAGTTCAACCCACCAACCCCCCCTCCCAGATTTTTCTCCATAATAACACAGTGAAAGCAGTTTGTGGCAGAGCCCACTTATTGAAAGTGGGGGGGGGGGGCGGGAAGAGGAAGAAACCCATTTCACACACAGGCAAACTAAGGCAGCAGGCAATTAAAGTCAAGGACTGCAAGAGAGAGAGAGTGAGTTTGGGTCACATAATCACAGCATACTAGATTCACAGAACCAACAGAGAACAAGCTTTTTTTTTAAAGTGGCTTTAAAAAATCCCAGTTTATCCAGAGTATGTCACAACACAGAAAAAGGCATTTGTAGACAAGCCCACTTCTCCAAGATTTAAATGAAAGGGAGATGGGAGACCAGGAAACCCATTTTACACCCATGCACACATTGAGGTAGCAGGCAATTCAGAGCTGATAACTGTAAGTGAGAGAGTTTGGGTTACATAATCCCAGGGTTGTTTTTTTTTTTAAAGTGTGGCCCAGCAAATATTAAACAGGAGTAATTTAGCCAGGAATATGTATTAATGTGCACTACCAAAAGGAAAGAAAGGATTTTTAAAACCACATGTTCACAATGTGACTCAGATACATTATACAGCAAAACAAAATGGATTCCAGGTCCACATTTACAAACAGCTCAACCCATCAACCTCTCCCCTCCCACACAAATGTGTCCAGAGTAACAGCACAGATAAAGCAATTTCTAGCAGAACTCCAACACTGAAAGCAACAAAAAAAGGGGGGGGGGCATTTCTCTCTCTCTCTCTCTCTCTCTCTCTCTCTCACTCACTCACTCACTCACACACCCCCCCTTACATGGGAGTAAGTCCCACTGCATTCAGTGAGATGTACTTCTGAGTAGACCTACATAGGATTGCTGCATATATCCCATCATTTAAAAGCACTTGGCACACACAAGCAAATAATACCAATGAGCATTCTGTCACGATGATGATGATGATGATGTGTCATCTTAAGTTGCAGCACCATAAATTGAAAAGGATGTCTATTAAGGATAGAATCCACCCACACAAAGCACTATATACAAACACACACACACACACACACACACACACACACACACCAGAATTTATCAGTTTGCAAATCCCTCCCCTCCACACACACACACACCAAGCCCAAATACATTGTTACACAATGTGGCAGCACAGACTTAAATGCATTTCCCTAACTCCTATTTATTCAGTCTCAACCCCATGGAAACAAAAAATGTGAAGCAATTACAGGGCACAGCGCCTGTAATTCCCTCTCCCTGCCTTGATTGATTGACCTGGACCAAGCTGCTCTGCCACGGGGCTCCAGAGGGCTCCTTTAAGTCCCTCCCGCCACACCCTCTGGCTGCATGCCACAGCTCAGTGTGAGCATTCCAAAGCCTCCAACCGACTTCCCTCAAGACAAAACAAATGTTTTTTTGGGGGGAAGCTCATATCTCCCCCAGTCCTTGACCGATCTTGCTGGACTTTGACCTCGCCGCTAGTTGGCCCATTCTCTCCCAGCCTGGCAGGTTTGGCAGCTTTCCATCCATATTTTGCACGACAGGCGGGTGGTCACGCCTTTTCACTCTTTTTTCTTGAATTTTCTCACACACACACACACACACACACACACTTCTACCATAGCCTGTGCACTTCAAAAACTCCCCACAGACCTGTATCTCAAAGGGCAATGCTAAGTGCCGTCCGTTAGGTCCTTCAATAGCTACCTTCAATAACATCCCATCATAAGTTTTGTTATGCACCAAACCTTGCTATCTGCTAGCAAATTACCATAGCTATCTACATGCACAATTTAGGGCAGATTGGACAAGGGGGAGGTTAGCTATGCCCCCAAACCTGACTTTTTGCCCCATGGGAAAAACACGCAAAATGGTGTTCCCAGTAGGGGTGTATGAAACCCCACTTACCTGGCTCCGCTGGGGTCCGCAGGTGGGGGGAGGCGATCCGTTCCTCCCCCCAGAATCCTCGATGGGGGGAGGCGATCCATTCCTCCCACCCGGAATCCTGCCCGGCCGGCTCCGCTCCGCGGCCAGTCTGCGGAGCTGCCGGCTGGGCCAACCCGCAGCGGGGCCTCCAGCTGCTGCCAGGCTGCTGCGGACGCAAATGGTGTCCTGCGTAGGGGACGCCATTTGCATCCCTACACTGGCCCGTGATAGGCTACGTATATATTTACGTAGCCTATCACGGCTAAAGCAGGGACGCGAATGCTGGAGCCGCTGCCGTCACTGCCACCGCCGCTTCATCCGCTGCTGGAGCTGCCGCCTCAGCCAGGTAGGCTACGTTTCGCAGGGCTTTCGCGGGGTGGTGGGGCGGGTTGCTCCGTTCCGCCATGGATTCTGGGGGGCCAAATTCACTGGAATTCGGCCTCCCTGGGATCCGTGGTGGAATTCTCTAACATCCCTAGTTCCCCCAGCCAAAGCTATCGGTGGCCCAACTGGGCTACTCACAATTCTGGGATTCTGCCCCTTTGCTATAAATCTTATTACCTCTGATGCCTGAAGTTCTAAAGAAAATGTAATTTATTTCCATGAAACTACTCTAGCCCAGCAAAAGCAATCTCCACATGGATTGGCTGCAGCAGGGGACAAAAATGGCTACTGTATGGCAGAAAACTCTATCCAGCATGACTTCCATTAAATTATCCAGAATACAGTCTTAGAATTCATTATGTAACACCATATGAGGAGTTTAGACTCCAAACCAAGATTTATGTTCCAGACAGAACCATGTTCAAGACAAGGCAGAACCATGGTTTGTTTGGTTTTTCTCTTCCTCTGCCTACCCTGATGAGTCACAAACACCATCTCAGATAGTGACCTCCAATGCCAGAACAATACTCCAAACTATGGTTTGCTGGTCCAGATGCTACACCAAACTGCATTTTTCTCAAACTGTGGTTTACAAGCTACCTTCAAACAATGGTTTAAGATCCTGGTTTAGTGGCCACATTCAAATGATGGTTTGTTAGTGGTCTTGGTTTGGACATCATGACAACCATTGTTTGGGGTTGCAGACCACAGCTTGGCTTTGCGTTTGAACATTTTAATTAGTGTGATTTGGACGGGAAATTAATTGGCTGGGTTTGCCTTTTGAAAAATTTAAATATATCCTAGTAATAATTTGTAAATTTGTACATACAGATACATTAGTATATGCAAATTTTATGCAGCTTAGTGTCCTATGCGCCTGGGCCCTGAATATTATTATTATTATTATTATTATTATTATTAAATTTATTAATCGCCCATCTGGCTGGTCACCCAGCCACTCTGGGCGATGTACAACATACAATAAAACAGTTTAAAACAATAAAATTCTACCATAAAAACATTTTCTAAAATACCCTAACCCACCCCAAATGCCTGCCTGAACAACCACGTTTTTAATGCACGATGGAAGCTCATTAAAGAGGGGGCATGACGGAGTTCCCTAGGGAGGGAGTTCCACAGAGTGTCTAGTGTCTAGTCTAGTAATTTTTAGTAATTTTTTAATTTTTAAGTGTCTAGTAATGCTGCTGACTGAGAGTTGATCCAGCTTCAACTTGTGTATAGTTGCAAAACAAGGATCACCCTTTGGGCAATGAACCTGCTACGACCACTGATGAGAATGTTGGCTTCTCTCTCTTTCTCACACACACACCCACACACCTCCTATGCACGTCTTCTTCTCTCTCTCCCCCCACCCAACCTTTCTCTTTCTCTTTAAAAAAATCCCGAACCACAAGAAAATAATGGTGCTTCCCCTGGTATAATCCAGCTCAGGTTAGGGCATAATTTACTAGGGCTGTGCACAGACCCTCCGCTTCGTTTCAGATGCTGATTCAGACCTTCTGAATCGGCTCTGATTCACTTCAGACCAATTCAGACCCAATCCGCTTTTGTTCAGATCTGGATCCCAAGTGAGATTCGGCTATCTGAATTATTAGGGTCTGACATTTTCCCATTAACTTGCATTGGAAAACAAAAATGGCCATACACAGGGGTGTTGCTAGGTTCTTAAAAGATCCGGGGCACAGGCTCATAACACAAATTCGCATCTATATCTATACCTCTATATATCTGAGTCTAAGCGCACCTCTAATATATATATATATGTATGTGTGCATGGGGGAGGGTATCCATGTGGTGTGCTTGCATGTATGTATAGATTACATACATACATAAGAAGTGTGCACTGAACCCCCACCCCACTTTAACTCACACCCTGATTCAGCATTTTGAAAAACATCCCACTTCTGCTCTGGCCAATTTGTAGTTGGTTCACTTCAACTCAGCACCAAACCTGAGTCAAGGTTTTGAAAAATGAATCTTTATGCTTCCTGCTGACTACCACAGGAAATTAGAAAAAAAACCGTGTAACTTCTTTCTCTTGGTCAGAACTGGATGATAATTTCAGGCACAGTAGCCCCCTAGAAGGGGATTACACCTGCCCAAGGAACTGCCAATAACATTTTTATTACTTGGAAGAATTGGATAAAATTTTCAGGATTCATTGCCCCATCAGAGAAGATCATGTCTGCCAAATTTCAGAACGATAGCCTCGGGGGGGGGGGGGTTGTGCAAGGGTAGCCTTGACATTTTGAGGTTTCCAAAAAGAGGACATACTTCTCTCCTTATGTTCCTTGTGGACCATTGTTCTGAAAATTATGGACAGTCTAGAATTCTCCATAAGTAAGAAACCAGCAAAGTTTCAGAAGGATAGGTGCAGAAGTTCATGTGGAAGGGGAATTCTCCAATTTGGGGGAGAGAGCGATTTGCTTTCCCTTCCCTTCACCCCTTCCCCAATAGTTTTTGGGTAAGTTTGTATGAAAATGCACAGGTCATTAGAGGTGTCCCCCAGGCAAGAAACCTGCAAAGTTGCTGAAGGATATACATGCATGCAAATTTAGAATAACTAGAATTTATTTACATTTCACCAATGTTAGCAGCAGGGGGACATAGATGGCACGGTGCTATTGCACTCATGTCCTGCTTGTGGGTTTTCCCGTGGGGGTCTGGTTGGCTCTTATGTGAACAGAATGCTGGACTAGATGGACCTTGGTCTGATGCAGCATGGCTCTTATGTTCTTAAATAGAGAGTGTCTCTGAGCATAGGCAGAATGCTTTTCTTTCACCACTGAGGATATCCATTCTCCGCTTACCAATTCTATTCCCCTCCACGCAACCATCCCTCCTCATCCTACCATCCCCCAGCAACTCTTCATAAAAACAGATGTCTTGTTTTGTGCAACTCTCCTCTACCTCCTCCTTGCTATGCACAAGCTGTCATTGTATCTTCCTCCCCATAACTTCATTTGTGCCAAGACTTCACCAAGATTCAGCCAATGAGTCTGTTTTCAAAACCAGGGTTAAGTTATGGAGAAACTCTGAGAATGTACTAAGTACCTTTCCCTCACCACTGAAGGTAGAATTCATGCAAAATAAAACACACACACACACACACACACACGAGAAAATATGCATAGGACTGAGCTGAAAGGGTAGTCAATTCATTAGACGGAATTCGGCGGGCACTGTATTAACCCTACAGTACCATGCTCACAACTCAGGACTTATTTCTGAGTAAACATGCAGAACATCAGGGTGCAACCCTCCCTGCAAAAGTAACTTGTGCTGGAATCCTATGCATGCTTTCCTGAGGGTAAGCCTCATTAAACATAACGGGCTTCTGAATAGGCACACATAGACACCCCTCCACTTAAAAAACAAACCCGAAACTCCTATTTTTATTAAAGCTTTCTGTTCAGAGGAACATAGGAAGCTGCCTTATACTGAGTCAGACCCTGGGTCCATCTAGCCAGTATTGTCGACAGTATTATGCGACCTTCTGCATACCAAGCATGTGCTCCAACACTCAGCTACAACCTTTCCTGTTGCTGGATAATGGCAACTGACAAACAAAACAGCCCCAGATTTGTTTCTCTGCAACCAAGTGAACCCACTTTTCTCAAATACTTGAATGAGAAGGAGAAAAACCAACCCTCTTGTCTGTTTGTATAAAGTCAAATACAGTTCAGCACTTCTCTTGCCCACCGAAGACAATTCTCTTTAAGAATTCCCCAAGATATGCTCTGGGTAGAATAAAGAAGACAAAGAAAGAACAGGATAGGGGAGGGAAGAAGAAAAGAAGAATGGTGATTGGAAATGCACAAGGGCTGGGGGGTGGGGTGGGTAGAGAGTATTCCCTAAGCCAAGTGGCTCCTTTCAGAGAGGTAGTACTTCAAAGGTATTTCGAAGGCTGTGGAGGGTTTGTAAGGTTTTCACGCACTTGCATTACCTTTATGAGGTGAGGTGGCTGAGGGCTTTTTCTAGCTTTTTTAAAACTGTAGAACTTATTTAAAAGCCTCAGCAGTTCCTTGATCATGATGCCACATAGTCCTAGCCCTCCTTTTGGAATAATATGAGTCTTACAGCTATTTCGGAGAAATTAAAGTGGAGGGAGTGAAAGAATTTTGTGGAGGCTGATTGGATCCTTTGCTGTACTGAAGCTACTAAACTTCTGCAGAAGTCAAAAGTTCCAGTTTGGGGCAGTAAAATCAGATGCAGTGTGAAATACCAGTATTTCACATGGAGCTTTTTCTTCCCTTCCTTCCCCCTCTTCAAAATTTCATTGCAAGCAAGCTCATAACAGTGGGCATGTAAGAGCAGAAAAGAAAAGTAGGGGGAGAGAGGTTTTCTGCACCTCAAAAAACAAAACAAAAACCTACACCAGAGATTAGGGATGGTGACCCCCTAATGGTCACCTTAAACACCTTCTGATTAGGAGCTCTAATCCCCTGCATGGCTTGGCAGTTTTAGTCTTTGAGAAAAGGAAACTTTACATATGGCTTCCACAAAAGCTAGTGGACCTAACTGTCTGAAATTTGGTAGGTTCAGTCAGCTCCATAAGGGCTGCCAGGTCTCTAAATTACATGCACACATGTGGAAGCACCAAAAAATAAATAGCTTTGACAGATTTTCTTGAAAATAGTAAATTTTAGCTGTGACTAGCACAAAATCCACTGGACCAAAGTGCCTGAAATTTGGCAGGTTCAGTCAGCTCCATGGGGGCTGTCAGGTCCCCAAATTCCATACAGTTATGTAGAAGAACGAAAAAATTATAGCTGTTTGCTTTGACAGATTTTCTGGAAAATAGTCAATTTTAGCTATGACTAGCACAGAAGCCACTGGACCAAAGTGCCTGACATTGGGCAGGTTTAATCATATCCATGGAGGCTACAAGTTCTCCAAATGTCATGTATTTATCTTACAAACTAAAGAAGTTATGGCTGTTTCTGTTTTCCAATGCAAGTCAATGGGAAAATGTAAAAAAATGGCAATTAGGACAGCTCAAAAGACCTGGGGCACAGCTCAAAAGACTTGGGGCCTGTGCCCAGGTGACCCTGTGTTTAACAACACCTTTGGCCATATGTTTTTCAGTTTTCATTATAAATGAATGACATTTGGGGACCTGGCAGCCCCCATGATTCCACCTGCCAAATTTCAGACAGTTTGGCCCAGTGTGTTTTGTGCTAGGCACAAGTAAAATTAGATTTTTTTAGTACAAACTCTCAAAGCAAAGAGCTATAACTTTTCACTGGTTGCACAGAAGTGCATGAAATCTGGACACGTGGGAGCCCCAACGTTGGTCATTCAAACTGCCAAACTTCGGACAGTTTGGCCCAGTAGTTTTTGTGCTAGGCACAGGTAAAATGTATTGTTCTCAGAAACTCAAACCAAAGGTCATAAAGGGATAATCAGAGAAGTTAGGTGTTTAAGCAGTGATTAGGAGGAGATAACCTCAGGCTGTCTTTGGCTGAATGGAATATACATGCTCTGAGAAAACAGGCTGGCAGGCAGGCTAGCAGAAGAGTTTTGTGCTATGTGCTTTTTTCAACACGAATTCTCAAAGCAAAGAGCTATAACTTTTGACTGGTTGCACAGAAGTGCATGAAATCTGGAAACCTGGCAGCCCCAATGCAGGTGACTGAACCTGCCAAACTTCAGATAGTTTGTCCCAGTAGTTTTTGTGCTAGACACAGGTAAAATGTGCTGTTCTCAGAAACTCAAACCAAAGGTCATAAAGGGATAATCAGAAAAGTTAGGTCTTAAAGCGGTGATTAGACGGAGGGGTTACTACTATCCCTAATCTCTGGTGTAGGTGTTTTTGAAGTGCAAAATAAAAATAATATAACCCCTCTCCCCTAGTACTACTATATTCAACTTCACACTTTGCTGCCCTACACCAGGACGCACAATCCAGACTGAGGGAGAGCCAGCTCCTCTGCCCCTGCCAAGACGCCAAGGATGCCTTGTGTTGGGCTTGCTTTGCCACACAGGGTAGTATTAAATTTAAATAATATATGTCAATGTGAGTAGTACTTTGCCCACTATATTTTGAAATGTGGACTTGTGTGTAGTGCTTTGCCGCCACGCACTGTTTGCTTGTCCACAACACAAGTACACACATACAGAGAGATATAAGAGCAAAAGAAAAGCAAATACAGAACTACCTACAAGAAAAGGGGGAGGGAATACAATACACTATCTATAATCCTAACAGAAGAGAAAAGGGTTTAATTTTTTTATTTTTTTAGGGAACCAATAGTTCAAAATGGGAAGTGAAGGAATACAGGAATTGAGAAGGGCGGTGGGGGGGGGAGCCAAGAACAAGGAAAGGAAAGTACTTATTTTTTAATATATTTTTGTTTTGTTTTTTTAAATAAAGGATCTAGAAAGAAAGAAAGGAAGGAAGGAAGGAAGGAAGGAAGGAAGGAAGGAAGGAAGGGAAAACTAATAAGAATGGTTAAATTGAGAAGGGTGGGGGCAGGAGGAGCCAAAGAATAAGGCAAGGCAAGGAAACTAAAGTACTTAAATGTTTGTTTTTTGGTTTTGAATATAAAGAATCTAGAAAATAAAGAAAGGGAATAGTTGACATGAGATGGGCTGGGTGGGAAGGAATAAGAATGATGGCTGCAGTACAATACACACACACCACACAGATCTAGCCAACTTTCTCTCTCTAACCAACTCTAACCAGCTCTCTTTCACACAGTGAAATGAAGCAGGCTGATCTCCAGTATATACAATATCCTCCCACCCCCTTGTCACTGATTGGAGATTGCTGGGTTAATTTCAGCCCTAATCTGGCAACTAGAGCTGCCATTCATCAAGGCTCACCATTTCCCCCTCCCTCCTCCTCCTCACCCCCTCCTTGATATTTTGTAAGTTGATACATTTTAGAGACAGGCTTCCTGGGCTTCAGATAGCTTCAGAATAGCTCCAAATCTGAGGTGGACCGAGGTGCTTTGGCGGTGACCCGCTTCACTTCAGATCGCCTCAGTGCTGTTCTGATCTGTTTCAGATCTCAACGAGGCACCCCCAAAGCAGCCTGATTCTCTTTGATATTTGGATTCGGCTCCGAAGTGGTGCACAGCCCTATAATTTACCCTCTAAAACCCAATGGATTATTGTATAACTACTGTAAAGCCTGTATTGCCACAGGTGCTAGTAGTCTGAGATTGATTGGCTGAAAATATGTTTGGCCATTTCGGGTGCGACTGGAACAACTTTCAGGGGACATTTCCTTCTTTCCCTCCCCCTTCCTCTCACAACTTTCCAATTATATACCGCATCACCTTCCCTTCAGTGCACACCCCAGTAATGCAACCTCTTCCCACTACATTAAAGCAAACCTCCCGCCGCCATAGCAAACAGGGTTTTCCAACTCACATCCCTCCCTCTCATTCACCCACACAATCAGCTTACCTCATTCCAATAAGAACCCCCTTCCAGACACGAAAGTGTAGACAGACCCACCCCACCTCTGTTGGGGGAAACAGGGTGTTCCGAGCCCTCACCCATGAAACCCCACCCTCACCTTCACCTGGGCCTGAAAAACAAAAGGTGAGATGGTGGGGGGTGGGAGAGAAGAAAAAACAGTGCCTTTCTCTCAGCTGCCGTGAGCCAGAGCCATCCAATATGGTGCTGGTCTTGCATTGCAGCCCGCCCACTCCTGCTGTGTCGCCCCATCCACTACCCTCTTCTCTCTCATACATGCACACACACACACAAGTACACAAACCCCACCCGCGAGCAGGGCATCACAGGAGGCGCAGCTCAGACAACAGAAAAAAGGAAAGTGGGAGGATGCAGATAATAGAGGTTGAAAACACATGATGTCAGATCAGGCACTGTTTGGTGTGGAGCAAATAAATATACTGGTTTTCTATTAAAACTCAAGCTTTGAACTTTTTCAAAGTTTCAAAATTCTCTGCACAGCTGAACTGCTCAAGCTTCAGTTAAAAAAAGAAGAAAGGAGCAAAATTGGTCTGGAAGATCTCTAGTAATAAGTATTACACTAACGTATTTTTATATAGATTCCAACAACGGAATATTTCCAAAATATGGGAAGCAAGGTAAACTAGCTATATATCAGCAGTGATATTAAGAAAAGGTAGCAGTGCCTTCCATACCAGGAATTTTAGCCAGTATTGAGGTAGCAAGCTCTTCAACAATCTCATCATTGCTTTTTCCTGATCCTTGGGCTGTTGTTCGTGGCTGCACATCAAGTATTGTAGTAATTAGGGTATTAGTCTCCTTACGCTATAATAAAGAGATGAGAAAAGAATATGCTTTCAACTTACTATGGAACATATTTAATTTTTAATATATTCAAAATAAAGTATTACATTTCAATCACAAACATTTCTGTCTATGAATCTGTCTACAAATTTAATTCCTCTTCTACCACGAAAACATGCTCACTTTATTTTGAACAAACTGTTCTTTATGCTGACAAACAGTTACAGACTGTTCTATATGAAAATCATCATATAGTAAAAAAGCATTACATTTTGCTCCTTTCAGTGTTTGAAATCACTTGTAAAAAGTGCATGCATAGCACATTCTTGAATCATTACTCCCAATTTCATTCTTGATTCAATATAGACATTTAAACTAAATAAAAATAGTCAACTTCTCCATCAATCTCTAGAAAGTTAAAGTTTTAGTGTTTTATTTCAAGAAACAGGCAATTGCTCCTATATATTTCTAACTCAGTCCACTAAACATTTTCAAATGTATTATGAGACGTAGCTATGATAACAGAGTATAACAGAGTAAACTTTTAATGATATTAAATAATTATCTTGCTAGCAGAACATATAACATCCTTTGTCTAGTCCTCAAGGGCCATAGTTTATTAAAGACTGCATTTTATGTGGGTGGGGTTTGGTGTTTTTGTGGGAGGTACACAGCCTTCCACATTTTATGGTATTGAGCCTTAAGCTTATTTCTTCATTAGTCTGGTTTATAATGTTTCATATACACATAGGGAAAATATAATCACTTAATATTTTAAAATCCATTCCTTCTAATTTGAAAGGCATATAGCTTTTGATATTGGCTTCTGAAATAAAAAAAAATTGAGACAAACTTCACACACAAGATAAAATTTATTTTGATATTTAAAATATGCAATGCATTCTATTGGTTAGTGCTTGATTCATTACTAACAGACTTCTCTCTCCAAAGAAAAAACTGTGCCACAACAGATGACAAAATAATTAGATCTGTGTGGTTACTGTGAACTTTAGATGTTGATAATGTGCCAGTGCAACAGATGCTACACATCCAACAGATGGGTAGTCATCATTGTGTGAATGAAACCCAGGTTTCTGGATTTGTTAATCTGCAAGGTCTATAGAGCAATGATTCATGAAGTTGTGGCCATGTCCCTCTCCCTTGCCACTCCCCTCTTTCCACTGCATTGGCTTTGGTTTGGAGATTCTTGTTTGCACTAAACCAGAGTCTCTCATAATGTCTGAACCAGGGAACTCTGGCATAATATCAGTTTGTTACCCAGCATTAAGCCAGAGTTCACTGGTTCAGGTGTAATGGGAAACTAATTTAAAACAAGCCAGGATCTCCTCACTGAAATGAGCGTGGCAGGAGGATGGGGAGGTGAGGAGCACAAGGCCATGGCACTCATCCATGGCTTTGTAAACCATGGTTTATGAAGCCGTGGATGGATGTCCAAATGCAGCTATGGAGTGTGTCCAGGAACACAGCCAAGTGCAAATGCAGTTTTGGTGTCTGTGTAACTCCAACTGAATATTACTAATCGTTGTTGAAAGACTTCAAAAATTGCTTCAGTTTTCTTCAGGGAAACTGCATAGTGCTGACCAAATATCCATGTATTAGACATGAAGAGGTTGTCAGTGAAACTTTAAAGCTGTTTTTCGTCTAATCAGAATGTTTAAGCCTATCAGACCATAAACAGCTAATTATACTATTGATGTTAATAAAAGGCAACTTTAGCATAAATCATAGGACTTTTTAAAAAGCAGTTGAATAGAAAACAGCTAAAAACAATTGAAAATTCTCCTAATACTACTTGCGGGGATAAATACATATTCAGCAGCCACATATAGTCTGCTCAGCAATTACTCCTTGTTATTTCTGTTCAACAGACTACAACCATTACATTAAATTCCCCCTTTAATGTTAAACTATGAAGTATAACATATTCATCTTAATTAGCTCAGAACACATATTTAAGTATGTTCACAAACCTGGAAAGCTAAATTGGCATTTTCATGCATTCCAAATATTTCTGGGTCATCAATTAAAGGAAGGTTCTCAATATAGTCTTTAAAATCTTGCAAACTGTCAGCCACTGGGGCAAAATATGTACCTATTGTATTAAAGGACAAACAGAGCAGAAAATGTTTACTTAATATAAAAAGAATGGCAAGGTCATAGTACATGTGCTTTATATGATTAGTAATTTTACACAGATCCAGAAATAATAATAAATATCAACAGAATGGTAGCTATCAAAAACATTCTGAAGGTACCATTTTTTCCCATAAAGAGTGCTATGTACATGTCAGATTAAGACTGTCTGAAGTGATAGCAACTCAAATGTTAAAAATGTCACTAAGTACATTAGCATTTATATGTCTTAGCATTTCATAAGAACAGAACATTTTGACACAAATGAAATTTTCCTCTTTGTTTTCTGTAGGAACCGTGCCCCCCTTACAACTGACTATTGGGTGCCTCAGGAAACAGAGCAGAAGATATATCTGCATGGAACACTGCTTAAATAGAACAAACCTCATTTGAAATAAAAGGAATCAAACTGACCTAAAAGCAACAATTACAATGAACAACATTATAAAGTACAAGAAACTACAAATACCAAGAATTAAAATGCCTGCTCTGTCTACATTTGAACATATATCTATAGCCATCAATATTGTTTGGATATATAATCAATTATATGCACTGCTTAACCTAATGTGTATAACTAGGATAGGTATTGAAATTTTGTTAATGTTAATCTGAAGTGACACTGGGTTTTTTGCTTTTTTGTTTTTGTTATATTGCAAATCAATATTTTTTTAAAAATTTAAAAAACTTTAAAAATAATTAAAATTGCAAATAAAAGCAACATACAATTCAGATTCTAGAAGTTGTTTAAAAGCTGTGGAAAAATAAAAAGGTCTTCATCTGGCACCAAAAAGATAACAGTGTGGACTCCCAGGGAGCATCCTTGGAGGAGAGCATTCCACAGGTGGGGCACCATCACCAAGAAGGCCCTCTCCCCTGTTGCCACTTGCCACCCCTCATTTGTTGAGGTCACTTGAACACCATCTGATGATGGAAGTGTATATATGGCTTCAATTCTCAATCCCCCTTTTCTTTCAGAACTGCCCAAAGTGAAGCCCTACTGAAGTACTAGCAAAAAAATCCTATTATTCAGTAAGCAGTTTGAAGATAGATCCTTATTAGGCTTTTTCTTTGAGTTTTTAGCTGTTTGCCAGCAGATATCACTGGGACAAAATTGACACTTAATTTCAGTATGTTGACTACACAACTACCAGGTTGGCAAGGAGAAGGAAACATTTGTGCAGCTGAGATTACAACTGCTGGTCAGAAATAATTTCTGCCTGACACTATTATGGAATGGCTATTCTAGAAAATGATATCACATTACCTTCCCAGCAGTCTTACCCCCTTCTCTCAAATATAATAAAACTGGTACAAGGACTCTAATCTGAAAGGAACATGCCTGAAAGTAAAAGGCTGGTAGTACCTGGTTCAAAAGGACAAACGGTTGCACCAATACCTTTAAGAGAATTTGCAAGTGCATCTGTCCCCATCTAAGGCTCTTTTTGCCTTCCTCTGATTCCCTACCTACTTAGCCATATTGTACTTAGTTAAACCAAACATTAGTGAACATGAAGAAAGACTGGCTGGGTAGTGTAATGAGTTTCCATTTTTTCAGGCAGGCAGAAGGATATTACAAAAACTTGGAGATTGTGCTAATTCAGCTGAGAAAGTTGCCAGCAGGTTTCCTACCACTGTCACTGGACTATGGAGGTGGGAGTGATAAGCAAAGAACCAACAGTGCACCAAGAAAACAAGCGCTGCAACTTTGGCTGGGCCATATTTTTTCATATTGTGGGTGGGTATGGCACCGATCCATCTGGGGCTCCATGGCAAACTGCTCACCCTTGCTGCTGCTGCTGAAGACACCAGGCAACCACACTATGGCCATCAGCAGCACAAAATGACATCATCTGGGCCTGTCACTTCTGAGTTTGGCCAGATGGGCTTGCAGACTGGCAAGCACAGCACTGGGCCTTATTTGGCCCAGGAGGAGTACAGCCCAGTGAGAAAGAGCGGAGGCTAGCTGGGACAGCAAATGGAGAGGGATTGAGCACTGGCCCTGGAGAGGGCAAAAGACCTCTGCCTAAGAAGTCTAGGGAGGGAGCTGTATTGCTGGGCACTTCAGAGAAGGGCCTTGGTAAGGAGCCTGTGGAAAACTGGGAAGCTGATAGAGACAGGAGATGAATTCTCTCCCCTCCTTGGGCAGTGAGGGAAAGAAGGGGAGCCAGAAGCCATTTCCCCCCTGTTGATACTTACACCACAGGGCTAATCTGGGGAGTTTTTCAACTGCATGTTTTATGTTTAGCTTCAAGCTCTCACTGCCAGTAACTATGCCTTAGGAGAGACATTTCTACTTTTTTACAACGGGGGAAAAAACTGCAGAAAAAGTCAGGAAACCACCAAATGATCAGTGGTTGGAGGAAAGGGGGTGGGGCCAGGGAAAGGGGCGTGGACTTATGGGGAACCCTGGAGGGCCAGATTGAGAGACCAAGAAGCCTGGATTTGGCCCCCGGGCCCTGCACCCCACTCTAAAAGAAGGGTCTTGGAAAAGAGCCTCCCCTGCACTTCTGATCTTAAGACTTGAACAGGAATGTTCCCACTGCTGCTGCTTTAAGCTAAAATATGCTGGTATTCTTTGTATTTTGCCTTTCGGTGAAGACAACAAATGAGCTTGAAAATCGCTGGTTCTTCCATCATTAATTGTGGTTGCTTGCTGGCATTTGAAAGGGTCAGAAGCAAACACGGCACTACTGCTGCATAATTTGACATACATTTTTAAACTCTGAGGTGGAAAAATTGTGAAGATTGGATGAATGAGTATATGGCTAGGGATGTGCAAACTCACCCCCATCCGGGTTCTCCAGACTCCTGCCCAGCCCTTGCCCCCACTCATCGGTCCCTGGACTGCTCTCGAGCCCCTCCCACCCTCAGTGAGCAGCCTGCACTCACCCCAGCGGCCTCATTGAACTCCGCAGTTGCCATTTTAAAAAAAATAAAATGGCGACTGCAAAAATGCGCGTTTTCATATGCGCAAAATGCACATTTTTGTGAATGCACATATTTGCGTTTGCAAAAATGTGCATTTTCACACATACACAAATTTGTGCATTTGTAAAATGCGCATTTTCGCACATGTGCAAATATGTACATTTTTGCGATCACCATTTTATTTCTGAAGAAATGGTGACCATGAAGCTCTGTGAGGCCAATGGGATGAGTGCAGGCCATTTGGCGAGTGCAGGCAGGGGGTGAGCAGGGACTTGGTGAGCGGGGCTCAGGAGGGCAGGCAGGGGCAGTTCCGCTGGATTCCCAGACTGAATCGGACACCTGCGCCTTCCCTATATATGGCTATATGGAGCATGAGCAGTGGAAGGTGAATACAAATATGATACCCTAACATGCATACCTGATTGTTTACTGGTGTGTGTGTTGCCCTAAATCTAAAAGAAATTAAGGGCTCAATCCAATTCAGATAGGCGGCTGCCTCCGAACTCAGAGATTGTTCCCTCCGCGCTTCTCCTGCCCTGCTTTTTCTGGTAAACAGCCGCTTTCAGCTGTCTAGCCAGGGGAAAGCAGAGCAGGGGAGGAGGCTGCTGAACGACACATTGGATGTGTCATACAGGCATTTCCGCCCTCCCTGCCCCAGAGCACCCCCTGGAACACCCCTTTTCAGCCACTCCGTGCTCTTCTTGTGAATGTGGAGGTTGGAAGTGGGGGGAGGTTGGTTCTTCGGGAACCAATCTTGGAGTGCGGGCTCCAAGGTTGGTTCCTGGAAAACCAGATATCCTATGGCTACCACAGGATTGCTCCCTAAGGGAACTAAAGTATATAGTTAAATAGCTTAAATTGCATCTATTTCCATTGGGATTGAGGAGCATCTTTTATTGGATTGTGACCATTGTTTTCACATGCTGATTTAGCACAAAGTCCTAGAATCTTCTTTTACAAAGGATGGTTACTTCCCACAATGGAACATCAAAATAATGGTTGTAAATAACTAATAGTGCAATCCTAGACATGTTTACTCCATTGTAAATCCCATTGCATTCAATGGAGATTACTCCCAGAAAATCATGTATAGGCTTGCAGCCTAACTATTCATAATAGAATGCAACCAAGTACCTTTACAATAATAGATGACTCTGGGGGAAAAGACTATATCAGTAATTTCATCTCACAGTTCTCAAAGACATATTCAGTCACAGAGTGGCAACAATTATTTTGTTAAATTCCATGAAGCGTGAGACCTCAGCAACTTGAAACAATATTTACATATATATTTACCTGATTCTGAATATTTGTACTCATCTTCTAATGTTTCAGGAGCAAAAAACCTCCTTAGAATTGTGCGAAGACATCTCTGATCCCAGGCATCTGTAACGCGCCCTCCATATGTAATTTCCCCTGTAATATTAATTTTACAGATTATGAGCTCATCTTTCATTTTTAACAAAATATAATGTAGGCTTTTATCTTCTCTGGAGTATATATTTACAGTGTTGAACTGATGATTAATAAAATGTGATAATTTTCAGAGGGGTAGCCATGTTAGCCTGTTGTAGCAAAAACAACAAAAAGTCTTGTGACACCTTAATATTACCATGCATCTAAATAATTTAAAGTAAATTAACAGAAATTATGAAAATACTAGATTACTAAACAAAATATGCATATAATAAAATGACTAATTTTATCATACAATTATTGAATATGCACATTTAGAAGGTATATTTGAATGATTAGTCAATTTCCTGTTTAATACAGAGAAAATGCATGTGTTTTGAATCTGGAATCTGGACATGGTGATTCTCATAGTAATATTTTTCTGGGAATAATGCCTCATTATCTCAGTATTTTAAGGCATTTGGGTTATTGCATAAACTTTCTTCAAGTTTATGCATTAACTTTTCAAATGACAAAAGTAATAATCCCCATCCCCCTCACTCCAAATTGTCAGGGTGGAAACTGAGCCAATAGAACCCCAGAGCAGTTCTGATTGTGAGGAGGATCAGCAATCCGTGGGAGAGGAGCCAGCTCATCCCTCACAGGCACAGCAGCTGGCAGAGATTCCTCCTGCTGGCACTCCTGAGATAGTGATCCTAGCAGTGAGAAAGTGCAGGAGGGGGGCTTGCTAGACACTCGACGCAGACGCAGGGAGCGACGAGCGATGGAGGGCGCGGAAAGGAGGCGTAGTGCCCGTTTGGCGCGCAAGCAATGGCCACCTCCCGTGGACCCAAGGGAAAGAGGGAGGATCTCTCCCTAGCCCATAAGTTCAGGGTCTTCAAGTGATTCTCCTTCAAACGGGGATCGACTGCCTACTCGGAGCATAGGCTACTCTGCTGTTCATTGCTTTGTCGCTGGTGATTAGCATCTGAAAGAGTCATTAAGTTGTAAAAGGATTAAAGCCTTGAAAAGAATCCTTTCATCTGTGTCTTGAGTTGGCTATTGCAGTGTACTGAAAGAGGCCGCTAGGGCGCTCCTGACACAATGTGCTTTTCTCAGAATGGCAGTATAGTACATTAGTATATCTCCCTGCTCAATGGTCCTGTGGAAAGAATACAGATTAGGGTGAGCTGATCTTGTTAGCTTTGTGGAATTTTGCTTTGTGATTAAAACTACATGGAGAGTTACTGTGATATCACCTGAATGGGCTCTGTTATTTTCTGAGTGTGAACTAATATCAAGTATATTTATTTAGAAGAGATTAACCAGCAGTTTATCTTTTTAGCAATGGATGATACGCATAATTTAATCCAAGCTGGAAAAGTATAGTAAATGGTTAGCAATAATGATGTTTTCCTGACCAGTTCTGTTCAAATAGAAAAGAAGATCATAACTAATCTAGGCTGTAGAGGCAGTGGTGTAAAGAAGGCAAATGAAATGATACGTCGAAGGAAATGGGAAGAAAAGAGGGTAAATGAAATGGAAGAGAGAGGAGCTTTCCTCTCAGGTTGAAATTGTAACACGAGTCCCATGCAGTTTTTCAGTGTATGTGCTCACTGTTTGCCCATAGTATGGGGGGGGAATCATGATCACAGTGGCGAGCGCTGACTTTCCATGGACCCAACTTCCACACATCTATGCACATATTCATACAGCATATTCATTTCTGGACCCATACACCAG
Source organism: Heloderma suspectum (assembly GCF_057233095.1). Taxonomy (NCBI): domain Eukaryota; kingdom Metazoa; phylum Chordata; class Lepidosauria; order Squamata; family Helodermatidae; genus Heloderma; species Heloderma suspectum. The sequence continues at coordinate 133,572,631 of NC_139459.1, forward strand.
AAAAATGAAAAATGTTTTGTATGGCTCATGTGGTTGAAGTCTACCTGCATAAGCCTCTCCAACACATGGAGACAGGGAGCAAGGAGGAGGTGGGGTCTGCCACTACAATAGTGATAATGCCCCCAACCCAGCACACCTACAAAGTGAACCACAAGAATGTTTACCCAAGTCTATGGGCAGTCATTCAGCACATTCAGATGTTATTAACAGTTTTCAAACAGCAATGTTACTTAAACAAGGCCAGTGCTAGCCAAATAAAAACATAGGTATTTCTCTCTAGAACTCTCCATAAGGAAGCTCACCAGATTTAGTAGTCCTCATCTTCCAAATATTACTAAAAAGGTTCTTAATTCAGCATGTGGCTGATTGTTGATGTTGAACTGGGAGTATTTTCTGCTACAGTTTACTGCTTTTAAAATGGGTTGGAGGTGTATTTTAATTACTGAGTCTAATTTTAATTGTAGACATTTTCTGACTTTGTGTTTATATTGATTTTATTATTGTTCTCTTGTTGTCATAATTTTTTAATGCTTCCCACCCTGGTCTAAGGCCCACTGGGCCATTTTGCAGGATATAAATATAACAAATAACTTAATAAATAAATTGGTAAAATATTTAGTCCTACACAGCTTACAAGGAACCTCTGTGAAGCTGCCACTCAAGTAAAATAAATTAGCTGTAAACAAGTGTTTGATAGACATGGGTGAATGAACAAACCTTTACAACTCATACTGACAGAGTACTTTCAGCTGCAATTTGTGCCCACTGAACAGCCTTCACTTAGCAAGCAATCTTGAAAGCACTTATTACTCAGCTCAAAGAATTTGCAGTAATTTTAATCTTCAGCTTGGTAGAACATAGAACAGAATAATAGGACCCTTTTGCCATTTACACTGGAGGGAGATGCTTTAGACTGTGGCACAGGTAACTAATGGGAAAAATGTAGAACCAAACCAAAAAAAGTAAGTATGTAAACATGATATTTAAAGTTAGTACTTCTTGAAAGAGGCAAGCCTTTGGGCAACTTAAATAGCATTTGTATAACAAAATATTAAGTAAAACACTCTAGGTAGTACCAATGGGGCACAACCACTAATGTAAATTACACTGTGCTAGCACCAACTCCCTCTAGTGCAACTCCAATAGCATTAGGTGCAGTGCTGAGTTTTCTGGGTAAAACTCAGAAAGAAGTTTTTTTTTAAAAAAATAAAGGAACTAAAGCCTAAAGTTACAGAAAGAAAGTAACGATCCAACAGGTATAAAGACAGTAAAAACATTTCACAACCACTTTCTGATTTAAGGGAAGCAATTGAACAGGACATTGAGAATCTTGAAGTTTGCAGTAATGAGGAAGATCCTATTGATTTAATGGATAATAATTATCCTTGAAAAGATCAAAGACCCTTGGATCATTTGGAAGGTAAAGCAGTAGAAGGGCAACAATTTTCAGATTTCAAAAATTGTTTTGGCTAATGAATTAAAAAATTCTGAAGATAGAATTAACCAAAGTTTGGAAGATAGGGGTAATAACATTAGATCAAAGGAATAAGGTTTGAGGGCTTCTGCTTAGAGATAAATTATTGAATGGTAGATTAAATGAGGCAATGACCAAAATGACAGCTGTGGGGGTGGGGAGTTAGTGAGCAAGAACAAAGAAGTGAAGTTATAAAATAACATCAAGGTACGGATACAATGTAAAAGGAGTTGAAGGATTTAAAAAGTAATGAGCAACATTATAAGTTAGAGCTAGGCAAAATTAATTCAAAGTTTCAGCAAGTACAACATGAAACACACAACCTTAACCTGAAACTAAGAAGAATTTCAGAGAAAACAGAGGGCAGTATCCAGTGGGGTGCTTACGCTCTGACCAGTTCCCTTCCAGCCTGCGGATTCCCTTCTGCAAGCGGTGGGTCCTGTTGATTTCATTGCGTGAGCACTTCATAGCTGAAGCCCTGAAATGAACAGAAACCCTACTTTCTGGATCAGGCAGATCAGCAGAGCTCTCTAATTTGAGCTCTGCTCACCTGCTCCCTTCCAGAAAGAAGCATTTATGCTTGTTTTGGCTTGCCCCTGAAAGTGTTAAATCCCCACTGAACAAGTGGTGGGGACCACTTGTGCAATGGAATTGGTGGGGCACAAAAGAATTGGCGCCCTGTTGGATACTGTCCCAATGAATACTGCCCAGAATCTAGTGGCTTAGGCTTCAATCCTATACATATTTATCTTATCCCACTAAACTCTACGGGAATTACTTCTGAGCAGACATGTGTAGGATTGCACTGTTAGTTGAATAGAGAGAGCATTCTGAATAAGGCAAGAGTGGCAAATAGAATAAATAAACCCAAGAGATGTTTTAGTGATTTTTTTTAACTTTAAGGGGAAAAAGAACAATAGTAAGAAATGCATAGATGCATAGGCCAAGAGAAAATTAATGATTGATGGACATGAGGTAATGGTGTTAATGATGTACCTGATTATATTAGTCAAAAGGAGGGACTTTCCAATTTTGATTGAAAAACTTAGACAATATAGTATTTCTATGTTATATGTTAATGCTGAGAGTTGTAGGACTTTTTCTGTCTAAACATGCATAGGATTGCTCCCTAAGTAATATTTTTACTTTTGATTGTTTCTTTTATTTGTATGTTTTGTTGTTGTTGTTATTCTTTTACCTTTATTTTATATAGTATGCATATTTCTCATTAAATACACATGAAATGTTATCATTAACTATTAAAGGATTACATTCACCCAATAAAAGGGAAAAAATTCTAAAAAATTAAACAGCTATTTCATTCAAGAAACAAATATATCAGAAAGGGGATGAAAAATATTTATATCATTTAAACCTAGGAACTGTCAACACTTCTTGCCATGTGTCTAAAATGCATGGATGGGTATTTTTTTTAAAAAACACCCTTGTATACCATTCAGATTACCGGTGCAAGGGGGTGGACTTGATGGTCTTATAGGCCCCTTCCAACCCTACTATTCTATGATTCTATGAAATAGGCAAATACAGTAAATACTTATACAAGTGGACATGATTATACTTTTGTTTATGTTTATTCCTCACTTTCTAAACAAGCACATCTTAAAGAATTCTGTTAGAACAGTTTAATGCTTAAAAGCTAAAATCAAACTTGTAATTGGAGGTGATTTCAATCATGTTGTTGCTGTTAAACTAGACAGATGAATCTGTGTGTTTTTATTAATAATTTAAATTTTTCTGACTTTTTAACTGTAACAGAAAACAAAATGCAAACCACTAATAAAATATAACAATAACAACAAATGCAGAAAGAAAAAAAGAAAAAGAAAAAAAGAAAGGGAATGAAACTAACATATTCTGGTATGATCTCTTTTATAAACTTTTGTAAAAACAGGTACCATGATAACGTTTTATCATTCTCCATTTTTCTCCATGATTTAATAATTAATATAAAGTACATTGCAAACCTTAAAGAGTCTTGTGGCACCATAAGGACTAACAAACTTATTTTGGCATAAGCTTTTTTGGAATATAGTCCACTTCATCAGATCCATGATTCATGAAAGCTTATGCCAAAATAAATAAGTTAAGTCATTAAGGTGCCACAAGACTCTTTTTTGTTTTTGCTGCAATAGAGTAATACAGCTACCCTGTCAAAATGGTTGCAAACTCTGTATGTCACAGGTAATGTTTCTATCTCAGATCTATAAATCTTATAACTTGTCTTAACTGTATTTATTTTGTTTTGTAATATGAAAAAAGAGTGTTGACACCTCAATCCAAAAAGGCTATTGAGCAAAAAAGTGCAGTGTCATTGCCAATCAGATGTGGATAGTGAGATACTCAAGTTCTTCACCTATTTTATGTACGTGGCTGTCTGGGAAGACAGGAATGCATGTGTGAGGTGGGACTGTGGCCTTTGAAACCTTTCACCATATTTTGTGGTACTGTGAATGTACTGACATGGTGTTCACAAGCAGTGAGCATACAATTCCACAAGATATATGGAAACATAATATGTATCTACTGTACTTTTCCATACAGAGCAGGAGTCTATCTGCCACGGTGATTACATGCCTGATGCATGCAATGTGCTGTCACTATGGGAATACCTACATTAGTAATTAGTATTTAGGATCCAAAACAAAGCTTCTTGAGCTCATCTTATCAATAAAGCCAAGAGAAAAAGTGTACCCAAACCTGCTCTTAGAAAATCATGATTACATATTTTACAATGTCACAATTCAAACTACTTAACCTTCAGGGACACATATCTAACTAGTCTAGCATTATGTAATGCAATCTGTGGAGTGACACTGGTATCATAATGGAGCAACACAGCAATTACGCAACCATGTATTTTTTGCTGGAAAATCATGTAATGTAAAAACCTATTTTTAACTGAGCACTGACACAAAATTCATCCAAAGGGTTTTATTCAATGGTTTTTCTCCAAATCAAATAGGGGAGGGGTGCACACATACAAGGGGAGGAAAGAGAAGTTCCCTTATGTAAGTAGTAGTCCACTTGTGTGATGCTGGATGAGCCCCAAGTGACTAATAATAGTTAGGGTTACACCCACTAATTTAATAAGAATGGCCAGAATTTTGTCAAATAAATAATGTAATGTCATTTAAAGTGAACATTATTTTTCCATTTTAAAATATCGTCTTCTTTTAATTATTCTCAAGGATCAGTTGGCACATCTAAACCAATGTTTCTGGTTGTCCAGATATTTCTTTCTAGAGCACTTCTGTTTCTACATGACGTATTAGTCAATTTTCCGTCCCTATTTTGGGATGTTAAAAAGAGATGATCATTGCAAGAGGGCATCCTTAAATGATATTTGGTTGTAAACAAAGGCAGCATTTTTTGTCTCTGTATTAACCTTTTGGATGGAAAACCAGGGTACAAACCAAATGAATGAATGAATGTAGTCCTACATTATAAATTAAAAATTGCATTTGGTGACCATGAGCCCTCGGGCTCACCTAAATAGCTCTTTGGATTCCAGCCATGGTTTCAGTAATCATTTACACTGCAATAATATGCAAGGATCATCAGCATCCGCTGGAATTTTTCCAGAGGGTGGCAAAGCTTCACGGCAGTTTGTGGTTGTAATTTGCTCATATAGCGCATGCCGCTACAACACACCTTATGTATACACTTTGCTGCTTAGTGTCACATTCCAAGACATTGAGAAGCCTACATAAAATAGTAGAAGATCCTGGGAATTGAAAAGCACTAATGTAGAAGAGTGTTATATTCCAGAAGCATCATGAACTCCAACAAAACTTTATTTGGAATGAAGGATAAAAACACACACACACACACACACACACACACACACCTAGGAACAAGAGAAAAAACCCAAATACACAAATGCAATACAGCAGTCTTAAGAATATCATACTGGATATTTTATGCCATCACTGCCCTTATTATAACTAAGAACTTCACATGACTTGTCCTAGAATGCTTTCTTTTATCTTAGAAACATTGGTGAACACTCTCTAGAGCAGTCTTCCCCAAGCTCATGCCCTCCAGATGTTTTGGACTACAACTCCCAACATCCCTGACCATTGGCCATGCTGGCTGGGGCTGATGCAAGTTGAAGTCCAAAACATCTAAAGGGCACCAAGCTTGGGGAAGGGAGCCCTAGAGAGTAGCAGTAGAAAAAATGTGTATGCTTCATCAAGATTTGGTTTCTATAGGAGCTTGGACTACTCACTTTACTTTTCACATTATTATCAGCCAGTTTTTACATCAACATAATACAACATTTGCATGGCTTGAGTTTTGAACTGCAGGAACGTTGATTGCACATTTTGTATATGCAAAAAAGGAGAAAAAAGAAACCATGCTGGTCCATGAAAAAATATCCAAATTCCACAGTTGGCAATACTTTATTATTGTGCAAGCTTTCAAATTCTCTAGAATTCTTCATCAGGCTAAATAGGACAAAAAGCAGGGGATAGGGGAAGAAACAGTCCAAAAAGTTGGCCAGGTATTAAAATAGCCTGAGTTTCAAAATGGAGATTTGCAGTCTGAAATAATTAGTCAGTGACAGAGGTGGAACCAGGGGAGGATTTTCTACCACCTGAAGACAGACTTTGCACAGGGGGTTCCATCTCCTCCAACCACTAGGTAATGGTCACAATTTGGCCTCAATTGATTTTTTTTAAATCTAGTGCACCACCTAAAATTAATCTGCGGCTTTGTTAATATAAGGAATATCATGTTTCTCTGCACTTCTGCTTTAAGCCGCCTCAAGAGCCTGTGTGTTTCACCGAAGGCAAGAAGCAAGATTAGTTACAGACTGCAGATCTCCCTTTTGAGACCTCTGTTGTTTCTCAACAGGCAAACCTGGTGTCCAGACATTGTCTTTTTACCTAGAGCTGAAACCCTCAATTCCTTCCCTGGCTCCCTTCACCCCTGCAATGCCCCTTGGGCCAAGGGCCATATGGGTGGAGGGGTGACCTGCTCAGTTTGCAGGCTATTTCTAGGCTCTGCTCTCAAACAACACACAATAAACACAGGTACCTTTACAATAAGGTTCATTGCTACAATACATGAGAAAACACTAACTTCTGAGGAGCTGCATGGCACACTGTCTCACCTCCAAGGCCTGCACTAAAAGAGAGAAGAAGAGGCCCCACCCAGGCCTTCTGCAAGAACTAAAACTTGCACTTCCTCATAAAGCTATATACACATGCACACATACATCCCAACAACCCTCTCTAGACCTTAATAAATTGCATTGCTACTACAATCAACTTCACAGCCCCCAACTCTGCATTTCCCTAAAACAACCAACACTCCAGACCAGATAACAACACTGGACTACACTGCAGAGTTGCCATACACTACTCTCCCCCCCTCCCCTTAAATTATAATATTGGGGATAACAACACTAGGCTACTTTCCAGGGCTGGTGTAACCCATGCTCTCCCAGCCACAGCCTTGACTCTTGTAATGTAGCTGTAATAATGAAGTTTATTCGCAGGTATTGTCAAGCTGAAAGGCAGGAGCAGACTATTTTTGCACACAAAACAAATGGGCAGAATACTGGCTGTGTTTTGCCTCATAGCTTGGGTTCTACAAGGGCTAGACACTTGCTGTTTGTTTTTAAATGAAAGCTAGGAATCTCGGGATTATGTGTGTGCCCCCCGCTTTCCCCCTCCTGCGGACGCCCATGACATGGGTAAGCATTAATGTCACAGCTATTATTAAATTGTCAATATACACTACCTGTTATATATGTAAGGGCATCCCAGGGTACTTTCCCTTCTTGACAATAAAGATTGAGGTTCAATAAAGCACATTCTCTGTCGCTGTCATTAAATTCATAACATATGTTCCAACCAAGAGGTCCAAATTTTTTCCTCTCCTTGAAGATAAGAGGCAAAGAGATTAGAGTTTAGTGTCCTCTGAGCAAGGGTGTGTTACAAAAAAAAGAAATTAACAAGAAATGTGACAATTATTTGGCACCTTCACAATCAGAGTAGTTTTTCTATTGAATTCCATTTCATGGATTATTGCACTCAGATATTGTTACATTTTCAACTGTGATCCTTTTGTCAGGCAGCATACAAACCTGTCCAAGGAGTTTGACTAGAAGAAGGGCCCCTCCTTTTCTGAAGATTTGGATGAATATATCTGATTCCTAATCAGTTACGTTTTTTGGATGCACCTAGTTTCTCCCTGAGATCTCTGCTATATAGAGGATCTTTGTTGAGGGCTCTGAGTTTAAGGGCAGGGTTTACAGATACCAGCAGTGCATAGCCAGTGATGAAGTGACTTGGAAGGGCTATATAGTATAATCTCCATGTCCTCTGGTCATGAAACCAGCCAAGCGTATTCCTGGCATTCAGTTTTCATGGGCATCAATGAAGATTTGGCTAGGATGTTCCCCTTGGCTCCAGAACTCTTGCAAAAGCAGTTGATTCTGGATTGACCAGGGTCACAAAACCACAGGAATCCATGGAAAACCTGGTCTAAATGTCAGACAGAAACATAGTGACAAGAGGATATGCAGCATCTGCAATGTCTATAGGAATTCTGGTGACTTTCTACAGGAATGTGTTCACTGTATTATGTAGATAACAGAAAATTAAAGCTGCATTACATTTGGGCAGAATTATTAACTCTGCCCCCCCGAAATACTAAAAAATAACTCCCAATTGTTCAAAGAGACTTACTCTTTGAACCCAGGTAAATATGTAGGATTGCAGCCTAAGAGCACTTTCATGACAATCTGAAAGTGTATTCTAGGAACATTAAATTACACTTCAAAAAGTAAAAGTCCCGGATCTGGGAGCAATCCTATGGGTGCTAGACAGCGGCTAGATGGCCATAGGATATCTGGTTTTCTGGGAACCAACGTCGGAGCCCGCGCTCTGAGGTTGGCTCCTGGAGAACCGACCTCCCCCTACTTCTGTGCTGCCTCCGAGGCAGCGCGGAACAGCCCTGTCCTCTGCGCTCACAAGAGGAGCACAGAGCGGCCAAAAAGGGGCGTGTCTCGGTGGTGTTCTGGGGCGGGCAGAAATGCCTGTATGACACATCCAATGTATCGTACAGCAGCCTCCTCCCCTGCTGTCTAGCCAAAAATGCAGGGCAGGAGAAGCGTGGTGGGAACGATCCCCTCTGTGCTTCTCCTGCTCTGCATTGGATCTGTTTCTAAAGCTAAACTTTTTGGACAGAATCCAAAGAAACTGAGGCATACCTGAGTTTGATTACAATCAATTTCTAATTCAACTGCTTTAGAATCCAAAAAAGAGCCTTTTCATGAATGGGGCTGACTATATACTAACTCATTAGAAATGGAATTCTGACTTGTCCAGAATTTTATGCTCTTAAAATCTGTAAGTGTCTACAACACTTATTTATTCACTTTAGAAAGTGTATATACCACTTTTCATTTTTAATAAATACATTCCAAAGAGATTTACAAAGTTAAGTCACGACAAAATTCAATAACGAATCAATAAAACAATAAAAAGGTAAAACGTATTAAAACAACCAGTGGTAGCTGGCAATCCTAGCGGTCAGGAATATGCCTGGGCAAGCAAATATGCCTTTACTTGTCAGCAGCAACACTCTACACTAGGAGACTGCCTGATCTTGATGGGGAGATATTCCACATAGTGGTCACCACAATGTGGAAGGCCTTTCTCCACATTGCAACAAGTGACCATGGTACAGCAAGCAAGACCTCCCCTTCAAAATGTACAATATTATGTTTCACAGCATCAGCAATAGGCAAAGTTTATAGATTATTGTATTTTACTGCAGGAAACTTGGTTACAAGCCCAGGTGTCTCCTATCTATCTCCTTTCTTAGCTCTCTGGTGAGTGGATAAGGGAATGTGAAGCAAAAGGGAATGCAAAAGAAATTCCTCGGGGAGATGAAAAAAGGCCTGGCATACAGGAAGCTCTCTTTATTCACACTTCTTACATGGGGGGAACGAAGTACCTGAAGAGCACATTTCCCTCTCCCTAGTATCAATGAATTAAATGAAACCATTAAGGGTGCAATCCTATGCATATTTAGACAGAAAAAGTCCTGCAATTCCCCGTGTTTCCCAGCCAGCCATGGGGAATGCTGGGAGTTGTAGAACTTTTTTTTTAAATCTCTAAACATGCATAGGATTGTGCCCTAAGACATGCAGGTAAACTGTTTCTGAATGCCATAAACAGGAATTATTTTTTCTGCTCCACAAAACATTTGATAATACTTGCTCCTTTAAATTTGCTATGTTGTTGTTGTTGTTCAGTTGTTCAGTCGTGTCCGACTCTTCGTGACCCCATGGACCATAGCACGCCAGGCCTTCCTGTCCTCCGCTCTCTCCCGGAGTGTGCTCAAGTTCATATTCATTGCATCGGTGATGCTATCTAGCCATCTCATCCTCTGCCGTCCCCTTTTGCCTTCAATCTTTCCCAGCATCAGGGTCTTTTCCAAGGAGTCTTCTCTTTGCATTAGGTGGCCAAAATATTTGAGCTTCAGCTTCAGGATCTGTCCTTCCAAAGAACAGTCAGGGTTGATTTCCTTTAGGATTGACTGATTGACCTCCTTGCAGTCCAGGGGACTCGTAAGAGTCTTCTCCAGCACCACAGTTCGAAAGCATCGATTCTTCGGCGCTCAGCCTTCCTTAATCCAGCTCTCACAGCCATACGTTGCTACTGGGAAAACCATAGCTTTGATTACACGAATCTTTGTCGGCAAGGTGATGTCTCTGCTTCTTACTATGCTGTCTAGGTTTGCCATAGCTTTCCTCCCAAGGAGCAAGCGTCTTTTAATTTCATGGCTACAGTCACCGTCTGCCGTGATCTTGGAGCCCAAGAAAATAAAATCTTTCACTTCTTCCATTTCTTCCCCTTCTATATGCCAGGAAGTGATGGGGCCAGATGCTATGATCTTAGTTTTTTTTAATGTGGAGTTTCAAGCCAGCTTTTGCACTCTCTTCTTTCACCCTCAACAAGAGGCTCTTTAGATCCTCTTCACTTTCTGCCATTAGGGTGGTATCGTCTGCGTATCTGAGGTTGTTGATAATTCTCTGGGCAATCTTAATTCCGACCTCTGATTCATCCAACCCGGTGTTTCTCATGATGTACTCTGCATAGAAATTAAATAAGCAGGGCAATAATATACAGCCTTGTCGTACTCCTTTCCCAATTTTGAACCAATCAGTTGTTCCATGTCCAGTTCTTACTGTTGCTTCTTGACCCTCGTACAGGTTTCTCAGGAGACAGGTAAGGTGGTCTGGTACTCCCATCTCTTTAAGAATTTGCCACAGTTTGTTGTGATCCACACAATCAAAGGCTTTAGTGTAGTCAATGAAGCAGAAAGAGACGTTTTTCTGGAATTCTCTTGCTTTCTCCATGATCCAGCGAATGCTGGCGATTTGATCTCTAGTTCCTCTGCCTCTTCGAAACCCCGCTTGTACTTCCGGTAGTTCTCGGTTCACATGCTGCTGAAGCCTAGCTTGTAGGATTTTGAGCATAACCTTGCTGGCATGTGAAATGAGCGCAATAGTACGGTAGTTTGAACACTCTTTGGCATTGCCCTTCTTTGGGATTGGAATGTAAACTGACCTTTTCCATTCTTGTGGCCACTGTTGAGTGTTCCAAATTTGTTGGCATACTGAGTGCAGCACTTTAACAGCATCATCTTTTAGGATCTTAAATAGCTCAGCTGGAATACTGTCATCTCTGCCAGCTTTGTTGTTAGTAATGCTTCCTAAGGCCCACTTTACTTCACTCTCGAGGATGTCCAGCTCAAGTTCAGTGACCGCACTATCGTGGCTATCAGGGACATTCAGATCTTTCCTGTATAGTTCTTCTGTGTATTCTTGCCACCTCTTCTTAATCTCATCTGCTTCCATTAGGTCTCTGCTTTTTTGACCTTTATCATGCCCATCTTTGCACAAAACGTTCCCTTGAGATCTCCGATTTTCTTGAAGAGATCTCTAGTCTTTCCCATTCTGTTGTTTTCCTCGATTTCTTTGCATTGTTCATTTAAGAAGGCCTTCTTGTCTCTCCTTGCTATTCTTTGGAAATCTGCATTCAGTTGGGTATATCTTCCCCTTTCTCCCTTGCTTTTCGCTTCCCTTCTTTCGTCAGCTACTTGTAAAGCCTCATCAGACAGCCACTTGGCTTTCTTGCATTTCTTTTTCTTTGGGATGGATTTCGTTGCTGCCTCCTAAACAATGTTACGGACCTCCGTCCATAGTTCCTCAGACACTCCGTCTATCAGGTCAAATCCCTGAAATCTATTCCTCACCTCCACTGTATATTCATCAGGGATATGATTTAGGTCATACCTGAATGGTTTAGTGGTTTTCCCTACATTCTTCAATTTAAGCCGGAATTTTGCAATAAGAAGCTCATGATCTTAGCCACAGTCAGCTCCAGGTCTTGTTTTTACTGACTGTATAGAGCTTCTCCATCTTTGGCTGCAAAGGACATAATCAATCTGATTTCGATATTGACCATCTGGTGATGTCCATGTGTAGAGTCGCCTCTTGTGCTGTTGGAAAACAGTGTTTGCTATGATCAGTGTGTTCTCTTGGCAAAACTCTCTTAGCCTTTGTCCTACTTCCTTTTGTACACCAAGGCCATGCTTGCCTGTTATCCCAGTGATTTCTTGACTTCCTACTTTAGCATTCCAATCCCCTATGATGAAGAGGACATCTTTTTTTGGTGTTAGTTCTAGAAGGTGTTGTAGGTCTTCATAGAACCCATCAACCTCAGCTTCTTTGGCCTCAGTGGTTGGAGCATAGACTTGAATTACTGTGATGTTGAATGGTTTGCCTTGGATTCGTACTGAGATCCTTCGATCGTTTTTGAGATTGTACCCCAGTACTGCTTTTCCCACCCTTTTGTTGACCATGAGTGCTACTCCATTTCTTCTAAGGGATTCTTGCCCACAGTAGTAGATATAATCGTCACCTGAATTAAATTCGCCCATGCTTGTCCATTTTAGTTCGCTGATTCCCAAGATGTCGATGTTCAATCTAGCCATCTCATGTTTGACCACCTCCAGCTTACCTTGATTCATTGATCTTACATTCCAAGTTCCTAAACAATATTGTTCTTTACAGCATCGGATTTTCTTTTCACCACCAGACACATCCACCGCTGAGTGTCCTTTCGGCTTTGGCCCAGCCACTTCACACTTTCTGGCACTACTTGGAAATTCCCTCTGCTCTTCCCCAGGAGTATATTGGACACCTTCCGACCTGAGGGGCTCATCTTCCGGCGTCATATCTTTTAGCCTTGTGATACGTTCCATGGGGTTTTCTTGGCAGGAATACTGGAGTGGGTTGCCATTTCCTTCTCCAGTGGACCACATTTTGTCAGAACTCTCCGCCATGACCTGTCCGTCTTGAGTGGCCCTGCACGGCATAGCTTATGGCTTCACTGAGTTAAGCCATAAGCTATGGCTATGAGTTAAGCCATAAGCTACAAGCCCCTTCGCCACAACAAGGCAGTGATCCATGAAGGGGATATTTGCTATAATGAACATAATATTTTAAGGTAGAACCATGTTTGTATTTTACAGCAAGTTTTATATTATAATTAGCTTAACTCTTACACTAAAACAATATTTGTTCAGTGTTCACATCAGAAACTAATACTTAGAGAAAATTTGGAGAAAACACTGTTATGACCTTAAGATTATGATAAAAAAGAATAGCCCCCATGTATACTGCTACCCTAGCTCATTGGGAGAAGGGCAGAATACAAATGAGTTAAATATATATATCTATAAACGAAACAGTACTATTTCTGAACAATATAAAATGTATTGAACTGATTATTGCTACTACCTCTCTTCATAGTCTTAGAATAATAAGGGATACCTGAATGATTGCATGGAAGAAACAAATGCCAAAAATTATTTTTCTCCAGATTTTTCCCAGGATATTTTCTTCAAAAAACGAAGCTGTCATTTCTGTGAATGCTCTTCTGATGTTTGCCCGTAGACCTTTAGGAGGTTCATTGGTTACCTGGTTACACAGACATGTATTGTTACATACTTACCAGACTGATATATTTTCCTATATAACCAGAATAATATCCCTACAGTGCTAGCATAACATTATGGTTTATTATGTTACTATGAAGCAGTGGTCACAAAAACTTTGCCCCACTGCATTTACTTGCTCATACAGTTATAGGACTGTGCTATATAGGTTTGTCTTCGAGTTCCTCACTGTGTTGTCAAGTTAATGCATGTATTAATAGCCATTTGTATGCAAATTGTATTTTCTGACTGGAGGAAAGCTCTCGGCTTTTAACCAACATAATACACTGATTGCTTACCCCAGGAAGCATATGGAAATGAAAAGCTAGATTATGAAAATAAAGAAATTTGGAGCAGAAAGAAATTGGAAAAGAAAAAAATAAGTAACAAATATGTAAGGAGGGTAATTAAAGTAAGAACTCATACAATGGAGCAGACCTCTTTTAGTTTTTATTCTAAAATGACATTTTTAAGCTCCTAGTTCTTGGGTTGATAGAAGACTGCCCTACTGGGTAGAAATAATTCTAGCCGCAGGTAGCATTACTAAAACCAGTAGAAGTAGCAGAGTTCCTGGTAAGACAAGTTGTTCTCACAGAAACTGTTGTTTTCTGCAGAAACATACAGATATATTATCTCAGAAGTAATGCAGAAGAAAGAGAAAATAATTGTTTTGAACCTCTCTCATGGAGATGCACGTCTCACCAACAAATTCCAATGGCTAAAAAAATCCCAGTCATGGGGCCCTCCTCAAAATGTACAAAAAGGAAAATGGCTGTCATTTCATTTCAGTAGCTGCTGTTCATTCATAACTTTAATGGAAGTTGCTGAATTGTGAGTAGGTCTAGTGCAGACATCCATATTTCTGGAAAATGAAATTAGTTAATACCTATACATTTTTATTCTGTTCAATGAAGATGAAACATCTTGGGAGAAAGTAAAGAATTCTCCCTTGTAAGATAGAGATATTCTATGACATACAACAAACTAATTATAAAATGTATGAAAATTAAAAATCTACATATCCGGATACATTTTGTTTATGGAATAGGCAGCAGCAGAAGTTGTGGACATTATTTGTAAAATGTAGGTGATAAGTTGTCAAAGCATCAGTAATGATGCAGATCTATTCACTGTGACTGCATAGGTAAGTGCAACCTCTCACCGCAACATACACAAAAAGGTGGAGGGCTTTCTCAACTGTGCCCTGAGCAGCAGATTTGTTTGAATAATCTTGCCACCCATGGAAAATCTGCTGCTGGTGTTGGGGGGGAAAGTAAGAGGCCCCACACTATCTCCTGTTCAAGGTGAAGCCTGTAGGGGAGAAGTGGTGAAACGTGGCAGGGGAGCAGGATCACAAACAACTCAGTGTGGAGAAGAGTAGATTCAAAAGTAGACACAAGGAACACAAGCACAGCAAGTTAAGATGTTGCTCCAGCCAGGATCTGGAACTGACTGAGACTTTAAGTAGTTCTGCTTTCAGGTTTGTTATTCCTAGCTCTGCTGCTCTCTGAGGAAACTGCTGGTGCTTAAAGGGGCAGAACCCGATTTCTCAGGTGGGGGCTCTGGTGAGGCTGGAGGGTCCCCTGCTGCTCCTGGAGTGGGGGCCTCAAAGGCTCATCTTGCATTGCTGAGGGTTCTGAGTCCTTGTAGTCAGAGGATGAAAGCAGGGCTACCTCCTTGGGCCATGCAGGTGAAGGCTTCAGTGGTTTCTGACTTTTTCATATATGGCACTTGCTCGTGGGATGGTGCCACCTGGGGCACTGAGGTTCCCCATCCTCTGTATCCACAGACCTGTATTTGGATAATGGGGGTCTGACACTGTATGCCATTTGGGCTGTAGCCTGTAGCCCATACAGAGATCCTGGATGCTCTTGCACATTCTGCTGTGTGAAAATGGCAGTTCTCATGGCCCACCACAAATGCATATGTGAAACATCCAAGCCTTTTACATAGGGTGTCACCTACATGACTTTGATCAGGCCATCCCCACCAAAGCGGAATGACTCTTCAGTAGAGAAGTCCACATTCCCGAAGCTGCAGCCTGTGTAGAGGCCTGTATGATCTTATGCACTTCATAGTCATGATATCTTATGGGAAACATAAAACATGGATGTGTGGAAGCATTCAGAGTCATCTCGAAGTCTTGGGACTACTTTTAATGCATTTTAGTGACAACTTACGGTTGCAACTTTCTCAAGTATAAACAACCATGGGTTGGGAGAGGCACAGTGAAGTATGTACAAGTTTCATGGTCACTGGAATGCATCACAGGTGAATTTGTACCAATATAAGCATACTCCTAAGGTATATTTTGAAAAATAAATGTAAGTAAGTTTAAAACAGATGGAAACAGTGTAAGATTTAGGGTTTTAGACCTTGTCAAACATTGCTGAATTACCATAAGCAGCAAAATACCCAAACTTCAGCACAAAAATGGTTATGAATATATTGTGTGATCTATGGCTATTGAACTGGTCAATTGGCAAAATGCCTGGTTAAACTAATTCTGTTTGAACATGCCTTTGGCTTCATTTACAAGGCTGTAGCTGTAACTGTTTGAATGAGAGACTTTCCACCTTACCAGTATTACCAATTTATTTAATTAACAACAAAATCCTATGCTTGTTTACTAAGAAGTAAGCACCATTGTGTTCAGTGGAGTTTTCTCTTAGATAAGTATGCACAGGATTGAACCTATACAGTAGCCTTCCCTAACCTGGTGCCCTCTAGATGTGTTGGACTACAACCCCAATAATCCCCACCTAGCGGCCATGCTGGCTATGGATGATGGAAATTGTAGTCTAACACCTCTGGAGGACACCAGGTTGGGGAGGGCTGCTATACACACTTAACTCAGTGGGACTTCCTTCTATGTAGACATTGCATTATTAGTTTGGTTAAGGAGGAAAAAAAGAAATAATTCAAATATAATGACATCTCACATGCATATTCATGTGGGGACAGCCATTTTTTTTCTGTACCATCCCTGGAAATGGTACATGACCATGCAGCACCATTTCCACGGACAATTCCAGCACCATTTTCAAAGTTATACTTCCTAGCATCCCAGAGAAACTTCTACCTTTCAAGAAGTTAAAAGAAATAAAGAAGAGAGTGGTTTAAAAGCTCTTGGACCACCTCGTATTTCTGTAAGTTTAAATCTGAAGATACTTCAACATCTTGTAATAACAGAGAACTTGCATCAGAACTTAAGCCAATGGATTCATAACTTGGAGAACAAATTACAAATTCTGACTGGGTCAGTTCACATATCACTAATAATAATGTAACTGTCAAAGTTGGAGAAATAGTTTCAAGAGCAAGAAGATAACCAAAGGGAAAAAGGGGGAAAGCAGATGGCTCCTCTGTGGCAGTGCCCTCCATTGTCTCTATGCCCTCATTCCTTTATATTCCTTTTCCATTCTCCCTTCCTGCCCTATACCTGGAACTCCTTCCATAACACCTAAGGTGCCATCTCTCTTACTTCAAACCCTCTTGATTCTCATTATTAACTCAAATGAAGCCTAAGCATGCATAACTGCATTTGCATAAATATATCCCATTATTCTTGCTACCTTCTTTCCTCTCTTCCCCTTCCCACTTCTTCCATCTGTTGTCTCCTTTTGTCACAATTTAGACTACAAGCTCCACAGGGGCTGTCTGATTTTGGTTGTTTGCTTATGTTACTCTGTAAACAGACAGACAGACAGACAAACATCAATGGGAATATCAGTCGGAGCAGATAGACTGAAGCTCATCTGACTACTCCCATGGATGTTCTTGCAACTATTCTAGCTTTGCTATGTTCCTTATTTCCTGAGATGAAACCAATTCAGAGACAGCTAATTGCCGTCTCAGTGAAATGAACTCAACGGTGTTCTAGATGCTGACAATCTTTTACTCTGAATTTGTATTTCCCATTTTATTTATAGTTTTAAAAGGTACTACCTTGACAGAATTCTGAAGGACAGTGACAGGGAAGATATTACATGGCATGGAACTCAAATAGAGTCGAAAGCTTTCATGGATAGAGACATCTGAAAAACACATGTGATAGACAGAACGTTATAGTCACACAACTGTGTGAAGTAAATTAGGTTTCAGAATAAAATGAACTTCTAGGTTGTTTTCCAAAGCAAATTTTATTTTTAAAATGTTATAAGCACTACCTACCAATCAGAAGACATACCAGTACAATTTAGGGTTATATATGGAAAATATTTATGTCATATACTGTATAACAGTCCCATTGAAAGGTAACTTTGTTTCTTTCATTAAAAACCAAAGAAATCAAGGGCCAAACTAGATATGACATATACCTGCCCCACTGACATATACAGTATTAGAGCTGTGTTGGGAGAAAACTACTTAAACCAATGCAGCACAGTGAGATAAGGCAGAGGGAGGCAGTCTCTTCTCCTCCTCCAACATGCTCTTTTTCACGTAAAGCGTAGACTGCCCCCCCTTCCTGTTTTGTATATGAATGTGCAGACATGGAGGTATATGGCTGCCCCGTTCAGTTTGGCTCTAAAACACTGAGCTATGAACCAGGAAATCTCTGATTCAACTATTGCTTCCTGTCAGTAGGATGACCCTAGGCAAACCACTTTTATCTCAGCCTCGGCCACCCATCTGCAATATGGGGATAATAATGGTGACCTACTTGAAAGAGTTTTTATAAGAATAGCTGAGATAATGCATGTGCAGCATGCTTTATCTTTAATATTTAAAGATAAATAATGTAAAAATATTAAAGTTGCTTAGCATATAAATGCTAAGAATTATTATTAAATTTAAATAATAATGAGAACTGAAATACCCCAAATGAATACACTCTGGTTTGATGAGCCATTTTAAATACTCTTGCTATCTCCACCCAACCCCAACCCCCAACACACACACACACACACACACACACACCTTTTTTAAAGTTCTGAAGTGGCTCTAACTTGTTGGATGACTAAGAAATAAAAAAATACATACTTGGCTCTGTAAATGTTTTTATAAGCTCTTCCATAGCTAGCATCCATGAAACGGCTAGATGACAATTCTGCAGAAACACCCAATTTCCTGTTTTCATTGCATCTTTAATCATTCTTTCTGCAATAGGTCCTTGACCTTGTCCTAATGAAATTGATTGCACTCTGAAAGTCAGAATATATGTTGTTAGTATTCATATTACAAGTATTTTAGATACGTTATTTAAGCACTTTAGATTTTTAATGTCTAGAGCAATATCTATTATTTAGGCCTCTCAATAAAAAGAAAGCCTTCAAATATGTTGAACATCCATATATTCATTGAAGTCAAAAGCAGGTGTGTTGCTACCCAATGTAGATTTGGCTTATAACAATTCTGAAAATCAGTGTTGTTATCTTAGCAGCAAATGCATTCCTCATACAAAGTGTACATTACCTGTAATTTTTATAAAAAATTAGTAAGATATTTTTATGTAAGCTGTACCTCCACTGGTAGGAACAGCTGCAGACCTTTGAAATTTTACAGTGGAAATGCCCTTAGGCAAGAGATGTGACTTTTCTTTCTGAAGTGCACTTCTGTTCAAATACTGCCAACCTATTTTTTTTAAAAGAGCATGATTCTATGGTAGACTTTATATCACTGCCCTGTGCTAGCTGGAAGTCACAGTGCCTAAAGTGCAAGGGCAAGTATAAGATTAAGGCACTATACAGATTATTTCTAAAATTCCATGAGATTTTTGTGACCCAAGAGAACTGGCAACATCCCAAAGCCAATGGACTTCTGTAACTCCCAGTCATGACAAAAGAAACAAAAACAAAAACACATGTGCCCTTCAATCATCTGAAACCAGCACTTGAAAAAAGAGGGTTAAACTCTTAGCAGTCTTGCACAATTTAAGAGCCAAAAGTCAAACGCAGCCCACTGCATTCTTGACGATCTGCCTGTTTGCCAGTTCCAAGCAAGCAACAAAAAGGGAAGTTTCTTATGGTGAATTCCTGTTCTCAATATCCTCTGGAGGGCATTCTAGACCTTTAAATTAGCCCCTCCCTCTGGTGAATAGGCAGGGTCCAATACCAATAATCCCGTTTAGGGGGAGGGGCTACTCTGCCCTCCCAGCTAGAAGAGCAGAGGCACTCCCTCAACCCCAAACTCTATGCAGCACTGGCTTCCATGGAACTCTTCAATAACAACATTACTAACAATGAGAAAGTTGAACCAGAAGAACAACAAAACAAACAGATTGGGGGCCCAGGGTTAACTATCTATATCCACCACATGTGGCAAAGGCTGAAGCTCCAAGGAAAGGATCCCCGTGCATTGCACAAGGATGGGTAGAATGCCCTCCAGAAGATACCAAGAACATGAATTCACGGTAAGAAACTTTCCTTTCTCCTGGATCAACTCTGGACTACTCTGAAGGACTATTGGATGGCCCTTCTCTGTGAGCCCCTGCCAAAGGAAATGAGGTCCCAGGAAGAGGGCCTTTTCTGCTGTGGAACCCTGGCTGTGGCTCCCTAGAGAGGTTCACCTGGTGCCTACATTGTACTCCTTTTGGTGTCAGGTGAAGACCTTTTTATTTTCCCAGTATTTTAGCATTTTAGCTTCCTAGTCTTTTAGCTCTGATATTTTAAATCTGTATTTTAAATCTCTGCGTTGCTGCTAGGTTTTATTTTGGTTATACTGTTATATTGCTGTCTTAAGCTTTCATATTTCATATTGTTTTATGCTGCACCTTGTGGTTTTAATTTTTGTGAACTGCCCAGGGAGCTTTGGCTATTGGGTGGTATAGAAGTGAAACAAACAAACAAACAAACACATACATGTACATACATACAGGAGGGGATTCCAGACTTTCGGAATATAAAAAAGCAGTCCCACATAGGGTGGGCTATGGTTGAACATATACGCTCTGCACCACCCTCCTACCAAATGCTGTGTCTGCAGAAGCAAACATGTCAATTTTAGAATGGTTCGAAAAAGTATGCAAGAAGCTAGCGACCCAGCAGATTTCCTCCATAGAGGCATTTTCTCTGAGACCTGCTGTAGCAACTCCCTTGAGAGAATGGGCCATCACCCCCATGGGAGGTGCCTTACCCAGAGACTGGTATGCCAGGATAATGCACTCCCTCAGTCAACTAGAAATAGTCAAGGCAGAGACCTTCTTTCCCGGGGAACCCTTCCTGAAGGAGACAAACAAGGCTTCTGTCTTCCAAACTGCTGCAGTTCTATCTAAATAGAATCTGAGTGACCTCTTGACATCAAGCTTACACCAAGTCCTTTCCTCAGGATGCACAGGCTTAGGACAAAAAGAAGGCAAAGCTATGTCTTGGGGCCTATGGAAAATGCTGACCTTAGGCAAAAATGAGGAGTCTGTTCTTAGCACCACCTTATTCTGATGGAATGAACACAGCTGTATATTGACTGAGAGGACCCCCAACTCTGAAACTTGCCTAGCTGATGTATACCATATTCATAGTGGCAATTCATAGAGGACATATAGCCAGATGGCTCAAAATGAGGACCCATCAGAGTTTTCAGCACCCAATTTAGGTTCCCAGACAGAAACCTATGCACCACAGGAGGATTCAATAAAGCCACCCCCTTGAGAAACTGCTTCACAAGGGGGTGAGTGGTGAGGGAACCCGTCCCCCTGCAGCCCAAAATGCTGTTCAGGGCTGCCACCTGTCATTTCAAGGTGCTGGTGCCAGGACCCTTCTTAAGCCCAGCCTGCAAGAACTCAAGGATGCTATGCAGGTCATTCTCCCCCCAGAACTCTCCCTACATCTCTGCATCATGACAAGAATGGTCCCCAGGTATTCCCATACATGTTATTGGTGAATCTTTCCTAGAAGACAATAAAGTCTTCAGCAGCTCTTCTGAATATCCGAATTGTTGCAACCACTGCCGCTCGGCCACCAGGCTCTCATAACCTCCTGACTGGATTGCTGCAATGCATTGTATATGGGGTTCTCTAAACATCTCAGAAACTTCATTTAGTTCAAAATAGAGCCACAAGGCTACCAACTGGGACTGGCCAATGTGATCATGTGGCACCAGTGCTTTGTCAGCTTTCAGTCCGTTTCTGAGCCCAATTCAAAGTATTGGTTTTGACCTTTAAAATCCTAAAACGCATGGGGCCGGAGTAGATTCTAAAGGAACATCTCACTTATGTGCTTGCTCAGACTATTAGGTCATCTTTAGAGGCCCTCATCTGGGTGCCCCTACCAAATAAATTTAGGTGGGTGGCTACAAGAGAGAGGCTGTGGACCTTCTATGTGTTATTTTTTCAGCACCAGGCAAATAACATTTTTTTTCTCCCACGCATTTTAGAGTTTAGATTTTATGACTGCTTTTATTTCTGTAGTGTTTGTTGTTTTGTCTTGTGTTATATGGCAAGGTTTGTAAAAAATGATGAGCGGGGTAGTGAACTGCAGGAGAAAAGGGTGAAGTGTTTTTTTCAAGGAGTATTTCAGCTCCCCCCGCCCCCCGGTAATCATTTTGCATTGACTGTTCACACATACAAACATTTGGCACACCACTAATACATAGTGGACAGGTTTTGTTACTGTAGCATTTTCTTTCCTCCACAAGATCGTTGCTTACTTTTTGTATTATTTAAGATCTGGAATTAAGATAGTAACTTTCGCAAACCTACAGTTACTTGACTTAGTGGCTGGGTTCGCATGACTGGGGAAGGAAAATGAGCCACCGTAGCTTATTTTTGTCCCCACGCATGCGGGTTGCACACCGCATAATTACCATAATTACCCTCACTGGGTGCAGTTCGTCGTGTCATCTCAACCCAGTGAAGGTGGGAGGTGGGAGTGACTTACAAACCACCCTGCATCCTTAGGACAAGCCATGGCTTCAGGGGTGGTTTGTAAACCCCACCCCCTCACCGGGTTTGGATGATAGGACAAACCGCGCCTGGCTGGCCAGTGTAATTCTGGTAATTACACAGCACGCAACCAGCACATGCAGGGAGGGAAAATAAGCTATGGTTGGTTATTTTCCTTCCCTGATTGTGCAAACCCCATCAGTAATTAAAAAAACCCTTTAAAAATTGTTAGAATTTTGCATAATAGCATTAAAAACATCATGTTACACCTTGTCTATAAACATTAAAAGAGGCAGTTTATTGAAATAGCACAGACCCTAGAAGTCAAATGTATTTTTTCATGTCACATCCATTAGTGATTCTCACTAATGACGATATTGTCATATATAATAATAATAATAACAATCTCAACTCTTCAAGGGCTCTAGTCCTTACGTAATCAAAACACCACCATCACTGCACAAGAGAGAGGTATCAGCAAGGTTAAGGGAACTGCTCTGATAGGGATGTCAGAGAAATCCACAACAGATACAAATGAGTTTGGATTTCTATGAATCCAACCTGCAGATTCCACAGTGAACTGGGTTTTTTCTGAGTCACACAGACTAGCGGAGCAGTTTTTTATTGGGGGGTGGGGATTTGTGCAAATTTGCACTTGTGCTAATGTGCACTTGCGCAAGTGGAACTAAATTATTGTACATCCTTAAAAAAATTAGATTCTGTCAGCGACTGGATAATGAAGTGAAAGATACCTGACAATTTGAGAAACACAGACAGAATGGATTTAACAAAATCTGTACATCCCTACGCATTGAAACTTGACTGGCGCCACTGTTATTGTCTTTCTGGTACCAGGTTAAAACATATTGTATTTTTCTGCTTGATGCCTATGATGTGTTCTTTTTTATGATATTTTACTGTTTTATTGTACTGTGTTTATGGCATGTTTTAGTTTTTTTAATGCCCCTTGTATACTGCCCTGGTGTCCGTTAAGCTGAGGGGTGGCTTAAAAATACTTTTAATAAATAAATAAAAGCCAAGATTTGCAGAAATACAAAAAAAAAATAGTACTAAGGATGGTCAGTGGTGACAGAATGCTAAGTGTTGGGAGGTAAAATGGAAAACCAGGGGTGAGGGAATGGAATGAAGTGGATGTAATCCTGAACAGGGAGCATTCCATACAGCAACATTTTGCTGCAGGCCCCACTTGTCATAACAGTAAAAGTAAGTATGTTGGTCCTACTATGCCATGGATAGCAATTATAACAGGAAATTATGTTCTCCATTCCAACCAAAACCCCACCATTTTCACTTTAAGTAACTCTAAAGGCACTATCCAAGGTGCTAAACCCTACCCCTCAAATAGATTCATCATCTTGGATAGCTCCTTTAGAGTTCTGGCTCCAGAATGGATTCACAGCCCCACTGAAATCACAGCCACCAGTCTCCACTGCTTAGAATAGAATATTGAATAAAGTGAAGAGGGTTGGGTGTGCACCTTTAATTCATACTCAAATGTCATATGACATATGAAAGTCAGTACATATAATGAAAATATATAATTTATACCGTTCTGAATATTCTCGCTCTTTTGCAAACCTCTGGAATGCTCCCATGGGGTCAGAGCCAGTACTCAAGATGAACACTAGTGGTGTGGAAGGAGACATATCTTGGTAGAGAGTTGCCAGATCAACTGGAGGATTCTCTATGAATTGTTTCCCAAGGTTCTCTATTACGAATTCAGTAAGTGCAGAAACAATCTATAAATAGTAACACAGTCAATTTACAAGTGCAAGGACTTGAGAAATTGAGAAAAAGAAATATAATTCTATTTAGCATGGACAATCATTTCATTTACTTTACAACACAGTTAATGTAATATTTTGGCTTCATCTTTGTGTAAACTGAAAAAAACCCTCTGGTCTGCAAGAACCCCCATCCCATTCTGTAAATGAAATAAGTTATGGAAGCTAATCTTTTTGGGGATATATTCTTGTGATGTAACTGGACTTCAGTTACATACAGCCTAATCCAATCCATGTTTACTCAGTGGGACTTACTTCAAGGTAACTGTGCACAGGATCAGGTAGTCTTAGTTACCATGTATGCCACCTAGAACTCTTTGGAGGAACAGTGGAATATAAATATGGTAAAACTATTTAGATTATGCTAAACCTGGACAGCATAGTAAGAAGCAGAGACATCACATTGCCGACAAAGGTCCGTATAATCAAAGCTATGGTTTTCCCAGTAGTAATGTATGGCTGTGAGAGCTGGACTATATGGAAGGCTAAGTGCCGAAGAATTGATGCTTTCAAACTGTGGTGCTGGAGAAGACTCTTACGGGTCCCCTGGCCTGCAAGGAGGTCAAATCAGTCAATCCTAAAGGAATTCAACCCTGACTACTCATTGGAAGGACAGATCCTGAAGCTGAAGCTCCAATATTTTGGCCACCTAATGCGAAGAGAAAACTCCCTGGAAAAGACCCTGATGCTGGGAAAGATTGAAGGCAAAAGGAGAAGGGGACGGCAGAGGATGAGATGGCTAGATAGCATCACCGATGCAATGAATATGAACTTGAGCACACTCCGGGAGAGAGCGGAGGACAGGAAGGCCTGGCATGCTATGGTCCATGGGGTCACGAAGAGTCGGACATGACTTAACGACTGAACAACAACAATGATGATTATGATGTCAGCTGCATTATCCATGAAGCAGTAGGAATGTAAGTGAATCATGCATATATTAAGGCATTTGAGGCTTGTATTAGTGACACTTTTAAACAGGTCTCAGATGTTGTTTTACTTTCATGCTTCAATTTTTCCATGTTAACTGAACAAGCAGAAGTCAAATTGGAATTCCATTTTTATCTCCTGCCCACATCTGGATGCACTTTTATAGAATTCCACCACCACAGAGTTTCATCCATCCCTGTGAGTAACACTGTGTGAATGTCGCAGCAACTGTTCATAGTCACCATGTTGTGTAATTATTATTCTAGCTTATTGACTTGAACGTTCCAGATCTATCTGTCTATGTATTCTGAATTCAATAAGGTATGATTGGTGAAGGACACAACCTTATCTTGTTTATCCTATAGTCATAACCACAATCAGACAGAGTCACTCACATACCTAGTGGTAGATAAATACAACCCCTGTTACCTACGTTGTTGCATAACAATGCTCTTCCCTCTCTAAAAACCTTTGTTCTTTAGAAACCTGAGTTTTTGATGGAACAGTCTGTCTTTGCAGCAATATCACCCCTAAGATAGTGCCTTGTCAGTAGAAAGCTTACCTTTTCTTCCATAAAACACTTCACCACAATCAACTTCTGAAACATGGTCAGCCTAGCATCCCAGGGAATGTTTAATTTGTCATCGTTGTTTTTAATTTCTTCAGCTTCAGGCTTATAGCCTTCCCACTGTTCTGGGTTGACACGAATTTCAAGTTGCCCTAACAAAAGAGTATTATAATTCCAAACTTTGCATGCAGTGCAATCAGCTGGCAGATTACTACGAATAACTAATGTGTTATTCAACATATACATTTAATATATGAAGATAATCTGGATGTAGTTGTTCATGGTTGGGTAACACAGATAGATTACTGCAACATGCTCTATGAGGGGCTTTCCTTGAAGACAGTCCAGAAGCTACAGCTATTGCAGAATGCTGCAGCCTGGCTGCTGGTAGGAGCAGCTAGGAAGGATCATATTACACCTATTCTGAAAGCACTGCCAGTGAGCTACTGAGCCCAGTTTAAGGTATTTCTATTAGCATATAAAGTCCTTAATGACTTCAGACCCAGGCACCTGATGGAGGACCTACTCTGTTACCAGCCAACTAGGCCCTTCGATTGATAAGAGATGCCCTGCTCATTGTTCCTCTATAAATGAGGTGAGGAGGATGAGGATGCAAGATAGGACATTTTCAGTGGTCCCCATTTATGGAACTCCCTCCCAAGAGAGGTGTGATCAGTGGTCCATTAAATTTATAATGTATTTATTTTTTTTGTTTACACAAGTGTTTGGCTCCTGACTTGTTTGTTTCTGTGCTTATCTGATAGATTATTATTGTCATGTTTTAACTGTTTTATTGCAAAAGTAGGATTTTATTGTTGTTTTATCGATATTTGTATTATCAATATGTGTAATATTGTGCTCCTGCTTTGGAAGAAGGTTAGAGGGTCCGGGTATAAGAACTGTGGATAAATAAATAAATATTTGATTTAAGCAGGAATTACTCATGAGCATTTAAGTACATCTTTGGTCCATTACAGACAGGGGCATGTTTGATCATATTTAACCTTACTAAGCTGAGATAGAAAGACTTGTGTACCCAAACACAGCTACTTTGCTCCTTCCTTCATGTGAGCTGGGAAACACTGTCTCTTCCCATTATTTCCAAACTGAAAAACTATGGTTAATGGCTTCTGAACAAGTTAGGATATTAAGCCATGGTTCGTAGTTGGCTTCATATCCTGGTTTGTTCAGAAGCCATTAAACACGATTATCAGTTTGGATGTAATTGGAAGCCATACTTAACTGACTCCCTGGCTTGTACGTTCATGTGGAGAGAGGAGCAAAATGACTAATGGTGGGAGAATTAGGTTCATTAAGCCAAGATATGATCATCCAAATGTGACCATAATGCTGGCTCCCTGCAAGCCATAGTTTGCAAATTGGGAGATAGCTCTAGGGATATGGGCTCCTCTCCTTTATCTTGTGTATTTTAACTGTAGTTATGTGTTCCATCTGCACTGACACTGTGTTCAAAGCCAAGTTCCCTCTTAACTGGGTTCTGGAACTTTCAAACTGTTAATTCCAAATCATGGTTAAAAGACAAACCCCGAATAGTGTTAATGATGGTTACAACTGGTGAGGAAGGCAAACAAGGGAATGAGGGGAATTATGTTTGGGGGTGTTATTGGTTTTAATGTGTTTATTCTTTATTATAAATTGACTTCAGAACTATTGTTGGTAGGTGGGATACAAACTTATGAATGGAAAGAATGGAGCCGGAGAGAGTGTATATTCCCCAAGGTTAACTCCTGATTTGCAAACCATGGTTTGCTGAAAGCCAGCGTAATGTCTGCACTGGACTTCAAGAGTGTGCAAACAGACCTACTGCCTAATGAATCCCATAAAGCAACAGTACCCGATTATGCAAATGAACAAGATGAATATAAAATATAAATTTAGTTGCTGCAATTGTCATGCACTATCAAAATATATAGATGAACTAACAACACTGGGGGTGTTCAGCTACACCTGTATTATGTGGCCTATTCATTATGATTTTTTGTATTCCACCAACAACTAAATTGGGTTTGGGTGAATCATGGGAGAGAGCCATCTGTGTAGTGGCACGTAGGCTGTGGAACTGCCTTCCAATGGATGCCTGCCTTGCCCCATTCCTGATGTCCTTCTGCTGGCTTGAAAGACTTTGCTCTTTGAGCAGGCCTTTGGCTTGCCAAACTGATGTTTTTTCAGTCTTTATCTCCTGTCTCCTGATCTCTCTGGTTTTATATTGTGCATTTTTGTTTTTAACTATTATTGTAAGCCATCTTGAGGATTTTAATATAAAGGCAAGGTTTAAATGTATTAAATAAATAAATAAATAAATAAATAGTTTTGTTGTGTATATAGTTCAGTGATTTAGTGAGAATAGTACTGCAGAGTAATATAGCGATTTGGGCAACATGGAGTAACTGTTATGACTTTTATAGGGTGGGGTAACGTAGGGGAACACTTTTCCATATGTAAAATTTCAGAAGCTACACTTCTAATTTGATTTCTTTTGTGTCGAAATATATTTTGAAATATATATACTATACTATAAACCAGGTGGAACATTGTAATATGTCTACATTTTATCCACATAAGATGCCATCTATTGTGAAAAAACCCCTGTATAACAACTATTTCTTGTCAACCCAGGAAAAGTCATGGAACAGAAAAATACCATATTCACATTACATTAAAAATACAGTGGCACAGGAAATTAAATAAAATAACTGGGAAGACTTCAAAATAGGTAAAGTATGAGAGAAGAAAGCAGAAAAGCCTCTCATGTGTAGATGGCTTGGTAGGAAAAATTCTTTACAATCCCTTTTCATATTTATTATGTTACCTAATTTAATGAAAATGTGCTCAAACAATATGTCCGTTTGAATCCCATCAAAACATGGAAGTGTATCTTCTAAGTCACAACACATAAACCAAGTATTTTCTTCAAGCCATGGAATATGAGGTTTCGCAGGCCTCTCCTATTATAAAGAAAACAGGCTATGTCAAGTATTGTGGGGAAAGGTTACCTACAGTATACATTCAGCCAATATTTTGCTCAAATATGAGATCTGCAAAAGAAAATACAAAATACAAACTTTGGATTTAAACATTTGTTTCCATGGTTATCAAGACCTTTTCTGAAATAGGCAATAAACTAATTATGACTCTGTTTATTGCCTATTTCAGAAAAGGTCTTGATAACCATGGAAACAAATGTTTAAATCCAAAGTATAACTATTGGGAAGCAATATAACTACTTTGAAGTCAATGGGAACTTCTTTTCAGTGTGCTTCCAGTCATCTAGCAGAGCTTTTCTAAGTGGTTTAAGAACTCTGGGTTCTGGCTCATTTATTTATTTCTATACAGCCCAGTAGCCGAAGCTCTCTGACAGAACCCTCGATAGCACACTGTGACATGCTTGCAAGACATTTTGAAGACAAAACTGGTTCTGTCTGCCACAGCTTAGGTTCCACAGCTCAGGTAGTCCCATCTGTGGAAGTGTATAGGGCATCATCTGGTTGGATAAACTGCTGTATGACTTTCAGGTTTTAGGGTCCAAGGATGTGGACAAGGTGCTTGGTAAAGTTCAACCAAACATCTGTTTGTTCGATCCCAGCCCCTTGTGGCGTATTACATCTATGCTGGGTCTGGGAGGTTATAAATTCCTCCTTATGAGAAGGAGTGGTCCCAGTCTCCTTAAAAGACACAGTAGTGAAAAAAAACTTCTGAAAAAACATTGTTGCACCTGGAAGATTTGAATAATTATAGGCTACTGGCTAATATCCCCTTCCTGGGCAAGGTGCTTGTGCAGGTGGTGGTCAATTAGATCTAGGCACTCTTTCTAGATCTATTTCATTAGGATTTAGACCTGGGTTTGGCACTGAAACGTCCTTGGATTCCTTGTGGGATGACCTGGCTACTAGTCATGATGGATATATATACCATATTTTCCAGCGTATAAGACGACTGGGCGTATAAGACGACCCCCAACTTTTCCAGTTAAAATATAGAGTTTGGGATATACTCGCCATATAAGACTACCCCTCTTCCAATGCACACCAAATAAAAATTAAAAAAATATCAGATTTGATTTCAATATGGTAATTTTAATTCAAATGCTTATGACATGCAGGTACTTAGCAGGAAAACTGTCACTTATAAACATAAGGCTGTTTGTCATCAAACATGCAAACATAAAACAGTGCAAGTGGATTAAACTTTTCCTAATTCACTCTAAAGCTGAAAGGAAGGATAAGACAATAAACCCATGGGAGCTGCCATGCTGTTTGTTTTCTAAGCTGTCAACCAAACTGGAACTGATGATGATAGGAAGATAACAAACAATAGAGAGAGAGCAAGTGCCGGGCAAGTCCTTGGCGAGTTAGCAACGCCCATCGTAACTGCAAGCTACGGTATTTTTAAAGGTTTTGCTGGCGTGACAGTTTCCCTTTAAAAGCCTTCAAAATCCTCCTGTTCGTCATCTGATATCATAAGTACATCAGTGACATCTTGTGATACATTTGTAAGGCAGTCATCATATGGATCGAATTCCGTATCAGATGGTGTGGTCTCAGCTTCGGCTTCCTCTTCATCTTGCCACAAGTAGTCGTCCTCCATACCATCTAATGAATTTGATATGCCACACTTCTTGAAAGACTTGATTACTGTTTCTGCATCAATATCATTCCAGGCTTTTATGACAAACTTGCACAAAACATCCAACTGTGGAGCACGCATGTTTCCTCCTTTTGTGAATGACTTTTCGCCGCTGACCATCCATTCATTCCACTGTTCTCGAATGCGATCTTTAAATGGCTTGTTTAGGCACACATCCAGTGGCTGTACCAACGATGTCAATCCTGCAGGAATAACTGCCGCATCTGTGTTTAGTCTTGCAAGCCTTTGCTTGGTGCTGGGAGTTAAATGAGCCCTGAACATATCCCACACCAGTAGACTACGTTTTTGAATAAGTCCACCTGGTCGCCTGCTCCATACATTATCAAGCCATAGCTTTACCCCTTCTTCATCCATCCAGCCTTTTTCATTCACATGTACAAAACAACCAACAGGGAACTTGAGTTTCGGCATTGTTTTTCTTTTAAAAATAATCATTGGTCTCAGTTTGGCGCCATCAGCTGTGCATCCTAGTACCACCGTAAAACTGGACTTCTCATGTCCTGTTGTTTTAATTAAAATTGTTTTTTCACCTTTTTGATGGACACTTTTATTTCCAACCATATCAAAATTCACTGGAGTTTCATCCATATTTCCAATACTACTTAACGCATAGCCATGTTTAGTGCGCTTCTGTATTACCTATCGATGGAAACTATTTACTTTGCTATCAAGATCTGCAGGTAATTTTTGGGCAATTTTCGTCTTTTGCCTCAGTACCATATTATGCCTTCCCATGAATCTAGTACACCAGGATACAGTGGCCTTAAATCTGTTGCTGTGATCTGGGTTAGATTTGGCCCACTGAAGTGCAAACAAACGTATTTTATTTCGTGTCACTACATAACCGTTTTGGCGATGCTCATTCACCATGTCTGCTACGTGTTTTTCGAGTTCTGGCCAATGTGGGGTGCCTCTTCTTAATACACACTTACCCCTTGGCATACTCTTTAATGCTTTTTCATTTGCTTTCCAGTCCTGAACCATCTTTTCTGTTACTCCATATTGTCTTGCAGCAGCGCAGTTATTATGTTCCATGGCAAAGTTTACAACTTTAAGTTTGAAACTGGCTTCATATTTCTTTCTTCTTGCTGGTGGAGCCATGATGGGGTTTTGACTGTTGGACATTTGTATACTGTACTGTATGTACTGGTGCTATACTGTATGAACAGGTACAGATACTGGTGCTGTACTGTATGTGCTACCCAGTATACAACAACCAGCCAATCACGGCAAGCGATGTACCTTACTGGCGATTGGCTGGTTGTTGTATACAAAGCCTGCTTGGATTAGTCAGCTCTCCCTGCCTGCCCAGCCCTCCCTGTCTCCAAGACTATCAGAGTGGTAGCGCAAACATGCCTCTTTTTTCCATACCCCGGGCGTCCCGGACGCCTGCAGCTTGCTCCGCCCTTCACTTACACCTTCCCGGTGAGGCGCCCCCTCACCTCGAAATCGGGACCGCGTTAAGTCACTTCTTTCCACGAATCCTGGTGAGTGGATTTTCTTCTACCGTACTTGTACAGCGCCGCCCTTGCTGCTTTCATATGGTCGCCGCATACGGCGGGGATGCGGCCACGGCCGTTTTTGAGCTCCCCCCACCATATGCGGCGACCGCAGATTCTCCAGTCCGGCTCGGAAGTTTCAGCACCCGCCCTATAAGACGACACCCGGCGTATAAGATGACCCCCGACTTTTGAGAAGATTTTCCTGGGTTAAAAAGTCGTCTTATACGCCGGAAAATACGGTAATCTCCAGTATCAGAGACAGTACGCCTCTGTGTACCGTTCATACCAGAACATGAACTAGTCCAGTTTTATTGCACATGTGTCCTATTTGTGGGTTTCCCACAGGCAGCTGGTTGGTCACTGTGTGAACAGAAAGCTGGACTAGATAAATCCTTGGCCTGATCCAGCATGGCTCTTCTTATGCTCTTATGACATTTGCCAGGAGAGAGACAGGGGGAATGTGACTCTTGATTTTCCTGGATATCTCAGCAGTTTTTGATACCATCTACCATGGTATCCTTCTGCAGAGTTTGAGTTGGGTGTAGGTGATACAGCTTTCCAATGGTTCTGCTTATACCTTGATGTCCATTTTCAAAAAGTGGTGCTGGGGGATTTCTGCTTGACCCCATGCCATTCATGCTTTGGGGTCCAGTAGGGCTCCATCTTATCCCCCATACTATTTAACATCTGAGTAAGGTCATTCAGAGGTTTAGGGTGCAGTTCATCTGTATGCTGATGACATGCAGCTCTCTCTCTCTTTTAACAGATGCAGGTGTGGCAGTGGAAGTGTTTAATCAATGCCTTGCTATGGTAATGGACTGGATGAAGGCCAATAAGCTGAAGCTCAATCCAGATAAAATGGAGGAACTGTTGGTGGGTGTATCCAGGATAGTAGTGTTCAATCTGTTCTGGAAGGGGTTGCACCCCCTCTAAAGGATAAAATTTGTAGCTTGGGGGTGCTTGTAAAGCCATCATTGTCATTAGAGATATAAGTGACCTCTGTGGCATGGAACGCCTTTTACCAGCTTAGGTTGGTATGCCAGTGTTCACAGCAGTATTCTTGATATAATAAAAACTGCTGTTTTTAATTTATTGTTTTATTATGTTTTGATTTGATTTATATACTTTATTTGTGTTTTTACTATATGTTGCCTGGACAGCTTTCAGCAATAGGGCAAGTAATAAAATGTAGAAATAACTAACTAAATAAATAAAGTAGGACTGTGGTGCCAAAGTTACTGATCTGCTTAAAGTATAATTATGATGTTCAGTAAGACTGCTTCTCTAATCCAGACCACTGAAAAGAAGAAGGCAAATCCCATAGTTGCAATATTATGTTTCAGAACACATTGGAAAAGTAATTAATTTTTCATATTGAAAACTATTTCTTAGATGTTGTCCAAACATCTGAAGATGCTCTCTGCTCTAAGGGTCAAAGAACATTCTAAAAATAATGCCATTCTACAAAATCCGGCATTTTCCCAACTGCAAGCTAGTCTGTGATGGTCTGCTGTATGCTACAGTGTAGACACTTTACCCAATGTGCTTTCTGTTCACAGCCCTTCTCTATCTCTTTCCCTATATGGACTATAATATTAACTGCCAGGGATCAGAAGAAACTGCTATAAAGACTTCCACCTATCACTCATAAAAGTGTAACTTTCTGTGAATTTCAGTTGTAAGCTGCTTTGAAGACCAATATTGGCTGAAAAGTGGAGTCCTCAGTGCTGCACTGGCCATCTTCTTCGTTCACATTTCACTTGTGCAAGATCTTGCACAGCACAGCTACCCCAGCCTAAACTGTTGCACCTCTATTCATGGTATCGCACTGGGTCAATCTCATCTTGCATCTGACTGGCTTTTTGCCAATCTCATTAGTATTCTCATGAGAAGCTGAGATACTAACCCCTTTTCTACAATCACCAAAAAAGACACTGAGATTTGAAATCTCACTAATTATAAAAGCTGTTCCCCAAATACCTTATCTAAACCCGCAGCTCCACGGAGGAAGAAATTCCATTCAATGTCTGTAAGTTCTTCTTTCTGTCGCATGATCTCAATACACAGCATAAAGCTGTAGATGAGTTTATGCTGTTCAAAAAGACCCCGGGAAACATTGGTATAAGTTGCATAGAGGGTCTGACTAAGTAGTATAGCCAGTCGCAGTTCCAGAACATCATGTTTTTCAGATGTTTCAATAGTTATGTTAAATAGCTGCAAGGAGAAAAATAAGATATTTATTACACAGTCCATCACTGTTATTGGGCTGATTTACACATGCATGTAAACTACCTGATTTCTCATCACTTGATCACCCAACCCCAGTACATTAAATTTATAGTCTGTTTGCAGTGAAAAGTATTGTGTTTGAGCCATATTCAGGCTTTCAAATCATACACAAAATTAGAATTAAGTGAGGGAAAGCAGGGACAAGCGTGCTAGTTCTGTCTCCTCCTCCTCTTTGGCCCTGTTGCTTCCATGTATTCAAGGGCAAACATCTGCAGCTGGGAACCTGTTCTACTTGTGTAGGCTCCCTGCACAATTTAGAACTCCAATAGTCCAAGTTTCTAAATCACATGGGGAGCCTACATGAGCGTATGGCGCCTACATCTGCACACATTCTCCCTGGAACACATGGAGGGCAGCAGGGCTGGCAATAAGGAGGTGAAATTAGAGGGTGGAGCTTGCTGGCTCACACAATTCTGATGGTATGGGGGATCTGAACACCCAAATACAGCTCAAGTGTTATGAAAATTCTAGCAGTGGTGACTGTGATGGCTCCTTCACATCTGCAAATCAATGTGTGATGGACACGCATTTGTGACTAGACCACTGGTTGACCTTATCTATTCAAAAGATCTTCGTAACAATCCAGTGCCATCATTTCCACTATAACTTAAGTCTTTGGAATTTTGAACATAAGGAGTATCAAGGAATCAAGCTGAGAAAAGTGAAACCTTGAGATTTTGCTTTAGCAAAAGATTTTTCACTGATACAGTAAGTATTGTGCTCTATAAGCAAATGTTCTAAATATAGTGCCGCTACTGTTTTACACAAGTCATCTTCAAAAACAATGAGGAAGATAAATGAAAACATAAGAACTGGGTTCTGCAAGACTGCAGCTATTAAGTCATATCTTGGCTAGCAACAAGTAAGGTTTAGGAAAGAAGATGGGGAGAAATCCTGAAATAAAAATTAGGGATGAACTTAGGAGAGGAGTGTTAGCTTGTGCAGAGGACCAACTTATTATTTTAGGAAAAGATATAAAGTGATACAGATGTAAGAGGTGATTCTGCAAGATGAAATGATGAACTGTTGCCTGAAGTTGGCTTAAACATATATGCTGCCAGGACAGCAAGGTTCAGCTGACAATTCAGTGTGTGCTCCCTGGCACCCTGGCTCTAAAACTGTCCATTCTGATGAAAGGGTGAGCTAGCAGGATCTTGCTGCACAAGGCAAAATTCACTTGAATTTCCCTCTGAAAACTCTCCATTGACTGGGCAAGGGAGTGGTCCCACGCACTATTCAGCTAGCACATGAACTCCTAAAATTGCAAAAATACCCAGCCTCTTTCCAATTCTAATATATTCAAAGCCCCACTGTACCAGCTAGTAAATTGACCACTGAGAACCCTGAGAACTAAAAGATGCTATACTGTAAATCTCACTACCAGCTCAGATTTTGCTCTTTTGTTAAACAATAGCCTCTTTTGAGGGCACAACAGCAAATCATCATCCAGGACTACACTTTTTGTACAAGAAGCCTTCTTCCATCCAAGTCTATAACTGCCCTGGCACACCAGGATTTCTCTGTGTCTCTACAGAGTTCTTTCTTTACCAGAGTTTCTGGCTTATCTTTTCCCTCCTCAGCCTCAGTTCCCTAGAGTTCCTTCTGCCCTCTTCCCAAATCTTGTGAGATACCATATGGTGAACCCCCTTCTCCAGTGTTCACAACAGAGCATAAACAACGATCAGAAATAATTCTTGTCTCCCTGCTTTCTCCAAGTTCTACTGCAGTTTCAGAAGCCAAAGCCATACTTTGCAATCTTGCCACTCACTCCACAATATCCCCTTCTCTCCCTCCCCCCACTTTTCTGGGAAACTGTTCATAGTTAACTATTTAATTGCTACTTTGTTATATTTTCTCAGTAAAACATTTCTGGAAAAGCTCTGATCTCAACTTTGTTGCTCTCTTGGGTACTTTACATGGGCACCCAGTGACCTAGTCTAAATAATCCTAATATTAGCCACACTTGGCTCCATTGTGTTTTGGTTAAAACATGCTACTTTGGGCCAGCTCACCAGATAGACAGTAGCTTGTCTACCTGGGGAGCTGACAGGATATAGTGAGGGTAGAAGTGGGAAAAGTTCACTTAGCACAAAATCTGAGCTAAATTCCCAGTCATTCATGCTACAGAATGGCTTATTCCCTGAACCTGGAGATGTAGTTTGCAGGTGTTTAGAGACACCTGTCCTGAAAAGCTTGGTAACAAGTGTTGTAGAGGGTAATAAGTGAGGGATTTGCATGACAGCAGACCGATTTGACTAGGCTGAAGTTGCAGGTAAGTAAAAGCATCTGACTAAAGAGCAAAAAATAATAATTAGTTATGTGTGCAGTCATCAGTTAGGGGTGTCTGAAAAGAGTGTGGAGTAATTCATTGAGTGCTAATAAATTGGGTGGCTATGACAAATACCTGAAGAGGCTATGGAAATGCCTCAGTGTATGACACTGAGATAATAAAGATAGGTTGATAGGAAAAAGTAGCAGCTGTCACAACGCCATATTCCCCTTCCTCCCACAACTTTTCTGGGTAGTAGGAAGTTGCTAGAGTGGCTGTGGTCATAGTAACAATGGCAGCTGTACACTACTTCCTTCCCCACCCAGGATGCATTTTGGGCAAGCTTGCCTATGGTCTCTCCCCCTGTCCATTCAGACTGAAGGAAACATGATACAGGAAGTATTGCCTTCACTTTGAATTGTTTATGTTTGCCATCAATGATACTTCCTCAGTGATAAATCTGACTGGTAATTTGGCATTGTGACGTTGTAAATGGGATCCCCTTCATGGATCACTGCCTTGTTGTGGCGAAGGGGCTTGCGTAACTCAGTGAAGCCATAAGCTATGCCGTGCAGGGCCACCCAAGACGGACAGGTCATGGCAGAGAGTTCTGACAAAATGTGGTCCCCTGGAGAAGGAAATGGCAACCCACTCCAGTATTCTTGCCAAGAAAACCCCATGGAACGTATCACAAGGCTAAAAGATATGACGCCGGAAGATGAGCCCCTCAGGTCGGAAGGTGTCCAATATGCTACTGGGGAAGAGCAGAGGGTATTTCCAAGTAGCGCCAGAAAGAGTGAAGCGGCTGGGCCAAACCCGAAAGGACACTCAGCTGTGGATGTGTCTGGTGGTGAAAAGAAAATCCGATGCTGTAAAGAACAATATTGTTTAGGAACCTGGAATGTCAGATCAATGAATCAAGGTAAGCTGGAGGTGGTCAAACATGAGATGGCAAGATTGAACATCGACATCTTGGGAATCAGCGAACTAAAATGGACAGGCATGGGCGAATTTAATTCAGGTGACCATCATATCTACTATTGTGGGCAAGAATCCCTTAGAAGAAATGGAGTAGCACTCATAGTCAACAAAAGGGTGGGAAAAGCAGTACTGGGGTACAATCTTAAAAATGATAGAATGATCTCAGTACGAATCCAAGGCAAACCATTCAACATCACAGTAATTCAAGTCTATGCCCCAACCACTGAGGCCGAAGAAGCTGAGGTTGATCGGTTCTATGAAGACCTACAACACCTTCTAGAACTAACACCAAAAAAAGATGTCCTCTTCATCATAGGGGATTGGAATGCTAAAGTAGGAAGTCAAGAAATCACCGGGATAACAGGCAGGCATGGCCTTGGTGTACAAAATGAAGCAGGACAAAAGCTAATAGAGTTTTGCCAAGAGAACACGCTGATCATAGCAAACACTCTTTTCCAACAGCACAAGAGGCGACTCTACACATGGACGTCACCAGATGGTCAATATCGAAATCAGATTGATTATGTCCTTTGCAACCAAAGATGGAGAAGCTCCATACAGTCAGTAAAAACAAGACCTGGAGCTGACTGTGGCTCAGATCATGAGCTGCTTCTTGCAAAATTTCGGCTTAAATTGAAGAACGTCGGGAAAACCACTAAACCGTTCAGGTATGACCTAAATCATGTCCCTGATGAATATACAGTGGAGGTGAGGAATAGATTTCAGGGATTAGACCTGATAGACAGAGTGCCTGAGGAACTATGGACGGAGGTCCGTAACATTGTTCAGGAGGCAGCAACAAAATCCATCCCAAAGAAAAAGAAATGCAAGAAAGCCAAGTGGCTGTCTGATGAGGCTTTACAAGTAGCTGACGAAAGAAGGGAAGCGAAAAGCAAGGGAGAAAGGGGAAGATATACCCAACTGAATGCAGAGTTCCAGAGAATAGCAAGGAGAGACAAGAAGGCCTTCTTAAATGAACAATGCAAAGAAATCGAGGAAAACAACAGAATGGGAAAGACTAGAGATCTCTTCAAGAAAACTGGAGATCTCAAGGGAACGTTTTGTGCAAAGACGGGCATGATAAAGGACAAAGAAGGCAGGGACCTCACAGAAGCAGATGAGATTAAGAAGAGGTGGCAAGAATACACAGAAGAACTATACAGGAAAGATCTGAATGTCCCTGATAGCCATGATAGTGCAGTCACTGAACTTGAGCCGGACATCCTAGAGAGTGAAGTCAAGTGGGCCTTAGGAAGCATTAGTAACAACAAAGCTAGCGGAGATGACAGTACTCCAGCCGAGCTATTTAAAATCCTAAAAGATGATGCTGTTAAAGTGCTGCATTCAATATGCCAACAAATCTGGAACACTCAACAGTGGCCACAAGACTGGAAAAGGTCAGTTTACATTCCAATTCCAAAGAAGGGCAACGCCAAAGAGTGTTCAAACTACCGCACAATTGCGCTCATTTCACATGCCAGCAAGATGATGCTCAAAATCCTACAAGCTAGGCTTCAGCAGTATGCGAACCGAGAACTACCGGAAGTACAAGCTGGGTTTCGAAGAGGCAGAGGAACTAGAGATCAAATCGCCAACATTCGCTGCATCATGGAGAAAGCAAGAGAATTCCAGAAAAATGTCTATTTCTGCTTCATTGACTACGCTAAAGCCTTTGATTGTGTGGATCACAACAAACTGTGGCAAATTCTTAAAGTGATGGGAGTACCAGACCACCTTACCTGTCTCCTGAGAAACCTGTACGAAGGTCAAGAAGCAACAGTAAGAACCAGACATCGAACAACCGATTGGTTCAAAATTGGGAAAGGAGTACGACAAGGCTGCATATTGTCACCCTGCTTATTTAACTTATATGCAGAGTACATCATGAGAAATGCCGGGTTGGATGAATCAGAGGTCGGAATTAAGATTGCCGGGAGAATTATCAACAACCTCCGATATGCAGACGATACCACCCTAATGGCAGAAAGCGAAGAGGATCTCAAGAGCCTCTTGTTGAGGGTGAAAGAGGAGAGTGCAAAAGCTGGTTTGAAACTAAACATTAAAAAAACGAAGATCATGGCATCTGGCCCCATCACTTCCTGGCATATAGAAGGGGAAGAAATGGAAGCAGTGACAGATTTTACTTTCTTGGGCTCCAAGATCACCGGAGACGGTGACTGTAGCCATGAAATTAAAAGACGCTTGCTCCTTGGGAGGAAAGCTATGGCCAACCTAGACAGCATAGTAAGAAGCAGAGACATCACCTTGCCAACAAAGGTCCGTCTAATCAAAGCTATGGTTTTCCCAGTAGTAATGTATGGCTGTGAGAGCTGGACTATAAGGAAGGCTGAGCGCCGAAGAATTGATGCTTTCGAACTGTGGTGCTGGAGAAGACTCTTACGAGTCCCCTGGACTGCAAGGAGGTCAAATCAGTCCATCCTAAAGGAAATCAACCCTGAGTGCTCATTGGAAGGACAGATAATGAAGCTGAAGCTCCAATATTTTGGCCACCTAATGCGAAGAGAAAACTCCCTGGAAAAGACCCTGATGCTGGGAAAGACTGAAGGCAAAAGGAGAAGGGGACAGCAGAGGATGAGATGGCTAGATAGCATCACGGATGCAATGAATATGAACTTGAGCACGCTCCGGGAGAGAGCGCAGGACAGGAAGGCCTGGCGTGCTATGGTCCATGGGGTCACGAAGAGTCGGACACGACTGAACGACTGAACAACAACAACAACAACAAATGGGATTCACAATGGGAACATGTTGTGAGGAAGGAACAGCCCCACGGGAAAACAAAAATATAGCATTAAAGCAGCTGCTCAGAGGAGCAGTGAACTGCATGCAAAAATGTAAGAAAAACCCTGAACACCAAAAGACCCCCTTTTTGTACTGAAAATATTTACCCAACAACATTTAGAGCATCCCTAGTATGATTCCCATATAGTTGGGGTGAAGGGGTGGGGGTTCTGAGAGACAATGGCTTTCCTAAGGCCACTTAGTGAGTTCGTAACTGAAGCAAGCTTTGAGCTAGGGGCTTCCTCACTCACAGCTCACACTAGTAGAGTCTGTCTAATAGCCAAAACACGACCAACAGTAAGGGAATTAATGGAGATTAGTATTTCTTCATGTATTTGTATTCTGATTACTCCAACGTATGTATGAATGCTAATATAACTTTGCTTCCTGCCAGTCATCTTCAGATTTGGCACTCAGGTAGTAGGAGGCAGACAGGATTGTCAGCTCAGCTGAAGACTTAAGATTGGCTTTGAGGAACAACCTGGCATCCCGCCAGCCTCCCACACAGTGTTGTTGGAAACAAATTATGCGAGGATT
Organism: Heloderma suspectum; assembly: GCF_057233095.1. Taxonomy (NCBI): domain Eukaryota; kingdom Metazoa; phylum Chordata; class Lepidosauria; order Squamata; family Helodermatidae; genus Heloderma; species Heloderma suspectum. Next base: position 133,613,316 of record NC_139459.1, read on the forward strand.
TGTAAGGTACTTTGAACCCTGAAGTACTATTGAAATGATAAAATAACAACAATACTTATAATAACTTGGCTCCTTGCCATGCAGTGTGTAGCTAGCTGGCCACTTAATTATGAACACATAATAGAATATTGTGCCCAAACTGACAGTTAGAATTCTTTAAAAAGTATTTACAAGTATTTCAGATTTATTAACTGTGGAGCAATAAATTAAACTGATTATTTCTTGAAATAATAAAAATAATGTTCAGTTTGCATTTAACACTTAAATAAACCACATTTATAGCCTTTCAAAATGGAAAGTTTAACATTTCTATTGCCAGTATATGGCAGCAGCCCATCAGAAAATGCAGAGCACAATAGCCAGGATCCAAAGAACTTCACAACAGGTTCTGTGCTTTGTGTTCTCAAACAGTAAACACCCATGACACATGACAAACCATTATTAAAACTGAGTGGAGTTTGAAATGCAATTCATGATATGCCATGGTGTGTGTGTGTGTGTATGTCTGTTCTTCAAGGGGGAAAAAAGTAACCACTGGATATCTAAACTAGCTCTTTGAATCTTAGATATCGATTTCAGGTTTATAGCTGTATGGAGGTTTGCAGCCTTAGGAATATATGATTGCTTGTGATTTGGAGAATGCAAATTTGAAATTACTTTAAAAAAAAGAGGAGAGAGAAAGAGAAAAAAAGAACCAAACCTGTTTGAAATACTTTAAGGAAAACTGATACATTGGATCAATCTCTGACAGACTTGCAATCACAAAATACATAACCGATCCTCGAGTGGCAACAGGACGATATTTTTCACGAGCTGTGTTTATCTTTTCTTCTGTAGTTTCTGCTTCTACAAGCCTTACTTTAATGGCACCAGATGTAACCTAAAAACATAAATTTCAAATAATCAATATGAAACTGAGTGGCTCAAGCACGTGGAACAAAGTTCTCACAGTCAGAAGGAAAAATTGCTCTAATATTTGGAAATATATTTGGAATAACAACAACACTAATACTTAAGATTTGCATAGCACTGTTAAGTGTTTAAAGCACTTCACATGCATTATTTCTTTGTAGTCCTTACAACAATCCTGTTAGGGGAGTCAGTACTATTATCTCCCATAATGTAAATGTGGAGACTGAGGCTGAGCGCAAGTGGCTCAGTGGCATTTTATGCCAAAATGTTTCACATTTTAAAATCTGTTTGTTGATAAAAAAAAATATTATTTTAACATTTCTAAACTCAATGCACGATTGCTGATCATTTATTGTGGTTTGGAGTGACATGTCATGCACATCACATCGCCTACATATTGACTTGCCTAAGACCACCTAGTGAGTACATGGCAGAGGTGAGATTCAAATCAGGAACTTGGTGATTCATAGTTTGTGCGCCTAGCCACTAAGCTACAGCAACTCTCATGAGGAATCTCTATGATGAATGATTCTTTAAAGACATTAGGGCCCCCAAAGAAGATAAAGTCCTAAGCAGCCTGGATCCAGGATACCTAAGAGACAACAATGTGATGTGGCTGCAAAAAAGGCAAATGCTATTTTGGGCTGCATTAGTAGAAGCATAGCTTCCAAATCACGGGAAGTACTAGTTCCCCTCTACTCAGCACTGGTTAGGCCTCATCTGGAGTACTGTGTCCAGTTCTGGGCACCACACTTTAAGAAGGATGCAGACAAACTGGAGAGGGTTCAGAGGAGGGCAACAAAGATGATCAGGGGACTGGAAACAAAGCCCTATGAAGAGAGACTGAAAGAACTGGGCATGTTTAGCCTTGAGAAGAGAAGACTGAGGGGAGATATGATAGTGCTCTTCAAGTACTAGAAAGGTTGTCAGAGAGGAAGGCCAGGATCTCTTCTCGATCATCCCAGACTGCAGAACACAGAATAATGGGCTCAAGCTACAGGAAGCCAGATTCCAGCTGAACATCAGGAAAAACTTCCTGACTGCTAGAGCAATACGACAATGGAACCAGTTACCTAGGGAGGTCATGGGCTCTCCCACACTGGAGGCATTCAAGATGAGGCTGGACAGCCATCTGTCAGGGATGCTCTAACTTGGATTCCTGCATTGAGCAGGGGGCTGGACTCGATGGTCTTGTAGGCCCCTTCCAACCCTACTATTCTATGATTCTAGAGACCATCTCTACCACTAGGCTCCACAAGATTAGCTGGGAACATTCTCTTAAGTACACCAACTATCTTTGCATCAAATCTGCTACACAAGGACACAAACAGGTATTCTTGCTGACTGCCCCAGAAGTGATGTATATTTTCAAACTGGTTTTTGGTGGCCAGAGGTAGGGGCAGAATAATTAGCATAGTTACATCCCCTGAACCTTTGGGATGGGGCAGACTACAGAAAATAAGAAACCAAGAAAGAAAACCAGGGGGGAGGGGGAATGGAATGGAGTTGCTCTAAAGAAGAGAAGGTCGTAGCTAGAATTCCATGTGTTTCCAGTGTTCAGGCTATGAGTGCCATTGCTTATGTAGTCAAAAAATCTAGAGGGGGAAAAATCCCTACCAAGTGGGAGACCCCAAAAAAGCCAAATAAGGACTAGCATATTCAGTAGCCACAGAATGCTGACTGTTGCAAGAGGGGGAATGGAATGGAGTGGAGCGGCTGGAATCCAGAACAAGGAGCACTCCATAGTGCAACATTTTGTTGCAGGTCCCACTTGCCATATATACTAACAGCAAGCTCAGTTCTCTGTGGGCTAGACCATAGGTAGACAAAACAGCATCATTCACACACAAGAGGGAGATATCAGTAGGCTTGGGGAAACCCAAGGGTTGCAGAAGTACAAAGAATCTTTTTTTGCGGAAAAAACCCTTAGTAGAGGAAAACCCAAACTGTCCAGTGAGGCCTGAGTGGGGGTAACAATGGAAAACAGGATGGGAGGGGGAATGGAATGGAGTATCCTGAACAGAAGCTCACACCCTGCAACTTTTATTATAGTTCCACTTCTCCACTTCTTATTCAATATTTAGCCTGAGAACAAACAAAAAAGGATTTTTTGACAGTGACGTCCTGTTTTCTAGGAGCTGGAGGGCATTCTAATTCGTTCATCCTTTGGGAAAGCCCCTCCTCCTTGGGTCAGTAGGGATTCTCCTCCAAGGAGAGAGATATCCCTGTCTTCCAGACCTGTACTGGAAAAGTAGGAAAACCCCTCTCCCTCAATAATAATCAAACTGAAAAACAGAATAATGCATTACAGCTCGAGGACGTGGACAAGGTGCTTGGACAGGTTCGTGTAACCACTTCCATACTGGATCCTTGCCCCTCTCAGCTAATAAAAACTAGCAGGGAGGGAACAGCCAGCTGGGCCAGCGAAGTGATTAATGCCTCTCTGTGCAAGGCAGTGGTCCCAGGCCACCCAAAAGAGGGGTAGTGACAGCACTCCTGAAGAAATCCTCCTTGGACCCAGAAAATCTTAATAATTACAGGTTGGTGGCAAATGTTCCATTCCTGGGCAAGGTCCTTGAGCAGTTGGTTGTAAGCCAGTCACTCTTGGATGAGACTAATTATCTGGATCCATTTCAGTCAGGGTTCAGGCTGAACTTTGGCACAGAAACGGCCTTGCTTGCCCTGTATAATGACCTATGTCGGGAAAAAGACAGGGGGAGCGTGACCTTGTTGATCCTCCTTGCTCTCTCAGCAGCTTTCAATACCAGCGACCATGGTATCCTTCTGGGACGACTGTCTGAGCTGGGAGTGGGAGGTACTGTGTTGCAGTGATTTCACTCCTACTAGGAGGGTTGGCTCCAGAAGGTGGTGCTTGGGGAACATTGCTCAGCCCCATGGATTCTCCAATATGGGGGTTCCACTGGGGTCCGTTCTGTCCCCCATGCTATTCAACATCTACATGAAAGCACTGAGTACAGTCATCCGGAGATTTGGAGTGCACTGTCATCAGTATGCTGATGACACACAGCTCTACTTCTTTTCATCTTCATCAGGTGAGACTGCAGATGTGCTAAAACGGTGCCTGGCTGCAACAATGGACTAGATGAGGGTTAATAAACTGAAACTCAATCCAGACAAGACTGAGATGCTGTTAGTAGATGGTTCTTCTGACCGGATGGAGGGTGCTCGAACTGTTCTGGATGGGGTTGCGCTCCCCCTGAAGAAGCAGGTTTATAGCTTGGCGATTCTCCTAGAACCATCCTTGTCACTTGAGGCTCAGGTGGCCTCAGTGGCACAGAGTGCCTTCTACCAGCTTTGGTTGGTGGCCCAGCTACGCCCCTATCTGGACAGGGATAACCTGGCTTCAGTTGTCTATGCTCTGGTAATCTCCAAGTTAGATTAATGCCATGCGCTCTATGCGGGGCTGCCTTTGAAGACGGTTCAGAAGCTGCAGCTCATGCAAAATGCAGCTGCCAGATTGATAACAGGGACCAGAAGGTCCAAAGATATAAGACCAACTCTGGCCCACTTGCATTGGCTCCCTATATGTTTCTGAGCCTGATTCAAGGTGCTGGTTTTAACTTATAAAGCCTTACACAGCTCGTAACCACTGCCAACCAGGCCATAACAGTGAGAAAGTCAATTCTTTATGGAACAGAAGTAACTGAAGAATTCACAAGGCAGGATAGTGGGAATCGGCAGGAGACTCTGGGCAGTATCCAACAGCGTCATTCTGAAAACTCAAATATTGCTAGCAGAGCTCCACTGAATCTTTTTGTCTCACAACTGGTTTCCCATTATGCTTGCACAAGTGGTTGTGCAACCGGCTGCACAAGAGCTATGCGCAGCAGGTTGCACAACAGGTTGCACAATGGGCTGCACAGGAGTTATGCGCAATGGGTTGCACAAGCATAATTCACAACTGCTTGTGCAACCATGCTTGGGCAAACTTTAGTTGGATTCTTCTCTTGAGCATAGTTCAGAACCTAGTTTCTGCTAGCTCAACATCATTTGTACTAACAGAATGACAGCACTGGATACTGCCCACTGTCTGCCACCCCCACATGTACTGCAGAGGCAAAAGCCCTAGTGTAGAAGATAAATTGGTTCATCTGGACTAGAGAGAGGGAGAATGCACAAAACTCAAGATGAGAACATACACGTTAAAAAGTATTTCCTTTCTGTACTATTTCACACACACTCCCAGATCTGTAAGTAATTTTTAATCATAACAATATGGTTTGGATCCAGACTTAGTCTTGCTTAGACAGACCCAATGAAAAAAACTGAAACTAAAGTTAGTTAGGACTAGCTTGTCCCACTGATTTCAATGGATCTACTCTAAGCATGGTTAAGTCTAGATTTAATCCTCTATTTTAAAAAATGCCTCCTGCCTTTGATTCTTGAAGTGTGTTGATGAGTTCTTCCTTGTCTAGAATATTCCCTTCTGATGTAAAAAGCATTTTTAGAATTTTGTCTTCAATGGCTTTCAGTTGATTCTTATCAGCATTGATTCTCACAATGAGCTGGGTTCTTTGTTCCTCTAGTTCAGGCCTCTCTAGTCGCACAACATCACTAGAACAAAAAGTTAAAGGTATAGTTAATAAAATGAACACCAATGTTATACCTTTAATGTTTTAACTTTCTATGCAGTGTGCCAAATAATCACCTTATATAGTCTATTTCTGCTTTTCAGGAGAGAGTGTGTCTGCTTATGCAGTCAAAACAGCAACAGCCATACACAACAGGGAGGTGTCAGCTGACTGGGGGGAACCATGAGGTTTGCAGAAATGCAAATAATCTTGGGGGGGGGGAATCTCTATGGGCAGGGGGACCCCCAAAACAGCCCACAGAGGAGTAAGCATGGGCACAGAATGCTGGCTGAAGGTTGGACAGGGGGACAGAAAACTGGGTGAGAAGGGGAATGGAATGGCGAAGCTGTAAAAGAAGGGCAGAGAAAGTGACACATAGATATAAAAAGGGTAGAGAGAACAATTCCATTACTTAGAGCAGCCTTTCCCAACCTTGGCCTTCCAGATATTTTGGGCTACAACTCCTAGCATTCCATACCACTGGCAATGCTGACTGGAGTTGATGGGAGTTGAAATCCAAAACATCTGGAGGGTACCAGGTTTGGGAAGGCTGTCTTAGAAACGTCTGTAGTCAAACAGCAGCATTATTTACCAGTGGAAGTATTCAAACTGTCTTCAAAGAGCACATTACAATAATCACATAACCTAGGTTTTTTATATAAGTGGGGCCTGCAACAAAATGTTGCAGTGTGGAATGCTTCTCTTCAGTGTATCAGGCAGCCAGCCAGCCAGACCTTCTTTCAGAATACTCCATTCTGTTTCCCCTCCTGCCCCTTGCTTTCTATTTACCACCTCCTAACAGACACTCAGCATTCTGTTACCACCTCACTGGGCTCTTTTGGATGTTTGCTGTAGCCTTAGGGTGTTTTTTTTTCTAAGCTGATCTAAGACATGTGTCATATGACACCAACATTAAAGCATCTGCATTGATTAACAGTTTATTTCCAGGAGCAATTCAAGGTGCTGGTTTTGAATTTCAAAGCCCCAAAGGGTGCTGATTACACCATGGAGCATTTTCTCCAATAAGATTCCCACCTTGAGCACTGCCATCTACCAAAGAAGCCCTATTCTAAGTTCCATTTCTTTTGAATTTTAGGTTAACATTTTAGAGACAGACTTCCCAAAATTGTGGGAGGAGCTCTGTCTACCTTAATATGCCGAGAACCTAATGCCATCCATTTAAAGAGAGGCTCCAGACAAGAAGATTCCAATAGTGACCATGGAGGAAAATCTAATTTGAGTGGAAAAGACCAAAATTTAGTAGAGGTCAGCAAATAGGCCCAATGGTACATAGCTAGATCCGGAAAACCGAACCCACCTTCATTAATTGGAAGTTGCATCCTTTTTAAAGATATTCTTGGTGGAGAGGAATGTTTACAGTTAACTGTGACAGCTGTCACGGCTTCAGCACAACATTTTGAAGGTGCTAAGGCAAAAATGCAACCTGCTAGGTCACTTGATTATCTTGATCAGACAGCAGGTAGGTAACAAGTATTTCTCAAATCACATGGAGGTTGCAACCCAGATATAATATTCCCAAGAAATTCTTAATTCTGGTTTCTCTTCAGATTGTATAAATCTTTCACCTTTTACATATATCTAAGCGCATGTGTAATCACCACCACTGTTATTGTTTAATTATTGTTTTAACATTTAAGATGCCTTGTATTTCATTTTAGAAAAAGGTGAGAAACAAACAGATAGATAAAAGATATTATTTTCTTTAAAAAAAATACTTTCAGGTTCATTGGATGCACTTTTAAAAATTTCTATTTAATTAAAAAAATTATCTGAACAATTGTTGAAATCGTAAGATTTCCATTCTAGGTTGCTAGGCCTAGATATTTTGCATGTCCATTCCATTTCACATTAAAACAAATAAAGTGAGAATATCTCATGTAGCTGTATGAATTCTTCCCAGTTACTTCATTGCATGGGCAGTATAGTGCAAGACACTGAATTAGAATCACAGCCCCAGTAGGAGTGTCGTTAAGGAGTGGCCCACCTGGGCACGGACCCGGGATCTTTTGAGCTGTCCTAATGACCATTTTTTAACATTTTCCCATTGACTTGCATTGGAAAACAGAAATTGCATTGGAAAACAGAAACAGCCATAACTTTTTTAGCTTATACATGACATTTGGAGAACTTGTAGCCCCCATGGATGTGATTGAACCTGCCCAATTTCAGGTAGTTAGTTCCAGTGGCTTTTGTGCTAGTCACAGCTAAAATTTGCTATTTTCAAGAAAATCTGTCAAAGCAAACAGCTATATATTTTTTTGTACTTCCACATACATGCATGGAATTTGAGGACCTAACAGCCCCTATGCAACTGACTGAGCCTGCCAAAGTTCAGACAGTTAGGTCCAGTGGCTTTTGTGCTAGACACAGGTAAAATTTGCTTTTTCAAGAAAATCTGTCATAGTAAAGAGCTATATATTTTTTTGTGCTTCCACATACGTGCATAGAATTTGGGGACCTGGCAGCCCCTATGGAGCTGACTGAGCCTGCCAAAGTTCAGACAGTTAGGTCCAGTGGCTTTTGTGGTACCCATGTGTAAAGTTTCCTTTTCTCAAAGGCTAAAACAAAAAGTAGAAACTGTCTAGCCACACAGAGGACTAGAGATCCTAATCAGAATGTATTTAAAGTGACTATGAGGTCACTATCCCTAATCTCTGGTGTAGGGTTTTTTTGAGGTGCAAAAAACCTCTCTCCCTCTATTTTTTTGTTCTTACATGCCCACTGTTGCAAGCTTGCTTGCAATGAAATTTTGAAGAGGGAGAAGGAAGGGAAGAAAGAGCTCCATGTAAAATACTGGTATTTCACACTGCATCTGATTTTACTGCCCCAAACTGGAACCTTTGGCTTCTGAAGAAGTTTAGTAGCTTCAGTACAGCAAAGGATCCAATCAGCCTCCACAAACTCCCCCCCTCCTGCTTTAATTTCTCCTAAACAGCTGTAGGACTCAAATTATTCCAAAAGGAGGGCTAGGACTATGCGGTGTCATGATCGAGGAACTGTTGAGGCTTTTAAATAGGTTCTACAGTTTTAAAAAGCTAGAAAAAGCCCTCAGCCACCTCAGAGTCGCAGAACTGTTGCAGAACTCAGAGTCAGAGAGACCACGGAGTGAAGGAAAAAGAGTTTTTCTTTACTTAACGCGCGGGCTTAAGGCTGGAATCACTTCCAAAGAGCCAAAAGCCCCGAGGCACATTAACACATTGTTTTTATAGACATTATGACACATATGAAACGGCTCCTCCTCTCCCTCCTGTGTGGGGTTGCAGTCCTCAACATTTCTTCTCCTAGCACCATTGTTTATAATACAAGAAATGGGTTATAGGGTAGCCATGATAAGCAGAGAACAGCAGAGAACATGATATACATATCACTATGACCTTAGCCTTTGTTGACATGATAAGAAATTCCTGTGTCTCGTCAGCTTACAAACATATATTTCAGAGAGCAAGAGCTCAGCAAGAACTTGAAGCATGAGACTGCATGAGGCTACTTAGTCTGACCCCCGATATGGCTGCTACATTCCCCCCTTAAATGCATAATTTTATTACACTTATAGCATTTCTGATAAGCGAATGCTCATAACAGTCTGCAAAGCACAATACAAAACTTTTTATAACATACATATCACTTAACCTCTTGTTGGGCTATTAGAGCGTAGAGGACGGCAGTTTTACCAGCCGAGACATAAAACAGATTGGTTAAACAGCGCATAAGACAAGGAATGCAAAGGCATAACAGTATCTCTATGAACAACACTGGTAGAATTAGGATGAACGATGCTTTACTCCAGTGATGTTAGCCAAGTGAAGCCAGTAATTATCAGCGAATCGCTGGGACAGACTTCCCCCTCCAGGGACAGACCCCCCTTTTTCACACCTTATTAAGGAACTATAATACAGCACCACTAACACTACAACATGCATATTTGATCTTCTTTGGGATCTGACCGTACGCTGGGCAGCTATTCATCTGGCTAGCTGCAGTAGGGTCTAGTCCCCTTCTTCAATTTTCTCCTGTTGCAGGTCTGACCGTATGCAGGGTGGACAGTCTCCCGGTGTGCCCACAGTAAGGTCTAGCCTGAGTCTTCTTACTGCTTTTTCAGAATAATTTTAAAGGATTTTTAGGATTTCTGGTCACAGTCCACTCCCCCCCCTTCCTCTCTTGACTCGTGTCCAATGTATCCAGGGTTTAACTCCAGCTACTTTCACAGCTGTGGGGGTGGAAAGTATAACAGTTTTTGGTCTTCTCCACTTGGGAGTTAAAGGGTCATTTTTCCACTTTTTAACTTCATCTCTTGGTTGGAAAGGATGAACTTCTGTGATGGGAATTGGGGGCTTATTTTCTAAGACAAAGCGACGCTGGGCTTGAAGAACTTTGCCCAGTGTTTGGACTTCTTGTTTATGGCTAGCATCTGCTTGCTCTTGATGCGATGTCAATTATGAAGTCAATGTCACGGCCCCTCACAGTCAATGTCATGGCCCCTCTCAAGCTGTCTTCTCTCTCGCCCGTTCTGGCTCTTTTGGTTTTCTCCTTTTTGTATTTGATTTATTTTATTTGGGCATTCATGCTACCAATGTCCATCTTGTCCACACTGGGCACACTGGTTCTTTCTTAAGAATCCTCTGCCTCTGCTGGGTCTTCTTTCATTTTTTCGTCCACATCTTCTTGGGCCTCTGGGTCGAGGGGGGTATACTGGCGATAGGCATCTAAAAGACGCTCTAAGTACACTCTGGGGCCTCGGTGGCACCTTGCAGCACTTTAGACACCTTGGTCATATTAACTGACTTCTTCATACTTGCCTTCATGGCTTCTAACAGCAGGGTTTGATACTGGGTGAGGCGCTCTAGCCCCGCTTGTGTTTTGGGATTCCAGCGGGGGGGGGGGTTACTTACAAGGAGATTTTATTGGGTAACTTACAGCACACAGGCGTACCTAATTGTTGGATCAGACAGCTTCTCTGAACCACGAACTATTGGGCTAAATGGGTTTTATAAAATACATCTTACCCATGAGGCAGCACAACACTAGCAAGCATTTTCAGCATAGGCTAGAAGTGTTTGGTTCTCAGGCACAGCTTCCTGTAAACAAACTTCGCTTCCCAGGCAAAGTGCTTGATAACACTTTTACTTATTAGTATGGAAAGAGAAATCTCTCTCTTTCTTTTGCTTTCTTTTTCTTGCTGATCTGCCTGTATTGCAGATCATGTTTCAAACTTTTTATATAAAACTTTCTTCTCTATGCACCAGCCTTATCTCTTCATTTGTCTTTTTCAAGTTAAACTCACTTACTTAAACTTTTCTGCCCTACACTAGCCCCAATGATGCACATTTGGGATAGGCTCTTCTCCTTCTAGTTACATTTGTTTCATCTTAAAGAACTATTACATTATTGTGGCTACTTTACCCCCAGGTAATAAGTCTATAATCAGCTGCTTTTAATTCACCCTGGGGGCAACTATGGCCACGCTTCTTCTCTACAAATGTTCTTTCTCTTTGCCTCTTGCCTTTTCTTTCTTCTTCCCCCCCCCCTTTCTCTATCTGTCTGCCACTTTCTCTATTTCTCTGTCTTTTCTACTTGTCTCTGTCTTTCTCTACTTGTCTCTGTCTTTCTCTACTTGTCTTTGTCTTTTCTCTTGTCATCTATTGGGAACCACACTCAGTATCATTTGGAGTTGCAACTAACACTAATCTGCAAATGTCACATATATTTTATGATATCTAAGAAATCATAAAATATACACAACAAACTTTTTTTGCAATTTAACACAATGAATGGAAAACACTTTTTGCATGGTAAGGCATGATGGAGCAGATCCAGCAATTATACTGCTCCTCTGGCTGCATGCTCAGGGCTCATCAAAATCAAGGGATGGGCATACTCACACACGCAAAGAGTTTTAGGTCACCATTTTTGCATTGGCAACTTTATGCTGCATGAGTTCTAGCAGAAGGAAATTTAAAAGTCATAGATCAACTCAGCCTGTTGTACACTGAGCTGACTACAACACAGACACACAGTCTACAGCAATGAGAGTTCAAGTTTATGAAAAGCCTTACAGCACTGTGAAAAGGGGGGAAGCTCTCGGGGCTATTTATCACTAGACAAGCTAGCCAGGGATTTACAATCTCTCTCTCTCTCTCTCACACACACACACACACACACACCTCTTTTCTTCTCTTCCCCTTCAACTTGGTACACGAAAGCAAAGTGCCGAAACTCAGGACGCTGGGGGGTGATGGGCATCACCTTATACTTGCATTTTTCAGGCAGCCATTAATCTTCTTCGGGGAGGCAGTGGGGTGATTTGCAGGACTTCAAAGGCAAGCTTCACAGTTTGTTTGTATTTGTAAATCCCAAGCTTAAAACAGGACACGATGAGGTACAGGGCAGCCAAATCTTTGCTTTGGCATGGGCAACAAATAACTCGGGTCAGCTTTCTTCGCTGGGGTGATACAAACAGGAAAACAGTCTTAATTTAAAGTTGTAACATTACTGACAGTGTCAGCTAGCTAGCTACACAGATTTCACTGTTTTTTTAAGACAGTTACTCCAATATCTTTTTTTCTTCTCAATCAGGTTGGGTCTTCCAGCTTACACAGTTTATTGCAGCTTCCAGGAGCATGGTAGTAGCGTGATTTTGGCTTGGCCAGGAACATGCTGTCTGGTTTCTTGGTCTCTTCAGCACACACACTCAGACAGTCTAACACTGGACACTTAAATTAGTGAGATTTCTTCATTGCAGGGAATCCCACGGCCAAAGCTTAACGGTTACGCTCTTCAGAAATCATATAGCTGATGGTCTACAGGCTCTATGAAATTCTAAGACAGTTCAAAGCTAAACACAGCTACTTTGACAGAGATCTTCATCGTGGTCTTTCCGCTTTATTCTGCCTTGGGACAGTCTTATGGCACACTTTCTACTCGAAGAGGGGTCTAGCCTGTGCCCTGGGGGTGATTCTTTACCTTTATTCTATTTTGCGCCTTTATCTTTTGGGTCTTCATTTTCAGTTTCCATTTCTTAGGGATTTCATCTTAATTAGGCGAGGTGATGATGTTGCACAAATCAGAACGTTGTGGGCAATTCTCTTGCCCCCCCTCCCGGTGCACTAGGCTAACGGCTACTTCTTCGGCCTCACACTCCCACGCTTTGTTAAAAGCCAGGCTGTCCTGCAACATTTCTCTAATTAACAGCCTCAGATCTTGTGTTTTTTTTCTCTCTCTCTCAGCTCGGCCTTGAGCTTTTTGCTGTCTCCTCTCTCTATTCTGAATCCTTTAAAAAAAAATATTTTTCCTTTTTTTTTTAACATACATCTCAAAGGGGTGCAAGTCTTGATTCCCCCACTTCCCATAGCCTCCCACTTAAGATGAAGATGGACACAAAGAGGGAAGGGGATTGGTCAGCGAGTAAGGGGTCTCACTGACCGGCACAAGAGGAATTTTTACACCACGCACTTTGCTACTGGCCTGGGCACCCGGATAGTCAACGGTATGCAACAGAAACCGCAGTAGCCACTCACACAATCATCAATTTCACCACTTCATTCATATGTCCCTGCCACTCACTTTCCCACTTTTCCACTACAGCGAAGCAGTTTCCTCAGCGCCTTGCTGAGTATTAGTGCCTGCTCGGGGGAGTGATCAAGTCCCCCCTTCCACCCCCAATCGGGTGGGTCACCTTTTGTATACATATACTAACACTGACCTTCTTCATAAGGCGGGGCCCTCTTTTTTTCTGCCCAGTGGCCTTTCTCCTAAAGGCGGGGCCCTCTTTAACACTTTAACACTTCCAAAGAGCCAAAAGCCCTGAGGCACATTAACACATTGCTTTTATAGACATTATGACACATATGAAACGGCTCCTCCTCTCCCTCCCGTGTGGGGTTGCAGTCCTCAACATTTCTTCTCCTAGCGCCATTGTTTATAATACAAGAAATGGGTTATAGGGTAGCCATGATAAGCAGAGAACAGCAGAGAACATGATATACATATCACTATGACCTTAGCCTTTGTTGACATGATAAGAAATTCCTGTGTCTCGTCAGCTTACAAACATATATTTCAGAGAGCAAGAGCTCAGCAAGAACTTGAAGCATGAGACTACATGAGGCTACTTAGTCTGAACCCCAATATGGCTGCTACAACCTCGTAAAGTTAATGTAAGTACGTGCAATCCTTACAAACCCTCCACAGCCTCCTAAATTTCTCTGAAGTACTACCTCTCTGAAAGGAGCCACTTGGCTTAGGGAATTCTCTCTACCCACCCCACCCCCTGTGCATTTCAAATCACCATTCTTCTTTTCTTCTTCCTTCCCCTATCCTGTCCTTTTGTTCTCTTCTTTATTCCACCCAGAGCATATCTTGGGGAATTCTTAAAGAGAATTATCTTCGGTGGGCAAGAGAAGTTCTGAATTGTATTTGACTTTATACAAACAGACAAGAGGGTTGGTTTTTCTCCTTCTCACTCAAGTCTTTGAGAAAAGCGGGCTCATATGGTTGCAGAGAAGCAAATCTGGGGCTGTTTTGTTTGTCAGTTGCCATTATCCAGCAATAGGAAGGGCTGTAGCTCAGTGGTAGAGCACATGTTTGGTATGCAGAAGGTCGCAGGTTCAATCCCCAGCATCTCCAGGTAGGGCTAGGAAAGAATCTGGCCAGAAACCCTGGAAAGCTGCTACTGCCAGTCAGTGTTGACAATACTGAGCTAGATGGACCCAGGGTCTGACTCAGTATAAGGCAGCTTCCTATGTTCCTATGAACAGAAAGCTTTAATAAAAATAGGAGTTTGGGGTTTGTTTTTTAAGTGGAGGGGAGATAAATCCTGCTAATCTATGCAACCCTATGTACTTAGAAGCCCCATTATGTTGAATGAGGCTTACCCTCAGGGAAGTGTGCATAGGATTCCAGCACAGCTTACTTTTGCAGGGAGGTTTGCACCCTGACGTTCTGCATGTTTACTCAGAAATAAGTCCTGAGTTGTGAGCATGGTACTGCAGGCTTAATACAGTGCCTGTCCAATTCCGTCTAATGAATTGACTACCCTTTCAGCTCAGTCCTATGCATATTTTGTCATTTGTGTGCGTGTGTTTTTAAATTTTGCACGAATTCTGGCTTCTGTGGTGAGGGAAAGGCGATTGGTACATGTTCAGAGTTTCTCCATAACTTAACCCTGGTTTTGAAAACAGACTCCTTGGCTGAGTCCAGGTGAAGTCTTGGCACAAATGAAGTTATGGGGAGGAAGATACAATGAGAGCTTGTGCATAACAAGGAGGAGGTAGAGAGGAGTTGCATGAAACAAGACATGTTTTTATGAAGAGTTGCGGGAGGATGGTAGGATGAGGAGGGATGGTTGCATGGAGGGGAATAGAATTGGTAGGGGAGAATCTAAGTGCCCAATGGTGAAAGAAAAACATTCTGCACATGCTCAGAGGCACTCTCTATTTAAGAACATAAGAAGAGCCGTGCTGCATCAGACCAAGATCTGTTTAGTCCAGCATTCTGTTCACACAGTGGCCAACCAGATGCCCACAGGAAACCCACGAACAGGACATGAGTGCAATAGCACCTTCCCACCCACGTCCCCCTGCTGCTAACATTGGTGAAATGTAAATAAATTCTAGTAATTCTAAATTTGCATGCATGTATATCCTTCAGCAACTTTGCAGGTTTCTTGCCTGGGGGACACCTCTAATGACCTGTGCATTTTCATACAAACTTACCCAAAAGCTATTGGGGAAGGGATGAAGGGAAGGCAAAGCAAATTGCACCCTCCCCCAAACTGGACAACTCACCTTCCACATGAACTGCTGCACCTATCCTTCTGAAACTTTGCTGGTTTCTTACCTAGGGACAACTCTAGGCTCTCTGTAATTTTCAGAACAATGGTCCACAAGGAAAATAGGGAGATAAGTATGTCCTCTTTTGGAGACCTCAAAATGTCAAAGCCACCCTTGCACCACCACCCCCAAAGGTGATCATTCTGATATTTGGCAGACATTATCTGCTCCGATGGGGCAATGAACCCTGAACATTTTATCCAATTCTTCCAAGTAATAAAAATGTTATTGGCAGTTCCCTTTAGAAGGAAATCAACATATATTCCTGCACTTATTTTTCTGACATTGGGCAGGTGTAATCCCCTTCTAGGTGGCTCTATGCCTGAAATTATCATCCAGTTCTGACCAAGAGAAAAAAGTTACAGGTTTTTTTTTCTAATTTCCCATAGTAGTCAGCAGGAAGTATAAACACTCGTTTTTCAAAACCTTTACTCAGGTTTGGTGCTGAGCTGAAGTGGACCAACTACAAATTGGCCAGAGCAGAAGTGGGATGTTTTTCAAAACGTTGAATAGGGGTGTGAGTTGAAGTGGGGTGGGGGGTCAGTGCACACTTCTTATGTATGTATGTAATCTATATACACATGCAAGCACACCACATGCATACCCCCCCACACACATATATAGAAGAACCTAGCAATGCCCCTGAGCCTCAGCAAGCATATCTACAGAGAACCATATCATAACATTATACTCATGATGAACTGACTTAACCAGAACTCCTCAAAGCAGCAAATTACACTTGACTCTACTCGCTTGTACTGAATGTCTTTCTGTTGTTGTTTTTTCCTAAAGCATGTATGGTCCTATAGCTTGGAGGTCTCTTGGCAAGTTTGCCATGTTTCTTTAATATAAACAATATTATGTATCCAACACCTACTGAGTTCTGATAGGGGTCAATGATGTGGAAATCAAACCCGCTACATATAACATTGCAAACATCTACAAAATTATTCTATGTCTTACATAACTGCTTCCAAGAATAACATCTGGAAAACTGTATTTTAATGCTGAAGTGTAATGTTCCCAAACTTCTAATAGTTGAGGCACACCTTTTTTCTGAATTAAAATTGAAAGTACGTTTCATATTTATTTTTGAAAACAAGCCCACCTTGTATGTTTATGCTTCCAGATTGAAAGGAGGCAAGTCTAGAATAGCGACTCATACAGAGATGCAATCAGCATCCTTAGTTGGGGCCTAGAGGTATTTGTGGAAATAAGGATGGTGCTAGAGAATAACACTTTGCACTGCAGCATGCCAGTCCCCCAGTTAAATTTCCTTTCTTTAAAAATCTTTAAAAAAATTAAAATAAGATGGGGCAGGGAGCATGATGCATGCTGAGTGTGGTCTCTGCAGGTACACTGGTGCCCATGGGCACCACTTGGAGACCCCAGGTTTACAAGGTAAGGCTCCCAACACATTCTGTTGACATTTTAAAATGAAATTAAACAGATGAAATTAAAAACAACACACCTTAGCAGTTGATCTTCCAGGCCAGATCTGGTAACAGTGAAATTGATTATTGTTACTTTGATACAGACCTGTAGAAGAAACACAAGAGAAAAGTGGCTTCAATGCCAAAATATATTTTATATGAAAAAAATCCAAAATTAAATTATGACCTTAGGGCCATTCAAAAGCAGCTGAATTATAAAAATCCCCCAAATAAAATATCCTGACGTGTTTTGGGCAGGAATGACATTTTATATGACTAGTATGTATTCTCAAATTCTTTTTAAAGGAAATATATTAATATGCTTGAAGATAACAGTCTCAGTGCAATCATATGAATCTTTACTGACCAGTATGTCTCACTGGGCTTAATGGAACTTAAAAAGGTAAAAAAAAGGTAAAAGCCAGCGTGGTCCGAAGATGCTTCCGTGGTCATATGGCCGGCATGACTGAACACCGAGGTGCACGGGACACTGTTACCTTTCCCACCAAAGCGGTACTTATTTATCTACTTGCAATTTCTTGCTTTTGAACTGCTAGGTTGGCAGGAGCTGGGACTGAAGATGGGAGCTCACTCCGTCATGCGGCACTAGGGTCTCGAACTGCTGTCCTGCTGCCTTCTGGTCTGCAGTTCAGCGTCTTAACCACTAAACCACCGCGGTCCCCAATGGAACTTAATCCCAAGTAAATGCATGCCCCCTTTGAAACTCGTACAGTGCAATCCTATGCATGTTTGCTCAAAAGTAAGCCAAACTGAATTCAGAGAGGATTACTCCAAGGTAACTGTGCATACATCGTAAGCGTAACATTATACCTCAGGCAAGTAGTGTGGATTTGGCATTTTTGTTGTCATGTAGAACCTAAAGTTTTTGTCATAATCTATGTCAGAATCTCCAAGGCGAATGAGCAGTCTTCCACCCGAAACAAAAGTTTGCTTCAAAAGAATGGGTTCCAGAGCTGGGTCAAGTGTTTCTCTAAGCTATTAAAATGAGGAAAACATATGTGATGCATTTTACATCTTATGGTTATCAAAAATACTTCAGTTAAAGCGCACAGACTCATAAGTACCTGTTGTGTCTAGTAAGAATAATATTCTCTTGTTCTTCTCCATTTCCTGCCTTTTGAATAACATATAGGATTAATTGTTAATTTTTTTTTGCACAAACATGTCTATGGATTGGGTCCAAAGAACTGTGAGCAGGAGGAAAATAGCTGGTAGTTCTGTTCTACAAATATATGTGCAAGAGCTTGCATAAGTGTTTGTCCAGTTCTATAATACATAACTTCTATAGTAGTTATCATGTTTGTGCAAATGGAAGAATAACTTTTGATTTAGTTTCATTTTTCTAAAGTAAAGCAGCTCTTCTATGAGTGGAAGACACCTTCCACATGCAAAAGCCAATGACCTTAGTAGTTAGAGTGTTGGACTGGGAGTTAAGAGCCTGGGTTGTAGTCCCCACTCGGCCAAGAAGTTCATTGAGTGACTTTGGGTCAGTCTCTCAGCCAGTTTGGATGACCAAATAACCCACTGTAACTTATTTAAACCACGGTGGGTTATGGCGCATGCCGTCAGCCATTTTGAATATTCAAGCTGTGACCACAGCTTGTTGTGTTGTCTGAACCCGGCGGGGGTGAGTTGTGTGAGAGTTAAACAACCCTTGCAGAATCCATTGCCTGTATTAGAGTTATGTGAGCTTTGTTTAACCCTCTCACAACACATCCCTGTGGTGTTCAAACAACACAACAAGCCATGGTTGTAGCTTGAATTTTCAAGATGATGCCCATGGGTGCCACAATTCATCATGGCTTAAATAAGCCACAACAAGCTGCAGGATTGTGCGAACCTGGTCACTGACTCTCAGCCTAACCTACCTCACAGGGTTATTATGAGGATAAAATGGAGAGGAGGAGGATCATGTATGCTATCTTGGGCTCCTTGGAGGAAAGGCATGATATAAATGTAACAAATAAATAATAAATACATACATAAATGTGCAGCAGTGTATCTAAACCTTTATGTCTTAGGAATTTAACAAGAGAGTAAATTTAAGGATAACTGAAATAATGCAATAGCAACACTAGGTTCTATTCTAATCTCACGAAATTATGAGTATACCCTAAAATTCATGCTCATTATAGATGTTTGGTTAGCACTACTTCTTTACAGTACAGCGAAAAAAGCAGTTGAAATGTCAACGCTACTTAATATCTGTCAAAGTTGAGCCAGAGGCAGCTGTCAGAGGGTTACTGAGTGTTATGCCAGGGACTCAGAGCTGGGAGACCAAGCCGAGTCAGAGTTGAGGTGGCTCACCACATGGGGCAAGCTGCAAACAGAGGAGGGGATTCCCAGTTGTAGCCCAGGAAGTTTCTGAAAATGTCTCCATGATAAAAATGGTCAATCAGAATATGTATGTAAACAATCCCCATCATGAGCTTGATGCAGAATAGCAGCGAAGACCGTAAGCTGTCAGGCTTGGGAAGTGCCCAGCACAAATCTCACCTCAGCTATGAGCTGACTAGGTAGTCTTCAGCAAGCTGTTTCAGGCTTAGCCCCACTGCAATATGGAGGCAATAATACTGCCTGCCATATAGAGCTGCTGTAAGGCTTATTGAAATGATTATGTGAAGTACTTTGAACAATCAAAATGTTATATATACATCCTAATTATGACTAAGATGTCAACAACCAAGCATATAATGAAGGCTTCAAATGCTCTCTGCTTGGTAGTTTGGTAGAAACAAGGGTTTCAGCAGCCACACCAGAACCCTTTGTAGATTTTCAGATATTAAATAATCACATCAGTGAAAGGCCACTGTTGTAAGCAAAAGTATATAATACATAACACAAAATTTAAAAATCTAAAATGTATCATCTTAAAATCGGATAACCAATCATCACAGATTGCAGAGAAAGGCAAAAATGGTAGGAAATGGCTATAGTTCTTTTTGTTACAATTAATTCTAGTTCTTTAACAATTAGGCCTTGTATTTTGCAAGATATATATATCTCGCAAAATATACATGCAAATATATATATATATATATATATATATGTGTGTGTGTGTGTGTGTGTGGTGTGTGTGTTGTGTGTGTGTATAGAGAGAATTATGTAAAACCACTTTACACACACACACACACGAAATACATTTCATATGATAGAACTTAGATATTTATTTAATGTATTGCTTAGCTGTCTTTCAAAGTAATGAATAACCAGATAATCACAAACCACACTTCTAGACTTTAAAAAAGAACCTGTTTGTTAAAAAAAATTGAATTCCTGGCTGCCAACATTTTTGGTTCCAGTCCTGCACGTGGCAGGATACTTCAGATTTCTAGTTGTCAGCATCAAATTTTTAGGCGCTTTGATGAAAGTTAATTAGGATACTGCCAGCCTTGCTGCCATACTCCAAATCCTGATGGGTGCACTGGTGAGGGTTTCCTCTTGTCCGTTTTTCATCACCTTCAGTCATCTCTCCCCTGCCCTCCCCTTATTTCATCATGATCTGCCACTGCCCCCTTTCCAACCCTCCATTCTCAATCTCCTGTCCTTTTTCTTGAGGCTTCCATTTCCTCAATGATGAGCTTTCTGGTTTCTGTAACTTCTTGCTTTCTTTGTCTTTATCTTCTCTTTGTCCCATTTAAGTCACTGCTCAGGTCACATCCTTTATTCCATCTGAAGTACTGGTCTGTCTGACCTCTCTCTCTCTGACCATAACCTGGTCTCCTTTTAAACCTGCCACTCCACATGATTTGCACTCTATTGATCAATCTTTGTTGCCTTCTGCTCTTTCCTCTCAGCGTCCGTCTTTATGATCTCTTGACTCTATGCTATCTTTTCTTCAGTCCCTCCCTTGACCCTTCTCTATACACTTTGGCACACCTTTCCTGCTCTTCCATTCTCCATTCCTATATCCATGCCTTCTGCAATACACCCAGCACACACAACTATTTGTCAGGCTGCATGCCTCTCTTGCTTCAGCAGATAGCACGGAAATCAAAAGTTCTGGATACTAATTACAGCTCAGAGGCTAACCATTAAAGGTCCAGGGAAATGTTCAGTCCCTGAGCTAGCCCATAAAATGCAGGTCAGGGAAGCTTCTGAGTCTTGGCAACAAAGGAGCTATGCACTCCCTGAGTTTGTCTGATCGGGTTTGGAATATCTGTGACCTGAATGAGATCAAGCTTAGGCACAGTCCCTTTATATACTGTTTCTAAAACTTCTCCCTAGCTCGTGTGAATGTAGTTAGGGATGGTGGTGCAACAAGGGGTCTTACGAGTCAGATGGACTAAGAAGAAGGTTTATGGAGAGCAGAGGCAGAAGCCATTGAAGAATCCAAATGGAATGTAAAGATGAGGTGGGGGCCAGATCTTACAAACAGTAATACACATGGAAGAGGAGAAATCTGCTTCCTGCTGCCTTTAACAATCCAGTTGCCAGCTCCAATTTTTTAGGTGGATGATAGCTACTAGGTTACTGGATTTTTGTATCCCTGCTTGCACATTACAAAGTAGTGTTATCATGGAGTACATTCAAACTTTCCCAATGACAATAAAAATAAAGAACCAACAAAATAATAGTTTCAGAAGTATGGCTTCTAGCTTTAATTTATCAGTCAATGTGTGTAATTTTCAATCACAGTATAAAATCTGCATCTGATTAATCAGTGGAGCTGAAAACAAGCAAGGACTCTAAGACCTAGAGCTCTTCATGGATCTGCTGCTATATAGATTGCACAGAAGTGCTGTCTCCCTCCTCTTTACTTCAGATTTGATGATAAAGAAACATAAAGATGACTTCTCTTTGAAATTTGCTTCTAAAGCTAGTGCGTAGTTTGCATTTTAAAATGAAACTATTATGGCTTTCTTTCAAGTAGTTAGTCAAAGACAGCCAAAACTGACAGTGCTCTGTGGAAATCATTACTAATATTATATTTTAAGGCTGTAACCCTATACCTGGGAGTAAGCCCCATTGAACTCAATGGGTCTTACTTCTGAATAGACAGGTATAGGATGCACTTTAAATGCACTGGATGCACTGTAGATCTATTAAACTGAGCAGCCATGATTCAGTGCCCCTCACTTACATGGGCTTTCCATAATCCTATATGAGAAGAGTGTGCCACAACTTTGCTTCTCATCGAAGGCAACAAGGCAGTGCCTGCACATGCAAGGCTCTGGGCAGGCAATCAGAGCCTGTGGATTATGTCTAACAGCTATATAAAAGGAAAAAGAGATACAAGATTAACATATTTTGACACAAAAAGATCCAAACCTCTTCTAGAAGAACAGGCAAGCCCAGACGAATAGCATTCTCCAGAGTACGCAGGAAACCAGAGTCAGTAAGCTTAATTATCTTTAAACCACTTTTTGTTTCTTTATTTCTTATCCAGCGGTTTGCCTGTGTATTAAATTAAGTTATAATTAAGAATGATGGTGAATGTCAAATCATACTAGATTAATAGATGTTTCAATCAAAAACATTTCCAAAAAAATTCAAATCGTAGAAAAATTCAAACTTTATACTTCTCTCTAATTTTCCCCATCCTTCTAGGAGTGGTGTATCAACACAGAACAATGTTTGTCCTGTTCTGTTTGATATGACAATTACGAATAGGGTGGTTCTGGGGTGGAGCAGTATTTGACTTTTGAAGTCTAGAAAAGTAGCCCATCCTCAAGGCGGGAAAGGCACATTCTCAAACTGAAACCACCTTGTGCAAAACAGTCCTCCAAAAAGTTGCATCTGCGGATGAGTAAGCATCAATGTGATAATGTATAATAAAGATATGTAGAGATTTCCATGTGATTTCACATTAAATTGCTGGAGGGACAAGACCTGTAAACCACTGAGGTTGCGGTTCCCCTTAGGGAATGGGCTGTAACTCTGCTGAGGGGTAAACATCCTGTAGCCCTATATGCCTAGCAAATGCAATTTTCTGTAGCCTACATCCATTGATGGAACTGAAAACCTTCTTCCCCCTCAAGCCCTGTCAGAAGGATAAGAATATAGACTCCATTTCCTGACACCTCTGAGTCCTGCCAGTGTAGAAAATAAGTATCCCCTTTACATCCAGACAATGCCACTCCCTTTCCTTCAGATGTGAAGGATTGGACAGAAGAAAGACAATACAATCTCCCCCAACCTATAGAACAGAGAATTAAGTTTGAGGATAAATGATGGGTCCAGTCTTAGGGCCACCTTGCCCTTGTGGGAGGTGTACAGTTTTGTACTGATGGAGCGTGATTTAGCTCAGAAACCCTACAGGTTGATGTGATCCCTACCAAGATGGCCATCTTAACAGACAGGTAGCCAAATGCCCTATGGACAGACCAGAGAGAACCACATTCAAATCACATGTGGGCAAGCAGTGAATGGTGGGAGGGTTCAGAATGCTTACAACACCTTTAATCATAATGGTTTTTTAGCAGAAGGCATAGACCGTTAAGCTTCTGGAGGTGACCTCCAGCCACTTGCTGCTCCTGGTAGATTCTGTGGCCAACCATATGTCTTGAGCCACTGCAGCATGGAGATGTGCCACCCAACTGAGAAGTCTCATGTCTGATGTGATCAACAGGTGCATTAGTTCCCTAGGAGATGTTCCTGCCATCAGGCAGTCCAGGGCCATCTACTACCTGAGCTTCTGGCAAAGATGTTCTGTCAGGTCAAGCATATATGAATCTTCCATGCAATCTGGGCCTGGTAGGGAAAAAAGCTTGGAGGGGGTGGGGGGGAGGCTGGCACGCAGTGGTCACATCTTGACAGATCACCTGCGGGTCCAATAGTTTTGCTAGCATCATCAGGTCTGCATGACTGATAAAAGTATGAGTATGAAGTTGGTTACTTTCAAGACCTTCTGTATTCACTCTTGTGAAAGGAACACCCTATATGGAATCATTCTTCACTCCCATGTAATGGATCTGCTGGAGTGAGGAGGCTCTTATCTAAGCTAATCACTACCCCATACTACCATTGGCATGTGGGGGTGTGTTGAATGTCCTGAACCCCCCTTGTTGGTAGCTGGGGAATGTGGAGATAGGTTTTGGGCAGGTTCATTAATGCCAGGAAATCTCTGTTGTTGATAGATGCTAGTGTCAATGTTAAGGTTTCCATTCTGAAATGTCCCTGTTTCATCCAATGCATAGAGGCACTATTAAAAAAAATGAAGTAGACCCTGAATCAAAGTTGGTCTCTGTGGACAGTTTTGATTGCTTTGATCAAAACTGTCCACAGATTGTCTTATCCAATCTGAGTAAGGCGTTGGTTTGCAGATAAGACTGTGGCATGCATGCTTCAGAGGGCTCCTTGCCCGAGGCTCCTAATGAACCTACTTTTGTGAAGCCTCTCCTGCTCCATAGCACACCCTTCAGACAGTGTCTCCAATTCCCAATTCCCAATTCCCAATGGTGGACTCTCTCCACTCTATTGCAAAGTGACAAAGACAGCCTCCGATTGTGGTGGAATGGTGAGCTGCCATGGCATCATGCGTAATATGGTCTATATCTGCCTCTGGAGTTGGAGGAACTTTGGTTATTGATTGATCGGTTGAGGTCCCTTGGTCAGTTGCTAAGTGGATTTGTAGTTTCTGATGGTTCTATGACAACTGGAGCTTCTGAAGTCATGAAAGGAATGTGTCTTGGCCAACATTTTCTCTTCCTTCTTCTGTAAGGCATTCTATCTGTCCTTTGTTTTCTCTAAAATGACACCCAGAGATTCTCCAAAGAGCCTGAACCCATGAATGTGTTGTTAGTGAAGTGTGGTTGGGAGTTTGGGTCCACTTCCTAGTAATGAAGCCAGGTATTTCTGTGAATGGAGACAGTACAGACCATGGTTCTCCTTGAAAATTAGATAGGGATAGGATGATCTTGCTGAGTTCATCCTTTCTTTTGGCAGACTCACCTCTCCAGAACCTAAATTACTGGCTCTGAAAAAATGGACATCGGCTGTAGAGGTTCTTAGACCAGCTGAGGAAGCCTCAAAGCTTTTACTGGGACTAACCGTTATGCTTTTGTTGCACTGGTCTCTTGGAAGAACTATGGGGCCACTGAAGGCAGCCACTAATGCATTTATGAAAGGATCTATCGTCAAGTGACAAAGCATAAAATTTTGAGACAACTCCATTGCTTGAGTGTTGTAGCAGGTAATGCCCATTAATTTTTAGTTACCTTGTCAAAGCCTTAGGGAGAGGTATCAACAAAGGTTTGGAATCCCCTTGTGGGAAAACCAACCTTGGTACCTTTCAACTGACTGCTAGAGGAGGCCTTCCCTTCAGTCTGCCCTTCTGTTTGGTCTAAGACCTTTTAAAAGACTTTGGGATGGAGTTTAGGGAACAATTCAGGTGAGCAAGGCACCCTTGTCCCTATTCTTCAGCAGTTTCTTCCTCTGAAAGTTCCCTCTATTCCAGGGAGGAGGGCTTGATCAGATTATTCCAAAAGGGCTTTTGAGTGATCTGAGAGGGCATGTAGATGTATGAATCTCCTGGATAGCCTGCCTTTGTCTTTTGCAGAACAAGTTGGCTGGCTGACAACCTACCTCTGAACAGCTAGAATCTCTAAGGTGTGGGTACAATAATTCTCTACTTGTAAAGGACTTTGCAGAACCCAGGGAGTGGAATCTGTTCCTGCTCCTCCCCCTATTTCTTGACCTGCTGTGGCTCTTAAGACTTTTTGTTTTTGTGTCATTTTGAATCAACTTTGCCCTCTCCTGCAATGTTGGGCCCTCCTCCACATCAGCTTGGCCAAGTTGAAGACCTCCTTAGCAGTAACTCACCTTGCCCAGCCCAGGAAGTTTGCTTGGGCTCATCCCCAACATATCAGGCCTGACAACTCTTCCACAGAAGCACCACCATACTCACTGTACCTTTTTGTGTGAGGGAAGCAAGCTACAGAGGTTGCTGTTGCTGGCCCCCAAAGTACAGGGAGTGTCCTGTTTTCTCCTCCAACATGGTGGCCATGAGAATGGAGGATTTTGTAAGAAGCATCTGATGGGAGCAGCTGACCACATTGCTATGACCAGGTGGGATGCAAGTTCTCTCATCCAGCCCCAAGATGGGAAGGAGAGTATTGTAGCAGCAGGTGAGGCATGTGATGGAGAGTCATTTCAATAGTCACAATAGCAGTGGATTCCCCACCCATGTGTGGGCAGCTACAAGGGCAAGAAAAGGCAAATTGTGTCCTTCGGATCACTGCTTTGGTCAGAACACTGCCAAGGCTTCCTGATCTGCCTATCTGAGATGGGGGAAGGGAGAAGAAAAAAGAAGAGGTTTTCCTGTAAAAGAACCTTTTTGGCAAAAAGCTCTGCCTAGACCCTACTATCTGCTAACCAGGCAGGGTTGACCTGGGAGCTGAAAAGAAGTCCCTCCCCTCTTGCATGATTTCCTGCCAATAGCCCGGATTAATTACCAGAAGTGGTGCTTCTCAAAAGTCAAAGACAGCTCCATCCTGGAATGGCCAGAGAAAAACCACATCATAAAAGAGTGGTATGTGATATCACTGAGTTAGAAAACATGCAGTATGAGAACACTATGGGTGGTTCCAAAGAACTGCAAGTAGAACTCCACTAAAGCCTTCTTGCCTCCTGCTGCAGCTTCTTCTGCCCTCTGAAAAGTCCCTCCTGAGAGTTATGGGACGTTCTGAAAAGGTGTGAACAATGGCATGGGAGTTGCAGCAGGAATGGAGACTCAGCAAAAGTCAGAAGGGAACTGCACAAGGGGCAGTGCCATTCCCCATGCAAAGGCCCTCTTGATCACAGCATACATATGGTACATGGCAATACAATCCTAATTCACCTGCAAACGTAATTGATTAGCAAACTTTAAAAACAGGACTCACAAGTAAGGCTACTATCTATGTAAAGTTATGTTTGGCATAAATTAGTCTGGGTTCCTTGACTTCTGAAGATTAAAAAAAGTGAATGATAGGTGGCAGAGATTATAATTAAACACAGTAATCCTGACTGTATTCCAAAGATATCATATAACACTCATGTTTTCCAAAAATACCAAGTGATATTTGTGACATACTCATATGTCTGCTGTGAATAATTGCTTAAAACAAAACAAGACTAAATATTCTTTGAAGTGAGTACTTACCTGGTCTTGGGGATCAATCATGAGTGGCCAGCGTCGCCCCTGTGTAACTAGAATGCCATTCTCAGTGGAAACATAGTCACGTGGTAATCCATCAGTGTTCCACTGTCTAATTTCATAGGGATCTCCCAAAATATTTATAAGACTGAAGTCAGAACTAATTGGAATGTCTAGATCCTGACATTGTTTGATCCAGCAATCTATTAACTGAGATAAAGGAAAGAAACAAGGAAGGGTTATTTTTGGTTAATCTATCAGCCCCACAACTTAATTTTTATGGGCATCAATAAAGCAAAGGACCAATAATGAAACTGTGAAACCTTACCAACCCTCAGACAACTGGCTGAGCTACAATGACATCGCAGAAAGTTATGAGTCAGAAATATCACAGAAGGCCTAAGGGTAGAAGGATCTGTGCCTTGTTGGTGAGGACAGGCAAAGTGAATAGGATTGGATTTCTGATTCTTCAAGAATATTCTGCTCATCTTTAGGGCTCTGGCTTTTGTAGGGAAAAACCAAGCAGAGTTGCAATTGGGATACCAACCACTTGGAAGAGTACTGCTGGTGGGAAAGTGTGAGCAGAAGTGAGAAGGGTTGAATTAGAATAAGCTGATTAGGAAAATATATGTGTGTGCGCGTGTGTATGTATATCCACTTGTTTTCGTAGGCTTCCACTTTTAGAATTTTAAAATTTCTGCCAAAAAATATTAGTATATCATAAAAACTTTACCTCCTATTAAAAATATCCCCATCTGTAAATAAACATTAACCTTTTTAGCACATAAAGAAAACAGTTACTTGCCCCAGTTCATCAGGTGGAAATACATGTACAAATGGGTACTGTGCATATGTTTCCCGTGGCTGAAAAAAAATCTGAGGAATTGTGGCTGCACATTTAATGCTATCAATCATCTGTCTGGGGTGAGGTAAGAATTCCCCATCTCATCTTTCCCCCATAAAACAGATGATTAGCAGCATTCCAGTCTATATGGCCTGAGCAGGATGCACTCAACACTAACTCCTCAGTCACTCTTTTCAACCTGGGAACTGTTCACACAGCTTCCATTTACACATATTTTTCTTTCTTTTCGATCTAGGCTACTGTTTGTAGATACATCCCATCAGTGGATAACCAGTTCATTAAGCCGCTCTTGACCACTGGCACTGAAGGAGAGGGGGAATCACAATTCGGCAGGAGCAAAGGGCCTATTGTGCAGAGTTGTCCCAGTTCTCCAAACGTAGCAAGATTGTTTTACATTTATTTGGAGGATTGTGTTTGGTCATAGTATGTACAAGTACTTCAATGAAGTACACTATTTTTACAATGAAATAAAACCCAAATACATATGGATAAAAGTCATGGTATAGAGAAGGGGGGGCAGGGTTGTTACTTACCAATTGTCTATAATGTGCTGTAAAAGCTCCATAATAGGCTACACAAGCCGCAGCTATGAATACATTTCCAGTGATATTTGAAATCTCTGCCTCAAAATTCAAAATACTCTCTTCCCACCGGACCTGTTCGTCTCCTAATGCAGCTGTAAGCTTTCCGGCTCGATTAAGACGAGCTTGAGTCAGTGCCATGGTCCTTGCTAAATAGTGATAAAATTACCAGGCCATGGTTACTATTTATTTTAAAACATTTTTTTTTTTTTGCTAACCATTCTTCTGCCTTTCTTAGCTAATAAAGGATTGCATGACCAGAGCTAGAAATCAGTCAAAGAAAAGCTTTCATAGCACATTCCATAGCACATAGCACTTTTTTAAGTGGAATAATCCAAAGAAAACCAGACTATGGCAAGCAAATTCCTTGCTGACAACTTCCCACCTAGCTTCTTACAATGCTCTCCTGTCCTTGGGTTTCTGTCTTCACCTGCAAACTGAAATATGTTGCTCAAGTCTGAGCTTCCTCAATGATATGATAGCACTCCAGAGATAGAAAGACTAAAAAGAAAACCCCTCTAAGCTACATTCTACCACTACATTCAGAGTTCAGCTTCTTCCTAATTTGTCCTCAGAAGCTTCAATCCACAAAGCATTTGTGAAAATGGTGCCCCAAGGGAAGAGATGCTTGGATAACAGCTCCTTAGATTTTCTATGACTCTTTTGTATGTTCCATATTGTTACATAACAAGATATCTCTTCTTGCATATTGATATTTTGCTGTTACGTTTTATGTAAAAATCCTCAATAAAAAGATTTAACAACAACAACAACAACAACAACAACGACCTGAGTAAACTGATTGAGGGTAAATAGTCTAAAGAGAATGCTAGACATTATGCATGTAAGCAAGTTTCGAGTTACAAGCATCTCAGATGTATAAACAAGTCTAAATTCTTAATGTGTTCGTAGATCTGAGAAAGTCTACAAGCCTAGTTGCTCATAATACTAGTAGGCATTCTTGCCAATGAAGGCATAAGGCAGAAGTTTAGCTCTCATTTGCCCCTATTTTCTTTTTTCTACTTGCAATCCAGAAAATGATAGAATGATCTCAATTCGAATTCAGGGTAAGCCATTTAACATCACAGTGATCCAAATATACGCCCCAACCACAGATGCTGAAGAAGCAGAAGTAGATCAGTTCTATGAGGATCTGCAGCACCTACTGGATAATACGCCAAAAAGAGATGTTATTTTCATTACAGGAGACTGGAATGCTAAGGTGGGTAGTCAAACGACACCTGGAATTACAGGCAAGCATGGTCTGGGAGAACAAAATGAAGCGGGACATAGGCTGATAGAATTTTGCCAAGACAACTCACTGTGCATAACAAACACTCTCTTCCAACAACCTAAGAGATGACTTTATACATGGACTTCACCAGACGGTCGACACCGAAATCAGATTGACTACATCCTTTGTAGCCAAAGGTGGCGGACATCTATGCAGTTGGTAAAAACAAGACCTGGAGCTGACTGTAGTTCAGATCACAAACTTCTTATTGCACAATTTAGAATCAGACTAAAGAGAATAGGGAAGACCCACAGATCAGTTAGATATGAGCTCACTAATATTCCTCATGAATATGCAGTGGAGGTGAAGAATAGATTTAAGGGACTAGATTTAGTAGATAGGGTCCCGGAAGAACTATGGACAGAAGTTCGCAGCATTATTCAGGAGTCGGCAACAAAAAACGTCCCAAAGAAAATGAAAACCAAGAAGGCAAGATGGCTGTCTGCTGAGACACTGGAAGCAGCCCAAGAAAGAAGGAAAGCAAAAGGCAACCGTGATAGGGGGAGATATGCCCAATTAAATGCAAAATTCCAGCGGTTGGCCAGAAGAGATAAGGAATTATTTTTAAACAAGCAATGCGCGGAAGCAGAAGAAGATAATAGAATAGGAAGGACAAGAGACCTCTTCCAGAAAATTAGAAACATCGGAGGTAAATTCCAGGCAAAAATGGGTATGATCAAAAACAAAGATGGCAGAGACCTAACAGAAGCAGAAGAGAGCAAGAAAAGGTGGCAAGAATATATGGAAGATCTGTATGGTAAGGATAATAATATCGGGGATAGATTTGATGGTGTGGTCAGTGAGTTAGAGCCAGACATCCTGAAGAGTGAGGTTGAATGGGCCTTAAGAAGCATTGGTAATAACAAGGCAACAGGAGATGACGGTATCCTAGATAAACTGTTTAAAATCTTGCAAGATGATGCTGTCAAGGTGATGCATGCCATATGCCAGCAAATTTGGAAAACACAAGAATGGCCAGCAGATTGGAAAAAATCAACTTGTATCCCCATACCAAAAAAAGGAAACACTAAAGAATGTTCAAACTATTGAACAGTGGCACTTATTTCACATGCCAATAAGGTAATGCTCACGATCTTGCAAGGTAGACTCCAGCAATTCATGGAACGAGAATTGCCAGATGTACAAGCTGGGTTTAGAAAAGGCAGAGGGACTATTGACCAAATTGCCAATATCTGCTGGATAATGGAGAAAGACAGGGAGTTTCAGAAAAACATCTACACTCAGGGCCAGAAATATTGGAGCAAGGATACCTGTTTTGGCAGTTGGCCTCTGTACACCACCACATTGAAGTTGAAAGGAAATACACCCAGATGGGAGCGAAGTCAGGACTTTCAGCTGTAATTCATGGGGTTTGACACAAGTGGGGCACTAACCATTCAGGAAGAACAGCCAGTGGCATACACACACCCCCATCGTTGGTGGCTCATAAGTAATGGAACAAACCAACATCATTTCAAACTTAAGGATTGCCTTTAATACCTGGATGAAAATCCTTTGCAGTCAATGACTGCCTGAAGTCTGGAACCCATGGACATGACCAAATGCTGAGTTTCCTCCCTCGAGATGCTTTGCCAGGCCTTTACTGCAGCTGCCTTCAGCTGCTGCTTGTTTGTGGGTCTTTCTGCCTTCAGTCTTTTCTTCAGGAAGTGAAAAGTATGCTCTATTGGGTTGAGATCAGATGACTGACTTGGCCATTGAAGAACATCCCACTTCTTTGCCTTGAGAAACTCTGGGGTAGCTTTTGCTGTATGTTTTGGGTCATTATCCATCTGCAATATGAAGCGGTATCCTATGAGTTCAGCAGCATTCGGCTGAATCTGCGCAGGAAGTATAGCCCTATACACTTCAGAATTCATCCTGCTGCTTTTATCAGCAGTCAGGTCATCAATAAACACCAGTGACCCAGTTCCACTGGCAGCCATACATGCCCATGCCATAACACTGCCTCCACCAAGTTTGACATATGATGTGGTATGCTTTGGATCATGAGCTGTTCCTTTCCTTCACCATACTTTTCTCTTCCCATCAATCTGGTACAAGTTAATCTTGGTCTCATCAGTCCAAAGAATCTTATTCCAGAACTGGGCAGGCTTTTTTAGGTGTTTGCTGGCAAAGGCTAATCAGGCCTTTTGGTTCTTGAGCATTACCAGTGGTTTGCACCTTATTGTGAAGCCTCTGTATTTACATTCATAAAGCTGTCTCTTGTCTGTAGATGTTGACAATGACATGCCTACCTCCACAAGAGCGTTCTTGACCTAGCTAGATGTTGTGAAAGGTTTCCTCTTCACCATGAGCAGAATTCTGCGGTTATCCACTTTAGTTGTCTTCCGTGGTCTTCCAGGCCTTTTGCTGTTGCTGAGCTTGCCAGTTAATTCCTTCTTTTTCAGGATGTTCCAAAGTGTTGTATTGGCCACTCCCAATGTTTTTGCTATCTCTCTGATGGGTTTATGTTGTCTCCTCAGCCTAATGATGGCCTCCTTCACTCACATGGACACCTCTTTGGACCTCATGTTGGGAGTCCCAGTGAACAGCTACCAAATCCAAATGTAACACTCAGAACCACCTCCAGGCCTTTTCTCTGCTTGATTAGTCATGGGGTACCCAGGAAATAAGCCACAGCTGGCCATGCAGCTGCTTGTCAGCCATTCTTTCCATTACTTATGAGCCACCAACGATGGGTGTGCGTGTATGCCACTGGCTGTACTTCCTGAATGGTTAGTGCCCCACTTTTGTCAAACCCCTTGAATTACAGCTGAATGTCCTGACTTGGCTCCCATCTGGGTGTGTTTCCTTTCAACTTCAATGTGGTGGTGTACAGAGGCCAACTGCCTAAACAGTTATCGTTGCTCCAATATTTCTGACCCTGACTGTATTTCTGTTTTATTGACTATTCTAAAGCCTTTGACTGTGTGGATCATAACAAATTGTGGCAAGATCTTGGTGGTACGGGGATACCAAATCATCTTGCCTGCCTCCTGAGGAATCTGTATAACGACCAAGTAGCAACGGTAAGAACAGACCACAGAACAACGGACTGGTTTAAGATTGGGAAAGGAGTACGGCAGGGTTGTATACTCTCACCCTACCTATTCAACCTGTATGCAGAACACATCATGTGACGTGCTGGGCTTGATGAAGCCAAGGCTGGAGTTAAAATCGCTGGAAGAAACATTAACAATCTCAGATATGCAGATGATACCACTTTGATGGCTGAAAGCGAGGAGGAGCTGAGGAGACTTATGACGAAGGTGAAAGAAGAAAGTACAAAAGCTGGGCTGCGGTTAAACCTCAAAAAAACCAAGATTATGGCAACCAGCTTAATTGATAACTGGCAAATAGAGGGAGAAAACGTGGAGGCAGTGACAGACTTTGTCTTTCTAGGCACAAAGATTACTGCAGACACTGACTGCAGCCAGGAAATCAGAAGACGTTTACTTCTTGGGAGGAGAGCAATGACAAATCTTGATAAAATAGTTAAGAGCAGAGACATCACACTGACAACAAAGGTCCGCATAGTTCAAGCAATGGTATTCCCCGTAGTAACCTATGGCTGCGAGAGATGGACCATAAGGAAGGCTGAGCGAAGGAAGATAGATGCTTTTGAACTGTGGTGCTGGAGGAAAATTCTGAGAGTGCCTTGGACTGCAAGAAGATCAAACCAGTCCATACTCCAGGAAATAAAGCCAGACAGCTCACTTGAGGGAATGATATTAAAGGCAAAACTGAAGTATGTTGGCCACATAATGAGAAGACAGGATACCCTGGAGAAGATGCTGATGCTAGGGGAAGTGGAAGACAAAAGGAAGAGGGGCCGACCAAGGGCAAGATGGATGGATGGTATTCTGGAGGTGACAGACTCGACCTTGGGGGATCTGTGGGTGGCAACGGCTGACAGGAAGCTCTGGCGTGGGCTGGTCCATGAAGTAACGAAGAGTCGGAAGTGACTGAACGAATAAACAACAATGTGATAAAATCAAGATAACAAAAGGGCTCTACTACAACTCTAGTCTACTACCATATGCAGGGCTCCAAGAAATTACTGGGCATCCTTTATTAGTACTATTGACTCCATGAGAGCTTTGGGATTTAATTAGCCCCATACAGTTAAAATATTGCTCTGGAACATTATTTTAAAATTATTCTTGTAATCTGTAAAACAGCCACTTACCAAGGCTCTCTTTTTCATCCACACTTTTTTCATATTGGTCTTGTAATTCCTGTATTTGCTCTTCTACCTGTCTCAATTTTTTCTGCTTATCTCGAAGGGTAGCCAAAGTCGCATCAAGCTCTGCCTATCAGTATTATAAATTGATGTTTATCACTGCTGTGCCAAATGCTGTCTTATTTATTCATTTACACAATTGTTCTGTGAGAGAAGTTCCTCATATCACACAAGAGAAATGACAAGTGATACTTTATTTAAGATGATTTTAGGCTGCCTTTCAGGACAGAGTCCTCAATTTCCTCAGAACCAGTCAGTAGCTTCTATAATTGAATTAGCCTCGGATATCTATATCCAACTTTCTAACTCTTAGACTACATTGATACATTTCATGTAACAATAAATATATTATTTATTTATTTACAATATTTGTATACCACTCCATGTTCAAAAATCTTGGAGTGATGAACAGCAGACAGGATAAAAAGAATAAAAACACCATGTTAAAATAATAATTTATATTTTTTAAAGAACAGAGTTCTGACGAACCAAGTTTTGATAAACTGCGGCTGGTCACTCAAGGAAGGCCTTTCAAAATAATGATCTCTTCAGGAGACATCAGAAGCAATACAACACTGGTGCCTGCCTGACCTCCAATGCCAGGGAATTCCATAGGAAGGGGACCACTACACTAAAGGCTCTTTTCCTGGTGGACTCCAATCAGACCATGGGTCCCTGTGGAACCACCAGGAACAAGCCCTCTGATGACCTCAGTGACCGGGTGGCAGGTTGGTAAGGGAGAAGGCGTTCTTTCAGGTATCCTGGTCCCAGTTGTTTAGGGCTTTGTATGCTAATACCAAACCTTAAACCTGGCCTGGTAGCAAATAGGTAGCCAGTGCAGTTCCCTCAGTAAAGGAGTTGCATGCTAAAAAGGGGCAGCTCCTGACAACAGCCGAGCTTCTGGAGCAGCCTTAAGGACAACCCCATTTAGAGCATATTGTAGTAATCCAGTCTTGAGGTTACTAATGCCTGTACCACTGTGGCCAAGCTAACCCTGTCCAGGAGGGGCCACAGATGGCAAACCAGCCGAAGCAGGTAAAAGGAACTCCGAGCCACAGCGGCCAATTGGACTTCCAGTGACAGTGATGGATCTAGGAGTTCCCCCAGATTACAAACCTGATCTTCCAGAGGGAGTGCAACCCCATGAAGAACAGCCAATGAGCCTATCTCCTGGACCTGGGAATCGCTCACCCACAGGTCTTCCATCTTGCAATAGTACTATATACATACTATTATTGCAAAATACCCCCCTCCCTTTGCAGACAGCAAAAATGAGAGAGCCATAACAGCAATTTTCCAAGAGGGGACAGTGAGAATTTTCAAAAGGTTCATGGAAGAGGAGGGTTGCCACTGCCAACAGCAGTGGGGGCTCCTCCTCCTCTCCTCCCCATTTTTAACTTTATTTTCATTGCTGCCAGTAGAAGCTGTACAGCTCCTCTTGGTGTATGATTGCTGGCAACTACCATCTTAGGCCCCATCTACACGGGGAAATTACTCTGGTTCTACTGCACCCCACAGGCATTGACGGCACATGACATTCCTTCTCTTACGCAGCAACTGTAGGTTTCCTTGCGAAAAAACCTGCATTTTTGCGAAGTTGTTTTGTGACAGATTTTCCTTTTGCGCCAGTTTCAGTGCGATTTGGGAGTCTGTGTAACCTCAACTAGCGATACTGGCTTCGGCTGGCTGAGGGAAGCAGTGCTGACAGGAGGAAGAGAAAGTTGTGTCATGAGCGCTTTTCTGGAGGTGCGAACCAGCGAACGATTGTACTTTGTTTTCCTGAATCTTAACAGCCCACTAAACGTGTCTCCTCCGATGTAGTTCCCATTGACTTCCACTGCACTTAAGAGCAAGGTGCAGAGAGAAGGGGTAGGAAGCCAATAGTATTAAAACTTGCTTTTCCAGAGATGTGCATCTGCGAATGATTGTGCTTTGTTTTCCCTAAAGGAACCCCACGCCCACTGCCTTTTACGTGCGAGAAGAACTTCTGCATGGTGGGGTGGGATGGGGCTGGGCTGCTGAATCCTCCTCTTCCTTCCAAGGAAGGGCCTCCATGGGGCCTGGAGCCTATCATTTTGCATCTGCCCTTTGAGGAGTGCACCTTCGCATAACTGCTGAGTGTGCTGCTTAGAGCCGCTGGGAGAAGTGAAATTCTAAATAAACAAAGAAACGTATGTGATACTCCAAACTTTCTCCACCCCCCCCCCCAATTGATGCCAAGAGACTCCACTGACATATGCCTTGAAAACAGCCCGCTGCTCTGGCTGCTGCTTTAATTGGCTGCCTGTGCCTTGGAAGGAGCAAATCTGTTTCATGAAAATGAGATTTTAAACAGAATTGCATTGGAAAGCATCTCTGTATAGATGGGGCCTTGGTCCTAAATGCCACTGGAATGATGCTATATTATGGCATAGTGTTGTTCCAGACTGGAGAGGGTGGAGGATGATGGCTTAAGGTTGTGGAGTGGAGTTCCCCTGGTGCCACAGGCAATGGCAAAAATGAAGCTAAAAAGTACCAAACCCCCCACCGCTGCCAGCAACAATAAGCTGTCCCCCACAATTAACCTTTTGCAAAATTTCAATGCCCCCTGAAGTCATCCCCAGTTTTGGCACACAGAAGTGCTGCTCTGATGAGAATTGCACCACAGAAGTTGTCTTTAGAATCAGCCCTGCTGGGCGGGAGGAAAAACAGAGCAGAAAAAAAGGAGAGTGCATGTAGACGCATCTGTCAGTCTACTCAACAGCCATGGTTCATGCATGTATGCACACACACAGTCCTGACCCTGGCAGCCTGATCCAGGGAAGAAGGCCTGACCAGAAAAGGGGACTGGACTTGTTTGTTGCAGTGGCAGTGCTCTTCCTCTGCTCCCTAAAGTGCTGAAATTTTCTTCAACACAGTCAGCGTCGGTCAGCTATAGCACCTGAAGAGCCACCAAATTCTTTTCCTCCCTGACCCATGAAGACAGTGTCCCCGTGCCAGGATATGTAGGGTGGGGATGGAAAAGAGAAGGAGAAAAAACAAAACAAAACTGCAAGTTTAATCAGGTGAGCTCTGAAGATCCATCCAAACTCTGCTTCTATAACTTGGGAGAGGACTAGTTTTGGCGTTGGGCGCACCCTCTTTGAATGGAGGAGTCAATCTGTAGGCTGACCTTGCCTCCTGCTAGGTGGGAGGGACAATCCTGGAAGATAGGGATTATACCCTGCCTATAGCACAGAAACTAATTGTTCTCATTAGCAAAGTAGTTTGCTCCAGATAAGACTGAGAAAAAAGGCAAAATGTGCCAAACGAAAGACATTAGTTTTTTCCATTCAATGATTAGACAATATACAGAGG
Source organism: Heloderma suspectum (assembly GCF_057233095.1). Lineage (NCBI taxonomy): Eukaryota > Metazoa > Chordata > Lepidosauria > Squamata > Helodermatidae > Heloderma > Heloderma suspectum. Next base: position 133,650,519 of record NC_139459.1, read on the forward strand.
ATCACTGAAAAGACAAGCACCTGTGCAGCATTTAACTTCTGCCTTTTGGGCTCCACAACCTTGATGACTCGAGAGTATAAATCCATCGCTCTCACCCACATACACATAGACTTGCATGCCTTTGACACTTTCTCCACTTTTTCTGGCACAAAATCGGGGTTGTTTATATATTTCTGAAGCTTAAGCAGTATTTGGCCCTTTATATTTTCTTTATCATATTCTAAAAGCTTTTTCAGGAAAGTGGAGTCTCCAAGAAGCTGTTTTGCTGTTGCCCAGTCAGGCCTGAAATATTAAAAGAAGTGGTGGAATTTAGAAATATCTACCCCAGAGAATATATTAACTAATATAGTTTCATACATTTTTGAAGTTTCTATGCCTTATACCAATGATAGGATGAAATCTGTATTTGGACCAACAGGCAGTTACATTACTATAGCACATATAATTAATTTCAGCATGGAGAAAATAAACTTTAAAACTATGATATAGGGCTAGGAAGAAGATAGGGAATAGTTTACCAAGGAAACAGAATGATGCCTCACAGTTCAGTGAATGTTTTGTGATAATGTGAATTGAACTTCAAGTGGTACTTCTATGGACTTCATGTAAGCTATAGAGACATTTCCACAACAAGCTGCCAAAGCTGCTCTTCCTCCAGAAGGCTGAGCCCTCTAGGTTGCTAGTATTGAAATTCTAGCCAAACCGCAACAGATATAAATATATAATTTTGTTTTCTTGAGGCAGTTTAAACAAAATAGTTTGACCTTTGTTTTTCTCTTAATAACACAAGATTACCTTTATGGTTTGGTCTTTCAAAGTTACAAATGGGAAGCATTTTCTCATCCAAATTCTTGGAAGGTCATAAAAATAAATGTGTACTTCCCCTGGTTTGGGGCCAGGGGAAGTACACATGGCCATCTGGAGAACTCCGGATGACCAGATTAGAACCCCAGAAGGCCCTGATTTGGCCCAGGGGCTGGAGGTTCCCCATCTCTTTCCTAGGTCAACTTATGATTTATTACATGTATTTATTTATTTATTACATTTATATCCCACCTTTCTTCCATCATGAAAGTCAAGGTAGGCTACATGTGGTTCCCAGGGAGTCACCACTCCAAGCACTGACCAGACCCAAATCTGCTTAGCTTCAGCAAGGTGGCTGCCTCATGTGCCTTCAGACTATGCCCTGATGCTGGCACAATACTGAAAAACTCCTGGTGGAGTAAACTTCCCAAGTAGTTTTTGACAGCGTAATGTCTCATAATACTAAAAAGGGCATTCTAAAAATCCTGAAATTAGTGTTTCCTCTGTAAATGTATTTTAAATTAGATAATTAAAAATGTTATTTTAATGTTATTTATAAAAAATCCAAGAAAGTCATACTCCGGAAAACTTTGAAAAGGTAAAAAACTGGGCATTGCTTGTTTAGCTTTGAAAACCGGACTACTTGTACTTTCTGATACTATACCAATATTCCCTGTGCCTTTCATTTGTTGTTCAGTTGTTCAGTCATGTCCAGCTCTTCGTGAGTTGACCGTTCCCATGGACCATAGCACGCCAGGCCTTCCTGTCCTCCGTTCTCTCCCGGAGTGTGCTCAAGTTCATATTCATTGCATCGGTGATGCTATCTAGCCATCTCATCCTCTGCTGTCCCCTTCTCCTTTTGCCTTCAATCCTTCCCATCTTCAAGGTCTTTTCCAGGGAGTTTTCTCTTCTCATTAGGTGGCCAAAATATTTGAGCTTCAGCTTCAGTATCTGTCCTTCCAATGAGCAGTCAGGGTTGATTTCCTTTAGGATTGACTGATTTGACCTCCTTGCAGTCCAGGGGACTCGTAAGAGTCTTCTCCAGCACCATAGTTCAATATACAGCCTTGTCGTACTCCTTTCCCAATTTTGAACCAATCGGTTGTTCCATGTCCGGTTCTTACTTTTGCTTCTTGACCCTTGTACAGGTTTCTCAGGAGACAGGTAAGATGGTCTGGTACTCCCATCTCTTTCAGAATTTGCCACAGTTTGTTGTGATCCACACAATCAAAGGCTTTAGCGTAGTCAATGAAGCAGAAAGAGACGTTTTTCTGGAATTCTCTTGCTTTCTCCATGATCCAGCGAATGTTGGCGATTTGATCTCTAGTTCCTCTGCCTCTTCGAAACCCCGCTTGTACTTCCAGTAGTTCTCGGTTCACATGCTGCTGAAGCCTAGCTTGTAGGATTTTGAGCATCACCTTGCTGGCATGTGAAATGAGCACAACTGTGTGGTAGTTTGAAAACTCTTTGGCATTGCCCATTTTTGGAATTGGAATGTAGACTGACCTTTTCCAGTCTTGTGGCCACTGTTGAGTGTTTCAAATTTGTTGGCATATTGAGTGCAGCACTTTAACAGCATCATCTTTTAGGATTTTAGATAGCTCAGCTGGAATACTGTCATCTCCACTAGCTTTGTTGTTAGTAATGCTTCCTAAGGCCCACTTTACTTCACTCTCGAGGATGTCTGGCTCAAGTTCAGTGACCGCACTATCATGGCTATCAGGGACATTAAGAACTTTCCTGTATAGTTCTTCTGTGTATTCTTGCCACCTCTTCTTAATCTCATCTGCTTCTGTGAGGTCCCTGCCTTCTTTGTCCTTTATCATGCCTGTCTTTCAACAAAACGTTCCCTTGAGATCTCCGATTTTCTTTCTTAAGAAGATCTCTAGTCTTTCCCATTCTATTGTTTTCCTCGATTTCTTTGCATTGTTCATTTAAGAAGGCCTTCTTGTCTCTCCTTGCTATACTCTGGAAATCTGCATTCAGTTGGGTATATCTTCCCCTTTCTCCCTTGCTTTTCGCTTTCCTTCTTTCTTCAGCTACTTGTAAAACCTCATCAGACAGCCACTTTGCTTTCTTGCATTTCTTTTTCTTTGGGATGGATTTCGTTGCTGCCTCCTGAACAATGTTACAGACCACCGTCCATAGTTCCTCAGGCGTGCTGTCTGTCAGGTCTAATCCCTTAAACCTATTCCTCACCTCCACTGTATATTCATCAGGGATATGATTTAGGTCATACCTGAATGGTTTAGTGGTTTTCCCTACGTTCTTCAATTTAAGCTGAAATTTTGCAATAAGAAGCTCATGATCTTAGCCACAGTCAGCTCCAGGTCTTGTTTTTACTGACTGTATAGAGCTTCTCCATCTTTGGCTGCAAAGTACACAATCAATCTGATTTCGATATTGACCATCTGGTGATATCCATGTGTAGAGTCGCCTCTTGTGCTGTTGGAAAAGAGCGTTTGCTATGATCAGCATGTTCTCTTGGCAAAACTCTCTTAGCCTTTGTCCTGCTTCTTTTTGTACACCAAGGCCATGCTTGCCTGTTATCCCGGTGATTTCTTGACTTCCTGCTTTAGCATTCCAATCCCCTATAATGAAGAGGACATCTTGTTTTGGTGTTAGTTCTAGAAGTTGTTGTAGGTCTTCATAGAACCGATCAACCTCAGCTTCTTTGGCCTCAGTGGTTGGGGCATAGACTTGAATTACTGTGGTGTTGAATGATTTGCCTTGGATTCGTACTGAGATCATTCTATCATATTTGAGATTGTACCCCAGTACTGCTTTTCCCACCCTTTTGCTGACTATGAGTGCTACTCTATTTCTTCTAAGGGATTCTTGCCCACAGTAGTAGATATGATGGTCACCTGAATTAAATTCGCCCATGCCTGTCCATTTTAGTTCGCTGATTCCCAAGATGTCAATGTTCAATCTTGCCATCTCATGTTTGACCACCTCCAGCTTACCTTGATTCATTGATCTGACATTCCAGGTTCCTAAACAATATTGTTCTTTACAGCATTGAATTTTCTTTTCACCACCAGACACATCCACCGCTGAGTGTCCTTTCGGCTTCGGCCCAGCCGCTTCACTCTTTCTGGTGCTACTTGGAAGTACCCTCTGCTCTTCCCCAGGAGTATATTGGACACCTTCCAACCTGAGGGGCTCATCTTCCGGCATCATCTCTTTTAGCCTTGTGATACGTTCCATGGGGTTTTCTTGGCAAGAATACTGGAGTGGGTTGCCATTTCCTTCTCCAGGGGACCACATTTTGTCAGAACTCTCCGCCATGACCTGTCTGTCTTGGGTGACCCTGCTTTCTGATAAATGTACTTGATTTAATGCAACGTTAGATTCCTTTTGGGATATTTGTTAGTCACTGACTTTGCCTGAAGCATATCATATCATCATTAAGTAATAGTTAGCTCATTTAAAAGAAAATGTGAGAATTTGGCTTCAGTATATCTAAAGAGATGTGTAGGTTTCTGATTATTCCCGCACATCAAAACCACAATTATAGTTTATCATGCCCAATTACATTTAAGTTCTTAATTTTTATTTTATTTCCCCCCTGTTATTTCGTATCATAATACATAGATACACAACTCAGCTTCTTAATATTTGGAAGAATTTCTGAAACTAATGCCAGAACTAGAAGCTATGGAAGATGTGTGGCTGTTGCTGAAACTGCAGTCCCAAGTCGTCTTCTTCTCTCTCACCTGTAATATATAGGCATACAAAAGGCATAATGTCATACCACCATGTTCTGGGTTTTCCCATCCTAGATCCACTTCATTGTCTGCCTCCTATAATGGTGGAGATATTTGTAACACAATGACATCACATCATGTGATACTGAAGAGAGGGGGAAATTACTGAAAATTGCTACAGGAAATGGGTGTCACATGAAATCACAGCTGAAGCTAAAAATCTATGCTGAAGTTCAAGCATATGACATGGTTAACTTACTTTGCATTTAAAAGAATACAGATAGCTTCCATCACTGTCATGACAAGGTCAGGTGGTTTAGTGAAAACTCTGATTTCAGAAATATCTGCTTTATCTAAAGAATCAAGTGCTTTGTTGGCAGCTTCTAAAGCTGGAAGGGCCTCATCCAAATCACGCTGAGCATCATCAGCTATTGCCTGAGTGTCCTCTGCTTTTACTTTTGCAATAGCTTCATCTTCCTGAACAACACGCCGAACCTGGAAAAAAATAATTGGCCAATACATATTTTTGTAAAAGCTTTATGGTTTAAACTTTTCTCTTTAATATTCTTCTTTATATTTGTTATATCTCTTGTTCAAAATATAAGGAAACAGAATAGAAACATGCAGTAGTCTCATCTGGTTACATGGGCTTGGTTGTATGAGGTTGGATCTAGAGTTTTAGTTCCACTCAGAATGCTCCAGCTTGGGGGGGGGAGAAGGCAGTTTTCAATTATTCCTCTGCCCCTGCAGCTCCTAACACCACCTCTCTCGCTGCCCTCCAGTTGGAGGATTTTCGGGGGACATAGGAGTCTGCAGGGGGAGAGGCAAAACCAGTGAAGATCACCTCCTCCTCTGTTCAGCCACTGAAAAAGTCCTCCCATTGAAAGAAGGAGCCCTTCATGTATGAAAGGCTTATGTTGGATCTAAACTGTTGTATGCAGTGAGACTGTAAAATATGATGCAATTTTTTTTTCAAAAGATGCCAATGAAGGTGACAAATGTGCAGAGATAAGGCTGTCCTTGAGATTTTCCTGCCCTAGAACAACCCTAGCAGCACTACTCCCATTATTTTGTAGAAATCTAATCCATCAGATGTGCATCAGAGAAGGCAAAGGGAAATAGCTCCGGCTGCAATCCTAAACTCACCTATTAGGCAGTAAGCTACATTGAACTCCACGAGGCTTACTTCTGAATTAACATGCTTAACATTGTGCTATCAGTGGCAGAGCAAATCTTTTTCATGCAGAAGGTCCCAGGTTCAATCTCTGGCCTTTTCAGTAAAATGAGAATGAGAAGAAGCTCTGCTGGTACTAAGCTATATGGAGCAATGGTCTAACAGTATAAAGCAGCTGTGTATATTCAATGTATCAATAAGATTCTCACAGCAATTTTAAGTCATAAGAAAATAACAGCATAAATTAAGTCAAAATTCTATTAGGCATTACAACCCCATTTCTTCTGAGTGTGCCCCCCCCCCCATACACACATTTGACTGTTTCTCACTATATGACAGACTAATTAATGTTTGCTGCTGCTACCAGGAATTGTTCAGCAGTAAAATGCTGTCTGGAACACTCAGAATGATAGGAGGGCAATAGTTAGGGCACAATCCTATGCATGTTTAGACAGAAATAAGTTCTACAACTCTCAGCATTCCCCAGCCAGCACTGCTGGGATTGTAGGGCATTTTTCTGCCTAAAAATGCATAGGATTGCACCCTTAATAACTAAGAACATTTAATACTTTGTACCTGATCTGCGTTTTCTTGATCCACTGCTAATTTTTCCATCAAAGCTTCAACATCCACTGATTTCTCCTTGAGGACTGGCTCTAAAGCTGAAAGATCTAATTTCATTTTATCGACAAGTACATTTGTCTCTAACAGTTTGCTTAAGCCATTCTTTACACGATCCCGAGCCTGAAAAATAATAAAGCTTATTGTTTAATAATATATTGATTACTGTTTCAAAACTTCAGAACACATTAATATCTTAGAAATACAAAACGATGGACAAAAAACATGTAGTGTGTGGCTTCTATCAATAATACTGTGTATAACCACAGTCGGTTTAACTAAAACTATTATTGTCAATGCAGTTACAATAAAGATGTAAACATTTCCACGAATGGTTAAGCAGCAAAATCAATCATACTCAACTGGGTAGCTTCAATATTTCTTTAAAAAAAAAAAGTAATTATTTTTCAAATGAGGATAGTATACACTTCTATAAAAACTAAACACAATTTTTATGTTGAACTTCAAGACTCTAGTACAGCATTTAGTATCCAAAGCTTGTTTCACTGCAGGAGGCCTTAGAAAGCTTAGCATGTTACCAATTTTCAAGTACAAAAAGAAAACACAAATGCTGCCCACTGAGCAAGCAGTCTCCTGTGCACATAGCCTATATGGATACAGATGCACACCTGGATGGGCATGCTTACTCATATAGCCATATTCATCTGTTCCTCACAAGAACCTGTCAGATGTGTTATTTGATGCTCATGGATACACATTCCCCATATGGAGTGATGGGGGGCAAAGGTTAGAAATTTCTAGTGATGAAATCATTCATACATGTTTTCATTTTCATTAGCTAAATATTTCAGTTTTCTGCAATGATTCTATTTCTTCTTCATTTAGAGCCAGACACACACACTCATACATTTATCTCAGCTGATGTTACTGATTGCCAATGTCCACATACAAAATAATTGCATTACAGTCTCTATCACATGTGGATAGCTTCACTAAAATCAGTGATATTATATGATTGTAATATCATATAATTCATGGCACTTGAATTTCCCATAAAGTCACATAAAATTAGATTTGGATTGAAACAAACAAACAAATGAATTGTAAGGCCATTTATTAACAGACATAGATACACCCAACATCATTTACAATGTTTTTTTTAAGAAACAAGAAAAATATATGAGGGAAACAAGGCCCACTTCTCTATATAATTCAACTTACTGAAACCAGTTGCTTCCTTTTTTCACTTAGCATGGATAAGTAAAGATTGATTAACTCTAAGTAGGAGGTGGGTGTGGTATAGTAGCGCCGCCGGAGCTCAGCATAGTACTGCTCTGCCATCTCTGTCACACTCATGTGGATGTCTACACACATTATGGAAAGTTTCTCTTTCATGCGATCACTTCCAAGGTCAACATGCATAAAAAAAGTCCTTGATACAGAAAGAAGTGCTTCTCTGGGCCACTGAAGAAGAATAAAAAGGTTATCTGAATAATCTCCCTCCAGTGATACTTTCAGTGTCCCCCAAATTTTCCATCATAGACTTTCCAGAAAATGATTGCTATATTAAAAATTGGTTTGCACCTGACGCTCCACAATTATGGAGTTTGGGATCTTTCTCATTCCCAAACTTTCAGCAGGATTGGGGCTGAAAGACCTAAGGAAAGTGTGAGTGTATGCAGGCTAAGTTGTAACCTAGCATATAATGTTAGTACAACATGTTTATACTTACATGGCGTGGAAGTAAGGCAAGTGCTTTAATTTATAGTTTGAGCAATTTCAAAGGAAGCAAAAAGATAAAACCAAGCAGAATTTATCAGCAACATTAACATATTCTACCTGAGAGACACAAAAAACGTTAATGCAGGTTGTTAGTCAAGCTATGTTAAGGATGTCCTTTATCTCTCAGCACTGTATCTTGGAGTTCGGTGCTGGCGAAAGAACGCTTCATGACCGGGCAAAATTGATAAAACCTGGGATTAGAACTTCCACCAAATGTCTCATAAAGTGAAATTCTGAGGTGAACTTGGAAGGATCCAAGGAATTTTGAGAGAAGCACAACTATTTTCAATAAAACTAGCAACATTTCCAAGGAGGTCTCTGCAAATCTCTAGTTAAGAATTGAAAAGAGAAATATTACTGATTCTAGTATGTGAAGGAAGAAAGTTTGCTCAAAAGGTCTGGATGAAGAGAGAGGCCAAGGACCATATTACCATTTCAACATGAGCAAAATTATATAAACTTTTTATTATGTTAGAGGCTATAAACTATGTTACAGAATGTAGGCAATAACCATAAACTTAACTGGGAAATAGCAGCTGAAGATAGGTCACATATTCTCAAATAGGAATTGTGTTATCTCAACCTTTTAACAAAAATCTTCAATTGAAATTAATTACCTGCACAAACCAGTCAATTGTGCAGCAATTCACAAGAGATGGAAACATTCGGCACCGTGCCCGGAAAGCATCTCCGACAGGGCTCATGCACAGAACAATGTGTAGCTTCTGGCGGACTCGATTAATAAAGTATTGAAATACCTGAGAAAATGCAGCCACAAGTGTTAATTCAAGGATAAGAGAAAAGCACAACAATAATGAGGTTGTTAGCACAAATAAAATCGAGAAAACAATAGGCTGGGTGACGTCATGGGTTATTTCCATCTCTAACCCCAGTGATCACTCTCTGATCCTGACTGAGAACAGCAGCAACATTAAAAGTAATTTCCTCTTCTTTTCAGAGCTGATAATTACACATGTAAGTTTAAACAGTCTCTATTACTAAAAAGGATTCAAATAATGCATTTAAAGTAATGTTTATGTGTCTTACCTCATCCCTGTTGCCCTCCGCTATACCCACTTCTTTTGCTTTGGGTCGGGTAGCTGCCATAACAAACTCCAATTCATCCTTTTCAAACAGATTAGGTACCTCTCCAGAATTCAGAATATTGTTTATATCTTCTAGAAATTCCTCTACAACAATCTATAGATTTTATAAACATCAGGTGTCAAAGAAGGTGTTATATAGTTTATTTTATTTATTTATTTACAATATTTCTATATCGCTCCTCATCAGAAGATCTCGGAGCGGTGAACAACATGATAAGAATAAAACAATGGTTAAAAGAGTTTAAAAAGTTAAAACATTTTTAAAAAGACAAATCCCAACGAAGTGGAATTCAACAACCACAGCTGGTCATGCAAGGAAGGCCTCTTGAAAGAACAATGTCTTCAGGAGGCGCCGGAAAGAACACAATGTTGGTGCCTGCCTGATCTCTAAACGCAGGGAATTCCACAGGAAGGGGGCCACTACACTGAAGGCTCTTCTCCTGGTGGACTCCAACCGGGCCACAGGTCCATTTGGAACCACCAGGAACATGCCCTCTGATGACCTCAGTGACCGGGCAGGTTGGTAGGGAAGGAGGCGCTCTCTCAGGTATCCTGGTCCCAAGTTGTTTAGGGCTTTGTACACTAGTTAAAAAAGAACCTATAGTCAGGAAATAAAGGTAACAGCGAATTATGAGTAAACATTGTAAGAAAACCAAGTTATTTGATCTAAAGTTATTTTCACCTCAGCTTTGCTGCTTGGAGTGTATAGGATCTTGACACAGGCTTATTTACATTACATGGATATAAATAAACTGATATGTAGGTGAAGCAATGCACATAACACAGCACTCCAATCATGTGACTGACAGGCTTAAGTCAATTCTCAAGACCCTCCAATATTTTTTCTCTTTCGTATAGCCCAAACACTGAGTAAGAGAGATTATGCCAACATCTTATCATGCCTATCAAATCCCTCTTTTTTAAAAGGTTAAATTTCCCAGACACCCCATAAAATTCAAGAGAGCTTGGAGAAATTCAAAGGATTCGACTTTGTGTCAAGGTAATCTTGAAGTACATACAAAAATCTTCCTTTTCAATAGGGATTCAGCATTGTTATATTGTTCCATGGCATTCTAAAATATAATTTCTCTTCAGTTTGATTAATTCCTAGAATGCTCGTCTTGCTGTTCAGGTTCTTCACTAGTAGTTGTTTGCAATTTAGTTCATCACATGCAATTAACTTATTCACATGGGATGTGGCTTTGGACAGTCTGACTGCACGTTTCATAATATCCTCTCTTTTGTTCCAATTAGGGTGAGATGCTGATTTTACTCAACGTCTTTGAAAGACATCAAAGACTGTGAAATAAAGCCATCCATGTATCTAGAAAAAATGAATCTTACAAGGACATGGAATGGATGTCTTTTCATTCCAAAGAATGCCAGACTGAACAATTCTCTGATTGGTAAGGACCAATTCATAAGAAGCAATGAGTTTATCATTTGCTAAGCTTAGATTGTGAATAAAGAGACACAAGCTTTGTCCTGGGAGAAGGCAGGAAATGAATTGGAAGGGAAGATCTACAGAGGCAAGCACCCAGGCAAAAAATCTTGGTCCCATGATCCCTGCCTTTCCTGGGTGGTGGTGACTAACCCATTCTTCAATGCCTCCTCACATTAAAGACGGAATCAGTGTTTAGAGATGGAGAGTGCACTTCCTGTTCCTCTGGTTTCCAACTTACATGTGACTATTCTCAACTTGGGTTAAAATGAAATGGATGTGTTCGTTAAGACCTCACAATTAATAAAGGTAATATAAGGAAGTTTAGGAGGGTTCCTAGATTCATTTTTACCAGGCTTAACGAAAGTCTGACATAATAGCAAATGAAAGCAGAGAGTAGTGGCGTGGGGGGGAGAATTTGTGGAATACTGAAGAGGGCTGGGGGGGGGCAAGCTATCCTGCAACCAATAACCTAACCCTGGTTAGGATCACATCTGCACCAGCCTTTGTAGTCATGTTTGGTCATGATGGGCAAAAATGGCCCCTCCACATTTGTTGCCCCATTTTCAGGCAGTAAATTTAGCAGGGGGATTTCAGTCAGTGGTGGCAGAAATTTAATTGAAAGTTCGTGTGGTAAGACATCATGGCAGCAGTGGTGGCAGCTCCTTCTTTTTCTTTTTAAACTTCAGTTCCACTTCTTTGACAGTAGTGGAGCTCTTCTTAGTGGCTCTCACCTGTTGACCACAATCCCCCCTCCCCCGCAAATGCCATGTTTATCATTCTGAGGGGAAAATGGCAGCCCCCATCCCCCCCCCTCAGAATGTCTTCAAATGACACTAAGTCCAGGATGGTGTTTTTTTTTGCGGGGGGGAATGCCAGCCATCTGGTGGCTACTGAAAAGAGGCTTGCTATCACCAAGGTTGGAGAACTGAAATAAGGTTTAGTGGGGAATTATGCTGCCATCCCAGGTCTGGCTTTGTCACGAAGTAGGGTGAGTCGCCTGCATCAGGCAGTGGAGTGGTGAATTGTGCTGCTCCTCCCCCCGTCTGCCCCAGGAGGACCTGCTGCTGCTTCCACTGTGTACTCTACAGAGCCCTGCCAGCCACAGCAATAGAGCAGGGCTTACTGAGCGGCTAGCAGGGCATACTGGAGCAGCCGTCTGCCTACTCGCTTTGTCGCACAGAGAGACGCACAGCTGGAAAACGCAGCTACCTGGATCTTGTGAGATCTAGGTGAACGCTTGCAAGAGCCCTGCAGCCACTTCTTCCAGCCATGTGGCTCTCTACATGACAAGGCAAACAGAGGGTAGGCGGGGGGCAGCAAAGGTAAGGGGGCGCAGATTGGGGGTAGTGGGTGCGATGTTGCGGTGGTGGGAAGGGGCACAATGCAGCAGTGGCATGTGTTCTCTCTCACCTCAGATGGTAAGAGATCTTGCAGCAGGACTGCGCTATCCCCAATTTTGAGTTGAAAATTTTCGATATGAGAAGTTTGGGCTCAGCATTAAAATAAATTCAACTTACAAATTAGATGTATTCTTGCTTCATACACAGGATGTATTTTGGTTGTTATTTATTTGCCCTTTCTGACTATAAGGTAAAGTTTTATTATGATGGTTTCAAACGTTTTACATATTTAAAATGTCTTAAGAAAAAAATAAACTAGTGAGCTAGGTCTTTGGCTTGCACTATCCACTCATTTCCTATTCATTTTTAATTTCTGGGAAAGATTTATATCCACAGAATCTTTTCTATGGAGGGAAGGTTGAAGCATCTGTTCTGTCCTGAAGCAACATAAACAAAAAGACAGTTTCTTTACCCCAACAATCTTACAGTGCAACATCTCTTCAATCTCTGTAAACACCATGCAATAGCACCCAAATCTATAACTCCCTGTCACATGGGGCTTTTATCCTGCTATTGAGATGGCTCTCTCACGGACGTTTGTGGGCTCTTTAGATGACGCCGTTACCCTCCAGGGTGTCTCCCGCAATTCTCCCCAGCCTACGCCATGTTTTACCCAAATGCAAAGCATGTGGTATTTTTTCTACCCCACGGAACAGGAGCGCCATGACCTCCCTATGAAATTCTCCAATAGCGGAAGAAACCACTCTATCTGCCTGCTGTGGGCATTTGTTTTCAGTTGCTGGGGGCGCATGTGGTCAGGATGACAAAGGCATTGAGGATGGGAACGGGGCGTGCAGGAGCAGATTTGGCAGGCTGGAGGGCAAGAATCGCCCGCCAATTGCAACTCCTGCCTCCGCTCAAGTCTTGCTGAGGAAGGACTTTCCTCGATTCCCAGGTGTCTGCCATGGAACTGCTTGAGCACATTTCTCAGTTGGAGGGAGAAGAGGGTAAAATGTCTCCCTGCAACAAAGGGAGACACATCTGATCCCCCACCCCACCAAGCTCAGAAGCAACATCCTCTGTTGATTCAGAGCACCCCATCAAGTTCAATGGGGCTTCCTCTCAAGTAAGTGTGCCGAGGGTTGAAGACTTACAGGGCAATCTTATGTCTGCTCAGAAGTAAGTCCCATTGAGTTCAATGGGGTTTACTCCCATGTAAATATGTCAAAGGTTGCAGACTTATGGCACAATCTTACATTTTATGTCTACTCAGAAGTAAGTCAGAGGTTTCCTGGAGGCTGTGAGAAAAGAGTACAGCAGAAGTTAAGCTATGGAAACAAGTAACCCCACCCCCCGCTCCTTTCCATACATGCCCGTGGAGAGAGGGAGGCACTCCCTCAGTTCAAACCACGTGTCTGCTGTGTAGAGGAACCCTTCCTAATCCTACGAAGAAACCAAAGGCAGGACATTCTGGAAAGGATATGGATTTTTGCAGGGGTTTTGCTTAAAGTAGAAACACCCTATATCTTCTTCCAATATGCTTTTCACTGATGAAACCATCCCATAGTAATGAAGCAGTGATCTTAGGGATGGACCCTTTGAAATGTTTTGACATAATCACTATTTTAATTTTAATTCTCGAAGCATACTTTTGCTGCCACCTCCCTTACCATTTGGTTTGAGAACAACTGTATATTGACTCTCACAAAAATATCTATTTTGAGCCAGCCTTTTCATTGTCTCTTATTTTTCAGTATATTCTCATATAATTGTCCTAAGCATCCAAACACTTTTTATATTACCACATGTTCTACAATTATCCCCATCCACACCATGCACACCTTACCTCTTTCCTTGGCTAACACTGGTGTATGGGTTCAGGATATCTAGCAGTCCTCTCTAAATTTGGTTGAAAATAATGTCCTGACATCTAAATCTCATGTGCTTTGTCTCCCTTTAAACCATATTTACTTTTACTCCCTACTTTTGATTTTATTCTTATCTTCCCACAATGTGTTATACATTTTGGTCTCTATAACGATCTCTCTTATAATGCTTCATTTACTATTTATTTAATTTATAATCACTTTACAGTCTTTAGAGGAGGGGCTATAGCTCAGTGCTGAAGCACACGCTTTGAATGCAGAAAGCCTGGATAGGCACCCCAACACAGGCTGCTGACATCAACAGGGATGCCTATCCAGTCAGCAGTCGTGCATTGTGGGCCCCCAGCTTGATCTCTATTACTTTCGTCCAGTACTGAGAATTAGGTGTGAGAATTCTTCTCCCCACTTGATTCCCATGTAGCAGCGACTGGCAGTTTCACCTAGTAAACCACCAGCCTGGTTTACTAGGTGAAACCAGGCAGCTGATGAAAAATGGCAGCCATCTAAAAACATCAATAAACATAATAAATGTGTGATAAATTTTAGCTACCAAAAATGTTCTAAAACATTAATAAAAAGGTTCATCTCTCTTCCAGAAAACCATTTCCTATTGCTATCAGTTCTTTGAACTTCAGACATTTAATGAAACTGATCATTCCCTTCCTGAAGCATTTGGTTTGTATAAACAGCAGTGTATAAATCATGTAGCATTTTATTACATAGATAATATTTTGGCTGCAAAGTGAATTTCATTTTTATTTCAGCTTTTCATACCTGTGTGTCTGTAAAAAGGAAAACCATATCTCTGTCTTCCACCCCTGCCATTTTATATAGCTTCCGAAGGTCTTCATGAAAAGAGTCATAGCTATAACCACGGCTTAGTTCTATTTGAAAGCATTTGTAGCCACATATATGAGAGGCTAATCTAGTTAGAGACTGTTTGCCTGTGCCTCCAACTCCAACAAGGAGAGCATTTCCTCTTTCCTGACGAATCATCCTAGCAATTCTATGGAGAAAATTGAACACAAGTTTGAAGTTGTTAAAATTAATTAAAGCAAGATGCCCTTCCCACTATCCTTCTTATCTGCTGACATACTGTTAAAACTAGAACTGAGCCAGAATTTCTCAGAATACATTTTTCTGAGAAAATTTAAGAGATGTTTCTTTTTCAAACCCTAGAAAAAGACCACTTTACAAAAATTTTCTTGAAATGCTCTCTACTTCTTTGGGAAGGCTGCGATCCCACCCTCACCCCCTCATGCCCTCCATTTGCAGCAACAGCAGCAGCAAAAAGAACCTTAGGGGAGAAAAGAAAGCATCTGTGCTACGACCTCTACTAATAGCAAACCCACGCCCCTGCAAAACTGTTCGGAGAATTTCTCTCACCCTGGAGAAATTCTCTGTCCACAAATATGGTGGAGAACTTTGAGAGGCTATTTGTGCAAACATCTATTTTAATCAGAATTATAGTATAGGTTTCTATAAGAGGCTTCTTTGCTCTATGCTGTTGTGAACTTAAGCAATGGAATCATGATATCATGTTGCAGACATTTCTGCCTATGTCTTAGAGCCCAAACTATATGCTACATGCAATCAAGGGCTGCTCCTTCATTATGGCATACATGTATGCCCCCATAAACATATATTTGGATCCCAGGAGGAAAAGCTGTGGGTGGGGGGCAATTTGGAGTGAGAAAATGGTAGGTGGGGCAAAGGCCAAGCACCCTTCCCCTGCTACTTCTCTGCTTTCAATCACTCTTTCCTGAAGTGGCCTTTCACAGGGAAAGGGGCCATCAGGCTACTGTTAAACACATTTGCATTGAACTTTGGCCCCACTGTTTGGTTCATACAATTACCAGAGCAGCAGGCAAAAGCCCCGTCTCCCAACCAATTTCTAATTTAATGTGTCACATGGACACACTATGGGGTCCTACATTTTAAGGTCTAATTCACATGTGATTCCCTCTCAGGGGTGTGTATGGCAATCACATAAATCAGTCTTAAGTATATGCCTGCTGTATAGGCAGAGGGAATGACTGTAAGACTCAGCAGGCCTCAAACACAACTGTCCTTCATTTATCACACACAGAACTGAAGAACTTAGCAGAAGCTCCACACACTATTGCTACTCCCAACTCTATAGGAGTTGCCAAGGTTCAAAACAATAAGCCATGGTACAACCCCCCGCCCCGCCCCCCCCATGATACATAACATCTCTTCCCCCTTAGCTATCATAGTCTTCCAACCAACAAGGAGGTACCCTTTCATGGCACAGTCTCTGCACTTGACTAATAGGTGTAGATTGCTCAGATGACTTTCTCTCAGTAACTGCCGTAGGTAAGGAAGTATTGCTCCCGTCACTTAGTGGTTCTGGCACTTCAACTGGTGGTTAGAGAAACACATCTGTTCCAGATAGATCTTCAGCAGCAACCTCTGCTGATGACAACCCATTCTGGCCAGAAAGCCTTCTCAGCTGGTCAACATGGTGATGCCACACTGACCCATCTACACACTGGACCCTGTATGATAACAGGTCCAGTCACCTCAATGATAGAGGAAGGAACTCACCTTGGTCTAGTACCATAGTTCCTAGCAAACACCTGATCTTGTGGGGCAAATGAACAGGGAGTAGTTGCTGAGAAGGCAGCATCCAGAGCTTGTTCCCGTTTGCTTTGTAAGTCTTCAGCTAAATCTGGGTGGAGACAGTCAAGGCAAGTATTTAGGCGCCGCCCCATAAGTAACTCTGCAGCACTGACTCCTGTTGTTGCACAAGGAGTAACATGCTCAGCAATGAGAAACCTGGCAAGGCGTGTTGGCCAGTCTCCTCCTGCAATGTGTTTCAGGGAATCTTTTGTTGTCCGCACCATCCGTTCAGCTTGGCCATTTGCTCGGGGATGACAAGGTGCAATGGTGGCAGCCTGAATAAGGTTCTTGTCCGCAAATGATTTAAATTCAGCAGATGTAAAAGCAATCCCATTGTCTGAGACTATAGTATCAGGCAACCTATGGGTTGCAAATAAAGTAGTGCAGTGCTGTGATTGTTGCAGTGGCTGTTTGTGATGGTACTAAGCCACTTTGAGTAAGAATCTACCACAACCAAGAAGTTTTTTTCCTTGAAATGGTCCTGCAAAATCAATATGGAATCTTGACCAAGGCTTCTTGTTACTTCCCATGGGAAGATACGGGCCCTTGGTAGATTGTTCCTAGTGGCTTGACAAGTACTGCACTTATTTACAGTTTTTCAATATCTAAGTCAATACCTGGCCATCAGACATAGCTTCTGGCCAATGCTTTCATACAAAGGATCCATGGATGAGCTGCATGCAGTGTGGTCAAGATGGTTTGATGACTCTTATCTAGAATAACAACCTGGTTTCCCCATAGCAGACATCCCTTATGAGCAGACATCTCATGCTGATGGTGTTTGAATGGCTTAAATTCCTCTGGCAGTTCCTCATGTGGCCATTCCCTCTATACCCAGTTTAAAACATGAGCCAGTACAGGGTCTTGAGCAGTCAGCCTAGCAATATGATCAGCCTGAAGAGGTAGGTGAGTCAGGAACAGCTTCTAGTATCAAGACTTCCAGTGGAGGAGGTACAACAAAATCTGGAATTTGAAGTGGTACCCGACTCAATCCATCGGCATTAGCCATTGCCTTTCCTGGTATGTTGACAAGTGTATAATCATAAGCATTGAGCAGAATGCTCCAGAGCTGCATGTGAGGTGATAGTATGCAGGGAGTAGGCTTACCAGGACAGAAGATTCCTAAAAGAGGCTTGTGATCTGTGCTTATTTCAAAAGCATGGCTACAGAGATGTGGAACTTTTTGACTCCTGCAATAACAGCCAGGGCTTCTCTGTCAATTTGTGCAAAGTTTCGTTCAGTGGATGACATAGTCCTTGAATAATAAGCAGTTGGTGCCTCTGTACCATCTGGGAATTTGTGGCTTAGCAAAGCACCAACCCTGTAAGAAAAAGCATCAGTAGTAAGGATTAGTGGGGCGTGGGGTCTGTGTGTTTCATCATAATGTACAAGCACAGAATTTGAACTCAACAAGTGTTTGACATTCTGGAAAACATTCTCATGCTAGCTGGTCCATTTCCATGGAACTCCTTTTCCCAGCAAGCAATGCAGTGGCTCTGCAATGTGAGTCTTTTGTGGAAGAAACACATGGTAGAAACTGAGAAGTCCCAAGAAGGCTTGAAGTTCCTGATTTGTTTGTGGAGCAGGTGCATCATGAATTGCACGTACTTTTTCGTCAGTGGAGTGAATGCCAGAAGCATCAATATGATAGCCCAAAAATGTTACGCTGGAGGTTCCAATTTCACATTTCACCTTCTTTACATGAATGTTGGATGTGTCAAAACTATATAGGACTTCCTGAAGTCATTCAGCAAGCTCTTCCTCTGTTGATCCAAAGAGCACGACATCATCAAAATATAGTGCAACACCTGGAATTCCAGATAGTGGGGTTTCCATGAATTCTTGAAACAGTCCAAAGGCCATAGAAATTCCAAATCGCAGACGCTTTACTCAGAATGTCCCTCGATGTGCGATTATTGTTTGGGCATCTGCTGTAGCATCATTGACAACCAATTGTTGATATGCTTGGGCCAGATCAAGTTTTGCAAAGACCTTCCCTCCACCAAGAACAGCGAGGAGTTGATTGACAGCAGGCACTGGGTATGGATGCTGCTTAAGTGCTTTATTCACAGTGCACTTGTAATCCCCATACAGTCTCACCTTCCCATTAGGCTTTAACACCAGCACAATGGGCATAGCCCACTTGGGTCTGCATAACTGGTTCTAGCACACCTTGCTTGATGAGGTGCTCAAGCTCTTCTTCAATTTTTTCCTGCAATGCAAAAGGCATATTCCTGGCTTTAATGCAAATTGGTGCAATAGATGGATCCAGATGGAGTGACATTGGCTTCCCTTTGTATTCTCCCAATTCTTCAGAAAATACCCTTGGTATTTGATTTCTATTAACAATTGCTGCAAGCCACTCTGTAGTAAAGGCATGAATTCCTTGAATGCCAATCCTTATTGATAAGAACAAGTTTCTCCCCAAGAGGTTTTTCCTCTGCCCCTCCAGAATTATGAGTGGAAGCTTCCCTTGGAAGGAGCTATACTGTACGTCTACAGTGCAGCAGCCAACAATACTGACCTTCTTTGAATTGAAATCATGCAAATTGCATGATGGATTTGACAACTTTGGAGCAAGGGTCCCAGAAAACATGTGCCTAAAGGTGTCTCTGTTGATTATGGATACCCCAGACCTCGAATCCACTTCCATTTTGCACTTCTGGCCATTGATTAATACTGTTGCATACAACACAGAATCATGAGGTTCCTTGCCACAGACCTTCTGAATGTGATATAGCTGTTGAGTTTCATCACCCCGTGGATAATCAACCCAATGAGATGCTAGGTGGAGTGACTCTTTGCTATAGTTCCCTGGCCTTGTGCTGACAGGTTTTGAATGGCAGATTTGCTCAAGGTGACCCATCTTCTTGCAAAACCTGCATTCAGCATACTTGAATCTGCACAGAGAGTGCTGATGGGGTCCTCCACAGCCTGAGCAGGAATAGGTAAGCCAGGGCCTATCTGCAGATTTTATGGAGGGTGCATTTCTTGTGTTCTGTTGACACTGCGGCTCAGAATTCTCAGCCTGTTTGCTCTGGATGGCATTTACATCATCTGCATCTCTCTTGAGTTCTGTGACATATAGTGATGCAGTCTCACTGGCTAATGCCTTTTCTTGAGCCATTGCAAATGTTAAGTTTGGCTTGGACAGGAGGCGTTGTTGTAGTGCTTCATCATAAACCCCACAGACAAGGCGATCCCTCAACATATGCTCTAGAAAATCACCAAAGTTGCAGTCTTGAGAAAGATGACACAGTTCTGCAATATAAGTA
The DNA here is from genome assembly GCF_057233095.1 of Heloderma suspectum. Classification (NCBI taxonomy): domain Eukaryota; kingdom Metazoa; phylum Chordata; class Lepidosauria; order Squamata; family Helodermatidae; genus Heloderma; species Heloderma suspectum. Next base: position 133,670,265 of record NC_139459.1, read on the forward strand.
GCAATGCCCTTTCCAGGTTGCTGCATTCATTTGTGAAATGTAAATCTCTGCACAATAACTGAGGGATTTGGTGAGAAATGTATCTTCAATAATCCTAAAAGTTCATCAATCAATTAGTTTTGGGTGAGGCAGGAGCAGTGAGGGATCTTATTATGGCAAATGTCTGTGGCCCACAAACAGTCAAGAGCACAGCTCACTTTTGTTCAGCATTAGCTATCTTATTTGCTTCCAGACAGATTGAAAGCTGTTCTGCATAAGAAACCTAGGAAGCAGACATCAAACATCAAACCCTTCGATCTGTCCAAAAGCAGCCATTTTGATTTTAATTCTTTTTTAAAACATAGGAGTTGCTCAAGTTCTTAAGTAGGACTAGCTGACTGCTTACCAGTTAGATGTGTAAACGGATTCACAGTCCTCGCTCCCTGTATAGCTTTCAGGATCCCACCTTAGTTGTCACAAATTGTTGTATAGGTAGAGGAAATGACTATACGACTCAGCAGGCCTCAAACACAACTGTCCTTTATTTATCATACACAGAACTGAAGAACTTAGCAGAAGCTCCACCCATTGTGGCTACTCCCAACTCTACAGGAGCTACCAAGGTTCAAGACAATAACTAAGCCACAGTACCCCCCGCCCCCCGGATACATTAACAGTGCCTTTGCATGGAGTACCCACGTCATACAGAGCCATTATGTGCTCTCTACAACCCTGAGCAGTGAGGCATTTCAGGGACAATGCTACCCAGGTTTGGCTTCCTTTTGGAGGTGAAATCACTGCTATTTTTGTAATATTTGGTTTAATTACCAATATACAAGTACACTAGTACATCGCTGGAGGCAAACAGCATAAGCACTGGAAGGCAGCTGTTCCACTACGTCAGAATCCCAGAGAGAGACACCTGCACCCTCCAAGTGCCTTCAGCTTACAGTTCTCTCTCAGCTTCTCTCTGTCTCTCCAAAAATTGGTTTCTTTCACACATACATAGACCCTTGCTTAGCTGGGGTGGGGAAGAAGATAAGTCACCGTCCCCAAATGGCTCTCATGTTCCAAAAATTCTAGCAATGATCTCTGTACATTTTCCAACCATCAGCACCTACCAAAGACCATCAATCACCCATCCTGAGCCCTTCACCTAGGGCTTCCCTGATAAAGGGCAAGGCTGGCACAGTTTGGCCAGTGTTCATAATAATACATTGACCTGGTACACATGTAATGACAAACCAGAGTATAGGTTGAGTATGAGTTGAATATGGGTTGTTGAATCCTGGGTTGTAGTTACATGCAAGCCCAGAACTATTGGTTAACCATGAACAAGCCAGGAAGAGAACACATGGTTTACTGTAGGGTTGTGAACTCTGGGTTGTTTTAACTATGTGTTGTTATGTACGAACCCAGAGCCATAGGTTGTTTTGCCAGGCTACAGAGGCAGAGGGCAAGAGTGTTTTGTTTTTTTTAAAGGCTGCTCCATATGCCAGTACTACAGCGCCACAAAGGCGTTTGGGAAACTGGGAGGGAGTAGATTAAGAAGGAGAGAATCAACCCAGGAATTAAAAATCATGCTGCGATTTGCATGATTATCTGGCAGACAAATCATGGGTAAACTCTGAGTAAGGCAACGACCCATACTGAGAGTTGTCATTACATGTGAACCAGGTCACTAGATGCATGGAGGTAGAGGGGTACTCATTCCTTCATCACATGAATTGGAGCCATGCATAACAAGTTATGAAGTTTAAACAGTTAAAGTTGAAGCTTTTTACAGAAATGTAGTTTATACTAAATATTTATACTGACACTGCTATTAATTATACAATAATTTATTTATACTATTGATATTCAATTAATGGCAGGATAATTAATTACCTTGAAACATGCTCTATGGCATCTTGGAAGAATACCAGCTTTACTTCCTTGGAGCTTGTTATATTATAATCATCCAGATAGTCTTGTAAAATCCCCATAATCTTTTCCATGTCAGGTAGCTCTTCATAAAGTCGATCAGCTTTATCAATTCCAATCTAACAGGAATCATTGAGAAAAATAGCATGAATAAGGTCAAAAGGAATGGCAATATAATGAAATTCCAGCAGATGCTAACTGCAAAGAAGCTGCTCTTAATGGTGACAGAAGAAGTCAATGGAAATTCTAGCAAATTAAACATGGAAGAGTTTTGCAGTCCCTTGAACAAAAATAACTTCTCATCCTGGATATATTAGTTAACATTAAACATTAGATGCATGATCCTTCCCCTCTGTGAGTGCAGATACACATGTAGGAGGATATTGGAATATGGCCTCTTTCCCTGCTTCTCCCCATCTGACTCCCAGCCATCCATACATGCAAAACACCACAGCACATTGGCCATTACTTTCATCAAGCCATTCCTTTCCTTCCCGGGACAGTCACTTTAGAACATGCATTACTTATGTACAGAGCCCTAAGGAGGAAAGTGACAGCTAGATGCAGATGGAAGGCACACTTGGGCCTCAGACTGAAAATCACAAACAGCATTTATTGGTTTATTACTTATTTAGAAACTTACATTCCACCTTTCAGCTACAAAAGTCCTTAAGGCAGCTTAAGCATGCTACAGTGTGCTCACTGACCAGCTGGTGTGGCCGGAAAGAGGCCTCAACAAGGCCTATACTGATCCATTATCCAGTGGCGACCAGATGGGGCAGGGTCATGCTCAAGCCTTTTTAGCTAAGTGCATTTTTCATTAGCTCATTCATTTAATAAAATGCTTATCATGTTGCCTTAGTTTTGCCTAGATTAATTTCTTGCTAGTAATCTTGCTCCCTTTCTTCAGAGTAGTCTCCTACCTAAACATTTATGCTGCCCTTTCAAACCATGTTCGGCAGGGAAGTATTCCAAATTTGTGCGAAATCTTGCTGATTCATATTCAGTAACAACTGTATTCTCCACCAGTTTTGGTGAAATATCATTACAACAACCATTTCTGAATCTTTTATTTGGGTTGTACCCCAAATGTTTAGAAAATCCAACATCTTCTTCCACATTCCTATTTGCTGAAGTTGGTTTCTACTGAAACCCTCAACACATATTTATTTCCTTATTTATTACATTTTGTGTTGAATCCACTAAATTGTAAGTTTGCAGGCAGGTTTTATTTATCTTTGTACAACATCTGGAAAAGTTAAGCACTTTATAAAATAACAAGAAGCAATATTTCCATCAAATTAGTTTACAATCTAAGATACATGATACAAAAGGAAAAAGGAATAGGGAGGGAAAGTGAAAAAAGGAAGTTTTCTTACCATGAAGTCCTGTTCTCAATATTTTCTGGAGAGCATTCCAAAACCTTCAGGTTAGCCCCTCCCTCTGGATGGCAGGCAATTGAGTTGATTCTCTCCAGAGGATGGGGCTATCCTACCTTCTCAAACCAGAAAGGGAAAGCAAGGCAACCCCATCACCCCCACACTACCAAAGAGAGGTAAAAAACCCTTAACAAGGTACCATCAGCATTGAAAAGAAAAATTAAGCAACTGATAGCCAACCATAACATGCAGGACAAGGAGTCAAGGACTCTTCCTGGAGTCCCTGACTACCACCCTCAGAAGTACAGCAAGGCATAACCTTGTGAAGATCACTGTCCACTGAAGACAAGGGAGGATGGAATGACCTCCACTAGAGAACAGAAATTCATGTTAAGAAAGCTCCACTTTCTCCCGTATCTTCTGGAGGATATTTCAGAACCTTTGGAATGTGTAAGAGCTGAACCATCCCAGGGTGGGACAGAATTCAGGTAACATGAACCCTCTGAAACACTGTTCTGAAGGCAGCATCACCAGAGCCAAAGATGTCAATCTTACCATGTTTTGAAAAAGCGTACAGGGAAGCACAGGTGGCTGCCCTATGTATCACCTCCATGGAGACAGTGTCCTAGAAGGCTGCCTTAGTGGCTACCTCACGAGAGAATGTGCTGTAATTCGGGAGGGGGGAGTCTTCCCTAGGGACTGGTATGCCAGCGCAAGACACTCTCTCAGCCAGTGCAATAACGTGAAGGCTGACTCAATCTACCCCAAGGTTTTGTCCTGGAATTATATGAACATTCTTCTGCACTGTAGCCATCCTTTCTAAATAGGAACAGAGCACCCATCAAACATCCAATTCGTGTCAAGCCTGTTCCAGGGGGTCTAAGGGGCTGAAACAAAATGGTGGCAAAGTAATCTTCTGCATTATGTGGAACACAGATTTAACCCTTAGACAGGAAGGAGCATTCTGTCCAAAGGACCACCTTCTACTGATAGAGCACACAGAGCTGGGGATCAGCTAACAGAACCCACCACCTCCAATACATACTTGGCTGTGTTTGTGGCACTAAGAAGACAATCTTCAAGGCTGCAATCTTAAGGGAGCATTTGGCCAACAACTCAAAGGGTGGAGCCTTAAGAACCTTATGCACCCAGTTCAGTTTCCACATAAGTAGGCAACCTATGGATGGTAGGAGGACTGAGTTTTCCTCCAAAGGAACCTGTGGATATGAGAGTGAGTAGTGAACAAACCCTTCCCCCTGCAACTCAAAACACTATTTAATACGGTCATATATTGCTGACAGTACTAAAGGTACTATTTTAAAGGTACTATTGCTGAGCTCCTTTTCCAGCCCAGCCTGCAGGCACTGGGGCACTACTTGAATTTTGACACCTGCTAGGATAAGCCTTCCAGGTGTTAGTCTACACCAATGTGAAGGATCCACCAGGACCAGCCCCACCTTCCCTGAGATGTAGGACCACTCAGGACCCAATCCCTGCTCTCCTTCCAAAAATAGGACTGGCCAAACCTGGCCTTCCAGTCCCCCCAGATACCCAGTAGCCACCCACCTAAGTCAAGAGGCACTGAAATTAGCACTGAGGTTATGCAGACAAATCACACCAACTAAAGGTTGGATAAAAGTTTATTAAGATAAAAATAAAGGGATAAAGGGAAAGGGAAGAAAGGAAGTAGCAAGTTACACAAGAGGGTACAAAACCAAATTACTTACTATATACAGAGAGCTTCATGAACGCACACCCAAGCCAAAATAATAAAGCCACCTGGCCTATCCTTACATACCTAAGCATGGATGTCCCCAGATAACAACCAGCCACCTGCAGGTCCAGAACCACCAGGATGAAGGGAGACGCTATGCCTCGACCTCAGCCCTCTTTTAAAGCCAAGCCCTGACAAGCTGAGTACCCAGCTTGCTGGGGGAAAGGTAGTCATGACTGGGGAAGGCAATGGCAAACCACCCCACTATAGTCTGCCATGAAAACGCCAGCGAAAGTGGTGTCCCTCTAGGAGTCAGCAATGACTCGGCGCTTGCACAGGAGGAACCTTTCCTTTCCTGACAAGTATAGGTTAGAGTGTGCATTGATTGCCCCCCATCAGGTGTGTCTTGATACAAACACCTCCACCTGTGCATTTTTTGAAGTCACAAACAGATCAGCTACTCGAACTCTGAAGCACCACTATCTGCTTGAAGACCTGCAGATGAAGGGACCATTCCACATCCTCCACCACTCCCTACTCAGTCAATCTGCTACTGTTTTGGCTGTCCCCGCCAGATTAAATGCAGAGATCAATAGCAGGTGCTTTTTGAGCCAGATTCCCCATGGCCTCCTTGTTAAGCACTCTTGACCTTGTTACCCCCCCCCCCCCGGTTCATGGCAGATATCCTTGTTGAGATATGGCAACCCCTTATCTGTCCTTGTCAGGATATGGTATCCCCTTCTCTGATGTTTGAACTATGCTAGAACCAGCTTTATAGCCCTTTGCTCCAGCAGGTTTATACTCAGCTGAACCTCATGAGGCAATCACAGCCCCTGAGCAACTAGGTCCCCTAGTGTGCATCCCAGCCAAGGAGGCTGGCATCCATCCTGATCACTGTTCAGACCAGACCAGGCAGGCTAACTCCCCTGGAGAGCCTCTGAAATTATATTGTGGTTTTAAGCTTTCATATTTTATATTGTTTTATGTTGAGCTTTGTGGTTTTAATTTTTGTGAACCGCCCAGAGAGCTTTGGCTATTGGGCAGTATAGAAATGAATGAAATAAAATGAAATGAAGTTCTAACCACCAGGCCCAGGATGACCTAAAAGCCTGGGAAAACAGGAGGCTTAAATGCAAATGGGCTGTAATTGCATCTTAGAATGGAAGCAGCAACCCTAGCAGCTCCCTACTGTGGAGGCAGGCCCAAAGCATCAAAACTTTCTGCAGTCCCATGAGACAAACCAGAGACTGCAGATCTGCTCCCTTTGCCACCTTGACTGACCAAATTCCTACTTCAAGAACATCTCATATCCAGAACCACTCCTAGGTACTCCAGGGAGCATGAGGGCATCAGACAGCTCTTTTCTGGATTCAACACAAAGCAAGAGGCCTCTAGACAATTCATTATCACCTGGACATCCTCCCTGTAGGGGGACCGGATAAGGATGTCATCCAGTTAAGGGTAAAGGTAGATGGCCTTTATTATTTGGTGGGCTGATGTCAGGCTAAATGGCATAGTCCTGTATTGAAAATGGCTGCCATAGCCTGTGAACTGAAGGTACTTCCTGTAGCTTGGGCTGATGGGAACATGGAGGTAGGCTTCCAAGAAAGCAAGGAAATCTCATTCCAAGATTATCACTATGACTGATCTGAGAGTTCCCATCTTGAAGTGCTTGTGCAGCAGGAACTTGTTAAGACACATTAGATTGAATATGGATCTGACCTTTCCATTCTTTTTTGGGCACCAAAAAAATAATGGAGTACACCCTGGAGAACCTGTGGCCCAGTGGGACAGATATGTACACAGGAAGTCTGTCTGGGCTTGTTTGGGCATTCCCAGGGCCTTTTCCATGCACAAGATCAGTTGCAGTGTTGTAGAGGAGCACATGCCTCACCTCTGCACCAGGGAAGGGGAGATATTCTGTCCCTCAAACTATTCAAGAAAAATTCAAAGCTCCCCCCACCCCCCAAATTAGCTTCCCATCTGTAACTAGGATGTGTCAGATGGGGAGGGGAAGAAAAAACAATCCTAAGAACGAAAAATATACTTTTTAACAAGAAAACCCCCGTTAAGCTGAAAGGAGCTAAGCATGGAGCCTGTTGCACTAATAAAATACTGTTTATTATAAGGAAGTTCTATAATGGTCAGGAAGTATAGTCACTGCAAGAGGCAGTTCTGAGTGAGGAAGAGCCCAATGACAGTTGGTCCCTGCCAAGCCAATGGAGAGGGGGCTTTGCTGTCTTGCCTCCTCCTCTGATGCAGCCAGGTGCAATGATGTTTGGTGGATATCTATTCTCCAAAAGTGGGGAAAGGGTATACATTTCCACCAAAATTAAAAACTCTGGAGATTCAGATTTTTCCACATCTATAGATGAGCTTTTAACTATGCCAATTTCTGAGATCAAAATTTCAGAGGATTATGATTACAATTTGTTACTTATTTATTTATGTATTTATTTTACTTCATTTCTAGATCACCTTTCTGCCAAAGTAATCAAGGTAGTTTACCATTTAAAATGATGGTTTACAATCTAACAGACACCTAGCTCTACCCCATTTCTTGGCCACATTAAGACAGTGATAAATGCCCTTTAAAATATGTAGTGTCCATCTTGTTGGAAATAACGCATAGAATTGATAGCCGCTTTTCTAAGCAGTAGTCCTAGTGAGAAAGTTACTGGGGATCACCTCCACACCTTTGAATGACTGACAGAATGGCAACTATCACTTAGTATCATTTATAATCCTTACTAAAATTAATGAAATCACTTGGCATTTAGCAGTTTTTCTTTGTCAAGCCTACAACGGAGGAAATACAGCTTAATGAACACAAGACATATTTATGTAGTTAAATATCTGGCAAATAGATTTATTGAAACATATCTCTCAAAGCCTCAAATATTGCTCTAGGAAATATTCCATGTTCCTTCCATATGCCTGTGCCATGGCCATCTGCTGACCAGCTGTTTGCTTTCTGCACTGATTTGATCTGCCATTTCTGGATTTGGTTCAGAATGTATTCCTGAATATGACAGTTCCTTAGAAACTAACAGATATTTCAGATTTGAGAACATTCCATCACCATAGTACAGGGAAGTAATGGGAATCAAGGATTTTGTGAACATTTTATCAGGCTACACTAAGCTGGCCCCACTATTTATGAGAGACATTCTAACCCCAGTACTTCTGCTGGAGTTCTAGAAGTGAAAACAGTTAAGTTGGCTGTGGCCATCTGCAGAGGCACTTGCTTCAGAGGCTGACAGAGGAAACCGACTCTCCTAACAAATGTCTGACGTCAAACTGACTGCCCATTTCGTCCCTTTATTCAGCTGAGGCAGCGCTCTATGTAGTGTTCAAACTCTCACATTATTTGCAACCTCTACTCAAGGCATCAGAGGATGCTGGCTTTTCTTCTGTGAACAAAAAAGAGGGTAAGCCTCAAAGGTACAGTGGAAACAGTCCCTTTTATTGAGGCCCAATGCATTTTGATTCAACGACATGTTCTTAACGGCTGAAACAGATGGACTTCTCAAGCTAGACATCTCAAGAAGTCCCATCAGTTTCAGCTGATTCAGTGCATGATTACCCCAAGCAGCTCCTTTTAGAAAACAACTGCAGTTGGGGGTGAGGGAGTCTTTGACCTCAAAAATTCTGAGTCTCAATGAACTGCATCTTCTCTTTTTTATTTCCTGGACTAGTACCACCCTTCCTTTTTCAATTTTTCAACTCTGCCAGATGTGAGGTGTTGGGCTTGGGAACCACTACTTAGTATCTCCAGACATCCTAGGGAAGAAGAAGGAGCATCCCTTCCTTCAGCAAAGCAACCACTATGATGCAGGTTTCAGTACATTTTTATAAACAGGAAGCCAAGGCAGTGACTGAGTTTGGATGATCAGTGGAGGAAAAGAAGCCACTGTGGCTTCTTTTCCCTGTGCCACTTGCACGCACACCATTTCCCTAATTACTCTTGCCACAGCGTGGGTTGCTCTGTTGTCTGAACCCAGAGAGGTGCATGTGGGGGTCACTTCCAAACCACCTTGTAACTCCTAAAACAAGTAATGGGCTGCAGGGTGGTTTGGAAGCCACCCTTGCTATGCACCTTGCTGGATTCAGATGACATGGCAACCCGTGCTGCAGCAAGGGTAATTAGGGAAATGGTGAGTGCACAAGCAGCACACATGGGGAGGGGGGGAAGCCACTGTGGCTTCTTTTCCCTTTCCCCTTCTTTTCCCAAACCTGTCCAATGTGGAATAGAGGGCCAAGTTAGACGTGACACCATTCTTGCAATTAGCAATTGTGTAAATGGTTCTTTTAAACAGTAAATAGGAAGCACCGAAGTCTTGACCTAAATTGAGATTCTGGGTGGGTGGGGGAGTTTAACCCTTTATCCCCAACCCCGGGGATAAAGGGGAGTTTAGCCCTTTATTCCCAAACCCCTATCCCCCATTGCAGTCCTGATCTGGGTTGAGGGCCCCAAGCCTGCTGTGTAGTTACATTTGAAACAATCCCTAAATGCATTATAAAAATATATTTATTACATTTATATCTCACCTTTGGTCCTTGAAACATCAGGCTTCTGCTTGGTCAAGATGTGTGTGTGTGTGTGTGTGTGTACACACACACACTTTTATACATTTTATATTGTACAGAATGCTCACCTTTATGTAGTCCCCAAATATGATTGGCTTAGATACAAATGAGTCTGGATCAACAGAGACTCCAAAATGTTTGCCTACAAATTAAAATAGGTTGTCAATTGATTTTTAATTATGTATGTACAAAGTTTGCATATTAAATATAATATATACAGGTAAAATAAGTATTCTTACTGGCCATGTCAGCTAACATAGAATAAAAATATTGTTTATCTTCACTACAGATGAGACGGTCATGAAACACTCTCAGACACTCATGACAGAACAGCCTGAATACCTGGGCTTGGTCTCGAACTGACACAGAGTCACACTGCAATATGCCTGTGTAGAAAAATACATGACAAATTCTGTCATTTGCACAAGAAACTATTATCAATACTTTTAAAACAAGTTTTAAATGCTTAATTAGAAAGTTTATTAGGTTCTAAAATGGCTGATAGTTGATAGTCATTAGAGGTGTGCACCCAGAATTTGACTCAGACCTTGATTTGACACTTTGGCAAACAGCTTGATTCTGCTTCAGAGGCTATCCACTTCACCTTGGGTACTGAAGATTCAGAAATCCAAAGCACTGAGGCTCATATTTATCATAAGATAAATACCATGGGATTAAAAAACACACACGACTATAACCTTTTTTCTCTTTGTTAGAACTGGAGATTTGAAAGCACAGTAGCCCCTTAGGAGGGGATTACGCCTGCCAAATGACAATAAAATAGGTACAATAAAAGCTACATGCCTTTATATTTTGCTTTTTTAAAAAAGAGAGCTGCTGATACTTTTTAAATTTTTTGGCAGAGTTGGATGACATTTTCAGGGACAGTTGTCCCTTTTGTCAAGCCTGCCAAGTTTCAGATAAGCAACACTTTGACAGTATCCCAAAGAGGACATGCTTATTCCCCTATGTTCCTTGTGAAGCATTGTTCTGAAAATGACGGACAGCCTAGAGGTGTCTCTAAGTAAGAAACCTGCAAAATTTCAAAAGGATAGGTGCAGTGATTTGCGTGGAGGGGGATTCCTCATCTTTGGGGAGACAGAGTGATTTGCTTCTCCTTCCCTCTCCCACTGGTGTTATGGGCAATTTGTATGAAAATGGAACACATAATATAGGTAGGAAACCTGCAAACCTGCAAAGTTTCAGATGGGTAAGTGTAGGGGCTAGGGATGACTGAAAACCTCTTTAAGGAATTTTTCATAGTGAGGCTTTGGAAAAATGACCATCTCACAGTTTCATCCTTGTCCACCCCCAAAGCACAGTGATTGGAGTCCTCCGTAAATGGTGCTCTGATTGGGAGGTGGACCTGTCAGTAACCCAACCACACTCCCTCCCTTTCCGTTCATCAGTGTTTAAGAGAAACGAAACTGAAAGATACGATTTGGAGAGGAGATCAAATGTCTGCGTCTCTGAGCACAAATTGGTAACAAAACTTTGTTCTGGCCTGGCTTTGGTTCCAGTGCCTTCAAAGGAAGCTCGCTTCACCTCAGGAAGCACCATAAACAATTTTGAAAGGACCACATTCTGCTCAGGCTTTGGGCTTTGTCTGAATCTGATGCACATCTGTAATAGTCAGACATCTTCACCATGTGATAACTGTAGTACTAAGATTTGACTTGTTTGTATGGATGAGCCATCACAGATTAATCACCACAACAGAATATTCACAAGTGGGACTTGAAGCAAAATGCTGCAGTGTGGAGTGGTCCTGTTCAGGATTCCAGTTAGCCAGCCTTCTTCATCTCCATCTGCTCCTGCTCCCCCAGCCTTCCAATTATTTTCTTCAACAGCCAGCATTCGGTGGCCATAGAGCATGTTCACTTCTTACCAGGCTGTTTCTCTTGGAGGGAACAGGTTGCCCCTTGAAGTTTTTTTTTTCTTCCTGAAGATACATTTCTGCTTCTGCAAACCTTGGGTTCCCCCTGAGCATGCTGATACCTCCCTCTTTCTCGGTAGCCCCATTCTGGCTATAAAGCCATCATAACTCACCATGTGAGTTCTCTAATATACAAGTGAGATCTGTAATAAAATGTTGCAGTGGGGAGTGCTCCTGTTCAGAGTTCCAGTCAGCCAACCATCCAACCATGCCTTTTTTCAGGATATGCCATTCATTCCCCCGCCCCTACAGACACTCAGCATTCTGTGGCCACTGATTATGCTCAGTCCTCATTGGCTGGTTTTGGTGCTTTACATCACCTTCGGGGGGTTTCTGAAATGTTTTTTATACTTCTGCAAACCTTGGTATTTCCCCATACATACTGATACCTCCCTCTTATTCCTTAGTCGCCTCATTTGGCTACATAGCTCAGCACCTAAGAACACTATTGATATGTCAATTAATGTCAGCCCAGGCACAGTATTTTTCTGCAAAAACAATTTGACACATTTGATTGAGGATCTCAGCCCAATAAGACTCAGTCCTGTATTCTGACATGTATATTTTCTATCTTTGCTGTAGGGAGAAAGCAATCTTTATTTCAATGTATCTCCCTGAACATTCAACTATTCCTGAAAGATTGTGGGAGGGATATCTCCTTGGACACTCTCCTATGATACCTAGCTCTGAGGAAGGACCACCTCAGAGCCAGGCATTTGGGCCTGGCCAGCTCTCTCTCAACAGCCATGCTGGCTGCTTTTTCCAGCCAATGTAGCTCTTCAGAGTCCACCTGCCCTCCAGATCACCCTGAGAGGATCAGGACGAACCAGTGGGCAGGTGACTGCTCAGGGGAGTATTGCTGTTTGCTCTCCCACTGCGGGATTTGCCACAGTAGGAGAACAGGTCCAGCGGAGCTCTCTGGAGCTTCCACTGTGTGCTGCTTGGTGAGCAACAGCTCTGGAGAGCTCCTGCTGTGGCAAATGCCATGGTGGGAGAGCAACTGGTGGGGCTTTCCAGAGCACCCAGTGCAGTGCCACCTCACTGGAGCAAGGTGGGGCTGGGGGTCCTCTTGGTGGTGGTGGGGAACACACAATTTGCTGCTGCTCCTGCTCTGCTGCCTGAGGCAGAGGTTCATGGTGCCTCATGGGCAGCCCAGCCCTGGATAAAAGTTCAGCTGATGCTCATGCATGCACGAACCAGCTCCAAGTATCTCAAAAATCAAGTCTCAAATTAGAAGATAAACTGCTGAAGGTTGCATCAAAATCTAAAATACACTTCTGAAAGACAAACTTCCAGAAGCTTTATTTATTTAAAATATTTACAGGCCACCTTTCAGGGCAGGAGCCCCCCCCCCCCCCCGGTGGCGTACAATAAAATGCATATAATAAAATTCATAATAAAAAGAATGATGTGGTAATAAAAGCAGCAAAAGTTCCACAAAACAACTGCAGCTATAACCCATTCTGATAAAACATAATCAGGGGAAGGTCAGAGTAAAGTACATCTTCAGGGCCTTCTAAAAGCCTGCAGTGATCAGGCCTGACAGAACCCTGATGGCAACTTATTCCAGAAGTGTGAGGCTACTGAGGAAAAGGTCCTCTCTTGTGTACTTGCCCACCTAACTGCCCTCACAGGTGGGCAAGTGGGAAGGGCCTTTCTTGCTGATTTTAAAGTGTGGGCAGGTTGATGAAGGTGAAGATGATCCTACAAGTAATTTGTTCCCAAACCGTTTAAGGCTCTAAAGGTCAAAAACAGCACTTTAAATTAGGCTCAGAAACAACTGCTACCCAGTGCAGTTGACACGAGGAAATAAAAACTTCTTTTGTGTCATGCTCTCTAGAAGAAAGGTGCGGAATAAATGGTTTAACTACTTAGAGAGCAATCCTATGTCCCCTAGACAGCATCTGGGGGAGGTAGGATTTTTTGGTTTCTCTGCTCCGAGCTTGTAGACAGCACTATGAGCTTGGAATCGGGAAACCGTACTCCCCTCCCCCTCATAGCTGGGCTGGAGGGAACCACGCCGGCTGCCCCTCCATGCTCGTAACATGGATAGGGCAAAAATGGGGAGTTCCCGGGGCTGGGGAATAGACCATGGGAGCTGTTTTAGACAGCTTCCTATGTGGTCTCCAGCCCCGTTCCTGCCCCCTCTCTGAAGCCATGCTTAGGCAAACTGCAGGAAAGCTGGAGCACGGACGGAATCCTTTCTTCCATGCTTCAGCCACCCTGCATTGGATAGGCAGCTGCCTCCAACTTCAGAGGAAGCTGGAGGCGACTGACTATCTTGATAGAATTGAGCCCGGAATAGCAGAAAGCACATGCCTTTTATATTACAAGCTGAAACAGTAGGATACCCTGGTTCCAAATGTAGGAATGACTATGATATAACAAAGGGCAGCTAAAGCTAGAGAGGGTATCCCAAAAATGAGTAAAGTAATTGCCCCTCATTATGTAAGTCAGTTACAATCCCAATGTAACATATTACTACAAAATATTTTCTATGTGCTATACAACCACTGAGGTGGAATATTAACAGAGATGAAGATATAAGAAATATAGACAGATGAAATTTAATATCCTGCCTTCAAGATCAGGAAAGCTTCTTAAGACTGATACCCATACTTACCAAATCTGTTGCATAATATTGTAGATCAAGAATACATCCTAGCAGACTCCAAAAAGCAATCACTTTATGCTGTGAAGCATGATATTTGATTTCCTTTAGTAGCTTAAAATGGATAGCTATGACTATTATTTATAGTAATAAAATTGTGCTGCCATGGTAATGCATTGCAGCTGACAATTCCTGCAGCTAAGAATTCCGAAGGTTGACCTCATATTAAATAGCATCTTATTGCTATTATTGTAGAGTACATTGTTCTCTGGGTGTTTAGTGGTTCATACTTTGCTTATTAAATGAGAGGATGCAAAACAGAAAGGCTTTCTTTAACAAGGCCTCCCAAATTCTGAATAACTCAAAGCCTTTCCCTTTAAGCCAGCAGTGGGGAACCTTTTTCATCCCGAGGGCTGAATTCCATTCAGAGAAGCTCCTCGGGGCCGCATTCCAGAGGTAGGCAGGGCCAAAGGCAATAGGGGTGGGGCCAAAAGAACAGCATTTTTTAGCTTAACGCTCTTAATGCCAGTAAACAAGCCTTAGGAAAGGCATTTCAAACTTTCAGAATGGAGAAAAACCATGCAAAACTTAGAAAACCACTAAGTTATCAGTAGTCAGGATGGCCATTTGGGGAATCCTGGAAGACCAGATTGAGAGTGCAGGAAGGTCAGATTTAGCCGGGGGGGGGGGGGGGGCTGAGGTTCACCACCCCTGCTTTAAACTTTCAGTGAGAATATGCACAGTCTGAACCTTGAAAGCAAGTAATTTAAATCTATGCTGTATAATTCTGGTTTTGATCATAAAAAAAACCCTGAATGGTAATGGTATAGACCTTGTTACAGAATGTCCTGTATAAGAGTTCTTTACAGAACAGGAAGCAAGTGAGTAATGATATGTATACTACAGTAAATGTCCAAAATCTGCTGTATGTTGACATTCACGTGTGTATGCTGAACATTCCAAATGAATTTCTGAACCCACGCAAATGGACATATCCCCAGTCTTTAGGCATATATCAGTGACTGCTGACAATCACATTTAGGTGACTGTCGCCATTCACTGATGTATCTAGATGTTACTGAACAGAGCTCACTGTACTTCAGAGGTGCAAAAACACGCTCATGCGGTGTTCATTGTGGAAAAGAATACATAAGCTGGGTTAAAATGGGGAGTATTCAATATAAAACTGATGAGATGATAAAAATAGATGAGATGGAAGGTGTTAAGCATGAAAAGGATGGGATAAGATAAAATGTATAAAATGGGGTAGCAAACTAAAATAACAATATATGATACATAATAGATGGGGTGCTTCTCATATTAAACAATAATTATGTTTCACTGCCAGATTTATTGGTCACAATGACTACTGATGAAAACCCCTTCTTGGCTCTGGACTTGCCCCCTTTCCTTGTGCATCCCCCATTAGGTCACCCAACACCCAATGTGGCCACCAATCCAAAAAGGTTTGTGCACCCCTCCTCTACCCAGTGGTTAGGGGATTTGTCCAAGCTCTACCCAAGCGGGCAGTGCTGAGCAGCCAGTCACAGAATCATTGAATAGTAGGGTTGGAAGGGGCCTATAAGACCACTGAGTCCAACCCCCTGTTCAATGCACGAATCTAAGTCAAAGCATCCCTGACAGATGGCTGTCCAGCTTCATCTTCAACGCCTCCAGTGTGGGAGAGCCCACTACCTCCCTAGGTAATTGGTTCCATTGTCGTGTTGCTCTAATAGTCAGGAAGTTTTTCCTGATGTTCAGCCAGAATCTGGCTTCCTGTAACTTGAGCCCATTATTCCGTGTCCTGCACCCTGGGATGATAAAGTAGAGATCCTGGCGTTCCTCTCAGTGACAGCCTTTCAAGTACTTGAAGAGCGCTATCATATCTCCCCTCAGTCTTCTCTTCTCAAGGCTAAACATGCCCAGTTCTTTCAGTCTCTCTTCATAGGGCTTTGTTTCCAGTCCCCTGATCATCTTTGTTGCCCTCCTCTGGACCCTCTCGAGCTTGTCTGCATCCTCCTTAAAGTGCGGTGCCCAGAACTGGACATGGTACTCAAGATGAGGCTTAACAAGTGCTGAGTAGAGGGGAACTAGGACTTCATGGGATTTGGAAGCTATATTTCTATTCATGTAGCCCCAAATAGCATTTGTCTTTTTTGCAGCCACATCACATTGTTGCCTCATATTCAGCTTGTGATCTACAACAATTCCAAGATCCTTCTCGCTGGTAGTACTTTTGAGCCAAGTATTCCCCATCTTGTAACTGTGCATTTGGTTTCTTTTTCCTAGGTGCAGAACTTGGCATTTATCCCTATTAAATGTCATTCTGTTGTCTTCTGCCCAGCACTCCAGCCTATCAAGATCACTTTGAATTTTGTTTCTGCCTTCCAAGTTACTAGCTATCCCGCCCAATTTTGTGTCATCTGCAAATTTGATCAGCATTCCCTGCACCTCCTCATCCAAGTCATTCATGTCTTCTAGGCTGGCACTTCTGGAGACCCTTAGTGCTGCTGCTTCAAAACTCATTGGGACATAGAAAAGTAACACATTATTACAGTCCAGCAACTGGCAAAATGGCCCAGCAGATAGCAGCAGCAGCAGAGGGTGGTAAATAACAGAGCTGTGCTAGCTAAGCTGGGGAGAGCATGGGCTCTTCAGTGCAACAATCCCATGCATATCTACTCAGAAGGAAGTCCCTTTGAGTTCAGTTACTTCCTCCCAGGAAAGTGCATGTAAGATTGCAGCGTAAGAGTGGATTCTCACTCATCCGGCATAACTCAACATGCTCTTTATGTGTTGAAGAGATACACGTTACAGGTAATTCCCATGTGTACATTTTTGTGGTCAGCTTATTGGTAACACTGCTAGTTCTGAGAGTACATCTATCGGGAAACATTATAAAGCTACATGTGTTGTCATTGTGCACATCTGCTGCAGATACAAGAGCCTCTGGAGGCATAGAGTTTTCAAATTCCAGAGCAAGCTGAGCCAACAAATGTTGCTAGTATGATCCCTGACATTTTGCATTGCAGACATCATTATGAGTAACACATGGTGTTGATGAGCTAACAGCACAATTTATTTTACACACTGTTGTACTGGCTGTCCTCTTCTCTTTCATACAATTCTGTATTCCTGTTTTTCTCTAGTCTCTTCAAACAGGCTTTCTGTGTTCAATTATTTACAGTAACTCTAAAGATATACAATGTGCTTCATTATTCTTTACTGCCAATATTATATGAAGTTATTTAAAGCTAAAACATGCACACAGACAATGCACTGAGATATAAAACATGTAATATTGAAATCGCAAAGTATACGGTGGCTAGTAAGAAATTACTAGAGAAAATAATGATTGAAAATATGAACACAGAATTGGAAAAGAAAATGTGCCATATGGAAAACATATACGTTACCTTGCACACACTTTGACAAATCACGTAAATTAAACACATAATGGGATTTTGCCGGTGTTGGGAGAAGATCAATGCTCATTCTTTGATATATTTCAACAGCAGCATCCACAATACTTTTTGCACTCTGCTTTACCGCTGCAGAGAATTCAGCCAAAAAGCCTTTTAAAATAGCCTAAACCGTGGAAAAATGACACAACAAAACTTTTAAGCACAAAGTAAAATTAAAGTTTTATTTTGCTTCTTTCTTTTACTCTAATCAAACCAGCTGTGATTCCAAGTTTTTTTTTCAAAACTACAGTTCTTCATATGAACTTAAAAAACACCCTGTATTCATATAATTGTTTCAGTAACTGATGTATTGTGTGTGCGTGAGTGCCATCTCATATCCGGAAAACTTCCCCATTTCTTCCAGTGAAGGTGACAGTTCCGTGTGTACAAACAAATCCATTAAAGTCAATGGAGAAGCATTTACAGGCAAGTGCACTATGTGAGCATTGCAGAACACACAAGGCTCTGGATCACTCCCTATGGCTTTATTAGCTGTAGTCCTTAATGGCAAAGATTTCACTGTGGGACCATGTGACTCAGTGGACATGGCTGGAATGTCGATATTTGGCTTGTACTGTTGGTCTTTCAAAACTGCTTTAATTTGTGAAGCCACAGAAAAGGGTGATGGCACCAAGCACTATTACAAAGATTTCAGAAGGGCTGCAGAATATTTATTGTACCAAGCAAGTAATGAATGTACCAATGTGTTTCATCCTAAAAAGCCCTTATTCAAGAGAATATATCAAAAAACAGTTACTTTGAACCTAAGGCAGTCAGATCTAGTTCAATGTTCTGTTATATACGTAGCTACATTCACAATTATATATTCCCTTGGATAAAGGCTTTTTTCTTCGCCGTCATTTCAGAAGACGAAGAAATGGAAATTTCCTTATCATGAATTTTTGTTCTCAGAGCTCCACAGGGGGCATTCCTTTACTTTGAGATGGTGCCTCCCTCTGGGCCAGGTAGAGAGAGCCTATTTGTCACTTCTTCAAGGGGAGGAGCCACCCTGCCCTCCCAGACAGAGCTGGTAGAACAGAGAAAACCCCCTCAACCCCACAACTAAAGGGAGAAAAAGTAAATCTACACCAATGGCATAAAAACATGAATATGATCAACTAAACAAGTTTAAAAAACTGTCAGGAGCGCCCTAGCTGCCTTTTGCAGTCCCTTCCAAGTCAGGACACAGACGACGAGGATTCTTTCCAAGGCTTTATTCCTTTATGACTCTTTCAGATACTAATCACTAGCGACTAAGCAAGAAACAGCACTGGGGAAAGATAGCAAAACAGCCTAAGCTCCAGGTAAGGCAGTTGGTCCCCGTTTGAAGGGGAACCACGGGAAGACCCTGAACTTATGGGCTATGGAGAGATCCTCCCTCTTTCCCTTGGGTCCTCGGGACGTGACCATTGTTTGAGCGCCAAATGAGCGGAACGCCTCCTTTCGGCACCCTCCATCTGTCGTCGCTCCCTGCGTCTGCGCCGAGTGTCCAGCAAGCGCCCCTCCAGCGCTCTCTCACTGCCAGGGTCACTATCTCTCCCAGGAATGCTGGCAGGAGGAATCTCTGCCAGCTGCTGTGCTTGTGAGAGATGAGCGAGCTCCTCTCCCACAGATTGCGGTTCTTCCTCAGAATCAGAACTGCTCTGGGGCTCTATGGGCTCAGTTTCCACCCTGACATCAACAAACAAGGGCAAGCATACCAGGCAGCAATGGGAAACAGGCCAGAAATCCCTGCCTGCCTACCTGCCCCCCACATGTGTTGTGGCATCAGAAGCCAAAAGCACTCCAAACTCTTCCTCCTTAACAGAATAATATACTAGGCCCCTGGCAGGGAAGATGGAATGCCCTCTGTGGAGCCCTGAGAACAAAAATTCACAGTAAGGAAATTTCCATTTTCTCCAGAGCTCCATGGAGAGCATTCTTTTACTTTGGGGCATAACAAAGCAGTACATCAACAGGGCGGGTAAGGGACCAGCGTTCAGTGCACCAGCATCTTTTGTGACACTTTGCACCAAAAGCAGCTTCTGCCAAAGAAACGGTGTCAATTCTGTAATGCTTAACAGACATGTGAATTACATGTTGCCTTACATATGTCCATGATGGGAAAATCTCCCTTAAAGGCAGCAGGTGCCAATGCCCCCCTCAGGGAATGAACAGTGATCCCCCCAGGTGGGTCCTTCCCTTACATTTGATAGGCCAGCACAATGCATTCCTTCAACCATCTAGAAATGGAAGACTTCGACACCTTAGTCCCCAAGATCTTAGAGTCAAAGGTCTATGAGCTAAAAACCCTTTGGGTAGTGGTTCTGTCTAAACAGAACCTCAATGCCCTTCTCAAATCGAATTTATGCCAACTCCAGTCCTTTGGATAAACAGGCTTAGGACAGAATGATGGAAGATAAATTTCCTGAGATCTATGTAGAGCGGAATTAGGGATGAAGGAAGGCTCGGTACAAAGTACTGATGATGAAAAATATGATGATGAAAAATACACAACTGTGGAGCACCCGAGAGGGCTCCTAATTCTGAAACTCTCCTTGCTGAAGTTATAGTGATCAAAAAATGTTTAAGCAACTTAAGTTTAAGCAGCTTAAAAGAATACATGGCCATGGCTTCAAATGGACTACCCATCAGTCTGTAAGACCCAGTTCAGGTTCCAGGTAGGAAAGCAATGTACAACTGGGGGTTTAAGAAGAGCCACTCCTTTTAAGAACCTTTGGAGATGTGGATGAGATGAAATGGGAGGAATCCCTTCGCATCCCAGCATGCTGCTAACCAGTTGCTTGCTTCTTAACTGTACTCCTACACAGACCCTTATCCAGCCCCATCTGGTGAAAACCCATCACCTCTTGTATGCCTCAAGGGGCCAGAAACCTATCATTCTTCTGACACCACACCAAAAAAGCCTTCCAAGTGTTATTATAGACCCTATTAGTGGAACTTCATCTGGAAGACAGAAGGGTCTTAAGAACAGACTCCTGATACCCCAAGGTTTAACAACCACTGCCTTTCAGCCTCCAGGCTGTTAGTCAGAAGAGGTCTGGATGTGGTTGTAGCACAGGACCCCAGAAAAGAAGATCCTTCCTGCTGTAATTGCCACGGATGCCAGATTGACATATTTATCAGGTCCAGAAGGCATGGACACAGGGGCCAATATGGAGCCACCAGGACAACTACTGCTGAAGTTCTCTGAATGTTGCATATCATTTTGAGGAAAAGTGCTATTGGGGGAAAGGTGTACAGTAGCACTTCTGGCCATAGTTCCACGAGAGCATCTCTGCCTGCTGCTACATGACACGGGAACCTTGTCAATGATCTAAAGGTAGGGAACCTGTGTGTTGTGTGGCATGGCAGATTCCTTGAGAGACATTCAACTCAACCAGTCTGCTGTCAGATTGGACACTCCAACTAGATGTTCCACTGAGATGGACTTGAGGGAGGTCTCTGCCCATGTTAGGATATCCCAGGCCAACCTGTTCAGTGATGAGGACTTCATCCCTCTCTGTTTGTCAATGTAGGCTTTGGCTGTGGTGTTGTCTGTCCTGACCAGGACATGGCTGCCCAACAGAGGTGAATGGAATGCCAGAAGTCCTAGGAAAATGGCCTGAAGTTCCAGTCAATTGATGCTGTGACACTTTTCCTTGTCATACCAAGTCCCCTGCATTCCCCACGTGGGGCCCCCAGCTGGATAAGCTGGCATTCATGGTGAGTGCTTTTCAAACCAGAACCATCAGGAAGACACCTTTCTCTAAACTTAGTGGCTCCATTCACCACTTCAGATCTAACCTGAGATATGAAGTTACTCAGGTGTGACATATCTGCGCTATCTGGTCCTGGAATGGGAGAAGATGGTGTTGAAGCAGCTGCATGTGTAACCTTGCCCAAGACACCAGAAGGCCCAGAAGCTTGGCTAGGTTCATGAGGTCTGCCCACTTTGCTGCCATCATGGTGGACAAGCAGTTCCAGAACTTGACACCTCTCTCCTCTGATAATAGCATCCTGAACTTCCCTGTGTCTAGAAGGACCCCTAGATGAGTCAGCCATTAGGTGGGAATCAGAGGACTTTTTCCATATTGACCACAAAGCCGTGTTGATGCAGGGATGACACCATGTCATCAGGCATTTGTTTCTCAAAGGAAACTGGATCAAGATGACACCTAGATAAGGGTGGATCAATACCCCTTGGGTATTGAGGTGAGCCACAAGAGCTATCAACACCTTGATGAAAATTCTTGGCACAGAGGTCACGCCGAAGGGCAGTGCTCCATATTAGAAATGGCAATTGTCATACCAAAACCTCAAGAATCGACGATGGGAGTCCCTTATCGGAATATGCAGATATGCCTCTGACAGGTTTATCGAGGAACTCTGCTTGTTCCAATGCTTCCGCAATGGATCAGAGTATGCCCATTTTTAAATGTTTCTTGGCAATATGCTTGTTGAGCCATTTTAGATCCAGTATCACCTGTATGTCCCTGCTTTCCTTGGGAACTAATTAAAAAATGGAGTAGACCCCGAAGTGGATTTCTGTCTGAGGAACTGGCTCTATTGCCATGGTTAGGAGATATTCTATGGCTCTCAAGAATTTCTTGTGCTTTATTGGGTTCTTTGCCCTGGAAGAAGGAATGAACTTGTCCCTGGTCTGAGAAGAGAATTCCAGGGTATAGCCCCAAGCTATGGTCTTCCTAACCCATCTGTCTGAGATGGTAGTGATCTACATAGGGGCAAAATGCATCAGCCAACCCCCTATGTGCTGATGAGGGGGTAGATTGTCAGCGTCAGGGATTGGTGTTTCTCTCTGTCCTGAATGGTGGAGGAAGGATAGATGGAGAATTGACTTTTCCCTGAGAATCTGGATGAATGGTTCCATTTATTCTTGAAACCACCTGTGAAACAGGTGGTCTGTGTGGTCTTGTTACCTCAAAAGGAAGACTGCTGCCTGGGCTTACAATCCTTCTTTTTAGTGGTTGGCAATGTCTTTTTCTTGTCCTGCATTTCACTGCTTCCAGTGGACCACCAAAAAGGTTGGTTCCTTCGAAGGCAGAATTAGCAAGCCCAGATTGTAAACCAAGGTCTGCATCACAATGACGTAGCCAAATGTTCCTTCTAGCCAAGGAATTGGATGCCATGGCTCTAGCACTGAATTGTAGAATATCTAATGCCAAATCTGCAAGGAGAGCAGCTGTATATGCAGTTTTCTTGAGACCATCCTTTAAAGGCTTTGGCATGGACTCTGCTCCTGCCATATCCTATGCCCATAGATAAACTACTCTGGAGAAAAAGGAATTGGTATTGACCAGCAATGCTGAGAACAGTTCTGTATAAAAGAGCTTCCTTTTTGAATTGGAAGGCTCGAGCTCCTCCTCAGAGAGCTGCCCTTCATCTTTGCCACTGTTTTTTCAGTCAGACTCATCCCCAACAGAATAAATGAAAACCGTTTACTACTGCTTTGTTGTGATAATAAACCAATAAACCCCACCCCCGAGCCCTTAAGTGGGCTATTGGCTTCTCGAGCCTAGTTCTCTTCTTTGCCTTGTTGAGAGAGCAGCAGGAGGAGGGGGGTAGGACTAGCTGACCCCTCAAGATGGATGCCAAAGGGGGGTCCTCATGGGACCTAGAGGAGGAGGATCTATGGTCCTGTTTTCAGCTGTGGGAAGACCTCCCCCTAAATCTATGGTGCTTGTTCTTCTTTCCCTTCTTTTTACAGGAAGAAAGAGAAGCCAAGGAAGATCCCTCTCTGGGTGTATCCCTCCCCTGGTTGGTAGGGCCTTTGAAATGTGCATGGAAACCAAGCTGTGAACCCAGGCTGCACAGTGTACCATGGCCCCTTCCCCTGCAAGGTCTGGCTTGGGTGCAGGCCTACAACACTGACCTCTGAGTCCTGGTGCAGAGGAGAATGCTTTTCCCCTCTTGGTGCCAAACTTGCACCCCAATTGTCAGGACCATTGCCTGCTCAGCCTCCAACTAAGGCTTCCAGGGCTAGTGCTTCTTTCTGCCATGATGGAGAGCGCCAGCAGAGCAATTGGGGCTCAATACTCTCTGCTTGCCCTATACAGAGGGAAGGGAGCAGAGTGCAGGTGGCCATCCTCCTGGCTGCCGCAGCTGTTGCTTATTCCGCAGCCGCAGTGAAAAGGCCTGGGAACAGCAACACGGGCATGTGCTCTGGCACCTGACTTCCAAGCCGAATCAAGGCCGGCTGCTTGTGAGTCCACCCCTAGGGAAGCTATGTGATGTAGGATCCCTGGTAAGGAGAGGTGGGGAGGAACAACTAGCTGCCCAAGGAATAAAATCAAAAGCAAAACGAAAGGAAAAACTAGGCCTAAAGTGACTAAGAAGCTGGGCTATTAAGAGCACCAGCTCAACTCAGCTGCATGGCTCGGTAGACAGAGCTGGTCTGGGAGGGCAGGATGACTCCTCCCCCTGAAGAAGTGACAAATCGACTCTGTTACATGGTCCAGAGGGATGTGCCATCCCAAAGTAAAGGAATGCCCTCCATGGAGTGTTGGAGAAGCAATTTTTAACCTGCACTGGGAAACTGAATACTTGCTTCAGTGCACTGGGAAACTGAATACTTGCTTCAGTTTGCATCAGGGCCTCTGTTAACTTACATTCTTGTAAATTAATTCAATGGTAGACAACTGAGAGTTGCTGGGCCAGACCCAGAGTGTAGCCATCTGCCTGTTGTCCCAGCACTCCCTCACACTCTCTTAACCAAAGAAAATGTGCCTTTTAGCCAAATTAGCATTGATTGATTGATTGATTGATTTTATTGCATTTATACCTGCCTTTTTTCCTCTGGCAAGGAACCTAAGGCAGCTTACATTATCTTCCTTCTCTCCATTTTATCCTCACAACAACAATCCTGTGAGGTAGGTTGGGCTCAGAGTCTGTGACTGGCCCAAAGTCACCCTGTGAGCTTCATGGCTGAGCGGAGACTAGAACCTGAGTCTCCCAACTCCTAGACCAACACTCTAGCCACTACACCACACTGGCTCACTTCACTGGCTCATTCACTTCAGACACATGTTTTCTGCATAGTTCCTCTCCTTCCTAGGAAGTGAGCATGCCAGTGTAGGGATTTGTTCTCATTCACCTATGTATAAAATGAGAAAGGACTTGTCCTCTAACTCCTCTCTATGCCAAACATTCTTCTGCTCACCAATATAGCTGCCAACTTCTGACCTAATTAAATCTAAAATCCACCTAGAAATAAAGGCAGGATGAATAAAATATAGACATGATATATCCCTATGTGATCTATGCATGAGGGGCACTGTATAAACAAAACGTGATGTAATGCTTATTGCTGTCTTGCTTGACAATGACCATTCTTCTTATGATTCACAACATTTGATCTACATACAAAAAACAAACAAAACCAAAACCAGATGCATACTGGGCTACAAGGCTGGGCTCACAATACTCAGTAAAAACAAAAATATTAGGTAAAGCATATTTACAATTATCTAGGATTAGGGCTCTAAACTACACTTAAGTTGGAGAAGTCTGGCTTGTCACGATAAAATTCAACATATAATAATTTTCAAAGAGCTGTGTGTAAAGAAGAGGGTAAGAAAGGAACATCTGGGCTTCAATCCTATAGCCTCTTACATGGAAGTAAGTCCCATTGAACTTGATGGAACTTACTTCTGAGTAGACATCTATTGGATTGCACTGTTAAGATCACATTTAAAGCAAGATCTTAAATGAAGCAAAAATGAATTGAAGCAGGATTGGAAGGTTACTAATTGGCTAATTATTCAGAGATACAGAATTATTCATTTAGCTTCCACAGACCTGATGCAAACTGCAATGAAATGGATTGGGATAGGACTCTCTGTGGATTCAATACTAATCTTCAATAAGAAGCATACATGCGCATCAAAATATGTACAACACTTCAGAAAGTGACACGTGCTGCTAAGGATCTGTCTAGGTCAAGGATCACATATGACAAAATATACAGAACAATCTATTTTTTGTTCTTTGTAACTATGGGGAAGTTGCTACTGACCTGAAAAATTTGTTTAAGGCTATGCTCAGAGGGTGTTGGAAGACACAGCATAGCAAAGTGTCTCATGAAACGTGGTGTAACTGGATTACGTCCACCACCTGGAGGTGCACAGGCTGAAGAAATAGTTACATCCTAGGGGGAAAAGATCACAGACAATTTGTGTCAGAACATAATACTTAGTAATGTCTTTAATTCTCCAAAGCCCTGTTTCTTATGTTAAAATATCTGGATTTTTAGCAAACTACAGCTCAGCTAACATGATTGATTCCCTTTTCTTATGTTTAATTTGGCATTGAGGTGTACTTATGAAATCCTGTATACTATAGAAGTCAAGACAGCTCAACTTAGGTTAAAATTATTTGTGCTGTCTTGAACCTTGTCTCATTCTATGTTCTCCCACAGCCTTTGGGTGTAAGGGTATCCCCAAAAGGTCTGAGGTCTGCATAGACATCTTTATAAGTACTGACTCTGCCAAGTACAAGAGGAACTCAGTCAGAAAGCTGCGGTACTCTAGTGGATTGTCTCCTGAGGCTATTACAAACCAGTGAGGTTTAGCAGAACCAAGTCCTAACTAGTTTAGACAAGGGCCAATGACTATAGAAGAGGCTCACAAATCAGGAAGAACATAAGTGGCTCTCTTTTGTCCCACATGTCTCTTAACAATCTGATATTTCATCTTTCTCAAGCTATATTTGTCACATATACATTCCATTTCAGCTCCAACTTTTGAGAACAACTTTTTCAGTGTATTTGTAATATATTTGGAATATTCATAAAAATGATGCCTATTTAGGTGATTCATCTTAAACTTAGTGCGCAGGAAACACCACCACTGAGAGTTTTCTCTCTGAAAAAGACTGAAACAAGTGGCTGTTTTGTCTCATATCCTTGCAAGAAGTAAGGGATTGTCTTATCTTGCCTCCATTCCTCCTGACACTAACTTCTGCTAATGTTATATCTCACCAAACACATCATAGCCTAGAACAGAAAACATCCTGAAAGACCTGCTGAGCTTCCCAAAGGCAGAATGGGAAATAGAGGTAATAAGTATGTTTACACAGACATTGCAGGGACAGTGTTCACATTCCCACATATCATGAATCCATTTCCTACCTGCATCTACTGTACTTCTGCTGCTCTAATCAGAAAGTCTTTTGTATGGAATGGAATGGCTTACCACAACGTTCTTTTTTGGCACGTGTGACAAGCAAAAGTAATCAGATTCACATAGCAAACTGTTGCAGATGAACAGTTTGCTGCACGGGACAGCTTCCCTACTGCGTTTACAGCAGCTACTATGTAGTTTAGTGTTTGTGTGAACTGGGATGGAGATGCTGGTCCATCTCACTAGCTATACCGGGATCAATCTTCTAGCTTTTTTGTGGGCAATTAACATTTTTTCTGGACAGCTTGTGTCAGAATAGAGGGAACTCAAATTATAACATCCAAAGCCACAACTAACTGAAGGCAGACTTACATGTATTTCCTTCCAAAACAGTTTCTCTCGGTCATAGAACCCTCCGAAGTCCTGGTACTGTCTAAGTAGCTCAATTGGGGGTTGAGAGCCATAACGATCTAGTTTAGGCATATTAAGATCATCCACAAAAATGACAACTCTTTTTTTCCCTGGTGCTCCTAAGAAATCAAAGAATAGACAAACCACTGCTAGTAAGTCTCCCCAAAGTAACAAGACTACACAGAGAATTTAAACTTCAAAAACTAGTAGCTACACTTCAAAAACTAGCTAGCTAGTTCCCAGTGTTATAGGCATCCCTAAGATGAAAGCTGATTAACAAAAAGTTGATAATTTAAAGTCTTTGAATTTTGTTAATATTTGTCACAACAGAATATCAGTAAATAATAAATCACTCTGGTTTGTAACATTGTTTCCACAAATTAAGCTTTCTGGATCTTTATGAAACAGTAATACTGACACTTTCAGTTTTCACAAAGGATTTCAGCTTCTTGGGAGCTCAACCCATATAAAAGGTCAAACTTGCATCCTCTGCGATACTTGTGCTTCAGTCTTCTGCCTTCCTTGAACTGCTGTTTCCAGTCTGGGCTGTTTGCCTGCCTCTTGCTGTCAAGCCTGGTATTTCCAAATCTGGTCCTATTCTCTGCCTGTGCATTCAAATTCAAGCTTTCTTTAACTTATCTCCATGGAACTGAACTGTGAATGCTGGCCCCTTGCAGGCTCTCCAACAATTATTTTCTAGACCTAGACCTCACATTCAGGGGATATAATAGAATAATAAAAATATATTTTCTTGACCAAGAAGCCATTCTCAAATATTAGTTATCTGAATTTTTTTGTGGGGAAGGGACTATTTTATACTTTGTTGTAGAATGACTGCAACTTTCTGGTGAACATACTTACCCACAGACTTGCTTTTCTAGTTCATTTAGGGCGCAATCCTATGGCCTCTAGTCAGCAGCTAGACGGCCATAGGATAGGTTGGTTCCCTGAGAACTGACCTTCATCCCCTCCTGCACTGCCTCATAACCAGTGCAGAACAGCCCCGCGCACCATACTCGGAAGAGCAGCATGGAGCAGCAAAAACGGGGTGTTCCTGGGGGCGTGTCGGGGTGGGGAAGTCGGAAATCCGGTACGACACATCCAAGGTGCTGCCTGGCTGCCGCTTCCCTCGCTCTGACTACCCACAGCTAGTCAGCTGAAAATGGCTACCAAGCTGCAAATGCAGGGTGGCAGAAGCGTGGAGGAGACAATCCCCTCTGGGCTTCTCCTGCCCTGCATTGAATAAGCGGTCGCCTCCGAGTTTGGAGGCGGCCACCTATCCCAGTAGGATTGCTTCCTTCGCTTTCTTCAAGTGCTTCAGTCCTTGGCAGTTGTTCACAGTGTATGCCTCTATATGTACTATGACATTTATAACACAGTCTTTCTGTAAATTAGAGGTCTCTCTGACATGTTGCATCTAGCTGGTAAGGTATCTCTGATATTTTAAAAATATGATTTTCAGTCACAATGCATACAGTGGCAACTGCTGTATTATCAGCCCTCTGCTAAGCAGTGAACAGACAGACCTGTTTTATGTAGTGCAAGAAGGCTCTGTGACTTTGCATCTAACTGAAAATGTAAAATACTCCTATAGTCTCTTTAGGATAACTGTGGGAGCAAACAATTAATTGGTTTTGAAACAGACGTTGTCAGATGTTCTGTACCTAAGTCTTGGTAAGACTGTCAGCAGTGGAGGCTTCAGGTCTCGTTCCTTTTAACTACTGGATGTAATGGATATGGCTGTATTTATCTCATTTTTTTCTGCATGGAGGGTGGAAGGTGGTGAAAACTATTGTAAAGTCCATTGGCATGTTTAAGACCAAATCAGGGTAGCACTCTATACATGAAAGATTGAGGCATGATATGGCAAGGTATGCAAAGGCAAGCTAAGGAGTAGGCAGATGAGCAATCACAGGTAGCAGACAGGAAGATGAACAATCACATGGGTTTTGTGACCATAGGCTGTTTCTCACAAATTATGTAATTCTAGGCCATACTGGATTACAGAACAATCTGATGATTTTCAAACTGGTCTTCGCACAAAAATAGACGATTTGAGAAGGTTGGATAAGAATAAAGGAAAATTCAGGAATAAAGTTTTGCAATTTAGAATTTGTCTGATATATTTTGGGGGAATTCAACAAGACTATTGCAAAATGGCTAAGATAGGACAAAAATACATACAAATACAAAACTATAGATTGTTTATTGCCCTGTTGCAAAAAGCAACATAATCTTTTTCTGGATGAATATGCTGTGATATGACAAAAACAACGTTCATATTTATGTCTGCCCAACATTACGTACACCTGTTTTCCTTCAACGAAACCCTACATTTTGATCCAAATTCACTTTTAGGCAATTTTAATCAGCAACCCTAGTAATTACTATGATCTAAATTGACACTGGTGTGGATGTTCAATATATATGATTTGATTGTGCTCTTAGATAGTGCACCTGATTGGATTTACTTCTTAAGTAAAACAAAGCTATATTATTTTGCACATTTTGTATTGTTTTACAGTTCATGGAAGGGGGCAAATAGCAGCAGCAGAAAATTTCTGTGTAAGGAGCAGTATACATGGGTGATGGTGAGGAGGATGACTGAAATATGCCCACAATAAAGAGTAACTTCAGGTTAAATAAATCTTTTTTCATTATAATATGCTAAGATAAATAAATATATCAGATTTTTCAAATGTCAATGCTGCCCTCCTGTGTAAAACTGAATGAACTACATCACATTACAGCCTACATTAACTGAAGCTAAGCTGACTTAAAATCGGACAACTCTGTGGGCTTTCTTTTTAACTACAGCTTCCAGGTGTAGTTATTCTGCTTTATCTCCAAACTGTGAAAGAACATTACTTAACCTTCCCCATCATTTTGGAGGGAAATCAAAAGATATTACAGGATAATTTGCCTTTTTATTTGCTGAGCAAGGGCACTGCCTGCTGTGGAGTGGATCAGCAAAAAACAAAACAAAACACAATTAACTACAAGACACACAACCAGCACAATTCAGGAAAGAATATATATCATTAAACCTTGTCACCTAAAATATTTCTCCTTTTCTTTTCTAATTTGGATTCAATAATCTCCTGTGTCCTTATTGATGAAGTTTGAGCAGAGAAATTTAGGTAAACAGGAACATAGCCAGCTTCCTCTTGTATTCGGTTTAGCAGTGCCCTTGCAACTACAGACTACAAAGTGAAAGGAAAGTGAAATAAATAACAGAATGCAACACAGAAACAAGAATTCCATGTAATATGTTCTAAATTTTCAATACCACCTCATATGAAATAGTGTTGTCCTTTAAACTGTGCACAGAGAATTCTAGATTTGTTTTACTGCACGGATAAATTGTTCCCTTAGTGTCATATTGTTTAAAATATACGCATTATTATTTAAAATATATGCATATAACCAGGAGGTTGTAAATTACTCCTTGAGAGAGGGAGTGGTGCTGGCCCCTTTAAAAGAGGCGGTAATCAGGCCACTCCTGAAAAAGCCTAACCTGGACCCCGAGGACATTAACAACTATAAGCTGGTGGCCAACATCCCCTTCCTGGGCAAGGTGCTTGAATGGGCGGTCGCAGGACAACTCCAGGCACTCTTGAATGAAATGGATTATCTAGATCCATTTCAGTCGGGCTTCAGGCCTGGTTTTGGAACAGAAGCTGCCTTGGTTGCCCTGTGGGATGACCTCTGCTGGGAGAGGGACAGGGGGACTGCGACCCTGTTGATTCTTCTGGACCTGTCAGCAGCTTTCAATACCATCAACCATGGTATCCTTACTGCAGTTGTTCCGATCCTACTTGGATGGCTGATTCCAGACGGTGGTGCTGGGGGATTATTGCTCTGAGCCTTGACAATTATGCCATGGGGTTCCACAGGGCTCTATTTTATCCCCTATGCTGTTCAACATCTACATGAAACCACTGAGGGAGGTTATCCAGAGGTGTGGGCTGAGGTACCATCAATATGTGGATGATACCCAGCTCTACCTCTCTTTTTCATCAAACCCAGGTGAGGCAGTGGCTGTTCTGAATCAGTGCCTGGGCATGGTAATTGCCTGGATGAGGGCTAATAAACTGAAATTCAGTTCAGACAAGATGGAGGTACTATTAGCTGGTGATGCGTAACCTGTTCTGGAGGGGGTTGCACTCCCCTAAAGAATGAGGTTCATAGTTGGGGGTGTTCTTGGACCCAGAACTGTCTCTTGAGGCACAGGTGAACTCAGTGGCACGGAGCATTTTTTATTAGCTTAGGCTGATATACCAACTACACCCTTATCTGGACAGAGATAGCCTAGCTACAATTATCCATGCTCTGGTAACCTCTCGTCTGGATTACTGCAATGCATTATACGTGGGGCTGCCTTTGAAAACGGTCCGGAAACTTCAGCTAGTCCAAAATAAGGCAGCAAGATTGTTAACAGGAACTGGCCAACGAGATCACATTATGCCAGTACTTTTCCAGATGCACTGTCTGCTAGTCCATTTCCAGGCCCGATTCAAAGTGCTGGTTTTAACATTCAAAGCCCTAAACGTCTTGGGCCAGGCTGTCTGAAGGATTGCCTCCTCCCATATGTGCCTGCCCGGACCCTAAGATCATCCTCAGTGGTCCTTCTCCAGGAGTCCCCGCCAAAGGAAGTGAGGTGGGTGGCTACCAAGAAGACAGCCTTCTCTGCTGTGGAACCCCAGCTATGGAATGAGCTCCCTAGAGATTCGCCTGGCACCTACGTTGTACTCCTTCTGGTGCCAGGTGAAGACCTTTTTATTCTCCCAGTATTTTAGCATTTTAGCTTCCTAGTCTTTTAGCTCTGGTGTTTTAAATCTGTATTTTAAATCTCTGCATTGCTGCTAGGTTTTATACTGGTTGTACTGTTATACTGTGGTTTTAAGCTTTCATATTTTATATTGTTTTATGCTGCGCTTAGTGGTTTTAATTTTTGTGGACCGCACAGAGTCTTTGGCTTTGGGGCAGTATTGAAATAAACAAACAAACAAACAAACAAACAAAACAATTTTACCACTATCAATTTGCTAGCTTAGCTAATTAGATTATATTTTTCATAGTCACTTGCAGAACTGATTTCAACATTTCTTCCTTCTGAAATATGTGACAGCCCAGTTTCCCATAACATCAAATATGTTAAATAGCAGAATGTTTATAATGCAACAATTGTTCTGGGACCTCTTCCATTTTCACCCTCATCACTAGATTACGGGGTAACCTTTATGGTAAAGTTTAATAATAAAGGAGTAATTAATTTCTCTAAGTGTAAAAATCATGCCCCTCCCTGCAACACTGTCCACCTATCCTTCGCCCTCTCTAGAAATTTCTAATCTTAACACCCAAGTGACTTCTGTCATGCAGTTTGGCACTGCACAGTTCTTTGTTGTTTAAAAAAGCCAGTCTGGGAGGCCCCCAAGCTCGATTAAAACATGGAGGGGAGGAGGGCTAACTCTGTTGTGGTCCTGATCAGAAGCTGGGGGCAGCACACCTGTTATTTACAATAGGAAGAAAGTGATTGGGGCTGAACTGGGGCAAAGAGTACAAAAAAACCCCTTTCCCCCAGCACCACAGTCCCAATCTGGCTCAGTGCCCCCCTCACTGGTTATTTGCTAAACAAAAAACAGCTACGTAACACCGAACTGTATGACAAATAGTCACATCTAGTTGGGCGCATATTCAAAACAATGTCTTAACGAATGTCGCCTAAAATATCTATTTAGTAAATCTTGGTGAATTTGGTTTCTTTAGTTTATCCGAATGATCCAATTATTTTCTTATGCAATCAAACAATTCTTACCTTGCCAACCCCAGTTATTCCTGTAAACAACACAGAATGTTTGACAGCTAGCAATTTTTCCATTAGAAAGCCATAGCGCACAGTATCAGTGGTAGGAACCAGCATTTCAAAAAATGGTATTGTATAGCTGTATTTAAACGTAGGTATAATTCGCTCCCAAGGATCCAGACGCTTTGTATCAAAATCAATGTAAACACTCCACAAATCACCAGAGGTTGGAAGCTAGAAAGATGAAATAAACACATGTGTTTTTGTCAAGGAATGGGAAGGAAGGAAGAAAGGTTGGGACAGATGACGAAATGGGAAAATAGTTCTCTTTGAGCAGATATATATGAGTTTTAAATATTTCTTTCCCATAAATGCATAACCTATTGAGATGCTTTCAGATTCCTAAATCACTGGCAGGAACTATCAAAACATTCTCAGGTGTTTCCCCACAATCGTGAATGCCAGAACCTTGCTCTGAAATGAAAGCACAAGATAGTGTAGTCCATGTCAAAAACCATACTGCACATTTTGTATCACAATAGAAGCCATGAAGACTCACAGATATTTGTTTTAACACAGATTTGTTTTAATCTCAGCCAGGAATTGGTCCTGGAACCTGTTTTCAATGCCTGGACTCATATGGAGTAAATAAAGGAGTGGGTGATTTCCCTTGTTACTGAGTAACTACAGCCACTCCCTCATACCTGCCCAACTGTTCCCACAAATACTATATATGAAAATATGTTAGCAATATAGTATCTTTCATACCTTGGCATCTGGATTGTCCTCGAATTGCTGTCTTATAAATGTATCAAAACCATCCCAACAGTTCTCAGTTAAATTTCCACCCACTGACCACAAATAACAGAAAACAAAAGTCTGGCACACAAGAGAATTCAATCTTGACTGTTCCTGTGCAAATAAGACAAACAAAGCAAAATATTTTTTTAAAAATATACATGTGACTATTTCTTCATGCCAAAATAATGTAGGGGAAAACTCTACTAATTTGAATTAGGTGAATTTCAAATCCTCTTCCCTGGAGAATGACATGATAATACACTTTTCAAAGATACTCCACAGATACGAATGCATTTTATGGTGGAAATCCATTTGTGGATCAAAGCCAATGTATGTTCGCAGTATCATCCAAATTCATTACAGAGTGACAAGGAACTCATGAAGTTACAATTACAGTCTGCTGCCACTCTATTTAAGTCAGGCTTGGGGAACCTCTGGACCACTTAAGTTTCCCATCTGGCCTGTCTGCTTCTTTCCCAAGGCTTGCCCCCTCTCCCTGCAGGGAAAAGCTCTTATTTCCTATCAGCTGCTGGTTGAAGATAAGAGCTTTTCCTTGCTGGGGAGAGATGGCAGGGCCTGGGAGGAAGCTGCTGAGTGATTCAGTCCTGCTTACCTCAGAGGCTTGTCCTGTAGAGGCTTGTCCTCCTTACTTCTGAGTAGGCTTAAAATCACTAAAGGCACAATCCTATGCATGTTTAGACAGAAAAAAGTCCTACAACCCCAGGCTGGCTGGGGAATGCTGGAAGTTGTAGGACTTTTTCTGTCTAATCATGCATAAGATTATACCCTAAGGCTCTCACTTTGGCCACAGCCACGCTTTGGCTACGTCCACAGCTGTAACATGGCTCACAAGACATTTCCCAGATCAGAATTCAGGTTTCAGGCTGAAAAAGGTTCCCTGCTCCTGCCTGATTCAGGTAAATTGGACCTGGCCTGAGTTATGCATCCCCTAATTACATCTGGGCTGGATGAGTGTAATTTGTTTGATGGGTGTGTGCGTGTGCGTGTGTCTGAACAAGCATTGAGAAGGAGCCATTCTCACTGGTCCACCACTAAGACCAGTAAGGTTAGTGGAGATAGGGACTTCTCAGTGGTGAAGCTGCCTTCTGAGAATTATATGGCTAATCCCATCTGTGACTGCTTTTAAGAGGATTTTTTAAACCTTACATTTTCTCCTGGCTTTTAATTTATTTTTTATGGCATTGGCTGCTAATGGATTTTTTGAAAATGTATTTCATTGTAACTGATTTTCTTTACAATTGTTTAACATTGAGAACATTGGTTATTGGGCAGATTAAAAATATAGTAAATAAAATAATATGATTTTATTAGTATGTTTGTATTGTTTTTTATGCTGTAAGCAGCCTTTGGAAGACTATAGTCTTGAAAGGTGGCTAACAAATTGATTAAATACAATAAAATAAATAAATATCAACATCCCAAAGTTTCCACCAAGTTTTGCCTAATGAGAAATTTCAAGATTAATTTGGAGGCTCCTGCTTGGGCTAATGTCTGAGGAACTGCAAAAGAAGAAGTATCAGTATGCCTAGTGAAAATTCTGAGAGCCTTTCCTGTTTCCTATTTTACTAATAGGCCTTTCCCCACATATATTATTTATATCATTGCAGTAATTTATTTAAAAAGCTTAAGAGGAAGGACTGTAAGTATGTGTAGATGGATTTCTGTAAAGAAACAGAAATGCTAGCTATTTATTTGGAAGATATGTAAGCTGCTTTTTAAGATAGACCCTCACAAGGTGACATACGACAATAAAAGCAATTATAAAAACATTGATAAAATCAAAATTAACCATTAACACTGAATAGCACCATATGCACAACAGACCCGATACAGTCCTAACTCAGTTATTGGCTGAAGTAAACACATGAGTCTTTCAGGCCTGCTTTAAAGCCTGTAATGTTGAAGTGTCATGGACATCAACTGGAACAGAGTTCTACAAGTGTGTGTGTGTATGTGGGGTGGGGGGGACTACTGAGAAGGCCCTATCCCTTGTGTCCACTAGCCTAATTGCTCTTACAGGCAAACACACAAGGAAGGCTTCTGCTGCTGATCTCAGAGAGCAAGCATGTTGGTATAACTGAAGGAGGTTCTTCTAGTATCTTGGACCTAAACCATTTAAGGCTTTAAAGCAGCACTTTAAATTGGCTCCAGAAATGCAGTGGCAATCAGTGCTGCTGGCACAATATAGGTATTACATGATGCAACCACCTAGCACCTACTTTTGCTTGAGAAGCCACATTTTGTACCAGCCAAAGTTTCCAAACCATCTTGAAAGGCAATACCATGTGAAGTACCCCCAAGATTACAAGCTATTTCGCAGCAAATGGTTAAAAATCCAAGATTTATCTATAGCATTGGCTGTAGTATTATATTTCTGTTAGCCCTAATCTAGTACCAGCAATACAATAGGTTTTCCCACATAATGGATTGCTTTAGTGCTGTCTCTGCACAGTGTGAAACAGCAGACCCAGCAAAGAAATGTTGTTCCTATGGGCATATAAAGTAGATGCTGCTGACATGATGCAATTTCACTGTGGTGACTCCCCATTCGCTACCATAAAGTGGTTTGAAAGTGCTTGAAATATCTAGATCCCATCCAACAAATGAGCAATGAATGTTTATTTATTTTGTTTATAAATGGGTTCTCTAGATTTTGTTTATAAATGGGTTCTCTGGATTTTGTTTATAAATGGGTTCTCTGGAAAGGCCAATAGAAAGAAAAGGATATCTAAAAGGAGAATATAATGCAGAGATAACATTATATCTTCCTACAGCATTTTCCAGCTTGTTAGGTTTCACCATGCAGAGAAGATACTAAGCCCCTTTCCCATATCCTGCAAGCAGAAAAAGCAGCGTATGCAAAGAGTAAAGTAAACAGTTATACCAATTTCATACTGGGTCCTCCCTTTCCAAGAAGCAATGATTCCAGTAAACAACAGAGAGCAGTGACTTTACTGATGTCCACTTGTGATATAGCTTGCGAACACTTTCTATGAATGTATTTTAGACCATCTTCAACGTAACGACAAAAGAGTTCGAACAAATATGTTCTTGTTTCTTCATTGAGCTAAAATAAAAGTAAATATTTGTACACAGTAAATATTTTCAGTTACCCGTTCAAATATATGTACAGCTCAAAAGGTGGTAAAAGCATGCTTGACATATTAATCTATATGTAAAACACACAAGTAATTCCTTCTAGTAGCTCAGTTCCTCCATGCTGATAGAACTGGAGCAAAAACAGTGCCACTGAGAAACAAGAGGGAGGTACTGGCATGCTCAGGGAATCCCAAAGTTTACAGAAATACATTCAAAAAAAAAATGGGGCAACCCCTCCTTCCCCCAAAATGCTGCGCAATGAAGACTGAGCAAGTTTGGCAATCACAAGGAGGCACAGACCACTGAATGTTAATTGAAAAAACTGGAAAACTTGCCTTTTGGTTAAAAGTGTTTTTATGAAACCTACTTTGTCCTCAAGGCCTGCTATCCATGTTTTTACATAGGGAATCCACTTCAGTTCTTCAGGGTCAATGTATACCATTCCACATCGGCTAACCGTGGCAGGTGAAGCAACCCTTAAATCTTCCACCTAAAAGTAATGGATATTACACATATTTCTACTTCAGCGTACACACACACACACACACACACACAGAACACAAAATAGGTAATGTAATATCTTTGATCCAGCTTTTGTTGGTGCAAAATAAGCATACTTTCAAATGACAAAGAATTTGTTGTCTCCCTTTTATCCCTACAACTTCTTCCTTCTCTTTTATTATTTTATTCTATATTGGAGACTATGGGGGGAGGAATTTCCACTACTGATTAAAGCTTGCTCTTAGCTAACATCAGGTGCCCTCCAGATGTTTTATACAACTTCTCTCAGGACCAGCCAGAATGGCCAGTGGCCAGAGATGATGGGAGTTGTAGCCCAAAACATTTGGAAGCTACGAAGTTGGGGAAGGCTAGTATAGACAGAAGCCTTGTTGCAATTAGCCTGGTAAACAGTATCATCAGTAAATGGGAAAACCTTAATTAATGCCAAGTCACAACATTATGCACAACTGCAATTCAGTTAAATAAGAACAACACAAACAACAAGAGTAAGGCTCTATGGGCCTACCTCATGTTATTCTCTCTTGCGGAGGGAATATAAGAAGCAAAAAGCTTGCACACAGTGAAGAATAAATAAACAGGTAAAATTAAAGCTCAGCTTTCTGTACTGAGTGAGACTGAGTAGGTGAATGTGCACTCTTCTACTTAGCTCAATCAAATTACTTTTGAGGAGGCTTGAACAACGATTCCCCTGAGTTCGAGAAGACCATTGTGACAAGTTTTGGAAATCTAGTTATACACTGAAAGAAGTATTAGAAAATAATTTGAACCTAAGAAATAAAAGTACCTCAAACATCATGTGAATGGATGGTGTGAGCTTGATTCTTTCACTGTTAGCCAAACAAAGCATCTTGTTATCATCCAAAACAGTGTTTAGGTTTTCAATCCATAAAGCATCCACAGGCCCATCACTGATGATCCATTTATGATCTTCAGAGGTATCAACCACAGCAGCCCGAACACTAAGAGCCATTAGGCCATCTTTCCACTCCAGGGTTAAATGGTTAACTTCACCATATAGTTCACCCATTGTAATAGATTTGGGATTCAGAACATACGTTTTAACAGGCTGGTAGAAAGGATTTTCCTCACCCGCTTCATGCAATGTTCCTAGAGTATCTGCCAGAATTTGGTAAACTGTAGTTTTTCCACCTCCTGTTGGTCCAACAAGCATGACACCATGCCTTACCAACATAGTTTCATAAAGCTGTATGACTTTATGAACCATGGCATTTTCAGGCTGTAATCCTTTGGAAAGCATGACATCTATTATTGTTGACTGCAGCACTCCATAATCATGCTCTGGGATTACGACTCCAGGAAAAAGGTCAGATATAATCCCACTAACAGAAACAAAAACAAAATAAAAGCTTTGCTTGTTTGTTTGTTTACAGTATTTCTATTCCACCTCTCCTATTTTCAAAGCAATATTTAAACAATCAAACAGAAGAATAACGTACTAAACATTTAATGTAGCAGAATAAAAAAGGAAATCTGAGTTTACTTGTTAATTCTTCTTCTCTGTTGTTTAGGGGTGGGGTAATCTTGCAAATTGGGGATAGTATCTAATGTTAGTCCTACGTAGAGTAGAGCCACTGAAATCAATGGGACTTCAGTTAGTTAAGTCTCATTCATTTCAAAGGGTCTACTCTACATAGGACTAACATTGGATACTATCCTGGGAAACTGACAGATACGATCCCATGAAAAGCAAAACCTGAGGAGCAGGATCCCCTCATTGTCAGACCATGACTAGAATCTGGAAATGGTCCTAAGTCACAGCAAGCAACTAACTGCAAGTATTCAAGGAAAACATAAGAGGACAGAAAGGAAGAATCCCACCAGACTGAAATGGCCTAAACCCACAACTGACAAGTGTGGGCTCTTCCATGTATTCAACTGCATCCTCTCAATTCTCCCCTTTTTGGAGGTGGGATGGGTAGACTGTCCCATCCTAGAACCCCAGAGAAGTGGATTTCATAGGTAAACTCAATTTTCCCCTTTCTTCTCTAGTTCCAGGGTAAGGCATTCTTGTAAGTTGGGATGTAGAAAAGCTGTGCATCCCCAAGGGCAAAACTATGACTAATCAACACTGCTACCACCTCCTGCATGACCCTTCGATCAAAGGCAGCATCTGTAGAGGAGAAAGAGTTGATGCAATATCTAGTGAAGGCAAAGACTGACCTCTATGTTCCCACCCTGCATATTGTTTCTAAGTATGGGCAACTTATGCACGCAACCAAGGTAGCTGCACTTGATACAGAGTGAGTAGTAATACTCTCTGGATATCTTCAGAGGATAAGGTTATCAATGGCTACTAGTCATGATGGCTACATACTCTCAGTATCAGGTAGTGTGCCTCTCAATACCAGTTGCTAGGGAACACACGTGGGAGGGTACTATTGTGCTTCTGTTCTGTTTGTGGACTTCTTATGGCTATCTGGTTCACACTGTGGGAGCAGAGCTGCTCAGGGCAGCTACTGACACATCTGTCAGTAGAATCTTAAGTCTGTCCATGACATTAGTTGTTATGTTATAGAATTTTGACACTATATGTAGATGCTGACCATTCAATTTTAAGAAGAGGAACTAAGAATTATTCCGAAACTCAATGTGGAAAAGCAGCCATAACTCCCTTCAGTTGAGTTCCTGAGGAGCTCTAACCCACCTTGGGTTCCTCTGTCCGCTCCAGAACCTGGAGACTTTAAGAAGGAGTTTGGGTAGTAACTCAGCTGGGAAGTAACAATCCTGACCTACTGATTTCTCCTCTGAGAGCTCCCTTTTTCCCCAGGGAAAAGCCTGTGCAAAGGGTTTAGAAAGGACAGCCAATTCTGAAAGGGTAGAAGTAGATAATATGCTCCTTCATACCCTGTCCTCAGCCTCTTGCAGGGTACAGTGAATCCCCTACTCCTCCCTCACGCCAGACCCTACAGCAGGGGTGGGGAATCATTTTGGGTTTGGGGGCGAGATGTCCCCCCAGACCCCCACATGCCAGATGACATCGG
The DNA here is from genome assembly GCF_057233095.1 of Heloderma suspectum. Classification (NCBI taxonomy): domain Eukaryota; kingdom Metazoa; phylum Chordata; class Lepidosauria; order Squamata; family Helodermatidae; genus Heloderma; species Heloderma suspectum. The sequence goes on from NC_139459.1 coordinate 133,710,642, forward strand.
GGGTGGAGTCCCTGGCTGAAGCACCAGCTGGAGCTCCTCTACCCAGTGCCTTAGTCTTTGCTCTGCCTGGGCTTCCCAACCAATACATTCACAATTGATCCAGGATTGTCACTAGAGCATAAGTGGCCTCTGCAGCATGGAGCAACTTTTATTAGGGATGTGCAGAGACACCCCAATCCACCTTGGAGGCTGCTTCAGGGCTTCTGAGGTGGGCCTCATTTGCTTTGGGCTGATTCCCCCCCCCCCCCGCTTTGGCCTCCAGAGCCAAAGCGGGATTCGGATGGCCAACCCCCCCCCCGACGCACCGCGTGAGCCCCCAGCTCGTTACCTGGGCCCTCAGGATGTGCGCTGGCAGTAGTCTTCTTGTTCCATTTTTAAAAATGGAAACTCCCTGGCAAAAGACAGCTTCCAGCGCATGTCCTGAGGGCCCAGGTAAGTTGCTCGGCGGCGGTGTGGCTGGGCTTCCGGATTGCTCTGAAGTGCACTGACCTGTTGTGTGCCGTTTCATGCCCCCTCTGCCTAGCCTTGGAAGCGGCACGAAGCACCCCGCTTCAGCTCAGAGTTCGGGCTTCGGGCTGAAGTGGTGCACAACCCTACCTTTCATCACTTCAAGCTAATGCAACAGTTGCAACCCTAGCTGAACAGAGATAGTCTTACTACAGTTTCCCATGCTCTAGTAATCTCCTCCCTGGACTATGTTTTGTATATGGGGCTGTTCAGAAGCTTCAGTTAATCCAGAATAGGGCTGCAAGATTGTTAACTTAGACTGGATAATTTGATAATGTTATGCCAGTGCTTTGTCATGTGTATTTTCTTTATGTCTATTTCAGGGCCCAATTCAAAGTGCTGTTTTTCACATTTAAAGCCCTAAACAGCTTGAGGCCATGTTACATGAAGAAGTATTCCTCCTATATATACCTTCCTGGACTTTTGGATCTTAGAGGCCCTTCTTCAGGTGTCCCTGCCAAATGAGGTACAATAGTTAACTATTGTACTGTTTCAGGCTGTGAGTTCTGATAAGGTCTGAGATGTAGTTTGGGTTGCAGGGTTCTTGTAGGAATCAGATCATCAACAGGAATAAGGTTAGGTCAGCTTTCTCAGGAATCAAGGTGGAAAGAGATCTATACTACGGAAAGCTCTGAGTAGTGCTGGGGCTGGAAGTCAGATAGGATTGTCTGTGTGTTACTGAAATGAAGATCAGAGCAAAACTGAGGCTTAAATACAAAGTTACTGGCCTATAGACTAATTAGCTCCATCTCTACCTCTACTGAGGTAGTGACCCTTAAAGGAGCCTGGTGTGTCTTAGCACCTTCAGGCTCCAGCGATGTGGAAGTTGTTGTGGCATGCTAGTCTTCATGGCCAGAGTCCTCAGAGTCTGAAGATAGTAATGGAGCCTTCTCTGGACACAGGCGAGCTGCCCTCTGGGGTTCCCCTGGAGAATTGGGTTTTGGGGGAGATAGAAGCCTTGTGATGCTTTTCTGTGTCTGTCTACTCCTAATGACTCCAGAGCATCTTCTGAGGATGAACAGTCAGACTCCTCTGGGGATGATGGTTTGGGATGCTGGTCCATGACAGCTACCGGGAAGAGGGTATTTTCAGTAGTGACACCTTGGTTTTGGAATGCTCTCCTCAGAAAGACTCACCTCATGCCCAGTTTGTCATCCTTTTGGTACAAGGTGAAACTCTTTTTATTTTCCCAGGCTTTTAAAAACAAAATTGAAACTGTTAAGATCTGATTAAAACATCTTTTCTGCTGTCTGAGTGCTTTGTTAAGTTGCTTTTATTTTCTGTTACCTGTCTTTTTGTGCTGTACTTAATTTCTAGTTTTTATAGTGTACAGTTGTATTTTAATATTTTTAAAAGTCCAGTGAACTTTGTTTTGGGGTGGCATATAAATGTTGTTAATAAATAAGTAATTCTTTAGGGAAAGACTCAGAAGGAAAAAGGTAGGTGTGGCCCAGATCCACCATGGAGCCTCTTCTATGAGCCCAGTTCTGACCCTATAGCCTTTGATACTTCTGAGGTGATGGTCTCAGAGAGCAAAAGATCCTACACACATAATCTAAAGTGCCTGAATTAGTCTGAAATCCTATACCCACTTACCTAGGAATAAGCCCCAGTGAACTCAATAAGTACTTCTGAGTAGTAATGTATCACTTGCACTGTTACCGATCCTACAAATTGTTCTTAGGATCCTAAGAATTGTTTGTTAGCTGTACAATTAAAGCAATACTAAGTATTCTAACGGTTAAAAATTGTTGTGTTTACTATTATTTCAACCCAACCAGAAATAATAGAAAAGTCATGTTCAATTATGGAAAAATAAAGATCTTGAGATAAAATCAAGATCTTGAGACAAGAGGAGGCTGGGGGATGTTGACCTGGTGTTGAATGGGGTACAGCTACCCTTGAAAGACCAGGTCCACAGCCTGGGGGTCATTTTGGACTCCCAGCTGTCCATGGAGGCTCAGGTGTCAGCTGTGAGCCGGACAGCGCTGTATTAACTCCATCTGATACGGCGGCTGCGCCCCTACCTTCCCGACCATCTGCTCCCATCGGTAGTACATGCCCTGGTCTCCTCTCGTTTAGACTACTGTAATGCGCTCTACGTGGGGTTACCCTTGAAGACGGTTCAGAAACTGCAGCTGGTACAGAACGCGGCGGCTCGCCTGATTAAAGGCAGCCGCCGGCGAGATCACATCACTCCAGTGCTGAAGGAGTTGCACTGGTTACCAGTTGTTTTCCGGGCCAAATTCAAGGTGTTGGTTTTGACCTTTAAAACCCTATATGGTTCCGGCCCAGCCTATCTTAAGGAGCGCCTCCAGCAGCACCAGACAGGCCGCTTAACAAGATCAGCCTCGGATGGCCTTCTCTCTGTCCCATCAGCCAGGACAGCTAGACTGGTGGGGATGAGGGAGAGGGCCTTCTCTGTGGTGGCCCCCACTCTGTGGAACTCCCTCCCTAGGGAACTCCGTCATGCCCCCTCTTTAATGAGCTTCCGTCGTGCATTAAAAACGTGGTTGTTCAGGCAGGCATTTGGGGTGGGTTAGGGTATTTTTTTTTAAAAAAAAATTTATGGTAAAATTTTATTGTTTTAAATTGTTTATGGTGGGTTGTACATCGCCCAGAGTGGCTGGGTGACCAGTCAGATGGGCGATTAATAAATTTAATAAATAAATAAATTTAATAAATAAAAATAAACAAAACTAATTAGATAAGAAAGGTACCTGAACAAAAGAGCATCATCTGCAAGAAATTTTGGAAGGTTGGAATCTCGTAATGCTCTTATTAATACAACATCCTCATTCAGACTTGGATTCTCTCTCTTTAGTGACCTAAGTGTATAGAAAAAATAATAATTGTTTTAAAGCATAATTTATAACATTATCATTATTTAAATTTATTGTATGTCACCTGACAAACAAATGTATAGTAGGTTAACAAAGAGGCTCCCTAATAACTATAGAATAATTAATTTGTAGTCTCCAGTTAAAGCACTGAATAAGATCAGTAAAATAGCTTTTATAATATAGCAATTCCCTACCTCCCATTTAGAAACTCATTTTGCAAATCTTTGCAAGAAATTAGAGTGAAGGATCTTGAATGTACATACAGAAACCATCATGCCTACAGAGCTTATGACTCATGAAGCCAAACATAGCATTACAGCCATGTATTATAGCCTGCCAGGTGCTTAATAATTCTTCAGTTCTCACAATCTCAGGCAAACAGAAAAATAGGGAGGTGAATTGAGCCTCCATACAACACTGGTGGGCTGCATTCTGATTGCTGTGTCACACATTGCACAGGCCTACTATAAATCATAGCAGTTTTAAAATATACAGATACACGGATCCAGAGACTCTGCTGCACATATAGAGGCTTCCTTGCACACTTGGAGCTCTACATAAACATGAGGTCTCATTTCCTGCAGGGTCAAGGTATTTTCCACATGTGCAGTTCCATTGAGCTTTCCCCCAATTAAGAGAATATATCATGCATGCCCAGAGCTCAATGTGTGCATTAGAACCTCCCAGAGCTTTAAACATCTTGTAGCCTATATCTGTGAAAATTCACGTGCAATAGCTGTAATCAAATTGGTAGCCTTGTAGTGTTGGGGTAAGTAAAACTGTTCATATTTTAAAGTTGGTAAAAGAATATTCATACTTTTATTATGTCTCATATAGCATACAGCTTCTTACCCAGCCATGACTAAAACAGATTTGACAGCTCTCATTCCAAAATCATAGTGGTCCTGTTGAGAAAGCTGCTCACTACAGAGTTTGTACATTTGTGTCATCTTCCTTGCAAGTGTTTTGCTTGATTCAAATCCTTCAGAATACAAAATGACCTGAAGTACAATAAAAAGGTATCCTGACTGTACTTACAAAACAAAAGAAAGCTTGCACATAACCGGAGCACCAACAAGCACACAATCTGAATTCAAGTGGAGCCATGAAAATATACCATCAAGATAATACAGTTCATATGTGTTATGTGCTCTTAAGCGCACAGTCTCCTTCTTTCTATGAAACATGATTTAAATTAATTTACCAAAGATAAAATCTTAACTGCTAGATGCAACTTATATAGGAGTAAACTTTCACAAGTATTTCCATTAAACAAAAGTGAGTGTATGCCTGCTTGTGGGTTTCTGATCGACAGCTGTGATCAGAATGCTAGACTAGATGGATCCTTGGTCTGATCCAGCATGGCTCTTCTTATGTTCTTATGTTCTGCTCAGTGAGGAAAAGCGTACAAGGCTTAACAAGAAGGAACGGAACAAGATGGAGAGACCCAGAAAACTATGAAACCAGGCAACAACTTCTATCTAGGACACACGGACAAACAACAAAGCAAATAAGGAAATAAACAACATCCTGCCCTTTCTATATATAATTGAATACCTTACATGCAGCACATCCCCATCTGAAGAGGCATATTAGAACAAGGCTCATAGCAAGGCTGAGGGTAATAATTAAGCAGAAAACAAAACTAGATCTGAAACGACAAGGGCCTTAGTAATAGGGTGAAGCCATCATGCTGCCAAATCCACTCAGCTTCTTTGGGGTAGAGCTTCCACAGACCCCCTTCTTGGGCTGACTCAAAAATCAATCAGTGAAAATAAGTGACAAAAAATATGATTTGAATTCACCATCAAAACTCTAGTTGTGCCTCTGGTCCTCCGACATATAGAGTAAACGCATGGAATTATGTGTCCCTATTTCTGAGATGAGATTTCCTATAAAATGCACTGAACAAAATATGGGTTGAGTAGAAAGACAAAGATTGTGGTGTTAATCTAGCTTTGTTACAAATCAGGTACAATGCTAGAGGTATTAGAAAAAGATATATTTTGTTTCCTGATGTGCAATTATAACTCCCCTTAAAGGGACTGTTACAGTACATTATTCTCACACAGTAATACTGCTCTTAAACATTTTCTGCATACTTCTCATACGTTTTAAAATGGTACCTCAGCGATCAAAGCATAGTTGGGAACCATCATTGAAAATGGTCTGAAGAGTGCTTTTAGATTGTCAGGTAATTCCGTTCGGCCAGCATAGCCAGGATTCATTGTAATGAAGGCCGCACAAGTCATAATCAATTTTATTTCACGTCCCTCAAACATAAACCGAGTGAGCTGTTTTGAAAGACATGATGGAAAATATTACATTTAAAAAATATTAAAAACATAAAACAGAGCTTCTGATATCCAGAAAACATGGATATTACCTTTGCAGCTTTAGCATTTCTAATAGTAATCAACTGTTGGGCAATAACTGACAGAACCTCAATATCAATCCGGTTGAATTCATCAAAACAACACCATGCTCCAGACTGTGCCAAGCCACTGAAGAAACGCCCCATCATCTGAAACAACATTAGTATATCCTCATTAGCATATCTCAGTCATGCCTCTCCCATCAGCTGTAGTTTCAGGCAATAAACTACTAAAGTGTAGAATCAAAGAAATGTGTGTATGCAGCTCACAGGGGGACTGTGTTACCTTTCCTCAGTTCTGTCCCTATGGAGGCGTGAGGTCTAAACCAAATACTAAAAAAATGTTCTGTTCTAAACTGACATAGCAATATTATTTACTGGAGTAGTATATTGAAATACATAATTCATTAAACATAAAAATAACCATAATGGCGAAGATAAAATATTACTTTTCTGTAATACTAGCCCTGTTCAGCTCTAATGCTAAACCATAGTTTGTTTAGCTTAACTCTGGCTTGTTTGTACATCTGAACCTGACTAGGCTTGCTAATAGCAGTTTGTTTGGGGCCAACAAACCAGGATCATAAACTACAGTTTGAAGGTGATGTGTGAATCTTGGCTTATTGTGCTTCTTTGGGATAAAGCTTCCACTGGCTCCATTCTTGGGATGATTCAAAACCAAGAGGTGGAAATAAGTAGGGGGGGAAATATGTTTGAACATCTGAGCACCAAATCCTGGCTTGTGCAACAAACCATGTTAAGCATTATGTCCAAATCAGGCTACTACCTCTGTCTATGGCCAGTATCAATGGGAATGAACAGGATTCCATACTACAATCACAGAATAATCCATCTCTCCATTACTCACTCTCAGCACCTAGCTATGAAAGATTGAGGACATCATGAGAATGAGAAGAAATTTCCATAAAGCACTATCTTGCCAACAGTTAATGATAGCCACATTCTACATAAATTTGACTAATGCATCTTTGAGCTTAGTTTCCCATAGTTTTTGAGCATAGTTTATTTTTTCAAAATATCCCACCCTACACTGGACATGACATTCAATGGTTAATTATGCATTGTGTGGGGAAAAAAACTGGTTTATGTTTGATATACTCATTGTTTAGTTATAGAAATCATAAATTACAGGTCCCCAGTCAGATCCATTACTATAAAATGCTATAGAATATTAACTGTTTACATGCACTCATTTTGTTAATCTACATAAGATTTATACCTTGTAATCCAAGCCATCTGAACAGTTGAACACAACACACTGGATGGCAAGTGCTTTTGCAAGGTCTTTAGTAGTCTCTGTTTTGCCGGTACCAGCAGGTCCAGCTGGAGCTCCGCCTAAATCAAGTTGCAATGCTCCCATAAGGCAGAGGTAGCAACGATCCTGATGAGAGTCAAGGTACAGAAAACGACATATGCATGGGTACTGAATGACAGAATTATAATAGTGCAATTGTAGTATAATCCTAAACAGTATGCACATTCTGCTCCTAGAAACTAATAGGTTTTCTACCTATGATTTAGATCACTCTCAGAAAGGCTCAGCTATTGGCAACAGAATTCCTTGAAATACACTGACATATGTAGTATGAAACACCAGCAGTAAAAACTACTCCCACATACCAGGGATGGGGAGGGAGAAATCTCCACTTACACACATATGGTCGAGATCCAACAGTCGTAAATCGCTTAAAACCAAGGCACGCCACATGCATATATGCCTTCTGGACCACTGGGAAATTTGTCACTGTTGCCTCTGCTTTACAGCACCAAGTAAATTAGGAGGAACTTCTGAGGATGTGGACCAAACCTTTTGCATAGCTTGGCTGATTTAAGAGATTCACATAGAAGATGTTCCCTGAAATAATCCAGACCGCTTAAGGCTTCCTCGATGAAATCCAACACCTTGACAACAAACTAATACCAGTGTAGTTGTTTCAAAAAGGGTGAAAAATGTTTATGTCAATTTATACACATCAACAATCAGGGAGTGGCATTCTGAACCAACTGACAAATCATCTTCAAGGGCAGACCCACATAAAACACATACAAGTTAAATTGTGTTTTGAATTCACTCCTTCAGGACTCCTGCTTTGTGATACTGCTATAGCAAAAAATTAACAAGAACTTGAACTGTCAGAGTGCCTACAATGGTAAGTGGAATCCAAATATTAGATATGGAAAATTAGTTAGGAACCTACTGAATGAGGTATTGAGATAAAAGCTCTGGTTAGATGCCAAGATGAATGAGGAGGCACTGACTTCAGGTGACCTGCTTTGCTGTCTTATGAAATGGAGTTCTCTTAGGAGCATGCAGCCAGTTACACATGTGCAATTACTGTTGAAATTGCTCAGGATTCACACACTATGCAACAGCACAATCACAGAAGCCATGAAGGAATAAATTCAAATAAGAATTTTAATATTCAGAGCTTGTTTAGATTGTAATTTAAAATGAGGTAGCTAACTTTGCTCTTAGCTGAGTGTGCATTATTCAGTTATAGGTTAGAGACTGACAATACTTTTTTAGACAAGGTGGTATGAAGCAGCCTTTGTTCCCATGATTAGTTTCTTTTGACTTCCCTATCATCACTCTGGTGAAAACAGGCTTTGAAGATGTTATAGTGCTTCACAACCCTGCAAAAGGAGCCTGAAAGGAAATACTAGTGATGCCTCTATCTTCAAGTCTCTTGAAAACTATTCTCAGTCTCAAGGTCTAGACCAGGGATGGGCAAGGTGTGGCCCTCCAGATGATTTTGGACTGCAACTCCCATCATCCGTCACCTTTGGCTATGCTGGCTAGGCCTGATGGGAGTTGCAGTCCAACAACATCTAGGGGCCACACATTCCCCACCCCTGGTCTAGACAAATTACCTAAAATATAAGGTAATTCTTATACTTTAATTCTTATATTTTAAAGTACATGTGTGAAGATAAGAGTAAGATCTTACCGTGAGTGGCGTTATCACTAACCTTGGGCATGCACCCAAGTATTCATAGCCATAGGTGTACTGGGATAAAGCCATTCTAGCCACACAGTTATCCAGATCAAGGTCCCAATAGTAACGCAGTTGTCTTTGCCAGTCAAAATTGTCAACAGAATCTACCTTTACAAACAATGTAAAATGCTTATTAGAAGTTTATTTTAAAACTGTAAATCTACAAATATTATTTAAACAATTATAATGTACCTTTTGGTATACAAGTTCAGTAACAATATCTCTCGCGTGTACATCAATAGTTATGAGTGCTGTTATGATATTTCTGTGCAGTTTGGGAAGGATGCCACGGACTAGTGAAGCCAATGCATTTAATCTCTACAAAATGAGAATAAACAAAATGTTAAAAGTATTTTCCTACTTTACGCAAGCAATAACATTTTAAAATGAAAGGAACATACTTTCAGCTGATCTAAATAGCCTGAGCCAAATAAGTGGGGAGAGATTTTCAGAAACATTTTCAACAGCATTGTTGGCAACTTTTTAGGGATCACTGTGGAAGAGGATAAAAGTGGTCACCAATCAGGAAGCATTGCTGTCACTCCAGAAAGGATTGGTTTGCTCTCTGTGATATCAATATATAGCCAATTCTGATGACAACATGTTCACTATGAGATCCCTTTCTGGCTGGGAATAAAAAAAAAAATCCTAACCATAAGTTGTTTTGCATTATATTGTATTTGATTCTTGTAAATATTTGTATTTATTTTATATGTTTAGCTGTGTTTTAAAATGGGATTTTAGTTTTTTAACTGGTTGTAATCCACTCAGAGAACATTAATTATTGGGCGGATTAGGAATGTACTAAATACATAATAATGAATAACTGGGGGGAAATGGTGCAGCAGCAGATAGGGGGAAAAGTGACAGTTAATCCCTTTTTAAAGAGTCTTGGGGTTAAATATTTCTGTCCCCACAAAAGTTGAAACAGATGAAAATCCTGCACTACCCTAGATGTAAGGTGGCATCATTAAAAGTCAGTTTGAAAGTAGGACTACTTTCCAGTTGGGAAATATAATTTTGGAAGAAAAACTAAATATTTCTTGAAATATTGTAGCTGTCTCGAATTGCGCTTTTATATTTGAGTCTCATTAAAAGGGATACACTCCTTCCATGATTCTTTTGCTGTCATTGTATTTTTTGCACAGATAGGAATACGGTAAAATCGTTTTATTTATTAAAACCATTCTACCTATATTTGTTTCAGACATTTACAGCACGCTTTTCTAAAATGCTCTTGCAACGTTGACTATACTAGGAGTTGCAATTTCTTACAGCATGCTGTCTCTCTGGCATTTTAAACAACTGTGTCAGAATATCCAGCTATGATGCTGCCACAACAGAGTGGAAATGCCAGCATCTTGCTATATTTTGTGATACTGTACTGTTACAGATATGCCTCTTTCTAAGCAGGCATGTGACAGAGCAGTAGGAGTTAGGATTGTGGTATTATTTGAATCAAGAATCCATCTCCTCAAATTGCTTTGCATTAGACATATACTTGAGGGCTATGCAGATAAAAAGTGCTCCACGGTTTGTATTAGTCAGGACAATTTTACTTTAAAAATTATGTCAATTATGGCATGGAAAATCCATATCATCAGTTTAAAAAAAAACCCTCAAAAAGTATGAATGCTGACATCAAAGTTTTCATTTTCAAATTCTTCCAAAGCTTCTAAATGATCACGATCATCTTCTTCTAAACACTGAGTCAGATCACGGCACCACATGAGCTGAGAAATGGTCAGCACAACCTATATAGAGAAAACAAAGCAGAAAACAGGTAGAGACATCTTGTGTCTACAGTTGGTATCTGCTTTCATTAACCATGTTTTTATTACATATAGCCACTGGGAATTTCTGTTGGGCAAGCCCTCTTCTGCAGAAAGCACTTGTGCAATAACTATCGTGCAGTTTCCATTCATCTCAGGAGGATTCATTTATTTATTACATTTCTATACCGCCCAATATATATGAAGCTCTCTGGGCAGTTCACAAAACTTAAAATTATAAAATACAACAATATCATAAAACATCATCTAAAAAACTTAAAAAATTTAAAACAGAATAACAACAAAGTAAAAACCAGAATAAAAGCCAGCAGTAATGTAAACATCTATAAACATAGTAACACTTTAAAAAACTGAAGGACTACAAGGCCTTGTAGAATAAAAAGGCACTGAAAAAATACACAAAGGCGCTAGATGAGCATCTCTGGGGAGAGCATTCCACAACTGGGTGCCACCATTAAAAAAGCCCTCTCTGTGGTAGCCACCCACTTCACCCCATTTCCTGAGGGCACCCAGAGGAGTGTCTCTGAAGAGGAACTTAGGGTCTGGGTCAATATATATGGGAGGAGATGATCCTTCAGGTAACCTGACCCCAAGCTATTTCAAGCTTTAAAAGTTAATATCAGCCAATTTAATTGGGCCTGGAAATGGGCTGGAAGCCAGTGCAGATCACAAAGCACTAGCCTAATATGAGCATATCAATCAGCCCCTGTGAACAATATCGCTGCCCTATTTTGGATCAACTGAAGTTTCTGGACCATTTTCAAAGGCAGCCCCATGTATTACGAATTGTAGTAATCTAAACAAGAGATTACCAGAGTGTGGATAACTGTGGCTAGGCTATTTCTGTCCAGATAGGGTCATAACTGGTATATCAGCCTAAGTTGATAAAAGCTGCTCTGAGCCACAGATAACGCCTGTGCCTCCAGTGATAATGCTGGGTCCAGGAGCACCCTCAAATGATGAACCTGATCCTTTAGGGCAGGGTTAGGCAACCTGCGGTCCTACAGCCACATGCAGACCTCAGCCTAATTTCAGGAGGACCTCAGATTAATTTTAAAAGCTCTCTATGTACAGTTAGTTCAGATATCTGGCAAGAGCGATCTGTCTTTCCCTGGCAGCTCTCTATGTGGGAAGGAAGAGGAAAAGAGAGAAAAGGGAATGGCAGAAACAGAGAGAAAAGAGAGAAGGAAAAAATGAAAAGGGGTGGCCCACCCACATTTGGTTCTGGTCCTGTCCAACGCTGGCATTGGAACCTCTCACATGTGGCCCCTGACAGATTACCCAAGAGGGAACGTGGCCCTTGACAGAAAAAAAAAATGCCCACCCTTGTTTTAGGGGGAGTGCAATTCCTCCAGAACAAATTAAACACCACTCAGCTGGCAGATGAACCACCCACTGAGAGTACCTCTGTCTTGTCTGGATTGAGTCTCAGTTTATTGGCCCTCATCCAATCCATTACTGCACCCAGGCACTAATTCAGAACAGTCACTGCCTCCCATGGATTTGATGAAAAGGAGAAATAGAGCTGGGTGTCACTTGCATATTAGAGACACCTCAGTCCATATCTCCGGATAACCTCCGCCAGTGGTTTTATGTACATGTTGAACAGCATAGGGGATAAAATAGAGCTGTACCGTGTGGCACCCATGGCAATGGGACAGAACAATAATCTCCTAGCACTGCCTTCTGGAATCAGCCATCCAAACAGCAGCAGACCCACTGCAGTGCAGTACCCCCAACATCCAGCACAGACAGCATCTTTAGAAGGATACCATGGTTGATGGTATCAAAAGCCATGGAGAGGTCCAAGAGAACCCTGACCCTCCAAAACCTGAAATGATTGAAATGGATCTAGATAACCGGTTTCATTCAAGAGTGTCTAGATTGTGCCCTTAGTTTCTCTGCCACCTATATGATCCCTAACTTTGGCTCAATATAACCATCTGCATCTACTAATCAGGCAAGCTACAAATGGAGGGTACTTGTTTTTGGAAATGTAGAATCATAGAATAGTAGGGTTGGAAGGGGCCTGCAAGGCCATCGAGTCCAACCCCCATAAACATATCCATAAACATATGGATATGTTTAACTTTAAGTACATAATCAGTACCAAGAAGCAGTATTTACTGCACTCCCAAAAGCAACGAAGTGCATGCAAGCTCAAAGTAATAAATGAGTATGGTTACCTGAGATGGATGTCCAGCAACAACCCACTCTACTCTCTCTTTGGTCTGATAATCAGCAATGGCAGCTTTGCTCAGGCGTCTAAGGGAAGAGAACATTGCTTCTTCGACTTTACCAAGCCAGTCTTCAACATTTCCTCTGGCCTTAAGTCCTTTTCCTAAGCTGACCTAAAAAGGCAAGTCTTGAACTTATTGTGTGGATAACATTTGTGCTATTTTCCCCCAAAATTAATAGCTTGAAGGCATGTGTTCCCCATGGCACAATGAAAGCTATCAGGCTGACTTCTCTGCAAAATCCTTTCTAGACTTTCCTCATAGATATATATGTTCTGCTATGACCAGCAAAAGCTGGTTTGAAACTCAACATTAAAAAAACGAAGATCATGGCATCTGGCCCCATCACTTCCTGGCATATAGAAGGGAAAGAAATGGAAGCAGTGACAGATTTTACTTTCTTGGGCTCCAAGATCACCGCAGACGGTGACTGTAGCCATGAAATTAAAAGACGCTTGCTCCTGGGGAGGAAAGCTATGGCAAACCTAGACAACATAGTAAGCAGCAGAGACATCACCTTGCCGACAAAGGCCCGTCTAATCAAAGCTATGGTTTTCCCAGTAGTAATGTATGGCTGTGAGAACTGGACTATAAGGAAGGCTGAGCACCGAAGAATTGATGCTTTCGAACTGTGGTGCTGGAGAAGACTCTTACGAGTCCCCTGGACTGCAAGGAGGTCAAATCAGTCCATACTAAAGGAAATCAACCCTGAGTGCTCATTGGAAGGACAGATACTGAAGCTGAAGCTCCAATATTTTGGCCACCTAATGCGAAGAGAAAACTCTCTGGAAAAGACCCTGATGCTGGAAAAGATTGAAGGCAAAAGGAGAAGGGGACGACAGTGGATGAGATGGCTAGATAGCATCACCGATGCAATGAATATGAACTTGAGCACACTCCGGGAGAGAGCGCAGGATAGGAAGGCCTGGCGTGCTATGGTCCATGGGGTCACGAAGAGTCGGACACGACTGAACGGCTGAACAACATGACCAAGAAACTGAATTCAGCATGGGACTATACAGATTAAACGATGGGGTTGTGCACAGAGGAGCAGGCTTCATTTTCAAAAGCTGAGCTCATCAAGGACAGGCAGCAGGTTTACTTAATTTCCCCAATATAAGTGACCAGTTGCTATTGTCTTCTAGGGGGAAAAACTAAAATGTTTGACTTCGGGATAACACTGCACTGACAACAAAACCTGCCTTTCCCTGGGTAGCCTGGGTCCCACTGATACAGATTCCGCAGGAGTGTACATTGTGTCTATATAAAGAGATGCAATATACCTCCCATACAGGGGCCCTTGCAATATACAAGCCCCCTTTCACACAAACATACTATCTGTTAGGATGGGCATTTTACTAGAATTAAATAATTACTTACCCTCTCACCTTCAGGTGACAGCATTGCTAAAATATCATTGGTGAGAACCTTTTCTTCTCCTTCAGCTGGAGCCATAAAGGCAAATTCTAGTTTAGAGATTGAATCAAAGCACTTCCTTAAATGAGGTTGAACAGCTTGAGGATTACGGGTCTGAGCCAAAATCTCCAAAAGTTCATCATTTGATAAAAAGTAAAATCTGTAAATAATATTGGAAGTGTTAAAATGTAGAAGTATTTTCGTATGTTTAATTTCAAAGTATATTTTACATGGGCCTTGGAGGATAATTTTAGGCAGCTGTCCTAATTTATTTTAAGATAGGTAAGGGCGCAATCCTATGGGGATAGTTGGCTGCCTCCAAACTTGGAGGCGACTGACTATCCACGCAGGGCAGGCAGAGCACAGAGGGGATCTTCTCCTCCGTGCTCTGGCCGCCCTGCATTTGCAGCTAGACAGCCGATTTCAGCTGTCTAGCTGGGATGCCTCGGAGTGGTGGCGAGGCCGGACGGCGCATAGGAAGCATCATAACAGCGCTTCCGGGGTCCCCTCCCCACCCCCAGGAATACCCCCTTTTCAGTCGCTCAGCGCTGCTCTTCCGAGCACAGAGCTGGGGACAACACGCGCCGCCTACAAGGCAGCAGGGGAGGGGAAGGGAGTTGGATTTATAGGAACCAACCTTGGAGCATCTGCTACGAGCTCAGTTCCTATAAACCGAAAAATCCTATGGCCGTCTAGCCGCTATCTAGCGACCGTAGGATTGCACCCTAAATCTAATTTATTTCAATGGAACATATCATCAGCAAAGCCTTATATAAACTTAGATAAGAATGGGAATTAAACAAGTAATTACATTGTGAATTTTTCCCAGCTAGCATCACTTTAAATTAAAAAAAATACAGCACCATCCAGCTAAAGTTAAGCAGTATTAAGTTCTTATTAATTTAAGTGAAAGAAAGTTAACACTTCTATTTACCTCAGTGGCACTCAAAAATGCTTAACTCTGGTGGGATTCTGCACCTAGATTATACTGAATAAAGCCACAATATAGGTGGCTTAATTATCTTCTTACTGATTCTTAACTAACCTGGGGAAAATAACTCTCTTGGATTCCAAATAAGCCTCCAGGCATTTCTGAATTTGATCCAGAAGGGCATTGTTATTCTGGAAGGTCTCTAAAAGGCCTGTGTCAGAAAAAAAAATAATAATAAACTTGCACAGTGTAAATAGGTATGTGTGCTGGGCTGGAAAAAGAAGGAAAAGAACATGTTTTGCAATATAAAGCAAAGCTTCAAATGTTGTACACTGTATTTTAGAACTTTCTATCAGATGAGACTAAACATTATGAGATACAACAGACATGCAATTCCATGTGTCAGTGCTTCATTAAGGGTGCAATTCTATTCAGATAGGCGGCTGCCTCCGAACCCGGAGGTGACCACCTATCTAATGTAGGGCAGGAGAAGCACAGAGGGGATCGTTGCCTCTGCGCTTCTCCAGCCTTGCATTTTTGGCTAGACAGCTGATGGCGGCTGTCTAGCTGTGGGAGGGCTGAGTGGGGGAGGAGGCTGCTGTACGACACACTGGATGTGTTGTACAGGCATTTCCGCCCTCCCCGCCCCAGAACGCCCCTTTTCGACCACTCCGTGTTCCTCTTGTGAGTGCGGAGGATGGGGCTGTTCCCAAAAAACCAGATATCCAAGGCTGTCTAGCCACTGTCTAGTGGCCCTAGGATTGCTCCCTTAGTTGACCTGGATAAACAAGCAGCTTCTAACTCAATAGTATACAGATACGTGCTGTGGCCAACATTTCGGGGGTTTTCACAAGGGGTGACTCAAATATGTATACAGCCTGTGCATGGTGGGGGATTGTGACTGTTTACTGAATGGGACGGTGGGGTTGTAGAAGTAGAATCAATGAGAAAGTCTAAAGAAAAAAGAAAGAATGGCAGGAGTAAAACACACAGTGGAAACAATATATGAAACAATAAACAATTATCAGTTGAAATGAGATGAATATGTAGGGAGAATTTGAGTTGTGTGTATGTGTGTGTGTGTGTGGGGGGGATTACAATACCTAAGACAAATGTGGGCCTCAGGTATGATAATACAGACTTTAAGAAATCATACTAGTAGGTTTAGATACTGGATCCTAAGGCTGCTAGTCACGTTTCATGCAGATAACACATATTTCAGACATATTAATACCAGGCTGAGTAGCTGCTCGGAGGGCATTAGGCAGACGATTAACTTTTCTCATAACTTCCTTCCAGGACTTGTCCACCTGCAAGAACATCTTGGCTTCTGCTGGTAGCTGTCTTTGAATATCAGGAGCACTGAAAATACTTTCTAGGTAGAGCCAGTTTCTCTGACATGTCAACCACTCTTCCTAGAAAGCAAGAAGTCCTTTTAAACAGTCCTTCTAAATTAGAAAAACATAAAAATAGAGAAGAAAAATTAAGGGTGCAATCCTATGCATGTTTAGACAGAAGAAAGTCCTAGAACTCCCAGCGTTCCCCACCATGCACAGGCTGGCTGGGGAATGCTGGGAGTTCTGGGACTTTTTTCTGTCTCAACATGCATAGGATTGCACCCTAAGTTGGCGTTGTTGTTTATTCCTGTGATCCTCAAGTGACTGTCTTAAAATATTGTTATGTTAAAATCAAGCAAATGAGGTTGCTGATGCCTCAGACTTTATGTTTTCTTCCCATACAAGAAAATTTCCCAGTCCCTGCTATTGTAGATCAGGAAGGAAGCAGTTTAGCACAGTTAATAGTGAGCACTTCTAACATTAAAATATTAATATACATCTCCTAAGTTTATCATCAATCATTTAGAAGCTCTACAGAATTTTCAGATCTATAGCAAAGACCATTGTGGTATTTATACCCATGTTCGTGTGGCGCAGAGTGGTAGGCGGCAGTATTGCAACCGAAACTCTTCCCATGACCTGAGTTCGATCCCAGCACAAGCTGGGTCTTGGGTAGCCGGCTCAGTTCGACTCAGCCTTCCATCCTTCCGAGGTCAGTAAAATGAGTACCCAGCTTGCTGGGGGAAAGGTAGTCGTGACTGGGGAAGGCAATGGCAAACCACCCCACTATAGTCTGCCATGAAAACGCCAGCGCAAGCGGCGTCCCTCTAGGGGTCAGTAATGACCCGGTGCTTGCACAGGAGGAACCTTTCCTTTCCTTTCCTTTCCTTTCCTTTCCTTTCCTTCCTCAAGCATAAGAGGGATATTGGTATAAATACTATTTCAGTTTATAACTGGACATTCTCCTTTTCAGCATGGTTAACATTCCCAAGTACTATTATGTCCTGCATTTATCATGCAACCTTTTAGCATTTTCTCAAGTGAAAATTCCATACTCCTGATTATTTTTGACACTGGCAAAGCTATCTTTCTTATTTTATCCTTTCTGTGGTAAGATGACCTGAAATGCACATAGTATTCATCCATCCCAATGAAGTGATTTCTTACAAGCAGGGACTACTCGCTCATTTCTGTGCAGAGAGATATGTGCATCTAACTGCACTCTCTATCAAAGGCAATGGGTAAGCAAATGTGTTCAGGTGTTTTATGTGTTCACTGCAGGTTAAGTGGAGTTATAGATCAGAGTAATCATGACATTTATAAAAATTTCAAGTGTAGATATTCTTAGTAGTTCTTTTCTATCCTGTTCTTAATGGATCTCTGATTTGGGGGGGTATTCTATGCTATATTAATATTTTGAAGAAAATGCTACTGATAGTTCCTCCAATACTACTACCACTATTACTCTCCACCCTTTTCTTCCTGCAGCAAAAACTAGTCTGAATACAGCACTTCATAAGTAAAACTGGTAATTTCCCCCCCAAATGTATTACTTTGCACATTAATGCTGAACTTTAGCTGCTCCTTTAGTATTGATTCTAAAAATCACTTTCACACCCTTTTGTAACTTTTCACATATCTAAATAATTCAGTACCCCCTGCAATTACTGCCAGTGCCCTAGCTACACTCTTTTTTGGGCCATTCAGTAATAAACTAAGAAAAATCAATATTACTGCTATAGAAGAACATGGATTATATCAGCCTTCCCCACAGTGGTGCCTTCCAAATGTTTTGGACTACAACTCCTATCATCTCTGCCTGTTGGCCTTGCTGGCTGTGGCTGATGGGAGTTGCTCTCCAAAACATTGGGAAGGCTGGGCTACACGAACATCAAGATCCAGTCATATATCTACACCTAACTGAAATCTAAACATTAGCTTGCTAAAGGTAAAGATAAATTCTCCTTTCTAGACTGGAAAGGTCACTCCGCTGAACTATCAGAAAACCATTCTTATGTACCTAATTCTTCTTGTAGGATAAATAGGACCTCTAAGTTACATCTCTCAAATGGAAAGTCAAGGTAACCCTATTACTGAACCTTCTCACTGTGCAATTTATGTCTATTTATACAAATCTGCAACCAACACCTAATTACAATTGTTAGAAACTATTTAGGTGGATGTTAGCTAAAATTTTCAAGGTTACCTCTCTCTTTTAAAACAATTACCAAACGCAAAAATAAATTATTTTATAATACTCACCAATGTCTGACTGAATAAAGAAAGCTGCTTTTGCCATTCATCAACTCGTGCCTTAAGAGGGCCTACATATCGTGAAGAGGCAATTGTTGCTACATTAATAGTACTGTCATCCAGAATGACCTTGAAGAAAAAGTAAAACAGCTTTCAGAATTTTAATAGTTGAGTTTTCAATGATACATTGATTTTCAACTAAAGTACACTAAGGGAGAGATCCTATGCTCTCCAGACAGCGTCGGGGGGGGGGGGGAGGACAGGATAGTTTAGTTCCTTCGGTCTGAGGTCGGAGACAGGGCTCCAGCTTTGGAGCCAAGAAACTATGCTCCCAACCCCTCCGCCTCGTAGCTGTTGGGGAGAGAACTGCGCTGGCTACCTCTCCACACTCGGATAAGGGAGCACAGAGATGGGGAAAAGGGGTATTCCCAGGGGTGGAGAGTGGAGGAGACCACAGCAGCTGTGATACGATGTATCTGCCCCAGCCTCCTTCCCTGCCCCTCCGAGGCGCTGCCACTAGACAGGTGAAATCACCTGTCTAGGAGAAATGCAGGGCAGCTGGAGCACGGAGGTGAAGATCGCCTCCACTGTCCTCCTGGCCTGCACTGGATACCCAGCAGCCTCTGAGTTTGGAGGCTGCCAGGAATCCACACAGGATTGCATCCTAAGGCATGAAGCTTTCACTAAGTAGGTGTCAGTGATATATTTTCTAGGGCTATTAACGAATTAAAGAATTTTCATTTGAACATCATTAATCTTTTAAGCTATTCAACAAGCAATTATTTAAATTAATTTAAATTATTTGCATATTACAAAACCTCAGTATAGTTTTAAAAATGCACAAAGAAGTGCTGTTCAGTCGTTAAGTCGTGTCCGACTCTTCATGACCCCATGGACCACAGCACGCCAGGCCTTCCTGTCCTCCGCTCTCTCCCGGAGTGTGCTCAAGTTCATATTCATTGCATTGGTGATGCTATCTAGCCATCTCATCCTCTGTCGTCCCCTTCTCCTTTTGCCTTCAATCTTTTCCAGCATCAGGGTCTTTTCCAGGGAGTCTTCTCTTCGCATTAGGTGGCCAAAATATTGGAGCTTCAGCTTCAGTATCTGTCCTTCCAATGAGCACTCAGGGTTGATTTCCTTTAGTATTGACTGATTTTACCTCCTTGCAGTCCAGGGGACTTGTAACAGTCCTCTCCAGTACCACAGTTAGAAAGCATCAATTCTTCGGCGCTCAGCCTTCCTTATAGTCCAGTTCTCACAGCCATACATTACTACTGGGAAAACCATAGCTTTGACTATACTAATCTTTGTTAGCAAGGTGATGCCTCTGCTTCTTACTATGCTGTCTAGGTTTGCCATAGCTTTCCTCCCCAGGAGCAAGTGTCTTTTAATTTCATGGCTACAGTCACCGTCTGTGGTGATCTTGGAGCCCAAGACAATAAAATCTGTCACTGCTTCCATTTCTCCCCCTTCGATATGTGAGGAAGTGATGGGGCCAGATGCCATGATCTTAGTTTTTTTAATGTTGAGTTTCAAACCAGCTTTTGCACTCTCCACTTTCACCCTCAACAAGAGGCTCTTTAGATCCTCTTCGCTTTCTGCCATTAGGGTGGTATCGTTTGCGTATCTGAGGTTGTTGAGAATTCTCCCGGCAATCTTAATTCCGACCTGTGATTCATCCAACCCGGCATTTCTCATGATGTACTCTGCATAGAAATTAAATAAGCAGGGTGACAATATGCAGCCTTGTCATACTCCTTTCCCAATTTTGAACCAAGTGGAGAGTGCAAAAGCATATGAAGAATATGAATTTGAGCACACTTCGGGAAAGAGTGGAGGACAGGAAGGCCTGGCGTGCTATGGTCCATGGAGTCACGAAGAGTTGGACACGACTTAACGACTGAACAACAACCCCAGTACTGCTTTTCCCACCCCTTTGTTGACTACGAAGAAGTGTACAAACTATACAAAGAAGTGTACAAACATATAATGTAGTCTATAACCCTATACACCAGAGGTAGGCAACTTGATGCCTTCTAGATGTTTTGGACTACAACTTCCATCAGCCCTAGCTAGCATTGCCAACGGTCAGGGGTTATGGGAATGGGCACCAGGTTGGCATCTGGAGGGCAGTAAGTTGCCTCCCCGCCTATACACACTAACCTGTGAGTAGGTCCATTGAACCCATGGGGCTTCTTAGTAGACACGTGTATAGGACTGCATTGTCAATAAGCAAATACGTAACAATTACATCAGAAGGAGAAACAACCTTTGATATATTATTTTTTCATTCCCCTTATGCTAACACAGCAGTACTAGAATTGCCTTAAAATATGAAACAAGCATGCTTTTTAAGTCTTACTCCAACAATTAAAATGTTGAATCAACTAAAGTGATAGCTGACTGATCTACAGATTAAATCATTAAAGCTTGCAGCCCTAATCTTTTCCAAATAATAGGGAAAAATTCTTCTCACTGACCTGTCAATGCAAATACAGGCTTTCATCTATACTTGGAGAAACATTAACTCAAAAAAGGATGTTTTATTTATTTCCTGCCTTTTTCTTCCTTAAGGAACCCAAGGTGGCATACATAATCCTCCTCCTTTCCATTATATCCTCACAACGACAACTGTGTGAGGTACATTGGGCTGAGAGTCTGTGACTGGCCCAAATTCATCCAAGGAGCTTCATGGCCGAGTGGAGACTAGAACCTGGATCTCCCCACTCCCAGTCCAACACTCCAGCCGCTACACCACACTGGCTCTCATATATACGAACTTACTGTTGTATCAGAAGAACATAGGAGCAACCTTATACTGAGTCAGACCATTGGTCCATCTAGCTCACTACTGTTGATGCTGGGCCAGTTCACATGATCCCATTGTTAATAAGCTATGGTGGCATGTGCCATTGCGTGCCAGCCGGATTTACACAATTACCCTCACTAGCACAGCTTATGATGACATCCAAACATGGCTAGGGTGGGTGGTTGGACTGGTTAACAAACCACTCAGCAACCTTAAAAGAGAGCGTGGGTTCTGGGTGGTTTGTTAACCACCCCAGCCACCCACTCTCACCGGGTTTGCAGGTAGCAACAAGCGACACTCAGCGAGGGTAATTAGGGAAATTGGGCAGCACGCACCTAGCACACGTGGGTGTGGTTAATAAGCCAACATGGTGTATTAACCACCCACACACATGCAAACCCAGTCAGTGGCTCTCTAGGGTTTCAGACAGGATTCTTTCCTAGCCCTATCTAGAGATGCTGGGGAATGAAACTGGGACCTCCTGCAAGCAAAGCATGTGTTCTACCACTGAGCTACAGTCCCTTACAACTGAAGATCTGAAACTATTCACTTTTTTAAATTATCAAAATGTTAAATAAAATTCTTCTATAATTAAATGAAGTCTCCAGAATATGTTAGTTAATGAAATATGTACTTGACTAACAATTGCAGAGATATGCCTGGCTTCTATCAACATAGCCACCAGAAGCCAAAGTTAAGGAGAAAATATGTATAAACTCTGTACAGGATTCTTTAAAGCAAAAATTAACAATTACAAATATACCACAAATACTAAAATGTAGCTAAAAAGTGTAACAAATTTGGCTGAACACATTTTGACAAGTAGTCTTCATCAGTGGCCTAAAATAGATCACTCAGCCTTGGCTCTTGTGTACATAAAGTGAAGTGCCAGATGACTGGAGGTGGGCTGATGTTGTCCCTATCTTCAAAAAGGGGGAAAAGGAGGAACCTGGGAACTACAAATTCCCAGTCAGTCTGACATCAATCCCTGGGAAAATTCTGGAGCAGATTATAAAGCAATCCATCTGTAAGCACCTTGAAATCAATGCAGTGATCACTCGAAGCCAACATGGATTTGTCAAGAACAAATCCTGCCAGACAAATCTGATCTCATTTTTTTGATCAAGTCACTTCCCTTGTGGACTGTGGGAATGCTGTAGTCATAATATACCTCGACTTCAGCAAAGCTTTTGACAAAGTGCCCCATGATATCCTGATGAGCACACTAGCTCAAACTGGGCTAGATGAAACAATGATCCAGTGGATCCACAGTTGGCTACAGAATCGGACTCAAAGAATGCTTATCAATGGGATCTTCTCAAACTGGGGGGAGGTAACGAGCGGGGTACAGCGGGGCTCAGTCCTGGGCCCAGTGCTCTTCAACATTTTTATTAACGACTTGGAGAAGGAGGTGCAGGGAATGCTGATCAAATTTGCAGATGACACAAAATTGGGTGGGATAGCTAATACTTTGGAAGACAGAAACAACATTCAAAGTGATCTTGACAGACTGGAGCACTGGGCAGAAAGCAACAGAATGAAATTGAATAGGGATAAATGCCACGATCTGCACCTAGGAAAAAGAAACCAAATGCACAGTTACAAGATGGGGATACGTGGCTCAACAACACTACAAGCAAGAAGGATCTTGGAATTGTGGTAGATCACAAGCTGAATATGAGGCAACAATGTGATGTGGCTGCAAAAAAGGCCAGTGCTCTTTTGGGCTGCATTAATAGAAGCATAGCTTCCAAATCCCGGGAAGTACTAGTTCCCCTCTACTCAGCCCTGGTTAGGCCTCATCTGCAGTACTGTGTCCAGTACATTTTAAGAAGGATGCAGACAAACTGGAGAGGGTTCAGAGGAGGGCAACAAAGATTATCAGGGGACTGGAAACAAAGCCCTGTGAAGAGAGAATGAAAGAACTGGGCATGTTTAGCCTTGAGAAGAGAAGACTGAGGGGAGATAGGATAGCGCTCTTCAAGTACTTGAAAGGTTGTCACAGAGAGGAAGGCCAGCATCTCTTCTTGATCATCCCAGAGTGCAGGTCACAGAATAATGGGCTCAAGTTACACGAAGCGAGATTCCGGCTGAACATCAGGAAAAACTTCCTGACTGTTAGAACAATACGACAACGGAACCAATTATGTGGGGAGGTAGTGGGCTCTCCCACACTGGAGGCATTCAAGACAAGGCTGGACAGCCATCTGTCCGGGATGCTCTGACTTGGATTCCTGCATTGAGCAGGGGGTTGGACTCGATGGCCTTGTAGACCCCTTCCAACTCTAATATTCTATGATTCTATAAAACTTTGCTAAAGGACTAAACAATTACCTTCAAACTGCCCGACCGTCCTAAGTGAACCTTTAGTTATTCTTCAGTATGGTCATCAAAAATGTTTTGCTGAAAACCATTCCCGTCACCAACATTATACATAAAATATCACTCTCCTCTGCTCTCCTAAAACAATCTCAGGGCTGTGGGTGACTATGCTGCATATTTGTGACAACGTGGCCACAGCTTGGCTAGTCCATCCTATTTCTCTTTGGTATAGAAATATCATTATTAAAAAGTTAATACTAAATATTAGGCATGTACCATTGGGTAGACATAGCAGAATTTAAGTTCACATTCACAGTAGACAGAATGCTTTAGGGATGCCATGTGGAGGAGCTGTTCTGTTTTGTCATCTAGCAATGGTGTGTTTGGCCAGCATGGCAATGCCAATGCATGTTGCTGCATGTTGCTGACATTATGGCTTGGATTCAACGCTGTCCATCTGCCAGTGAAATGGAAACTCCTGGTGGAATGGATTTCCCCTCCCCACTGCAGCCCCCCACACTTGTCCCAAATATGCTCTTCTGGAGGTATGCGGAGATCCTCCAGAACATATCTGGCTGGTGTGCAGGGGGCTGCAGGGAGGAGAAGAGCAAGGGGAAGTCCTTGCTGTGCACGTGTTGTGCAAGTGGAGGTCTGTTCGTGTGATGTTGGATTTAATCCTATATCCTCCTGTGTTCCCTCACGATGCCAGTGTTTAGAATCATTCTGTTCACTTCTAAAAATTCCAAAGGACTTGATCCAGGCAAATTTAAGCACTTGTAAGCCCGCTGATTTTAATACAAACAAAGGCCAAACTAGATGAGATGGAGCCACCACATTTATTTCTGTATATGTCTGCCCTATTCATATAAAAAGCAGGGATCTATTTTTAAAATTAAAATGAGTATGCAGGGGAGAAAGCTGAAGCCTGCTCTGCCTTACCTACATTGCATTCCACTGCTTCAAGCACTTTTCTCCCAGCTCACTTTTCTAAGGCTGAAAAGAAAACTGCTTGAGCACAATGAGTTAGTGGGACAGGAGTAATGGGTTGTCTCCCTTCCTCTGCCTGATCCCTTTCATGTAAAAAGAGAACGCTGCTTTATTTGCAAGTGAAGAGGACGTGTGAATAACACGCATGGCTTAAGTAGCGCTGGACTGAATACAGTTTTAAAACACAGCAGCTAATAGAATAGGATTGAAAAATTGATTTTGCAAAAAAATTATCACGTAGGAAAATTAAAAAACCCAACAACCCTCCCCCCCACTCTCTACACACGTGCACACACACACGCACACAATTACTGGAATTGTCAGATGAACATAGGACATTGAGAGAGTTCTATAAAGTTACAAGCTTTTATTTGAAGCTGTCTTGCCAGTGTTTTAAGGTATTTTCTAACCTGAATGTCATCTGTGCCACCAAGGATGAAAACATCTTTTGAATCACGATGAGGAAGAACAATGAATTCTGTTGTTTTCCAAGAATCTTCCACCTGGAAGGAAAAACAGGCACTTTAAATTTTGCATATGATACTGAAAATACCTTTGACAAACTGAGTTATTATAGACAGACAAACTTATCAGTTAACAGTTCTCTCAGAAAAATGGGACTTCCAAACACACTGCCGTTTGGAATGCCTACTCTCTTATTCCATATAACAAGATTTATTACATTTTTAACAGAACTGAAAGAAACACTGATGATCATTTTTCATTTTTACTAGGCTTTTTAAAATTAGTTTTTAATTAAACTATTTTTGGAGCTTTCATAGTATTACTTTGCCCATTTGAGGCAAAAACAAACACTTGAAGAATCCATATTCTTACACAGCATCCTTTAACAAGGTACTTTATGGGCAAAGCTTCTGTACAGGTATGGTACCCCATCCATATTCACCCAGATGTAGCCACTCTCCTTATGCAAACTGTACACTACTCAGCATAGTTACTTGGAAGCAAGTCTCACAGGTTTCTTAAGATTTCCATCTTTTATCCTATGCATTTTTATCAGAGCTTGTTAAGGCCCAATAAATTCAACGTGTGCTTAGAATCGAAGCCTTAGTATAGTAAATACAGACAATTTCTTTATTCTTCATCAGTTCAAGATTAGGGTGTTTACTAAAAATGTAAATTTTATTCAAAACTACCTTTTTGAGAATTGTCTCCAGGGAAGCTTCTCCTGAAGCTTGTCCAGAAACATCTTGAATCTCCTGAGTGTAGTCAAAAGCACTGATCTGAACGAGTCTCTCCAAGGTTAATGGATTTTCCATGTCTATTAATTGTGTACCAACTATTTGTTCCAGAATTGCCCAGTGTCTGGGTTTCAAGAAAGGGTTTCTTAGGTCTGTGATAACAGGAAGCTAAAAGAATAAGGTATGTACAATTATAGCTTAACTTGAACTTTTTCCAGTTAAAAATGCACAGCTGATTAATAAACTGGCTATTACATGTAGATGAAAGATTGAGGAAAACATATGTTACACAATTAGTCTCCTGTGTAATTTATTCATTTCAGCCCTAAAGTAATTGCACTAATTCCATCCCTCTCTACTGCCTTAGGGTCTGTCATTATTTTTCTGGGAGCACCAGAGATCTCTTATTATTATTGTGCTATGACATTGGTTTAAACCCAACATTGCACAAGCAGACTTCTGCTCACGCAACAGGACTCGCTCTTCCTCCCACCCCCCACTGCAACCCCCTGCACACCCCTAAATCTGCTCAGGAGGATCCCCCAACCCTCCAGATCAGATTTCAAGGGTGGAGGTTGCAGGAAAGAGGGTAAACTGATCTACCAGCCAGTTTCTGTTCTGCTGGTAGATGGCCAGGGTTTGATACAAGCCATTATGTGCAGCCTTTGGGGTTTTTTTAAATTATTTTCTCAAATCAAAGAAATATACATCACATAAAAAGAGAGAAAACCAGTTTTGAAACATAACAAAAATTATAAATATAATGGGTTGGATTGAGACTTACTCATGCTTAGAGTACACCCTCTGGAATAAGTGAGATTTGAGTTCAGTAAATCTACTCTAAGCATAACTAGGTCTGGATCTAACACACACAAAAGAGATGAATAGGGGACAGAAAAATCTATCACTAGTAATTTATAGCAAAGAGACTATACAGTTGAACACTATCATTATTATTTATTTCAAAAATGAACAAATACATCCCTGGGTTATATACATTTATTACCAATAAATTTATGAATACTTTAAGATATATGGACAGAGAAGAACAAGAAGTAATTACATTACTACTGATATAATTCCTAGAATTCATTTTGTTTTAGGTTGCATTTAGGTTGAAATCTTGTGAGCAAGAACCTGTCTTGCATACTATTTTTGAACAATGCTAGTATGCTTCTAAATGCTTCATAAATCATTATTGTTCATTACTGCTATTAGTAATAGTAGGGCATAATCTGAATTTTTTATTTGAGAGTGGTTCTTGACAAAATTACATATTTTTCCCCCTTGAAACATGTCTGAAAGTCAATTTCAGGTAGTTATTTGTACCTTTTCTTTCATTCTCTCCACCTTCTCCTTGAGTTGTGGCACAACATTATTAGGAGGCAACCCTTTTTCCAACTGATTCACAAATTTAGCATACTTGGAAACCTGACTATTCAATAACTCTGGATCCAAGCTATCAAATTTACACTGTGGAAAATAAGCATACAAAAAACGTTGTTCAGTCTATGAGGAAAACTCTCTTAATGAATTCATTCATTCATTGCTTTAGAAAAGAAGTAGGAAAACAAAATCCATACTGAACACAGCAGGTACAAAAAAGCACACACCACTCTGTTATAGTCAGTAAGAGCCTATGTATACTTACTCACAAATAAACCTGACTGTATTCAAAGGGGCTTTCTCCAAAGTAAGTGTGCATATGTTTGTAGCCATAGAGCACAATCCTAGGTGTGTGTACTCAGAAATATACCCCACTGAGTTCAACAGGATTTACTCCCATGGGAGTGTGAACAGGACTGCAGCCTTAAACCTTTAATTCTATATTTAAATGGGAAAAAATAGAATAAATTCAGTAAAGTACCTAGGCTGGAATCCAAAGACCTTCTTACATGAGTGGATGACACTTCTGCAGTGGCACCTCACCTTTGGAACAAGTTGCCATTGGAGGTCTGCCATGCTTGATCATTGCAGGGTTTTAAGAAGCCCTCGAAAACATATTATTTTACCGTAGCCTTCTCTTGATATGACTGCTGTTGTTGCTGTTATTGTTGGCGGTTTTATTGTCGTATTTTATTGTTGCTTTTATTGCTCTTTTATTGTGTTTATGTTTTTATCGCTTTTAATATTTTAACTGTTTTTATATATATTATTGCTGTGAGCCATCTTGGGAGGGCTTCTGCCATGAAAGGCGGCCAAGAATTTTTTTAAATAAATAAATGAATGAATGAATGGGAGGAAGGGTCCCTGATTCCCACCAATTTTCCACTGCAACTGCATCTACCCCATGCCACATCCTGTGCCATTCTTGGGGATTCCCTGATAGCCCAGTGTGATTTTTCAGGGGCAGAAGGGGCTCTAGTGAAAATTAGGGAATGGGGCATTGGGAACTTGCCGTGAACGTCTATTCTGGTATGGTGTGACAGAGGCATCCAAAAGACTGGGGTCGTTTCCTTGGCACTGCCCAGGAAGGCAGAGATCACATGATTGTGACCTTTCAAGTGCTGCTTCCTCTGGCTCCACCCCCAGTTCCTTCCATGGGTGACCAAGGAGAAACAAGAGTCTCGAAGCGAAGTAGTAAGTATGTAGAGAGTACCCTGAGAGGCAAAGGAGGACAGACGCTCCCTCTGAGCCAAGTCATATGGTAAGGATGGCCTATCCTGTGGTGTATGTCAATTGGTATCCCACATGAAGGGTAGGGTTGGACAACTCCATCACACAATATCAGAATGAGCCTTCTGGGTAAGTTCCTAATGTCCCATTCCCTGTATGGTATAAGGAGGTAACCAAAAGACTGGGACATGCCAAAGATGAATTTCACTAGGGAGGAAGGGAGTGTGGCTGACCTCAAGGTGGGGATACCACCTGTTGCAGCACCCTCCTGCCAAAGACTGCTTCGGCTGAGGCAAATGAAGGCAATCTATAATGTCTCATGAAAGTGTTAGGTGAGACCAGGTAGCCGCTCTACAGATCTCTGATAGAGGAACAACTGTAGAAAAAGCAGCAGAGCCTGCTGTGGCCCTGGTGGAGTGTGGTGTGAGATGTAGAGGCCTAGGAATATGTTGTGCATCATGTGCTGATGTGATGCAGGCCTTAATCCAGCACGCTATGGTGACCTTGGAGGCCTTTTTGCCTACTGATGTTGGGTGGAAAAACACGAATAGTGAGTCTGTGAGGTTCTACATATGTAAATTTTTAGAGCCCTGCAGACATCTAAGTTACCAGAGAGCCAGTGTGGTGTAGTGGCTAGAGTGTTGACTGGGAGTCAGGAGAACTGGGTTATAGTCCCCACTCGGCTATGGATGCTCACTGGGTGACTTTGGGCCAGTCACAGACTCTCAGCCCAACCCACCTCACAGGGCTGTTGTTATGAGGATAAAATGGAAAGGATTATGTACACTGCCTTGAGTTCCTTAAGGAGGAAAAAAGGCAGGATATAAATGTAATTAATTAATTAATAAAGTTTTGCCATAGCTTCTCAGAGCGATAAGAAAGATTTTGACAGAAGAATGGAAGGAACAGTTCTGGAACCGGTGAACACAGAGTTTACTTTGGTATGAAGGAAAGGTCAAGTCTGAGTATTACTGTGTTGTTGGTGAACACATAGATGGTCTCAGACAGAGAGAACCCCCAATCCAGAAACTCTTCTGGCTGAAGTGGTGTCTGAGCAACACAGTTTGAAGGGATTCAAAAGAAGACTTGGTGAGTGCTTTTAGGACTGTGTGTAGGTTTCAGGATGGGAATCTGTGCACTACTGGAGAGCTGAGAAGAACAGTGACTCTTAAGAAGCACTTGAAGTGGGGGTGCATCACCACTGGTGTGCATCCAGGTCTCAGGAGGACTGAGAAGAGAGATGATGCCTGTCTCTTTAATGTGTTGCGCTTAAGGCCCATGTCCATACCTGCCTGGAGGAAAGAAAGAATGTGGGTGAAGCCTGCCATAGAAGGGTCCACTGTTTTGCATTTGCACCATCTGGAAAAAGCCCTCCAGGTTGCTTCGCAGATACACTCTGTTGATCTTTTCCTAGAAGATAGGAGAGAATTAATGACCAGTTCCGGATAACCCAGGCTCAGGAACATTTGCCACTCCGTTTCCAAGCTCCTAGATGTAGCCAGTTTGGTTCTGAGTGAGAAACAGCTTCCCTGAGAGAGGAGATCTGGTTGCTGTGGAGGGAACCAGGGATTTGTCTGAGCCAGTTGTAGTATTTCTGAAAACCACGGGCATCTCAGTCAGTGTGGGGCCAGAAGGCTGACTGTGGCTTGCTCTGATAGTATGTTGCGAAGAACCTTCAAGATTTGAGGTGTTGGTGGAAAGGCAACAGAAGACCTCGGGGCCAGGATGATGTGAGAACGTCCTGTGCTTCCGTCTTGCTGGATTAGAAGCAGGAGAAGAATCAAGGTACCTTGCAATTTTGGGGGGATGAAAAAAGGTCTAGCTTCATGCAGCCCAAGTGGTGTTGAATTTGGTGAAAGACTGTGAGGATAAGGGCTCACTTGCCTGGATTGATGTGTTACCAACTGGCATAGTCTGCTATCACTTTCAGTGTCCCCTTGATGTGTTAGGCTGAGATCAACAGAGTAGATCGCTCTGTCTAGGCAAAGTACTTCGCTTCCTTTTGAAGCAAACTGGAGCAAGACACCACTTGATGGTTTATGTGGGCCATCATGGACACATTGCCCATTCTTATGAGGATGTGATGCCCCTGTAGGACATGGTGAAAATGGGCTAGTGCTAGATAGGCTGCTCGTAGTTCCAGCGAGTTGATGCTGTGGCTGGTTTCTAAAGGAGACCAATGGCCCTGGATTACCAAATTGTCACAGTGCCCCCCGCCCCCCGGCAGTTAGGCTAGCATCAGTTGTTACTGTTATTCTCAGGAGATCCCTTTGTGGAGATTGGAACGATTCCCCACCAAATGAGTGATGTTTCAACTATGGGGGAAAGCTGGATTAATCTGTGGCATTTGAGGGCAATGTCCTTCTGGTAAGGTAAGAGTAAGCAAGTAGAGAGGATGGAAGTGGAATTTTGTCCATGGGAGAATTTGGATGCAGGAAATCCTGAGTCCCAAGAAGTATGCTAGGGACATGAGATCCACTGCCCTGAGATGGCGGATAGAGGGGAATTCCTGGGGCAATTTTGAGATTTTCTTCTGGGGGAAAGAAAATGAAGCCCATGTCTGTGTCTATGAGTGCCCCTAGGTGAATCAATCTCTTTGAAGGAGTCAGATGGCTCTTCTTGATGATCTGACAGGCATGTTAGTGGTGGCTTGTTGGAGAAAAATAACCCACACTGGATCGCTCGCAACAGGTTTGGACATCATGATAAGCCATGCTGACCCTACCTGGCTCATAAACCACCATGGCTTATTGTGATGTGCGAAACCAGTTGTGGATTCCCACAGTATGACAATCCATACTCACGGTTAAGTATGGGTTGAGTGTGGGTTGCTGCTGAACCATGGGTTGTTGTGTTGTGTGAACCCAGCTACACTAACAAACCATGGTTTGTTAAATACAAACAACCCACAGTTCACAACCCAGCAACAAACCGTGGGTTCTCTTCATGGGTTGTTCGTGGTTAATAAACCATGATACCTGATGGAATACCTGATGGTATGATGGTGGCCAGCACTTTAGAGAGCAGAGGGAAGAAATTATCAGAGTTAGAAAGGTGATCCTAGGTTGCTCAGTTTGAGCAGAGTCTGACCATTCTCCTGCTTTGATAGCTGAATGAGGGGAGTTGCTTTCATCATCACTAACCCTATGCGCAGGGGGTATCCCCTGGGCAAGAGGGAGTGAGGCAGTGGGGAAGCTTGGTCAGATTCCTCTAGGGAGTGAGTGGTGGCAATCAAGGTGGTGGAGTTGCTTTTAGTGACTTGCTCATGAGCTCCCCCTTTTAACATGTTGTCCTTTTCTCACCCTCTTTGATTTAGGCATGGCTCTAGGTGGAGAGAAGGAAGGTGAAGACTAAGGAGGTGGTGATGACTTTTCTCTCTTCCTTGAAGTACCTACTGTGGGCTGCCTCAGGAAATGGCAAATTACAGCAGGAGATATTTTGTAATAAGAGTCTCTGCTGATGTTTTTATAACCCCTTGAAGAAGGCCTTAAAAGCAAAAAAAGAGGCCAAAACACATTGGGCTTTCCACAAATAAAATCTTTGCATCTTGAGACATTTCTCTCTTTTTTGGGTCTACTTTGGATGCTTACCAAGCTTTGGACCCCCCCTGCTTCGGGAAATACCTATCAAGGATTTAGTCAGTAAGTTCGCTGACTACCACGGCTCTAATCTTTTGGATAAACTGATCCTCAACGAAGGGAGGGGAGGAGGGGGTGTTGTCCTGAAGAAAGAATTAGACCTAGTGGTCTATGGCTGCTGAAGGACTGGGTGGGCCTGAAAAGCAGAAGATGGCACCATCTGGAATTGGTGCAAGGATTCCAGCCACTTAAAATGGCAGCTGCTCCGAGGCACTGCTCTGATCTCCGCTCGCCGTCAACTCCAAACCTCATCTGTCAGCTGTGGTGTCCTCCACTGGGGTGTATTCAGCATTGGAGGCCTCAGAAATCACCACTTCTTGGTCGATAAGCTGTTCAGCCATGCAACGGGGCTCTGTT
The DNA here is from genome assembly GCF_057233095.1 of Heloderma suspectum. Classification (NCBI taxonomy): domain Eukaryota; kingdom Metazoa; phylum Chordata; class Lepidosauria; order Squamata; family Helodermatidae; genus Heloderma; species Heloderma suspectum. The sequence continues at coordinate 133,743,281 of NC_139459.1, forward strand.
TGCTGCATGGCCTCTTCAGAGTTTGGGGAGATATCCACCTCCTGGTGCTGCTGGTGCTTGTGTTTGCCCTGCCCAGATGCAGTAGTGCAATCGCGAGGCTCAGTTTGGCTGTCAGGAGAGCAGAGTGCTAGCAAGCTATGTGAGGAGACTTAACGACCCTCATGTGCATCGTCTTCTTTCCAGGCTTCTTCAGTGCCATTGCTCCCTTCTTTACTGGAGCCATTAGAACAGAAATGAGAAGTTAAGAAGAGATTTGGATGGGGAACAGAGGGTAGAAGGAAGCCTGGAATCAAGAAATAGTAAGAAAAGAATTAAAGAGAGATCAGAAAAAGGTGTTTTAAGTGGAAAACAGGAGAGGAAGCTCGAGAGATTACTGTCCTGGGTGAGGCAGGGAAAGAACTGGAGGCGGAGCCAGAGGAAGCAGGACTCGAAACATGTGATCCCTGGCCTTTTGGGTGGTGCCAAGGAAACAATCCCAGTCTTTTGGACACCTCCTCACACCATATAGAGAAAGTCCCCTTTTCTCGATCCAAGCCATAGGGCATAAACTGGTGCACAAATTAAGATATAAATGAATTGTCGTATTGATATCAGTGTGATTATTCAAGATAAAAATATTACATAACTTTGAGGCCATAAAAGCATGACAGATTTATAAATAACTTTATAATATTTGGAGGGTGTATGTGTTAAGCACCTGCACAGTAGATCCATGCTATTGCCTTGATACATTAGCACTAACCCAGGAACACATGCAGTTTATGGTATTATTATTATTATTATTATTATTATTAATAATAATAATAATAATACAAACACTGATTAGCCATGCAGTCTGTACAACAGGCTTTCTGATTTGGAAGCAAGAGATGAGGACCTTGTTTACCACAAAACGTACACTATAAACTTTGTGTTCCTGGGTTAGTGCTAATTTATCAAGACGATAGCATGGAACTCTGCTGTGCAGGTACGCATATATATAAAGCCAATTCATGAGAAATTCAGCTATTCAGCTTTTGAGATTTTATAAGCCTTCTTAAACTTCCACTTTTTGTCCTCCTTTCTCAGATCCAATGTAATATATGAGCTAAGGAAGAAGCAACAGAATAATAGTAAATAATGACTTCCTTTGATTTAGCCATTTAACATATATTTCTTTCCCTGAAAAACCAAACATTTGTACATTTTAAACATATTTATACTCTTAATTGGCATTCAGGTTGTTTATACATCATTTAAAGAATAATGCATGAAATTTACCTCCATCCAATCTTCTTCAAGTACTGACCATTCACAAAGAGAATCCCATAACAGTTGTTTCAATTTCAGCTCTGCACAAACTTCCTCTAGAGCATCAAATTTTGTCACTTCCACCTTTGAAGAAAGAATTAGAAAAATTTCATTTTCTGAGAATGTACATTACAAAATAACCTACTATGCTTGTTCTTTAAGAAAATAGCCAACTGCTAAATGCTATGGAATTGACTGTAGGGAAGAGAGGTGGATCAATCTGTCATACATATATCAAGTTATTTTTGTAACCATAATTTATTTATTATTTATTTATTTGTTTAACCATGATCTCTGGTTTCCTACATAACAAGACAGGATTCTTTTAAAGTAGAAAAATATGCTAGCAAATTCCCTCCCTTGGTTGTGCAGGAAAAGGGAGGGGGTAGCATCTGAGCCAGAGTATTTGCCTGGGCCTGCCCTAGCTTGTGCACATCGTTCTAAGCCATGGTTTAGCATTACATGTGACTGCCAAACCATCTCAACATTGGTGAAAAGAGCATGAACACAGTTATAGTGAAATAAAGGCACACACTACTCCAAGAACTCAAATTAAGCCTGTTGCTAATAGGACACGTTTTTCAAAACCCTCCTCTATGATGTTGATGATTACAAGGATGTAATGTTAATATGTTTAAGCAAGCCAATAATACAGATGATCAAAGTATCTTCAGTTCTACTTTTGTTTTAACTTGTAGAGGTTTAGAACAAACCATCTATTAACTTGGTGATATGTTCTGGAAATAAGGACTACATTTTTACAAATTTCTCAATAAAGTGTTACAACATACACAATTTAAATGGATAATTTGAACATATTACACAAAAAAAGATACTAAAAACAAATACTCATAAACCTCAAAATTATGTGGTCTCTTTAAAATGCTAATTATTTCCACAGTGGTAGCTGTTTTCGTAGTTAATGACTATTACAATTAGTGGCCATTTTAAAAGCACTTTTATTTAGCTCTTACTTTAGAGAAATGGGGAGGGAAATTACTACTTTCGGTGAAATAGTTTCTGCATTGTTTTAAAATGAAATTGCAATGCACTTGAAGCTATGTACAGATAGTTATTTATGTGGAACAATGAAACAAACTTGCTCATATTGTAGCACTAGCATGGCTTCATCTTGATACCTGCATGAACATAACAGAGGAAGGGCCCCACTTTAGGGGGAAAGGCCTATTTGCTTAGTTTTCCTAAATCTTAATTGTAGCTGCTTCTGCTGCTCCCGTCCATATAAAAGAATACTGAAAATGACTGTATTGCAAATTGATTGCAAACAGTTTCTGGTTTACTCAATGTTACCCCCAAAGTGAAAAATAAAAGAAAAAGAAAATTCTTCAATATTGGGGCTCCGCTGGAAGCTACAGGTGTTTTGCACTGCATTTTTCCTATCACGTTTATAGCCTTCTTTCCCTCCAGAGAGCTCAGGGCGTCATAATACATAGTTCTCTCACAACCACCCCAACCTCCATTTTATCTTTAAAACCACTCTGTGATGTAGGTTAGGCCAGGGGTCCCCAACATGCCCCAAGGCACCTCCAATTATGCCTGTGAAGGGGTCCCCAATGTGATGCCTGCAGGCACCTACAATTTTTTAATTTTTTTTTATTTTTCCCATTTTAATATATGTACATGAATTTGTATATATCCATAGCAATGAAAACATATGAAATAAATACAGTGTTTTAACAATTATACATAGGCTTCAACAAAAGTGGGCCAAATATCCATTTGAGAGTGGTGTCAATATGCCACCCATTTTGAAAAGGCTACATAAGCAGATGAATGGGTACTTTCACATACTTTTAGAAAAATTAAAAATAATCATGGGAACTACTACATAAGTGTCTGTGATGGTACTGGTCAAGCTTCTGGGAGTCAGTTTTAGCTTTTCTTGGGTAAAACCTGAAGAGCTACAAAAGCCTTCAAACTAGTTTGAGCAAAGATTATGGTGGGGCACAAAAAATGTGTGATGGGTGGAAGAGAACAGCTTTCACAGGACTGAATTATCCCATGGCAGCACAGGTGAAAGTTAATACCAATTAGCTGAGAAGGCTAATATGAGCTCAAACATATGGGGTTCCTTCCCACATGGGAAATCTCATCCAAGGACAAATGGGTACTCAGCAAAACCTAGGAGGGTTATCACATCGAAATCTCCCATGCACCCAGAGACAGATTTCTCCCCTCCCTTGCCTCCAACTCTCTAGCAAAAACAGCCATTACTTCACAAGCTATTCAACGTCTCCTGAATGTTGGGGCGATAGAACCTGTTCTGCCCCCAGAAATGTTCTCAGGGATTTACTCTATTTTCTTTATTGTCCCAAAGAAAGACGGGCCATGGTGACCCATTCTGGATCTGAAGCATGTCAACAAACATATTAATTTGTGCATGAGTTCTATTAAAGCACAGCTTGAATTATGTTTGAATAGATGTTTTAAATTTTCCATATATATTATTGTTAAAAGTAGCTCAATTACTTATTGCACTAGCAGGCAAAAGAAGAAAGGCAAAAGTGACAACAAGGGTTAATACAATACTACTACTGAGAATTATTTCTGTGCATAAACCATCATTAGTGCAGTTGCTTCAATACAGGGGAAAGCCTTCCCATGGCCCAAAAGCGTCACAGAACAGCAGGGCATAGAAAGGGAATGAGACCACAACTGACCTGATAAACATTTCAGAATTATTGGGAGCGATCAGTAGCAAGAGAATTTCCCCTTGCTTAGAGAGGCAACCGAGGCAGAATAGTACAATTCTGTTCTGTCTGCCATTATACTGCAAAAGCAGAAAGGACTGTGTTGCCAAGTTGTAGACATCAATTCACTTCCTCTGGAAGAGTGCCGTTTACTTCACATTGCAGTGGAGTCAGGGCTTGTAGGGTCAAAGCACCAGACATTTTGACTACAGGGAGGAGGATGTCATCTGCTATCACTATCCCACCCCCACTCCCAAAATCAGGCTTCTGGGTTCCTTCTGAGCTTAGCTGCAATCCTCACAGTAGCTGGAAGAGGGAGCAGGCGGGGGGGAGCACACAGGTTTTCCCAGCAACAGTATATTGTTGTGAGCTATCGCTGTTGTAATACAAAGTATTTTGGAGTGACCTGATCTTGAATGGGCAATTAAGATCCATTCGCTTTACAAAAGACCTGCTCCTAGCGGAGATGAAAATTGCTAGAACTGGTTTGCTGATATGGAAAGTACTCGATTTAGTTTCAGAAGAATGGTGGGCAGTCAGGTGTGAATTTACCCAGAGATATGCAGTATTTAATGCAGTAATTAACAGCATATGTACACTAATTTGCTAGAGCAATTGGCATTTTTTCTGTATTCACAAACAGTGAAGGCCACACTTTTTGCTACTAACAGATGCTAAAACAATGCCCAGTAGTCGCTCTTCACACTGTGTACCTTCTAACTGATAAGGGATGCTTCTTTGTGTAGTGTGAGAAACTTAATTTGCTGCCAAGAGAGAAAGGGCCCCCCCTCTTCCTTTTGGAAGAAGCAAGGGGTGTGTATGTGTTTTCTGACAGTTTGAACTAAACAATGAGTTGTTGTTGTTGTTCAGTCGTTCAGTCGTGTCCGACTCTTCGTGACCCCATGGACCATAGCACGCCAGGCCTTCCTGTCCTGCGCTCTCTCCCGGAGTGTGCTCAAGTTCATATTCATTGCATCCGTGATGCTATCTAGCCATCTCATCCTCTCCCGTCCCCTTCTCCTTTTGCCTTCAGTCTTTCCCAGCATCAGGGTCTTTTCCAGGGAGTTTTCTCTTCGCATTAGGTGGCCAAAATATTGGAGCTTCACCTTCAGTATCTGTCCTTCCAATGAGCACTCAGGGTTGATTTCCTTTAGGATGGACTGATTTGACCTCCTTGCAGTCCAGGGGACTCGTAAGAGTCTTCTCCAGCACCACAGTTCGAAAGCATCAATTCTTCGGCGCTCAGCCTTCCTTATAGTCCAGCTCTCACAGCCATACATTACTACTGGGAAAACCATAGCTTTGATTAGACGGACCTTTGTCGGCAAGGTGATGTCTCTGCTTCTTACTATGCTGTCTAGGTTGGCCATAGCTTTCCTCCCAAGGAGCAAGCGTCTTTTAATTTCATGGCTACAGTCACCGTCTGCGGTGATCTTGGAGCCCAAGAAAGTAAAATCTGTCACTGCTTCCATTTCTTCCCCTTCTATATGCCAGGAAGTGATGGGGCCAGATGCCATGATCTTCGTTTTTTTAATGTGGAGTTTCAAACCAGCTTTTGCACTCTCCTCTTTCACCCTCAACAAGAGGCTCTTGAGATCCTCTTCGCTTTCTGCCATTAGGGTGGTATCGTCTGCATATCGGAGGTTGTTGATAATTCTCCCAGCAATCTTAATTCCGACCTCTGATTCATCCAACCCGGCATTTCTCATGATGTACTCTGCATATAAGTTAAATAAGCAGGGTGACAATATGCAGCCTTGTCGTACTCCTTTCCCAATTTTGAACCAATCGGTTGTTCCATGTCTGGTTCTTACTGTTGCTTCTTGACCCTCGTACAGGTTTCTCAGGAGACAGGTAAGGTGGTCTGGTACTCCCATCACTTTCAGAATTTGCCACAGTTTGTTGTGATCCACACAATCAAAGGCTTTAGCGTAGTCAATGAAGCAGAAATAGACGTTTTTCTGGAATTCTCTTGCTTTCTCCATGATGCAGCGAATGTTGGCGATTTGATCTCTAGTTCCTCTGCCTCTTCGAAACCCAGCTTGTACTTCCGGTAGTTCTCGGTTCGCATACTGCTGAAGCCTAGCTTGTAGGATTTTGAGCATCACCTTGCTGGCATGTGAAATGAGCGCAATGGTGTGGTAGTTTGAACACTCTTTGGCGTTGCCCTTCTTTGGAATTGGAATGTAAACTGACCTTTTCCAGTCTTGTGGCCATTGTTGAGTGTTCCAGATTTGTTGGCATATTGAATGCAGCACTTTAACAGCATCATCTTTTAGGATTTTAAATAGCTCGGCTGGAATACTGTCATCTCCGCTAGCTTTGTTGTTAGTAATGCTTCCTAAGGCCCACTTGACTTCACTCTCGAGGATGTCCGGCTCAAGTTCAGTGACCGCACTATCATGGCTATCAGGGACATTCAGATCTTTCCTGTATAGTTCTTCTGTGTATTCTTGCCACCTCTTCTTAATCTCATCTGCTTCTGTTAGGTCCCTGCCTTCTTTGTCCTTTATCATGCCCGTCTTTGCACAAAACGTTCCCTTGAGATCTCCAATTTTCTTGAAGAGATCTCTAGTCTTTCCCATTCTGTTGTTTTCCTCGATTTCTTTGCATTGTTCATTTAAGAAGGCCTTCTTGTCTCTCCTTGCTATTCTCTGGAACTCTGCATTCAGTTGGGTATATCTTCCCCTTTCTCCCTTGCTTTTCGCTTCCCTTCTTTCCTCAGCTACTTGTAAAGCCTCATCAGACAGCCACTTTGCTTTCTTGCATTTCTTTTTCTTTGGGATGGATTTCGTTGCTGCCTCCTGAACAATGTTACGGACCTCCGTCCATAGTTCCTCAGGCACTCTGTCTATCAGGTCTAATCCCTGAAATCTATTCCTCACCACCACTGTATATTCATCAGGGATATGATTTAGATGAGACCAGCCCAATAAAACCCTGAGCAATTGGCCCGCTACCTGTTCTCATCTGAGAGGGGGAAGGCATGCCACCTGCTCAGCTAAGCAGCCCCATGGGATGGCACCCGTCACTCCCCTGGGAACCAGAGCGACTGAACTGAGAGTTAAGGGCGTGTGAAAGCTTTCTTTGCTTTTGCTTTCTCTGCATCCATTTTCCATCAATAAACTCTTTCATTCTTTCACACAAGTGGACTTGAGTCATATTGGTATCCTCGAATCTGGTTAGTGTGGCCCTGAGTGCACCAGGCTCCAGTTTAAGACATGGAATAACACAGCTGCCCGCATTTTTGGACTGTCCTTCAGAACATGGCTGTGGGGACTGTGATGTTGAGCTCCTGCACTTCAAATTTTGCCACCACACCACTGATTATGGGACCACTGTGGAGAATGCAGAAATAGTTCTAATTTATTACACTTGTATCTCATCCTTAATCTAAGGAGCTCAAGGCAGTATATGTGGCTCTCCACAAACCCCAATTTCTTCCTCACAACATCCCTGTGAGATAGGTTAGACTGAAAGACAGTGACAGGCCCAAGGGCACCCAGTCCCAATTTTAGTCCAATACTCTTAATTTTAGTCCGATACTACACCACGCTACCTCTCCACTAATAACTTATGATGTGCTTGATTTTGCAAATCATACTGTAGACTTATATAAATAAAGCATACATGGACCTCTAAACAAATTACCTTAAAGTTCTTCTGATAGGATTTATACTGGAATACACGTTTCTGTAGGTCATCAAGAATGGTTTGCATCTCTTCTAGAACTTGTCTCACTCTGTCTTGGTCAGCATTTATATCCAAAATCTGAGGATCCTATTAAACACCAAAACTCATTTGCTTTTATATTTAGCTTTCATAAAAGTTTAAATAAAAGTGCTGCATGTCAAACTAGTACAATTAAATTCACTGGGGCATATATTCTATATCTACTGTGCAGTGCAAGGCATATGCAACGAGTTCCCTCTCCCTGTTTTAATCCCTGCTACACAGAGCACCAAATAATTTTGCTCAATTTTTCTCTATTATTACCTATAAAGTAGAGATCGGCAACTCCTCACTTTAGTACATGGCCAAATAGAAGTTTAATTGAGCTGAGTTACATAATAAGTGAAGGACTCTGCCAACACCTGTTACTATTCACACTGGGAAGAAGGGGTTGAAGAGCCCTTTGCCTGTGTCTTCACTTTTCTGTGAATTAAACTGTGAGCATAGCCCATATTGCTGACCCTTCAGCTTTTACTCAGTTCAAAATATGTCCTGTTACATCCAAAGGCGTTAGTGGAGTTCTTGCTGGTACCTACGAAACTGCCTTATACTGAGTCCACTGGTTCAATAAGCCCAGTGCCATCTATCTTGGTTGGCACAGGTTCTCCAGATTGTCAGGTAGAGATCTTTCACAGACTTGCTACCCAAGAGATCCTTTTAATTAGAGATGTCAGAGACTGAACTTGTGACCTTCTGCAAGCAAAGCGTATACTCTGTCACTGAGCTATGGCCGCTCACGTGCCTTGCTTTCAATGCTCGACACTGTGGGAAGCTAGTAGTGCCAAATCACTAGTATACAATAATAATAGAAATGCATAATGCTAATTCTTTAAGATACAGACATGAAAAAACGATCCTTTCTGTACCTGAGCTTGGTGCTTAACATCTTTAACTTCTTCATTTAGTTCATGAACATCTATGTCTAAAAGTTGACAGAATCTAACAATGCTGGCATCTCTTTCTCCCACAGATTTGTCAATTGCATTACGAACAGCAATAATGGATGGTTTCAGACTTGAAAACAAAGCAAAATCTTCAGGAGGAGCTGGTACTGTATACAGTTCAATAAGCTGATACATCTTTGTTACTATTTTAGATTCATCTTCAAGAGTTTCAATCTGGGGGTGTGGGGAAATAAATTATTTTTCCATTTGTTTTGAAAACACACTTTCATATATAATCTTTGATCAAAGTTAATATCACTGGCAATTCTAAATTGTTGTAAAATACCAAGTTCAATGTTGGAAGAAAACCAAGTCAGCACCAGAATCTCTTAAACAGTATAAAGATAGAGGAATTTTATGTACTACCTATATGAAAGTCAAGTCCCAATGTTCTGTCACACTCAGGGGTAAACTAGATATTATGTTAAGTAAGTAGCTTGCAGCTGACCTTCTCAATTTTTTTTAACCTTGAAGTAAGCATGTGGAGCCCCGATCAGGACTGGTATCACCTTGCATGGGTAGGGGAGGTTTAAACCTTCCCACCTAGCCTTTACATTCTCTCACTGCCCCCTGCCCCTTGTGGGGACTAAAAAAACCTCAATTAGTGCCAACACCTGGCCTGAGTTTTGGAATGTTTTGTTTTTTTCCCTGTCCCATTTTTTGTATCACCTAGCCTGATGAAGAGTTCTGGAGAACTCAAAAGCTTGCACATTCTTTTGTGGGATTTTGGTTGGTCCTAATAAAGGTGTTCCTCAACTGTGAATTTTATTTTTTTTCTCATGGACCAACATGGCTATCTTTACTTTTTATTGCATTTACTCATTAGGTTGGATAGTGGGCAATAGCAACTACACTCTGTTGCCCCAGCATTGGAAAGCACAGGTAAGGAAGCACGACATCCCTTACTTCAGCCACCTAGGGCCTAGAATCTAGGAAGTGGGGATATGAATGAAAATTATGCATGCCACAACAGGCTACACAGCAAGTTTGGGGTGCACAGCCTTCACCCCCTATTTGTCTCCACCGTGGTGTGAGGGAGGGACTGAACTAATGCATGCCAACATCCATTCTGCCTCTATGCCAGAGATCAGAGGTAGCACAGAGGGGAGCTGTGCCCTCTCTGCACGGTTTCCAGAGCAATTGGATGTCTTCTACTGAAAACAGAATGTTGTACTAAATGGACCTTTGTTCTGATCCAACAGGGTCTACCTGCATTCTTATTTCTTAAGGGTAATGGATCACAGGTTTTTCAATTTAAATTATCTATATTTAGGTAGAAAATGGAGTAAGGGCAGTCCAAAAGCAAGCAAAATGCAATTCTTTCCCACAGCTGCAAAAGTACTTGCTAAGTTGGTAAATGCTATCTAGTAAGAGCAGTATAGTGAACATACCCTGTCTTGTATTTCATCAAGGAATGTCAAGCTAAACACGTATTCTGTAGTTGTAGTTGGATAAAACTCAAGTTTAAATTTAGCATCATTTGCCTCAACTAGAATGGCGGTCACTTTTTTCTTTGCAATTATGGGAAGCATTTCATTAATAACCTAGAATGCAAAGAAATCAGTTAGATGACTTTAAATGTATTGTAAAAATTTAAGAAGAGAAGTTTTATTAAGAGATGATGTTGCTCAAACTTACATGAATGAGTTCCTTATTCAAGATTATGCAGCTTGTAATATATGAACATCATGGGTCATGTGTTAATTGGAGAGCATGTTTCATTTAACAAGAAAAATAACACCTTCATCACAGGTCACTACTAATTTTGCAAAATCTCTTCTGATTACTATTTTCTCTCGTCCACCCTTTTTCACCCTCAACTGACATTCTCAGCAACCCAAAGGTCAACTGCCTTCAATATTCCATATATCATGGAAGTCACAATACATAAGTTATCTGGCAATTTATGCCTTTTTAAATATCTTTTTCTTTTAATTTACAAACGAATATACTTCTGAACACCCTGAGTCCCCTGAGCAAGCAGAAACTACCACCCAAGTTCGGTATCAAAGGGAATGATAGATTTACCTCCAAACAGCGCTTTGGTGATGGAATTAGTTTGTCTTTCAGCTTTTTAGCATCTATGAGCAACAACCCTAGGTTTCTCTTCTGCCTTATGGCCATAGCCTCTTTATGTTGTTTGTGATACTTCTCAAGTTGCTCAGCAAAGAATTTAACATCTGTTTATTATACATAGAATGTGAAATACAATTATAAATTTACAGATGCTTTAGACATTTTCCCAGTGGTATTCTATTTTCAAATAAAATAAAATAAAATAAAGGCTTTTTTTCCCACTTAGCAAAAAGGAATGTTTCTTCTCATTGGTGGATGCAGGAGATATCTTCTCCAACTTGCTGTACAGACAGGGTTTATGCAAATTAAACAAGCTTTGTCATTTTCATGTGGAGGCAGCCTCTTCCAGCTCCAGGACATTGAGAAATTGAGACAGCCAAAAGTTTCATCAACTCTAAGAACAACCCAGGTATCATGGAAGGTACAGAGGTGATCTTTAATAAATAAAGCCCCAACTCCAACTCCCTCCTTGCAGATGTTATGGCAACTAGGAAAGCTACTTTAAAGTTAACAGACAGAGGAGATCCTTCCCAAAGTGATTCAAAAGGCAGCACCCACATTTTATGTAAATCCCAGGAAGGAAGTCTATGAAGTGCCAGAGGATTAAGTAGAGAAACTTTCCATAAAAATGTGGACTTAAGGATGAGAGCCAAGCGGCCTATGGAACTTTCATACTGAGTTCAGTGGGATTTACTCCCAGGTAAGTGTATGAAGGATTGGATTACTCCTTAGTAAATGTGCTCAGAGCTGCAACCTGCCTTATCCACCCAGAAGATGGATAACATATCTGGATATAGAGAGAAACCTGGGGATTGATAACTTTGGTAATTTATAAACCAACCCCCACCACACCCCTGAAAGGTAGCCATGCTGGTCCATGAGAAATAAAACCCAAAATCTACTTGAGCAATACCTTTATTAGGAATTTGGTCAGTCCTAATAGGCATCCATTTTGGTAATGCATGATGATGAGTTTGCTAGAAACTTGGTATTGCAACATTTGGTGTAGATTTTAGGATTTCAAGAACTTACAACCCAAGAACTGTAAAAAAAAGTGTGTTCTAGAATACCAGAAACTACCGAAATAAAGTGTTTAAAATAAAATGAGGAGCCACCTTTGGTGGTGGCTCTGTCTACCTCCTCACCTGGTCCTGGGACCAAGAGCAGCAAAACAACATCCTCCAGTCCGGAGCTCTCTGTCTGGTGCTGCTGTGCTTGGGCGGGGGGGGGGGGGGAGAACGAGTGAGGATTTCCTCAGAAGTTAATCCCATTCTGTTTAATGGGGGTTACTCCTCTCATAATCATGTAAGTTTTCAGCCTAAGATCATGGGTTATTATAATCTACAATACATTCCCACACTCTCCCTTGCCATTATCTGAATTGTTCCTATTGCTTCCTTCCCTCTTTAACTCTCCTTATTAGATCAATTCTTGTCAGGTTCCCTCTCCAAAAGCTAACAGTGCCACATCATTTGTCCATTTTCTTCTTAAAAGATCATGCAACATCTGTTCAGATTTATTGGCATACAGTATAAGCGGCCTCTAATCTGGTGTACTGACACAGCCAATTTTAACAACCGGATCATAAAAGACAAAATGATTGTGGAAGAGTTATATTCTAAGCAGAATAAGTTCCAGTATTAATAGGATCTAAAATAATTGTATATTGTTCTAGAAATCCACAGATAAAGGGGGCTCTTCTTTTCAAAAAGTTGCCCTTCATATGTGGAGAGTGACAGAAACATGCAATGAGGATGGAGGAACTAGTGTGCTCCCCCTCGTGTGCTTATTCTACCCAGAAAGGGAATGCTTGAATAGGGCTTGTATTTACTGAAATCCCTTGGACTGATACTAGAGTAAGTAAGCAGTGGATTGTGGCCTAAATATTGCCACTTCTTTGTCTACATGTTTTCAAGGTGTCATGGAAGGATAGGAGAAATGAAATGAGCAAGTAACAATAGAAACAACAGCAATTTAACACATAAATTCAGCAGTCATTCATTTGAGGATTCTTTTAACGAGTATAATGTAGCTCACAATGTAAAATCAAGATCTAATATAAAAATGAGATGAAGTCTTCTAATGTTAACGTAAGATTTTTCTTGGCTTCAAAAGGAATGAGATACATAATGCTTACCGTTTAATGATTCTTAGCATTTCTGTAACCCTTTAGAATGTTCAAAGAATTCTGCATGCAATATTATTTACAACTATGTAAAGTAGGCCTGCAACATTATCCACATATTGCAGAAGGGAGGGGAGGTAAGGCTGAGAAAATAGCAGCTTGTTTAAAGCCTCCTAGTGAGTTCATAATTGAGGTGAGATTCAAAGCAAGTACTCAATAGCTGAAGCTAGTGATTACATCACAACAGCTCTATGTCCCATGAAAGAAATGCAGAATAAGTATTAAAATAAAACTTCCTATTTAACGCCATTTCTAAAGAATTTATGTTGTATAAACACTGCAAATGTTTACTAGCATAATACAACCTGCTAAGTAGATCACTGTATGGTCTCTAGAATGGTAACAAAAAACAAACTATGAAACAAAATTTACCCGGTTCTTCTTTCTTCAGAGCTTCCAAGTCAAGGCTTTCATTTTCTTTGAAAAATGATCGAAACTTTTCAAAAGTAGCTGCATACAAGTTGGCTGCTTCAAATGCTGAATTGATTGTTTCCTAAAAGTCAATAATTTAGGGTAAGCGATGTCTGTAATTTCATTTAGCTTCATTTATTCCTTGTTGTCTTCCATTGTCCCTTGTTATTCCTATGCTGCTTTACAACTTTGTAGTACATGTGTACAAGGATTGGCATAGGAATAACGAAGGAGACATGATAAAGGACAAAGGGCAGGCTGGGGTGCCTACCCATAAGTAAACTGCTATGGATAGTGGTGCCAGCTTGCCATTTCAAACAGCAAGCAGGAATACTATACATAAATAGATTTACTTGCAGGTACGTCCATCAGTTTGTTATTTCACGCAGCAAGCTTATATGGAGCAATGTTCCACATGTACAGACAGATATTACAAGAAATACTGCAGAAAACATAGTGCCTCTCCAATGAGGCACTTTCTTTCCTGGTACAATGCCTAGAAAGGGAAGCCCTGCAGTGAGGTGAATATAGGCTGATGTTATCCAAATCCAACATTTTTCTTCAGGCTTAAGTTCTTTGTCACCTCTTAGCTATTAAGGAAAACAAAATAAATGGGCTACCTAGCCAATTTGGTGAGGGCTGTGTTCCTCTTTGTTGTTCCCCACTAACAGAACTGGAGTGTGTGGTGTCACCCATTTCTATATTAGAAGTCTCCTGCCTAAGGGCCAAACTAGACTGGTGTTTAGTTTGGCACTGAGGAAATCTGTTAGCCAGTTTGTTTTTCCCAATTGAATTTATGTAGGTGGGACAATCCTGTATCTTCTATTAATCTTAGTGGAAGTCAGATGGACTGCCACTCTCAGTATACACTTTTATAAAATATTACAGTAATTTTTCTCCAGGATATTATACTCATGTACTCAAGGAAACAAACCAAAACTGAAATACCAAAATTATTGTTAGTAGTTCATTTCTAATGGTAGACACAGCAAAAAAGAATAAGGAAAGGATGGGCCTCAAACTGGAACCTCAATAACAGCTTTAAGATTTGAGATATGAAGGAAGTGTTTACATCTGAAGAGGTTTCCAAGCAAGCATGTGTTCTGTACCTTTATTTGAAAGATAATGTTTTGGAGATGTTTATCATCTTTAAACATTATTGATAAGCTTGGTCCTTCTCCACATGTTTTTTCTTCAATTTTGTTGTTAATAACAGGACGAGTGAAAGCATCAAAGTATCGATCAGGAACAAGGTTTGCAACAGATAACACAGTTACCTGAAACTGAGTCACAATCTCTGCCATACCATCCTGTTAGACAAACATAGAAAAAAATCTATAAAAATGCTGGTTGCATTGAAAAGAGCCGAAGGAAGAACAACAATACTTCACATTTGTGTAGCACTTTTAGATTGTTCAAATCTAAGCTCTTCACATAAATAACATTGTTGCAAACTTTACAACAGTCCTGTAAGATACGTGAATATTATTATCTCCATATTGCAGATGGGAGAGTCCCTCAGGCTGAGAGAAGGTGGCTTGCCTAAAGTTACCGAATAGGTCACGACAGAGATGACATTTGAATCAGGGACCTTCTTGTTTGTAGTTCAGTCCCTTAGCCACTACAGTGCATCACCTATTTAAATTTACATACAAAGACTTCCACTTCCATTTTAGATTAACCACAGTTTAGCATATCAAACCACAAACTATGGTTAAGCCTAACTATGGTAAGCAGAAATAAACCTGCTCTCTAAACCACATTTGAAGTTGGCTTGTTTCCACTAACCATAGTTAAGACTAACCACAATTTGTTGAGTTTGGACAACACAACAAACTGCAGTTAATATAAAATGATTTGCTCTGTAAGGATTTGCTCTGTAAGGCAGAAGGGAGAGAGGAGCAGCACTTTGCGGGGGAGGGGCGGCAGCAGCAGGTTGGTGGTGGTTCCTTTACAAGGCTAGTTTTTGGTTTAATATTGTTTTTAATGAGTTTATACACAGAGAGAGGTTTTAATGGGAGGAAATTAATTTATACCAGCTCCAGGGATGGCATAGATCTGCTGCTAGTTTGGGGTGTGACTGGGGATTGGGAAGGCTGTGAATCCACTGCCATTCTCAGCATGCCCCCACACACCTCCTCCCCCCACCCCGCCCCACTGGAGTTCCAACATCAGAGAAGCACTGACTGCAGATATAAAGGAGCGGGATTCTAAGATCAGATCTCCCCTTCTAAACGGGAGACCTCTCGCTCCTCCCTCAGAGGGGGAGATCTGATATGGCCCCTGTGATGCCCTCCCAGGGACCACAGAATTGCAGGCTAAGTGTTGCTGATGCATATCTGATGACAACCACAGCAAAAAAGTACAAAAAGATGGTGATACCTTCACAATATTTTCATGATTTGAAATATACAAATAAGATAGTCCTCTTTTTAAGTAATTCAGTAATTCAATAGAATAATTCAAAACATAAAATAAATTTTATTTTAGTTTCTTTTTTAAATAAGAGACAATTTCATAGTTGATCTTTGGTATACCATCAATAGTAATGGGTGATAAACTTTAAAAGTTCTAATTCCCTCTTTCGCCCACTAACTCTACAAAAATCTCACACGTACAAGAATTTTAAAAAACTGATTTATAAGCTGATCCTATGATTTAGCACTAAACTAACAGTCCTGGGACAATTACCACTGCTCAAGCAGCCTTGTGACAGGCTGCCCGTGTTTTTTACCCTTATATTAAAGATTGGTATAGAAGTGGTCGAACAGAAGGAAACTACACGCTGAAAATTGATGGCTGAAGGAAGACAGGAACACTAAGTAGTATGGACAAAGGTCACTATTTTTCTCTGTACATCTGAGACAGATGTCTAGGTAATGGCTCCAGGATTAAGTATCTTCAGGAAAGAGAATGATTGATCACACATACCTCCTCTATTGGCACATTCACTAAACTTCAACAACTCAAACGAACTCCACATTGCCTCTCCTAGGGAATCTTAACAAATGTCTTCATGTGGAGAATCTAATTCTATGAAGAGTGGTTCTCCAGAGTTTTCTGCTGCAGAATCTGCACTACTGAAAAAAGAATATGCAGGATGCAAGGGAGGCTGGTGGCTCTATTTTTAGTGGAGAGGAGATTCCATTCTGCGTTTTAGTTACAAACAGCCAGAAATCTAAAGGAGTTAACCAAGGTGCTGAACTCCATCCCCAAAATGGGTGCAGCACCTTGGATAGCTTCTTTAGACTTCCGGCTGGTTTTAACTAAAACCCAGAATGGAATCTCTGCCCATCCCAACTTGGAGCTTCCAGCCCCCCCTCCCCCGTAGGATGCCATATGCTGCTAGCTATCTCTGTGTCAATATCCCCAACGCCATATCGTCTATACCTGAATGGGTGTCACCTGTACCTTAAATAAATCTCTGCAGTTAATATGAAGCATTGAAACCACAATAAGAAAAGCATGAATCACAAGCTTGGACACTTGAGCAGCTTTGCATATTCACAATGAAGAAAACTACATATATTAGATTATTTGCAGAAGCAATTAACTAAGTGCCATTGTTATTTTGCATCACTGGGTAAGTAGTGAGTCTACACAGAGGTTCCTGCTCTAAAGAGAGATCCCCTGGGTTGTAGGCCTAGAATATTTGCCTCTGAATGCTGGCCAGCTAACTTTCACTCCTGCACCATATAAACATCCTGCTTTTGCTCTACAGCCTCTGTCACCTTACATCAAGCTCCTTTACATGCTGCTTTATCTAATGCTCTCTCTTTATCTCTTACATGCTGCCTTCTTCAACACTGTTAGTTCCATTCCTGCATACCTGCACTCACACCTGAATCAGCCAGGTTAACTGACAATGGACAATCCTTGTTCATGTTTTATCCTGGGCTGCCTATGCATGTGCACGGGAGGCAATTTATGCTTCCCATGCACATCAGCACTCAACCCACATTCAGGCCAACCGACCACTCTATCAATCAAGAGCTCATTCCAGAGTTCCCCATGCAGCTCAGCCCTATGTCCACTAAGGGCGCAATCCTATCAAGACAGGCGGCTGCCTCTGAACTTGGAGGTGACCGCCTATCGAAAGCAGGGCAGGAGAAGCATGGAGGGGATCATTCCCTCTGTGCTTCTCCTGCCCTGCTTTTTCGGCTAGACAGCCACAATCGGCTGTCTAGCCGCGGGAGCACGGAGCAGGGAGGGAGGCTGCTATACGACACATAGGATGTGTTGTACAGGCAGCTATGCTCTTCCCACCCCGGAACAACCCCAGCCACGCACATTTCCAGCCACTCCGCGCTCCTCTTGCGAGCGTGGAGTATAGGGCTGTTCCACGCTGCCTCCGAGGCAGCGCGGAAGTGGGGGGAGGTCGGTTCTCCGGGAACCAACCTCAGAGCTCGCAATCTGAGGTCGGTTCCCAGAAAACGGCATATCCTATGGATGTCTAGCCACTGTCTAGCGGCCATAGGATTGCTCCCTCCAGGGTTTTATCCTAACAGTAAGTACCATCCTCCCCTCTGCATGTGAAAATAAGAATATACAGCCCATGGTAACAAATTATTTTTCACACAGCAAGCTTAAATTAAAAGTGAATGATTCTTAAACCTGGAATTCATCCAAAGTTGGTTCAAATAATAGTGCATGGATCTCTAAAATTAGCTCTGCAAGAAACATGGGAAGAAAAGACTCATCTTCCTCTGGTCCAGTAACTACTGTAGCTCCCTAAAATAGAAAGCAACAAAAATCAGAAATGAATATACATTTTAAAGTTAGAATTCTTAGGTTCACTAACCCAGCACATTTATGAAAAGAAATAATAGTTCAAAAGCCTGTTACAGATTTGCTTTTCTCAGAAGCAACGTAAGTTTCCAACCACAGCATCAGATTCAAGAACACATGCAACATGTCACTGTTTAGATTATAGAACATCCCAAATGTACTTCTGATTTCTGTCATATGGTTGAAACAGTTGCTATTTTGTATTTTTAAAGTACCCAGACAAATAAAATCAGACAATTTTAATGGGGCTTGTCCTAATCAGCCACCCGCAAAATGCTCCAGCCACAAATACATTCAGTTTAGTTCACAAGGTTCAGGTCTTAAACCAATGTTAATTTGTGTGTAAATATGCTCTAATATATGAAATGGAAGGTTTGGAAAGCACCCAGAAGGTCAAATAGTAAAGCACCTGGCTGTAGGTGCTATATTATTATGAATAAAAATAGACTATTGTGTAGCGGGCTGCTTTGTTTTTTGTGTTATTAAAAGGCAACAAAATAAATGTATATCAATTGCATATTAGGCTGAAAATGCTGAGCTCTATGGATGAAATCGGAAAAGTAAAGCAATTTACTTTCCAAATTCTGCCTCAGACAGGTACATACAATCAACAGTTGTCTACATATAACATTTTTGGAAAATGTGTTTTGGATCTCCGCTGATAAAATGGTTTACACAGAACATTCAGTTTCTTGTTATATGCATGGGTTCCAACTTTTAGTTGTCTGTTCCCCAATAACCCAGAGTTCTGGATTTGGACATCATAGAATATCTCTGTGTTATCCCAGTAGGAGCAGGCAGCTGGCTGGGAACCAGCATGCATGCAGGCTCCTGCTCATCTTCTCAACAACCCATGGGTTGTTAACCATGGGTTCTTACAATGTGTGAACCAGGCCATTTTATCAAAAAGGGGAGGAGAATCAGTCTGAAAAATACCAAAAAGACTGGTGTAAATTAGCAGGAAATAGTATGTTTTGACTTAAAGTCAGTTTTCTTAAGTGCCAGACAATGTGACAAACCAAACCATTTCAAACAAATCAATGTTACCTTCTTTTCCACAACTTCAGTTACTTCTTCTGCATTCCACTTCTGGATGACCTCTGAAGGAGGTGTCTTTTTCAACTTATCAGTGAGGTAATTCAAAAGAGTAGTGACAGATTTTACTGCCAAGACGTGCATAGTGTTCACTATAAGATAGTCAGCAAGACGAATAAAGCTGGAAAATAAAAATGATGCAATACAGAATATTGTCTTTGTATCTCACAGCCCTTCGTGGTTCCTGAATGTCCCAAAGATTTAAATGAGTTTCCCACAGTTGAATGCAGTGAGAACTATGGAAGGACTTTAAGCACATATGGCCACCCTGTGGCCCTCTGTGCAGCCTGCAGAGCCACAGGGTGCCCTGCCCACTTTCCTCCACCACCACTTAGCTGATCAGTCATCTAATAGCTGCTGTGAAACAGCTATCTGCTTCTCTGGGGGTTGGAGATTTAAGCCTCTCCACCTCCTCAGTGATCCTCATATAGACTATTCTTCCCTACTATTGGCAGTGAGGAAACAACAACCTGCATCAGGATTGCTCAAAAGAAGGGGAAGATAAAAGCCTCTCCCTTCAGCCAGTAATCCCAGTTCAGAGATCACTGCTTCCTCATTGCTAATAGTAGTGGGGAAACAGTGATTTGTATGAGGATCACGGGGGGCGGGGGGAGGCTTCAACCTCCTTCACCACCACTCCCAGTGATCCTGATTTGCACCCCTGCCCCATTAACCTCACCCTCCTGCCAGCAATCTTGATGCAGACTGCTGTTTCCTTGCTGTTACAGGAAACAGTGAACTGAAACAACCCCCACCCCCATCCCATCCCATGGTCTCAGCAGGCAGGGAGGGGTGGCTTAAACCTCCCCATACCTGCTTCCTGAGATGTTGTGTATGTGCATGTATGTGTGCGTGTGCACGCGCATGCACACATAGGCCCTGCTCCATCACCTGGAATTTCATGTAGGCCTCAAGGCCAAAAGGTTGCCCACCCCTGTCTTAAGATAAGAAAACAGCTAGTTTAATACCAGCAGCAACTGTAAAATGTGGTTCTATAAAACCTAATCATAGATTTTCTTAATGAGAAGAATGTCACAAACCAATACTTGTATGATGTAATACAATCACATGTTTCCAGGCACGGCCAGGTCTATTACATTACGTTTTCATGCTAACATGTATGCATCTTATGAAGTGAGCCCTAGCCCACAAAAGGTTATACCACAATAAATCTGTAATATTCTAACTACCACACAACTATTTCTTATAGTTTAATCAGATTCCATTTAAAGAAGATTTATGATAACTTAATAAACAATTAACCATTTTTTACAATGTGTTAATCAATTGTAAGAACCTGCCAGAGTCCAATGGATTGCTTATTATGTCATCTACTGATGTGTTTCATATTTAAATGCATAATTAAAAATGCATGATTTCTGCTCCAAACTATATGTGATGCCAAACGTTAGTCCGGGATACAGAATGTCTTTTAGCCCGAGGGCCGAATTCAATTTCATGTAAGCTCTCAAGGGGCACATTCCAGTGTTGGATGGGACCAAGGGCAAAAGAAGCAGGGCCCCAAACCCCCAAATGCCCACACAGTTTAGCTTAAAGCTCTTACTGCCATCAACTAAGCTTTTGGAGAGGCATTTCAACCTTTTAGAATGAGGAAAAACTTCATAAAAGCCAAGAAACCACCAAACAACTGGCGATCAGGGAAAGGCAGACAGAGACAGGGGAAGAGTGTGTGGTTATCTGGAGAACCCCAGGAGGCCATACTGGGAACCTTGGAGGGACAGATTTGGCCCCTGAGCCTGAGGGACTACACCCATGTGTTAGTCCATCCTCGAAAATGACCACTGTGTGTCTAGCCCTGCTTCCCCCTGTAATATCTAGGAGAAATAGCCTACTCATGGTATCACGGCGCGCCATGTTTTGCCATGGGGAGTAGCTGTAGCTCAGTAGTAGAGCACCTGCTTTGCATGCAAAAGGTCCAAGGTTCAGTCCCTGGCATCTCCAATTAAAAGGACCAGGCAGGAGGTGATAGAAAAGTTCTCTTTCTGCCTGAGATCCTGGAGGGCTGCTGCGAATCAGAGTGGATAATATTGGGCTAAATGGACCAGTGGTCTGACTCGGTATAAGGCAATTTCCTATGCTATCACTGGCTGCCCTGGCAGGGGCCAGGAAACATAAAGTGCCGTGACATAGTTAAGTACTGCTAAATTTAACAGACGGAGAGAGTGTAGTGTAGCAGATGCATTTACCATCACTTACAGTTTGGGCTTCACTATGCATTACACAATCTTTCTAAACACTTTCACACCTGCTTTTTAAGGTTACCAATAATACTTAAATTTTGAGAAGTTTAAGGAACAGTTTTGGGCTTTGGTGGGAAGAGCTACTGAAAAGAAAATTCACAAAATAACATTTGGGAATGCACAGATGCCTGTGATTATAGTCATCATTTGCAAGAAACACCACCAGCAAAATAAAATTTCTTATATTTATGATTTCTAAATTGAGGGAAAAGAAGTATTAGATGAGGCCCTAAAAAGAGCCTAATACCAACCATGTCAGCCTGGCACACTGAGCCCTTTTGTTGGCCTGTTCTGTGTATGTCATTTTTTCAATTTGTTCACCATAAAAATCTTTGTCAACATGAGGAAGAGTGGCACTCCCAGTAGTTAGCTTTGTTGATACCATTGTTATCTGTTCTGGTGATAATATAGGTGCATATTGCTGAAATTATTCCAAGTATTAAGCTAAACCAATACATTCCATTTACACTCAATTTGTTATAAGCAAAAGCAAGTAATTATAAGCAATTTTTTTGCCAGAAAACACAACATCATGCAAAAGACCAAGAAGCATTTTTCCTAAAAATCTATGTAGTGATAAAATAGAAAGATAGCATATTCACTTTTAAACATGGGGAGAGTAATCCTATGGCCCCCAGACAGCATCTGAGGGACACAGGATTGTTCCGTTTCCTGGCTCTGAGGTCAAAGACAAGGAAACTGCGCACTCCACCCCCTCCCCTTCGCAGCCAGCACAGAGATAACCACACCGGCTGCTGCTACAAGCTTACAACTGCGAGCTCATAGAAGGATAAAAGTGGGTGGCAACACACCTCCCACTCTGCATTAGATACTCATAAGCCTCCTAGTTCAGAGGCTTACAAGTATCCAGAGCAGATCCAATAGGATTGCACTCTAAATACTGTAACATATGTGATAAGGTAAAAAGGTAAAGGTGTCCCCAACCAGTCGTGTCCGACTCTAGGGTGTGGTGCTCATCTCCATTTCTAAGCCGAAGAGCCAGCGCTGTCCGAAGACACTTCCGTGGTCATGTGGCCGGCATGACTGAACACCAAGGTGCACGGAACGCTGTTACCTTTCCCGCCGAAGCAGTACCTATTTATCTACTTGCAATTTCTTGCTTTCGAACTGCTAGGTTGGCAGGAGCTGGGACTGAAGACAGGAGCTCACTCCGTCACGCGGCACTCGGGTCTCCAACTGCTGTCCTGCCGACCTTCCGGTCTGCAGTTCAGCATCTTAACCACTAAGCCACTGCGGCCCACCAACATATGTGATACCAATCAGTAAAATTTGTCTATGGCCTGATTTACCATAGTTTAGCACTATGTTAAGAAGCCTGCTCAAGTCTTGGGCTCGCATCCCTCCCCCCACTAGCATTGATGTGAGGAGATCAGCTTCCTGTTTTAAATCCCCTTATGTCTGAACTGGGGGAACTCTAGTTAGTTTAAACAATGTTTTGTTACCAAGCCAGAATCATAAACCACTGTTGGATCTTGGCTTGTTTTAACCAATCACAGTTTCCCAAGTTTCGATGTTACAGGGAACTGTGATTACTTTAAAATTAAAAGGAAAATGTTTTTATCCCACTCTCACATGTCTGGAGGAGAGAACAAAATGTGAGCTTGGGGCTCGTGCAGATGTAATGGGAAATTAGGGCATGATTTAAGGGTTCCACTCTTAAAGGCAGCCTAAAAATAATTTAAAATAAATAAAAAAATGTCCTTTTCCCATTACGTCTGACCTGGGCCAATTCCTTGAAATTAGAATAAAGACATAAATGTTCTTTAGTTATTTTCTAAATGTCAGTTTTGTACCTGTACTCTCTGTTGCATAAAAGTAATCATCAGGAGTGAAACCAGACTCAAGCAGTGCAGTTCGACATGCACCTCGAACCACTTCTTTGGCTAATTCCCGGAACTCTGACAGATGAGAAGCCACCTGAAAATTATAGTGCATTTAGAGAATAATGGATATTAAATCTCAACCCCCCAAAAGGTGTATATAAAATCATGAAAAACTGAACCAATGAAACTCACTTCTTTTAGCTGGTTGAACTGAGTACCTTTAAATTCCATCAGTGTGTATATGTAACCTTTTTCCACTTGACAAAGTGCCATGTCACTGATTCGATAACACATTTCTTGGATGTTAAGTATCGCTGGTCTCAAACACTGCAAAATAGTAGGAACAAGTTACCAAGACAGAAAAAAACATTACCATGAAGCCTTCATCTGGTTGATGTGACAAGAGCATACAGATTAGTTTTCATATTCCCATCAGGCTTGAGAGGCAGGAAATCACATGGTTAGGCTTTTTTTATACCTTCCCCTTCCTGTGACTCCCTCCATCCATTCTGAGGCCAAACTTGTGAGAGACAGAAAGGGGAGCTAGCAGTAAGAATACTTAGGAAAAAGCCTTTGGTTGTTCTGAGCATGTGACAAGGCCTGCTGTGTGGTTGACAGTAGGGTAACTTAGGAGTATGTTGGCTTCCAGTGAGATTATATGAGTGGGTGATGGTGAGAAGGAAAAGCCAGACCCAACAGTCACTGATTGAGATATCAGATTGTGGTGGATCCTGTACACTCTCGTCACATCACCCAGAAGAAACACTAATGGTAAGTTCTAATATTTCTTTCTCTACTGATGTAGGATTGCATACAGATTTGGATCTATTATAGTGGAGGATAGCCGTGATGGGTCAAGCAGCTGTTTGGTTATGAAGAGAACACCTGTTGTAGTCATCTCCTTCCAAGGGCTGCTTCTACAAAGATATAGGTGTCCAATTTGTCATGATTTGTAAACATGCTTGCTGAGGAAAGCCAGTCTCATTTTTTTTCTTTTGCATCATCTTATGAAGACTTTCCAGGATGCCTTATAGATTAGGTTGGTTGCTGGCTTCTTGGAGGGCAGCAGGGTGGCAAGAACTTCTGCTGATTACCCACATTTTAAGAAATGTTTCCTCTCAGTTTCAAACAGCTGAGGAGAGCCATGCTGAGCCTGGGTGATGGACACCGGACCCTGCATTAGCAGATTTGGAATGTTTGGAAGGAACCACAATTCTGTTGTTTCCAGATGGATTATTTTCAAGAACCAATGCTTGTTCCCATCTGATTTTTCAATGTTGAGAGACTGTGGTGAAAGCATAAGGACCTTTTTGCCAAGAGGGTGTTAGGGTGTCTACCCTTTTGGCTCCCTCCATTGGGAATAAGAGAATAAACTTAAGAGTCTTGTAACTTATTGGTGAGGTAGATTGGTCTCTGGTTATGTGGCCTGTTTATTACTCTTTTGGGAGGCAGGGTGTTGTGCTTGGAGCAGACTACTTGTCTTGTAGATTCTGAGGTTCTTCCCTCAAGGTATGTCTTTGTTAGTGCTATAGAGGACACAATAGTAGGGAACAAACAGAGAAAGAGTGGGAAGGGAAAGAGTTCAAAGAAAAGAAAAGAAAAGAAAAGAAAAGAAAAGAAAAGAAAAGAAAAGAGCAGGAGAGAGACAAAAAGAGCAGATAGAGAAAGTAAGAAGGAACAACAACTAGAGAAATGATAAGCCTGGATTTTGGAAGAGTTTCTCTAGAGTAGAGAAAGCATGCATGTGCTCTCAGCTAGGCTGGAAAGTAACTGGGGAGGAGTCGCAGCAAGAAGGGGGAACAACAAAAGGGCCTAATCATGTGGTTCCCCGCCCCTCAACTCTGCTGGAAATATGAAAGCCAGACTGTATGCTCTAGCACGCCAACAGAGAAAGTTAAGATTCTAAAACTATTAGCTTCACTAATTTGTGGAAACAATGGTTTCCCAGAGTTTTGCTCCTGATGTCCACTAATGGAGGGGTGGGCAATTTCTGTCAGGTATCCAATTCTGCAGGCCCCTGACAAGCTGAGGGATCCTCTGAAACAGCGTGAGATGTGGAACAGGTGAAAATCAGGGAAAATCTCCTCCCCGCTTCTGTTAGCAGGCACCTTTGATGGATCAATGGCCCTTCTGTTCATGAGAAAGTTCCTTCTATGAAGGAAAGGACACACAATATGATGACTTTTAGATTATGAACTTCTGTGACTTTCTATACTGATTAAAGTCCAGCAGCACTAGTTCATGGCCTGAAACCTAAAAAGGTATGTTAATCTCAATATATTTCAACAACAGGAAAACACATAGTTTACTGTAAATAGTTTTAACGTTCAGATTTTTTCATGATGTACTTTAGCATTAAAAAGTTACCTCCTCAAAAATTATAATATGTAACATTTATATAGTGCTTTAAGCTCTTCAATACACTTCACATATATCACCTCAGTAATAAAACCATTCACAATACATACTGCATTAACAATGAATAAGTTCTTCTGCAAAGCTCGACGACATGCACTAATTTTCTTGGAGCGCACATTCTTCCTCCATACATTAAATGACTTCCATTTGCGAAATATAGCAAATATAGTAATTCTGGAAAGTGCTCTGTGGTAGAGATATTCCTGCTCCCAGCGTTCAAGTTCCAGATATTCAACCTCTCCATTACACGTATGAATAACTGCTTGTTGGCTAATAGTATAGTAGTCATTTCTGTTAATGCAGTCATAACTTACAATTCTAAAAGTAAATGAAAACATCTTGGTTAATAGGATAGACAATAACTGAATTCACACAGCTGTCATGATACGAACAAGCTGGTAACTGAACAATCTATTTCTGTGCCTGTTCTGTACCTCTAAGAAACTAGAATCTAATATGAACAATTTCAGGTATTTAGTTTCCTTATGCAGAATCAAATTATCTGTCACTCCATTGCACATATTCCGCTGCCAACTTACCTGTTAATAGGTGGGGGAAGAATGCTGGCAATTAGCACAACTCCCCTGATCATGTCAAGACCTACTTCTAACATTTCCCTGGAAACTGAACACTCCACATTGTTGTTGTAACTACTGGAAGTCACAAACACATTTTCCCCTCAGGTCTTGTTAGTGGGAGATAAAGACTGTTAATTGCATTATTGTACTCATGAGAAAGATACATGAATGGGTGGTTGCTGTTTGCCATGACAAAGGGCAATGCATGCTGGTACCCAGTATGTTAACTACCCATGAGCGATTGCCAAGAGACACATTGCCAAGAGTTAACTACCCATGAGCGATTGCCAAGAGACACAATTTATAATTCACATTAAATTCAAATGACTACTTATTGTACAGTTGATCACTGTAAAAGTTAATCACCGTAAAAGTTAAATTAACTCACTTTAAGTTAAATGTATCATATTCAATTGATGACCTGGGCACTGCTGGTGTCATGTATAGGAAGCCAAGATTTTTGTTTTCGCATATTATTCTTATAATTTGTAGCGGTTCAGTAATATTAGCTTTAATTACTTCTTCTGGTTCACCAAATGTACGAATAGGTGGAGTGGAGCTTGGTCTGCAAGCACTTAGCTTTACTGTACTACGTGGCTGTTTAGGAGGTGTAGGAAGTCGTACCTTAGCACTCAGTAACTGTCAAGATAAAGTAAAAGGAATTTATATCTCACTGTTCACTTTAGAAACCCAAATCCTTTATGCTCAAATGATTCACTAATATTTTTGTGCTTTAAAAAAAAATCCCAGTATCTTCTTGTAGATTCATATTCAATATTATAATATTGTAGAATGCCTGTAAAGGAATAATGTTAATAAGGGTTGGTTAATATTTCACTGGCTCTTTTTAAATATATCGCTAAATCATAGTTTAGTGCTACATTCACTAGCAGCAGTGAGCTTTCAGCCAGCACACTCCTTCTCCAGCATGACTATGAGGAGAATGGAAGCTTTCACTTCCTGATTTAAGCTAACTAAATGTCTCGTTACATCTGAATTGTGGAAACTCTGGTTAGTTAAACTCTGGTTTATGGTTCTGTCTTGTTTGAACAAACCAATGTTTAAACTAACCAGAGAGCCTGAGTTTGGACATAACAAGAAACTTTGGTTAGTTTAAAACCCAAAGCAAATAATTTTGAGTTCCTCCTTGCAACCATGCAGGAATGGTCCAAGACATTTTGCTGGGGTGAAGGACTAGAAGCCCGGCCCTATTCCATGTACCGAAGCCAACTGTACTGGCAGTTGAATCTTACTTTAATGCTTGTGATGGGACAGCATCCTCCACTGCAGCTGAGGGCAGCAAGCTAGCTTATGGAGGTGTAGGGCAAGCTGCATAGCATGTACAGCTGTGTGCTCCAACACCTCACCACTACTCCAGCATCCACTGTCTAAGGAGGCTGCCTCACTCTGCCTAATGGTACATCTAATCCCGAGAGTGGGGGAGCATGAGAACTCAAGGCATCACTGCTGCTGATGGCACATAAATGTTAAACAACAGTTAATGTGAAATTAATTAGTAGGTCAATGTGAAATTCATTTGTGTGTTAACTACCCCAAAGGCTCTATAAAATAATAGTTTCCTGTGGTACAATGCTTTCAAAAGGCATAATTACAGAGATGAAATCTCCAATATACCACATATTTCAAAGACACAACAGAAATGGGAAAGAAAGAATTGAGTGCAACTTGGTCTTTAACCAAGCCTGCTGTTCTTAATAGATGATAACTACTTATAGCACGTTTAAAAGCAGCCTTGGATGTTATAAATAAGAATAACAAGCCACAAAAACTTTTGTATGACTGTTTTTCTCATCCAATGGGGATCGTGCAAATCAAAGCTGTGGAGTCAGCCCAGCCTTACAGAGCTTTCTTACACACAATCCTGTTCACATGAGAGTAGCTCCAGCCCAATACAGAACAGATCATGCATTCTACTCATTGCACTCATTCCTCACATACAAACCCACCCTTAAGATGCTGACACACAAAGAACACCTGGGTGATGACTATAAGTCTTTTAACACCATGTAGTCACAATTCCACCATGTGATAGCATCGTGACATAAGATTTCTATGCTTTGCACAAATGGCTTGCAGCACAGGATCAGTTCCCACAGAGATCTATTTAAAGTGGCCATCAGGTTGTTGTGTAGCTACTCCCAGTCAAGGGGTGGATATGGATGCAGAAACAATGGCTCTCTATGGCAATGGGAACCCATGCATCCATAACAGAATTTCCTGTCCAGTCTGAGAACAGCATATGAAATCTCCTATTCTGCCTTAATATAAACCCTATTCAGGTATTTGTTTCTCTGCCAACGTCCACAAGTTGGAGGGTGACTATCTGCAGTGAGGAGTCTGCCCTATTTGTGTAGACTCCCCACTTGATTTGGAGTCCTGGAAAATCAGGGTTCGAAATCATGCAAAGAGCCTACATGAGCAGAATAACCTCTCGGCTGCAGATGACTACCCTCCAATTAATGGAAGGTGACGGATGGTTACAGAGGGGGTGGGATGAACATGTTTGTTCTTGCTTCCTCGCCACATGATGTTAATCACATGGTGAAGCAAACATCTGAACAGGGCTACAGTCACCTAAGAATCATAAAATGAAACATAAATAGGATTTCCCTAACACCCACTAATAACCACCCATATGGCTATAGCCACTCAGGTTGCAAATCTTCTTCAACCTCAAGATGGACAAATAGGAGAGGTGCCAAAATTACAACCACTACACACGTGGGGATAGCTGTTTGGAGTTTCTCTCTTTCATTTGATAAAAACACTAATCTGTCCCAAATGACCATTTCTGGAAAAGCTATAGAACTGTTTGCTCTGTGGTTGTCATGCAACAAGTGCTTCAAGGTGTTAATAAATCCTACTAGACCAGATCTGAATTTAAGGAATGTGGGCAAATGTTTAACATAATGAGTCTTCCTTTTAACAAGAGAATGAAACTGAGAGACTTGATTTTTTGGTCTCTCATAGTTTTCAAATTTAAGAAAAAGACCTGAATGTTGATACATTTTTAAAATGCACTATTTCAAATTAGGGATATCAGAGGATTCAATTGATTCAAATGAGTTTGGATTTCTATGAATCCGACCTGCAGATTCCACAACAGATAGGCTTTTCCCGAGTTGCATGCATTCTGCAGACTTGCAGGCCATTTTTTTAACTTGGGGAAGGGGGGGGATTTGTGCATTAGTGCAAATGTGTATTTGCAAATGAAGAAAATTCTCCTCCAAAAATCCAGTTCCATCAATGAGCGGATAACAGAATGAAAGATGCCTGACAAGCTACAAAACACAGTCTGAACAGATTTAATAAAATTCCTACTTCAAATGTGTCAGGCTTCCAAAACCACACATATGACCTGAAAAGGCAAGAAGCACCTCATTATGCATGTTTTAACTTAGGCAATATTTCTTTAACTCGAAGAACATATGGAAGAATGATTTACTATAGCTTGTTTTATTGTTGTTTTAATTATGCATTGTAATCTTCCTTGAAAATATTTTACTGAAAAGTGAAATCAATTTAATTTTTTTTAAAAATCATACTATATAAAGACAGCCAATACCTGTCTTTCACGTAGCTCTTCGTGGATTTCAGTTAATGTTGGTTCCACAGGAACAGGCCATTTTCTTTTCTCTGCTGAAGTTTTAGGTTGTAATACTCCAGAAACTATTAATTTCTCCCTGTTCTTCTGGTATATATATTCAGGCTGCTTGTGGAACTGATATATTTTTAACGCAGGCTCAATTGAGGAGAAACAAAGACAATTTGAAATCAAATCATCTATGAAAATTACAAATTCTATACAACTTAAATAAACCAAAAAAATTTAGGTCAATTCTGAAAGGATTGAGAATGGGAGAGAATGCATGTCATCGTGCAGCCCACTCCATCATTAAGGTAACTGGAGAATTACATCTGCACCAGCCCAGTGTTTCAACTAGGAATTGAGGAAGAAAATGGTATTTTGTTTTCCACATGAAAATCCAGATCATAACCTTGTCATAACTCATAAACTCTTAATAGAGTTCGTTATGGACTGGTGGTTACACTCATCTCAGAAGGCGGTTGGGAATGTAAGGTTCCCACTTTGTCAAACCACACCAAACATTTCTTTCTTTGCCACTGGCTACATCTGTAAATCTCAACCTCAGTTATAGCTAATAAGCAGTTATTACATTTAATATATTTACATGAATTATTAGCTCCCTTCAGGTGTTACAAAAATGTACACATGGAGGGCAGATGTGCACAGTTCCCAATCCTGTGGAGCACTGTCACCGTGTTCAGCCGAATGCAGTTACACTTCCTCTTCAGACCTTCCCTGTCAACACAGTGGGAGGCCAGCACACATGTTTCCATCAGCTCTTCACATGCATGTTTTTATAACATCTGAAGAGAGCTAATCTTTATTTCTTATCTATTTTAAAATTTTTTAGACAGCCCTTCACCCACGAAAGTAGGTTCCAGGGTAGTGTACAAAGATAAAATAACAATTTAATAATATAACACAAGAAGCTATCAATATATGCAAATGAGCAATAAATACCTCTTTTAATCTCCCTTTCCACTACACTTCTGAGAGATGACAGTGCTAAAATACCATTTGCATACTTTCTTATGCTTGCACAGTGTTTCTTCAATAAAATTTGACTTAGAACCTAGAAATAAGATAGCATTTGATTCTCTGAAGATGCACCTTAAGCTGAAGGCACTTTGATTCTTTCTTAATCTTAGATCTCCTATTTGCAATCGGTAACATATGAGAAGTTTTGCTGAGCCAATGTGCCATTATGGACACAGCGGTGTACCTGGGAGACTTGAACTCATGGCCATCCAGAGAGCAAGGACAAGGGCAAATCCTAGCCTACCTCACAAGGTTGCTCTCAATATAAAATAGGATGCTTGCATTTACATCTCCCTGCACTCCTTGGATTCTAATTCTGTATTAATGTAATTAATACGTTCCAAAATATGAATAAGTGATGTGCTATAGTAATTGAAAGCAGTGAAGCTACTCTGCAAAGGAAACACTAACCTACTTCTATGTAGTTCTGTTCTACTTCTTTTGGAACAACACACATTCTTTTATTCAAAGCCATTGTCAGTCAGGGCATTCTGAAAGTATCCTGGCATTTTTGCCATCTGAGCACACATTGTATTTCTGAAAAGACAGAAGTACTGTTGGTTGAGGGTTCTGATAATTGGAAGTGTTCAGCCTGTTTTGGATGGGGTTGCACTCCCTCTGAAGCAGCAGGTTCACAGTTTGAGGGTACTCATGGATCTCCTGTTGCTTTTAGATGTACAAATTACAGTACAACTTTATCTTTAAAGTGCCTTTATCAACTCTACCTGGTTTACCAACTGCATCTGTTCCTGGAGAAATCAGACCTGGCCTCAGTCATTCATGCCATGTTTTCTCCAGTTTCGATTACTCTATGTGGGCTCAACTCAAAGTATCTCTAAAATCCTAAACAGTCTGGCCCAGAGTATCTCAGGAACTGCCTCCTCCTATATGAACTAGAGGATTTCTCCCAGCTGCTGAAGACCTTCCTGTTATCGCCCCATGCCCCATTGACAGAAGAGAGGTATGCCTGGCCTCCTCCTTGCCTACATGGAGGGTGAAATCCTATTGGGAGAGGCGGCCACCTCTAAACTCAGAGGCGACCACCTATCCATGCAGGGCAGGAGAAGTGCAGAGGGGATCGTCCCCTTTGCGCTTCAGCCACCCTGCATTTATGGCTAGACAGCCAATTTTGGCTGTCCAGCTGTGGGACCTCGGAACACAGGGAACAGCAGCTGGACAATATGTAGGATGTGTCGTACCGGCATTTCTGACTTTCCTGCCCCACCACGCTCCCAGTAACGCCCCGTTTTTGTCGCTCCACGCTCCTCTTCCAAGCGCAGAGTGTGGGGCCATTCCGTGCTGCCTATAAGGGAGCGTGGAAGGAGGTGGTTGGTTCCCAAGAACCAACCTATCCTATGGCCGTCTGTCTGCTGACTAGTGGCCATAGGACTGCGCCCTTAAGCATGCCTACATTTCAGCAGGCTTTGAAGACAGAATTAGTTCAGGGGGCATTTTTAGTTAGGGCCTCTATTTGGCTCTATGGTTTTTGTTTTAGAATTATTTTGCAGTTTGATTGTATTTTAAAATTACTTCATTACATTGTGTTTAGTTTTTATTGTTGTAAATTGCCTTGAATTGACATTTTCTTAGACAGGCAGGATAGAAATTTTAGTATAAATAAATATTTTCACCACATAGGGAGATGTCATTTCTACACACTGACCCACACAGTCAAGAAATTTGTGGGGTTAGACTGTGGTATCCTAAAATAGTATACAATTATAAATATATGGAAATAAACTGTATCTGCACCCCATAACATTTTAATAGAAATTGTCACCAGAAATTTGTTGCAAGATGGGTTTTTTACATGGGCATGTAATTTGGAATTGAAAGTCCCTGCATTAATACTTTGCTTATGGACCAGGTAAAGACACAACTGGGCTGGATCCAGACTGAATAAGTTGTAGTTAGTTCCCATTGAGATCAGTGGGACTTAAATCATGACTAATTTGACCCACTGGTTTTAAAGGGGAGCCATGTTAATCTTTTTCAGCAAAAACAACAGACTAACAAATTTAGGGAGCAATCTTGTGCATGTTTAGACAGAAAAAAGTCCTACGATTCCCAGCATTCCCTAGCCAGCCATGGCTATGACTTTTTTCTGTCTAAACATGCACAGGATTGCGCCCTTATTCTGGCATAAGATTAAGAGGACAGTGTCCACAAAAGCTTATGCCAGAATAAATGTGTTAGTCTTTAAGGTGCCACATAACAACTTCAGATTGTACTATTAGTCATGCAAAATTGCTAAACTTTAAGAAATAAGCCAGGAAAGGAAATTGATTAGGAGAGACAGAGCATCATTGCAATATATCTGCTCGCAACAGGAGAACTGTATCCACCACACCAACCCCTTTCTGATTACCAAATGCTAATGTCACGTTAAATCATTTTATCTTTGCCACTCCAAATCTCAAACATAATTAACAATTAAACATAATTGCAGTCCTATATACAGTTAAAAAGGTAAAGGTGTCCCCACCCAGTCGTGTCCGACTCTAGAGTGTGGTGCTCATCTCCATTTCTAAGCCGAAGAGCCAGTGCTGTCCGAAGACGCTTCAGTCATGTGGCTGGCATGACTGAACACTGAGGTGCATGGAACACTGTTACCTTTCCCGCCGAAGCGGTACCTATTTATCTACTTGCAATTTCTTGCTTTCGAACTGCTAGGCTGGCAGAAGCTGGGACTGAAGACGGGAGCTCGCTCCGTCACATAGCACTCGGGTCTTACAGTTACCCATGTGTAAATGCTGAAGTTAAGGGGACTTACACATGAGTTACTGTGCACAAGACTGCAATCAGAATATCAGAAAAGAGCCAACAAGACTTTCCGTGAATTTTACAGGAATCCAGGATAAAACAAATAAAACACAGCCTTATAGAGTAGGCTCTATAACCTGGGAACCTACCAAAGGCTCCAATTTTATGGGCTGCTGTCGCTTTCTCGTTCTTTCCTGTGATTTTGTGTTGTGTTCAAATTTCAGAGCTTTGGGATTTGCTGCCATGTGTTTTGGAGCCATGCTAACCAGTCTCTTCCTTAATTCATTTCTTGAAGGAGAAATTTTCCCACTTGAGGACGACCGTTCTCCATTTAAACTACTTTCCTCACTTCTGCCAGTTGCAGTATCCGAGGATTGTGGAGTAAGTTGGATAGAAGGCAATGACACCCTTTTAGACATAACTGCCTGAAAACGAAACACATATCATTTCTGAAGTCTAATGGAACTACCTCATGAATTTTAACCCATAAAAGATTTTGCACAATCCAATAGTAAGAAGAAAAAATACCGAAGGAAAATGAGTTCTCGTGAAACTACACTGGGGCAGACAAGTCAACCTAAGCAATATTAGTTGGGCTGAGGGCGCGGGGGACACCCTTAAGGGGCTAAAAGGCCCCTGGAAGTCAGAATGTCGCCACTTATTCACATTAAAATAATAATAATAATAAGAAGAAGAAGAAGAAGAAGAAGAAGAGGAGGAGGAGGAGGAGGAGGAGGAGGAGGAGGAGGAGGAGGGAGGGGTATCTGATGTCACCTATTTGAGAAATTCACTTTTTCCTTCCAGAAGCGACGGAAACTTCTTCGCTCTCACGGGAGTCCTCCCGTTGCCAAGCAACCGTCCCTACAAGCCGATCCCATGGTTCCCCGGGCGGGACGCAAAGAAGGGACGAGCAGCCCGTCTCCCATGGTTACTAGAAGCGACCGCTCGCGCGCCTCCCTCGCAACAACCAGTCAGAACAGCGCGTCCCCAGTTCGTTTTCTCGCCCGGCCGAGCTATGGATGACGAGGCTCCGAGGGCGGGAAAGGCCCATAACTCAAGAATGCGGCATCTCTTCTGCCTCTCCTCCGCCCACTATAGCAACTCAGTCAAGGGCTATTGTAATAACCCTTCACTATCCCAAACCATATACCTGAAGATGTTGCATGTCATTATTATAAATTATCTACTAATATTTACGTAAAAAGCACGTTGTCCAGTGGAATAATCACATTTAACATTTCTGTAGTACGCTGGAGTGTTCAGAGTGCCTCATACATCATCTTATGATTGCAGCAAACGTGTACATATTATCCCCGTATTGCAAGGGGCGGGGAGGGGGGCTGATGCAGTGAGAGGTTAACGTCCCTAATATAAAGCTGCCTAGTGAGTGCGTGGCAGAGGCGCAGTCACCATACCAGACTAGGTCTTTCCAAAGGATTTTTACTATTTTAATCCGCCTAGTTTTAAGTTTAGTTGCCTGCCTGCCTGCCTGCCTGATTTGTGTCGGTTTTATATTGCATGCTTTTGAATACATGGGCAACGTGCTATCCCCCCAACCCCGCAATCCTAAATCACTTGGGCGACATCTAGTGTCAAGTCAATGGTACACTGTTGAAAGTGCCTTCCTATTTTGATTTGGCACAACTCCATAATCTCAAAGCAGATGTTGTTGCCATGTTTTTGTTGAAATTGTCAGGTGAAAATAGGAACAGTTATTTTCTATAATGTGATATCGAAGTTCCTCTTAGGAAGGTGATGTGTAAGAGGTATGAACAAGAGACCGCATATGAGTCAAGTCAGGCCGGTACACTTCACAAATTAATTCAGGAAAATTAACATTTGACACCTTGAAACACATACATACCACAGACTGTATTTATCCAGCATCCCAGGCCACTACAGGGCCTGCTCACTGAAATGCCACCATCTCCAAGGTTGAGTTCCCAACCTTGGAGGGCAGCCAGCACCATTATTTCCATGCTGGCTGCGAGGGGGAGTGGGGTTGGATTTCCAGTTCCCAGCTCCAAGCCCTCCGACCTCAGAGCTGGGAATCCAAACTATCCTATGGCCCCTCAGACACCGTCTAGGGGCCATAGGATCTCTTGCTCCCTTAAAAAAAAATGAAATTCTGCTGCCCACTTCATCCGGGGCTCTGTTTTAATTGATCGGATTGCAGTATTTAGTCAAATTAAAGTTAGTGCAGTTGGAGGGAAAGTTTATGGAAACAATTTATATGAAGATTTGGCAGGATGAGTGCCAGGATTTTGGTGTCCTTGGGCAAAAGTCCATTAATATGCTCCCATAGCCTGTAAGTGGTGGGGGGAGAATGGGTGAGATGTATTATTTATTTATTAAATATAGCAGCATCAGTGCACATAGTGCTTTACAGAATATAAAAAGGTAGGTCTCTGTCCTGAGGAGCTTACAGTCTAGAGCAGAAAAGATTGCAGTAGTCTATGTGAAAGATGACCAGGGCATGGACTAGAGTTTTTGTCAATGGGACAAAGAGGACAGACCATATTTTTGCAATGTTGGAAAGGGAAAAGTAACAGACTGAGCATGGGACAAAGGAG
This sequence comes from Heloderma suspectum, assembly GCF_057233095.1. Lineage (NCBI taxonomy): Eukaryota > Metazoa > Chordata > Lepidosauria > Squamata > Helodermatidae > Heloderma > Heloderma suspectum. The sequence goes on from NC_139459.1 coordinate 133,779,598, forward strand.
AGATGAGTCAAATATACAGTTACAGTTGTTGTATCTGTTCAACAGGGTGCATGGTAACATTATCAAAAGAGAAGGAAAGCACATGAGGAGGGCTTGGGAGGAAAGATGAGAAGTTCAGTATTCCAGAGTCCTTTGCTCACATGCGGCAAGCAAACAAACCACGTGCCACATTCCTTTATAAAAATATATTCCAATAGTCCATGATAGTTTAATAACATCACCATTTTCTATACCAATTCTGTCCAGGAAGTATTGTTCCCTAACCCTTCGTTTTTTGGAATGCCTACATCAGATCACATTTTATGATTTGCACTAACTCAGAACAACAGTCTAGATCCACACAATAACTAAAAGAAATTAGAACTTCCACTTCATCCACAGGTATGCACTTACTCCAAATTGTAAGTACAATACAATGATTAGTAGCAAGCCTCCCTAAGATTAAAGGGAAAGCAAAGAACATGAAGGTTTTAAGTCCTCAGTGCTCCCTACATTTGGACTCTGGAGCACTACTTTGCAACCTTCTTGATCCAGCCATGAGATTTGGTACATTAACTGCAGACATATGTGGGCATTACCTGAGTGAGCCTCAAACCCTGGAACCTGTGAGAACGTAATGTAATAACAACTGTGTCTCAGCATTTCAGAGTACTTATCCCTTACCACTAAGTAACCACAGCTGCAGCCATCTAGGGAGAAGGGTGCCCTAGTCAAAACACATGACTATCAGACATACTTAACCCCAGCACCTCTTTTAAAAATTAGTCTTTTCATTGGCTTAAAAATGAAAATCAAAAATAGAATTTGATGAAAAAGTCTCCCTTAAAATTTTGTAAGGGAAGAAAAAATCATGCTTAAAATACTTGGAATATTTCTAAGTGTTTTGGGTTGAACAATTTGTGACAAGCTGCTCCAAGACCTTAACACAGATTTCCCCAACCCAGTGCCCTCCAGATGTTTTGGGCTACAACTCCCAGGATTCCTGACCATTGGCCATGCTGGCTGGGGCTGATGGGAGTTGAAGTCCAAAACATTCAGAAGGCACCAGGCTGGGGAAGGCTGCCTCAACAGGTAATAGCCTAGATAAGTAAATATACGTGCAATACTATGTGGGTCAGCTCAAACTGAGGCCTCTATTAGTGTGTAATTACGGATTTTCCTCAATGTTGAGTTTATGGCTTTCTTCCACCCATTATGGCATTTTATGATTTTCAGAACCTGTGGTTATGGTCCTTCATCACATGCTAGAGGAACAGCCACCAAATTTGTCATACTAGTATTTTGAGAGTGTTCACAATCTATACACCACAAAAGAGCTTAGATACTGTTGTGGGTGAAAGCCTACCTACTGGGAGGGGAGCAAAAAGTATATATAGATTTGCTCTTGCATAACCACCTGTACCTACCTAAATACCTTGAAGAAGGAATTCCGTTGTGTGAGAAGAAAGCACAAGAGCACTGACTTCTTTTGCATCTGGTCATCCTAAGCAGTGCTCATTTCACATCTTCTTCCATCTTCTTGCCCAGCCTTTTGATATTGTTCAAACTCTTTGTTCCAATAAAGTAAAGGAGAATATAAATTATGGATTTTTCATTTCTGTCTCTCTAGAGATCAAACCACTGAAGAAATGTATCATCTAAAGCACATCCCAGAGCTGTCTTTAGTGTGATTGTTACACGTTCTTGACTGTGTCATCATATTATAAATAACTGATCAAGAGCCCATAATAACCCAGTGATCTCTATGAGTACGTATGTGTACCTCGCTCATGAAAGTAATTGCACTTAAGACTCTACAGGGCAGAAAATAGATCAGTCATAAGACTAGCTCACTGTCTAAAGGGAAATTTAGCACTTTGAATATATTGGCTTTCATCGTCACTTTGAGACTGCTGTTCTCTCGCTGCAGAATTCTACCACAAGCAGTACCAAAAAAAAGGACAAAAGAAAAATGAATGCAAAAAAGCAATTGTAGATACTTCTGTGCAAGTTTTGTACAGTATATTGCTGTTGTTCTAACACTGCAAACTTAACACTACCACCTCCGCATCAATCATAAGACAAAAAGCTGAGATAACACTACTAGCAGACCCCTGGCTCCATTAGTTCTGGGGTCCACTTCTGAGGGATTTGGTTTTTATGGCTTTATGTTAAAAGTTCTCAGTCCTGAAAGATATAACTACCACCTCCACCACTCATGACCAATCTTGAGACAAAAGAGGTAACATTTCATCTGCAGCAACAGAATCTGCAAGCGGATAACTTTAGAAGGGTGGGTTTGGGGAACTGGCTCATTATGCTGCACATCCTCTCGAAGTGACCCTATAGCACAACCTTTTTGGCCTCCAGGGCCACATGTGATACTCACGTGGGGGTCGGGGTGTGCATATGCACACACACATCCCAGTGATACACATCCTGATACAGATTACTCTTTCCTCACTGCTAGCAGCAGCAGGGAACAAGAAATCTGTATGATGAAATTGGCTGGGGGGCAGGGGCACAGTTAAGGCCTTGGGGTTGTGCACCCCTGCTCTGTAGGAAGACTAGTTGCTGATCAGGGCCTTGTGTGTGTTCTTTTTTGGGGGCCTGAGCATCACAAGAACATAAACATGAGAACATCCCTGCTGGATCCGACCAAAGGCGCATCTTCCCACAGTGGCCAACCAGATGCTGATGGAAAGCCCTCCATCAGGGCTTGAAGGCAATAGCACTTTGTTGCTGTTACTCCTCAGCAGCTGGTATTCTGTGGCATACTGCCTCTGAACATGGAGGTTCTATATCACCCTCATGACTAATAGAATTATCCATAAATTTATCTAATCCTCCTTTAAAGCCATGTAAGCTGGTGTCCATCACCAAATTGTGTGAAAGCTAATTCCATAAATTAATCATGCATTGTGCAAAGAAAATATTCTCTTTTGTCTGGTCTAAATTTGCTACTCCACTTTCACTGGATGATCCTGAGTTTTAATAGGATGAGGGAGAAAAACATTTCTTATCTACTTTTGCCACACCACGCATACGTTTATAAACTTTATCATGTTTCTCCCCAACTCCCTTTCTTCTAATGTAAAAAGCCCCAACCACTTCAGCCTTTCCTCTTAGGAAAAGGTGCTTCAAACCCCTGATCATTTTGATTGTCTTTTCTGCAACCCTTTTCAGCTCTGCATCATCCCTCTGAGACAGGGCAAAAAGAACTGTATACGATATTGCAAATGTGGCTGCACCATAGAATTGTGTACAGACACGACACAAATAGTTTTATTTTCAATCCCTTTCCTCACAATCCTTAGCACTGAACTTGCATTTTTCACAGCTGCCACACACTGAGTTAATGTTTTCATTGAGCTATCCACTGCAACCCCAATATCTCTTTGCTGGTTAGACTCTTGCCAATTCAACCTCCAGTGTATATGTGAAGTTATTATTTATTTTTGCAGTGCATTACATCTCATTTGTCAGTCCAACACACCATTACCCAGTCTGAGACATCCTTTTGCAATTCTTTGTGGGCAGCTTGGGATCTCACCCCACTGACAACTTTCCATTCTTTCCCAAAAGCTGGAGTGAAAGCATTCTGAGAAATTGGAGTGTTTGTGAATATGCCATTCTATCACAACAACTCAGCCAATTGGTGTCAGAGGCTTCACCACCAAAAGCATAACACAATATAGAATAGCATCTACTATCCAGTGTTTCTATGCTTGAAATCACTAGTGTAGTGCATTGAAATCCCAGCCTCAAGTAAATGTAGGCAATGAAAGGAGAGCTCAATATTTTAACCATCCTGATCATGAGTTGCAACATGGCTGCTTCCCATGCCTCTCTGTTTGAAAGGAAGAAACCATAATGGGAGGCTACTGACACTGGGTGGCTAGCACAGTAACACTAGCATAGGAAGGAACCATGTCAGTCAGCCTCCTCCCATGAGAATCAGCCCTGCTGCCCTGGGATAGATCCTTACCTGGAGATGATGACTAACAACACTTTTGAATGTCCCAGAAGTATGAAGCACTTCTTTGTTTTAAACAGGCTTCAAAAATGGTTCAAATGCTAACTTATAGTAGTAGATGAATTGTACTGGAGAGGGGAGCTGCTAAACATAGCAATATTTAAGAGATGGATGTTTTTCCTGGCATGAGATTAACTGGACAGGAAAGTGTCACTTCCTAAAGTGAGTGAGGAATAGAATGAGAAAGAGAGGAGGAGGAAGAGTATGTGGCACTAACTACTGTTAAACACACATGAACACAGCCAAGGTGATTGTGCGAATCTGCTAGGGACAGATTGCACTTCATTCCAGGGAATGATAGTGCAACTAAAATATACTTTTCAAGTTCAAGTTGCAATTGCTTTGTGGTGCTCAAAGCTTGGTTTGCCATCAGACACAAGACAATGTGGAAACAGGCACACCTCAAAACAAATTGTATTCAAGTCAGTTTCATACAGCTAAATAACAGCTATGTTACATATACATCTCCCAAAATCATTATGGGATAACATGAAATAATTCTTCTGCAAGAGAAGGATAAATAATGGCTTTCATTAAAAATATCTTCTCCTGTATTGGGCATAGTCAAACCAGTTAATCATGTTAATGGTCCAGATTCAGGAAAAGGATGAGGCCTAAAAAAAATCCATATAGATGATCTCCCATTCAGAAGAGTTGTTCTTTTCTCATTTCCCCCCAGATCCTTTATTTAAAAAGGAGTATGCAGTTCTGCGTGGGAGGTTCACACCAGCATCATCAGTGTAGGGAACACTAAAGTCAATGTTAAGGTGTAGAGGAACAGAAATAGCCCACTGGAACAGCTCGTGTCTGCCTGGATGTGACTAGATCGCCCATGGCCCCGTGGCTGGGGCTCTACAGTAATGTATCCATTAATTATGCGAATCCGAGGAGGTGGATCAGTGGTACTGCAAGGCAAGAGAGAGAGGATGAAGAATTCTAATCAGATGTTATTCACCCAAAAAGCAGCAGGACAGATACCTGATGAAAGGTACATGTGCACCGTAAGGCAGAATTACATGGTACATGTTAAAAGAAACATAGGACTTCTGCCAAATATGGCAGCCCCACACACTGAGTTCCCCTCTGTAACATATAATAAAAGATACCCTGTCTCCTGATGTCACCAAACTGTCAGCAGCCAATGATGTGGAGTGGGGGGCAGGAAAGTGCAGAGCCTTAAGAGGCGAGGACATGGGGTAAGTTTTACTACACATTATGGAGAGGTAGAACTTGACATGGACTGCTATTTTCAGTGGCATCTCTACATCTCTCATAACCTGTAGTACTACCCCAATATTTAGTAGCTATATAGTTCTTCCAAGTATATTAGCTGAGTAATCCTTACAACTAGACTTGCCACCTGTTCCTTATTTAGTATTAAAATGTAGTTATCCTTCAAACAAGGACCAGGTGACAGACTTACAACCCCGATGAAATAGTTCCATATTATCGCCATGTAGCAGATACTGGCAGGGGGTGGGGGCTGTGGCAAAGAGAAATTATGATTTGCCTAAGGGTATCCAATGGGTTCAAGGCAGAGGTAACACAATAACCAGGGGACTTTCTGGTTCACATCTCAGGACTAGTTCTCACTGAAACAGTAAACCTGTGTCTGGGATGTACCACTTCAGACAGCATGTGTGGGTGCCCATGATAGGATGCTCCTCCATTTTTTTAATAGATATAGATATCTGAAGAGAACATTAGCATGGCAAGGAAAAAGGCTGCCTATATAAAGGGGATTTTAAAAGTATTTGTCCATTTCATTTGAGCATTAATATCCCACCTTTCTATGATAAAACCATACTCAAGGCGGCTTACAAATAAAACTAAACAATCCAAACAAGATCAATCACAAATCTAACAATAAAAAAGCAGTAAAAACGGCATTTTGAAAATCCATCCCACATTTTTGGGTAGACAATTTAAAGCAGGGGTGGGCAACCTGTGGCCCTTGGTCCAATTTCATATGGCCCTCAGCACAATTTCAAAAGCCTTCTGCATGTGATCAATTCAGACCTCTGGCAAGAGTGATCCATCTCTTCCCTGATAGGAAAGATGTGTGTGTGTATGCGCGCGCACACATGTAGAGAGAGAGAGTGAGTAGGGTGGGGGCAGGGAGGGAAGTGGTAGAAAAAGAGAAAAGGAGAGAGCCACCCACTTTTGCCCTGGCTGTGCCCATGGGCAACATGCAGCCCCTGATAGATTACCCGTGAGGGAATGCAGCACTTGACAGAAAAAAAGGTAGCCCACCCCTGTTTTAAAATGTATATCTACTTTCATAGTACTGCTAAACCTTATGCCAGTACTCTGTACCTGACTATATCCACTTCTTTTTACTATTGGGTCTTTCAGAGAAATAGATCATGGAGCAGAGAGATGGTCAAGCTAATATATCTACATATACCAGCATGACCCTAATAGTTGAAGCTCCCTATCCTACCACCTTGAAACCCCACCCCCTTTTTAAAGCCTATCCCTCATGAGTAAGCAGATACAGTAAAAATGGCACATATGGACAAAGGATGGTGAGGAAAAGCCGAAGCAGAAGAGGTCAGCAAAATTGGAAGCAGTCCCCATGAACTCAGACATGCAGAAGCAAAGGGCCAAAAGAACAGCCACCCACACACAGATGTGTAAGCAGTGAGCATTTCCTTGCACAGGTTGAAACAAAAAGCTGATCCTGGGTTGTATCCAACACTGGCTATCCTCCAGCAGAATAGAAACTGATGGCAAAACTGATTTTCTATTCCCCTTGCAGGCTTGCAAATCTGCTCTAGAGGACGGGGGGACCCTCCAAAGTAAATTTGGGGGTTGGGGGCTACAGGGGGAATGAGAGCAGGGGGAAGTCCCATTGAGCGAGGCGAAGTCCTGCTGTGCAATGTTGGATTTAACCCATCAGCTTAAATCCCACCTGGCCATCCCAGCTTATAACTGTTAGGTATAAATGGTATTTAAATTCTAGGCAAAAATTAAAGTGCACACACATGTCAACCAGTAAAATATGCACCATCCGGCTTCCACATTCTGTTTCAGTTTTCTGTTAGCCAAGTGCGTTAGGCAAAGCGAGAAGAAGAAAAAGAAAAGGAGCTCTGGGAATTTGAAGGGAATTGGTATTCCTTTTAAACATTTACCTTTCTGAGGCTAAAAGCCTCCATAGGACATTCACACATTCATGGAAAGGAGCCTACTGGCAATTCAACAGAAGATAATCACTGACAGCTGATACCTCCACATAAGAGATCATACCAAAGCACTGCAGTGCAGTGAAACCCATAGTGTAACTCCAAGAAGCCAGAAGCCAGGCCCCTTCCTTGTTCAATGGTCAAAGTTATTAAAGGTTCTGCCCCAAAGGCAATAAAGCCGACAGACTCTCAAGGATCTCTACCTGTATTTTCAGAGGTGTTGAGTAAAGGGTTTGACTTTAGTTAGGATGTTAACTAGGGATTTAAATTTTTTTAAAAATCGCTTCGCATTTTGCATTTCAACAGCGATGTGACAAAACACCAAAAGAAGGGATATGGAGGAATAAGAAGAAAAGGAGTAGCAGTAGTAGTAGTAGTAAGAGGAGCAAGTAATAGGCTTCTGATGATATTTTGATTTACCACCACAAATGATAACTAGAAACTTTCTTTATTTTTTCACTCTTGAAATTATACAATTTTTCTTGAATTTGTTTATATTAAGATCTATTCATTATAATGTACAGTCAGGGCCAGAAATATTGGAACAAGAATAATGGTTTTGGCAGTTGGCCTCTGTACATCACCACACTGAAGTTAAAAGGAAACACACCCAGATGGGAGCAAAGTCAGGACTTTCAGCTGTAATTCAAGGGGTTTGACAAAAGTGGCATGCTAACAATTCAGGAAGGACAGCCAGTGGCATACACCCCCCCCCCCATTGTTGGTGGCTCATAAGTAATGGAACGAATGGCTGACAAGCAGCTGCATGGCCAGGTGTGGCCTGTTTCCTGGGTACCCCATGACCAATCAAGCAGATAAAAGACCTGGAGGTCATTCTGAGTGTTACATTTGCATTTGGTAGCTGTTCACTGGAACTCCCAACATGAAGTCCAAAGAGGTGTCCATGCGAGTGAAGGAGGCCATCATTAGGCTGAGGAAACAACATAAACCCATCAGAGAGATAGCAAAAACAGTGGGAGTGGCCAGCACAACAGTTTGGAACATCCTGAAAAAGAAGGAATTAGCTGGCAAGCTCAACAACAGCAAAAGGCCTGGAAGACCACGGAAGACAACTGAAGTGGATGACCGCAGAATTCTGCTCATGGTGAAGAGAAACCCTTTCACAACATCTATCCAGGTCAAGAACGCTCTTGAGGAGGTAGGCATGTCATTGTCAACATCTATAGTCAAGAGACAGCTTTATGAATGTAAATACAGAGGCTTCACAACAAGGTGCAAACCACTGGTAATGCTCAAGAACAGAAAGGCCAGATTAGCCTTTGCCAGCAAACATCTAAAAAAGCCTGCCCAGTTCTGGAATAAGAGTCTTTGGACTGATGAAACCAAGATTAACTTGTACCAGAACGATGGGAAGAGAAAAGTGTGGAGAAGGAAAGGAACAGCTCATGATCCAAAGCATACCACATCATCTGTCAAACATGGTGGAGGCAGTGTTATGGCATGGGCATGTATGGCTGCCAATGGAAATGGGTCACTGGTGTTTATTGATGACCCAGCTGCTGATAACAGCAGCAGGATGAATTCTGAAGTATATAGGGCTATACTTTCTGCTCAGATTCAGCTGAATGCTGCCAAACTGATAGGACGCCACTTCATACTGCAGATGGATAATGACCCAAAATATACAGCAAAAGCTACCCCAGAGTTTCTGAAGGCAAAGAAGTGGGATGTTCTTCAATGGCCAAGTCAGTCACCTGATCTCAACCCAATAGAGCATGCTTTTCACTTACTGAAGACAAGACTGAAGGCAGAAAGACCCACAAACAAGCAGCCGCTGAAGGCAGCTGCAGTAAGCTGCAAAGCATCTCGAGGGAAGAAACTCAACATTTGGTCATGTCCATGGGTTCCAGACTTCAGGCAGTCATTGACTGCAAAGGATCTTCATCCAGGTATTAAAGGCGATCCTTCAGTTTGAAATGGTTTGTTCCATTACTTATGAGCCACCAACGATGGGTGTGTGTGTATGCCACTGGCTGTACTTCCTGAATGGTTAGCACCCCACTTTTGTAAAATCCCTTGAATTACAGCTGAAAGTCCTGACTTTGCTCCCATTTGGGTGTGTTTCCTTTCAACTTCAATGTGGTGGTGTACAGAGGCCAACTGCCAAAACCGTTATCCTTGTTCCAATATTTCTGGCCCTGACTGTATTTGTATTTATTAGCACAACCTTTTGTGATTTGCTGATTATCTTATTTACAATTTTACTACTAAGGGGCTCCGTTTTTGTTGTTTCTTGTGAGCTTGGAAGCATCCCTTCCTTCCCTTCTTGCCTCAACACCTTGTCAGACTGAAGCACAGGGTATCTGAGGCTGTGAGATAGTGGCTGGCTTAACAAGTTTAGGATTAGGTCCAATTTTGAACCAGGGACTTTCCAGATCACAGGTCATACAGACTTGGGTACTACATCGTACCAGCTTTTTATAGCCACGGCAGATGCAGCAATACAGTATCTAGGTCTTAATACAACACTGCATCTGATAGAACTCTGCTTATCATGCCACAATTGAAGCTACTAGAGGCCTGCCAGAAGCAGAGGGAAGGGAGAATCTGGTACCCCCAGCCTCAACGTACCATAGCACCATTGCCCACTTCCGCCAACTCATTACCTTTCCTCGATGCGTACCCAGAGGTCATTGAACTGGCGCAAGCGCTGTTTCTTCTGCTGCTTCTTCTTCTTCTTCTTGTATTTCCTGTCCACTTTCTCCAGCAGGTCAATGCTTTCTGGCAGTAGCAAGTGGGGCAGCAGCTCCTCCTCCTCCTCCTTCTGTGGATGTTGCTGTGGAGAGTGGAGCTCCTGGGAGATGATGTAAGGGGCGTATTCTGGGGAAGATGAAGAGAGGGCAGACAGCACCTTCTGATTTTTCCCACTACAATCAGAAAAATTAAATGAAATTGAAAGCAATTCGAGGTAGGAGCCCTTGAAGTTAATATATGAAAAAACACACACACCAGAATTACTACGAAGTATTTTTGAGCCTGTTTACTTACAAACATCATGCCTTGCTAAAAATGCCAGAAGTGCTCAACAACACGACAATCTTTCCATTCTCTCTCTCCTTAATCAAGTTAGCTTCTTGCTAGCTATAGCAATGTATACAGAGTGTATAAAGGTGAATATATTGAGGGAAAATCTGACACTAAACAATTAAACAGGCTGAATATTGTGGACCTACAAATAAAAGGCTCTTTTCCATAGATGGGAAAACACTTTTCATTTCAGCCAAAGTGAATGGATTATGCAGATGCTAAGCATTTCTCAGGATCCAACAGGGAATTTACACTCTTAAGAATACAAAGCCCCCTTAGCAAGAGAAAACAATTCCCTAAGCTTTCAGCTTAACCCTTTTTTAAGCTTATTTTTGCTCTGTGGCCCTGAGGTCTTGACACTTGATTCCATTCAAACTAGGGCTGCTAAACTCCAACCTGCGGACATTGACCTGGTTTGCATGACACAGCAGGCTCATTGTGGGTTATTTGGGGTGATCAGGGGTTGCGGCATGTTGTGCAAACCCGGACATTGTGGGTTCTTCGAGGGTTAAACAACCCTTGTATTACCCTCAGTTAGCGGTAGGGCAGTGCACTGCTTTGGCCTGAAGCCCGAATAATGAAGCGAAACAAGCTGATTCAGAGGTGCCTCATCGTGCTATGAGGCAAATCAGAACAGCACTGAGGTGCCCTGAACCAAAGCAGGTCACCTACGAGGTGCCTTGGTCTGCCTCATACATTCAGAGCTGTTCTGATGCGTTCTGAGCAGTCCAGTCACGCTACAAAATGTATCAACATGAAGATCAGGGGGCAAGGGGAGAGGGAGGGGGGAAGGCAAGGGGAGAGGGAGGGAGTGAGCTTGGGCAAATGACCAAATTAGGGCTGATCTTAACCCAGCAGTGTCCAATCAGTGACAGTGTTGGAGTGGGGGGAGCGAATACTGTGTATATTTCGTCGAAAGCATGCATTTGTCCATTTCACGACAGCAAGAGCTAGGAAGTTGGTTGGGTTACAGAGCTGTGTTTGTTCGTTAAGTTGGGTAAGTTTGGTTTTTCATTTAAGCCTCTTGTGAGCCTAGCGAGCCATTCACAGAGGAGCCTTCCTGCTGTCTCTGTGTGCATTATTCACAATCCTGGCCTTGCCTCCCCTCCAATCAGCCTCCACTGGGTACAGGTAGCTCTGCCATGTCTTTGCATCCAATCTGACTGGATCATTCAATCACTCCTGATACAGAGTCACAACAGAATTATCTACCCTCTAAAAGCAAATCCTTCATGGTACGAGAGTGAAGTGAGCCTCCAATTTTTTTTTTTTTTTAAGGTATCTTGTTTACCAGAAATATTGGTCTAATGCAAAGCCAGATCCCCAGTTTAGCCACAAGAATGCACTGGAAGGAAGGAAGAGCTTGGGAACATCTACCCTTTAATGACCCCGATGGTACTAAAAGTCATTAGAGATTGTCATGGGTTAACTAATCAGTGTTATGTGACTTGGAGCATGTACCCTCACACATAGCCAGCATTTAAATGCACATGGCAATGGGGGGCAGGCAGGAATCACACCCTGTCCCTTCTAAAACATGTGCCAAAGGCAATACCCAGTGGAAGGAAATATCACAGAACACAGGTTGCTATTTTCCTTCTGCTCCAACACTGAGGTGAGTTTACAGCACAGGAGGACATGTAACAAGTGAGGGCCTTCATGCCTGTAATTCTCAGGCAAATGTACTCACTGAACCCAAACTCAGGAATGGAAATGGAAAGTAACTTTCAGACAGACTGATCGAAGGCAGGAAAATATGGGATGAAATGCAAGAGCCTCCTAAGAAGTCACTCAGGATGGACTTAGGAGTAACCCTGAATTTATTTCTCCCCCAAAGAGAAAATGAAGGAGGGAATAGCCTGGTTAAGTACAAAGCACATACACTTACAACTGACTACTTAGACTGGGTATTCCCCTTTGGCTCCAATGAGTCAGTGATTCACTCTTGAAGAATGTTTGGGATCCGAGCAGGAGGAGAAACGCTAAGGCCACTTCAGTCATTAAATATTGCAGAAAGAGGCAGCAGAAGAGAAAAAGAATATTCCCGTTCTGTGGAAAGATGGCTGGTGAATACCTAACCATTCCTCCTGCTCTAAGATGGTCAAAGCTCCCTTTCACTTAAGGGTGGGGCAGATATAATGAAGGGGCTTTTCATTATAACATGCCAAGCCACAGTGAAATGAGCTGATTAATTTAGCGATGGGAAATGTTAAATCAGGAATGCCAAATGTTAAGGGCACACTTGTTTATTTTTAAAGCTATTTTTGTCCTGTTGGGTTTCTATAGTAGGGAAAGATACTAAAGCATCACCTCTTTTTTCTCTCTGAGTGGTAGCTTTAGTTACAGTTACCAACCCTTCTTCCAACGCCTCAAGGAGGCACCCACTTTTGAAGTATGGAACATATGCAAATAAAAAACTAATTGATTAATTGGAGATTCATCAATTAAACATTTTTAAAATTGACAATAGCCCTACTAGATAGAAGCACAAGACTAGGAAGACACATGAAGAAAAGATTTTCATATAATGGAGGCACCCTGCAATCCAAGTTTCATGAAGTAGTGCTTCTAATCTACTGTGAGTTCAAGCTAAAAAAGATGCAAGGTACAATTGTCCTCTGGGTGATCTATGCAGTCCTCTGTGCCAGCCTTCCCCAACCTGGTGCTCTTCACATATGTTGGACTGCAGCTCCCAGAGTTGCAGTATAACACATCTCTTGGGGAAGGCTGCTCTACACTGAGGGTTATCTTCATTCTGTCAATGGAGGCTGGTGACTCCGATGTCAGTGGGGTAGTGAATCCACTCTGGGTTTCAGTAAAAACCAGCCAGAACTCTAAAGGAGCTATCCAAGGTGCTGAACATTATCCCCAACATTATCCTTTGGATAGCTCCTTTAGAGTTCTGACTGGATCTGGTTCTGACTGAAACCCAGGGCGGATTCACCACCGCACTGAGATCGGAGCCACCAGCCTCCACTGCATTTACACGCCCATGGTAAATGGGAGAGAAGTCATCAGTATGAGAGTCGCAACTTTTAAACAACTTAACTCCCTCCCCAAATGTCCAGCCACTTAGTTTCCAGCTTCAAGTCATCCACAACTAGAGGGGTTTCAGTAACCCTGCACAGCTGCTGCCCTTTCCCGTCCCCATAGCTCACCTATTCCCAATTTCCCTAATATGTCCTTCTTTCATTTCCCCCGCACTTGCCCCCAAACTGCCAGATTCTTTTGAGACTTAGCGCTAATACCCACATGGATGAGCCTCAACTGATGCGTGTGACACCAAGTGATGGTTTCCATGAGTGAATAGGCCACCATGCAGACAGCAACACAGAAAATGTCCATATCACCTCAAATAAAATGTTCACAACAAAAACAGGCTCACACACTCCACTGCTGGTTGCCAAGTGTACAGCGATCTAGTGACTTGGTGAGCCCTTTAAGAAACTGGGGGAGGTACAGATGTGCAAATGTGTACGATTTAGTTCAGATGCAAAATAATTTATTTTAAAAGTATATGAACTTCCCTTCATTCAGAAGGGATCCCAGCACACAATATTTAAAAACAACAACAAAACCCCACAAATCCAGTGTATACACCATACAATTACACATTAAGAGGCAAAAAGCCCTCTTCAACCAGCAAATAAGGGCTTATATTTATTATTTTATTATTTATTAATAATTATTATTTATTATATATTTATTGATTGTTTTAGTAAGTAAACATATATCCTGCCTTTCTTCCATTACTGAATTCAAGGCAGTGTACATAGGGTCTTCCATCGACGCACTGACCAGATCCAGACCTGCTTATCTTCAAGGTGGTTGATCATTGTGACCTGCCCAGAGAGCCTCGGCTATTGGGCAGTATAAAAATGAAATAAATAAAAATAAATAATGTGCTCTCAGACCCTGCCCCTGGATATTGTCTATGCATGTTCTACCACTTGTAGGTGCACCAGATCAAGACTGAAGGTGCATGTTACCTGTTGATGGCTTGTCCAGCAGAAGTATGGTCTACTTCATAGCCTTCTCTCCTCAAAACCTCTATCACTGTATTGTTGCCCATGAAATGACCTATAGTCAAGGAAAAATAAAAGCCCCAAGTAATATGAAAAAATGCACACAAATAACCATATTCCAAAATGTCCAAATTAGACAGGCACACAAAATGTATGAGAACAAATGCTTTAACTTCTGTTCTACAAAGAAGCTGACGCTGTAGAAGTATGCAGTAGATCAAACCAAGCTAGGTTAAAGCTTAGTCATTACACTACGATAGAACAGTGTGCAGTTATTATGACGTGCTGCTCGCTATACTGTTGAGTTATTAGGTGCGGCAAACCAACTAGATGCATATTACTGTATGCTGAACCTTCTTTCAAATTTCTCAATTCATCTGTACTGGTTACATTCAGCATTTGTTTCCAAACGCTGTTTGGGGAGTTCTGGGATTTTGCAGAGAGGTACAGAACACAAGCTTCCTTGAAAGACAGCTCACCCACCACTACCACTACTCTGCAACACACAGGGGAGTGCCTGGTATCTTCTAAAGTGCACACTCCATTTTTTACCCTGTAACTTCTACCCCCACCCCCCACCTGTGAGGAAGCAGGTCAGCAAGGTTGAATGAAATGGAAAAAGTCTGGAGGGAAAAGGGTTAAGCAGTCTCTCTCTCTCTCTGCATTCCCCTCTGCTCAGACTGCTTCAGGTTAACACACAAAAGTGGAGGGAAGAATAATGAAATTCCACCTAATGTGTAGATTGAGGCTGATGCTTATGGCCCACAATATGTCCCCTGAATTGTCAGCAATGCAATGATTCTACAGCAGACATGCAATGTTTCCTCAACAGAAAAATCAGTGTGGACAGGCAGAGACCCTAAAAACAGGACTCTTGAAAGCCACCAAGATACAACAATCTTTGGTGGAGTCCATTAAAACTGAAGCTACTGTCCTAATTCAAGCAGGAACAAAAAAAATATTTTAGGCATCTTTTATTATCCCATTTGCTCTCATTCTCCATCCCCAAATATGCTGTTAAGAAAACACGGATGTTTGTAAGACGATATGACTCCTTGTGAGTGTGGGCCTCTGGGTAAGATGCTGAGACACTGAGGCAGATACCAGTATTAAAGCCATCCTCTGATATTTCAAGGGGCGTTGGAGCAGTAATCATCACTACCCCCATTAAAAAAAAAAAACATTGCAGCTACTTTACAAGCACTGCCACATCTATTAATTGTATAAAACTGCAGATATAAAGAGAAGCGGGTGAGGTAATACTTCTTTCACTCTTCTACTTCTTGGTGGCACCTTTTGCTCTCTAAGTATGACCAAATGACCCCAGTTCCTGGAATAGTAAATGAGGGCAAGGAAGAAAGGAAGTTGCCAGTGTACTTTTTATATGGGCAAGATCTGATCTGTTGCACTTCTCCCTAAGTCCCCCAAATTCCCCACCCAATATTCTGCTTCCTGTTGTGACAGAGACTAAAGACAATCTACATTAGACTCTTCAAATGGTAAATTCCAAGTTTTCTTTCAGGTATTATTACACTGGAATGATTGCAACAGAGACCTAATTTTCAGTTTAAGGAATGTCATCTTCGTCGTCGTCTTCTTCTTCAGTGGGGAGAAATTCCAAAAGTCTCTCACAGCAAAAAGTAGCAGTCCCATGGCACCTTAAAAGGCCAATATATTCCAGCATAAACATTCAGAGATGCATCTGATGACGTGGGTTCTAGTCCATGAAAGCTTATGTAGCAATGAAATTTATTCAGGGAGAAACAGATGAGGTGAATATGGGGCTGCTGCCAAAAATGGCTACTATATGTCAAGTCCCCTGTAACTGCCTTCTGTCAGGATTCTATCATAGATTTTGGGTGGCTCATGGACATTCAAGAGTGATCTCTTACCTGACGTAGATAATCTTATTACCCACAGATTTGGGGTTAGTGATCGCAGCTGAAAAGATCGTTTGTGCGGACTATCGCAATATCCTCTATAGAGACATAACATTTCTGGAAATTTTGAGGCCATGGAAAAGAAACAGTTTTTTTCGGGAGGGGGGGGGGTGGAAAAATTGGAAATTTTGGAAAAATTGAAAAATAAGCAACAGTTATTTTTGAGTGCTCTTTACAGATCTAAAGTCATTTTGTTGCTTTAAGACAGCCTTCCCCAACCTGGTGCCTTCCAGATGTTTTCGACTTCAGCTCTCATCAGCCTCAAGCAGGATTGCCAATGGTCAGGAATGCTGGACACTGTGGTCCAAAACATCTGGAGGGCACCAGGCTGGAGAGGGCTGCTTTAGGAACATAAAGCAGTCTTTCTGTTCCTAAAGCTTTTATGTATGACTTAGTTTGTTCATAAAATTATCATTATATTTTAAAACTTTTAACAGTAAACTCAGTAAATTTATAATTACTGTCCCTTGGGACCAGTCACTATCTCTCAGCCCAACTCCCTCACGGGGCTGTTGCAAGGGGGAAGGGGGAATCATGTACGCTCCCTTAAGCTCCTTGGAGGAAAAGTGGTATAGAAATAATTTAATTATTTCACTTTGATGTTGAACACATGTATGTGAGATAAATTATCTGTGGTTGAAACAAATAAATCCAGTGCATTTTCCCCTGCTCAACTCCCTGCGGCAGCCAATTGTATGCAGCAAGGGTAGGGAAAACATGATGCAATGACATCACATCGCACATTTCCATCACTACATTTTACAGGAGAGAGGAGAGATCATTGAACGTGCAGTTTTGCCATCTCTGGTGGCAGCTCCATAATATTTGCCCTGTCTAGTTCTGCCCTTAGTAATTAAGTTGCCACAGGTTTCACTGATGGAATCATTAAGGCTGCAATCGCACACTTTTATGTAAGCTGAGCACAGTGTGACTTACTTCTGAGTAAATATGCCTAAGGATTGAGCTGCATTAAAAACCTGTTGCACTCAATTGCACTGTTCCTTTAAGGAGGAAATCACTCAAGAGAGGGGCTTTTCAACCAATATTAGGGGGTAACTGATCAGGCCCCAAGATCAAAGAGAGACATACCCAACTACTGTGGGAAAATGTAGAACTAAAACAAACAATGTGTCTGTGTGCAGTAGAAAATGAGCAGGAACACACACAAAAGCACACGTGTGCAAGTCTCCCCCTCCCCCCATTCACCCCAACAATGCTTAAAATGAATATAATGAGTCTTACATTATTTTTTCCTCAACAATGTGCTGGTACTTGACAAACTATATACCCAGTGTATTATACCCTCTTTCGGTAACTCATCTCTCCCCGCCCCCCAAATTAGACAATAACATTAAACTGGGGCAAGGACCTTCTCTTTGTATTGCAGAGTGCTTGCCTCCTTTTAACAAGCCTTGCAAAGATGTGATGAGTTAATACTTTGCTTCTGTTCCCAAAACACAGACACAGCCTGGGCCCTCCAGCAGTCAAAGAACTCCTTCTGTGTAAGAGATCCATCCACCCACTTTCAACATTTTTAAAAAAAGGAGCTATAAACAACTACTACTAAGCGGAATTCACTCTCCCAAAGCATAAGATCAAACAGTCTTACTTGATGGGAGGCTCTGCCCACAGATGCATGATAGGGAGTGTAGGCCTCTTTCACCTGTTTCCTATTTTGGCCTAACACACTTGAATGCCCCCAAAGAGAAAAGCCCTGGGCCCTTGTCCCATCAGAAGCCCCCTCCTCCTCTTTTTGTCCTCAGCTCTCCATTATCCCCCATACCACTAGGTGAACTGATGCATTTGAGAGGTCAATTTACTCTGGCAGGGGGTAGGCAGCCATGAATCTCTATTCTTTCTGTGTTCAAACTCAAAAAGGGGGAAGAACTGAGACCTTCTTGTGTATATCAACTCTGCCAGGCAATTTACTAAAAGAGTAAATAAGGCACAGCCGTTTAATCCAGACTGAAATGAAGTGGGGTACTGTTGCTGTAATGAGCAATATGTTTAAGGGTTTGTTTCATTTCCCCGCTCCCACCCCCCCAAAAGTCTGACCAATTTGTTTTTTTTCAAAAATGACACTGGATTGACTTCCAAAGTCCCCTTTAAAGTTCTACATCATGCTAAACAGTTGACATTTTAAAAGAAATCAACGTCTCAATGTATTTTGGACGTTTTCACAGATTACATTTTAGGTATACGCCTAAGACCTATGTTTTTCAAACATTTATTCCCTCAACTCAAAGCAGTATCGTTTCCAGATTTAAACTGGAGTACTACACTCTTGTACTCCAAAGAGTTTCTATTTTATATGTTACATTCAATATATTATAGATACATATTATATTTCTCTCAGTCAGATCTCAAAATAATAGGCAGGCATCCTTGTGGCATAGCTCAGTTAATACTGTCTCTCAGGATTCTGCCCTCACCTTTACCCAATATTCAGAGTTCAGGGATGGTGGGACTGTGCTGACTGGACATTGGCTAGTTTTGCTTCAGCAATGTTGTTGCATTATGTGCCGTCAGACCACATGTGCATCATGTAGGAACCCTCATGAGGGAACTGTACTTATTTCCAACTCCCTGTTGAGCATGCATTTGGTGGCAAATATGGGTTTGCCCCTGCTTAGTGCATAAAAATGTTCTTAACTTCAACACAAAATGCTCAATTTTACTGCTATGCTGATTTGCTGTCATTATTACAAAGAGGTAGTATAAATAAGGATGAATAGGATTACTTTCACTAAATGACAGCAACAACACAAGAGTTAGTATATTCATTGCATTGTGCAGTGACACTTGTACAACCATCTGCCTGCTAAACAAAAGTCATGGGTGTGTGCTTGGTAGAATTAGCTCCTGGCTCTCCGTGAACAAGTTTGTTCCCATGAGGCCAAGGTACCTGACTTTAGGAAGCTGAGAAATGCAGAGAGGTTAGTGAATGAGTCCTTCAGGGCTGTGACAGCAGTGTCCCACTCCCAGGGTGAAAGCTCCTTTGCTGTTGTGATGAATGAGTGTCTTTAAGGAGGCTGTCTCTCTCCAGAAGAGGGGAATGATCCCTTAAAAAGGACCCTTTGGGGATGAACAGGTATCATCTCACACAGAGAATATGCCTCTGAAGACCTCGTAGTTGGAGGCGATTCCATCATTAGGGATGGAAACAGCTGGTTTTGTGACAGGCATGTAAACCACATGGTGACTTGCCTGCCTAGTAAATAATGCTAGGGTGGGTGCTTGTGGTTGCAGTGCATATCAGCACCAGTGATGTGGGGAAATGTATCCATGAGATCCTGGAAACCAAATTTAGGTTTCTAGGAGGTTGAAAGCCAGGATCTCTAAGGTAGCTTTCTCTGAAGTGCTACCTGTTCCATGTACAAGGCCAGCTAGACAGGAGAAACTGAGAGTCTCAATGTGTGGATGAGAGAGCGGTATAAGGAAAAGGAGTTTAGATTTGTCAGGCACTGGAGAACATTTTGGGTCAAACTGGCCTTTACAAAAAGGGATGGGTGCTACTTGAACCAAAAGGGAACCAGACAGCTAGCACTTATCAAAAATATGGCAGAGCAGCTTTTAAACTGAACCCTGAGGGAAAACCAAAAGCAGCTGGGAGCATCCAGTTTGGGAAGAATCATCCCTAGAGGATTACGGTGAAAATGTGTTTGGCTGCCCAAATGGGACAGGGTAGAAATAGGTCATGAGCATACAACAGAACATGATAGCCAGTCAAAGAGATCACAAGATAAAATGTACATTCCAGAGATATCTGGAGACACTGTGTATAGGTGCTTATATTCTAATGCTATAACCTTAAAGGAGAACATAGATATTATGGGCATAAAAGAAACCTGGAGGAACAGAGAGAATAAGTGGGATACGATCAACACTGGATACAAACTCCATAAGGAGTATGTACTGGGGGTGATGTCACCCTGTATAACAAAGAGGGCATAGAGTCAAACAAACTAGAAATTTCAAAAGGGGTAAACTCCACAGAATAATTTAGAGCAACAATGCCAAGCCCCAAGAGTAATTTAGTTCTGGTGATATGCTATAGTTTCCCTCAGGGTGATCTTGAAATGGAGAATAAAGTGGGGGGGGGCATCCACAGGAGAAAGAATTGTAATAATGGGTGACTTCAATTATTCTCACAGGGACTGCATAAATGTATGTTCTGGTCACAAAGAATCTTACAAGAAGGACAAAACTTTCTGAGGAAGGATCAATATGGCTTCTACAAAGGTAAGTCCTGTCTTGTTAACCTTTAGAGTTCTCTGAGAGTCTCAACTAGCATGTGGATAGGGGTGATCCAGTATAAATTATTTACCTGGACTTTCAAAAGGCTTTTGACAAAGTGCCTCACCAAAGACTCCTAAACAATTTTAGCAGTCTTGGGATAAGAGGAGAGGTCCTCTTACGGATCAATGACTGGTTAAAGAACAGAAAGCAGAGAGGAGAAATGAATTGACTTTTTTCTGCAATGGAGGGATGTAAATAGTGGGGTCCCCTAAGGATCTGTATTCGTACTACTGCTTTTTAAATTGTTCATAAAAGATCTGGTGAGTGGTGAGGTGGCCAAGTTTGCCGATGACACCAAATTATTCAGGTTGGTTAAAACAAAAAGGGAAAGCAAAGAGCTCCAAAAGAATCTCTCCAAACAGGGAGAATGGGCATTAAAATGGCAAATGAGGTTCAATGTAAGCAAGTGTAAAGTGATGCATACTGGGGCAAAAAATCCTAACTGCACATATAAGCAGAGTGGTCTGAGCTAGCAGTGGCTGAGCAGGAGAGGGATCTTGGGGTTGTGGTGGATAGCTCGATGAAAACATCCATCCAGTGTGTGGCTACTGTGAAAAAGGCAAATTCCATGCTGGAGATCATTAGGAAAGGTATCCAAAATAATCTTGGTAAAAATATGTTGCAGCCACACTTGTCCTTGTCACCTCATCTCAAAAACAACATTGTAAAATAGAAAAGGTGCAGAAAAGGGCAACCAAAATGATCAAGGGGCTGGAGCAACTCTTCTATGAGGAAAAGTTACAACGTTTGGGGCTCTTAACTTAGAAATAAGGCAAGCCTCAGTGGCACAGAATGCCTTCTACCAATTTCGACTGGTGACCCAGCTAAGCCTGTATCTGGACAGGGATAACCTGGCTTCAGTTGTCTATGCTCTGGTAACGTCCAAGTTAGATTACTGTAGTGCACTCTACATGGGGCTGCCTTTGAAGACAGTTCACAAGCTGCAGCTTGTGCAGAATGTGGGCAGCCAGACTGATAACACAGGCAAGACTGTCTGACCATATAACACCGATTCTAGCCCACTTGCACTGGCTGCCTATATGTTTCCAAGCCCAATTCAAGGTGCTGGTTTTGACCTTTAAAGCCTTATATGGCTTGGGAACGCAGTACCTGATGGAATGCCTCTCCCAGCATGAACCAACCCATACACTGCGGTCTGCATCTAAGGCCCTCCTTCGGGTGCCTCCTCCAAGGGAGGCTCAGAGGGTGGCAACAAGGAAGAGGCCATTCTCAGTGGTAACCTACCCCATTTATGGAATGATCTCCCTGACGAGGCCTGCCTGGTGCCAACACTGTCATCTTTTCAATGCCCAGTTAAAATTGCCCTCTTCTCTCAGGCACTTGGTAGCATAGAACAAGTCTTTTTGAACAGGTCCTGGATTGTCTGTGGCTGATTGTTTAAACAGTTTTAGATATATGTTTTGTTGTGTATGCTATCTGTTTTATGTCCTTACATGAATAGTTTTTATACTTTATATAATGTATTTTAATGGTTCTCAAGTTTTGTGAACTGCCCAGAGAGCTTTGGCTATGGGGCAGTATAGAAATATAATGAATGAATGAATGAATGAATGAATGTTAGCGGTGTGTGTGTGTGTGTGTGTGTACTTGACAGAGGTGTATAAAATTATGCATGTTGTGAAGAAAGTGGAGAGGAAGAAATGTTCCTCCCTCTCTCATAATACCTGGTCACTAATGTATCTGAATTAGTGGGGTCACTAATTTATCTGAATGGTGGGAGATTCGAGACAGATAAAATGAAGTACTTCTTCACACAGCACACAGTTAAATGGTCGAATTCAGAATCACTAGATGTAGTGATGGCCATCAACCTGGATGGCTTTAAAAGGGGATTAGACAAATTCATGGAGGTTAAGGCTACCAATGGCTACTAGTCAGGATTACTATATGTTACCTCCAGTATCAGAAGCAGCATGCCTCTGTATACCAGTTACTGAGAACACAAGCAGGAGGGTGCTGGTGTGTTCTAGCCCTGTTTGTGAGCTTCCCATATGCATCTGGTTGGTCACTGTGGGAACAGCATACTGGACTAGACAGGCTGGTGGTCTGATCCAGCAAAGTTCTTGTTATGTTCTTATGACTTAAAAAAATTGTATGACTTTTAAACAAAAAATCCAACAGATGGAATGATTAGGAGGTCTGAGATAGATGACCCACGTATGCCTGTGAGGTTGAGTTATGTTCTGACCACATTATTGATGGAGTTGAATTTAACAATGTTGTAAGTAGTCTTAAAGTTGTAAAAATATATTTGGTATGTCATGAGAATGTCAACTTTGACAGAGACATACCAGTACAAGCAATGAAATCTATTCACTTGAAAGTAAGCTGTTTAGTAACTGGTGTAGTAGTTAAGAGTCTGAGCTATTGCTCAGAAAGTCTATATTTTGAATCACACCTCTGCCATAAACTCATTAGACAGCCTTAAGCAAGCCGCTCACTCTCAGCCTTGCTCCCATCTTCTATAATATGTGGATAAGACTGACTTACCTTCAGGACCAGCCCAATACATTTGCCTGAGGAGAAGGACAAGGTGGTGCCCCCTCCCCATTCCACATACAGAAACTCACCAGACTGGCAATTGAATCTTACTTCAACACTAATAGTGGGATAGTGTCCTCCTTCATACCTCAGGCAGCAGGCTAGTATAGGGGACCCCGGACAGGTTGGGCCAGTTCACACAATCAAAATAAGCCACTGTAGTGTATTTAAATCACAGTGCATGCTGGGTTATTGGAGGGTTGTTTCCCCCTCCAACAAGCCATGACCCCCCAGGTTCAGACGACACCCCCAGGTTAAAACAACATGCACCCAGGTGGTGGTTATGGAAATTGTGCCCAGCATGCGCTGCAATTTAAATTCAAAAAGGGTAAAAAGGAGGAACCTGGGAACTACAGATCAGTCGGTCTGACATCAATCCCTGTGAAAATTCTGGAGCAGATGATAAAGCAATCCGTCTGTAAGCACCTTGAAAACAATGCAGTGATTACTCAAAGCCAACATGGATTTGTCAAGAACAAATCCTGCCAGACAAATCTGATCTCATTTTTTGATCAGGTCATCTCCCATGTGGACTGTGGGAATGCTGTGGACATCATATACCTCGACTTCAGCAAAGCTTTTGACAAAGTGCCCCATGATATCCTAATGAGCAAACTAGCTCAAAGTAGGCTAGATGGAACAACGATCAAGTGGATCCACAGTTGGCTACAGAACTGGACTCAAGGAGTGCTTATCAATGGGACCTTCTCAAACTGGGGAGAGATAATGAGTGGGGTACCGCAGGGCTCAGTCCTGGGCCCAGTGCTCTTCAACATTTTTATTAATGACTTGGAGGAAGACGAGATGCAGGGAATGCTGATCAAATTTGCAGATGGCACAAAATTGGGCAGGATAGCTAATACTTTGGAAGACAGAAACAAAATTCAAAGTGATCTTGATAGACTGGAGTGCTGGGCAGAAAACAACATAATTAAATTTAATAGGGATAAATACCAAGTTCTGCACCTAGGAAAAAGAAACCAAATGCACAGTAACAAGATGGGGATACATGGCTCAACAACACTACAAGCGAGAAGGATCTTGGAATTGTTGTAGATCACAAGCTGAATATGAGGCAACAATGTGATGTGGCTGCAAAAAAGGCCAATGCTCTTTTGGGCTGCATTAATAGAAGCATAGCTTCCAAATCCTGGGAAATACTAGTTCCCCTCTACTCAGCACTGGTTAGGCCTCATCTGGAGTAGTGTGTCCAGTTCTGGGCACCGTACTTTAAAAAGGATGTGAAGAGAGACTGAAAGAACTGGGCATGTTTAGCCTTGAGAAGACTGAGGGGAGATATGATAGCGCTCTTCAAGTACTTGAAAGGTTGTCACAGAGAGGAAAGCCAGGATCTCTTCTCGATCATCCCAGTATGCAGGACATGGAATAATGGGCTCAAGTTACAGGAAGCCAGATTCCAGCTGAACATCAGGAAAAACTTCCTGTTAGAGCAATACGACAATGGAACCAATTACCTAGCGAGGTAGTGGGCTCTCCCACACTGGAGGCATTCATGATGAAGCTGGACAGCCATCTGTTAGGGATGCTCTGACTTGGATTCCTGCACTGAGCAGGGGGTTGGACTCGGTCTTATAGGCCCCTTCCAACCCTACTATTGTATGATTCTATGAAATTAGCCACCATTACTTATTTTGCTCATGTGAACCAGGTCACTGTATGGCATATACAGCTTTGTCCTTGAACAGAGGGGAATAGCTGGGGAGTCCAGGAGGAATATCCGTGTGGCTGCCTTCCTCTGCCCCCCAGCATCTGCTGCCTGG
This sequence comes from Heloderma suspectum, assembly GCF_057233095.1. NCBI lineage: Eukaryota > Metazoa > Chordata > Lepidosauria > Squamata > Helodermatidae > Heloderma > Heloderma suspectum. Next base: position 133,804,453 of record NC_139459.1, read on the forward strand.
GTGGTCACCTCATTCTGCCTAATGGTAGGGCCAGCCCTGCTTCCCTTAAAAAGCTGTTGTAACCTCAGTGGTTCTAACACTGTAAAACATTATATAAATGCACTGTGGTGAGAATACTACCTCTAAGAGGAGGTTCCACAAAATTTCCCTACCCTACTATCATTTGATGAGCACTTGCCTTGCTGGTAAACTATTCATTAAATGTATTTTCTTTGAAATTCTAGCAAGAGAACTGTGAAGAGGACAGGAAACCTATGCTGTAACTTATATATACATGCTTTCTCTCTCTCTCTCATTCTCTCTCTCCACACATACATGTGTGCACATGCACATCCCATCCCTATATACATCACACACACACACACACACAATATATATATATATGCGCATGTATGCTTTACATGCATGGATATAATACCATACACACTTCCCCTCTTCTTCTTTAAAAAAAACAACAAACCCTCACCTGCTCTGTGTGAATAACTATAGGGGCTTTTCCCTTACATATTTCAACTTTACAATCCGTTTGACCAGGGCACATAAAAGGTAACCTCAAACAGACCTCCTTCTTGCCATTCACTGGGGGAAGCGGCTTGAAGAAGCCAAGGCACAGGCAAAGGACTACATGAGAGAAAATGACTAAAATGCACAATCAGAGAGGATCTCTAAAGTATCAGGAGCTAAGCTGGGCAGCAGATGGAGAGTGTCAGGGGGGTCACATTGGGCCCCTGGGCCTCCAAATGCCTATCCCTCATTTAATATTTTACTTCCTTCTCTTCTGGCTTGACTTTGCTTTCAAAGATCTCAGCTGGGGCTTGTTAAGATTCTTCTTTTTCTTGGAGTTAGAAATGTCAGGTAAGTTATTACTCAGCACTTTTTTTCTTTCCTTTGCAGGAGTCTCTAGGCCAAGTGGCCTTTGCATGAACTCTGAAACTCTGAATGTAATATCTGCCTCCACCAAGTATAAGCCTGCTTTGGGTGGGTTGCTGCTGCTGCAACAACACTCCCACCATTATCATGTTGCCATCTCTCAGAAACTGCTAAACAGGGGGAAAGGAGGGTTGCTGCATTGTGCTCCTCATTCCCCCTTGTTACATAGTTACCTGTTTCACACTATCACCAAAGCCACAATGGGTTGCGGTGTGTGCTGGGCAACTTTTGAATATTCAAGTTTTTACTGTGGCTTGTTGTATTGTCCAAAGCCAATGAGGGCAAGTTGTTGCCTGATCTACATAGAAATTAGCATATGTAATTTTTATGCAAAAGGTGCCCTCTTTTCTCCACCTTTTTTCCTCTTTTCTGGCAATGCATTAAGTGGCCACCCTAGGGAGGTACCTATGTGAGGAGGTGCTCCCTTAGGTTTGTGGGCCCCAGGCTACGGAGGACACCGAAATACAAGACCAAGCACCTGAATAATTAAATGAACTTTTTGGGATCTGTACCTTAATGCATACTAAATAAATAAAGCCATACTTTGATCTTATTAGACCCCATCAGGAGGTTTACTAAAATTACAGTAACACCACATACATTCTGCTGGCATTGTGGAATTAGAAAACTTTCTCTTGGAAAACTGCTTCAGATCAGTTAAACAAGGAGAACAAGTTGGCATTTATAACACTAGACATGCAAGATAATCACTAAACCACACACAAGCATACGTTGTGGAGGTGATTCATCTTGGCATTTGGCAATTGCTCACATAATGGGAACTCAACAACAGGACACCATACAGGGAATGGAAAGATATAAAAAGACACTATAAAAATGACAGCATAAGAGAGAGAGAAGAAAAATAAAACAAATGGAAGCACATGAAAGCTCCCCACACATTTATTTAATAATTTTAAATGAGAAAAGATTTAGGCAACAATTAGAGATGTTTATAAATAGCAAGCCAAGACAATGGCTAGACAAGCACACAGAAAATAATATTTCCGAACACTTCTGAGAGAGATTTGTTGTCTTAGTCCATTCAGACTTGTTGCTGCAGAAGATGTTGAATATTAAGCAATGATTTCCAGGTTTTGATGCACATTGTCAGCCAAAAGAATAGAAGAGAGGAATGGTTCCTATTTTATTGTCAACAGCCAAGGGAGCAAATTTTTGCCATATACGCATACATATAGCCAGTTACCAACATTATGTCACTCTAGCGTGACCAAACAAATAGAACCAAGGATGGGGCTAGGAGAAGAGGATTAGCCTCTACCTCAATAGTATCCTCAACTGCACACCTTTACTGTCTCCTCACCAATAAATGGCTACCATTCATATTTCTACCTGGTGACAACATGGGGAGGGCAAAATGTATTATACACTTTCCACCAGATGGTTAATAAAATCATTTGCTATTTGCAAAGACTTTAGTTCCTCGTTTTTGTTAGTAGTTTACTATTCATTTTGTTTCGCTGTTGCCAGTTTTAATCCTTTAAAAAAAATATAGTGTGGCTGTTTTACTGAACTGGTGTGTGTTGACCTTTTTTTGTAGGAGGTGGGGGGAACCAATTCTTGTAAAACCAACCAACCAACCATGCTTCATTGTATTCTCTTTTCTAAATTAAGTGAGGGTCAATTCAGATTTTCCATTATGAACACAACATGGCTAGAAAACTCCTGCAGACAAGGCAAGAAACACAGTATGCATACAGCAGCAAGGCTGCAAAGTTTAGCCAATTCATCTATTAGCTTGATTTAAAAAAAAAAATCAATTAAAAATGTTCTCCCAGCTAACTGGGAAGCAGATTAATTTAACAAAATAGTATTATTCTTAAGGCAAGTACTTACAAAAAAATTGTGAGTGGCAGATGCCACTTTAGAAGAGGCTTCCCCCTTTCTCTCTTACAGAGATTTGTAAATCACCCTGGCACTGTTTTGGATGAAAGGCAGCATAGAAATCTTAGGAAGGAAGGAAGGAAGGAAGGAAGGAAGGAAGGAAGGAAGGACCTTTTCAAACATGATGCCTGTAGCAATCTGGGAGTGCATAATCTAAGAGCATAGTAAGAATTTTTTTTCTTTTCTTCAGAGCTGCTCATATGCATATTCTTAGGCAAAGCTTGCAAAATTAAATAAGTAAATCCCTTCAAACGTATACATAAAGGTGGTAAGATGATTAATTGGCTGGCAGCCCTCTACAGCAGAGGATATTTAATTTCCCACTTTCAGGAAACTCTTTCCACATCCATTTGTTCATCAAGAACCCCCTATATATCTGCTGGTAAAACCCTATGCATTACAGAGGATTCTGGGTCACATTCTGAGGAAAACATTCAGTTCATGCGGGGCATTGATAAGGTCTACTGGGCCTTACTGTCACTCCACATCAACCAAGAATGCACCCTAGAAACACCCTACACTCTCCTGTGGATATGCATTGCAGAGGACGTTTGGTAGTTGTGGGCAAGCTAGTCTTCCATAACTGATTGTTCGCTGATAAACTCTTGATATGCTTCCATGGAATTTCAGGGTTCTCCATAGTTTGAAAACACCAACATTGGGGATATCCCCACTCCACCCCCCATACATGTGTGCACACACACACACACTAATTGTGCATAAGGGTCAGTCAGTATTAAAGCAGTCTATTCTACTTGGCAACATGAATTCATAGACCAGTAGCAGCTATTAATTTACACACTACCAAGACCAAGCACACAGCGCAACCTCTTCTTTTTTATTGACTTATAACCCGACCCATGTAACTTGTGTCTGATCAACCTTTCTTCAGGAGGGAAAAGGCCATTATTGCACTGAAATCCTAGATCATGGGAGGGGAACCTCTGGCCCATGGGCCAGATATGGCCTGCGAAGACGCCCCATCCAGCAATGACCTCACCTCCTCGCCCCTCCTTGACTTGTCCTCCTACAGCAGTTAGGCTTGGAAAAAGCCTTCCATTCGCTTCAAAAGAAGCCTCATTGCAACGCGAGGGGTGATTGGGAAGGGAAGGGTTAAGCCTTCCCTCTTCATGTGTGTTGCCATCCCCAGCACCATGCTGCAATTAGTCTTGGGAAAGTCTTCCACTGAAGCTCATGGCTGGCTTTTTCCAAGCCTATTATTTTTTAGGGGGGCAAGTCAAGGAGGGGGTACAGCTGCTGAGGGTTAATCCACACCTCCCCAGCTGCAACCTCCCAAATCACGCCTCCCATGCTTCAATTAGGCTTGGGAAGAGAGGAAGGAAGTTAGAATGGATGTGTTGAGAAAAGTGTGTGTGTATGTGTGAGAGAGAGAGAGACAGACAGACCAGAAATCAAGAAAAAGGCCCTAGGAAATTTGGTGAAGGCATTTTTGAGGAATCAGTAGCGAGTTTCTTAATGAAAAGCAAGTGTGCTGATTTTAAAAATCTATGTTGCAGAATGTTAGATCGCATGTTCTGGCCACCATTTTGGAAAATGTTTTCCATTTTTCAGAAGATTACCAAACGGGAATTGGTCCCAAAATATATCCAGGATTAATGCTTAAGAGTTGGCCAAAGCCTAGCTACTGCCTTTTGTATGAGAGGGGCTACTTCATGAAAATGGAACACCTCCTCTACGAGAGTTCCATGCCAAAAGGATTGATGGGAGTCGCAGTTTAAGAACATCTATAGGGCCACATGTTCCCCACCCCTGATGTACAGAGTGCCCTTTTCTTGGCACTAAGCAACTGCAGCCTTGCCCTCAGCATAGGTAGCAAAGTTTCCACTCAGGTCTGAACCCAAGCACCAGTCCCTTTAAGAGAAGTGTCATAGTGGAAGAATTCTTAGAACACCATCAAAAAGGATTTTTGAAACTTTTGAAGTTCACAGCGATACTACTATACAATCACTAATACATACCTGCTTTGCTCTCACCGCTGCATTTAGATGATCCACAGATTCAGACGGCAAGGATGTGCTTTTGATGAAGCTTGAGGGATGTATTATATTGGGTTTTTATAGGTAGTTTTATGTACACTACCCTGAAATCTTTTGTGGGATGAAGGCACAGTTTATAAAATATTAAAATAAATAAATGAGCAGCTCACCTTTCAGCAGCTATGAAGGATTGCCATTCTGAATGGAAGTCCCAATGGTTCAGCACGTATTATGAACAATGAGTGTTTGCATCATGTTAAAGAGAACAAGCAAAACCCCAAACTGATGTATACATTTGATCTTTAAAAAGCCACACCATACAAATATACATACCAGCTCCAAATGCAAAGAAGAAACTTTTGTCAGGATACTCTTCCAATAGATCTTTCACTCGCTTGCCCATCCGCTCATTCCGCTTGTAGATAAGCTCTTGGCGGAAGTAGTTGTCAATCTCCTGAGCTGTGATGCGTTCATGAGGTGGCAGAGTGGCATTGATGAAATTTGGCACCTGTGCAAGAAGAGAAAAGATTCTTTTTAAAAGGCAACACAGGCCAAAGTTTCATTTCAGAGCCTGATTAGATGTTGGGAATCTGGCTGATGCTGATCTGTGCCTCCCCAGTAATTGCTGAACAAACTGATCGCAACACAAAAATGTCATTCTGTTCCTGCCTCACTTCCAGCAAACTTGTCACCACTTGCAATGGGCAGGGAAATGTTGAACATGATGTCACATCATGCACTGTTTTTGCACAACATTAGAATCATCACAGCTCTTCAGTGCCAGACTTGCTCCTTCTGCTTTTTCCTAAACATGGAAGAAATGAAGGACACAGCAAGAGATGTTATAGCGGAAATAAGAAAAATAAATGTGGGGCAGCAGCAGCCATGCAACTTTGAGCGCACATTTAGCCCCTTAAGCATGGCGAACTTCCCTGAAGAACATGTTCTAGTGCATAGGTGCCACTACAGAGAAGGCTCTACTTACTGCCCCAACAGCTCCGTCTTCACAAAAAGAAGGGACAGGGAGCAGCTAGAGATGTAAAATTTCCAGAAATTTTGAGGTCATGGAAAAAAAACAGTTTTTTCCCATTTTTTTTAAATTGGAAATTTCGGAAAAATGGAAAAATAAGCAATACTTATTTTTTTAGTGCACTTTACAGATCTAAAGTCATTTTGTTGCTTTAAGCCTTCCCCAGCCTGGTGCCCTCCAGATATTTTGGGCTTCAGCTCCCATCAGCCTCAGGCAGCATGGCCAATGGTCAGGAATGCTGGGCACTGTAGTCCAAACAGCAGCCTTTCTGTTCCTAAAGTTATTTTATGTATCACTTAGTTTGTTCATAAAATTATCATATTTTATCACTTTTAAAAGTAAACTCAGTTAGTAAATCTGTGATTACTATCTGAATAGATCAGAATTACATTAAATGACTGCTACAGGATCAGAAACACAGGATTCTATAGAACAAAACCCAAGCTGCCAAGAACACACATTTATCTGTCAAGAACGCACAATTGTGACTCTACTCACATGTTAGGAAACTGAACATAAATGTCTATCAGTAAAATATACTTTAAATCAATAATTTTAATAAGGAATGAAAAAACTAACTATGGTGAGAATCTTTACAGAGAGGATTAAAAACATTTCCCCCATGGCTTCATTATTTCCAGACATTTTACATCACTAGTCTTTCTATAAAAGTGTTCTTATTACATAGTTTTTAGAAAGCATTTTTTGGGGGAGTAAAGGCTGGATAATATATAAATACTTTGTCTTAAATTCTAAAAGAAAATATTTCATAATCCAAAGCTGTACAATTTTCCAATTTTTGGGGGGGGGACAGTCTTTGGGAGGGAAAAGGAAAAATTCCTAATTTTTCTGGGGGGTTTCCAGACTTTCACATCTCTAGAAGAAGCAACTCTCTAAATTACCTAGATGACTTGAGGGGATGGGGAGATGCACATGGGAGTAGGCACTGGCTGTATGCTTTAGAGGGAAATGCTGCCTTAAGACCATGATCTAAGTGAGTCAAAGATATAGCACTGGTGTCCTCTCTTGCTCGCTCGCTCGCTCAGGGAAGGGCTGTAGCTCAGTGATGGAGCACATGCTTTGCATGCAGAAAGTCCCAGTTTCAGTCACCAGCATGACACAGCACATACTATGGAATTCTCTACCACAGGACGTAATGATGGCCACCAATTTGGATGGCTTAAAAGAGGGTTAGACAAATTCATGGAGGAGAAGGCTATCAATGCCTACTAGTCCTGATGCCTCTATGCTACCTCCAATATCAGAGGCAGTATTAAAGTAAATAAACCATTGCTGGGGAACATAGGCGGGGAGGGTGCTGTTGCGCTCATGCTCTGCTGGTGGGTTTCCCATGGGCAGCTGGTTGGCCACTGTGTGATCAGAACGCTGGACGAGATGGACCCTTGGTCTAATCCAGCAGACTCTTCTCATGTTCTTATCTCCATGTAGGGCTGAGAAAAATCCTGCCTGAAATCCTGAAGAGCTGCTGCCAGTCAGTGTGGACACTAGCCAAAATGGACTAGTTTGACTCTGTGCAAGGCAGTTTCCTATGTCCCTAAGTTGCAGTGGAAGGTAGTTGCAACACACTCAGTAATTTCTGTATTATAACAGTCACACATAACACTATATCACTGTATTACAGAATTTGTTTTCCTTGAAACTGACAGGCAGCTCTGCTAATCACTGCATTTCTCCATAGATTGCTAGGTCTGTTCCTTGTGTTTTCACTAAGCAAGGAAGGACTGGCAGAAATAGTATGATATGATATAGTTAAAGAAAAGAAGAGGAAGAACATGGGCGGTGGGAGAAAGCAAGTGGGAAAAAGAGAAAGAAAGAAAAAAGAAAAGAAAGAGTGCAAAGCTTTGGTGTAAGAAAGAAGACTTCTAAGAGGAGATTTATACATTCATTGCTTGCTACCCCTCCCTCCACAATCCATGCAGCAGGGAATAACATTTAATACCTTCACTTTGTGCATGTATCTGACCACCTTCAGCATTCACATGCTGGTGTCAGCTGTCCTCAGGGCTACTTGGAACAGGAACACAAGTCTTGCATTCATTTATACCAAGACATACAGTAGAGGCAGTTAAATATTACTGTGGACTGCATCACTCACCAGCAGCAGGCAGAGGCAGCTTATCAAGGTATAAATCAGAACTCAACTTTATCCCATCCATCATTTCACCAGCACCCAACTGTTCTTTACTGTATATTATCCCTGGGGGACAATTGGTTTCAGAAACCTTTAGTGGCTACTACGACTAACTCAAGGTCAAAGGGGGGGGGGACGACAGAAGTTAATTTTTTTTATGTACAAAAGTTCTGAATGTGATCAACTGGGTGGATTTTAATGCTGCAGGTTCAAACTTCCTAGTCCATTGCCATTTACAAGTAAAATATATAAAATAATATTTTAATTTAACAGAACTCAGAGAAAGCAACATTATCAGACGTGGCTCCCATGCAGTCAAGGGTGACAGAGAAGAAACAAGATGAAGGCAAGGCAACAGACAGTAAGAACAGGTTCCTTCTTTGCTCAGAGTAGTGAAGAAGGGCAGCTGGAAAGCCTTTATACAGGAGTTGAGTATCAGCTGCCCCATTCTTGGTGCAAGAACGCTTCCTTGACTGGTGCAGCTGGTCTCCCTGCTGTTCCTCCCTTTGGCCTGAACTGGGGACTGGTGCTCAGGCTAAACCCCTGCCTCCTACCTTTAATGTCACCAGTTCAAATCCCCTCTGCCCAGCCTGACAAATATTAAGATATAAACCAGGGGTGAAGAACCTGAAGCCTGGGAACCAAATTCAGCCCACCTGGGTCCCAATCTAGCCCTCCGGGGTTCCCCTTATGGCCAAGCCCCCTTCTCCCCTCCCCCAAACCACCAATCACTGGGTGGTTTCCTGGCTTTTATGTAATTTCCCCCCTTCTAAAAGGCTGAAATGCCTCACCTAAGACTTAAGTTATTGGCAGGAAGAGCTTTCAGCTAAGATGTGGTATTTTGCGAATTTTGGCCCAGCCCCCTCTTGTCTTCAGCCTCATCCACCGAAATGGAATTCGGCCCTCAGGCTGAAAGGGGTTATGTACCCCTGATATAAACCATGGCTAGTCTCAGCTCAAAGATTTGATCTAAGAATCCACCAGCTGGCAGGCAGCATCATCAGCAACTTCTTGAATGCTTTCAGACATAGGGCACTCATGCTTTGCAAAATAAAAACACACAGTAACACTTTGTTATAACGTTTTACCATTTTACCACATGTTGTTAAAACACTTTAACACAAATTCAGGGTACACAACAATCACAAAGCATATTTTCAGAGAACGTATATATGGGCATTTGTACATAAGGCTTTTATCCCACACTTTTACCGAGGCTTCTGTGTCCAGATTCTTTGTGGGATTAAGACTGGCTCCTTTACACATGCTTTTTTCTGGGGGGGGGGGTCTTTCTTTGCCTTTCTATATGTTTCATTATATAGCCACTAGATAGTGCTGAACTAGCCACTAGATATAGCAGAATTGCGCAATTACACAAGACTCTCATTCCACCATTTCTAAATAATACCAGACCTTCCTTGTTAGGAAAAACCTGCTATAATGGTTGCAAAGCACAGGAGAGGCCACGGAAGATGACACTGTCATGTAAAGGACCCTCAGACTATCGTGAGTGAGCAGTCACAAACACACGGTAACAGTCTTGTGTAGAAAGACTCTGTGTCTCTAAAAAGAGACTAAATAGGCACCTAAGTGAACCTCTTGGGGGAAAGCATTCCACATCTCTGAAGCCACAACACACACACACCCTAAAAAAAAAAAAGTGTTGTTTGTAAAAACAAGCTCAGTTCTCAAAAAAAGATGGCACCTGGAGCAGAACCTTGTTGGCCATTCTTAAATCCCTGGGGGTTCACAACAGGAGAAGGTGCTTCCTGAGATATTCAGATCCCAGGCTATGTAGAGCTTCAAGAGGACAGAAATGGCTTTGATCTTGGAAGCAAGGCAGTGCAAATTTCAGGCCAGATGTAATGTTCACAAGGACCAACACCTGTCAGATGGGTGGCAGCATTCTGTACTACTTAAAGCTTCGAGACCATTTTCAAAGGGAACCCTACATACAGCAAGTTACAGTATTCCAATCCAGATAACGCCATAGCATGAATGACAGTGACCAGATCTCTGAGTTCTAACAGTGGTTGCAGCCAGTGAAGATGGAAGGGCTCTATCTTTACCTGTCTGTCTCACACTATCTCACATACACACACCACCGTTTGGAACTTGCAAGGATAGCATTCTTCACCTAGCTTCACCTTACCCTTCCAAACACTTTTGAAAAGCCAGTATTAATTGTAAGTACATTGACTAATGGGGTAACTGATGTTACAATGAAATATTTAACACCCTCATCTTTGTAAACTCTCCATCTTACCTGCCGAACAAATTAGAAGCAACCCAGCACGGAACAGCAGCAAAAATAGTTCTAGAAGTAGAACTGTGGCTTGCAGTGCCCACAGAAAAGCATTCAAGCTCATGTTAAATAGCAAAAATGTATGCCTTTTCAAAGCCTGGTCTCTCGGGAACACTGGCCGGCTAACAGGACAGACCGACTGACAGTTCTGTGTGAAGCGCAAGGGGGCAAGACTCACTTGAGAAGTGTCATGATTGAAGATGATGGAGTTGAGGTCTCCACAGTTGTAATGCTTGATAAGGTCCTCTGTTGTATAAGGGATCTGCAGGCTGCCTGCTCGGAGATTCTCCTGCTGCAAAAGGGTCTGATTCAAAGCAAAGATCACCTAGGCGGGGCGGGAGGAAAGGCAGAGTTCCCCATCAGTCCTTAAAGTCATTAGCTAATAAAAATATATATGAATCAGGATCTTAACTCCATCCCACACGCATCTTTAACAACCCAAACCTTTACTAAAGAGAGAATTTATATCATCAAATATCTCAAGAACATTGTCTTAACACTGACAGGTCGCGCTGTGACTTAACCACTATGCCGCTTGAACCCTTCATCGGTGTGTGCTGCCAAGAGTGACTAGGTTTCTTTGGAGGTGGGAGAGAAAAACAGACACCATAGCTGTACCAGTCAAGCTATGTATTGCAAGAAGTTTTGCGGTGCTTCCTACTTGTTTGAATGAAAAGGAGCCAGGATACAATCTTGGGTGAAGTATGGATGGAGGAAGGTAGCAGAGGCTCCTCCTTACAGGTAAATAGGATTTGCCTCTCACAAGAAAAAAAAATGCAATTAAAGATTTAATTACATTAAATTAACTAGTTAAAGGTTCCTGTGTGACCTAGGTAGGGATGGCGGAGAATTTCTCCCCGAAACTTCGGGGGGCCGAGCGCCAACGTGTTCGGCCCCCCGAACAAGTTTCAGGGAGAAATCCTCCGCCCCCCCGCCCCCCGCCCGGACGGGACTTACCTTCCCTGAATGTCCCTCCCGGCGGCGGGTCCGGCTGGCGGTTTGTCCGGTGTTCGAGCGGGGCGGGAGCGGCAGCCGGTCTTTCGACCGGCTGCCGCCCCCGCCATTGCAATGAAAGGAAAAAAAAAAAAGTCCCCTGATAGGCTACGTGACGATTCACGTAGCCTATCACAGCAAGATTTGCAAAGTCAGCCGTGATAGGCTACGTGAATCGTCACGTAGCCTATCACGGGTGACTTTAAAAAAAAAAAAAAAAGTGTGTACGGATAATGGCGGCCCCCATAGGGAGCCGCCATTCCCCTTCCTTATTTGGTCGCTGTAGTCTACGTCAATGTTTACATAGACTACGGCGAAAATAAGGGCAACGCTATTTGCGTTGCCCTTATTTTCGCCGTAGTCTACGTAAACATTGACGTAGACTACAGCAACTAAATAAGGAACGCGAATGGCGGCTCCCTATGGGGGCCGCCATTCGCGTACGCGCTTTTTTTTTTTTAAAGTCACCCATGATAGGCTACGTGACGATTCACGTAGCCTATCACGGCTGACTTTGCAGATCTAGCCGTGATAGGCTACGTGAATCGTCACGTAGCCTATCAGGGGACGTGTTTTTTTTTTTTTTTTTACTTTCGTGTTCGCGGCCGGGCGAGGCGGGAAGCCTCCTCCCCGGCCTGAATTTCGGCCGGGCGAGGCGGGAAGCCTCCCCCCCCGGCCTGAACTTCGCGGGGGGAGCAGCGAAGCGCTCCCCCCCACCGCGAAAAAGCTGCGAGAAAAGGTGACTTTCGTTCACCCCTAGACCTAGGCTAATTCATTGACTAATCAATCATGATTTTCTTTTGGTTGTCCAATCCCATTGCTTCTCTCATGTCTGAGTCTGTAGTCAGCCTTCTCCCATCTGGTGACTTCCAGCTGTGGTGGACTGCAGCTCCCATAATTCTCAGCCAGCACAGCTGGGAATTATGGGAGTTGCAGTCCAACACAGGTGGAGGACACCAGGTTGAGGAAGGCTGACTAGTCCCAAACTGGCATTTCATTCAGACTTCTCTTATGCTGGCAGGTCAAAGGGGAGCTGCAGATGAGAGGCATATGCCAAGGCTTCCTTGCTCTAAGTCTTCTCAGTACAGGGAAGGCCCCTATAACTTATTTCACTTCGAGGGCCCTCTTCTCAGGATATTGGCAAGAACTGTGGTTCCTCTAACAGGCCCAGTTGGTGTAAAAATGTAGGTCTGGCCAAGTAGACTTTTATGTTCAAATTTGTGCCCCAGTGTTCCCTCCCTCTAAGGAATTACATTCAAATTTGTCTCTCTTCCCTCCAAGGAGCTCCATGTGGCAGACATGTCATTTCCTCAACCCCCCTTTCTCCTCACAAAAACTCTTGTGTTAAACTGTGAGATAGTGACTGGGCTAAGGTCACCCAGCGATCTAGCTACAAGGCTGTGTAGGGAACTGAAGTGTTTAAGATTAATTCTTCCTTGACAGATAAAAAAAACCCATGAATGTTCTTAAGGAATACATTTGTACAATTCTGCAATCTGCACTAGCGTCCTGGGAGGGTTGTGTGGTGTATTGACTTTGCACTGTTATCTCACATAGCCCCCAATATAGGAAGTGTTTATGGGGAAAGGCTTTGAGCATGAGCAGAGTGTATAATAAACTAACTCCATATTAGGGGCTGTGTGAAGCAACACAAACATACAAACACACTCCCCTTCAATGTCATGTTACTATGATTAAGCTAGGATAGTAGTAGACTGAAAACAGGTTGTACTTTCCTTAGGAGAGGAGAACACTGTACATCAGCTCTGATTAAATCCACTTGCAAGTCTGACCTACCAGGAAAAGCTGGTAAAAATACTGGGACCTCACCAGCCTGATCTACAGATCACACAAACATATATTGGACTCAAAAATACACTGGACTATAGTAGGTGTCATTTGCTAGAGGAGTGGCAGATTGCGGCTTTTGAAAAATACATTAATTGCAGGGGAGGTACCAGTGAAGGGCTTTTGTTTGGCCTACAGTGGTTATCTAAAAGTGTGTATACAGATAAGAGAACTGTGCATGTGTGTTGGTGCACACCACGCATGAGAAAAAGAAAGAAACTGGCTCCACCAACTCCAGACCTCCCAGGCTGTCACTGCTAAATCTTTCCCCTCCCCACTCCTCCCCCTCAAAAATCATTCAGACTTTAAGCTGTAAAATGGTCCAAGCGGAGGTGATTAAGCATCCCCTCCACCAGTGCTCCACTCAAGGTTGCAACCTTGCTTTTTATTTGAAAATAAAATATAAAAATGTGGACCTTTGTCTATTGGCACAACCCTATGGTTTACAATGTTGGACAAGGTGATATATGGAAGCTTCACTAGAGATGGAAATACATCAATAGATTGGTTTTGATTGTTCTGTTACTAAGTAAATATTACGTAGTTTCCCATGAGGAAGAACACAGATGTTCAAAATCCATCAGGAAATCTAAGAAGCCAGTTCTCTTATACCCATGGGCTTCAGCGTTTCTTCATTCTTCTGCAGCATTATGTGGCTCTCCTTAGGCCAGGGGTCCCCAACCTTTCTGGACCTGTGGGCACATTTGGGAATTTGAGAAACTGCTGTGAGCACCACCACAAAATGGCTCATGCAGATAATGTGGCTAGTCACATAATGGCTGCTGTGGGGGCCTGGCTAGTCAAAAGTGAGCTAAAGAAGTGATGGGTGGGGAGAGAAATAGCAAGACCAGAAGCTGGGAAGGAGGGGGAACTAGCAAAGCAATGGCTAGAGGCTAGAAAGGTAAAGACAGATGCCTACCCCAACATTTTACAAGGTTTTTATTTTATTTTTTCTGAAGAGGCAGAGGGAGTGGAGAGCTTCGAGGATTCTGTTGGATGCCCCAGCAGGCGCCATGGCACCCATGGGTACTACTTTGGGGACCCCTGCCTTAGGCATTGCATTGGAACTTGCATATAAAAAGGTATTCGTTCTAAGGGTGCAATCCTGTGCACATTTTACCAGGAAGTAAGTGCCACTGAACACAATGGGATCTACTTCCAAGGAAACATGCCTACTATTGCACCGTTAACAGCAATAGAATTCCATGCAGATGAAGCCACGGTTAATAAATAGTCATAACAGGACGTCACTGCAACTTATGATGGCATCGACATTGTAGCTTATCAAGGAGGTGAATAAGGTTGCAGTTAAGGAGCTGATATTCTTTTACATTCTGTAAACAGAGCTACCTTTATGGCTGATGGATCATTCAAAGCTAATAGCCATTATAAATGGAAGCCCTTTATGCAGAAGCAGAACCTAAAAGCTTCCCAATACAGTTTTTCTGGCTAATGTTATCACATGGGTGATTGCAATACCAGGTGCAGCTTCAAACAGTGTGACCTTTGTGAAAAGTTTATCTTCAGTACACAGTTAAGTGACAGTCCCAAGCTTTCATAACAAGGGAAAATTCCAGAGCTTGAGAATTTTAAAAAGGTGTTTTGCTTTGTGGAAAAGCATATGTTCAGTGGCAAAGGTGTGGGGGAGGAAAGAATGAATAAAATACAAGACTACCTGAAGTGGGCAGTTTCCATTCCTTAGTTTCCTTTTCAACATTAGCTTCAATAAAAAAGAGTTTCCTTTTCAATCACAGTAATACTTAGAATTTCTATAGTACTTTGAGTCTTCAAAGTATTTCATAGTCATCATCTCGACAGTCTTTACACCAACTCTGTAAAGTAGGTTAATATCATCCCTATATTGCAGATGGTGGCCGGGGAATAGTAATTTGTGAGGTAGCAGGTGAGATCTGAACTGGGGGCGTGGTTCATAGCTCAGCCACTATACTGCCTTACCTCTAACCGATTTATTATAATAACTAAAGTAGATTTTAGGCACTTCAGAGATAGATAATACTGTAAACACAATTCAGTGTTCAGTGGGTATTGCTGCACCCAGAGAGAGAGATTACCATTGGCCTTCTTCTGCCCTCTTCCCCTTCCCTGGGCACACAAATCACATCATGCTGAATATTCATGTAGCAGGGGAGGATGGTATGTTTATTCCTTGTAATGATCCAGTATTCCTTAAGGCTGTGTTTCTCAAGTAGCCTGTGGAGTACTTGGTCTTGGGGTTGGGGCTTGTACACTAAGGCAAACCCAGTCTTATCCTCAAATGTGGTGGATCACCCCTCACACCTCTGGGTATTCCCTCCCTTCACTTCCGCTGCCACCATTAAACTACACCCCTTTTATTTAACAGAATCTTTTCCCCCTAAGGTGGCCGGTCATGAGGCATGAGACAAAACAGATCAGAGGTGCCAGAAATAGGGCACTTTAAAACTATTTTTACACAGGGTATCTTTACCGTTACTTTTACCACCAATCAGGTGTTAGAAGCCCCAGTTCCTACCCCTAACCAAACTTAAGCCAATTCCCCTATCAAGCTCCACCGCAGTTAAATTGCAGGCCTAAGATGAAGGCTTGAATAGCAATCTTCTTTCTGGTCGGGTTTGATTTCCACCTGAAACCTTCAATGCTGTTCATCAGGCTTCTCCTGACGTCTTCAGTCTGGTCCAACACTACTCACTCTTCAGACCACAGCCACTCAGGCTTCAGCTTTCCTCCAAAGGGTGCTCCAGAAATCGTCCTTCTTGCAGACCTTCTTCAGCTTCTGCCTCATATGCTCTCAGCTCAGCCTCCCGGTCTTGTAGCTGCTCTTCTTCCTAGCTGATATTCAGGCTCCCCAGCCAATCAAGAAGGCATCACCTCAGGCATAATCCCCCTCCACAGACTCTCCATGGCTCCTTATATTTATTCTAGTCAGAACCCTCCAACCTATCAGCTTTGGGCTGGCCAACATTCCATCTCTCTGTGTAAACATTTGACCAATGGGCATCTTTAGAATGTTCAGTTATTCCCCAATCAGATGGTACCAATTTCAATCCTATTTACCCATATAAATAGAAAAAACCTGGCTTCATTTTCACCTCCTAGCGGTACCCGTAACTGCCAATTTGCAGGCACGCCACATCCACAATGTAACCCTCCTCAGGCACAAGCCTTGAGTAAAATCCACACATTTTTCTTTTACCATTAACCCATTCAGACCCGAACTGGTTCAAACAAAACACAACACTTGAAACTTTTACCTCAGTTTTACCTCAGTTTTTTCACGAGCCAATACAGTGAAGTGGTCAGAGCAGTGGACTTAAGAACAGGGAGTCCAAAGTTCAAATTCCTGCTTAGGCATAAGGTAGGGGTGGTCACCTTTCTCCCCATTTTGAGATTTGCCCGATTTGGAGCGGGAATTTTGAATGAATCCCAAAACAAAGAGAAGACAGCAGCACAAAACTTCTTTACTTTTTAAGTAATTTTTGAAAACTACTTGTGCAGCAGAAAACCAATAGTGTGAATACACTAGCATTTTACACCGAGGCATTCTGGGAAGTAAAGGATGGTGGCAGGGGCAGCCAGAGTCCCACTGCTGCTGAAGTTGCCAGAAGAGCCTACAACTTTTTTAAAAAGTGAAGAAAATAAGACACACACACCCCCCCGCTGCTGCCATTGTAAGCCCCTTGAAATGGCGAATGGGGTGGCTGTTTCAGCCCACCTCCAGCACAAAACTTACTCAGTGACACTTTCTCTCACCTTAACCTATCTTAGTGAGTTGTTCTGAGGGTAACAGGCGGAGGGACCATGTACACCACTCCTGAGCTCTTTGTAGAGAGGGCAGGATTTATTTATTTTTTTAATGCTCCTGTTCCACAGTAATTTGAGAATCATGTATAATTGGCCTTTGCAACAGGTTGGCTCTGTTTTAAATGAATTTAATTAAATCTTTACAATTTACAATCACAGCAAGTCTGATGTGCTCATAATGCTTGAATACTTAGCTTGCAGATTTTATGTAGATTAAGGTGTAGCTTAAAATAAGTTCTGGAAGAGGCGGGTTGCTAGAATTAAAATTAAAAACTTAAAAGCATTTGACACACCACTAACTTCAGTTTCATGGTCAAAACGGACTTGGCATTGGGACATCTGTGTTCAAATGTCCCAAGGTGTCTAGCGCTGTTGTTTCTTTTTAAAGGTAAGTGGCAACCACTGTGTGTGTGTGGGGGGGACAAACTGGGCCAGGCCCATGGCACTAGGAGAGGGAATGTTATCCCTTCCCTCCTGCAAACCCAGTTCTCACAATTAAAACACCCCCCTCCAAAGGCACTATTTGTCCCGTGGGTTAACTTATGTTTTGCCCAATATGGCAACTAGCAACTTGAGGGGGGGGGGGCAGCATTGAGAAATGACATAGGAGGAAGAGTTAACCCTCACCCCACAAGCACCGTGATCTCAATCTTAGCCAGGGGTCCTGTAGCTACTATTATTAATGGGAAATATCCTGTCCATGCTCATCCACATAATGTCTAGTTTGGCCCTCAGTGTTCACTGTAACCTACAGAGTAAGATGTTTTGGTCTAAAAAACCAAGGGAAAGTGTGAGTGCATGGAAGAGGAAAGCAAACAAAGACGGGGTTCAGATGTCATGTCAACCCACAACGGGTTAAATAGACCACAATGATTTATTTAACCCATGATGGCTTAGCGTGTTTGTCTGTAAGCTCTTTTTCCCACCCACAGTGGGTTATTTCCCTGAAATAAACCACCCTGGGAACCCACAGTCTGCAGTAAGGGTTATTTTACCTATGGTGGGTTAGCGTGTCGTCTGCCACACCAGCATGAGTTACAGGGATCACCTACAGAGCCGCTTTGCAAGAACGGGCAAAAACGCTGCCACCGCTCGGCTCCCCTCGAGCAATCTCTGAGCAAACTTGTTTTCCTGCCACATTCAGCTGTGTCTGTGACTTCAAATCAGGTCCTCCCCCACCCCCAGGCACAGTTCCCAAATGTGTGGATAAATCTTCACTTTTCCATGACAATGCAAAGTCCTGTATTTATCCAGTAGTGCATGTGGTGGTTCCCCATAACGGGAACCTGTATATTAAATTTTGTTCCATTTCTGCACACTTTCAAAGAGTTAGAGCCCACCTCCCCCCCTCATTTCATTGCACATGGGTGGAGAAATCAAACCTTGAAAAACTGCAAAGGAAGCTGGGATACCTGCCTGGCCAGGCGAGAGGACTACAGAGGGGTGAGGGGGGAAAAAAACCTATGCTGTGTAGCTTATTTGGCCGATTGTAGGAGGCGGCTATTTGCAAAATAAGCTACTGTGCGTAGCCTATAAGCCAACATGGCATAGTGTGATGTGTGAACAGCCCCAAAATGTGCAGGACTGTAGAAAAGGTCTATTGTTTCCATGGCATGAAACTTAAGGCAGGTGTCCTAACTTACAATTTCCATGCTTTTTAGTACGAGTGAATTTATAAGCAGCTAAACACTTCTCTGAAACCAATCTTTTTTTTTTAAATCCTAGAATTACCTTGATTATTTTTTTAAAAAGGAAATTCCCTAAGGTACATAAGCCCTTTTAGGTGGTGGTAACTATACTGCAACTCTATATAATTTGCATTTATACTGTGATTTAACATGTGGAAAGCACTTCACATATATTAGCTCAGTAATTTTTACAATCAAATCTCCAAGGCTGGCCATTTCTATTAACCTCCCCACACTGTCCCATTTTTATTATCTTTATAGTTTCTCCAATGGTTGAAGAAGTGTACTATGCATATAGTCCATTGTTCTTCTTCCCATATTGCTTGCATGTAGGGAGGGCACTAAAGCCAAGACAGAGCAGCTTAAACAGCCTTCACCTGTACCCAGCCTGCACGCATTCTGAAGTCATCCATTGAGGCCCTTCTCACTTACTCACCGACAAGTGCAGTTAGGTTGGAGAGGGCCTTCTTGGTAGTGGCCCTGCACCTCTGGAATGAGCTTCCACTGGAGGTTCATCAGGTCCCTTCTTTGCAGTTCTTCAGGAAAGCTCTGAGACCCACCTGTTTTCACTGACCTTTGTAAATTTTGGTTTTAGTTGTAATCACTGTTTTTTATTGCATTTTATTGTTGTGTACTGTTTCTTTTATTTTGCATGCCACTTTGGGAGGAGTCCACCCTTAAAGGCAGCCTAAAAATAATTTTACATGCATACACCCTGAAATATAGTCTGTTATCATGGGCTGCAAAACAAGTGAATTCATGGCACAGATTTTAAATCAAATGTGGGGGGAAAAACCACTCAAAGAAGTGAGCTAAACCACACCACACTTGAAGTCACAATAGGGTACAGTCAAAGAATCAAACCATACAAGGAAAAAAAAATTATATATTTTCCAGATAGGGAATAGGGAAGGTATGGCTTGATCAATGTGAATCATCTTACAGACTGAGAAGCATCACTCTCTTCCCCCTCTCCGAGAGACACCCCCTTTCCAGCTTGTGCAAGTGGATGATGGCCACTTTTTGTTTGCTAAACGATCGACAAGCCTATGTAGTCAAATAAAAAATGCTACGTTTTCCAGCACTTCCTTCTCCCCTTGGACAAGTGCTACAATATTTGCCAGTAGATGACTTCCCATTTCTTAAAATGGGGATTTTGAAGTCCCATAACTTCAGGTATACATAATGGATTTTTGGCAGACTAGCTAAAGACACACCCCTCCAATATGCAATCTAATCTAGCAAGCATGGCATATATATGAAGGTATTGTTTGGATGGGCATAAACATAGTCTGAAATACAAAACCTGTCCTTTAAACTCTTAGAACTCAACCATTCATCATATGTTTTTGAAATTTTGAAGGATTATATCCTATACCATGTAGATTCTCCAGGCCAGATTTCAGACTGATAAAACAAATAATCTTGATTTTATGACAAATTTGAATTTTCAGGTGTTATACAATGGTAGACCACTGAAAAATCCATGCAACGGAACTCTACAGCCAATTTTGTAGCTGTGTAATATTCTATTCTAGGTAAACAGGAAGTCTCGCATCTTTCTGAGGAGCAGTGTAAGGAGGTACCATGTTTTTACTTGGAGTGCAATGGCAAATGTGTCCCAAGACAGAGGGAAACACTGAAGAGTATTTATTTATTTATTTCTTATTAACATTTATATACCACCTTATTTGCTAAAAAGCCATCAGGGCAGTTAACTATTTAAAACAATACAATCTTAACACAATAAAAAAATTTAAACCCATGAAACATTAAAAACACATAATTTAAAAGGTGAAATTAAAAAGATGCATCTTCACACCTCATACTAGTACTAGTTCCTGATGAAAACATGTCACATACACACATTATCCTAGACAAGAAATTTCACAAAGATAAAACAGAGTGGACATTTTCAATGTTTCAAAATCCACTCTTCAAATACATTCCACCTATAGGATCCATTAAGGGAGAATGCTACTCACAAATGGAAAAGTAGAAGTTAGCAAAAGAAGAAGTCAGCTGGAAAGCTAACCAGAGAGTATGACCCACTGTTAGATTTTTTTAAATTTTTGCCCCCTAACAAACTGCACTGAATACAGACTTTCCCTCCTTTACATAGTGTTATATTTTGTTACTCCAAAAACCTTCCTTGGACTGCTTTGCAGAAAGTCGGGCCCAGTTTGTTGCCCTTTCAAAATTATTTCTCATCCCCCACCACCCACCCCAGGACACCCCTTCTCCACGCAAATGCATTCACACCAACATCAAAGCTTCTTCTGAAAGGATGTACTGGAGAACAAAAGTAACAACTTTATTGGAGAGTGTCCCCTGCAAGCATGCACGCGCACACACATACACACACTCCATTTCTATCGCAATCTCTCCCCCCGCCCCCATTTTTGGTAGTGTGGAAAAAATTGATTAAGCTTTGTAGTCAACATAGTGCTTCAGGCCTCATTCTCTTGGCTGAGATTTCTTCAGCTGTCAAGGCAGGAGCAGTGGTGGGGGAGATACTTGTCCCTTTTACCAGCATTGTTGGAGCAGCCTGCTATACTAAGGGGCTGGGGAGAGGTGGGGGTTAGAGCCCGGCAGATGCCTTTTTTGTCAAAGACAAAAGACCCCCAGCCATCCTCTCCACTTTTCATCACTTTCATCCAGGCCGGATCAAAGCACTGTTCTACATATGAAAGGGACCTGGCATTATGCGCCTCAAATTAGCCTATCGCCACCCCGCTAGCCTCTGAGGCCTCTCAACA
Source organism: Heloderma suspectum (assembly GCF_057233095.1). Lineage (NCBI taxonomy): Eukaryota > Metazoa > Chordata > Lepidosauria > Squamata > Helodermatidae > Heloderma > Heloderma suspectum. The sequence goes on from NC_139459.1 coordinate 133,825,861, forward strand.
AAAGCTCCCACATCTGTTCGATCCGTTTGCCTCATCTTCTCCCTCTCTTTCTGTGTGCGTGTGCCCTTGTTCTCGGTTTGGAGAACCATTCAGCTCCTTGAATTATAGTTTATGGAGAACATCTTCTTTGCCTGAGGAGAACCAGTCGGCTGTTTTTAATTGTCTCCAGGCATAGTTTTGACCTGCCACACTCACTCAAGCCACTCACGCTGTGGATACTTGCACCATTGACCGTTTCTCCACTCCCCCTCTTCACCTGACGCAGGAGACCCAGGCTCTGTGTGCTGCAAGCAGAGACTGCTGGCCTGAATCAAAGCGATCCTTGAATCAAAGGCAGCATGGCTATGAAAGTCAATAATCCTCTTTTGTCATGATAATGGCTCATGCCGAGTGCTGAGAAGAAAAGCGGGACTCTTCGCTTAGATGCTGCGCGCTTCCTTAGATGTGCTATGCCTGCCTCTCAGCTGCTTTTGAAGCCCCTCTCAAAGCCTATAACCTGAACTTTCTTCATGATGGCAAGAGACCCTGTGAGAAGCACCCTCAACATGAATACACAAAAAGGGCTGGGCAAGACTTCAGAGTAGATCCATATTTTATACAACAATTGTTTACCATTGGTATGAGATTTACACCAGCATTTATAGTGCGTGATATCCTAATTCTATGTTCAGTATATTTACTGAATCTTATTTTCCCACTGACGTCCTGTTAAATAGTTGCTTAAGAGTTTCTCATATCTGGTCTAAAACTGGACTCGGACAGCACCTCACTTCACATGGAAAATACAATTGCTGGAGATACATGGGTGTTTCCCACAGTAATCACATAAATCTGGAGTTTCCCACAATAACCACACAAATGACAAACACACATTCTTAAACACCCACTGTAAGTATGTGCTCTTGGGAGCCCTGATTGAACCAGATCTCTTTGAGGTTGCTTGACTGTTATTCACCCTTGACATATTTCCTGCAGGAAACACTCATGTGCCCAAATCGAGTATGACTGATGCGTAAGATGCGGATCCACTCTTACCTAGAAAGTAGTGGTCATACAAATATACCACAAATCTTGCAAACCAACCCCTGTACTAAAGCTGCATCAAAAGCATCAGGTACAAAACAAACATGATGGGTTTTTGGTGCTTAAAAGTCATGTTCTATATTTAATAGTAATTATTTCCAGCTGGTAGCAAGATTCTCTTGCATTCAGTCTGTACTTCTGAGAAAGTAGGCCTGTTTGTTTATTATATTTGACATCCACCCAATAACAAACGTTCTCTAGATGGAGTATAAAAACTAGCAAAATAAAATATAATACAAATCCACAAAAGCTAAAAGAATAAAATATGATACAAAACAACAAACTGCAAAGGGATAAATATAAAATATGTCAGCCATAAAATCTACAAAAAACTAAACTGTAAAATGCCTGGGATCTTTAAGTGCTTGGCACTGAAAACTTAACAACACAGGGGACTAGGCAAACCTCCTTGGAGAGGGTATTCCATAAATGGGGGGGCCACAACTGAGGAAACCCTCTCTCTTGTAGAAACCTGCCTAACTTTCTTTGGTGAGGGGAACTGGAGGAGGGCTTCTGAAGATGACCTAAGGGTTTGAGCAAGTACATACAGGAGGAAACATTCCTTTATATACTCTGATCCCAATCTATTTAAAGCTTTAAAGGTCAACACGATCACTTTATATTGGGCTTGGAAACAGACTGGAAGCCAGTGTAGTTGATGAAGCACTGGCACCACATGATCACATTAGTTTGTAGTAATGATGGTCCAAACATACCCCAGGTGAATTAGTTATTTTCTCAGATAACAATGAACTCACACAGGTAAGCTTGAATGAGAGTTCTCCCTTAGAACAAACTCTTGTTCCACGTAAGCGAGCTGCTGCACATGTACAATATCCAAGTGCATCTTGGGAGATGTAGCTTGGAAATACATCATGACATCATGCATCACCACATTATCTACCCCCTTCCTAACTAGCTGTTTTCATGTGGCCTGCCTATGTGATGTGATGTTTACTTGCCATCTCTGATTGCTGGTATATGGAGGAGAGAATGTGGACCTACAAAGTCCTCCTCCTTCTCATGGAGCCAGAGCTGCAAAGACACTGAGGGAAGCAGTGATAGGTGCACTGGATCATTCAAGGGTTAAATCAACCAACTCACTGTATGTGCAGAAATTGCACTGTTTACAGACTGTGCATGCTCAGAAGCTCATGATCAATTCTGAACTTAATAGCAAATTAAAAAAACATCAGTCAAGGCTCATTAAAACGGTGAGCATTATGAACAGGCAAAGTTTGACCAACAAGCCAACCAATTACAAAGTTTGGCAGCATCAATAGTTAATAGCCTAGCAGCTTTATTTTGAACTAACTGAAGTTTCTGAGCAGTCTTCAAAACGTAGTCCCACAGACAACGCATTGCAGTAATCCAATAATGCATTGTTTTGAAATTGCTTTCCAAAAATATGTCTAAATACACAAATTAAGCACAAAAAACACACCTCAGCTTCAGCATACATACAAGCACAGAGCTACAGGTAGGTTGTTTTGCTGTGTTTATTTCATTTTAACACTCCTTTTGGTCCTAAAATTGGGCCCCCAAATCAGCTTATAAAAGTTCCAGTGAAAATAAAATTTAATTTAAAAAGTTAAGTGTTCTGATCTTAGCCTTACAACTATTCATACACTAAGCAAAAAGAAGCTCTTATTGAAGCAACTTCTTAATAAAAACATTGCTTTCTAGAAGAAGAGTTTTGTAAAGTTCGAAAGCTTCTGCTTCTAAAGCCCTATGTTCACTTGCTCGCATGTAGGGCTAAAATGTGAGGGGGATGTGGGTGCACATGTAAGCCTTGCTCCCAGTGTCCCTGCGAGCTCAGTACACAGTTAGATCTCTACACTTTACCCCTACATGCACGCAGGTGAATGCCTGCACAGGTCTAAAGCTTGCTGAGTAATTGGGAAGAGAATTCCTGAATGTTGCTTTCAATGCAATCCCAAAACCCAATGCAAATAATCCAGAACCTTGTATCTGGAACAGATTTTACATCTCTAAAAGTTTCTGGATAAGGGCTAACTTTGGGTGTTTGTGGCATACTACCGTATACCACAATGACTTGGTTGGAAATTAGGGATGGGGTAAAACTCTGAAAGGGTGAATTTAAAATGCAACCGCTTCCCAAAAATAAATAGGCTGGCCCCATTTTAAGTCAGGTCCATCCCTCTTCAAGACCAATTTGAAATGCAGCATGCACCCCACCTCCAGTGTTCTCCTCTTCCTCCCAGCCAGGTTCCCCCTTCCACAAGAAAATAAAAGCTCTACCTGGGGGAAGGCAGCAGAGGGCTCCCTTCCTGGCAAGACTCTTTTTGGCTGCAAACGACATGCAGAAGATCATTTCCTGCCAGAAATCATGGGACTGGTAGTCAACTAAACATTACCAAGAACTAGAGTCTGCCACCAAAACCATTGGTCCTTTGTTTAGTTCCATCTCCTCTCTCCTTTGTAATGTTTACAGAATAATGAAATGTGGGATGTGTGGCCTTCACATTGTGTACTTCTCTGCCTCTATTCAACATCAGTGGTGGCCACAGAGGGAGGAGAAACACAGCACATGAGGACATCACACATTTCATTACCATACATGACAAGGAAGAAGAGGTGGAACTGCACACAGGACTACGATGGTTGTTAACAATTAGTTCTGCCTACAGAACTTCTTGTAAATTCACTCTGTTTACTGACCCATCTCCACTGGAAGATACCTGTGTTAACAGGCAAAATGCTCCTATTAGAACTGGGGTACAGAACCTCAAGCCTAGGATCCAAATCTGGCCTTCCAAGGTTCCCTAGAAGGCTCCAGCTCCTCCCCCCCAACCACCTATTGTTTGGTGGTTTCCCATTTGGGGGCAGATTTTTCCCCATTCCAAAAGCTTGAAATGCCTCTCCTAAGGATTTGTTACTGGCAGTAAGAGCTTTAAGCTAAAATATGATGGTATTTTTGGCCCCACTCCTTTTGCTATCAGCCCACCACTGGAATGAGGTCCCCAAGAGCGTCTCTGAAAGTGAATTCAGCCCTTGGTCTGAAAGAGGTTCAACACACCAGTTGAACATAAAAGCAAGCTTTCCTGGTCATAATTACAATGGGTGGTATGCATGGAAGGAGGGCCCTTTAATGAAAAGACCAATAGGAGTGTTGCAAAGTGCCTCTGCATGCAGAGTGCTGCATTTCCCATAGGGGCCCTTTGAGTGGAGGCCAGGCCACCCAGCATGTGGGGAGATGAGCTGGTTGTGCCCTCCGCTACAAAATTGTTCCCAAGTACAGCACGTAACTTTCCCTACAGGATCAAATGGCAGCCTTCTGTTTACATAGGAGAGAGTCAAGAAGGGGCTAACCTGCCCCAATGACCCCAGCACCTGGGCTGAAAGGCAGGTTTTGTTCCTTCTCAACTGCATTCCAGATTGCAGCCTGTCCCCTAAAAAAACAAAACAAAGCAGTGACAGCCTTCTGCATAGCTCCAACTTGGGTTTTGTTTCTTGTTGTGACAGTATCTTGAGAACTCACTATATACAAATTGAACTTGAACAATGTCCTAAATCTCAGCCTTTATTCTGTAAATATTAAAAGTTTCCTCCAATCCTCTGGTGTCTCACCTGTTCTCCATGAGGTTTCAAAATGGATGACTAGTGGTTCCGCTGTATCCTGTGCTAGTTCCTTTAGAATCCTTGGGGGGGTGTCATCTGGTCCTGCTGATTTAGAAATATTTAATTTTACTAAGTATTTTTCACCTCTGTTTTCCTGCCTAGCCAACATGAATGATAATTCAATGGTCTACATCTCACAGGAACCCACAATTTTTTTTGCAAATCTGAATGCTAAAAAAAAAATATGTAACTTTCTAACTGACTGTGGAGCTTTAGCACATGTAAGTAGAAGCAATAGTATTCCCTGTTTTATGTTGTTCCCACTGGTGAGAACTGACAAATCTATGCAGATGAAGTCACATGATACAGTTTTTCCTGAACTGTACCACTTCAGTCAGCAGGGATGGGGGTTGCATATTTGAATGCTCCCCCATGGAACAAAAGCTCCCCATACAATAAACTAGAAGGAAAACACTAGCCCCAAACTCTTCTCCTTGATCTACTAGCTTTCTAGGCATAGGCAGGTGGAAGTGGCACATTAAAAACATGCAATCTCCCACCTAAACCTGAATGGCATCATCTAGGGGAGGACAGGGTGGGAGAGAGCGAAACAGCATATGATTACGCTGCATGTGTTGATTAGCTGTAAGTAGTAGCAGTTTTTGTTATTGTACGAATAGGTTTATAATGCTATAAATAGCGCCTCAGGCGGACCCAAACTGGAATATAAATAAAGTTGTTCATCTTAAAAACAAGAAGAAAAAGAAGCCAGCTTCCATGACCTGGTGCAGTACAACAGTGATTTATTTATTTTATTTTTTTATTTAAAAGGTTTCTATACCATTCTTCAGAAAAGCTTCTAGGGCAACTTGTATGGAGATCCCCCATGCTTCCCCCAACTTTAGACACCTCCTTTGTTTGTTTTTTAGGACAACACTGTACTTTACAAAGAACAAGGGGCTCGCACTGAAAATGGCAATCCCATGTCAAATTTTCCCCGCCCTTCCATAATATCTAGTGCAACACCCCACGGCCTGAGGCCACTACGATGTGCATTTTGCTGCCTCTGTCCCACATTATTGGCTGCCATTGGAGGGAGGGAGAAAACGCACATTGCAATGATGTCAGGACATCTAGGGTAACTTGACCTAGAGACATGGCAGAGGGGGGCTCAATGCTGGGCTGGAATTTTTGGTGGCAGACCAGATCCTTTGTAGCATGTCACTCTGACCTTGTTAGGAAAATGTCCTTACTTCAAAGTGTTGAAGCGCCATAAAATAAATGCTGCTGGTCCCACCAAGTTCCACAGAGTAGAAACTTCACCTATAAATGTTCAGTCTTTTTCCTGTCAGGCTTCTTGTGGGATGTTCATAAATAGTAGAAAACAAAATTAAAATGTGCCCTTGAGTCAATTTTGATTCACAGCAGTAGTGCCCAGGGCAGCTACTAACGAAGTTACTATGCCTGGTAAATGGCAGACATTGTGAGGGGGCCGTCAGAATGCCCTCAGCCATGGCACCTGCAGGCACTTAACATCCTCTCAGTCTGGAGAGGCTCTGCTCACAATTACTACAAATAAATCCAGCATTAGTAATTGCAAGAAAAGTAACCTTGACTTAATCACACCCTCATTTAAAATGGAGTAAAGAAATAGCTCAAGGACATTAGCGCCAAGCCCACTTCAAAGCATTCACCAGCAAATCAGCTGATGCGTAGGCATCTCTCTTGCCTTATGCTGATGTAAACATGCATCTTTTCCTAGTAATCTCCTTATAGTGTCAATCACTTCTCCAGTTTCCAACACAGTTTGATTCCTACATCTGCCATTTCTTCCTCTGAAAGAAAAGGGGAAAGGAAACTTCGAATGGCAGATTACAAAAGAGACCCTTACCCAAACCACTAACCAGCAAAATCAAAAACCTATTGCATGAATAAATGCTTCTGAATAATGGAAATAAGCAAGGGAAACCAAAAGCATTTGAGATTTTATTTCAAAACAAGGCTGCTAAAGTTCTCAAGGAATTGTCCATAACCATCAATTGGCCTTTCACAAACATCTGTTTACCTGAGAACTAAACAAAAATCAATCTTCAGTATAGAATTAAGTGGTGGTGTTTTTTTTTAAAAAAAGGAATGACAACACTACTGGTGATTTTGGGGGAAATGATCTGTTAAGCACACATGGGTGAAAACATACCTACAGTGCTACCTATGTGACTTTTCCAGAAAAAATATATACTGAAGTAGAACTGATTTATTAAAAAATATATATCCCGCCTATTTTAGATAAACTATACGGGTCAATGAAAATAACACGCTTAACCTTTGGGAGCACAATTTGCACTGGTGAAGACAGGGTCAGTGGGGGGAGGGTGATAGAAAATGTATAGTTCTGTAACCCATTCCTGAACTCTTACCACAGTCAAGAAAAATCAACAAATACCTGCATCACTGGCCCTAGGCTGCTTACAATTATGTTTAAAATAAGGTAAAGAGCAATTGCAGTACAATCTGAATCTTTGATTTCTATCAGTTTCTCTTCCCTGGACAAATCTTCACAGAATACCAATTCTAACACAACTTCGCTCTATTCTGACACTTCTATAAAATCACACCAAAAAGTTGTCCCAAGCGTGATGTCACCAGAAGTTCATTTACAAAGAACGATGTTTACAATGAGTGTCCCTCTAATACACAGGACTGACTTCTTCAAACAAACTCTTCTATTCAGTTCAGCCCTCTTGCTGTTAATCTTATCACCAATGGATTAGATTAGTGAATGTTGTAAAACCATGCGAGGCAATCTTCTGAGCCTTACAGGGATTCCACATTTGTTTAGATTAGCCAGAATCATTGACGTTAGGTCACACATTAGCTAATATCTTTTAGCCAACTTCAACCATTTCTCTGCATCTAACTCCCAATTAGTTTGTGCTGGGCAACAAGTCTCATTGACTCCACCATCTGAACTAAGAACACATTTCAGATTCTCTGCAACATGCAAGCGTTTGGTGGCAGAAGCGTGGACTTTCCCAATAGACTAAGCAATGGGAAAAAAATTCCTCGAGTGTAAGAAGGGTGGGAAAAGCACTGACCGTAAAGCTGTAGTCACACAGATAAGCCACAAAGAGAACAGTGGTTTCACTTTCAGATTTCAAAATTAGTGTAGTCCAACACAGTGTTTTGCACAGATTGGCTTCTACACTAGCTCATCCCAGCGTGTAGTAACTAACAGGTGTTTTCCAGTCAGTAATTTCACTTCATAATACAGACAAAGCATTCAGATCATGATTACGGATCAGCAGAGCTTCCATGATATACTGCAGGTGTCACTGTAGGCATGGAAATCCTAGTCTTCCTTGTGCACACACACTCCGGGTGAATCCTACCCTGGTTTTTGTAGGTGATGTTTACAGGCAAATTAGTTGCCTCTTTTGTGATTAAGTAGATTGGAATGTTGTACTTTAAATATTATTCCAGGGACACCCTAGGCCCCCCAATCAGGCCTCATCCCCATTTATAAACTGTACAAGCAAGGCTGGAACAAGATGGCAAGCAAGGGGTTGCAGAGCCAAGAATGGGAGGGACAAGAGAAACATCTCTCTCCTAAATAAAATTTTAACCACATTGTGCACTCGCTAATACATATTATTGCAGAAATTATCCAGGAGAACCTCCTGCCATGTTGTTTTACACAAAGGCATTCAGGCTATCAACTAAACATTCTTTAAAGAATTGACTAATCATCTGCTTTTCAACCATTTCATTAAAATTAACTTCATATTACCAAAACCTCACCAAAGGAGGAGCCTTTTTTGTTTTTACATATTGAAGGAGATAAAACATTAGAGAAATTATAATTCATCTTTTTCATTCCCCTCTTACACTCAGTACACCAGAACCAATATAGCCTTAATTTGCGACCTTGGTTAGAATTTGCCCTTCCAGACTTAAACTTGGTTTTAATCAAGTAATCCAGTTTAGCTGAGCTTACAGCCCTAAAAATATGAAATCCCACAATACAAATACAAACAAGCCATAACCCTGTGCAGGTGTTCAGCCAAACTTGCAACAACACAAGCCGTAGGGGGCATGGGGCTACGGACCCCAATGTCCTCCCACCATGTGTTGACACACTATCTCTACTCCTTTCATGCATCCGTGCGAAGATCTGAAGGGAGATTCTAAACACGTTCAGCTGAATGTGCTTAGAAGCCTCCCTGCAAACAGGGACCCTGCATTACCAGAGTTCCCAACAGTGGGGAAACTTCTAAGCACGTCGAGACAAATGTACTTAGAACGTGTGAAAGCTTCTGGTGGCAATGGAGATGTTGAGGGCAAGGCTTATACGCATGGCCCTGCTGCCCTCTTCACACATACACAACAAACGCCTTAAGAGAACTGATGTTGTCCACATACCTGCCTATTTCAGCGAGCTTCCATGAAACAGGAGGAAATTACTTGAAACCACAGTGCATGCAGGAAACACACGAGGAGTCAGAGGACCAGAACAAAAAGGCATGTTTGCAATTTGGGTGCATTGCGTATGCTTGGGGCCTCCCACAGATTTATGCGAACCGAGAACTACCGGAAGTACAAGCGGGGTTTCGAAGAGGCAGAGGAACTAGAGATCAAATTGCCAACGTTCGCTGGATCATGGAGAAAGCAAGAGAATTCCAGAAAAACATCTATTTCTGCTTCATTGACTACACTAAAGCCTTTGATTGTGTGGATCACAACAAAATGTGGCAAATTCTGAAAGTGATGGGAGTACCAGACCACCTCACCTGTCTCCTGAGAAACCTGTACGAGGGTCAAGAAGCAACAGTAAGAACCGGGCATGGAACAACCGAGTGGTTCAAAACTGGGAAAGGAGTACGACAAGGCTGCATATTGTCACCCTGCTTATTTAACTTATATGCAGAGTACATCATGAGAAATGCCGGGTTGGATGAATCACAGGTCGGAATTAAGATTGCTGGGAGAATTATCAACAACCTCCGATATGCAGACGATACCACCCTAATGGCAGAAAGCGAAGAGGATCTCAAGAGCTTCTTGTTGAGGGTGAAAGAGGAGAGTGCAAAAGCTGGTTTGAAACTCCACATTAAAAAAACGAAGATCATGGCATCTGGCCCCATCACTTCCTGGCATATAGAAGGGGAAGAAATGGAAGCAGTGACAGATTTTACTTTCTTCGGCTCCAAGATCACCGCAGACGGTGACTGTAGCCATGAAATTAAAAGACGCTTGCTCCTTGGGAGGAAAGCTATGGCAAACCTAGACAGCATAGTAAGAAGAAGAGACATCACCCTGCCGACAAAGGTCCGTATAATCAAAGCTATGGTTTTCCCAGTAGTAATGTATGGCTGTGAGAGCTGGACTATAAGGAAGGCTGAGCGCCGAAGAATTGATGCCTTCGAACTGTGGTGCTGGAGAAGATGCTTACAAGTCCCCTGGACTGCAAGGAGGTCAAATCAGTCCATCCTAAAGGAAATCAACCCTGAGTGCTCATTGGAAGGACAGATACTGAAGCTGAAGCTCAACTATTTTGGCCACCTAATGCGAAGAGAAAACTCCCTGGAAAAGACCCTGATGCTGGGAAAGATTGAAGGCAAAAAGAGAAGGGGACAGCAGAGGTTGAGATGGCTAGATAGCATCACCGATGCAATGAATATGAACTTGAGCACACTCCGGGAGAGAGCGCAGGACAGGAAGGCCTGGCGTGCTATGGTCCATGGGGTCACGAAGAGTCGGACACGACTGAACGACTGAACAACAACAACAACAAATGGTTGCCAACCTTCAACCCATTAGTGGAGTAACCACTAGTGGAGTACCACCCACTAGTGGAGTACAGCAGACAAAAAATTCTGTCACTGAGAAGCTTATCATGACGAAGGACAATAACGGGTATCAGTTTATTTTAATTATTAAATACAGAGTTGAAAAAACAGGTCACCAACTGTCATTATAGCCCTTATCTCCTTGAAAGAAATTCAAGACTGTGTCTGACAAAGACACTACTATTTTAAGGTCGCCCATGTTTAGTTGGTGGGGGGGCATTGATGGCTTTCTATTTGCTGCTGCTCTATGCTAACTTCAGTTTTTTCTCCAACACTTCTCTCTCTCTCTCTTTTTTTTTTAAACAGAAGGCAGGACTGACTGAAAAGTATTCAGTTATACAAATCCAGCTTCCAGAGCTAGGAGGAGCCCTTGTCTCCTATAATGGCCCCCTCCTACAGTGAAAGGTTCATGAGGGCCCTGGAAAGCTTAACCTGAATGTGGGCAGTTTATGGTCGCCATCTTGGTTTCTGACAATGCTGTGTGTGTGTGTGTGTGTGTGTGTGTGTAGAAATGGCCGCCACTACAAAAACTATGATTGCTCCCAGTGGGGCAGGCCCTGTCAGGTACCTGCCCAAGAATGCCATGTGTTGATGCCAGGCTTGCTGTCTTTATAGATAAATAAAGGCCAGCTCTGTTATTACAATTTTTCTGTTTGATGATGGACAGCACTCTTAAAGACAGAAACAGTCAATAAAAATTTAGGACTGAGTGGTTAACTCTGCCTGGAGTGCCGCCGCGCCCCCCCCCCCCACCAGTGTTGGTTCACATTTCTTCGAATGGTAAGTTTCAAATAGGATTTATAGGTGAGATTTATCTGATTTGCCACCTGTCCATAATTTTTATGGGCAGCTCATAAGAACATAAGAAGGGCACCGCTAGATCAGACTAAGAGTCCATGTAAACCAATATTCTGCTTCCCACAGCAGCAAAGCAGATGCCTCTGGAAAGCCTAATGCAGGGCATGAAGGCAATAGTTCTCTCTCTCCCCATTGCTCCCCAGTTCATATGTCAGAGCTCTTGAAACGGGGATGGAGTTTCTCTCGTTCTTTTCTTTGCAAAGGTAGAATTATGTGTTCAAACTCATTTTAAATCAGACTTGCTATCAATTTCAGAAGTATGGATTTGAGAAAGAAGAGCTCCTGGAGGCAACACATCAAATCCTATGATGTATTACATATAATCCATAGTGTCATTTTATTCACCGAATACTGCCAGTGGCATAGTAGAGGGAAATGCAGAATATCATGTTGGCATGACATAAGTTCTACTAGATGATACTGAGGAGAGGGAGAGCAAAACACACAGCTGCCATTTTTAGAAGCAGCCACGTGCTTAGAATAATGTCTAATTCTGGTCTTACCTACTCCAAAGGACTCTGAATTGCTATCTATTATGCAAACAAAATCCTGTATTACACACTAATTGTTGTTGTTTATTCGTTCAGTCGCTTCCGACTCTTCGTGACTTCATGGACCAGCCCACGCCAGAGCTTCCTGTTGGCCGTCGCCACCCCCAGCTCCCCCAAGGTCAAGTCCGTCACCTCCAGAATATCATCCATCCATCTTGCCCTTGGTCGGCCCCTCTTCCTTTTGCCTTCCACTTTCCCTAGCATCAGCATCTTCTCCAGGGTCTCCTGTCTTCTCATTATGTGGCCAACATACTTCAGTTTTGCCTTTAATATCATGCCTTCAAGTGAGCAGTCTGGCTTTATTTCCTGGAGGATGGACTGGTTTGATCTTCTTGCAGTCCAAGGCACTCTCAGAATTTTCCTCCAACACCACAGTTCAAAAGCACTTATCTTCCTTCGCTCAGCCTTCCTTATGGTCCAGCTCTCGCAGCTATAGGTTACTACGGGGAATACCATTGCTTTCACTATGCGGACCTTTGTTGTCAGTGTGATGTCTCTGCTCTTAACTATTTGATCAAGATTTGTCATTGCTCTCCTCCCACGAAGTAAACATCTTCTGATTTTCTGGCTGCAGTCAGCATCTGCAGTAATCTTTGTGCCTAGAAAGACAAAGTCTGTCACTGCCTCCACATTTTCTCCCTCTGTTTGCCAGTTATCAATCAAGCTGGTTGCCACAATCTTGGGTTTTTTAAGGTTTAACTGCAACCCAGCTTTTGCACTTTCTTCTTTCACCTTCGTCATAAGTCTCCTCAGCTCCTCCTCGCTTTCAGCCATCAAAGTGGTATCATCTGCATATCGGAGATTGTTAATGTTTCTTCCAGCGATTTTAACTCCAGCCTTGGATTCATCAAGCCCAGCACGTCGCATGATGTGTTCTGCGTACAGGTTGAATAGGTAGGGTGAGAGTATACAACCCTGCCATACTCCTTTCCCAATCTTAAACAAGTCCGTTGTTCTGTGGTCTGTTCTTATCGTTGCTACTTGGTCATTATACAGATTCCTCAGGAGGTGGACAAGATGACTTGGTATCCCCATACCAACAAGAACTTGCCACAATTTGTTTGTGTATGATCCACACAGTCAAAGGCTTTAGACTAGTCAAAACAGAAATACATGTTTTTCTGAAACTCCCTGGCTTTCTCCATTATCCAGCAGATATTGGCAATTTGGTCTCTAGTTCCTCTGCCTTTTCTAAACCCAGCTTGTACATCTGGCAATTCTCGTTCCATGAATTGCTAGAGTCTACCTCGCAAGATCTTGAGCATTGCCTTACTGGCATGTGAAATAAGTGCCACTCTTCAATAGTTTGAACATTCTTTAGTGTTTCCCTTTTTTGGTATGGGGATATAAGTTGATTTTTTCCAATCTGCTGGCCATTCTTGTGTTTTCCAAATTTGCTGGCATATGGCATGCATCACCTTGACAGCATCATCTTGCAAGATTTTAAACAGTTCAGCTGGGATACCATCGTCTCCTGCTGCCTTGTTATTAGCAATTAGGGATGTACGAATCCCTTACCTGGCTCCGCACAGGGGCATCCGCGGTGGGGATGAGGCGCTCTGTCCCTCCCCCCGGAAACCTCCCAGGCCGGCTCTGCTGCGGCTTTGTGGAGCCGCCAGCCAGGGCCGTCCGCAGCCGGCGTTCCGGCTGCGGCCGGGCTGCTGCGGCTGCAAATGGCGGCCGTCGTAGCGGCTGCCATTTGTGTCCTGCCAGGCTGCCGTAATAGGCTATGTAAGTATTTGTGGCTGCAGATTTGCGGCCGCAGCAGCCAACCAAGAGACCAGCTGCCGCCGGAGCCACTGCCTCTGCCCCAGGGGGATTACGCAGGGTGGCGGGGGTGGGAGGCCGTTCCGCCACGGGTTTCGGGGGGCCGAATGCCAGTGCATTCGGCCTCACTGAAATCCGTGGTGGAATTCTCCCCCATTCTTATTAGCAATGCTTCTTAAGGCCCATTCAACCTCACTCTTCAGGATGTCTGGCTCTCTCTCACTGATCACACTGTCAAATCTATCCCCGATATTATTATCCTTCCTATACAGATCTTCTGTATATTCTTGCCACCTTTTCTTGATCTCTTCTTCTTCTGTTAGGTCCTTGCCATCTTTGTTTTTGATCATACCCATTTTTGCCTGGAATTTACCTCCGATGTTTCTAATTTTCTGGAAGAGGTCTCTTGTACATGGTTTAAAAGCTGAAATAGATACGATGGCAGCCATGGTAAATTATTGCCCTGTAAGCATTCTGTGCATGCTTAAATTTAAAATTTACTGACCATGTGTAATGGCAAATTCCTGGCATTATCACACCAATGATCAGCAGCCTAGGCAGGAGCACTGCTCGTGTGCCATCACTTCATGCAAATGAGCCAGAGCACATAAGGCATCATGGAAGACATTTATCAGACGATACCCCAGTTCCAGTAAACATAACCTGAAAGTGTGTCTTCCAGAGTTCTGCTATAATAGGACAGCAAACATGCCCAAGAAATCCCTCAGAAACCCAGAAATCACTTCCCAGAAAGTAAGCATTAATTCAGCAGCAGAGGCATTTATAAGAGTTCTCCACTGTTCTAAATGGGCCTTATGTTTCTCCTGTAGTAGTTTTTATACATATACAGTTCCTGAGGGAGTACCTTTTAGTTACTTGATCTATACCTATGATGCATTGTTTGCAATTGTTTCTTAGCTAGGACACACTCCTTATCAAAACCATTTACTTTTGACAGGAAACCAGTTGAATTCATCAGTCTCCTGGACAGACCGTCCTAATCAGTCCTCCATCCCTGCAGAGGCTCAGAGATCCAACAAGTCTAAACCTATCCCATAGTGATCTGTCCATGGCAACAAAACTTCTTAAAGCTTTGCCACAATATCCCACCCAGCAACAAAAAAAAACCCCAGTCAGATCACATGTGTCCCTTGAAATGAGTGGGGCCAGAAACCACTAGGGACAAATCCATGGTTGCCATGGAATCCTAAGCCATTTCCGACACAGCAGTCTTGGTATGAATGTTAACGCTTCCAACATCACAAGCCTGGGAGACTGCAATATCACTGCCGAGACCCTCCCTGCTAGCTCAAGACTGAAGTCAGCTGGGCAGCAGAGTGAAGGGTACACCAATAGAATCTCTATTCTATTCCAGGCACTGATTTTCAGGAATAAAACCAAAAGACTGCTGGATAGGCACCTGGTCAGGATGATGTAATTATGATAGGCGGCTGCAACTCCACCTCCACACCTGTCAGATCTTGCCTGCACAAGGAAACCGGATGAGCAAAGCTGGGAGAGATTCAGCTTCATCCAACCAGGCTGGCACTCTCATCAAGTCCTGAATGGATGCAGTTTTTCCATTCATCAACCTGACATTCAACAACGGCACTTTCAGGGGAACTATCACCAAGGCAATTCTGATCCTGCTGGCCTGGAAGGGGAGATAGTCAACATGAGGGGGGTCCCTTCCTCTGTAAAGATCTGGCCATCTCCCACCACCGTATCTCCCTCTGATCTCAATCCATAAAGTGGCTGTATCCCTATTTCCCATATCTTCAACCTCTCTGGGAACACTTCAGTCCCACAACAAATCCTATACAGCAAACTCAGGCAAGCACAGATGTTAAAATCATTATGTTAAAAGAAAAATCTGCAGTGCCACAGCTTCTCCCAAGATGACTTAGTGGTCAGCCTATAATGCCCTCAAGGTCTTCCACTTTGATGTTTCCCCTTAGATGGCAACCTGCCACCCTTCCTTGGCAGGCCAGAAAGAAATATCCATCTTCCAGTAAAACTAGGTTGTCATGGCCAGATATTAATGTCAATACTGGGGTATTCTAGGTGCCTTCTTTCTATGGCCACTTGCTCTTCTTGGTGGCTCTAGGCCTGACACAACAGTGCTATGGTTCATGAAGAGGCAAGATGTTGCAGCCACCTCCAAAGATGGTCTCTTCACTGCCACCAGCCTCCTTACTGCTTGGCAAATAATGATTAAGACGCTGAACTGCAGACTGGAAGGTTGGCAGGTCAGCAGTTCGAGACCCGAGAGCCATGTGATGGAGTGAGCTCCCGTCTTCAGTCCCAGCTTCTGCCAACCTAACAGTTCAAAAGCAAGAAATTGCAAGTAGATAAATAGGTACCACCTCGGCGGGAAAGGTAACAGCGTTCCGTGCACTTCGGTGTTCAGTCATGCCGGCCACATGACCACGGAAGCGTCTTCGGACAGCGCTGGCTCTTCGGCTTAGAAACGGGGATAAGCACCGCACCCTAGAGTTGGACACGACTGGTTGGGGACACCTTTACACCTTTACCTTTTTATACTCTCACCCAGGCCACTATCCCTGAATACCCTGCTTCATTCTCAAATATACGCACAACAAAACAGAAATACAGTTGGACTCATAAAGGCTGATCTAATAATACAGTCACAAATTCAGTCGAACCAGCCATATACAAACACACAATTGAAATGAAGTAAAATCTATCAAGTCAACAGGGAAACCCCTGAAATATAACCAGCCTTTGAAACAATTTACAAATCAAACAGTCTCAAATTCATTCCCATCTTAGAAGTCAACTTGATCCAATTAGAACTTCCAGACACTTTTGTTGCAACTACTTTATAGATTCATTATTTCAAACACATAGAATACAACCAAGCAAAACATGAAGGGAAGCCAGGAAACGACCTGTTTGTTGTTGTTGTTCAGTCGTTAAGTCATGTCCGACTCTTCGTGACCCATAAAGGACCTGTTACCTTGTTTAAATTATTTCTACACAATCAGCAAGGGTTTGACATCTATCCAGTTTCCAAAGAGCTTCCACTTGTTGCTTCAACTGCTGTTTGGATGCCTCAGACTTTGTCTGGAAGCCCTCCAACACCCCACTCAATAACATAAGCATCAGAACATGGCTTGAGGGCAGAGAACACTGCATGGCCTGAAACTGATATTGAGGTGTCAGACAAGTCTGCAAAAGTTTTATGACATGAAAGGAGCCAGTCAAGGTCTTTTATCCATGGCACTGGAGACCCACGTTGCTTGTCTACATTCTCTCTTTTCTTGCACTCATAGCACAAAGAATGCAGAAGGTCATTTTTGGATCGGGGTTGCAAGCATTTCAACCTACACCAAACAGCATTTTTTCAGGGCTGGTAAAAAACAAAACAAATATACAACCAGTAAAGGAAACATCAGTAACTGTTGCGAAGGAAAATAAACCAATACCGAACTCAAGAAACCCCAAAGCAATAGGTTAACTTGCAATGTTCTTGAGGGCCAGCTAGAGAATTGGTGGAAGACCCAAGTCTCCCTGCTCACCTAAAAAGCAGCAATTCACAGGGGGTGCTTAACCCTTCCCTGACCTGATTTTCACCACTCCCACCACAGCGGTAAGCAAGCCAGTCCATATGCAGCCTCTCCACATTGGACAGTTTTTCTTCATTAACTCTCTCTGATTACTGCACCAAAATGGCATTTTCAACTACCACAGGGAAGAATTTAAAGCATACATGATATCATAGTGGGCTTTTGAACAGCAACCCTTAAACGAGAGTGATTTATTTTCGCTGAAACCAAGTAAGGTTTGATGATTTTTCCATAAATGTCTAGATCTAGGAAATATACCGAAGATATAGCAAAAGACTAGAGCCTACGTAATTTTTCAGCCCATCCATCAGGGGTAAGCAAACTTTTTGGGCCGTGGGCACATTTGGCAATTTGTGAAATGGTCCTGGGTACCACCACAAAATGGCTGCCATGGGAAGAGTAGCAAAGGACAAGTAACCTGCCCAAAAGATTGCATACAAGGCAGAACTGTGGTCAGAGCCCTTTGAACCCAGTTTTCAGCACCATCAGAAATCTATTTCACAGCAATTGCAGCTGCCGGTAAGAAAATGTAATTTTTTGTAAAAAGTGGGAAGGGTGAGGCACCTTCGCAGGTGCCAAACAAAGTGTCTGGGTGCACTGATGCCCACAGGCACCCTGTTGCCTACCACTGCCAAACATCCTTATCTGACCTAGGTAGGTGCTGCCCATGATTATGGCCATACAAAGCTGTGAGCACAGCCCACAATACCGTTTCACTCTGTCATCTGAACCAGATCCGTAAAGGCTGCAATTTGGGGGAGGGGGGAGGAGAGAGGTAAAGGGAGTCAGCAACAACATGAGGGTCCTGCTTCAGGGTCCCAGGTGTAGGGAAAGCATCCGGAAAGCAACACACACCTTAAAAAAGAAGCATGTGTCCCACACAATAACCTGCAGAAAACCCAAGCTTGCATGCTTCCCCCCACGCCTACCTCATTGCTCAGCATCGCCATGAGGGGATTAGAACCTTGCCCTTCCACTTTAGATTAATCACAGTTCAGCAATACCTCCAAACTTTTAAAACGCTTGTTTGTTGGGCCAAGGTAAGGACATTGCGACAAGCACAGTTAGCATAAAACGGAAGCAAAGGTTCCAAATCCTTGCTCACAGCTGGGCGGGGCGGGGGGGGGAATGCACATGCCAAAGATTCGCTGACACTCATCCTCATAATGCTAAACCATGGCTTAGCATCATCTGCTAGCAGAATAGAAATTGCTAGCAGAACTGATTTCTCCTCCCCTCTGCAGCCTCCCATATTTGCTCCAGAAGGTTGGGGGATTCCTCCAGAGCAAATTTTAGGCATGTGCTGGGGGCTGCAGGGCAGAGGAGAGGATGAGAAATTGGCATTGTGCCAGTGGACTTCTGCTTGCGTGACTGTTGAGTCCAACCCTTCTTGCTGCATGTGAAGACAGCCACTGTCTCAGAGCAGCATTTATCAACATCTTATATATGTGCCATGCAGAGAGAATCAAAGTGCAGGTTACCCCTAGCCTATTTCAGAGATGGTTTTGGGAGTGTTCTGGACATGGGGTTGGAACTGCAACTGTATGTGGGAACTGTGCCCATTCTTCTTCTCACTCAGCTAGCACTTAGGAACTGCACCATTCCCTTCCTCCTGCACCTTCCAGATCCCATGCCACCTGCTCCCTTTTATTTCTCTCCCCCTCTTAGAATCAGACCTCTTCTCTCTTTGCCAGCAAACGAAGCCTGTACAGACCCAGCACAAAGGACAATTTGTTTTTCTATCCTATGGATGGGCTGGCCTGGGAAGGCCCTTAAGCGGAGAGCGATGTCTCTATCATTTATTCATATCTCTTTAATTTAAAGACTACAGAGAAGCTCTCTCAACAGTGTGAGAAACTCCTAATATGACAGAGAAACTGCTAGGTACTAAAGGATAAACACATTAGTTCTGGAAAGTCTCTAATAAGGTCCCATGTTCTTCTACTGTGCAAAACTAAGCACATTAGCATTCCAGCTGCCTTTGCTCCAAATAATAGCTTCTAAATCATTCACTGCCTCTTGATATTTTTTTTTTAAAGGATAGACATTTCTAGCGTGTAGGTTCAATCCATTATCTCCAGGCCTTTTAGGGCAAAAATGATTCAAGTCACCTCTCCAGAGTGGCACCAAGCCTAAGCCCTTTGAGCCATCACAGGATCTCAAGATGTCACAATGAGTAATCCCTGTGAACGTACCGGTGGGGGTGGGGGGACCAGAAAAAGAATCTCAAGTTTGACAAGCAGTTGTTTGTGATCACACGCCATGACCAATGGCAAACTGAGGGAGACAAGAGTGCCTTTATCAAGGAGCCCTGAGCAAGCTCATAATTACTGGAAGTTATGAAAACATTACACTCCAGCTAGCAGGAACTATGGGCCACTGTGCAGATGGCATGTCTTTACTAATCCAACCTGACAGCCTCCCCAACATGCTCAAAGCAGCCCTTTAAAGGATCCTAATGGTTCTGAAATCTTAGCAGCATTGGAAACTGCCTTCAGCGGCAGCATTGGCCTGTTGTTGAGTTGCAGCCACTGATTCACAATCTGTTCAAAACCTAGACGAACCTGCTCTACTCAACCATATTCAACACTGCAGTAGTAAACAAAAACAAGGACCAAGTTTTTGCAAGTCAGTTTTTTTTGCCCACTAACAATGCGTTTCAAATGCTACTTTGGGTAATTGACCCAGACTAAATTTGCTTGGAGTAGTGTCACGCAGATCTAAGTTTTAGGCACGTGCCAAATTTTAAGAAAAGTAGCCTATTTCAACTTGAATAATTATGACGCTAGTCTAGAGTACTGTTTTACAAGCTTCAAATGCAATGACCCAATTTCAGTTTCTAACTGGGGGGGGGGGGTCTTCATGACAATGGAATAAGCAGCAAATTGGAATATTATCCGGATTTTCAGGGAATAGTGGTTGAAAGGAACATTCTTCCAGGTTTGGGGGGGAGGGAGTAGAACTGAACATTATCAGACTGGCAGTGGCTACTCAACTGATGAGAGAGGCTTGTTTCCCGGCCCATGTCCAGGCTGCCCCCTGCTACTACACTATGAATGTAGAGCAACTAATAGGCTCTCTATGAGAGCGCCCCCCATTTTGCTACATTCCAGCATTCTGCTGCAGAGTTATTCCTCTCTCCCCTGTTCCCCAGTTGTGTGCACTTTTGCCTCAAGAAGTCAAAATCCACAGTTCCCGAGTGCAGCATCTGAAGGCTCCCCCTGAGAGCATCCCACCCCACACCCCCAATTTCATCCCATTCCAGCAATCTGCTGCGAAGTTATTGCTCCCACCCCATTTTTCCCCATGTGTGCACTTTCGCTTTGAGAAGCCAAAATCCCAGTTCTTGAGTGCAGCATCTGAAGGCTCCTCCTGAGAGCAGCCTACTCTCCCAATTTTGCCCCATTCCGGTAAACCGTCGCAGAGTTATTGCTTCCACACACACATGTGCGCCTTTCTCCTTCTCTGGGCACTTTCTCCCTATTTGCAATGACAGGCTCCAAAGACCTCGCCAGATCAGAGAAGCGACTTTATACAGTATCAGAGGTGTGGTTAAGGTAACAATGGAGAAGCGAAATAATGCAAACATCAGAGAAGTGCACCATCACAGAGGCTAATTACTGGTGAAATGGGAGTGTAGGGCGATTCTGAAGGCTGGAAAGTCTCAGTGAGGTCATGGCCAGGTGAGAGGCACACACCCCTGGGCAGGGCTATCATGCCAAAGTGAATGCAGAGGACAGGGGCATACAGCACCAGAAGTGTAGAGAACCTGAATTAAATAAAGCAGAGTAAAAGTAGTCTCAGAAAATCCAGTTTTTCCACTGGAAATCTGTAGTGGCTGCAGATTGGTTATGACCTCATCTGCCTCCAACATCCTTGAAATGCCATTTCCTTCTCCAGTGGACCACATTTTGTCAGAACTCTCTGCCATGACCTGTCCGTCTTGGGTGGCCCTGCACAGCATAGCTTATGGCTTCACTGAGTTACGCAAGCCCCTTCGCCACAACAAGGCAGTGATCCATGAAGGGGTGAAATGCTCCCAGTTCGCAGCAAATCCCCCATGAGGCCAGCCCCTTGGTCACACAGATTGACTGATTTATAATACATATCTCAGATAATAGAGAATTCGCTAGAAAAATAGGAATGGATCTCACTGACTGCTATCAAATGCAACAGTTCTGACACCACTCCTACTATAGTCAAACTGAATCACATGAGTAATGTTCATATGTTAAGTGCGGTCATTTCAGAAGTGGCAGAGAAGTACAGAGAAACTTTACAGATAAGACAACAAAGAAGTTACTACTCCACAATTATTCTTTTTTATGAGTCTGCCAGCCTATATTAGTCATCTGTGGCACATGATGGCTTGAAAGTAAGTGAGAATGAACAAAAACCAGAAAGAGTGCACTTGTGAGGGTCTGCTTTTAGACATTTCTTGCCATGTGCAAAGTAGTTCCTAATGAGCCCAATAATCTCAGCTTTAAGTGGCACAAAGCTCCTTAATTTGATGACAAGACAACCCCAAAAGGACAAGGAAGGGACTGTGGCTCATGCTCTGCATATACAAGGCCACAAGCCCAATCCCTTCCATTCTCTAGTTAAAGAAACGCAAGTAATAGGGCCTGAGACCCTGCAGAGTTCAGTCATGGCACAGCAACAACACAAAGTTATATCAGGTTTATACCAGTGTCATGACTTCTCCCAAAGAATCCTGGGAGTTGTAGCTTGGTGAAGAGACCGAGAACTCTCCATTAATGATGTTTTGCCCCCTCACAGAAAATAAGCTTTTAAATAATATTAATTATTTGGACACAAGATATACGATTCCTGGGGTTCCCTGGGGAAAGGCAACGGCAATTCAGTCAGTTCAAAGCTGTAGGGAAGATGTGCCTGGACTGGGCTAGATGCACCGTTGGTCTGAGTCTGCACAGGACAGTTCCTTTTATATCTTCTCTCAAAAGAACGAATATTATTTAAAAATTCATTTTAGTTTAGAAGTTGTCTGCACAAGCGGGAAAAGAAACACATTATGCGGGTAATTGTCAGCTCTAAGAACAAATAGGCTTAACAATGCAGCACACAAAATGGCACTTTAAGAAGATATTATCTGTAGTTTTCTTAACTCTTTCAGGAAATATTATGCAAAAGCTAAAGCCTGAAGTGGTTCACTTTCAACTAAGGGATAATCCACGATCTGGCCACATGTAGCAATCCAGCTAATCCTGTTATAGTAGGGTAACAAGACTCTGAGAAATTTACAAGGCCAGCTACATAAATCTTCCCTAACACCATTATATGACAGGGCTGAGATTACAACAAATCTCTAACCTAAACATTGTTACACACTCAGCTTTAACTGACTAAATTAAATTAAATTTAATTGGATTGGATTTAAGTGGGTGCACATCACCTTGCAAGCCCCTTTTCTCTGGCTTCAAAATGCACTGTCAACTATAAGAAACAGTACCCTCTTCCCCCTCCCCCAAATACTTGGCTGTTCACATTTGACCTTCACACACAGATAACTCATTGCAGTGGACAATGTTTACACAGAACAGTAAGCGAATCCTGGCTTACCATGAACAAGCTATATGCTCGTACACACAGCTTGTTTGCTCCCTCCGTAGGTAATTGGTTCCACTGTCGTATTGCTCTAACAGTCAGGGAGTTTTTCCTGACGTTCAGCCGGAATCTGGCTTCCTGTCACTTGAGCCCATTATTCCGTGTCCTGCACTCTGGGATGATCGAGAAGAGACCCTGGCCTTCCTCTCTGTGACAACCTTTCAAGTACTTGAAGAGCGCTGTCATATCTCCCCCCTCAGTCTTCTCTTCTCAAGGCTAAACACGCCCATCATCAACCTTCCTTGACTTTAAGCAGACTTCATAATCATATGAAAGTAACAGAATTTAGACATCAATTCTAATGAGCCTGATCCAGCCAAATTTAGGCACTCCAGGTCTCCCTG
This sequence comes from Heloderma suspectum, assembly GCF_057233095.1. Classification (NCBI taxonomy): domain Eukaryota; kingdom Metazoa; phylum Chordata; class Lepidosauria; order Squamata; family Helodermatidae; genus Heloderma; species Heloderma suspectum. The sequence goes on from NC_139459.1 coordinate 133,849,107, forward strand.
GTCTTATAGGTGACGTATAAGCGTTGGCTCATCCCTCAGACATTGAGACCAGTGGCATATAGATACATTCAGCTTCTGTCCTATGCTTGTGGATGTCTTGGTGTGTCTGCATACACAGTATGAGAGAAGGATAAAAATGGTTCACTTCAAGATTAAAACACAGGGAATAAATAAAAGGTTTTTGTTTTGTTTTGTTTTTAATTCCCACCTCATTGAAGGGGAGAGATCTGGCCGTCCTTTCTCCTGCTACAGAGTACAAACCGGCCCAAACCAGTCACAGCTGCGGTATTTTGCATTTTCTTTCTAGCAAAAAAAGAAAGAGGGAGGGAGGGAGGGAGGGAGGGGGAGAAAGTGCATGCATCTGAGAGTTCTCAGTGGTTTCTGGACACCAACATGTGTCCAGATATCCTCCTGATTGGCTGGAAAACCTGCTTGAGAGTTGGAACATGCCCAGAACATGCCTCCCAGAACATGCCCTTCAGCCAATACCTCCAAGACCATGCTACCCTGGGCAATCCCAGAGCACCTTCTTAGGGACGTTGGAATGCTCCCTATCCCAACTACTCTCATCTGCTGATCCCTGAGATCAGGTCAAGACATCCTGGGGCTACGGTGTATATACCAGACTGTATTTTCCCAGAGCATGCCCCAGATCCAAGACAGCAGGATCACAATCCTTTCTCATCTTGGATTACATTTCCCCATTCCCAGCATAATCCAGAGATTCTATAGGGCTGCAGTTCAATTTTTCTTCTCCAAGTACAGACATTAAATGTCTTCCACCCACTTTACCCTCCCCTTGAAATTTAAGTGGGGGGTTGCTCCTCAAACTACAGTCCTGCACCTCTTCAAAAGTAGATGCTTATCCATATAAAGGCTAATGTAACTCTTTTGAAGAGAGAGAAAAAACCAGGCCTATCCCTTTCTACACAAAGCATTTTTTAAAAAAATCCCTTGCAGGATGTCACCTCCTCTCCAGCAAGGTGCACATTCCAACCCTACAAACCTTGTTTGTTTATACAAAGCTCTACTTCTTTATTAAGTTCCTAAAGCAAAAACACTACTAGGGCAATTCAGAGGTATGGTACTAGGAGGGCAGCTGCTCCCATTACTTTGGGTGGGTGGAGGAATAAAATTATTGGCTGGGAGCCAAAGATCCTTGTTCGCAAGTTCAGTTGCTTTCACAAATGCTCCAAGCAGGGGCATCATTAGTAGAAAGCCCACCTGGGCATGGGCCCCAGATGTTTGTTGAGCTGTCCCAATTGCCTTTTTTTTTTTTTTACATTTTCCCATAGACTTGCATCGGAAAACAAAGACGGCCATAATTTTTTTCATGTGTATGACAAATACATGAAATTTGGAGCTTGGTAGCCCCCATAGAGCTGACTGAGCCTGCCAAATTTCAGGCAGTTAGGCCCAGCGTCTTTTGTGCTAGTCACAGGTAAAATTTGCTGTTTTCAAGAAAATCTGTCAAAGCGAAGAGCTATATTTTTTTTGTGCTTCCACATACGTGCATGGAATTTGGGGACCTGGCAGCCCCTATAGAGATGACTGAACCTGCCAAAGTTCAGATAGTTAGCTCCAGTGGCTTTTGCACCAGCCATGCATAGTTTCCTTTTCTCAAAGTCTAAAACAAAAAGTAAAAACTGTCAAGCCACCCAGGGGATTAGGGATCCTAATCAGAAGTTGTTTAAGGTGACCATTAGGAAGTCACTATCCCTAATCTCTGGTGTAGGATTTTTTTGCGGTGCAAAAAACCTCTCCCCCCCTACTTTTCTGCTCTTACATGTCCATTGTTGGGAGCTTGCCTGCAATGAAATTTTGAAGAGAGAGAAGGAAGGGAAGAAAGAGCTCCATGTGAAATACTGGTATTTCAACTGCATCTGATTTTACTGCCCCAAACTGGAACCTTTGGCTTCTGCAGAAATTTAGTAGCTTCAGTACAGCAATGGATCCAATCAGCCTCCACAAACTTCTTTCGCCCCCTCCACTTTAATTTCTCCTAAATAGCTGTAGGACTCAAATAATCCCAAAGGGAGGGTTCGGACTATGTGGCGTCATGATCGAGAAACTGCTGGGGCTTTTAAATAGGTTCTACGGTTTTAAAAAAGCTAGAAAAAGCCTTCACCTACCTTACCTAAGTACGTGCAATCCTAACAAACCCTCCACAGCCTCCTAAATTCCTCCGAAGTACCACTTCTCTGAAAGGAGCCACTTGGCTTAGGGAATTCTCTCTACCCTCCAACCCCACGCACATTTCCAATCACCATTCTTCTTTTCTTCTTCCCTCCCCTCCCCTGTCCTTTTTCTTCTTTATTCCACCCAGAGCATATCTTCGGGAATTCTTAAAGAAACTTCTCTTTGGTGGGCAAAAGAAATTCTGAACTGTATTTCACTTTATACAAACAGACAAGAGGGTTGGTTTTTCTCCTTCTCCTCACTCAAGTCTTTGAGAAGAGTGGGATCACATCATTGCAGAAAAGCAAATCTGGGGCTGTTTTGTTTGTCAGTTGCCGTTATCCAGCAATAGGAAGGGCTGCAGCTCAGTGGCAGAGCACATGCTTGGTATGCAGAAGGTCCCAGGTTCAACCCCCAGCATCTCCAGGTAGGGCTAGGAAAGAATCCTGCCTGAAACTTTGAAGAGCTGTTGCTGCCAGTCGGTGTCAAAAATTCTGAGCTAGACGTAGGGATGTCAGAGAATTCCACCACGGATCCCAGGGGGGCCCGAATTCCAGTAAATTTGGCCCCCCGGAATCCGTGGCGGAACGGAGCCGCCTGCCCCACCACCCCGCAAAAGCCCTGCGAAACGGAGCCTACTTTGCTGCGGCGGCTCCAGCCACTGCCGGGCTGCTGCGGCTGCAAATGGCGGCCGTTGTAGCGGCCGCCATTTGCGTCCCTATGCCAGCCCGTGATAGGCTATGTATATATTTATGTAGCGTATCACGGCTAAAGCAGGGACACAAATGGCATCCCCTACGCAATTTGCATTCCTGCTTTAGCCGTGATAGGCTACGTAAATATTTAAGTAGCCTATCACAGGCTCGTGTAGGGACGCAAATGGCGTCCCCTACACAGGACGCCATTTGTGTCAGCAGCAGCCCAGCCGCAGCTGGAGGCCTCAGAGTGGAGCCAGCCGGGCGGGATTCCGGGGGGAGGAACGGATCGCGTCCCCCCATCTGCGGAACCCGGCAGAGCCAGGGAAGCAGGGTTTCGTACAGCCCTAGCTAGATGGGCCCAGGGTCTGACTCAGTATAAGGCAGCTTCCTAAGTTCCTATGAACAGAAAGCTTTAATTAAAAAATAGGAGTTTTTGGTTTGTTTTTTAAGTGGAGGGGAGATAAATATTGCTCATTTATGCAATCCTATGTATGCCTACTGAGAAGTCCCATTATGTTTAATGAGGCTTACCCTCAGGAAATACCCTCAGGATTCCAGCACAAGTTACTTTTGCAGGGAGGTTTGCACTTTGATGCTCTGCATGTTTACTCAGAAATAAGTCCTGAGTTGTGGGCATGGTACTGCAAGCTTAATACAGTGCCTACCCAATTCCATCGAATGAAATGACTACTATGCATGTTTTGTCATTTGTGGCTTTGGAGTTTTTTTGTATGAACTCTAGCTTCATTGGTGAGGGAAAGGCACTTAGTACATGCTCAGAGTTTCTCCATAGCTTAACCCTGGTTTTGAAAGCAGACTCTTTGCTGAAACCTGGTGAAGTCTTGGCACAAATGAAGTTATGGGGAGGAAGATACAATGAGAGCTTGTGCATAACAAGGAGGAGGTAGAGAGGAGTTGCATGAAACAAGACATGTTTTTATGAAGAGTTGCGGGAGGATGGTAGGATAAGGAGGGATGGTTGCATGGAGGGGAATAGAATTGGTAGGGGAGAATCTAAGTGCCCAATGGTGAAAGAAAAACATTCTGCACATGCTCAGAGGCACTCTATATTTAAGAACATAAGAAGAGCCGTGCTGCATCAGACCAAGGTCTGTTTAGTCCAGCATTCTGTTCACACAGTGGCCAACCAGATGCCCATAGGAAACCCACGAACAGGACATGAGTGCAATAGCACCTTCCCACCCACGTCCCCCTGCTGCTAACATTGGTGAAATGTAAATAAATTCTAGTAATTCTAAATTTGCATGCATGTATATCCTTCAGCAACTTTGCAGGTTTCTTGCCTTGGGGACACCTCTAATGACCTGTGCATTTTCATACAAACTTACCCAAAAGCTATTGGGGAAGGGATGAATGGAAGGGAAAGCAAATCACTCCCTCTCCCAAACTGGAGAACTCCCCTTCCACATGAAATGCTGCACCTATCCTTCTGAAATTTTGCAGGTTTCTTACTTAGGGATACTTCTAGGCTGTCTGTAATTTTCAGAATAATGGTCCACAAGGAACATAGGAAGATAAGTGTGTCCTCTTTTGGAGGCCTCAAAATGTCAAGGCCACCCTTGCACAAAAACCCTTGTGGCTATTGTTCTGAAATTTGACAGATCTTCTCTGTCAGAGCAATGAATCCTGAAATTTTTATCCAATTCTTCCAAGGAATTAAAATGTTATTGGCAGTTCCCATTAAAAGAAAATCAAAATATAAACCCTGCACCTATTTTTCTGACATCGGGCAGGGGTAATCCCCTTCTAGGGGGCTACTATGCCTGAAATTATCATCCAGTTCTGACCAAGAGAAAAAAGTTAGTTTTTTTTCTAATTTCCCATAGTAGTCAGCAGGAAGCATAAGATTCATTTTTCCAAACATTGACTCAGGTTTGGTGCTGTGCTGAAGTGGTTCGACTACAAATTGGCCCGAGCAGAAGCGGGATGTTTTCAAAAATGCTGAATCAGGGTCTGAGTTGGGGGTGGGGGGTCAGTGCACACTTCTTATGTATGTATGTAATCTATACACATATGCAAGCACACCGCATGCACACACCACACACACATATATATATATATATTAGACATGTGCTTAGACTCGTGTGTGTGTGTGTGTGTATGTGTGTGTTGTTGTTCAGTCGTTAAGTCGTGTCCGACTCTTCGTGACCCCATGGACCATAGCACGCCAGGCCTTCCTGTCCTCCGCTCTCTCCCGGAGCGTGCTCAAGTTCATATTCATTGCATTGGTGATGCTATCTAGCCATCTCATCCTCTGCTGTCCCCTTCTCCTTTTGCCATATGTGTGTGTATATATGTATATAGATATGCAACTTTGTGTTATGGGCCTGTACCCTGGATCTTTTAAGAACCTAGCAATGCCCCTGGACCCAAGGCTCTCTGGATGCCATTTATATAGACCTCCATGTTGCATCATAAACTGCCGGGGGTGAGGATGGGGGTGGGATGCCCCACTGATGCAACATTTTAGAGGGCATGACGAGAGAGTGTGTTGATACAGCAGCTTCAGAAATCACCAAGGGCTAGCAAAAGTACCTGCATGTATACCTGTGGCTCTTTGGAGCCTGCCCATTGATTGTATGAGCCCATAGGGATCAAACTTCAGTGCATGTCCTTAGGTTAGCAAGTCATGACATTTTCAGCACATTTAACCATGAAGTTGCAGAGGGCAGATCTACACCAAATACTTAAATCCATTCCAAACGTATGGCTCCCACACAAGGAAGTCTGTGTACTGTACTACTATGATTCTTAACAGTGTTCTCAGCACATACACAAAACTACAATTCCCAGGATTCTTTGTGGGAATGGACAAACTGGTTTAACATTGTTGAAATTAGTAGCGTAGATATGAACTCCATCACATTGCATTCTGCGGTGTTTTCCATGGTATACTGTCCTGGAAAGGATACTTCCTGAGCAAACACATGCTGTCAGAGTTGATACCTTGTCAAACAGCCTATTTTAAGTTAAAAGTTTAAACTGCAAGTTGCAGCTACTGACTATTAATTAAGGGAGCAATCCTATGGGTCATATGAGTCTGGGGGCCATAGGATAATTTGGATTCCTGAATCCGAGGTCGGAGACAGCGCTATAACCACAGATCTAGGTATCCATGCTCCCCTCCCTCTCCCCGCTGGCATGCAGAACTGTGCTGGCAACTCTGGGGAGGGGGTAAAGGGGCCATGCTGGTGCACGGGGAGGGGACTGGAGAAGCCAGGATATGATGTATCCTGAGGCCTCCACAGCCTCCTTCCCTCCACTCCAACACGCTCCAGCTAGATAGGCAAAAAAGCCCCTCTAGCCAAACTGCAGAGTGGGAGGAGCACAGAGCCTTTATAATATTTTAAAATATTATAAAATAAAGTAAAAATTGTAACAATGTGGCACTCATAGAACAGACACATCTGGTATTTCCTCTTCCAAAGGGTTTAGTAGAGGTGTACTTCTGCAAACTAGACTGCTTGTTTACAATTTGCTTCTTTTGCAATATTATAAGCTAAGTCCTCAGTTGTTCTCAAGATGTATCCCACATAAGCTGACCGTTAACGTTTTGCCCTCTTTGTGGTCCCTGCCCCCTCCGATTGGTAATGTGGATTACCAATTGAAAAATTATGAAAGCACAGATTGCATACTTCATGTGTGCCCCACAAAGATAGCTTCTGTTTTCTTACCTGGGAGAAATTCAGACCATTCAATGGATGGCACTGTTCCTCTACTTTTTCCACTGCTCCAGTCTGCTTTCGGAGGCGTTCAGCTTCCTGGGCGAGGTAAAGATCCAAGACAGGCACACCACGTGACTTGATGTCCACTTCAGTCAGAGAATTCACCATAAGCATGACCCACACTGGTCTTTTCCTCTCCCAGTTGCCCGCGATAGCATTGAAGAGATAGTCAGCATACAGCCCTTTTCCCCGCTGATCTGGAGTCATCCAGGAAGGCATCATGAGCTTGACATATTCCAAGTGGCGCTTGAGCCGGCGGTAGATGTCCCTGGGGAGCACGTCCTGTAGGTTCTCGCCCTGTGGCAGGAGCTGGCAGCTGGTTAGAGCAGAGATCGTGTAGGGATCGGTGAGGTCCAATTCAAAATAGACGATATGGCTCTTCTGGAAAGCTTTCTTGGAATTCTCAGGGATAAAATCCCAGACCCGAGTATACGGGACATGAATGGTACCAAAAAAGTAGGATGGCGGATCTCTCTTTATAGTCCACAGGAAGGAGTTTAGCTCACTTTGCTAAAGGAAAGGAAATACAGAAATGGAGAAATTAACAGTTAAGGTAAGGTGAAGCATTGGCTACTGGTCTCACATGAGCTGAAGGAAAAAATGGACACCAGTTGTAATTCATGAGAATATGTTGCGCGCACCCATGTGAGAGAGACATCTTTCTTTAAATGTTTGCTCTTCTGAATATATCAAGATCTTAAGGGTTTTGTTGTTGTTACAAAAGGTGCTTTTGTAAAATATCCAACCCCACAGCATCTCCCAATACGTGTAATAATAAAAAGTGTAATACTTCAAATATCCTCTATTTTATTTTTTTAAAACTATAAAGTATTATTACTTTTAAAATCTCGTACACAGTTGGAGACTAGCCTAACCTAAAGATAAAGGCGAAGCAATTGGGGGGGGGGGACTCTTTTATGTGGTGATAAGATGAATGAAGATAACTGAAAATCTAGAGAGCCGAGAAGTGTCACCTACCCTCTTAAAAGCAAACAAAGAGTTCTGAAAGCCGCCACAGGCATGGAGAGGGTTGGAAGGTCAACACTCCTTTGTTTTAAACAAGCCTGATCTTTATGTGACAAAGAGCACACATAAGGATCCGAGTCTAAGCAAAAGACATCTCAGAAAGAAAAGGTATTGCCCCCTGGCCTGCTCAGAATTTCATTAACCCCCTCTCTGTTTTCAAATCTAATGTACTGAAAGCCCTATGATGAGACAAAGACCTATGTTTTGTATGAATGTTGTATGCAGGGCATTGGTGGTGGCTGTCAGGACACCCTACACTGCAAATTTAAAACCAAATTTTGTGGCTGGGCAGGGGGAGGTCAGCTTACATCACAGTGACTGGCTACACATGAGTTTTAAAAGATTGCAGAAATTAACAGTTAAGGTAAGCAAAAGCATTTACTCTTCCCTCATCGTTGCCTTTTCTAAAACCCTATCATAAATGGGAGAAGTGGTTGTGCAATAGGAGGAAAATTAAAGCCAAGCACAGTGTTTAGGTGCATATCCTTGAACATTTTTGTATACTTGTAAGGCAAATCAACAAGATTTCCACTCTCCCTACTGCAGGCATAAAATGGGACCTGAGGAACAAGCGGCTGAGAAGCAACTCCAGGCAGTGGAGGCTGGTGGCTCTGATTTTGGTGAGGCTGTAACTCCATTCTGGGTTTCAGTCAGAACCAGCCAGAACTCTAAAGGACCTATCCAAAGTGCTGAACCTTATCTCCAAAATGGGCTCAGCACCTTGCACATCCCCTTTAGAGTTCTGGCTGGTTCGCATGACCTGGTTTGCACGTAATGACAACCCACGGTTTAAACAATCTATGGGTTGTTATACAGAAGTGTAAGAGACGAACATGCTACCTCCCGCACACCCACCACTTCTGCTTTTACTCAACAACCCACAATCAACTCCTTTGTAGGTTGCTGAAAATGACCTCTGGCCCAGAGTGGCTAACCCATGGTTTGTTTAGCACCTAAAAAAACCATCTGTCCAGGTTCAGATGTCACACTTAACAACCAAGAGAGGAGCCGATCATAGGCTGTTGATTAAGTGGAAGCAGCGGGCACACTGCAGGCAGCATGCCTGCTCTCTCCCACTCGTCCCCAACAGCCCATGGTTTATTTTATTTTATTTTATTTATTTATTTAACTCATGGGCTGTTGTTACATGTGAACAGGCCCAATGTGCTGGGTTAAGCTTCTGAACTGGCAGTCCATACGCTGTATTATAATAAATTGATAGTGTGGCTGCATAACATCTGTGGTGGCCTACCTTCTTCTTGAGTTATAATTCTATCCTTGAGACACACAAAAAATGGTAAGCTAGTTTACTTGCCACCACAGAGTTACAAACTAGAGGGAATTGTTTCAATAATAGCATCTATGAATAACGGATTGGATCCAGACTACGTTAGTTGAATTTCATTCCTATTGAAATTAATGGGACTATGGTTTCAACAGGATCTTAAGTTCAACTAACTAAGCCTGGTTCCTATCCAAATTTTCTAGGCACAATTACCCTCTTATGCACAGGCCTAGTTCTTTCTGCTGTAGTAAATCTGCATCTGGGCTGTACCACTTCAAACTGTAGGTGGGATCTCACATGACAGAAGGTTCCTCCATACAAAAAAATTAAATCTCTGCATATAGAAGACTAGTATATCAGAAAGAATGGTTCTAGCCTAGCTTTCTCCTTGACACCCTAGTCTTCTATATGCAGGGATGCACTTAGTTTTTTGTATGGAGGGACATTCCATCATGTAAGCCCCACCTGCAGTCTGAAACGATGCAGCCCAGATCAGGATTACCACCACAGATATGGCAACAAGATACAGAGGAAGTCAGCGCTCCAATAGGTGCCAACTGTTTCAATTTGCCAGGGACAGACTCTCTTTTCTGGACAATCCCCCCTCCCCCTTTTTTTGGCACCTGCCCCTATTTTTGACTTTGGGGGAAATGTCCAAGGCTTTTAGAGGTCTTCAGCCCTCTCCCCGGTCTACTGTTACACATCTGAGTGGGGAACAGCTTCATCTCGAATCTACTGTATACACACATCACGTACACATATAAAAACAGAATGATGGCACACTGCCATTTTCCTATTGCACCCAGAGCCATCTGTCCAGACTGTAAGTGCTGCTGAATGTGTCCGAGTTACAGCTCTCCTATAAGGAAAGGTTCCTCCTGTGCAAGCACCAAGTCACTGCTGACTCCTAGAGGGACGCCGCTTTCACTGCCGTTTTCATGGCAGACTATAGCGGGGTGGTTTGCCATTGCCTTCCCCAGTCGTGACTACCTTTCCCCCAGCAAGCTGGGTACTCATTTTACCAACCTCGGAAGGATGGAAGGCTGAATTGACCTGAGCCGACTACCCGGGACCCAGCTTCTGCTGGGATCGAACTCAGGTCATGGGGAGTTTCAGTTGCAATACTGCTGCCCACCACTCTGCGCCACACAAGACTTCTCCTATAAGAAGTATAACCAAATCCAGGGGGAAATTAAACATTCTAGTAAACACTCGTACATTTTCAGAGTAAGTAAAACTCTTATGGTCAGTTTTAAAAAACCGAAGGCTGCAATGTATAACTGATCCAACACGGCTCTTCTTAACAGAGAAGGAAAGATTTGTGTCGAAGAAGAGGGCTGGATGTTTCTCTCTGTGTTACAGTCAATGTATATCCCACCAAACCAACACAGGTCAGCCAGTAACGTTTGGGAAACTTAACATGCAAGGCTTCACTGGCCCAGTTTCCCAATTCACAGTGAATTTACTTTATATGAACTCAACCTCTTCTGTAGCTTGAAGTGGCTTATGACGTATTTAAGACCGAATGCATAAAACTCCTAGAAACCAATTTTAAAAATCACAAATGCAAAAATAAGTAAATAAGAGAGCAATCCTACGGCCCCTAGACATTGTCTAGGGCACACTGGATATTTCAGTTTGTGGCTCCAAGCTCAGAGACAGGGCTCTGAGCTTGGAGCCAGGAAACAGCGCTCCCCACAGCCTCCCCCTCGCAGCCAGTGCAGAAACAACGGTGCTGGCTGCTGCTACTAGCTCACATATGTGAGCTTGTGGGGGGTGAAAGGGGGCATTCCCAGGGGCAGGGAGGGAAGGAGGTGGGGCTGTGGGGCTGTGAAGTATACCCAGCTGTCACCAGCCTCCTATCTTCCCTCCCCCTCCATAAAGCCTCCGCTAGATGGACAAAACCACCCATCAAGCTAAAATGCAGAGTGGGAGGCACAAGGCACCTCCCGCTTTGCCATGGATACTCGTAAGCCCCCAAGTTCAGAGGCTTACAAGTACCCAGGGTGTATCCCATAGGATTGCGCCCTAAAAGCTTCTCCATTGCCTCTAACAGTAAGTGATGTTTCATACATTTCACAGCAGGAAACCAGAGTTGCTACAGAACCGCCTTCTCCAACTTGGTGCCCTCCAGATGTGTTGGATTGTAACTCCCATAATTCCCAACCAGTGGCCACACTGGCTGGGAATTACAGGAGTTGCAGTCCAACACATCTGGAGGGCATCAAGTTGGGGAAGGTTGTCATAGAGCGTACACAACAGGGAGCTAATCCTGGCTCTTTGACAAGTGTACTAGTATGATACATTAAATACCCATTGACCACAGTTACACTAGTTTTAAGTTGCTTCTAAACATCTGATGTGTGAAGAAGTCCTAGGATTATCTCCTTAACTCAGGTACTCTGCTTGGAGGATGAATTTGGACACAATTCATTGGGATTTCAAGAGCAAGGCCTATTGAAATGAACAGAACATGCTACAAACAGCTCTCCCTCATTTTAGTTGCATTCTCATGGAGGTTTTGAGTGGATTATTATGTGGCCTTTGGCAGCAGAGAGGTGTTCATTCCTATGAGGGGGAAAGGTATTTTGGCTGGCTCTCTAATAATTTATTTTTAAAACATTAAAAATAGATACAAACTTCAACACAAGCTGTCTTAAAAGGCAGCCAAAGAGTTCAATACCAGCTTTTTCTTGCCTTCCTTCCAAGAAAGGAGTGTTTATTGGGCCAAAACAGGAAGTAACATTCCATTCCAAAAAGAAATACTTCCTACTTCTTAATGGCCATATCCTGTGTTGTAGGTTGACAGAAATATTTGAGGAGCAGCAATCTGTCCTCACAGCTGGTCTCAATTTGACCATGCCAAATTTGAATGCAACACACCTTGTAATCTCCCATTGCTTTCATCTTCCAAAACTGTTTGAAAACTGTTTAATGGAAAGCATTAGAGCAACAATATAACAAAACTGCATACCAGTATTACCTAGCATATAAAGTAGCTTGGATTCCAGTCATTCAGGGCATATTCATATGTAATGGGAGCGGTATTGGCGGCTGCTGCTCCCCCATCACTTCCTACCCCATCGCCTTCAGAGCAGTGTGGGACGTAACCACATCATTCGCTCTTCTCACATTATACCTTGGACACAATAAGTTATTGAAGCCATGTAGTATGAAGCTGTAGGGAAGGGAAAACTACACTGCTCCTGTAACCCGAGAACATTAAGTCAGAAAGTACTTCTACAACAGATAAAATGCTGAGATGCAGTCTCAGAGGTCCACACAGGTCCAAGGACATTAGTAGAAAAGTCTGAAACTAGAACATGCTTATACCTAATGGCCAAAATGTGTGGATCAAAATGTGTTGATAATACAGGACACCAAAAAGAGCAAGACAAGCCACACTGGAAAAAGAAGAGCGGAGTGTGTGGGAATTTCCCTTCAATCAGACCACAGGATAGGGTTGATAAAAATCAATGATTTTTTTTAATGGATTTTTAAAATTTAAATCAGATTTTTTTTTAATCAGATTTTGAAATTTTCTTAGAACAATTTGTTAAAAAAAAAGAGCCCAGGTCAAAGATATCATCATGAATACTAATTATACAACTTCTAATTGTATTCTATGAATATGTTGACAGCGGTTTATGGAGATGGGAGATAACCTGACCAGTCCTATGCTGTACAGCAGGTGGTGTACAGAAGTTCTCTCTCTCTCTCTCTCTCTCTCTCTCTCTCAGCCTTGCCTCTCTCTAAGCGCAAAGATAGAGAAGGTCAATGAGTAGAGAATTTGGGGAGATGGAGTAGATCTGAACGAGGAGGAGGAGTCTGGATAGAAATGCAAGGGATAGGGGAGGGGAACAGAAAGTGAAACCAAAACTGAACACAACATATTCATGCAGTCCTGACTCCTGAGGAAACTTCTGCTGCATGTGTCTCCACTGTGTTCCTACCGTCTAATGAAACCTACATCTCTGAATATGTACTAAGGTTATATTAAACAATAATGTAATTCTACTAAAACTGATAAGTAAATGGAATCTTCCTCACTAGTGATTTAAACTGCAATTTAAAACATTAAAATTGAGTCTTTCAGTGAAGCAATTTAAATCATGATTTAAATCAAATCAACCCTGCTACAGGGCCAACTTCTTTCTACAGAGCTACTGCTACATAGGAAGTATTCACAGAACACCATTTCAAGATACTTTTACACATCAGAAGAACAGGCCTGGTTTGGCAAAGGGGAGAGTGGGGGCATTCCTGAATCAGTTTCTGATTTCATGATATGCAAGTCCCCAGGTCACACCAGAAAATATGCTGATCAGGAGGCAAGTTCACCCTTGGAAAATAAGCAAACTGCTGCTGTCCAGCAGAGCAAACCATAAAAGCCCAGTACGCTTGCACTTTACATTTTGAACTTTGATTCAAGAAGTACCTACGCTTAAATGGCAACACACAAACACAGCACCATCAATTATGAATGGGAGATGCACATTAAGTGGCTAAGCACATAAACACATGGGAACATTTGCATGTGTAGAGCAGGGAAACCCGGCCATCTAAAAACACATGTGCCATTTGGAATTTATGGCACTATGGTGGCATGTATTTTACACATTTAAACTCCTGTTTCCTTTGTACATTTGGTTCAAAATGTAAAGCATGGAACTGACTGGTCTGAACTTGAACCGATTTTTTTTTTTATTCAAAAGAAAGAAAAAGGAAATCATTGATTATTATTATACCTGAGAATTGCTTGCTAACAATGGCAGGAGGTTGGGTCCATTCTGTCCTATAGCAGTTATGGTCACACATGCAAACCTTTCATTTAGAAGCCAGCTCCCCCTGACCCGCAACTCATCTAGATTACTCGTCTGGATTAATGCAATGCATTATACATGGGGCTACCTTTGAAAACAGTCCAGAAACTTCAGCTAGTCCAATAGGGCAATAGATTGTTAATGGAAACTGGCCAATGTGATCATATTATGCCTGATTCAAAGTGCTGGTGTTAACATTCAAAGCCCTAAGTGGCTTAGGCCAGGTTACCTGAAGGAACATCTCCTCCTCCTATATATGCCTGCCTGGACCTTAGATCATCTTCAGAGGTCCTTCTCTGGGAGCTCCCACCAAAGGAAGTGAGGTGGGTGGCTACTTAGAAGAGGTCCTTTCCTGTTGTGGCACCATGGTTGTGGAATGAACTCCCCAGAGATGCTCATTTGGTACCTACTGTAGTCTTTTCGGCACTAGATGAAGACTTTATTTTCCCAGCCATTTTAATATTTCAGTTTCTGTTTTTAAATATGTTACTGTATTTTAAAACTTTGCACTTCTGCTATACTTTATTTTGGTTTTTATTTTTCATTTTTGATTTTATACTATAGTTTTAAACTTTGAAACATTTATATTATGTTTTATCATGCTGTATTTTATGGTTTTAATTGTTGTAAACCACCCAGAGATAAATAAAATAAAATAAACTCTCCCCAGAAAGCTTGTTCTGCCTTGTTCTCTTCCAGCTAAGCCACAATATCTAGCTTCACCTACTGCCCAGGTAATGTAACTGCAGTCTTCTCTGAGCAGGCAACCATTGCCAAAGGGCTGGAAAAAGCTGCCTGGCCCCTTCTTCGTTTCCCTTTAACCTTACTTCTAAGATTTTTTTCTTCCCCCCACACACCTGGCCATGCACACCATGGGGGATTCCAGATGGGGAGTTCCTAGAGCTCCCCAAACAGAAGATGCAGCTATTTCATCTTTTTTTCCATAGCAGATTTTCTATGGAAAGAAAAAAAGAGGGAGGAAGCGGTGGAAAAACATGGGAAGGTTATGAGTAGAAGCTGTCTGGACATATGTCCCTGATGTAAAATTCTGTGAGTAAGGCAGGGCGATGGCATGATAAAAGACTCACATGGAAGCACCCTGTGTGTGTGCGCATGTGTGTATGCCTCAGAATGACATTCCATGTATCTGACAGAAGAGGACAGTGGTCTATGGAAGGTTGTGTCATCATAAATTTGTTAGTCTTTAAGGTGTCACAAGACTTCCTTGCTTTTGGCATGGATAAAAAACATCAGACTGACAGCGGGGACCAGAAAAATTGAGCATATAACACCAATTCTGGCCCTGGCTGCCTGTATGTCTCCAAGCTGAAGGTGCTGGTTTTAATCTATAAAGCCTTCTATGGCTCAGGACTGCAATACATGATGTAGTGCCTCTCCTGATATTAACTTACCCATACACTATGATCAATATCTGAGGTCCCCCTCCAAGGGATGCTCGGAAGGTGGCAACAAGGGAGAGGGCCTTCTTGGTGGTGGCCCCTTGATTTGTAACACTCTCCCCACTGAGGTCTGCCTGGCAGCAACACTGTTATCATTCTAACGCCACATTAAGACTTTCTTCTACTCCGAGGCATTTGACAGCATTTTGTTGTTGTTGTTGTTCAGTCGTGTCCGACTCTTCGTGACCCCATGGACCATAGCACGCCAGGCCTTCCTGTCCTGGGCTCTCTCCCGGAGTGTGCTCAAGTTCATATTCATTGCATCCGTGATGCTATCTAGCCATCTCATCCTCTGTCGTCCCCTTCTCCTTTTGCCTTCAGTCTTTCCCAGCATCAGGGTCTTTTCCAGAGAGTTTTCTCTTCGCATTAGGTGGCTAAAATATTTCAGCTTCAGCTTCAGGATCTGTCCTTCCAATGAGCACTCAGGGTTGATTTCCTTTAGGATTGACCGATTTGACCTCCTTGCAGTCCAGGGGACTCGTAAGTCTTCTCCAGCACCACAGTTCGAAAGCATCAATTCTTTGGCGCTCAGCCTTCCTTATAGTCCAGCTCTCACAGCCATACATTACTACTGGGAAAACCATAGCTTTGATTAGACGGACCTTTGTCGGCAAGGTGATGTCTCTGCTTCTTACTATGCTGTCTAGGTTGGCCATAGCTTTCCTCCCAAGGAGCAAGCGTCTTTTAATTTCATGGCTACAGTCACCGTCTGCGGTGATCTTGGAGCCCAAGAAAGTAAAATCTGTCACTGCTTCCATTTCTTCCCCTTCTATATGCCAGGAAGTGATGGGGCCAGATGCCATGATCTTAGTTTTTTTAATGTGGAGTTTCAAACCAGCTTTTGCACTCTCCTCTTTCACCCTCAACAAGAGGCTCTTGAGATCCTCTTCGCTTTCTGCCATTAGGGTGGTATTGTCTGCGTATCGGAGGTTGTTGATAATTCTCCCGGCAATCTTAATTCCGACCTGTGATTCATCCAACCTGGCGTTTCTCATGATGTACTCTGCATATAAGTTAAATAAGCAGGGTGACAATATGCAGCCTTGTCGTACTCCTTTCCCAATTTTGAACCACTCGGTTGTTCCATGTCTGGTTCTTACTGTTGCTTCTTGACCCTCGTACAGGTTTCTCAAGTGACAGGTAAGGTGGTCTGGTACTCCCATCACTTTAAGAATTTGCCACAGTTTGTTGTGATCCACACAATCAAAGGCTTTAGCGTAGTCAATGAAGCAGAACAGGCTTCTTAATTTAGTTGTTTCATTGGGTTGTGGTATTCCATTTTTAATTGTTTTTGCTATTTTAAACTGTTTTAAATATGTGTATGCTTCAACTTTTTGTTGTAAGATACAAACCTACCTGCATCTTTTCTGAGAAAGGTGTCTAGGAATTATTATTATTATTATTATTATTAATAATAATATTATACCACCCCCTGTGAATTGCTGCTGAAAAGGCTGTTAAAAGGTGCAACTATGGGGGCTGTTCAAAGGGAGGGACCCCAGACTATTGCATTTTCAGTGGGCAGAGAGGCCTCCACAGATCTGTCAGTATACTATGTATACTATGTATATTGTGGTTTTAATGTTCTATATATTTTAAATTGTTTTATTGTGTGTTGTTTGGTTTTAATTTTTGTGAACCACCCAGAGAGCTTTGGCTATTGGGCGGTATAGAAATGAAATAAATAAATAAACAAATAAATAAACAAACAAACCTTCTGTGAGAGCCAGGGCTTTGGAATGATAGTTTCTGTAATTAGCGTAATTCCCTCTGCTCCTGTTCTAAATGCCTATTCAATATTTGACCAGTCAATTGACCAAGGGTGGTTTCATTCATATATATATATATATATATATATACACACACACACACACACACACACACTCTTATCAAACGCTAATTAGCCCTAATCTGATAAACTGGGTCTCTTCCAGCCACTGCAAAAATATAGTTTTGAGAACTTATATTTGAAAGAAGGACAGATAATTAGAGGGCAACACTTTTTTTTAAGGAACATATGATTTTGGAAGTTAGTTTTATCAATACATTCATAGTCATCACTTTGCAACATTTACTGTGGGCACGGAACTGGGCACAGAAAACAAATACGTACTGCAGAGGAAAAAAATGACAACGTTTGCAGATCAGCATAGCCATTCAACTACATATTATTTGATGTCGTTGATGATGCCGATGTCGCCATCAATGAATCCAGTACGTTACACAGCAACAAAAAAAGCTAGGTCCCTGCCCTAAGCAGTTTACATTTTGACGTAGTAGAAGATAAAGGGAAGGAAGAGAAGAGGGAGAGCCAGGGTGTTAGGTTCAAACAGCACTCAGCCATCAAGCCCACTGGTGACAGTCACTCTCACTCTCGGCCTAACCTACTGCACAAGGTTGTTGTGAGCATAAAACAGAGGAGGGGAAATCATGTATGCCACTCTAAGGGCAGGATAAATAATACGCAAATATACGCTGTATTAGCATTCCCCAGCCTGGTGCCCTCCAGATGTTTTGGACTACAATTCCCATAATCCCAAGCCACAGCCCTGCTGGCTGGGACTGATGGTAGTTGCATTCCAAAGCATCTGGAGGGCATGGGGATAGGGAAGGATGCACTGCATTAACAATGCTTCTCACACTAACCTGGTGGTACTGCTATATGCATGGTGAATGAACCTGACAGGTAAGGAGCAGCTCCTCTCCCATCAACATGGCAATGTGGAGGAAGTAGATTAACACTAAGAAAAGGTACAGTTGGTCACACATTTAAATGGCCAAGTAATAAGGAGATAATGAGCCCCCATTAACACATTTCACTTTCTGGCTGTCATTGGGAACCTTTGCTCTAGGAAATTGCTCTGGGAAATTAAAGGGTGTTTCAAAGCCATATATGTAGATGGACAGAATGCAAGGTCTCACCACAAACTGCTCCCTGCAAACCTTGGGCACAATCCCAGTCAAAGTTAAGCACTTTGTCAAAGAAAGTCCCTTCCTTTCAGTGGCAAAGTTAAATACGTATATAAATCCCTCCAACTGAAATCAAGTCCCACTACCAAAAAATAAGTCTGATTTATTCATTATCAATAGGGAAACTTGGTTTTCAAACTATGGAATCTACACAATGTAATTGCAGAAGCAATTTGCAGCAAAGAAACAAATAATAAAGGGGCACAATCCAGCCAAAGTTAGGCATTTTTAAGACCCATTCATGAGATGGATAAGGTTGATGCTGGTTCTGAGCCCTTTTTCTTTGATAATTTATATCCCCTTTGAAGTTCTGGCATCTATAATAAAATATGACTGCATCTGGCAAAGTAGAGTCCAGAGGTCAGGCTACCAGACTCAATGCACACCAAGGATCAGGTACTTGTCCAATGGCAGCTACACCCAAAACTTTATACTCTGTTTGTAGAGGGTTCACAAGTACAAACAGGGTTCTAACACCCACACTCAAAACATGGGAAAACAGTACTGGAGATATTTGGATTGAATAAGGTGATAGGATTTATTTATTTATTTAAAACATTTGTATCCCACCCTATATCATTAGGCTCTCAGGGCAGCATACAGGTAAAATCAATTTAAACAGCGTAAAACAATAAATAATTTAAACAACTAAAACATATTAAAGTTTTAAGCTAGCTAATACCTATTAAAAATAGAAAAAAATAAATCAATGTGTATTTACTCATCTAAGTTGATAATGCTATTTTGTAAAGTTTTGATGGATACTTTTCAGTTTGCTCAGCCCAAGGATGCAGACAGGATTCTTGAAGTGAGACCTACCAGATATATATTTGATTCATGCCCATCCAGGCTGGTAAAACAGCAGGCTTGATATACTGGGTGCAGAGGTTATTAGCACCTTGCTGCATTAAATGTTCTTCAGTCTTGAAAGAGGCTATGACAAGGCCCTTCCTAAAGAAAACTTCACTAGATGCTATTGATTTCACTAACCATTGAGCAGTCAGAAATATACCATTCCTAGGGAAAGTACTGGGAGCATGCGATGGACTTGCAACCACAGCATTTCTGGATACCACTGATTAGCTATATCGTTTTCAGCCTGGTTTGGAAACAGAAACAACTTTGGTCACCCTAGTGGGTTACATACGCTGGGGACTAGACGGGAGGAGTACATCCGGACCTCTCAAACACTTTTGATACTATCGACCATAGTTACTTAGTTATGGTTTAAACGGAGATACTATCAACCATTATACTTCTAAGACACATGGAGCGGATGGGGCCTACAGGCATCATTTTATGGTAGTTCCAATCATTCCTGGATGGCAGGTCTCAGAAGGTGGTAGTAGAGGACTTCTGCTCATCCCCATGGCCTCTGGCTTTGTGGGTTCCAGCAAAGGTCCATCTTTTCCCCCATCTTATTCAACATCTACATGAAACCACTGGGAGAGGTCATCCAGAGCTACAGGTGCAGTGTCATCAGTATGCTCCTGAAGGACTTGGCCATTTGGGAGTGGTACTGGACCTAGGTTTGCTCCTAGACAGGTACTTTTGCACAGCTTCCACTGGTTCATCAACTGTGGCCTTTTTTTGGAAAAGGCTGATCTTGCCATAGTTACATATACCTTGGTTACTTCCAGATTAGACTGTAGTACCTTCCTATGTGTACGGCTGCCCTTGAACAGTGTCCAAAAACTGTAGTTGGTGCAACATGCAGCAGCACACCTGCAGACAGGAGCCCAGGCATATCATATGACCATGTTTCACCGGTGCTTTATCATTTGCACTGGTTCCCAATTTGTTCCTGGGTCCAAGTCAAGATGCTGTTTAAAGGCCTAAACTGTTTGGGACCAGGTAATATGAAGAATCATCTCCTGCATACAAACCTACCTGCATACTGAGGTCATCAGGAGAATGCACATCTATCTGAAGCATCAGCGGGCTTGAATAGCACCAGAATTTGCTGCATGCTTAGAATTGAGTATATATTGAACCCACTGGATACAATTAAGCAAGATTTTGTAACAACAAAGTGTCATGGAATAGAACTTGTGACTAGCTTAAGTCCACTTGATTTCAGTGAGAATCCTGTTGCAATCCTGCACAAGCTTTCCTGGGAGTAAGTCCCAGTGAACTCAGTGTGATTTATGCATGAATAAATTGCACAGTTGGGTTTCTCTCACTGATTTGAATGGAACCCGAGAAACTGAGGTATGTGCAAGATTTGCAGCCATTCTTTGTAGCTTATTAGCTCCAACAAACAAACGTTAATTGTGTGAAACTGGTGTGCATCCTGATTCTGTGCATGTTTACTTGGAAGTAAGCATTTCAATAGTACTGACTTCCAAGTAAGTGTGTGTAGGACTGTGGTGTTCATCAAAAATACTTCCACCTGCAGTTCTTGCTCAAAGCTGTTCAAGGAGCACTCTTTGCTATAGGCAATATATTCTGGGTCTTGGAATAAAACTTGTCATGCCACACAAATGCATCTTAAAGGCAGGCAAACAGCCTGATCATATACATGCATACTCTGAAGGAAGTTCCACCAAGTCCAATGATACTCAGGAGTAAGCCCCATTGGATACAGAAGGGCACTTAAGAGGCAACATGGATAGGATTCAGGTATCCACTGTTCATTTTAAAAGAATTTCCATAGTACGTCCCAAACTGACTTAATATGTAGGGCTCAATTAGTATTTTTAGGGAATGGTTTATAGAAGTAATCCACAGAACAGCTTGGTCTTTCCAATCCTACGTAAAGGCAGTTTTCTGTCTATTCTAACAGTGCACAACTGAAACAATTGATCTCTTTTATAATTTTTGTTTTGTTTGAGAAGAGTCCGACAAGTCACTTTACCTAGAATCTTGATTCTGCATAGTTAAGATCTCTCAGGAGTCTGCTGGTAAATTTTGAGAGGGGAAGGAAGCCAGGGAAGGAAGACTTTAGTGCGGTTAAATCCAGCCATTCTTAAGGCATGGAGAGCAAACGTCTCTCTTAATAGGTACAGGAGATAAAACAAACAGAACAAATGAAGCGTTGATGAAGTGCCTTTGGAATGCAGGAATCTCCTGCCTGCCTCCCATCTTGGCGGGAGGCTGGAGAGATTGGCAAATGAGTGAGAAGTGTTAAAAGTAAACAAAGCTAAAAAGAGGCCGACCCAAACAAACAGCAGGCTGGCACCTCCACTGAACCTTATCTCCTCTCCCCGCTGGATCTCATTAAAGGCACTCTAAATCCCATCAAGGACTAATTTGCACCCCGGCCTGTGGCCTCTCCCTTTTTTTTAAGAAGACAGCCCGTCAACCACCTATGCCACCTCCATCACGCCAGGTTTTCTTTCTCAGCCTCTGGAAAGGTGTCTGCCCCTTCTACCGTCCAACACAGACTTTGCATGAAACGAGATCGTGGGTCTGGTGCAACCTACTCAGCGTATACTCAGAAGCAAGTTTAACGGAGCTTAAGCCCAAGGACTTGCGAGAAAGTAAACCTAGGCTACTGCAATCCTAAATATACCGACTAAGGTCAGATTCTAGAGAAGCAGACGAGTTAGCGTGGCGTGCTTAAGCACGAGCAACCAAAGCGTGCGAGGCGCACCTGAAAGACTCACAGATGGGCCGCCTAATCCCCACGCGTGCTCAGAGAGCAGTCAGTCCTGCTGTGATCAGTGGGGGCTTCCTCCCGGGCAAGTCTGCAGTTGGTCGGGCTTTGATTGTCGCGGAATCTTCCGTGAGCCAAAGCCTCTGCCCTAGTACTTCTAAGGCTGTGGTCCACAAACGCTTATGCCCAATGGGTCCATTAGAGTTTATGCCACAAGACAATTTAGAAGGCAGCGGGTAAAATCCAACGTCAATCCTATTTAGAGTAGACCCACTGAAATGGGGCTTAAGCCAGTAATTTATTTAATGGGTTTACTCGAAGGAGGGCTTATGTTGGATTTTACCCAGCCACTCCCCCTGCATTCAATAGGGCTACTCGCTTCCGCCGCGTAGGACACGCTTCGGATCGCGCTGCTCGTTTGCAAGGACGGGCCGAGGAAGCGCCTCTCTTGCAGTCCACACTTTTTCCATCTCCAGCAGCATTCCCTCTGACAAGCCAGCCAGCGTGCCATAAGGCTCAATTTAAAACACTTTCTATTAAGGGTGCAAAGGATGAATACGACTCTGGAGGAGCGAGGATCACAGCTCAGATCATGATGACGATTATCATTATCATCGTCATCAATTTTTGCAAACGCTGCTCCTGAACCTGGGGGGGGGGGGTTGTGCGCGCTACTACAAAGGCATAGAGTTCAGGAGGCGTCCCTAATTTCAGCTCACAACGGTTACTCATCAGCAAAGTCCCCAGTCGCCTCTTTTGACTATCCCTCCCCCCCCCCCCCGGCCAAAGTTTGTAAGACAAACTCGCAGCGGTTCTCGCCCCCCTTCCCACCACCCCAGGCCATTTCGGACTGCCCTCGCCTCCCCCGGGGAGTGAACTTACTTTCCTGTGGAGCTCGCAGCTCGTTGCAGCAGGATCTCGGCTCTGCTTCGCTCCCGCCAGCAGGAGGAGAAGGTAGTTCAGCAGCAAGCAAGCCCCGGCGCTGTGCACCACCATCCTACTTAACTCCACACCCGGAGCACGGATGGGGAGAGGGGGGGAGTAGGAGAGACGCGGGGGGTTGGTGGAATCTCCGTCACTCTGCAAAAACTGCGGAAAAAGTTTTGAGGAGCTGCTTTTTAAAAACAAAACACAAAAAGAGACTACGGTGTGTTTTTCTTCTGGTATGCCTTCAGCAGCTACCCTAGCGGCCCAATCCCAAATCATCCGCTCGCCAAGCCTTCCAGGCGCTGCCCCCTCCCCTTAAAGGCTCCCTGTGCCAGGCTGCGAGGCGGGGGGGTCGCCATGCTGCGGGTGGGTGTGGGGTTGTTGGCGGCGGCGGGGGGCACTCCCCAAAGGGACCGATCCCTCCCTCAAGCTCTCGCCTTCCCCCTTGCAAAACTTGTTCTAGCGCCGAGCGGTGGAGGGCTTTGCAATTCCGGCAGCAGCCCCTGGATGGAGGAGGCACGAAGTCACACGCTCGGTGGGATTGGACGCGGGAGGTGCCTAACCCTAAACTCTCTCTCTCCCCCCGCCGCCGCCCCCCCCCAACCAACCCCTGCCTCCTCCCGCTCTTGCTCTGACCAGAGACCATTCGGCCTCCTGCCGAATTCTCCTGACCTGGCAAGGAATTGCATTGAAAATTCCCTCTGTGCTACTAGTAGTCACCCAGGCAGTGCCATCCTACAAGGGGACATCCCAGGTGCAAAGGAGTTTGGGAGAAAGTGCACGGGTTTATCCACGATGCTGCGAGCACCCAACTGGAGAAAACGTACAACCACGCACGACAGCAGATCTGGTGAAGGCAAGGATCCTGGTTCTGAACACACATGCAGAGAGAAACCCCTTAGTAGGCATTTTCGCACAGTGATGCCATAAATATGTAAAAGACATCGGGTTGGATCCCAAGTAGACCCATTGAAATCAGTGGGACTTAAGTGCGTCAGGACATTGATTTCAATGGGTCTATTCGAGGTACGGCTAAATCTGGATCCCACCTATATAGTTGCCGTGTAGTTGGCTTTTAACCCAGTGTGGCAAACACATAAGGTAAAATCCAATGTAAGTTCTATATACGGTAGACCCATTGAAATGAATAGAACTTACGTTAATCATTACTTCTAACTTAAAACCAATTTATTTAATGGCTCTACTGTAGGCCTTATGTTGAATTTTACCCATAGGAAGATTGCATTAAATAATGGCCGAAGTGAAATAGCCCTAATTACGGAAGGACTACAACCTCACTTCTCTATTAGGATCCAGGTATGGATGGACTTGAGAAGGTTGCCTGTTTTCTCTTTTGAATACTCACAGTTGGAGCCTATGCTGAAATAGGCTATCAAATCAGCTACCCTTTGAAATGTACCCCCCACTACCACTTCTGTTCGATGGATTTCAATTAGAGCTTTAGGGGTGCAATCATATGCGTACTTTCTTGGGACTAAGCCCTACTGGGTAGGGATGACTACTCCTTTTTTGATGCTACTAGCAGGCGGCAAAGACTGGAGGGGAAGAAAAGGAAGCCAAGCTGTACAAGGAGTTTTTCAGGCTGCAATGGTATGCATGTTTACCCAGAAGGCTCACTGACTATTTACATTACATTTATATCCCAGCTTTCTTCCATCAGAGAACTCAAGGTGGCTACATGTGGTTCCAAGGTAGTCTTCCCTCCTAGGACTGACCAGACCTGCTTAGCTTCAACAAGGTGGCTGTCTCATGTGCCTTCAGACTGTGCCCTGGGGCTTCAGTTGGTGCTTACTCCAAAGTTAAGCATATACAGCATTGGAGCTCTTACTCTGGAGTAGGTCCCATTATACTCAATGAGCCTATTCCAGAGTAAACATGAGCAGGATGAGACTGTCAATCACACCTACCATTTTTCTGGGGCTATAGTCTGGTTAAAGAAACCTTAGCTGGTGACTCTATAGGCTTTACTGAAAATCTGCACAAATCTACATATGAATAAAACAGTTTTGAAAGAATAATGGAGCACTATTCCTTTGTTTTTAGATGACATGCCCATAACTGTTCCAGCAGGTAGCAGCTAAAAAGAACCATTCCCTCCTGTGAGAAGGGGGAATGCTTCTTCCAAGATGGCACCTCCCACTTGCAGTTTGTAAAGTGCTGATATAATTTTTTTTAATGGACGTTATTGTTATCTTTCTAGCCAGCTTTTCAGGTTAAAACCCCTCAAAGTCTGATTACAACATCCTTTAAAATACAAAATAAATATCAAACCATAGAAACAAGAAATAATGTTCAATACATGCATCATTTAAATTACAAATAAGATAATAGCAGCAGACAGGGCCATAATTAAAAGCACAGTACACTAAAATTAACGAAATACAGACTGGAATAAATAAGTCTTTAAAATTCTTCTGAAGGCCAGCAAAGAGAAGGTCACCATACACACTTCCTGGGGGAGAACATTCTAAAAATGTGGGGCCACCACAGAAAGACCTGCTGACCAATTAATTGGGGACATATTTTTATTTGATCAAAAAGGTTTTAATCAATTCATCTAACCAACTGATTGACTAAAGAATATTGTCAAGTTCCCCCCCACCCACCGCCTTTTACAGGGTTTTTTTGTATAAGCAGTTCATAGTCTTCTGTTTTGCAAGTTTGAGCAAAGTTTTCAGTATACAACAGCTTGAGGATAATATTAATGACATTTGAAGGTTGAGATGCTTAAAAGACATGGAGCACTTTCCTTAAAAGGCACATAGTCTGTTCCTAAGCACATTTACTCAGAAGTACTGGGTTTAGTGTGATTTAACTTCCAAGTATATGTCACTGAGGTAAAATCTGTGCACCCTTTCTTGGGAGTAAGTTCCACTGAACACAGTTAGACTTACAACTAAGTACCATGAATAGAATTGGTCTATAATTTCTTTCCAAAATAGATACCACCACCCTTCAGTGCTGATTAACATTCTGAGGAAGGCTTACAGTAAATAATAAATATGCAATAAAATACAAATATAAGAGCAGAAAAACAATACAGTACAACAGCATAGCTGAAGGGGAGATCTTTTATAATCCATATAAAACTTCAGAACATCTTTTAGAAGATTATAAACCTTGGTAAATAAAACAAAAAGTTTTCATGTGGAACTAGAAAACCAAGGTAAGTACCAGACAACCCCCCACCCTCAGGGAGGTTTCCTCAGGCAGGATATGGGAAATATATACAGGGAAATATAGCCATGATTGCAGGAAATTATTGGGGAAATGCCCCTTCATGGATCCTTGCCTTGTTGTGGTGAAGGGGCTTGCGTAACTCAGTGAAGCTATAAGCTATGCCGTGCAGGGCCACCCAAGACAGACAGGTCATGGCAGAGAGTTCTGACAAAATGTGGTCCCCTGGAGAAGGAAATGGCAACCCACTCCAGTATCCTTGCCAAGAAAACCCCATGGAACGTATCACAAGGCTAAAAGATATGACGCCGGAAGATGAGACCCTCAGGTCGGAAGATGTCCAATATACTACTGGGGAAGAGCAGAGGGTATTTCCAAGTAGCGCCAGAAAGAGTGAAGCGGCTGGGCCAAAGCCGAAAGGACACTCAGCTGTGGATGTGTCTGGTGGTGAAAAGAAAATCTGATGCTATAAAGAACAATATTGTTTAGGAACCTGGAATGTCAGATCAATTAATCAAGATAAGCTAGAGGTGGTCAAACATGAGATGGCAAGATTGAACATCGACATCTTGGGAATCAGCAAACTAAAATGGACAGGCATGGGCAAATTTAATTCAGGTGACCATCATATCTACTACTGTGGGCAAGAATCCCTTAGAAGAAATGGAGTAGCACTCATAGTCAACAAAAGGGTGGGAAAAGCAGTACTGGGGTACAATCTTAAAAACGATAGAATGATCTCAGTACAAATCCAAGGCAAACCATTCAACATCACAGTAATTCAAGTCTATGCCCCAACCACTGATGCCGAAGAAGCTGAGGTTGATTGGTTCTATGAAGACCTACAACATCTTCTAGAACTAACACCAAAACAAGATGTCCTCTTCATCATAGGGGATTGGAATGCTAAAGCAGGAAGTCAAGAAATCACCGGGATAACAGGCAGGCATGGCCTTGGTGCACAAAATGAAGCAGGACAAAGGCTAATAGAGTTTTGCCAGGAGAACACACTGACTGGAGCTGACTGTGGCTCAGATCATGAGCTTCTTGTTGCAAAATTTCGGCTTAAATTGAAGAACATAGGGAAAACCACTAAACCATTCAGGTATGACCTAAATCATATCCCTGATGAATATACAGTGGAGGTGAGGAATAGATTTCAGGGATTAGACCTGATAGACAGAGTGCCTGAGGAACTATGGACGGAGGTCCGTAACATTGTTCAAGAGGCAGCAACTCTATCCATCCCAAAGAAAAAGAAATGCAAGAAAGCCAAGTGGCTGTCTGATGAGGTTTTACAAGTAGCTGAAGAAAGAAGGGAAGCGAAAAGCAAGGGAGAAAGGGGAAGATATACCCAACTGAATGCAGACTTCCAGAGAATAGCAAGGAGAGACAAGAAGGCCTTCTTAAATGAACAATGCAAAGAAATCGAGGAAAACAACAGAATGGGAAAGACTAGAGATCTCTTCAAGAAAATTGGAGATCTCAAGGGAACGTTTTGTGCAAAGACGGGCATGATAAAGGACAAAGGAGGCAGGGACCTAACAGAAGCGGATGAGATTAAGAAGAGGTGGCAAGAATACACAGAAGAACTATACAGGAAAGATCTGAATGTCCCTGATAGCCATGATAGTGCGGCCACTGAACTTGAGCCGGACATCCTCGAGAGTGAAGTCAAGTGGGCCTTAGGAAGCATTAGTAACAACAAAACTAGCGGAGATGACAATATTCCAGCTGAGCTATTTAAAATCCTAAAAGATGATGCTGTTAAAGTGCTGCATTCAATATGCCAACAAATTTGGAACACTCAACAGTGGCCGCAGGACTGGAAAAGGACAGTTTACATCCCACTTCCAAAGAAGGGCAACGCCAAAGAGTGTTCAAACTACCACACAATTGTGCTCATTTCACATGCCAGCAAGGTGATGCTCAAAATCCTACAAGCTAGGCTTCAGCAGTATGCGAACCGAGAACTACCGGAAGTACAAGCTGGGTTTCGAAGAGGCAGAGGAACTAGAGATCAAATCGCCAACGTTCGCTGGATCATGGAGAAAGCAAGAGAATTCCAGAAAAACGTCTATTTCTGCTTCATTGACTACGCTAAAGCCTTTGATTGTGTGGATCACAACAAACTGTGGCAAATTCTGAAAGTGATGGGAGTACCAGACCACCTTACCTGTCTCCTGAGAAACCTGTACGAGGGTCAAGAAGCAACAGTAAGAACCAGACATGGAACAACCGATTGGTTCAAAATTGGGAAAGGAGTACGACAAGGCTGCATATTGTCACCCTGCTTATTTAACTTATATGCAGAGTACATCATGAGAAATGCCGGGTTGGATGAATCACAGGTCGGAATTAAGATTGCTGGGAGAATTATCAACAACCTCCGATATGCAGACGATACCACCCTAATGGCAGAAAGCGAAGACGATCTCAAGAGCCTCTTGTTGAGGGTGAAAGAGGAGAGTGCAAAAGCTGGTTTGAAACTCAACATTAAAAAAACTAAGATCATGGCATCTGGCCCCATCACTTCCTGGCATATAGAAGGGGAAGAAATGGAAGCAGTGACAGATTTTACTTTCTTGGGCTCCAAGATCACCGCAGACGGTGACTGTAGCCATGAAATTAAAAGACGCTTGCTCCTTGGGAGGAAAGCTATGGCCAACCTAGACAGCATAGTAAGAAGCAGAGACATCACCTTGCCGACAAAGGTCCGTCTAATCAAAGCTATGGTTTTCCCAGTAGTAATGTATGGCTGTGAGAGCTGGACTATAAGGAAGGCTGAGCGCCGAAGAATTGATGCTTTCGAACTGTGGTGCTGGAGAAGACTCTTACGAGTCCCCTGGACTGCAAGGAGGTCAAATCAGTGCATCCTAAAGGATATCAACCCTGAGTGCTCATTGGAAGGACAGATCCTGAAGCTGAAGCTCCAATATTTTGGCCACCTAATGCGAAGAGAAAACTCTCTGGAAAAGACCCTGATGCTGGGAAAGACTGAAGGCAAAAGGAGAAGGGGACGACAGAGGATGAGATGGCTAGATAGCATCACCGATGCAATGAATATGAACTTGAGCACACTCTGGGAGAGAGCGCAGGACAGGAAGGCCTGGCGTGCTATGGTCCATGGGGTCACGAAGAGTCGGACACGACTGAATGACTGAACAACAACAACAATTGGGGAAATGAGAGTGCTTTGAAATAAAAGCAACACACCCACACAACTTTCAATGAAAGTCATATTGCCGTTTGTTTGACTGGACAACAACAAAATAGGATTGGAGAAGCCAGATCATGATCCTACAGAGATTGACATTAATTTGGAATTGGTCTTTCCAAATTTCTCAGGGCCTGATCTGGAAGCACATGATAAAATTCAGCTTTTAGAAGAACCCCAAGCAGTTTCTGGATAGGGAACTACATGGAAGCCATATATAAGCCACTCTGGGCCAAGCCACAGGTGAAGTAGGAAATCCACAATTAGATCACCTGACTTTTCACTTTTATTTTAAAACTACAGCCAGGGGACTTTGATTTGAGTGGAGCATCAGCGCTGGGGGAGGAGGTGTTTCATCCTCCCCCTGGGTGGTTTTACAGTTCTAAATCATCCCCTGTAGCTTGTTCATTTATATATCACCATCTATGTACATGGCACTTTACAAACAATGAGGAAACAGTTACCCCAAGGTGCTTAATGGACATAAGGGGAGCAAAAGAGAAAGTGGAAGGGAAATAGAAGCCTGGGCAAATGGAAATAAAATGTGATTATTTCAGTTACGCATACTTCGGTGTTGCAGTCACTATTCAAGGAATCCTTACATCAGTGCGCAAGGCAAGTCACTTAACAGTGCAATCCTACAATTCCCAGCATGGCCCAGTGACTATAACTGCTGGAAGGATGCTGGAAGTTGTAGGGCATTTTCTCTCTCTAAACATACATAGGATTGCAGCCTTACAGTGCAATCCTATGCATGCCTACTGAGGAGTAAGCCCCATTGAGTTCAATGGGGCCTCTAGACAAGTATAGGATTACAATCAGGCTGCAGTGCTATGAGCAGTTGCTGGGAGTAACCCCACTAAATACAATGAGACAATTCTGAGTAAGCATGCTTTGGGTTGCGCTGCTCTTATTATTATCCCCAAATTATACATATCAGGACAACACTGAGACAGGATAGCTTACCTAAGGCCACCTCATAAGTTTATGGCAAGGGCAAGATATGAAATAGAGGCTTCCTGGTTTGCAAATCCATCTCAGCCACTAACTACATTATGCAAGCTGTCTAAAATTAGATTTACTGTGGCTGCCTGATGGCAAGGAATAGAAGTGTCATAAAGAGGAAAATGCTGCATCATGGCTCTTCTGGTAGTGGTATAATTAGTGGTATAAAAGAAGAGCTAGGGTAAAAATCAGTTTAATGATATGAAGCAACGAATGACTACAGAAAGAAGAAATAGGATTCCACCCAGCCATACTTTTGCTTGATGGAAAGAGACGTAATTTGATCTTTTCATGTACTGCAAAGGCTGCTGCTGGCTGGGGGTGATGGGAGTTGTAGTCCAACACATCTAGAGGGTGCTAGATTGGGGGAAGGCTGGTTAATCCTATGCAGGTTTAGACAAAAAAAGTCCTACAACTCCCAGCATTCCTCAGCCAGCTATGCTGCCTGGGAAACGCTGGTAGTTGTACGACTTTTTTTCTGTCTAAACCTGCATAGGGTTGCACCCTAAGAGCATGAGCTGGAAGTCTCTGATTCAAATCATGCCATAAAAGCACTGGATGACCTTAGACAGATCTCAGCCCTTCTCCCATCTGTAATATGGATACAATAGCAATAGCCTATTTTGTACCATTGTTATAAGGTCAGCACAATATTTGTGTAATGCTCTGAACAGTTCACAAAAGTACAATGTATAAATGCTAATGGTTACAAATTACTCTACTGATGTAAGCAAACAGGTGAATATATATAAAAGCTAGTTGCCAAGATTCAGTCATACAGCAAAACTCTATGCATGTTTACTCAGACGTAAGTCCCACTGAGTTCAATGAGGCTGCTTACTCCCAGGTATGGATACAGGACTGTAGCCTTCCTTTGTTTGTTTACATTCCAAACAATTCCATACATTAGCAGTTCTTCCTCAACTGAAGAAAATCTCTGCTATTTGAAGGAGGGAGAAACAACGCCAGCTCCAGGTTTTTGAGGGCTGTTGGGCAAGACACTGTCAGTGGCCCCCCTCCCTCAGTGAGTCTATTTCTCACCACCATTGTCTCCAGCTGCTATTGCTCCTCATCCTCTGTCTCACCATTGCTACCACTTGCTTGCTGGACAGGCAGAGCACTAGTGAGCAAGTAGGCAGTGGCATTGTCTCCTCCTCCTTTCCACTGCTACCATTGTCTGGACCAGAGTGAGAGGCAGGAGAACAAGCAGGATGCAATGGTAAAAAGGAGGAGAAACTCCAGGGGACACTTGTCAGTGGGCCCCTGATGGGCTGTGGGCCCTTGGCAGGTGCCTGATCATGCCTACTGTTGACACCAGCCCTGGGGAGAAATCCGGGATATAACAAATAAGCACTTCCAAATGTGTGCTTCCTCCTTTCCCTCCCACCCTACCCATAGTTTTGTCCTTTTTCTCTTCTTGAACTTAACAACACATCCCACAGATCTGTTTTCACATTTTCTGAAATTCTTGACTGTCTGCTGATATATATTCATCTTCTGCCTTCTAGACAGCAACCATAGGGCCAATGTATGAAGTGACATTCATTTGGACTCTTCTCTTAGTGACTCAAGATTACAGGAACAGGAAACCAAACCATATCCATTTATTCTGTCTTATGAAACAGCAAAAGCATATATGATATTTATAGAATGTTTATCCTGGATTTCCAGAAAATGCTCAAGGTGGTGAGCTAAACACAATAAATATAAAACCACAACAAAATGGCTAAAAATACAATTAAAACAAGACCTTAAAAAAGAGGCAAAACCAGCAGCAGAAACCTCACACTTATCCACAGCAAAGCATAACCCAATAAAGAGAATATAGTCACATCAAATCCAGAGTACAATCCCCTAAACAAGCTGTATTATAGAAAGATTCAGGCAGCTATAACAGAGTAAATCTGGTCACTGCAATTTAATTACAGGGTGGTAGTTATGACTGCTTTAAACTCATTTAGGGCACAATCCTATGGCAGCTAGACAGCCATAGGATTTTTCATTTTCTGGGAACGGAGCTCAGAGCCAGCACTCCAAGGTCAGTTCCCAGAAAACCGACTCCCTACCCCCCCCCTCCTTGTAGGTGGCACAGTTTGTCCCTGGCTTTGCACTCGTAAGAGCAGCACGGAGCAGCTGAAAAGGGGTGTTCCTGGGGGCGGGGCAGGGATGGTGGAAGTGCTGTGACGATGCTTCCTATGTGCCATCTGGCCACCCCACCCTGCTCCAAGTTGGCCCAGCTAGACAGCCAAAATTGGCCATCTAGTCACAAATGCAGGGCGGCTGCAGCGCAGAGGAGAAAATCCCCCCCCACACGCTCTGCCCACCCTGCATTGGATAGTCGGTTGCCTCCAAGTTCAGAGGCGACCAACTATCCCCATAGGATTATGTCCTTAAAGTTTGAGCACAAACTCCAAAACTAAATCTGCCTTAAAATTATTTGACGTTTGTGAAATCACTTTTCACAGGTCACTCAGATATGCAGTAGATGTACTAAAACAGTGGGGTAGGGAAGATCACATTCTTCTAGCAGCAAAGTATTGTTTGGAATGATGGGAAAATAAAGAATTGTTCCCTTCCTACCCTTAGATATCTGCTTCCCCATCCAAATAAATTACTAAAAATTAAGAATTTATTCAGCATTCACCCACTCATGGGACATGTGAGAGTTGTTGAACTCATTAGGAACAATGACCATAACAATTACTATAAAATTTAATTTATATGTAAGTGGGAAATTGCCAAGAAAGTCCCACACAGTCACATGTGACTTCAAAAGAGGAAACATCTCAAAAGTGTAGGGACTGGTAGAAAAAAGGAAGTTGAAAGGGAAAGTAAAGGGGGTCAAAATATCTCCCGAATGTTTGAGAATTATTCAAAACCACAATAATAGAAGCTCAGATAGAATGTACATTGTTGGTCAGAAAAGGTACCACCAAATCTAAGAGGTCACCAGCATTGTTAACCAGCAATGTCATAAGAACATAAGAAGAGCTGTTCTGGATCAGACCAAGGGTCCATTTAGTCCAGTGTTCTGTTCACACAATGGCCAACCAGTTGTCGATCAGGAAAATACAAGCAGGACACAAGTGCAACAGCACTCTCCCACCCATGTTCCCTGCAACTGGTGTACATAGACCTACTGCACCTGGTACTGGAGGTAGCACGTAGCCCTTAAGCCTAGTAGCCACTGATAGCCTTCTCTTCCAGGAATTTGTCTAGCCCCCTTTCAAAGCCATCCAAGTTGGTGGCCGTCACTACATATTGTGGTAGCAACTTCCATAGTTTAGTTATGCGCTGTGTGAAGAAGTACTTCCTTTTATCAGTCCTGAATCTCCCACCAATCAGCTTCATGGAATGACCTTGGGTTCTAGTATTATGAGGGAGAAAAAAAAGTTTCCCTACCCACATGCTCCACACCATGCATAATGTTGTACACCTCTATCATGTCTCCCCTTATCCTCCTTTTTTCCAACCTAAACAATCCCAGCTGTTGTAACCTTCCCTCATAGGGGAGACACTCCAGCTTCTTAATCATTTTAGTTGCCCTTTTCTGCACTTTTTCCAGCTTTACAATATCCTTCTTTAGGTGTGGTGACCGGAACGGTACACAGTATTCCAAGTGTGGCCGTACCATAGATTTGTATAAGGGCAGTATGATATTGGCAATTTTAGTCTCAATTCCTTTTCTAATTATGTCTAACGTGGAGTTTGCCTTTTTTACAGCAGCTACACACTGGGTTGACATCTTCACTGAGCTGTCCACCACAACTCAAGATCTCTTTTTTGGTTGGTCACTGCTAGCTCAGATCCCATCAGGTTATACTTGAAGCTGGGATTTTTTGCCCAACGTGCATCATTTTGCGTTTGCTTACATTGAACCGCATTTGCCATTTGGCTGCCCATTCTTCCCATTCGGAGAGATCCTTTTGGAGCTCCTCACAATCCCTTTTTGTTTTAACCACCCTAAATAATGGAGTGTCATTGGCAAACATGGCCACTTCACTGCTCACTCCTAATTCCAGATCATTTATGAACAAGTTGACAAGCATTGGTCCCAATACAGATCCCTGTGGAACCCCACTATCTACTTCCCTCCATTGGGAGAATTTACAATTTATTCCTACTCTCTGCTTTCTATTCTTTAACCAGTTACTGATCCATAAGAGGACTTTTCCTCTTATTCCGTGACTGCTGAGTTTGCTCAGGAGTCTTTGGTGAGAGACTTTGTCAAAAGCCTTTTGGGAGTAAACAATGTCTACCGGATCACCCTTGTCTACTTGTCTACTTGTCTACTGACACTCTCAAAGCATTCTAAAAGGTTAGTGAGACAGGACTTACCTTTGCAGAAGCCGTGTTGATTCTTTTTCAGCAGGGCTTGTCCTTCTATATGCTTACTCATTTTATCTTTAATAATGGTTTCAGCCAATTTACCAAGAACAGATGTTAAGCTAACCGGCCTGTAAACCAACCCCCCAGATCGCTTTTCAAAAATTGACGTTACATTGGCCATTTTCCAGTCCTCTGGTGGCAAGGAAGCTATTAGAGAAAAGAAGGTTGCCCAAATGACAAGAACAAAAAGGAACACAAACTTGTGCAAAAGAAATGCAAGCAGACAATAAGGGCTGCAAAAAAGGACTTTGAGGAAGATATTACTAATAACATTAATGCCAACAATTAAAAATTATTGAAATATATCAGAAGCAGGAAACTGGCTTAAATAAATAAGCCACAGTGGCTTATTTTGATTAACCCAGATCAGTATGGCTGTGTTCAGATGTCACATTAACCTATGGTGGCTTAATAAGCTACTCATAGTAGCTTATTTTTTAAAATAGTCCACGATGCCCCGCTACACAACCAGGCTAATAAGCTACTGTGTGTAATCTGACTCATGCCCAGCCCCCTGTCCTGCTGCAGTCCTTCTGCCTGAGCAGTGGCATTCTTTCACCTCAAAAGTGCTGGAAGTTTGCAGGATCCAGACAAAACTTCATACACAGCCCCCCCCCCCAAGTCAGGAGGCACCCAGTCCAACATCAAAACCCTGCATGATCACTCACTAAGCAGTGAAAATCCCAAGTTCAGCAAAAAGGGGTGGGGGCTCTAAACTGTTGGGGGTTTGCAGGATTGGGACCAAACTTCACATGCAGCCTCTCCTACTCAAGAGGAACCTGATCCACCATCCAACCCTGTGCAATTATCCCAGAGGAACAGAAATCCCGGGTGGCACAAATAAACCCTTTCCCATCCCCTGCCTGCTAGAATACAGGTTTGTCTGGGCAGGGGGCATTTTTGTTAGAGCAGTAAAGCACTTTAGTGCTTTACTGATCTAAAGCCCTCAGTCCTAGAGTAATTGGGGCCATACTGGCTGGGCTGAGGGCTTTATATTGGTAAACTGCGCTCTACTGATCTAGCGAAAATGCCCCACCTCCCTGCTGGAATACAGGTTTGTCCTAATGAGGACAAGCCTGTATTCCAGCTTGGCCGCAGGGGGGGGCGGTGTTGTTTGATCTAAAGCCCTCAGTCTATTTTCATTCTGGCAGTAGAGGCTGGGCTGAGGGCCTGAGATCACTAAAGTGCTTTAGCGACCTGTAGCCAGAGCAGAGCAGCAGTGGTTCTCACCACTCTTGCCACACAGCTCTGCAACTGGCCAAAATAACCCATGGTGCCCACCAGATGACAGGACAATCCACAATGGTTAAATAAACCATCGTGAGTTAATTAACCCATCATGGGGTATCTTACCATCAGAACCCAGTCTATGTATGTGTGTATTCAGTGTGTGCCTCCATGGGATTAAAAGTGAGGCCAGCTGTTGGAAGAACCAAAGATACTGACTGGGTTCGGATAATTGCAGGGGGGAAGCAACCATCGTGGCTGTTGGGCCACATGCACGACCATCATTTGCATTATTCTCCACACTGCAGCGCAGGTTGGAGTATTGTCCGAACCCGGTACACGGCATGGCGGGGAATCCGTCATTCCCACCCTACAACCCATGACATGCAGTAGCGGTTGTAGGGTGGATATGAAGTTCCCCTGTTGCACACCAGGTTTGGACGACACGCCAAGCCCCGCTGCATTGCGAGGAATAATGCAAATGGCGGTTGTACGCATAACACGTGCGGGGGGGGGGGAACAGCCATAATGGTTGCTTCCCCCATTGCAATCATCCGAACATGGTCACTGTGTCTGTACAAACTTTTCTGATGCAACCAGTGCAGCAGTGGCACAGAGAGGAGAAAACTTGGAATTGATGTTTCCAGCAGCGCTGTATATTTCCACTCACATCTACTTTGGGTTATATGCAACAGCTAGCAGATAAGGGATGTACAAATCAAAAGTTGGCTGGCAGCCTCAGAAAATAACTTCAACCCAGAAAGTTGCCACACAGCACCCCAGCTGAAATTTTGGCAGCTGGGATTTTGATGTTAAAGTTACAAATGTAATATAAATCACGGAAATATGTGTTTTATTAGTTTTAAAAATAAGCCTTATATATGATGGTAAACTTACCCTGACAGTAGTGCTAGAATTATGCCCAGGGTGATGGGCCAGGGTGATTTATGACATTCAGCTAAAACAGCAGTCAGGATGCCCCATCCTGCGCACTTATTTGCTGGCACAGGAAGTCTTGGGATTGGGCCATTAGGCAAAGTTTTGAAATGCATATTAGCTGGGAATTGATGTTTTCTTGAAACAAGAGAAGAATTCCCACAAATTAACATATTCTGGCAAACTGAACTTTTGGATTGAACAAGCACAATAACTTACCCATGATATGTACAGTGTGAGTGTTTAACAAAACTATTGGAAATGAAGTGGAAATTATGAAATGGAATTATTAGAAGCATATAGAATAGGTGGAAGCTTGGAACCCGAAGCAATTGAGCTCATTCAACCATAGTCTCATTCACGTAATTAATGCATTAAGCACATGCTTAACTCTCCCAATAAATTAATGAGACTGACACTGCAATCCTATGTGATGTGGCATAATTTCATGCTACAGGGGCATGCCTGTGAACAACTCAACCATGTGGATCGGGCTGATTGTGTGATCTTCCCTAAGCATTCACTATCCCACCAGGAAGGATGGTGCTGATGAGAAAGAACCACACCATCGGCCTGACCCACATGGTCACATTATGCACACTTGCAACCTTGCAGCATGGCACTGCACCATAGCAGTGTTGGAAATGACTTACAGCAGAGTTGCTTTATAGAGAGAAAATCTGGCAACACAGCATTTAGTATTAGAGGCAATAAATGCAGGCTAGAGCCACTTTAAAAGGAATTGAAATCAACTTTATTCGTGCTTTCATACAAATCATCAGAGAAGGCTTACACTGTTTAACTAGAAGCATGCCCTAAAGCTGGGTATGTGTGTGTAAGTGAATGAAGGCATGAGATATGGTTACCTGCTTCCTCTCTGGAGACAGCTGCATGGTGCTTGCTGTTGCAGAGGCAGAGGAAGGAGGACGAAGAAGA
Organism: Heloderma suspectum; assembly: GCF_057233095.1. NCBI lineage: Eukaryota > Metazoa > Chordata > Lepidosauria > Squamata > Helodermatidae > Heloderma > Heloderma suspectum. The sequence continues at coordinate 133,886,726 of NC_139459.1, forward strand.
ATGAGGGAGCAGGAAATAGGTACTGATCAGGACATCCTCTATCACCCCCTAGTGCCTGGAAGCATGTGGAGTTGTTCCTATTATCCAACAGGAGGAACAGCTCCTACACTATTCAAAGGATTCTGGGGGACTGGATCCTACTGAAATCATTGGAACCTGTTTCCATGTAATCATGCATATGACTGGACTATAAGAGTACGATCCTATGCACACTTATTTGGGAATAGCTTCCCTTGTACATGATGAAACACACTTCTGCATTGGATCATGTCCTATATTTTAAGGATCATAGATTTAAGAATGTATATGCTCAACTATTTAAGCAATTAGAATTTATTAATAGTCAGAAGTAATAAAAACTAAATAAATTCATATTGAGAAATTATGAGGAATATCCAGAACATGCCTTATTTGTGTAGAGGGAGCACAGTCCTGCTATATTCCAATTGGCTACAAACTAACCCCTCTAAATCTGAAATTGCTTCCCCAACTCTCACACTTCTGCATATAACAATAAGCCAGAATTGCTGGCTTATCTTGGTTTGGCATGAAGGAGCAGTGTGCTGGGACATGGAACTTGTTCATTCTGCTTTATTCCTCCCTTCATACAGTGGGTAAAACAAACCAGAAACTGAAAGCTTTGCATGACATCCAAGCTCTCCTGATGTGTTGCTTCCAAACAAGCCAGGAATAAACCAAACAAATCCTGGCTTGTTTGGGAGCAACAAACAGGGATCCTAGTTTGAATATCACAAAAGCTTTCAATTTCTGGGTTTTTTTAAATCTGTTCATATGAAGGGAGGAATGAAGCAGGAGCAAAAAAGCTTCATGTACTTGCATGTTGCTCTTTCACAGTAAACCAGGATAAGCCAGCAATTCTAGCTTTTTGTTATAATCAGATGTGGCCATAGTGTCACACAGTTGTGTCAACTGACAGTAACTGCTGTTTGTTTGTTTTTACTCATTTCTGTATGCCTACATTATTATTTTTTACTCTTTGCTGTAAAAGGACCTGTTAGAGCATGGTAGACTTTGCCTTATGGTATGAAGCATATTGGTTGTTAGGTGTGCAAATAGGTCTGAAATGAAGGGGGTGTGAGTGGTGCAATAGCTGCTAATGTAAAAAAAGCACTGATGCCTCCCTTAAGCAGGGGGAAGCAGTGATATTCCCCTATCCATTTCATAGGGAGAGGGGGCTTTCGGGATACTTGCTCCCAGGTGAGAGGTTGCAGGTTCCCCAGTCACAGTCATCACCTTTTCCTCCCTCTTAGCTTTCTCATAGTACCTCTCTTGCCCACATTGACAAAGTTGTTTTTAAGGCAGACAGACAGACTTACAGGCACACGGGGCTTTATTATAGAAGATTATGATGGTTTGTTTTCATTGTTAGTATGTTTTATTTATTTTTCTAAACTACTTTGATAATACTCCCACCCATGGCAAGTCCAAATAAATACAATTTACACAGAGGGAAACTTCCAGATGAAAAAAAAAATCTGTCAAAATATGATATAAGCTTCTTCTTTTTTTAATGAAATACAGCTATGTTATATTTCAGCAAAAAGAGTATTTCTGAGCCTGCCCATAGAACTAGGGGTGTACATCAACCACAAACCTCAGCTCAGACCCCAATTCTACAATTCAGGAAACAGCCTGATTTACCTTGGACTGATTTGGAGGCTGCCTGATGCAACTTGGTGCTGAATCCAAATCTCGATTAAGAAATCCAGAGCTTTGTGCCTCCCATTGACTATAGTTGGAAATCAACTAATAACACTGTAATGTTTTTGTTGCTTGTCAGATTGGAGGCAATTCACAGGCATAGTAGCCCCTTGTGAGGGGATGACATGTGCAAAATCTCAGACTAATAGGTGCAGGAAATTTTGTGCGAGATACTTTTAAATATTTATTGTTTTTTAAGCAAACTGCCAATAACTATTTTTTTTTTAATCTCTTGGAAGAATTGTATGAAAATTTCAGGTTTAATTGCTCCTTCCGAGGGGAACAAGCCTGCCAAGTTATAGATGAATCAATTCAGAGGTTTTGTGCAAGAGCAGCCTTTACCGTTTGAGGGTTTCCAAAAAAGGATGTGCTTATCCCTCTACATTCTTTGTGGGCAATTGTTATTAAAATGGCACACAGCATAGAGGGGGTCTAGCTAAGAAAAAATATAGAAAGGTAGTTGCAGTAGGTTTTGTGGAAGGGGAATCTTCAAAGTTGGGGGAGGGTGATTCTTTCCTCTCCCCTCCCCCCCCCTTTTTTGGCAATTTGTAGAAAAATGGCACACATCATAGAGGTGTCCATGGACATAGGTGTCCTGAAAAATTTCAGAAGGATAGGTACAGGGGCTAAGATTGTTATGATGTATGAAAAAAAATTTTCAAGCTTTTTTGTTTTCTCTTCAGTTGGCACAGAAAGTGCAAGAGGACAGGGGTAGACAACAGATGTGGAGCATACAGTGGGAGAGGCCGAAGGAGTTAAACGCACATTTTTCAAGCAAGCACCCAAAGCTACACCCTCCTGGGCCAGATTTGGACCCCACGCCTGCAGTTCTGCATCCTCGCTATAGCAGCTCTCATAGCTGATATTCTTAGGGAGCAGACAGATGCTGATTGAACACTGAATTGCTGAGTTGTTTGCCAAGGAAGTGCATTAAGCCCTCAATCTTGCCCGTCCCCACATGTGTTAGGCAGATGTCCAGCTTTTTTTTAAAAAGGAGACACACATGCATCTGTATTAATTCTTTCCTCCCCCCACACCCCCATTTGCTGCTCCAGAGAATTGGTAGGAGGTGTGTGGGTGTTGCTATGGGCACTAGCCAATAAGTACCCACCACAGCCCACTTTTATCTGCTTCAATCTGAACCATGCTGAAACTCTATAGAACTGCTTTTCTGTTCAAAGCTCACCAGAGGACCACCACCACCAACAAAAAGTATCTCCTGTAAGAGCAGTAATGGGCTATCAAACAACCATTTCCCCATATAAACATTATGTCAGTCTTCACTTTTAGCCACTACTAACTCTCAAATATAGGGGCCGTGGTGGCTTAGTGGTTAAGATGCTGAACTGCAGACCGGAAGGTCGGCAGGACAGCAGTTCGAGACCTGAGTGCTGCGTGACGGAGTGAGCTCCCGTCTTCAGTCCCAGCTCCTGCCAACCTAGCAGTTCGAAAGCAAGAAATTGCAAGTAGATAAATAGGTACCGCTTCGGCGGGAAAGGTAACAGCGTTCCGTGCACCTCAGTGTTCAGTCATGCCGGCCACATGACCACGGAAGCGTCTTTGGACAGCGCTGGCTCTTCGGCTTAGAAATGGAGATGAGCACCACACCCTAGAGTCGGACACAACTGGTTGGGGACACCTTTACCTTTACTTTTTTAACTCTCAAATACACCCCATATATAAATTTAGGAATGGGTTGTAATCAAATAAGATACACACACACACACACACACACACACATACACACACACACTGTAACCAAGCCCAGTAAGGTTGGGTAAAGTAAGCACATGCAATTCACAAATGGCACTGCAACTTTTATTTAAAATAACAAAATAGATATAATGCAAGGTACACCAAGGAGTTGAACCAGCCTTTTCCACTGGAATCAGGAGCAAAGTAGGGATGCAGGGGGGTGGGGACAGCAAGTCCCCTACATTATCTGCATTTGAAAAGAAGTTTGCTTAGAAGGAATGATGTGGATTTCAAAGATGCAGAAGCAACAGAGACCCATTTACGCCTTCAGATAAAAAAGGGGTTAGTGAACTTTGTAGTATGTTACTGTATGAAAGTGTTAGGTCAGCTGGAAGGGAAATATGGGGAATACATTACAAAGTGAAGTGGTTACATGTAATTACCAAGCATAGTCAGCCAGAAGCTCAAAATAAAGAGGAAAGAGTGTACTCGAAACACATCTTAATAATAGTCACCTCAAAGTGAATGGACAGAGAAAGCTAAACAAAAATAAATCTCTTAGGCGCTGAAAGGGCATGACGAGGCAGTACATGGGCAGAGCAAGGACTACTGAATCACATTAACCCTCTTGCCTGGCTCTGCAGGAATGACCAAAAAAATATCTATTTTCTATTCCTTTTCTTAATAAAGAAAGAAAAGGTAATGCTTATAAGCTTAGGCAGTGTGTGTATGTTTTAAGGCAAATTAAAATAAAAACTAGTTAAATGTCAATAGGTAAGAAAGGAATTAATATTAATGTTGAAAACAGGATTGGTAGATTTGAATGAAAGGGAATGTTTGACGTGACTATTTGGCATTCTGTGTTTGAAAGATGCAAAATATATCGTATTGCCATATCTGAAGCAAGGTTTCTCAAAATTGTGCTTTACTAGTAATAGTTCACAGTTATATGGCACTTTTAAGTGTTCCAAGAGCTTCCAGTTACAATGTCTTACTCATACTTAGAAATGCACTACAAAGACAGGCCAGAATGATTGCCCCACATTGCAGATGGAGTGGAGTGGGGCAGAGATTGCTGAGAGAAAACAGCTTGTTTAAGATCACTGAGAGCATGGCTGAGGTGAGATCTGAAGCAGAGATTCTCCAGCTCAAATGCTTGACTACTATCACATTTTGTTATCAAATTCTCAAAACCTGTCCTTGATTATATTATTCAGATATTGAGGTGGCTAAAGTTCCCACACTTAAATATGAATATGAACCTTGAGGGCTCCTACTCTCAAGGCCAGCCCAAGACATTTAGGTGCCTGAGGTAAGAAAATATGCCTGCCTTCCCTTCCATTTCACATACAGAACTGGACTGGCACTTGAATCTTACTTCAATACTGACTACAAGTCAGCATCCTCTATTACACCTGAGGGAACAGGCTATCTTAGATGGTGTAGGACAGGCCAAATGGACACACATTTCTGTCCTCCATCTCACTGCCACCTTAACATCTGCTGCCTGAGGCGAGTACTACACTTTGCCACTTGGTAGGGCCGGTTCTGATCTTGAGGTTGCTGCCAATTTTCCTTCCAAAATGCTTCCCTGCCACCCATTGATCTTGCTTCTTTGGATATTATTATTTGTTGATATAGAAAATTTATTAACAAATTCACAAATGCATCTCCTTCCATATTGTCCACAAATAGCAGCTTGGGTGGTAGACTAGGAAAACAGTTTGCATGGTGTGTAGTGGGGAAGAATTAATCACACCCTCAGCACCACAGGCCAGATACAAATCCTGACCCCCACCCCCAGTAGCTACTTTTAAAAGACGTTAAAAGAGAAGGGAGCTCTAAACATGGCTCTCCAACATCTCATCTTGTTTGGTCACTATACTATGCTACAACATGACACAATACACCTTGTATTATATTATGGATTAATTCATTCATTTATTATGAATGAGGTCCCAGGGCATGGTCTGAAGACACATGAGGCAGACACCTTGCTGAAGCTAAGCAGGCCTGAGTCTGGTCAGTGCTTGGAGGGAAGACCACCTGGGAACCACATGTAGCCACCTTGAGTTCCACGATGGAAGAAAGGCGGGATATAAATGTAATCAATAACATAAGTAAAATAAATTACATTTCTATACCACCCAATAGCCAAAGCTCTCTGGGTGGTTTACAAAGATTAAAAACTTTAAAAATACAGTATTGTACATAATATAAAAACCATTTACATACAAACATATAAACAGACAACACACACACATATTTAACAGTTTTAACAATCAACAATAAGAAATCCCAGGACCTGATTAAACCCATATCATAAACTGCCAAATGCCTGAGAATAGAGGAAGGTCTTTATGTGGAACCAAAAAGATAACAATATTGGCACCAGGCAGATCTTACTGGGGAGATCATTCCATAATCAGGGGGCCACCACTGAGAAGACCCTCTCCCTTGTGGCCATCTTCCAAGCCTCCCTTGGAAGAGGCACGTGGAGGAGGGCCTTAGATGATGAACATAGTATACAGGTACCTTAACACCTTTACTTCTGGTGCTGGCAATGGAAATGCCTTTGCCACTGCAAAGCTCACATTTTCCCCATTCTGCTTCATTTGTATCCAACCAGCTACTGAAGGAATTAATAAGCCTTTGTGGCAGTCCAGGTTCAGGGGGCAGCATGGATGCATTTGTAATTCTGTGATTTTAAAGCATTAGTTCTGAATCAGTCTAAAATGATGAATATTCTTTGTCCTCCTGTTCACAAGCAATACACCTCTGAATACCAGTTGCTAGGGAACAAGAGCTGGAGAAGGCTATTGCCCTTGTGACCTGCTTATGGGCTTCCCAGGGGCATCTGGCTGGCTACTGTGGGGAAACAGGAAAGGGTATTCCTTTGGCCTGATCCGGCAGGGCTCTAGTAGTGGATTTCTTGAATCAACAGGGATTCGGACTAGATATACTTTGAGGTCCCTTCCAGTGCTATGATTCTTCTTATGTTATTATGCACCTCTGATTATCGGGATGGATATCAAGAGCTCCTTGTGAGCGGCCACTGTTAAAAGACGAGATGTATCTCCCTCTTGGTCTAAGCCAGCAAGGCATTCCTTACATTCTTATATTTCTTGCAGCAGTGATTGTATGGGAGCAGTGCTGGAGTATGTAGCACATAGTCCTTACAGAGGTAGCATTTGGGCCCATGGGGTACCTCTCTACTACTATGCTATACCAGGGGTTTCCACTTGATGAATAACTTTTCTTCATTGATCGTTTCCCTGCTGTCAGGTAGAGGCTTCCTTCCTCTAGATGGAGAAATGAGGAAGAGTATTTAGCATGAGACTGACACAAGTTAGCTTCTCACCAGAGCAGTGAAGCACATCTTACTAATGTCAACAAAATTATTCGCATGCTTAAAGTTAAGTGTGCATTTAAATACTCTGCTGAGCTATGCCTCAACAGCTCATTTCCTCCCCATCTCCCCACAGAGGCCTTCTCAAATACTGTGCCACTGTTGTTTTTGTTTTCAGGACCAGTAGCATGAGCAAAATCAAAACAGGATAAATCAGAATCACAGCCTCTCACCTATGAAACATTAACACAGAACAGTGCTAAAAGGATTTGCTAGAATTTCCTGAGAATTGTTTGGTATCCTGTGGTCTCTCTTCCTCTATGTAAATGGTTCGATAGCCCCATGTTAATATGATGCTGTTACTTCGCAGAACTGTGATGGGCACCTAAAGAGCTTGGGCTGTCACACGGGGGCTCAGAACTGGCAGGGGGCTTGCTGTGCCTCTGAGTGAACATCTTCCACACACCCTTTCACTTACGCTCATAGTCTCTTGGGTGATGAAGGGAGACTAAGTCCCTGGGGGTTGTTAAGCAACAGATCAACATCATCCTCCCCACTTGCATCTAGGCTGGAAAGTTGCTTCCACCTCTCCCCCCTTGAGCCAGCATATTGTGTGAACATGAGGGGAGGGAGACATGTATCAGGTGGTGGCCCCATGAACACTCAGGGCAGGGGGTAGATCTCAAAAGAGATGTAGTGTGGCTCAGGGAATAGAGTGGGCACCTACTGGAACCTCCAGTGACTAGATGGAGTTTTCCACGGAAACACCCAAGGCCATTCAAAACTAGACAACAGCCCTGGACAAGGCTATCCAGATGGTTGCGCATTGGGAAGTGAGAGGAGACAATCTAATTCTAGTAGTTAGGAGGAGGTGAAAGGAGGACAGAAGGCCCAATTGTATAGAATGACAAGGAGCAAGCAGGCAATGGACAAGCAAGCCTAACTGCAGTGGGCAGAATAACAGCTCAGTTGGATGAGGAGCAGCAACCAATACAAATATAACATAATTAAACAACATCTATTCATTTAAGTCGAGCTTATCTATAACACTGGGCAAGAAGGACCAATGGCCTAACTCAGTATAAGGCACATTCCAATGTTCCACTGGACTATTGGTGAGTTAATGTTAGCCTTAGGCCTAGCCCAAATTATATTGCTACCTGAGGCAAGCTGCCGCGGCCTTTCTTTCCTGGCTGTACGGAGCCTGCCTGAAGTCTAGTGAGACCTGCCCGAAGTCTTGCAAGACCCCAGCCAACGTCTTGCAAGGCATGGCTGAAGTTTCGCGAGACTTCAAGTGAGCTCCCCACAGCTGGTAAGAAAGGAGGAGCTGGCAGCCCTGGGAAGGATGAGTGGAAGTGGTGGTGGGAGCTCCTTTTGCTGCTCCCTGGAACCTGCTGCCTGAGCAAGTGCTTCACCTTGCATAATGGAAGGACTGGCCCTGGTTAGCCTGCCATTTATCAACGGCCTTGGTTGGTGCACCAGTAAAATGCTAATATTACAGGCAAATGAGCTAGCCAGTGTGTTAAATGCATTTATACATAACTGGGCATGCATGGAAAGCTTACATGGGCAAGGGCTTTCTGCATGGGCCACATCCTATATAAATAAATCAGGCCAACATTACAAAGAATGAATTGTAGAATTTTGGATTGTACCAATTCATACTGGATGTGGGAGGAGGGCATATATTTGAATGCTCCCTCCTATTTGTTATTTAACACCTCCCTGCTTATAGTAAACTAGGATATTCAGGGGAAAGTTTTAGTACTTTGTTCTCCCTGACATGCTAGCTTACTACATTTAAGGAAGTTGTTTTCTACGTTTGTTTTTACAGGGGAGAGAATTAAAAAGTATTCTCTCTCCTACTTGTTTTGGAACTGTCTAAAATCGTGACACCTCATTCTGTATAATAACATAGAACAGTTCTAAGTACTGGTTGTTACATTACAATGGAGGCATTGTAGTCACTGCCATATGGCTTCTTCCCATGCTGCTCAGGTGACACATGAAGTCCCAGGTGTTACCGAGAAGCTCAGCCATGATGGCTTTATGTACACATGTAAGTTTGTGTTTATATTTTTGCTTGCCATCACCCTGACTCCTTGGCTAAAATATCCCTTTGTTTTGAGAAAGGCAGCAAGAGCAAGAGGCTTGAAGGTAAAGATGATGGAGAAATCTGTTTGGGAAGTGGAGTTTGACAAGTTTTCCTATGCTTGGGAAGCTGTGTGCAGGGAGTTCAAGTGCCGGTGAGGTAGTGTGGACCACATCAGGGTCAGAATGGACCCTATGACATCTTTTCAGATCTCACTGCAGCACCTGCCTTTATCTACAGTGAGTTGGTCCAGTTCATGGATTTTCTGGGAATTTTGTGCATTTGTGTTTAAAGTTCTGCAATTTGCACAAATTTCTGAGGAATTTGTGCAAATTACTGCCAAATATGCATAATTTGCACAAATTGGGCTGTGATTTGTACAAACTGCAGAACCTTCTTCCCCATATCCTGAAAAAAACTGTGCAAAAAATGTTCTCAGAATTCAGACACAAATCGAGTCATACATGCTGTGGAACTCCGTTAAGTCAAAAAAGAACTGAATTTCCCAGTGACAGACATCCCTACTTAAGGCTGCCAGGAATGAGAATCCTGAATGGTAGCAGAGGTTGTTGTTGTTTAGTCATTAAGTCATGTCCGACTCTTCATGACCCCATGGACAATAGCACGCCAGGCCTTCCTGTCCTCCACTCTCTCCCAGAGTGTGCTCAAGGGTAGCAGAGGGCTAGTACCTAACTGCCTATCTGTGTCCTCTACCAATTACATTAGGAGATGCCTCCATGGAAATCCAGATACAAGCAAATGCCTACCTAACTAAAGTCACCACCCCAGGCAGAGAACACACAAGGGTACTTCTAAATTGGTCAAGTCAGAACCAGAACGTTGGTGGGAAACGTAGACCAGTTCTGAAGCATCCCCACTGCAAGATCTGCTTGTTAAAAAATACCACCTGAGCACCCCACTTGATACCTTTTGTTCTGTATACTTCTCCCAGATGCATGGCTTTTGTAATGCTCAGACAGATGGCAGTCAAGCAGCCAGGAACCTCCTTGAGATTCCCTTGCATTGCCTGGAGTCAGGCTATTGATCCCTTTGTTCTACCCCATCCTGAGTTCAGAGCCATTGATCCTTTTATATCCTTTGTTTTTAAATCTATAGCTGCTCTTCAAGGGCCAAGCACATTTCAAACTACATGTTACTCTGTGTAGCATGTAGCTGAGGGTTAGCTTTTTATTCCCTCTAGCGTAAGCATGCATGGCCCTGGTTCGGATTGTTGCTACAGTGCATTGGGAAGGGAAGATTAAACTTTCCTCCCTGTTTGCTTCCCGAAATCCCCCCTTGTGTGTGTGGAGGGGGGGGGGAGAGGAGGGTTTAACCAAAAACAAATCTTAATTGGAGGCTTTGTCTCTTTTGTTAAGTGTGTGTGTGTGTGTGTATGTGTGATTTGGGGAAACAAATGGTGCAAGAAGGGAGGTTTAATCCTCCCCCTAGGCTTATGATGGTTGAGATTCCAATTGGGACCATGTGGCTACTAGTCTTGATGGCTATGTGCTACCTCCAGTACCAGAGGCAGTGAGCCTATGCACACTAGTTGCTGGGGAACAAGGGTGGGAGAGTGCTGTTGTGCTCATGCCCTGCTTGTGGGTTCCTGGGCAACAGCTGGTTGGCCACTGTGTGACCAGAATGCTGGACTAGATGGACCCTTGGTCTGATCCAGCAAGGCTCTTGTGTTCTTATGGTCTTATGTGTGCTTATGCTAGAGAAAAGAAAACGTTAACACTCAGCTATGCAATTAGCTGAATGTGTATCTTGTCTCTCTGATACACAGATCTAAGAATTGTCCACTGTTCGGTAGCCTAGGTTTCTAGGGCCAGGGTTGCTCTCTCTCTGGATATATCATCCATTTGGCTGTTCCTGGACAACATGGTATTTGAGGGTCTTTAGACAGGGCAGCCGCCCCATTCTGAATTCGTAACCAAACACTGGGAGATCAGAGGGTAGCCTGTGCCCACTGTGAATATCCAAGTATCAGTGAGCAACCAAGAAGTGTGTTCCTTTATGTTGCTCTTACTCCACACTACCTCACCCACACTTGAACTCCCTGCATACAGCTTCCCAAGCCCTGCCTTGCAATTTCCCTAGCACCCTCTTCACTCCTTATTTGGCCAATGCTACATCTCCTACCTCTGTCTGTCTGTCTGTCTGTCTGTCTGTCTTTTGGTATTAGGAATAATATGCCAGTCCATGTGCTAGAGAGTTGGTATACTAATTAAGCATTCTTCTGTTTGGTAAAATATTTGTAGTAAAAATAAAGCAAAAACGGTTCACTCTTAATAGTACTTCTCCAGTGATTCCCTCCCATCTATTTTCCCCATGTTGTTGAGGAACAGTGTATAATCTGCTGTGTGTATGCCACACTTCTGGGAAAGAGCCCTATAAGCCCATGTTCATCATGTCATGTGTACACATGTGAATTCATATGCACACATGAACAAGGACATGTGGCAACGCAGGCCACATAGGAGGAACGTACTCTGTAGCTTCTCCCTACACCTGCGTTGCCCCAGTATCTGGAAGAGGTTATGTTGGTGTGGGGAAGAGCAACAGTATAAGTTCCTCCTACATGGTCCAAGGCTTCTAATGTTACCCATGGGAAGGTGCAACACTGGCACCACAAAGGTAATGTAAGTGGCACAGGAAGAAGCCACCCATCCCACAATGGTAATGTTAGAAGGGGGGCTGTCTCCTGCTTAGACCAGAAGTAGAATTCTGCATAAACTTTGAGCCATCGTGTTTAAAAGTATAACCAACCAATGGGACCACTGTCTATTATGGAATTTGGTGTGGATCATGAAGCAATAATAGCTAAAAACTATGTTGGATTAAACAAAATGGATATGGCACAAGGGGAAATCTTGCATTACATTGGCATGTGGATGGGAAAAGTAATCTGAGAGATTTCCAGTCACTTCCTTCCTCAGTCTAACATTCATTTATATTAACTAGCCAACACAGCTTGCAGATGCCTAGGGAATCGTCTGCAAGTTTGAAATAACCTTTAAAATCCCATCAAATATGGTTTTTCTTGCTTCTTAACCCCCATGGTTTCCGACCTGGATTTCATCCATTTTGCAGTCATCATAAAGGCTTTAACGATAATGTAACAGTTAGTGGGGGAGTTGGCAATCAACTGTATTTGCCTTTTCTTTGCACTTTCAAGCACACAGAAAGTGTTAAATGCAAAACCTATGACTTCACGGATTTGGCAGCCAACCATCATTTTCTCTTACAGACAACAGAACTTTGTTGCTGCCTTTGGATTTAACAAAGTGAGTCAAAATTCCATTCCCCCATTTCCCCATAAGAAACTGTTCCTGTAGCAGCACAGAATTCCACACGTCTAGTTCAAAAGTGAAACTATGGAACCTAAGGTAAGGTAAAATGAATGGGCACAAACCAGCTAAAGTGAAATAGTTTTAAGTACCATTGATTTTAATGGGAGAGATATGTGGCTCAGTCCTATGCATGTTTACTCAGACCTAAGTCCCACTACATTCAAAGGAACATACTCCCAAGTAACTCAGGACTGCAGCCTGCAGCACAATTTTAACTATCCTGTTGAAATCAATGGGGCTTAAAATGTGCTTAACTTGTATTATATCTTTATTATCTCTGCATCCTGCAACAGATGTAACCCAAAGGCAGAACCAGCCAATTTATAAGTGGTGATTGCTACCAAGAGCCGGGAGTAGCTTTGGCCCCATGTCAGTGTATTAGTTCTCCCCTTTATTTTCTCCTATACAAATAAATGGTTGCCAATTTATTAATTCACCAATTGGAAAAAGTAAAGTGCTGCTCTTGGCCTTCTAACATTGACACTGAACACCATTGACAGTCACTGAAAGGGATCCTATAAGGGGGAGGGGTACAATATGCTTTTGCATGCAAGTATATAAAGATGCACTTCATTCCCCATTGGGTCTCTGTAACATAAAACTCTTCATCTACACACACCATGTCTGTTATAATGACCAGTATTTTGCTAGTTAAAAATAAAAACGAGGCAGTGAATAAACAAAGGTGCGAACTACAGCAAGGAGGAGAGGAAGAGCAGAATGGACAATTCCAGCAGTGTGAAGAGTTGGCCAAACTAAGTTTGTCCATGGTTGGACTAGATAATACATCTCTGTGAAAAATGGGAATTTGAAAAATATGACCAGGTAGTAATTAGGGGGAAAATGGCTTAATAAAGAGAATGTTTTAAAAATTGTATTGTGTTCTTCTAATAAGAAAGACAGTGTATATGGGGTTTTTTTTGTCTGTCCCCCCCCTACTCATTGGCTCTCCTTTGGGAAAATTGAGCTTGTAAGTTCCTGGGGGCAGGGACTTGTCTGTTGCTTATATTAATCTGTAAAGTGCCATGTGCAGTGGTGTGCTATATAAAAATAAAAATAATAAATCCCATGAGGTAAGTTTGACAGAGAGGGCATGGCCTGCCTACCAAGCTTCAAAGCTGAACAAGGATTTGAACACAGCTCTCCTCAGTCCAAGAGCAACAGTCTAGACATTACACTACAGGCTAAAGACAACATTATGTGAACGGATATCTGCTTGCGCAATGGCAATTTCCTTTCCTCTCCTTCCCCCTGCCCTCTGCAGACCCTCTGGAGCAAATTTGGGAGGTGTGCAGGGAGGAGGGAGCAATTAAATCTGCCAGTGGTGTCTGTTCTGAAAGTGGAAGGACACGGTTGGATACAACCCCACATGTGCCTCCTTTGGGTTTGGATCATGTCCAATAATATTCAGTTGGTTCTAACAACATATGTCTTCATTTCCAACTACAATGGTTCAGTACATTCTTTTAAAAGAACAATGGACCCTTTGCTTGTTTTTCTTTATTGATGGCTCATCATCCCTGCAGATTGGCTTCTCCAAGAGTTGAGAGATAGGTTATTTAAATGCTCAACCAGCATCTTGAGATTAGAATTTCTGCACACCTGGGCAAGGCCCCACATTTTATTTGAATGGCGGCCCAAAGTTATGGCCCCCTGTGAGCTGTCAAGGGAACATTAAATAAAAATGAAAGAAAAATCTGGTAGGGTTGGCCCAGGTATTGCTCTCATGCAGAGAACAGTTATTACGAAACTCTGCCAGAAGAGTCACATTTGGAAAACATTAGCAGACTGCATGTTGTGTACTGCTCATCCAAACTTAAATAAAATCGCTTTGTGACATCACTTCTTGGCCTCAGTCATGCCATTCTCTCAGCCCCATCAATTCTACTATACCAATTTATAGTATGCTGTAAGCTCTCTACCATCAGAGTTTGATAATGGTCCAAGCACTCTGTCCCCTTTTGCTACATTAGAAAACCAGCCAAAGAGCAGTTTCTTAAATTTTTTTTATGAGCCCAGAAATCCCTCTATCAGAGTGGAAGTGAAGGACCATTCTTATCTTTAAGGATATGCTTTGTGTAATGCAATGCATTGGGCCACTTAGGGCCTTAACTGTGGCATATCTATTTGAAAAAATAATTTTTTTTTTCTAAAGATGTAGATCTACTTACGATTAATTGGGGGTTGAAGCAAGTACTAGAAATGTTTTTCCTTAATTCTGTGCTCAGTTATCAGGATATATCCATGTATATGAAGCCAATGAAGGAAGTAATCTGAAGGTTTGGGCTGTGATGTCACCAGTACGCAGAGGACATGCAGTTCTACCTCTCATTGCCATCTGTAAGTCTCAGGGAGGCTGTGGAAATCCTGAGCCAGTGTTTGGAGGTGGTATTGAGATGGATGAGGATGAACAAAATGAAGCAGAATCCTGACCAGACAGAGGTGCTGTAGGTTGGGAAGGAGATCTGAAACCAGTCCTGGATGGAGTTGCATGCCCCTTGAAGCAGGGCCGGTGTCAAGGGTCAGCATGGTGAGGGCCCACTGACAAGAGCTCCTTCTCTTCACCATTGCAACCTGCTTCTTTACTTTGCTCTGACCCAGGTAACGGTGATGGTGAGAAGAAGGAACAGTCGACGCCACTGCCTACTTGCTCACTGGTTCTGTGCCTCACAATAAAACAGATTATAGCAATGGTGAGGAAAAGGAGGAGGGGGAGCGGCCCCTTTTGGGGAGCTTTCCCTTTTCAGCATATAATGCCTTTGCTGAGGGAATGGCATTGGCTGTCATCCGCTAGCGGCCTGGTTTAAGGTTTTCTTACTAGTATATAAAGTCCTAAGCAACTTTGGACCAGGATACTTGAAAGAGCACTTTCTCCCTTACCAGCCTGCCTCTGGTCGCTGAGGTCATCAAATGAGGCAGCCTTGATGGTTTTGCTCAGACCTGGGGTATGTTTGGAGTCCACTCAGAGTACAGCAGCTTTCCCCAAAGTGGTGCCCTCCAGATGTTTTGGACTAGAACTCCCAGCATTCTTGACCATTTGGCCATGGTGGTTGGGGCTCATGGGAGCTGAAGTCCAAAACATCTGGAGGGCATCAGGTTGGGAAAGGCTGGAGTAGAACCTTCAGTTTACTGGCTCTCTTTCTGTGGAAGTCCTGGTTGATCTCAGGCAGCACAAACATTGTTTTGTTTTTGGCTCCTGCTGAAGACATTTTTGTTTAAACAAGCCTTCCCTGACTGACCAGCCACAATTTTATTAGCATAATCTGATTTTAAATATCTTAATTCAATGTTTTGATTCTTTTTTTCTTTTTTTTATTGTTCACTGCTCAGGATTCTTGTCAGATATAGAGCAGTATATAAATCCTGTTAAGGCTGCAATCCTATGCATGTTTAGACAGAGAAAACTCCTACAACTCTCCAGCTATGCTGGCTGGGGAATGCTGGGAGTTGTAGGAGTTTTCTCTGTCTAAACATGCATAGGTTGTTGTTGTTCAGGATTGCACCCTAAATGAATGAATGAACAAACAAACAAACAAACAAGATGTGTATAAATGAAGAAATGTACAAGAAAGCATTTTATCTTATCTTACCCTCCCTTACCAACCTCCATGCTTACAGCCTATGGCCCACTAATGGTTCAAAGGCACACATAAGGCAGCGAAGGTCCCAGAAGTATTAGATCCTGACTACATGTTACATATGTGAAAAGTTAGTAGCCCCATGTAAGCCAGGCTCTGCTAAGAATTCTGAAAACTCTCCCAAAGAGAAGCAGAAAAGGCTGGATGGGATTCTAGGGTTGCTGACCACCTTTATCTCTTCATTATTTATCTATGTTTATCTCATCCCTCCTTTAGCAGCTAGTTGGCCCTAGGAAGATGAAAGAAGGCAAGCTGGAACAATTAGCTGCTAAGGTGAGAAGCATAGATAAAGAGAGGGAGAAAGCCAGCTGAAGGTTGTACCATTGTCTACTTCTAAGGGAGCTTTCAAAAACAGTGAGTGCCTGGCTTATACACATGGTTATTTCTCACATGATGAATGTAACATGGAGCCAGGATCTTAGTTCCAGCTGATGAGGAACCGGAATCCAAGGAACAGCCATGGGAGTGGTAAGGTCAGGAGCAGCCAAGGTAGTAGTTAGATAGCTTACTCAAAATAAGCAGGCAAAGAGAGCCAGGAGCCAGATAGTCTGTCCAAGGATGAGGTATTGGGAACTCAGAAGCAGGGAAAATAGGCTCATAAACCCAGATCTTCAGCACAAGGCCTAGTAGGCCATTACCCTTAGGCAAAGCTGACCTGGAAATATTTCTATGCAGGACAGGTCAGAAGGAGTCATTGGGCAGGTGGGTGGAGCCAGGGTCTGGAAGACCAATAATCCTTATAGGGTTGCCACCTTTCAAAGCAACCTCAATAACTGTCCATTTAACAGCGGTTTGACCTGTTTAGCTCCATGCCATACATATCAAACCTCTTATAAAAGACACTTGTGGCTGTATAAAGTGCCTGGATGGGAGACCACCTGAGTGCCATACAGAAAGATGCCTTGCAGCATTCATGTGAAGGATAAGGCATAAATAATAAGTTGAAAAATAGCATGTGGCAGCTAGAAAATATAAAGGTATCTCTGAAATAAAGAGATAATAAAGAGAATATCAATAAAGATATTCACTTATTCTGAAAAACTGACACTTGGAAGTAACAAAGATCTCCTGTGCCAGGGGTGGGCAGACCAGGCTTGCATATGGTTTTGATGATGACTTACACATAATCAAAACAGCAGAAATCCTGTTAACCAAAAAGGAGGACACAGGTTTGCATAAAGTTTGCATGTGCTAATTTATAGGTATAGATGCAAATGCAGAAGTAATCCCTATTATTTAAACAGAAATATAATACTGTCAAGGTTCTTTGAAATTTCCCCTTCCCAGTAACATGAGGTTTAGGCTGTAGATGTGGGGTGACTAATACTCTAGACACAGGGTTTAACCACAACAGTTTACAGGTAGATTTAAAGCAAACAAATTACAACTAAAGTTATTTACACAATAGAGCTGAGTGATACAAAAGGCATTAAAAGAAAATAAAAGGTTCAAAACACATTGCTTTACCCTAGCTGTCCTTAGACTATTCTAGGCTGCTTCTTCCTGCTCACTCTTCAGACTCTGCTCTCACTTCAGGCTCTGGTCATCTCTGCTCTTACTGGCTCTCTCACTCTCTTTTTATACATTCCTCCCTCAAAACTGAAAGTACTGCTTCAAACTTGAAGAAATGAAACTTAAGTGGACAAATTAATCTGACACTTAACCAGAGAAATGAAACGATTCCTCTTAGGGTTACCCTCTCCCAACAGAAAACTCCAGGCCTCTAAGCCTGACTTCCTCCCCCACCCCCCTTTGCCTCTGTAGGCCTCAAACCTTCACAAATACATCTCACCATACTGGGGAAAACTATTACCTGGTAACCTGTGTGTCTGCTCAGTCTGCTGTCCAGGTGCTAAGTATTGATGGACAACTTTAAGGCCCCTGCTCTCCCTCCTTACAGTTATCTTTAAACTGCAGTTAGACTGGAAAGGAAAGGAAAGGTTCCTCCTGTGCAGGCACCTGGTCATTACTGACCCCTAGAGGGACACCGCTTGAGCTGGCGTTTTCATGGCAGACTATAGCGGGGTGGTTTGCCATTGCCTTCCCCAGTTGTGACTACCTTTCCCCCAGCAAGCTGAGTACTCATTTTACCGACCTCAGAAGGATGGAAGGCTGAGTTGACCTGAGCCGACTACCCGAGACCCAGCTTCTGCTGGGATCGAACTCAGGTCACGGGGAGAGTTTCCGTTGCAATATTGCCACCTACCACTCTGGACAGCCCTTCAAATAGAGGATGCCTTCAAATAGAGGACTGTCATCTGTAAAGTAGGCCACTTTGCCACTCGAAACTTAAAAACTTGTTCTTCAATGGCCAAGTCAGTCACCTGATCTCAACCCAATAGAGCATGCTTTTCACTTACTGAAGACAAGACCCAAAGCAGAAAGACCCACAAACAAGCAGCAGCTGAAGGCAGCTGCAGTAAAGGCCTGGCAAAGCATCTCGAGGGAGGAAACTCAGCATTTGGTCATGTCCATGGGTTCCAGACTTCAGGCAGTCATTGACTGCAAAGGATTTTCATCCAGGTATTAAAGGCAATCCTTAAGTTTGAAATGATGTTGGTTTGTTCCATTACTTATGAGCCCCCAACGATGGGGGGGGGGGGTGTATGCCACTGGCTGTACTTCCTGAATGGTTAATGCCCCACTTTTGTCAAAGCCCTTGAATTACAGCTGAAAATCCTGACTTGGCTCCCATCTGGGTGTGTTTCCTTTCAACTTCAATGTGGTGGTGTACAGAGGCCAACTGCCAAAACAGTTAACCTTGTTCCCATATTTCTGGCCCTGACTGTAGCTCATATCCATTCATACAAAATCCACTCCTGGCTTTCCCCAAGGTTCCTTTGTTTCAGCAGCTTAATTTATTTTGGGAGGAGGAGCCTTTTTGTTGTGCTAATTGGTGAAACAGTTGTGAGTCAGAAACCCTTGCCAATCTATGGCAAATCACTCACCAATAGATCCTAACCACCTCTCTGTCCACCTTTCTCCTAGATCATCAGGCCTCCCCTTAAATTTTTCTATCTGTTTCTACTCTCTCACATACACACTTTACATTGTATATTTTTACTCTGATCTTCTGTAGCCCTTTCTTTCTCCCAGCACTCAGTACAATTTTACCGTAAGGTAGTTCAACTCAAGAGATAATTACTTCAAGGAAACAATATACCTTTTTTCTTATTGCAGACTAACCTTAAGAGATTTGTGGTAAGATCATCTCA
Source organism: Heloderma suspectum (assembly GCF_057233095.1). NCBI lineage: Eukaryota > Metazoa > Chordata > Lepidosauria > Squamata > Helodermatidae > Heloderma > Heloderma suspectum. The sequence continues at coordinate 133,905,790 of NC_139459.1, forward strand.
TGTAATAGAATTTCAGGTAAGGAAAGAGAGTTTAGGTAAGATTTAGGAAATACTGTAGTTTTCGTTAAGTGGCTTAATACAAAACAACAAAAGAAATACTGGGTTTAACATTACTTGTTTAACAAAGCTTTTGTTATCCCTGAAAATAACCACACCACAGTTTTAATTAGAGTCCTACCTGATGACATTATCTGTAAGTGCAGGCATTCTAATTAGAAATGGAACTGGATTTACATAAAACTTGGCTGCAGTCCACACACACTAACTGCTGTGGGGAATGCAGCCAACGGATACAGTTCTACTCTAGTTTTTCTTTGCATGGTTGCTTGGGAGTAAGCCCCATCACATTCACAATGTGATCCTATGCGAAGTTAGGTATGCTTAAACTCAGTGTTTTCAATGACCTTAAAGGCCAAACTAGATGTGGCATGGGAAATCCATGCTTAGATCTCCGGATGCCTTTTTTTTCAGTTATAGGGAGCGAGTTTGGGGTGAAGATAAGGATCAGGTCTGTAGCACTAAGGGAGGAGGTTAATCCTCACCCATGGACTGTTTCCCAGACTTAAATCACCCCCTCCGCACTATTGATGGAGGGGTGAAAAGGCAGGTACAATATTAGTATATGTCTTTTTCCCTTCTGTGGCTAACAATTGTGATTTAAGTTTTAAACCTCTCTCCTCCATTCCAAACTATCCCCCCATGACTAATTTTATTCACAGAAAAAGACATCTGGAGATTTGATCATGGATCTCCCACGTCATGTGTACTTTAGTCCTTAGGGGCACCTAATTCTGCATACCCCTTCATGGATCACTGCCTTGTTGTGGCGAAGGGGCTTGCGTAACTCAGTGAAGCCATAAGCTATGCCGTGCAGGGCCACCCAAGACGGACAGGTCATGGCAGAGAGTTCTGACAAAATGTGGTCCACTGGAGAAGGAAATGGCAACCCACTCCAGTATTCTTGCCAAGAAAACCCCATGGAACGTATCACAAGGCTAAAAGATATGACGCCGGAAGATGAGCCCCTCAGGTCGGAAGGTGTCCAATATGCTACTGGGGAAGAGCAGAGGGTATTTCCAAGTAGCGCCAGAAAGAGTGAAGCGGCTGGGCCAAACCCGAAAGGACACTCAGCTGTGGATGTGTCTGGCGGTGAAAAGAAAATCCGATGCTGTAAAGAACAATATTGTTTAGGAACCTGGAATGTCAGATCAATGAATCAAGGTAAGCTGGAGGTGGTCAAACATGAGATGGCAAGATTGAACATCGACATCTTGGGAATCAGCGAACTAAAATGGACAGGCATGGGCAAATTTAATTCAGGTGACCATCATATCTACTATTGTGGGCAAGAATCCCTTAGAAGAAATGGAGTAGCACTCATAGTCAACAAAAGGGTGGGAAAAGCAGTACTGGGGTACAATCTTAAAAATGATAGAATGATCTCAGTACGAATCCAAGGCAAACCATTCAACATCACAGTAATTCAAGTCTATGCCCCAACCACTGAGGCCGAAGAAGCTGAGGTTGATCGGTTCTATGAAGACCTACAACACCTTCTAGAACTAACACCAAAAAAAGATGGTTCATCATAGGGGATTGGAATGCTAAAGTAGGAAGTCAAGAAATCACCGGGATAACAGGCAGGCATGGCCTTGGTGTACAAAATGAAGCAGGACAAAAGCTAATAGAGTTTTGCCAAGAGAACATGCTGATCATAGCAAACACTCTTTTCCAACAGCACAAGAGGCGACTCTACACATGGACGTCACCAGATGGTCAATATCGAAATCAGATTGATTATGTCCTTTGCAGCCAAAGATGGAGAAGCTCCATACAGTCAGTAAAAACAAGACCTGGAGCTGACTGTGGCTCAGATCATGAGCTGCTTCTTGCAAAATTTCGGCTTAAATTGAAGAACGTCGGGAAAACCACTAAACCTTTCAGGTATGACCTAAATCATATCCCTGATGAATATACAGTGGAGGTGAGGAATAGATTTCAGGGATTAGACCTGATAGACAGAGTGCCTGAGGAACTATGGACGGAGGTCCGTAACATTGTTCAGGAGGCAGCAACGAAATCCGTCCCAAAGAAAAAGAAATGCAAGAAAGCAAAGTGGCTGTCTGATGAGGCTTTACAAGTAGCTCACGAAAGAAGGGAAGCGAAAAGCAAAGGAGAAAGGGGAAGATATACCCAACTGAATGCAGAGTTCCAGAGAATAGCAAGGAGAGACAAGAAGGCCTTCTTAAATGAACAATGCAAAGAAATCGAGGAAAACAACAGAATGGGAAAGACTAGAGATCTCTTCAAGAAAATTGGAGATCTCAAGGGAACGTTTTGTGCAAAGACGGGCATGATAAAGGACAAAGAAGGCAGGGACCTAACAGAAGCAGATGAGATTAAGAAGAGGTGGCAAGAATACACAGAAGAACTATACAGGAAAGATCTGAATGTCCCTGATAGCCATGATAGTGCGGTCACTGAACTTGAGCCGGACATCCTCGAGAGTGAAGTCAAGTGGGCCTTAGGAAGCATTAGTAACAACAAAGCTAGCGGAGATGACAGTATTCCAGCCGAGCTATTTAAAATCCTAAAAGATGATGCTGTTAAAGTGCTGCATTCAATATGCCAACAAATCTGGAACACTCAACAGTGGCCACAAGACTGGAAAAGGTCAGTTTACATTCCAATTCCAAAGAAGGGCAACGCCAAAGAGCGTTCAAACTACCGCACAATTGCGCTCATTTCACATGCCAGCAAGGTGATGCTCAAAATCCTACAAGCTAGGCTTCAGCAGTATGCGAACCGAGAACTACCGGAAGTACAAGCTGGGTTTCGAAGAGGCAGAGGAACTAGAGATCAAATCGCCAACATTCGCTGGATCATGGAGAAAGCAAGAGAATTCCAGAAAAACGTCTATTTCTGCTTCATTGACTAGGCTAAAGCCTTTGATTGTGTGGATCACAACAAACTGTGGCAAATTCTGAAAGTGATGGGAGTACCAGACCACCTTACCTGTCTCCTGAGAAACCTGTACGAGGGTCAAGAAGCAACAGTAAGAACCAGACATGGAACAACCGATTGGTTCAAAATTGGGAAAGGAGTACGACAAGGCTGCATATTGTCACCCTGCTTATTTAACTTATATGCAGAGTACATCATGAGAAATGCCGGGTTGGATGAATCAGAGGTCGGAATTAAGATTGCTGGGAGAATTATCAACAACCTCCGATATGCAGACGATACCACCCTAATGGCAGAAAGCGAAGAGGATCTCAAGAGCCTCTTGTTGAGGGTGAAAGAGGAGAGTGCAAAAGCTGGTTTGAAACTCCACATTAAAAAAACGAAGATCATGGCATCTGGCCCCATCACTTCCTGGCATATAGAAGGGGAAGAAATGGAAGCAGTGACAGATTTTACTTTCTTGGGCTCCAAGATCACCGCAGACGGTGTCTGTAGCCATGAAATTAAAAGACACTTGCTCCTTGGGAGGAAAGCTATGGCCAACCTAGACAGCATAGTAAGAAGCAGAGACATCACCTTGCCGACAAAGGTCCGTCTAATCAAAGCTATGGTTTTCCCAGTAGTAATGTATGGCTGTGAGAGCTGGACTATAAGGAAGGCTGAGCGCCGAAGAATTGATGCTTTCGAACTGTGGTGCTGGAGAAGACTCTTAGGAGTCCCCTGGACTGCAAGGAGGTCAAATCAGTCCATCCTAAAGGAAATCAACCCTGAGTGCTCATTGGAAGGACAGATACTGAAGGTGAAGCTCCAATATTTTGGCCACCTAATGCGAAGAGAAAACTCCCTGGAAAAGACCCTGATGCTGGGAAGGATTGAAGGCAAATGGAGAAGGGGACGGCAGAGGATGAGATGGCTAGATAGCATCACGGATGCAATGAATATGAACTTGAGCACGCTCCGGGAGAGAGCGCAGGACAGGAAGGCCTGGCGTGCTATGGTCCATGGGGTCATGAAAAGTCGGACACGACTGAACGACTGAACAACAACAACAATTCTGCATAGGACAGGGTTGTCCGAGGTACATAATTCCAAACAGCCATGCATAAGAATGGGCTGTTTGTGTTCTAGCATCGCTGGAGCAGTTCCAACCCAGGTTTGTCTTACAGGCTAGTTGTTGAAACAGTTGGCTAAGCCGGCCATGCAGTTATGTTAGGATAGGTGCAGTCCCAAATGTAAGTACCTGTCCTTAGGCGCGTGCTTATCAAGTAAATAATTCATTGTGTGGATCTGTGAGGATTTAGGCAAGTCACTAATATTATTACTGCTTTATAATACTTCTATGTTGTTGTTCAGTCGTTCAGTCATGTCCGACTCTTCGTGACCCCATGGACCATAGTACGCCAGGCCTTCCTGTCCTGCGCTCTCTCCCGGAGCGTGCTCAAGTTCATATTCATTGCATCCGTGATGCTATCTAGCCATCTCATCCTCTGCCGTCCCCTTCTCCATTTGCCTTCAATCCTTCCCAGCATCAGGGTCTTTTCCAGGGAGTTTTCTCTTCGCATTAGGTGGCCAAAATATTGGAGCTTCACCTTCAGTATCTGTCCTTCCAATGAGCACTCAGGGTTGATTTCCTTTAGGATGGACTGATTTGACCTCCTTGCAGTCCAGGGGACTCCTAAGAGTCTTCTCCAGCACCACAGTTCGAAAGCATCAATTCTTCGGCGCTCAGCCTTCCTTATAGTCCAGCTCTCACAGCCATACATTACTACTGGGAAAACCATAGCTTTGATTAGACGGACCTTTGTCGGCAAGGTGATGTCTCTGCTTCTTACTATGCTGTCTAGGTTGGCCATAGCTTTCCTCCCAAGGAGCAAGTGTCTTTTAATTTCATGGCTACAGACACCGTCTGCGGTGATCTTGGAGCCCAAGAAAGTAAAATCTGTCACTGCTTCCATTTCTTCCCCTTCTATATGCCAGGAAGTGATGGGGCCAGATGCCATGATCTTCGTTTTTTTAATGTTGAGTTTCAAACCAGCTTTTGCACTCTCCTCTTTCACCCTCAACAAGAGGCTCTTGAGATCCTCTTCGCTTTCTGCCATTAGGGTGGTATCGTCTGCATATCGGAGGTTGTTGATAATTCTCCCGGCAATCTTAATTCCGACCTCTGATTCATCCAACCCGGCATTTCTCATGATGTACTCTGCATATAAGTTAAATAAGCAGGGTGACAATATGCAGCCTTGTCGTACTCCTTTCCCAATTTTGAACCAATCGGTTGTTCCATGTCTGGTTCTTACTGTTGCTTCTTGACCCTCGTACAGGTTTCTCAGGAGACAGGTAAGGTGGTCTGGTACTCCCATCACTTTCAGAATTTGCCACAGTTTGTTGTGATCCACACAATCAAAGGCTTTAGCCTAGTCAATGAAGCAGAAATAGACGTTTTTCTGGAATTCTCTTGCTTTCTCCATGATCCAGCGAATGTTGGCGATTTGATCTCTAGTTCCTCTGCCTCTTCGAAACCCAGCTTGTACTTCCGGTAGTTCTCGGTTCGCATACTGCTGAAGCCTAGCTTGTAGGATTTTGAGCATCACCTTGCTGGCATGTGAAATGAGCGCAATTGTGCGGTAGTTTGAACGCTCTTTGGCATTGCCCTTCTTTGGAATTGGAATGTAAACTGACCTTTTCCAGTCTTGTGGCCACTGTTGAGTGTTCCAGATTTGTTGGCATATTGAATGCAGCACTTTAACAGCATCATCTTTTAGGATTTTAAATAGCTCGGCTGGAATACTGTCATCTCCGCTAGCTTTGTTTTTACTAATGCTTCCTAAGGCCCACTTGACTTCACTCTCGAGGATGTCCGGCTCAAGTTCAGTGGCCGCACTATCATGGCTATCAGGGACATTCAGATCTTTCCTGTATAGTTCTTCTGTGTATTCTTGCCACCTCTTCTTAATCTCATCTGCTTCTGTTAGGTCCCTGCCTTCTTTGTCCTTTATCATGCCCGTCTTTGCACAAAACGTTCCCTTGAGATCTCCAATTTTCTTGAAGAGATCTCTAGTCTTTCCCATTCTGTTGTTTTCCTCGATTTCTTTGCATTGTTCATTTAAGAAGGCCTTCTTGTCTCTCCTTGCTATTCTCTGGAACTCTGCATTCAGTTGGGTATATCTTCCCCTTTCTCCTTTGCTTTTCGCTTCCCTTCTTTCGTGAGCTACTTGTAAAGCCTCATCAGACAGCCACTTTGCTTTCTTGCATTTCTTTTTCTTTGGGACGGATTTCGTTGCTGCCTCCTGAACAATGTTACGGACCTCCGTCCATAGTTCCTCAGGCACTCTGTCTATCAGGTCTAATCCCTGAAATCTATTCCTCACCTCCACTGTATATTCATCAGGGATATGATTTAGGTCATACCTGAAAGGTTTAGTGGTTTTCCCGACGTTCTTCAATTTAAGCCGAAATTTTGCAAGAAGCAGCTCATGATCTGAGCCACAGTCAGCTCCAGGTCTTGTTTTTACTGACTGTATGGAGCTTCTCCATCTTTGGCTGCAAAGGACATAATCAATCTGATTTCGATATTGACCATCTGGTGACGTCCATGTGTAGAGTCGCCTCTTGTGCTGTTGGAAAAGAGTGTTTGCTATGATCAGCATGTTCTCTTGGCAAAACTCTATTAGCTTTTGTCCTGCTTCATTTTGTACACCAAGGCCATGCCTGCCTGTTATCCCGGTGATTTCTTGACTTCCTACTTTAGCATTCCAATCCCCTATGATGAAGAGGACATCTTTTTTTGGTGTTAGTTCTAGAAGGTGTTGTAGGTCTTCATAGAACCGATCAACCTCAGCTTCTTCGGCCTCAGTGGTTGGGGCATAGACTTGAATTACTGTGATGTTGAATGGTTTGCCTTGGATTCGTACTGAGATCATTCTATCATTTTTAAGATTGTACCCCAGTACTGCTTTTCCCACCCTTTTGTTGATTATGAGTGCTACTCCATTTCTTCTAAGGGATTCTTGCCCACAATAGTAGATATGATGGTCACCTGAATTAAATTTGCCCATGCCTGTCCATTTTAGTTCGCTGATTCCCAAGATGTCGATGTTCAATCTTGCCATCTCATGTTTGACCACCTCCAGCTTACCTTGATTCATTGATCTGACATTCCAGGTTCCTAAACAATATTGTTCTTTACAGCATCGGATTTTCTTTTCACCGCCAGACACATCCACAGCTGAGTGTCCTTTCGGGTTTGGCCCAGCCGCTTCACTCTTTCTGGCGCTACTTGGAAATACCCTCTGCTCTTCCCCAGTAGCATATTGGACACCTTCCGACCTGAGGGGCTCATCTTCCGGCGTCATCTCTTTTAGCCTTGTGATACGTTCCATGGGGTTTTCTTGGCAAGAATACTGGAGTGGGTTGCCATTTCCTTCTCCAGTGGACTACATTTTGTCAGAACTCTCCGCCATGACCTGTCCGTCTTGGGTGGCCCTGCACGGCATAGCTTATGGCTTCACTGAGTTACGCAAGCCCCTTCGCCACAACAAGGCAGTGATCCATGAAGGGGTTCATGGATCACTATCAATACTTCTATGCTGCTTAATATAATACAATCACTAAGTGGTTCGTTACTACTGACCTACCTTATTTTAAGGATTACTGAGATACTGTGTGTGAAGTTCAATGAACCTTTGAGATGCACTATATTAAAAGTGTGAATGAGCCATCACGGATCAAACGCCACAGACATTTTAATCAGAGGGAGTTCACACATTCTGCCAGGGGTACAGTGGTGGTGCGCCGGGCTGGGCCGGGCCGAAGACCCCGGACCATTTTTTGGAGCCAGGTGTCAGCCGGGTCCCGCCCACTCCCAGCCTACCACTGTGGGCCGGGCTCTTCCAGCCGTCTCCTCCCCTACCCTGCTGCCGAGCGCTCAGCGCCCTCTCGGGGATGGGACCCGGAGGCGACTTGCGCCGCCGCCGGCTCCCCCTTCTTCCCTCCCTTCTTGCTGTTGCTGCCGAGCAGCCCGGCCAGCAGGGCCCCGCTCTTCGTGCTGCGAGCGCTGCCTGTTGCTCTGCGCCTTGCCAGGCGTGAGGGGCCGCCGCTGCACCTTGGAAGGGAGGAGAAACGCCTGCGCAGCAGGTAAGGGGCGCGTTTATTTTTTGGCGCCAACGAGCCCTGTCCTGGACCTGAGGTAATTCCTCGCCTCAGGCTTTGCGCGTGTTGGGCAGGAAACGCTCGGAGGAGGCTTATCGCCTGTCATGATATCTGCCTCTTTCCCCTCAGGCCTCATCCTCTCTCCCTGCTAGAAGCGGCGCTCTGCCTGTGACAGAGACGTCCAAGGCCGACCCTCACACATAAGAGAGGATAACGCTGGTCTTTCAAAGCCAGGCTCTAAAATTAATCTCAAATTGAAAGGGAAAACGTTTTATTGGCAGAGGAGCAAGCCCTCCATCCCTTAAAAATGGCTTTGTACAGACCTTCTCTGGAGGCATGAGGTGATGTCAGGAAGAAAATCAAGTCTGAGGGAGCAATGTAAGAGAGCAAAGCTTTAACCCCTCCTATATGGAATATTAATATAGGCGACTGAATGCTGAGGGAGTGAATAGGTAGTGGGAAATATTGGGGGGGGGGAGAAGCAGCCACTACCCCTTGCCGTTCCTTGTATGAATTACCTTGTCACCTTCCCCCTAAAGATAATTCTTGCAGAGCTGACCTCACAGGGTAGTGAGGGGTGGCCGCTCCCTCAAACATTTCCCGCTACCCCATTCATTCCTTCATCTTCCAGTCACCTATATTAAAATTCCTTATAGCAGGGATTAAAGCCTAATAATGGTCTTTGCCACCCCTTTAAACTGTTTATTCACTAATAATATACATCATGTCCCTTTTTCTCAACTACAGGGAGTGCAGGTGGCATCCATTTTTGTTGCGTTGTCTAGTAATGAGGAAAGGAGTACGACAAGGCTGTATAAAGTCGCCCTGCTTATTTAACTTATATGCAGAGTACAGCATGAGAAACACCAGGCTGGATGAATCACAGGTCGGAATTAAGATTGCCGAGAGAATTATCAACAACCTCAGATACGCAGACGATACCACCCTAATGGCAGAAAGTGAAGAGGTTCTAAAGAGACTCTTGTTGAGGGTGAAAGAGGAGAGTGCAAAAGCTGGTTTGAAACTCAACATTAAAAAAACGAAGATCATGGCATCTGGCCCCATCACTTCCTGGCATATAGAAGGGGAAGAAATGGAAGCAGTGACAGATTTTACTTTCTTGGGCTCCAAGATCACCACAGACGGTGACTGTAGCCATGAAATTAAAAGACGCTTGCTCCTTGGGAGGAAAGCTATGGCCAACCTAGACAGCATAGTAAGAAGCAGAGACATCACCTTGCCGACAAAGGTCCGTCTAATCAAAGCTATGGTTTTCCCAGTAGTAATGTATGGCTGTGAGAGCTGGACTATAAAGAAGGCTGAGCGCCGAAGAATTGATGCTTTCGAACTGTGGTGCTGGAGAAGACTCTTACGAGTCCCCTGGACTGCAAGGAGGTCAAATCAGTCCATCCTAAAGGAAATCAACCCTGAGTGCTCATTGGAAGGACAGATACTGAAGCTGAAGCTCAAATATTCTGGCCACCTAATGCGAAGAGAAAACTCCCTGGAAAAGACCCTGATGCTGGGAAGGATTGAAGGCAAATGGAGAAGGGGACGGCAGAGGATGACATGGCTAGATAGCATCACCGATGCAATGAATATGAACTTGAGCACACTCCGGGAGAGAGCGCAGGACAGGAAGGCCTGGCGTGCTATGGTCCATGGGGTCACGAAGAGTCGGACACGACTTAACGACTGAACAATAACAACTAATAATGAGGCTTAATTAGTATCAGAGCTCAGTTGTCACCTCATTTTAATACCAGCAGTTGGTTTTGGAACCTATGAAATAAGAACAGATGAAAGTGGCCCTGAGGAGAAAATGCTGAATTTTTTGTGTGTTCATGAGGTGCCATTTCCAAAGTAATACTCAAAGCTCATGACTGGATCTCTTAATGGGATCATGTGGGTACATGCATGTGGAAATGTTCCAATGCAGATTAATAATCCATACAGCTTCATCCCTGCATAGTACACAACAGAAATCTATGATTCTGTTCACAGATACATGTAGGAAATGGGACATTACATTCCACATTTAATGTTTCCACATGGATGTGCTTTAAAAAGTTTGTCTATGAGCTTTAGTGCTGACGTTTTGTGGTTAATGCAACGCAGCAGCCTCAGTCCCATGAACTCCAAATGTTCAGAAATGAAATGTATTGTACCACATGAAACACATAACCTGACTCTGCCATATTTTGTGGAAACTCTGATGCCTATCACAGATTCAACTCAAAGAGATCAGATGAATCTGTCCCCAAATAATCTTTTATGAAAAGATATTTTGTCTGTGGAGCAGCTGAATATAACTTGCTAATAAGGTGGTTAATATTGTCATTACAAAACTCTTCCACAGTAAATCCAGCTTCCCCACATCCAGTGGAAATTATGCAAAATTGACCAAACTATGGGATTACTGTTTCAATTATCGCTACATGCCTTTCATGGTATGTTCATTGCTTTAGTATGCTGGCGAGAGATATAATGAAGGCGCTTAGGAAAGGCTAATGGGTAATGTTGGGGCGCTAAGGGAGTGTGCAAGGGGGCTGTATAAATGAGAAGAGATCTGTCCATGAGGGCCGAATTGAGAGGGTGAAGCTTCCATAGAGGATCATATTCTGAAAACCGAAAATATTTGTGTTTGAGGGCGTGGGTGAGTGAGTGAGTGAAAAAGGTTTTAACACCCCTGCATTTTTTCCTCAGACGTCCATCTGAAATACCATTGCCTTACTCTCAGCTGCACTGTTTTTGGATCCCAGTTGAAGGTTGTATATCTTACAAGGTTGTGTAATCTTAGAAGGGGGCATGGCTGTGACTGTCATGAAGGGACCTTGCACTTCTGAATTTGCCACTACACTACTGCATTTTGCTGTGAATCATCAAGGGCCAACTACTCAAGGGATACAACTCAAGTGATAAAAATGCATATTTGAATCAGCTCTTAAAAGATTCAGAAGCTGCATCTAGTAGTCCTACTGGCACCACAGCATCTTGAGTCATGTTGTACTAGATGCATGGAATGGGAGAAGAAATACAAAGTACAGAAATTCCCAAGCAGCTACCCTTGTGAAACCTGTGCATAACAGCAGTGCAAACATTGTTTTATGTGCATTGTGATTTTGTGGAAGAACAAAAACTGAAGAATGTGGTATTGGGTAGGAACTGTAGCTTTCTTCCTTTTTTAAAGGATGTTTCCAGTCCTTATGGCTTTGAAGATAAACTTGAAAGTGTGTGGAGCTATGGAAATCCCAGAAGCCAGAGATGCCTGCATAAGATTTTCACTGGTTAAGGGCACAATCCTATGTATGTTTAGACAGAAAGAAGTCCTACAACTCACAGCATCCCCCAGCTAGATATCACTTGCACCCTAAGTGATTTTTGCAGGTTAGAGGGCATTGCTTTAGAGCCCTGCAAAACTCCTTGGCTCTCCCCATCACTACAAAAACCAGAACAAATTATGCAAAAATACAAAATTATGTAAATGTGTTTAATTTACAAGGTACACAGCATTGCGTTGTTATTGATGTAAAATCTGGATTGTCTGGGTGCGGAATTTTTCTTTTATGCAGAGTACTCTGCCCTGAATATGAGCAACTGATACAGAAAAGGTTGGCTCTGTCCCCAGGAAAGAAAAATAAGAGTTAGTTTTCTGCATCTGATTCAAGTTTGAATACTGGAAAATCCTCCAAGCACACTTATCCTAGCCAGCTTCATTGACTGTATTGGAGACTATGACCTGGCTTAGGTTTAATGCTGACACATTCTTCCTGCGCTGGCACAAAGCCAGCTTCCAGATAGTTCTAAAAATGGCCTGCAGGCAGAACTACTGTAACCCTAAACATAGGGAGGCTATTTCAGTTCCTCACAGGATATGACAGGAAGACCTCTGTAAATGAGAAACGATACTCTCTCAAGCCAAGATCATTACGTTTTAATTTTCCCAAAAACTCTGGGCTGAAATACAGAAATGCAATAAAAGGCAAGAGCAGGGGCGGTTCAGACTAAGCCTAGTTGCTTACAGGATTATTGCACAGTGCAGTTCCTTCTGGTTACTGCATAACATTCATTTGCTGGCAGGCATTGTGATCAGGGATTTTTTCAGGGAGGACCACTCAGCCATCACTAATCCCTCATTCTTCTGTATAGGTGACAATATCTTTGCAAATGCTGGTGTTGCTGGTTTATTAGCACTTGGATCAACAACTGAATTTACTGAGATTAGCAGTTCTTAGCCTTGCAGTTGGAACAATCCCCAGTGTTTTGCTGTGGGGATGGAGGTTGCAACTGTGTCATGGGCACCCAATGGATGGTGTTTTAACATCTCTAAGAGGTAATTCCAGGGAATGCTTTGCGCTGCGCTTAAAAAAAATCATGAAGATGTTTAGTTAATTTATTTAGGTCTGACTTTAAATTTATTCCAACTTTGGGTGGAAAAACAGCCCATAAATATAAATATACTAGGCTTCAGCAGTATGCGAACCGAGAACTACCGGAAGTACAAGCTGGGTTTCGAAGAGGCAGAGGAACTAGAGATCAAATCGCCAACATTCGCTGGATCATGGAGAAAGCAAGAGAATTCCAGAAAAACGTCTATTTCTGCTTCATTGACTAGGCTAAAGCCTTTGATTGTGTGGATCACAACAAACTGTGGCAAATTCTGAAAGTGATGGGAGTACCAGACCACCTTACCTGTCTCCTGAGAAACCTGTACGAGGGTCAAGAAGCAACAGTAAGAACCAGACATGGAACAACCGATTGGTTCAAAATTGGGAAAGGAGTACGACAAGGCTGCATATTGTCACCCTGTTTATTTAACTTATATGCAGAGTACATCATGAGAAATGCCGGGTTGGATGAATCAGAGGTCGGAATTAAGATTGCTGGGAGAATTATCAACAACCTCCGATATGCAGACGATACCACCCTAATGGCAGAAAGCGAAGAGGATCTCAAGAGCCTCTTGTTGAGGGTGAAAGAGGAGAGTGCAAAAGCTGGTTTGAAACTCCACATTAAAAAAACGAAGATCATGGCATCTGGCCCCATCACTTCCTGGCATATAGAAGGGGAAGAAATGGAAGCAGTGACAGATTTTACTTTCTTGGGCTCCAAGATCACCGCAGACGGTGACTGTAGCCATGAAATTAAAAGACGCTTGCTCCTTGGGAGGAAAGCTATGGCAAACCTAGACAGCATAGTAAGAAGCAGAGACATCACCTTGCCGACAAAGGTCCGTCTAATCAAAGCTATGGTTTTCCCAGTAGTAATGTATGGCTGTGAGAGCTGGACTATAAGGAAGGCTGAGCACCGAAGAATTGATGCTTTCGAACTGTGGTGCTGGAGAAGACTCTTACGAGTCCCCTGGACTGCAAGGAGGTCAAATCAGTCCATACTAAAGGAAATCAACCCTGAGTGCTCATTGGAAGGACAGATACTGAAGGTGAAGCTCCAATATTTTGGCCACCTAATGCGAAGAGAAAACTCCCTGGAAAAGACCCTGATGCTGGGAAAGACTGAAGGCAAAAGGAGAAGGGGACGGCAAAGGATGAGATGGCTAGATAGCATCACCGATGCAATGAATATGAACTTGAGCACACTCTGGGAGAAAGCGCAGGACAGGAAGGCCTGGCGTGCTATGGTCCATGGGGTCATGAAGAGTCGGACACGACTGAATGACTGAACAACAACAAGAATCTGTAAGAATTGGAAAAAAATCTCAGAGCTGCTGGTAATCTCAGAGTGAGTTAAAAGAGTATGGGGTATTGCTTTATTAACAAAAATGATTTACTTTTCAAATTATTTTACAAATAAATCCATAGGTTTATTAAAAAGTGGTCTTTGTTTATCATGTTTCAGAATGATAATTCCCAAGACAAGTTACAGCTGTCTCTTTCCCCAATGTTACAATCTCCAATTGTATAAATGTATCCTTTTGATAATCCTTTCATTATAAAAATTAAGATTAAATGTTAATCTTAATTTTTCATTTCTTAACATATTATATTGTGTTTGCATGCATTATATATGTATTATTTAATGCTCAGTTTTTAAATGTTTATACGATGCATAACACAGGTATAATTTTAAAATTGGGTACAGATCTTCAGTTTAGATTAATTTGCTGCCAGTCAGCCTGAAGGCCTCCAAAACAGTAAATAATTTAAAACAAATAAAACAACAAGAACCTCTAAAATAACAAAATTCAAAATGGCAGCATTTAAAATGGCAGCACCAGGAGCAGCAATAAAACAGATCAACCTTCAAAGGCATGGGAGAGTAAAGATAATGGTAAAATCAGTGCCATTTGAGAGTCTCTGTGGAGGGTGTTGTACAAACAGGGTGCTACCTCAGCAAAAGCCCTATCTCCAGTCACCACCTAACTGAACTCTGAAGGTGGGGCACCTGGAACAGGGCCTCTGAAGCTGATCTTAAAATATTTGTGAGTTATTAAATGTTACCTGATTTTTATTTTTCCAGTGGCTAATAAATGGAGACCAGATTTTGACAAATGTGTCTGTTTTTACTGTTGATTTAATTTTTTTTTTTTTACAGTTTTAAAGACAACCCTTGAGGGAGGAGGGGAACAAACAAAAAATTGACCTGAAATGCAGAATGTTTACAATAAAGATATCAATCGATGCCCTCATCCAGAAAAGGAGAGCTGCATGCAGAAGGAGGCTATCACCTGCAGAGCACGTATATCATGGTATTGTTCATCCGGGCCCCACTGACCTGGCTGGATGTGTCTTTTGATGCAGCAGGAGGACTTAACATTCCTACCTGGGGTTAGTAGTAGTTGTGTGCAAGTAGTTGTGCTTGACTAAAGTTGGGTTTGGGCACTGGACTGATTATATTACTTCTTGCATAACAGGCGTTTTTGTACTTTGAGCACATATTGGACTGTGCCCATGGGCCATGACTGGGATGTATGGATTTTGTTAAATCCATTCCATCTGTGTTTCATGGATTCTCAGGTGACTTTCATTCTGTCATCCACTCATTGAGAGAATTGGATTTTTCTCTATTTTCCAAACTTGAATTTACATTGGAAAGTGCACACTTGCGTAAATGTCCACTTCCGAAAATGCACATTTGCACAAATCCCGCCCCCTCCATCCAAAAGTTCATGTTTTAGCCTATGGGGGAAAATATGGATTTTCATTCAGTGGATTTTTTTTCTTTTGTATTTTTCATATTTTTATGACTAAATTTGCATACAATTCCAGAAAGTAAAAAAGACGGTCTGCAAGTCTACGGAGTCCATACAACTCGGAAAAAATTGCGGGTCGGATTCATAGAAATCTGAGTTCATTTGAATCTTTTGCAGATTTCTGCAGCATCCCTAGCCATGACACATGGGTCAACTAATCAGCTTTAATCCAATTTGTCTCTTCCACCTTCCCGGTCATGTAATCTGCTCCACTGATAGCATCTGAAGCAATTTTTTAAAAAGTAGTTTCCCCTTCATCCCGATCAGCAAAGTTTTTCCCATGTCAGCCATGTCCCATCTCCTGACTTCACATAACAGAAAGCCATCAGCGGTAGTACAGCACTAGCTATCTGTAGAATTATTATCATAAACAAAATCCAGCCAAAGTTATGTAGATATAAGTAAAATCCAGTGCAATTAGGAGCATTAAGCACATGCCTGAACCATTGAAGTCAATGGGGTTTAAAAGTGCTTTACTTTGGCTGGATCACGGCCATGGGCGAAGAAGCCCTCCAGCATAACATTCTAAATAGCAATTACATTTTCTTCATGAATGGTTATTGCGCTTCCGAGTGGACATGGTGGACTAAACTGCACTGCTTCATTCAATTACAGGTGTGTTTTTTTTCCCTTTGTTTCTTTTTTAAAGCCTACTGATTTTTAAAACACATTTATCAGCATTCAGGGGACAGGTCACATTAGCTCTGAATACATAGAAGACATACTTTTATTGTATTTTAGTACATTCGTAATTCTAGAGTCATGATTTTAATGGTGTTTATCGTTGTCATCACCAGGGAGGCCTGCAAGAGTACAGACATTTGTAAATTAAAAGGAAAAGTTATTTTTAGGGAAAAAATCCAAAGACCCTTACAAGGACCTTTGAGCTTCCTAAGTTGCAGCATGTTTGGTGGCACTTGAGCCTACAGAGACTGTGGGAAGCTCTAAAGAAGCAGAAGTCAGGCAGATGATGGCCCTATTCAGGCATTCTGAAACTGAATAGGTCAAACGTGAAGAGAAGGAGCACTCTGTCCTGTCCTTCTCCCTTGCTGCATATCTTACCCTCAACTTGTGGATGGAGACAGTCCAAAGAGGAGAGCCTCCTGTATCCAAGGAAGCTCTCCACGTGAACCAGAAAGTGGATTTTCCACACCACTTACGGTTATTCTTCAGGAGTTCACCTCACCAATCCATTGGTTCTATACACTGAATGAATATAGTTATCTGTTCTTATTCAGGCAGGCCTTTGGGATATAAACTGGTCTGTTGCTGAAGGGTTATTCAATTGGTTGGGTGCTGCTTATTTCTTTTATTGTTGGGTTTTTAATTGTGTTTTTAATTTATTTGTTTTCATGATTTTTAATTACAATTTGGTTTATTGTTAGCTGCCTTGAACACCATTTTTCGGTGGCAAGGCAGGATATAGATAAATTTGTTGTTGTTGTTCAGTCGTTCAGTCGTGTCCGATTCTTCGTGACCCCATGGACCATAGCACGCCAGGCCTTCCTGTCCTCCACTCTCTCCCGGAGTGTGCTCAAGTTCATATTCTTTGCATCGGTGATGCTATCTAGCCATCTCATCCTCTGCTGTCTCCTTCTCCTTTTGCCTTCAATCTTTCCCAGCATCAGGGTCTTTTCCAGGGAGTTTTCTCTTCGCATTAGGTGGCCAAAATGTTTGAGCTTCAGCTTCAGTATCTGTCCTTCCAATGAGCACTCAGGGTTGATTTCCTTTAGGACTGACTGATTTGACCTCCTTGCAGTCCAGAGGACTCGTAAGAGTCATCTTCAGTACCACGGTTCGAACGCAACAATTCTTCGGCGCTCAGCCTTCCTTATAGTCCAGCTCTCACAGCCATACATTACTACTGGGAAAACATAACTTTGATTATACGAACCTTTCTCGGCAAGGTGATGTCTCTGCTTCTTACTATGCTGTCTAAGTTTGCCATAGCTTTCCTCCCAAGGAGCAAGCGTCTTTTAATTTCATGGCTACAGTCACCGTCTGCGGTGATCTTGGAGCCCAAGAAAGTAAAATCTGTCACTGCTTCCATTTCTTCCCCTTCTATATGCCAGGAAGTGATGGGGCCAGATGCCATGATCTTCGTTTTTTTAATGTGGAGTTTCAAACCAGCTTTTGCACTCTCCACTTTCACCCTCAACAAGAGGCTCTTTAGATCCTCTTCGCTTTCTGCCATTAGGGTGGTATCATCTGCGTATCTGAGGTTGTTGATAATTCTCCCGGCAATCTTAATTCCGACCTGTGATTCATCCAACCCGGTGTTTCTCATGCTGTACTCTGCATATTAAGTTAAATAAGCAGGGCGACTATATACAGCCTTGTCATACTCCTTTCCCAATTTTGATCCGATCAGTTGTTCCATGTCTGGTTCTTACTGTTGCTTCTTGACCCTCGTACAGGTTTCTCAGGAGACAGGTAAGGTGGTCTGGTACTCCCATCTCTTTAAGAATTTGCCACAGTTTAAACCATTAAATGGCTGTATGTTTTAGGTATTTGTGTCAAAGGTACAAAGTTCTGTTTGTTTGTTTTTTAAAGGAATCTCTATATTTTTCTTGAATATGTCCCAGAACAGGCTTGAGAAACTTACCAGAATCTGAAATGGCAGCCCATCTAGCTCAGTCTTGGGACATGAGATTCAGCCAAAGGCAGGCACTTTGGTGTCTTGCTGATTTTAATATGAGAGATTTAAGGATGTGTTTAACACTCACATTGACACCAACAGGGCTTAGAAATGGTTAACTTTGGTGGGATTGTGCCTTATATGTTCTCCTCTGAAAACCCATGCAAAGAAATAGAAAGGGCCAGCTGGTAATAGTGTTTGTCACCCCCAACGTTATGCTTGTGTCTTCAAAGACTTCTTGTAACCCACTGACTACCCAAATATCTTCTCAAATCTCTCTGGAATGAATAAGCATTAGGCTATTCTGCATCAGCTTTTTCACTGTGACTATGCACACACTACAAATAGCTGATGAAGTCCAACACTTCAACTGGAATTCTGTACCTGTTAGCTTTGCTTCTGTTTTTTCCCCCTTCCAGATAAAACAAAACAAAACAAAATCTCATTAAAGAGACATTGATTTTCCCATTATCTAGACAAACACTTTGTAACTGGCCCTCCCACCCAGGTTATTGCCCATGAGTTCCACTGATGCAATTATTTATAAAGTAAAATTCACTCAAGGGGAGAAGAAGCAATGTGTCTTTTAAACTGGAGAGAGACATTCAAAATACAGATTTAGCAGATGAAACTTTTCCTGCTGCCAGATCCTTGCCATTTTACTGTTGCAGGCATACAGAGCAGAACTGAATATCAGGGCTTCTCACCAGGGCACTCAAGGAGCACAGCATACCTCTGAGCAATTAGTGTCTGGATTTTCAGTACTGAGAGACCTTATGAATTTGAAAAAAATTCTCAATGATAGAACATGAAAAAGGGTTGTACAAATATACTTTAGCACCTTTGAGAATATATTCCTGGTCACAGGAAGAAATTGGAGGCAGAACGAGGATATTCCAGCCATTTATATAGAGGGTTAGATCCAGAATCTGCCTTCCTCTAGGGAAAGAAACCTCCCCTCTACATGCACACACCACAGCTCACCCCATTCTATAGCGTCTCCTGACTCTCTGTGCAGCATTTCCATTGGAGTGGAGGGGCTGCCGTGGGAAGGAAGGGGCATGGAAGTCCACTTCTGGCAGCACACTTGATCCAGCTTAAATCTGCATCCAACCCACTAAGTAAACTTAGGTGATGATGAAAAATCTTCTCATGTGCTGTTAGATCTCAGAATTATTATACAGTCACCTTGCAATGGCATCTCAGTAGTCATGACAGCAGATGCTGGCAATGGCAGACACAAAAAGGAGCTTTCTTGTACAGTTGGGAGCAGAATCTACTGAAAGGTCTCCTGAATAAGCCCCATTGGAATAAAAGGAAAGGGTTAAAGAGCTTGCCCAGAAGAGCTTTCTGACTGACCATGTCCGTAGTTGTTGGGTAGACTGGGTTGGGTAGACTGTCCTCCAAGACCCCCCAAAGTCTAGGATACAGAACTTCTCCATTGCTCTTCTCTCCACTCTTATCAGGTCCACCACAGTTGTAGTTCCTCCTGTCATCAGCCTGTTGTCACCAACTCCTCTGCAAGTTCCTCTTCATGCTTTTCCTCCTAAAGTCAGCCTCACTGTGGTTGCTAGCAATGCCTTGTTGGCTGGGAATGATGGCAGTTGTAGTCCAACAGATCTGGAGGGCATCAGGTTGGGGAAAGCTGCTTTACACCCTCAGGTAGTTACCATTCCTTCAGGAACCTGATCCTCTTGTCTGTTCAGACTCCAGCAAATGATAGCCTCAGAACCACAAAACCCTTTTCCTAACAAAGGAGACGGAACCTCGCCATTTCCCCAACTTGCCATAGTTCAGTCTAAAAATGTAATATTCTGCCAAAGCTCACTTGATAGTGACATGCCTCTCATTTTTGCTGTTTTCCCATCATGAAGGTCTATTTGGATCAAAAACTACTGCCATAGCATGTGACTTCTATAATCTTTCCAGTCTAGCTGGCATAAGGGAAAAGAGCTGGCCACAGACCTTAGTCTCTTGTCTTCTTGATCTTCTTGACTACCAATATGGCCAACACAACAGTGGCCTCTAGTGGCCCTATGTCCAACTGCAGACAAGTCCATCCAGTGCACTGGAGTTCCTAATAGAAGACAGACATTTGACAGCCAATAAAGGATGGTGGGACAGTTTTAGGATGTTTTCACACATGAAGCTTGAATCAGGGTACACAACACTACAAACTTATATACCACTCTTCCAATACTCCATTATAAAACAGAACACAGAATGGAGCTATGCGAATATAGGAGCAGGCCTGATTCCCAACGGTTGGGATCTCTGGAGACAGGAAGCAGGTTTAACTCCCCCCTGTCCCATGGTGTCTGAGTGCACCCCTTTATTTTCTTCCATATAAGTGAATCATTACTACTGAATCCTTTCTTTGGGGAAAGGTAAAGCACTGCAATTGGGCATCAGGTGGCCATTTGTAAATCACCAAAAATGAGGGAAAAGAGGACACCTATTTGCATAAAATTTGCATATGCATTGTCAGGATTCTCCTTATGACCTGGACCCACCTGAGCAACTCCATAAGGACCTCTTGCCTGCTTAAGAGTCCCACCTTTCTTATTTTGCCTTCTCCTTCCCAATAACGTGGGGTTTAGGCTATAGACGTGGGGTGATTGACACTATACACAGGGTTTAACCACAATAGTTTACTGGCAAATTTAAAGCAAGAAAATCACAACTAAAGGTATTTACACAACAGAGCTGAGTGATACAAAAGGCATTAACAGAAAATAAAAGTTGCAAAACATAAGTTCCTTTACCCTAGCTGTCCTTAGACTCCTCTAGGCTGCTCCTTCCTGCTCTGGTCTTCTGACTCTGCTCTCGCTGTCTCTCTTGCTCTCTTTATCTACCATCCTCCCTCAAAACTGAAAGTACTGTTTCAACCCAGAATAAATGAAACTTAACTGGGGAATTGAAACAGAAGCTTAACAGGAGAAATTAAACTACTTTTCTCAGGGTCACCCCCTTCCAACAGAAACTCCAGGTCTCTAGGCCTGACCATTTTTCCTCCTGGCCTCTGTAGGCCTCAAATCTGCACAAGCACGTTTACATGTATAGTTAGAAATGTAGAAATGATTATTAGAATTTAAATAGAAATACAATACATCTCATCACAGTGTGGAAAACTGACCAGGTGACCTGTGTGCTTGCCTTGCTCAGTCTGCTATTCAGAGGCAGAATCCAGTGGGGCACTTATGCCCTCACCAATTCACTTGCACCCCACAGATTCCACTGCGCATGTGGGACCCATCACTTGTGCAACTGAGATTTAACACTTTCCAGAGGAAGCCCCGAAACAAGCAGAAACACTTCTGGATGAGAATAGGTTGGCAGAGCTCCCTTATGTGAGCTCTGCCAGCCTGCCCCATTCCAGAAATGAGCGCTTGCACTCATTTTCAGGTGCTCCCAGAAGAATGGGTGGCAGGCCAGACTTGAACTTAGAAGAGGTATTTCCCCATATTTATAAAGATTTTATCAGTCACTTAACTATGGTTTCTTTAATTGGAAGACAGTCCTAAAGACAAAGGCATCGAATTAAGTTAGGATTGTTTTTCTTCAGTTAACGTACATTAAAAAGAGATTAGCTACTTAGGATCATTACAGTTTGAGCAGACTGGGGCTTTATACAAGAGCTTTCTCCTAAGATTGCAAGGTTTATAATAAAATGATGAGCTTTAGCAACACTGTAGTAACCTGTGCCTCATAACCACAATTTAAGAGAAGCTGAAGTAGTGCTGCTCCTGCATGCAACATCAGTGACTTTACTGGCAGATGCAGAGGGTATGGTTATGCTGGTGGATTATATTTAATGCATATTCCTTGGTCCTGTTACTATCAGTGATCTGCCGACCATCACTGACATCTGGTTTCCATAACAATTGAAATTTCAAAAGCAAAGGTATTGCTGGTTTCATGAAGAAAAAAATGTGCTGTGATCCACTTCATTATGATGCCGTACACTGGATATCTTGGCCCCATCTACTCAGTTCAAAGAGCAAAACAGACAAGCGGACGCCCCACATGATGTGTCTGTTGCTTGGCTGCACCATTTCAGATTCCAGGTGGCAGTTCAAATATTTGACCCCCATCCCACCCCGCAAATACTCCTGATAGATGCAAAACTAGCATATCAGAGTGATTAGCCCAGAACCTTCTCTCTCTCTCTCTCTCTCTCTCTCTCTCATATGTGCTAGTTTCAAATATACAGGAACTGTATTGTGTGTGGAAATTCAGACATGTGAACATCCACATGCAGTCTGAACTGCTCCAACCCAGCAACAGATGCATCACATGTGGATTTGGCCCATCTGTTTTAGATTTCAGGTTTAGGATAGCCACCCCAGGCCCTGCTCCTGTACTTCTCTAAGGGTGAAGACAACTTTAATATAAACGGAACACACACAACACTCTTCTGTGCCTTGGACATGTCATGAGCCTGGTTCCCACCCTGCACTAAAATTGTAGATACCAGCAAACTGAACACTAGTTTGGTCAACAGCCTTGCTCTTCTTTCCAGACAGGCTGTCAACATTTTTTATTTTTTTGAGTGCTGCATGGACACTTATCTCATCATTAATACTAATGGGAAACTTTTCTCAAAGTGTGAAATGGATCTGGGGACCAAGGACTTTCTTGGCAAATTCTGGGCACTAGCATGTCTGCTCCTAAGAACAGCCCTGCTGGGTCAGACCAAAGGCCTGTCTAGTCCAGCATTCTGTGCACACACTGGCCAACCAGATGACTCTGAGAAGCTCACAACCAGGACATGAGGGCAACAGCATCCTCCTGCTTGTGTTCCCAAGCAACCAGTCCTACCATTAGGGAGAGTGAGGTGGCTGCCTCAGGCACTGGATGATGGAGGCAGCAGCCCCCTCCTGAGCCTCCTAAATTGGGCTACCCTCTGCCCCCTCTGCTAGCCTGCTGCCTCCAGGTACGGTGGAAGAAAATGTCCTATCACCAGGATTGAAATAAGGTTCAACTGCCAGTCCAGTTGGCTTCTGTACATGGAACATAGGGTGGGAGATGCCTTCTTGTTCTCAGGCAACAAAATGGCTTGGGCCAGCCCTGGAGGCAAAACAGTCAACACCAATCCCACCTTGCTTCTGCTGCAAACTTGGAGAGCTGTCCCTACCCCTCCCTGACCTTGACTCTGAGGAAGCGTACCTTTGAAGAGGAAAACTGCTTCCAAATTAGCCAGGCTACTCTAAAGAATGTTACATCTATCTTCTTCCTAAAAATGGATCAACACACAGTGATTAAGCAGCAGGCAACACTTTTCCCACCATTTATCTCCATTCCACAAAAAGCTGTCCTTGCTTCGTTTTCCCCCATCCACTTGCTACTAAAAGCACAGGAAGGGAAACAAACAAAGTAGCAACCCTATAGTTTTACAGTTTCTCAGGCCTATAGTATTCACTTACTTGTAGGTTCAGGAGACAGCTGACCCTCTTGACATTTCCTTGAAGGCTGTTCTCACGGTCAGGTACCAAACAGGCACAGAAGATGACTAATGTTATAGTTTGTCACAAGATTACTGACAAGATGGTTGTCAGGGAAGGGAAGTGGAGATTACAGGGGGAGAGTCAGAATATTGTATACAGTTCTGGTCACGACACCTAAAGAAAAGATATTGTAGAGCTGGAAAAAGTACAGAAAAGGGCAACTAAATTGATCAAGGGACTGGAGCATCTCCCCTATGAGGGAAGATTAAAACAGCTGGGATTGTTTAGCTTGGAAAAAAAAGGGTAAGGGGAGACATGATAGAGGTCTATAAAATTATGCACGGCGTGGAGAATGTGGATGGGGAGACATTTTTCTCCCCCTCTCAAGATACTAGAACCTGGGGTCATCCTGTGAATCTGATTGGTGGGAAATTTAGGACAGATAAAATGAAGTACCTCTTCACACAGTGCATAGTTAAACTATGGAATTCGCTACCACAGAATGTAGTGATGGCCACCAATTTGGATGGCTTTAAAAGGGGGTTAGACAAATTCCTGGAGGAAAAGGCTATCAATGACTACTAGTCCTGATGGCTATGTTCTACCTCCAGTACAATGAGCCGATGTACACCAGTTGCTGGGGAATGTGGGTGGGAGGGTGCTCTTGTGCTTGTGTCCTGTTTGTGGGTTCCAGGGCAACAACTGGTTGGCCCTTCTGTGAACAGAATACCGGACTCAGTGGACCCTTGTTCTGATCCAGCAGGGCTCTTCGTATGTTCTTATGTACGGAGGGAGAGGAAGTGGGCTTGTTACGGATTTGGCCTTTGCTGAGTGTCTTCAAACTATAGTTCCAGTATTTTGGAAGCCTTTGGCTGCCAGTTAACTACCCATAGCTGATTAATAGTCTTCAAAGTGTACACCAAACATTGTTTTAGGTGAAATCAATTTTGGGTTTGTACTAACAAGAATTCATAAAGGAAAAATCCTTTTGATGCATTTTTCATTTTTATTAGAAATATACTTGTAAGATCACATTAAAATAGAACTTGCATAAAGTGACATAAAATATTTGCTGTTAAACAGAGCTGTGCTAAAAGTTCTCAGATATTAACAACTTAACAGGAAAGAGAATTTCATAAAGATTTCTTGTTCTTAGACTTCTAGTCCTAATAGTTTAAAAAGGAGAGAACTCAGTCTGAATACTAAGTTCCTCATTCAATACTGAATAGACTATTCAGTTGACAGGTACACAGGCCTGGTGAGCTTTTAATAAGAAGCTCCCGCAGTCTACAATCAGTACATATTTATATTTTTGTGTGCAGAAGTTAATTGATCATAGCTAATATTATCTAATGTCCCATAAATTAGGGCTTACTGTCTTAACCATCGTGGGGCGCAGTCCTATCAGATCAACCCTGGGTACTCATAAGCCTCTGAAGTCACAGGCTTACGTGTATCCAATGCAGAGTGGGAGGCACATTGGGCCTCCTGTTCTGCATTTTAGCTAGATGGGTGCTTTTGCCTGTCTAGTGAAGGTGGAAGGGGAGGGAAGGAGGCTGGAGATAGCTGGGGATAGCTTGGATCCCTGTGTCCCCCAGTCTCCTCCCTCCCCACCCACCAATATGCCCTCTTTAACCCTCTACAAGCTCCCATTTGTGAGCTCATAGAAGCAGCCAGTGCAGTCCTCTCCGTGCCAGCTGCAAGGGGACAGGGAGCTTGGTTTCGTGGCTCCAAAGTTAGAGCGCTGTCCCAGCCTTGGATCCAGGAATCCAAAATATCCTGTGTCCCCCAGATGCTGTCTATGGGACATGGGATTGGTCCTTCCTTGTTATTAAACATTCTTCAAAATAAGAACACACAAAAAAGGCTTACACAAGATCACTTTTGAATTACAGCTTTGAGAATAAAGCTCCTTACTCAACATTTGCCAATTACCTCTATATTTTTTTTTAGACATCTGCATATCAAGCTTCTTGATGCGTCTACCTTACACAATATTTTTTCCTCATTAATAGATAAGTGAAAACTTTAAGTACACTTTTGACCTAGAATAATACAGTCTCACACCTGTTCATTACTCAAATAAGTCTTTGGCCCAAGTGATAGGGCTTTAACTCAGCATTTTCTCTTTGGATAACATCCAGGTCAAGTTGACCATTATTTTTTATGCCAGTTACCCAGAATTCTTTGGGAACTTGCTTGTGTCTTTATGTGTCTTCCCTTTAATATAATTACTACTTTTTACTTATTTATATTTTTTAAATTCTTAACTATTTATCATTAAGATTTGGCATAAGAAGACACCTTATATTGTTTTAAGAGAGGTGGGTTAGCATTTCCTCAGTAGTCTTCCCATCAAGTCCAATAAAGCAAAATTAGCTATTTCCTAAAAATTCAGGGCAGGCTGGCTGTTACAGTATTGCTTAGAGTGCAGTCCTCTGCTTGGTTAGACAGAAAAAAGTCCTACAATTCCCAGGATGCCCCAGCCATCAGGGTTGGCTGAAAGGATGCTGGGAGTTGTAGGACTTTTTTTCTGTCTAAACAGGCGTAGGACTATGACTTTAAGAGCATTGCAAATGTGAGAATTCTCATATTCGTATGTGAATCAAGGCCTTCCCCATGAGATCTCTTGCACTCTTATATTTGATCAGTGCAGTACTAAGTTTTGGTGCTATGTTTGCAAGGGTAGGACATCAGCAGTTCCTAGCACTGTTGGCATGGTCACAGGGCTGGCCCAATCATTAGGCAGGATAAGGCTGTCAGATAGCAATTGGGGGATGCCATTAAAGGGCAGTGATTGTTAACTTTTTTTTAATTATATTTTTACCATCATGGGCAGCACCATTTGAGTTTGCTGCCTCATGCACTGAAATGCCTTGGGCCGTCTGAGTGTGGTTAAAGAAGGGAAGTTTGTTTTTTTCTACCCTGGCACTGCTCTTGTTTCAGTCAGGGGTGGTTTGCAGTGCAAGAGAGAGTTTTGCTCATGTGCCCACTCCCATGCAGCAGCAGCAGCACCTATAGCAATTGCTGCAGAGTGTGGGGGACAGTGTTTTCCCCCTCTCAGTTTGTCTACAGATGGGGGTTGCTTCTTTCTGGCAATGCCATTGTGAGAGTAGACTGGAAAAGGCAAACTAATGTATACATTTTTGTATGCAATTTCCCAAAAGTACACATATTTATATGTACGTTTTAATCAGACAACTGCACTGCAAAATTCAGGGAAGAGTGAAAACTGATAGACAATTGCATTTCAGTTCATGTATTAGTTCAGGAAGTGCAAATTAGGCTGGTTCATATTAAAATGTGAACCAAATGAATTTCTCCTCCATCAATAGCCACTGCTGCCTAAGAGGAAAGGGGGAAATAACTGAGGAAAGTGGCAGCTGCGCTCCTCCTCCTCCTTTTTTTTTTTTTTGTAAAGGAAATAGTTTATGGATGTGCTGTGAGAGAAAGAGGAGGGGGTGCAGGAGAAGGCTAAGGTTGGAATTTACTCACACTCACTCACACACACATTCTGAACAAGAAGTAGGAATTCTGAAGCTCTAGAATGATCGTCTGGCAACACTGAAGCAAATATGAGACTTGCCTCCATTGACTCCTGTCATGTCATTCGGGAGATTAACAAGTTTTATCCTACCTACATATTTTGTGCAACAGAAGAGTCAACTTGAAGACAGTTGATCCAAGTCTCTTTTCTGAATGTTTAAGTAAATAATTTATCCTAATCTTTAAATATTTCATATACTTCTCAGTCCTTCTTACTGGTTTCCTCCTGAACAAGCCATTTGGGTTCTAGTGACAGAGAACTAGCCCTGCATCAACCAAATTCATTGTTAATGGACAACAGGCTAATTTTGTTCAGGTGGGAAATGGGACATGAACTCAGCTATAGATTGGGATTCCCTGCTGATCACAACAGCAAAAATAACAACTGTTTATCATTGGGAGAGACACGAAACTCCTGAAGTATTGTAATGGTACAAAAGAATATGGGATATTTTAAACATGGCTTGTGATCCAGCCAATGTTAAGCATTTTTGCCAAATCGATTTCAAACAACATGTGCTTAAATTTCTAACATTGAAATCAGTGGACACAAAATGGCTTAATTTCAGAAAGTGCATAGGTCATCCAAAGCCTTTCAGATTTCATTTCGGGGCAGTCGGGGTGGGGGTGGAGAGATCTGGAGAGGGATAAGATTTTCAGCATGGTTTAAAATTCTGCTAAAAACAGACCACACGTCCATCTCATCCATCATTGTGTTTTCAAGAGTGGTCAACCAGATGTTTCCAAGAAGCCCCAAAACAAGACTTGAAGTCTTCCTTCATTATTTGACCCTCTGCAACTGGTACTCAGAGGTAGCAATGGGAGCAGATGGTCGGGAAGGAAGGGGCGCAACCGCCGTATCAGATGGAGTTGATACAGCGCCAGGTGTCACAGCTGACACCTGAGCCTCCATGGACAGCTGGGAGTCTATTTATTTATTTATTCATTTCATTTCTATACCGCCCAATAGCCGAAGCTCTCTGGGATTCTTTAGACTTCTCTCTGGTCTAAAATGACCCCCAGGCTGCGGACCTGGTCTTTCAAGGGTAGCTGTACCCCATTCACCACCAGGTCAACATCCCCCAGCCTCCTCTTGTCTCCCACCAAAAGTACCTCAGTCTTGTCAGGGTTCAGCTTCATCCAGCCACTCACCATCTTCAAACATTTGGACAGGGATTCTATGGCCAACCTTGATGAAGATTTGAACAAGAGGTAGAGCTGCGTGTCATCCGCATATTGATGACACCACACCCCAAACCTCCTGATGATAGCCCCCAGCAGCTTCACATAGATGTTAAATAGCATCGGGGAGAGGATGGAACCCTGTGGCACCCCAGAAGTGAGTGGCCACGGGTCCGAAACCTCCTCTCCCAGTGCTACCCTCTGGTACCTGCTGGAGAGGAAGGACCGGAACCACCGCAGTACAGTGTCTCCAATGCCCAACCCGTCCAGGAGGATACCGTGGTCAACGGTATCAAAAGCCGCTGAGAGGTTGAGGAGAACAAGGAAGGAGCATTCACCCCTATCCAGAGCCCTCCTCATATCATACAAGGTGACCAAGGCTGTTTCTGTCCCATGCCCAAGCCTGAAGCCCAACTAAAATGGGTCTAGATAATTGGTTTCTTCCAAGTGTGCCTTCAACTGCATCGCCACCACCCACTCAATCACCTTGCCCCAAAATGGCAGATTTGAGACTGGGCAAAAGTTGTTCAGAACTTGGGGATTCAAGGAGGGCTTCTTTAAGAGCGGTCTTATCACTGCCTCCTTGAGGGCTGATGGCATCACTCCCTCCTCAAGGGAGGCATTCACCACTGCCCTGATCCCCTCATGCAGTCTCTCTCTGCAGCCCATAATAAGCCAAGATGGGCAAGGATCAAGTAAGCAGGTGGTTGGCCTTACAGATGAAAGCACCTTGCCCACTTCAACAGAAGGAAGAAGCTGGAACCGATCCCACAAAACCAGTTTGCCACAGGCCGCCTCTTGCTCACGAACTGTATCCATAGTGCACGGAGTAACACTCCTAATCCGATCGATTTTATCTGCAAAGTGCCTTGCCAAGGCCTCACAGGAGGCCTTAGAATGCTCCAGTGGTTCCAGAGCCACTGGACTGACCAGGCTCCGGACCACTTGGAACAGCCTCCTGGGACAGCACTCTGCAGACACAATAGAGGCAGCATAATATTCCTTTTTTGCTGCCTTCACCGCCACATGATAGGCTGAAGATACAGCTCTAGCCTGTGTCTGATCGTCTTTGGAGCGAGACTTCCGCCACCGGCGCTCTAGCCGTCTCACCTCCTGTTTCAGAGCTCGTAACTGCAGATTGAACCATGGTGCAGTCATAGCCCTGTTCAGGGGGAGAGGGCGTTTCACAGCCACCTGATCTAATGCTCCAGTGATTGAGGCATTTCAGCCATCCACCAGGGTCTTGACCGAGAGAGAATCCCCCAGTGCATTCAGGAATCCATTCGATCCATAAGGCGCCTGGGGCGGACCATTTTAATGGGTCCTCCACCCCTGCAGAGGGGTTGTGGAACGGAGGAGTCTAACGTCACCAGACAGTGATCTGACCATGACAAGGGGGTGGTGGATATACCCCTGACTTCCAGATCACTCCCCGCTTCTCCAGAAACAAACACAAGGTCTAGTGCATGACCGGCTACATGGGCAGGCCCAGTTAGAATATGGTGCAGCTCCCAGGAAGCCATGGTCTCCATGAAGTCCCGAGGTGCTCCTGAGAGGATGGCCTCTGAATGTACGTTAAAGTCCCCCAACACCAATAAGTCAGGGGACTGTACACGCACATCAGAGACCACCTCAAGCACCTTAGCCAGGGAGTCAGTTGTGCAGCGGGGTGGACTATACACGAGCAGAATCCCCAGACTGCCCTTCGGGCCCAACCGCCAGTACATGCACTGAGCAACCTTGGTCTGCTGGAGAGGGGCTCTGGTGAAGACCAAGGACTCTCGGTAGATAACAGCCACTCCCCCTCCCTGATCACCAGCCCTTGGCTGCTGTGCATACGAAAATCCAGCTGGACACATGGCTGCCAGAGTTGGAGCAGCAGCCTCAGCCAGTCAGGTCTCCGTAATACATGCCAGGTCTGCATCCTCATCCAGGATCATGTTTTCTGGGTAACAGACCTGGCACTGCAGAGCAGCAAACAAAGGCCCGAAGATGGAGTCACGCCTCCCCCAGCCATCCTTTGGCTCTAGACAGGCCCGGAACAGTGGACAGATATTACACATCTCTCCCTTGTTCCCCTTAGCTGGCATGGCCTGCCCCTAGCGCTCCACCAGTGCCTGCCACCCAGCCTCGGTACGTTCTGACCCCCAACACTCCCCCCACTGCCTCCATCAGGTGGATACATGCCCCCTCGCTCCCGCCTATCAGGCAGGCTACCCACCCCTAAAAACAAAACAGAATCCCCCAGAAATTTTTTTTAAAAAATAAAAAAATCCCCTTTAAAAATACTGCCAGGCAGGAGTCCACGGTGGTGGCAGCGGCAGGCGCTCCTCTTCCCTGGTGGTGGCAGCTTCTCCTGCAGGCCCTGGCTCTCCCAAGCCATCTCAGCCAGCCAGCTTATGTAGCCCCTCCAGGAAGGGGCAGGTGGAAGCAGCACAGCTGGCTCAGTACCTGGGGGCCTGGTCCTGCAGGGACTGGCGGTCTGCCAGGCCAGGTCCACAGGGAAGGCCTGGTGTTGGTGGCTGCACCAGTTAAGTTAAGAACTGCCCTGCCAACCAAATTCATTGGGTGACCTCTTGAGTTTTAGTATTATGGAGCATGTTAAGGACTTTCACATATTCAGATTTAAATTGCACAGAGGCAGTACATTTTAAGAGCATTTCTTAGGCTTAATAGTTTATTCTGTTGCTGTGTTTTAGTTGTATTTTATTGCATTTGTTTTTATTATTGTTTAAAATTTTCTTTGTGATCGTAAGCTGCCTTGAGTGCCATTTTTCTTGGTAGAAAGCTGGGGTACAACTCAAATACATACATAACCCCCCAAATCACATATCAATCACCCTGACTTAAAAAAAAGCAAAAAGCAAGGGGATATATACCCTTGTAGCTCATTTAAAGGTCTGTAACAGGGCTGCACCAAATGTTCACTTGTTTTGTTACTCAGGGCAAAAGTAGTACTCTTGTGATGCTGACATATTTTTTCCCCCAAGCCCCCTTGAATGTAGTCTTTGTAGTCTTTTCATTTCAGTTTGTGGCTATGCACAATTTGTTTCCCTTCCATGTTCTTGCTTCAGTGCCATTTTTGAAGTGCTGCTTCTCCATCTTGCAGTGATACCACCCATCTGGGATCATGTAATGAGTGTGATGATATCATAGTACTACTTAGAGAACCAGATTTGGCTATGTCACATCACTGAATACAAATGAATACAAATGAAGCCAATAAAGAATGAGGGTAATGTGAAGCGGGAAACAATGCATCCCCATTCTAAATTGACTTTGTTTACTCTCAGTGACATCACTCTATCACCAAATCTGACTAGTTACATTGCATTGTGATTCCGAACACCTTCACCCTCTTTCTCCCAGTCTTCCCAAATCACCAAATGACTGGGCTGGTTTGCACTACATGTAAATGTTCACAAAAAGCACCCCCCCCAGTCCACTGTCCTTTCAGCCCAGCCCTAGTTTATAACATTAGTAACTCAAGATTTTTTAAAATTCTGTAATTGTTATGCCTTTATTTTATTTAATGTATTGTTTTATTGATTTAATCAATTTTAGTTGTGCCTGTAAGTCACCTTAAGCACCATGTTTTTGGTAGAAAGGCGTGGTACAAATTGAATAATAATAATAATAATAATAGTAGTAGTAGTAGTAGTAGTAGTAGTAGAGCCAGCAAATAGGCCAGAAATTATTGCTGAAGAATAATCACATCTCTTCTGAAATACAGTGGAAGGGGTGATGGCCAACCTCCCTAAATGGTAACCCCAAGTTTTGGGATGGATTATACCCACATATATTTATTTTTTATGTCTGTCTTTTGAAAAATTGTCTCCTTATTTTCTTATCCTTATTCAAAAGCATAAGCATGGCATGGCATGTCAGATTGTGGGGAAAGGGGAGAGAAAAGAACGAAAAGCAGAAAGATGAAAAGAGGGACTAAAAGGAAAGCCAATTGTATGGAGAGGAATAAATCCTCCCTGTGCTATGGAATTTTGCTTCTTCCCCTTGATATCCTACCCAACCCAGTTCAAGTCAATCAACTGGCACATGATGCATTTTGCAGATGGATCTGCAGTGGTGCATAGCTGACACACAGATGTTTCAACTTGCATTTCTTAGCTGTCCAGCAATCAGACAAAATTTTGTTGCTGATCATTTGCAGATGTTTCTTGAAGAAAGCGAGCGGCCTGTCCACTTTGACTAAATTTATTCCTCCTTTGGTAAGCCTCAGCAATGCTATTGCATGAGAAGTGTGATGGTCCCGGGGGTAGGATTTAGCTGCTGCCTGCACTGAACCTGGTGTTTCCATCTTGAATGAAAATTGATTAAGGAGTTGTGGAAGCAAAGAATGGGGGTAGTGATGGTGGGGGAGCTTTTGTTTGAGTTTGTTTTTTCCAATATTGCCTGGGTTCAAAGGGGGACAGGAAATCTAAAACACAGACTCAAAAACGGGTATGATTCTAGGAATCAAAGACCTACCAGGAATGATTTTTTGGTTAAGTCTTGATTGCAGGGAAGTTAAATAGAATACTGCTGACAGCCAGGACTGGAAGACATGAAGCAGAATGTCTTCTAGTATATGCAGCAGTGCCGGCTCCAGGTTTTGGAGGGCCCTTGGGCAAGACACCCTCAGTGGGCCCCTCTCTCAGTGAGCCTGCCTTCTCACTGCCATTGTCACCAGCTGCTGTTGCTCCTCATCCTCTTTCTCATCATTGCTGCTACTTGCCTGCTTGACAGGCAGAGAGCCAGTGAACCAGAAAGGCAGTGGCTTCTACTGTTTCTCCTTCTCACCACCACCGTTGTCTGGGCCAGCGTAAGAGGCGGGTGAGCAAGCAGGTTGCAATGGTGAAGAGAATGAACAACTCCAGGGAGCTGGTGTCAGTGGGGCCCCACTGGGGTGTGGGCTCTTGGCAGGTGCCCGACCATGCCTACCCTTGATGCCGGCCCTGATATGCAAACTGCATTTCTTTGAACCCCGAGCAGTTACATCCAGCCCCCCCAAGTATATACGATTAGAGAGATTGGCTTCAAGGGCAGAAGATACAGTTAGATACTCTGACTAGTATGTGCTAGAGCCAGGGATCCAGTTACGAGTGATGTTTCACCAATAACAGTGCAAGGTGTGAGGGGTCCCACGTGCTGGCAGTGGGAAACAAACCAGAAGAGGGAGCTGCCAGCTTGATCTCTGCCGCGCTTTAGTGCCACCACTGCAGATGGTGAGAGAGGGCATTACAGAGGTCAGCTGACATGAGGGGCCAATTCGGTTCTGCCTCATAAAGCTGATTCTGGTCTGGCTTGTCAGTCAGACTGAGATGTTCTCAGGCTGCCCATGGTGTGATGGTCCTGGGGACTGCCTGTTGTGGCTTGCCCTTCTGTCTTCATTACCTGCCTTTTTACAGACAGGCAGCCTCCTGCACATAATAGATGCAAGAGGAGAAGGAGGAACAGCCCTGCTCATTTTTGCCCTTAAAGAAATGCCTCTAGCCCACCCTTCCCCACCCTGATGCCCTCCAGATATGTTGGACAATGTGTTGGTTGGGAGATGCTGGAAGTTGTAGTCCAGCACATCTGGACGGCACCAGGTTGGGGAAGGCTGCTGTAGGCTCTCTTCACACAAAGTCACACGGGAGCCACTCCTTCGGGGATGGGCTGTAGTTCAGCGATGGAGCACTTGTGTTTCAGGCAGAGCATCCCGAGTTCAATCCCCGGCATCTCCAGATGGGGCTGGAACCTGAGCTGCTGCCTGTTGGTACAGAGATGACTAAGATGGATTTAGCAATGGCCTGACTTACGGTAAGGTAGCTTCCTATGTTCATGGTAAGATCCTACACAGTTGTTGTAAGTGCGGATGCCACAACCACACAATCCCACACAACGATGAAGGATCATTGCCCTTCTTCCTGGTGGCTCAGTGACAGAAGGCAGGGACCCACTGGATCAGCCCTGCCCATGTGTATGTGACAGTCACATGCATGGGGCAGCCACATACGATCACATCATAAGAAAATGGCTCTCACGTAACTGTGGCTATGTGTCAAAGAAACCTAAGTGTCTCTTCTCATTTGGGCTGCCCCTACCATCAGGAACGGTGAGGTGGCTGTCTCAAGTGGCAGATTTGGGTGCCATTGATTAACAACTAATTCTCGTTTATTTATTTAATTTATTATATTTTCTTTTGTTGGAGGGGGGAGGGCACTATTTTGATTTTTCTGCCTAAAGCAACAAACAACCTTGGGCCAGCAAGTATCGTAAGGAGGAGGAGCACATCACAACGGGCACATCTAAGGGCACAATGCTATGAGGATAGGCAGCCGCCTCCGAACTCAGAGGCGACCACCTATCCAATGCAGGGCAGGAAAAGCAAGGAGGGGATCATTCCCTCCGCGCTTCTCCTGCCCTGCATTTGTGGCTAGACAGCCGATTTCGGCTGTCTAGCTGTGGGAAAGCAGAGCAGGGGAGGAGGCTGCTGGACAACACATATGTTGTGTCATACCGGCATAGCAGGGGAGGAGGCTGCTGGACAACACATAGGATGTGTCATACCGGCATTTCCGCCTTCCCTGCCCCAGAATGCCCCGTTTTGGCTGCTCTGCGCTCCTCTTCTGAGTGCGGAGTGCAGGGCTGTTCTGTGCTGCCTGCAAGGCAGCGTGGAAGGGGGGGAAGGTCAGTTCCAGGAAAACCACATATCCTATGGCCATCTAGCCGCTGATTAGCGGCCATAGGATTGCTCCCTAAGCCACTTTAATAAAAATGTAATCAAACCATATGTTAATGTACAGAGGAATTGTAGCAGGGGAGCCTATAATTGCCAAACAATTAAAGAAAATATGTTTAAATTATGCCTTCTGTCTGAGCAGCTAAATGTGATGTAGCGTGGGAAGGGCGTTTGTGTTATGTTGCTTATCACAGGCTCATGATAAACTGTATCAGCAGGTATCCCCAACACTCATGAAGCCACTGCCCACATTTCTACATGGAAATTATTACAATAGCTATTAAGTCCTTATCTAGAGGAAATAGTGCATCATCCTAAGCGCCTGGGATACAGCACTTGGAAAATGTAGCAACCCTGCACTAAAAACTGTAGCACTCCAAGGAATTGAGATATAATGCCCCATATACTTGGAAAATGTAGAAGCCCTGCATTAAAAGATCTCCTTAGAATAAACACTTGCAGATGGGGCACAACAAAAGGAAAAACAAATCTACTTTTAACATATAATAAACCTATTGTGTAGGAAAGACTTAATTTCAGTGTCTTCGATGAAAGCCTAAAGAAGAAAGGGTGAAGAGTTCAAACTTCCCTCACCCTAGTATTTTCAGGATATAGCAGAAAAGGTTGTACATGTTATTCTAATAATGATGACTAAGAGCTCGTTTTCACAAATGATTGATCATGTGGTCCAACTATTCCTGGATGGTAGCACTTCAGACTACAGGCTTTCTTATATACAAAAACTCCCTGCACATTTGAAACACCACCACCACCTAGTATGTCACATGGAAGATAGTTCTAACCTTGTCATCTCCCAGACACATCTTTTTCCCCTCTGAAATCCAGAATGCTGCAGTCCAAGCACAGTTTCACCAAATTACCTGCTGCTTGTGTAGACCGGCTTTTCGCTATCCTTAGCTGGCTCTGAGCATTTACGGAGGAAACGTCCCTCCTGATTACTATTCACCTTTCACAAAAGAGAAAAAGTTATTTCTCCCTCCCCAAGAGACTCCTTGCAAGGATTGTTCTGTAAAGAAAGCCCAGCGTTTTAAAATCTCCCCAGTGCTACGTGCATGGGGAGCCTTCGCC
Organism: Heloderma suspectum; assembly: GCF_057233095.1. NCBI lineage: Eukaryota > Metazoa > Chordata > Lepidosauria > Squamata > Helodermatidae > Heloderma > Heloderma suspectum. Next base: position 133,941,735 of record NC_139459.1, read on the forward strand.
TTAATGGGGCATGCCACCCTCTTCCCTTTCCTCTTAGCTAATGAAGGGTGAAGGTGCATAAACTGGAGGTCACAAGGTCTTCAGTGCAGAGGGCCTGTGATATGACATGTGCTTCCCATTTCTTTGAACAGAGCAAAGCAGAAATTGCAGGCAGGCCTTCAGGGATGTTCTATTCCTGTCTTGATAACTCTCCTCCTACCACCTCAACCATTAATCCAAATTATTTCCTTCATTTCAGGGCCAGTTTACACCTGCATGTACATCACTCAATTACGCAACACTTAGGGGCTGATGCATGCATCATAAAAACATGTAAGACCTGATGAATCTGTTGCAAGGCTGTCTGGCAAGCAAATCTCTGTGTACTCCATTTGTCCTCCGTGCACATTCTGTTGCAGCGTATGGCTAACAAGGAGCCTAAGAACATAAGAAGAATCATACTGGATCAGACCAAGGGTCCATCTAGTCCAGAATTCTGTTCACACAGTGGCCAACCAGCTGTTGCCCAGGAACCCACAAACAGGACACGAGTGCAACTGCACCCTCCCACCCATGTTCCCCAGCAACTGGTGCGCATAGGCTCACTGCCTCTGGTACTGGAGGTAGCACATAGCCAGCAAGACTAGTAGCCAGTGATAACCTTCTCCTCCATGAATCTGTCCAACCCCCTTCAAAGCCATCCAAATTGGTGGTCATCACTACATCCTGTGATAGCAAATTCCATAGTTTAACTATGCACTGTGTGAAGAAGTACTTCCTTTTATCTGGCCTGAATCTCCAACCAGTCAGCTTCATGGGATGACCTTGGGTTGCAATATTTTGAGAGAGGGAGAAAATTTCTCCTTATCCACATTCTCTACCCCATGCATAATTTTGTAGACCTCTATCATGTCTCCCCTTACCCTCCTTTTTTTCCAAGCTAAACAATCCCAGCTGTTGTAACCTTCCCTCATAGGCTCCAGCCCCTTGATCATTTTAGTTGCCCTTTTCTGCACTTTTTCCAGCTCTACAATATCTTTCTTTAGGTGTGGTGACCAGAACAGTACACAGTATTCCAAGTGTGGCCGTACCATAGATTTGTATAAGGGCAGTATGATATTGGCAGTTTTATTCCCAATTCCTTTTCTAATTATGTCTAAGATGGAATTTGCCTTTTTTTACAGCAGCTGCACACTAGATTGACATTTTCATCGAGCTGTCCATCACAATCCCAGGGCTCCATCTACATGGCACCACTTTAACCCTTCACTCTGTTGCAACTGCGCAGGATTTCAGCTTTGAATTAGCTTCTGCTGCGATACACTCGAAATTTACTGAGGGCTTCCCCAATGGACCCTGCTGCGCCCTTTTTTTTGGCCACTATATTTTAATGTGCAGCTATGCAGGCCCATGAGCATGGGGGTGTGACACTTCAGTGGCTGTTTTGTATTTTAGGGGTTCTGATGTGTCTGTCCATCCCTTGTTAGGTAAAATGTGGGTGTTCTGTGCTCCTTCATTTCCATGCCAACTGTTTGTCAGTTTCCCAGCCTGAGTCTCTCGCAATGGTTCACACTCACAATGCATGAGCAGTACGTGCCTACCCATCACTCCGAAATGATGGCTGGAGTGAAGCTGGTCCTCCCCCAAGACTCCCCAGCCCTTGGGCACTGAGTCAAAAAGCAACCATTGCAAAGATACGAAGCTGCAAAAATGTGCGAAAGTGTGATTAAATACATGAATACGCCTCTCTGTGCCTCTGTAACTGCACTGCTGCGAAGGGACAGGGGGAGTAAAGGGGTGTCACAAAGTGAATTGAACACTACACACGCCTACAACATGCCCACCGCAAAATGTGAAGTCGGTTTGGGGAAGGGACAGACAGCTCGCAACCATGGGAAACCCGCAGCAAACCAAAAACATCGCAGCAAAATGCCTCCTTGGAAATCCGCATTTTCCGGGAGAAAACCACAGATGGCTGCAGAGTGGCAACTACGTCGCCTGTCCTGAAGGACATTGACTCGCAGCCGCCCCGGAGTAAAAGGCTCGTGTAGATGGGGCCCAAGATCTCTTTCTTGGTCAGTCACCACTAGCTCAAATCCCACCAGGTTATACTTAGAGTTGGGATTTTTTGCCCCAACATGCATCACTTTACACTTGCTTACATCGAACCGCATTTGCCATTTAGATGCCCATTCTCCCAGTTCGGAGAGATCCTTTTGGAGCTTTTCACAATCCCCCTTTTTAACCACCCTAAATAATTTGGTATCATTGGCAAACTTGGCTACTTCACTGATCACTCCCAATTGAAAAGCATTGGTCCTAGTTCAGATCCATGTGGGACCCCACTATTTACTTCCCTCCATTGGGAGAATTTACAATTTATTCCTACTCTCTTTTTTCTGTTCTTTAACCAGTTATTGATCCATAAGAGGACCTTTCCTGTTATTCCATGACTGCTAAGTTTGCTCAGGAGTCTTTGGTGACGGACTTTGTCAAAAGCCTTTTGAAAGTTCAAGCAAAAAATGTCTACCGGATCACCCCTGTCTACATGTTTACTGACACTCTCAAAGAACTCTAAAAGTTTAGTGAGACAGGACTTACCTTTGTGGAAGCCATGCTGATTCTTTTTCAGCAGGGCTTGTCTTTCTATATGCTTACTAATTTTATCTTTAATAATGCCTTCAACCAATTTACCCAGAACCGACGTTAAGCTAAAAAGGAAAGGAAAGGTTCCTCCTGTGCAAGCACCAGGTCATTACTGACCCCTAGAGGGATGCCGCTTGTGCTGGCGTTTTCATGGCAGACTATAGCGGGGTGGTTTGCCATTGCCTTCCCCAGTCGTGACTACCTTTCCCCCAGCAAGCTGGGTACTCATTTTACCAACCTCGGAAGGATGGAAGGCTGAGTCGACCTGAGCCAGCTACCTGGGACCCAGCTTCCGCTGGGATCGAACTCAGGTCATGGGGAGAGTTTCAGTTGCAATACTGCCGCCTACCACTTTGCGCCACATGAGGCTCATGACATTAAGCTAACTGGCATGTAATTTCCTAGATCCCTCCTGGATCCCTTTTTGAAAATTGGTGTTATACTGGCCATCTTCCAGTCCTCTGGTATAGAGGCTGATCTTAGGGAGATGTTGCATATTTTGGTTAGAAGATCAGCAATTTCATATTTGAGTTCTTTGAGAACTCTAGGAGGGATACCATCTGGGCCCAGAGAACCAGGGCCCAATCTACCTTCATGGTTTGTCACGCTTCTGAAGAGTTTCTGACCCCCTCGGTGCACATGACGTTCACGCTGTATCGTTTCTGAGCCGCAAATATTCCTTGAGCTGTTATCGTATTCATTTCCCTGAAATACTGTAATATACAAGTAGATTTCCATTCATGTGGTCCAATGTTCTGCTTCGGGTACTGTATATAGTCATGTTGTGCTCCTAAACCTGTCCTTATAGGGTTGATTTCGTATTCCCCTACTGGCCAATCACAGCTCTCAATGCCTCCATCTGCTCTTCGGGCAGCTTCTAGCATTGGTAGCTCACTTCCCTGTGTGTTCACCCATAGTTCTCTCTCCTCTGCGAGCTAATTTTTTTTATATAGTACTTTATTCTCTTCTGATCGTCAAAGAATCAGAGAGTGTCTAGGGACAAACTGTCTTCATTCCAAGCAGACAGCACTGGGTCCCGCTTGCACAGACACACGCATACACACAGAGAAACACACACACACACACACACACACGAAAAAGGGAAGATGACAAAATACAGCCATGTACAAATTCTGATCTTCATATCATCCAAAAAAATACAGCACACGGAAGGAGCAGTCCCTCCGAAGCTTCAAAGGTTCAGATAGTCAAGCTGACAGAAAAAAAAGGTAGCTTGAAAAACGTCCTTGGATCTCGTTCCATATTTCCTTGCTCCATTGTCATCCAAACGTTACTACACAGCTAAAAAAAGGAGTGGAATTTAAATCTGTTCCATCTGTTTTGTGGCTTGTTAGGCATCTTTAATCCAGTCCGTGTTTTCTGGACCGCTGTTTGTAAACTCCAGGAGGTGCATTTGCCTGTCCCTGCATCTTTTCAAGGAGGGAGGGAAATCCCATTGAAAGCAAATTCCCTTCAAGCATTCTTTCTGATTTAGAGGTGACAGAGACTGTCTTTCCCACCTGAAAAAGGAGACCCCCCTGCCCCCCCACCCCATCAAAGCACAGAACTCATCTTTGTCCAAGTAGGCACACTAAGAATCCCAGATCCGCTGCTTCACCTCAAATGGTGTGAAAAATCATATGAAATCAAGAGGATCCTTGCATTGGATCCCTGCTTTTGCACCGTGGCTGCGCCTATGAGTGGCACATCTGTGATTTTCCTGGCTCAGTCCATGGAGACAGATGCGCTCTGTGATATGATGGTGTTTGGGGGCATGTGTCTTGTCAAAATCATGAGGATCACTGGGGATCCCTGTCTCAAATCCCTGCTTGGGGCTGTGGCTGCACACATGGTGGTTTGGGGGGTCTCCCCTTTAAAAATCATATGAAATAATGAGGATCCCTTTTTGATTTCATAGATCCTTGTTTTACTTTCTTCCCAATGTGTTTACTCAATGTGCGTACAGCCACTGTGTTTACTCAGAACTAAGCATTGCTGTGTTCGGTGGGATCTCGGAGAAACCTTGTGGAATTTACAGCTGAAGCCTGTGCATGTCTACTCAAAAGTAAGTCCTATTGATTTCAATGAAAGTTACTCTCAGGTAAGTGTGTGTTAGATTGAAGTCAAGAATGCTATCAATGGGTGTTTTTCCTCTGTGCAGGCAACCTCCCAGCAAGCAACCTTTCTGGAATGCCCATGAAAGGAACTGGAGCTCTTTTATGGAATTCCAGGAACTGCACCTTCTTGGCCACCTCGGTCAGGGTAACCCAAAGCAGAAGCAATATTGTCCAGTTTTATTCCAGAGAGGCTTCACTGGGTCCTGCGTATACAGGCACACGCACATACACACACACACAGGAACACACACACACACAGAAAATAGGGAAGACTGACAGCTAAAAATACAGCCATGTACAGATTCTGATCTTCATATCATGCAAAAAAAAAAAAAAATACAGCACATGGAAGGAGCAGTCTCTCGGAAGCATTGAAATTTCGGAGAGCTAAGCTGGCAGGAAAAAAAAAATCAATGGAGCCAGGTGCCAAAACAGTTAATGTTAAGGTCCTTAGAACAAGGACGGAGGGAGAGAGGGTGGGGAATTGGGAGAACCAGTAAAAAGAGACTGCTCCCCTTCCGCGATCCTCCCACTTCTACCATATTGAAGACTCTCCTATTGAACAGTATGAATCAAGGTTACAGTTTCAAGGAAGTACTGAAACAGGAAACGGACTGAGTGTGAATTATCACGTTTTAATACAGCGATATTCTACCGTCTTCGTTGCAATTACATGCTAAGTATAGATTGCCCCCAGGTCACTTAAAGCTAGGCTCATAGATGCGTGTTCAACGTTTGATGACTGTAGTACCTTCATATTAGTCCCATTCACAGACTGTTGCCACCACTGCTGCAATGTCTGTAATCATAAATTCCATTCCTTGATTCTATTTATGGATTTTTATCCCACAGCTTTTGGAGGTCCCAACTGCAACCAAAACAGCTAACATACAAAACAGATTTTTAAAAAATCAGTAACATCACATTTAAAAACAAACTGCAAAATCAAATTACTCGAAACCAGTAACAAAAGAAGAATAGTAGCAAATTAAAGATCAGTCCAACCCTACAGCTTCCAGATGCCTAGCAGAATGAGAAACTGCACACTTGCTATGAACCTGCTTGCCAGGCTTTTTGAGGAGACAATTTCAAGGGGAAGGTGCCATCACAAAAAGGCTCTGTTCCTACCTAATGCATATCGATCTAACCTCCCCAAACAGGGGAACTTACAGCAGGGTGCAAGTGCATGGGGAGGTACGTACAGGAGGAAGCACGTCTTAAGAGAATCCAGGCGCAGGAATTCTCAAGCAACCAGTGGAGCATCTTTTAACAATGAAGTTCTGTGCATCTATAAGCTACAAAAACAAAAAGGTTAAAGGAAAATATATGTCCCCAAGATGTGAAAAATTGAATATAAATACCAATATCTCACTAATATTAAAACCAATAAATTAGCAGTCACAATACCCAACACTGCATTACATACATAGGCTACAAATTAACTATATGATATCCCAAATGCATTTCGACCTACCTGGTCCTCTTCAGTGGGAGAAAATACACAGATAAACAATCACTGCAGCCCTTACTAAAACAAAATCAACATCATACTTGAATTCCAACATGGAACCTGAAAAGCTAAATATACAAGCTTAAATATACCTGAAATAATGTGCCATACTATAACCACCATATTATATATATATGAATCAAACTGAGATCCACATTATTCAACTGGTAACTGCATAAAAGAAAGGATGGGGATGACATTCCTTCCTGAATTCTGAAACATATAAAAAACCCTTATGTTAATTTTAATAGCGTTTTCCCAAGTATATCTACCATACAGCTAAACCATAATACAAAAACTGAGTGTAAAGAACCCAGAGAGCAACCCCAAATCAAAAAAGCCAACATGGGGCATTCTTAGCAAGATGACTAATCCCTTCTTCCTGTAGCAGCTGTATACCAAAAGCTAGCCATTATTTCAGAGTATGCTGAGTAATTCCACAAAACATAATGATATGTCTCCAGCAGCTGATTTTCATGTGATGTATTCCAATAAATGCTATGCCTAGCTTACCAACTGCCCTGCCCTGCCCTGATTAGATAGCAAAACATTTCTGCAAACAACTATTCTCAATGTTAAAGGGGACCCGGTACTTCCATGTGATGTGGTGAATGTCTCCTGGCTTAGATGGCTGTAAAAAGAGGATTAGATATGAGGTGGAGGATACTGGGTCTATCAATGACTCTTAGCCATGCTAGCAAAATGGAGCCTCCAAGTTCCAAGGCAGCATAGCTCCAGACATCAATTGCTGGGGAGTGGACAGTGATGGAAAGCTGTTGCCCTCATGCCCTGCTTGTGCAATCCCAGACAAATTTGGCTAGCCACTGTTGGAAACGGGATGCTGGATTAGATGAGGTTTTGGCCTCATCTAGCAGAACTGTTTTAGGTTGTTTGGTGCTGGCCTTGTCCATATAGCACTGTGTTTGTTTGGATAAATATTTCACTTCATTCTCAGCCATTGCCTATCCTCCTCCACTTTGATCATGTCTACTCCGGAAATGCTATTACAGGGCCTACAAATATCATCCACAGCATCAGGGATTCATAAACTAGCTCATTTCCAATGTGATATATGCCATCATTTGCCTGCAATGTCCAAGCGCGCTCGACATAGAACTAACAGACCAGTCTCTACCCAAAATAATAAATGGACACAAATCGGACATAAGAAAGGATTATTATTAAAACACACACACACAACACAGGGTGGGGGATCATATCAGCCTCCCAGGACACTCTGTGACTGGCCTTAATGTGGCCATTATAGAACAAAGTCACTTCAAAGACAGCTCACATCATGAAACAGCTGAACTACAATTCAGTGAGTGTTTCAGCTCTATCTCCTGTGGTTTGATCAAGAACAAAGGTGTTTTTTGTTTTGTTTTTATCACACTACATGGGTTAATCAGCTCAGCAATGCAAGGACAGCTGTATTATCATCCAACAACTGTTTTGTGAAGGGCCACTGTAAATAAGGTAATTATCACCATCTCTATTTTCTGCATTTCATTTCCCTCTGACCTCCGTGTTTGCAATTTATATCTGTAGCTCAACTTAACACTTGGTGCATCTGATGCAGTGGATTCCAATCCAGCAAAGTATATGCCATAATAAATGTGTTAGTCCTGAAATGTGCCACAAGAGTCTTTATTGTTTTCACCTGTATCAGGGCTTTCTCTTACATTTTAAACAATACATAGCTGCACCAGGCTCCACTAGATTCATCAGTTTCCATCCCTGCTTAGCACTATGCAACTTTGTACAACAACTTTCTCTCTTCTGGTTAAGGCAATCATGTTGTTGTTGTTCAGCTGTTCAGTCATGTCCGACTCTTCGTGACCCCATGGACCATAGCACGCCAGGCCTTCCTATCCTCCGCTCTCTCATACAGCATATCAACATCAGTGCTTCCTGTAGGGTGCAAAACTGTCTGCACACACAATTGGAAGAAGGAAACAAGACCTCATTACGTAATGGAACAGAGAAGCATACATTGAGGACTCTAGTTTTCCAATTCTAAAAAATTGCACTAGCATCTACCCACAGATGCCAGAGTAGCATCCCTGCAATGCCAGCTCAACAATACAACAACAACATTATTATTTATATAGAGCTTTGTCACCAAGTGCTGTACATAAAAGAATTAACTTGACAGTTTAAAATACATAATTACAATAATTCTAGTAAAACTTAACTCGAAATTACAATATTATAACAATGGTTTTAATAACCCAGATAAACATAAAATCAGCATACTTTACCTCAAAAACAACCAACCACTCCCCCTCGTACTTAAAAAGATAAGTTTTCAAACCTTTCTTAAACACCTCCAAACTCTCAATTAACCATAATGGTAGGGGAAGGGAGTTCCACAGCTGTGGAACAAGGTCCTGGAATGCATGATAATGTGACACCGCAATCTGTGAAGTAGAACGGGTCAGAAGAGCCTGGCCCATGGATCTAATGGCCCACTCTGGGACATACCAGGACAGAAGAGAGGATAGATAGGCTGGGTAATGCAACTTTAGGGCCTTAAAGGCCAGGACCAAAATCTTGTAAAGGGCCCAGGCCTTCAATGGAAGCCAGTGCAAGGCCCTACGATAACAGGTGATATGAACAAAACGGGGAAGACCCAGGCCAGAATAGGCCTGACAGTATTGTTCTGAACCAGGAGTAAAGGACAGAGACAAGAAAGAGGGAGGCCTGCTAGAAGACTGTTACAATAGTCTAGACGTGAAACAACTAAGGTCCAAACCAGAATGTCTGCAGTCACCTGAGACAGGAACCTGGAGATCTGGTGGATATTCATTAAATAGAAATTACAAGTCCTCGCTGTGCTGTCAATAAAGGAGCACAACAAGAGACAATCATCCACCAGGACCCGCAGGTCCCTGGCAACGGGGACTAGGACAAGCTGAATGCCTTGAAGGCAAAGGGCGGGAGGGGTGGTAAGAAAGGAAAAGGAGGAGGACAATCAGGGCGGAAGATCAAAATTTCAGTTTTGTCCATGTTCAACTTGAGGCGGTGGGCAGACATCCATGAATAAATCGCTAGTAAGCAATCTCCCAACGATGCCCACTCTCTCTCCCCAAGCTGGTCGAAAGACTGATAAACCTGGGTATCATTGGCATACATATGATGCTGAAAATCACAATCAGAAATAAGGGAACCCAAGGGAAGGGTATAGAGACAAAAAAGAAGAGGTCCAAGAACGGACCCTTGAGGCACCACAACTATGAACAAAAAGGGGTCTGAGCCAATACCAGAAAAAGAAACAGAAAAAGAACGATTTGACAAAAAAAGAAGAGTAGATGGCTTGGCCCATCCAAAGCACTTATTTGCTGGTGCAGCAAATCTTGGGATCAGCCTGTTAATCTTTAATCACTCAAATGAAATATTAACTGGAGGTCTCTAGATAGAGATTTAAGGAGCCTTATCTTAAGCACCCAGGTTTGAATTTTTAATTTAAAGTAATCTCTGGTCTTCTAAATTTAGCTTGGAGATTGTGGTTCCTGGCAAATACTTGACAGTTATCAAAGAAGCTCTTTTCATACTTTTGTAAAGTTGGGATGTTTTTGTACATGGTGCTTTAGAGATGCTATAGCATCCCACAAGTGTAAAATACTTGAATGTATGACATTTATGCCTTGGATGTCACCTTCTTTATGGTGGTAGTGGTGGGGAACCCAACATCAATATTGCTGTAAGCCACCCTGCGAACTTGATTTTAGTACGACAGCATACAAATGCTTAAAATAAATACATAAAATATTCAGAAACTTTTATGATAATAAAACAGGAAGGTTCAAAATAAGCCCACTAGGAAAGACATCCTCGTTGAGAAGCAGGATCAAGGTGACGTCTGCAGTCTACATGTCCTAGGCAGCTCCACCCTGCAGCAATGTAGTCACTGGCATGATCCTGAGCTGTACCAAAGGCAGAGTGATTGAACTCCTACCAATCTCGTTCTACAGCGGTGTGTGAGAGGAGCAGGGCATTGTCTGAAGCAGGGCATTGCCAACGCTGACAACCTTCAGAAAACCAAAATTAGCTCTAAAAAGAGCTCACCTGGCACACTGTGCACATGTATGGCCTCCAAGGCACACACTTGTCCAGAATATTGTTTTGCACTCCTCTATTTCTCAGACTGTAGAAAGTTCCAGGCCAGCCTCTTATGGGTCAGTTTCATTATGAAGAGAGGCTCCTTGAGAATTATGACAGTTGCCCTGCGAATGTGGAGCTGAAGAGCAGCATACACTGGCCTCTGACAGCGGCCAAAGGATTGAGAGCCACTGGTAGGCTGCTCCCTGGAAGAACATCATGGCAAGGGTGAGACCAACCTGGCCCCATCCATCAACCAGAGAAAGAGCAGCTGCAGCGAGCTTGCTTTGCCCCTTCTTGCCAGAAAGAACCTTTAAAAGAACTTTGTAACTAAGTGCCTGAGTTTGCTTTTGTCCTCCTCCCTCACAACACCATTTTCCTTTGTCTGATGTCTTTTAGACTGTAAACTTGCAGGCAGAGACTGTCTTATTATCAGTCTTTGTAAGCCACATTAGGGTCCATCTATACCTGGCTTTTACTCCGGGGCGGGTGCGAGTTGAGGTCCCTCATGATAGATGATGCAGTTACGACTTTGCAGCCATCCATGGTTTTTGCCCAGAAAATGCAGAGTTACAAGGAGTTGTTTTACTGAGATTTTGGGGGGGTTGCTGTGGGTTCCCCCACGGTTGCAGGCTGTCTGTTCCTTCCCTGAACCGACTTCGCATTTTGCAGTGGGTGTGTTGTAGGCATGCGTAGTGCCTGCGTCACTTTGTGATGCCCCTTTACTCCCCCCATCCCTTCGCAGCTGCTCAGTTACAGAGGCACAGAGGGGTGTTTTCATCTATTTAGTCACACTTTTGCACAGTTTTGCAGCTTCGTATCTTCGCAATGGTTGTAGACTCAGTACCCAAGGGCTGGGGGGAGTGGTCTTGGGGAAGGACCAACATCACTCTGGCCACCATTTCAAAGTAATGGCTAGGCATGTAGCACTCACACTTGTGAGTGCAAACCATCGCGAGAGTCTCAGGCTGGGGAGCTTACAAACTGATGGTGCGGAAATGAAGGAGCTCAAAACACCCACTTTTTACCTAAAAAGGGATGGAAAGACACAGCAGAGCCCCTCAAATACAAAACAGCCACTGAAGTGTCACCCCCCCGCACTCACGGGACTGCACAGCTGCGCATTTCAGTATAATGGCCAAAACCCCCGGGCACAATGAGTCTGTTAGGGAAGCACGCAGTACATCGCGAGTGTATCGCAGGCCATGCTCACTCAAAGCTGCATTGCTGTGCAGTTGCAACTGGGTGGACGGTGAAAGCGGTGCCATGTAGATGGGGCCCTTTTGGATGAAGCATGGGGTAAAAAAATAAGCTTCATATGAATGAATGAATTGCTTATTTAAGAACATAAAAACATAAGAAGAGCCATGCTGGATCAGACCAAGGGTCCATCTAGTCTGGCATTCTGTTCACGTAGTATTCAGCAAATATACAAGTTGATGGGGGGGCAGAGAAGCCTCAATGCCCCCTAAAGCAAACAGCATATATTTGCAGCCCACTATTTCTCCCCCTCACCACCTACAAACAAGGGAAGTGTGTCCATAGTTAGTAATCACCAGCCATCAATGCTTCTTCAAGCAATCACCTTGTTGTCATCAGTGCACCTGCTAATTAAAGAAATATTTGACTATGAGCTAAACAAGTAAAGTGAAATATTATCTCCCCACCTGAGACACAGAGAGCAGAGAATGAAAATTGGCGATGCTAAAACAGGGTGAAAATCTGCAATATTAAAAAAAGCCTGGGGATTTTTTTTAAAAATGCGATCTTTACTGAGCACCAAAAATACATTAACGTAGACACCAGGCTGGGAGGGTAGTCCATAAGTGGGGTGTCTCTACTGAAAAGGCCCTTTCAGTTGTAGCCTAGTAAGTCAAGCCCATTTCAAGCTGGGCAAACTTGAAACGGAGCTTGTACCTTCCTTCCTTCCCTTCCCCAGCAGTTCCACTTTTCCCCAAGGTAAGGACTTTTTCTTGGGGGCGGGGGAGACTGGGAAGGGGGAGAACCGAGAAAGTGGGGAGGCTTGGTAAATGGGGGGAGCGGGATTGCGCTGTTCAAGTTTTCAAGCTGAACACTCAAAACCCATTGAGATTTGTTGAGTGTGCAGTCTGAACAGCCCCATCAGTTTTGGGGACAAGCAGGAGGATGCCCTGGTCTGTCTTCACACATGGCATTACACATTAACACATCTGAAGCTGGGTCCCCTGAAGAGTTTAGAACCAGACTGCCTGGGGATCAGTGCCTAGTATATTAGCAGTGGAATGTCTGATGGACTTATTGAACATGACCCTCTAGGATACAGGACTGTGTCAATGAATGTTCCCCACTGATTTCACGGACTCTGCTTCTTATGCACCTGAACATCCAAAGGCCCATTTGAAACTCATTGGCTGGGCAAAATCATAGTTCCAAAGTCTGGAGTGAGGAATCATCAATATGGTACCGCTGACATCCTACTCAAGGTCTATGTTAACCTGCAGCTAGATAGTGGGTGGATGTGCCTTGTTGTCCAGGGTTACACTGAATTACTGCCAGCAAGTTATGGCCATTGCAGCAGAATATTAATGAGATCATTTATTATTATTCTTTTTGCAGAAGGCAAATAACAAGCAAATTGATCCAGAAAAAAGAACTATGGCTCAGTGTACATCTGCAAAAGAATGAGATGGGAATGAGATGGTAGAATGCCGATATGATAGAATGGACTGTACCACTATAGGTGAGGGGCAGCACTTTCAAATGCAACCCCCCCCCTTAAAAGCACCTCCCAAAGAGAAAACTAGCACATAAGGGGGAAAGGAACTAGGACAGCCCTTAGCCTGTTGTGCTAGTTTTCTGTTTGCTGGAGGGGGAAAAAAAAAACTTAATGTAGGAGAGCATTCAAAAATGAGATTCCCATCCTTGCAGTCTGAAATTGTGCAGTCAATTCTATAATTTTATTCTGCTGTATTTGTAGACTAGTTCTATGATCATCCCACACTTCTTGAAAAGTCAGAAATTATTCTCTCCTACTGTGAGGATAAATACTCTTGAACCCAGTAACTTATCATTGGACTCCAGGGTGCTTTTTATCAAGACATCTGGTCTCGATTTAGACTATATGTGATGATAAACAGCCAACTGCTCTTGCTCTGTACTTCAGGGGCGGGGGCAGGGATTATACACAAAGAAGATTTCACACTGCACCAGCGTTATACACTGACAATGTTACATTATATATTATCTGTTTATTTTTATTCAGATCTACCTATAAGCTTTCAAACTGGTATATATCCCCATGGCCCAAGATGTAGAACTAGTCTAGCATGCCTTACAAATTCCATGTTGGTGTATCTTGTGTGTGTGTGTGTGTGTGGTGGGGATAGACAAACATGGCCTCCTTCCCTTCCACCAGTAGGAGCCTCCACTGGATTGCTGTCCATTTCATTTGCGGGAGGAACACGCTGGATCCAACCCATAATAGATTTCCAATTCAATAAAGCACAGTATCATAGCATACACTATAAATACAATACAATTTTATTGTTATAGATTTAAAAAATGTTACTGTGTTTTTATTATTGTTGTTAGTAATGGGAAAAACAGCAAGAGAGAGAGAGAGGGAGGGAGAGAGGGAGAGAGAAACTGTTGTAGCTCTAAGATTTAATATCCAAGTCTCCACTTTGCTTCTAGGGTGGTACCATTATGCCCCATGTTTACATACAGTAAGCTCATTTTGCAGTTCTCCCCAAGGTTTCTTTCATATAAGATAAAGCTAAAGCTAATATAAGCTAATATAAGATAAAGATAGTCTCACAAATGCCAAATATTATTTTTAAACTTAAGCAGAGGAGGCATCAATCGTGGAAGCCCAAATTGTACAGAATAGATATCTTTAAACATTTATTGAGGCACGGTAACTAAAGCTAGAATGAAATCACAATTGTGATTAAATCTTCCACAGAAGCCATCTTTGAGCCACTAGATGCCACAGAGAGAAGACCAGAGACCACAAGACATGTTTTGACCACAAGAGGTGCTTTTTATTTTATTTTAAATCACCTGTATTACAATGAAATACCATTCAAATTTGAAAGGCTAGATGTGTCTTTGTTTAGAACAAAAAACAATATTAAATCTTGTGTTGCAAGATGCTTCACTAAATTCATTTGAACTTTGAATCTTGTTAAATTCGTGTCATCAGTTTAACATTACCTTCTCACTAAATGGTACTATTCATTTGTTCGGAAATGTTTTATTGGTCAACTTCTTGACTCAGAACAAATCCAAAGCAACATACAGTCCATGTCCAACATCTCATAGAACTGTTTTTGATGGGTGTAAATACTTTGGAGAAAACAGATAGGCCCTAGTCTGTATATAACTGCACACAACAAAATGGACAGAGCCTGAAAGAGTTGTTTATTTATCACAGTTGTATCCTGTCCATCAATCAAGGAGTTCAGTATGATTGATGTACATGAGGGGATTATCCCATAAACTTAATAATCAGAAATGTTTAAATAAAATCACTGTTTAAGCTATGTAATTGCTTCAATATTTTCTTCCTCCAAATGAATTGCATGGCCTTGTGGCCAATTATTTGGACCTAAATTAACTTCACATTCCCATATTTACATATCTATATCTGAAGAATGATCTATCCTGCAAAAGGGTCAGAGCAGACAAGTAATATCCCAATAGTATGTCATGCATGGACGTGATATTAAAGCCCATGTCCTGTTTGCTAGGGTGGCCATTTGTGAATCACCAAAAATGGGGACATGCATTACCCAACAGAGGACAAAAGAGGACACCCAAAAAGATGACCCTAACCCTAAAATTTGCATATGTAAATTTACACCTATAGATGCAAATTTAGAAATAATAATAATAATAATAATAATAATAATAATATAAATAAAATACATTACATCTCATCATAATGTGATGAGGATGGCCCAATCTACATGGAAACTACATGGAAATGGAATGAGAAGTGCTTTCTGATTTCATCCAGATTTTCATGAAATCAGCTTTGGTCCGTCAGTGGCACACAACGCAAGAAAGGTGGAGTATACACCACCTAAAAACCTGCTTTCACAAATCAGACAAGAGCACTTTAAATCACCTCACTTTGGGGCTGGGCAGAGTTCTGCCAGTTGAAGTGAACATCATCAACCACAGAGAGGCTGCTTAGTGAATGAGAGAGGCTTGTTCCCAACCCTGTCCATGCTCCCACTACTGGCCGCCCCCTCTTCTTTCCCTCTGTGTATTCTTTAGTTTTCAGTGTATCGCAGTAACAATACTGCGAAATGCCGCTGCTGGCTCCCACTACTGGCCACCCCCTCTCCTTCCCCTCTGTGAATGAAACTGCCCTATAGTAAATAGGAAAAAGAGGCTAGATAGCCAGTGGCTGCTATGAAGGTTCGAAACAGTGCAGCTCTGATTTTCTCACTGGGGAAAAGATGCTACAGATTCTCAATGGGTAAATGCTTGTGAATGGGAAGTAGTGCTAAGTGGGAAGAAGTCTGTGTCCAAAAATGAGGGAAGGGGGCAGCCCCATCTCTTGACCAGGTCACAAAAATAGGCATGTCCAGGATTTAATGTGGGGGATGGGGCACACCGCAGTGGAACCACTCCAGAGGTGTGTTTAAGTAAAACAACGCACTAAAACGACTTTCCGAAAATGCGCCTTTTCCAGGGGGAAGCTGAGGGGTGGCTGCGGATTGGCAACAACATCATTTGTCGTGAATGACCCTGATTTGTTCTCTTTCCGCATTAAATCAGCTGTGTAGATTGGCTCCAGGTGATCTTTGTGCCTGGATGGGCAACTTCAAGGCTCCCTTCTGATAGATCTTTATCTTTAAATTGGACTTGGATTGGACAGCCCTTCAAATAGAGGATGCCTTCAAAATAGAGGACAGTCCTCTGGCAACCCTTCAAATAGAGGACAGTCCTGTGTAAAAGAGGACACATGGCCACCCTGGCTTGCACAGGTGTCATTTAGGTTTAAATGAAATGGCACAGTCTGTAGATATGCAGAAAAAGGAGATCCGAGTCAAGGACACTTCAGAGTGCACTCAGCTGAAACAAATCAAGAGAGTTCTGAGAAGATGAAGCTGAGCTGGGAGTTGGGAGAGAAAGAGCCAAAGAGATAGGAGGTAGCTTACAGCTAAACTCCTCAAAAGAAAAACACTAGAATGGAGCCCCCTGACTGGTGGGTAGGTGGGAACCCTCAAAGCAAACATTGTGGGGGTGGGGAAGCATTGCAAGCAAATTGCCAGGAGTGGCCATGATCGATGCTGGCTTAGCTGTGGGCTAAGGAGCACAGAGGCCTGCTGCATATTCCAGGCTCCTGCAGCTTAAAAGGGGTTCAGTGTGACTCGCCAATTAATTATCTTGCTGATCTTTGCAGACTGCCAGCCTCTCTCCACCAGAAGCCTGCCCAGCACCACCACCCTCTCCCGGAAAGCTGTAGGGCAGGGAGATGAGGCTCTTTTAGAAATCTATGAAGCTGTTTGGCATTGCATTTGTCTGTAAACATTATGGATCACTATGAAAGTCCACCCCCACAAAGCGACTTGAAGGAGCTGGATAGCCGCCAGCAGATTTAACAGGGAAATAAGCATTGATGAATCCTTGGCATCCCTGAGAAATGTTCTATTGGATTATTTTGGGTAGTTTTCAGTTTGTAATAAGTCCAGGGGGTGTCTCCACGAGTGATTTACTGTGAGTTTTCTGTGTTTGGAGGTTGTTCATGGCACATGACGTTGTGGCCATCCTGCAGCCACCCTGGAGTTTTGCGCCAAAAAACTGTTTTTACTGAGACTACTTTCAGTCCGACGGTTTTCCTTAATTTGGCTTGTCTGCGCTTCTGTTGAGGTGTGCACCAACCCTCCGCATTTACTCTGGCATGATAGCCCTGCCCAGGGGTGTGTCTTTCACCTGGCTGTGACCTCACTGACCCCGGTCAAGGGGTGTTTCCCCAATGTTTTCCCTGCCTGCGTTTCCCTGATGTTTTCACCATTTCGGCGAGATTGCAAGTCCGAAGGTAGTTACTGGGGAACCCGCAATTACACATTTAAAAGTGCATTTGTAGCGAAGTAGTGCATTTGTGCAGCAATACCTATACCCCCTATAGCACTATAACAAAATAGCGCATTTGAACATATACCTGCTATTGTGCTACTGAGGTTTTCAAAGGACAGTAATTAAAAAAATGGGGGGTGGGAATCAGGCATAGGTTGGGGAGGCAGACGCTAACACACACTGGCCAGAGAAAGCAGAAAGGGCAGAACAAGGTGAGAGTGTGAGGGAGGGAACAGGAGATCCCCATCGCCATGGAGATCCCCCAGTTGTCCTTATTTATCATGGACAGTTCTTACTTTCTGGTACCTATCCATGGTATATCACTCACTATCCCTGTTTTGTCTTTTTTTGCCAGCACATGCACATATATGCACTAGTTCTTCAGATTTCTGTCCCTTCCAGTCGGTGTTTAGAACTTACATCACTGCATAGAGGCATCATGCACGCATCCTGTCTCCAGTGCACATGAATATAGATGTGCCTGCATGAAGTCAGTGTATGTGTTGCCTCCCTTCGATTCTTCCATAACTGCCTATCATGATAGCAAACGTTGCTTTATGTGTGTTGAGCTGCAATTTTATAGGAATTACAAGATACCCTAAATGATCAAGTAAACATTCTGTAATTTTTAAGAAATGAAAACTGTTATGGATGGTCTGCTTTGAAAAAACATGCTGCAGAGAATGAATAAGTATCTGCAATGGCAGTGGGGAGAGCTGAGCACCTCTCAGGCAATAACATTTCATGTGAGAGAACAGAGATGTGACAAGTAGCACACAGTAGAGCAGGGGAGGCTGGTGGCTCCAGTGTCTGTGGGGTGGTAAATCTGCTCCAGGTTTCAGTAAGAACCAGTCAGAACGCTAAAGGAGCTATCCAATCTTCGCACCTTGGATAGCTCCTTCATAGTTCTGACTGAAACTGAGAGTGGATTCACCACCCCACTGACAACAGGCCCACCAGCCTCCACTGCAGTGGACTGTGAAGTTATATCCTGATTATGATTTTCTGTTATTGCATAGTTTTATTGTTATATTTTATTGTTTTTTGATGGTATCACATTGTATGTTCGCTGCGTTGAAACTTTATGGAAAGTGGCATGTAAATGGAATGAATGAATGTCCACCACTGGGTTCCTATTGCCATCTGTGACATGCTGAGGGGCATGTGATAACAAACAAGAACATGATGGCTGCTGTCATAGCCATTCAGTAGAAGAATGGAGGGATAGTATTAGCCAATATTCTTGGAAGTTAATAGACATTCTCTGTCTGGCCTTAGCTATTCAGTGGCTGCCATACCAGGCACTGAATAATATCTGTGTGCATGTGTATGGTTTTTTTTGTGGTTAAAGATCCTTGGGCAATAATGGCGATTTGCTGTGTTGCTTTTCAGCCATGATGCTTAAAAAAACCAAACTATTACTTTGTGCACAGAATCGAAGTGATCTGGGTAACCACCCTTGTTTGTCCAGTAGATGGCACCATTTGTTTTACTCAGCATGCTGTATTATAAAAAAACTCCAAAGTAGCTGGGGGGTGGGAGTGGGGGTGGGGTGGAACCACACTGCCAGGTTCAGGAGAGTGCTGTCTATTCGCATTAATTTACATTGCCAAGAGTCTACAGCTACAAGTTCACATCAGGACCGAAGGGAAGAATAGGGTGCTATCATTACCTGTCCTCTCTGTCCATGTTTTCTTTCCAGATCAGTGATGAATCTGGGTGGAAGACGATTTAGTATGCTTGTTGGGTTAGGGCAGCCTCCCCCATCCTGGCACTCTCCAGATGTGTTGCGCTACAAGGCCCATCATCCCTACCCAGCACACTGGCCGGGAATGATGGGTGTTGTCGTACAACATATCTGGAGGGTGCTAGGTTGGGGAAGGCAGGTTTAGGGCACAACTGTTCATTAATGGGGAGACAGAGTTGACCATTAGTTGTAGAACATTCTGTTGTAGACCAGTCTCTATAGATGAACCACTGCTTGCGTCAGGCTCTTGATGGCGCTCCATCAGTTCCATTGTGCAGCTGGCCCAGAACAGGCACTGGGCTGCAAGTGCTGAGCCTGCATGGACTACTGCTGGCGGAGCTCTGATAACCCAGCATCACCCCATCCCCTAGATAAGCCACAAAAGGGAGTGGTGGGCAACTGGAGGATGAGGCAGTGGCAGACTCAAGAAGCAAGCAGGAAGGAGGGAGCCTCCCTGGCATAGCATCAAGGCAGGCAGACATGGCACCAGCCGGCCCCTGAGGAACCCACAGGCGAGGCCCAGGAGCAGCCAGAGAGGCCTCTATCCACTCCTCCCAGTTAGGAACAGTGTTGGATCCTCTGGAAGCCACCCTGATGTGAGCACAGACCCGGGGAGGAGCTGGGGTGCGCAACAGCCAGTCAGCACAACTGACAGCAAGAATCCGGTCCTCTGAGGATGAGAGGAGGCTGGGATAGAAGGTTCTCTGGAGCCCTCATGTGGTGCTTGTGAAGCACTGAGGACAACCACCTTGGAGGCCATTTCCTACAGTGGCATGGCAGCTGGTGGTATCCATTTAGAGCCGAAATCAAGAAACTCAAAGTACGCATGACTAATCTGCTTGCGTTCCTCTTATGTGGCCTCTGTTTCTCCCATTTTCCCGTGCCTCTTATTACCATTGCCCTTTCCCCAAGCCTCCACTATCAAAATTTAGATGGCAAACTCCTTGGGGCAGGGACCGGTCTCTCCCCTCCCCCATCCCGCACTTTATGTTGCTATGTAAAGCACCACAGACGCTGCTGGCATAATGGGGATTATAGTGACCATTATCATATGCTCTACACACTCTCCTCAGGACTGTATTCTATTAGCCAAATATTCACAGAGGATTGCCTCCAATACTGTTCTTCCATTCACAGAAGGCTCTTTAGTCCAGTGAAGGCTTCTGAGAATGTCAGAAAGAGGGAAGAGATTTTTGCCAATTCTACCTTTCTCCTGCAGACCCCGTACCACCTTTCATGCTGTCCTGGAGGATTCCCCAACCATATGTAGAAGATTTAGGGGCGGGTCGATGTGAAGAGGTTGCAGAGGGAAGGGGAAAATCAGCAAAACCTGTCTCCTTCCTGCTTCCATTCATAGAAGTCTCCACTGGAGCCTTCTGTGAATGGATAGACAGCATTGGATGCAATCCAGAATATTTTATTTCAGTATTTGAAATCGGGTGTTATTTAATTTTAGTATTTGATCATTGAGTGTTTGATTGTTGACATGTTATGGTGTTTAGTGTTTCATTGCGTTTAATAGGTGATATACATGAATATTTACTATTTGCCAGCTATTATAGGCTTACACTATTTGATAGGTGGCAATGTGTGGCATTTAATAGTTGATCATTCAGAAAAACCACATGATGAAAAGTATATCCACAGTTTGAAAACATTCAACTTTCAAATCCTGATAGCAGATTTTCAATCAACATTCTGATGTTTCCCAAGCTGTATTTCACTTATATATACATGTTTTTGTGTATCCCAACCATTAATGCACTCCTTATATAAATACTTCTAGTACTGTCTGCTGCTAGCGCTATGCTGTGATACTATTGTACAGGATACTATATTGCTATGCAAAGCATCACAGTGTACCTTACCTATAATAATACAATACTTCCATGTATTGCTTAGCATATTCAAAGCCCATCGCATACATTATCTGGTTGTAAACCTTACAACGATCCTGTTTGGTAGGACAGTGTAAGCATCTGGTGAATTCATGGCAGGGGTATGATTTGAACGGCAAACGGCCTGATTTGTAGTGTAGTGCCTTTAGCCACTGTGCTGCAACAGCTGTCTGTGGGACAAACTGCACGCCACTGGCAGAAGGCCCCAGGTTCAATCCGCAGCATCTCCAGGTAAGGCTGGGAGAGACTCCTGCTTGAAACCCTGGAGAGCAGCTGCCAATGTAGTCAGTATTGACCTAGATGGACTATAGGTCTGATGCAGTGGAGGCTGGCAGCTCCTATGTCAGTAGGGCTGCAAATCCGCTCTGGGTTTTAGTCAGAACCAGTTAGAATGCTATCCAAGGTTCTGAACCTATTTTTTTTGGGGGGGGGGTTGGGTTCAGCACCTTGGAAAGCTCCTTCGGAGTTCTGACTCATTCTGACTGCAACCCAGAGTGGATTTATAGCCCCACTGATATCGGAGCCACCAGCTTCCACTGGTCTGATGGTATATGGCTGTTTCCTATGTTCACCCAAGTGCTGTTGCTCTGGCCAGAAATCCTATCTATGCTTGTCTCCCTCCCTTTCCCATCTTAACTTACTGATGCAGTTTCCAGCTGAAAAACCAGCTGCTCTTCTCATATCTATCGCCTTCTTTGCTAATCATCTTTG
This sequence comes from Heloderma suspectum, assembly GCF_057233095.1. Lineage (NCBI taxonomy): Eukaryota > Metazoa > Chordata > Lepidosauria > Squamata > Helodermatidae > Heloderma > Heloderma suspectum. Next base: position 133,963,515 of record NC_139459.1, read on the forward strand.
TACTCTGAGTCTGATATGCTCTTGGCAGAACTCATCCTGTTTACATGTCTATAGGGCATGGAGATTATACAATGCCAGCTTTTGTAGACATCCACAGCTGAGCTGCCTGAAAAAATGGCTGACTATGGCTGCCAGAGTCTTGCCAACCAATGCTCAGTAAGGACAAAACAACTGACCTGGTTAATACAAGATAGGCAACCTAGTGCTGTCCAGATACTTTGGACTACAGCTCCCATAATTCCTGAGCATTGCCCATGGCGATATTGGAGCTGGTAGAGGTATGGGATCATAGTTATGGGAGATGGAGTTCAAAACATCTGGAGGGCACCAGATTGCTTACTCCTGAGCTTCACTGACCGATCCTCTTCAACTGAAAGCCTGTAAGAGTGCAAGCCTATGCACGGTTGGCTGGGGAATGCTGGGAATTATAGGACTTTTGTTGTCTAAACATGCATAGGATTGCACCCTTAGTGTATGAAGGTTGTCAATTACTGGTTTCCCTTTCCGTGTGTGTGTGTGTGTTTATGTATGACCTTAGATGTTGAGCTACCCCTTGCCATTTCTATTCCAGAACATGGAATATTCTGTATTTCCATTCATTCTGTATAAACTCTGAATCCTTTTCTGTACCAGCGACGCATTGCAAAAACTGCTGTCGTGCACAAATCTGATCAGTTTTTCACCTTGGTTGCCCGGGCTGCTAATGAAAATATTGTATTAAATAGATTGCAACATTTTATCCATGAGAAACGCCATTATTTGTTTATTTTCAGCTTGAAAGCTTACCCTTCAGTGCCTGTAACCAGTTCCTTACCCATCTTAAAATACTTGTATTTATGCTCACCTTTTTCATTTAAGAAGCAATTTCCCTTGTGGCACAAGCTATATCAAATTGAGTGCTGAAATTCCAATATGATATGCAGCACATTACCTTTGCCTAGAAAAAAATACATATTTTATTTTTTAAACGGATATCGGATTAGTCTGGACCCTGGCAAATAAAACAGGTCTGTATTCCAGTACAAGAATATTATCTCAACAGAAAGTTGAGAACATAAGGGTATAAGGGATTAATGCATATTGTTGGCTACAGCTGAAACTTGGGCTATTAAAACACTGACGGAAGGGAGCTCAGGCTGCAGGTCCACACATACTTGAAATCAATGGGACATAACCGAGTAAACTTTATTACGATTGAACTGTAAATAACTCTGATGCCTGATGTGTGTGGCAGTTTATCAGTAATGGTGCCATTAAGAGTGCCATTAAAGGGGTAGTCTGTGTTATAGACCAACCCTAAGAACTGCTGCCTCACCAAAAAATGCACATATAAGTAATATTTAACCAATTCCTAGTATTTTGTCACACTCTAGTGCAAGAATAGATAACCTGGCGTCATCCAGATCTTCTTTGGACAACAACTCTCATAGTCCCTTAGCATTGGCCATGCTGGCTGGGGCAGATGGGAGTTGTAGTCCAACAATCTGGAGGTTGCCTAACCCTGTTCTAGGGTGACCAGAAAACAGCACCCAGGAAGAGGGAAAGAGGAGGGATCAAGCTTCTTGAGAGTTGAGCCTTTAAACAGATGGGGTCAATAGAAGCAGGGAGCAAGATGAGATCCCATCCTAGTGGCATTCCCAAGAGAACCTCTTTATTTTCCCCATGTAACTGGATGGTCTCCATATGGCTGTGAATAGCAAAATGAGGTCCACTGTTACAATGAAGGCAACCCCCCCCCCCGTCTTCCCTGTTCTTCAGCCATAACACTGGTTGGCTGTGTCCTAAAACTGACAAGGATGGATATCACAGAGGGTGCAAAGTGATGCTGTGTGCCGACACGACACAGAGACATACTGCATCTTCCTCCCAGAGGTTCCTTCCAATAGGCAGAGAAGTCCTTCCTTCACAGATGGAGTGGATGTGATTATACTTTCAGAAACATTGTATGATTATCACCCTCCTGGACTGTACCATTTCAGAGAGAGGGAGGTGGCAGCTTTGAGCGTCCCACCATATGAAATCCTCTCTGTGTATAGATCTCCAGGTGGATACATGTGCCCAGAACCATATGTGTATGATTCCGATTTGTTTCCGCCCCTTCCACCACTTCGTTTTTGCAGTAGCACTATGCCAGCCTCCCCCAATGTGGTGCCCTCCAGATGTGTTGGACAACTCCATCCTCCCTAGCAGGGATGATGGGAGTTGTAGTCCAACACATCTGGAGGGTCCTGGGTTGAGGAAGCCCGCACTATATACTATCTAACATCCTTTTTGTTCTACAGGAAAGGAGGTGGGGAGAAAACCTAGATTATATGGAGTGCAAAACCCTTTCTGACCTCAACAGGCTGTTATTGAGCAAAAAAAAAAAAAAAAACAGAGAGAGAGAGGGAGAGGGAGGCAAACCTTAAAATGGTATTGGAAAATCCAGGGAACTTTAATAAAACAGTAAATAGTAATATTTTGCCGCACTAGAATAACTCAGCTGAAATTCTTGTGCCCCTGAAGGTTTCCACTGAAATGTGCTTGGTGAGCTGTTTGCTACTTTATTAAAATGTCCCGTGTTTCTCAGTACTATTTTGAAGCTTTTTTGTATTTGCTGTTGCCTTCTTTCACGCCCCCCCCTTCTTGCTGAAGCCAGTCTACATGTTACATTCACATCAGGCTCTCCCTGTTGGGAGTTCTGAAGGTGCCCTCCAGACAGCTGGTGGGAGAGTAAAGTTGGAGAAGCTTCCCTTTTGAAGTTATACCAAGAGGGAAGGAGACTGCTGCTGGCCAGTGTGGGCTTTTATCTCTAGTTATCTCACTTGGCTAATCTCCCCCAAGCAATTGAAGAACAGGGGAGATTAGCTGAGTGAGATAAAAGCCTGTAGGCCAGCAGGGCTCCTTCTCTTCCAGAATGACCTGAAGGCTAGTCCTGCTAGCTTTCCTTGGCTGTTGGGAAGAAGCCTCCAGAATTCTGAACAGACACAGCTTGGCTGCTTTACATGTGGTCAATGTGACATGTAGCCAGACCCTGAGGCACCAGAATAGGAACCTCAAGATGGATTTCATCATCCTGCTCTGCCTTGCACCTACTGAGGTCCATTGCTCCTTCAGCTGCTCCAAGGAGACTGTTCCAGATCCTCACAGCCAAAATCCTTCCCCTGATTTCCAGCTTAAATTTGGTTAATGACACATTTAGAGTGATTCGTGTTTGTATCCATGGATGATCTTTTATAAACCAATTAACTTTCTCCCTCCACTATGTTGCCTGAAATATAAATAGAATATTATCAAATCTCCTTTCATGCTGCTTTTAAGCAACGCACAAACAGGGTGAGTGTTATATTCTGGGAAGGAGCTGTTGTGGTGCACAATTTGGAATTTGGGAGTGGTCTATTATTGCACCACTGTGTAGTCATTTTGCCCTTAAGGGCAAAAGAGTTGCTTTAGTTTAGTTTCATTTTCCATTCTGGTTGCTAGCAGTTATGCCCAGACTGGAAAAGCCCTGTCCTGCCTTTGTTCTAATAAAATGTTCAACACTTCATTACTTGGCATTGGTGAAATTATATTGCACCAAGCACTTTTAAACTTATTCATGAGGTATGTTATTCAGTTGCTGTTTGCACCTCATCATTCTCCAACACAGTAGTAGTAGTATTTATTTATATTTAGTAATAGTCCCTCAAGGTGCAATCCTATGCATGTTGAAACAGAAAGAAGTCCTACAACTCCCAGCATTCCCCAGCCAGCATGGTTGGCTGGGGCATGCTGGGAGTTGTAGGACTTCTTTCTGTTTCAACAAGCATAGTTTTAGATTGCAGTCTAAGGGAGTAATCCTATGGCTGCTAGTCAGCGGCTAGATGGCCGTAGGATATCTTGTTTTCCAGGAACTGACCTCGGAGCCTGTGCTCCGAGGTTGGTTCCTGGCGAACCAACCTTTCCCCGCTTCTGCGCTGCCTCGCAGGCAGTGTGGAGAAGCCCCATGCTCTCTGCCTGCAAGTGGAGCGCTGAGTGGCCCAAATGGGGCATTCCAGGGAGCGTTCCAAGACAGGGAGGGTGGAAATGCCTGTACAACACATCCCATGTGTCGTATGGCAGCCTCCTCCCCCACTCTCCCCTCCCATGGCTAGACAGCCGAAAGCAGCTGTCTAGCTGAAAATGCAGGGCAGGAGGAGCACGGAGGGAACGATCCCCTCCATGCTTCTCCTGCCCTGCATTGGATAGCCGGTCACCTCCAAGTTCTGAGGCGGCTGCCTATCTGCATAGGATTGCACCCTAAGACAGCTAACATTAAAATTAACATACCCCGCCCACAGGCTTACATGCTAAACAACAATAACACACAACCCCACACACCCAAAAGGAGAAGGGATGGAAACAGGAGAAAGTAGAGGAGATGCAGAAGCAGTATATAAAGTCAGGACTTAGCTGGAAAAAGTATATGAAAACAACTACATCTTGAGACATGACTTAAGGAAGACTCTCAACAATATTCCAGATGTGGCTTCACCAGCACCTTGCAGAAGCATCCAAAATGCTTCCTTGTCCCTTCTAAACCCATTCCCTTTATACATTCAAGAATTCATTAAGCTTGCAGGCTCTGGTTACACCACTCCGGGGCATTGTGGACAATTCTAACAGAGATGCTGGAAAGCAAGTAGTCAATGCCTGGTGAAATAACAGAAGCCAGGGACAGCGCTAGTTCCAGGTGCTTGAGGGCCTTGGGCAAGGCACCCTCCGTGGGCCTCCTCCTTCAGTGAATTATCATCGGCTGCTATTGCTCCTCCTCTCATTGCTACCACTTGCTTGCTTGACAGGCAGAGAGCCTATGAACATCTCCTCCTCCTCCTCCTCCTCCTCCCCACCACTGTTGCCTGTGCCAGAGTGAGAGGCAGCGAAGAGGAGGAGCAACTCCAGGGAGCTCTCGTCAGTGGACCCTCGGCAGGTGCCCAACCATGCTGACCCTCGACGCGAGCCCTGGCCTGGGGCACTGCTGAAAGACTGCAGTCCTCTACCCACACACACAGGAGTGAAGTCCCTTTGTTTTCAGCGGGCTTTACTTCAAAGTAAATCTTCAACTCAGGGGAGTGCTGGAAAAAGGGCCTGGGGCAGCAGCATTAGTGGGCCGCTTGGCACTGCCTGAGGATACCACCTGCTGATGCTGAGGTTGTTGATTTCAATGGGAAAGATTTAAGGCTGTGCAACATTTGGCTCTGCAAGCAAACACAGCCTGCCATGCATGGATGGGGGCCACACCATGAGCCGTGAAAACCTGTTCTTGCTGCCTGCTTAGGGCTGCAGAAACAGACGCTTGTCAAGCCCTTGGGGGCAAGGTACCATAATGGCTTCTGGGTCACAAGATGTGCAGTTAGGAGTTGGAGAGGGGTGACCTGCAGATGTTACAAGAGTGAAGAGGACACACTGCTTTTCTGTGATTTCATCCCACAGTTCTGCTATAACATTTCGGGGATTGGCTGGGGCCAATCACACAACTCCTTATCCAGCCACCACCTCCAATCCCAGCAGTGGACAACCGCATGGGAAGGACCAGCTTGATTTGGCCTCAGCCATATGGGGCCGAGCTTTTGAATGTTAGAGCAGCCTTCCCTAAATTGGTGCTCTCTGGAGGTGTTTGACTACAGCTCCCATCATCGCCAGCTGACAGGACCCTGCTGGCTGGGGATGATGGGAATTGTAGCCCCCACTTTGGGGGAGGCTGTGTCAGAGCATGGCCAAGGGTGAGCTCCCGTGCAACTGCTTTGATATCTAAAGAGCACGACGATGGCTAGAAGAAGAATGAAGCCAGGACTCCGTTTTGTGAATGTCACCTGACCTGAGCTGTGTCACTATAATCTTAGCTCTGTAGCAACTGTCCACATAAAATAAAGCAGGAGAAAAGGAGCTTCAGCCATATTGCTCTGAAGGGCTTTCTCATGTATGGAGACCCGGTGCTCTCCTGAAGTCCAGGGCTACTGTCAAGATAATGTAAACGTATAGTGAAGTGCCGCCTTCTTTCTCTAGAGAGGCTTTGGAATAACCAAGCCATCTGTCTGATGCCATCTGTTGTTGCTTTAGAAATAAATTGGTTGGGTCACTTGGAAACAGGTTTCAAACAAACTGCTGCTCTGCAGGACAGACAGTTCTCGTGTCTCCAGTGATGTCTGCAGAACAATTCAAGGGTCTGTTTTCCTTGGGATTCCTGCTGTCTTACAGGATTTTCAAGATTGTCTCTTTGGCTTTGTCCCTGCCTGGAAGCCTGTGTCGCTGCCTCTGTCTAGTAATTAAAGTCACATGTTTTTTGTGCTTCCTCCTCATTTGTTTTTTTTTTAAAAGGGAGAGGTAACACTGGCATTCCACAATGGCCATTTACTGTTTTATCTTTTGTGTTCACTGCTCCAAAATCTGTTTTAGATATGGAGAGGTATACAAAGTTTGTAAATAAAATAATAATAAAATTGCAGCAGTATTAGCCCTCAGGTTTTGTGTGTGCAGCATAATCCTATACATAGCTACTTTGAAGTAAATTCCACTGAATACAATAGAACACCCCCATGTAAATGGGCATAGAATTGCAGTCTTTCAGGAATGCCCTGGGTTCTGAAATCACCAGGCTTTGACCACATACTTTCAAGCCTATGATTCAACCATGAGGACTAGAAACATGAGGGTTTTTTTTAAAACAAACAAACAAATGCTGAGATTCTCTCAGGAAGCTCAATTTGGCAGTAAGTATCCACTTTCTGCCCTTTTTCTGTGTTTGGGGGGAGTCATGGCATGCACACAGCCCTTCCTGCAGTACACTAGTAACTTCCATATTATGAATGGATGTTTTCCTGTCTACACAACTTGTTTCAGAAAATAAATAATGAAAACTAGAGGCAGTAATCAAAAGAGGAAGAGGTGGGGAGGCTTCTTTCAAGGCAAAGAGGATGGGGCAAAGACAGAGATGGAGGGCTAAGAGAATGTGCCACTAGAGAAAAGTGGTGTGTGTGTGTGTGTGTGTGTGTGTACACATATATCTCATTTCAATTAAATGAAATTTCATTTCATTCATTTATTGTATTTCTATACTGTCCCATAGCTGAAGCTCTCTGGGCAGTTCACAAAAATTAAAATACATTATATGAAGTATAAAATGATTGATGTAATGACACAGAACAAATAGCACACACAACAACATATATCTAAAACAATTTAAAACAATCAACCAGAGACAAAGAGACTCATTAGATGCTGCCAAATGCCTGAGAGAAGAGGGCAGTTTAACCTGGTGTCGAAAAGATAACAATGTTGGTGTCAGGCGAGCCTCATCAGGGAGATTATTCCATAAATGGGGAGCCACCACCAAGAAAGCCCTCTCCCTTGTTGCTGCCCTCCCAGCCTCCCTCAGAGGAGGCTCCCAGAGGAGGGCCTTAGATACAGAGCGTAGTGTATGGATTGGTCCATGCCGGAAGAGGTGTTCTGTCAGGTACTGTGGTCCCAAGCCGTTTAAGGCTTTATAGGTCAAAACCAGCACTTTGAATTGGGCTTGGAGGCATATAGGCAGCCAGTGCAAGCAGGCCAGAATCAGTCTTATATGTTCAGACCTTCTGGTCACTGTTTTCAGTCTGGGTGCCTTATTTTGCACAAGCTGCAGCTTCTGAACTGTCTTCAAAGGCAGACCCATGCAGAGTACATTGCAGTAATCTAACTTGGAGGTTACCAGAGCATAGACAACCAAAGCCAGGTTATCCCTGCCCAGATAGGAGCATAGCTAGGCCACCAACCGAAGTTGGTAGAAGGCACTGAAGTGTGTGTATGTGTGTGTGTGTACACACCCCCTCTTAAAAAATGCACAGTAGAAGTCACAGTAAAACAGCTGAAAACATTATAGTCACTTAAAAATTAACATTGCAAGAGAACAGCTCATGCATAACAGGAGAGAACTGTCAGGGTGGAAACTGAGCCAATAGAACCCCAGAGCATTCTGATTCTGAGGAAGATCAGCAATCCGTGGGAGAGGAGCCAGCTCATCCCTCACAGGCACAGCAGCTGGCAGAGATTCCTCCTGCCAGCATTCCTGAGATAGATAGTGACCCGGGCAGTGAGAGAGTGCGGGAGGGGGGCTTGCTAGACGCTCGACGCAGGGAGCGACGAGCGATGGAGGGCGCGGAAAGGAGGCGTAGTGCCCGTTTGGCACACAAGCAACCGCCGTGTCCTGTGGACCCAAGGGAAAGAGGGAGGATCTCTCCCTAGCCCATAAGTTCAGGGTCTTCAAGTGATTCTCCTTCAAACGGGGACCAACTGCCTACCTGGAGCATAGGCTACTCTGCTGTTCATTGCTTAGTCGCTGGTGATAGCATCTGAAAGAGTCATTAAGTTGTAAAAAGATTAAAGGCTTAAAAAGAATCCTTTCATCTGTGTCTTGGGTTGGCTATTGGAATGTACTGAAAGAGGCCACTAGGGCAGTCCTGACAAGAACATCCCACTTACCTCCAGCACAACATCAGATCAGATCCCCCAAGGGTTTTCGTGAAATGTTAGTTGCCAAAAATATGCATAATATTGCCTGGCAAGCCTATAGGGTGGGGGTGGGGGGGCATTTCTACATTGTGGAATTTACAGTGTAGGAGCTGCTGCAGAAAAGACCCTGGCTCAAATGTCCATCAAATGGACCTTCCATGAGCAAGACAACTGGAGTAAGGCCTCCTTTGGAGAGCATCATATCTGGGGAAGTACATGTGGAAGAAGTCACTTTCTAAGCTAAGCTTGCCATCTTCTCCCATAATGCCCTCTTCTCTTCTCTTCTCTTCTCTTCTCTTCTCTTCTCTTCTCTTCTCTTCAGGCTTGCATTCTGCATCTTCCATCCATTGCCCCCAAACTAACCAGCAATCTTCGATGAAACTCAGTTCTCCGAATACATTTCAAGAAGGAACTGCCACCATTTTAACAGAATGTGTAAGGATTTGGGGCAATACAGAGAACAAAATGAAAGTTGAAAAGCAAGCCTTAATTAACTTATTGAAAAGAAGGTTAAGAAGTGGCTTGATTAAGGTTTGTAAAGTAGTACCTCCACGGGGGAAAAGTATCAGGCACTAAAGGGCTCTTTATTCTAGCAGTGAAAAGCATAATTGGAACAAATGCCCAGAATTTAAAGTGGAAAGAATTCAAATTAGATATGAGGCACAATTTCTTTCTGTCTCTTTTAAAGAGAAGTTGATTAACAGTTGGAAGAAACTGCTAAAGAACAGAGAGAGAGAGAGGGAAGGAGGGAGAGGGGGAGAAAGAGAGAGAAACTGGGTTTGCACTGCATTTCTGCCATTAGATCAGGCACAGATACCGTTTGAAAGATACTCTTTGCTTAAGTATAATTTAGTGTGCTGAAAGTAGAAATGTTGATTTCAGGAGGCTTTCATGACCCGAAACGTTATTAATCATGGCAGCACGCTGGGGTTGCTGCCCCAGTTGGCTTGGTGTCAGATTTTAAGATAAAGTGTGAGGGGAGACAATCTAAAACTTCTTTAAAACATACAGAGTCTAGAGAATTGAAGGCTTAGATGAACTGAAAACACCAGCATAACCTTCAAGGCATAACATGAGATAGCACTATAACCAGTGGAGGCTGGTGGCTCTGACATCAATGTGTGTGTGCTCTCCATGCCGGGTTTCAGTCAGAACTCTAATGGTTCCAAGGTACCAAGCAGATTCACACACTCCGCCCCCCAATATTGGAGCCACCAACCTCCACTGACTATAACATATTACAGTGTTAGCATGTAGAAATCAGTGGTCTTTTCTTAAATTTTACCATCAATAAATGTACTCCTGTTACTGAAGATACGGGCTATCACTCACACCAGGAAGTAAAAAAGAATTGTTACAGCATTCCCTCCCGCGAGAAGAGCGCTTGGTTCCCTGGCTGATTGCTTTTAAATGGGCTCCAAAGAGCTGGTTGTTTACGTCTGCTTTTAATTGATTAACTTGAGGCTGGCCCATGCTTTTAAATTATAATTTTAAACTGTTGTCTCTATTTTAACCATTGGCTTTTTGATTGAATTGCTTGGTTTTGTTATTATTGTAAATTTGTATTTGATTCTTATTTCTAATTTGTTTTAGGATGATTTTTTACAATTGTATGAGTTTCCTTGAGAGGGTGGATGGTCTGGGAAAGTGGTATATAAATACTTAAATAAATATTATAGTAGAGTGAGTAGAAGAATAGGAATAGTTAAGACATCAGATTTCTGCTTTTGCTTAGTAGTTCTTATGAGCATTACGCAGTCGGTGCTTATGGAACCTTGACCAGGGCCGGCCCTGCCATTAGGTAGAATGAGGTAGCTGTCTCAGGCAGCAGAAGCTGTTGGGGGAGGGCACAGAGTAATGGCAAGGTGTTGGGATAACAGAGCTGTGTGTGCCATGCAGACTGACCTGTGCCCCTTAAGTTATCCTGCTGCCCTCAGTTGGAGTGGAGGATGCTGTCCTGTCACCACTGTTGAAATAAGATTCAGCTTCCAGTCCAGCTTCTGTTTGTGGAATGGGGGTGGGGCTGCCATCTTGTCCTTTGCCTCAGCCAGCCCTGACCTTGACATGCTGTTGTTTATTCGCTCAGTCGCTTCCGACTCTTCGTGACTTCATGGACCAGCCCATGCCAGAGCTTCCTGTTGGCCGCTGTCACCCCCAACTCCCCCAAGGTCGAGTCCGTCACCTCCAGAATATCATCCATCCATCTTGCTCTTGGTCGGCCCCTCTTCCTTTTGCCTTCCACTTTCCCTAGCAGACCTTGACATACCCTCGTCTTTAGCCTTATGCAAGCTAAAGTGGGGAGGGCACATGGCTGAGGGCACAATGGCCGCCCCCCGCCCCATTGCTCAATCTCTCTGTGTTCTAAACCAATCAGAGGCTTCTATTCATGTTCAGATGAATGCATGTAGAAGCCTCCTTCAGACCTTCCCACTCAGTATAGGAAGGTTGGAGACCGAATGGGCAGAGATGGGGTTGTTGTGGGGTGGGGCTTGGGGTGTGCATGTGCCCATGGCCCCTCCCCCTTTTAGTCTTCATATGAACAGGCCAAGTGGCTGCATAGAGCTTCTGTAAGAGAGAGATCTGTGGTTGAACCATCCAAAGACTGGTCTACAAATACCATCAATTGAGGTGGTAAAGTGGACTGCAGCACTTCAGACTGGATGCGGAAATACCATTTTTTAAGTTCTCTCCAATCAAAATGGCTCCCTGCCAGAAGAAAACCATCATAGCAGGGGGAGAGGTTCTTCTAGCCACACTTCTATCTCTTCAGTGAGTTTTCTACTTGCAGAGAGTTGGTTTTTGTTTTGTTCTTTAAACATTAGGAAGCATTAAAAAATGACAACTCCCACCTCCTGACTGAAGCAGTAAGATCCATTTTACTACTATCTCAGGATTCTATCACCTCATTCTGGTTCATATTTAAATCCATCATTACGTTACATTTTAAGAACTTAGATTTGGGCAAGAAATAGCAGACACATTCATACCACATAATGTAGGTGAATGTTTTCTCAGACCACAGAAACTCATCCTTTAAAGAAACGCACATACACCCCCCGCCCAATTATAATTCTGGTGGTGAACTTCTGAGGGTGTATACATTACCAAGCATCGTATTTATTGAAAGTCATTATAGTTAGTGTGTGGCACAGGATAGTATTATATAACACAAGGGTTAAAGAAATAGCAACACATATATCATTATTTTTAGTACAAATGTGGACTCCCACAATGTTTTCAGGGCAGTGGGCTAAGATAAATGGGGGCAAAGGTCTATTTATGCTCTTGTCTGATTTGTTTGAGGGGGAAGAAAGAATTCAAGGGCAGGAACAGAGGGCAAATGGAGAAGACCTCTTTTCCCCCTTCACAATTCCTAAATCTCTCCACTCAATAACCACTTTGAGCCCTCCTTTCAAAATCCTGGCATTTATTTGATCATGGACAACCTACAAATGGAAAAGATGTGGAAATTCTTTAGAGACATTATTAATTCTGGATTGATTTGCTTGGCTCCACTCATAAAGGTAAACTTCTTCAATAAATTATGTAAGAAGTAACACAGCTATTCTTGTGAATGGTGCCATCATTATGCCACCCACTCTCAGGGAGGTCAGGTTCTGCAGCATGAAAAACATTTAATATTTATAGATGGACACTGCTCTGAAATCATCTGTCAGTCTTGTAGCTTGGGCTAGATTTTGAATTTAGCTGCAGCTGATCCACCTGGCCTTTTGTGCAGCTTCCCCCACCCCTGCTCCCCATGCCAGTATGGTAAGTAGGGGTGGTCATTATGGGCATTTACCCAGGGTCTACCTGCATGGAAAGTACAGGTGAGGTAAGAACATAACAATATAAGAAGAGCCATGCTGGCTCAGACCAAGGGCCCATCTAGTCCAGCATTCTGTTCACACAGTGGCCACCCAGCTGTTCACCAGGAAACCACAAGCAGGACACAAGCACAACAGCACCCTCCCACCCATGTTTACCAGCAGCTGGTGTACACAGGCTCACAGCCTCTGGTATTGGAGGTAGCACATGGCCATCAGGACTAGTAGATGTGCCTTATGGAAGCTCAGTTGGCAGAATGGAGGCAGGTAGCAGACATTCAGAGAGATTCTTTACTATTCAGTCACATTGCTCACTGGCTTAGGTCTTACATTCTTGCCAGGTTTGTGTTTCTGAACTTGAGTTCAATCCTGCAGTCCCCAGGCAGGAATCTGAACCTTAGAAAACTTTGAAGGAGGTCACAAAGTCATAGAGTCAAAGAATCATAGGGTTGTTTTCTGCGGCGTTTACGATACAGTAATGGCATCTGCCATTACTGTATTCCTTGGGTTAATACAGCCGCAAATGGCGTAGTGGACGCCACTTGTGGCTGTAAAGCTCTGGTTTTTATGTAAATAGAGCCATAAATGGCTGCAAGTAGGGTAAACTCAGGGCTTTATGGCCGCAAGTGGCGTCCAATACTCCATTTGCATCTATGTTTTTAACACAGACGCAAATGGTGTACTGGATACCACTTGCGGCCGTAAAGCCCTCAGTTTACCCTACTTGCAGCCATTTATGGCTCTATTTACATAAAAACCAGTGCTTTACAGCCACAAGTGGCGTCCACTACGCCATTTGCAGCTGTATTAACCCAAGGAATACAGTAATGGCAGATGCCATTACTGTATTGCCAGCGCCTTGGAGCAGAAGTGCAGCTCCACAAAATCCTCCAGATGCAGAGCAGCCCTGGAGGATTCCAGGGGGGAGGAATGGATCACCTCCCCCCCTGCAGATACTGTCGTGGGACAGACGGTGAGTGATCCGCCCACCCCTATATCCATATGCTTATTGACACTCTCAGACAACTCTCAAAGATTTGCAGAAGCTGTGCTGATCTTTCTTCAGCAAGACCTGTCCTTCTATGTGTTTGATAATTTTACCTTTAATAACACTTTCTACCAATTAACCAAGAGCAGACGTTAAGTTAACTGGCCTGTACTTACTTGGACACCCCTAGATCCATTTTAAAAAACTGGTGTTACATTGGCCATTTTTTGAGACCTTTGCTACAGTGGCTGATTTTAGGGACATGTTACTTTTGTTAGAAGAATCAGAACATTACTACAAAGGAATTATTATTATTATTATTATTATTATTATTATTATTATTATTATTATTATTATAATATTCAGAGCAACTTATAGTTAGGGATGGGTGGATTCCCTACCTGTCATTCCACAGGGGAATCCACCCGCAGGGGGAAGCGATCTGTCCCTCCCCCCGAAATCCATCCAGGCTGGCTCCACTCAGTTTTGATCCTGTGTAGCCGGCTGCCAGCTCTGCTTTGTTGGTGAATTTCATCGATACGGGCGGCTGGAAGCCATTGCCGTGCCGTATCTCTGTATAAGTAAGTCTCCAGACGCAAATGGCGTAGTGGGTGCCATTTGCGGCCATAAAGCTGGTAGATTAGCCTAAATGCAGTTGTAAATGGCTGCATTTAGGCTAATCTACCAGCTTTATGGCTGCAAATGGCGCCCGCTACGCCATTTGCGTCCGGAGACTTACTTATACAGAGTTACGGCACTGCGATGGCTGCCGGTTGTATCAACTTTTGCCAGTGATGCGAAGCAGGTGGCTGGCTCCACAGGATTGACATCAAGAGGGATCCGACCTGGATGGATTCCACGGGGAGGCGGAGGTGAGTGGTCCATTCTGCCACGGACTCGGGGGGGAGGGCGGATTCTTTAGAATCCGGCCCCATTGGAGTCCGTGGAAGAATTCTCCGCTTTCCCTACTTATGGTAAACAACATAATATGGAGGAAACCAATATAACTATCACTCCTACCATTATGAAAGTGTGTATCCATTCTACTGACTATGATGACATCCATCTCCTGTGCAGACAAAAACTGGTCCACCATTCGCCACAGTGTGCAACACAAGCAGGAGGGATGATGCACATTGGTGGACATCCAGTGTCGATCTGACTTTGGAATTTGCTCCAGGCTACACATGCCTTAGATTTACACTGTCTTACATCCTTGCTTGGCTCCCAGGCTCTTCTCAGATCTGCTTTTCATAATCCTTGGAGGAGGAATACATTAATCAGAGCTCCCTGACCATTGCTGCGCTCTTACCAAGCAGCAGCATGCACTGCTAATGACTGTCCCCCCACCCCCATACCTTTGAAGTCATCCATGGATGTGGTGCTTTGCCAGGGGAATTATATAAAGAACTTTAAATGCCTTTGTTTTATCCCCCCCACCGATGATTGTTCTGTCATGTTCAGATAAACAACTGCAAGGGGGAGAAAAGAGGTGAACAAATACTTAACGGAATAAGAGACTGCATTTTTTATTGGCTCCAGATGTCACCTGTCAGAGTCCATCTTTATCCCTGCTGGGACTAGACTCAGAGCTGTTAATTCCTTAGCTGAATCATGGAACAAAGCTGCACTTCTGTAGCATACCAGGGTGAAACAATACTGCTAGCTCTCTCTCTCTCTCTCTCTCTCTCTCGTGTGTGTGTGTGTGTGTGTGTGAGAGAGAGAGAGAGAGAGAGAGAGAGAGAGAGATTGATTCAAGAGCACAATTGCACCTCCTGTACATATCTGGCCCTCAAAGTGATTTTATTTAGCTTCCAGGAATCTGGAAACTGTAGGCTTATGCAGTCCTTGGGGCTGAGATGGCAATGTATTAATCTGAAATCAAAACCTATGGAACAACGTCCCAGAAAATGCATGGCTCCAGCATATGGTATTGGCATTGATCAAGAGTAGGGGCCCCCTAACTTTTCAGACCCGTGGGCGCATTTGGGAATTTGAGATACTGCTATGGGCACCACCACAAATTGCCTAATCAGTGGGTCACCACATTGGCATCTACTTTTTGTATCTATGGATCTTAGGCTGTATCTTATTCAGCAAAAACTTTTGCTTCATGACTGTTGGACACTGCAACGTCTCTTTAATAAGGGATGTCTAATTAGGCTAATTGCTGGCTGCGCAATACAGCTAATGCTTCTTTAAAAATATGTTTTGGCAATGTCCAGTAGTTGCTTCTTTGGGGCGGAGGGAAGTTATTACACAGAAAAAAAATTGTACAGGAACAGTCTTTAATATTCACTGAGGTACACACTCTTAAATTATTTACCTGCTTCATGGAAATTAACAAATGGATTCTTTGCACCCTTTTGACAGCTAAAAGACTAGTATTACAATATTTGGAAGCAGGGGCGTTGCTAGGTTCTTAAAAGATCTGGGGCACAGGCCCATAACACAAATTTGCATATATATAATATATATATCCGAGTCTAAGCGCACCACTAATATATATATATGTGCATGTGTGTGCGCATGCGCACATGCGCATGTGGTGTGCTTGTGTGTGTGTACAGATTACATACATACATAAGAAATGTGCACTGACTGCCCCCCCCTTCAACTCAGACCCTGGTGCAGTGTTTTGGAAAACATCCCGCTTCTGCTTGGGCCAATTTATAGTCAGACAACTTCAGCTCAGCACCAAACTTGAGTCAAGGTTTGGAAAAATGAGTCTTTATGCTTCCTGTTGACTACCGCAGGAAATTAGAGAAAAAAAACTGTAACTTTTTCTCTTGGTCAGAACTGGATGATAATTTCAGGCATATAAGCCCTCTAGAAGGGGATTACACCTTTCCAATGTCAGAAAAATAGGTGCAGGGTTTATATTTTGATTTTCTTTTAAAGGGAACTGCCAATAACATTTTTATTACTTGGAAGAATTGGGTAAAAATTTCAGGATTCATTGTCCCATCAGAGGAGATCATGTCTGCGAAATTTCAGAATGATAGCCACAAAGGTTTTTGTGCAAGGGTGGCCTTGACATTTTGAGGTCTCCAAAAGAGGACATACTTATCTCCTTATGTTCCTTGTGGACCATTGTTCTGAAAATTACAGACAGCCTAGAGTTATCTCTAAGTAAGAAGCCAGCAAAATTTCAGAAGGATAGGTGCAGCAGTTCATGTGGAAGGAGAGTTCTCCAATTTGGGGGTGGGAGAGATTTGCTTACCCTTCACCCCTTCCCCAGTAGTTTTTGGGTAAATTTGTATGTAAATGCACAGTCATTAGAAGTGTCCCAGAGGCAAGAAAGCTGCAAAGTTTCTGAAGGATATGTATGCATGCAAATTTAGAATTACTAGAATTTATTTACATTTCACCAATGTTAGCAGCAGGGGAACATGGGTGGGAAGGTGCTGTTGCACTCATGGCCTATTTGTGGGTTTCCTGTGGGCATCTGGTTGGCCACTGTGTGAACTAGACAGAGCTTGGACTAGACAGAGCTTGGTCTAATGTAGCATGGCTCTTCTCATGTTGTTAAATAGAGAGTGCCTCTGAGCATATGCAGAATGCTTTTCTTTCACCACTGAGGACATACATTCTCTGCTTACCAGTTCTCTTCCCCTCCATGTAACCATCCCTCCTCATCCTACCATCCTCCAGCAACTCTTTATAAAAACAGATGTCTTGTTTTGTGCAGCTCTCCTCTACCTCCTCCTTGTTATGCACAGGCTCTCATTGTATCTTCCTCCCCATAACTTCATTTGTGCCAAGATTTCACCAAGATTCAGCCAATGAATCTGTTTTCAAAACTAGGGTTAAGTTATGTAGAAACTCTGAGCACGTACTAAATGCCTCGCCACTGAAGCTAGAGTTCATGCAAACACACACACACACACACACACACACACACACACACCATGCATAGGACTGAGCTGAAAGGGTAGTCAGTTCATTTGATGGAATTGGGCAGGCACTGTATTAAGTGTGCAGTACCATGCTCACATCTCAGGACTTATTTCTGAGTAAACATGCAGAACATCAAGGTGCAAAACTCCCTGTCAAAGTAACTTGTGCTGGAATCCTATGCATGCTTTCCTGAGGGTAAGCCTGATTAAACATAATGGGGCTTCTGATTAGGCACACATAGGGTTGTATGAATGAGCGGTATTTATTTCCCCTCCACTTAAAAAACAAACCCCAAACTCCTATTTTTATTAAAGCTTTCTGTTCAGAGGAACATAGGAAGCTGCCTTATACTGAGTCAGACCCTGGGTCCATCTAGCTCGGTACTGTCAACACTGATTGGCAGCAGCGGCTTTCCAGGGTTTTAGGCAGGATTCTTTCCTAGCCCTACCTGGAGATGCTGGGGATTGAACCTGCGACCTTCTGCATACCAAGCATATGCTCCACCACTGAGCTACAGCCCTTCCTGTTGCTGGATTATGGCAACTGACAAACAAAACAGTCCCAGATTTGTTTCTCTGCAACCACGTGAACTCACTTTTCTCAAAGACTTGAGTGAGAAGGAGAAAAACCAACCCTCTTGTCTGTTTGTATGAAGTCAAATACAGTCCAGAACTTCTCTTGCCCACCAAAAGAGAAGTTTCTTTCAGAATTCCCCAAGATATGCTCTGGGTGGAATAAAGAAGGGAAAGAAAGAACAGGATAGGGGAGGGAAGAAGAAAAGAAGAATGGTGATTGGAAATGTGCGTGGGGGTGAGGGGTAGAGCGAATTCCTTAAGTCAAGCTGCTCCTTTCAGAAAGATAGTACTTCAGAGGAATTTAGGAGGCTGTGGAAGGTTTGTAAGGATTGCATCTACTTAAATTAACTTTATGAGGTGTTCTCCTTTATGAGGAGAATTTGAGTCTTACAGTTATTTAGGAGAAATTAAATTGGGAGGGGAGAAAGAAGTTTGTGGAGGTTGATTGGATCCTTTGCTGTACAGAAGCTACAAAACTTCTGCAGAAGACAAAGATTCCAGTTTGGGGCAGTAAAATCAGATGTTGTGTGAAATACCAGTATTTCAATTGGAGCTCTTCCTTCCCCCTCTTCAAAATTTCTTGTAAGCAAGCTCCTAACAGTGGGCATGCAAGAGCAGGAAAGTAGCCGGAGAGAGCTTTTTGCACCTCAAAACTACCACCACCACCACAACAACAACAAAACCCCTACACCAGAGATTAAGGATATTGACCTCCTAATTGTCACCTTAAACACCTTCTGATTAGGATCTCTAATCTCCTGTGTGGCTTGACAGTTTTATACTTTTTGTGTTAGTCTTTGAGAAAAGAAAACTTTATGCATGGCTAGCACAAAAAGCCACTGGGCCTAACTGTCTGAAATTTGGCAGGTTCAGTCAGTTCTATAGGGGCTGCCAGGTCCCCAAATTCCATGTGCATATGTGGAATCACCAACAAAAAAAAAATAGCTGTTTGCTTTGACAGATTTTCTTGAAAATAGCAAATTTTACCTGTGACTGGCACAAAAGCCACTGGACCTAACAGCCTGAAATTGGGAGATTCAATCAGATCCATGGGGGCTACCAGGTCTCCAAGTTTCATGTATTTATCATACAGTCATGGCCGCTTCTGTTTTCTAATGCAAGCCAGTGGGAAAATGTAAAAAAATGGCAATTAAGACAGTTCAAAAGATCCGGGGCAGAGCTCAAAAAGATCCGTACCCGTGTCCAGGTGGCCTCTCATAATGATGCCCTTGATTAGAAGGATAAACGCTCACCTCCTATAGTGCAATAGATTGAGGACTTTGTAACACTTTCAAATTCAATATTTAAAGGGTGGCATATAGACACCACCTTCAAATGGATACTTATTTGGATATTTGGTCCACTTTTGTTGCAGCCCATGTATAACTGCTAGAAAGCTGTATGCATTTCATACATATCCATGTATGCATATTTAAAAAAGGAAAAATTAAAAATTAAAACAATTAATTAAAACATTTTGGGTGTTCGTGGGCACTATGTTGGGGACCCCTGAGCTAGAGGCTGCTTACACTAGTGGTACATCAATGTAAATGAGATGTAAGTGGAGGTGTAAGTGGAGCAGCAGTGTTGGATACTACCCTATGTATTCAATGTAATACATTTAAGAGCTTCCATGTGTCCAAAAATTGTGGTTTTCCTTTGGTTTCAACCTACTGAGACATTCTCACTGGCTCCAGTCTGCCCTGTGCAAATTTTGGAGGTCTGGTGGATAAAGGAACCATTCAAGTATCATTTCAGTTATGGGATGTGTGTTTTAGCCTTGAGGAAGCCACTGTCTCTTAGGGCTGGCATGTGCATCACTTGATCTCTTTTCTGCCTGGAGAATTCAGCATTTACTGATGAGCAGCAGAATGTGTGGATTGCCCTAATTGCAGAGTATGGCATTTGGGGCAAGATCACAGAATCATAGAATAGTAGGGTTGGAAGGGCCTACAAGGCCATTGAGTCCAACCCCCTGCTCAATGCAGGAATCTAAGTCAAAGCATCCCTGACAGATGGCTGTTCAGCCTCGTCTTGAAAGCCCCCAGTGTGGGAGAGCCCATTACCTCCCTAGGTAAGTGGTTCCATTGTTGTATTGCTCTAACAGTCAGGAATTTTTCCTGATGTTCAGCCGGAATCTGGCTTCCTGTAACTTGAGCCCATTATTCCGTGTCCTCCACTCTGGGATGATCGAGAAGAGATCCTGGCCTTCCTCTCTGTGACAACCTTTCAAGTACTTGAAGAGCGTGATCATATCTCCCCTCAGTCTTCTCTTCTCAAGGCTAAACATGCCCAGTTCTTTCAGTCTCTCTTCATAGGGCTTTGTTTCCAGTCCCCTGATCATCTTTGTTGCCCTCCTCTGAACCCTCTCCAGTTTGTCTGCATCCTTCTTAAAGTGTAGTGCCCAGAACTGGACACAGTACTCCAGATGAGGCCTAACCAGTGCTGAGTAGAGGGGAACTAGTACTTCCCGGGATTTGGAAGCTATGCTTCTATTAAGCAGCCCAAAATAGCATTTGCCTTTTTTGCAGCCACATCACATTGTTGCCTCATATTCAGCTTGTGATCTACCACAATTCCAAGATCCTTCTTGCTTGTAGTGTTGTTGAGCCACGTATCCCCATCTTGTAACTGTGCATTTGGTTTCTTTTTCCTAGGTTCAGAACTTCGCATTTATCCCTATTAAATGTCATTCTGTTGTTTTCTGCCTAGTGCTCCAGTCTATCAAGATCACTTTGAATTTTGTTTCTGTCTTCCAAAGTATTAGCTATCCTGCCCAATTTTGTGTCATCTGCAAATTTGATCAGCATTCCCTGCACCTCCTTCTCCAAGTCATTAATAAAAATGTTGAAGAGCACTGGGCCCAGGACTGGGCCCTGCGGTACCCCACTTGTTACCTCTCCCCAGTTTGAGAAGATCCCATTGATAAGCACTCTTTGAGTCCGGTTCTGTAGCCAACTGTGGATCCACCGGATCAGTGTTTCATCTAGCCCACTTTGAGCTCATTTGCTCACCAGGATATCATGGGGCACTTTGTCGAAAGCTTTGCTGAAGTCAAGGTATATGATGTCTACAGCATTCCCACAGTCCACAAGGGAGGTTACTTGATCAAAAAATGAGATCAGATTCGTTTGGCAGGATTTGTTCTTGACAAATCCATGTTGGCTTCAAGTAATCACTGCATTGTTTTCAAGACGCTTACAGATGGATTGCTTTATCATTTGCTCCAGAATTTTCCCAGGGATTGATGTCAGACTGACTGCTCTGTAGTTCCCATCAGGTAATATGAATATTCTGTCTGAGGTATTCTCTGAGTTGGTTCGTTCAGATGCACATTAAGTGTTGATGAATATGCATATGTGTCAATTGGCCCCACTGTAAACAATTGCATTTGAAGTAACTTGGGGTAGTATGCAAGTATGACCTACTGCAGATTAAGCGGTGATGAATCATTTACGCATGCAAGGTCACCACTCAATTCTATAGTCAATGTGTGATGAAAAATATGTGCGTGAAGCAACCATTCATCTCAGCTGACTTGCCTCACAGGGCTGGTGTAAGGTTTATAAAGTTAAATATTGTAAAGGGTGTTTCTAAATGAATAATAGTGTATGCATATATGAAAACCTTTGAATCTGTCCCAGAAAGTTAAATACCCTCATTCTCAACAACACCAACGCCTTTCGTGGTGTTGCACATTTTTAAAGCCCCTAAGCACTGCGAGTTATGTTAAGGGGCTTTTAACCCCTGTGCTACTCAGACCTATGGGATTTTGCACAGTATAGAGGCTGTTTATTATATAGTCCTTGACACAGCTGGGATTCTAAGAGCAGCAACCTTCTAAAGCTAGAGCTCAGTCATATGGAAAAAAAAATCAACCAGCTGACAGCTATTACAAAGTGAACAATCTAATCTAACCGGCACCTTATGGCAAGGCTTTTCAATAACCACAGGTTGCAGAGTATCACATCATGCTCAAATGAGGGGTGCGTCATGTCAAACATGCCACAGTGTTCTTTGCAAAAAAAAAAAAATGTTGCTACATTTCTCACCTTTAATTATCCTTTTGTAAAACCAGCCAGACAAACAAGAAGGTTATAGCTCCCCACAGAACTTAACCTCCATGAAATATTAAACCTTTTGCCCTGTTGTCTTTAGAAACAGCCACCAGGAAGGCCTATCAGACAGTATTGAAAGAACAACATTGATTATATTTATTTATTCATTCCTCTTCTAGCCCACCTGTCATTGATAAGGACCTAAGGAGAGTAAACAAATTCAACTAAAATTAAAACACAGTAAAACAAACAGTATAACCTAAGTGCCCTCCAGCACACCAAGCTTTACATTTTGAACCACCCTTAGGCAGGTCCAAACGCTCTCAGAAAGAGGAAGGTTTTCACATCCCTGAAGATTGACTTAGGGTGCAATCCTATACATACTTACCTGTGAGTATGTCCCATTGAACTCAATGGGGCTTATGTATTTATTCATTTATTTATTTCCTTTCTGTACTGCCCAATAGTCGAAGCTCTCTGAGCACAAGTGTATCAGATTGCAGTGCCAGCTGCACTCCTAAAGGGGTGTGTTCCACAGTTGTAGTGCCACCAGCAAAAAGGGTCGACACCCTCTGCTTACCACCCCAGTCTCAGAAGACAGCAATTAGTGCAGCAGGGTCTCTTTTGAAAGTCTAATAGTCCACGATAGTTTATATATGGTTTAGATGGGAGGAGGTGTTCCCTGAAGTAAGCACAGCCCATTCTGTTTAGGGCTTTAAAATTCAAAAACCATATCTTGAACTGGGCCTGGAAACACAGAGGCAGCATCCATATGGAAGCACGACCCTATGGGAATAATTATAAAGCTGATTATTATATTATAATAATTATTTACATTTATATTCCACCTTTCCTCCAAGGACTTCAGGGCAGCACCCAGGTTTTCACCCCATTTTATCACAACGATCTTGTGAGGTAGGCTAGGCTGAGAGAAAGTGACAGGCTGAGGGTTACCAAGCAAGCTGCATGGCTGAGCAGGGATTCAAACCCTACTTTCCCCAGTTCTAGTCCAACACTCTAACCACCACTTCACAAGCCCTCTTCGTGTGCTCTCCAGAACACATGAGGGCTAAAGCTAGGGCTGGGGCCATGCATGCTGGTCCCACTAGGGATGTACGAAAATTCCACCACGGATCTCGGGGAGGCCGAATGCCAGCGCATTTGGCCCCCCGAAATCGGTGGCGGAACGGCCCGCCCCCCGCCCCCCCGGGACAAGACTTACCTTGGGCGGATCTTCCTGACAGTGGCGGCGGCGGTTTGGCGGCAGCGGCTGCGGCGGCGGGTCTTCCGACCGGCTGCCGCTGCCGCCATTTCCAGTTTAAAAAAAACAAACAAAACAAAAAAACGTGATAGGCTACGTAAAGATTTACGTAGCCTATCACGGCTAGGTTTTTTAAAAAAAGCCGTGATAGGATATGTAAATGTTTACGTAGCCTATCATGGCTGACTTAAAAAAAAACACAAAAAAAACGCACGTACACAAATGGTACGTTTGGTCTATGCTATTTGCGTTCCCCTTATTTTTGCCGTCTTAGTCTACGTAAATATTTACGTAGACTAAGATGTGCTAAAATAGGGAACGCAAATGGCGGCGGCCATGGCCGCCGCCATTTGCATACGCGCATTTTTTTTTTAAAGTCAGCTGTGATAGGCTACGTAAACATTTACGTAGCCTATCACGGCTGACTGCAGGGACGCAAACGGCGGCGGCTATGGCCGCCGCCATTTGCGTCCCTGCTAGCCAGCGGCCGGATGTCCGGATGCTGGCGGAGCCAGCTGGCGGCTCTGCAGAATCCCTGCGGAGCACAGCCGGCCGGCCAGGATTCCAGGGGGGGAGGAACGGAGCGCCTCCCCCCCCGGCAAGGATTCCAGGGGGAGGGACGGAACGCCTCCCCCCCAACCATAAACATAATCCGCAAAAGGTAAGTGATTTTCGTACATCCCTAGGTCCCACCAATGACCCCAGGCGCACTGCCCCCTCAGACCCCCAACCTTGCCTGGTTGAGTGGCAAAGTCTGTGAGAGAATTCTGCTCGCATTCTCTTGAATGCAGGTAGAGTCTGCCATGTGGTTGGGAACCCTGGTTTATCAACATGGTAAGGTTGGGCATCTGAGGGGTGGGCTCAGTGCACACTGGGATGTTAGGGGTGGGGCCAGCATGCATATCTCCTCAGTTCGGGAGCATGCACACTGGCTGTCAGTGCACATGTAGCCCCAAGTTACAGACCCAAGACTGACTCCATCCAAAGCCAGATGACTGCTGCTTTTTTCTTTCTGAGTGCAGGGATTTGCACACTCTCTAGTTTCGGAGAGTGTGTAAAACTCTAATTTTTGACAGAGGGAAGCAGTGTATGTAAAACCTGACTTCCCGCCTTTTCAAGATCATCACAGATGATGCCAAATACCCCTGTTAAGAGAATAAATAGGCAAGGATTCATTCTTCAAAATGCAGGATTTCTATTTTCATGGTGAAGTTCCTTTCTCTGATTTACAGTTTCATAATGTAGCAAATATTAAGTCTGTCTGTTTTGCATATCAGTTTTGTGAGCATCTCCCTTGACTCACTGTAAAGATGGCTTTCTTGGCTGAAAAACAAAGGCTCAGCCAGACAGCCCCTGCTGCTGTCCTTCGTTACCAAGAGTCTTTTCAGACCCTTCTTAACTATTCTGTTCCTCCTCTTTGATCTGCCCTTTTCTGCCAGATTTCCCTTACCTAGACAAGCAGTGCAATCCTATCCATGCCTACTCAGAAATAAGCCTGGCTGAGTTCAATGGGACTTACTCCCAGGTCTGTGTGTACAGGACTGCAGCCGTATCCTCAGTGTTTAAGGCAGGGCAGGCAACCTTTTGGGGCCATGGGCACAACTGGCAATTTGAGTAACTGTCCTGGGCACCACCACAACATGGCTGCCCCGGGAGGCATGGCAAAGGACAAGTAAGCTGCTTAGAAGACTGAGTACAAGGCAGGGGCGGGTTCTGAGCCCCAACACACTGAACAGTTCCTCTGAACCCGCAGTTTTCAGCACCAACAGAAACCAATTTCACAGCCATCCCAGCTGCTGGTAAGAAAATGTATCTTCCTTAAAAATAAAAAGTGAGAGGGGTAGGGCACCTTGGTGGGTGCAAAGAAAGGTGTCCATGGGGCGCATTGGTGCCCATGGGTGCCATGTTGCCTACCCTTGGTTTAAGGACTTAATGATCAGAGAGAGCTCTTTCACCCAATGCGAAACTGCAATATCCTTCACACAGATGCACCTCTTTCACTAAGAAGGGGTGGGAGTTTCTAAATCAGGGATAGGGAGTCTGGTGTTGGGCTCCAACTCCCATCAGCCCCAGCCAGCATGGTGAATGGTGAAGGAGGATGGGAGCTGGAATCCAGCAACCTCTGGAGGGACACAGGTTCCCCACTCCTGCTCTAAATGGTGCCCCAGAGCAGGAGTGAAGGAGCTCTGAGCAGCTGTCGAGACTGCCAGCAGCTTCTTCCAGCTTCCTTTGCAGGCGCTGCTGGGAGGCTCAAACCAGTGAGGCCACAGCACAGACCAGTGCAGCTAAGAGCCAGCAGGGTGGGACTCCCGATGACTGGAAAGCAAAGACAGCAAGAGGGATCAGCAGTAACGGTGCTGACAACCAGTACTGGAGGAAAGGCAGAACCTGCAGCTACAGCGGTGCCTATGGCAGCAACGGTAGTAACAGCCAGCAATGTCATTGCAAAAACCCTTGTGATGGGAATGTCTCATTCTCCAGATCATCATGCTAGCAGAAAACACCTGACCGTCATGCTATCTTTCAGGTGCTGATATGTTTAATCAGCAGGCTGCCCACCCAGGGAACTTGGATAACTCATGATGGAGGGAGACGTAAACGGCTGATTACAAGAGCAAATTGGCCCAACAGATGCAATCTGGGCACAAGTGACATTGAACAGAACGTTCGAAACCTATTCCTGGGGAAGCAGCCGCGGATTGATGTGTTAACACCAATGGTTTGGCCTCCCTGGTTGCTCAGGTGAGCGTGCCACTTCTGTGGGTGGGTGTTGAATGCTTCTCTGTGTAAGCAAATTGCTCTAGCCCACAGCGGCTGCCTGGGCGGGCTTCTGTTCTGATTGCCAAAATGACTTCACAGCCAGTAGACTTCCCTCCCAGGAACAAAGATCCAGGCCTGTTCAAAGACAAAAGAAGCCTTGGGTTTCCATGGAAACGTGGAGCCATTGCTGCAAGGTGCATGATGTACATTAACACTGCCTCCTCGCCATCCGGCCTGGCTAGCGCTTGTCTCTGGCACCCTGCTGTTTCCATAGATATGTACAGCTGTCTCTGTTTAGTGTGGGACTTGTACAGTCATCTCCATTAAAAGGGATTAAGAGTTACATCAACTGCTACCTAGAACTTTGCAGTTTCCATGGCAACATGTATGTGCCAAGGCACCAGAATATGGTCTCGCATATAGGTGTTCCTTTAACGCACACAACACACACACCTTTGCCAAAGCAAGAAGCAACTCCCAATTGGAAGGGGACGCACAGGCCTTGTGAAAAGTCAGTGGTTGGCTACCACACTGCAATATTCAGTTTGGATTTAACCTATGTACGTTACAGCAAATGTCCAAAATTTGGTGAGTGAATGCTGTCAATTCCAACTAAATGTTGTGCATGTCCAAAGACAAAGAGATACACTGGTGAATGCTGACATTCACCTAAATACGATTGTCGGCATTCACTTGTACATGTCCAGTGTGTAGGCCAATGGATATCTATTTGGGGGTATTCACAGAATTAATCTGGGGCTGTCAGCATGTGAATGCTGACATTCACCAGAGTTTGGATATTTAGTGTAGCAGATACACTATGGGCTGGTTTGCATGTCATGATAAGCTACCCTGAGAACAAGCTACCATGGATTGGTTTCTCAATCACTAACCCATGATGGTGCCAACAGATGATCTTACTCTTCCTGCCCACTCCCTGCACATATCCCAGGGTTCTTTGTGGCACAACTCCTCTACATTCCTGCTGTGAGGAGATTCTGTCTCCCTGCTCCCCATTTCTTGTCTTGTGAAGCACCTACACTGACATATATATGCCATATCTTCAGATGGGCAGGGGGAAGGCTACTTTTTAGGATGAGGTGGCAGAGGGTTTTATTTATTTTCTGTCTTTAACACTTTAAAAATCCTCCTTGGCTTCTCCTTGTAACCCATGCCTCTTCCTAGCACAGCTATGCATGTATGCGTGATTGACTTACCTCTGGATAAGCACGCAAACCCCCAATTCAGGACCATGGCAATTTGTGGGGGAATTTAAGCTCTCCCTCCTGTTTTCATGCCAAAATTCCCCCTCCTCCATGGGGAATGGTTGAAAAAAGAAAAAGAGAGAGACTAAAAAAAAACAACAAACCATTCCCTGCCGGGCTGGGGCAAGTTTTGGGCATGAAAACTGGAGGGGCAAAGCTTAACTTCCCTCCTCCTGAATTGCCATGGCCTCAGATTGGGGGCACATGCTTACCCAGAGGTAAATTAATCACACATACATGTATAGCTGTGCTAACTCAGCTCACAAGGCGATAAAGACAGTTGCTTTCAAATGAAGCATGGAGCTGGAGGAGGAGGAGTGGAGGGCACTGTGAGGAGCAGTCAGGGTTTTTTTGCTTCTCTTGCCAAGTGCCTCAGTAGCCTTTTCAAACAAGCCTTGAAGAACCCACTCTGCTGGGTTTGGACGTCACAACAAGCCACTCTGAAAACAAGCCACCCGGAACAACCCAACAACAAGCTATGGGTTCTCAGGGTGGCTTGTTCATGAAAAACAAACCACCCTGCAGAAACTGCACCAGGTTCAGACACCAGAACAAGCCACCATGGGTTGTCTTGTCATGCAAACAAGGTCTATATATTTGGGAAAAAGCCATGGTCTTTTAGCCCAGGTGCAAGCAGGTTTCAGGCTTGCAAAACTTGCTTTGCTTTTTTACTACAACCCCAAGGTCCAGGTACAAAATAGTGGCTCAGGGTACAGAATGGGACATACTCTTAAAATTAAGGAACAGGATGCTTCTGAGCTCATGCTCAGCCCAGGAATTTGTTTTCAGTACCAGAACTGAGCTCACAGCCCTGTCACACAAAAAAACACTCCTGGATTTCCCCCTTCCTGAAGCTTTCTTCCATCTCAGCAGCCTAATTTAGAGCTTTTCTATACAAGGCTGCTAATCTGGGGTATCTACTTTCAGTTTCGTTGCAGAATTGAGATCTGAGCTCTGGACAAAGAGCTTTTCCTTTCCTGTTTTTCCGCTGCCTAATCTCTAGGTGGTGCTGTGGTAATGCGGGATAATGTAATTACACAAGTGGGGAAATGTGTTTTCTTTTCTTTTCAGAAATAATACTGCATTTTCCCTGATGTAAAAAACTCAGGAAAGTGCTCTTTAGAAACAGAAGTGAAACTGGAGGGTTATGACATCATCTAAGGAAACTGTAAAAAACCATGTGAGAAATGACGAGTGCACAATAAATGACTTGTGTAGAAAAGCTTCTACAGAAGAGAGAGAAGCCATTTTGTTGTTGCTATTGGGAGTCAGAAAACTTTGCAGATCTACCAGTAGATCCTGATCTACCTTCTGCCCTTTTAGCCTATTCACACACCTGAGCTGGTGTGGGAAAAGTGTTGGCCAAGTTGTGCTTCTGTGCAATTGCTTCACCATGAGCCATCCGGGATTTCCACTTGTGTGGAGGAGCCCCTTTGCGCATTCATCTGTACACATGAAGGGCCCCTACACACTATGCCCAGCAGGGGCGTTGCTAGGTTCTGAAAAGATCTGGGGCACAGGCCCATAACACAAATTTGCGCATATACATACATATCCATGTCTAAGCACACCTCTAATATGTGTATGTGCGTGTGTGTGTGTGTGGTGTGTGCATGTGGTTTGCTTGTGTGTATGTATAGATTACATACATACATAAAAAGTGTGCACTGACCCCCCCCCTTCAACTCACACCCTGATCTAGCATTTTGGAAAACTTCCCGCTTCTGCTCTGGCCAATTTGTAGTTGGATCATTTCAGCTCAGCACCAAACCTGAGTCAAGTTTGGAAAAATGAGTCTTTATGCTTCCTGTCGACTACCATGGGAAATTTTTAAAAAAACTGTAACTTTTTCTCTTGGTCAGAACTGGATGATTATTTCAGGCATAGTGGTCCCCTAGAAGTAGCCCAATGTCAGAAAAGTAGATGCAGGGTTTATTTTTTGATTTTCTTTTAAAGGGAACTGCCAATAACATTTTTATTACTTGGAAGAATTGGATAAAAATTTCAGGATTCATTGTCCCATCAGAGGAGATCATGTCTCCAAATTTCAGAATGATAGCCACAAGGGTTTTTGTGCAAGGGTGGCCTTGACATTTTGAGGTCTCCAAAAGAGGACACGCTTCTTTCCTTATTTTCCTTGTGGACTGAAAATTACAGACAGCCTAGAGTTGTCCCTAAGTAAGAAACCAGCAAAGTTTCAGAAGGATAGGTGCAGCAGTTCATGTGGAAGGGGAGTTCTCCAATTTGGGGGTGGGAGAGATTTGCTTACCCTTCACCCGTTCCCCAATAGTTTTTGGGTAAATTTGTATGAAAATGCACAGGTCATTAGAGGTGTCCCCCAGGCAAGAAACCTGCAAAGTTCCTGTAGGATATACATGCATGCAAATGTAGAATGACTAGAATTTATTTACATTTTACTAATGTTAGCAGCAGGGGAACATGGGTGGGAAGGTGCTATTGCACTCATGTCCTACTTGTGGGTTTCCTGTGGGCATCTGGTTGGCCACTGTGTGAACAGAATGCTGGACTAGATGGACCTTGGTCTGATGCAGCATGGCTCTTCTTATGTTGTTAAATAGAGAGTGCCTCTGAGCATATGCAGAATGCTTTTCTTTCACCACTGCGCACTTACATTCTTCCCCTACCAATTCTATTCCCCTCCATGCAATCATCCCTCCTCATCCTACCATCCTCCAGCAGCTCTTCATAAAACAGATGTCGTGTTTTGCGCACCTCTCCTCTACCTCCTCATGCACAAGTTCTCATTGTATCTTCCTCCCCATAACTTCATTTGTGGCAAGACTTCACCAGGATTCAG
Source organism: Heloderma suspectum (assembly GCF_057233095.1). Classification (NCBI taxonomy): domain Eukaryota; kingdom Metazoa; phylum Chordata; class Lepidosauria; order Squamata; family Helodermatidae; genus Heloderma; species Heloderma suspectum. The sequence continues at coordinate 133,993,451 of NC_139459.1, forward strand.
CCAATGAATCTGTTTTCAAAACTAGGGTTACATTATGGAGAAACTCTGAGCATGTACTAAGTGCCTTTCCCTCACCACTGAAGCTCGAGTTCAAAAAACAACAACAACATAAATGACAAAACATGCATAGGACTCTGCTGAAAGATGGAATTGGGTAGTCACTGTATTAAGCCTGCAGTACCATGCTCACATCTCAGAACTTATTTCTGAGTAAGCATGCAGAACATCAAGGTGCAAAACTCCCTGCCAAAGTAACTTGTGCTGGAATCCTATGCATGCTTTCCTGAGGGTCAGCCTCACTAAACATAATGGGGCTTCTGAGTAGGCACACATAAGGTTGTATAAATTAGCAGTATTTATCTCCCCTCTACTTAGAAAACAAACCCCAAACTCCTATTTTAATTAAAGCTTTCTGTTCAGAGGAACATAGGAAGCTGCCTTATACTGAGTCAGACCCTGGGTCCATCTAGCACAGCATTGTTGACACTGACTGGCAGCAGCGGCTCTCTAGAGTTTCAGGCAGGATTCTTTCCTAGCCCTACCTGGAGATGCTGGGGATTGAACATGGGATCTTCTCCATACCAAGCATGTGCCCTGCCACTGAGCTACAGCCCTTCCCATTGCTGGATAATGGTAATGGACAAACAAAAAGCCCCAGATTTGTTTCTCTGCAACCATGTGAACCCACTTTTCTCAAAGACTTAAGTGAGAAGGAGAAAAACCAACCCTCTTGTTTGTTTGTATAAAGTCAAATACAGTTCAGAACTTCTCTTGCCCACCGAAGAGAATTCTCTTTAAGAATTCCTCAAGATATGCTCTGGGTGGAATAAAAAAGAGAAAGAAAGAACAGGATAGGGGAGGGAAGAAGAAAAGAAGAATGGTGATTGGAAATGCAGGGTGGGGGATAGAGAGAATTCCCTCTAGCCAAGTGGCTCCTTTCAGAGAAGTAGTACTTCAGAGGAATTTAGGAGGCTGTGGAGGGTTTGTAAAGATTGCACATACTTAAATTACCTTTATGAGGTGAGGTGGCTGAGGGCTTTTTCTAGCTTTTTTAAATTGTAGAACCTGTTTAAAAGCTTTAGCAGTTCCTCGATCGTGATGCCACATAGTCCTAACCCTCCTTTTGAAATAATTTGAGCCGTACAGCTATTTCGGAGAAACTAAATTGGAGGGGGAGAAAGAAGTTTGTGGAGGCTGATTGGATCCTTTGTTCTACTGAAGCTACTAAACTTGGCAGAAGCAGAAGCCAAAGCTTCCACTTTGTGGCAGTAAAATCAAGTGCTATGGGAAATACCATTTCACGTGGAGCTCTTTCTTCCCTTCCTTCTCCCTCTTCAAAATGTCATTGCAAGCAAGCTCCCAACGGTGGGCATGTAAGAGCAGAAAAGTAGGGGGCAGAGGTTTTTTGCACTCGCAAAAACAAAACCCTACACCAGAGATTAGGGATAGTGACCTCATAGTCACTTTAAATACGTTCTGATTAGGATCTCTAATCCCCTGCGTGGCTGGGCAGTTTTTACTTTTTGTTTTAGTCTTTGAGAAAAGGAAACTTTACACCTGGCTAGCACAAAAGCCACTGGACCTAACTGTCTGAAATTTGGCAGGCTCAGTCAGCTCCATAGGGGCTGATAGGTCCCCAAATTCCATGCACCTTTGTGGAAGAACAAAAACATTATAGCTCTTTGCTTTGACACATTTTCTTGAAAAAAGCAAATTTTACCTGTGGGTAGCACAGAAGCCACTGGGCCTAACTGCCTGAAATTGGGCAGGTTCAATAAGCTCCATGAGGGTTACCAAGTATTTATCATACAAACTAAAAAAGTTATGGCTGTTTCTGTTTTCCAATGCAAGTCAATGGGAAAATGTTTTTTTAAAAAAGGCAATTAGGACAGCTCAAAAGATCCGGGGCCTGTGCCCAGATGGGCCTTAGCAAACAATGCCCCGATACCCAGTATTTCAAGAATAACAGGTGCCCTTTGCAATAAAAAAGGGCCCTAAGATTTTAGTCAGTAGATTCTGCTTCCTGCTTTGCTGTCCAAGCTTTGGTCTTCTTCCCAGTTTGCTTGACATAGGATCATTCTGGAAACATTTTGAATGTCCTGAAGCAGATCACTTCAGGACTGATTTTTATCTGCAATCCTGTGCATGTTTATCTGGGAGTAAGTCCCCCTGAACACATGGGACTTGCTTAGGAGTAAGCATGTGTAAGCCTGGGCATCGAAGCACTTTAGAGTGACTTAACATTCACAGTCAGGAGAAAGGTAACCAGAGTTCCTATTGGTGTCAACGTCAAGAATAGGTAGTGCTGCTCAATGTGTTTCTTGAGATCTAGGCAGATAGTGGTGCCAGAAGATCTAGCTTACATATAAAACTGATGTAGGTTCAGTAGCATAGTGGCAAATTCAGAAGTACAGGGTCCCTTCATGATAGTCACAGCCACACCCCCCTCACAGCCACACCCCTTCTAAAATTGTACAGACTTGTAAGATTATATAATACAAATGAGCTTTCAGTCACTTGCTTTGTTTGGAGTATCTGGTTACCCTAATTCAGAATTATTAAAAGGTCCATTTGAAAAGAAAACACCCACACACCCACACACACACACATCATGCCCAGCAACTTGCTAGAACTATTACTTGGTTAGTCCTATTCACACTTATTTGGGAGTAAATCCCATTGAACATAATGGTACTTACTTCTGAACAGACAAGTAGGATTGCCCTACAAGGCTACAAGCGTAACTATGCTCACTAGGGGAGTAAACTGAAGTCCGAATCAGCCCCCCGCCAGTAACCATGAATGTAGAGAAAACACACTGGAGTGGTGGGTTAGGAACAGATTTTTACTGGAGATATAACAAACTTACATCTCAAGGTCAGTCCCATGGTTAGCATCACTTGCAGGAGGAAGAAGATAGGAAAGTAGAGAGAGGAGACAAGGAAAAGGCAGAACGACCTCTCAGAGATCCCCTCCCACCTTACTCAGGTAGTTATTAACCCTTCAAGTTCAGATTAATGCGGTTTTATATATTTTGTATTATTTTATTGTGTGCTCTTTGGTTTTAATTTTTGTGAACCGCCCAGAGAGCTTCGGCTATTGGGCGGTATAGAAATTAAAAAAATAAATAAATAAAGTAACTCATAGCCCTAGCCCCTCCAACATAAACTCCATTGAACACATTGGGACTTACTTCCAAGTAAACAAGCCTAGGATCCTACTGTCAACCAGAGGGGTTGAATCCAACCCCAGGCCCCCTCCTGCACCTTGAAGGACAAAATTCATGTGCAAACAGCAGGTGAAAACTTTTCACTGCATGGTGCTAAAACATGTTCCCCTGCTAACGTCTGCACGTCAAGCCCACTAGAATCCCTCTCCCACACACAGCAAAGCCCACGCATAAGCACGACCAACAGACAATGGCAGCAGAGGCCCCCTGCCTGCTGCTGCCATGGCCAGCAGCAGCAGCCCTGAATGGGTGACCAGTGTGGCAGGACGACGAGGGCAGTGGAGAAGAGAACAGCAACAAACCTCACTCAGCCCACCGGGCATGCAGGCTCAGAGCTGGGATGGGCAGCAGGGCAGGGAAAAGGTCAGGAAGTGGAGGAGCTGGCTGGGGATGGTCAAGTTGCAAGGCATGGTGGCTGCTCAGGGGGTGGAAGGTGGAGAAGTTGAGGGCTGAGGAGAACAGGGGGCACTGAGGAGAGGGAAGGTGGCTTTGGTCCCATGTGCCTCTTTTCTCCCTCCTCCCCTGCTGAGGAGGGGAGCAGGTGACCTTGGGGCTGCAGAGCTCCCTCAGGCTCACCCTCCCACCCCCTTTGTCTGGCCAGCTCTGTGTTATAGGCAAGAGGCAGCCTCCAGTCTCCTGCACTCCCTTCCTCTGCTCCCTCCTCCCGCTGTGTCTGCCCTCACAGCAGCAGCAGCAAACTGGGACCTGGCTGGGAGCCAGCTCCAATCAAGGTACAGGAGCGAAGCCCCAGTGAGACCCACCAGCACTACACCACTGTGTAGGTGTATGTATACCTTCCTTGTTTCAGGAAAATAGCCTTAACCATGACTGACTATACCCAGCTAGGAAGCAGATGATGACGATGGAGTTCCTTATGAAGGAAATTAGTATTTTTGCCTCTTAGTATTGTCAGGGTACGACAAGGGTGGACTCACTCACCAGCAATCTGTCTGATTCCTCCCACTCCAGAAACAATTAATAGAGCATGTGAAACGCCTTGATATTATGTCATTGGTCCATTTACTATCTTCTTTGACTGGTAGTGGCTCTCCAAGATCTTAAGCAGGGATTCTTCCCAATTCTGCTAGCTGAGATGCCAGAGGTCGAACATAGGAGCTTCTGCATACAAACCATGTGCTTTGTCACTGAGCTGTGGGCCTTCCCCAAAGTATTATTATAGGCTAAAGAGAGAGTGGAGGGCAGAAAAGGAAGAGACGAACTTAAATTTTACCAGCACAATCATCACAAGAATACTGACAGAGGCAACAGGCAGGACGGAAGAGCGGACACCATTTAGTCTAGAAAGCATAACCTTACAAGTGTGGGTTTGGGATTCAAGATGGTGACTTCCCAGCACAGGTGGCTCAAAAGTAGTACACAGAACAAGCATATTTGGCACAACTTACAAGGTGATGCTAAATGTTTCTAACTGCTGATCCCATCAAAATAGATATTCAGTTGATTTGCATTATGTGTAACCCAACATCAATATCACAAACAAAAATAACGCATTTCTTGTTTATAAATGCAAGTGCCTTTACTAAGCAGATCCAAAGGACACAATACATATGGCATATATCAGCCAACAACCAGCTTCAAATACAAATAGAAATTCTCCAGAAGAAAGGCAGGGAGAAATAGCAGGGAGCCTTCTCATAAGCCCAGACAGCTTGTCACAGAGAACAGAGCATGACACAAACACAGACAGCAACATAAGAAGAACCTTGCTAGGCCTCTAGTTCACAATTCTATTTCCACATTTGCCAACCAGATGTCCAATGAGAAGCCCACAAGCAGAATACGAGCATGATGGCACCATTCTGCTTGTTATCCTAGTAACTGGCATACAACGGCATACTGCCCCGATACTGGAGGTAATACATAGCCATCATGATTTGTAGCCATTATCCTTCATTGATAGTCCTTCCTTTTACCTGTCCTGCAACTCCCACCAATCAACTTCATGGGATGACCCCAAATTCTAGTATTAAGGAGCAAGGGAAAAAAATGTTTTCCTATTCACTTTCTCCATACCATGCATACTTTTGTACACCTCTATCATGTCTCCCCTTACTCATTCTTTTTCTAAGCCAAACAGTCCCAGACATTGTACCCTTTCCTCATAGGCAAGTTGCTCCAGCCCCTTGATCATTCAGTTGCCCTTTCCTTCACCTTTTCAAGCTCTACAATATCCTCTTTGAGGCGCAGTGACAAGAACTGTACACAGCATTCCACACAGCATATATTTGAAATGAGGGGTGTTTGGATTTTTTGCCCCAATGTGCATCACTTTACACTTACTTACATTGAACCTCATTTGCTTACATTGAACCTCATTTTAATGCCCATTCTCCCAGTTTGGAGAGATCCTTTGGGAGCTCTTTGCTATCCCTTTTTGTTTTAACCACTCTAAATAATTTGGTGCCAAGTAAAACTTGACTACATCACTGCTCATGCCTAACTCCAGCTCCTTTATGAACAAGTTAAAAAGCACCAGTTTCAATAGTGTTCCTAGGGGAACTCCACTGAGTATATCCCTCCATTGCAAGAGCTGTCCATTTCTTCCTACTCTGTTTTCTGTTCTTTAACCAGTTATGGATCTATAAGAGGACCTTGCCTCTTATCCCATGACTGCTAAGTTTGCTCAGGAACCTCCAGTGAAGGATTTTGTTTACTTGGACCTTCAAAAGGCTTTTGACAATGTCTACTGGCTCATCCCTATCCACATGCTAGTTGACACCCTCTAAGAGCGCTAAAGATCAGCAATAGAGGACATCCTTACAGATGCCATGCTGTGCCCCTTCAGCAAGACTCATCCTTCTGTATGCTTGATAGCTTTATCTTTAATAATGCCTTCCACCAATTTACCCAGAACAGCTAACTGTTCTGTAATTTCCTGGACCCAATTTCTAAAAACTGGTGTTACATTGGCCACTTCTCAGGTGTTTGGCACAGAGGCCAATCTTAGTGACATGTTACATATTTTTGTTAGAAGGTCAGCAATTTCACATTTAAATTCTTTAAGAACTCTTGGATGGAAACCATCTGGGCCTGATTATTTGGTTGTTTTCAATTCGTAAGCAAGGTCTAGAACTTCATCTCTTGCCACCACCATTTCCCCCAGTTCCACAGACTCCCTTCCTGAAAAGATCAGTTGAGGCACAGGCATCAGCCCTATGTCCTTTCCTTTGAAGACAAACACAAAGAATTCAGCTTCTCTGCAATCTTCTTATCCTCCTTTAGTACCCCTTTAACTCCATTGCCATCCAACAGTCCAGCTGCCTCCCTAGCTGGTTTCTGCTTATCATATATTTAAATTTTTGTTGTTGTTGATCTTAAAGTGATTAGCAATGAGTTCCTCAAAATCACTTTTGGCATCCCTTATTGCCTTCTTTCATCTTCTTTGTGCAAGTTTGTGTTCCTTTTTGTTCTCGTTTGGGGAAGACTTCAATTTTCTGAAGGAAGCCTTTTTTTTTTCTTTAATAGTTTCCTTGACACTGTTCATTAACTATGCTGGTTACTTCTTGGATTTGGTGTTACTTTTCCAGACCAGCTGCGGTTAGGGATGGGTAAGAAATTTGGTTCACATTTCAATGCAGACTTACAAATTTACACTTTCTGAACCTGGAGAAGAACAGAAGCACAGGTGGACATTGGCATCTGTGCTTCTCTGGAGCTTGTAATGCAGTTTGCAAAACAAAGTGTATTGGATTTGATTAGGAAGAATGGATTTGGTTTCAGCAGAATGGCAAGGAGTCAGGTGAGTCATATGCAGTGTCTAGTAACATATGTATACTTAGGGGTTCATCACATGGGGCTTTTATCCTGCTATTGAGATGGCTCTGTCATGGATGTTTGCGGGCTCTTTAGATGACACCGTTACCCTCCAGGGTGTCTCCCACCATTTCCCCCACCCTATCCTGTGTTTTCCCCAAATGCAAAAAATGTGGTATTTTTTTCCACCCCACGGAATAGGAGCATCATGACCTCCCTGAGAAATTCTCCAATAGCCGGAGAAACCGCTGTGTCTGCCTGCTGTGGGTGTTTGTTTTCAGTTACTGGGGGCGTTATGTGGTCAGGATGACGAAGGCATTGAAGATGGGAGTGGGGCATGCAGGAGCAGATTTGACAGGCACAAGGGCAAGAATTGCTCACCAATTGCAACTCCTCCCTCCACTCAAGTCTTGCTGAGGAAGGACTTTCCTCGATTCCCAGTGTTCTGCCATGTAAATGTTTGAGCACATTTCTCGATTGGAGGGAGAAGAGGGTAAAATGCCTCCCTGCAACAAAGGGAGACACATCTGATCCCTCACCCCCCCAAGCTCAGAAGCAATGGACTCTGTTGATTCAGAGCACCCCATTAAGTTCAATGGGGCTTACTCCCAAGTAAGTGTGCTGAGGGTTACAGACTCACAGGGTGATCTTATGTCTACTCAGAAGTAAGTCAGAAGTTTCCTGGGGGTTGCGAGAAAACAGTACAGCAGAAGTTAAGCTACGAAAACAAGAAAACCCACCCCCCGCTCCTTTGCACACATGCCAGGGAGGGAGGCACTCCCTCAGTTCAAACCATGTGTCTGCTGTGTAAAGGACCCCTTCCTAATCCTGCAAAGAAACTGAAGGCAGGAAGCTCCGGAAAGGATGTGGATTTTTGCGGGGGTGTGTGTGTGTGTGATTAATTTATTTTTCTTTTTCTTTTATTTATTACATTTCTTAATCACCCATCTGGCCTGTCACCCAGCCACTCTGGGCAATGTACAATAATACAACATTTTAAACAATAAAATTCCACATTAAAATATTGTATTTCTAAAAATACCCTGACCTACACCAAATGCCTGCCTGAACAACCTCGTTTTTAATGCATGGTAGAAGCTCATTAACAAAGGGGCATGGTGGAGTTCCCTAGGGAAGGAGTTCCACAGAGTGGGGGCTACCACAGAGAAGGCCCACTCCCTCGTCCTCACCAGCCTAGCTGTCCTGGCTGATGGGACAGAGAGAAGGCCATCCGAGGCTTGACCTTGTTGAGCGGCCTGACTGGTATTGCTGGAGGCACTCCTTAAGATAAGCTGGGCTGGAACCATATAGACTTTCAAAGGTCAAAACCAACACCTTGAATTTGGCCCAGAAAACAACTGGTAACCAGTGCAACTCCTTCAGCACCAGAGCGACGTGATCACGCTGGCAGCTGCCTTTAATCAGGCGAGCCACTGCTTTCTGCACCAGCTGCAGCTTCCGAACTGTCTTCAAGGGTAACCCCACGTAGAGCGCATTACAGTAGTCTAAATGAGAGGAGACCAGGGCATGTACTACCAATGGGAGCAGATGGTCGGGAAGGAAGGGGCGCAGCCGCCGTATCAGATGGAGTTGATACAGCGCTGTCCGGCTCACAACTGACACCTGAGCCTCCATGGATAGCTGGGAGTCTAAAATGACACCCAGGCTGCGGACCTGGTCCTTCAAGGGTAGCTGTACCCCATTCAACACCAGGTTGACATCCCCCAACCTCCTCTTGTCTCCCACCAAAAGTACCTTGGTCTTGTCAGGGTTCAGCTTCAGCTTATTCCTCCCCATCCAGCCATTCACTGTCTTCAGACCTTTGGACAGGGATTCTACGGCCAACCTTGGTGAAGATTTGAATGAGAGGTAGAGCTGCGTGTCATCCGCCTATTGATGACACTGCACCCCGAACCTCCTGTTGATAGCCCCCAGCAGCTTCACATAGATGTTAAATAGCATCGGGGAGAGGGTGGAACCGTGTGGCACCCCACAAGTGAGTAGCCACAGGTCTGAAAACTCCTCTTCCAGTGCTACCCTCTGGTACCTGCCAGAGAGGAAGGACCAGAACCACCGCAATACGGTGTCTCCAATGCCCAACCCCTCCAGGCAGTCCAGGAGGATACTGTGGTCAATGGTATCAAATGTCACTGAGAGGTCAAGGAGAACAAAGAAGGAGCATTCACCCCTATCCAAAGCCCTCCTCATATCATCCACCAAGGCCACTTCTGTCCCATGCTCAGGCCTGAAGCCCAACTGAAATGGATTTAGATAATCGGCTTCTTCCAAGTGTGCCTTCAACTGCATCGCCACCACCTGCTCAATCACCTTGCCCAAAAATGGCAGATTCGAGACTGGGCGAAAGTTGTTCAGAACTTGGGGATCCAAGGAGGGCTTCTTTAAGAGCGGTCTTATCACTGCCTCCTTGAGGGCTGATGGCATCACTCCCTCCTCAAGGAGGTGTTCACCACTGCCCTGATCCCCTCACCCAGTGTTAATGTAGAAACACTCTTATATGGCAGAGAAGTTGGCAACTATTACGAAGTTAGAGTTGGTTCTCATAGCTGTACAGTGAAGATCAGCACTTTTTGCTACCGACAAAAGTGAGATAATGCACAGTAGCTGTCTTGCACAGTTTGTACCTTCCTTCTGATAAGGTTTTTTTCCCCTGCTGTGAGAAACTTTCTTTCCTGCCAAGAAATTAAGGCCTCCCTTTCTCCTCCTTGGTGAAGAGGGGAGGTGTGTGCCTTCTGACAGTCTGAAAGTAGGTGAGACATGTCCTATACAATCCTGCACAGATTGGCCTGCTACCTGTTCTTGTCTGGGGTGGGGGTGGGGGGGTAGGTGTACCTCCTGTTCAGATAAACAGCCCCCAGGATGATGCCTGTTGCTTCAAGGGAACTGGAGCAGCTGCAGCTTTGAAGAGGGGCGTGGGTAAGCTTTTCTTTGTTTTTATTACCTGCATCCATTTCCCATCAATAAACTATATTGTTCTTTTATGCAAGCGGACTTGAGTCATATTGGTACCTTCGAATCTGTTTAGTGTGGATCCTGGCTTGATCAGGCCCCAGGCTTAAGACACAAACAAAAAACAAAAACAAAAAATGCATCCAAAAATGTGTACTTTTGAAAAAGTGTTCCTAAAAATGCATATACTTGGAAAAAATGCACACAAAAACACTTTACTGGAAAAATCACTTGCAAAATATGCATAATTTGAAAAAAAAAGGTGTGTTTTTGGAAAATGCACCAAAATACACACACATTTCTGTGCAGATTAAACAATCAAACAAAATGCAATCTGATATGGAAATGGGACAGAATTAATTTAGCAGTGGAAAAATGAGAACTTGAGTGAAATCATGTTCGAAGATTTGCCAATCCCTACCTTCAGTATACATTCTAGCTGAGCTTCTATTATTGTGGCTTTGAGTAACTCTTAGGCATTCTGGAGTGTGACCCTCTTGATTTTCTCTTTCATCTTCCTTTTTGAGATGCTTCTTCCTTTGTAGCCTAACATGACTGTGCTGGACATCCTCTGAGATTTTCCACTTACATATAAATTAAATTTGGTAACTCTGTGGTCACTGTTTCCAATTGGCTCAACAATACTTACATCTCAGAGTAGGTCCTGGACACCACTTAAGATTAAGTCCATGGTTGCATCCCCTCTGGTCAGTTCCATGGCCAACTGTCCTAGTGCACAGGGTTTCTTTTTTTTTTAAGGTTATCTAGACATGTTACCTACTTGTTATGAGTGACCAGGGCCATGCTTCTACGAAAACAGAAGGGTGAAGCAAACGAAGGAATACTGGAGTTTTCATGATATTGGCATGGCTCCGCGCAGGACTGTGTCAGGAGCGCCCTAGCTGCCTCTTGCGGTCCCCTCCAATAGCCAACTCAGGACACAGACGACGAGGATTCTTTCCAAGGCTTTATTCCTTTATGACTCTTACAGATACTAATCACTAGCAACTAAGCAAGAAACTGCACTGGGGATACATAGCAGAGTAGCCTAAGCTCCAGGTAAGGCAGTTGGTCCCCGTTTGAAGGGGAACCACAGGAAGACTCTGAACTTATGGGCTATGGAGAGATCCTCCCTCTTTCCCTTGGATCCTCGGGACGCGACCATTGTTTGAGCGCCAAATGAGTGGAGTGCCTCCTTTCAGCACCCTCCATCTGTCGTCGCTCCCTGCGTCTGCGCCGAGTGTCCAGCAAGCGCCCCTCCAGCGCTCTCTCACTGCCAGGGTCACTATCTCTCCCAGGAATGCTGGCAGGAGGAATCTCTGCCAGCTGCTGTGCTTGTGAGAGATGAGCGAGCTCATCTCCCACGGATTGCGGTTCTTCCTCAGAATCATAGAATAGTAGGGTTGGAAGGGGCCTACAAGGCCATCAGAACTGCTCTGGGGCTCTATGGGCTCAGTTTCCACCCTGGCAGATTGCATTGCACCATTATAAATCCCTGATGGAAACATCTTGGGGAGATTGGAAGTGAATGTCACCAGACTGGCAGGGGCTGCTCCACCAATAGGAGAGCCCCCCCCCCCCGGCTCTACTCCCCTTAATGGCAATCTTGGGCACAAGCCTCATTGGCCACAATGGGATTTACTTCTGAGTAGACTTCCCAGACCAATACCCCATTCTGCCCATTTTTTCCCTTTTCCCTCTAAATACCAGGCTACCACATTAGCAGGCACCCCTGAATAAATGTGCTATCGCATGACAGCACAAATGCATGATAGTGCATTTTCGGGGACAAACCTCATTGCCTACAACAGGAGTCCGCAGGCGCCCCTGAACTAATGCACTAATGTGCTTTTGCGTGATAGCGCAAATGTGTGTTAGTGCCATTTCATGATAGAGTGATAGAGCAATAGCAAGATACTGACATGGAGGGTATGTGCCTTAGCATGTAATATACGAAAGCTGAACTACAAAGCTTGCAAAAGGGGACTTAAGGACACAAAGGAATACTAGCCATGGATCCTCCCCATGTGTAGTTCTGGGGAAGTGACCTGAGATAAAACTTATTTTCAGGCTGTAGTGGGAGCACTTGATTGCCCATGATAGCATGCTTTACGCACTAGTGGTCTTGTGCTTATTTTCAATGTATTTTTTAAAAGTTGGTCCCTCAGCATCCTGCTCCAAAATGGCATTGAAACTTCTGGAAAACAGGGAGGGAAAGGGTTGGGTCAGTGAGGTCGTGGGCAGGTGAGTGACACGCCCCCATGTGCAGGACTATGATACTGACGCAAGCATGGGTGGAAGAACACACCCCAACAGGACCGTGACTGAGCTGAAGTAAAGAGGAAAAGTTGGACTATAACCAGTCTCAGAAGAACTGGTTTTTCTGTGATAAACTCTGGGACGCCTGCTGGATCGCTACGATGTCATGTAAACTGTGCAACCTCAACACGTACCCAGGCTGGAGTAAATTGCCAGTGGAAACACACCCCAGAACATGAATTTATCCAGGCTCTGTGAGGGTAATTGAAGTCACCCATTACTACAATCCTTCCTCCTTTGGATGCCTCTCTGATTTCATTCTCCATCTCAAGATCAATAGATACCAGTATTTGGTAAAAGACATAGCTGGAAGCAAAGAAAAACCATATATGGCTTACAAAAAAACCACTCACAAACAGCTTCTCTTGCCAAGATCAAGTCTTCCAACAGGACATTTTTCCTGTGGGCATTGTAAATATTACTACATTGTATAAGACTAAGATAGTTTGTAATTCCTGTAGCTGAGAAAAATATATGCTGAGAGATTTTATAATGTCCAACAGAAAATTTGTGGTATATGCTATACTTTGTCCTTGCAACAAATTGTATATAGGTAAAATTACAAGGAATCTCAAAATCAGAATAGAATATATTAATAATATTAAACATCACAATGTCGGAGCACCATTAGTACAAAATTAGGAAGATAAATCCCATAGAACAAGAGATGTTTGTTACTAGGCAATAGAGTTATGAACAGAGAGAGAAGGTTCTTTTTGAAAAAGAAGGCCCGTGGATTTTGAGGTTACATACAATGACTCCATTTCACCTTAATGAGTCTCTTGACCTTGCAATCCTGTTCTAAAATACAACTGTTTCCAAACAGGATTTGCATACATATTAGCTTGGCCTCTTCTTCCTGGTCTGGTATAACACAGGAGACTGGAGTTTGAAGAGCAAGCATTACTGAATTTGGTCATACTGAGTAAGTTTATTTATTCCTGAGATACGTTATCATTAAATATATGTTATGGTTATGCATAGTTTAGAACTTTGAGCCACTTTTTCAGTAGATGCTTTAGTTCTGATAAACAATTGTTATAGTTGTAGTTAAGTTGTATACACATATATTGTTTTTTAAGGATACAGGGACATGTTTCAATTCTATAGTATAAATTTTGTACATTATTCGATAGCTTTCCCTGCAGAAGGATCTACATGTGGTCTGAAACAAGTTGGAATTGTTTATTTTTGTGGAATAACCACCTTTGCTTAGTCCATTGCTTTTTGGCATCCTTTGTGGAGTTTTCCATTTTGTGAAATGCCATCTCAAGAGAGCTCATCCCCAGTGCTACATTACTTTGGGGGCCCAGTATTGTCATCTTCAGCGATTCTGTGGAAGGAGTCTGGCCCTTTTGAGGTTTCTAGTCTGACACTATGCCCTCTTGGATGCATACAGTGGCACCACCCCCAGTACACCCCTTCCCTGACTTTCCTATAGAGTTTGTCTCCAGAAATTATCGTATCCCACTGATTCTCTCCATTCCACCAGGTTTCAGTTCTGCCCACTATATCTATGTTCCCCTTTAAAACAAAGTGCTCCAACTCCCCCATCTTGGCTTGGGGGCTTCTGGCATTAGCTTAGAAACATCTGTTCATGATGCCCCTCTCCACATTTCTCTGGTGTGTGCATTTTGCCCTTTGGTTTGCTATGTTCTATTATATGCTCGTGGTCTACCCCAACCTTATTTGGGCAATCAGTGTTTCCCCACCCTCATCTCCTAAGAATGATTCACCTTGAACCAGATGCTCTCTGGCTCTTGTTGGCTTTCCCCCAGGGTTCAGTTTAAGAGCTGCTTTGCCACCTTGTTTATAATAAGCGCCAGCAGTCTGGTTCCATTCTGGTTCAAGAGAAGCTCATGCCTTTTGTATATGCCTGGCTTATCCCAAAATATTCTAAAGATTTCTTGTACTTCTGCAAAACTTGGGGTCCCCCCAAGCCTACTGATACTCCCTCTTGTGCATGGGTAGTGCTATTTTGGCTACACAAGCAATGGCACTCATAGTCAGTGGGGCGGTGAATCTGCTCCGGGTTTGTCGGAGCAAGTCAGAACTCTAGAGCTATCCAAGGTGCATAGGCTGAATACCTATGGGCTGAATACCAGAAATAGAGAAAATATTGTAATGTAGGGTCTCCTGGGCTATCTGGATTCATTTAGAATCTAACAAGGCTGCAGGCTATATCCTTCCTATTGATTTATATTAGATTATGCAGAACCTATACCAGATTAACACATGTAGCGTGTAGCCTGTGTTACTTATGAGGACTGATTGGACAATGCTAGCTCTCAAGACATTACCACAGATCTTGATTTATATAAACTCTGAAATGGAAGAGTTTAAGAAAACTGACATATCTTCTCCCCACTGTGTTCTCAGAAACCAGAAGGCACATAACTGATTTTTAAAATGTTTCTTAACCTATCGATCATGTTATTAATAGATCAGCCTCTGCTGTGTCAGTTCACCTAACAGTAGGAGCTTGGTTTTAAAGGTAATCTTTCCCCCATGTCCAAGATACGCTTGTATCTATATAGATGCAATATGCAAATTGTAACCTTTGTCGGGGTGGGAATTATATTTTTGCATACTGCATTACTTCTACCAGTAAACCGTCTATTGTGTATAATTTTCACAGCCTCAAGTGAAACCAGATGTGGGCAGTTCTGCAACATGAATAAATTTCCAGCTTGAGAGAAGCAGAACAATCTATATTACCTTGTGTTAATTAATGATGCCTGCATCTAGGATATGATCTTCATTTTCACACATATTATAATTTGTGATGCTGATCTTCTGCCTCTCCTGAGCTATTGATGGATCCAGTCATTCATAATTAAGAATCAAGGATTCATTGATTAAATGCTAGAAGAGACCTGTTTTCCTCCTGCTTAACTGCAGCTATGCACCCACACA
The DNA here is from genome assembly GCF_057233095.1 of Heloderma suspectum. Lineage (NCBI taxonomy): Eukaryota > Metazoa > Chordata > Lepidosauria > Squamata > Helodermatidae > Heloderma > Heloderma suspectum. The sequence goes on from NC_139459.1 coordinate 134,008,656, forward strand.
TTAAGAATTGCCTTGCTGGATCCGAATACAGGTCCATCTAGTCCAGCATTCAGTCTCCAGGCCACATGCAGGGCATATGATGGTCACCTCCTGTTGTTTATTACCAGCCATGGCCAGCCCTCTCATTAAGCAGAGTGAGGTGGCTGCCTCAGGTGGCAGATACTGAGGCCCAGAGATCAGCAGCAAGGTGTTGGAGGACAGAGCTCTGAGTCCCACATGGCAAGCCCAGCACTAGGGATGTCAAAGAAATCCACAACGGATTCAAATGAGTTTGGCTTTCTATGAATCTGATCCACGGATTCTGCAGTGGACCAGCTTTTTCTGAGTCATTTAGGTTCTCGCAGACTTGCAGAACGTTTTTTTTTACTTTCTGGAATTGTACATAAATTTAGTTGTATAAAAATACGATCTGTCTGTCTACTGAAAATGTGCATTTCCCCCCATAGGTTAGAGCATGTAAATGCAGACTTTGGAGGGATTTGCACATTTGTGCATTTGTGGAAGTGCACACTTTCCAACACAAGATTGAGAAACTGAGAAAAATCCGATTCAGTCAATGAACGGATGATGGAATGAAAGATCCACGAAACGCAGTCAGAATGGATTTAACGAAATCTGTACATCCCTACCCATAGGCTGCTGCCTCGTATGCACTGTTCCACTGCCAATGTTGAAGCGAGATTCAGCTGCCAGTCCAGCCAGCTTCTGCACATGGAAGGGGGAGGGGAGGAAGACTGCCATCTTGTCCATCACCTCAGGCAGCAAAATGCCTTGGGCCATCCCTGTCCCCAGATTATGGTATTTACAAATGTACTGCTTCTGTACATAGATGCTACGTTTTAGCTGTCATAGCTAATAGCAGGTGATAGATCTATCTTCCATTAATATGTCTGTGGGTTTTCTTAAAGCAATATGTGTGACTGCACAATGCAAATGGAGGTCATGCATTTTGAGAGAACACTTACTGGAGAAGCGGTGCACTGGGAGAGGAGGTTCCCTCTCCCCATCTAAACATCCATGAAGCTTCTGTGTAGGGATGTCGGAGAAATCTTCAACAGAGTCAAAGGAGTTTGGATTTCTATGAATCTGACAGGTGGATTCTGCAGTGGACGGGCTTTTCCCAAGTTGCATGAATTCTGTGGAGTTGCAGACTGTTTTTTGTTCTTTTTTAAAAAAAACTTTCTGGAATTTTATGCAAATTTAGCCATAGTGCTATATATTTAGCCATATATAAAATTAAAAAATAATTGGCTGAAAATGCAACATTTCCCCATAGGGTATAGCTTGAAAATGTGCATTTTGCGGGGATTTGTGCATTGGGGGTGGTGGTGGGGGAATATGGGCATATTTGGGAAATTGGAAAAATCAGATTCCGGCAATGAGCGGATGATGGGACAAAAGGCACTGGACAATTTGCAAAATGCAGCCAGAACAGATTTTACAAGATCTGTACATCCCTGCCTCTGTGTTAGCAATAATCTGTGCCCCTCCGCCCCCGCCCCCTGCCCACTGGAGCTCATAGCACCTTCTGGGGATGATTTAGATGGGGAGAAGACAAGGAAAGAAAAGATCCAGCTTCCTCTTCTGGAGTATTAATCAGTGCCGGCTCCAGGTTTTCTAGGGCCCTTGGAGAAGAAACCCTCAGTGAGCCCCTCCCTCAATGGATCTACCTTCTCCCCACCCTTGTCACCAGCTGCTATTGCTCCACATCCTCTTTCTCATCATTGCTGCTGCCACTGGCTTGCTGGACAAGCAGAGAGCCAGGGAGCAACCATACCTACCCTTAATGCAGGCCTGGTACCAACACTCCAGACCTCAAAGCCCCAACCTCTTGTGACTGCTGCTGAGTAAAAGAACAAAATCAGTAGATCCTCATCATGGGTCTTCTGTGTCATATCTAGTTTGCACACTCATATATGGAAGCCGCTCGGGAAGGAGCTTGTGGGAAGGAGGACCAGCTGCACCAGGTGGACCCTGAGCCTGCTTCTGCCCCTGCCAAACAGGTACTTAAGGAGGGGCTGCCAGAGGCAGCGCCTCGGTGTCACGCCAAGTGCAACCCTAAGTGCGCACTTAGCGTCACACTTGAAGATGCATGGAGGAGCATATGAGATCCACCCACCGCCTCTCCAGAGACATCAGCAGCCAGAGATACCAGCAGCAAATAGCAGCAGCAGAGGGCAGCAGCGTTGAAGACCAGGAAGAAAGGGGCAAACGTAGATTTGATCTGCTCCTTCTTAACCGCTGCTCTTTTATATATCCTTCTATATTGTTGTATATATTTTACATCTTAACTGCTGGGAGGACCATTGAGCAACTCAGGGGGTCGGGGAGGTGCCACCATAACTGTGGTCATGGGCAGGGGGAGGTATGGCGTTGGGGGATTAACAGGCCTGCTGAGGAGAAGAGGGGCTAGACACCTTACAGCCGTCCCTTCTTCTGGTTCTTCCCTCAACCTGATGCTTCCTGGTGGCCTTACCAGTCTGCCCTCGGGTCTGCTGCTGCTGCTGCTGAATGTCAGGTTGGTCCAAAATAAAATCTCCCTCATCCATGATTTGATTGTGGATGAGGGGGCTGACCTGGCATGTATTACTGAGACCTGGGTGGGGGAACTGGGAGGGGTCACTCTCTCCCAGCTGTGCCCTCCTGGGTACTCAGTGCAGCACCAACACCGACTTGAGGGTCGGGGAGGGGGGGTTGCCGTGTCTATAGGAATTCAATCTCCCTCTCCAGGCTTCCTGCTCATTCGAGTGCAGATCTTGAATGTTTGTACCTTGTGTTGGGTACCTGGGACAGATTAGGGATTCTGTTGGTGTACCACCCACCACGCTGCCCATCAGACTCCCTGCCTGACCTGACAGAGGTAGTCTCAGACTTGGTGTTGAGGACCCCCAGGATGATGGTCCTGGGGGATCTCAACTTCCATGCCAAGGCCGCTGTATCTGGGGCGGCTCAGGACTTCATGGCCGCCATGACAACCATGGTGCTGTCCCAACATGTCATCAGCCCAACTCATATAAAAGGACACACGCTTGATCTGGTTTTCTCGACTGGGCAGGAGGATGGTGATCTGAAAGTGGAGGAATTAACATCTGTCCCTTTGTCATGGTCAGATCACTTCCTGTTGAGGTTTAGACTCCTGGCAGCCTTCCCCCTCTGCAAGGGTGGGGGACCTATTAAAATGGTCCGCCCCCGGAGGCTAATGGATTCCGATGGATTCCAGAAGGCTCTGGGGGATTTTCCTGCTGGTATGGCTGGTGCTCCTGTCGAAGCCCAGGTCGCTCTGTGGAATGCAGAGATGACTCGGGCGGTTGACACGATCGTGCCCAAGCACCCTCTCCCTCTGAGCAGAGCCCGGCCAGCTCCTTGGTACACACCTGAGCTGAGGGCAACGAAGCAAGAGGGGAGACGGCTAGAACGCAGGTGGAGGAAAACTTGTGCTGAGTCTGACCGAACACAGGTAAGAGCCCACTATCGAGTCTACTCTGTGGCGGTGAGGGTGGCAAAGAGACAGTTCTTTTCCACTAGCATTGCATCTTCTTCTCAGTGTCACCCAGTGGAGCTTTTCCAAGTGGTTCACGGCCTGTTACATTCTGGGCCAGGGAGAGAGACTGTGGAACCCTCGGTTGCACACTGTGATGAGTTTGCACAGCACTTTGAAGATAAAGTCACTCAGATTTGTCATGAATTGGACACCACGATTGATGCAGTTCCATTGGTAGAGGCATTCAGAGCACCGTCTGGTCCAGGTTTATTGGATGAGTTTCAGTTATTGAGACCTGACGATACAGACAAGGTGCTTGGCCAAGTCCAATTGACCATTTGTGTGCTTGACCCTTGCCCTTCATGGCTTATTAAATCAAACAAAGAGGGGATGTCCGGCTGGGTCCAGGAGGTTGTAAATTCCTCCTTGAGAGACGGAGTGGTGTCGGCTGCTTTAAAAGAGGTTGTAATCAGACCACTCCTGAAAAAGCCTAACCTGGACCCAGAGGATGTTAACAATTATAGGCTAGTAGCCAACATCCACTTCCTGGGCAAGGTGCTTGAGCGGCTAGATGATATTCAACCTGGCTAGGTGACATTCAACCTGTTCTGGAGGGGGTTGCACTCCCCCTAAAGGATCAGGTTCGTAGTTTGGGGGTGCTCTTGGATCCAGAACTGTCACTGGAGGCACAGGTGAACTCAGTGGCATGGAGCACCTTTTATCAGTTTAGGCTGGTACACCAACTACACCCTTATCTGGACAGAGATAGCCTAGCTACAGTTATCCATGCTCTGATAACTTCTCATCTGGACTACTGCAATGTATTATATGTGGGGCTGCCTTTGAAAATGGTCCAGAAACTTCAGCTGGTCCAAAATAGGGCAGCAAGTTTGTTAACAGGGACTGGCCAGCGAGTTCATATTACGCCAGTACTTTTCCAGCTGCACTGGCTGCCAGTCCATTTCCGGGCCCGATTCAAAGTGCTGGTATTAACATTCAAAGCCCTTAACGGCTTGGGGCCAGGTTACCTGAAGGATCACCTCCTCCCATGTGCCTGCCCAGACCTTAAGATCATCCTCAGTGGCCCTTCTCCGTGAGCCCCTGCCAAAGGAAGTGAGGTGAGTGGCTACTAGGAGGACTTTTTCTGCTGTGGCAACCCAGCTCTGGAACGAGCTCCCTAGTGAGGTTCGCCTGGCACCTACATTGTATTCCTTTTGGCGCCAGGTGAAGACCTTTTTATTTTCCCAGGCATTTTAGCATTTTAGCTTTCTAGACTTTTAGCTTTGCTGTTTTAAATCTGTATTTTAAATTCCTGCACTGCTGCTAGGTTTTATTCTGGTTGTATTGTTATACTGTGGTTTTAATGTTCTATATGTTTTATATGGTTTTATTGTGTGCTGTTTGGTTTTAATTTTTGTGAACCACCCAGACAGCTTCAGCTATTGGGCGGCATAGTAATGAAATAAATAAATAAGCCTTCCCCGACCTGGGGCCCTCCAGATGTGTTGGACTACAACTCCCAGCATCCCCAACCAGTCATGCTGTGGGTGCTGGGAGTCATAGTCCAACACATCTGGAGGGCCCCAGTTTGGGGAAGGCTGTATTGCTCACTAGACAAACACAGTGGACCAATTCTAGTTCTCTCCGATGCATATAAAACTCCCTCTTCCAGAAAGCACTTTATCCTCTAAAATAGCTTTCTCCAACCCGAGGCCCTCCAGTTTTGGAAGACTGCACCCAGCATTCTTGACCATGGATCATGCTGGCTGGGGCTGATGGGGGTTGAAGTCCAAAACAACCAGAGGGCACCATGTTGGGGATGGATGCACTAATTCATGCAGCTACGTCTTCCATTGTATTTATGGCAGGGTCAGCACTAACCTCACTCTAATTTCACTGAAATCAAGCGAGGCCAACACTCTCGACCCAGAGTTGCCAGCTCCTTCTTTTATTATTGGAACTCGCCCCCTCTTTTATGTGAATGGAGGAGCAACTTTGGATCCCAGCCAATGTGACCTTGTGGGCAGAGTAGTAGGATTTCGCTTGCCAGATCAAATGTTCAGTGGTTAAGCTATACAAAGAAAAGGAGTGGGTAGCAGCAGGACCCTCAGACAAACCTCCTCTTCTGACTGGGATGCTCTCTCTACATCCACATTAATGTATTGATAGCTTTTAAATGACTTATATCCCAACTTGGGGCCAACGGTGTAATGCCAGATTTTGAAGTGCAGGCACTCATCATGACAGTCCCCATAGCGCCCCCTCCCCCGAGTCCAAAAATGCAGGCAGCTCCGTTGGTCTATACCAACAAACCAATTCTAGAAGTTTTCAACTCCACCCTGAGCAGGTCTTTTTAAAGGCTGATCCCTCTTGATTGCCCATTCAAGACCAGGCCACCCCAATTTAGGTGGTTGCATTACAATAGGAACAGGTGACAGCAATATATTGTTGCTGGGGAAATCCTTCCTGTGAGGACTGCAACCAAGCTCAGTGTTAACAGGGGATCCTGAGTGGGGTGGGGGTGGCAGATGACATCATCCCTGCTCATCAAAAGGTCCCAGTGCTTCGACCCTGCTGGCCCTGGCTGCACTACGCTACTGCCTTGGAGAGGACCAAAGATACAGGGAGAGGTATATAGAAGCCTCCCATCTCAGGATGTAGCATCTATCAAAGGAGGGTTTTGGAGAACCCATTTTTGAGATGTTAATTGGATATCCTTCTGGGCCTCCTCAGCTCAAGCACTGGAGGGGCAAAGAGCACTGGAATTTGAAAGTCAGGAGAAAAAAAAGGTGACTTCCTTCACTTGATGACAAAAAATAATAATAATAACATAAGGAATAGGAGACGGCATAGTTATTCATACACATTCTCTAGCTAGGCTTGGATCCAAAGAGTCTTTCCATGAGTGGGGCGGGCTGGGGGGATCCCCAGGTTTTACTGATGCAGCCGATGTCTTGCCTTGCCACATAGCCGTTCCAGAGGATCCCCCTAATCTCAGGGTGACTTTTTGGGAGGCAAAAGGCATTGAAGAAACAAGAGGAAGAGGGGCAGGAAAGCCCAATATATAAGTGGAACCCCAAAGCCCCTTTTGACCACATGAGAGCATTTGGGTGGGATCTCAATTTGGGGGATTTTGCATATATTGCTCAGCCCATTTGGTGAGCATTTTGGTCCAAGAAACATTTGTGTTCCCATTTCCTCAAGCTTTGCTGTTTCCCCACCTTACGTATCGTTTATTGTGGGTCTTTGGGCTTCTTCGCATGGAGCTTTTATCCTGCTGTTCAGATGGCTCTGTCGCGGACATTTGCAGGCTCTTTAGATGATGCTGTTACCCTCCAGGGTGTCTCCCGCCATCTCCCCCAGCCTATCCTGTGTTTTCCTCAAACACAAAAAATGTGGTATTTGTTCCAGCGCACAGAACAGGAGCACCACGACGTCCCCGTGAGATCCCCCATCGCAGAACAAACCGGCCGCGGGCGTTTGTTTTCAGTTGTTGGGGGCGCAGTCAGGATGACGAAGGCATTGAGGATGGGCTGCAGGGGGGTGTCCTGAGTGGGATCGGAAAGAGATCAAGCAGATTTGACAGGCACGAGGCCTTGTGCTCTCTCCCTTCCTTGAAAGGAGGGGAGGGCGCACAGTTTGAGGGCGACTCCGGCCTTCGCTCAAGTTTTGCTGAGGAAGGAAAGATCTGCGCCCACCCACCCCACTGGCGATTCCCCCCTTTGCTTCAAGGCAACCCCACTGCCAAACTGCCCAAATCCTGGCTGCAGTGCAGTGCGCTGCCTGCTTGGCAACAGCAGCACCAGATGGCGCTGAAGTGCATTGCTCTCAAACCATGTGCCTGCCATGTACATGCTTGAGCACATTTCTCGATTGGAGGGAGAAGAGGGTAAAATGCCTCCCTGCAACGAAGGGAGACAGATCTGATCCCCCACTCCACCAAGCTCAGAAGCATCGTGCTCTCTTGATTCACAGCACCCTGTTAAGTTCAATGGGGCTTACTCCCAAGTAAGTGTGCCAAGGGTTGCAGACTTACAGCGTGTCAGTCCCCATCCACCAGTAATGTGGAAGGGGAGGGAAAGGGGCAGGAACCAGGGAGGAATTATCACTACACCTGAGCGGCATCGCCACCCCCCCCCCCCCAGTGAGAGGGAAAGAAACGAAAAATACGACAGGGGACCCAGTCCTTCAATGATACTGGATGGGGAAAGAACCAGCATTGATCCCAGAAAGAATCAGGAATCAAAAGGAACAGTTTGCAGTGGAAAAAAATCCCAGGTGTAAGAGAGCCTTTGTGTCCAAGCCATGATCTGTATTTATTTTTTTGAAAAACTTCTTGATTAAGATGCAAAATCAATGTTTTCAGAAATGTGCAGAAGGTTTCATGGCTTTTGAAAACCCAGTCCCTCATCGGACACATACCTTCTTAGTTCAGCCTAACTGTTGTGCCAAGCCATTTCACATCATGTTATTATTTGTATCATAGCTTTTCAGAGCTAGCCCACAGGTAGTTACCGCTCAGCTAGGTCCAATCTGCTCACAGGTTTTCCATTGTTTTATTCTTTGGGAAGTTTGTGTCGAAAACAAGAACAGCTCCAAAATCAAACATTGAGCTGCAGCAGTGTGCTGATGTTAGCATGAAATTAAAGGGCCTTCAAAGCAGGGAGCCTTTCTTCTAATTAGATACAGCATTGTCTGCCTTATTTAAAAAACAATTAAAGCCATTTTCACTGGCAGGTTTCTCAGTATAATTACGAAACGTCTGTTCGTGTAGGGGGTGGTGAAGAGAGCAATACTTTGTGAAATTAATTTTGTGAAAGTTAATTTAGGATCCCCCCCACACACTGTTCTTTTTCACCTACCTCAATTTGAGATGAATCTCCTGCTAATTTCACTATATACAAAAGACGAGAACAATCAAGAGATGCAGAAAGAACTTTCTGTATTCCTGAGTGTGACCTATCATACTATCCAGGGGGGCAGATGGAACCCAAGCCCTGAGCCCAAGGCAGTTTTGTTCTTTTGTTCTTCTGGCTGGGCTTGAACCAGGGGTTGTCTAGCTTAAAAAAAGACACATGAAGGGAGACATGCCAGAGGTGCACAGAATTATGCATGGTGTGGAGAAAGTGGATAGAGAAACATCTTTTTCCCTCATAATACTAGAACTGGGGCCATCCCATAAAGCTGATTGATGGGAGATTCAGGACAGATAAAAGGAAGTCCTTCTTCACACAGCACAGAGTTAAACTATGGAATTCGCTACCACAAGATGCAGTGATGGCCACCACTTTGGATGGCTTTAAAAATGGATTGGACAAATTCCTGGAGAAGTCTATCAATGGTGACTAGTTCTGATGGCTATATCAGAGGCAGTATGCCTATGTGCTCCGATTGCTGGGGAACATGGGCAGGAGGGTGCTGCTGCACTCATGTCCTGCCTGTGGATCGCTGGAGGGCAGCTGGTTGGCTATCGTGTGAACAGATTGCTTTGTTAGATGGATCTTTGTCTGATCCAGCATGGCTCTTCTGATATTCTTATGTCCTGTCCCAGGGTGCATAGCCAAGAAGATTTGGTGTAGATGTGGTTTTATGTTTTTGTGGGCCTCAGGCACTAAGGTGGCAGTGGGACCCCTTCCCATCCCCGCCCATCTCTACCCACCCACCTCTTCAACTGCAATAGCTAAGGTGTTTGCTCCTGCTCATCCCACCAGACCAACAAGAAGGGGCCAAAAGGAGCCCAAGGGGACTGTGTGCTCCCTCTGGCGTTTCTCCCACTGAGAACTGGGAGATCATCCTAGACTAGGTTTCTGGGGCAAGTCCCCACTGGGAGGGATGCTTGAGAGAGTAGGGCAGTCTTCCCAGATGTTTTGGAAGACAACACCCAGCATTCCTGACCAGTGACCATGCTGGCTAGGGCTGATGGGAGTTGAAACCCAAAACATCTCAAGGGCACCAAGTTGGGGACGGCTGCGCTAAATCATGCACCTAGGTTTTCCACTGTATTTATGGCTCTAATTCCAGCGAAATCAAGGGAGGGCAAATGCAAGAAACCCTATTGACCCAGGGTTGTCAACTCCTTATGTTATTGCTGGAAATTGCCTCCTCTCTTATGTGGACAGGGGAGCAACTTTGTCCACAAGATCACATTGGCTGGATCCAGAGTACTAGGATCTCATGTGCCTGATCAAATGTTTAGTACTTAAGTTGGGGAAGGCTGGAGCACAGCAGGAGAAAGTCATGCTCTGGCTGCCCAGTGGTCCTTCCACCTCAAAGTCATCTGAAGGATCCTCTGGGGCGATCTCCCATCTCTCAAGGAGCTGTTCCATGGGTGCTGTAGAGCAAGCAGAAAGTAATTCTTCTGTGCTCTGCTTCCCCAGTGCTGCCCAGAGAGACATTTCCATTACGAAAGGACTGGCACAGTAACTCTGATCGCAGGTGAATCCTCAGCCACGCTGGCCATGATACTGGCCCAGATTTGGCACACATCCTTTTTTTTTTGCTTGCCTGTTTGAGTTCCACCTCCCCACCCAGCATTAATTCTATGGAAATACTGTCCACATGTGCAGAGAGGTTCAAGGGGTTTCCCCATTGCTTATGGACTAAATAATGCACCTGCAAAATGTAGGCACAACCTGCAGAACAAAAGGAGCTGATGAGGGCAGGGGATTGATTATGGTGCCAGGCATCTTATAGCATGACCAGCACATTGTTTGGTGGTTGTGTGCAACCCTGTGCAAACATGCTATTCAGGATGGTGGTGGCAGAAGGGCTTGTATAGACCTGTGTGCCCAACTCTCTCTAGACCTTGGAGTTCGTAGTTCTGATGCAAGAAAAGCACACCCAAACAAGATTCCTTGCTGCTGTTTCTGAAAGAGTGTTTCTGATTCTTCCTGGTTCCCAGAGAGGACTAGGAAGTGGAGTGGAGGTAGGAATAATGGGGCGGCTTTATGTGAGAAGAGAATTGCATGATGTCACTCTAAATGGCTGCTTGTCTTTCATTCGCTTGCTTGGTGCCAGTGGCAGCCACCTAAGGCAAAGAGCAGCTTCAGGGAGCGGCCGGACTATTTTCATTGGGACTGAGGTGCAGGGGGTCCCAGTCCTGATTCCCCCCCACCCCATGGCTGCTCTTTAAACAACAGAAAGCAGGTGCACTGAATGCATACACACATTTAAAGCATCATGTGGGTTGGCCCCAATGGCTGATCAGAGGAAATTATTCTGATGATATGGGGGTCGATTCCACAAATGGACTGTGGTCAATTTCATTCTTTATCTTTGACTCAAGTCACTTAGCTTTGCATGCCTTCTGCCAGATAAAGGCAGGCAACTTTCTGGGGGTTTTATGGCGACAACGTGTGCAGCACGGCAACTCAGGAGTATTATATTTGTTTTGGAGGGGTAGGAAACTCCAAACTTTGTGGGGGCTTCAGCCCCCACACCCTTCATTGTGCACTTACACATCCTGTCTGGGCTCAAAAGCTGCAACTGGATACTCATTTAAAATATATAATGTGGTACAGCCTTCCTTGGACTGCCTCTTCAGAACAGTGGTGGAAATTGATCATCAGAATGCCCTTTTAACAACTCCATATAGCAGCCTTCTCCAACCTGGTGCACTCCAGGTATATTGGACTACAATTCCTGTAATCCACCCTTCAGCTGGCTGGGGGATTATGGTGGTTGTAGTCCAACACATATGTAGGGCACCAGGTTGGAGCAAGCTGCCATACATGCACAAAATCAGCAGCTGAGTGAGAAGGGTAGGATAGAACCCTTCTGTCTGACATGCTAGCTTCCCACGGGTAGGATGCTTTTGAGTGTGGGAGCATTCAAATAAGCAATCTCCCACCTGCAGTCTGAAGTGGTATGGCCCAAGAAGTGCTATACAATATGATATGTTGCATATTAGCCCACCTTCGGGTGGCTAAAGCATGGTGAAAGGGGGATGTAGGGAACTGGGGCTGTAGCTTTAGGGCAGGGGCTGTAGCTCAGTGGTAGAGCGCTTGCTTTGCATGGGAAAGGTCCCAGGTTCAGTCTCTGGCATCTCCAGGTAGGGCTGGAAAATTCCCTGCCTGAAGCCCTAGAGAGTCACTGGCTGCCAGTCCGTGTTGATAATAATGGGCTAGAGTGGTCTGACTCAGTATAAAGCAGCTTCCCATGTAATATCTAACAGGTTACATTGGTTGAGGAACAAATTGCTCGCTCTCTCAACCTACCCCAAATTGCAGGACTGTTGTAAAAGAAAAATTAGATAAGCATATATTTTAAACCACTCTGAGTCCTTGGGATAGGCTGTTGGGGAACCCCAAAAAATGAATTTAAGATACTCTGAGTTGGGGCAGATTAATCCTTGCCCATTGGACACACAAGCCCTGCTTGCTCTCCGAGCACATAGGGAAACCCTTTCCTTCTTTGATAGCATTTGTCCCTTGGTATAGAATAGTAATTAGACATTATAGCAAGAGGAACAGAACATATAAAACAAGAACTCTCAGGGAGATGAACATGGTTCAACGCGCCCCACTGTGGGAAGAAAAGGACTAAGTGTTTCATTCCCTGTTCCAAAAAGGTCAGCATGTTGTTGTTCTATTAAAGCCAGCCCTGATAGTTTCAATTTGTGGCTATTTCAGTACTTAACGCAATTAAACGCAGTCACTGGGGAAATACAATTTGGTGGGAATCAAAGACATTAAAACTGGCTCTGCTAAAAAAAACAAAACCCAATCTAAGTGCTGCGGGACTTCCTGCCAGTATAAAAGCGATTCTCATTGACTGGATATGTTTTTTCATGCTGGGGCACTGGCTGTCCTGCATTTTTTCCTGGAGGGCTTTTTACATAAAAGACAAAGTCAGTCAATAAAAGTAACGTGTCAAGTCTGTATGCAACACCGCACGCCAGGCAGTGCAAGAGGAACAAGACAAAACCAAAGTGGGATAGAGTATGTTACAAGAGCCACACTGTGTTTAGAACATTGTCCTTTGGGAAGAGAACAAGGAGCCCAATTCACTGAACTGGGATTAACTGCCTGCTGGGTGTTAATGATGAGAGGCCTGTGTCCTTTGCAGACAGTTGCTGTAGAATCTCCCCCACCCCACCCCACCCTGCCCCCAATCACAGGCTTTATACTTCACAGTTGCCACTAGGGCTATGAGAATGTTCTCCGGTACTGATTTTCAGGCTGCCTGCAATGGTTTCGGAGGTTAGGAACAATTCCTGAAAAAAAAACTAGATTGAGGGAATGCTGCTCATCTTCTAAAAATCCTGTTTGTTGCTGCTGCCCTATCCGCTGCTGTTTTATTTGCCTTTTTTAGATTCAAGACTGTATCTTCTACTTCCTTATTTAGTCACATGTGTGATCCCAGCCAATAAAGAACAATATAGTGAATGGCATGAAGTGACAACATTACATAGCCAGATTTGACCACATGCTGGCAAATGAAGCCAATTCAAAGTGAGGGCAATATTCCTGAATATGGAAATACCTTTGGCCTCCTTTTGAAGCAATCACCAAAAAATTACTAAACTTCTGATGCTGCTAAAAATGCTTATGAAAAGCAGCACTTTTCTACACCCCTTCATTACCACTTTGGGGTGCATCCCTTGGAGCAGCCTTTTGCAGGTACCCTGCTCTAAACTACATCCTGGCTCTTTGCTAAACACAGGGAAGTAAACAACAGAGTGGTCAATTAAGCAGGCACATGTTCACACACACAGGCAAGCAATTAGACCCATGGGGTCAGGCTAAGGTAGCAGAGATCAAAACACAGTGAGGCAGTCAGATACATTACAGAGTCCAGGAGCAGAGTCAAGAAGAAATCCAAGGGTCAGTATCGTGGAGCATCAATTGCAGGGCAAGGTCCAGGAGACAACGTACAAAGCACTGGAGCTGCTGGAAGAGCGTTGTTTCCAGAACTGGGTAGGTATACACTGAAGGCTCTTAAAGGCAGAGCTTGCTCCCCACCCAGGGCTCAGCTGCAGCACGTTAGAGCTCTCTGATCAGAGCCCTTCTCATGAGGAGCCCCTTTCCTCCCAGTAGACCTCTGCTGCAGCCTGGCACTTCATCGAGGTTCCCTGAGTTGGGCCTGCCTCCTCTGGCACCATTGCTTCCTGGGAGGTTGCTCAGCCTCCTTCTTTGAGACAGTCCCCCTTTTCCTGAGCAGCAGGGATCTCAGCAGGCTCTTCCATAGGCTCAGACCTCTGTTGCAGTGTGGGCCTTGGCAGGAGCTGGGCATCATCCTCTGTTGGGGCCTCTAGCTCTTCCTCCTCGGATTCCAGTAGGGGCATGACAGCAGGGTTCAAGGACTGGGCTTCTTTAGGACTAGTTTTGGTCTTTACAGCCTTGATAGATGGAATATGGCAGCCTTGCCCAACCTGGTGCAATCCAGATGTGTTGGACTACTGTTCCCATCATTTCCAGCCAGCAGACTAATGGCTATGCTGACTAGGGGTGATGGGAGTTGTAGTCCAACACATCTGGAGGACATCAGGTTGGGAAGGCTGGGATATGGGATTAAATATTTACTTATTAGATGTATAGCCTGCCAACATGACTGAGAAGGTCCAAAGGGCCATCTGTGCCCCGGTCCAAGAGCGTTGACAGTTCAGCACTAAAAGCTGCCATTTCAACATGCACTCTTGCTTTTGGGGGATGGTGCCCATGGAGCATGAATAAGCACAGCATTCATATTCATGTTGCGCAACCCAGCGAACTCTCTGCCTAAGGATCTGTGCATTTACTTATCATTATTTCAGAACAATGTTGTTAGATCTATTTTGGTTTTTCTGAGGATTAAAAAAGCTGTGCAAGATTTGTAGGAATTACACGGGTTTCCATCATGGAATCAATGAGTGCACATTTCCACAGTTGGTGCTTCGGTTATGTAATAAAATTTCTGCTTCTAAGAAAAAGAGGTCTCAGCTCCCCTCAAAGCAAACAACATGCTCTTGAATGCACCTCTTCCCCACACTCCTTTCCTCCCCAGCCAGCTGCAAAATTAAGATGTCTTATCTTCTTTGCCCAATGCATTCCAGCTGCCAAAGTATTTCTCTTCAACCATCGCAAATCATCAAGGCTGATTTAACCAATCATTTTCTAGTCATCAGTGTCTATTAAGGGAACACCTTTCCCTATTACCTTACCAATCCCCCCCCCCCACACACGTGATGGCCATAACAGCATACTAGATTACCTTCAAATATTATAACCCTACAGTTTTATCAATCATGTTGTAAATACTCCTTTTATTCTGTCTTCAATATATGTGTTAAATGGGAGGGGTTACCTCTTTTAAAAAACACGTTAAGTGATATTTATTGCATCCCATAGGCTTTTCTACATGAGCCATTTATCGTGCACTCATCATTCCCTACTCATTCTCTATGGGTTCTTTAGACAATGTTGTGACCCTCCAGTTTTGCTTCTGGGTCTAGAGAGCACTTTCAGCAAGTTTTTTTAGAACAGGGAAAATGTGGTAAAATTTGTAAAAGCGAAAGAAAACACTATTTCCACTTATATGCGTTATTCTGCTATACCACAGTGCTACCTAGAGGAAAAGCAGGAAAGGAAATGCTCTTTGTGTAGCGCTTGGTTATTTATTTATTTATTTATTTATTTCTATACCGCCCAATAGCCGAAGCTCTCTTGCCTCATCATTAACTGTGCTGGCTAGGGCTGATGGGAGTTGCAGTCCAACAACATTTGGAGGGCCATATATTCCCCATCCCTGATATAAAAGGATTAAGAAACCCACTAAACAAACCTGCAAGTTAAAGCAAATCCAGTCTACTTTCCTTGATTACATGCTGGAAGACCAGAGATGTGATATCTGAAATAAATATTCAATCAAAGCAGATTTGCCCTTGGGCTAGCAACAATTGTAAAACATGATGGTCTCTAGAAATACAAACACAGCACTTTAATTTAATAATCCTGAACAGAATATCAAGCAGCAGCAGAATTAAATGTAAAGTTAGGCAAGAAGTAAAAGCAAGACTTTGAATCATGAGGATCTAACTATATGGATTTATCGTATTACTTAGACTAATAGTCCCATTCAGCTGAATACTATCAATCCTGACTTTCTAAGACTTTCTTATTTCACTCACAGTGTCTCCACCATTCACAGATATTCTATTACTTACATCTTACCATGCAGAAGTTAGAATGTTTGTGAACATTTCATGAATTCTCAGCAGTGGAGATGATGGATAGCAGGAGGCTTACAAGTAATGCAGAGATGACAACCAAATTCTAATCTATATAAGAAATATAAGAAATGAACCTGCCTGTGAAGTCTCAAAAAGAGAGGGTGCAGAACTGAAGAGTAATGTTGTTCTTTGTGTGAGGACCCATGATGAGTAGCAACAGGCAAGCAGCAGTAGCTTTCCCTGATAATGCAAATATCCATTGACCCAAAAAGCCATCCCTGTGGGGAGTCTACTATTAGCTGTCCATTTTGAAAACTGTTCATTTTCAGCACAACTGTCTGGGAAGATATAACCAGAGGACAGGGCATTTTGAGAGTTTATAGTTGGTGTAACTGGTTGCCAACACGCTTTCTAATTTGAGAGAGCACTGATGGAGAGATGTAACTAACACCTGCCTGATTTGTCGAGAATGATCCATTTTGCTGTTATTAAATTTATTGAAAGTTATGTGTATAATTCCCAGCACAGTAAGAAGGTAATATATGCTTCAGAATGCCATAAAAACCATAATTCAAGGAAGTACAGAAAATAGCTACCTTTCCAGCCCTATGATTGGAAGGGACAGCAGTTCAATGTTTACCTGCACAGTTTCAAAGAATTTCTATCACTTACGGCAGACCAAGAGTGCTAATCTGATCCTGACTGGTCCTATATTTCTCCAAGGTGCTTGGTAGTAATTTTGATAAACTGAACAAAGAAAGTTGCCTTTCAGGCTCATGACATGTGAAATAAACCACATCTCTCTTAATACTGTTGAATACCTCCTGCCAGACTGTGTTGATGTCAGAAAGGAAAGTGCTCCTGTTTTGTTTTTTTAACTTCAGTTCTCAAGAGTGAACGTTTCTTTGTTTTACCTCAGCAATTCCCAAACTGTGTAACATGACAGAATTGCTGGTGTGCCCATAAGAAACACATCAAAGGAGCAATCCTTTCGCCCCTAGACAGCATCTCAGGGGCCATAGGATAGTTTGAATTCCGTGATCCGAGGTTGGAGACAGCATTCTTACCTTGGAGGGGGGAATCGGAGATCCGACCCCCCTCCCGCTCACAGCTGGTATGGAAAGAACTGCGCCAGCTGGCCTCCGAGGTCGGGAACTCACTTGGAGAAAGTGGCATTTCAGTGGGCAGGGAGGGGAGAAGACCAGAAAGGCCAGGAGACGAGCTATCCTGAGACTCTGCCAGCCTCCTTTCCTCCCCCTCCGAAGCACCCTCACTAGATAGTCTGAAAAGCCTGTCTAGCAAAAAATGCAAGGCAAGAGGATGGGGAGGCGAAGATTGCCCCTGCTGCTCCTCCTGCCCTGCATAGGATGATCATAAGCCTCCGGGTTCAGTGGCTTACGCTCATCGAGGGTGCAACCCACAGGATTTTGCCCTAAATAATGAAAGGCTCCTGTGTGTCAAAGGATCTGTGGACAACTGCCCCATGTGGTGAGCTGCTGAACTGCAGGTGGCAGCCTTCTTAGAGAAGCACCCTCGGGGCCTGGGCTGACTCTATCCACCTAGGCTGGCCGTCGGATCCTCCTGGACCGGTAGGAGTATAAGAGAGTTTCCTGTTCCAGTGGAACCTTGCTCAGATAACCCAGTCATTCTGAACTCTGGTGTGTTCCTGTATCCTTGATTGTTCTTTGGTCCTAACTTCTGACTTGCTCCTTGCTCCTGTCTCCTGGATTGCCTTTTGGTTCTGTCTTGCTCTTCGGCCCTGATTATTGGCTTGTCCCATGGCTCCTGGTTCCCAGTTCTTGGGTCATTTTTGACTGCGGTCCACAGCCAGGAGTGGCCCAAGACATTTTGCTGCCTGAGGCAAAGAGCAAGAAGGTGCCCCTTCCCATTCCATGTACAAAAGCTGACTGGACTGGCAGATGATTCAGTCTTTACACTGATGATGAGATAGCATCCTCCACAATACCTGAGGGCAGCAGGCTAAATTAGGAGGCGCAGAGCAGATCACATGGCACACAGCTCTCTCCTCCAATACCTTGCTGCCACCTCCCAGCATCTGCCGCCTGAGGCAACTGCTTCACTCTGTCTAATGATAGGGCTGGCCCTGTCCACAGCCCAGCCCTAATGGAGGTGACACACTTCTGCATCCCTGCATCACTCACTGCTTGGGCCTTGCTTCTTTCCAATCAGCTTTAGCTGATACACCCAGAACTGCAAAACTAATTTCGGACTCATGTGGAAATGCACCGGGTGGCCACCCCGGCCCTGGGAATCGATAATTCTCAATTTTTTAATTCTTTTTTTTTTTTGCATTTAGTATTTTCTTAATCATATAAGAAATCACATAGATAATCATCCAGGACACATATTCTTCAACAAAAATTCAAATCAAAGAAAAACAAAGGATACAGATGGCCATTATCACTAAATTTGTCATTCTGAAACAATAACAAAGATGCTCCATCTTTCAATAAAAGGATAATCAAACATTTGTTCTTCTCTCGCCCTTATACAATAACTTCATTTCATCATTGTTGAAGCATCCCAGATCTTAAAAGATGAATCAAAGAAGGGAGGGTAGTAAATCAGACAAGGGAGCAAATCTTTTTGTGTGTAAGAGAGAAGCATGCCACCAATTTTAAAACAGGGGGTGGGGAAAGGTGTGCCTCAGCTGTCAGCAGTTTGGGAATCATGGTTTGACTGGAAAAAAGAGACAAGTCTATTCTTTTTATTATTTTGTAATTTCTGATTGTTTTAAGGATTCGTTCGTAAGCCACCTTGTATGCCTTGGGAGGAAGGCAGTCTATAAATGCAGCACATAAAAAAATAAGACAAACAACCAGAAAAGGAAAGGGAAAGAGCAAGGGGTGGGGGGTGGAAATACATTGTTGTCATTGTCATTTCTACAGCATATTTCAAGGGTTCAGAGTGCTTCAAACAACCCTCACAACAGCCCTATAAGCTAGTCCAGTGTTGTTGTCTGACTCTTCGTGACCCCATGGACCATAGCACGCCAGGCCTTCCTGTCCTGTGCTCTCTCTCAGAGTGTGCTCAAGTCCATATTCATTGCATCGGTGATGCTATCTAGCCATCTCATCCTCTGCCGTCCCCTTCTCCTTTTGCCTTCAATCTTTCCCAGCATCAGGGTCTTTTCCAGTGACTTTTCTCTTCGCATTTGGTGGCCAAAATATTTGAGCTTCAGCTTCAGTATCTGTCCTTCCAATGAGCAGTCAGGGTTGATTTCCTTTAGGATTGACTGATTTGACCTCCTTGCAGTCCAGGGGACTCGTAAGAGTCTTCTCCAGCACCACAGTTCGAAAGCATCAATTCTTCGGCTCTCAGCCTTCCTTAGAGTCCAGCTCTCACAGCCATACGTTGCTACTGGGAAAACCATAGCTTTGATTATACGAACCTTTGTCAGCAAGGTGATGTCTCTGCTTCTTACTATGCTGTCTAGGTTGGCCATAGCTTTCCTCCCAAGGAGCAAGCGTCTTTTAATTTCATGGCTACAGTCACCGTCTGCAGTGATCTTGGAGCCCAAGAAAGTAAAATCTGTCACTGCTTCCATTTCTTCCCCTTCTATATGCCAGGAAGTGATGGGGCCAGATGCCATGATCTTCGTTTTTTTAATGTTGAGTTTCAAACCGGCTTTTGCACTCTCCACTTTCACCCTCCACAAGAGGCTCTTTAGATCCTCTTCGCTTTCTGCCATTATGGTGGTATCGTCTGCGTGACTGAGGTTGTTGAGAATTCTCACAGCAGTCTTAACCTGTGATTCATCCAACCTGGCGTTTCTCATGATGTACTCTGCATATAAGTTAAATAAGCAGGGCGACAATATGCAGCCTTGTCGTACTCCTTTCCCAATTTTGAACCACTCGGTTGTTCCATGTCCGGTTCTTACTGTTGCTTCTTGACCCTCGTACAGGTTTCTCAGGAGACAGGTAAGATGGTCTGGTACTCCCATCTCTTTAAGAATTTGCCACAGTTTGTTGTGATCCACACAATCAAAGGCATTAGCGTAGTCAATGAAGCAGAAAGAGACGTTTTTCTGGAATTCTCTTGCTTTCTCCATGATCCAGCAAATGTTGGCGATTTAATCTCTAGTTCCTCTGCCTCTTCGAAACCCAGCTTGTACTTCCGGTAGTTCTCGGTTCACATACTGCTGAAGCCTAGCTTGTAGGATTTTGAGCATAACCTTGCTGGCATGTGAAATGAGCACAATTGTATGGTAGTTTGAACACTCTTTGGCATTGCCCTTCTTTGGGATTGGAATGTAAACTGACCTTTTCCAGTCTTGTGGCCATTGTTGAGTGTTCCAAATGTGTTGGCATATTGAGTGCAGCACTTTAACTGCATCATCTTTTAGGATCTTAAATAGCTCAGCTGGAATACTGTCATCTCCACTAGCTTTGTTGTTAGTAATGCTTCCTAAGGCCCGCTTGACTTCACTCTCGAGGATGTCCGGCTCAAGTTCAGTGACCGCACTCTCATGGCTATCAGGGACATTCAGATCTTTCCTGTATAGTTCTTCTGTGTATTCTTTCCACCTCTTCTTAATCTCATCTGCTTCTGTTAGGTCCCTGCCTTCTTTGTCCTTTACCATGCCCGTCTTTGCACAAAACCTTCCCTTGAGATCTCCGATTTTCTTGAAGAGATCTCTAGTCTTTCCCATTCTATTGTTTTCCTCGATTTCTTTGCATTGTTCATTTAAGAAGGTCTTCTTGTCTCTCCTTGCTATACTCTGGAAAACTGCAATCAGTTGTGTATATCTTCCCCCTTCTCCCTTGCTTTTCGCTTCCTTTCTTTCCTCAGCTACTTGTAAAGCCTCATCAGACAGCCACTTGGTTTTCTTGCATTTCTTTTTCTTTGGGATGGATTGAGTTGCTGCCTCCTGAACAACGTTACGGACCTCCGTCCATAGTTCCTCAGGCACTCTGTCTATCAGGTCTAATCCCTTAAATCTATTCCTCACCTCCACTGTATATTCATAAAGGATATGATTTAGGTCATACCTGAATGGTTTAGTGGTTTTTCCTACGTTCTTCAATTTCAGCCGAAATTTTGCAAGAAGCAGCTCATGATCTGAGCCACAGTCAGCTCCAGGTCTTGTTTTTCCTGGCTGTATAGAGCTTCTCCATCATTGGCTGCAAAGTACATAATCTGATTTCGATATTGACGATCTGGTGATGTCCATGTGTAGAGTCGCCTCTTGTGCTGTTGGAAAAGAGTGTTTGCTATGATCAGCAAGTTCTCTTGGCAAAACTCTCTTAGCCTTTGTCCTGCTTCGTTTTGTACACCAAGGCCATGCTTGCCTGTTATCCCGGTGATTTCTTGACTTCCTACTTAGCATTCCAATCCCCTATGATGAAGAGGACATCTTTGTTTGGTGTTAGTTCTAGAAGGTGTTGTAGGTCTTCATAGAACCCATCAACCTCAGCTTCTTCAGCCTCAGTGGTTGGGGCATAGACTTGAATTACTGTGATGTTGAATGGTTTGCCTTGGATTCGTACCGAGATCATTCTGTCATTTTTGAGATTGTACCCCAGTACTGCTTTTCCCACCCTTTTGTTCACTATGAGTGCTACTCCATTTCTTCTAAGGGATTCTTGCCCACAGTAGTAGATATAATGGTGACCTGAATTAAATTCGCCCATGCTTGTCCATTTTAGTTCGCTGATTCCCAAGATGTCGATGTTCAATCTCGCCATCTCATGTTTGACCTCCTCCAGCTTACCTTGATTCATTGATTTTACATTCCACGTTCCTAAACAATATTGTTCTTTACAGCATCGGACTTTCTTTTCACCACCAGACACATCCACAGCTGAGTGTCTTTTCAGCTTTGGCCCAGCCGCTTCACTCTTTCTGGCGCTAGTTGGAAATTCCCTCTGCTCTTCCCCAGTAGTATATTGGACACCTTCCGACCTGAGGGTCTCATCTTCCGGCGTCATATCTTTTAGCCTTGTGATACGTTCCATGGGGTTTTCTTGGCAAGAATACTGGAGTGGGTTGCCATTTCCTTCTCCATCCAGTGTTACTCTCCTCATATTGCAGGGAGAGCGGTGGCTGAGGGCCAAATGACCTGCGACACATGAGATCCATGGTTGCCTCTTTTTTAGCCTTAAAAACAGCCATGAGAAGATTTGGAAGAGGGCAGCTGGCTCCCTGCCCCCGGTGCCCAGGGAAACAGCTCTCAACAAGAGGGACACCAATGGCATGGAGTGTGTGGGGGAAACAATGTCCCCTCACGCCTTCTGGTTCTGAAGGCAGCTCCAGAGTTGTGGGAAAGGGAGCAGTGTGTTCCTGGTGCTTCCTCCCTACCCAAAATATCAGGCAACACATTTCTGAAGGTCCCCATAGCCCAGCCAGGATCAGGAGGAGACAAGGCTACATTAGGAAAAATAGGCAAGGGTTTCAGTGATGGATAGAAGGGAGGGCAGGGCAGGAGGGGAGGCAGGGCACATCTTTGGGCAGCTGCTGAGAGCGCACTGCTGCTGACACCACTGCCCTGGGGCACCTTCTCCAGTGCTGCAGTGAGTGCTGGGCAGCCACCATTGCAATTGTTCACAATGCCCCACAGTGAGGTTACATCGTTGCAGGGCATTGTGGGTAATTAAAATGGTGGCTGCTCAGCACTCCTCAGAGGAGCCCTGCCACCACTCTGGCACTAAGCCTACTTGCTCCCTTGTATCCAGGTGGAAATAAATAGGAGGCAAGGGAGGGGAGCTGCTTGCTGCTCTGGTGGCGGCGGCGGCGGTGGTGATGGTGGGGAGGGACTAGAGGGCCCTCTATCAAGGGCCACCTCAAATCTGAAGACCACCACTGGGGATATGACTGGAATTTTCCACCCCTCCCCCTCCCCCTCCCCCCGGTCCTTGACAGGCCTTTAGCTAGTTAAATATAAAGTTCCTTTTGCATATATTAGTTTGACTGCAATGCAAAAAAAGATCAAGATCCAATAATGAGGTCAGGCATTATGTTGTCTTGATTAATTATTATTAACTTTAGCAAGCCTGTCAAGGGTCTCCTGAATAAGAAAAGTAATTAATTTATAAAGGTTTGAGAGGAAGCATCAGTGCTTGGTGCTGCACTACTTTTAAAGGTTTTTGATCATTATATCAAATCAACTTCCCCCTCAATCCCCTTCGCATCTAAATTATTATTATTATTATAATTATTTCTACTACTTTTATTACAACTATTAGTTTTCACAATTTAAATCCTGCTGCACACATCAAGTGAGGCCTCAGAGCGGCTAACCAGGAATAAAATCTCAGGTAAAACCCAGTCAATAAAATACGATAAAATACATTAAAGATGGATGAGCATCTGTACGTTGGAATCCTTGCTGGAGCGTTCTATAAAAGGTTGGAAATGAGTCACGCTGTACCCGGTGGGTGAGTGTACATTTCATTGGAGCTGCTGGCCTTTGATTAGGGGATCAGCCATTGGGAGCCCCAGGGCCAAACTGGCCCCCTGAGGGGTACCAGTCCTCCCCCCAACCTCATCCAGTTGCCAATCCAGAAGCAAGAGGAAAAAGTGGAGATAAACTGGCTATGACAACTTTGTAGGAAGGGTTTGACCTACCCCTCTGCACTCCCCTCTTTTAAAGTGGCCTTCCCATAAAGCTAGTTGCTGACCAGTGCTTATTGTGCCAGCACCAGCACCTCTCCTTTCCTTGTTTTCGATTGCTTTCTGGTCAGGGAGGTGAAGGGACCAGTTGCTGTGGAACATGAGTGGGAGGGTGCTCTTGCACTCATGTCCTACATCTAGGCTTCCCACAGGCATCTTGGTTGGGCACTGTGTGAAAGGAATCCTGGATTAGTTAGGCCTGTGGTCTAATCCAGCAGGGCTCTTCTTATGTTCTTAAAGGATAAACAAGAGAGAGAGGCAGATCTTTAATGAGAGCCCCTAGTTCGTTGGGTCAATATTTACACCATTCCTCCTTCTGTGGCTCCATTCAAGTAACATAAGACCATAGAAACCAGGTGGAAGCAGCACGACTGCATCGGCAGAGCAGAGGAGGCAGGGTCATGGATGCCATTCGATGGTTTCCCCCACATAATCCTGCCCTTCCCATGTTTTCTACATTCGGAAGTGGCAGAGGATGAAGTTATGGGGGGAAGGGGTAAACATGCTGTTCCCATAACATAATCTATCTTTAGCCTTACAGTCTATGGCATGAGATGTAAAACTAAGATTTCCTCTGAGCATGCAGAGACTGCCATTGTTCACCACTGAGCAGCGACGATGAACCACCACATATATGAAATTAGGGGCTCCAGGTAATAGGGGGTAACCTCTAGGCAGATACCTTTCATTGTAGAAAGTAGCCACTTGTCATTAGCAGTGACTGCGCACAGATGGGCTGACTGGGGGAGCTCAAGGTGGTCTTTCTGATGTCTTGGTACACCACAGGTCATACCGTGAACCCACAACACATGGCTACTTTGCTCAGGCTCCCCTGTGAAGGCATCCCATGCCTGGGGGGCATGAAACAGATTGTAGCAACAGCTGCTTTTTATGTGCATATTGTAAGCATGGGGTAGCATTTCTCAGACCTTTGACAGCTGAGGCACGCTTTTTTCCCTGAAGTGAAATTGGAGGCGCATTTCATTTTTAGACCAGAAAAGGGATACTTATTTATTTATTCCTATGTTTTTGCATAAGTCACACTTCTGGACACAGCTTCTCTGAGAGCAGGGAATTCGACTATGTGTTGCCTTGGGAATGACTGAGCAATCTGGACCAAACTGCCCTCTGTGCAGCAGGCAAGTCAGCAGATGAAAGGCCCTAGCAGTGAATCATATGGTGCCACCTGTAGGGCAGAGCCTCATCATTAGGCAGAGTGAGGTGGCTGCCTGGGGCAGCTGCTTTTGGGTGTCATGAAAGGGAAGCGAAAGATTAATTATTACATTAATTATTATTATTGTATTTTTACTGCCAGGGGGTGGGGAGGTGTTTGTGGGATTTTCTGCTTCAGGTTCCAGAATAACTTGGCTGATTTGGGGGACTATGCACCTTGACTAAGGGGGAGGGTGGGGGCACCATTTGCTGCTCCACCTGAGCCAGCAAAACTGTTTTGGGCTAGCCCTGATGAGCAGCTTCTTTGGCTCATAGGAGATGCGGTCATTAGTTTATGGCGGGGTTTAGAACCTCTTTCAGCCTGAAACCCACCCACCCCCACCAGCATATTGCCAGCAGTGGCTGCTTTAATGTGAAGAGAAAACTCCCTGGAAAAGACCCTGATGCTGGGAAAGACTGAAGGCAAAAGGAGAAGGGGACGGCAGAGGATGAGATGGCTAGATAGCATCACGGATGCAATGAATATGAACTTGAGCACACTCCGGGAGAGAGCGCAGGACAGGAAGGCCTGGCGTGCTATGGTCCATGGGGTCACGAAGAGTCGGACACGACTGAACGACTGAACAACAACAAAGTGCTTTACAGCCTCAAATGGGGTAAAATATGGCAATTACAGCCATAATTTTTATTTATTTATTTATTTTTCTTTCTTTTTTTCATTTCTATACCGCCCAATAGCCGAAGCTCTCTGGGCGGTTCACAAAAATTAAAACCAAACAGCACACAATAAAACAATTTAAAATATACAGAACATTAAAACCACAATATAACAATACAACCACAATAAAACCTAGCAGCAGTTCAGGAGTTTAAAATACAGATTTAAAACAGCAAAGCTAGAAGTCTAGAAAGCTAAAATGTTAAAATGCCGGGGAAAATAAAAAGGTCTTCACCTGGCGCCAAAAGGAATACAATGTAGGTGCCAGGTGAACCTCACTAGGGAGCTCGTCCCAGAGCCGGGGGTGCCACAACAGAAAAAGCCCTCCTCCTAGTAGCCACCCGCCTCACTTCCTTTGGCAGGGGCTCACGGTGAAGGGCCACTGAGGATGATCTTAAGGTCTGGGCAGGCACATATGGGAGGAGGTGATCCTTCAGATAACCTGGCCCCAAGCCGTTAAAGGCTTTGAATGTTAATACCAGCACTTTGAATTGGGCCTGGAAATGGACTGGCAGCCAGTGCAGCTGGAAAAGTACTGGCGTAATATGAACTCGCTGGCCAGTCCCTGTTAACAAACTTGCTGCCCTATTTTGGACCAGCTGAAGTTTCCGGACTGTTTTCAAAGGCAGCCCCACCTATAACGCATTGCAGTAATCCAGACAAGAAGTTATCAGAGCATGGATAACTGTAGCTAGGCTATCTCTGTCCAGATAAGGGCATAGTTGGTATACCAGCCTAAGCTGATAAAAAGTGCTCCGTGCCACTGAGTTCACCTGTGCCTCAAGTGACAGTTCTGGACCCAAGAGCACCCCCAAACTATGAACGTGATCCTTTAGGGGGAGTGCAACCCCCTCCAGAACAGGTTGAATATCACCTAGCCGGGCAGACGAACCACCCACTAACAGTACCTCCGTCTTGTCTGGATTGAGTTTCAGTTTATTGGCCCTCATCCAGTCCATTACCGTGCCCAGGCCCTGATTCAGAACAGCCACTGCCTCACCTGGGTTTGATGAGAAAGAGAGGTAGAGCTGGGTGTCATCCGCATATGATGGCACCTCAGCCCACACCACTGGATAACCTCCCCCAGCGGTTTCATGTAGATGTTAAACAGCATAGGGGATAAAATAGAGCCCTGTGGAACACCATGGCACAATTGCCATGGCACAGAGCAATAATCCCCCAGCCCCACCTTCTGGAATCGGCCATCCAAGTAGGAGCAGAACCACTGCAGTGCAGTGCCTCCAACTCCCAACCCAGACAACCTATCCAGAAGGATACCATGGTCGATGGTATCAAAAGCCGCTGAGCGGTCGAAGAGAATCAACAGGGTTGCACTCCCCCTGTCCCTCTCCCGGCAGAGGTCATCCCACAGGGCGACCAAGGCAGTTTCCATTTCACAACCAGGCCTGAAGCCCGATTGAAATGGATCTACATAATCCGTTTCATTCAACAGTGCCTGGAGCTGTCCTACAACCACCCGCTCAAGCACCTTGTCCAGGAAGGGGATGTTGGCTTCTGGCCTATAATTGTTAACATCCTCTGGGTCCAGGTTAGGCTTTTCCAGGAGTGGTCTAATTACCGCCTCTTTTAAAGCGGCAGGCACCACTCCCTCTCTCAAGGAGGAATTTACAACCTCCTGGACCCAGCCGGACAACCCCTCCTTGTTTGATTTAATAAGCCATGAAGGGCAAGGGTCAAGCACACAAGTGGTTGATCGGACTTGGCCAAGCACCTTGTCCACATCCGTCAGGCCTCAATAACTGAAACTCATCCAATAAACTTGGACCAGATGGTACTCTGAACGCCTCTACCAATGGAACTGCATTAATGGTGGTGTCCAATTCATGACGAATCTGAGCAACTTTATCTTCAAAGTGCCTTGCAAACTTATCACAGTGTTGCCACTGAGGGTTCCACCGTCTCTCTCCCTGGCCCAGAGTGTAACAGGCCGCAAACCACTCAGAAAATCACCGCTGGATGACACAGAGAAGATGCAATGCTGGTGGAAAAGAACTGTCTCTTTGCCACCCTCACCGCCACAGAGTAGGCTCGATAGTGGGCTCTTACCTGTGTTTGGTCAGACTCAGCACGAGTTTTCCTCCACCTGCGTTCTAGCCGTCTCCCCTCTTGCTTTGTTGCCCTTAGCTCAGGTGTATACCAAGGAGCTGGCCGGGCTCTGCTCAGAGGGAGAGGGCGCTTGGGTGCAATCGTGTCAACTGCCCGAGTCATTTCTGCATTCCACAGAGCGACCTGGGCTTCGACAGAAGCACCAGCCATACCAGCAGGAAAATCCCCCAGAGCCCTCTGGAATCCATCAGAATCCATTCGCCTCTGGGGGCAGACCATTTTAATAGGTCCCCCACCCTTGCAGAGGGGGAAGGCTGCCAGGAGTCTAAACCTCAGCAGGCAGTGAACTGACCATGACAAAGGAGAGATGTTAATTCCTCCACTTTCAGATCACCATCCTCCTGCCCAGTCGAGAAAACCAGATCAAGCGTGTGTCCTTTTATATGAGTTGGGCCGATGACATGTTGGGACAGCCCCATGGTTGTCATGGCGGCCATGAAGTCCTGAGCCGCCCCAGATACAGCGGCCTTGGCATGGAAGTTGAGATCCCCCAGGACCATTATCCTAGGGGTCCTCAACACCAAGTCTGAGACCACCTATATCAGCTCAGGCAGAGAGTCTGATGGGCAGCGGGGTGGGCGGTACACCAACAGAATCCCTAATCTGTCCCGGGTACCCAACACAAGGTACAAACACTCAAGATCTGCACTCGAATGAGCAGGAAGCCTGGAGAGGGAGAGTAAATTCCTATAGACCACGGGAACCCCCCCTCCCCGACCCTCAAGTCGGTGTTGGTGCTGCACTGAGTACCCAGGAGGGTACAGCTGGGAGAGAGTGACCGCTCCCAGTTCCCACCAGGTCTCAGTAATACATACCAGGTCAGACCCTCATCCACAATCAAATCATGGATGAGGGAGATTTTATTTTGGGCCAACCTGGCATTCAGCAGCAGCACCAGCAGGCCCAAGGGCAGACTGGTAAGGCTGCCAGGAACCATCAGGTTGGGGGAAGAATCAGAAGAGGGGACAGCTGTAAGGTGTTTAGCCCCTCTTCTCCTCAGCTGTCCTGTTAATCCCCCAAAGCATTTTGGGGGATTTTCCCTGGAGCCCTAGCACATTCTCCAGAGTTCATGGGGCGGCTCTCTCTATAACAGGTGCGATAGGCTAATGGCTGTTAGAATTGTTGTTGTTGTTGTTGTTCAGTCGTTCAGTCGTGTCTGACTCTTCGTGACCCCATGGACCATAGCACGCCAGGCCTTCCTGTCCTGTGCTCTCTCCCGGAGTGTGCTCAAGTCCATATTCATTGCATCGGTGATGCTATCTAGCCATCTCATCCTCTGCCATCCCCTTCTCCTTTTGCCTTCAATCGTTCCCAGTATCAGGGTGTTTTCCAGTGACTTTTCTCTTTGCATTAGGTGGCCAAAATATTTGAGCTTCAGCTTCAGTATCTGTCCTTCCAATGAGCAGTCAGGGTTGATTTCCTTTAGGATGGACTGATTGGACCTCCTTGCAGTCCAGGGAACTTGTAAGAGTCTTCTCCAGCACCACAGTTCGAAAGCATCGATTCTTCGGTGCTCAGCCTTCATTATAGTCCAGCTCTCACAGCCATACGTTCTACTGGGAAAACCATAGCTTTGATTATACGGACCTTTGTTGGCAAGGTGATGTCTCTGCTTCTTACTATGCTGTCTAGGTTGGCCATAGCTTTCCTCCCCAGGAGCAAGCATCTTTTAATTTCATGGCTACAGTCACCGTCTGCGGTGATCTCGGAGCACAAGAAAATCTGTCACTGCTTCCATTTCTTCCCCTTCTATACGCCAGGAAGTGATGGGGCCAGATGCCATGATCTTAGTTTTTTTAATGTTGAGTTTCAAACCAACTTTTGCACTCTCCACTTTCACCCTCAACAAGAGGCTCTTTAGATCCTCTTCGCTTTCTGCCATTAGGGTGGTATCGCCTGCGTGACTGAGGTTGTTGAGAATTCTCCCGGCAATCTTAATTCCGACCTGTGATTCATCCAACCCGGTGTTTCTCATAATGTACTCTGCATATAAATTAAATAAGCAGGGTGACAATATACAGTCTTGTCGTACTCCTTTCCCAATTTGGAATCAATCAGTTGTTCCATGTCCGGTTCTTACTGTTGCTGCTTGACCCTCGTACAGGTTTCTCAGGAGACAGGTAAGGTGGTCTGGTACTCCCATCTCTTTAAGAATTTGCCACAGTTTGTTGTGATCCACACAATCAAAGGCTTTAGCGTAGTCAATGAAGCAGAAAGAGACGTTTTTCTGGAATTCTTTTGCTTTCTCCATGATCCAGCGATTGTTGGCGATTTGATCTCTAGTTCCTCTGCCTCTTCGAAACCCAGCTTGTACTTCCGGTAGTTCTCAGTTCACATACTGCTGAAGCCTAGCTTGTAGGATTTTGAGCATAACCTTGCTGGCATGTGAAATGAGCGCAATTGTATGGTAGTTTGAACACTCTTTGGCATTGCCCTTCTATGGGATTGGAATGTAAACTGACCTTTTCCAGTCTTGTGGCCATTGTTGAGTGTTCCAAATGTGTTGGCATATTGAGTGCAGCACTTTAACTGCATCATCTTTTAGGATCTTAAATAGCTCAGCTGGAATACTGTCATCTCCGCTAGCTTTGTTGTTAGTAATGCTTCCTAAGGCCCACTTGACTTCACTCTCTAGGATGTCCGGTTCAAGTTCAGTGACCGCACTATCATGGCTATCAGGGACATCAAGATCTTTCCTGTATAGTTCTTCTGTGTATTCTTTCCACTTCTTCTTAATCTCATCTGCTTCTGTTAGGTCCCTGCATTCTTTGTCCTTTATCATGCCTGGCTTTGCACAAAACATTCCCTTGATATCTCTGATTTTTTTGAAGAGATCTCTAGTCTTTCCCATTCTATTGTTTTCCTCCATTTCTTTGCATTGTTCATTTAAGAAGGCCTTCTTGTCTCTCCTCGCTATTCCCTGGAAATCTGCATTCAGTTGGGTATATCTTCCCCTTTCTCCCTTGCTTTTCGCTTCCCTTCTTTCCTCAGCTACTTGTAAAGCCTCATCAGACAGCCACTTGGCTTTCTTGCATTTCTTTTTCTTTGGGATGGATTGAGTTGCTGCCTCCTGAACAATGTTATGGACCTCCGTCCATAGTTCCTTAGGCACTCTGTCTATCAGGTCGAATCCCTTAAATCTATTCCTTACCTCCACTGTCTATTCATAAGGGATATGATTTAGGTCATACCTGAATGGTTTAGCGGTTTTCCCTACATTCTTCAATTTAAGCCGAAATTTTGCAACAAGAAGCTCATGATCTGAGCCACAGTCAGCTCCAAGTCTTGTTTTTCCTGACTGTATAGAGCTTCTCCATCTTTGGCTGCAAAGTACATAATCAATCTGATTTTGATATTGACCAACTGGTGATGTCCATGTGTAGAGTCGCCTCTTGTGCTGTTGGAAAAGAGTGTTTGCTATGATCAGCGTGTTCTCTTGGCAAAACTCTATTAGCTTTTGTCCTGCTTCATTTTATACACCAAGGCCATGCTTGCCTGTTATCCCGGTGATTTCTTGACTTCCTACTTTAGCATTCCAAACCCCTATGATGAAGAGGACATCTTTTTTTGGTGTTAGTTCTAGAAGGTGTTGTAGGTCTTCATAGAACCCATCAACCTCAGCTTCTTCAGCCTCAGTGGTTGGGGCATAGATTTGAATTACTGTGATGTTGAATGGTTTGCCTTGGATTCGTACTGAGATCATTCTATCGTTTTTGAGATTGTACCCCAGTACTGCTTTTCCCACCCTTTTGCTGACTATGAGTGTTACTCCATTTCTTCTAAGGGATTCTTGCCCACAGTAGTAGATATAATGGTGACCTGAATTAAATTCGCCCATGCTTGTCCATTTTAGTTCGCTGATTCCCAAGATGTCGATGTTCAATCTTGCCATCTCATGTTTGACCACCTCCAACTTACCTTGATTCATTGATCTTGCATTCCAGGTTCCTAAACAATATTATTCTTTACAGCATTGGACTTTCTTTTCACCACCAGACACATCCACAGATGAGTGTCTTTTCGGCTTTGGTCCAGCCGCTTCACTCTTTCTGGTTCAAAATTCCCTCTGCTCTTCCCCAGTAGTATATTGGACACCTTCCGACCTGAGGGGCTCATCTTCCGGCGTCATATCTTTTAGCCTTGTGATACGTTCCATGGGGTTTTCTTGGCAAGAATACTGGAGTGGGTTGCCATTTCCTTCTCCAGCGGACCACATTTTGTCAGAACTCTCCGCCATGACCTGTCTGTCTTGGGTGGCCCTGCACGGCACAGCTTATGGCTTCACTGAGTTACGCAAGCCCCTTCGCCACAACAAGGCAGTGATCCATGAAGGGGGGCTGTTAGAGTAGAGTATGACAACTTGGCAATATAGTCCAGTGTTGTTGGTGTTTTAGGGAAATGCAGATAGGGCTGTGAAATTGATTGTAGCTGCAGTGCAATTTTTTAGGGCTTAAAACAGGCTGTTGTGATAGATACATACATACTTAGCTTTAAGAGAACCTGCCATTTTTAGTTCTTGCAGGAGGCCCAAGTAGAAACTCTCCCCATCTCTCTCTTAGTGTTGGCCTTGGAGCTGAGACAGTGTGCCATGCAGCTCTACAGTGTATTCTCATGTATTGTAGAAATAAAGAAACCTCTTGTGAAGTTAAAGGTAAAGGTGTCCCCAACCAGTCGTGTCCGACTCTAGGATGCGGTGCTCATCCCCGTTTCTAAGCCGAAGAGCCAGCGCTGTCTGAAGACGCTTCCGTGGTCATGTGGCTGGCATGACTGAACACCGAGGTGCACGGAACGCTGTTACCTTTCCCGCCGAAGCGGTACCTATTTATCTACTTGCAATTTCTTGCTTTCGAACTGCTAGGTTGGCAGGAGCTGGGACTGAAGACGGGAACTCACTCCGTCACGCAGCACTCGGGTCTCGAACTGCTGACCTGTCGACCTTCCAGTCTGCAGTTCAGCGTCTTAACCACTAAGCCACCACGGCCCTCTTGTGAAGTTACCTGACTCTATTATGCATTGCCTGCAGAGCAGAACCTAGCAGGGGGCTGCAAGCTGACCAGGTCACCCCATCTCACCCCAATATTAACTATGCCCTTCAACCCTGTAACGGCCTTTGGCCCAAAGGGAATCATGGAAAGAACAGAGGTTTTCAGCAATGGGTGGGAAGACATTGTCTGGACACCAGGTTGAGAAACAACAGAGGAATAGACATGGTATACACATTTTGCAGAGGTTAGATCTTCCTATCTAGGTAGACCTGCTGACCAGGATGTATTGCTGCTCAGTCACCAGATCTACCAGAAATGGCAGATCTGTTGTCTGATGCTATTAGGGCTTTTTAAAAAATGTGCAACCATACACAAAATGTACAGTTCAAGAAAAAATATGCAATTCCAAAAGAACATTGCTGTAGTTCATAATTAAAGCCATGCAAAACTTGTATTGGTAGCTGATATAAAAAGTGGCTGATAACAATGTGAAAAGTAAAGTGAGTCGTGCAGGCTATTCTAGAACCCTAAAACCTGATCAAGCATGCTCATTTCTTCTTCCACTGCTAAAGATGCTCCCCACAGCCTTCACTGCTACTCTCTAGAGCTGCCTTCCCCAACCTGGTGCCCTTCAGATGTGATAGACTTCAACTTCAATCAGTCCCAGCCAGTATGGCCAATGGTCCGGAATGCTGGAGTGGCAGTCCAAAGCATCTGGAGGGCGCCAGGTTAGGGAAGACTGCTCTAGAGAATGTTCACCAATATTTCCAAGATTAAGGGAATCATTCTAGGCTGAGTCATGTGAAATAAATTGTCAATGTTATAAGGACAGCGATGCCATAAAATATACGATATATTCTTAAGACAGTTGTACTGCGTTTGTGCATTTGGTTTTTCTCTCTCTCTTTTTCCTAGGTGTTTTCCTTCATCCATGCCACATTCCAAATAAAGTTTTGTTGGAATTCATGACACTTCTTGAATATAACACTCTCCTTCATTAGTGCTGTTCAGTTCCCAGGACTTTCTACTATGAAGCATATGTCACAGAACGTGATGCTCAGCCAGAAAGAGCACACAAAAGGAAAGTGCACAGGTGTGTTGCAGCAGTGCGTGCTATGTAAGTGAATTACAACTACAAACTGCTGTGCAGCTTAGCCCCTCCCCCTGGAAAAATTCCAGCGGACGCCCATGACCCTGTCTAATGGCATGGTGGCAGTACGCCTGGAGCATACCAGTTTGCCACAGACTGGTGCACAGTGTGCAAATGTCCAGAGGTGACTTCTAATAGACCAAGTTGGGAACTGAAGTGGAGACAAATCAAGGCTAAGTCCCTCAGAGGCAACCCTGCTGCCTGTAATTTAAAAGAATCTTAGTCACATTTGCCATCTGCAAGCAGGCAAATAGACCAAGAGCCTAATAATCCAGTCTGGCCTATTCACTTCAAAGCAGAGTCACCTCTCTTCTGAGAAGGCATTGTTTGCCCCATTTTTGCAAGGTGCAAAAGAAGGTGTGGAACAAAACAGGCTAAGGTTATATTTAATGCAGCCTGATAAAATGAAGGACAACCCCTTGGTATTAATGGATTTTAGAAAAAAAATCAAATACAGGACATGAGGCCTATCCATTTCTGATTGTGCAGCAGACTGTTGAGATTTAATCAATAACGTGTCTCAGATGAACACAGAGATCTTACACTTAGAAGCAATTACCGACCCAGTCTATCTTCCTCATAAAAAATGTAAGACCAACATTAAGGCTTCATTTGGATCTGAACAAAACACCCAGCTTCTATGCAGTTTCTTAAAGGGCCCTTTGTTTCTGTTTAGCAAAATATAATCTCCACAAGCAATGAGGAGAGGGAGAGAGTAATGCTGTTGAAGCCATGGCCGCCTTTTCCTTTCTAACTGTTCTTTACTCAGAGAGAGAATATAGATTCATAAGTGTTCGCTGAAAAGTAACAATGGCAAAGAGTCTTGTGGCACCCTAAACACTAACACATGCTTTATGATATAAGCTTTCATTGTTAAAGTGCTACAGGACTTTTTGTTGCTTTTGCAGCAGCAGATTAACGTGGCTGTCCTTCTGGAAGTTGAAGCACCACGGTATCCATTGCAGTTCTTAGCCCCCCTATATAACTGAAGCCTGAGCAAAGATGGATAGCCGATTCTGTACACCCATCCAGTATTATATATTTGCTGAGTTTGTATCCTGCTTTCCAGACAGTTATTGTCTCCTCAAGTGGCTCACATCAATAAAAAAAGAGAGAGGCAGCCCTGGCCATCAAGCTTACTTACTAAAAAAAAGACAAGACACACAAGGAAAGGAATTGGAGAAGAGGGAAAAGGGGAGAAGAGGGCGTTCAGTTCTTTAAGCCCAGCACAAAATAGGGAGCGATAAGGGGCCATTCATATCCCAGTTCATGCCAGGCTGATCTACCCTTGCTGATGTTCAGGCTTGAGGAGCAATTGGTGGCTCTGATTCCTTAGGCCAATGGATGGGGCGAGAGTGTTCCCTTTGATTCCCAGGGCAACAGGCCATCGGAGCACCTATTCTTACTGGCAGGGAGGAAGGAAGCAAGCATGCCCCCTGCAGCTGCTCTTTCCCTGGCTAATGGATGGGGCCAGATTGGCTTCCCTCTTGCCTTGATGTTCGTCTTGGGGTGCAGCCTCCCAGCAGGCCCTGCTCCCCTGGATGATGGCAAAAGCCTGAGCGTGCTTGCTTTCTGCTCTCCAGTCCCAGGGCAACTCACTATGAACAATCCTATCTACGAGCCATGGCACTGTTCAAGAATAAGTACTAATTCCATTTGCCATAACAATACCAAATACTTGTTACTACTCAAAGCCATAATAGGACCTGAAGTCAAGCAGTGATTTACTTGGGGAAATCAGAAGACGTTTATTTCGTGGGAGGAGAGCAATGACAAATCTTGATCAAATAGTTAAGAGCGGAGACATCACACTGATAACAAAGGTCCGCATCGTTCAAGCAATGGTATTCCCTGTAGTAACCTATGGCTGCGAGAGCTGGACCATAAGGAAGGCTGAGCGAAGGAAGATAGATGCTTTTGAACTGTGGTGCTGGAGGAAAATTCTGAGAGTGCCTTGGACTGCAAGAAGATCACAACAGTCCATACTCCAGGAAATAAAGCCAGACTGCTCACTTGAGGGAAGGATATTAAAGGCAAAACTGAAGTACTATGGCCACATAATGAGAAGACAGGATACCCTGGAGAAGATGCTGATGCTGGGGAAAGTGGAAGACAAAAGGAAGAGGGACCGACCAAGGGTAAGATGGATGGATGATGTTCTGGAGGTGACAGACTAGACCTTGGGGGAGCTGGGGGTGGCGACGGCCAACAGGAAGCTCTGGCGTGGGCTGGTCCATGAAGTCACGAAGAGTCAGAAACCACTGAACGAATAAACAACAACAAAGGCCCATTGAACTCACTAGAACTTACTTCTGAGTAAATGGGCACAGGATTGTGCTGTCAGTCGATGTATATCACCACTTTGCTTTGGCTAAAACAGGAAACTGCAGAGAGGCCAATCAAACCAGCAAGGAAACCTCTTAATAAGGATGGGCCAGAGTTGGCCAGGTGATTTCCCCTGACCTCTATAAAGGGCTAAGATCTTGCCACTATTCTGAAACCAAGTACAAGACTCTGCTAGGGTGCCTTTTACTTTAAATCTGTGTTTAGTAGCTACTTCTCCCACACACCCAATTCAAGACAAGGTGCAGGGCCCCCAATCCAGATCTTAAAACCGTTCATGCTAGGGTTCCAACCCAGATCAGGCCCCTGCACCTATTCTAGAGTAAAAATGAAAAAAAGACATAGCTGCTAGACACAGATTTAAAGGAACGTCTGTTTTGGCCCTAGGAGTGCAGAACTCAAGGGAAACACACTGTGGCTGGCCTCATCCACTGGGCACGGGGCCAAGAGCTGCTGGGTATCTGAGAGAGAGTTGGTGTGGCAGGCAGGGGTGGGTTGTATCATTACAACCTGTTGTAAGCTGCCTTGAGAATCATTAGATTGAAAGTCATGCATCTTTAAAAGGCAAGGGCTGTAGCTTAGTGGTAAAGCACCTGCTTTGCATGCAGGGAGTCCCAGGTTCAACCCCTGGCATCTCTGGGTAGGACTAGGAAAGACTCCTACCTGAAACCCTGGAAGGCTGCTGCCACTCAGTGTTGTCAATACTGGGCTAGATGGTTCAATGGCCTGACTCTGTATAAGGCAGCTTCCTATGCTCCTATGTAAAATAAATAAGTATAGGAGCCTACTGCATTGCAGTAGTGGCTGAAGAGGGGAGGGGAGATTATAACTGAGCTTGGAAGGAATCCTTCTGTACCTACTGTCTTAAACCTGGGGCCTGATCTACTCAGGACTAGGGATGTCGGAGAATTCCGCCACGGACTCAAATGAGGCCACATTCTTTGGAATCCAGCCTCCGGAATCCGCGGCAGAGCGGCTCCACTTCCCTTACAGAGCATTCCTCATGGAATGGCACTCCGGCTCAGCGGCGCTGGCGAGACAGCAATGGCGGCTGCCATTATCGTATTCCTTGGAGGAATACAGCCACAAATGGCGCAGTGGACGCCACCTGCAGCTGTAAAGCGCTGGTTTTCACCTAAATAGAGCCATAAAGCCCTGAGTTTACCCTAATTGCAACTGGTACGGCTCTGTTTAGGTAAAAACCAGCGCTTTATAGCTGCAAGTGACATCCATTATGCCATTTGCGGCTGTATTTCTCCAAGGAATACAGTAACGGTGGCTGCCATTACTGCACTGCCAGAGCCGGGGAGCCGGAGTGTGGCTCTGCGAAATCCTCTGGATGCGAAGCTGCTCCGGAGGATTCTGGGGGGGAGGAATGGATTGCCTCCCCCCCCCACACAGACACCGTCACGGAGCAGACAGTGAGTAATCTGCCCATCCCTACTCAGGACCCTACTAAACAGATTCAAGGGGACCACTATGACTCAGGTCCACTTGTGTGAAAGAATGATATACAGATTATCAATGGAAAGTGGATGCAGACAATAAAAGCAAAGACAAGCTTACACACGCCCCTGAGCTCAAAGTTGTAGCTGCCCTGGTTCCCTTGAGGCAGAAGGCGTTGCCCCCGGGGCTGTTTTTACTGAGCAGCTGGCATGCATTCCCCCTCTCAGTTGAGAACAAAGAGCAAGCCAGTGTATCTGGATTTCATAGGTGTTTCTCCTAAGTTCCAGAAACTGTCAGAAGACACACGCACATCCCTCTCTTCACCAAGGAGGCAAAGCGGGGCCTTAACTTCTTGGCAGGAAAGAGGGCTCCTCACAGCAAAGAAGAACAGTCTTATCAGAAGGAAAGTATGAAATGTACGGGACAACGGCTGAGTGTTCTCTGTTTGGTGTTAGTACTAGCAAGAAGCACTCACCTTTGTTATATATGTGTAGAGCCATGTAAACCAACCCTGCTTCATAATAGTAGCAAACTACTCTACTAAATAAGTATGTGCATGCTACTAGACACTGTATATGGCTCTGTGAAAAGTTCACACTTAACTCCTTGCCACTGTCTTCCACAAAAATCCACTACAGCTACTACCCTACTATTCAGGATCACAGGGGGCAGCTTGTAGTCTTGGACAGCATGGGACAAAATAGCTAAAGGGGGAAGGCTGGAACTTTCAGCCTGAAGAGCATGCACCCAGGAAGACTTTAAAATCCTTATTTTTAAACTATGCCAAAAAACAGACATCTGATAACTGTTGAATGGTAAGGGGAAAGAACTTAGATTAAAAACTGAGCAGAACCAAGCTATAAGGAAAGGTAGATAAAGTACAAATGTGTAAAAAAAACCCATGGCAACACTGACAGTGACTTTTGCTGGAGGAGTGAGAACAATAAGAGTAAATTATATATTTAAAAAGTTTTGAAACATTTGGATCAGTAAGAAAAGGGGAAAATGACTGGACAATCATTTAATAAAGTGTAATAAGGATAACTTTCAGTATTAAAACAGGACTCCTTTGATCAAATTAAAAGGTTTAGCTTCCATATATTTTAGTTATCTATTGCTTAAAGCTTTTGATGTTCTTTTTGGCAAGGGGGACCCTCAGTTTTGGAGAAGGCTCATTTATGGCAAAACAAAGCAAAGATTCCTTTTGGGGCATTTAAAAGTTTCTTGTAAGTGCAATAAAAGGAAGTTAAAACAATACGGATGAAAGAGAAGTTACGCACTTCTATTCTTCTTTTCATTTTTGATCTGCCCCAAAGGATTAGGATTATGTCTGGTTTTTTGTTTTGTTTTTTTAAACACCCACAGAACAATTACAATGCAACCTTATTTTGTCCAAATGAAATTAAAGTCTTGATATTTTGTCAGGTCTTAGGCATTCTTATTAAACTTGGGCACCGTATCTGGTGGTAGGGTGCTACCAGAAACTGCTGGGAGCTTGTGTGGGGTTATAGCTCCAGTGTGACTGTGGATGCCATGAACTGGCACTTGAAGTTAGCGAGCTTTTCTACATGAGGCTCATTATTCCCTACTCACAGTTGTTTCTGGGTTCTTTAGATGATGTCATGACTCTCCAGTTTTGCTTCTGTTTTGAAACAGCACTTTCCGTGAGTTTTTTAGAGCAGGGAAAATGCGGTATTATTTGTGAAAGTGAAAGAAAACACTTTTCCCACTTGTGTAATTGTGCTATTCTGCTATACCACAGTGCCATCTAGAGGTTATGTAGTGGGAAAGCAGGAAAGGAAACACTCTTCATGTAAGTGCTCGGATTTCAATTCTGTGATGAAAACAAAAGTAGATATAGCAGATTAAAGGCCTTGTGTACAAAAGCTCCAAACAGGCTGACAAGTAAGCAGAACTGCTTTCTGTGTGTGAACTGCTGCTGCCACAGAGACAGCACAGTGTAGCTCTACTCCCTTCAGCCTTGCTGGAATTTGACAAAGGGACTGAGCAAGAGAGAGCCACCTGGAATGGGCCCTTTAAAAGCAGCTGGAGCCAAGAGAATGAGGTGGGCCCCAATGAGGGCTCCAGGGAGGCCAAGAAGTATAGGCACAGCAACAGCAGCCAGACCTGAAGAGATGTCAGCTGAGCTTCCCCCATCTCCGGGAACCTACAGCCAGTGTACACTCCTACCACTTTCTCCTGCAGCAGGAGCAGCTGGGAGCTTTGAAAGCACAGCCAGGCTTGGCAGGTACCTGTTCCTCTGCCCTTGAAGAGATGGTGATTATTTTCTGGCTCAACGATGAGGGAGGGAAACTCAAAAAGCTCCTTCAGCAGACTAGTCCACCATCCATCGCCTCAAGACTCCACTTTCAAACTAGATGAGATGGAGATGTTGATTGCAGGCACTCCAGTTGACATGTCCACAGCCCTTTCCAGCTTATCTGGGACTTGATTCCCATCATATATATCCTCCTTCGCATTCTAGAGTGGAGTGTGATCACACACTTTACACCTGTTCTCAAAGAACTGCATTGGTTACCAATGGGGTGGGCACCAAAGGCCAGATTTGGTTTGGCCCCCATTTTGAAAAGTGCCCCAATTCTGCTCTGATTGCTTTGGAGGCTATCTGCTTCAACTCCGAACCAAATCAGAATCTTGCTTCTGAAAATCTGAAGCTAGAATGTCTCCTCATTAATTATAATGGGGACATCCACAAATGGCTATTGGGTAGAACTGGGTGAATTTTACAGCCATAGTATCCCCTTCTGAGTGGATGAAGACTGCCAAATTGCAGACAGATTAGTGTGCAGAGTTTTGTGCAAATCTTTAAATAGAGGTTTTCAAAATAGGATCTACTTATCCTCCTGTGCTTTTTGTGGGTAATCTGTATGAATACGACATACATCATAGATGTGCCCCTAGGTAAGTAACCTGCAAAATTTCAGGAGGATAGATGTAGGGAGGTTTTGTGCAAGGGGAGCCTTTAAAGGTTTTGTGAAAAAGGGATTTGCTTCCTCTTTCCCTTCCCCACTGTGGTTTCTGGGGAAACGTATATGAAGGTGGTATGCATCATAGGAGTGTCTCTAGGGAGGAAACCTGAAAATTTTCAGAAGGACAGGTACAGGCATTACAAGGAATGAAAAATAGCTTTAGGGTGCAATCCTATGCATGTTTAGACAGAAAAATGTCCTACAACTCCTAGCATGCCCCAGCTAGCCATCTTGGCTGGGGAATGCTGGGAGCTGTAGGAGATTTTTCTGTCTAAACATGCATAGGATTGTGTCCTTAGGGTTTGTTTTCTTTTCATTTGACAGCTCTACGTCAGAGAAACTTGACAATCACAAAACTACACCCCTTCCTTGCCCACAGTCTGGTGTTTTCCTTATATGGAGAGCTTGGCGAGTGTGTGTGTGTGTGTGTGTAATGTATCACTTTTTGCAAACACATCTGTCTGTGGCTCTGTATTATTATTTATTTTATTACTGAGATTTATATATCGCTTTCCACAGAGTTATCCAAGCAGTGAACATATGATGTCATTAACATCAAAAACAACAATAAAACTGCACAAAACTCAACAAATGCATTTCAGCAGTAAAACTGTATACTCTGCTGTGTGCTACAGATCACAACTGGCTGGGTCACCCTTCAGGAAGCAAAGGGAAGCTTGGACAGAGTAAAGTCTTGGTCAGCAAGGTTTGGACTCAATTGGAATCTGGGTAGAGCTAGGCAGAACTAATCAGGACCTTAGACAGAGCACTGGCTGATGGCTTCTCACCTATAGCAAGGGAAACTGTTGCTTGAGCATGGTGCAAAAGGCCTTCTAAAAGATTTGAAATGCTGGCCAACCTGGTAGTGCTGTAGGCTCCACCCTCTGTTGGAAAGCTACCTTGGATTTGAAGAGCCATTGCTTTATTCAACTGTTGACTATATGCTACTTCCAGTATCAGAGGCAGGATACGTACATATGCCAGTTGCTGGGGAATGCCAAGTGCAAGGGTGCCATTACACTCATGTCCTACTTGTGAGTTTCCCACAGCCAGCTGGTTGGCCACTGTGTGAATAGAATGCCAGACAAGATGGACCCTTGCTATGACTCTTTTTATGTTCTTATGCTTCTTATGATGAGGGCATGATGTGGGATGTAATGGTTTAGAATCCTCTGAATCTGATGAGTCAGGTACAGCCATATCAAGGGCATCTAACATGACATTGGTTGCATTCTGAAAATGTGGCAGCCCCAGCCAGCATACAGGATTGTGACCCAGATGCTGACTAAGGCAAAATACTAACCTTAGGTGCCACTTAAATGTTATGTAACTGCCACTGCCATGGGAGGTGCTCTTCCATAAATTTATCATACAAGATCTAACAGCCTGCAGGCACTTGGGCAGGACTAACTGAATGTCCCCTTCCCAAGAAATCAACAATCACCCACAGATATGTCACAATACATGTGTTAGTCTTTAAGGTGCCACAAGACTGTTGATTTTGCACTAATATGGCTGCCCCTCTGGAAATCTTTACCAGGCCTTGAATAGAACAGTTTGCGCTGCTGGTGTGTCAGATAGAGAGTCCATGTTGCAAACCATTATTTATTATAGTATGTATTTTAATCCACCCCATAACTAACGTTCTCTGGGTGAATTACGAATGGTTTAAAGACTAAAATGCCATAGAAACAATTACAAATATAAAATAAAATACAAATGTTTAAAAGAATACAATACAAAACAAAACAGCCGGCACAGGAATTGATAGAACAGCCATAAAAATCTAGAACTATTTATCTATTTACTTATGATCCACCTTTCCACCAAAAATGGCACTCAAGGCCACACATTACCACACATCCCACCACAGCTCTGCAGAATGCAGCAGGTGACTGAACCACTCCAGAGTAAGAGAGCTCAGTTTGGGTAATGTGGTTGGCAGTATGACCTCAGCATTATCTGAGGCTGGATTTGGCTCAAGGGCTGCTAATCGCCAATCCTTGTTTTAACTGGAACAAGATGAAAACTGTAAGCAAAATGTTTTTTAATTAAGCCCATGGTTTAACAGAAGTTCTACTGAACAGAACCCTCTCTGTATCTGACATGTTTATCTCAGATTGACTATCCCATGAAACTTAAATATCTTTTGTCCTGGAAAGGTATTTTCTTAGAAGGTTTTACTTCTCCAGGACCAGACATCAACGGGAGTAGTTTGGCCAGCTAGTCACCTTCTCCTTGAAAGTTGCAACCTCTTTGTCTTTGCCACCTTATTGTGCAAGTGCACTGAATTACTTCTTCTGTGCTCTGTAATTTAACATGGCAAAATAGCATCTGCATGAGAAAAACCCTGCAATTTGGCTGTCAGTAAAGCAGGGCCAATTACAGCCATGTATGTGCGAAATAAAATACGCTCTTATGCATCTGACCTCATTTGAGTAGCTGTGATAAGTCTTTGGGGATAATTCTGTATAAAATGTGGCTGCGAGAGCTTTTGTTTTGGTTTTTCTCTCTCCAGAAATCAAGAGAAGCTTTGCTCTGTAAGTTAACATGACCTTCACCGGATGTGCAGAAAGGAACTTTCAAGTCAAAAGTTGTTTATGGAGAAAACATCTGTAATCCTTTGCACACTTACTTGGGTGTGAGGCCTTGTCAAGAAATCCATTTTTATTTCTGTGTTCTAGTAGCTCGTAAGATTCCATTTTGTAGGGCTGAGCCTGCACGTATTCGTTAAGCCATCGCTGTGCATTTTCTCATGCTGTCTCTGGCATCAAGGCCAAAGCAGAACCAGGGATAATTGGACTGAGTGATCTCAGCTGCCTTCCTGTGGGTTCTCTCTCTCTCTCTCTCTCTCTCACACACACACACACACACACACACCCAGGCCCAGGCCCAGGCAGATTGGCTAGCTAGCCTGTGATTGGCTAATAGGGATAACCTTAGATTTTGCCAGAGGCTTGAGTATATGGCCGGGGGGTCGGACAGGGGGTGATCCGCCTATCTCTGTCTTGAGTTTCAGTTGTCTCCATTTGGCCCTGTCCTGCTGAAGAGCCATGCCCTGGTATGTATAGGCAGGTTTTAACCAGTTCTGTTATTTTGCCTTGTAAGTACTGTTTCCAAATATTGCTCTGTTTGTTGTATGTGATCCCTTTTCCCTTTCTGTAAATAAAGTTACCATCTATCATAATTGAATGTGTGTGCTTCCTTCCAGTTAAGCCTTGGTACTAAATTCTGAGTTTTCCTTTTGGTTATTGGGATTGTGTAAGGGTTCAGGCCTAGGCTTTGTAATAGAGGGTCCCGGCTTGGGCCCTTGTTTCCTAAGCCTTACAGGTGTCCTGTAAGGTCTGCGAGTCCCCTGGCTTAAGCCGAGTTGGACACAAGGGGTGGTAGTAGCCTACCTTGCTAGGTTGGTATTCAGTCGGAGAAAGCTTTTGTCTCTGCCTAAACTGCTGGGAGTTAGGGCAGCCCCTTCCTTCCTTCACAGGCCTGCTGAACACAGTGGGACCTGTTTCTGAATAAACATGCATAGAACAGGGATGCTTATTAAGAAAAAGTCAGCATCTTCCTATTTCTTTTCTGACACCTTCTCCTAAGAGAGGCTGTCAGCTTGTGTGGATTCCTAAGGGCCTCTTCACACATTATAGGTTGGATCCAGGATCTGCCTTCCATGAGAGAAAAGGCTCCATTCCTGGAAAGTCTCTCTGCCCAACTTTCGGGGAGCCGACCTCTGCCACACCATGGCGTACCACATTCAGCAGGGTTTTCTAACTATCTATGTAGCATTTTCAGGGGGCTGGAGGAGCTGCTGTGAGAAGGAGGAGGTGGGGGAAGTCCACGACCACCACAGTTGTCCCAGCTTAAACCTGGATCTAACCTGATGTCTTTTAGGTGTTCACGTAAAACGAAATAGCAAAAGCTACCAAAGAATTGGGTTGGATTCAAACTTAGTCAAATTTAGAGTAGCCCTGTTAAAATTAATGAGACCTAAGTTAGCTATGACTACATTGCCCCATTGATTTCAATGGGTTTACTCTAAGCGTGACTCAGTCTGGATCCAATCCTCTATTTCATTCTACAAAACTGCTCTGCAATTTGTCTGCCATTCATCTTCCAGAAAAACTCCAGAATAAAATATTTAGCCCCGAACTAGGGTTTCCAGCAATAATCTGTTAAAGGCTCATTCATATAACTGTTTCTTGTTTTTCTTTAATTGAGTCTAGATCACATGACCAGTGACATTTTCACATGACCATGGAAATAAATGAATAGTGCTCGGGTGTGGGAAGGGTACTGATGATGGTACCTGTCATATCAAGAGTAATACATAGGTCTACATAGATCAGCTTTCCCCAGCCTGGTGCCCTCCAGATTTGTTGGCCTACAACTGCCAGCATTCCCCAGCTAGCCATGCTGAACACATCTGGCCAGGCCAACACATTTGGAGGGCACCAGACTGTGGCAGGCTGATAGACATAAAAAAAAAAATACATCCTGCTCCCACTGGTGCCATAACTGTTCAGTTCATATACTATAGGTAGTAACAAAGTCCTCTTTGGTATGGAAACGGTTTCGGTTCTTCAGTTGGTCTAAACACAGCAGCATGATTGGTCCATGCAAGTCATGTGGTTCATATCACACCAGAGTGAAAATATTTTCATTGGTTGCCTTTAAAGCTCTAAGTCAGGGGTGGGCAACTCGTGGCCTTCCAGATGTTTGACCGGGACACCCATCATTCCCCACCATTGACTCTGCTGGCTGGGG
The DNA here is from genome assembly GCF_057233095.1 of Heloderma suspectum. NCBI lineage: Eukaryota > Metazoa > Chordata > Lepidosauria > Squamata > Helodermatidae > Heloderma > Heloderma suspectum. The sequence continues at coordinate 134,053,613 of NC_139459.1, forward strand.
CTGATGGGAGTTGCAGTCCAAGAACATCTGGAGGCCCAAACATTGCCCACCCCTGAACTAAGTGGGTCAATTTAGGCTCCCTTTCTGGGCATTAAAGTAGGGGTGGGCAACTTGTGGCCCTCCAGCTGTTTGACTTACAACTCCCATCAGCCCTTTGCTAGCATAGCCAGTTGAGGGATCATGGGACTTGTAGGCCAAAACATTTGGAGGGCCACAAGTTGCCCACCCCTGCATTAAAGGATGCTTCTAGACAAGGCTTTTATCGTGCAACCACCATTCCCCATTCATAGAATTTTACAGGGGTCCCGGCAACGATGTCTTCATCTTGTTACCCTCTTATGTTTACCTGCCACTTCTTCCATCTTTGTTGTTGTTGTTGTTGTTCCACAAAAAATATGTGAAGCGGGGGACAAGTGGAATAGCTACACAATGTATTTTGATTGGTAGCACTAGGAGCCCTGTATCTGGAAGCACCTGAAGGCTTCAGATTGGGCCTGGCTGGTAAACCTTCCTTGACTGAGATGAGATTGGCATCAATGAGGGGCAGGGCCATTTCTGGGATGTTTTCCCCTATGTAAACCATAGGGTTAGCTTCCCACTGACCTTTAGGAAGTGATAGGGTGGCCAGGTGTCCTCTTTTGCAGAGGGCAGTCGTCTGTTTGCGGGTGTCCTGTATTGGAAGGGCTGTCCTGTCCAATTCCAGTTAAAAGATAATGAACCATAAATAGGGTTGTCCATCCACAGCGCACACTTGAACAGCAGATTGAACAGGCAGGCCCACAGGTCACCTGGTCACAATCTTCTGTGCTATGGTGAAATGTACTGTATTTCTATTTACATTACAATAATTATTTCTAAATTTGCATCTATACATATAAAGTAGCATATGCAATTTTTATGCAAATTGCTTCCCCCCTTTTGGTGGCTGTAACATATACCTGTGATAGTAATGTATGTGTTTGCGTTCTTAAATGTGACCCAGGTAAGATAGGGTTAATAGCGCGTTAGCGAGTGAGTGATAGGTGGGAGGGGCTTGGGTGGGAGGATTCTGAGGTTTTCCAAGGAGAGAGCTGGCAGCTAGACTGGGCCTTAGGGATGGGGGAATGCTACATCTAGTTAGTGGGGGTGTGAACCAGGATTTAGAAGGGGTAGAGTAGGGAGGCAGGGAGGTAGGACCAAGCATAGATCAATTAATAATAATATATAACTCATAGGGTGCAATCGTATGGCCACTGGTCAGAGGCTAGACAGCCATAGGATAGGTCAGTTCCTGGAGAACTGACCCCCACCCCCTCCCGTGCTGCCGTGTAGGCAGTGCTGATTGGCCCTGCGCTCCGTGCTCGTAAGAGCACTGCGAAGCAGTGAAAATGGGGTGTTCCTGGGGGCAGGGCGGGGAGGTCAGAAATGCCTGGCACAACATATCCTACGTGTCGTCCGGCCACCGCTTCCAGTGCTCCAAGATCCCACGACTAGACAGCCGAAATCGGCTGTCTAGCCGTGAAAGCAGGGCAGGGGGAGCGAGGAAGAGATGCGCTCCTCACCACTCCTCCCGTTGTGCACTGGATAGGCAGTTGCCTCCAGGGTCGGAAGTGACCATTGATCCACATAGGCTTGCTCCCTTATTGTATTAAATATTTTTTTGTTTTATTTTTAACTACAAAATCCCATGTGTTGGTTTGTCTTACTGCATAACCATTAGAAAACACATTTCCTTGTTACTTCTCCTGTACTGGGTAGAGGGAACTAACTGGGCATATTGTGTGTCTCTTTAACCCAGAGAGTAAAGGGGCTGAAGCTGTGATTTCAGTGAGGACAACTGACCAAAGCAGAGACAGACATCCTGAGGGGGTTTTCTTCTCAGTTTCGTCAGGGGGAAGCTGGAAAAGGCTGAATCCAAGGGAGGACGTCACAGTGATTCCCTTTTTTGATGATGTGTAAGTGGTCACTGTAGGAAGGGAGTTAAGTATTTTATTTTAGCAGGCCTTGGGGAAGGGGACAAAAGCGAATCTATTTTTCTCTGTGCTAGTTTAAGTAAATGGTGAATTTAACACTCCCCCCCCCCTTTTTCAGCTTGAGACAAAACCAAAAAGGTGACTGAGCCCTTGGTTGGCTATCATATGTGGCTGGTGGCCTGGATTCAGTCTGGTGGGTCACAAAGTCATGTAGGCCTGTTTGAGAGATCCCGTTCTTGTAAGCCAACTTGTGGGCCCATTGGAGCACAGATTGGGTTATAAATAAATAGGATAAATATACTTGGTATTTCATTGTCACCGGTGATATATGGTCCATTTTTATCAACTCCATTTCTAGTAACCCCTTGCTGATATAATGAGCTCAGCTAGGAATCAGTAAGGTTGCAACTGCTATAAAACCAGTCTTGTGTATAAAGATTGAGAGCAGAGGTGCATTTGCACTTTAAATTGGGAGATATGGGGGATAACATAGACCCTTTGCCTGAGAAAATATGTACACATGAGATGCTGCTACTCTGAACGGGGGAAATCACTTACCCACTGTGCAATCCTATCTTGCTTACTTATTACTCCTAAGGCCTGCTGAGTTCCATGGGGCTTACTCCCAGCCAAGCATGTATAGGATTGCAGCCTAAATGCACAGCTGCTACTGGAAATGGTAGCTGCATGTCCAGGCTATGGAACTCCCTGCAGAGGGAGGCTAGGTTTGATCCCTCTGTGCTGTCCTTCTGCTGGTAGGCAAAGACCTTTCTATTCAAGCAGGCCTTTGGTGTTGGGTTAGAGGCTACTTTTATTCTGCTGCTGTCATTGTGTTTTTAACTGTGTTTTATTATTTGTTTTATTATTCTTTTAAGTTTTATTTAAAAACTATTTTAGTTCCTATGATTGTTAGCTGTCTTGAGTGCCATTTGCTTGGTAGAAAGGTGGGGTACAAATAAAACAAACAAACAAACAAACAAATAAATAAAATATTGCAGCCGTCCCCAACCTGGTGCCCTCCAAATGTGTTGGACTACAGCTCCCTGCATCTGCCAGCCAGCCACTGGGAGTTGTAGTCCAACATATCTGGAGGGCATCAGGTTGGGGAAGGATGATCGAGTGCAACTTATCAGTGTCTCCCAATGTCATGCATTTCCCCGCCCCACATCTTTGGGGTGAAGAAATGTGGGGTGAAGAAAAGGGGAAACTTCTGACAGATGTTGGGCTAGACATTACACCCACACATTCTGACTAACATCTACTTTAGCCCTTTGTAATTTCTGGGAAGTGTGCTTTATTGTTTTATCTGTGGCATAATTTCAGAAAATATGCATGAACTAGATAGGTCAAAATGGGATTATTTGAGATACTTTCCTGCAAAAACAACAGCACTTTGTGTCTTTGAACTTTCAAACTTGAAATTACACAACAGGCAGTAAGTGAAGAAAAACACACACCAAACAACCCTCAATCACCTCGGAAGCTCCTTTTAACTCACACTGCATTTATCATTTTCCTCAGCCGTCTGTTTAACTTTCACACACACACACAAAAGAACACAGACATTCGCAAGGCTCTTGGCCTCCAAAATTAAACAGCAAACATTAAATGTGTGGCTCCTTGGATGCTCACGCCAATTATGAATTCCTTGAGCACAAGATAGCAAGCATTATAAATGCATTTTCCCAACACCTGTGGGGATTGCCTCTGATGAGGGCCGACTGCTACATATTTCAGAGTTGGCATCGCTTGTAGATATAGTCATTCACCTTTAACATTAGAGCGCTCTTGTTATTCTCCAGTGACCTATTCAGTTTTAAATCAATGGCCATATTGTAGTCAAGAGACATCCACTGATTCGTGGAAGAACAGAGTTTAGTGTACAGTAACCGTTACCTAGTGCTCTGCTGTAAGAGCAATCAGCTTATTAAATTAAAACACCTTCTCCTTTAAACTTAAAAATAAGACCTTCTTGTTATGCAATAAGCACTGATGTTGATGCCTGTGCTCCTTTGGAGAACTGCCTTGTTTTCTATGTGCTTTCTGTAGCCACAGAGGAAAGTGCAGTGCAAATTTAATTAAGTGGCTTAGGGCGGCCAAGAGAATTGGGATGTGCAAAAAGTCACTCGTTATTTTCACAGATATTTCCACCTTGGCAACAAACAAACAAATGACGGCATTGCATATTTGGATGCACATTCTCAATAGCAGAAGGGTAATATTCACATGGGAAGGATTCTCATAGCCTTCCTCATTCAAAGTCCCAACTCCTTTGCTATTTCACATGGTACAAGGATGTTACTTATTGCTCTCCATCAATCGTCGAGAGGCTGGCTAATGCATGGGTGTAGTGCTGCAGTAGATATACCTTGGTCTGAACCAGCAAGGAAATTCTCACAAGCTATCCTAAGAACGTTACCAGACTCCCCCAACCTGGTGCTCTCCAGGTGTGTTGGACTAAAAATCCCATCACCCCCAGCCAGCATGGCTAATGGTCAGGAATTCTGGGAGTTGTAGTCCAAAATTACTGGAGGGGACCAGGTTGGGGAAGGCTGTACTATGCATTGCAGCTCGCTACCTGGGTTCCCCAAGCTCCTGCAGCTGGTGTTCCCGTGCTGGTTTCAGTGATTGCTATTCCAGCATCTGGGGTTAACTCCCTTCTCACTGCAAGAAATGCTGCACTGATGACATCTGACTTCAGCTAGCACCTTGCAAAAGAGTCAGTTTCCCAGATGTGTTCACAAGACAGGAAGAGTCGCCAGCCTGTAGTTAATGTATCACTGCTTTTATCTTTCCCTGGTTTACTTTTGTGGGGGCAGGGGAAGTACAGCACAGGTATTTTCTACAGTTGCAATAAAAAAGACTATTCAAAAACAGAAAGTGCTTTTTAGAAAAAACTTTGCTCAGGACTGTATATATTTCAACATTGATTTTGGGGGGGTAGGTTAGGACATGGGACATGGAGAGGTTTTTTAATTTTTCTTTCTCACATATATATTTACCAGTGATGATAGAGATGAATCATGTCTCCCATTGGCAATTCTTTATCTTCAGTCATAGAAGTGTTTAATACCAGCAATGGTTACGACCTGCAGAACAATGAGAAGAGACAGGAATCATTAGGTATGCAAGATTACAGGGAAAGGTTGCCTGCAGTGACCTTGCCATGGTTTAGAGAAAACAACAACAACAACAACCTGATTTCACTCTCACGGTAAAACTCACCCTGCTAAAAGGCTTGCTTTGCAGGAAGCTGCCATCTATGCCTCAAACTGCAATCCATCAAAAAGACACACAGTCAGCACAACTGGAAAACTAGACTCAGAGTACGAACAAGGCCCGAACAACTTGGAACCCACCAAACCAATCACAGCCTTTTATTTTGTTCAAGCAAAGGATCAGCCAGTGGGTAGCACCAATGTTGTCCAGTTCAAATGCACATGTACCCTGTTAGAAATGGATTGCTGAGAAGCACGTGGGTTATTATAGCAATTCTGTGTGACCTACCAAGCCAAATACAGCTCATCAGCAGCTTAGCAAACCTGTTTTTGTGGCCTGCCTGGGAGTTCAATAATGATGATGATGGATAATATAATAAAAATAACAGGCATTGTCAAGTCACTGGAAGACCACAATACATGGCTGGTTGGCTGCATTCAGCTTGGTGGGTCACAGCTTGCACAGACCCAATGCTAGTTCCAGATTTGGGGTGGGGGGCTAGGGCAAGGTGCCCTCAGTGGGACCTCCCCTTTGTTGCTGGCATGGTTCAAGGTCACACAGGTTTCCATATCTGAGTACAAAGGGACCCATGAGAAGCAGCCCTGTGAGGCCTCTTGTTCTTTGGCAGGGATAAAGAGATTGGGAGCTTTCGAAATTACAAGAGAATTTAGCACCACTTCCCACTCACTTGCCCTCTCCCTCTGGGCCCTGTTTGCACAACTGCCCAGAGGGAGAGCACAAGGGAAATGGATGCTGCTGCTCTGTTTCCTCACTTCTGCCATTCCTTGCATGATCGGAGATGGCAGGTGAGCAGGCAGCAGCAGCAAGGAGCAGCTACAGGAACAGGAGGCTCCAGAGAGTGGCAGTGCCCCCCCCCCGCATGGGGGTGGGCCTAGGCAATAGTCCAACAGTGCTTACCCTGGCACCAACCCTGCACAGGTCCAATGTGTTCCGCCTCTCCCTAACTGGGAGAAGTCTTAATATCATAACAATGTCAGTTTATGCCCATTCCCATTTGCCACTTTTCTCATCACTGCGCCCGCTGCTCCTTTTGCACTTCACTTCGCCTGGCACTGACAGGTGGAAAAGCCCATTGCTGGAAAGCCACATATGGGGAACTGAAGTCACAGCTACGTACTGTGACTTTCTTCTCAAGCATACAAGCCAGACATCAGAGTAGCGGCCCCAGTCTAGGAAAGGACACAGTACTGAGTGTTCCAACCTGGCCGAGGCCTGTGGATAGGAATGACTGAGGCACCAGGGAGCAATCGACAAGTGTGATCTGGTGCAAAGGGAGAGCAGTTTGAGGTCTTTTGGAACATGTGATGTTGTGGCCAATCCGCAGCCAAGCAGTTGCATCCCTCTTGAAAAGTCACATTTTCTGAAAGCCCTTTTACGCCATATTTTTAAATTAAAGCGGCTTCCAGGTGGTTCCCCTGCAGTATGCCCCATCCCTCTGCATTAAATCCTGGGCTTGTCTCTATGACGTGGCTGTGATCTGGTAGTGAGGTGGTCAAGGGGTGGGGCTGCCCCTTCCCCCCTCCCCATTCACTCTTTTCTCCTGTTGGCACTACTGTTGCCAGTCAGAGTATCTGGCCTGCCTTTCTCATTCATAAAAGCTTCTGGGCTCACTAGGAGCCAGAAACACTTTGTTTGTTTAGGAAAAGAGGAAAAAGAGAGGGAGAGAGAGAGCGTGGGGGGACAGTTGTGCTGCCTTTAATAGACATAGGAAGTGGCATTTTGTTTTTGTTTTTTCAAAACTGGCGGTCAAGTGATAAGCAACTCCCTGCCTATATCCACTTCCTCAGAATGAACTTGGGTAACCTGTCAGGGGTGCCTGAGGAGAACCATCTGCTCCAGACTTGGCTCCCCTCAGCCGCTGCTGCCCTGCTTCTTCCATTCTTCCTGTTCCCATCACACCAATGCCCACAGCTCTTCTTCCCTCCACCCCCTCAAAGCAACAACAAATACACACTCGCTCCATCTCCTCAAAAAACAACACACCTTTCCCTTGAGAATCTGTAGCATCTTTTTCCCACTGAGAAAATTGGAGCTGTGCTGCTGTTTTCTCCCTTCTTAAAGGTGCAGTTTCACTATTCCTCCTCTGCGTCCCACCAGTGCAAGACATTCTCTATGGTGGGATGTGGGAGAGGGCCTTCTCTGCTGTGGCACCTCGGTTGTGGAATGCCTTCCCCTTGGAGGCCTGATTCCCCTTGCAGGCCCAAATGCACAGTTACAAGATGGGCAATGCTTGGCTCAACGATACTACAGGCGAGAAGGATCTTGGAATTGTTGTCAATCACAAGCTGAATATGAGCCAACAATGTGATGTGGCTGCAAAAAAGGCAAATGCTCTTTTGGGCTGCATTAATAGAAGTATAGCTTCCAAATCACATGAAGTACTAGTTCCCCTCTACTCAGCACTGGTTAGACCTCATCTGGAGTACTGTGTCCAGTTCTGGGTGTCACACTTTAAGAAGGATGCAGACAAACTGGAGAGGGTTCAGAGGAGGGCAACGAAGATGATCAGGGGAAACCAAGCCCTATGAGGAGAGACTGAAAGAACTGGGCATGTTTACCTTGAGAAGAGAAGACTGAGGGGAGATATAATAGTGCTCTCCAAGTACTTGAAAGGTTGTCAAAGAGAGGAAGGCCAGGATCTCTTCTCGATCATCCCACAGTGCAGGACATGGAATAATGGGCTCAAGTTACAGGAAGCCAGATTCCATCTGAACATCAGGAAAAACTTCCTGACTGTAAGAGCAATATGACAATGGAACCAATTACCTAGGGAAGTAGTGGGCTCACCCACGCTGGAGGCATTCAAGATGAAGCTGGACAGCCATCTGTCCGGGATGCTTTGACTTAGAGTCCTACATTGATCAGGGGGCAGAAGTTGGCTTCATTTTGGCGCCAAGCTGAAACATGGCTTTTCATCAAAGCCTTTGAGGGCTAACTGAATTCCCTAAAGTTGCACATTGTTTTAACTTTTTTATTGTTTTAGATTTTTTAAAATTGGTATTAGCTTGTTTTCCAGGCAAAAATGGGTATGACCACACTAAAGAATGTTCAAACTATCCAACAGTGGCATTTATTTCACATGCCAGTAGGGTAATACTCAAGATCTTGCAAGGTAGACTCCAGCAATTCATGGAACAAGAATTGCCAGACGTACAAGCTGGGTTTAGAAAAGGCAGAGGAACTAGAGACCAAATTGCCAGTATCCGCTGGATAATGGAGAAAGCCAGGGAGTTTCAGAAAAACATCTATTTCTGTTTTATTGACTATTCTAAAGCCTTTGACTGTGTGGATCATAACAAATTGTGGCAAGTTCTTGGTGGTATGGGGATACCAAGTCATCTTGTCTGCCTCCTGAGGAATCTGTATGACCAAGTAGCAACAGTAAGAACAGACCACAGAACAACAGACTGGTTTAAGATTGGGAAAGGAGTATGGCAGGGTTGTATACTCTCACCCTACCTGCTCAACCTGTACGCAGAACACATCATGCGATGTGCTGGGCTTGATGAATCCAAGGCTGGAGTTAAAATCGCTGGAAGAAACATTAGCAGTCTCAGATATGCAGATGTACCACTTTGATGGCTGAAAGCGAGGAGGAGCTGAGGAACCTTATGACGGAAGGTGAAAGAAGAAAGTGCAAAAGCTGGGTTGCAGTTAAACGTCAAAAAAACCAAGATTATGGCAACCAGCTTGATTGATAACTGGCAAACAGAGGGAGAAAACGTGGAGGCAGTGACAGACTTTGTCTTTCTAGGCGCAAAGATTACTGCAGACGCTGACTGCAGCCAGGAAATCAGAAGATGTTTACTTCTTGGGAGGAGAGCAATGACAAATCTTGATCAAATATGTAAGAGCAGAGACATCACACTGACAACAAAGGTCCGCTAAAGCAATGGTATTCCCCGTAGTAACCTAGAATAGTAGGGTTGGAAGGGGCCTACAAGGCCATCGAGTCCAATATAGCTGTGAGAGCTGGACCATAAGGAAGGCTGAGCGAAGGAAGATAGACGCTTTTGAACTGTGGGGCTGGAGGAAAATTCTGAGAGTGCCTTGGACTGCAAGAAGATCAAACCAGTCCATACTCCAGGAAATAAAGCCAGACTGCTCACTTGAGGGAATGATGTTAAAGGCAAAACTGAAGTACTTTGGCCACATCATGAGAAGACGGGATACCCTGGAGAAGATGCTGATGCTAAGGAAAGTGGAAGGCAAAAGAAAGAGGGGCCAACCAAGGGCAGGATGGATGGATGATGTTCTGGAGGTGACAGACTCGACCTTGGGGGAGCTGGGGGTGGCAACGGCCAACAGGAAGCTCTGGCGTGGGCTGGTCCATGAAGTAACGAAGAGTCGGAAGCGACTGAGCGAATAAACAACAAATACAACAACATTAGCTTGTTTAATGGTTTAGTATGCTTGTAGCTGTTTGAATTATTTATTGTTTTATAACGTTTAAATTGATTTTATCTGTACGCCCCCTGAGATCTTAATGATAGAGGACAGGACACAAATGTTTTAAATAAATAAAAATAAATTAATACATAATATTCCAGTCTTTCAGGATAGTGACTTGACTCATTCATGAAATGCAGGCCATTTTCTCCATTCATAAAAGCACAGTTTTAATCTTTAATCTTTCAGATATCCCAGTGCTGGATGGGAGTCTCTGTGAAGCCTCCCCTTGAGTGCATGTTTACTCAGAAGTAAGTTTTGCTCCCCAGTAAGTAAATCTTGCTCCCCTGCAGTCTCAAGAAGGGGAGTAAGCCCCACTGAGTTCAATGGGACTTACTTTCAAGTAAGCTTTCATGGGGATCATACTGCAAGGTTTTCTGTTTCTTCAGATACAGGATGGGGATTCACCCCAATGCTAGGTGAGAGGGGAGAGGTATGGGGTAAACTACAGGGGCTTACTTCAGGGTTTCCAGTAAACTTCCTTGAGCAGGGGAGCATGGACAGAGGTGGGGAACTCCTGCTCATTCGCTGAGCAGCATCCATAGGGCTGATGACGTTTTTCAGGAAATCGGCTTTGGCCCTTCAGGGGCACATGAAGCAAGAAAAGTGGGGTTTTAGGTAGTGCATACTCAGCTTTTATTGCTGTGTGTGCCGCTGGTGGACCAAAGCCGATTTCATGAAGATCCAGATAATACTCCAACATGCTTCTCATTCCGTTGTGGTGAAGGTTCCCCCCAGGGCGATGAACAAGAAGCAGTGGATAGGTCGTCGTAGCAGCACAACGCAGGGGGCAAGGGGTCAGAAGCAGGATCTGCAGGACCAAAGAGAGCTCCCAGGGATCTGAGAACATCTCCTGCGAGAGCTGGTACTAAATGGAGACTTTTGCCTTCATCCATATGCAGCATTATTCATCACACATGGTAAGAATTTTTGTCCTGATTCTTGGACTAAAAGGCAGAACACCACACTTGTCAGTCTCCTTCAAAACCCACCACACAAAAATGTTTACCATGGGTCGATGTAAAAGTGTGCCAAGTTTAAAGTTTTAACCCAAAGTGCGCACTTTTAGCTGGCTTAACTATACACTTCTGCCTTCTGATGATCTAACTTGCCATACAATATTATAGACTTTCCATCTCTTTTCTTGGTGGTGATGGGGACAGTTCTCATTTGTAAAGATGTGTTTGTTTGAATGTACACACTTTTACTGTTGAGAACTCACTAGTAGTAAGGCTGAGCAAAAAAATAAAAGAAAGATCACCAGGAAGTATAAACACAAACCCCCATAAGGACAGTTTTAAAATGGGCTAAAGAGAAACCTAGCAGGAAGTCTGACCTCATGGTGATTTAGCTAGTTTTAGGGTTCAGGGGGCCCTGGACAAGGTCAGGGTCACCACCTTCCTTTTGCAGCTATTCGTGTTTTCATTGTTCAAGGTCACACAAGCATCCATATTCAAGTACAAAGGAACTCATGGGAAGCAACCCTCAGAGGTCTCTTGTTGTTTCACGGGGATAAAGAGATTGTGAAATTACAATCAAAATTGCAAAATTAAAAGAGAATTTAGGAGCACTGTCAATGGTTCTGCTTACATGCTTAGGTGCTCTTCTCAATCTTACCCACAAAAACTAAGAGCACCTGAACAATCTACAGAGCAATCCTCTTACTTTAATTGCTGCACTTCTGTCTTCTTCTTCTTTCCTTCCCAGTCTAAGGAGTCTTCATAATAATATTATGGACGCCCTCTCTTCTACCAATAATTTTCATTGCCATTCCATCTCCCATTTCTCATTTTTTGTTATAAAGTCTTAAATGAGATGAGGTTGTCCCTACTTGAATACAACTACTCAAACCTTCCATTTATTTATCTAATAGCATGAGATTTTGTTGTTGTTGTTGTTGTTGTTGTTATTCTTGTCATATAGTTCCATCATATAGTGCGATTTTCTCCCTCCCAAATTCCCCCCCACATCTTGTCTCATCAGGTTGCCCGATGGTGTCTGGTTCTTCCCCAGCCCCCCCTCCCCGCTTCTCAAGAGAGGTTACTTTTAATTCAGAGCCCATCAGCATGTTCAAGTAGTTCAAATGGTTCCTTTCATTGTGCTCTGCCAATTTACCATGCACTTATCTAAATTGAACTTTATCTGCCATTGTTGAGCAGTTGAACAGTAATCAGGCGTGCGTGTACGCACGCGCGCACGTGTGTGTGTGTGTGTGAGGTCCTCCTGATGTTCTCCATATCCATCCCCAAGAGACATAATGAACCTCAGGCAATTGTTACCATCCATCCATGGTCACCTTTTTATTTGGAAGTCACTGATAAATATGTCAATCAGCACCTGCTATGTTAACCCCTCTGCATGTTGAAAATTGCCCATTCATTCCTATCTTGTTGCCTTCCTATCTCTTAACCATTTTAAAATCTACCACTGAACATAGCCTCTCACCACACTGTTACCAATGTTTCTTTAGCAAGCTTTTCCAAAGGGCTTGATCAAGGGGCCTTTTGCAATCCTAAGTAATTTTCAAGGGGCACTTTTGTCACATTCACTATTTGGTGAACTCCTTCAATTAACAGGAACAGACTGTGGAGGCAAAACATACTTACTTACTCACATGCACTACTAATCTTGGTGCTTGATTATCCTGTCTTTCATGATTTTTTTCTCACATCTTTTATCTGGTCCTAAATATTAAAATGTCTGATTTGCATACATTTTTATGCGGGGGAAAATGTATCCATTTCCATCTGGCTGTTACTTGTGATATCAGCTTATTTTCGCCCTCCTAGATTGGAATAATTTTTAATGTGGGGAAATGGTAAGCCTGCAGGTTGAACAGCAGCAGTAATAGTCATGGTAGCATTGCACAGAAAAAAAAACCCTGCAATCTGGATGTCAGATCTCTGGCCACAGTATCACAGGCCTTAGTTACATCCTGTCTGGATTACTGTAACATGCTCTATGTGAGGCTTCCTTTGAAGACTGTTTGGAAACTTCAGCTGGTCTGGAATTCTGCAGCCAGACTCTTGATGACTAGGGCCAGTTATAGGGAGCAAGCAACTGTCTTGTTACAAGAAATTCATTGGCTACCAGGCTGCTTCCAGGCACAATTCCAAGTGCTGGATATAACCTATAAGCCCAAGGCTCTTTGAAAGACCGGGATTTTAAGATCCTTGCGGGAGGCCTTTCTCTGTGTCCCACCACCTTTGGAGGTACATTCGGCAGGAACGTGAGAGAGGGCTTTCTCAGTGGCGGCTCTGGAACTCCCTGCCAAGGGAAGCAAGGCTAGCTCCATCTTTATTGTCCTTCTGCTGGCAGGCAAAGATATTGCTTTAATTCAGGCAGGCTTTTAGCTGTTAAGATGTTTTGTTTGCTGAATTAGGTTTTAACTGGTGTGTGGTTCAGTTCTTTTTAATGGATGTGTTTTTGATGTGGTAACGTTTTTAATTATATTCTATTTTATCTGCCTTTTATTATTGCGAGCTACCTTGAGCACTATTTTTAGTGGAAAGGTGGGATGTAAATGGAATGAATGAATCTTCAATGCCCTAGTAGTTGAATCACTGGGAAGATGGAAGTATTTAAGGAGAAAGTGGCTGCCTGTAGGAGATCTATGGGGCTGATCCTTCCTTTCTTGCATGGAGAGCATCCCTGTGGGATCGCTGCGGAAGCTTTTCCTCCCCTCATGCTCCCACAGCCAGTTATCCAGGCGCTCATCTCTCTCAGTCCCTTGGTACAGTTAGGGTGCAATCCTATGCATGTTTAGGCTGAGAAAAGACCTACAGCTTCCAGTATTCCCCAGCTAGAATACTGGGAGCTGTAGGTCTTTTCTCAGCCTAAACATGCATAGGATTGCGCTCCTATGCTCTTTGTGGAAGTAACTTTACTAGAAGCCTACAGGGCTTTCCCTTCACATGTACAAATCTGCATGCTTGAGATGGCAATGACTGTGCCACATATGTCTTAGCATCCCCTGGGTCACCCTCCCCCCCAGACTCTTCCTTAACCAAGCTGTCAGGAAACAATATCATGAGCTTCACCGAAGTCAGGGAGATTCAACCCCTAACTGTAGAATCATGTGTTTGGCATATAGATCTTGAGATAACGCCACTAAAACAGGGCTCACAGGATGCAAATCTTTAAGAATTCCATTGACAATCCACTGGAATGAGATTTACAGAAAGAGGCACTCATACCTTTATAAAACTCTGATTCATTATTTCTAAAGAGCACATGCAAGATGTATTTGTAGTGAACTGAGCCTTTACATGCTCAAAATGTTAGATGTTGATATGGGAAAGTCAAGAGTTCAAATCTCTGCTCAGTTATGAAATTCCGTGAATCTCTCTCTCCCTCTCTCTCTCTCAATGTCCCTCACAGGATTGTGACCACCCACTGGTTCCTAGGCAGCCAGTTGCTCCAAATGGGTTGCATGCAATGTTTGTCTAACTTAAGTCTGATTCTTTTCAATGGGTCTACTCTAAGTAGGACTAACATTGGATACAACTCAATGGTTGCTTCTGGGGCAAAGGGAGACTGAACCCTCGAAGCAATCACAGGAGGAGCGGGGGAGTCTCAAAGGTAGCATTACCTCCTGCAAATGCTGCTTTGAGGATTAAGGGAGGGCAGAGCCTTTTGTCACATCTGTGAGCCCAGTTCCCTTCAGCACAAGGGTTGCTTCTGAGATGGAGCACAGTGACCTCCACGGTGACCATAGGGGTGGAGAGGGGGCAGGGGTTGGTTGGGCTCAGAGGAAGCTTCATCTGAATTCAATCCCCCCTCCAGCCCTCGATTCGTTAGGGGAGGGAACTGTGGATTCAGGGATATAAAAGTGCCCTCTTCCTCCCCCCCCCCCCATAACTCCTTGCTGGTTCCCTCTTGTATTGTTACTAAATAGGAGGCAGCATACTCTAAGTAGCATTTCTTCTGTGTTTGACCTCCTGATGATAAAACATTTGGTCCAGCTTTTGAAATTAAATTAAATTAAATGCACTGAGATTTCTTTTATAGTCCTTGTTGGATCACTCTGCCTTTTGCAGGAATTCCCTTTTGTTGATGGATGTACTTGCACATGAGGATGGCAGAGGTAGCAAGACGGAGCAGCCTGTCACAATCAATGGGCATGTCTGGTGAGCACACAGGCCAAAGTGTGACAAGCATCATTTCCCACAAGGCTCATGGGACCGCATTGCAGAAAGCCTGACCTGTTGTTTCTTCCAGTTTTGACAATTGTTTCATCTCTTGTGTCCTGCCTTTACACCAGCTTGATGTGCCTGCTAGAAAATTGAAATGAATCTTCTGTGTGGCATCTTTTGGTCTGCCTTGCTTTCCATTAGTATCTGCCATCTGTCCACAAAATGTGTGGCTTAGTACAGTCCATGGCTTGCATTTTACACCTTGTGAGATTGCAAAAGAAATATTTGAAATTTGGTAACAATTTCAGTCAAATTGCCTGTATGAAATTTCAGATTCAAAGTTTAGGTTCACATTTTGAATGAGGTATTCAAAAGATGGGTGTTTAATACTTGTTGGCATCTCTGGATTGTTTTGGCAGGCATCAAATATGAAATCTCAGAAGCTGTCAGATATTTTCAAGTACTTCATTAGGGACTGCTGAATTTTCATCTTCAAACGTTTGAGGTGAAAACTGCATTTTTGAGGGGTGCAAAAGACACCCTGCCAACCCTTTCTTCTTCTTCTCCGTGCTGCTTTTCGTACCTCTTTGTAGCTGTATCATATTCAGGGAGGAGAATTTTTAGAAGCAAATTAATTTCTGTTGCACATTTGACATACACATTTGATAAATGGTGCATTATAACACTAAGGCTATGCAGAGAAAAAAAATCTGTCTAGAACCCACCTCACTGCTTTGGATAGGGGGCTGCTTCATTTCAGACCCTTGGGCCAATATCATGTTTTGCCTTGGATCCAAAGCAAAACCTCATCTTGGTTTGTTTTCTTATACTGCACATGTCTTCTCCTTTGTCTATAATGGGAAAATCCATAAATGCTTTTATTTCTCAGAGCAGACCTGGATGAAATCTGCAGGCCTAGTAGCCCCTTCTGAGGGGATAAAAGTTGCCAGATTTCAGAAAAATAGTCACAGGGTTTTTTGTGCAATGAAGCATTATTTTTAGCAGAATTTTTTTTTTTTTTTTTAAAGAGATGCCTTCCCCACTGTGGACTTGTGGGCAATTTGTTGCGTTCTTTGTTGTGCAACTGTGCTACTGTCAGACCACCCCCCCACACAAAATAAGAAATAGGCCTGAATCTGCTGTTAAAATGTTATCTTTAACCTCCCCACCTTCTCGTGATCTTGCCAGCATCTCTCTTTATTTCCCTATACAGCATATACTACATTTATTTTAAGAACGTGATACTAAGCACACTTCCAATTTTACATTTTGTTATTCTCAGCCATAAATATGTTAATTTCCTGAGTAAGAACTCAAAGTCGTTTATTTCCTTGTCATGATTTGCAGAGGTGTGAGGCCAATGGTGCCCCCCTCACACCTTCAACCCACAGGCTGCTATATTTACCTATGTCCCTGCTGAATGTGTGATGTCCCATGTGTTTATCTGTGCTGGAACATTAGGAGGGATTCTCAAGGATTTGTTCCAGTCGTAGACCCTTTAGATGTGTTTGCAAGGCCTGGAACCACTTCCTCCTCCCAGTCCTGATGAACCCCAATGCACACTGGCTCCAGAAAAAAACATGGCGACTGTGGCCACACACGGTTCTATGCCACTTTAATATATGTCACAGTTTCCCTCAAAGAATCCTGAGAAAGTCTTGTAGTTTGGCAAGGCTGCTGAAAAATCGCTGTCAGATCATAATTCCCCCACTCGCAGAACTATAGTTCCCAAGATCACCCGGGGGAGAAGGACCGATGGTTAAACCAGTTTAGGTTTGTAATGTGGGTACACCCAGAGGAACCCAGCAGCCATCTTCTTCTTGAACAGTTTGCCAAGAGAAAATCTACACAGAAGGAAGGAACTCGTTGCCCAAAGTGACACTTGTTATGCAGGGTGGATTGTTTTTGACTTACTCAGAAGGCTCTAAATAGTATCAAAGCAAAATCAGCTCAGTGTCACCTAGAAGCTTTAAAAGCTGCACTCTGCACCTCTCTCTTGATGCTTATCTGAGTGAGTTTCTGAGTGAAAGCACTCAGATTGGACGAGGAGACCAATTTATTTATTTAAAGGATTGATATGTGCCAGGGCTGGGGTGAGTTAGGAGCTAGGGTCCAGAAGCCATGGGAACATAGTGTAAGGCAGTTTCTTGTGTTCCTGAGTCAGACAGTTGGTTCATTTAGCCTAGTATTGTCAAAACTGGCGGACAGTGGCTCTCCCAGGTTTCTAATCCTACCTAGAGATGCAGGGCATGTTGTCTGCCACTGAGCAACAGCCTCTCCCCAGCCAGTCGTCAGGACTGAAAGACGTATCAGAAGGCAGGGTCAAGGAGCAAGACAGAAATGAGGACCGGAGAATAACCAAGGATGCAGGAACATGCCAGAGCTCAGGAAGACCATGTTGCTCAAGCAAGGCTCAACTAGAACAGGAAACCTTTAGTGTTGGTGGGCAGAGTCAGTCCAGGACCAGAAAGTTCTTCACCGAAAAGCTCTCACCTGCAGTTCAGTGGGTCACCACATGGGACAGCTCTCCACAGAATCCAGCCACTACTGACAACTGACATTATACTAGGGACATTGTAGGTGAAGGTCGGTATAAAAATATTTAAATTTTTTATTAAGAATAAATAAGAGGTTGTGATTATTTTAGATGGATTCAAAAAGGGATGAGATAAGTTCATGTTAAATAGGTCTATCAAAAGCTATTAGCCATGATAATTAATGGAAACCTCCATGTCCAGATGCAGTTTACCTCTGACTACCAGATGTTGAAAGAAAGCAATAGGGTCTGATGCCTTCATGCCCCTGTTTGTACATTTCCTGGAGGCATTTTGAATTTTGAAACAGGATGCTGGGCCAGATGAACCACTGGTCCAGTCCAGCATGGCTCTTCTTAAGGGAGCCCTGCTCCTTTAACATGTGCGGGCAGTGAGAAAGTCAGCACATACCACTTTCCCAACATGGCAACTTTAAACAAATTGCAGCATTCATCACTGAAATTTCTATTTAATATGCATACTGAAAACTTACAGATCTAATCTTTTTTTTCTGGGCGAATATACAGGATCTTCACTGAGCACTTCCTAGGAATCATTAAATTCACATTCTTTGCGAAATCAGCAGTATCAGCATAGCATGATGTATATTTTTCTGTTTGCTATGCAAGGTTTCCATCTTTGTAGATCTGAAAAACTTCAGGGGACTGTGTGGAAGGCTGCAAAGGAGGACTCTACATGGAGAGAGCTGTGTGTTTAAAAAAAAACACCTCCAAGTGAAAATGTATCTTTTGAAAAATCTACCACTTAATTTTCAGTCTTCTTTCTGAAGTTGACTGGTGCATTTCTATTTTTCACACAGGGGAAGGTTGAATGCACATTTTCAATGGATTTTTTAATCTTTTTTTTTTTTTAATCAGCATATCAAGGATCCCTTTTTACCAACATGTTAAGGTCTACCCCAGAGATAGGGAACCTGTGACCCACAGACCTAATCTGGCCCACAGAGCCTACCAGGGGCTTGGGGAACAAGCAAGGAGAGGAATGCCCACTCTTGATATGTGACTGGAGGAAAAGTGGGGATTGTCTTGCTTGCTGCTACCCCCTCCCAGTCGGGGAAGCCCTGCTATATCAGAGATCAGAGGGGACAGCAGGGATTCCCCTTACTTGACATGCCACTTGCCTTCCCAGTTAGTGTTTCCCCAGCTGAGGGTGCAAGATGGAGGACATGTACACTGAAGCTAGGCATGAAGGAGACTGCTTTGCTCCACCTGGGCTTTCCCTGGACAGGGAAAGCCTGGGTGGAGTGCAATGGTTTCTTCGGCCCAAGCACAGACTGGAGGAACTCCAGCAAGCGCATCTGCCGGAGACCAAATGCCATCAGGCCAGGTGCGTGGCCGTGCCCTCTGATGTCAGATGGCCGACAGAGGGTGTGTGTATGTGTGTGCATGCGCTCAGAGGCATCCAGTCCCCCACCAAAAATGGATCACTATTTTGCAATAGAAAATGCAAATGGATCATTATTTTGCGATATAAATGACAAGCAGGGGGCCCTGATCTGGATTGAGCCCATAGTTGTGTGTGTGTGTATGTGTGTGTGTAAGTCTCCCCACCTCCCACATTAGGGTCCTAATTTGAATAAGATCCCCTGCACCTTCTCTAGAGTAAAAGTAAAAAAGTTGTAGTTGCTAGCTAAATAAGGGAAACCCCTGCTGTTGTCTCCGTTGAATGATAAAGCATCGCTACTGGCTATGGGCTGATGTCAGTCGTACTTGGAGTGGACCCAGTGAAATGAATAGAGCCTAGATTAGTCATGACTAAGTTAAGTCTCATTCATTTCAATGGGTCAGCTCTAAGTAGGACTAACATTAGATCCAACTCTATGTCTTCACATTAATGCTGGTTTTGGCCCTTACTTGTGCTTAACTCAGGGTGGATCCATGCTTTTAAGTTCCCAGCCTTATTGGCAAGTGGCATTTTTGTTATGTTGGCATTATGGAAAGGTATTAATTACTGAAAGGTTTCAAGCAATACATAGTTGTTGTCATCAGTGAATGTCAACATTCATACCTGCACAATGCCCTAGGCTTACAAATGACCATTGCCTGGAAGCAACAATTATTTTTTTAAAAAAGAAGGTAGATGATATGACATGATGATTTCAACAGTAAAAACAGCATTTTAGAAAGCAGAATGTAGAAATGCCATTGCAAGCATATCTATCTTTCATTTAACTGTTTCTGGGAGTGGGTCAGAACAAACTGCTCCTTTGGTCTCCATTACCTCTTTATTTCTTGCCTTCCTGAATGATTGGTATTTTTGCAATCCCTTGGAAGTCCAAATCCAAATATCTAGACAGAAGACCAATATTTCAGGAGCCACTGATTTGGCTAGGTGCATCTTATAGCACTTAAACAACTTGTGGCTCTTGAAGCTTAATGATGGTCATGGCATATTTATTAGATTGGGAGGGAAAACAAAGAAGGCGACATCAATGTTTAATGAAGACAATGGTAGAGAAACCAGTGTCTAAATGCTGAATTTTCCTTTCTACTCAGGAAATACAAAGCTGCCGTCATCTGCTGCGCATTTAGAAGATGAGCAATGTGCTGATCAATAGGCATTATTGCATTCCTAAGTATAAAGGAGTAGCTGTACAGACACAAACTAAAAATATCCAGTGTGTTTCTCTTTCCAAACTGGACTTCCCGTTTCAGTCACTGATGTGCCTTCCTGTACAACAACTTTGCTCTCACTCCCCCACATGCAGTATGCTCCACACGCTAGTTAAGTAAGGTGAATTCTACTGAAGTCCATGGTCACAGTTTGGCACAGCCACACATGATATACTCATACATTTTTGGAACTGTTTTTTAAACAGTACAACATTTTTTTCCCCCCACTCTTGTAATACTGTAACTTGCTTTCCCATTTCAATGAATCCTGGACTGACAATAGGAAGCCCGTCTACACACAATGCATGATGAATATGCGGGACTCACCACCACCTCATGGGGTGGGAATTACGAGCCTAGCTGGCGTTAAAAAGGGATTAGACCAATTCAGGGAGGGGAGAGAAATCAGCGGTGCTTAGCATTGGTTTATCTATCGCTGATAAATAGTTGGAACTTCCATGATCCAAGTTAATAACCAAATTATGGTTATGGCTGATTGCTCAAAGTTGTTTTAGATATATGTTGCCTCTGTGTGTACAGACTGTGAGTTTTATGTAAATGGTTTTAAAATTTTGTATACTGTATTTTATTGGCTTTTAATCTTTGTAAACCACCCAGAGAGTTTTGGCTATGGGGTGGTATAGAAATAATAATAATAATAATAATAATAATAATAATAATAATAATAATAATAATAGCAGATGTTGCAGGCAAACACCAAAGGGGGACCATCATCCTCATGCCATGTTTGTGAGTAGCCAGAGGCGTCTAGCTGGCCATGGTTGAAAATAGGGCTGTGCACCGCTTTGGATCCACATCTGAGTTCTGAGCCAAATAGTCTGCTTCAGCCTGAATTGGTCTGGATCCAAAGCAGGTCCAGATCAGTCCAAAGTGGTCCAAAGTGGGTTGGGACCAGGTCCAAAGCGGGCCAGTTAGAAATAGAATGGTAGAAAAGATGGGCCTTGGTCTTATCTACCAGGTCAATTGTTACGTTTTCATGTTCCTAAAAACATACGGGAGCTCCAGGCATGGCCATTGTTAGGCCTCGACCCATGGGCCTGAATCTGTTTGCCAGGGCCCCCTTGGAGACCTGAGTGTCCACTGGTGCCAATGGAAGGTTTTTACCTCCATTTAATTGATATGTAAGGGGCAGTTTTCAGGGGAATCACAACTAGTGAGGGAAGGGTTAACCCTCCGCTCCCGCTTGCTGCAACACATTTCATTTCATTTATTATATTTCTATACCGCCCCATAGCCGAAGCTCTCTGGGCAGTTCACAAAGATTAAAAAGCATTAAAAATAAATTATACAAAGTGCAATGCTATTTACATAAAAGTATATAAACAGACAGCACTCACACAGACAACATATATCTAAAATCAATTTTTAAACAATCAACCAAGGACAATCCAGGACCTAATTAAAAACTCATTATATACTGCCAAATGCTTGAGAGAAGAAGGCAGTTTTAACCTGGTGCTGAAAGGAAAACAATGTTGGTACCAGGTGGGCTTCATCGGAGAGATCATTCCATAATGAGGAGGAGGGACCACCAAAAACACCACTGAGAAATCCCCCAGCATGGCAAGTAAGCTTAGAAAAAGCTTAATTGCCCCATCCAATAAAGTTTTTTCTAAGCTTAATTGCATGGGGCTGTGTTTGAAAAAGCTCATGAAAAAACTTACCAGCCATTCTTTTTTTCTGCATTTTTTTGCACCTGTTCACAGTCATTGCAGATTGATTATAACTGAAGAGGAACTACCAATGTAGAATGATCTGGGGCTGGGGTGCAAATTAATTCAATAATTTATTTTATTTGGTATGATTTGGATGGGAAATTAATTGGCTGGTTTTGCTTCTGTGAAAATGTAAATAAATCCTAGGCCCTGTTTCCATGACAACAGAAGGAGAAGGAAAGAGTGGCTTACTTGCATTTTTCTAGGAGCATGGTCCGGGCAAGGCTCCACAGGGATGTGCATCACCCCATTTTAAGTCGCTTCTCCTAACATACTTCTGGGTAGGGTTAGGGGTTGGAGTGAATGTCATCTGAGTGGCAGGGCTGCTCAACCAATAAGAGAGGCTTCCCCCCCCCCAGGCTCTTCCCCCCTTTCTCCCTAAGGAATGTGAAAATTAGAAGTAATTACTTCCAATGTGTGCAAGTGGGGGAGAAGCCGCCTAACGAGCCCCAATCTTTCTCTCCTGTTCTGTGCTTGATCCCCCTAACAGGCTGGGGGAAATGAATTACTTCTGAAGTGGGCATTTGGGAGAGAAGCCTCACTGAGCACAATGTTACTTCTGAATAGACACAAATTGGTTTGTGCTGGGAATCACAGGGTTGGGAGAAGGGAAACACCCCTTGACTGGGGTCATGGTGAAAGGCATACCCTTGGGCAGGGCTAGCATACCCGAGGTCAATGCGTGGCTTGGGGCACACAGAAACTATACCAGGGAGAGGAGAACCCAACTTGAGGAAAAGAAGCGGACTTTAAGTAGTCTCAGGGAATCTTGTTTTTCCCTGATAAGATCCAGGGTGGGTGCTGGATGGCCACGATGTCATCTAACCTTAATGACCTCAACACACAGCTGGCTCCAAGTAAATTGCTGATGGAAACACAGCCCTAGTAATTCTTTCTAAATTTGCGTATGAGGTTGGTGTCCTAGGAACCTGGAGCCTGAATCTTTGAAGCGCCTCGCAAGGCTGCTGGCTGCACAATACCTTGATGGCCAACGCTACAGTCATGTTTTGCATCACAGTTAAATGTTTTCCATCAGCTTTTCTTGACGGAGAGAAGAAATATAAATACCACTAAGCTAGGTCCCATTGACAGCACCAAATTGCTTAGTGCAAATGTGGGTTGAGCAGACCCCCAATAGAAGTTGGAATGTGCTGTAGCAGTCATGTGATCAAAGAGTATGGCCCAAAGAATGGGCTGAAGGGACGTGACGATGCCCACCTACTGGTGAAGCAGAGCAGGTCTTCTTTGGAGGAAGAGCAGAATGTGTGTAGTGCGGCACAGAACATGCAGATGTTTATCTCCACTATTTTTCTGCATGATTCTCCTCTCCCCCCAAATCACATAAACTCAACAAAAGAAAAATACCTGAGGTAAACACAGGCCACAGCACTGAAACTTCCATAACGAATGGTTGTAAAAGCTGTCTTTTGTATGTTAAAATGGGACCTTCCAATGTGAGCCCATATGGAGGACTTTCTTGAAAGCAACTTGAATGTTCACAGATTCAAGATGGCACCCAGCAGAGATAAATAATTGCTCCAACTCCAGCATGGTTTCCTGCTCAAGGAATTGGATGCTGACTGGAAAGTCACACTTGAGAGAAACCTTGATGGACCTGCCACTTGGGCAGACCTGAATGGAATTTCTTAGGTAGTTTCACACTTCTGTAAACAATTTCGATCTACAGGATTGTTTAGGGGTGTGCAAAACTCCCCAAGAAATTCCACCTAGATCTGTGCAAGTGGATTGTTGAATGGATTACTGAGAATAGATGAGGTGTGAACACTCTGAAGAGCTTTATAAATGCTAAGTATTATTTAAATTAAAGCCAGCTATGCAGCACTCCCCCATAGTTCCCATGGTTGTTCTTTAGTCCTTTGATCTTTACACCTTCTAATCCATTGTGGGTTATACCTAAGGGAATTAATCAATCTGATCATTATGCTTTCTCCTAAAATTGAATTTTTAAAATCTCAAGTTCTTTCCATGCCATTTATGAAAAAAGTGAATTTTGTTAAGTTTTTATTTATTTTTTAAAGAGAACTGAATGAAATTCTTACCCATCCCTAGCTGTACCAATGTGCATGATATCTGAATATAGTTCTAAATATTCCTCATAATTATAGCTGAGTATTAGAGGATTCAGCCCACCTCATGGCCGAGTCTGCTGAGAGAAAACCTCCCATTATTTGGAGAAAGTTATAGAACATTCTTGTGCTAGGCAGAAACACATACAGCAAAATTGCTGCATGTTTGGCAACTGTAGCAGGTTTACAAATACGATACATACAGTTTTATGTGCCAACAGAGTTCCATTAAGAATGTCTTTACCATATGGATGACTGCTGGGAGGGATGACAACTCATGACTTAGGGATTACTAAAAGTTAAGAGGGTTGCAAAAATATGAAGATCTGAACACAAAGCAACCAGTTTTGAATTCTCCACACTTCTGAGAGAATGCGGACATGCCTCTAAGTATCAAGGGCAGGTTAGGCTTTTGGGCAATGATAATATCCAGTATCTCTCCACTGTTGCAGTTACGTAACTTTAGACTATGAGTAGAAGGGTATTAACAATAAACAACTATGACAAAATTAGAGAAATGTTGGTCTGGTCAGCGCTGGAAGGTACTAAGCCCCATTACTGACAGTGGGCCCATGTTTAGTGTTTTTCCCAGCAAGTGATCCCACATCATCCACACTATAGTGCTCCAGAAAACAGGCTATGGCAGGGTCCTGAACCTTTTTGGACCTGTGGGCACATTTGGGAACTTGATATACTGCTGTGGGCACCACCACAAAATGGCTCCCATGGAGGATGTGGCCAGTCACATAATGGCTTGTGTGGAGGCCTGGCCAATCAAGGGATAGGTGTGGTGGGGAGAGAAATAGTGAGGCTAGAGGCTGGAAGGAAGGGGGAAATGGAAAGAGTTGCTTCCTGGCCTGCCCAGTCTTCTTCATCCACCCAGACCTTTCTCCTTTGCTTGCTCGCTCTCCTTCCAGCCTCTAGCCTCACCATCTCTGTCTCTTCCCTATCCCTAGCCTTCTTCGTTCTCTTTTCCTAGCCACTAGCTTTGCTGTTTCTCTCCACTTGCAACCTCTAGCCTCACTATTTCTCTCCCCCCTCCTCTACCCCTTTGCCTTGGTTTCTTTTTCTGCTTACTGAACAGCTGATCCATGGCAGGTTCAGGAATAGGAAGGAGGACCTTGCATCCTACTGTTTTCCTATGTTTTATTTTAAAACTTTTTTTTTTATGAGAGCAGGGAGTGAAGAGCTGGGCTGGTGCTATCGGAGGTGCCCATGGGCACCGTGTTGGGGAACCCTTGGGCTTTGGTATGCACCAGCTCCCCTCCAGATGTGTTGGACTACAACTCCCATCATCCCCAGCCAGCATGGCCATGTGTTGGACTAACCGCTTGGAGATTTTATTATATTAAGTGGTATAGAAGTATTACAAACAAACAAATAGATAAATAAAATAAAACTCCATTGATGGGAGAAATAGTCCAACACGTTGGGAGGGCATATCAGGCTGGGGAAAGCTGGTGTGTTCCATGGGTGAAGGCTCCATGGAACAGAGCATGTATCTAAAGGAGAGATCGGAAGGCTCCAGGAAATCAGCTTTGTTATGCTTTTTGGCTGATGTCACACCAGATTTTAGCCTGTTGTCTGATTATGCACACTGTGTCTATTATTCCTGCATGAGAATTTCAGAGAGGAGAGAACAATGCGAAGTAATACCAAATTGTGTAAAAATGCATCACAAAAGCAGAAGTTACAAACATCATGAATGAAAAAGATTTGGCAGTTCCAGAGCACAAACAACCTTCCCAATTCCACAAAGTAATAAGAATCCTAATTCATATTCTCCCTGCATAGTTTGACAAATATGAACTTGGCTTTGAATATGAATATAAACCCTATTGTCAATACTCACTCTCTGTGTAATCTTGCCATTTGAGACATCGCTTTATTATTAAAGATTTCACAATTAATTAACAGCTCCTTTCGTGCCAGAGAATAGTCCTGAATACACAGACAGCTCGAGTGTCAGCAGTTTCCGCCTCACATTCCGAGATGCATTCATTCTGTTGCAAACTGAACAGAAAAATAACGTGGACTTTCTCACTCTGCCTCTATGATCCCAAAGGAACCATGTGCAGATCAGCAGAACTCAGCAAGGCATATGGCAAGGGGCAATTTGTTTCCATTAATGCCAGCAGTTCATACTTCACCTAAGAGTGAGTAGCAGTCTGTTTGCTGGAGCTAGCTAGTGCTGTCAACAGCTTCACAGTATCCTGCTCCTTTGCCTTTAATAGCTGCATGATCTGAAGATATTAGTAGGTGATAATACTTATCTCCAAGCTGTGAGAAGCACTGCTGATTGATGTCTGCAGATCAAGCTGCTTTGAAAGACACAGAAGTAGGCCAGGTCATTTTTGGTCAGTTGGCAACCCTAGGTTAAGCAGCCATTGTTAAATGATAACTTGAGGTTGAAGAGAGAAAATAGTTCCTTCAGAGAGTTGAAGGTATAATGGTGAAGCTATCCTTTTACATGATGTGCTTCAAAATCCTGCAAAACCCATTCGACTAGAGACAACCATGGGACAAAAGATAAGAGTGTGTACATAACAAGAGTTTTGTTGGGGGAGGAGGGGCTCCCATCATCTGCCCCAAACTTAATATGAAAGTGTCTAGCTTAGACTAGCCTCCAGGCATTCTAGATGTTTATGTACAGGATACTGTTTTACACAGAGAACCATTCAAACTTGCAGCCAGAAATGTTAGAGGCCAGGAAGGGCTGTACCACAGTATATTTCTGAAAACATAGATTGTCTTCAAATCCCCTATTTGCAAAATGGGAATAAGTTTCACCTGCATCGTAGTAATACTGTGAGGGCAAATCCAGGAGAAAGATTGAAAGGCAGTTTGCAAATTAACACTTCACTCTGCACCCTTACTACTAGAGAGTAAGCCCTACTGAACTCAGATGGACTTACTTTTGAGTCAACATGCATAGAATTAGCTATAAGAGTGAGAAATAAATTAGTAGTAGTACTAAAATTGAATTTACTTTTCTTTCTCTCTTTTTTCTTTCAAACAGGACCATGCCCACAGAATCTTCTAATGGTTTTTATGATACCCTATTTGTTCTATGGCTGATCAGCCAAACCAGTTTGGAGATGACCTCTTGCTTCATGAACTGTCCATTTAATCAACTTGAATTGCTTCCATCAATCAATGGAAACTAGAGCTCCTGGAGAAAGACGAGTCCACATTAAAACTGAATATTCACAATGTATTTGTCATTCAGCAGATTTTCCTATTCCACTCCACTCAAGTTCTGAAAATGTTATTCAAAACTTTTAAATTGTGTTTTAGGTTGCAATCCAACACCCATTTAAATGGAAGTAAGTTGCATTGAACTTAAAGGGACTTATCTCTGAGTAGACCTGTATAGGACTGTTAATTGTGCTGCCATCTCTTGACTTGTATTGATAGGCATCAAATCTGGTAGTTCATAAGCCATCAGCTGTCAAAACACTGTCAAATATTAAATACTGTAGCATATCAACTATCATATACTGTCAGTTACTAAATACCATTGCACATGATTTAATTCTGTGAAATACTAATGCCATTGTAGGTCAGCTACCAGAGAGTCTCAAAAATTAAATGTTATATGTCAACTTATCAAATGTTGTTAATTAATTAATACCATTCCATGTCAACTGTTAAATATCAATGCACAGATCAAATATTTTGGAGAATATTTGGCAACTATTCACACAGGCAGAGAATATCCAAAGAATATTTGACATCAAAATTTGCACAAGAAAAATCCAAAGAGAATGTTTAGGGGCAAATTAATTTCAGCAGTAATCTACCCAGGTACATCTAAAGGCTATCAATAGCTACTAGTCATGATGGCTATATAGTACGTCCAGTATCAGAGGCAGTATGTCTCTGTGTGCCAGCTGCTGGGAACATGAGCTTGAGAGTGCTATTGCCCTCATGTCCTACTTGTGGGCTTCTGGTTGGCCACTGTGGGAAAGAATGTGGGAGTAGATAGGTGTTTGGTCTAATCAAGCAGGGCGGTTATGTTCTTATGATGGCAAAGTAGCAGCAGCTTCTGTTCTTGATATAGTTTAGACTGGGCTTATTCATTCTTGTTATGTAGTTTCACTGCATGGCAGTCGGACTGACAATTCTGGTAATGGGCAGGATTTGAAACCTGGCCATGTCTTGTGGTTTGGTGCTTAGACCATGGGAAGGGTTTAGCAGGCTTCTTCTTGGATGACCCTAGGAGCAGCTTTGGCTACTGAAGATGACAGCCTTGAGGAGCATTAGGGTTGAGCCCTCCTCCCTGTTAGGTGGAGTAGTTTTAGTACATATAATCCCCTCCTTTCCTGAGTCTGAGACCATAGTAAGCCCAGGTGGGAATTAGGGCCTCTCTCCTTTTACTGAATTGTGGGAATGGGGTGTTCCTTTACAGCAGGGGTGGGAAACCTGGGGTGGGAAATTCCCATCAGCCTGAGCCAGCATGATCAGTGGTCAGGGATTATGGGAGTTGTAGTCCAACAACATCTGAAGGGCCACAGTTTCCCCAGCCCTGCTACACACGATATCAAGTGAATCCCCATTGTCTACAAAATTGATTACTCTAGAATTCTTTCCTCTAGTGTGAACTTAAAACAAACTTAGCAAACAGAAAGATTGCCATCTGCAATGGAATACAACATACCCAAAAAAGAGTCCTCCATTTCAGACACATTTGTTGTTGTTTTTATATAAAGCTTGGTACTTTTAAAAATAACTGTGGGTAAAGGCAAAAAAAGAGGCTGAAGCACTGCCCACCAGAAATATGGAGCTGAAGGCGCTGAATAGAGTAAAAACTGTCATGCTGGCAGCTCCTCTTCTCAGAGTTGATTCAAGCATTTGGGCGGGGGCACTTGGCACACATCTTGTGGCCCTGTCGTACTTCATAAAGCACGTGGATGAGTTCCACATGCAGGGAGATTTTTCTCAAGAGAGTGCTTTTAAACAAGCAACCCTTCCCCAGTAATATATGCTCACGTGGCAGAAATTTTACCTCATCCTCCAAGTCTGTTGTCACCATCTCCCAGCCTCAGTTGCTATATCTATAAAATGCAGCACTGCCACCCATTCACAATTTGTATGCATTGTCTGTATTTCAGGAACTTTGACCACATTAAGTAGAAAGCTTCTTAGGGCGCAATCCTATGCATGTTTAGATGGAGAAAAGGCCTACAACTCCCAGCATGCCCCAGCCAGTATGGCTGGCTGGGGCATGTGGGGAGTTGTAGGCCTTTTCGCCATCTAAACATGCATAGGATTGCACCCTTAATAAACTGAATTCAGCCATTTCGTTGTCATCACAAGTTGTCAGGAACAGGAAGAGCAACATCCCCATGGCATTTCATATGAATCACAGAGCCAACTGAAGCTATTTTTCTGCCATGGGCAAAATATAATGCTGCCCTCCAGTCATGCTGTACATAGCCGAGGTAGGGGTAGGGGTTGTGTTTCTTCCTCAGAGGTTTCAGCCTACGGCAGGGTCTTGCCCTTGTTACATACAAATGAATAGAAGTTTGCAGAACGTGAGAAAAGAGGCTGAACTAATGGGATGTGGAGGTCGGCACACATTTCTCCTCAGCACATCTTATGCCGAAGCCCTGAGGTGAAGGCTGTGCATTTGCCCCTAGACAGGGCTGACCCAAGACAAAGAACAAGATGGCGCTTCTCCATTCCATGTACAAAAGCCAATTGGACTGGCAGCTGAACCTTACTTCAACACTGGCACTGGCATAGGGTCTTCCACCACACCCTCCTTTAGGCTAGTTTAGGGGATGCAGGATAGACCATGTGGCACACAGAACACTGACCTCAAAGAGAGGGAAATGGCTGGGGGGGCTTCCCCCTCTGCCTCCCAGCACCTGCCACCTGAGGCGGTTGCCTCACTCTGCCTAATAGTAGGTCCGATCCTGCCCCTAGAGCATGGGTAGGCAACTTGGTACCCTCCACGTGTTTTGGACTACAACCCCCAGAAGCCCCAGCTAGCATGGGCAATGGCCAGGGATGATGGGGGTAGTCCAAAACATCTGGAGGGTGCCAGAGTGCCTACCCCTGCTTTAGAAGAACTTCCCTGTTAGCCCCTGAAATTCTGCTGATATGAAACTCTGCCTTCTATACAGCCTCATCCTAATGGGTTGGGCCAGCTGCAGGATGGCAAACCGCAGATCCTGTATATGGTCTGGATTGGGACTATGCTGCTCCAGGAGGGAAGGATTAAACTTCCACACCTAGACACATACATTTCCCCCCTAAATTTCCACCATCCCAGTGGAATCAATGGGGGCTTTTTATTTATTTTTAATCCCCCCACTGCAGGGGAGGGTGTGCAATTGGGTGATGGGAAACAGGTAGAGGAAGGTTTAATCCTTCCCTCCTGGAGCACCATGGACCCAATCCAGATCAGGACCACATGTGCCTACACAAGAGTAAGGAAAAATAGTAGCTTCAGCTACACTGACATGGTTAGTAGGATGAATGGGTTGGCCCTGAATTGCTCAATATGCCCTGAATCTACATTATCATTAACCTGTGACCTGTAATGTTGACACATTAATCACTGACGTGTCAGGACTGCTTCCAGATAAGGAAATGCATTATCTTGTGTGCCATACATCTTTTGGTAAAAGAAATTGCAGTATAGCAGGGTGGGCAGCCCGCAAACTTCAGCCTAATTTCAAAAGCCCTCATTGAGCAATTAATTTAGTCCTCTGGCAAGACTAATCTGTTTTCCCTGGCAGCCCACTGGGCAAGGAGGAAAAAGGAGAGAGAAGGGGGTGGCAGAAAGAGAGAGTGAACAGGGGTGGCCCATGACAGATTTCCCCTGAGGGAATGCGGCCCTCAACAGAAAAAAAAGTTTCCTCACCCCCATGATATAGGACAGTAAGAAGTCATATTGACCATGACAGCGGACACCAAATTCTACCTACAAAAAGAGATTTCAGAGCAAATTTGGGGGTGAATTTGATTTCTCATCTGTCTATCTGAGACCCAAAGAGAAAACATTTATGCAAGTTGTTAGTCAAATTGTGCTGGGTGTCACCTAGCCAAAAAGACTCTCCACATAGTAGTCAAAATCGATGACAGCAAGAATTGCCACCAAGATCTCACCTAATGTAACCAATGGGAATAGCAACCTATGAGGATACTGCATGGCTCTTGCATAACACTGCTTGATGCCCATCTACTCATTTTGACCCATGAATGGGAAATGACATCATTGTTTGCAGTTTTCTGGGTTAAAAGTTGATAGGGACAGAGGACAAAAAGGGAGAAAGCAAAGAGAGAGGCAAGTATCAAACTGGTGCTGATGGATAATTTATTGGGTCTCAGAGAGAGAGAGAGAGAGAGAGAGAGAGAGAGAGAGAGAGAGAGTCCTTTTGAGAAGTAGAACTCTTGAGGCCCAGTCTGCAGCAGAATCATAGGAACACAGGAGCTTTCTTATACCACTGGAATACAGCCCCCAAGAGCTTTTTAGAAATGGAATTCGACCCTCAGATTGAAAGAAGTTCTGTACCTCCTGTTCCAAGGCAACATGATGCAGTTGCTAAAGCTAAGCAGGTCTGTATCTGCTCATTGTCTGGATGGGACACTGCCTGGGAACCCCATGTAAGCCACCCTGGGTTCCATGATGGAAGAAAAATTAGATATGCATGTACTCAATCAGGAGTGGGCAACATGCAGCCCAGCCCATAAGTCCCATGTGGCCCTTGCTACCCCCCTCCCATAATTTACCCATAAACTCAAACTGGGCCTGAGACAACATCTTTTTGAAACTGGAGTATTCAGAGAAACATCAGCCTTAAAGGAATCACATTTGTCAAAACAGACTAGTTATTTGTATTTAACATATTAACTTGTCCAAGTAGCTCTGGTTTGCTTTCCAGGTTAAAAAAAGGCGGCACCTTGAATACAATGAGAAGAACACTAAACTACTTTGTAAGGCAGATGGGGCAAGAAATGAGATGGATGTAAAATGTTTTGATGGGAAAATAGAAGAGGGCAGACAATAGGAAATGAAGACTTATAAAAGTATTTGGTGGGGAGGTTGGTCAGTATAAAAAGATTCACCTCTGAACGTTTGCCATTCTGGTAAGAAGAGGTTTGCCAATTGGCTTTCAGGGATTCAATTAAAGGGCTTCTTCACATGGAGCTTTTATCCTGCTATTGAGATTGCTCACTCATGGAAAAAATTTAGGGTCCTTTAGATTACATCATAAACCTCCAGGGCACATCCAGAGGTATTTCCTGGTTATTCCATCTTTAAAAGATCCAGAAATTATGAGCTATCTATTTAAGTCGGGATGTTGCACTATTAAAACAGCCACTAGATGGTGGTGATTCACTGAGTTCTATGGAACCTTGAAAATTAAAAGCTTCCTCTCTCAGCAATCATGTGGTCGCCGCTGTAAATGTGGAAAGGCTCCACAATGGGAGGACTGTGGGGTTTTCCTGTAATGTAAAGGCAGCTAGAGTTATATTTGACATTATCTAAAGGGCTATAGAAATGTTTCGAATATGGCGCAGAGTGGTAGGCGGCAGTATTGCAACCAAAACTCTCCCCACGACCTGAGTTCGATCCCAGCGGAAGCTGGGTCTCAGGTAGCCGGCTCAGGTCAACTCAGCCTTCCATCCTTCCGAGGTCAGTAAAAGGAGTACCCAGCTTGCTGGGGGAAAGGTAGTCACGACTGGGGAAGGCAATGGCAAACCACCCCGCTACAGTCTGCCATGAAAATGCCAGCGCAAGCGGCGTCTCTCTAGGGGTCAGTAATGACCTGGTGCTTGCACAGGAGGAACCTTTCCTTTCCTAGTCTTGCTAATTGGCTGTTTTGAGATGACACCTTTTAAGTTGCTATTTTAAATCATTCTAGAATGGCATCCTCCACCCACAAGTAGGGCTGCAAGCCTATGCATACTTGCTCAGGAGTAAGTCTCCTTGAACGCAATGAGACCGACCTCTAAGTTGATGCAGACAGGATTGCACTGCAGTGTTGGACCATTTTGTTTGCCTTGGAAAGTTTTTGGGACAGCCCAAACATTGGCCAACAAGGAGGAAAAATGGGAGTGCTAATTATAAAAGAGGTCCAGCAAGGGCAATCTTTTTGTAGGATTCAAAGAGATTTGGATAACAAGGAGCTTTTCATAAGGAGATTTAAGGATGGCTATATATGTGTCCTGGTGGGTTTTTTTCCTCCTAAAAGTAGGCTTTTCTTTCACTAAAATGGTCTGACCACCACAAATAATAGTGCGAGGCATGATACAAAATGATAGTTACTGCTTTTCATTTCCCTTCAAATAAAGGATGGGCTATTACTTCCACCTGTCCTCCTGTGCACCTTTTATGTCCTTCCACATTATATCTTGTCAAACATCTTTGTTGGCAGGGGTTCGCTGTAGGCAAAAGCAGGATCAAACCCTGACAGAAACTCAGAGATGGGAGAGTTCAGGTTGGTTGCCAGTGAAATAAATGAGGCATTTTCAGGGATCAAGCAGAGATCTATAGCCAGGTAATCTCATCTAGGGTAATTGTGGGGGGGAAGGCAGGTAAAGCTAGGAATGTAGAGATAGGGAGTAGGCAATCAGGAGTAGCTGGGGGGCAACACAGTAGTGCTGAGGGTGGAGGTCACGTCTCTCCTTCTTTCTTAAGAACATAAGAAGATAAGAAGAGCTCTGCTGGATCAGGCTAAGGGTCCATCTAGTCCAGCATTCTGTTCACACAGTGGCCAACCAGCTATCAATGGGAGACCCACAAGCAAGACATGAGTGCAACAGCACCCTCCCGCCTATGTTCCCTAGCAACTGGTGTACACAGGCTCACTGCCTCTGATACTGGAAGAACCATATAGCCATCAGGATCAGTACCCACTGATAGCCTTATCCTCTAGGAATTGTCTAACTCCCTTTTAAAGCCATCCAAATTGGTGGCCATCACTACATGTTGTGGTAGCAAATTCCATGGTTTGACCATGTGCTGTGTGAAGAAGTACTTCCTTTTATCTGTCCTGAATCTGCCACCAATCAGTTTCATGGGATGACCCCACTGGGTTCTAGCATTATGAGAGAGGGAGAAAAATGTCTCCTTCTCTCATAATGCTATTATGAGAGAGGGAGAATTATGAGAGAGGGAGAATTTTTTGCACCTCTATAATGTCTCCCCTTACTTGCCCTTTCTCCAAGCTAAACAAGCCCAGTTGTTGGAACCTTCCTTCGTAGGGGAGCTGCTCCAGCCCCTTAATAATTGTAGTTGCCCTTTTCTGGACAGGCTTGGACAGGCTGACAGTGCTGCACTGCCTCCTGGGCTTTCATCCCAGCAGTGTTTAAAAAATCATTATCTGGAAAATTAGCCCAATTATTTTATTTATATATATATATATATATATATATATATATATATATATATAAAGGAGCACTAAAACAGGATGCCTGTGTTTTGCTCCATGCCTATGAGAAGCTCCAATGGTTCCCCTCTGCCTGGCCAACACTCTGCATTCCTCTGCCAAAGGAGTGCAGAACCTGAGGCAACAGGGGCCAAATCCGGCCCTCCAGAGGCTCTAATCTGGCCCTCTGGAGTTTTCCAGAAGGCTACACCTCCTTAATTACAGATACCATTAGCATGCTAGGGCCTTTAATCAGCCCAGCAGGGCCTAGAGCAGGGGCTCAGATGGCCACGCCCCCTTCCCTTGGGCCTGCCCCCTTTCCTCCAGCCCCACCCCTTTCCCCGCTGACCACTGATTCCCCCCAGCCACTGACCTCTGCTCTTTCCTGGCTCTTGAGCAGGTTTTCCCCATTCGAAAAGGTTGAAATGCCTCTGCTGAGATTTTGCCATTGGTAGTAAAAGCTTTAAGCTAAAATATGCGGATATTTTGGCCTTGCCCCTTTTGCCTTTGACCCCTCCCACTACTGGAATTTGGCCCCTAAGAGCTCCTCCGAAGTGGATTGGCCCTCGGGCTGAACGAGGTTCTGTACTCCTCATCTATGACCTTAAAAAAATGCCAAGAATTCCCGTGTCGAAGGAAAGAAGCATTGTTTAAAATTTTGTGGCATGTCAATATATCACATGATCTATGATGCCCATTTTGTGCCCCCGTGCAGGTTGCAGCTGAGGCAGGTGCCCAGATTGGTCCACTGTACTTCTGATTCTGCAATTTAGGAAGAAGCCAAGTGGGTGAAAATGCTAGAAGCAAGAGAAAACACAAAGTTACTTACAGGGCTGGCCCTATCATTAGGCCAAGGATGGGCCACTTGTTGGAAAAGGTATATTGAAGAAGGGTTGGTCTGATTTGTAGTAGTGTGGTGGGGAGTTCCAGAGAGTGGGCACTATGTTAGTCAAGGTCCTATTCCAAGCCATCATGGACCAAACCTCTGAAATCTTGGGTAAAACCAATTTCACCCTAAAATGATACCCTATGCATTTTTACACACATTTTAAGCTAAAGTATGCATTTTGATACACAGTTTTGAGCTGAGAACTGCTAATCACAAAAGTGGGAGATGTGTGATAACCCAAGGATAACTGCATTCTGATCCACGTATAAGCCCAGGAAGTGCCAATCAGGCTAGTTCACTGCAAAATGTGGAGCGGACGGAATCTTTGCTGATTCCAGGAGCTTGGCCATCAGTGGAGAGGCACAGAAGAGAAAAAAAGGACAGCCACTTTCTCCTCTGGAAAGCTACCATGTTGGTACAGAGAGGAAGCTGCTTGGGTCTTGGTGCCTGAGCCCTGGGTTCAAGTCCCCCGATACCTTACACCTACAGCTTAACTTGATTATATTTATTTACTTATTTCATATCTATACCACCGAAAAGAAACTGGGTTTAACTTTAAAGTGGAGGAGGTGGCGACATGTGGAGAAGTCAAAGGATATGTTCAGTTTTGGCCCATCCCTCCATGTAACATAGGTGGAATAATCCAACTAAATTACACCTGGGTGTGGCCTTTTATGGCTGTGGGCTAAAAGATGCAAGGTATTTTCGCAAGTGAAGTGATGTCAACACATACTGGGGCTAATGGAGACTAATTGGGGTGGGGGGCAGACACAAGTTTAATTTAGACTGCAGACTGGGGAGAAAAGAAGCATATTTACAACAATAGTGTTCTGTTATTGAAGAAACACCTTTAACCATGTCTGTTCTCAAAAGCTACTTATTAACACAGGCAAGAACATGTACCGCTGAATTTATATTAAGGGAATTTCTCTTCCTGCTCCTTTTTTTTATTTGGTACATGCTCTACTCATTCATGAGTGGGTGTATCATCTGAGGAAGAGCTAAGCATTTGATTTGGATACATGATTAATGTGAAGGTGTGTATTGTATTCCCTTGACTTCTGTGAAGTTTATACTGAATGCTGGTTATATAGTATGAATCATTACAAACAGCTCTTCTGCCTCCTTCAGGGAGGCAATGGGTATGTGGAAAACAAAAATACATGTTATATTTATGTGGCAAACAAGTGGTACTAAAGCAGAAGCATTGGTTCAAAATTTAGCAGGAAGATGATTTCTCCCCTGCCCCACTTGCTGTTAAGGATTCAACTCAGATATTCTTTCCAACATATGGACAGGATCCCTCCTGTACTTGTTTGGAATTTGAAGGAGGGAGGGAGGGAGGGCTCTCATTTACCAGTATTCTGAACAGTTTGCAGGACAGGAGAAATGTTTGGGATTATTTGCTGGTTTAGTGCTCTCTCAGAATTGAGAGGATTACAGTCAAACATGTATTTTAATAACTGCAACATTTAACTTTCTTAGATGCCTTTCTCCAAAAAACCCTCCCTCAAGATGTCTTACAATAAAATTAAAAATACATGTTTTTTTTTTAAAAAGCTACAACAATGATTTTTAAAATACAAACACTCCATAAAAGAACTAAAACATCAATAAGGAAGGAGAGCCACTGGCCAGCTTTCTCCATGTCCATAGTTTATCCTGTATCTCCCTCAATGCAGTGGCTAATTTTCTCTGCTCTTTCCCCACCCATCTCCAAGGGAAAATTAGCTGTAAAAGAGAGATGCAGGGATAAGCTGTCCAATCCTTCCCTGATTGTTTTATCAGGGTTCTTGTTTGCAAGTCTTTTACTCATGTTCAACTGAATGCAAATAGAAGCTGTCTTCAGACCTTCCCTCTCCACACAGGAAGGCAAGGGACTGATAAGGGGAGAGGGATGTTGGGGCTGGGGCTTGCATGCAGACCCATGTCTCCTCCTCACTTGTGGCCCTCATGTGAGCAGCCTATATGCCTGCATTGGGCTTATCTCTCAGTCTAATCTATCTCAAAGGGTTGTTGTGAGGATAAAATGGCAAAGCCTCATGTAAATTCTTTGCCAGAAGGATGGGATGCAAATGTGACTATCACACATCAATACTAAGCCCTTCTTAATAGCACTGCCAGATTTCTGTCCAGAAATTAGACTTTAATTTAAAATGAATATTATTATACTATTAAATTAATAAAGATTATAAGGTTTAGAAAGACAGATGCAAGGTCCAGATTTTTGCAGGTTCTGGGAAAGTGATCAACAGAGAGCAGACCCCCTTGCTCATTCACTCACTTCCCATTATCCTTTATCTCTCGGCATTGACTTGAAGATGATTTTAGACATTTATGCTAGAACAAACAAATGACATACTCGGCCTTATGCTTCGCATGTGCAGACGTAAAGAGAATTTTGGACTTGAATTCACACCATTAACTTGTATGATGTGTAGGGATGGCGGAGAATTTCTCCACGAATCTTCGGGAGGCCGAATGCCAACGCATTTGGCCCCCCGAAATTGGTGGGGAAATTCTCTGCCGCCCCCCCCCCCCGGGATGGGACTTACCATGGCTGAATGTCCCTCTCGGCGGTGGGTCTCGGTGGCGTTTCGTCGGGGGCGGGGGCAGTGGC
Organism: Heloderma suspectum; assembly: GCF_057233095.1. Lineage (NCBI taxonomy): Eukaryota > Metazoa > Chordata > Lepidosauria > Squamata > Helodermatidae > Heloderma > Heloderma suspectum. The sequence goes on from NC_139459.1 coordinate 134,091,273, forward strand.
CGGTCTCCCGACCGGCTGCCGCCACTGCCATTACAAAAAAAAAAAGTAAAGTAAAAACAAAACAAAACACCCATGATAGGCTACGTAACAATTTACGTAGCCTATCACGGCTAGATTTCCAAAGTCAGCCGTGACAGGCTACGTAAATCGTAAATTGGGAAAAAAAAAAGCGTGTACGCAAATGGCGGCGGCCCATGGGCGCCGCCATTTGCATTCCTTATTTTGGCACGTCTAGTCTATGTAAACATTTACGTAGACTACGGCGAAAATAAGGGAACGCTATTTGCGTTGCCCTTATTTTCGCCGTAGTCTACGTAAATCTTTACGTAGACTAGACATGTCAAAATAAGGAATGCAAATGGCGGTCCCCATGGGAGCCGCCATTTGCGTACGCGCTTTTTTTTTTCAAAGTCACCCGTGATAGGCTACGTGACGATTTACATAGCCTATCACGGCTGACTTTGGAAATCTAGCCGTGATAGGCTACGTAAATCATTACGTAGCCTATCATGGGTGTGTGTGTTTTTTGTTTTACTTTTTTTTTCGCGGCCGGATAGACGGGGCGCTCCTACCCGGCCTGAATTTCGCCAGTGAGGGATGGGGCGCCTCCCCCCCGGCCTGAATTTTGGCTGGGCGAGGCGGGGCGCCTCCCCCCCTCGCCTAAACTTCGGGGGGAGAACCGAAGCGGCTCCCCCCCACCGCGAAGCAAGCTTCGAGAACAGGTAAGGGACTTTCGTCCATCCCTAATGTGTGAGATACACTGTTTCAAATGAAATTTCCAACAAATAAAGTTTCAGCCTTGCCAAGGAGACCACGGTATAAAAACTTGTTGAAAGTCACCTTGAAACTAGTTGTCTGCCTCTCGCGCTAACAGCCTCCCCACCCTCCACAGTGTGTTCAAGATAGGTATGATTGTAGACTAAAAAGAAATAGATAAAATTGATATATGCATTTCTGTCTTTCTGAGCTTTCTGGAAGCAGTGAAATATTGTCAAAGTGATAAGTGAGCTCAAGAAAACTTAGAGATATTTTGTATTTTAACACTCCTACTCAGCCACCTACGCAAAACAAAGATTATAGACAGGTTCATGTAAGATGTGCAAGGGGGAACAGGCCCAAATGGTGTGTTATAATACTACTATGATGGCATTAAACTCCACTTGGCATAATCTTTGTGTATAAATAGTATTCAGTAGGTGGGCGATAGGATGGCATGGATTTATCTGTATGTATAAAATAACTATCTCGCCAGGTTGTGTGTGTGGTCATGCTATTACGGCATTTGCCATGGCTGTGCATAGGACTGGCTTTGGGCTTGAAACTGCCACGCTGTTGGTATGCAAAAAAATAAGCATTGGGTCTACTTGCATCCTTGCATTCCACAGAAGTGTTTTGCCCTTATGCCAAATTACAGCCACAGCTTTGCATTCCAGTTTAATAAAAAAGACAGATGTGAATTCTGCACATGCCCACTTAAAGGAGACCTATCAGTCTAAAGTACAAGAGAATTTAGGCTGAGGGCTAAACTAGATATAACACTTTTCAGACATTTCATAGCAGTCACAGGGCCTCAGATCCTATCAGGACCACAGTCCTGTGGGACGGAAAGTTTTCCCCTTTTCCCTACACCAGGTTCCCGTGAAATCTTCCCCACCAAGTTCTATATGCCCTGCAGGGCAAAATATACGATTACAAGTAGTAATGTGTGCCCTATTTACAGAGGACAGTCCTCTTTTTGAAGGGCTGACCAGTCCGAGTCCAGTTTGAAGACAAAGAACCATCAGAAGGGAGAGGAGGAGTCTTGAAGTCACCCATCATCAGTTAACATCTGGACAGCAGACCAAGCAGGCACCGAGGTCACAGCCATCCCCACTATGGTGAGATAAATTTCTATATAAAACATACTAATTATTTCTAAATTTGCATCTACACATACAAAATAGCGTAGCAGGCCATCCTACTTGTGAGAATCTTGTCTCAGCTGCCCAGCTGCCATTTGGGAAATCATAACACTGGTCTCCTTTACAGTGCTCTTGTAAGGATTCCTTGCAACAAGCACTGAACACTTGAACCTTGCTGCAGAAATACTATGGTTTTTGACCATAGTCTGCAGGCTTCATTCAAAACATCGCAGAAACAACTTTGAGACATTTAGGACTGTAGAACCCCTGCAAGGAACTATTATGTCTGAGGAGGACCACGCCAGGGATCACCATGACGACAGCCCACATAGATGCAGACTTTACTTATGTGGTTTGGTGAGGCTTCCCGGACTAATGTGTGGATCAGAATTTAATTTCCCTTTGGATTTTGCGCTTCTCTGGATTTTGCAATGCCGTTCCAGGCTCAAAAAACGTCTTAGGATAAAATACAGTTAGAAATGTATGCATTTAGATATACCTGCATCCATATAGTTTACATACTATATGGATACATGTATAAATGCGTATGCTCAAAAATATGTATTTAAAAAGCATATTTAAATACAAATTGTTGTGTTCTTAAAAACCTTTCAATTTTAAGTACAAGAGAATTTAGGCTGAGGGTTAAACTAGATGTAAAAGCGGGCAATCACATCTCCCACCTTTCAGACAAATTCTGCACTTCGGTGTGGAAATTGACTGGGATGGATTTATGAATGAACACATGCGAAATTGACACAGACCAGCAGACCGATAAGCCCATCCCTTGTTAATAGAGCACAGACCTTATACCCCTTTCTCATCAGGGCTTTCTAGCAAACCTAGTTGCTAACCAGGTGTTAACTATCTTCTTAAAGCTCCATCAAGAACTAGGGATGTTGGAGAACTCTGTTTAGGGTGTGGAGTTCGATGAGTTTTCCTAGGCCCAGCTCCCCTACTTCATTTTGGTTCCTTCTGTGGTGCCCTACTCAATCTGCAGTGAGTCAGGCCAGTTCGTGTATTTTCAGGAATTTTGCAAAGTGTTTGATGTTTCTGCAATTTCCACAAATTTCTGAGCAGTTTGCACAAATTTCTGAGCAATTTGCACAAATTGCAGCTGAATTTGCACAAATCATGCAAATCACAACCAAATTTGCATAACTTGTATAGAAGTTGCTCAGAAATTTGTGCAGAAGTTGCTCAGAAATTTGAGCAAATGGCAGAAGCTCCCCCCCCCCCCAAGGCACAAAAAAGTTCCTGGACTTCGGGGAACAGCCCGCAGCCTGGCTCACAGACCCTAAGCAAGTCATACACACTGTGGAACTCCATTGAGCCAAAGAAGAACTGGATTTCCCAGCAACAGACATTCCTATCAAGAACTCCTCCTAAATAGCTTATCTTTGGAGTGCCATGGACACAGTCAAAATACCATGCTAGCAGAAACCTTAGGTTGTTCCAGAGACTGCCTCAGCAGTGAACCACTCTTAACAAGGAGAGGTATAATTATACATTCTTTGGCTTGGTTCTAACGTAGTCCTGTGCAGACATTCAGCATGCTGCATATGCCTCCAGGAATGCAGGGTCTGCTAAAGATCTTCGTGCATTCAGTGCTAAGGTCTGAAGCGGGGTTGGAAGCACATTCTGCAGAATGCACTTACAAACTTCCCCTTGATTGGAAACCCTGACGCTGAGTCCATCTAGATCAGTATTGCCTACCACAACTGACATTTACCATTCATGATTGAGTCCTGTCCTGACTCCTCATTATTAGCAAGGTATCTGCCACTGAAGGCATTTGGATTCACAATACAGAGATTTTTATGAAGTGGAACTCATGGTCACAGATCAGCGTTATGGTCCTCAGCATTAGCAAAATATTCTTTTTTTTAAGTAACGCATCTCTCTTTCCAGTAACAATGCTGGCAAAACATCTAACAGCACAACACTAATGTGGATTTGTTCATTCCTTTCCCTTTCATTACAATCCATTGAGACCACAAGCAACTAGTGGCTAAAACTGAACACCGATACTGACATGCATGCATGCATGCCATAGATAGAAAGCTGCCACCAGGAACCCGGGTGGGAGCACAGATTCAGCAACCACTTTTTATAGCTCCACATTCCAAAATGGTTCAGCACTTCACCTGCTGCCCAAGATACTGTGTGCTATTTTCCACACTGCCAAAGAGTGCATATGCAAATAAGATATTGTAAACTCAAACTGCCAGCACCTGAAAGGCAAACTGCAATGCTAGACTCTCTCTCTCTCTCTCTCTCTCTCTCTCTCTCTCTCTCTCGTACACTGGAACAGCGGCTACCTATCAGAATATACAATTAGAGGTTTTGGTTTTGCTAAGCCTAGCACTATTCCACTTCTTCTTACTTGGGAGGTGAGACACAATGCCCATGGGGGAGCACTAAACTCATAGGAAAAGATATGGATTGGGTTATCAGCGGAGGCTGGTGGCCCCAGTTTCAGAGAGGCAGTGATTCCATTCTGGGTTTTAGTTAGAACTGGCCAGAGCTCTAAAGATGCTATCCAAAGTGCTGGACCCATTTGGGGGATAGGGTGCAGCACCTTGGATAGCGCCTCTAGAACTCTGGCCAGTTCTAACTAAAACTCAGAATGGAATCACCGCCCCTCCGAAACTGGAGCTACCAGCCTCTGCTGGTTCTAATGCATCCAAAAGGTTCCAATGGATTCAGTTTAATAGGTATGTGTACAGTATATATTGACTCATGCTTCTCATTTTTCCAAGTTATAGGAAGTTCTAGGGGCAGATAACAGTGTCAGTCTTCTTACAAGGAGTGAAGTGTATGTGTTTTGTTAATGTATTTGTTAATTATTGTTAATATAGAACCATCCAGGCACATCACAGGTTAGGTTACAGAGTAACATAGCAAAACAGACAGATCTCTGCACCAGTAGCCTTACAATTTAAATTATGACAGAAGGTGAGATAAGGGGGGCGGGTGAGGAAAGGCAGATGCATGGGTAACATAGGAAGAATATGTATTTTTTATTTTTTAATTGCATTTATATCCTGCCTTTTTCTCTCTTGCAAGGAACCCAAGGCAGCTTACATTCTCCTCCTCCTCTTCATTTTATCCTCACAACAACAACCCTGTGAGGTAGGTTGGGCTGAGAGTCTGTGACTGGCCCAAAGTCACCCAGTGTGCTTCTATGGCCGAGTGGAAACTAGAACTCGGATCTCCCGGCTCCCAGCCCAACACTCGCACCACTACACCACACTGGTATTTCCACATATAGTTCCACAAAGGTAGTTCCACATATTTCAGTTGTTGTAAGGCAGGGGTCCCAACCTTTCTGGACCCATGGGCACATTTCAGAATTTGAAAAACTGCTATGGGTACTACCACAAAATGGCTGCTGTGGGGGGCTGGCTATTTACAAAAGACAAACAGCTTGCTCAAGAAACTAAGTACAAGGCAGAGGTTGGATCTTAACTCCAAATTACAAAATCACTCTTTAGAGACACACCGTTTTCTTCTCGAATACCCATGTCACAGAAGGCAAATTGATGAGACTCAGAAACAGCCAAGAAACTGAGTACAAAGCAGACTGGGGCTGAGTTCCAAATGTCAAACCACATAGCACAACAAAATACCCATTACCCAGAAGGTGTCTAGGAGTGCAGGAGTGCCAATGCACACCCCACTGAATACCCCAGCTGTAGGGGGTGAGGCGGCAGATTTTGTTTTGCAAATACACAGGTAGAGCCAAATAGGTTATCCTGGTCATAAAGAAGCATTAGCCTGCCAAAAGTGACAGCATAGCCCTTGTTCCTCCGCACAACCACTTCTTGCCAGACAACTCGAAGAACGCAGACTTACCATCAACAGGAAGGCTCTTTAGCTGTTAGGCTCAACCTTTCTGACGTATAAATACATACATACAATTACCACCAAAAGGTGGGATAGATACTTTTTGCTGGCAATGATGATGATGACAAAACCACCCACCAGTGTTTCATTACTGTCAGGGCTGGTACTCTGAAGACACCATCGTATCCGAGTCAGGCAGGTAGAAAAATTGGTATAAAAGCCCAGGGGTGCCCAAAGCAGTGTCTGCAGGCACCATGGCACCCACAGGGACTTCCAACAGCACCCACGAAGCTCTCCCTTCCCTGCCCCCTTCAAAAAAATTGTTTTAAGAAAAACGTTGGAAAATGTTAGGGTGGTCTTCTTTCTCTCCCTTTCTAGCCTTACTCATTCTCTCCCCTCTACCCCTTGGCCTTGAGATTTCCCCCTCCCTCCCAGCCTCTAACCTCATGATTCCCCTCTCCTCTTTAGCTCACTTTTGACTAGCCAGGCCCCCATGGCAGCCATTGTGTGACTAGCCACATCCTCTATGGGAGCCATTTTGTGGTGGTGCCCACAAATTTGCGATGATCTCCCCGACGAGGCCCACCTGATGCCAGCATTGTCATCTTTTTTTAATTTTTATATATATATATATATATATATATATATATATATATATATATATCTCAATCAGGTCTTGGATTGTCTTTGGTTGATAGTTTAAAAAATTGTTTTAGATATATGTTGTCTGTGTGTGTGCTGTCTATATGCTTTTATGTAAATGGTTTTGCACTTTGTGTAAGGTATTTTTAATGGTTTGATCTTTGTGAACCACTCAGAGAGCTTCGGCTATGGGGTGGTATAGAAATAGAATAAATGAAATGAAATGTACCTACAGGTCCAAAAAAGTTGGGGACCCTTGCCCTAGACAGGCAGGCAGGCAGGCAGAGAGAGGAACAGATGGCCATGTGGTGTTGCTGAAAGACAACGGAGGAATCAGCTGACCACACACACACACTCACCCACCACCCTCACAGAAGACACACAAACACCCAGCCAAGCCCCTCAACACACAGAAGACACAGAAATGCACACACACACACATCCACACAAACAGACACCCAGCCACTCACCACCACAGAAGACACTCCCGCCCTGGCCTTCCCCCACCCCACCCCACCCCACGATGTCTTGTGACCTCTCTCTCTTCCCTTCTCTCCCTGCTGGCTGCCCCACCACCTTCTGCTGCTGCTCTCTGGGGAGGCACTGGCAGCCAACCCTGGATCGGCTAAGGGCACCTCAGCGGCTGCCCTCCTTGCAAAGGAAATGTTCATTCCTTCACAGGCACAGGACAGCCGAACGTGTCTGTTTATGGGAGGCGGGGAGAGTCCTTAGCAATGACCGCCCTCCCTGCCCTCTTCTGGCTCATTCTGCTGCACCGGGACAGCATTCTGAGCAAGTGCAGCCGCCACACCTGCCCAGGATCCCCCCAGCCAGCAATGGAGGATGGAACAGGGAGGAGGAAGTGGAGGAGAAAGGCAGCAGCACCACTTTGTTTTGTTTTTCAATTCTAATTCATGGACAGTGGAGGCTGGTGCCTCCTATGTCTGTGGGGATGTGACACTGTGGTGGGTTTTAGTCAGAACCCTAAGGGACCTATCCAAGGTGCTTAGCCCTATCCTCCAAATGGCTTCAGGACCTTGGATAGCTCCTTTAGCGGTCTGGCTTAAACCCAGAGTGGATTCACACCCCACTGACATTGGAGCCACTAGCCTCCACTGTTCATGAATCAGATTAAGGTCTGGGGAGGTCACTGGCCTCCTTGCCCCTAATTTCAAGCCACTTCTGGGTAACAGTGATCTGCCTTTCCCCTGGCAGCCCATTAGGCAGGGCGGAAGAGGGAGAAAGGAGGGAGGGAGGGAGGAACGGAGGGCGGGGGAGAGAAGACGTAGCCCTGCCCACTTTGGGCTCTGGCACTGTCCACCACTTGCTTCAAGTCCATCCATGCCATCATGCAGCCTGCAACAGATTACCCTTAGGGAACACAACCCTCAACAGAAGAAAGGTTCCCCACCCCAGTAAGGCCCCATTGGCCCCTTGTGTCCCCCAATAACTGCTGAGTCAGTAACCCCAGTACCACCTTCCGCCCATGGGCGGCAGTAGCTAGCAGGGGGTCTCCAATGCAGACCAATGGCTCCCCCTTCTGGTGAGCTGTCATGGCAGCACGGAGAAGAAAGCCTTTGTGTTTTGCTGTGAGTCAGAATCCATAATCGACACATCTGGTCTCTTACCTCTTGAATAAGTCAGATGCAAGGGGTGATTATTTGCCAAGGTGAGGATGAGTCCTCCAGTCTGCCTGGGCTTGCAAGGATGGGATTTTGCAAAAAGGAAAAAGGAAGACATGATTGCTGCTAGAGTTGACCAGATCCCATCACCCCGATTCATAGCCACACTCATGATTTTGCAGCACAACCCGGATCATGTAATAAAGCCTCGACGATGCCAACATTGTCGCAGAAAATAATCTCATGTAGATAGGCATGGCCTACTTCACTGTGCATGTTGAACCCCTGGCCCCAGTGCCACGAGGCAAAGAGCAACTGAAATTCGCCTGGCAGAAAGAAGCCTTGCAAGTAAAAGAAGCAGCCAATGCTTTTGGTATGAAATGAGGGCATTTTGCTGGAATGCCACAGGAAGAGGCCTCTGAAGCAGAAGGCAGAGTTTCACAGTGCTCTAGTTCAGCCTTCTCCAGCCTGGCGCTCTCCAGATGTGTTGGTCGACAACTCCCAGAATCCCCCAGCCAGCCCTGTAGGCAAACACAGCTGGAGGACACCAGGTTGGGGAAGGCTGGCACCGATAAAGCAAATATGTCTCGCTTCCTCTGGTGCCACAGTTGTTCTGGAATTACAGAAGCTGTATGCTGTGGGTAGGAATGAAGTCTGAAGGGTGCCAGGTTGGGGGAGGTTGCTCTAGTTATTTAGGAAGCAGGAAGCAAGCAGGCAAACCAGCAAACAACCAAAGGCTCATGACAGCTAGTGCTGATTTTAAAGCAGCTCCACCATCTCCAAAGCAACAATATGCTCTTGAAATGCCCAGAAACTGAGGGCTTATGATAATGGGGCCCTCATGGCCTGGGGCCAGAACCTGACTGACTGGGCTCTCTGCTCAGGGCCCAGAGCACTCTATATGCAAAGAAGGGGACAGCAGTGTGCAGGGGGAGGGGCTGTGGCTCAATGGCAGAGCACCTGCTTTGCCAGCAGAAGGGCCCAGGCTCGATCCCCGGCAGCTCCAGGTCGGGCAGGAAAAGCTCCTGCCTGAATCCCTGGAGAGCTGCTGCCAGTCAGTGTTGACAGTACTAGGCTTAGATGGGCCAGTGGTCTGACTTGATATAAGGCAGCTTCCTATGTTCGTAGCACAGGCCCCTACAACTGGCAGTAGGAAGGCTTTGGTCAGCCAGGCCTGGTAACAATACAAGGATTGGTACTGGAGATACTGCTACCTCTGGTACCAGAGGCAGTAAGGCAGTACACCAGTTGCTGGGGAACATGGGCGGAGGGTGCTGTTGTGCTCACGTCCTGCTTGTGGGCTCTTGGTCAACAGCTGGGTGGCCACTGTGTGAACAGAATGCTGGACTGGATGGGCCCTTGGTCTGATCCAGCAGGGCTCTTCTTATGAGGAGCCTGGTCCTCTGCCTCTTGCCTGGCCAATACAGAGCAGCAGCCCTAGATTTCAGGGACCCTGAACTTCAGGGACTCTGAACTGGAGACTACATCCTTCTAGCCTAGATTTGAGTACAGCTCTCCCCGTGGCCCCTGCCTGGCCCCAACATGAAGCCCCCCACAACACCTTCTTGCTAATTGGCACCAGAAAATTTGGGCCAAACTAGGCAATATGTTCAGGATGTCTAGAGCTTTAACATTTGTCTAGGCCAGTCTTCCCCAACCTGGTGCTCTCCAGATGTGTTGGATTCCAACTTCCATCATTCATGGCCATGCTGGCTCAGAATGATGGGAATTGCAGTCCAGTACATCTACTTTAAACATTACAGGTACAGGATCCCCAGTGAAGATTGGGACCCATGGGGAGAATGGGTTTCACCATTTATTTCCCCCTTCCCCAGTGCTATGGTCTGGTGAAAATCGGTCCCTTCAAAGCTGTTGTATTGTTTCCCCCAGGAAGGAAGGGGCTGTTGGTGCCCTCTGGGGGTGACTTTTTAAAAATAACAATGTACAAAAATTAAAGAGAAGGGTTATATCTAAAAGTAGAATATCAGCTTAAAGAGTTTTGAAAAACCAACATATGTGGTGTAAAACTATGAGAAACAGAAGAGGGTTCTAAAAGATTGAATAATGTCTCTGTTGTCAGTCTTTGGCCTGAAAAAACTGGCATGAAGGAATCCTCAGAAGCCACACACAACCACAGTCAAGTGATTCATTTACAAGGGGCACAATCCTATGCATGTTTAGACAGAAAAAAGTCCTACAATTCCCAGCATTCCCCTGCATTGCTGGCTAGGATACAACTTCTTTCTGTCTACACGTGCATAGGATTGCGCCCTAAATGTGAAAGTGGGGAAATCAAGCTTTGAATTCACCCTGTTTCCATTGCCATTGCTTGTCTTTCCATCTATTGGAAAACATTGTATGAAATACAATAAAAGAGATTTTATGCTGTTAGGTAGCTCTACAATACAACATTATTTTGCTCCCATTTCATTTACTCAAAAGTGTTCTCTCTCTGTGCCCTCTTGAAATCAGTACTGATTATCTCACTTCTTGTGGGAAGAAAGATGCTTCTGTGTACATGATGAGGAAATAATTATCCTAATCTATGTTACAATAGGGCCTATTAGCATCTCTTTGAAAATAGTTAAAATCTTGCCATGTCCCCCAATTCTATTCTATAAAAGATTTATCTTGAATATTGGATGTCTAACTTCTGAATCCCCTTCATGGATCACTGCCTTGTTGTGGCGAAAGGGCTTACGTAACTCAGTGAAGCCATAAGCTAAGCCGTGCAGGGCCACCCAAGATGGACTGGTCATGGTGGAGAGTTCTGACAAAATGTGGTCCACTGGAGAAGGAAAAGGCAACCCACTCCAGTATTCTTGCAAGAAAACCCCATGGAACGTATCACAAGGCTTAAAGATATGACGCCGGAAGATGAGCCCCTCAGGTCGGAAGGTGTCCAATATACTACTGGGGAAGAGCAGAGGGAATTTCCAAGTAGCACCAGAAAGAGTGAAGCGGCTGGGCCAAAGCCGAAAGGACACTCAGCTGTGGATGTGTCTGGTGGTGAAAAGAAAGTCCGATGCTGTAAAGAACAATATTGTTTAGGAACCTGGAATGTAAGATCAGTGAATCAAGGTAAGCTGGAGGAGGTCAAACATGAGATGGCAAGATTGAACATCAACATCTTGGGAATCAGCGAACTAAAATGGACAAGATGGGCGAGTTTAATTCAGGTGACCATTATATCTACTACTGTGGGCAAGAATCCCTTAGAAGAAATGGAGTAGAATCATAGAATCGTAGAATTGTAGAATAGTAGGGTTGGAAGGGGCCTACAAGGCCATCGAGTCCAACCCCCTGCTCAATGCAGGAATCCAAGTCAGAGCATCCCTGACAGATGGCTGTCCAGCCTCGTCTTGAATGCCTGAAGTGTGGGAGAGCCCACCACCTCCCTAGGAAATTGGTTCTATTGTCATATTGCTCTAACAGTCAGGAAGTTTTTCCTGATGTTCAGCTGGAATCTGGCTTCCTGTAACTTGAGCCCATTATTCCGTGTCCTGCACTCTGGGATGATCGAGAAGAGATCCTGGCCTTCTTCTCTGTGAGAAGAAATACCTTTGAAATACCTTTCAAGTACTTGAAGAGTGCTATCATATCTCCCCTCAGTCTTCTCTTCTCAAGGCTAAACATGCCCATTTCTTTCAGTCTCTCTTCATAGGGCTTTGTTTCCAGTCCCCTGATCATCTTTGTTGTCCTCCTCTGAACCCTCTCCAGTTTGTCTGCATCCTTCTTAAAGTGTGGTGCTCAGAACTGGACACAGTACTCCAGATGAGGCCTACCCAGTGCTGAGTAGAGGGGAACTAGTACTTCCCGGGATTTGGAAGCTATGCTTCTATTAATGCAGCCCAAATTAGCATTTGCCTTTTTTGCAGCTACATCACAGTGTTGGCTCATATTCAGCTTGTGATCGACAACAGTTCCAAGATCTTTCTTGCTTGTAGTGTTGTTGAGCCACGTATCCCCCATCTTGTAACTGTGCATTTGGTTTCTTTTTCCTAGGTGCAGAACTTGGCATTTCTCCCTATTAAATGTCATCCTGTTGTTTTCTGCCCAGCTCTCCAGTCTATCCAGATCACTTTGAATTTTGTTTCTGTCTTCCAAAGTATTAGCTATCCCACCCAATTTTGTGTCATCTGCAAATTTTATCAGCATTCCCTGTACCTCCTCCTCCAAGTCATTAATAAAAATGTTGACGAGCACTGGGCCCAGGACTGAGCCCTGCGGTACCCCACTCGTTACCTCTCCCCAGTTTGAGAAGGCCCCATTGTTAAGCACTCTTTGAGTCCGATTCTGTAGCCAACTGTGGATCCACCAAATCGTTGTTTCATCTAGCCCACTTTGAGCTAGTTTGCTCATCAGAATATCATGGGGCACTTTGTCGAAAGCTTTGCTGAAGTCGAGGTATATGATGTAGACCATGGGAATGCTGTAGACAAGAGAGGTCACTTGATCAAAAAATGAGATCAGATTTGTCTGGCAGGACTTGTTTTTGACAAATCCATGTTGGCTTCGAGTAATCACGGCATTGTTTTCAAGGTGCTTCCAGATGGATTGCTTTATCATCTGCTCCAGAATTTTCCCAGGGATTGATGTCAGAATGACTGGTCTGTAGTTCCCAGGTTCCTCCTTTTTACCCTTTTTGAAGATAGGGACAACATTAGCCCTCCTCCAGTCATCTGGCACTTCCCCCATCCTCCATGATTTCTCAAAGAGAATAGACAGCGGTTCTGAGAGTTCTTCCGCCAGTTCCTTTATTACTCTAGGATGCAGTTCATCTGGCCCTGGAGATGTGAACTCATTCAAAGCAATTAGGTGTTCCTTGACCATATGCCTATTGATCTCAAACTGCAATTCTGCCCCTTCACCCTGTACTTTGCCTTTGCCAGGGGGGTCATAGACCCTCTTTTGGGAGAAGACTGAGCCAAAGTAGGAATTGAGCACCTCTGCCTTTTCTTTGACATCTGTTATCGTTTTGCCATCCTTATTTAATAGCTGAACCACCATTTCTTTCCTCTGCCTTTTACTATGCACGTAGCTGAAGAAAGGCTTTTTCTGGTTTTAGCATCCCTCGCTAACCTCAGCTCGTTCTCAGCTTTAGCCTTCCTGATGCCATCCCTGCAATTCTGGGCTACCTGCCTGTACTCTTCCTTTGTTACTTGGCCTTCTTTCCACTTCCTATATGTGTCCTTTTTTGTTTTCAGGTCATCTCTAAGCTTTTTGTGAAGCCACATTGGCTTCTTCTGTTGTCTTCCACCTTTTCTTCTTGTTGGAATTGTTTGTGATTGTGCCTTGAGAATTTCCTTTTTTAAAAGCTCCCACCCATCTTGGACTCCTTTTCTCATTAGCGTCGCTTGCCATGGGACCTTACTGATCATTGTCCTGAGTTTATTAAAATCAGCTTTCCTAAAATCCAGGGTACGCGTTTGACTACACTCGGCTTTTGCTTCTCTTAGAACCAAGAACTCAAGTACAACATGGTTGCTTTCCCCCAGAGTTCCTGTAACTGCTAATTTATCCACTAAGTCATCTTTGTTGGTTAGGATCAAGTCAAGGATAGCCGATCCTCTAGTTCCTTCCTCTACTTTCTGTAGGAGGAAGTTATCTGCCACACAAGTCAGGAATTTCCTGGAGGGGCCATGTTTTGCAGAATTTGTCTCCCAACAAATGTCGGGGAAATTGAAGTCCCCCATTACTACTACATCATGCTTCCTTAAAACACTGGCTATTTGTTTTTCAAAAGTTTCATCCTCGTCTTCTCCTTGGTTGGGTGGCCGGTAGTAGACTCTGACCACCAGGTTCCTTTAATTCTTTGCTCCATTTATTTTGATCCAGATGCTCTCGATGGGGCTACCAAGCTCATCCTCCTGTATTTCTGTGCAGAGATATGTATTTTTCACATACAGTGCAACCCCACCTCCCTTTCTGTTCCTCCTGTTCTTTTTGAACAAGTTATATCGTTCAATTGCTGTATTCCAGTCATGACAGTCATCCCACCAAGTCTCAGTTATACCTATCAAGTCATAATTTCCCTCCCGTATTAAGAGTTCAAGTTCGTTCTGCTTGTTTCCCATACTCTGGGCATTAGTATATAGACATCGAAGACCATGTGCTTCATAGTCTGGCTTTCTTCCTACATGTGTCTGAAAATGATTATTGGGTGCTATCAGAGCTGTTCTCTCCGTTGCAGTGCATGCGCCTACGTCCATTGTTACCCCCAACATTACATCTCCCTTCCCTGTAGGATTCAGTTTAAAGCACTCATAGTCAACAAAAGGGTGGGAAAAGCAGTACTGGGGTACAATCTCAAAAATGACAGAATGATCTCGGTACGAATCCAAGGCAAACGATTCAACATCACAGGAATTCAAGTCTATGCCCCAACCACTGAAGCCAAAGAAGCTGAGGTTGATGGGTTCTATGAAGACCTACAACACCTTCTAGAACTAACACCAAACAAAGATGTCCTCTTCATCATAGGGGATTGGAATGCTAAAGTAGGAAGTCAAGAAATCACTGGGATAACAGGCAAGCAAGGCCTTGGTGTACAAAATGAAGCAGGACAAAAGCTAATCCAGTTTTGCCAAGAGAACACGCTGATCATAGCAAACGCTCTTTTCCAACAGCACAAGAGACAACTCTACACATGGACATCACCAGATGGTCAATATCGAAATCAGATTGATTATGTACTTTGCAGCCAAAGATGGAGAAGCTCTGTACAGTCAGTAAAAACAAGACCTGGAGCTGACTGTGGGCTGTGGCTCAGATTATGAGCTTCTTATTGCAAAATTTCAGCTTAAATTGAAGAACGTAGGGAAAACCACTAAACCATTCAGGTATGACCTAAATCATATCCCTTATGAATATACAGTGGAGGTGATGAATACATTTAAGGGATTACACCTGATAAACAGAGTGCCTGAGGAACTATGGACGGAGGTCCGTAACATTGTCCAGGAGGCAGCAACGAAATCCATCCCAAAGAAAAAGAAATGCAAGAAAGCCAAGTGGCTGTCTGATGAGGCTTTACAAGTAGCTGACGAAAGAAGGGAAGAGAAAAGCAAGGGAGAAAGAGGAAGATATACCCAACTGAATGCAGATTTCCAGAGAATAGCAAGGAGAGACAAGAAGGTCTTCTTAAATGAATAATGCAAAGAAATCGAAGAAAACAATAGAATAGGAAAGACTAGAGATCTCTTCAAGAAAATCGGAGATCTCAAGGGAACGTTTTGTGCAAAGACGGGCATGGTAAAGGACAAAGAAGGCAGGGACCTAACAGAAGCAGATGAGATTAAGAAGAGGTGGAAAGAATACACAGAAGAACTATACAGGAAAGATCTGAATGTCCCTGATAGCCATGATAGTGCGGTCACTGAACTTGAGCCGGACTTCCTAGAGAGTGAAGTCAAGTGGGCCTTAGGAAGCATTACTAACAACAAAGCTAGCAGGGATGACAGTATTCCAGCTGAGCTATTTAAGATCCTAAAAGATGATGCTGTTAAAGTGCTGCACTCAATATGCCAACACATTTGGAACACTCAACAATGGCCACAAGACTGGAAAAAGTCAGTTTACATTCCAATCCCAAAGAAGGGCAATGCCAAAGAGTGTTCAAACTACCGTACAATTGCACTCATTTCACATGCCAGCAAGGTGATGCTCAAAATCCTACAAGCTAGGCTTCAGCAGTATGTGAACTGAGAACTACCAGAAGTACAAGCTGGGTTTCGAAGAGGCAGAGGAACTAGAGATTAAATCGCCAACATTTGCTGGATCATGGAGAAAGCAAGAGAATTCCAGAAAAAGTCTATTTCTGCTTCATTGACTACACTAAAGCCTTTGATTGTGTGGATCACAACAAGCTCTGGCAAATTCTTAAAGAGATGGGAGTACCAGACCACCTTACCTGTCTCCTGAGAAACCTGTACGAGGGTCAGGAAGCAACAGTAAGAAGCGGACATGGAACAACCGATTGGTTCAAAATTGGGAAAGGAGTACGACAAGGCTGTATATTGTCGCCCTGCTTATTTAATTTATATGCAGAGTACATCATGAGAAATGCCAGGTTGGATGAATCACAGGTCGGAATTAAGATTGTTGTGAGAATTATCAACAACCTCAGATACGCAGACGATACCACCCTAATAGCAGAAAGCGAAGAGGATCTAAAGAGCCTTGTTGAGAGTGAAAGTGACGAGTGTAAAAGCTGGTTTGAAACTCAACATTAAAAAAAAACTAAGATCATGGCATCTGGCCCTATCACTTCCTGGCATATAGAAGGGGAAGAAATGGAAGCAGGGACAGATTTTATTTTCTTGGGCTCCGAGATCACCGCAGACGGTGACTGTAGCCATGACATTAAAAGACACTTGCTCCTGGGGAGGAAAGCTATGGCAAACCTAGACAGCATAGTAAGAAGCAGAGACATCACCTTGCCGACAAAGGTTTGTATAATCAAAGCTATGGTTTTCCCAGTAGCAACGTATGGCCGTGAGAGCTGGACTGTAAGGAAGGCTGACCGCTGAAGAATTGATGCTTTCGAACTGTGGTGTTGGAGAAGACTCTTACGAGTCCCCTCGACTGCAAGGAGGTCAAATCAGTCAATCCTAAAGGAAATCAACCCTGACTGCTCATTGGAAGGACAGATACTGAAGCTGAAGCTCAAATATTTTGGCCACCAAACGCGAAGAGAAAACTCCCTGGAAAAGACCCTGATGCTGGGAAAGATTGAAGGCAAAAGGAGAAGGGGACGGCAGAGGATGAGGTGGCTAGATAGCATCACCGATGCAATGAATATGAACTTGAGCACACTCCGGGAGAGGGCGGAGGACAGGAAGGCCTGGCGTGCTATGGTCCACGGGGTCACGAAGAGTCGGACACGACTGAACAACAGCAACAACTTCTGAATATCTATAATGAAAGAAGCAAATAAACAAATGGAAGTGTGGTGACCTACTATAAAACCCTATTTATTTCAACATGGCTTGTGCTGACAACATAGTTCTGAGGACACAATTAACGGAGCCACTTTCAAAGAAATTTAATCCCTAGTAAGACAGTTTAGGACTGAACCAAGATGACTCCCCGTTTTAATGAATGTCTTAATGGTGTCAGAAAACCTGCTCTTTCAGTGTAAGACTGCTTGTGAAGACACTTCTTCACTGAAATTCCCATTGCTTGCTTGTTACTCTACATCAGCCTTCCCCAGCCTGGTACCCCCCAGATGTGTTTGGACTACAACTCCCAGCATCCCCAGCCAGGATTTCCTGAGGGATGCTAGAAGTTGTAGTCCAACAAATCCGGAAGACACCAGGTTGGAGACAGCAGCCATATATTGTCTAAACTGACATCACCACATAGTTAAACATGACTGCATGTGTTTTTATTTAAAGGCATCAAGTGACATCACTATGTCAGGCTGTCATCATGACGTCCTGTTCATTGTGATCCCTGATTGGGCAGGATCACTCATGTGACTAACTCAGGAACAGGAAGAAGCAGGGGTGTGTGTATGGGGGTGGAGGGAGGGAGATGGTATAATAGCCAGTGTAAACAATGGATTGGGTCCAAAGACCCCATGAACAGAGACCTGTTCACACAATGGGGGAGGTGATTTTGGCTGATTCTCTCTTCCCCCACAGGTGTCAGGAGGCAGAAATTGGCAAAAATTGCCCACCCTCTTCTGTTTCCAGGCACTTACGCTGGATTGAAGACCCTTTTATTCACAGCTGGTGACACCTTCCATACACAGAAGGGTACATTTGGATTCAACCCCATGTCACTGGACTGGAGTTGTTTTTGTTTTTTTAAGGTGATTGCTGGCACAGTCTAAGCAGTTTGCAAGAGAATTTCTACCCCATCAAAACATCCCATTTTTAAAACATTGTTGAAACTGGCAAGTATTAAGCAGCCTTAATTGCAGCTTTAGTTAAGTGCAGCAGCTTTTCAATTGCTAAATGCATTCTTCTCAGCTTAAAGCAGGCAACAGTTCTGTTGGTTAATTTAGAGAGTTGCACACCCCACTTTCCCAAGCAGTGAGGAGCGCCAGGGCCAGCAGGAAGGAAACGTGCTCTGGCTTCTGCCATCAGCCAGGGGCTGAGGGCCATGGGGAGGCTGCCCCCCCCCCCCGCCTCCCAGGAAGGACATCCAGCCAAGCGGGAGAGCAACCTGGCCCACCCATCGGCCAGCGCAGCAGCAGCAGGGAGCTCCCTTCCCTCTCTCTGCCAGAAAGAACACTCACCTCTAACTCCCTGTGGTCCTGGGACTGCAGTGCAGAAGGAAGGGGGAAAGAACGCTCTGGGCCCATCCGTTGGCCAAATGGCCACCAATTGCTATTCAAACACAAACACCAGCAAGGCAAGATCAAGCTTGCCCAAACTGGATGTAAATGCCCACTTATTGTTCACCATTTTGTTCTGGCCTTGAAGAACTGAACTCCCCACCCCCTCTTCCTTTTTCCTCCACTCCGCTTCTATTGTGTGTCTTAGCATTTTAGTTCATAATTGTGATGGCAGGGCCTCTCTCTCTCTCTTGTGGATGTGAGCTGCTTTGGGAGATGGTAATTGTTTGAGAAGCACGATAAAAATGTAGTCAATAAATATGACCCAGGTTTGGTTTTCTCTGGAGGACAGTGTGCTGGAGGCATCATGCGCTCCTATAAGGCAACAGATTCACTACACTACGTCATTTCCTCAGAGAGAAGCCCCATGCACCTACTGTTCTTCCGGCCTTCAGTTCATTCCCAGCACTCTCTCTGTTCTCTCTGTATCACTCCAAAATAGCCAACCTGCTGTGTATTCTCTCTTTCTCACTCTCACACTCTCATGCTCTCGCTCACTCTCACACACCTACCTCTTCCCCCTATCTGTGGGCACCTGTCCTATCCTGTCTGTGAAAGGGAAGCCACAGGGCATAAGGTGGCACCTGAGGGTGTCACAGGGCTGGCCCCGCCATTAGGCAGAGTGAGGTGGCTGGCTGCCTCTGGCAGCTTATTTTGGGTGTCCTGAAAGGGCAGCAAACTGTTAGTTATTTATTATTAATTTGTCATTACAGTCACGGAGGGAAGCAGCTGTGAGAGTTTCTGTCTCAGGTGCCAAAATAATTTGACTGGCCTGGGGTACTATACACCCTGGCTTGTGGGGTGGGGAGAGGCACCATTTGCTGTTCTGTCTCAGGCAGCAAAATGTCTTGGGCTGGCCCTGGTGTCAGACTTAGCTGTTGTCAGCCAGTCAGGGTAGCATGCTGGGCTGGAGCCGCTTTGAGTTGTTCAAACCAGGTCTGGAGCTCCACTGAGGTCTTTTATTCCTTTTGGGCAGACTCTCTCTCCCAGGGGCTACGCTCTTCCTGAAGAGGATGAGCCTTGAAGGAACAGATCCCTGGCTTGGAATCTAGCATTCTGCTGTTTCTTTGTCAATTCCTGCCTGGTACGTTACTTGTTCTGTGGAGCAGGAACTGTGTTGCATGAGGCCCCTGATGTAGAGCAGGGGCAGGTAGAAAGTATATCTCCAGATGTTTGGGACTTCAACTTCCAAAAGTCCCTGCCAGGAATGCTGCCTTCTGCCTTCTCCTGATGTAGAGGGTGCTGTCTCTGTGGGGCTATATTCAGGGGTCCCAGTTTAGGGGGGGGTCTTCTGTCCAACCGGCTTAGGCTCAGTGTTGGGGCCTGGATCTTGCTCTGGGTTTAGCACTGGTCCCCCTGATCCAACTGTCTCCTCCTCTGTCAGAGTCCTGGCTGGTGCTGGAGGTCAAGGTCATGATAGAGTCACCTTCTGTAAGCTCAGGTGGCTCTTCCATTGAAAATACACAGATGGATTGCCAACTCTCTCCCAACCATTGGCTCCCATCCAGGAAACATCAGCCAGCCATTCTGGGCGATTAACCAGCAACCTGTTTAACAAAAGAATGGCCACTCAGCAATCATAGCAACATATTTCCCTAATCCCAGCTCCCTTCTTTTAAAGGCCATCTAAAGTGAAAGTTACTTGAAACTCTTTGCAAATGTCTTCTTGAGCGACTTGTCATATTTTCTGATTGCTTGGCTATTTGACAGCCCAAGCCTCAAAGTGCTTTTGCCAATGGGGACCCTGCACGTTTGCATTGACTTCAAAGTAGCCTACACTGCTGAAGCACTTGGAGGATTAGGCTGTTAATAGAAGATTTAAGTGGTGGATTAGATCTAGCTGCTGTGATTTCATCTTCCATTGAAGGCGAGCTGTGAAATGTTTTTTGATAATTCCCTGAGAAATAGGAAGTTATTATATAGAATGACATTGGCAAGAAATGGTTGGCCTGTTTCTTTCTGAAATCAAGCCTGGAGCGTTGACTGGGGGATCAAGGCTGGAACTGTGTCTCTCTTACATATATTTCTAAATCCACCTGCAATCTGAATTCATGGTTTTACTTTCACCTTTTAAACCCACCCTTAAAATATTTTTATTTCCATATTTTTTTTAAGTTCTATACTTTCTATGACAAACTTTTTCCTAGAGTTTAAGAAAATTAGAAATAAACAAAAAATCAGTTTGTTTTTTTTAACTTTGAAACTATCTTTCTAAGTGACATGAAGTTCTATATAGGAATGTTGGTCTTTTAAAAAAAAAATACTAGAAAGAAGAGAGAGGATTTACCACAAGCCATATATAAAAATAGAAAAGCCTAAGAAAGGTAGAGGGGTGTGTGTGTGTGTGTGTGTGTGTATTACACACACACACACAAACAGAGCATTGCCAAGTAACACTAAAGACTGTGATCCTGTAGACCAGAAGTGGGCAACTCGTGGCCTACAACTCCCATGATTCCTCACCATTGGCTAAGGATATTGGGAATTATAGGCTAAAAAAGATCTGGAGGACCACAAGTTGCCCACCTCTGCTATAGATCAACCCTCTCTTTCAAGTCCTGTCTGTTATTGGTATGCATGATGTATGATAATTCAGAGTTTTAGATGAGTTTTAGTTTTAGCTAGGCCACACTGCATATTTCTGACACTCACCATTCTATCTTTAATGCACTTTACATGCATGAATTAGAGAGCACTATTTAAGGACTGCAGAGATTATGCTGATGACAAGTTAACAGTGTTCTTAATCACATCTTCTTCCATGTGGTCTTCCCCATACATTCATTAATAGCTGAAAACATAGGGTCAATGAATGAAAAGGAAATCAACCATGCAATCTGGTACTCACGTTCTGCTGGCTATGGGGCTATAGGATCTGCTGGAAGCCCCATAAAACACAATACTCTGCCTCCATGACAGTTATGATGGCAGAATGTCTAAAACAGGGTTGGCATCATAAAGGCAGAGGGAAGGCGCCACCTCCTAATTAATGCGCACCCTGCCCAAGTTGCTGCAACAGAGCATAGCATAGGGTATAGAGCAGCACTCAGCCACAGCACACCAGCATCATTATAAGCACCACACAGTATATACTTTAAGCCACACACAATCCCTGAGGGTTGAGCAGCATGTAGGGATTCAAACCCCTGCCCGTAGGGATACATGGGACTGGCAGCAACAGCAGCACCATCTGCTGGCTGTGCCATTGGGGCTGACAAATTGAAGATGCTGTGGCATCGTTTTGCAGGTGTAAGAACTGGGCTCCACATCTCTGCAGAAGCACCCAGAGAAAGCTTGGGAGTCAATGAGGAAGAGGGTGAAGGGGTGGGGGAGCTACCAAGGCCACAGAGCAGGGAGACAGTGGCAGAGAGGAGTCTTTCCACATGCCAGTTAATCGATTGGATATAGACCAGGCAGAAACCTCTCCATCCACGGTGAGAATGCCAGATCTTACAGTGGGGGAGGAGTTGGGAGTGAGGGACCTAAGGATCAGATGTCTGGTGAGGAGGGAGGAGCAGCTTTGGGAAGCGAGATGGTCTAAAAGGTTGGCCATTCAGAAGAGGTCACTAGGGGAAGACCCTCCCTGAGGGCGGGTCTGGAACAGCCACTCAGGTTTCCTATGGCTGGCGAGCACCAGTTTTGTCGCAAGGTCCTTTGTTGTGCATTCAACAAAGGGGACTTCTTGTAGTCTAATTAGTATTGTGCAAAGCTGACTAGAGAACTTAGCTCTATGCTGCCGGAGGTGGATTAGGTCTGTAACCTGAAGAGCTGTTGATCGTGGTATGCATAATAAAAGCTATTTACCAAGAGAAGGTCTTCCTTGTGTGACTACAAAGTGTCCTGCTCCAGAGCAAGTCTTGGCTGCTTGCAAGTGAGTACAGGGAGCGAGGCAACAGAGTGGTCGAGTAGGCAAACAAATGGTCAAGCACACTGGTTTCAGTCCAGGGCATTCTAAGTTAAGAAGGGAGCAGTCAACAATCCTGGCAGAGGTCAGGACTCTGGCAATCAGTCAAGCAGCAAGGAGCAGGCAACAGCGGGAGTAGTCAAGATAACAGGCAAGAGGTCAAACACAGGTACGTTAGGCAGTCAAGAAGCAGGGTCACTGAGCAGTCCAAGGGGTGAGGAACCGGAGCATCAGACACAGGGCACAATACATGAGGCAAGGCACGCGGCAGAGGCTAGACAGACCAAATTGTTCACAGCTGGTTGGGTTTCCAGTTCAGGCTTTTAAGCTCCAAGCCAGCCAGACCCCACCCAGAGTCAGCTGTAGCAATCAGAGCTCCCTTCCCAGAGCCCACTTCTGGGGAGACCTCTTCTGCAGGCAAGCACTCCTTCGCACAGGAGCCCTGCTGGCCTGTCTCTTGAGGCGACGATGCTCTTGGGGATCAGGGGGTGGCTCAGCCTCTGCCTCAGAGGCAGAGCCCCCTCTCCTAACCTGGATGGTCCAGCAGCCACTTCCCCCAAGGGTTCAGGCTCCTATGGGGCTGTTGGCAGTCCCTGGGCTGGGGTATCCTGGACTTCTGGGACCTCCAGCTCCTCCTCTGAGGATGACTCCTTCAGTTGTGGCATGACGCAAAGACATCTGGAGGCTCAGCAAATGACAGCATGTTGCGTATGTTGTGATACAGGGATGTGTGCCAGGGGTTTGTTTCCCTCATTATGAGCTCATTGGCTCCCTCCATGTGTGGGTAGCATGTGGGCATTGTCACCGACACAGTCCTTATATGAATGGAGGGAACTGGTGGGGTTTCTAGGGACACTGGAGGCATGTATGGCATTTTTATGCTGTCTTTGGATTCTCTGGCTGTGCATTTTTGCCCTCCCAGGTGTAGGATATGGAGGCTGTTCTCCTGGTTTAGCAGCAATGCTTCTCCGCACCCCACCCCATGAAATAAGCGTATCGATTGCTCTGTAGAGAACCTGAATGACTCTGGATTCCTAAATAATTAAAACCAGACATTCAAAATCGAAATACTTTAAGGGCTGTATTTTTTTTAAGACCACATATTTTGAAATACAATGAACATTTAACAACAGATATGCACACTGGGAGTTTCTTGATAGGATATTGTACATTTTTCCCCAAATATTTAAAACAAGGAAACAAATGCACAAAGGAAACAGAATTAAGGTTACCTTGTATATCTCATCCAAATGCCATTAAATACATTTCTGGAGATTGAGATGATGAATTATCCATCTCTCAGCAGCAATCAGCTCTTTCCCCCAACCATGAAATTGCTATATAGAGAAAGTGTACTCACTTTTTCATAGGAATGCAAATGTTATTGAGCTATTTCAGAAAACAACAGTTTCTCACTCTGTACTGACAGCTTATCCAAGGGAAATGGAGC
Organism: Heloderma suspectum; assembly: GCF_057233095.1. Classification (NCBI taxonomy): domain Eukaryota; kingdom Metazoa; phylum Chordata; class Lepidosauria; order Squamata; family Helodermatidae; genus Heloderma; species Heloderma suspectum. The sequence continues at coordinate 134,114,986 of NC_139459.1, forward strand.
GTCCTCTCTTCCAGCAGGGCAACACACACATAGTATGAGCAAAGAATGGGTCCTAGATGCCTGGATGCAAGTCTGTCCCATCCACCTCCTGTCCTGGAACTATTTCACTAGCAAGAGTTACTGTCAGAAAGCTTCAAAGGAGAGGAGGGCCACAGGCTGAGTTTGAACTACACAGATGGCCTCAGCTTCAAGCGATAGCCAAGGCACCGGGACAGAGGAGGATCAGCTGGTCAAGTCTGGGGCTGCTATACCACCGGCTGAGGAACTGAACCAGGTTCCTGATGCTGAACTTGAGGCAGGTGGGCACCAGCCTCAGCCTGTAGAAACTGAGCCCAGACCCTCACAGACACCTTCCCCCATGCCCAGATTCACTTGTGGAGTCAAGTATTTCCTGCTCTACACTGCCTGCCCAATGGCACAGGGAGTGCACCAGGTGAGAAGCCACAGAGAGGAGCAGAAGCTCTCACTTTGGAGCCAGAGTGCTGGCCCTTTAAGATGTCAGGCAGGGGGGGAGCTTAAGAGGGTTAAGCTGGATGGAAGGACTTATAAGGCCTCAGTCAGCCTCTGACTTTTGATCCAAACACTTTGTGAACTTGGAGCAATCTGAGCAGCTGTGGCTCCAGCTGCCTTGGGCTGTGGGCTCCTGCTGAGGACAGCTCCAAACACTTGTGGCCTTTGATCTGGAAGAGTCCCTCCCCTTAAAATGCACCAGACCCTTTCAATGAAAAATTAAGCATTGATGCAACATCAGCAGCTGGCAGTCCAGCCCTCTCCGTTGGCCTGTTCATGTATTCCAAAGGACCAAGCTCTAAAAGGGAAGATGAGCCTTTCCTGTAGATTTCAAACATTTGGTAGGCATCTCCCTAGGAAAGCTATCAATAAACCACAAAGGCGATGTGGATCTGGAAGATGAAGACAGATGCTTCTTTGAATCCAGAGATTTTCAGTGCCACGTGGGTGAGAAAAACACCACCAAATTCTTCTAGATTTCTTCTTCCCTTCTATATTTCTATATTTCATGCTGCTAGTCTTATCCCACTCTCTGATGGAAATGTCCAGGGCCAGCGTCAAGGGTAGGCATGGCTGGGCACCTGCCCAGAGCCCACACCCCAGCAGGGGCCCACTGAAAAGAGCCCCTGGAGTTGCTCCTCCTCTTCCCTTTGCAACCTGCTTTTTTTACTTGCCTCATACTCTGGCCCAGACAACGGTGGTGGCAAGAAGGAGGAACAGTAGATGCCACTGCCTACTTGCTCTCTGCCTGTCAAGCAGGAAAGTGGTAGCTATGATGAGACAGTGGGTGAGGAGCAAAAGCAGCTGGTGACAATGGTGGTGAGAAGGTAGAGTCACTGTGGGAGGGGGCCCATGGAGAGTGTCTTGCCCAAGAGCCGTCAAAACCTGGAGCCAGCACTTTCCCTCTTTAAGACCGACTGTTGGTCAGGCAGCAAAAGTTCATTGGAACAATGGGACATTAACAGAGTGGTGTGAGACCCATAATCTTATTGGATCTCCAAGACGTCAGGAATGAATGACTCAGTTTCCCAGTCAGATCTGCATGCAACTGTATCTCACATTTCTGTAAGAATTGTAACAGCATCCTGCAGGGGATGCTGATTTGAAAAGGATGCCCTCTAAATGTTTATTCTTTCAACTGTAACTAGAAAGGCTCTCAGACACACACCTTCAGATGAACGCATCCTGAGGATCTGCTCCTTCACTATGTCATGGCTGTCATGGACATTCAGCTTTGGCCAGAGAGACTCCATTTTAAGTTAGCAGTTATCATAAGATATAGAGCAAGTAAGCAATACAGAACACTTATGGAAGGCTTTGCTTGGCGTGGAGGTGAAGAGAAACAGGATGTAGAGTGTGGGTTTTTGTAGCTTCCTATAGAGCTTGTGGTTAAGCCAGTATCTTCCTGTCAGTTGTTGTAACCTTTATGAAGCTACATTTGGTTTTAAGCAAAAGGTGCAACACATTAAGGGAGCAATCCTATGTCATTAAGCCACCAATCCTAGTCAGTGGCTAGATGGCCATAGGATACGTCGGTTTCTGGGAACCGACCTCGGAGCCCACGCTCCAGGGTCGGTTCCCTGAGAACCGACCTTCCTCCCCTCCCGCGCTGCCTCGCAGGCAGCTCAGAACAGCCCCATGCTCAGAAGAGGAATGCGGAATGGCAAAAACGGGGTGTTCCAGGGGGCATTCCAGGGTGGGAAAGGTAAAAATACCTGTACGACACATGCAACGTGTTGTCCGGCAGTCGCTTCCCCTGCTCCGCCTTCCCGCGGCTAGACAGCTGATATTGGCTGTCTAGCCACAAATGCAGGGTGGCGGAAGCACAGAGGGGACGATTCCCTCCATGCTTCTCCTGCCCTGCATTGGACAGGTGGTCACCTCCGAGTTCAGAGGCAACTGCCTATCCCAGTAGGATTGCTCCCTCCTTGCCTTTTATGAGAAACTGCAATTATGAATAGCAAATACAGGAGGCGGATACATGGAGGAATGTGGTTTGGCATAAGTTGTTTATCACTGCCTATATCAGAAGGCTGGAAATTCTATTCTGGGTCACTCAGGTGTTTGAGATGACCCATCGCAGTGATTCTTTGCTCCATCCTGAATAAAGCTTTTTACGAGTGCAGATCATGTTAGTGTGGTCCTTGAAAGTCCAACTAAGCCGCTGACCACGACAACTACCAGAACTGCCACCAAAATTCTTCCCAAATGAAATGTAAAGTGGATTTGGATAGCCTTGCTCAGATAAATTGTCTATAGTGTAGGTAGGCGATCTGGTACCTCCAGACGTTTTTGGACTACAGCATGACCAATAGTCAGGGATTATAGGATTGCAGTCCAAATCCATAGGAATATCCAAATCCATAGGAAGATAAAAAGGATTTCTGTAAGATTTGTAACATTTCTCCAGGGAACTTCTCATAAGTTACTAGTACTTGCAGGCCACAGTCCCACATATTTAAGTCCACTAATTCAATTGGGTTGGATTGTGTTCAATTGGAGTCATTATTCCTAAAAGAGATCTCCTTAGACTCGGTACTATTTTTAAAAACTATTTTTTTTCTTAGTGCAGCGTAATCAGAAGAAACTGTTGCATCAGTATCCTTCATTAAATATAATGATATAATTATATAAAGTATATATCAAGTTAAAGTAACATACTGAGAAGAAGTTTAATTAAATGTGTTGATTCTCCTCCACTCAGATCCATTTTTCCTTAATATTATTGCTAAATTAAGACCTGGTTTGGAGCTGCCTTCCCATGGAGGCTGACATAGTCCCTGTCTGATGGTCCCTTCAACACCAAGTCAACACCTTTCACTGGTCAGGGTAGGCCGCTGTCTTACGCTTCAGATTTTTGTTGTTCTGACTTTTGTTTGTTTCTTATCTGGTCTTTTATCTTTATATTGCCACATTTTATTTTTACTCTTCTAACAGATAAATTACAGCCTTCAGAACACTTTTCTGAGTCACCAGTGAATATTAGTATGATATTTTACTTACTTACTTACTTATTTATTTTTCTTTCATTCATTCATTACATTTCTATACCGCCCAATAGCTGAAGTTCTCTGGGCAGTTCACAGAAAATTAAAACCACAAAGTACAACATACAACGATATAAAATATAAAAGCTTAAACTACAATAAAAAGTATAAACAGAATAAAACATAGCAGCAATGCAGAGATTTAAAATACAGATTTAAAACAGTTGAGCGAAAAGACTAGAATGCTAAAATGCTGAGAAAATAAAAAGGCCTTCACCTTGTACCAAAAGGAATACAACGTAGGCACCAGGCAAACCTCTCTAGGGAGCCCATTCTGCATCTGGGGTGCCACAGCAGAAAAGGCCCTCTTCCTAGTAGCCACCTGCCTCACTTCCTATGGCAGGGGCTCCTGGAGAAGGGCTCCTGAAGATGATCTTAGGGTCCGGGCAGGTACATATAGGAGGAGACAATCCTTCAGATAACCTGGCCCCAAGCTGTTTAGGGCTTTGAATGTTAATACCAGCTCTTTGAATCAGGCCCAGACATGGACTGGCAGCCAGTGCAGCTGGAAAAGTACTGGCATAATATGATCTCTATAAGAATTTCTGCAGGTGTTTTTATGAGTTAGTATGCACAGGCCTCCCCTTCATGGATCACTGCCTTGTTGTGGCGAAGGGGCTTGCGTAACTCAGTGAAGCCATAAGCTATGCCGTGCAGGGCCACCCAAGACGGACAGGTCATGGCAGAGAGTTCTGACAAAATGTGGTCCACTGGAGAAGGAAATGGCAACCCACTCCAGTATTCTTGCCAAGAAAACCCCATGGAACGTATCACAAGGCTAAAAGAGATGACGCCGGAAGATGAGCCCCTCAGGTCGGAAGGTGTCCAATATGCTACTGGGGAAGAGCAGAGGGTATTTCCAAGTAGCGCCAGAAAGAGTGAAGCGGCTGGGCCAAACCCGAAAGGACACTCAGCTGTGGATGTGTCTGGTGGTGAAAAGAAAATCCGATGCTGTAAAGAACAATATTGTTTAGGAACCTGGAATGTCAGATCAATGAATCAAGGTAAGCTGGAGGTGGTCAAACATGAGTGGCAAGATTGAACATCGACATTTTGGGAATCAGCGAACTAAAATGGACAGGCATGGGCGAATTTAATTCAGGTGACCATCATATCTACTATTGTGGGCTAGAATCCCTTAGAAGAAATGGAGTAGCACTCATAGTCAACAAAAGGGTGGGAAAAGCAGTACTGGGGTACAATCTGCCTGGCAGACCGCCAGTCCCTGCAGGACCAGGCCCCCAGGTACCGAGCCAGCTGTGCTACTCCACCTGCCCCTCCCTGGAGGGGCTACATAAGCTGGCTGGCTGAGGTGGCCTGGGAGAGCCAGGGCCTGCAGGAGAAGCCACCACCACCACCAGGGAAGAGGCGTGCTTGCCGCCGCTGGGCCTGCTGCTGCCGCCGCTGGGCCTGCTGCTGCCGCCGCTGGGCCTGCTGCCGCCGCCGCTGCCACCACCACCGGACCTTCCTTGTGGACTTCTGCCTGGCGGACCGCCAGTCCCTGCAGGACCAGGCCCCCAGGTACCGAGCCAGCTGTGCTACTCCACCTGCCCCTCCCTGGAGGGGCTACATAAGCTGGCTGGCTGAGGTGGCCTGGGAGAGCCAGGGCCTGCAGGAGAAGCCACCACCACCACCACCACCACCGGGGAAGAGGCATGCTTGCCGCCGCTGGGCCTGCTGCTGCCGCCGCTGGGCCTGCTGCCGCCGCCGCTGCCACCACCACCGGGCCTTCCTTGTGGACTTCTGCCTGGCGGACCGCCAGTCCCTGCAGGACCAGGCCCCCAGGTACCGAGCCAGCTGTGCTACTCCACCTGCCCCTCCCTGGAGGGGCTACATAAGCTGGCTGGCTGAGGTGGCCTGGGAGAGCCAGGGCCTGCAGGAGAAGCCACCACCACCACCACCGGGGAAGAGGCGTGCTTGCAGCCGCTGGGCCTGCTGCCGCCGTCGCCGCTACCACCGCCACCAGGCCTTCCCTGTGGACTCCTGCCTGGCATTTTTAAGGGGATTTTAATTGTTTTGTTTGTTTGTTTTATTTTGTTGGGGGGGATTTTGTTGTGTTTTTAGGGGTGGGTAGCCTGCCTGATAGGCGGGAGCGAGGGGGCATGTGTCCACCTGATGGAGGCAGTGGGGGGAGTGTTGGGGGCCAGAACATACCGAGGCTGGGCGGCAGGCGCTGGCGGAGCGCTAGGGGCAGGCCATGCCAGCTAAGGGGAACAAGGGAGAGATGTGTAGTATCTGTCCCCTGCTCCGGGCCTGTCCAGAGCCAAAGGATGGCTGGGGGAGGCGTGACCCCATCTTCTGGCCTTCGTTTGCTGCTCTGCAATGCCAGGTCTGTTACCCAGAAAACCTCCCTCATCCATGACATGATCCTGGATGAGGGTGCAGACCTGGCATGTATTACGGAGACCTGGCTGGCCGAGGCTGCTGCTCCAACCCTTGCAGCCATGTGTCCAGCTGGATTTTCGTATGCACAGCAGCCGAGGGCTGGGGATCGGGGAGGGGGAGTGGCTGTTATCTACCGAGAGTCCTTGGTCTTCACCAGACCCCCTCTCCGGGAGACCAAGGTTGTTGAGTGCATGTACTGGAGGTTGGGCCCGAAGGGCAGTCTGGGGATTCTGCTCGTGTACAGTCCACCCCGCTGCACAACTGACTCCCTGGCTAAGGTGCTTGAGGTGGTCTCTGATGTGCGTGTACAGTCCCCTGACTTATTGGTGTTGGAGGACTTTAACGTACATTCAGAGGCCATCCTCTCAGGAGCACCTCGGGACTTCATGGAGACCATGGCTTCCTGGGAGCTGCACCATATTCTAACTGGGCCCACCCATGTAGCCGGTCATGCACTAGACCTTGTGTTTGTTTCTGGAGAAGCGGGGAGTGATCTGGAAGTCGGGGGTATATCCACCACCCCCTTGTCATGGTCAGATCACTATCTGGTGATGTTGGACTTCTCGGTTCCACAACCCCTCCGCAGGGGTGGAGGACCCATTAAAATGGTCCGCCCCAGGCGTCTTATGGATCCAAATGGATTCCTGAACGCGCTTGGGGATTCTCTGGGGCATGCCAACGGCCACTCGGTCGAGACCCTGGTGGGTGGCTGGAATGCCGCAATCACTGGGGCATTAGATCGGGTGGCTCCGAAACGCCCTCTCCCCCTGAACAGGGCTCGGACTGCACCATGGTTCAGTCCGCGGTTACGAGCTCTGAAACAGGAGGTGAGACGGCTAGAGCGCCGGTGGCGGAAGTCTCGCTCCAAAGACGATCAGACACGGGCTAGAGCTATATCTTCAGCCTATCACGTGGCGGTGAAGGCAGCAAAAAAGGAATATTATGCTGCCTCCATCGCGTCTGCAGAGTGCTGCCCCAGGAGGCTGTTCCAAGTGGTCCGGAGCCTGGTCGGTCCTGTGGCTCCGGAACCACTGGAGCATTCTAAGGCCTCCTGTGAGGCTTTGGCAAGGCACTTTGCAGATAAAATTGATCAGATTAGGTGTGTTACTCTGCACACTGTGGATACAGTTAGTGAGCAAGAGGCGGCCTGTGGCAAACCGGTTTTGTGGGATCGGTTCCAGCTTCTTCCTCCTGATGAAGTGGACAAGGTGCTTTCATCTGTAAGGCCAACCACCTGCTTACTTGATCCTTGCCCATCTTGGCTCATTATGAGCTGCAGAGAGAGACTGGGTGAGGGGATCAAGGCGGTGGTGAACGCCTCCCTTGAGGAGGGAGTGATGCCATCAGCCCTCAAGGAGGCAGTGATAAGACCGCTCTTAAAGAAGCCCTCCTTGGATCCTCAAGTTCTGAACAACTTTCGCCCAGTCTCAAATCTGCCATTTTTGGGCAAGGTGATTGAGCGGGTGGTGGCGGTGCAGTTGAAGGCACACTTGGAAGAAACTGATTATCTAGACCCATTTCAGTCGGGCTTCAGGCCTGGGCATGGGACAGAAACGGCCTTGGTCGCCTTGGTGGATGATATGAGGAGGGCTCTGGATAGGGGTGAATGCTCCTTCCTTGTTCTCCTCGACCTCTCAGCGGCTTTTGATACCGTTGACCACGGTATCCTCCTGGACCGCCTGGAGGGGTTGGGCATTGGAAACACTGTATTGCGGTGGTTCCAGTCCTTCCTCTCTGGCAGGTACCAGAGGGTAGCACTGGGAGAGGAGGTTTCGGACCCGTGGCCACTTACTTGTGGGGTGCCACAGGGTTCCATCCTCTCCCCGATGCTATTTAACATCTATGTGAAGCCACTGGGGGCTATCATCAGGAGGTTTGGGGTGCAGTGTCATCAATATGCGGATGACACTCAGCTCTACCTCTCATTCAAATCTTCACCAAGGTTGGCCGTAGAATCCCTGTCCAAATGTCTGGAGACGGTGAGTGGCTGGATGGGGAGGAATAAGCTGAAGCTCAACCCTGACAAGACCGAGGTACTTTTGGTGGGAGACAAGAGGAGGCTGGGGGATGTTGACCTGGTGTTGAATGGGGTACAGCTACCCTTGAAAGACCAGGTCCGCAGCCTGGGGGTCATTTTGGACTCCCAGCTGTCCATGGAGGCTCAGGTGTCAGCTGTGAGCCGGACAGCGCTGTATCAACTCCATCTGATACGGTGGCTGCGCCCCTACCTTCCCGACCATCTGCTCCCATCGGTAGTACATGCCCTGGTCTCCTCTCGTTTAGACTACTGTAATGCGCTCTACGTGGGGTTACCCTTGAAGACGGTTCGGAAACTGCGGCTGGTACAGAACGCGGCGGCTCGCCTGATTAAAGGCAGCCGCCGGCGAGATCACATCACTCCAGTGCTGAAGGAGTTGCACTGGTTACCAGTTGTTTTCCGGGCCAAATTCAAGGTGTTGGTTTTGACCTTTAAAACCCTATATGGTTCCGGCCCAGCCTATCTTAAGGAGCGCCTCCAGCAACACCAGACAGGCCGCTTAACAAGATCAGCCTCGGATGGCCTTTTCTCTGTCCCATCAGCCAGGACAGCTAGACTGGTGCGGACGAGGGAGAGGGCCTTCTCTGTGGTGGCCCCCACTCTGTGGAACTCCCTCCCTAGGGAACTCCGTCATGCCCCCTCTTTAATGAGCTTCCATCGTGCATTAAAAACGTGGTTGTTCAGGCAGGCATTTGGGGTGGGTTAGGGTATTTTTTTTTAAAAAAAAATTATGGTAAAATTTTATTGTTTTAAATTGTTTATGGTGGGTTGTACATCGCCCAGAGTGGCTGGGTGACCAGTCAGATGGGCGATTAATAAATTCAATAAATAAATAAATAAATAAATCTAAAAAATGATAGAATGATCTCAGTACGAATCCAAGGCAAATCATTCAACATCACAGTAATTCAAGTCTATGCCCCAACCACTGAGGCCGAAGAAGCTGAGGTTGATCGGTTCTATGAAGACCTACAACACCTTCTAGAACTAACACCAAAAAAAGACGTCCTCTTCATCATAGGGGATTGGAATGCTAAAGTAGGAAGTCAAGAAATCACCGGGATAACAGGCAGGCATGGCCTTGGTGTACAAAATGAAGCAGGACAAAAGCTAATAGAGTTTTGCCATGAGAACATGCTGATCATAGCAAACACTCTTTTCCAACAGCACAAGAGGCGACTCAACACATGGACATCACCAGATGGTCAATATCGAAATCAGATTGATTATGTCCTTTGCAGCCAAAGATGGAGAAGCTCCATACAGTCAGTAAAAACAAGACCTGGAGCTGACTGTGGCTCAGATCATGAGCTGCTTCTTGCAAAATTTCGGCTTAAATTGAAGAACGTCGGGAAAACCACTAAACCTTTCAGGTATGACCTAAATCATATCCCTTAGGAATATACAGTGGAGGTGAGGAATAGATTTCAGGGTTTAGACCTGATAGACAGAGTGCCTGAGGAACTATGGACGGAGGTCCGTAACATTGTTCAGGAGGCAGCAACGAAATCCATCCCAAAGAAAAAGAAATGCAAGAAAGCAAAGTGGCTGTCTGATGAGGCTTTACAAGTAGCTCACGAAAGAAGGGAAGCAAAAAGCAAGGGAGAAAGGGGAAGATATACCCAACTGAATGCAGAGTTCCAGAGAATAGCAAGGAGAGACAAGAAGGCCTTCTTAAGTGAACAATGCAAAGAAATCGAGGAAAACAACAGAATGGGAAAGACTAGAGATCTCTTCAAGAAGATCGGAGATCTCAAGGGAACGTTTTGTGCAAAGATGGGCATGATAAAGGACAAAGAAGGCAGGGACCTAACAGAAGCAGATGAGATTAAGAAGAGGTGGCAAGAATACACAGAAGAACTATACAGGAAAGATCTGAATGTCCCTGATAGCCATGATAGTGCGGTCACTGAACTTGAGCCGGACATCCTCGAGAGTGAAGTCAAGTGGGCCTTAGGAAGCATTAGTAACAATAAAGCTAGTGGAGATGACAGTATTCCAGCCGAGCTATTTAAAATCCTAAAAGATGATGCTGTTAAAGTGCTGCATTCAATATGTCAACAAATCTGGAACACTCAACAGTGGCCACAAGACTGGAAAAGGTCAGTTTACATTCCAATTCCAAAGAAGGGCAATGCCAAAGAGTGTTCAAACTACCACACCATTGCGCTCATTTCACATGCCAGCAAGGTGATGCTCAAAATCCTACAAGCTAGGCTTCAGCAGTATGCGAACCGAGAACTACCGGAAGTACAAGCTGGGTTTCGAAGAGGCAGAGGAACTAGAGATCAAATCGCCAACATTCGCTGCATCATGGAGAAAGCAAGAGAATTCCAGAAAAACGTCTATTTCTGCTTCATTGACTACGCTAAAGCCTTTGATTGTGTGGATCACAACAAACTGTGGCAAATTCGTAAAGAGATGGGAGTACCAGACCACCTTACCTGTCTCCTGAGAAACCTGTACGAGGGTCAAGAAGCAACAGTAAGAACCAGACATGGAACAACCGATTGGTTCAAAATTGGGAAAGGAGTACGACAAGGCTGCATATTGTCACCCTGCTTATTTAACTTATATGCAGAGTACAGCATGAGAAACACCAGGTTGGATGAATCACAGGTCAGAATTAAGATTGCCGAGAGAATTATCAACAACCTCAGATATGCAGACGATACCACCCTAATGGCAGAAAGCGAAGAGGATCTCAAGAGCCTCTTGTTGAGGGTGAAAGAGGAGAGTGCAAAAGCTGGTTTGAAACTCAACATTAAAAAAACGAAGATCATGGCATCTGGCCCCATCACTTCCTGGCATATAGAAGGGGAAGAAATGGAAGCAGTGACAGATTTTACTTTCTTGGGCTCCAAGATCACCGCAGACGGTGACTGTAGCCATGAAATTAAAAGACGCTTGCTCTTTGGGAGGAAAGCTATGGCCAACCTAGACAGCATAGTAAGAAGCAGAGACATCACCTTGCCGAAAAAGGTCCGTCTAATCAAAGCTATGGTTTTCCCAGTAGTAATGTATGGCTGTGAGAGCTGGACTATAAGGAAGGCTGAGCGCCGAAGAATTGATGCTTTCGAACTGTGGTGCTGGAGAAGACTCTTACGAGTCCCCTGGACTGCAAGGAGGTCAAATCAGTCCATCCTAAAGGAAATCAACCCTGAGTGCTCATTGGAAGGACAGATAATGAAGCTGAAGCTCCAATATTTTGGCCACCTAATGCGAAGAGAAAACTCCCTGGAAAAGACCCTGATGCTGGGAAAGACTGAAGGCAAAAGGAGAAGGGGACGGCAGAGGATGAGATGGCTAGATAGCATCACGGATGCAATGAATATGAACTTGAGCACGCTCCGGGAGAGAGCGCAGGACAGGAAGGCCTGGCGTGCTATGGTCCATGGGGTCACGAAGAGTCGGACACGACTGAACGATTGAACAACAACAATGCACAGGCCTATCTGCAGTGTGCATTGGTTTATATGTTTTGTAATGCTAAAAATTTTGTGGTATTTTCGCCTTGTGTTATTTACAGCCCCCTGAAGAAGGTCTTAAAATACAAAGAGGCCAAAATGCGTTGGGTGTTTTTACATGTAAAATCTTTGTTTCAGCATCCTGAGATGTTTCTCTTCTACTCATGAGATGCCTTGACTGCCATGTGTAGAAATATTGTTATTAATTGAAAGAGTAATCATTGCATTTTTTAACATGATCAACATCATCTGTTAATTACTAGCTCAAGAGATTTTCCATATTAATTCCAATTCGGATGGCAGTTTTGAGATTTTCCAGTTTAAAGGGAGATGTCTCAGTGGCCACTGAATTGCGAATGGACCAGTGGAGGTCCATATACTTAACAGCACATAAGAAAATTCTCCCTGGTACCAAGTTGTGACTAGCAATAGGAGCAACTCCTGAGAATGAAGCAGAAATGCATTTATTCTATTAAAGGGCAGCTTTTAGTGAGACTTAGGGCCAAGCAGAAACTACAAAAAGCCCCTCACCCCTTTTCATGATTCTAAAATGAAACTGTTTGCAAAAATATTTGCCTGTTTGTTTTATCTTGTGCAGTGCCTCTCTGTTGACAACATTTGTCATCATAGTGATGTCGTCATGCAGCCCTCCAGACACTGTTGAACTCTAACTCCCATCAGCCCCAGCCAGCATGGCCAATGGCCGGGGTGATGGGAGTTGTAGTCCAACGTCTGGAGGGACACAGGATCCCCACCCCCATTGTAGCCAAATCTCACTGGCTACATAGCATTCTGCGGGGGCTGTACCTGTATTATGGGTTCTACACACACACACACACACACCCCAGCATGTGAAAGGAGACCTTGAGAGGGCAAAAAGTCACCCGCCCCGAATCTTGCCTTTTTCATACCAGTTCTCGGCTGTTCAAAATCCTGACTGGTTCTTGTTTTGGCATCATTTCTTTTCAAATCAGGTTTCAGGTGTGGGCAACTCCTCTAGATGTTGTTGGGTTACAACTCCCATCACCCCCACCATTGGCTATGCTGGCTAGGACTGAGAGGAGTTGCAGTCCAAGAATATCTGGAGTGCCACAAGGTGGCCGCTCCTGCCCTAGTTTACCCTGAGGTCACTGACTGTAAAGCCAGATCTGGCTAGGACAGGTGATGCCTTCGCTGAGGGCAAGCAAAGCTATACAAAGTGAAGGCATTGATTTGTTTGCCTTCCCTGATTTCACCTCATCATCCCTAAGATGAAAAATACATTTTAAAATGGCACTAAAACAGGAGCAGATTGCAAATAGACTAAAAAACAGACCCCTGGGGAGGGGTTTATTGAAGGGGGACAAAAAGGCATGGGAAGACAGGGAGTACTGAAGTTGGAGTGGTGATGTGTGGCCATGAACACGTTTGCCCCCTGTCCTGGAGGTGCCACATCCCCCATGAAACTTAACATGGAGGGGGCAGGGGGAGGAAGTGATGAAAACAAAATCCTTGAGAGAGAGGTGACATGTATTCTATGCAAAACCAAAGCCAACCTTCCACAAATGGGTTGGCCTCACCCCTCTTCAGAAGACGGCCACCAGACGCCGATATCTGCTTCTCAAAAAGGCCCGTGTCCTTGTGCTGTCCTCAAGGCAGCTTCATCATGTACCCTGATATTAGATCAACAAAGAAGGACAGCATTATAGAAGTCACTCAGATGAGCAAATCAAAGCTAACAACTGGAGTGTTATTGATTCCCGCTCAAAATTGTTGCACTTAGCAGAGAAGGATGCATTTCTCCATGTGTAAAGCAAGCCACTGTAAAGCGGATGCGGAAACGGGCAGGTACAAGTGCTCTTCAGTTCCAGAAAGGAAAGGCTGGATAATCAACGTGACAAAGATTGAAATACCTGTTTTTCTTCTTCTGCTCCACTAAACCCTCTTCATCTACTGTGTGAAGGATGTGCCAATGCTTGCAGGAGGTGTGAAGACATGATGAGAATCTCTGTGTGATCCTAGGAGGGAGAGAGATAGGGCAGAACTGACGTTGCGTGACAACACATAAGGCAGTGCCACTGGATCAGGAACTGAATGGGCTGATTGATAAGGGACACAAACAACACTGCAGGATCTGGTGCCAGACTGGCTATCTCTGACTTGCCTTTTTGGGCCCATACCTCACAAGGGGCTGTCAATAAGGATAAAGAAGGGACGGGTCCTGCCAACAAGGATAAGAAAACATTCAGAATACGCCCCTCACTAATTGGCCTTTCCATCTTCTCAGTATCACTTGGTTCAAGACTGATACAACGACACTTCCAGAGGCAGGAATGCCAATCTTGAAGATGAAACAGGAAGTACTTGTCACAAGTCATACCCATCATCCCAAGGTGTCTGGAATGACCCACCTCTTGTTCTGGGCAACCATTGTTGTTTCCCTCTGTGCTACCTAATCTTGGTTCATTCTGACAAGCAGGGAGGTTGCCAGCATTGCTGGAAGTTATTTCAGCAGGGTTACTGCCTTACCTTTTATACAGTGCATTTTAAGCTTCTTAAAATTTTAAGTATTTTAAACATACGTTACCTCAGGAATCCTTTCAGTGACCTTATAAGGTAGGCTGGTGGTGTTATCCCCATATGATTTATTTGTTGTTGTTGTTGAAAAATGTAGTGCACCTTATGGCCCTGCACTGGCTCTTGCAGCAGCTCACAATCCAACTGAGACATGTGATTTATTTTTTTAAAAAAAAACACACAACAGTAGGGATGTTAGAGAATTTCGCCACGGACTCCAATGAGTACATTCAGTACCCTCGGAGTTTGTGGCGGAACGGACCACCCACCTCCGCCATCCCACGAAGTTTCCCCGGAACGGATCCTACCTGCCACCAGCCGGGCCCGCTCTTTGCTGTGATAGGCTACATAAAGCTTTACGTAGCCTATCAGGGCAAAGAGAAGAGAGGCAAATGGCGTCCGCAGACCGGCAGCAGATGGAAGTCCGGCTGCAGATGGACCCAACCGGTGGCTCTGCGGACTCAACACGGAGCGGAGCCGGCTGGGAAGAATTCTGGGGGGAGGGACAGATCACCTCCTCCCCCCGCAGGCCCCCCAGTGGACTGGTGAGTGGGTTTCATACACCCTTAGACAGCAGTTAACCAGAGGCCTGTCTAAGCAGAAAGATCTTTAACGTATATGATAGTGTGACCCTGTTAGCCAGCCCTTCTGTTTACAAATTCTAGGGTGAAGTGTAGCACACATATAGACTAAGTGTTTTAACTGTCCTTTCAGACTCAAACTCTCCAGTTCCACTTATAGCTAGGGTCCCCAAGGCAGAGCTTGCAGGTGCCGTAACACCTGCAAGGACCTCCAACGGTGCCCATGGAGTTCTCCGTTCTCTGCCCCTGCCAAAAATTTATTTTTAATAAAAACCTTGAAAAACATTAGAGCACCAGGTTCTCCTTCCTATTCCTGCATCTGCTGCAGAGCAGCTGTTGGCAGGCAGGCAGAGAGTTGCCTTCTGGCCTCACTCAGTCTTCTCTTGCCCACACAGACATTTCTCATTTGCTTGCTAGGGGTGGATGAAAGTCACTTACCTGTCGTCGAAGCTTGTTCGCGGTGGGGGGGAGGCGCTTCGCTGCTCCCCCTGCGAAGTTCAGGCCGGGGGGGGAGGCTTCCCGCCTCGCCCGGCCGTGAACTCCAAAGTTAAAAAAAAACGCCCCCGTGATAGGCTACGTGACGATTAACGTAGCCTATCACAGCTAGATCTGCAAAGTCAGCCGTGATAGGCTACGTTAATCGTCACGTAGCCTATCACGGGTGACTTTAAAAAAAAAAAAAAGCGCGTACGCTAATGGAGGCCCCCATAGGGAGCCGCCATTCCCGTTCCTTATTTGGTCGCTGTAGTCTACGTAAATCTTTACGTAGACTACAGCGAAAATAAGGGCAATGCAAATAGCGTTGCCCTTATTTTCGCCGTAGTCTACGTAAATCTTTACGTAGACTACAGCGACCAAATAAGGAACGGGAATGGCGGCTCCCTATGGGGGCCGCCATTATCCGTACGCGCTTTTTTTTTTTTAAAGTCACCCGTGATAGGCTACGTGACGATTTACGTAGCCTATCACGGCTGACTTTGCAAATCTAGCCGTGATAGGCTACGTTAATTGTCACGTAGCCTATCATGGGGGCGTGTTTTTTTTTTCTTTTATTGGAATGGCGGCGGCGGCAGCCGGTCGAAAGACCGGCTGCCGCTCCTGCCCCTGACGAAGACCCGCCGAACCGCCGGCCGGACCCGCCGCCGGGAGGGACATTCGGCAAAGGTAAGTCCCGTCCCGGGGGGGGGAGGGGGGCGGGGGGGCGGAGAATTTCTCCCCGAAACTTGTTCGGGGGGCCGAACACGTTGGCGCTCGGCCCCCCGAAGTTTCGGGGAGAAATTCTCCGCCATTCCGTTTTGTAGCAGTTCCTATCTTCCAGTAAGCATTCTTTATTTTAGAATATCTGTTATTTTTATCTTTAAAAAAATAAATAAAAGTTATAAATGAAAAAGGTATCCAGCTGTCCACTTACAGCTTTATTTTATTATTATTTACATAGTGCTTATGGTGTTAACAGTATTTGAAGTGCTCAGTGGTCAGTAGCATTGCCTTCAAGTAAAGCTGTGCTCTGCTGATTCTTACCTAGCGCAAAGTGACATGAAAGTGGAAAAAGAAAAAGAAACATACTTTCAAGCTAATTGCAGGAACATCATTTTTGTACTTAGTACCCAAACAACCCGCAGAACCTTGAAAGAAAGGTTACAGACACTGGTTTTTTGCCATCCTAGCTCACTGCAGACAGTACATTCAAAAACAACAGCCACTGAGCTCAGCTTGGCACCTCCTTCTGGTCAGCTTGGTGCCCCTCTCAGCCCCCCTTCAGCTCAGCTTGGCGCCCCCCCCCCCAGCTTGGTGCCCCGGTGCCACAGCTCGCCCACCCCTAAGGCCAGCCCTGCATGGTAGTATACAATATTCCACACCTGGCCTTCTGCCAGAGCCTCAGACAATGGTACAAGTTAAGGTCAAGGGCCCCCCCCCTTTCATTTCAGCTTTTTACTGGCTCTGCTCCTGCGCCTTTAGCAGTAGCTCCAAGCCCCAGCAAACTGGAACCATGCCAGGTTGCTGTTAAAGCCATGTTCACTGTGAACATCTAGACTTCAACGAGGGATGTCAGAGAAATCTGCAATGGAATCAAATGAGTTTGGATTTCTATGAATCTGACCCACGGATTCTGCAGCAGACTGGATTTTCCTAAGTCACATGGATTCCGCAGACTTGCGGGCCAGTGTTTTTACTCTCCAGAATTTTACGAAAATGTAGCCATAGAAAAATACGTAATTTTTTAAAAAAACCAACAGAAAATGCACATTTCCCCTCTAAGGTAAAGCATGGAAATGCTCATTTGTGGTGGGATTTGCACATTTTGGGTGGGATTTGTGCATTTGCACAAGTGCAAATTTGTGCAAATGTGACTTTGCACAAATTTGGGAAATTGGGAAAAATCCGATTCTGTCAATGAGCAGATGACAGAAAGAAAAGCACCTGACAATCCATGAAATGTAGACGGAACAGATTTTACAAAATCCATACATCCCTAACTACAACTGAGGACTACAACTCCTATTAGCCCCAGCCAGCATAGCCAATAGTCAGGAATGCTGGGAGTTGTAGTCCAAAACATCTGGAGGGCACCAGAATTTCCAGTACCCAGTGCCAGCTTGGGAGAATAGTTAGACTGGACATTTGCCAGTATCCTTTGTGCAAGATGTTGGAAGCTACTGGCAGTCAGAGTAGCAGTATTAGCCATGCTGGCAAGGGATGGTGGGAGTTGTTGTTCAATGCATCTGGAGGCCACCAGGTTGGGGAAGGCTGATATAAGACAACTCTGTATGCTCGGGAAGCAGGCCTGCCTCTCTTATTCCACTCACTTTGCAGCAGATGTGCAACCAGAGTTCCAGTGTTCTGCGTTACTTAGTGGAGCACCAAAATCCAATTAAACCAGAAAGCAGAGAAGCTGCCCTTCACACGCCAAGGCTCTGTTGCTCACAGAAACTGACAGCTGTTTCACTTTATGGAGAACATGAAAAGTCTTATAACTAAAGCTAAGAAAACAAAGAAGGGGTGCAGGCAATTAAAGTAAAGTCATTTACCGATCTCTGTGAAACAAAGGGGGGAAGAGAGACAATCTGCTAGTTTGCATGAGCTATACTGGAGGTACTGAGCAGAGCGTGAAATGCGTAGAAAGTTACTTTGACTACGACCTGCTTATGTGCCGGCCTGTGACGTTAGAAAAAGTACACAACAGTGCAATCTTATGCATGTTTAGATTGAAGGAAGTCCTACAACTCCCAGCATTTTTTGAAAACGTTTGCATGGAAACTCATTGCTTTCCTCCTAATCTGTGCATTTTTGTATGCTATTCTGTCTAATATACAGTTTTGCAAGCAATTTTCCTAATACAATGCATCTTTGAATGTTATTTTCACCAGTACATGGATTTTTATGTGCACTTCCCCCTAATATACACATTTTTGTATGCAAGATTTTTTATTGGAGAACTCCATTGTAAAGTTTTGAAAAGTATGAATTTCAAAGGATAACTGCCTTCCACTTCATGTATTGATTCAGAAGTTCACAATCAGGTAAGTGTGTATTAAAATGCAAACCAAACCAGTTTCTCCCTCATCCCTATTTTGGACTTGATCAGAAATCCAAACCAGCAGGGCCTCCCCCCTTGGCAGGATGTTATAGACAGACATGCACACCACAGTGAAAAACCACTTGCTAAATGGTCATCTGCATTCACACAACAATATTGCTGACCCTAGGGATGTACGAGAAATGTGTTTCAGTTCATTTTTGCTCAGGATTTACCCCGTTCACACCTTCTGGACCAAACATGGACTTGGATGCAATCTGCAGTCGAAGTCTGTCCATTTCTGAGCTTGCAATGTCATTCATGGACCCCTCCACCCTCAAAATTGTGTTCAACTGCATGTGTGCATTTGAAAAATGCACATGAAAAAAATCATACTTTTGAAAAATGTGCACAAATACACTTGAATCAATGGGAGAAGAATGCATACATTTCAAAGATGTGCACAAGTTATGCATACTTTTGGATAAATACACACAAAAATACAGATTTTCACGTAAAAAGAAAAAATAAAGCTCATAATCTGATATGGACTTGAGTTGGAATGAGCTACAAGATGGAATTCGGAGAACTTCAGCGAGCTTCAGTTTTGCTGATTTGCACATCCCTAGCTGACCTCAAGAGAATTTCCAGCAACAGGGGGAGTTGACCAACATTTTAGAGGAATTTTTTAAAAATTATTTGGTTCCTGGAGTCTTTGACATGTTTAAATCAGGGATGGATGAACCACCCCATGCCCACCCTGTGCGCTGCTTGCCGGACCACCACCACTTACACGCTGCTGTTCAGCTCCCTGGATGAGCCGCTGGGTGGCCCGTGCCCCCCCCCCCGTGAGCAGCTACCCAACCCCTCAGTGAGCTGCCATTTTGTGTAAAAATAGTGGCTCACTGTTTTACATAAAAGGCCTTTTACACAAATGGCGGCTGTAAAGTGGCCATTTACACAAGAATACAGGCATGAATGGGCCATTTATGCCTGTAGTCTTGCATAAATGCCGGTTCACGGCTGCCATTTGTGTAAAAGGCCTTTTACATAAAACAACAAGCTGCCATTTTTACTCAAAATGGCAGCTCACTGAGGGGTCAGGTGGCCACTCACCAGGTGCCCATGGACCACCCAGCAGCTTGTCCAGGGAGCTGAGCAGCGGTGGGCAAGTGGCAGTGGTCCATGGACTGGAGTCCAGGAGGCCAAGTGGGGGAAAGTCTACCGTATTCCACCCCCCTCTCGGACTCCCACAACATCCCTAGTTTAAATAGCCTCAATTATTCCAAACTATGGATATTTACTTCTCACACATATTTAAACTTGGCATCTAATTTGCTATTCCAGGCACGACCTCTTCCCTTCTCACTAATTGCTCCCAATTTACATCTGATACTTCCTGACGAATTTTGTTAGACCCGTCTGCCACATCTGTACCATACCCACAATCATCCATAACATTACTTTGAACTTTTGCCAGAATGGTATTATTTTGATGTATTTATTTAGCATTTTCTACATGAGACTAAGCTACAAGCAAATTATGCATTGATGGGGGCTATGTTTGTTTGCTCATCTTTCCTACTAAGAGGCAACTTTCCATTGAAACTAGAAACCTCAGCACTGTGCTCTCTATCTTATCCATAACAGTGTTTTCAGAGGTGGAAGGAGCCTCGACTGCCAAGGCAGTATATTTGATATTAATAATTGCATTCATAGTCTTTAAGGTCAGAAAGGGCTATTAGGATTACATGGTGGTGCAAAGACACTCCATCATTTTGACATGAAGCCCAGTAACTTCTGGCTGAATTATATAGCATATTTTAAGAATAAATTAGGTTTTCTTTAAAAAATGACAGAATAGTAAGAATCTAACTTGCTAAGTCGAAAGAGCCATGTGGGAATGGTTTCCTCCTGGTGGCTGCTGCAATTTGCATGGCTGTGGCAGTTAAAATGGCCACCACAATTTCACAGATCCTGGCAATTGTCCCCACATGGAGATGCTGATGCGTACCAACAGTGGCTCCACATGAGGGCCTCCTGGCAATGTGGTCGGTGACATCTCCACATGCTCCTGAGGAATGAACCAGCCCTGAGTTATGTCTAATGAGGCTCAAACTATTTGTTTCTTAATGTCACCACAGAACATCTCGGAAGTGAGCCTTTTCTAGGGGTGTATGAACCCCACCTACCTGAGTCTGCCAAGGGGTCCGCGCGGGGGGAGGAGATCCATTCCTCCCCGCCCCAGAATCCTCCCCGGCTGGCTCTACTCCACAGCGAGTCCACGGATACACCATTTGCGTCCCTGCTCCTTCGCACGATAGGCTACGTAAAGATTTACATATTTACATTTACATCTTTACATCTGTACAAAAGATTTACGTAGCCTATCATGGCAAAGAGCAGGGGTGCAAATGACGTCTGCTATGCCAGATGCCATTTGCATCCACAATCCGGCAGCGGACAGACGCAGACCTGGCGGCAGCAGGTAGGATCCGGCCGGTGCGAACTTTGCAGGGTGGCGGAGGTGAGTGGTCTGTTCTGCCACGGACTCCAGGGGGGGCAGATTCTGAGAATCCGGCCTCATTGGAGTCCGTGGCAGAATTCTCCGCCCTCCCTAGCCTTTTCAGTAGTGACTCCCACCCTCTGGAACACCTGCCCGCGTACGGCTCAGAAGACCTGAAAATGTTCATGCACGCCTTCCCTGGTTTGTAACTGATTATCATGAAGCTGCTCCATTTTACTGTCTCTTTGTTTCTTTTTAACTTACCTTTGTTGTTGTAAGTTGAAATTTTTAGTGTTGTATTGTCTTCTCTGTGTGTGTATTGGAAACATTAAAGACCATTGTATATCGAGGAGTCAGTGGTGTATCAGTGGTCCTGCCCATGTCTAGAGTGCCTGTTTGATGAGCTTATTGGGGGTGGGTTAGCTATGCTGATTCCCAGGGATTCACAGGAGAAGGTACTGAAGGTTGTCCCCTGGCTCATTAAGTAGAGTCATGGTGCGCAAGATCTTGCCAGAATCTCATCTAAGCCTTTCTCAGAGCACTGTGGGATGCTAGGTTCTGGGGCCATGACACCCTCACCATCAGCCTAGTCATACTTTCTATTTAATGCAGGTGCATCCTAAAATCAGAACTCCTCAAAAACAAACAACCTCTTTGTGTAGGGCACTAGCACAGCACCCTTATCCTGAAAATAACCCTCTAAGTGCTATTGTGTTAGAAATAAAAATTTAGCCACCACTAAAATCCTAGATAATTTAAAACTCATTTGAAGAAATAAAGCAATTGCTGATTCTTTCATTTTCTGTCTCTGCAGTGCTCTTCCCCCTTGCTTTTCTTCCATCAAGTGATAAATAGTGAAGACTTAGTAAACTGTAATCATGGCCTTTAAGTGAAGCTCTCTTAGAAATGATTTCGCGACAGTATGTGATTTCGCCAGGTGCTGTTCAGCTCAGAATGGGTGGTTTTGAAAGGGCTAGAAAAGTAGTTTTAAACCCTCTTACTAGATATTTGGAAGGGAAGGGAGGCGAGCAGGAAAGAGACAAAAATGATACTGAGAAATATCAAATACTTTGCCCACAAATACATATAAATCTAGGGATGTCAAAGAATTCCGTGACGGATCTTGGTGAGGCCAAATGCCAGTGCATTCAGCCCCCCGAAATCCATCGCGGAACAGCCTGCCACCTGCCCGCCCCCCGTGGATCCCCCCCTGGGATGAGACTTACCTGGGGCGGATGTTTCGGACAGTGGCGGCTCCAGCAGCGGCTTCGGCGGTGGCGGCTGGTCTTCCGACCGGCTGCCACCGCCGCCATTTGCAGTCTGTGTTCACCCCCCCAGACGTGATAGGCTATGTAAAGACTTACGTAGCCTATCATGTCTGAGTAAAAAACAAACAAACAAATGCGTACACAAATGGCAGCGGCTACGGCCGCTGCCATTTGCGTTCCTTATTTTTCGCCGTCTTAGTCTATGTAAATATTTACGTAGACTAAGATAAGAAAGGGGAACACAAATAGCGCCCAGTACGCTATTTGTGTTCCCCTTTCTTTTCTTTTTCTTAGTCTATGTAAATATTTACGTAGACTAAGACGGCAAAAAATAAGGAACGCAAATGGCGGCGGCCATAGCTGCCGCCATTTGCATATGCATTGTTGTTTTTTTTACCAGAGCCCTCCGTGGCCGGAAATCTGGCTGCAGACGGCCCTGGCCTGGGCCTGGCCGGCTGCTCTGCAGAGCTGCCGTGGAGCACAGCCAGCCGTCGAGGATTCCGGGGGGGAGGACCAGATCGCCTCCCCCGCCCACCATGAACAGAATCCGCAACAAGGTAAGTGACTTTCGTACATCCCTATAATAAATCAACACCCGACAGCGCAAGTTAAAGTAATAAGCACACAACTCACTTCACTGCCTTTCAGTTAATTCGAAGGCACTTTGAATGGAGCCTCAGAGACTATCAAGCAAGTTGTTAATGATGCCAGGAAAGATGTAAATGGCTCCTGCCCATCCAAGCACAGTAGTACAGAAGGACAGTGGGAAGAGTCCAAAGAAATATTGCTTCCACGCTAGCTCTTTCCCTGGAATTGCCACCTTTTGTTACTTTTTGCAGAGCATCCAGATGAGGTCATCAACAAATAGTTGCAGTTCAGAGTGGTCTGTGTTGTCCTCCCATGTAATAACATGCAATCCCTCTGCGGACACCTAAAGCACTATTAAGATGTCTCCCTCCCTCCCTCCCTCCCACTCTCACTCACTCACTCATTCACTCACACACTCACACACAACCCACACCTTTAAATTGAACATTTCCCCTTTGCAGCTTCAGCTGTTTTATTGTTCATTGTTGATTCCAGGCGGGGGACTAGTCAAGCATAGTCTATTAAAGGGGTGCAGCTGAATTCCATTTCAGAGAAGCATGGTGGGTGGGGCCAAAGGTAAAAGGGGCAGGGCCAAAATATCAATTCATACCCAAAATACCAGCACGTTTTAGCTTAAAGTTGCTACTGCCACTAACTAAGGCTAGATCCACACTACTGCTTTGCAGCGGTATTGAAATGCACTGATAACTGTTGGGGCACATTATGCATTCTAGGGATGTACGAAAGTCCCTTACCTTTCACGAAACTTGATTTGCGGTGGGGGGGAGGTGCTCCGTCCCTCCCCCCGAAATTCTGGCCGGGGGGGAGGCGCCCCGTCCCTCCCACTGCGAATCCTGGCCGGCCGGGTCTGCAAATGGCGGCGGCTGTAGCCGCCGCCATTTGCGTCCCTGCAGTTAGCCGTGATAGGCTACGTAAATGTTTACGTAGCCTATCACGGCTGAGTGAAGACAAAAACCAAAAAACCGCGTGTATGCAAATGGCGGCGCCCATGGGCGCCGCCATTTGCATTCCTTATTTTGGCACGTCTAGTCTACGTAAACATTTGCTTAGACTACGGCAAAAATAAGGGGAACGCAAATAGCGTAGACGCTACGCTATTTGCGTTCCCCTTATTTTCGCCGTAGTCTACATAAATGTTTACGTAGACTACACGTGCCAAAATAAGGAACGCAAATGGCGGCGCCCATGGGCACCGCCATTTGCGTATGCGCGGGTTTTTCATTTTTTTTCACTCAGCCGTGATAGGCTACGTAAACATTTACGTAGCCTATCACGGTATTTTTTAAAAATCTAGCCATGATAGGCTACGTAAATCTTTACGTAGCCTATCATTTTTGTTTGTTTGTTTGTTTTAAACTTGGAAATGGTGGTGGTGGCAGCCGGTCAGAAGACTGACCGCCACAGCTGCCGCCGCTGAACCGCCGCCGCCGCCAGGGAGATTCGCCCAAGGTAAGTCTTGTCCTGGGGGTGGGGTGGGGGGGCGGACCGTTTCACCACCGATTTCAGGGGGCCGAATGCGCTGACATTTGGCCTCCCCGAGATTCGTGGCGAAATTCTCTGACATCCCTACGATGTACCACTTTTGTCATGTTATGCTTTTTACTCCACATTATCCAATATACCGCAGCGAATGTCATTGTGCGTGTCCTACAAGGTATACATGTGCAAGAGGGATATAGCAATACCTTGATGGGATCGTAATGATATGACACAAAGTGTAGATTTGGCCTATGTCTTAGGGGAAGCATTTCAACCTTTTAGAAGGGGGGGTGGAGGGGAACTGCAGAAAAGCCAGGAAAACACCAAACAATTGGTGGTTGGGGAGAAGGGACATGGCCATCAGGGTGCCCCAAGTGGGCCAGACTGTAACCCGGGCTAGGGATGCATGAATAAGCAGTGTTCATGTTCACCTACATTCTGCAGACATTGGCTTACTGCTCATCTCTCTTCAATTTGCACTCACAGTTGCAATCTCTGTTCGTTTTGTGCAGATGGGAAAATTGCACAAAAATGAATGAGATCGAATGTGGAAGTTGGGGGGGGGGAAATCAGCTTTGTGCAAATTTCCCCCATACACTAAAGCACGAACTGGAGCATTTTCAAAGTTGCTCAATTGCAAACTTTTTCCCCATCAAAATTTGTGTATTTTCTGAATGAAAGTGCGTGTTTAAGAATTTGCAAACATTTTTGGAGAACATACTCTCTTGCTCACATTCAGGGTTGCAAACAAGGCGTGCTTGCATATTTTGTGAGCAGAAACAAAATTCTCATACATCCCTATCTTCTGCCTGAGATTCCACACCCCTGGGCTATTACTTGCCCATAGAGTAGCTTCTCTGTATCATCTCAGTGGCTGTTTCTGTTCTGACAATTTATTGATTGAGAGAGGCTTTAGTTACTGATTTTGCTTGCTCTCTTCTTTATAACAAAGTACTGCTTGAACAAGAAATTAACCCTCCCTCCTGGGAACAGAAACTGACATTGGGGCAATTCAGAGAGGCTATTCACGGAGCAATTAACACCTATTCATCACTAAGCTCCCAACCAGGATCAACAAGAAGCAATAAAATTGACTGATCCCCAAAACAATACACTTTTCATTGAAATTTCCAGGGATTGTGAGTAAACATTATAGGAGTATCTTGGCCAGAGGAAGGGCATTATTGGCTATTGTAGTGCTATATTAATGTGTTATGTGTGAAACCTCTATTTAATTCCACCCTTCATCTAACTGCAGAAAAGAAAGGAACACTGAAGGAGTAGAAGAGACCTGAGGTTGTTACATTTTGTTTTCAGTTTCTTTTTTTATTGAATTTTTCCAAGTAACAATGAACAGTAACAGATCCAAATACACCACATGTGATTCAACTTCTTTACAGTCTTTCTGATCACTCAGGATCTCTGTTTGGTACAAGCAAGATTATCTGATAAAGTTATCACTCATCACCCTAATAGATCACACCACAGAGTCCCATCTCTCTTAGGAGGCTGCTGTGTATTCTTCTCAGTATTAGCAGATTCAATAAATGGATGCCATATTCCATAAAAAAAAGTTGCTTTCTACTTAGACTCTTTGTACCTGCAGATGTTTAGTGAGTTTCTCCATTAGTGCCAGGTCCCAAAGTTTCTGTTTCCATGTGGTAAGAGAAAATTCATTTGCTGATTTCCAGTTAGCAGCTATGATCAACCTGGCTGCTGTCCAGGAAAAAGTCAGGAGCTATTTCTTTGTGTATTAGAGTCCAGATAAAGAGACAGTAGTCCCAGTTTTGCAGATAGTGTTGTATCTTGTTGTGTGTCCTCCTCACTGGCCAAAGGCAAAGACCTGGACCCAAAACCTTTGCGATCCCACCACATATGCAGATAGGTGTCTCTGATGGTTCCACACCTCCAGCAGCTAGGATTCACATTACAATTAAAATCGCTGTGCTTTACTGGCATAGCATACCATCTGTGCCTTATCTTCAATGCATTTTCTTCCACTCTATGTGACACAGACTTCATGGGGGCCTTAGAACATAGTGTCACTATGACGTTCCTGCCCTGAGCTCTACCTTCTCCAGCTTCCCCCTGATGAAACCGAGAAGAAAACCCCCTCAGGACGTCTGTCTCTTCTTTGGTCAGTTGTCCTCACTGACATCACAGCTTCAGCTGCTTTGCTCTCTGGGTTAAAGGGACACACAATATGCCCAGTTGGTTCCCTCTACCCAATACAGGAGAAGTAACAAGGAAATATGTTTTCTAATGGTTGTACAGTAAGACAAACCAACACATGGGATTTTGTATTAAAAACAAACAAATAAAATTTATTAAACACAAAAAGAGTTATATATACTATTATGAATAAATCTATGCTTGGTCCTAACCTCCCTACTCTACCCCTTCTAAATCCTGGTCCAAACCCCCACTAACTAGATGTAGCTTCTCCCATCCCTATGGCCCTGTCTAGCTGCCAGCTCTCTCCTTGGAAAACCTCAGAATCCTCCCACCCAAGCCCCTCCCACCTATCACTCACTCGCTAATGCTCTATTAACCCTATCTTACCTGGGTCACATTTAACAATGCAAACACATACATTAATATCGCAGGCATATGTTACAGCCACCCACTGTTCTGAGCTGATAGTGCAATTTGGGTCTGCTTTTCATGCCACTGTTGCTCCCTCTGCCTTAACAATAACTACAGCATTTAACATCTTCTTCTATATTTTGGCAGCTAAGCCCTGTGTTTCAGATTTTGCCCAAGCCATTAAACCTTCAAAGCTGTCTAGCGGCCACACACCCTGTGCCTTTACGGCTGGTGTAGATGTGAAATGAAGAATTTGGTGGAATTGTATATCCTCTGAGACTTGTTCTCTTATCTGTTACAGGTTATTGCATTTTGAGGCCATTGTGGTCCTCCGTGTGGGGTGGACAGGAACATTTCACACCTGTGTTGAAAGACCTGCGCTGACTCTCACCTTTTGGACTCTTCTCCGCCAGCCAGCCAGCCAGCCAGCTGCTGACATCTTGCTTTCCTCCTTCTTTCTGGACAGGTAGGCAGGGATATGGAAGTCTGTGGCATGGCGGCCCTGTTGCAAAACACACTAATCTCGTTGCGATAGCAGGAGACTTCCTTCAGCGGGAAGGTCTTAAATCTTCCTGCAGAGTGTGTGAAGCTGGGATCTGCGGCTTTGCCTGCCCTGCATCCTCTTCCCACAGCAGGAGGATCATCCTTTGAATGTGCTGCCAGGGACAAAATGATGTCAGGGGGTGTGGCCATGCCCCCCTAACATCATTCACCCACAGAAAGCTGGGGGGGCTCATCTGGTCCCCCACTTCATTCTGGTTGCCTGCTCCTGCATTACAGCATCTGTGCTGATCGCTCCATTGCAAGTTTGCCACAAAGGGATCCAAACCTCTGCAGCTCCTGGACAGATTTGCAGAAATGAAGGTGGAGGCAGAGTTTCATTGCTGGACTGGATCACCGATACAAGGGTGACCTTCTTACCTCTGCACTCGTTAGCGCTGTCTTGCTCCTTCTCCTCTACCCCTGCTTTTTTAAAAATAAAAACAAACTTCCCTTCATTGGTCGTCTCTCTCTCCCCCTTTTCCCTCATACAACCTGCTAAGTTAACACCGGAGCGCCCTATTGCAGGGCTCAGGGGAAGAGAGGGAGCAAAGCTACAATAGTGGGGAGTGCCAGGCAGTGCTGTGAAAGGCAGGAGGACATCCCACAGCAGATTTCCTTAACTGCCCCTCAAAACTGCCAAGTTTAACCTCCTCCACTTCAGCACTGCATGAATTGGTGATGATGCCCCACCAATATGCCAACAGGAGGGAGGAAAATGGACCCCCTCTGTCCTCCCATCCACCTGAGGCTGGCAGGCTCCCTGACCCTTGGGCAGGGCAAACCCACTTCCAGGAATTGCCTGGAGAGGCTGGCAAAGCCTGACAAACAAGATTTTATTTATTTATTTATTTATTGCATTTATAATCCCACCTTTTTTCCTCTTGCAAAGAACCCAAGGAGGCTTACATTCTCCTCCTCCTGCTCTCATTTTATCCTCACAACAACAACCCTGTGAGGTAGGTTGGCCACCAGCTGCCACTATTTTAAAAATATGTAAGCAAAGACACATTTATAACTGTATTTCCTTTTGCCAGGCCTTCTGTCTATTACATAATTATCAACTTACCCTGTCACTGTCATAGCCCCCAGACCCCATGCTGTGCCAAGAAAACCTTCAAAGAATTAAAATTGTCAAAGCAAAACTCTCTCTCTCTCTCTCTCTCTCTCTCTCACACACACACACACACACACACACACATACACACACACACACACACACACACACACAGTCTCTGTTAAATTCCTTTCTACCACTTACTGGAAGCCAAAATAACCTTTACCTCTCCTTTAAAGAGCTGCCCACTTATTATTTTTTACCATAGTCATCTGTTGCTATCTATAGACAATGAACACAAAATGATCATTTTAGTTTCTGCGGGAGGAGGGAGAAATCAATCCCTGGACACTGCTTCAGTCTCTAAAGTCATCTCCTGTCTTTCTGTCTATAGAATCGATAGACATCTATCTGCTAAAGCAGCTAACAGCAGGTTGCTATTGACTCACTGCGTAGCGCGTGAAATACGGAGTGCAATTACTATTAAGCGCTTGAGGAAGTAAATGTATCCTTGGCTTTAAATGTAACGTTTTGGCAGTTATGATCATTTTTCTTCCCCACTCTCTGCTGTTATGGCATAGTTCTACTTCACGGGTGCTATTCTGAGGAATATGTAAGTTTTAAGGCAAAGTAAGAAAGGAAGTTCATGTATATACCCAGAACGTGAGTGTTTATGGCCTTATGGCTGTTGGATCTGAATGGAAGTCTTATGTCCACAGCCAAAATAGACAGCGGCTTTCAGGACTCCAGAGTCACTAGGCATGCAGAAATTAGGGTATACTAAATTGTAAGAGGGTGCTTCTGGACAGAGGACTGCTAGTGCTGCCAATAACTGTTCTTCTGCTTTTAGCTAAAAGTGGAATTCCCATTGACTGTCCACACTTCAGGGGGTCTTGTGCTTTTTTGGTGTGTGCATCTCTATAGGTTCCATCCTCACAGTAGGCAGTGTTGCGCCCTCTCCTTTCCTGACAACTTCTCCTGACATTCCGAAGTGGGCTTCTCAGCACCATTTTAGCACCCTTTTGTGTTGTTGTTTTTTAAAGAATGACTACAGCACAGGGCAAGTGGATTGTAGCCTTACTTCTGAGTAAACAGGGTCACAATGGGAATGTAAATCTTGACTTTTTCTGTTCATGTTCATAACCGGGCTAGGAAACTCCTCAGCTGATTTTTCTAGTCAATTCCTAGACTCTGCCCTGATTTTTCTGGTCAGTTTCACAGCCAGGCTATAAAGCTGCAGAATGTTGTTACATCATCGCCCTGGGCCATTCACCAGACTTTTACAGGGGTTCCTTTGATTCATTGTTTTGGGCTGATTTGGCTTGGACTGATTTGAATACCAAACGCAAGTCAAGGTTCAGAAATCCAAGGCTTTGTGCCTCCAATTGACTATCATGGGAAATCAATAACCAGCTAAAACTCTTTTCTCTTTGTCAGGCATAGTAACCCCTTAGTAGGGGATTATGCCTGCTAAATATCAGAAATATAGGTGCAGGGGGTTGTGTGCTATGCACATTTATATTTTGGCTTTTTAAAAAAATCTTTTAATATCTTGGCAAAATTGGAGGAAAATTGCAGAGATAGCTGCCCCTTACAAGGGGACTGAACCTGCCAAATTTCAGAAAGATAGCTGCAACAGGGGTTGTGCAAGAATAGCCTTGACATTTTGAGGGTATTCAAAAATAGATGTGCTTATCCCCCCATGTTTCTTGTGGGCCATAGCTCTGAAAATGACAGGCTTCCTAGAGGTGTCCCTAAATAAAAGAGCTGCAGAGTTTCAGAAGGATAGGTGGAAGACCTGCAGTTTATGTGGAAAAGGAGTCCTCACATTTTGGAGGGGAAAATGAATAGCTTCCTTTCCCCTCTGCCCATAGTTTGTTTTGGGCAATTTGCATGAAAATTGCAAACTTCATAGAGGTGTCCCCAGGCAGGAAACTTGCAAAGTTTCAGAAGGATACACACAGGGGCTAGGGAGTTATGATGATTGAAAACCAGTTTAAGACTTTCCTCATAGTGAAACCTGGTAGCCTTAGAAAAATGGAAAAATCTCCCGGTCCCATTCTTGCCCTCCCCCAAAGTACAGTGATTGGAGTGCTCCTGGTAAAATATGCCATAGGATTAGAAGGTGAAACCGCCGTTTGCATCCCTGTAGTCAGCCGTGATAGGCTACGTAAAGGCTTACGTAGCCTATCACGTGTGACTTTTTTAAAAAAACAAAAAATGCACGTACGCAAATGGCAGTGGCTACGGCCACCGCCATTTGTGTTCCTTATTTTGGGCCGTCTTCATCTAAGTAAATATTTACATAGACTAAGATGGCGAAAATAAGGGGAACGCAAATAGTGTCTGCTACGCTATTTGCGTTCCCCTTATTTTCGCTGTCTTAGTCTATGTAAATGTTTATGTAGACTAAGACGTGCCAAAATAAGGAACGCAAATGGCGGCACCCATGGGTGCCACCATTTGCGTACACGCGGTTTTTTGGTTTCTTTTAAATCAGCCGTGATAGGCTATGTAAACATTTACATAGCCTATCACGGTGTTTTTTAAAAATATAGCCGTGATAGGCTATGTAAATCTTTACATAGCCTATCACTTTTTTTGTTTTTTTGGTTTTTTTACTGGAAATGGCAGCAGTGGTGGCAGCCGGTCGGTAGCCCGGCTGCTGCCACCGAACCGCCGCCGAACCACTGCTGGAGCTGCCGCCGCCAGGAAGATTCGCCCAAGGTAAGTCCCGTCCCGGGGGTGGGTGGGGGGCAGACCGTTCTGCCACCAATTTTGGGGGGCCGAATGCGCTGGCATTTGGCCTCCCCGAGATTCGTGGTGAAATTCTCTGACATCCCTAGCTCCATGCTGGCTGCTGGATGGCCACGGCATCATATATCCCTAATGACCTCCAAATGCAGCCAGCCTGGAGTAATGGAGACACCCCCTAAACTCCCCCCTTCCTCTGCTCATAATCAGCATTTAGAGAAATGACACTAAAAAGCACTGTTTGGAGAGGAAACAGAGCGTCTGAATCTCTGAAGCCTGATTTGATAATGAAACCTCATCCAGGCCCAGGTTTGGTTCAAGTCCCTTTGGAGGGAAGCCTGCTTTGCCTTGGGAAGCACCAGAAATGGTCTGAAGGTACCCAATTCTGCTTGGCCTTCTGCTGAATCCAAGAATATTCCATGTATGTATGTATGTATGTATGTATGCATGCATGCCAGTAAGGGCATTATAGCCTTACCAGAACCTACACATGTTTACTCAGCGGTATGTGCTGCTGTGTTCTCCCTACTTTGTAAACTTGGAGAAACCTTGGGAGAGGGGAGAGGGTTTGTTTTTCAGGACACGAAATGGCTCTGCAAATGGAAATGCATGGCAAGCCGCAGAAAAAGGAGGGGCAGCCCCAATATGTCATGGCACCATGCCCTGGGACAACTCCTCCCACCCTGCCTCAATTGCACATTTTCCCGTCCATGCCTGCTGACAAGTTGCACTGCTGTCCCCTTTGACTCCTTACCAGAAAAAAGACAGATGGAGCAGTGGGAAAACATGGCCTGCCCTGATTACAAATGGAAGGTTCATCATCTGAAAGGAAAAGGTAGGAAAGGTTCCTCCTGTGCAAGCACTGGGTCATTACTGACCCCTAGAGGGATGCCGCTTATGCTGGCGTTTTCACGGCAGACTATAGCGGGGTGGTTTGCCATTGCCTTCCCCAGTCATGACTACCTTTCCCCCAGCAAGCTGGGTACCCATTTTGCCAACCTTGGAAGGATGGAAGGCTGAGTTGACCTGAGCTGGCTACCTGGGACCCAGCTTCCGCTGGGATTGAACTCAGGTCGTGGGGAGAGTTTCAGTTGCAATACTGCCGCCTACCACTCTGCGCCACACGAGGCTCTTTCATCATCTGGACCTTCTGTAAATTCTACAAAAATGAGGCAGGGAGGTTGCCCAATAAAAGCCTCATTGGGAAGCACCCAGATTAGTGATGCAGGTGAACTCAGGCTGGAAACCGGGGTTCAAGTTGGGGTGGATTGGTTTCTTCCAGAATGGGTGCAGAAAAGTTGTGATCTTCCTACATATTCAGTTCCTTGACCATGCAGTGTGCAGTCTGTAGTTTGACTCTGCTCTGGATGTGTTGCAAATCTGCCCTGGATTTGTTGACTGCATTTCAGGCTCAGCCTCATTGCGGCTGAGCTAGCTTGGCTAAGGTTATTTAACCTACATTGAGGCTATTTTCTGGCTGTGGCATGGCTGTAGTTTGGATTACACTGTGTGTGATCTATTGGGGGTTGATCGCATGTGTTGATGGTATGCCTTGATGGCAGGGAACTTGGAAGCAGGTACAACAGCTGTGTACCTGTAGTGGAAACACAGAAGACAATTGCTATATTGAGGGGTTTAATGGTGTAAAACAGTTGCTCTTTCTCCTTCTGTGCCTAGACTTACAGTTGGGTCAGTTCCTTTAAAGTGAGCAATGCTTCTTCTTCCCACCATTTCCCAGAGTCAGTTATCTGTTTCAGACTGCACAGCTTGAGAGGCTAGTACTTCCCTTTAGATCAGCCTCTGGTGAGATCTCAAGGTTGGCCATTTGTTAGGAGAGTAGTCATGGAGTGATCTATGCTGGCTTACTGCCAAACTTTCTCAAAGTCATTGGAGTAAGGTCAGGATAGGGGTGGGATTAATATGAGCATAATGATATATATATAAATATATACCTGAGACACTCCCAGGGTGGGATCTCAATGCAGGCTGATCTGGAAAGGTGCTGTGTGCCAGGCCATTATTGGAGCCACGTCAATTACTATTCGGAGGGGATTCCTGGCTACTGTAGGGACATAAGCCTTACAATCTTGCTCTGTAGTGTTCTGCTTTAATTGCTCCATTAATTTCCTTCCGCTCAACAAAATCTTTAGCCTTCACCCATTGGTGTGTTGATTGTTTTCTGAATCCTAACACCCCCACACCCCTGTTGCCTCTTGGCAACACAGCACCTTAGATGAAATTAGTGTTTTCTTTGGGCTCTGCCCCGGTAGGATACACAGGCACCAGAACTTTTAATTTCAAGAATTGGCAATTGTACGTAGATCAGGCGACTGTTCCTTTCTACAGCCCCTAATGTTCTGTGTTCCCACTCCCATCTGATGTGTGATTTAAAGGTGGAAGTATACAATATAAAAATAATAATACAGGACTACCATTAAAATACCCACCCCACTTCAGGTTGGTACGTCAAGTGCATGTCACGGTGCGCACCACACACCCTTGCCCATGATCTGCAGCAAGAACAGGGAATATCATATCATCAGGATACAGGATGAGTTGAACTAGACATTATGGAGGGAGTGGAGGAAACCCAACACGGGGCTGCTGTTTTCAGTGGCAGCCCCATGTCCTTTTTAGTGTATAGTTCTCCCTCAGTATTACAGCAATCAGAAAGTTGGTAGTCAGCCCTCAAATAACAGGGCTATTAATGTCTTACACTGCATTGTGGCAGATGTAATGGCTTTTAATAGTTCCACGGACAAATTCAGGATGCATTTTAAATAAATTATTCAGCTACTTCCCTCCACCCCTTTCCCCATTTTGGAGCTGGGGGAATAATTTGTGTGGGGTGTGGAAATCAAGTCACATGAAATTATGGTTTTTACCTCGGGTATCAACAAGGGAGAGAGAAAAGCCTTCTTGGTTGTAGCACCCTGGTTGAGGAATATCCTCTGCATGGAGCTGCAAGTGGTACCAGCACTAGAATTGTTCCAGCACCTGCTCAAAACCTTTTTGTTTACCCAGACATTTTAACTGTTTAATCTTGTATGTTAACATAAGGACACAAGAAGAGCCCTGCCAGATCAGACCAAGGGTCCATCTAGTCTGCCATTCTGTTCACACAGTGGCCAACCACCTGCCCAGGTGAAACCCACAAGCAGGACATGAGTGCAGCTGCACCCTCCTGCCCATGTTCCCCAGCACATAAGCTCACGGCTTCTGGTACTGGAGGTAGCATAGAGCCATCAGAAATAGTAGCCACTGAGATCCTCCATGAATTTGTCCAATCCCCTTTTAAAGCCATCCAAACTGGTGGTCATCACTTAGGGATGTCCAAGAATTCTGCCACGGACCCCAATGTGGCCGGATTCCAAGAATCCGGCCCGTTGGGGCCCATGGCAGAACAGAGCACTCACCTCTGGCTCCCCTTGGAATCTGTCCAGGTCGGCTCCCTCCCTGCGGTGATCCTGCGGAGCTGGCGGCCAGCTCCGCAATGCTGGCGATACGGCCAGCTGCCATTGCCGTGCTGTATTGCTATGTTAAGTATCCGGATGCAAATGGCATATTGGGCACCATTTGCAGCCGTAAAGCTGGTGGATTACCCTAAATGCAGCCATTTATGGCTGCATTTAGGCTAATCAACCAGCTTTACGGCAGCAAATGGTGTCCACTACGGCATTTGCATCCCTACTTTTTCTTCACGCGATAGGCCACGCAAATATTTGGGATGACCCAGGGTTCTAGTACTTTGAGAGAGGGAGAAAAATGTCTCCTTATCCACATTCTCCACACCATGCAGAATTTTGTACACCTCTATCATGTCCCCCTTACCCTCCCTTTTTTCCAAGCTAAACAATCCCAGCTGTTGGAACCTTCCCTCATAGGGGAGATGCTCCAGCCCCTTGATCATTTTAGTTGCCCTTTTCTGGACTTTTTCCAACTATACAATGCCCTTTTTTAGGTGTGGTGACCAGAACTGTGCACAGTATTCCAAGTGTGGTTGCACCATAGATTTGTATAATGGCAGTATGATCTTGGCAGTTTTATTTTCAATTCCTTTCCTAATTATGCCTAACAGGGAATTGCCTTTTCCACAGCATCTGAACACTGGGTTGACATTTTCACTGAGCTGTCCACCACAACCCCAGGATCTCTTTCTTGGTCAGTCACTGTTCTGTTGTATACAGTGCTCTATTGTATTTCCTGCCTTCTTTGTTTGTATGATGATAATAATGATGTGGTTTTGGTGTTCTTATTGTATTACGTCAAGGGAGGGGAGCCTCCAGCCCGTAGGCCTACTCTGGCATGTGGAAGTTGCCCATGTGGCCCACGACACCTTCAATAGTCCCTCCAGGGGTGGGTCCTGGCCTCCAAGCCTCCACCCCTGGAGGAATTTTGATTGTCCTCTCCAGTATGCAATCGGAGATAACAGTGGGAATTCCCCTGTGAATGCTGCACAGGAGAATTATCCCTGTTATCTCCAACCACAGATCGGAGATAACAGTGGGGGATGAAAGCCCGCATGGACTCACCTGCACAGCGCCTTCCTCACTGGAGAGGACACTGCCTAGGCAAAGGATCCCAGGTGATGCTTCCCAGCAGATGTGCTGGGTGGATGCACCTGGCGTGTCTGCTGGGGAACTGCTTTGATATGTGCTGGGCAGCTTTCCCCATTGGTCGCTGACTGAGTCAGCAGCTGGAGTGGTCCTGCTGGGAAACAAATGATGCCAGAGGGCATGGCCCTGCCCCTGACATCAGAATAGTGTAGTCTCACCCCCTCAAGTCATTCGCCCCCTCCCCCAATCCAATTTTCCTCCCCTCTGTTGTGCATTATATTAATTATATTTGTACACTCCCCTGGTAACTGCAAGGATGAATGTTTTAGTTAATAAATCATAGAATTACATTTATATCTAAATATGAATGAGTAATTCTTCCTTTCATACTTCCCCAATTCTATTCCCAAGGCCATCAAGTCTTCCAGAAGCCTGAATTATAATCTGTTTGCTCTACTCCCAAACTACTTATTTCTCAATGGAAAGAGAAAGAGGTAGTTCAGTAGTCTATCAGGTCTGGGCTGCATCGCTCTGATTCCAGCCCAACAACAGAGGCTTCACTGGAGGGTGGAAGAAATTCCCTTGGGAACAATTACAGGGCAGCCCGCCAATCACGTTTCTTCCCTCCTTGCGATGTGCTTGTTTAGTTTCCTGAACAACTTGATTCGTGGCAGTGATGCATTTGCCTCAGCAGTTGGCCACAATGAATGCCGGATGGAAGAAAAGCTTAACATTCCAGTAAGGCATCTGAGGGCATAATCGGAATGGCCTTTCCCCTCCTTGCAAATGGAAGAAGGCGGAGACCTCCGTGATCACTTGGAAAATAAGGATGCAGAGTGACAATCCTTTTAGAGCAGCTTCTCATTAATAGTTTGATTCTTGTGCACACCAAGCATGCTAAAAGCTGGCTGAAGTGCAGAAGGAACTACAGGCTTGCATGGGCAAGTCATTCTGCTGCACAGCTATTCTGAAAAGGGACATGACACAATCCAGTTCATCTCTGATTTTGGCAGCTGATTTCAAGGGTGAAACAAACACACCCTGACACACACACACACACACACACACACACAGATCCACTTCTATGTGGTCCAGTATCCAAAACAGATCTGGGTAGGCCTGGTCTGAAGGGATGAGAATAGGTATTCTCTGAAGTCCCCACAGAGTCATCCAAGCACAATAAAAGTGGTGGAGAGGGCATGAGCCACCAACCAATGCCACGGAAAAAGAAGTCTGCTCTGAAGCCAGAAATGCTACTACACACATCCAGGATTCCTGGCATCAGTGTTCCAAGAGGCACCCCAG
This sequence comes from Heloderma suspectum, assembly GCF_057233095.1. Classification (NCBI taxonomy): domain Eukaryota; kingdom Metazoa; phylum Chordata; class Lepidosauria; order Squamata; family Helodermatidae; genus Heloderma; species Heloderma suspectum. Next base: position 134,151,747 of record NC_139459.1, read on the forward strand.
ACCTGCCCAACAGGCCCTGTCCTGAGCAGTAGGTTGGACTCCCCCCACTGCCCCCTTCCCTAAATTAACACTCAGTGGGAGCAGCGGGAGAGGCAAGAGGTGCATGTTCCACCAGGCAGGCCACAGCCTACTCAGAGGCCTCTTGGGGGCTGCATTCTGGTGGGGGGGGGCTGTGGGAGCATGTTCCACCAGGGGCATGTCCCAAGAGGGGCATGTCCCACCAGGGGCATGTCCCACCAAGCAGGCCGCAACCTACTCAGAGGCCTCTTGGAGGCCACATTCTGGTGGGTGGGGTGGGACTGAAGGCAGAGATACCAGCATCTTCTAGCTTGAAGCTCTTCCTGCCAGTAACAAAGCCCTAGGAGAGGCATTTCAACCTTTTAGAATGGGGAAAAACTGCACTAAATCTGGGAAGCCACCCAATGATTGGTAGTTGGGATAAAGGGGTGGGCCCGGGGGAAAGGGGTGGGGCCAGGGGAATGGGGCATAGCCCTCTGGGGAACCCCAGAGGGTCAGGTTTGGCCTCCAGGTCTGAGGCTCTGGGCCCCTGCTCTAGGCCTTACTGGCCGATGAGAGACCCTGGCTAATGGTATCTGTAATTCTCAGACTCTGCATCAGTGTCCAAAATCATTTTATATCAGGAGGACCTGTAATTAATTCAAATAAAGAGTCCAATAAGTTCTGGCCCTCCCTAATAATTAAATAGTTTGTCCCAATATTTAATCTCAGTTTTCACTCCCAGCTCTTTTAACACCCCCCCCCACACACACACACACATGTTTCTGCAGTGCCTGCTGCTCTTTCTGTCGCTAGCATAAAATTGCTGGACACACCCAATTTCAGTATCATGTTTGCCTCCACTGAGGAATATGAATACAAATGAGTATGTTGTGAAATAGCCATGTTGCGGTTGTAGCAAAGATCCCTCAAAGAGGATAAAGCAAGAAACTGTTCCCCTACTCAGAAATCTTGCTTGCAAGATCAGCAGGGATTTTGTGTTCTAAAAGGTATTTCTCAATGAAGAAAAGGGGTTTCAATTTTATAGTTGTGTGGATAGTGTCATTATATAGTGTAGTCACTAGGTGGCACTGGACTTAGTTACATCTGGTGTGGAGACAAGTGTTTCCTTTGTCTGTTCTGTCCTTGTTTAAGAGAAACAATGAAGTTCTTGCCTAACTTCCTGACTGGCATGGGATGTGGTGTTGGTTACAGAATCTAAATGAGCTATCCAAGGTGCTGAACCCTGTCACCAAAATAGGTACCTTGGATAGCTCCTTTATTGCTCTAGCTGGTTCTGAGTGAAACCCAGAATGGCTTTACGGCCCCACCAAAATCGGAGCCACCAGCCTCCAATGGATCCATCGATGCATTTCAGAAAATATGTATACATTCTTAATTTATGTAGGTCACAGAATTTGGGTTACTTTGATATAGAGCCCACACAGCCCTGGATATGGCATTTAGAGGGCCAGTTCAGACATGCCTATTGTTCATCCCATTTAGACTGCAGCTTCAAGTGGTGACTTGTATGAGAGAATAACCCATCACCAACAGAAGTTTCACATCACCCAGCATCACCTCAAAGGCAATGTTTTTCAGCAGAGACAGCTCACACACACAGCTGCCAGCCAGAGTAGATCAGTCAGGAAAAAACAAGAGATGTACATGCATGTGTGAACCAGCCCTAGATGTCTACCACAGACTCCTTCTAATGATGGATTGTGGCACATGTGAATCCCGTTTTTGTTTTTTTGTTTTTCATTCTGAAGGTTTACAAAGTGTACAACTTGAGGAAGATATAAGACACCCAGATTGGTTTACCACAAAGGGCTTAGGCTAGTTTTGGTATTTGGGCCTCTAAAGAAGGTAGTCAGTTGTGGTGCTTTAAGTCTCTGTTCCATTAATAGATCCAAGAGCTGCCTTGAGTTCTCTCTGGCCAAAGAAGATGAAGAACAATTTGGGGGGGATTGTTTTGTTCCACGGTTGTCGTGATTCACCTGCCAGCCGAGACCAAGAATTCACAGAAGGCTTACGGCAATCTTCAGACATAGCAAGACTGCCTTGGTGGCAATCATTAGTGAATATGATAAAGCTCAGAATTAACTAAACTAAACCTTGGCTCCAAAGGATGTTATAAATGATATGAACTGGATGTGTCAAAAATAGAATACATCCACTTCAAGAGAAGCTTTTAAAAGAAGATATGTGTTACACTGAAAATAAAAGCCTGTGACAACTGAAGCAATTTTTATCTTTCAGAAAAACTAAGTAACCATTTCAGTGCGAAAAGTAATTCCTGTCTGGGATTCATTTGAAGTGGATACTGTAGAATTCTGTGACACTCAGATTCCAGTCTTCTCATTAGGGTTCCAAATTGACTACCGGCTGGGGTAGGGGCGCACCCACAGTCTGGCTAGTATTTTGGTCTCTAGACCAAAAGTGTACGTAGACTCTCTAGAGTTTACATACACTCTAGACCAGAATGTATGTAAAAGCCAGAATTTGGGACTAGTTGCCAGAATTCCTAAGTCAGGGTCACCACTTTAGTTGAATTGTGCTGTACCCGAATGTTTTGGCCTACAACTCACATGATCCCTAGCCAGCATAGCCATTAGGGAGGGATCATGGTAGTTGTAGGCTATCTTAAGGGCCACAAGTTGCCCACCCTTGTTCTAGGGGTTGGATCCCAATTTATTTGTTTTTAAATGCAGGCTACCATTTGGATCATAAGGTTTGGTGTTTTTTTTTTAACTGTTCGCTCTGCATTGCACTGGTATGGTTTTGATACTGTGTTGTGGTGCGTGATTGCTGAGTAGCGCTTTGAGTGATCATTTCATTTAAAAATTGAGCGATGAATGTTGGTGAAACATTCCGCCGCCGGTGCCTTGGAACGTTCTGTCCATTCTCCACAGCGTCCCTCCGGCTTTCACTGCTGCTGGTAGGGAAGCAGCTGCCTTGCTCTGAGCTGTGACAACGTTTTTTAAATGTCTCCTGTCCTCCTCCTAAGTCCCTTCTCCGTTTGTTTCATGTTTCTATCTCGATCGAGAGCCGGTGGGCTGGGACATGTGCGTTCTATTCATGGACAGTGCTGAGTGTATTTTGGGTGATTTTATAAATAACAGATGACAGTAGGCTGCTCTGCATGAGGAGCACCACAACCCCGATAGGCTGTGGCAAATATTCAGTCTGGTTTAGTAGTCCATGGGAACATTCGTCGCCACGGTAACCCAACTTCTGAATGACTGCTTCAATGACGACGTGAGGCCTGCCTGTTTGCCTCTCTCCTACGGCTACACCATTTGTTGTCTCCTTCCCCCCTTATTGCTACCTAAAGGCCACTGGAAGCCCAAATACAACAATGGGGGAACATTGTGTGGAATTCTTATCATGTGTGGAACAACATGATAAGAATTAGGGTGGGCAGCTTCCAATTTCAAAAATGCTGGTACCTGGGCAGGGCCAGGGGACTTTAAAAAACACAACACCCTCAACCTCTTACATCATTTGACCCACCCCACAATCCAGTTTCCCTCCCCTCTGTTATGCATTATATTAATTATATCTGTAGATTCCCTGGTTTTAATTAATAAATCATAAAATTACATTTCTATCTAAATATGAATGAGTAATTCCTCCTTCCATACTTCCCCAGTTCTGTTCCCAAGGCCATCAAGTCCCCCAGAAGCCTGAATCTGTTTGCTCCGCTCCCAAGCTACTTCTTCCCCAGTGGAAAGAGAAATGGGCAGTTCGGTACTCCATCAGGTCCAGGCTGCATCACTCTGACTCCAGCCCAGCAACAGAGGCTTCACTGGGCGGGTGGAAGAAATCCCTTCAGGATCCATTACAGGGCAGCCTGCCAATCACATGGCAGGGCCAGGGGGCTTTGAAAAACACACACACAAATCCTGCTTCTTCTTCTCGAAAATTTGCCCTACAACCTTCCCCAAATGAGTTGGCCGTGTGAGCTGCCCATACGCAGTGCCCCCCTCCCCTGCGGACAGCATAAGGACGTACGAAGAATCCTGCAGGATCAGACAAGGATCCGAGTCCAGCATTGTATTGCCACATTTGCCAGCCAGATGAACCAAAAGGGAGGCCATGAGCAGGACCTTAGGGCAACTGCATCCTTCACACACACATCACTCGTCTTCCCCAGCAACTGGTAATCAGAAGCATCCTGCCTCTGGCCCGCGCGGTAGTATATAGCCATCAGGACTAGCAGCAGTGGAGGCTGGTGGCTCCAATGTCAGTGGGGCAGTGAATCCACTCCAGGTTTCAGTCAGAACCAGTCAGAACCCTAACGAGAGTTATCCAAGGGGTGAAACTCCTTGGTCTGTGTGGCAATGTCAGTGGGGCAGATTCACCAGCCCACTGACATCAGAATCACCAGCCCCCACTGACTAGCAGCCATTGCTAGACTTATCCTTAGGGATGGGTGAGAAATGCATTTGGTTCATTCTTTGACAAGAACTTTCCAAAATTTGCAGATTTCTTGATAAACAGGAAGGAAAGAGCTTGAGATTTTTAAAAATTCAAATGCGAGAGAAAGCGAAACCAAGCGATTCGTCCATCCAAGCAGAGGGCTTTGCCTGCTGAAGTCTTAAAATTCTGGGTTTGAATCCCCATGTATTCAGCTGTATTTGTGCTGCTGAATTAGATGACGGAGCAAACTTGCTTTCTGTTGATGGAGAGGGCAGGACCTGAACCTATGGGTTCAAATGACAAGGAAAAGAATTTAGACCAGCCTGGATTTTTGGACTACAGCTCCCAACATTCCTGGCCATTGGCCATGCTGGCTGGGGCTGATGGGAGTTGAAGTCCAAAAATCTGGAGGGCACTAGGTTGGGGAAGGATGACTGAAACTAAACATTACACACAACGTCTTCACACTACAAGCAGTTCAACAGTGAAATAGACTGCCCTGGAAGCTGACGGACTCTCCTTCCTGAGAGGTTTTTAAGCAGGGGCTGGATGGCCACCTAACAGGGATGCAGTAATAGTAGATTTCCTGCATCAGCAGTTAGGGTGGCCATGCGTCCTCTTTTTCAGAGGACAGTCCTCCATCTGAAGGGCTGCCAGAGGACTGTCCTCTCTTCTGAAGGCATCCTCTACTGGAAGAACTGCCCACCCCAAATCTGGCATAAAGATAAAGCACCATCAGAAGGCAGAGCTGGGCCCTGAAGCTGCCCATCAGCAGCACCCAGACAGCAGACTGAGCAAAGCACACAGGTCACCTGATCGCAGTCTTCCACACTATGGTGGGATGTGCAGTATTTCTATTAAAATTATAGCAGTTATCTCTAAATTAGCACATGCAAATGTTATGCAAACCAGTGGCCTCTTTTGTCCTTTTCTTTGGTGATGTGTTTCCTCTTTGGGGGCAATTCATAAGTGGCCACCCTATCAGCGGGGGGTTGGATTGGCAGACCTTTGAGATCCCTCCCAGTTCTATGATTTTATGAGCTCATGCCGTATGGAGCACCCAAGGAAGCAGTGTGAGAGAATGCTCATTTTGCCTCCCTCTTCCAGGCCAAGGGAATCCTCGACAGAGGTCTCGCCCCCAAATCCTGGAGCTGGCATTGCCTGTGAGCAAGTATTGCATGGAAAAGAGAGGCTTGTTACAAAGCTCACACTGCTGGGAAAGGAAGCAGCAGTCCAGGGATCAAACACTGTTCCTTCCTAGATATTTAGTTCTAGCTTCTGAGCCTGATGAGATATCGTTATGTAAAAAGATGATTCACTGCATACTATGCAGAAAGGGGCATCTATGGTTGCATATCTTTATGAACAAATTTACAGGGGCGGGGGGAGTCTTCACTAGGGATAGGCAACTGGAAGCCCAGGAGCTTCCAGATTGGCCCTTAGCATCGCTCAGAGCTGGTATTAGCAGCCATCTTCCTCACACAGCCAGCTAGGTCATTGCAGACCCTAGACTAAGGGGGGGGGGCAGTGGAAGCTAGTGGCTCTGATTTTGGTGGGGCTGTGAGTTGATTCCAGGTTTCAGCCGGAACCAGCCAGAAATAATAAAATGAGCATCTGTAACCATATACATAGTATGGCCACCTCCTGACTATAAAGCTTTTTACAAATAAGAAGTATGAAAGCTACTTCTACAGCAAGCAGTGTCGTGCCTGGTGGGTCCCAGTATGCCCATGCCAGCCCAGGTGCTTAAGCTGGCCCTTTTTGCTGCTGCCCCCCATCAACTGCCACTCTCTAGGTGGCCATTTGCAGGCCTCCTGGGCTGTGAGGCCCTGGAATTCATCCCTGAGGTCCACCCCTCACTGTGCACCGCTGTGGCCCCAGTGCAACAGCAGGGCCCTCTAGGGACACCTGCCCCACCCACCCCCTTTAAAAAGCTTTTCCTGCTCCCTACCACCCTGGCATTGGGTCTAGCTGCCATTTTAATTTCCCACCATGCCCTGGAGTGATGCTATATCAGCGGCATTGTGGGAAATTCAAATGGCAGCTAGATCTAGCTACCTGCTGCTGCTCCAAGTGCTTCCGCTGCCGCTCCAGGAATCGAGGGGGAGGCTCAGCAGGGAGCTCTTTGCCCAAAGCCCGTCAGTGAAACAGCCCTTGATCCCAAACACATGCTGTGTATTATGTGTGTAGCCATTTTGTCCCATGTGAGCCAAGAAGCAGGTTCAAGGCTGCGTTGAAGCAGCTCCTTCAGGTACCCCCAGCATGAACAGCCACTGAGCGCTTTCGGTGTTTGCCCTGTACGTGTCTGAGGAAAATGTTTGTTTGTTTGTCTATCAGATTTGTTAAATGCCTCATAAAATAAATTTCTCTAGGCATTTTACAATTTAAAAGATCATCATCATATCACAATGAAACCAACAATATAAAACTAATAAACATGCCAACACAGCATTTTAAAAATAGCAGGTATAAGAGGTAAACCCAGATTGCAAGGAGCAAAATAATACAACACAAAAATACTGGAAAATATTTTTTAAAATGCTTTAGAAGATCTTAAGGGTGCAATCCCATGCATGCTTAGACAGAAAAAGTCCTACAACGCCCAGCAGAAAAAAAGCTCCGCAACTGCTGGGATTTGTCAGACTTTTTTCTGTCTAAACATGCATAGGATTGCGCTATAAAAGACTTTAAAAGCCTGGAAGAACAGGGAAGTCTTAGCCTGCCACTGACAAGATAGCAGTGAGCCCCAGGCAAGCTCCCCTATAAGCTGAGGTGGGGCATAATGGAAATCTTTACTCACAAAGGCTCATGTTTGTGTAGTGGGAGTTAGTCTGCCTGTGTCTTAGCTGAGCTGAATAATAACAGAAGAGCTCAGAGAAAACCTCTGTTGCTCTTTAGCTGGGCCCAAGGGAGTTAAAGGGCATTTTGGCACCAGGTTTGTACTGGGGCAGTCAATTATCCACCCAAAATATGGCCTCTGTTGAAGATTAGTTACTGACAGGGGTGTGCAGAATTCCCACTGCAGTGAAATCAAATCAAATCAAAATCTTGCCTTTTCTGAAGGAAATGAGAATGTAGGTTGTACAACAGAGGTGGCAGAGCAGCCTTTCCCGACTTGGTGCCCTCCAGATGTTCTGGACTTCAACTCCCATCAGCCCCGGCCCACATGGCCAATGGTCAGGAATGCTGGGAGTTGTCGTCCAAAACATCTGAAGGGAACCGGGTTGGGGAAGATTGTGGCAGAGCAAAACACCTACATTCCTGTTCTATCAGTTTTATACAACTACCCTATACATTTGTACAGCAGGGACATAATACTATCTATGGACAAATCCACATGGCCTACATTACATGGATTCAACACACTCATGAAGCACATCTGATCTGCCCAATCCACACGCAAGCAAAGGGAGCCCTTCAGCCTGTATGGATTTTGATTCCCCACCCCACCCCGCCCCGTGCAGAATCCATGCATGTGGAGCTCTAAAGGTAATTTGAATTGAACATTATAGGAAATGCAGCCGTTTCTTATTCAGCAGAGTTATGATCCTGGCTCAATTGGCCAACAAAGCAGCAAGGGCCATTCGTCATTCAAGCACCATGGCCTCGAGTTAGCTCAAGAGTGTAACACCAACTTTATTTACTGCAATTATGATGCGCGTTTCTGTGGAAACAGGAACCTAACGAAGAGCCCTCTCCCTCTCTCTCTCTCTCTCCCTCTCTCTCTCTCTCCTTTTCCTTTGTAGAGATTGGTTTGTGCCTGTCTCCATAGAAACGGCTGTTGTATTGGTGAAAGTTAAGAAAAGGGGGGGTTAAATAATGAGGGATTAAAAGCTTCCCTCCACCTTAATTTTGCCATTTTGATCTTTATTGGCTCCAGAAAAGCACATAAAACTTGGGCTGTCTGTGTCTTCTAAAGTCCTGCTATCATTTCTCAATTAGTCTCAGACACATAATGCTACTGTCCCAATCTGATTGCATTGATGAAGGTCTCGAGGCCATTTTTGTATTAATTACCCCAACAACAGAAATCTGCAGTGTCCTCTTTCTCATCGTGCCTTGTCAATAGCCCTGAATTAGCCAAGCCTATATAGCATGCTGGATTCAAGCTATTCTCTACATGATTTTCAATGTTCCACTGTTGTTTTCAGTTACCTGAAGGAACAGGTAACAGAAATGAAATGAAATGAAATGAAATGGCTTGAAAGCAACTCTCTAATTTCCCCTGCATGCTGATCACATTGTGTCGCTCCATGTTGACAGAAACGCGTTCTCCAAAGGGTAGCCTCAATTTGTGCATTATAATTTGGTGCAATTTCTTCTTCTTTGAGATTTAAGGTGCAATCCTATGCATGTTTAGACAGAAAAAAGGCCTACAACTCCCAGCATGCCCCAGCCAGCATGGATGGCTGGGGCATGCTAGGAGTTGTAGGCCTTTCTTTCTGTCTAAACATGCATAGGTTTGTGCCCTTAGATTCCACTAAGGCTGGAGACAGTCAATAGGGTTTTGTTTTGTTTTGTTTTAAGATTGTGGAAGTTTGGATGTATCATATGGTATTGCCACTGGTGAGGAGATCCACTCAGGCCCAGTGTCAGGAGCTGGCATAATCAGGCACACCCCAGCAGGCCACCGACTGCCAACTTCCAGAACCCCCAAGCCCTGCTCCTCCTCCTCACTGTGGCTGCCTGCTCACTTGTCCTCTATAAATACATAAGCAGTGGATCTGGAGCCAACACTCTTTAGCGGCCCAAATGAATATTTATAAGGCAAAGAAATGCTGACTTTTATGCTGGTTGTTGTTGTTCAGTCGTTCAGTCGTGTCTGACTCTTCGTGACCCCATGGACCATAGCACGCCAGGCCTTCCTGTCCTCCGCTCTCTCCCGGAGCATGCTCAAGTTCATATTCATTGCATCGGTGATGCTATCTAGCCATCTCATCCTCTGCCGTCCCCTTCTCCTTTGGCCTTCAGTCTTTCCCAGCATCAGGGTCTTTTCCAGGGAGTTTTCTCTTCGCATTAGGTGGACAAAATATTTGAGCTTCAGCTTCAGTATCTGTCCTTCCAATGAGCACTCAGGGTTGATTTCCTTTAGGATGGACTGATTGGACCTCCTTGCAGTCCAGGGGACTCGTAACAGTCTTCTCCAGCACCACAGTTCGAACACATCAATTCTTCGGCGCTCAGCCTTCCTTATAGTCCAGCTCTCACAGCTATACGTTGCTACTGGGAAAACCATAGCTTTGAATATACGAACCTTTGTCGGCAAGGTGATGTCTCTGCTTCTTACTATGCTGTCTAGGTTTGCCATAGCTTTCCTCCCAAGGAGCAAGCGTCTTTTAATTTCATGGCTACACAGTCACTGTCTGCGGTGATCTTGGAGCCCAAGAAAGTAAAATCTGTCACTGCTTCCATTTCTTCCCCTTCTATATGCCAGGAAGTGATGGGGCCAGATGCCATGATCTTCGTTTTTTTAATGTTGAGTTTCAAACCAGCTTTTGCACTCTCCAGTTTCACCCTCCACAAGAGGCTCTTTAGATCCTCTTGGCTTTCTGCCATTAGGGTGGTATCGTCTGCGTATCTGAGGTTGTTGAGAATTCTCTCGGCAATCTTAATTCCAACCTGTGATTCATCCAACCCAGCATTTCTCATGATGTACTCTGCATATAAGTTAAATAAGCAGGGCGACAATATGCAGCCTTGTCGTACTCCTTTCCCAATTTTGAACCAATTGGTTGTTCCATGTGTGGTTCTTACTGTTGCTTCTTGACCCTCGTACAGGTTTCTCAGGAGACAGGTAAGGTGGTCTGGTACTCCCATCTCTTTAAGAATTTGCCACAGTTTGTTGTGATCCACACAATCAAAGGCTTTAGCGTAGTCAATGAAGCAGAAATAGACATTTTTCTGGAATTCTCTTGCTTTCTCCATGATCCAGCGAATGTTGGCAATTTGATCTCCAGTTCCTCTGCCTCTTTGAAACCCAGCTTGTACTTCCGGTAGTTCTCGGTTCACATACTGCTGAAGCCTAGCTTGTTGGGATTTGAGCGTGATGGTAGCATCTCATCAACTAATAGCAAAGAATTAGAAAGAATCTACAAATCTATCAGTAACTGTGTGGTATAACTATCTTTGGAATATTGTATTGCCTGAAAAACGAACTAAACAGATAAGGGCACAAAGGCAACAGAAAGAATCTGATATAAATTTATTGACTTTATTAACAAACGAGCTTCCCATAGAAAACCCCCAGCATGTCATGGATCCATATGGAAAGATACATTTAGGGCACAAGCCTATGGGGATAGGCGGCCACTTCCAAACTTGGTGACCGCCTATCCAATGCAGGGCAGGAGAAACATGGAGGGGATCGTCCCCTCCTCACTTCTCTTGCCCTGCATTTGCAGCTAGACAGCCGAGTTCGGCTGTCTCTCTGCAGGAAGGCGGAGCAGGGCAAGTGGCTGCCAGACGGCACATAGGATGTGTCATACCGGCATTTCTGCCTTCCTGCCCCAGAACGCCCCTGGAATGCCCAGTTTTTCCTACTCCGTGCTCCTCTTCTGAGCGTGGAGTGTAGGGCCATTCTGAGCTGCCTGCGAGGCAGCGTGGGAGGTGGGGAAGGTCGGTTCCCAGAAACTGACATGTCCTATGGCTGTCTAGCCACTGACTAGCGGCCATAGGATTACTCCCTCAGATAATTACGACTAAATCTTAAACCCTTCATGAACTTCTGTGGATAATTATACTGAAACTCCAATTTTCAGTATATTTTTTCATGCGGATTTTTAAAAAATGCGTACAGGAATGCAGAAACAGGATGGAATGGACTTATGAATGAACAGATACATGGACCGGAAAACAAACTGATCCCTCCCTGTGAGCAGCAGGCATTCTCATGGCGCTCTGCATTCTCGATGTCATTAAAAGCCACCATGGGGCCATGTCGAAACTTTATGAAGATAGTAGCACCAGTGGAGGCTGGTGGCTCCAATTTTGGTGGGGCTCTGCATCCATTCTGGGTTTTCGTCAGAACCAGCCAGTTCAGCACCTTGGATATCTCCTTTAGAGTTGTGGCTGTAGCCACCAGCCTCCACTAAGTAGCGCCCATTACTGTAGTGGTAAATTCTGAAGTGCAGGCACTCATCGTGACAGTCCCCATAGCCACGCCCTAAAGGAGAGCCCCAAACTGCAGGCAGCAATTTGCAGGTTGATCTATACCAACAAACCAGTCCTAGCAGTTTTCATCTCCACGAGGAGCAGGTCTTTTGTAAAGCTGAGGGGCTTTCATTGCCTGTTCAAGACCACCCCACCCCCAAATATTTTACATTACAAGGAACAGGGAATTCTGAGTGGGGAGGGAGATGGCATCAGCGTCCTTGCTAATAAAAAAAAGTGTGGTGCTGTAACCCTGCAAGCAGTGGAGGCTGGTGGCTCTGATGTCAGTGGGGTGGTGAATCCATTCTGGGTTTCAGTCAGAACCAGTCAGAACGCTAAAGGAGCTGTCTAAGGCCCTGAAACCATTTTGGGGATTGGGTTCAGCACTTTGTCTAGCTCCTTTAGGGTTCTGGCTGGTTCTGACTGTAATCCAGAGCGGACTCACCGCCCCACTGAAATAGGAGCCACCAGCCTCCACTGCCAGCCAACCCTGGCTCCACTGCTCCAAGGGGAGCACCATGCAACTAGATCCAACATTTATTTATTTATTTATTTCTATACCGCCCAATAGCCGAAGCTCTTCTGGGACTGCCACTGTCGGTACATCACCGCTTGGTTGTTTGGTCTCCCTTCGTAGTCCACATCTCACCTTCCTTGGAGGTTTTTCCACTACCTGCCACCAGTGGAGATGCTTGCTATTAGCACAGCTCTGCCCCCAAACACCAGATTAAGAACAAGGACAGGAACTGTGAGCGCTGGCTAGAAAGAAGCGATTGATGTGCATAAAAGTTTCACACCAAATTTTTGTGGAGCTCTGGCCACCCTGTGCTTGCAAAACGCTAACATGCAAGTCTGCTCAAAGAGCCCTATTTAGGAACATTATGTAATTAACCCCCCATTACCTGAGTTACACGCTCCTTTAGAAAGTCCTTTAGAATCTGCTGTAGTGGAATAAACATGTCTACCCAAATTGTATCACATCACTACTCCTCCCCTAGCATCCAAAATGGTGTGGCTCGTTTTTTTTGGTCACTCAAATGCTTGTCAGATTTCCCCATTCTGTGTTTGTCTGTCACCCTGATAGAAATTCTTGCTGCTTTCCTATGGCTAGCATCTGCTACTTCTTTTGTTTTGAGTCAATAGACAGACTGTGTATATTTTTGCCAAGAGCCTAAGGGGGCTGTCTTTCTCCCTTAACAATTGTTTCCTATCTTAGGGTGTGGTTAGCATATAGAACAGCTGAAATGAATAACACCTCCCATTTGTGCCAAGAAATAAGCGTGTGTGTGTGTGTGTGCGCGCGCGCGCACGCGCGCCCGTGTCTAGAGTAGTATATGACATTCAAAAGTCCTGGGTGTTTGGTTATTCCTGGCTCCACTAATTAATCCAGGGGCACCATTTAAGGAAACTGAGGGATCCTCCCTTGCATTTCAAATCCCATGTAATTATTCCTCAGGAGCACCTATATTTTGGCCACACCTATATTAGATTGTATATTGCTTTTGCCTGTCATAGCTCCCACCAAAGAATTCTGGGAACTGTAGTTTGGCGAGGGTGACAAGAAGTCAAAACTACAGTTCTCCTGGTACCTGGGAAGAGGGAATGACTATAAAGCAGCTGTTCCCAACATGCCATGCTGGCTGGGGATAACAGTAGATGTAGTCCAACACATCTAGAAGGCAACAGGTTGGGGAAGCATGTGATGAAGATAAATGCCAGAGAGAGAGAGAGAGAGCTAGCAAGAGAAAGAGAGAGAGAGAGAGAGAGAGAGAGCTAGCAAGAGAAAGAGAGAGAGAGAGAGAGAGAGCTAGCAAGAGAGAGAGAGAGAGAGAGAGATGGAACATGAGAAGGAACCATATATAAGGCTAAAGAAAAATTTAAAAATGGGGTCCCTGTGGCAGATGGGTTTAACAATGATTTGAAGTTGGAAAAGGTTGAAGGCGAACAACCCAGAGAGCTTTGGCTATTGGGCAGTATAGAAATGAAATAAATGAAATGAATTGTACTGCAGTCCTGTGCATGTATACTCATCAGTAATAACCACCGAATTCAATTGGACTTACTCTCAGGTACGTTGCGTGTGTCCAATGGCAGTCCAAATCAATCAAACAAAATCAGTTCAGTCTTGCACCCTAACACATAATCTTACCACCCAACACCTTCTGCCACTGTAACTTACTTTGAAAGCTTCAATACGTGTCTTTGGGTTTCCTTCATACCTATCGGTAAAAAGTCTTCTACCAAGTTTGAACTTATCTGCCTTGCACATGCTCACTCCCATCACTTTCAGAAAAATACGAATCCATGCCTCTGCCTAAATTTGCATATTTTTAATCATCCGAAAGGTTAGCCTTTCCATATACTTTTGCTCAGACGTCCTGCATTTGTTTTATCATGAAAAATGCTGTTAGCAGTGTTTGACCTTCACACTTAATGCCACACCAAAGAGCAGAACCTATTTAGGTAAACCCACATGAACGCACACAAAACCCCTACCCAACCCCACACACGTACCCCAAAGATTCTTCATGGCTAATAATACACTTATAATAATAATTATTATATTTAATAATTATTAAATTATAATAATTGCTGCAGTGATGTAGGAAATAGCACCAGAGAACAAGCAGCCGGGGATTCATGGATTAATAGAGAAGAAACTCAAAGATTCTGTGACAGTTGAGGGGAAGTAGAGGGGGAGATGTGTGGTTCACAGGTAGGGTGGTGCACTGCCAAAACAGAGGAACCGCATCACCAAGAAAGCCACAGTTTTGCATACAATTTGCATATGCTGATGTAGATTCAAATTTAGAAATAATTACTATTACTTACATAGAAATATACAATTCATCTCACCCCGCAGGGAAAACTGCGACCAGGTAACCTATGTGTCTGCTGTCTAGGAGCTAACTGTTGCTGGGAAGCTTCAAGGCCCCTCCTCTGCTCCCCCTTCTGATGGTTCTTTATCTTTAAACTAGACTCAGCCCAGACAGCCCTTCAAATAGAGGACCGCCATCTGTAAAGTAGAACACATAGCCACCCATAATGGGACCCCCTTTCCAACTGGAGGCCAGGAAGCCATCTTGAGAGGAGACTTCCCTTCCACAGTGTCCCCATTTTTAACCTATCAAATGTTGGACCCTTGAATTGGTCCCAGAAGAACTCTACAAGCCAGTGCAACAGCTTCAGCGATGGCTGAATATAACCCCACCTTCCCTCCTCAGTGAACAGGCAGGCTGTGGCACTAAGGGAACCGGCTTGAAAGGCAGCCCCCTTTAAAACACATGAGAATAATTGATCCCAGAGGTTACAAAAACATGGATGATAGCCAGGGCTATGCGTGTGCCCGCTTCCTTGGGGATGCCAGCAAAGCACAGAATGCAATATTGGATGTAGAATTCAACTTCCTGAGAATCTCGGCTGTCACTAAACAAAAAAGTTTCTAGACCTTACCGCTGTGAAGATGTGTTCGAAAGTGTGGGGGCAATGACTCTGCAGAATTCTCAGAAAGCAGAGAAGTGGATGGGAAAGATTTTCCGGGGTCATGAAAATTCTGGCCCCTCCCCATGACTAGCAAATCCAGAATATCTTCTGCAAAATAGAAGAAAAGCTAAGAATTATACAAAGGAAGCAAAACTATGCAAATTTATATACACCGAATCCAGCTTTTTTCTTAGCCTAGAACTTGGGCTGCCTGGCCACATCATCTTTAGTGCAGAGTACACACAGTCCTAATTATAGCGTTTTTGTTCACCTATTTGAGCCCAACTGTGCACTTGGCTGCAGCTGTAGCTTGACTTCAGGAACTGCAGTGTTGGGAGAAAGAAAGGAAAAGAGCTGAAATATCATTTCTCCCTCAGTCTAATTTTATACAGACTAGAGATAGCAGATGATCACAAGCACCTGCCACTCAGACATTTCACCGGGATTTGAAAGCATTTGGTTCTGCCCAGAATTTTATACATTTATACATATACATTTATACATTTTTAAAGGCCCCTCCAATTTGTTTATAGATTTAGTATACTTAAAAGAAAGAAACGGGGGCGCAAAGCGAGCTGTGGATGCTTCCAGTGGAGGCTGGTGGCTCAATGTCAGTGGGATTGTGAATCCACTCTGGGTTTCAGTCAGAACTAGTCGAAACTCTAAAGGAGCTATCCAAGGTGCAGAACCTATTTTGGGAGTAGGGTTTGGTACTGGGTTCAACACCCTGGATAGCTCCTTCAGAGCTCTGACTGGTTCTGACAGAAACCCAGAGCAGATTCACAGCTCCTCTGACACCAGAGGCACCAGCTTCCACTGGATGCTCCTCATACACTCTGTTTAATGCACTATTCTGTAACTTCAGAGAATGTGATGCACCAAAAACAAGGCTTTCCCATGTTATTATTGGCTGTTGTACAGAAGGGATTGCACAGTTCCAAATGGCTTTCCCATGGGCAGGGAAAAGGATGTTCCATTCAATGTACAGTATTGGATACACTCATTCAGAACATCCGTTCCTGACCCTACAAATTGTACATGTTCAAACTGAAATGGTATTGATTCAATGCAGATATGAACCGGCATGGAGCCAGTCCAGTGTACATTTATCTTGCGTAACACAGATGATGGAGATGCACCTAGACAGGCACTATGGGTGGGGTGAGGGAGGTTGTGTGCTAGGCCTTCACTCTCACACACACTCCTTCAGTGCATACTTCATTCATACCAGCACATTCCATATTTATATACACACACCAGTCGCATATAGCATTCTAATCAGTTATCATCACTTTGATAATCCTGCCTAGTCTAGTATGGCCAGATGCAAAAGAGGACAGGGGTCTTGCACCTTTAATAGTAGTGCAGAAGAGGAACTTTCAGCAGATGTAGTTTGTCATGCAAGCTGCCACCTCCTGAATTTTATACAACTATTAAAGGTGCAGGAGTTCTGTTCTCATTCATTCATTCATTCATTCATTTTTATTCATCACATTTATACCCCACCTTTCTTCCATCATGGAACTCAAGGTGGCTAGATGTGGTTTCCAGGTGGTCTCCCCTCCATGCGCTGACCAGACCCAGACCTGCTTAGCTTCAGCAAGGTGGCTGCCTCATGTGCTTTCAGACCATGCCCTGCAACCTTTTGCATCACTTTTGCATCTGGCCTACTCCCTTCTCCGCTGAACTCCTTTTCACCAATAGGACATAGTGCCATGTGTGCGTCGGCCTCTTGAGGGGACAATGGTTAAACTTCTGAACAGCTTGGGATCTTCACAAACATTCCATAGGGCCTCAGCAGCTGAGGGCTCGTTCTGATCAATGGAAGTCAGTGGTTGCACACCTGAGAACAACAGAGGCTTCAAACCTGAAGCCTTTCTATTGAGTCTCTCTTATTTAGGGGTAAACTGGCAAGACTATGATTCCATCTCCCCCCGCCCCCCCCCCCCAGCAGATCTGTGTTCCATGCTTTAGTTGGGATACCTTCGTTCATATCTCTGTGAATACTGTAAGTGTCCTAACAAGTCATCCACATCCAGATTTGACTTCACAAATAGATATTTAGATAGATGCAGTGTCAGCAGTGGTGGTGGTGAGTTTCTCCCATGCCATATCCTCCTGCTTTATGTTCCTTCTGCAGTGAGGACTTCAGAACAGATTTTACAGGGTACATTTCCTTAGCAGGAGATTATACTGTTGAGCCAGAGCCTTTTAAGGGCCAAATTAGATAGAATGTTAATTGCATGAACGCAAGAATTGTACACATTTTTAAAAAAATGTAAACAGCAGCTTCAGGGAGGATGACCAGCGACAGGACCACAGGGCAGGGAACACCACATTTAGTTTGACCCTTATTCACCATTGTACAGGCAAGGCATGAGTTACAGGGGCACAGAAGCACACACACACTGGCAATCCTCCAAACATCAGACCGCCCACCCTCCAGCTGCCTGCTTCTTTCATTTCTTTTCGCAGCTGTGCTAAGCAAACCCTCTTTACCCTTGATCTTGGCAGGAGAAAAACCATTCAAAGGTGAATTCTACATTTTTGAAGTGTATTTAATGGTACCCACTGGCCCACATTCAGTCCATACACTGTCATCAACCCTACAAAACATGTAAAATGCATAAAGTTGATGAAAGCTAAAAGATAAGATAAATCTGATTCAGTATTAATTTTGAACATTCTTGGCTAGTCTTTTCACAGCTGGGTCCTGGATATTAAACTTTCATTTTTTGGAAACTCATAGAGGCTTCTGATGTGAGTGCTGGCGTCCCAGAATATGAGAGAATAATGTGGAAAATAGAATTAAGTATTTAAGCATGAAAATCTTTCTCTCTCTCTCTCTTTCTCTCTCTCTCTCTCTCTCTCACACACACACACACACACACACACATGTATATGCATATATGTGTATATATATATATCTCCATGCTTTGGAAAATGGCCCAATTTGAAAGCAAGAAAGTCCTTTTCCCTACTGCTGCTGCTAGGATGGCCACATAGCCAAAAAAAGAGGACCAAAAGTGAACACTGATTTGCATGCATTTCACATATGCTAATCTATATGTATAGATGCAAATTTAGAAATAATTATAATTTAAATAGAAATGCAGTCCATCTCACCATACAGTGGAAGACTGCGACCAGGTAACCTGTGTGCCTGCCTGTTCAATCTGCTGTTCTGGTGCTAATGGTTGATGGGCAACTTTTCTTATAGTTGCTTATCCTTAAACTGGAGTTGGACAGGACAGCCCTTTAAATAGAGGACACCTCCAAATAGAGGAGGGTCCTCTGGCAGCCCTTCAAACAGAGGACTGTCCTCTGTAAAAGAGGACACCTGGTCACTCCAGCTGCTGCACTGCCAAATTTTGGGGGCAAACCACACGTTTGGCTTCTAGAAGCATGCTATTTTCCCTTGCTGCCACTGCCATGCCACCGAATTTTGGTGGTGCAGCCCCTGGTGGGGTCCAGGGGGACAATGCAGCCTCCTGAATGCTAGAAGTTGCCCACATCTGGTTGAGAGAAATGAAACCAAAAGATGCTGTTTGGAGAGGAGACAGAATGTCTGTACCTCCGAAGCTCAAGTCAGTAACCAAGCCTTGGCCAGGCTCAGATTTGGTTCGGTGGGGAGCCCACTTTGCCTTGGGAAGCACCAGACATGGTCCAAAGGGGCCTAATTCAGCTCTGGCTTTAGCCAGATCTGAGGCACATTCCTCGTATGTGTAGTTATTGTTTGAGCCAATTCTCGAACAGCAGGTGCAGTTGGCATGGCAACTGGACAACTTTATGCAAGGCATGTATCAATAACGGACACCAGGTGCCTAGATGGTAAAGCAAAAACAAGACGAGGATTGGAGAAAGTGCTCAGTCTGGCCTGTAGCTAATGTGCTTGAGGATGGAGGGAAGGAAAAGAAGTAGATTGCTCTGCTTCTAATTGCCTGCTTCACCACCAGCCTTCATAAAACAAAACATTTTTCAGAATTGTCCCTTCTGTTCCTTACAGCCTGATTCTACAAACCAGCAATAGACCATGCAGAAAACTAAGCATTTAAGGGAGGAATCCAGTGGCCCTAGGATACTGGGGATTCCCCCCTCTGAGGCCAAAGACAGCACTCCAGCTTCGGAAAGGGGAGCCGGAGATCTGACCAGCCTCCCCTTCCCTTCCCAGCTGGTGCAGAAAGAGCTGCACCGGCTGGACTCCAGGGTCAGAACAGCAGCCTTGGAGAGGGGGAAAGGGGGCATTTCTGTGGGCAGGGAGCAGAGGAGACTGGAGAGGCCACCCTCCTTCCCTCCCCTTCTGGAATACTGTCACTAGATGGGCAAAAAAGCCTGTCTAGTGAAATCAGCAGGGCAGGAGGATGAGGACACGAAGATTGCCTCCGCTGCTTCTCCTGCCCTGCAGTGGATGATTGGACACCTTTGAGTTCAGAGGCTTTCAGTCACCAAGGGCACAACTGATAGGACTGTGCCCTAAACCACTTAATCCTGGCAATTCAGGTCCATAGAACACTATGTCAAAGACTGTATCAGTCCCACCCCTCTAACAGAAACTGTCAAACCATTTCAGCTGTGCTGGCCTGTAAGGAGTACTCTACGTCCTTGGGGATTTTAGCATCATCCACACTGCAACCCTAGGTAGTTACAGGAACTGTCGAATCAGTGTCATCAGAATTAGCCATTGTAAAAATCAAGACCTCACATCATTTGTTTTTTAAAGATATTAAGTTTTCTGACTATGGTAAATCACGTGTGTGTGTGTGTGTGTGTGTGTGTCGGTCCCTAAAATTCTGTTACTTTAGTAAACTCTTCCCCAACCCGGTACCTTCCAGATGTTTTGGACTACAATTCCATCATCCCTGACCATTGACCATGCTGGCTGGGGCTGATCAGGAATGTAGTCCAAAACATCTGGAGGGCACCAGTTAAACATGTCCTAGGATTAGAAGGGGGACCTGTGAGTCACTCAAATAAATCCTCCCCCCTCCTGTGTCACCAAGAAACGGTGTCACCAAGAAACACGACCCAGCCCAGGCTCTCAGGACTGAAGCAGGCCAGATTGCCTGCAGCTTGGATCCCTGGCTTGGATCTGGGGCAGGAAGCCATTTCAGCTCTTCGCTCTAATCTCAATTGTGTCCCCACGTGCAAGCCTTTATTTTCCCCCTTCTAGGTGAATGGTTGCAAACAGGCTGTTCTCTGCTATAGGAGAAAATAACGAGCTGTACCTAGGATGTTGAGGGCAACTCTGCTCTCTATCTTTGATACTTGTGGTCTCCCCCGCCCTACACACACACACAATTAACTGGGATTCTGTAGTGCGGATGGTCATTTTATTTATTATTACATTTATATCCCACCTTTCTTCCATCGTAGAACTCAAGGTAGCTACACATGTGGTTCCCAGGGAGTCTCCCCTCCAAGCACTGACCAGACCCAGACCTGCTTAGCTTCAGCAAGGTGGCTGCCTCCTCAAGTGCCTTCAGACATGCCCTGGTGTGTGCCTGTTTGCATAGCAGACAAGAGACACATTGCACCCCCTACCCCACCCCACCCCAAGAGTCCTTGCAATATACAGGCAGCAATCCTCCCCGCCACCCATGCATGCGAATTGCTTCACCTCGTGTATTCCTTTGCTTCCCTCGCTCTGTGTTAACAGGAAACAGAAGGAAATAGTGCAGGTTTGCAGCTGGAATTCAGGTCATCAACCAGTGTGAAGCTCTGGAGTTGGCAGATGAAGAAATGCCATGATCAGCCCTGCCAAGCAGAGACGAGGCTGTCATCAGGCTCTGCAGCGATAGGCTCTGCTTCCATTTGTACGGTTCAGGAAGCCCAGATGCCAGAAGCAACTTGGAACCAAATGAGTATGTGGGGGGCACTGAACGCATCTTGCGTACAGCGGCTTCTTCATATGAAACATATCCATCAAACAGTCAATGTATAGTGGTCTCTTCACCTGCTCCCATGCAATGCAGGAATGTGAAGCTGGGCTCTCTACCTCCAAGCTCAGCACTTCGGGGGCGGGGGTGGAATGGGGGCATCTTTTAACTTAGCACATTTGGTCCAGGGAAGATTGGCTCAGGGGCTTAAGCACAGTTTTTACACTTGTGCTAGGAATTGGCTCCTTGTAACCCAATTCATCATTCTACCATGCTGAAGGGGGCCCAAGGACTGTACCTATAAGGCAGCCTTCCAAAGCCTGTAGCTATTAGCCCCAACCAGGGTCAATGGCTGGGGATGATGAGTGTTCAAGTCAAAGACATCTGGAGGGTTCCAGGTTGGGAGAAGGCTGCTCTAGGGAAAGGGGATGGAAGGTGCCCTCCGGATGCTTTGGACTACAGCTCCCATAAGTCCCAGCTATTATAGCTAATGGTCAGGGTTTATGGGAGTTATAATCCAAAACATCTGGAGGGCCCCAGGTTGCTCAAGAAGCATGATTCTTGATTTGAATGCCCAGCCAAGCCCACACTGCAAAGAAAAGGAGCAGCAGACCATTACATTTTAGGGGCAAGGCCATCGCACAATGGGTAAGTACTTGTTTTGCATTGCATCAGGTTCTAAGCATCTCCAGCTTAAAAGTAACAAGGGGGCTGGGGAAGAATTCTGCCAGAGACCTAGAATGGCTACTACTGGAGAACCTAGTTAGGCTAGACAGACCAATTGCCTGATTCAGAGTAAGGCAGTTTCTCAGGGCCAAATTACAGACAGTCTCTAGCCATTCATTGTATCAGCAGGGCAAAAGGAGCAGAATATCAAGGGGCTTATGGTTTCTGCCTTCTTCCTGAAATCCAGTGCTCAAAGGCTCTTCAGTTTAAAATTACCCTGCAACTGTTTAAAAAGAAAGTTTCCCTTGTGCCAGATATGGTTTCCCAAATATGGGGAATTTCCGTATCTGGCATCTAAGTGACATGAGTGGCTAGCAATCTATACTGACAGCATATCAACAGAAGGCAGATCATTTAATTCAATATATCAGAGTCCGTCATTAGTATTGGAATTTGTCATTCATGTGATGAGTACTATTGTCCATAGGATGTTTGTTTCCTATGAGAACATATGGACCAACTCTCATATATATATATATATATATAGAGAGAGAGAGAGAGAGAGAGAGAGTTACTTATTATGGATGGAACTTCCAAAATATGAACAATCCATACAAATTAATGAACTGCTGACAACTTGAAACACTCTAGCCACTACCTCACATTAGTTTTAAATGAACTGAGTGACAGAGTAGGGGTGGGAGATTCTTGGATGGGAAATTAGATATTTATTTATACCCCTCCATTCCCCCTGACCCCAAGAAATTCAAGGTGGTACATGTGTTTCTCTACCTCTTTACACCATTTTATCCTCACAACAACGCTGTGAAGCATGTTAGGATGAGAGGTACTGATGGCCCACTGAGTGTCATGGCTGAGTAGTGATTTGAACCCAGTTTTCCTCAGTGCCAGTTCAACCCTGGCCCAATGACTGTAAATTACAGTGCAAGGATGAGATTCATGTGCCCCAAATCCAGCTAGGGCTAATCATAACTTGGGTCCACTGAAGCCAATGAAAACTAATTAGCCATAACTAAATCAAGTCTCAGTGCTTTCAGTGGGATGAGGTTATTACTAATTTTGGCTGGATTGGGGGCTTGCGTAACAAGCTTTCACTCCCCTCCCACACTGGATCCAACTAGGGATGGGTGAAATTGTCAATTTCAGTTTCTCTCAGTTTTTCTTTTTTCCAGTCTTAGTTTGGTTTATGCTAAATTTAGAGAATTTTTCCAAACTTAAGTTTGCATGAAAATTCATAAGCATATGTGTGTGCATTTCTCCTAATACATGCATTGTTGTACACAATTTTGCCCAGCATACACATTTTTGCAAGCAATTTTCCTAAAATGATGTGTTTTTCTAACACTATTTTCACTACTGTGTGCATTTCTGTGTGTGCTTTCCCCTTATATACCATTTTGTATGCATTTTTTTGACTGCAGAACTCCAGGGCAAAGTTCAGAGAAGTGCAAATTTGAAAGGGTAACTGAGTTTCGGTTCATATGTTGATTCAAAGGTGTGAAATTAGGTTCTTGCACTTATGCACACACACATGCTTATGCACACACACATGCTAAACACATCTGTTTAGATGTGCTTTTGTTTCTGTCTGATCCTGAGCTTATTTTTGAGAATGCTGTTTTGTTAAAACATACATAAGCTACTATTTTTTTTAATTGATTTTATGGTCACTGTTTGTTTATATTTGAGCATCATTTTCGGGGAACCACAAGAGGACAAAAAACAGCATATAAGTAGTTAGATGAATACATAAATGGCAAAAGCCTTAACCAGAAGAAAAGGCTACTGACATTCAATGGTATGGATTCATCACCACCTTTTTTGTCTACCCACAGCGATAAGCTTCTACTGTCTCTGTCAGCTGGAATAACACTATCAGCCTCTACAGGGCTATAACACAGCTCCTGGCAGCAGCATGGGGTTATTTATCCAACTGAATGTAGAGTTCCAGAGAATAGCAAGGAGAGACAAGAAGGCCTTCTTAAATGAACAATACAAAGAAATCGAGGAAAACAATAGGATGGGAAAGACTAGAGATCTTTTCAGGAAAATCAGAGATATCAAGGGAACGTTTTGTGCAAAGACGGGCATGATGAAGGACAAAGAAGGCAGGGATCTAACAGAAGCAGATGAGATTAAGAGGCGGAAAGAATACACAGAAGAACTATACAGGAAAGATCTTAATGTCCCTGATAGCCATGATTGGGCGGTCACTGAACTTGAGCTGGACATCCTAGAGAGTGAAGTCAAGTGGGCCTTAGGAAGCATTAGTAACAACAAAGCTAGCGAAGATGCCAGTATTCCAGCTGAGCTATTTAAAATCCTAAAAGATGATGCTGTTAAAGTGCTGCACTCAATATGCCAACAAATTTGGAACACTCAACAGTGGCCACAAGACTGGAAAAGGTCAGGTTACATTCCAATTCCAAAGAAGGGCAATGCCAAAGAGTGTTCAAACTACTGTACAATTGTGCTCATTTCACATGCCAGCAAGGTTATGCTCAAAATCCTACAAGCTAGGCTTCAGCAGTATGTGAACCGAGAACTACCGGAAGTACAAGCTGCGTTTCGAAGAGGCAGAGGAACTAGAGTTCAAATCGCCAACATTCGCTGGATCATGGAGAAAGCAAGAGAATTCCAGAAAAACATCTCTTTCTGCTTCATTGACTGTGCTAAAGCCTTTGATTGTGTGGATCACAACAAACTGTGGCAAATTCTTAAAGAGATGGGAGTACCAGACCACCTTACCTGTCTCCTGAGAAACCTGTATGAGGATCAAGAAGCAACAGTAAGAACCACACATGGAACAACCGATTGGTTCCAAATTGGGAAAGGAGTATGACAAGGCTGCATATTGTCGCCCTACTTATTTAACTTATATGCAGAGTACATCATGAGAAACGCTGGGTTGGATGAATCACAGGTTGGAATTAAGATTGCCGAGAGAATTATCAACAACCTCAGATACACAGACAATACCACCCTAATGGCAGAAAGCGAAGAGGATCTAAAGAGCCTCTTGTTGAGGGTGAAAGAGGAGAGTGCAAAAGCTGGTTTGAAACTCAACATTAAAAAAACGAAGATCATGGCATCTGGCCCCATCACTTCCTGGCATATAGAAGGGGAAGAAATGGAAGCAGTGACAGATTTTATTTTCTTGGGCTCCAAGATCACCGCAGATGGTGACTGTAGCCATGAAATTAAAAGACGCTTGCTCCTGGGGAGGAAAGCTATGGCAAACTTAGACAGCATAGTAAGAAGCAGAGACATCACCTTGCCAACAAAGGTCCGTCTAATCAAAGCTATGGTTTTCCCAGTAGCAACGTGTGGCTGTGAGAGCTGGACTATAAGGAAGGCTGAGCGCCGAAGAATTGATGTGTTCGAACTGTGGTGCTGGAGAAGACTCTTATGAGTCCCCTGGACTGCAAGGACATCAAATCAGTCCATCCTAAAGGAAATCAACCCCGACTGCTCATTGGAAGGACAGATACTGAAGCTGAAGCTCAAATATTTTGTCCACCTAATGCGAAAAGAAAACTCTCTGGGAAAGACCCTGATGCTGGGAAAGATTGAAGGCAAAAGGAGAAGGGGACTGCAGAGGATGAGATGGCTAGATTAGCATCACTGATGCAATGAATATGAACTTGAGCACGCTCCGGGAGAGCGTGCTATGGTCCATGGGGTCAGGAAGGCCTGGCGTGCTATGGTCCATGGGGTCACGAAGAGTCGGACATGACTTAACGACTGAACAACAATGCACTTAACATACTTTGCAAGATGGGGAAGTACTTGCACTATTACAGGTGGAGAATGAGGCTCAAAAAAGAGAGAATAAATGAGGATGCGGGAGGGGGAGAGAAGAGAGACCAATGATTATCACAGGGGGTCAGACAGCCAAAAATGAAATGGAAACTTGCAAAGTGAAAAATAAGCATTGCAGATCTCCAACTACCACAGTAGGTATTTATTCAGGAGAATCTTTTTCATGTGAACTATTCAAAGAAAGAGTTTGGCTGTTGGTACTGGAGACTCTAGTTGTAGTCTTCTTGCAGTAGAGTTTCAACAGATTTTTTTTTAGTTCTGTGACCAAGAGACAAGAACAGAACTAGTCTGCCCTTATGAAATATGAAAGCTTCTGTGTTCAGAGAGTTCACCTCTGTGCACTTCAGTAGTTTTGTGAAGTTAGGCACATATGAGGAACAATAATTGAACTGTTCTTTGTAAAATGCATGCAACTACCCCAAGGTTAAAGAATGAAAATGCTACAAACCAAGGGCCAAGCTGGTATCCCAAATCTGTGTAGGGCTGAGCCCAAACAACTCATTGTCTTAGAAATGCATTTTTGTCAGTGCTAAAAATTGCCTCTACCTTTGGGCAGATTTCTTTTTTCCTTTTGGCACTCCTTTGCAAAGGGAAGCTTCGGCATAAAGCTTCACTTCTTCATTGAAATAACACCCCCCCTTACATTATCAGGTAACCAAATCCAATTGATTGTGTCAGCCCCAGTGATTTTACTAACTGACATACAGAGATGTTGCTATGCTGGATGAGTGTTGTATTACCAAATATGCTCCTCTAAACACATGTGCAAACTTGTGCATGTTCTCAAGATACACATTTATTAAGGAACTTTTAACTTTGGCAATAGGATCTCTGGTCTCTCTCTCTCTCTCTCTCTCTCTCTCACACACACACACACACACACAGAGTGAGAGAGAGAGAGAGAGAGAGAGAGACGGGGAGGGGGAGAGAGAGAGAGAGAGGTTTCTTCAAGAGTAGGATAATTTATTAAGCACAAGCAGAAACTGAAATGTGCATTAAACTGGGAAATTAACTGGGTAAAGCATTCATGAATCAAAACAAGCAAACATACACAAACATGCAAGAAATCTCAGGAAAGAACTTCCACTGAATATTGCAAGATCTGTGCGGGTCTGGCAGAACACTGAAAAATTGGTGTTTCAGCATCTGGGGAGAGCATTGTAGGTCTTACAGAGAGGTTCTCAGACTTTCTGTCCCCAGGGCCCACTTGAGAGAGATGAACATTACTGAAGCCCACCAGCCACAAAATGGCAGTGCAGGGCAAGAGCCAGCCACAAAATAGAGGCAGATGGAAGCAGAGTTTTGCATCATCTCCTGACAATTACTCCTTTCATTTTGTATTGATATGTAATCCCCCTTTGGAAGTTACTAAATTCTTTGTCACCGCAATGTCCTGGTAGCAGGGAGGGAGTTTAGCGTTCCTCAGGTTCAGTACAGACATGAGCTATGAAGGTATCATGACTCAAGCTCTCCATTTTACTTGCTGATCCAGAGGCTGTAGGTATATAATTTATATATTTTCTCCCCCCCCTTCAGAGCTTCCCACAGTGAAAGGGTGCGGGGAGGGGGGGTGAGAGCAGAAGTGGAGGATGATACGGACAAATTGTTTGACAAGTGCTGAATATGGCTCTGCTGGGATAAGTGAAGTAGTATGTGGAGAGGATGAAACTGACAAGGATATTTACACTGGGAATATGCCTCTGTGGGGCTACATAATGGACAGGTGGAAATGCTAACTTGCACAAGACCCCCGATAAAAAACACTATTAAAAAAAATTATGACCCCATTTGCACAAATTTAAAGAACCATTAAAAAATCCCATTTGCACAAATCCACCATTTGCACAAATCACAGGACCCAGAAAAAAGTGTCTATTTAATGTGCACAAAAAATACGAACTTGTCCAGGATCAGGGGTGGGGGGAGTCCACCGTCACTTATTGGAAGGGAAACACTGCAAATTCCCATGTGGCTTAAATGGAACGGAATTCCCAGCATTGCACATCACTAGCTTAGATTTACAAAGGGAAAAGGGCTCCAACGGTCTACATTAGTTTTACCCAACCTGAACTACAACTGCCCCTCATCCCAGCCAACATGACTAATGGCTCTAACCCATCTGGAGGGTAGCAGATTGGAGATGGCTGGTTGAAATGCTTGTGTGAAACAGCCCCAGTCTGTAGCCCGGGAGAAGAATGTTGTAGGGAATGCATGCAGACACTTCTCTCACTATTTAACCCAAAGTAGCATCCTGAAATATGGCCAATGGAGACATTTACCATGATGTCACCCTGCTTTCCAGGGAAAGCTCATTAGGGAGAGTCTTGGGGACCAAGGTCCCATCAGGCCAAGCGCAGCAGCCGGGTCTGCAGACACAGCAGGCAAAGTCACATCCAGTGAGGTCACAGTAAGTAGAGCAGGGCTGTTGAACCTCTTTCAGTCTGAGGGCCAAGTTCCATTTTGGAGAAGCTCTCAGGGGCCACATTCCAGGGGGGAGACAAAGTGGGACAGGGCAAAAATACAACAGATACCAAAAAGTTTTAGCTTAAAGTGGTTACTGCAAATAACTAACATGCGACGTGCGAGAGGGCCTTCTCTGCTATGGCACCCCAGTTGTGGAATGCCCTCCCCTTGGAGGCCCAATTGGCACAGACACTGTTTTCATTTCAGTGCCAAGTTAAAACATGGCCATTTACCAAAGCCATTGAGGGCTAATTGGATTCCCTGAGTTTGCATGCTGTTTTAAATGTTTAATTGTTTTAGATTTGGAATTGGAATTAGCTAGCTTAATGATTTAATACGTTTTAGCTGTTTAAATTATTTATAGTTTTATACTGTTTAATTATTTTATCTGTGCGCCACCCTGAATTCTTAATGCTATAGGGCCAGATACAAATGTTATAAATAAATAAATAAACAAGCAAGCAAGCAAGCCTCTAAGGAGAGGCATTTCAGCCTTTTAGAATGGGGGAAAGAAGGGCACAAAAGCCAGAAAACCATTGAATTATTTGGTGGTTGTGAGGAAGGGACCCTTGCCAGAGGATCTCATTGGGACCCCACGAGGGCCTGGCTTAGCCCCCAGGCCTGAGGTTCTGCACCCCTGCTATAATACTTGGCAGGTTGGCTACATTGAGCTTGTTGGACTCAAGGTGTGGAGGTGTGGTCTGGGGATGAAAAATCCTATGTGCAGAGAAGCTGTTTCTCCTTTTTTTTTCCTGCTGAAAATCTACACTTTGCACCCTGCTGGAGTCTTTCACCTCCCTTAGATTGCCAACTAACCAGAAACATCATCAACAGCCTGGCTCATGCTGCACCTGTCTCTTTAATAGCAGCTCCATCTGCAGATATCAGAAGGCAATATGCCTTTCACAGCAGAGAGACAATAATTTATCTCCTGTAATTTCTACACACCAAGCCACTGTTAAAGGCAGAGCTGCACAGGCTGGTTCAAGAGTTGGCAACCCTGACTTCATGCCAGATTTGACATTTCAAGTCCCATAATTGCACATGCAGAAAACTAGAACAAAGAAGTTCAGTGTAAGTTATTAAAGGCAATGGAAGTTATTAAAGGCAATTGCTTCCACATAAGTTATTAAAGGCAATTGCCTCTTCCCTTGTGCGAGGGTGGCTGCCTCAGCATTGCCAAGAAGGAGGAAATGCATTGCCATAAAAGGGGACTATAGAGGGAACAGATGTGCCTAAAATTTGCCCGTATAATTTATAGGTATAGATGCAAATTTAGAAAGACATACTATAATTTAAAAAGAAGCGCTGTACATCTTAGCACAGTGGGGAAGTCTGTGACTAGATGACCTGTGTGCCCGTTCAGGCTGCCCTCCAAGGCCTAACTGTCGTTGGACATCCTCAAGGCCCCGATTTCCCTTCTCCCAGAGGCTGACAGGACAGCACTTCAAATCGAGCAATGGTAGGCAATTTACAGCACTCCAGATTTTGGGGGGACTACAACTCCTATTTGCCCTAGCCAGTATAGCCAACAGTAGGGGATCATGGGAGTTGTAGGCCAAAATATCTGAAGGGTTGCAAGTTGCCCACCCCTGAAACAGAGGTTGACTTCAAATAATGGACTGTCCTCTGTAGATTAGGACACATGGCCACCCTATCTCAGACAAATGCACATGCTCAAATAAGTGTGGTAAGTTTCCTCCCCACCCCCCTAAAAATACTGCCCCAAACAGCCTGACTCTTCTAGTGTTTCCAAGGCAGCTCAGGTGGGGATTATATTCACAGTTGCACACTGATCAACATCTTGCATATTAGCATATCCGTCCCTTCCAATCTATGTTTCCCTTTGCAGTAGGCAAACAACTCCCCCCCCCCCGCCCATCACCTAAACAAACAGGCTTGGCAGCTAAGAAAGGAACAAAGTAACACTTAAGCACTTATTTTTAATTATGCTGAAACTGTGTAACAGTAAAACAAGAGCCATTGTTCTCCAAATCCACTCTAATTTCTCACACATGTTAATTACAGTTTGTCGTACCTAGAACGTCAGGAATGGAGCGATTACTTCACAGAGAGGATTTTTAAAAAGAAAGAATTACAAGCCTACTCCGTTACGTTAAGCAAACACTTAATGTCAAATGTTTATGCTGATTTGTGGCAAAATATGGATTCCTGCATTGAGCAGGGTGTTGGACTCGATGGCCTTGTAGGCCCCCTCCAACCCTACTATTATATGATTCTATGATATAGGAGATCATGAAGCATATTTAGAGTTCCACTTAGAGTTTCAAAAATTCATTCTGAACTATATAGGAAGGATAGGGATCTTGCAGATCAAGAATTTGACATTTCCTTTGTGGACTTGGTCTTTCCATGTGGAGGATGGTGGCTCTGATGTCAGTGGGGCTCTGAATCCACTCTGAGTTTCAGTCAGAACTCTTAAGGAGCTACCCAAGCTGCTGAACCTGAGTCCCAAAATAGGTTTGGACTCTTGGATAGCTCCTTTAAAGTTCTGGCTGGTTCTGGCTGAAACCCAGAGCGGATTCACAGCCCCGCTGACATTAAAGCCACCAGCCTCCACTGGTCCTTCCACAACTGGATTTGCAGCAAAAGGAACTACTTCCAGAGCTTTCACAGGTGAAAAAGGTTAAGTATGTCATTGTGAATATGAGGAATGGGAAAGTTCATGGCCAGATGGTTTTCTTATGGAATATTATAAGGCTCATTTTGATTTATTGACTCCTAAGCTTTTTTTTAACTTTATTGTAAGGCTTTTGAATCAGGAACTTTACCAGTGTCTTTATATGATGTTTATATAACAGTTATCTCTAAACCTGGCAAAAAAATCATACCAACTGTGCAACCTATAGGCCAATTTTCTTAATCAATGTGGATGCTAAAATATTAACATCAGTTCTTGCTAATAAAACTCAGCATGTGATACACCCTGATCAGCTGGGGTTCCTTTGCCAGAAACAGGGAGCAGAGTCAGCTGGGATTATTTCACTTGATGAAATAGAAATGCTGAGAAAGCATTTGACAAATTATATTGGCAGCTTATGTTTGTGACCTTGGGAAATATTGGATTTCTACAGGAATTTTTAAGATGGATTAGAATTTTATATCTTTCTCCTGTGTCACAAGTGATGACAAAGGGAATTCTTTCAGGTTTCTTTAGTTTTGGGGGCTGTCTTCACAAGCAATTTAGTACAAAATTAGAGCAGTCTGAGTTCCTTCACGACAGATGACGTTGTCACCAATCCACTGCCAACCAGCCACTTCCCGCTTGAAAAGCCGCATTTTCTGAAACTCCTTTTACTCTGACTTTTTTTACTAAAAGCGGCTCCCTGGTGGTTTTACCACATTAAATACTGGGTGTGCCTCTGTGACCTGGCAGTGACATGATCAAGGGGGTGGGACACACCATTCCCCCTTGTTTCCCCAGTGGAAATACAGAGAAAATCTCCAGGAGTGCAGCAGTGATCCCTCACATTAACACAGTAGTGGGGACACTCATTTACCTTAGGTAGTCTGATTTTAATCTTTAGCGTATCCCCCCTTATGTGCATGTTTACTCAGAAGTAAGAAAGTCTTGCTCCCCTGCAGTGAATGGGTTAAAGGCTAACCTTAGCAACTCACCCGAAAGCACTCTTTTGCTTCTCTGTTGCTTCTTAAATCACTATTGCGATGCTGTGCTTCTTTGATGTTCTGTAGTTTCTCTGATGTAAAGTCGTTTCTCTGTTGTTATGTAAAGTCCCTTCTCCACTTTATCGCTTTATTGCAGTAATGGTTTACAGGAGCTTCTCACTGCGAGCAGGGAGAAGGAGAAAGGGAGAAGTGGGGGTTGGAAGGGGGGAGTTGGAAGCAATAGGTGAAAGTGCACACATGGGGAAAAATAGGGTGGGGGCAATAACTCTGCAGCAGATTGCTGGAATGCAGCAAAATTGGGGTGGAAGGGAGCTCTCAGGAGTCTTCAAATGCTGCACTGGAGAACTGGGGATTTTGGTTTCTTCAGGGAAATCTGCACACATGGCGAAAATTAGTTGCTCTCCATTCATAATAATGTAGTAGCAGGGCAGAGCCTGGACAGGGGCAGGGATCAAGGCTCTCTCATTGGTTGAGCAGCCCCTGCCAGGTTGATAACATTCAGTTCTACTCCCGCCACCCAATCTGAAAGTATTTTCCATTCAAATGCTGTGTGACCCCTGAAAGCCAGAGTTTAAAGATACCATACACTCAACTTATCTTGCTTCGTGTGTTCCTGATGGACCAAAGCCAATTCCATGAAAATCTGGGTAATACTCCAATGTGCTTCTCATTTCATTGTCATGAAGATCCCCCCTTGAGCATAGCAACAAGGCAGGGCTGTTCTCTCTCTCTCTCTTGTTATTTGATCTGTGCTTGGAACCCTAGGCGTGAGAAATTAGGCAGAGTAGAGACATTTATGCTTTTGTGCATGAGCAGGTTGAATATAAAAAGGCTTTATACACAGATGACTTGTTATTTATCAGTAGGCTGGAGTCTTTTATACTGAAATTAATAAGAGTAATTGATACATTTGGTACACTTTTGGGTTATACTATTAATTGGCCAAAATCTGATGTAATGCCTGTAGGCAGTATCAAGACACCTGATGTAGTTATGAAATGGCAATTTTGTTGGGGTCCAGAAGTGCTTAAAGTATCTTGGTATATTGGTGCCTAGAGATATTTCTCAAATGGGTAAACTGAATATAAGTGCATTAGGGAGCAATCCTATGTTCCCTAGACAGCGTCTGAGGGGCATAGGATATTTCCAATTCCTGTATCCGAGGCTGAAGACAGCACTCTGACCTTGGAGCCAGGAAACCGAGTGCCCCGCTCCCTCACAGCCAGCATGGAGAGAACCATGCTAGCTGCTTCAACAAGCTCATAAACATGAGCTTATAGAGCAGTTAAAGGGGGGGTGTCAGTGGGTGGGGAGGGGAGGAGACTGGGGATGTGGGGGATCCAAGCTATCCCTAGCCGTCCCCAACCTTCTTCCTTCCTTCTTTCCGAAGCTTCTGCTAGACAGGCAAAAACACCCATCTAACTAAAATGCAAAGTGGGAGGCACAAGGTGCTTCCACTCTGCACTGGATACACGTAAGCCTCTGAGTTCAGAGGCTTATGAGTACCCAAGGCAGATCCAATAGGATTGCACCCTTACTGACAGGGATATCCCTTGACTTGGAAAGGTAGACATCATTTAAGTACTTGGGGTCAAGTTAACATACTTAAGATGTTTTGCCAAGGGTAATTTACGTACTACATAATATTCCTTTATACATTTCCCAAACATATTTCCAAAAACTTTATTCAGCATTTTGGAAGTTTATTGGGAGGGGGGTGTCTCCTCCCCATGTTTTGTTCAAGTAGATGTGGTTGCCTATCAGGGAGGAAGGATTTAATTTTCCAGATCTTAGTTTATATCATGAGGTTTATTTGTTAACTCATAGCAATGACTGGAAAACATCTTTTTCTTTTAACACTCCTCCGTAGGTTATTTTGGAGTCAACTTGTTTGGCCCTTTTCTGGCTGGATCTAGGGATCTTAGAGTCTAGATATATTAAACAAAGAAAGGAGTGACTCCAGCTGCAGTTTCAGCAGCTAGAGAGATATGGTGTATAATGTCTTGTCCGCTGCAGTTTGATCCATATTCTCATGCTAAATTAACTCTATGAGAGAATCCAGTCTTGAAAATAGAGAGGAGGCCTTTTATGTGGAGGAACTGGGCTGATAATGGAATGTATACATTAGATCAATTAAGGGCACAATCCTATCCTTGAATTCAGAGGCAACCGCTTAGCCAATGCAGGGCAGGAGAAGCACAGAGGGGATTGTTCCCTCCGCGCTTCTCCTACCCTGCATTTGCAGCTAGACAGCTGATTTCAGCTGCAGGAAGGCGGAGCAGGGGAGGCGGCTGCCAGATGACACATAGGATGTGTTGTACTGGCATTTCCTCCTTCCTGCCCTGGAATGCCTCCCGGAATGCCCCATTTTGGCCGTTGTGCGCTCCTCTACTGAGCGCAGAGTGCAGGAGGGAAAGTTGGTTCTCCGGGAACCGACCTTGGAGCGTGGGCTCTGAGGTCGGTTCCCGGAAAACCACATATCCTATGGCCGTCTAGCCGCTGACTAGCGGCCATAGGATTGCTCCCTAATAGGATCAAACAATGAGCTGATACCATTTTCAGTATTGTGGCTTAGATATCACTTACTGTCTAGTGCTAGCTGGCAATAAATTCAGCCACACTATATGTTGGAGTCCATCTATGGGCCATCAATTATTAGTGCTTCAGCACTTTTTGTACTACTGGAGGAATTAATTGGCACTTTGCAGAAAGCTAAGCCTACAATAGCTGTTTATAAATGTCTTTTGAAATGTACTAAAGTAGATGTTCAGAATGTCAGAGCAGAATGGAATAGGGAATAACAATGCTCTATACAGTCTAATCGATGGAAAGTTGCCCTAGCTCCCATATGTACTAATTCTGTAGATATAAAATTGAAGCTGATTCAACAAAAATTGATGTTTCGTGTATGCTGGACACTGTAGGGACTTGTTAAGAAGATGCCTGCAATGTAATGTGGACAATGTCTCATTGAGGCATACAATGTGGGCATGTCCTATAGTGGTTTCTTTTTGGTTGGAAGTCATTGCTCATATAAATTTTGTTCTTGAAAAATCTGTGATAATTGTGGATGTTCATGCCCTTTTAAATTATATTCCTGTGATGTGGAGGTTAACAGTTGGACAGCAGAAGTGGGCACTGAGGGCCCTTACAGTTGTCAAGTATATATTTGAAATAGAAGTGTCAATTCCTTTGTTCCCCCCTTTCCCCCTTTTTTTTAATTGATGGTGTTGGAAGTAATTATTGTATGTGGATATATTTTATGTTATCTCCTCCTCCTCCTCTCCCCCCTTCTTTTTTTTCTTTTGTGGCTTTTTCCCACCCTTTTTTTTGTTATTGTTATATTTGCATTTTTTTAATGAAGCATATCTTCTTAGGAATCTCTCTCAAAGTTGAGATCAGCTGGTAAAGCCTTGCTTCAAATCCCATCCTATGTGGAATGAGAGGAATTATGGTCCTTTTCAGTGATCACCCCAGAACGGTGAAATGGTTAGCTCTCTCTCATTATGGTGTTCCTGGTAGCAAATTGAGACGATCTCATTCTGCTATGCTTTGGGGAATTAATCCTTTGTATTTTTCTGCACTGATGCTCTTGGGTATTTATGTATCTTTTAATTGATTTGTTCTTTTAATTTGTACATTACTTTTAACATTGAGATTTTCGCATGTCATGCCATTGTTTTGTATACAGTTTTGGAATCAGTAGCTGAAAAGTTATATACAGAAATTTCATAACTAAAAAGAAACAGGCTCTTTTTGGAAGCTTTCTCTGTTTCCTCAAACAATGCTATGCAGTTTATCATCATCTGAGACTAAAACAGCACATTATATACGTTGCAGTGCAATCCAGAACTACTTACAAGCAATTCCCTTAACAATATCTTTTTGACATGAACTTTTTGTGTGTGGCTGTGATGTGAATTCTTACATACACTTCAAAGGGTATAACCCTAGTATGGCCCTAGGGCACCCAAAGACAATCACTTGAGAGTGCCTGGAGGGGAAAAGAAGGCTTGCTCTATCTTTTCCTGGTTATTGTAAACACCTATCTTCCCCTCCCCTATGGGTAATCCATACAGCTCTGCTTCTTCTACTCTTTCCTTCTTCTTAAAGATAAAAATCCCACAAGCTACAGTCTCTGAAACCCTGATAACGTGGGGGGGGGGACTTGTGGCCCTCCAGATGTTTTGACCCACAACTTTCATCAGCCCTAGCCAGCGTAGCCAATGATGAGAAATGCTGGGGGTTGGATGCCAAAACATCTGGAGGGTCACAAGGTGCCCACCCCTGCCTTACCATTATTTGCTAGGAGTGCTCCAGCTTCAGGCAATTTAACTGAGCCCTCCCAAGCCATTGGCTCAGCTGCTTAAGTGTTATGGAATGTTCTTGAACATTTCAGCTACTCAGAAGTTATCTAAAGTTTTGTTAGTACACAAAGGTAGAGGCAGATGGTGGAAATGATCAGGCAGTATTATCACGGGCCACTATTAAACTGTGTGTGTGAGGGTCAAGCTACATCAAATGTGTCCTTGTATCTAACATGCAGGGTTTTTTTCAGCAGGATCAGAGTGGGCACAGAGAGGGATTTTTAACTGTTCCCCCTCAGCTGCAGTCATGAGGAAAATCCCTCTCCTGAAGCTAGTATTTGCTTTGGGAGGAAAGCCCCCATTGGCAATTACTGTGGCACTTGTCATGGCAGCTTCAATTTGTTTTCTTTTGACTGCTTGAAAATGCAGGCTTGCATTTCTTTTTCTTGCTTTTATGCTAGTGTAATTCAAGGGGTATTTGGGGAGGGAGTTTTAAACAGGAAACACACACATAAGAACAATCTGCCACTATTAAGTTCTCCCTCCCCTCAAAGCAATTCAAAACATTTCCCCACACTCTGAAATCACACCCCTGTTTTGTGTGGAGGAAATCTCCCCTCCCCAAATTGAGCAAACCTCAAAGTTGGGTGAAAGTGGCCAAGCCCCTAATGTGACTGTATGGAGGAAGGGAGAACAGATATCAGGAAGCTGTTACATGGCAAGTAAAATCACTGCATTTGTGCAGACTACCCTTGCTTAACTCAAATTCATGTGTTCCTCAACTGAAAAATGTGTGGAAAGTAAACATAGGGCTAAGACTGTGAACAATTTGGTTTCAGAGTGTTTTTAAAAAATTATTATTTGCACCTATTTCTAGCACATAACCTGATAATGCATCCCTTTTATGGGATGGAAATTAATTCAGCAACAAGAAACCCGCCTTTCTTTGCAGATTTGTCACGGCGAGAAGCGCTGACAGCATGATGAGAACTTAATGCTGCAGTCCGCTGCAGTTCTACAACTCGCCCGAGGGCAGTTGTAATTTATACACCAGATCCTTTTTTTGTAGCACTTGCTGTTTTTTGATATGGAGACCAAAACGCTGTTATGTTAAAAAGTGTGACTGACCTGCTGGGTGGCAAACTCCCTGCCATTCCCAAGGGGAGCTGGCAGCCACGTGGGCTTTGATTCTTGCAGATCTGCAATTGCCGGAGTAGGAATCCATCACATCTGCATCCCCTTTAGAAAGGAACTGTTAGATCACAGCAGCCTCACCTCTTTGCTGGGAGCCTCTGAGCAAAAGCCCAATTTGTTCCTAAATGCCTGCCAACATTACTGAGATGTGATGGGAGAGGCTTGACTTCACTCGTGTGTATTCCAGTGCATTTAGCTCCATATCATTAAGTCTTGTTAAACATTTATACTGCGGATAAGCCCTGAAGGCTTCACATGTTGTAAGGCAGCCATGAT
Source organism: Heloderma suspectum (assembly GCF_057233095.1). NCBI lineage: Eukaryota > Metazoa > Chordata > Lepidosauria > Squamata > Helodermatidae > Heloderma > Heloderma suspectum. Next base: position 134,189,074 of record NC_139459.1, read on the forward strand.
GTAAAAAAGAGAACCTGATATTTTTTTTTTCATCATTCCACAGCTGAAAACACTGTGTCCTTCAAAGGAATTAGAGGGTTGTATATTTTTCTTGCTTCTGTGACTCAGGGCAGTTGATACATACTGCAGAAACAAGTGGACAAGCTGTACCTTGACTTCAGGCTGCTGATGGGGTAGGGGGTGCTTCACAATTGAATGCTCACCCATAACATGAAGAAAAGCCCTCCCTAAATGTACAAAGTTATCAAAGCTATGGAAGGAAACGACTCTCCAGTTGTGGTGACCTGCAAAATCTGTCCAACATTTGTTTTCTTGCCTGAGAACAACATGGCCTACACATGCAACAAGTGCAAGTTGATCACGCTGCTGGAAGAGAAAGTAAGAGGACTGGAGCGGCAAGTCCTCCAGGGAATAAGAGTTCTTGGACAGAATGCTGGAACTGCAGCAGCAAAGTGAAAACCAGAAGCTAGAAGAACAACCGCAAGCTGAGGCAGAAGAGGAAAAGACTGAGGTGAGGAAAAATGGTGGAGGATACTCCTTGGAAAAGGGTGACAGTTAGGAGAAGAACTAGAAGCTACTCTGCACCAGTGGAGGCAGTGGAGCTATGGAACCGTTTCCAGGTACTGGAGGATGAGACTGGAGGACAGCCTGCAGAGGAAGAATTACAGGGGACCCTGCATGAGAGCAAGCAAGAGACTGAAGGTCAGTCAAGCAGAGGCAATGAAACCAAGGCCTACAGCAAGAAGAGACGAGTAGTAGTAGTGGGAGACTCCTTGCTACATGGTATCGAAACCCAAGTATGTTGTGACGATGCATGGGCTCGCCAGATATGCTTTCTCCCAGGAGGATGGATTAGAGACGTGACTGAAGGGTTGCCTGCACTCATAAAGCCCACTGATAGGTATCCTTTTCTTCTCATCCATGTGTGAAAAAATGATACCACCAAGTGGAGCTATGAAGAAATCATGTCAGACTTTGAAGCTTTGGGAAGGAAACTCAAGAACTTTGGGGCCCACATAGTTTTCTCATCCATCCTTCCAGTAGTTAGAAGAGGGAAAGAAAGGGAAAGAAAAATACTCCAGGTGAATGACTGGCTACAAAGGTGGTGCGGACGTGAGAGTTTTGGATTCTGGGACCACAGGCTATACTTCCTGGAAGATGGACTGTTGGCAAGGGATGGGTTGCACCTCACAAGGGCTGGAAAGAATGTGTTTGGCCACAGCATGAAGAATTTCATCAGGAGGGCTTTAAACTGAATCCTATGGGGGAGGGAGACGCAAAGCTGGGGGTAACAATGGATGAAGGCTCAATCACTACAATGGAGAGAACAGCTCTAATAGCATCCTATAATGGTATTCAGAAACATGTAGAAAGAAAGCAGACTATAAAGCACATGGTCTTTGATGTCTATATACTGATGCCCAGAGCATGGGAAACAAACAGAACGAACGTGAACTCGTAATGCAGGAGAGAAATTATCTCATGATAGATGTAACTGAAACTTGGTGGGATGAGTCCCATGACTGGAATACAGCAATTGAAGGATATAACTTGTTCAAAAAGAACAGGAGAAACAGAAAGGGAGGTGGGGTTGCATTATATGTTAAAAATACATCTCTCTGCCCAGAAATACAGGAGGATGAGCTTGGTAGCCCCATCAAGAGCACTGGGTTAAAATATATGGAGCAAAGAATATAAGGAACATGGTGGTCGGCGTTTACTACTGGCCACCCAATCAAGGAGAAGACAAGGATGAAACTTTTGAAAAGCAAATTGCCAATGTTTCAAGGAAGCATGATGTAGTAGTAATGGGGGACTTCAATTTCCCCAATTTTTGTAGGGAGACAAATTCTGCAAAACCTGTCCCCTCTAAGAAATTCCTGGTTTTTGTTGCTGATAACTTCCTCTTACAGATCATAGAGGAGGGAACTAGAGGTTCAGCTATCCTTGACTTGATCCTAACCAACAGAGATGACTTAGTGGATAAAGCAGCAGTTATGGGAACTCTGGGGGAAAGTGACCATGTTATACTTGAGTTCTTGGTTCTAAGGGAAGCAAAAGCCAAGTGTAGCCAAACACGTACCCTAGATTTTAGGAAAGCCACTTTTAATAAACTCAGGACAATGATCAGTAAAGTCCCATGGCAAGCGACTCTAATGAGAAAAGGAGTCCAAGATGGGTGGGAGTTTTTAAAAAAGGAAATTCTAAACGCACAAACACAAACAATTCCAACAAGAAAAAAAGGTGGAAGACAACAGAAGAAGCCAATGTGGCTTCACAAAAAGCTTAGAGATGACCTGAAAACAAAAAGGACACATATAGGAAGTGGAAGGAGGGCCAAGCTACAAAGGAAGAGTACAGGCAGGTGGCACAGAATTGCAGGGATGGTGTCAGAAAGGCGAAAGCTGAGAATGAGCTGAGGTTAGCGAGGGACGCTAAAAACAACAAAAAGGCTTTCTTCCGCTACGTGCATAGTAAAAGACAGAGGAAAGAAATGGTGGTTCAACTATTAAATGAGGATGGCAAAATGATAATAGATGACAAAGAAAAGGCAGAAGTGCTCAATTCCTACTTTGGCTCAGTCTTCTCCGTAAAGAGGGTCTGTGACCCCCCTGGCAAAGACGAAGTACAGGCTGAAAGGGCAGGATTGCAGCTTGAGATCAATAGGCATATGGTCAGGGACACCTAATTACTTCGAATGAGTTCAAATCTCCAGGGCCAGATGAACTGCATCCTAGAGTAATAAAGGAACTGACAGAAGAAATGTCAGAACCATTGTCTATTCTCTTTGAGAAATCATGGAGGACGGGGGAAGTGCCAGATGACTGGAGGAGGGCTAATATTGTCCCTATCTTCAAAAAGGGCAAAAAGGAGGAACCTGGGAACTACAGACCAGTCAGTCTGACATCAATCCCTGGGAAAATTCTGGAGCAGATTTATAAAGCAATCCATCTGGAAGCACCTTGACAACAGTTCAGTGATTAGTTGAAGCCAACATGGATTTGTCAATAACAAATCCTGCCAGACTAATCTGATCTAGGGGTATACGAAACCCCGCTTACCTGGCTCCGCCGGATTCTGCAGGTGGGGGGAGGCGATCCGTTCCTCCCCCCGGAATCCTTGATGGGGGGAGGCGATCCGTTCCTCCCCCCTGGAATCATGCCCGGTTGGCTCCGCTCTGCGGCCAGGCTGCGGAGCCACCGGCCGGGCCAACCCGCAGCGGGGCCTCCAGCCGCTGCCGGGCTGGTGTGGACGCAAATGGCGTCCTGTGTAGGGGACGCCACTTGCATCCCTACGCCAGCCTATGATAGGCTACGTAAATATTTACATAGCCTATCAAGAGAAAAAAAAAACAGCAAACGCAAATGGCGGCAGCTACGGCAGCTGCCACTTGCGTTCCCTTTTTTTCCCGCCATGATAGGCTACGTAAATATTTACGTAGCCTATTACGGCAAAACAGAGGGGCGCAAATGGCGGCCACTATGCCATTTGCGCCCCTCTGTTTTGCCGTGATAGACTACGTAAATATTTATGTAGCCTATCACGGTGGGAAAAAAACAGAACGCAAATGGTGGCCGCCGTAGCCACCGCCATTTGCGTTCCCTTAGTTTTGCCATGATAGGCTACGTAAATACTTATGTAGCCTATCACAGCTTCCGCAGGGACGCAAATGGCGTATATGGAACAAGCGAATGGCGGCCGCAGACGTGGCCACCATTCGCAATGCAGCATGGACAGCAGGAGGTAGGTGCTCCGTTCTGGGCCCATTTTGTGGGGTGGGGGGCAAGGGGGCTTTGTTCTGCCATGAATTTCAGGGGGCCAAATGCACTGGCATTCGGCCTCACTGAGATCCGTGGCAGAATTCTCTGCCATGCCTAATCTGATCTCATTTTTTGATCTGGTAACCTCCCTTGTGGACTGTGGGAATGCTGTGGACATAATATACCTCGACTTCAGCAAAGCTTTTGACAAAGTGCCCCATGATATCCTGATGAGCAAACTAGCTCAAAGTGGGCTAGATGAAACAATGATCAGGTGGATCCACAGTTGGCTACAGAATTGGACTCAAAGAGTGCTTATCAATGGGATCTTCTCAAACTGGGGAGAGGTAATGAGCGGGGCACTGCAGGGCTCAGTCTTGGGCCCAGTGCTCTTCAACATTTTTATTGACTTGAAGGAGGAGGTGCAGGAAATGCTTTTCAGATTTGCAAATGACACAAAATTGGGCAGGATAGCTAATACCTTGGAAGACAGAAACAAAATTCAAAGTGATCTTGATAGGCTGGAGCGCTGGGCTGAAAACAACAGAATGCAATTTAACAGGGATAAATGCCAAGTTCTGCACCTAGGAAAAAGAAACCAAATGCACAGTTACAAGATGGGTGATGCTTGGCTCAACAACACTACAAGCGAGAAGGATCTTGGAATTGTTGTCGATCACAAGCTGAATATGAGCCAACAATGTGATGTGGCTGCAAAAAAGGCAAATGGCATTTTGGGCTGCATTAATAGAAGTATAGCTTCCAAATCACATGAAGTATTAGTTCCTTTCTACTCAGCACTGGTGAGGCCTCATCATGAGTACTGTGTCCAGTTCTGGGCACCACACTTTAAGAAGGATGCAGAAAGGGTTCAGGGAGGGTTCCAAGGGGGGCAATGAAGATGATCAGGGGACTGGAAACAAAGCCCTATGAGGAGAGACTGAAAGAAATGGGCATGTTTACTCTTGAGAAGAGAAGACTGAGGAGAGATAGGATAGTGCTCTTCAAGTACTTGAAAGGGTGTCCCAGAGAGGAAAGCCAGGATCTCTTCTTGATCATCCCTGAGTGCAGGAGCCGGAATAATGTGCTCAAGTTGCAGGAAGCCAGATTCCAGCCGAACAAAAACTTCCTGACTGTTAGAGCAATATGACAATGGAACCACTTACCTAGGGAGGTGGTGGGCTCTCCCACACTGGAGGCATTCAAGACAAGGCTGGGCAGCCATCTGTCAGGGATGCTCTGACTTGGATTCCTGCACTGAGCAGGGGGTTGAACTCGATGGTCTTATAGGCCCCTTCCAACCCTACAATGCTATGATTCTATGATCCATCCACTGTCACTGTTTTGGGTCATAAACTCATGTCAATTTCCACTCAGAAATGGAAATTTGTCAGGTTGCCAGATTAACAGCATTTCTGTGCGCGGTGTTTGTTGTCCTGGCTCTGACAGTTGAAGCGGGAGTTTGATCAACACTTCAGTTCTGTTTTTAGTGCCCCTCTGTTGCCACCATTTTTCTCAATACTTGCCTGTGTGCAGTTTTGTCAGGAAGTCATAAATGTTTATTTTGTGAAAGCCTTTGCGCGTTCCTCTTCATATTTTATGAGATTCTGTTCTGAGTCACCAGTACCTGAGGGACCAATGGAAAGAATCAGAAAGTAAAATGAAGTCGTGGTGACATTATTATATTAATTTAGGAGGACAAAGAAAAAAAATCCCAGGCTCCCAGGCTCTCAGATCTAACAGAGTACGTGCAGAACAGCTGGGACTCAGGTCTGCTGCCAGTTAAAAGAAGCTTAAAAAGCAAAGGCAGTGTCAGGATTCCTTTAGCCCCCTCTTTATTTCAGTGCTGAAGACAAACACAGACGAGGAGAGACTTCAGTGTACAGCTTTTAATCCATTACTTCACAGGGTCATACAGATGCAAATTCTCAGTGACTCTCAGTCTACAAAGGAATTCCTTCAGGGAAATTCAGAATGAAGTTAAGAGAGTTGCCTGCCATTTGAAGAGGAAGGCAGTCTCTCTAGCCTAACTTAAGGGGGGGGGGGAGGAACATCTCTCTAGTGAGGCTTCTGAACGCAGCCTCTCACGCAAGGCCAATCAGGTAGACCGTCCAAGTTCCACCACTGCCTTCTCTCTCTTTGCTCTGCATCTGTGCCTGGCATCTATTAGATCAGACTCTCCACCCCCACCCCCATTCTGTTCACTGTCTCTCACAGGGGTATGTGAAGAGGAACCCTCATCCTCAGCCAGCTGGGCATTTGTAACCTGAGAAGCTGGCCCAGTCATATCTGGATTAGCCTGGGAAGACACCTCCCCCATGTCTGGCACTTTTCCTTCAGAATCTGAACTGCTATCCCACTCCCTGCGCTCAGAAACAACCCTTACAGGCAGCCGTGTTGGCCATAAGCAGAAATTCCAAAATCGATCATAAAGTAATACCACAAGTTCACCAAAAATGTGCAAGATATCTCCAGATCTCTTCATCAGGCAAGAACAGTACAAAAAGCAGGTTGGGTGGGGGAGGAAAAAAAGCACCACTGACTTGTTGGTGGCTCCAGTAACTACATGTGAAACCTGAAACCTTCACATCACTTGCTAGAGCAGGGGTAAGCAACTTGTGGCCCTCCAGATGTTTTGGCCTACAACTCCCATGAGCCCAAGCCAGTATAGCCAGTGCTCAGGGATCCTGGGAGTTGTAGGCCAAAACACCTGGAGGGCCACAAGTTGCCCATCACCGTGCAAGAGCCTTTTTTGAATGTCTGCAGACCCTTCCCCCTCCATTCCACCTCAAGAGCATGCAGGCACCATGACTTCAACTAGTCAAGTATCCCCCCCATCCCCCAACCTGAGTTTTTGGTAAAGCTATGCACCGCTTTGGCCCGAGGCCTGAACCCCAAGTCAAAGCGGGCTGCTTCGGGTCACTTTGAGCCCCTTCCGAGGCAAAGCAGAGGGGGCACGAAGTGACCCAGAGCAGGTTGGGGGCTCTCCTAAGTGCTCAGTGCGCTTCAGAGCTTTGGCACCCCCAGCCCAGCCATGCCAGTGCCTCCAGGTCCTTATCTGAGATGCCCACTTCCGCCTCCACCGCCACCACCTCCACCACCACTGCTGCCACTGTTGCTGCCACCTCTACTTCCACCACCGTCATTGGTGTCGCTGACACTGCTGGCTCTGCCGCCATCGCCTTCTCCTCCGCTGCCTCCTCCTCCTCTGCCAGCATTGCTGCCGCCAGCTCCTGAGGGCTGGGTGTACACCAGCTCTTATTGCAGGGAGTCCCCATTTTAAAAATGGCGACTCCCTGCAATAAGAGCTGGCACATGTCCAGGCCACAGGAGCTGGCAGCAGCAATGCTGGAGAAGGAGGAGGAGGAGGAGGTGGTGATGAAGGAGGAGGAAGAGGAGGAGGAGGAGGCAAGGTAAGGACCTGGGGGTTTACACAGGGGCATCAGGGGGGCACCCGAAGCAGGGTTCAGCCATCTGAATCCTGCTTCAGGTTCGGGGTCGAGTCAGATTGGGGGCCCCCCGAATCAGCCTGAGCCAAATTGGGCCCGCCTCCGAAGCCATGAAGCGGCTTCCGAGTCGGATCGGGGGGTCCCTGCATAGCCCTACATTTTAGTCATGCAGCAGTCATATTTTCTATTTTAATTCAGTTTTTTTAACTGATCTGTTTCAACTTTTTGTGCAGCTTCAAAAAGAATCTGTTCAAACTACATTTCCCAACCTGAACTCTGTTTACTTTTCCACTTCTACTCTCCCCACAGTTCTCTTCTTTTCTCCTTCCTCCAATAACAGGAGGAAGGTCTGAAGGAGATATCCCTGCTTTTGATTAATAAACCATTCCTTACACCCAGACTTGCCCAATCTGGTGCCCTTCAGATCTATTGGACTACTGCTCCTATCATTTCCAGCCAATACAGCAACTGGCCATGCTTGCTGGGGATGATGGGAGCTGTAGTTCAACCTATGTGGAAGATGCCGGGTTGGACAAGGTTGCTTCATGCAAAAAGGAATCTCAAAGTTAGTGCTGCCTCTGAATTCCAGCAGAGGATTGATATTTAACACCTTTTACCTAGAAGGTTCCCCTTCATGGATCACTGCCTTGTTATGGAGAAGGGGCTTGCGTAACTCAGTGAAGCCATAAGCTATGCCATGCAGGGCCACCCAAGACAGACAGGTCATGGCAGAGAGTTCTGACAAAATGTGGTCCACTGGAGAAGGAAATGGCAACCCACTCCAGTATTCTTGCCAAGAAAACCCCATGGAACGTATCACAAGGCTAAAAGATATGACACCGGAAGATGAGCCCCTCAGGTCGGAAGGTGTCCAATATACTACTGGGGAAGAGCAGAGGGGATTTCCAAGTAGCGCCAGAAAGAGTGAAGCGGCTGGGCCAAAGCCGAAAGGACACTCAGCTGTGGAGGTGTCTGGTGGTGAAAAGAAAATCCGATGCTGTAAAGAACAATATTGTTTAGGAACCTGGAATGTCAGATCAATGAATCAAGGTAAGCTGGAGGTGGTCAAACATGAGATGGCAAGATTGAACATCGACATCTTGGGAATCAGTGAACTAAAATGGACAGGCATGGGCGAATTTAATTCAGGTGACCATCATATCTACTACTGTGGGCAAGAATCCCTTAGAAGAAATGGAGTAGCACTCATAGTCAACAAAAGGGTGGGAAAAAAAAGCAGTACTGGGGTACAATCTTAAAAACGATAGAATGATCTCAGTACGAATCCAAGGCAAACCAGTCAACATCACAATAATTCAGGTCTATGCTCCAACCACTGATGCTGAAGAAGCTGAGGTTGATGGGTTCTATGAAGACCTACAACACCTTCTAGAACTAACACCAAAAAAAGATGTCCTCTTCATCATAGGGGATTGGAATGCTAAAGTAGGAAGTCAAGAAATCACTGGGATAACAGGCAGGCATGGCCTTGGTGTACAAAATGAAGCAGGACAAAAGCTAATAGAGTTTTGCCAAGAGAACACGCTGATCATAGCAAACACTCTTTTCCAACAGCACAAGAGACGACTCTACACATGGACATCACCAGTTGGTCAATATCGAAATCAGATTGATTATGTCCTTTGCAGTCAAAGATGGAGAAGCTCTGTACAGTCAGTCAAAACAAGACCTGGAGCTGACTGTGGCTCAGATCATGAGCTTCTTGTTGCAAAATTTCAGCTTAAATTGAAGAACGTAGGGAAAACCACTAAACCATTCAGGTATGACCTAAATCATATCCCTTATGAATAGACAGTGGAGGTGAGGAATAGATTCAAGGGATTAGACCTGATAGACAGAGTGCCTCAGGAACTACGGACGGAGGTCCGTAACATTGTTCAGGAGGCAGCAACGAAATCCATCCCAAAGAAAAAGAAAAGCAAGAAAGAAAAGTGGCTGTCTGATGAGGCTTTACAAGTAGCTGAAGAAAGAAGGGAAGCGAAAAGCAAGAGAGAAAGGGGAAGATATATCCAACTGAATAAATAGTTCCAGAGAATAGCAAGGAGAGACAAGAAGGCCTTCTTAAATGAACAATGCAAAGAAATCGAGGAAAACAACAGAATGGGAAAGACTAGAGATCTCTTCAAGAAAATTGGAGATCTCAAGGGAACGTTTTGTGCAAAGACAGGCATGATAAAGGACAAAGAAGGCAGGGACCTAAGAGAAGCAGATGAGATTAAGAAGAGGTGGCAAGAATACACAGAAGAACTATACAGGAAAGATCTGAATGTCCCTGATAGCCATGAGAGTGCGGTCACTGAACTTGAGCCGGACATCCTCGAGAGTGAAGTCAAGTGGGCCTTAGGAAGCATTAGTAACAACAAAGCTAGTGGAGATGACAGTATTCCAGCTGAGCTATTTAAAATCCTAAAAGATGATGCTGTTAAAGTGCTGCATTCAATATGCCAACAAATCTGGAACACTCAACCGTGGCCACAAGACTGGAAAAGGTCAGGTTACATTCCACTTCCAAAGAAGGGCAACGCCAAAGAGTGTTCAAACTACCGCACAATTGCGCTCATTTCACATGCCAGCAAGGTGTTGCTCAAAATCATACAAACTAGGCTTCAGCAGTATGCGAACCGAGAACTACCGGAAGTACAAGCTGGGTTTAGAAGAGGCAGAGGAACTAGAGATCAAATCGCCAACATTCGCTGGATCATGAAGAAAGCAAGAGAATTCCAGAAAAACTTCTCTTTCTGCTTCATTGACTATGCTAAAGCCTTCGATTGTGTGGATCACAACAAACTCTGGCAAATTCTTAAAGTGATGGGAGTACCAGACCACCTTACCTGTCTCCTGAGAAACCTGTACGAGGGTCAAGAAGCAACAGTAAGAACCAGACATGGAACAACCGAGTGGTTCAAAATTGGGAAAGGAGTACGACAAGGCTGCATATTGTCACCCTGCTTATTTAACTTATATGCAGAATACATCATGAGAAACGCCGGGTTGGATGAATCAGAGGTCGGAATTAAGATTGCTGGGAGAATTATCAACAACCTCCGATATGCAGACGATACCACCCTAATGGCAGAAAGCGAAGAGGATCTAAAGAGCCTCTTGTTGAGGGTGAAAGTGGAGAGTGCAAAAGCTGGTTTGAAACTCAACATTAAAAAAACGAAGATCATGGCATCTGGCCCTATCACTTCCTGGCATATAGAAGGGGAAGAAATGGAAGCAGTGACAGATTTTACTTTCTTGGGCTCCAAGATCACCACAGACAGTGACTGTAGCCATGAAATTAAAAGATGCTTGCTCCTTGGGAGGAAAGCTATGGCAAACCTAGACAGCATAGTAAGAAGCAGAGACATCACCTTGCCGACAAAGGTCCATCTAATCAAAGCTATGGTTTTCCCAGTAGTAATGTATGGCTGTGAGAGCTGGACTATAAGGAAGGCTGAGCGCCGAAGAATTGATGCTTTCGAACTGTGGTGCTGGAGAAGACACTTATGAGTCCCCTGGACTGCAAGGAGGTCAAATCAGTCCATCCTAAAGGAAATCAACCCTGACTGCTCATTGGAAGGACAGATCCTGAAGCTGAAGCTCCAATATTTTGGCCACCTAATGCGAACAGAAAACTCTCTGGAAAAGACCCTGATGCTGGGAAAGACTGAAGGCAAAAGGAGAAGGGGACGGCAGAGGATGAGATGGCTAGATAGCATCACCGATGCAATGAATATGAACTTGAGCACACTCCGGGAGAGAGCGCAGGACAGGAAGGCCTGGCATGCTATGGTCCATGGGGTCACGAAGAGTCGGACACGACTGAACAACTGAACAACAACAACAACCTAGAAGGTTCTATAAAATGGGTACTTCCAAATGGACATCTCCCGGCACTACCAATCAAAAGGCATTGTGCAACTATTCCATCTTTCTTTCCTTAGCAGGCTTTCTGTGGAAAGAAAAAAATATGGAGGAAGCAGAAGGAAAATATGCCAAGGTTACAAACGGTAGACAATATTGTCTAGACCTCCTGGAAAATTACAGATTTGTCTGGAAGCCCCCAAAGATAGAGCCTTACAGATAGGTTTGTGTGACTAGCCTGCCATCTACAAACGACACACCCATATAAATTATCTGTGGCACACTGGGAGCCTGAAACGAGAAATCCAACTCACTTTTCCAATTTGCAAAAGCTTCCCTGCCTGGTCAACTGGAAGCCATTGTCACTTGCCATGGGCAACCAGGCAACTGGCTGTTTATAGGGCTGCTCTGCTTATCATTATGGTATCTATACCTAAGGGCCTATCATTACATAATCAGTGCAGTGTAGCTGCCAGTTCTGATTCGATGTATGCACTGGGGTGGAAAAGCAATAGGCTCTCAAACCTGCTATTGGTAATGCCATTTTCAGTGCATGTCTTAAAGGGGTGCTTAGGAGGATAAAAACCGATACTGTCCAACATTTAAGTAATATTCAAGCATAGAATAATGCCTTCTGTTAAGGCCACCTGATGGCATATGGAAATCATAACCCCCAGCTCGATCCCAGTGCTTCTCTAAGCATCTTTCCCTACAGATATATATCCACCCCTGTCGAGTGAGGGACAGCCACACATGGAAGCAGCTTCTTTATGCAGATTCTTTGCTGAACTGGGAACCACATGCACAACTGATGCACTGAACATTGCGATGCTCCACAGGATACCAGTGAACATGCTGGATGTGCCTCTTGGTACAGTTAGAGCAATGCATCCTGGGCAACGATCAGGACCAGGGCCCATGTATACTTCGGAGGGGCATTCACACAAAATGTGGCACAGATTTATAAGAGGAAAAAGTATGAACAATTACCCATGACCTTTCAGCCATGCACTGGACACACTAACTCACAGCTTCTGCAGAGGTAAACCACTGGAGCTGCAGATACCCTTTGCTCCCTGATAAAACATGTTTGTAATACGTGTTTGCAAACACACCTTTATCATATTCCCACTTTACATCTTGAAGTGTACACTTAAACGGTCTTAGGTGTACACCTAAAACGTGCAATGTGTGATGCGATCTTCAGAGTTTTACCAGTTGGGAGGGCCCAGAGCTTCATGGCAGGCCATTTTGCATGCTGAAGTAGCGGATGGGCAGAAGGTAACTTGGGAGCGACTGGTAAATCTTTGGGTGATTTAGAATGGCATGGGCTTCTGACTCCCAGGTGTTTAATAATAGCAACAACATGATTCTTTCCACTGAAATTCTGCTACTGAAATGAAGAAAACTTGGGATAACGAGGAGTGAACTTGGATGTGAAAGGGGATTATAAGCTCAGCTTAGTTCTGGTACTGAAAACAAATTCCTTGTCTCAGAATGTGCTCAGGGGCATCCTGTTCATCAGTGCTAAGGGCCAAAACAGACATTACTTTAAAAGTGTGTCTAGCAGCCATATCTTCTTTTCTAGAATATGTACAAGGGGCCTTCCCTCCCCCAACATACTGGGGTCACAATCCAGATTGGGGGGCCCTGCACCTACTCTAGAGTAAAAAATGGGGGGAGACATAGCTGCTAGACACACATTTAAAGTAATTGCTGTCTTGGCCCTCAGTGTATGGGACTGTTCACATGATCAAACAGCCCACCATGCTTATTTCAGCCACAGTGGGCTGTGGTGCATGCCAGCAGCCATTTTGAATATTCAAGCTCCAGCTGCGGCTTGTTTGTCATCCAAACCCAGTGACCATGGGTTATGTGAGGGGTAAACAACCCTCACAGAACCCAACAACAGGCCATGGGCTTTACAAGGGCTATTTAATCCTTGCATAACCCATGGTCCCTGGGTTCAGTTGACATGACCAGCCATGGGCTGAATATTCAAAATGGCTGCCCACTTGCACTGTAGCCCACCATGACTTAAATAAACCACTGTGAACTGTTCTGATCTTGCGAACCAGGTCTTTTCTACTTGGCTCTGGTTGGTGGTTCTTGGGGTTATAGTTAAAAACAAAGTACATCCAAACAAGCCTGAAGCCTGCCCATCCTTGTCCCAGGTTTAATCCATGGCTTCTCCATTTAAAAAGGTCTCAGGTAGCAGGGACAGGAAATAACCCTGCTAGAGACCTGGGAGAATTTCTGTCAGTCAGAGCAAACAGGCAAAACCCAGAGGTGACGCCTCAAAATGGTACTGAAAAAAGCTTTTATCAAATGGTAAAATTCCCTTGTGAAATAATGAGATGCCCAACACGTTTTGGTAATGACAACCTTGCTCAGAGGCACTGAAAGAACAGCCATATAAATGAATGAATCAACCGTAGTGCAGATAACCATAAACACAGACATTAATTATAGTAGTACAAGCCATGCTTTTTTAATAAAAACACACCTTATTATGCATAGAACACACTTGTCAGCCCCAGTTGAAGTAAACAGGCCTGGCATAGCCCAGTACTGATGAGCATTCTAAATTAACACACGAGTATAATTATACCTAGAGCTCCACTGTCTCTGCTGCTACAGTGCATGTATGCAGATGTATTTCTACAGGGGCAAAGTTAAATAAATAAAACAAGATACTAGCAAGCTGTGGAAAATAGATTCCAGTGGCACTTTGGGAAGTGGACATTGGAGTGTTGAGGGTGGATGGATAGTTACACTAAAAAAAAGAAAAGGAAGAAGAAGCCATAAAGACAGGCAACATGAAGTGAAAAAAGGGCTGTGCATCCACTCGTAGCTTCAAAAATATTAAAATCAAAATTCTGCATAAAGGTTACCCAAACTGGACCAAGAAAAAGAATTCTGTAACCCATTGTAAATTATGCATCTCAAACAGACATTGTTTCTTTATTTAGAACATGTGTAGCCTGCCTTTCCATTTTATACACACATATGCACAAACCCACGAGACAGCTTCCTGCATTAAAATAATAAAATAAAACAATACAAAATCATTGGAACAAATCAACATTAATATATGTAAGACCAGCAGCATAAAACAAGAGTAACAGTAGAAGATGGTTAGCACCTTCTCCACATCTTCAAATTGCGACAACTGGAACTCATCCAAAGATAACTTGACTGGACAGTTTCCTGAACACATTCTGCATGTGAACTGCAATCAAAGCAATGTCTAAGTTAAGACAACTATGAGTAATTTTACCTTTGAAGTCACAGCAGGATGAGGGTTTATAAGAAGATGAGAACAGCCATGCTTAATCAGACCAAAGGCCTATCTAGTCCAGCATTCTGTTCCCACAGTGGCCAACCAGCTGCCTGTGGAGAAGCCCACAAGTAGGACATGAGTGCAACAACACACCCATGCTACTTCTGTCCCCCAGCAACTGGTGTACAGAGACAGGCTGCCTCTGATACTGAAGATAGCACAGAGCCATCAGGACTAGTAGCCACTGAATCTCCATGAATCTGTCGAATCCCCATTTAAAGCCATTCAAGTTGGTGGCCATCACTACATCTTGTGATAGTGAATTCCATCGCTTATAAGAAACCATGGTTTGGTAAGATCACCCTGGTGACCTTCTTGAAGTAGGCCCAATAACACCCTGAACTGGACAGCTACACTTGCAATTCTGTTTTTTCTTTGCTGCCATCACTGCCACAAACTAGACTCTAAGACAGGAGTAGGGAACATTTTTTGGCCTGAGAGCCAAATTGGCTCCCAGCAGGATGTTGGGGGATGCATGTGCATCCCCCTTGACACACACACTGCCACACTTTCTTTCTTTCTTTCTTTCTTTCTTTCTTTCTCTCTCGTTCTCTCTCTCTCTCTCTCTCTCACACACACACACACACACACAGTAACACTATTCACACAGAGACACGCTCACTGAGCTGGCTTCACTTGCCCCTCACTGAGAAAGGTGAGGGCAAGTCCAGCCCCATGGAAGCACTGCTTCAAAGCACTGGGAGCACCTTGAAGCTGCAGCTCCCCAGTATAAGTATGAGTGTATATTTATTTCTCCGCAGCTCAGTGGCCTTTACAAAAGCATCCATGTCTGAAAATAAAAGAGAATAGCGATACCTACTACCAAAAGTACATCAAAAGAGATCCTTGGTATGCCATAAAACTTTGATCACCACATAGTGCATTTCATAAAAACAAAAAGGGTCATAAAATAATCTACTAATTACAGAACTAGCAGATGCGGGCAGGGGTGTGTGCGCCCAATAAGGCTCCCCAGCAAGCCGGCTTCATTCAGCCCTCTCCTTTCCCAATAGGGTGAGCGAAACCCTGGGGAAATGTCACTTCAAGGTGCTCCTGGCATCTGAAGTAGCAGCTCCCCAGTGAGCTGGATGCGGAGGCCTGGTGGGCTGAATTTGACCCGTGGCTCATAGGTTCCACATCCCTGCTTCAAGGTGAGCTCTATTTTGTGTTTAATCAGACTCGGCTCAAGCTTTTCTCCACTTGCACTCAAGTCATCCCCCCCATCTGCTTCACAGCCCCCAGCTCCCTGTCAGGCATCTGACAGAGATGTATTCAAAAGAAAAGGATGCTGATATCAGGTGTACAGCCTGAGTTGTCGCCATGTTCCACAGAGCGCCCAAGAGCAAAGGAAGGATGTGGCGAGGGGCTGGATCAACTCATATCATATGTCAGTGCAGCAGCAGGGATCCAGAGAGATTCTTTCAGCAGAGACAGATCTCTTTCAAACCTAATTCCTGAGCACTTGCACATTTGGGATTGTTGCTAATGCTGCATCATTAATGATTGTTAAGAAAAATCAAAGCACTACTAAATGGGCTGTGAAAAAACTATTGTTGCCACTTGTATTATGCTAATCTATGCAGGATCTTCCTTTTGCATAATAGGACTGGGGAAATCAGAGTTTTCATGCTGAATTGCATCCTTCTTAAAGAAGAGAGTTCCAAAAACACCACAGTATCTTCGCAAGCTGCTGGAATTTAATTGTATAGAGAAGAGGAAGGGATGTTTACTTCCCCCCCACACACACACACACATTTTTTTCTGTTTTGGAAGGCTGGAGATTAACATCCAAAAGTATTTTTAATACATGAGAACACTTTCAATCCACAAGATAAAATAAGGGCTCAGGTTAAGGATATTACTCTGTGAATGGAGCATCAACCTCAACTGATTGCAGTCCAATGCTCCTCAATGTTCAAACGAACATACAGAGCTCCATGCAAATGGGAGCTTTCATTTTCATGCGACAGACTAATATTTATTTTTTTATTTCAATTACTGTCACAAAGCAACAAATCCATAAAAACTGGGTAGGAGGCCACCCTGCACGTATTCGGTGGAGCCCCTGTTTGCACTGAATTCTCTCTCTGTATATGTATATACATGGGCATGCACACTGAAGCGACTGGATCAACAGCATCAGTTGCAATTCTTCATTCTAAATGCAGTTTTCAATTCAAGAGCACTTTGGTACATAACGAATCCAGCTTTGCGATATATGAACTCTCTAACCCAGCCTTCCCCAACCTGGTGCCCTCCAGATGTTTTGAGCTACAACTCCCATCAGCCCTAGCCAGTATAGTGAGGGATCATGGGAACTATAGGCCAAATCATCTGGAGGGCCACACTCTCAGCAGCGTATCGTTTGTTTTTCAATGAAAGCTGAACAGGAAAGGGCCTGGAATATCCCTGCGTGGGCCAGCCTCACACAGCCTGCCCTCTGGCTATGGCTTAATCAGGGCTAGCCCAAGACGTTTTGCTGCCTGAGGTGAAGAACAAGATGGCGCCCCTTCCCATTCCAGGTACAAAAGCCTTTCTTCAAAACCAAACATCTTTCTTCAACACCGATGATGGGATACCACACCTGAAGGCAGCAGACTAGCTTAGGGGGCGTAGGGAAGGCCCCATGGCACACACTTCTCTCCTCCAGCACCTTGCTGCTGCCTCTCAGCATTTGCCACCTGAGGCAACTGCCTCACTTTGACTAACGGTAGGGCCTGCCCTGGCCTTAATTCAGTCTGTGTGCCAAGGCCAGGCCAGCCATGCAGTAGGGTGAAACAACCTGCTCCTGGTCCAGGTGGCACCATGAATTGGGGCGGGGCAGAGATTAAGGTAGGATTTGTGTCTCAAATTACAGCAAGACTTCTTAAAGTGTGGCAGCTCCCACCTGATGGAATGCCATAGAAACATAGGAAGCTGCCTTATAGTGAGACAGACCGTTGTCCATCTAGCCCAGTACTGGTGACACTGATTGCCAGAGGCTCTCCAGAGTTTCAGGGAGGAGTGAAGATGCCAGGGATTGAACCTGGGACCTTCTGCCTGCAAAGCAGGTGCCCTGCCACTGAGCTATGGCCCTTCTGAGATCAGGCGTGCACCTCCACTACTTTGCTTTTACGTTTGCTGAAGATTTTCCTGACCAATGAGTAAATTCTAGCCACTGTTTTATTGATCTATTTGCTTTTACTGTAACTTTTAATTTATTGTACACTGCTCCGATATCTCTCGATGTGCAGTGGTTTATAAATATTATAATAAATGATAAATAAATCAAGTGTGGTCCCTGATGGGCAAGGTGTACCATTTGAGCTCCATTTCAGTTAGCAATTTGTTTTGGGGAGTACTGCTATGTGCACAGTGCAGAGCTAAAATTCATACCTTCATCCGCGGATTATCATTTTGCTGTAGATGCCTTAGAATAAGAGACTATTTTAATATGCCACCCACTGCTCAAGAAATCCTGCTTACCCTACATAAGGATGCATGTAAAATTGATTTTAAATCTCAAAAGTAATTTAAAGGGTTTAAAAAAAATCCTTTATATTTTTATCTCAGGCTTTTAATGCTTTTCTTTTTGTACATTGTGGGAATCAATAATGCATGGCCCAAGATCAGATAACAGAAGTATGATCCTGCCGATG
This sequence comes from Heloderma suspectum, assembly GCF_057233095.1. Taxonomy (NCBI): domain Eukaryota; kingdom Metazoa; phylum Chordata; class Lepidosauria; order Squamata; family Helodermatidae; genus Heloderma; species Heloderma suspectum. The sequence continues at coordinate 134,207,135 of NC_139459.1, forward strand.
GAGCAGTTTCCCTTTCCAGTTCATAAACAGCATTATCAAAGGAGATGGTAAGATACAAACAACTATTTTGCTTATAAAGTCAGTCTTCCAATTCATATCATGGCCCAGTGCAGCAATCAGCGTCACCAACAGATACTGACACGATACCATTGTTCTGTAGTAGTATCATATATACTATATACTAATAGTGAACTCATTCTCCAAGCACCAGTCCTGATGTAGCCAAAAATGGCACCCTCCCTGCACAAGGAGGTATCAGCATGCTCAGAGGAAACCCATGTTTGCAGAAGTATAAAAAAAATGTTTAGGAGAAAAACCTCTAAGCGGAGTTGGGGGAGGCACACACGCAAAACAGGCCAATGAGAACCGAGGGTGCTAATTGGGCATGGAATGCTGGCCAGTTGTTGGGCGTGGGGTGGGACAATGGAACAGTGTATTCTGAAAAAGGGCAAAGCTGGCTGGCTTGTGCATTGACCAGGCAGGAACACTCTAAACTGTAACATTTTGTTGCAGGTCCCACTTTTTTAACACTATTATCCCACAGAATTCCATCTTTAGTGTAACTAGACGTTTGCTGGAAGGAGAGCATGAAGCTGGCAGGTCACCACTGCCTGCCTGAACTTTTGAACAGTTTGACATCTCGGAAGATGATGGCCAGAAAAGAGCCTAATGTAGGACAAAGAGATCAAGCACTTGGTAAAAAGAAAACTATTAGAAATGTGAATAGCACCCCAAGAATGCCAGCTGTTTAGCAGCCTTCTGGGGGAAGAGAAACATTCCACTGCAGTTAGGAGAGATAGAACCTTCCCAAAGACAAAATGAAAGCTATGTTGGTTGGGATTGCAGCAAGCCTTTGCGGGATAAGGTTTTTGCTTTGTGTAGCAGTTACAATCCACAAACTGGTGTCCTGCATCTGGCATAGGTTGGGCACTTGGGAATCACCCCAAAAGTGGATGCCTATTGCATAAAATGACCATATGCTAATTTATATCTATAGAGACAAATTTAGAAAATTATTAGTGCAATTTAAATAGAAATACAGTACAGCTCACCATAGTGTGGGAGACTGTGACAAGGTGACCTGCATGCCTTGCTTAGTCGGCTGCTGATGGGAAATTTCAAGGCCCAGCACTTCCTTCTGACGGTTCATTAACCTGGACTTGGTCTGCACGCCCTTCAAATAGGGGATGCCTTCAAAATACCAGACAGTCCGCGGGCAGCCCTTCAAATAGAGGATTGCTCTCTGTAAAAGAGGACACATGGCCACCCTAGCACCGCAAGTGACTTCACATGGCCTCCAGTGATCCTACCATATTTTAATCAATGTGTTTTTAAAAAACCAAATTCTGATGGTATTGCTTGTTAGCAGGGCCTGGGAGGCTACTTTGTGTTCTTGGCCATGTGACAACCCTCTGAGCTCCCGTAATAGGTTCACCTATACACCCCTGCCTGCAACTGTGCTTGTTAGGGCTGGAGGGGAACAATCTCTCTTCATGTATATTTCATATATTTTATCATTATCACATAGACATTCTGGAAAGGAAAATGACCATTGCCAACCTGCCTCCTGAGATCTTTTGTGAAACATGATTTTGCACACACACACACATCATACTGCTGAATAGGTGCCTGATTATCTGTGAGGGATTTGGGTTGTTCTGGCCCTGCAATCTGTGTGGAGTGTACAGTGGCCCCCAAGAGTACAGAAGGTGGCTACATTAAAGTCATAAAACATTTTATTTAGCTTAAGAATGTATGTTCTTTTATTTCCAGTTTCCATATGAAATCAGGTAGCTGTTCAGCACTGAATATATTCAGGGGTGGGCAACCTGAGACCTACTTTCAGAAGTCCTCTGCCAACAACCAGTTCAGAACTTTGGGAAGAACAATCTATCTCTCCCCTAGCAGTCCATGGGAATGGAAGAGAAAGAAGGGGGTGTCAGAAAGAGAGAGAGAGAGGCAGAGAGAGAGAGAGAAAGGAGGATGTCAGAAAGAGAGAGACGGGGCTTTGGCCCCATCCATCACTGGAGTATGCCCCCTGACAGATTAACTATGAGAAGATGTGGCCCTCAATAGAAAAAACAGTTCCCCACCCACGATATAGTCTGTGTTGGACGGCTGATGTATTTACTGTTCACTTTCAAAGCTCAGGACCTTTAAAATGAACGTTCGTGTGCGCGCCCCATGTTTGCTGTCCTCTGCCTTCCCTGCTGGATAAAACTACAAAGCAAACACAAGCCAGATGCCCGACTGGTGCAGCTTCACCAAGTAAAAAACAGTGCTCTGCCTCATTTGCATCTCATGTCAAATCCGTTTCACACGTGAGCTTCCCAAAAAAAGAGAGCGCTCACTCTCTTGACAAGATGTCCTTGCGCGTGAACACAAATTATGATTCTACTTCAGCTTTCACAGCTGTGGCTGGATGAGCCACAAGCAGAATACAAAGTGGAAAGAATCTACATGAGAAACACTGAAAAGGACAGAAGGAGAGCCTAAGAGCCTTACCACTGCACCCCTCCCGAAAAGTGCTTGTAACTGTGTCTACTCACATTTGTCCCTTGTTAGCCTTGCCTCTTTCATTCTTCCATTTTTCCCTCTTGTTAGTTATCACATTGCTTCTCACATCCCTTTGCTCTTCTGCTTCCTCTACTTGTCCCCACTCCCCACTATCAAAATTTGGACTGTAAGTTCTTTGGGGCAGGAGTGTTTATATTATTCTGTAAACATGTCCAGTGATGGCACTTTATAAATTTATAATCATTATCTAATCTACCTATCTATATGTCAGTTCCCAACATTGCCATGGTCTAGTGCAGGGTGAGTGACAATTCCCAGCATCCCTCACCATTGGCTATTCTGACTAGGGCTGATGGGAGTTATAGGCCAAAACAGCTGAAGGGCCTCAAGCTGCTCACCCCTGCACTAGTGTGACCAACAAACGGAACCCAGTTCTGGTTCCAGGTGTGACGGCCCCCTGACAAAGTGCCCTCTGATAGCTCCCACCCCACCCCCCAGCATCAGTGGCCCCCCTTTCCCAGTGAGCTTACTGACACCACCATCAGTAAGCTCACTGGAAGGGGGGAGCCATGATTGGTGATGGACATTTGCCATCCCACAATGCCTTAATGGAGCATTACTCTGGGGTAGGGATCCCCAACATTTTTGGACTTGTGGGAACATTTGGGAATTTGAGAAACTGCTGTGGGAACTACCACAAAATGTCTCCCATGGAGGATGTGGCTGGTCACAAAATGGCTGCCATGGGGGCCTGGGTAGTCAAGTGAGCTAAAGAGGTTGGGCGAGAGAAAGAGTGAGGCTAGAGGCTGCAAGGGAGGGGGAAATAGCACAGCAAAGGGACAGAGGGGCGAGAAAGAACAAGGCTAGAAGCTAAGAGGAGGGATAAATAGCGAGGTAAAGAGGTGGTGAGGAAAGAAATACAGAGGCTAGAGGCTGGGAGTCAAGAGAAACAGCACAATAAAGGGGTGAGAGGGAGAGAAAGAGCAAGGAAAGGGGCTGGGTGGAGAGAAATAGCACGGCTATATATAATTGCTAGAAAGTATTACCATATATAGGCATTTCATACGTATTCATTGCTATGGATATATACAATCTATGTACTTTTATTTTAAAAATGGGAGGATTAAAAAAAAAAAAGCTTTGCAGGTGCCCACAGCAGCCATCCTGGGGACCCCTTCATGGGCACCATTGGAGGGCCCCGTGTTGGGGACTTTAAAAGACCAGCTTCTCAGCCGCCCACTGCTGCCACTCAGCCAGGGAGAATGGGAGGGTGGGTAGGTCCAGAATAGGCAGCACCATGGGGTGGGAGAGTTGCTGGGGCACTGGGCCTGAGGCAAGTGCCTGCAGACGCTGGGTACCGCTGCTGGGACTGATTGATCCAAAGATGAAGCTATGTAGATACAAGAGGCTTGTTTCTCAATGGTCACATAATGGCCAGATGTCCTGCTTTACAGAGGATGGGCTTATATTGAAGGTCTGCCAGAGAGCAGTCCTCTGTTTGAAGGCCTGTCCAGTCCAAGTCAAGTTTAAAGATAAAGACCCATAAGAAACCATCAGAAGGAAGATCTGGGCTTGAAATTGCCCAGCACTTAACACCTGGGCCAGACTGAGCAGGTACACAGCTCACCTTTTCAGTCTTTGGCACTATGGTGAGATGTACTGTATTTCTGTTTAAACTATAGTAATTATTTCTAAATTTGCATCTATACATTGACATTACATATGCACATTTTGTGCAAAACAGTGTCCTCTCTTGTCCCTCCTTTTTTGGCAATGCATCTCCATGTTTCACAATGTGTAACTGGCCCAGCCTTCACTGACAAAAGATCCCATGGTGGGTGGCGGGGTGTGTGTGCAATGCATCTTTGTGCACAGAGAATAGAGAGGCCGTAGAGAGGGCCTCCTGCAGTAAAGAAGCTTTCCACAAACACACTCCCTTCATAATGATGGGCACTTTGCTAGTAATAATAATAATTAATAATAATACTGTGCATGCAGTGAAAAATGCCACCTTCCAACATATAGATTAGTCATGCTTCTCCGCTATTACATCTGCCGTTTGATGCTCCCTGTATCAGCATCTATGCAGAGAAGGTCTCCTCGTTCATAGGAAAGAAGGTGTATAAATAGCGACTACTGATGATCTAAAATAAGAGTCAATTGGGACCAAAGAAAGACAAAAACGTGGGGGATAAGGTGACAAGGGTACATTATAAACTAGCTCTCCCTGTGATGGGGGAGATGATGGGTTGGATTCTGCTAGGGATGGACGAAAGGGACTTACCTCGACCCGCAGCTTGCTTCGCGGTGGGGGGGAGGCGCTTTGATTCTCCCCCCGAAGTTCAGGCTAGGGGGGGTAGGCGCTCCGCCTCGCCGAAATTCAGGCCGGCGGGGAGGCGCCCCATCCCTCACCACCGAAATTCAGGCCGGGTAGGAGCGCCCCGTCTACCCGGCCGCGAAAAAAAAGTAAAAAAAACCCCAAACACACAAACACCCGTGATAGGCTACGTAACGATTTACGTAGCCTATCACGGCTAGATTTCCAAAGTCAGCCGTGATAGGCTATGTAAATCGTCATAGCCTATCACAGGTGACTTTGAAAAAAAAAAAGCGCGTACGCAAATGGCGGCTCCCATGGGGACCGCCATTTGCATTCCTTATTTTGGCACGTCGAGTCTACGTAAACATTTACGTAGACTACGGCGAAAATAAGGGCAACGCATATAGCGTGCCCTTATTTTCGCCATAGTCTACGTAAATCTTTACATAGACTAGACATGCCAAAATAAGGAACGCAAATGGCAGCGCCCATGGGCCGCCGCCATTTGCGTACGCGCTTTTTTTTTTCTTCAAAGTCACCTGTGATAGGCTACGTGACGATTTACGTAGCCTATCACGGCTGACTTTGGAAATCTAGCCGTGCTAGGTTACGTAAATCGTTACGTAGCCTATCACGGGTGTGTGTTGTTTTTTTTTACTTTACTTTTTTTTTTTGCAATGGCGGCGGCGGCAGCCAGTCGGGAGACCGGCCGCTGCCCCCGCCCCCCATGAAACGCCGCCGGGACCCGCCGCCAAGAGGGACATTCACTTAAGGTAAGTCCCATCCCGGGGGGGGGGCAGGGGGCTGGCGGAGAATTTTCCCAACACTTTCAGGGGGCCGAATGCATCGGCACTCGGCCCCCCGAAGATTCGTGGAGAAATTCTCCGCCAACCCTAGATTCTGCACATCACTGACGGAAAAGATCTCAAAGCCTAGTCAAGAGGAGGTTGGCTTTGTGCCTTTATATTCCAGATGAGAGGCTTGCAGCCAAAGGGTTGTCAGGCGATATCAAATCAGTGTGCAATTAATTGCCCCTCTGCAGTTCCTTGCCATGTGCAGCCCTCCTTTTGCCCATTTTCTCTTCTCTGACTTCTCCATCACGACTTCTCCTCATGCCTACGGACAACTCCCTTTCCAAAGACCCCACTCACATTTCCTAAGTCTCCTCTTTTTTCAGCCCTCCGGTTTTTGATTTCCTAGGACAGCCTTCCCCAGCTTGGTGCCCTCAAATGTTTTGGACTAAAACTCTCAGGTTTCCTAGCCATTGTCCATGCTGGCTGGGGGTGTTTGGAATTGAAGCTCAAAACATCTGGAGGCCATCAGGATGGGAAAGGCTGACCTAGGCCCTTCTCACTTCTACTCTTCTTTTTCTAGGCCACACCTCTCTTTAGGATTTAGAACTCCTTCTGCCTGACTCAGCTCTCTGTGACATCACAGCATTTCAACAAATCACTGCCAGAAGCTCTATCACCACTACCACAAAGTTTGTTACTACATTACAGCAGTGATGTAGTAGTAAATTTTGAAGTACAGGTGCTTATCATGCTAGTCCAGATAGCCACACCCCCAAGGAGAGTCCAAAAATACAAGCAGCTATCTTGATTCATATCAACAAACCTGCTCAGTTTCCCTCTCCACCAGGAGCAGGTCTTTTGTAAAGCTAATGAGTCTTAATTGCCCTGTCAAGACAAGGCTACCTGAAAAGACTTGGTATTGCAACAGGGAACAATATTAGCACCATGCCGAATTTTTCAACCTATTTATTTTCGACCATTTGTTGGGGGTGGAGGGAGAAACTCCACCCGAAAATTGTGGGAAGGGGTGAGAATTGCGGAGGACGTTCTCCGGGTGCAGGGCTTCAGTGCTTATGTTACTGTAAGGAGATGGTGGAGGGGTGCATGCACTCATTCTTTGACTATTCCTCCCTCCCTGCCCTTTCTGTCCTCGCAGCCTCTCTGGCTGTTGAGTTTCTCAGAAAGCCCCCTGGAAGACTTAGCCAGGACTCAATCCCTGAGGGCTTTCCAATGCTGCGGCCTGCTGAGTGCCTGAAAGCTGAGAGAGGATTTATTGTTATTCTTCTTATTCTGCTTGTTGTTGTTGTTGTTGTTAAAAGGACTTTTAATAACAATAAAGGAAAATTTTAAAAATGCCTTTCTTGACTTTCAAGCACTCAGTAGGCAGAAGCACTGGAAAGCCCCATGCGTGGGACGTCCTGGCTAAATCCTCCAAGGGGCTTTCCCAGAAGCTCAAGCAGCAGGAGAGGCTGCAAGGACAGAATGGGGCGGGGGGGGGGCAGGGATGGTCAAAGTAAGAGCACACAGGAGCCCCTCTGCCACCTCCTCCAGTAAAGTAAACACTAAAGCCCTGTACCCTGAGAAATTTCGGGGAACTTCTCAACATCCCAATGAAAGAGGCAGAAAAACGACTGCCTCTTTCGCAAGGAAACAAAAAAGTTGTGAAAGGGCAGGTGGGGTTTTGGTACAGCACTAAACGATATACTGTTGCTGGTAAAAAAACAACAACCCAGATTTCAGCTAAGGTCAGAGGGGATTCTAGGGGGATGGTTAGAAGGGCTCAGCGTCCCTGCTAATCAAAAAGCACCAGCGCTGCATCCCTGTGAGACCTGACACCACTGTATTATGGAATGGGTGAAGGGGCACTATTTGGTACAGACAACAACTGATGGTCCAGAATGCCTTTGTGTGCTATTTTCATCACCGTTGATGTGTTTTGTTCAGTAATTAAAAACACAATGCAGTAAATGAAATCCTACAATGAAGCCACTGCACATGGAAAATTAGATGCTAGGAAAAATGGTTCTAGCCTAGCCTTCTTCCTGACAAGCTAGTTTTCCATATGTGGGGATTGTTTTTTTTTGGGGGGGGAGGTGTATGGGCATTCAATCACACAGTTCCCCCATCTGTAGTCTGTACAATCCAGGAACAATTTTGCCACGTGATCTGCTATATGTAGTGCTGCTTGAATCTTGTACTTCTGTTCTAAGGATCTAGGAAACCAGTTATTGTGCTAATTAGGCCAAATGTTGAATTCATTCCCCTTCCCAAAATGCCTGACAATTTACAGGAATTATACTTGCTGATTTGGAGAATGGGAGCCAAGAGACCTCTGACTTCTGAAGGCACGAAGAGGCCTCCAGGAACGCAGCTCCAGCACCACCCCCTCGATGACACTGCAAGCACTGGCAACACTTCTGAGCTGACACACAACTGGGTGGGCCCCCCTCATTGTGCGTAGGGCTTCCAACATGGGACCAGGAACCCTGGCCAATCAGCATCCCTGTCCCAATATTGGAAAACCTACCTGCAATGAAGGTATCCCCTTCAGACTCAGCCAATCCCTTGCTGGTTCAGAAGTGCTGCCGGCATGTGCATTGGCAAGGGCCTCGAGTTAGCCTTGCATGTCCCAGAGGCCCCTTCATATATTCAGCGGTGAATTCCTGAAGAGGACATCGGTCACTCCTCAGCAGGGAGACCTCTCCAACAGAATAAGGTCCAGATGTTACTGCTCGGCATTAGTTAGAATACTTCCCAATGATTGTAGACGTAACGATTATTTTGAAACACCTCTACTAACACAACAAAGGGAATGCAGTAGCAATTGGCAAAACAGCTTGCAGTAGACAAAATGGGAATTCTACCAGGTGGTTTCCAATTCCAAGTAGCTCATGCTGAGAAAGGTGTCTGACTGGCTGCCACCACCACAATGTTTTCTCATAATGAGAGAACAATGCAAAATCCCTCATGGGCAATCTTTCAGAATTGTCTAACAGTCCAGTGTGCAGTGTACCAGGCTGCATTATTAAAACAGTGGTGCTTCCTGTAATGAGCAGCAGCTTTCTATGGCCTCAAGCCGAGGGTGTCTCCCAGTCATGCTACCTGAGAGTAACCGAGACTCAGTGGAGCAATGAATCTGCCCCAGGTTTCAGTCAGAACCCTAAAGGAGCTATCCAAGGTTTTTGCATAACTCCTTTAGAGTTCTGACTGAAACCCAGAGCAGGTTCACAGCCCCACTAACATCGAAGCCACCAGCCTCCACTGCTGAGACCAAACCCAGGGCCTTCTGAAGGTATGCACTCATTGAGCTATGGCCCTTCCATGCACAGCGATGTGTCACAAGAAGAGAGGTCATGTTGCCAAGTCAACCTTGTGAAACCTTGCCTCGCAGAGGAGCAGTGGAGGTGCCCTGTGTCTCCAAAATGCTTCAGTATGAATCCGTGCGCACTCCTGCACATGGAGCTTCTTTTGGGGGGGCGGGGGCGGAATGCGTGATCTTCTCAAACAAGGGCAAAATGAGAGCCAGAGCAGATGCTGCTGCTGAAGTAGATACGAGAGTGTGGCTGAGTCAGCACTTAGGGAACACTTCACTAAGGCTGCCCTCCAAGTTGGCAACTGATACTCAGCAATGAAACAGATTCAACAGATCAGCAAGGAAAGACTATCACACTGGGGGAGAGCTATACTTATTACAGATTTACATTGCATCCTGCTCTTTTGATTCAGAGTAGGTAATATCCCCTCCACTTGCATCACTGCTTATCTATTGCGGATGGTGATCTGTGGAAAATCCTTTCTTAGGGGACAGAGATGCATGGTGACCTTCCCTCCTTCCTTCCTTCCTCTGCTCTCTGCTCAGTCTTCCCCAACCTGGCACCCTCCAGATGTGTTGCACTACAACTCTCACCATCCCCAGCTGGCTACAGATAAGGGGTGGGGGGTTGTAGTTTAACACATACGGACAGCACCAGGTTGGAGAAGGCTGCCATAGATTGAGGCATCAATAATCGAGAAACAAACATATCAATATAATGAACAAACAAAACCTAAAAAAAACCTCTTTAAGCATGGAGCTGTGTTTTATCTGGGTAAAGGTATATTTCCACACCTGTTTTTGCCAATGTAACACAAATGCAGGAGACATGTTTTCATTCCTTCATTTATTCATTCATTCATTTTTCATTCATTTATTTATAAACTCTCACAAGACAGCTTACAAAGATAAATACAACATACAGTTAAAAACAAACCAAGAACTACAAAAAATTAACAGTAGCAGCTAAACTTCCAAACTAGCATCAGCTCAGAGATCAGTGCAAGCAAGAATAAAGAGTTAAAACAACAACATCAAAGAATCCAGTAAAACTAGGATCTTTTGAGCTCCAGCTTCAAGAATAAACCTGATTTCTGAATAATCAAGGTCACTGCTGGTATACTCTACTTCAAGTACAAGTATTCATTTTGAAAAATACATCACAACATTTTCTGTTTATAAGTGGTCTCCCAATATGAGTCAGCCTAAAGCCTACAGGGAAAGATGCATTAGAGAGAATTTATATTGTTGCACTAATGGATTTATTATTGCACTCGAGTGGGAAACAGAAATTGGTATTGTAGAATAGGACTCTGGAATAATCTCAGCAGCCAGGGATGTAACAATAGCCCAAAGAAAATGTGGGAATAGCCCTCCCAGCCTAAGCTCAGTGCCCCACCACAGCTAAGTCCATCATGTTCCCACTGCAGGTGTAAGAGACTTTTCAAGAATGTTAAGGGAGTCCTTCCTTCATGACCAGTCAGGACAGCTTGCTTCATTTCACCTCTCCTCCACGGAGCAGGCCAGAGGCCTAACTCCACAAATTGTGGCTATTTCCTCAAGGTGGGACAAATACCTGGGCCATATGTAGGGATGGATGAAAGGGACTTACCTCGTCCCGCAGTTTGCTTCGCGGTGGGGGGGAGGCATTTCGCTTCTCCCCTCGAAGTTCAGGCGAGGAGGGGAGGCGCCCCACCTCGCCCGGCCGAAATTCAGGCCGGGGGGGAGGCGCCCCATCCCTCACCGCCGAAATTCAGGCCGGGTAGGAGCGCCCCGTCTACCCGGACATGAAAAAAAAAGTAAAACACACACACACACACACACCCGTGATAGGCTACGTAACGATTTACGTAGCCTATCACGGCTAGATTTCCAAAGTCAGACGTGATAGGCTATGTAAATCATCACGTAGCCTATCACGGGTGACTTTGGGGGGAAAAAAAAGCGCGTACACAAATGGCGGCTCCCATGGGGACCACCATTTTCATTCCTTATTTTGGCACGTCTAGTCTACATAAAGATTTACGTAGACTACGGCGAAAATAAGGGCAAAGCAAATAGCGTGCCCTTATTTTCACCGTAGTCTACGTAAATCTTTACGTAGACTAGACGTGCCAAAATAAGGAATGCAAATGGCGGCGCCCCATGGGCGCCGCCATTTGCATACGCGCTTTTTTTCCCCCCCAAAGTCAGCCGTGATAGGCTACGTGACGATTTACGTAGCCTATCACGGCTGACTTTGGAAATCTAGCCATGATAGGCTACGTAAATCATTACGTAGCCTATCACGGGTGTGTTTGTGTTTTTTTTACTTTACTTTTTTTTTTTGCAATGGCGGCGGCGGCAGCCAGTCGGGAGACCGGCCACCACCCCCGCCGAAACGCCACCGAAACGCCGCCGGGACCCGCTGCCAAGAGGGACATTCGCCGAAGGTAAGTCCCATCCCGGGGGGGGCGGGGGGCCGGCGGAGAATTTCCCCAACACTTTCGGGGGGCCAAATGCGTCGGCACTCGGCCTCCCAAAGATTCGTGGAGAAATTCTCTGCCAACCCTAGCCATATGGCCAGTCTGGGATACCTCAGAAGGGGCATTTCCCCTCACCATTTTCTAACACTTCTACCAAGATTTACTTAGATTTATTCAGTTATTTCACACAACCATTTCTACTGAATCTGTAATTCAGATGTTTCGCTGTTGTTTGGAAAGAAGTTGATGTATAGTCCTAGATAGTTACTGTGTCAGGAAAACTCTGGAAAGCTGGATTTCAGAACATGTTAAGTTATACTTTAAGAGGTAGCCACCCCGGATGAATCTACATATAGCAGTTATACCGTTATCATACTATTATCATAACTGCTGGTGCCCATTGGTGTCATGTGTACCAATAGTTATGATAACAGTTTGATAACAGTATAGCTGCTATGTGTAGATTCAGTCCCCATCGTTTGGTTCCTCACCCCTGCAGTATAATAAACAGCAACATAAATACCTTACATTTATTAAAGTAAAATTAATTCTGCAGGTCCTGTTTCCCCCCCAAACTTCACCATCTCCTAACTGCCTAAAAGCTTAACTGACATAAGTCCTTCCTCCTTGCTCTCCCTCCCCCTTCTTTGCCATCTCTCTGGTAACCAGCCATATTCACACATATTCTGCCCCTTTTGTGCTGCAGGATCATTCTGGGCATGCCCAGGAAAGGACTTTATGAACTCCAAAATAATAAAATAGGATCATCACCATCATCATCAACATCATCACATTTTTAATAAAAACTGTAAACATGCTACAGTATTACTAGGGCACAGCACATACTAGACCTTCCCCCTGATGTGATACAACGAACAGTTTCCCAAATGATGCTGTACAAATAGAGAAATCAGCCAATAAAGTTTAAACCCTATGTCTATGAGAAAGAAAACAAACAATACCTGTCAAACTGCTGGAGGTCACTTTTCAAACTTTAAACACCTATAAATAAGCCAGTTTTTACCCTTTAATAGTTCAAAATTGGCATGAATCATACTCAGTCCAATCTCTCCTACATTGCCAAGTCTCAGATCAATCCTCTGAGCCATTTTCTGATGATATGCCATAGAACCTATGCTCCTCCCAATGGTGGAATGTGATTTGTCTGATTCATCTTTAATATAGGGCCACAACTGTGGCCATATGATTGAAAAAACTGCCCCTAGATTTTTATTCATAAGTCCTTTCATTGCTTGCGCTAAATCTACCCTGATAATCCAGAACATGCAGAATAGCTATTATTTTGATTATTCTCATGTAGTTTAATTAGACTTACAGAATGCATTTCCTATTCATTATTAATACCCTCAGAAATTTATGTATGTATGTATGTATTCATCTCATTTCATTTCATTTCTATACCGCCCAATAGCCGAAGCTCTCTGGGCGGTTCACAAAAATTAAAACCAAACGGCACACAATAGAACAATATAAAATATATAGAACATGAAAACTACAATATAACAATTGTTGTTGTTGTTGTTGTTCAGTCGTTCAGTCGTGTCCGACTCTTCGTGACCCCATGGACCATAGCACGCCAGGCCTTCCTGTCCTGCGCTCTCTCCCGGAGCGTGCTCAAGTTCATATTCATTGCATCCGTGATGCTATCTAGCCATCTCATCCCCTTCTCCTTTTGCCTTCAGTCTTTCCCAGCATCAGGGTCTTTTCCAGGGAGTTTTCTCTTCGCATTAGGTGGCCAAAATATTGGAGCTTCAGCTTCATTATCTGTCCTTCCAATGAGCACTCAGGGTTGATTTCCTTTAGGATGGACTGATTTGACCTCCTTGCAGTCCAGGGCACTCGTAAGAGTCTTCTCCAGCACTACAGTTTGAAAGCATCAATTCTTCGGCGCTCAGCCTTCCTTATAGTCCAGCTCTCACAGCCATACATTACTACTGGGAAAACCATAGCTTTGATTAGACGGACCTTTGTCGGCAAGGTGATGTCTCTGCTTCTTACTATGCTGTCTAGGTTTGCCATAGCTTTCCTCCCAAGGAGCAAGCGTCTTTTAATTTCATGGCTACAGTCACCGGCTGCGGTGATCTTGGAGCCCAAGAAAGTAAAATCTGTCACTGCTTCCATTTCTTCCCCTTCTATATGCCAGGAAGTGATAGGGCCAGATGCCATGATCTTAGTTTTTTTAATGTGGAGTTTCAAACCAGCTTTTGCACTCTCCTCTTTCACCCTCAACAAGAGGCTCTTGAGACCCTCTTCGCTTTCTGCCATTAGGGTGGTATCGTCTGCATATTGGAGGTTGTTGATAATTCTCCCGGCAATCTTAATTCCGACCTCTGATTCATCCAACCCGGCGTTTCTCATGATGTACTCTGCATATAAGTTAAATAAGCAGGGTGACAATATGCAGCCTTGTCGTACTCCTTTCCCAATTTTGAACCAATCGGTTGTTCCATCTCTGGTTCTTACTGTTGCTTCTTGACCCTCGTACAGGTTTCTCAGGAGACAGGTAAGGTGGTCTGGTACTCCCATCACTTTAAGAATTTGCCACAGTTTGTTGTGATCCACACAATCAAAGGCTTTAGCATAGTCAATGAAGCAGAAATAGACGTTTTTCTGGAATTCTCTTGCTTTCTCCATGATGCAGCGAATGTTGGCGATTTGATCTCTAGTTCCTCTGCCTCTTCGGAACCCAGCTTGTACTTCTGGTAGTTCTCGGTTCGCATACTGCTGAAGCCTACCTTGTAGGATTTTGAGCAACACCTTGCTGGCATGTGAAATGAGCGCAATTGTGCGGTAGTTTGAACACTCTTTGGCGTTGCCCTTCTTTGGAATTGGAATGTAAACTGACCTTTTCCAGTCTTGTGGCCACTGTTGAGCGTTCCAGATTTGTTGGCATATTGAATGCAGCACTTTAACAGCATCATCTTTTAGGATTTTAAATAGCTCGGCTGGAATACTGTCATCTCCGCTAGTTTTGTTTTAACTAATGCTTCCTAAGGCCCACTTGACTTCACTCTCGAGGATGTCCGGCTCAAGTTCAGTGACCGCACTATCATGGCTATCAGGGACATTCAGATCTTTCCTGTATAGTTCTTCTGTGTATTCTTGCCACCTCTTCTTAATCTCATCTGCTTCTGTTAGGTCCCTGCCTTCTTTGTCCTTTATCATGCCCGTCTTTGCACAAAACGTTCCCTTGAGATCTCCAATTTTCTTGAAGAGATCTCTAGTCTTTCCCATTCTGTTGTTTTCCTCGATTTCTTTGCATTGTTCATTTAAGAAGGCCTTCTTGTCTCTCCTTGCTATTCTCTGGAACTCTGCATTCAGTTGGGTATATCTTCCCCTTTCTCCCTTGCTTTTCGCTTCCCTTCTTTCGTCAGCTACTTGTAAAGCCTCATCAGACAGCCACTTTGCTTTCTTGCATTTCTTTTTCTTTGGGACGGATTTCGTTGCTGCCTCCTGAACAATGTTACGGACCTCCGTCCATAGTTCCTCAGGCACTCTGTCTATCAGGTCTAATCCCTGAAATCTATTCCTCACCTCCACTGTATATTCATCAGGGATATGATTTAGGTCATACCTGAACGGTTTAGTGGTTTTCCCGACGTTCTTCAATTTAAGCTGAAATTTTGCAAGAAGCAGCTCATGATCTGAGCCACAGTCAGATCCAGGTCTTGTTTTTACTGACTGTATGGAGCTTCTCCATCTTTGGCTGCAAAGGACATAATCAATCTGATTTCGATATTGACCATCTGGTGACGTCCATGTGTAGTCGCCTCTTGTGCTGTTGGAAAAGAGTGTTTGCTATGATCAGCATGTTCTCTTGGCAAAACTCTATTAGCTTTTGTCCTGCTTCATTTTGTACACCAAGGCCATGCCTGCCTGTTATCCCGGTGATTTCTTGACTTCCTACTTTAGCATTCCAATCCCCTATGATGAAGAGGACATCTTTTTTTGGTGTTAGTTCTAGAAGGTGTTGTAGGTCTTCATAGAACCGATCAACCTCAGCTTCTTCGGCCTCAGTGGTTGGGGCATAGACTTGAATTACTGTGATGTTGAATGGTTTGCCTTGGATTCGTACTGAGATCATTCTATCGTTTTTAAGATTGTACCCCAGTACTGCTTTTTTTCCCCACCCTTTTGTTGACTATGAGTGCTACTCCATTTCTTCTAAGGGATTCTTGCCCACAATAGTAGATATGATGGTCACCTGAATTAAATTCGCCCATGCCTGTCCATTTTAGTTCGCTGATTCCCAAGATGTCGATGTTCAATCTTGCCATCTCATGTTTGACCACCTCCAGCTTACCTTGATTCATTGATCTGACATTCCAGGTTCCTAAACAATATTGTTCTTTACAGCATCGGATTTTCTTTTCACCGCCAGACACATCCACAGCTGAGTGTCCTTTCGGGTTTGGCCCAGCCGCTTCACTCTTTCTGGCGCTACTTGGAAATACCCTCTGCTCTTCCCCAGTAGCATATTGGACACCTTCCGACCTGAGGGGCTCATCTTCCGGCGTCATATCTTTTAGCCTTGTGATACGTTCCATGGGGTTTTCTTGGCAAGAATACTGGAGTGGGTTGCCATTTCCTTCTCCAGTGGACCACATTTTGTCAGAACTCTCTGCCATGACCTGTCCGTCTTGGGTGGCCCTGCACGGCATAGCTTATGGCTTCACTGAGTTACGCAAGCCCCTTCGCCACAACAAGGCAGTGATCCATGAAGGGGCAATATAACAATACAACCACAATAAATCCTAGCAGCAGTGCAGGAATTTAAAATACAGATTTAAAACAGCAAAGCTAAAAGTCTAGAAAGCTAAAATGCTAAAATGCCGGGGAGAATAAGGTCTTCACTAGGCGCCAAAAGGAATACAATGTAGAAAAAAAATATTATTTATAATTTCCAGTCCAGAAGAGTTTGTCTTTCTCAATGCTACAACAATACATATTTAGTGAAGTTGTAGGCAAGGGGTAGGCATAGAAGTTAATCCACATTCTCCATCTGTGTTTATTTCTCCCTCACTGCTAGAGAACAACTGTTCTTTTTTCCTGGAGGGTTCATTAATCTTAAATTTGATTTAAAAGATATTTGCACTTTGATTACTAGACAGAAATAAAATTATATTTCATTTTTGGCCTCATGAATAAATGAGGCTCTGTTTATTTAAATTCTGATGACTTAACAAGTTGGGATTCAGTTATTTCTATACATATGAGACCACGAAGAGGTCTTGCTTCTGGGCTCCATATAATGCTTGGGAATATCTTTTTTCCTCCACAGAGTAGGACATTTCTCAGCCATAGTCCTTAAGTACTTCACTTCCAAAGAAACGCTAGCACAATGTTTCCCAAACCTCTGAGAGCTAAGACGATCTTCTTTCTCAATTAAAACTAGAAGGACAGTTCATTCCCAATTAAAACTGGAAGAACACTTAGTAGTTTCTTTTAAGTGCACATTGAAGCAGCCTTTCCCAAATGTGGGGCTCCAGACGGTGTTGGACTACAGCTCCCATTATCCCAAACCAGCATAGCCAGTGGCCAGGGATGATGGGAGTTGTAGCCCAACAACATCTGGGGACCCATGGTTGGGAAACGCTGGAACTACCCTTTAGGGTGGCCTGGAGTTCTACTTTAGAGGGGACAGTGCTCTATTTTGGAGAGCTGGGAAAGAACCGTCCTCTATCAGAAGGTGTCTTTTATTTGAAGGGCTGTCCAGTGTAAAGATAAAGATAAGAAAGGAGAGGAGGAAGGACCTTGAAGCTGCCCATCAACAGTTAGCGCCTGGAGAGCAGACTGAACAGGCACACAGGTCACCTAATCAGTCTTCTCCCTATTACATTTCTATTTAAATTATCATTATTTTGTCTATATTTGCAGCGACACATATAACTTTGCATGTGCAAATGTTATCCAAATTGGTGCCCTCTTTCTGGGTGATGCTTAAGTGGCCACTTTACTTACCTGTCCTCAGAGAAGACCACCCCCTGTGTATTTCTGCATGAATCACCATGCCTGTGGTGTGCCTCTTGGCTGCGAGGCAGCAAAACTGGGGCAGTGGCTCATGGTGAATCTCAACAGGCATGCAGCCTCCTCTGAGGGCAAGGAAATCTGAGGGCAAGGAAATCTACATTGTGTGACCGGATCACTCACTCACATCTAAAGCAAATACACACGCAACTGCCCATCCCCAGTGAAGGCTGACTGGATGTTGTGATAAACCTGAGCCCAACTCAAATGAGATCATTCGACCCCAAGTCACATTGGGACCTAATTAACTTGCTTAAGGTTGGGCCCGGTCTGAGATGGGGGTTTGTCACCTCCCTGCCTTGCAGCCCCTGCCATGGACCTTATGGGCCTGTGTTAGGGGCAAACATAACCTTAACATGCTCCACCTGTGTCCCATGTAGACAGGAAATGTAGTTTCTATGGTTCCTGACATTTCTTTTAGAAACACTGGGAATTCTCGGAACTGTTTTTCCTATGTGCTCCACATACACTGGGGGGACAGAGCCCATGTCAAGGTAGGCCTAAACCAAGAAAGCATTTCAATCTGTATCGACAAGAGCTTGGAAGGGGTTCAAAATACTAAAAAATCGTATCTGATTTGAACACTACCACCCCTTTTCAGCCCTGCCTCATCACTACTTGGAAGAAGGCAAGTCCAGAGCAAATATCTAGCAGGCAGTCTCCTGTGTGGGTGGGTACTTCAGGCGAGGGGTGGGCAGAAAGTTGATGTCAAGATGGTTTGGACTCCAGCTCCCTGCATTCCTGAGCACTGGCCATGTTGGCATGGGATTCTGCGAGGTGAAATCCGAAACATCTGTCCACCCCTGCTTTAAGCCGATCAAAGCTTTTAATTGCTTTATTTTTCATAAGGCACTGCCAGTTCTCTCATCAGAGCTTACTAGAATGGCTAAGCACACAGTCTGGGAATTAGTGTGCTAGAAAAACTAAATTCCGCAAAACCTGGCAGGATACAAACAAACAAAAAACAGTCTGTAGCTTATTTTTTTTTAAAAAAAAATTAATAAAGCTGTGCAGGTGTTAATTACTGTTTAAAGTGTTACTTCATTTATTTCAAAGCACGTCTTCCTGGGTAGTAGTTTTGATTGTATCTTCATCAGTGGCTATTCATCCACTGAATTGGTTGGCTTTAGAATTATAGCTTACACTCTGAACAGTGTAATTTTGTAGAACTGGAGCCATTTCACCCATTACTCAACAACAAACCTGGGTTTGTCCCCTCAAAGGAATCCACAACCAATAATTGCTCTCTGGTGCACATACCAGCACATTATGCATGTTTTCAAATACCCATTTGCCATATTCACACTTTATAAATGTAGGTGTACATTTTAAAATATCTTGCATGTAGTAAGGCCCTAAGAACTTTAAACTGCAATCTCGGGGCAGGGCAGTGGCCTCTGATCTTTTTTGTTGTTGTTTATATTGTAAAAATACCATGTAGATTTCCAAATTATTATTCTCATTTATATGGTCCTTTGAGTTTTAGGACATGATCCTCAAAAGGCAGCTCATGTAGGAAAAAATTAAAATATAAGATGCAATATAAAAATCCCACAAACAAATTAATAACAGAACAAAATTTACTGGACTTCTTGCACCATTCTCTTAAGGACCTGTTAAAATATTAGCCCCTTGATGTTAGCCTACAGTGCAATTTATTCAACAAAGCTCATGTTCTACTTTCCTCTGTACTGTTAACCATGATTTAAGCACTCTGACAGTCCGCTTGTTAGGCCTTGTGGATATCATAAATTGTCCCAGGCCCAGAGAAGGCTGTGAGTTTGTCCCATCTCTCCCCCTTCACCACCACCTAATGCCTAGAGGCTACTGTGTACATTTACTGAGCCAACAACAACAAAAAAAGAACACACAGTGCAAAGTGGATAATAACTTATAGGCCATGGTTTCTCAGAAGAGCTGTTGACATATCTCGCTGTAGAAATTAAGCACCAAGTATAAATAGCAATAGCATTTCTTCTGGTGGGTCTGCACATTCTTTCATGTTTTATTTTCAGTTTCCCTCCTTAGAGAATGGCCCCCAGCTGCAAAATGAGCATGAGATCCAACAAAAAAGCAGTTCTGGATCAATAGATCAATTGAAGAGTGCCATAGACTTGGCTGGATGGCACCACTCCCGTCATAACATATCTACATATCCCCATGATGGCACTGCATCTTCATGAGTGCTGGCTGCCATAAATAAGCCTTCTGTCCCCATTTTCATGTGGGTTAATCTCTGGAGAAATTAATTATAGACTCCTAAATAGCCTCTCTAAAAATATTATTCAAAGTGACAAAAAGAAAACCACAATTAAAACATACATTGGAACAGGATAAAAACATTAAAATAACATAAAGACTAGAATAAAAAGAGAAGTTTAAAACCAATGTAAATTCCACAGTCAAAGATTAAAAGACTGATTCACCAACTGTAAATGTGGTCTGAGATATGGATGGATGGATGGATGGATGGTCTTAACCTGTTGTTTGCAAAAAAAGGCTGAGTAGACCCCTCTAGGAAGGGAGCTCTCAAAGTGTCCACCACTGAGAAAGCTCTGCTTCAAACACCCTCCCTCTCCAAAAAGAGGAGAAAAGAAAGGTGACACAGAACAGAACAAGGCTATCTCAGAAGTCTGCAGGGAATGGGAAAAGCATATTGGAAGAAGATAAAATCTCTAAGGGCCAAAAGAGGTGTCAATGGCCTTGGGAGATTTCCCCCCAAGCAAATACCAGCTTCAGAGGAGGGATTTCCCTCAAACCTACAGCAAGGGAGGAAAGAGATAAATGCTCCTTCCTTGCCTTCCATGATTCCCATAATTATCAGATCCCTGCCCCTGCCAGCTCATGGTATTTGCATTTTTTAAAACATGCACATTAAATGCAAAGACACATTATAATGTCATATCTAGATTGGTCCTAAGAAAAAGTAAGGTAAGGCTGTAATCCTATACCCGCTTATCTGTGAGTAAATCACCCTTCAGCTCAAGGGTACTTACTTCTGAGTAAACATAGAGAGGATTGCACTGTAAGGGAGGTGTAAATTTGTCCCCCAAAATTGAGGGAGCCTCCATCAGACAGGCAATCCACACAACATCCAGCAAATACCTCCAACGAAGTCAGCTCCAGATGTATTCATGGCTCCATTTCCTCTGGGTTCACCCTGAGATGTCAAGAGTGGAAACTCAGATCTTCGTTACCCAGAGTGCCCTTTGCAACAGACCAGAGGGAGCACACGTCACCCAAAGCGGGTCTGCAAGCCGATCCTCTTGCAAAGTCGGATGGTTGCCAACACAACTGAGACTGTATTAGCAAGCGGGCTGGATGGCCCTGAACAACCAGAAAGGAGGCTACCACTGTTTGTTTGTTTATTTGTTTTTCAGCTGTTGTTGCAAATCTAACTATATCTATCCAACATGTGTAGGTGGGAGAACAAAAATATGAAACTAAAGTTAAATTTTTGACTGGCTGCGTTTGTGTAAATGAATTACTGCCAGTAGCTGTGCAGCATGTCTAATAGCCTCCATGCGGAGCCCGCTCAAAACTGCCTTCCTGCAGTAGTTGCTGCACAAGGCAAGTCATGTTGGATGTACCAGCTGCTCATGCAGATCAGCCTCTCTGTGTGATTTTTATGCACAATGTGGCAAAATATTCTCTGTGTACAACACCAAGAGCAAAGTACTAGTCATTGAGCTTGTTCTGTAATGGTAATTCCCACTCCTGGGTTGATTGCTTCCGCTTTCAGTCAACGACCCAGGAATGCCCTACTCCTGGGTTGTTATCCTGATGTCCAAACACAGGAAGGATCCAGTATGCCGCTTGGGGATGCTCTTGGATCCTGTGCTGCTCCTGAATGCTCCAGTTGGTGCGCCGGTTGCATCCCTTTCTGGGGAAGGTGGATCTGGCCACAGTGGTCCGTGCCTTACTCACCTCATGTTAAGATTACTGTAACGCGCTGTACGTGGGGCTGCTGTAAGAGTGTCTGGGAACTTCCACTAGTCAAAATGCAGCAGCCAGACTTTTGGCTGTGGTGTGTTTTACAGACCCTAACATGTTGGGAATATTGCAGCCTCATCTGCAAGTTACAGCAAGGGGGCAGTGTTGCAGTTAGCTAGTTCATGCATGGGAATTTGGGGCATAGCTTGCCTTAGGATCTCTATAGCCTACAGTATGGTTCCCTCTGCTCCCCTCCCTCCCCCCTCCCTCTCTCTAACTTTCCACTATTGCTGGGAGTAGGCGTGTTTGCTCTCTCTCCTGCCAGTGTTACAGAACACAAAGAAATGGACTGAACAAACTTTGCCTGAAACTATACACTCTACCTACATTTGTATATGCAAAAAACTGCAAGTAAACCATTTTATCTTTTCTTCACCAAAAGACGGGTGTGGTCTCCTTTTTATTAGCCTTTGTGTGTGAGAGACTGGTAAGTGCTCATTCTGTTCTGCCTTTTGTTTTTCTCTGCTACTTTAACAGGAGGCGGCAATACCAAAAAATACCATCATAAGATAAGAACATAAGAAGAGCCCTGCTGGATCAGGCCAAGGGTCCATCTAGTCCAGCATTCTGTTCACACAGTGGCCAACCGGCTGTCAACTGGGAACCCACAAGCAGGACACGAGTGCAAGAGCATCCTCCCACCTATGTTCCCCAGCAACAGGTGCGCATAGGCAGACTGCTTCTGATACTGGAGGTAGTGCATAGCCATCAGGACTAGTAGGTATTGATAGCCTTCTGCTCCAGGAAGGAGAAAGCTATCACTGGTCATGAAACAGCTGCACTGGCTTCCAATTTGTTTCGGATCCCAATTCAAGGTGCTAGTTCTTACCTACAAGGGTCTAAATAGTTTGAGGCCAAGTTATCTGAAAGACCACCTCCTCCCATATGAGCCTGCCCAAAGTTTGTGCTTGTCAGCTGGGGTCCTATTGAGTGTTCCGCTTTCTAGAGGGGTGAGGCTGGTGGGCACTCATAACAGGGTCTTTAGCAGCGCCCCAGTTCTAGAACTCCCTCCCCAGGGAGGTTAGGTTACCCTCCTCATTGTCCTTTAGACAGCTGGCGAAGATGATATTGTTCAGCTGAGGTTTTCATAGTTAATGCCACACTATAAAAATGCTTTAGATTTTTTGTATTTGTATGTGTTTTATTCTTGGTATTGTTTTCATTGTACATCACCTCAACAGCTCATTGAGCAGAGGGATGATTCAAAAATATTCTAAATGAACTAAAATAAAAAATAAAAAAATCCATTCTCAAGTTCTCTAATTGTCTTGAATTTGTAATGAACATGAACTATAACATTGTTACCCCTTTGTTGGTTTTTTTTTAATGTAACGTTCTGGGAGGGGGGTTTGTTTGTTTGCTTGTTTAAATATTTGGACTTCAATCATCAACTGACTCACAAAGATATGACTTGGAGGCCCAAAATGGATATATGTGCCATCCAGGGAACAACAATAACTAGGAAAATTAAAAACTGGACTTTAACCATTTCTCCCAACAAAAGAAGGACTCAGAGGCCCAGTTTGCACAATCACCGTGGCTTAAACAAATCATGGTGGCTTGTTTAAGCTGCAGTGTGTGCCGGTCGCTATTTGCTGAATTACCCACCCAGGTGAGGGCTTGTTGTATTGTCCAAACCTGGGCAGCATGGCTTGTTGGAGAGGGAAACAACCCTTCAATAATCTGTGGCCTCTTGCTGGGTTATTTGAGGATTGTTTCCCCCTCAGACAAGCCATGGTGCCCAAGTTCAGATGACACAAGCTGCACCTGGGTGGGTAATTAGGCAAATGACACCTGGTCCACACCAGCGTGTGCCGCAGTGTAAACCAGCCATGGTGGCTTGTTTAAACCACAGTGATCATGTGGACCGGGTCAAAACATAATCCAAAGTGATGAAGCTACTCCCACACTTGCTCGAAAACTGTACTCTGATACCTGATGGTGGCTTGAGAGCTACGTGGACATTTCTTTCTAGGGCATAAAAATACGTTTTTCTCAGAATTTGGGTTACCCTGGAGCAGAATTTAATTTTTTTCTAAACACAAAAGTATATTTGTGGGGAACGTCTGCTGCAGATTTACACAAGTATTGTGCTAGTAGGTGTAGCCGGGCAGCTATAGTGACAGATCATCAAGATTGCTGGAGCCCAGGGCCACCATCAAAGTTAAGCATGGTTGGGCACCTGCCAAGGGTCCACACGCCAGCAGGGCTCACTGGCAAAAGCCCCTGGAGTTGCTCCTCCTCTTCACCATTACAACCTGCTTGTTCACCTGTCCCTTGCTCTGGCCCAGACAAGGGGGGTGGTAAGGAAGAGGAGCAAGAGATGCCACTGCCCGCTTGCCCACTGCCTCTCTGCCTACCAAGCAAGCAAGTGGTAGCAATGATGAGAAAGAGGAGGATGAAGAGCAAGGGCAGCTGGTGACAATGGCAGTGAAAAGGTTGACTCACTGAGAGAGAGAGAGGGAGAGAGAGAGAGAGAGAGAGAGAGAGAGAGAGAGAGAGAGAGCCTACTGAGGGTGTCTTGCCCAGGAGCCTTCAAAAGCCTGGACACAGCACAGCTAGAGCCTGCAGCACAAGAGAGACACTCTGATGCAGAGCTGTAAGGCTAGAATGTCTTGCTCCAAGCATGTCTAGCTGTCATATGGCAGTGACTACTAAAGTGGTGTGACAGCAATTGGCATGTGGTCATCAGGGATGTCACGGCCAGGGAGCTGAGTAAGTCTGAAAGCAGGAATTTTGTGGGGAAGATAAAGGGGGGAGTGCTCAAAGGCACTAAGGAGCACTGAAAGCAGAGAGACTTTATTTACAGAGGTCAAACAGGGTTGATGTCAGTTCTTTTAAACCATTTTCAAAAGGTGTCTGCAGCAGTATTGTCACTCAGGCTGCAGGCTTTAGTCCGTAGGCAACTGAGAAGCAGATAAGGTTCTGTAACTCCACAGTTACTGTCTGATGGGATGAAAAACTGCTAAAACCAGAGGGGGGGCAGTGAAGCCCAGCTGGATATTTTGAGCAGTACTTTAGCCTTCTGGAAATCTATAACAGCTAGCAAAGGTCAGTTCGATTATCAGGTGGCAAAATGCACAAGTCTGCTAACCTCTTGTGAATGTTTAATCCAATGGAAGGCTTCTTTCTTCCCAGATTTGCTTTACCTGACTGTGTCTATGCACACGATTAATTCCACGTTTTGGTTAATCATAGAATCATAGAATAGTAGGGTTGGAAAGGGCCTACAAGGCCATCGAGTCCAACCCCCTGCTCAATGCAGGAATCCAAGTCAGAGCATCCCTGAGAGATGGCTGTCCAGCCTCGTCTTGAACGCCTCCAGCGTGGGAGAGCCCACCACCTCCCTAGGTAATTGGTTCCATTGTCATCTTGCTCTAACAGTCAGAACGTTTTTCCTGATGTTCAGCTGGAATCTGGCTTCCTGTAGCTTGAGCCCATTATTCCATATCCTGCACTCTGGGATGATCGAGAAGAGATCCTGGCCTTCCTCTCTGTGACAACCTTTCAAGTACTTGAACAGCACGATCATATCTCCCCTCAGTCTTCTCTTCTCAAGGCTAAACATGCCCAGTTCTTTCAGTCTCTCTTCATAGGGCTTTGTTTCCAGTCCCCTGATCATCTTTGTTGCCCTCCTCTGAACCCTCTCCAGTTTGTCTGCATCCTTCTTAAAGTGTGGTGCCCAGAACTGGACACAGTACTCAAGATGAGGCCGAACCAATGCTGAGTAGAGGGGAACTAGTACTTCCCGGGATTTGGAAGCGATGCTTCTATGAATGCAGCCCAAAATAGCATTTGCCTTTTTTGCAGCCACATCACATTGTTGGCTCATATTCAGCTTGTGATCGACAACAATTCCAAGATCCTTCTCGCTTGTAGTGTTGTTGAGCCACGTATCCCCCATCTTATAACTGTGCATTTGGTTTCTTTTTCCTAGGTGCAGAACTTGGCATTTGTCCCTATTAAATGTCATTCTGTTGTTTTCTGCCCAGCGCTCCAGTCTATCCAGATCACTTTGAATTTTGTTTCTGTCTTCCAAAGTATTAGCTATCCCACCCAATTTTGTGTCATCTGCAAATTTGATCAGCATTCCCTGCACCTCCTCCTCCAAGTCATTAATAAAAATGTTGAAGAGCACTGGGCCCAGGACTGAGCCCTGTGGTACCCCACTCGTTACCTCTCCCCAGTTTGAGAAGGTCCCATTGATAAGCACTCTTTGAGTCCGATTCTGTAGTCAACTGTGGATCCACCAGATCTAGCCCACTTTGAGCTAGTTTGCTCATCAGGATATCATGGGGCACTTTGTCGAAAGCTTTGCTGAAGTTGAGGTATATGATGTCTACAGCATTCCCACAGTCTACAAGGGAGGTTACTTGATCAAAAAATGAGATCAGATTCGTCTGGCAGGACTTGTTCTTGACAAATCCATCTTGGCTTCGAGTAATCACTGCATTGTTTTCAAGGTGCTTCCAGATGGATTGCTTTATAATCTGCTCCAGAATTTTCCCAGGGATTGATGTCAGACTGACTGGTCTGTAGTTCCCAGGTTCCTCCTTTTTACCCTTTTTGAAGATAGGGACAATGTTAGCCCTCCTCCAGTCATCTGGCACTTCCCCTGTCCTCCATGATTTCTCAAAGAGAATAGACAATGGTTCTGACATTTCTTCTGCCAGTTCCTTTATTTCTCTAGGATGCAGTTCATTTGGCCCTGGAGATTTGAACTCATTCAAAGTAAGTAGGTGTTCCTTGACCATATGCCTATCGATCTCAAGCTGCAATCCTGCCCCTTCAGCCTGTACTTCACCTTTGCCAGGGGGGTCATAGACCCTCTTTTGGGAGAAGACTGAGCCAAAGTAGGAATTGAGCACCTCTGCCTTTTCTTTGTCATCTGTTATCGTTTTGCCATCCTTATTTAATAGCTGAACCACCATTTCTTTCCTCTGCCTTTTACTATACACGTAGCTGAAGAAAGCCTTTTTGTTGTTTTTAGCATCCCTCGCTAACCTCAGCTCGTTCTGAGCTTTAGCCTTCCTGACGCCATCCCTGCAATTCTGTGCTACCTGCCTGTACTCTTCCTTTGTTACTTGGCCTTCCTTCCACTTCCTATATGTGTGCTTTTTGGTTTTCAGGTCATCTCTAAGCTTTTTGTGAAGCCACATTGGCTTCTTCTGTTGTCTTCCACCTTTTCTTCTTGTTGGAATTGTTTGTAATTGTGCCTTGAGAATTTCCTTTTTTAAAAGCTCCCACCCATCTTGGACTCCTTTTCTCATTAGCGTCGCTTGCCATGGGACCTTACTGATCATTGTTCTGAGTTTATTAAAATCAGCTTTCCTAAAATCCAGGGTACGCGTTTGACTACAGTCGGCTTTTGCTTCCCTTAGAACCAAGAACTCAAGTACAACATCGTCGCTTTCCCCTAGAGTTCCTGTAACTGCTACTTTATCCATTAAGTCATCTCTGTTGGTTAGGATCAATTGGTTAGGATTAAGTCATCTCTGTTGGTTAGGTTAGAATGCACTGGCATTCGGCCTCACCAAGATCTGTGGCGGAATTCTCCGCCATCCCTACACCAGATGGTGTTCAATAGTGGCCTTAATCCAGCTTTCAAAGTCTGGATGGATGCTTTCACCCTCTACTACTGTGGGAGTAGGGGGATGTTTCGTCTTCATAGCCCCTGCCTATCCCTGGAAAGGAGGACACTGCCTGCCTGTGGGGTCTCCCTGTCAAGGTGGAAACTGAGCCCACAGAGCCCCAGAGCAATTTGGATTCTGAGGAGGAACAGCAATCCATGGGAGAGGAGCTCACTCATCTCTCACAAGCACAGCAGCTGGCAGAGATTCCTCCTGCCAGCATTCCTGGGATAGATAGTGATCCTGGCAGTGAGGTAGCTCTGAAGGGGGGCTTGCTGGATGCTCAGCGCAGACGCAGGGAGCAACGAGCGATGGAGGGCGCCGAAAGGAGGTGCTCCGCTCATTTGGTGCTCAAACAACGGTCGCGTCCCGAGGACCCAAGGGAAAGAGGGAGGATCTCTCCATAGCCCGTAAGTTCAGAGTCTTCCTGCGGTTCTCCTTCAAATGGGGACCAGCTGCCTTACCTGGAGCTTAGGCTCCTCTGCTATCTACCCCAGTGCAGTTCCTTGCTTAGTCGCTAGTGATTAGTATCTGAAAGAGTCATAAAGGAATAAAGCCTTGGAAAGAATCCTCGTTGTCTGTGTCCTGAGTTGGCTATTGGAGGGGACTGCAAGAGGCAGCTAGGGCGCTCCTGACACTCCCTTCCTCTCCCATAGGGATAATGCCTGCAGTATCCTTTGCTGAGGGGACATTGACCTCTATATGGGTTGAGCAGCTGTTATCCCAGGGATAAGCCTATGTGACCTGTCACTGAGGAAGGCTTTGGAGGGAAGGACAGTGGAGATGGGTGGCTCCTACGTCAGTGGGGTGATGAATCTGCTCTATGTTTCAGTCAGAACCAGTCAGAACTCTAAAGGAGCTATCCAATACACTGCACCCATTTTGGGGTTTGGGGTCAACACTTTAGATAGATCCTTTAAAGTTCTGACTGGTTCTTACTGAAACCCAGATTGGATTCACCGCCCCACTGACACAGGAGCCACCAGCTTCCACTGGGGAAAGAGTAAGTGCGCTCTGGCACCAAATCTCCTTTTCTCTCCTTGACTGGTGGCACCTATGCAGCCATGGCCTGCAACACAGGATTTAGATGTAACGAATGAATGAATGAACACAAAGTCCTGACAATTGTAGCCACACAAGAAAAAAAAGGCACCACGAGGGAACTTTTGGCCCCTGCTCTACTCTCTCTCTGCTTCACTTTGTTCCTTTAAAATAACAATAATAATAATGGTGGGCTTTTGCTAGAATAGGTACACCCTGCCAGAGTCTGCCTTCTTGTAACGCAGTCAGGAAGTCATCTGGGGGTCAAGGGGAGAGACCCTTCCTCCTTTAGAAATTAGAACTGGACACTGCCTTTCTGGCCCCAGAAAAGGAGCCTTTCCCCCATGCCAGCTGTGCCCTTCCAGCTGAGGAGAGAAACAATTATTTCAGTTACATGTACTGAGGCCTACTTACATTGTGTGTTGGATTGTGTATATATTGCCCTGGTTACGTGCTCTGTGGCTGAGGTAACTTTACTGTTCAGTGGCATTAACCTTATTCCTGAGCCTGACCATTGTGGGTTGGGTTGCATAGCAAAAAGACACTTCTGCCTGAAGAAGAGAATTGAATCTTATGAACAGAGAACTGCCAGAAATACTATTTGAGTTTTCTTCTGTACGTGGCTACATGCCCGTTTTCGTATTTAGTATGGGAGGGGGGATGCTCAGGCAAGGTAATCGAAGTGAGTGCCTTGTCTTGAAAGAGGTTGCACCTGAGAATTCTCTTCTGCTACTTTTGACTTTCTTCAGTGGTCTGTACAAAGTGAGGCCTCGGCTAGCATTGGAACCCCGGGCTCTTTGCTAGTCTTGGGGGGTTTCTCCATGACAACAGAAGGAGAAGTGCATGGAGCATTACCCGGATTTTTTCAAGGGATTGGCTTTGGTGCGGTTGTGTCGGTGCAGGGCTCCACGAGTGAGTGCACTGCATCAGTATAACTTGCTTCACAGAAGATACTTCTGGGTGGGGGGTGGGGTTTGGTGTGACGTCATCTGACTGACAGAGCTGCTCAACCAATAAGAAAGGCTCCCCCACCTCCAGGCTTCCCCCCCCCCTTTCTCCTTTGATAAAATCCTGGGAGGTTTCCTCCAGTGTCTTGCCAAAAATCACTCTCCTTCTCTCTCTCTCTCCCCCCACCGACATTAAGTACTTCCTTAAAGCAACAATCATCACAGGAACACAGTATTCCCCCTGCCTTGAAGCTGCCGAAGCTGTGAACAATCTCCTCTCTCTCACCCCACCCCACCCCACCACATTACTTACTTGCTTAAATAAACAATCATTATATGAACACAGTGTTCTCGCTGCCGTGCTGCAATCAATCCATCGAAGCTTCAAAGCTTTGACTTTAAGGCTCTCTAAATGCGTTATTTTGATTCATGGGAATCTCAGTAATTTCAGGAGTGTTCATTTCGGGAACAAGCCTCATTGACCACAGTGGGACTTACTCCACAGTAGACACATATATGTTTGTGCTGGGAAAGACTGGGAGGGGAAACAAAGGGATGGGAAACCAGCCCCCTTTCTAACCCAATGCTGCACAGGAACGAAGGTGTGAATTAATTACTTCTGAAGTTATGAAACTAAACCAAACAGTGGAGACTCACAGCTTCAGGAAAGAGCTTTACAGCCTTTAGGGAAGTAGTGCTTTAAAATGTGCTATTTCAATTGAGGGGGATCTCTGTAAATTCTGGTGTGCGCATTCAGGGGACAAGCTTCATTGACCACAATGGGAGTTACTTCTGAGTAGGGATGGTGGAGAATTTCTCCCCGAAACTTCGGGGGGCCGAGCGCCAACGTGTTCAGCCCCCCGAACAAGTTTCGGGGAGAAATCCTCCGCCCCCCCCGCCCCCCGCCCCCCCCCCCGGGATGGGACTTACCTTCCCTGAATGTCCCTCCCGGCGGCGGGTCCGGCTGGCGGTTCGTCCGGTGTTCGAGCGGGGCGGGAGCGGCAGCCGGTCTTTCGACCGGCTGCCGCCCCCGCCATTGCAATGAAAGAAAAAAAAAAAACGTCCCCTGATAGGCTACGTGACGATTCACGTAGCCTATCACGGCAAGATTTGCAAAGTCAGCCGTGATAGGCTACGTGAATCGTCACGTAGCCTATCACGGGTGACTTTAAAAAAAAAAAAAAAAGTGTGTACGGATAATGGCGGCCCCCATAGGGAGCTGCCATTCGCGTTCCTTATTTGGTCGCTGTAGTCTACGTCAATGTTTACATAGACTACGGCGAAAATAAGGGCAACGCTATTTGCGTTGCCCTTATTTTCGCCGTAGTCTACGTAAACATTGACGTAGACTATAGCAACTAAATAAGGAACGCGAATGGCGGCTCCCTATGGGGGCCGCCATTCGCGTACGCGCTTTTTTTTTTAAAGTCACCCGTGATAGGCTACGTGACGATTCACGTAGCCTATCACGGCTGACTTTCCAGATCTAGCCGTGATAGGCTACGTGAATCGTCACGTAGCCTATCAGGGGACGTTGTTTTTTTTTTTTTTACTTTCGTGTTCGCGGCCGGGCGAGGCGGGAAGCCTCCTCCCCGGCCTGAATTTCGGCCGGGCGAGGCGGGAAGCCTCCCCCCCCAGCCTGAATTTCGGCCGGGCGAGGCGGGAAGCCTCCCCCCCTGGCCTGAACTTCGCGGGGGGAGCAGCGAAGCGCTCCCCCCCACCGCGAAAAAGCTGCGAGAAAAGGTAAGTGACTTTCGTTCACCCCTACTTCTGAGTAGACACTAATTGGTTTGTGCTGGGAAACACAGGGATGGGAAACACCCCTTGACCGGGATCACAGTGAAAGGCACACCCCTGGGCAGGGCTAGCATACCCAAGGTAAATGTGGGGGTTGGGGCACACAACAACTATACCACGGAAAACCCAACTTAAGGAAAAGAATCAGACTTTAAGCAGTCTCAGGAAATTCGGTTTGTCCGTGATAACCTCCGGGGTGGCTACTCAGAATAAATAGCTGGTGGAGACACCCCCCTGGGTCCCTGGCAAAACACCCAACTAGCCACTCTCTGGAGCCACTCATTCTAATCCTATTCAATCGAAGGTCCAAGTTCACATTGTATCACACTTTCCTTCCTGAAGCTTAAAATACAGTCTGTCGCCATCTTCATTGCCTGGTGAAAATAATTGGTCCCCACACCTTTCATCTCAGAAGCGGCCATTTTGGCGTTAATAAATATTTCTCTCTCACTTCGATTCTCTTTTCTCCTGGCAGAACATTTTCAGCTCCCTTCACCTTTCCTTGTACAGTCAGCCTCATTGTCCAGCCATCTATCACTTTAATTGCTCCCCTCTGTAATTCCCCCATTTTTTGCCTGTTTTCTAACAAGCAATGCCCACAAGTGAATTTCTTTGAAGTTTATCAGTGTGGAAATCTGACCTGTTTTAAGTATATTTCTCCCATTATTATGTACCAGTGCATTATTTGTCTGCTCTGTAATGTAGAACTGTCAGCTTGCACTTCATTTATTTTCCACTCCACTCCACCACACACACACACACACACACTGACTATTTGGATAGCCACACAATCTGCTAACCCATTTTGCTTATGTGCATGACCAAACTTTAGCCTGACCATTGGTGGCAAGTATTAGGACTGTTTCATATGGCCTAAAGCAGGGGTGCAAAACTTCCAATCCAGTCTGGGGCCAAATCCAGTCTCCTGCAGGTCCCAGTCTGGCCCTTCAGTGTTCCCCAGAAGGCCATGTCTCCTTCTCTTGGCCCCACCTTCTTTCCCTCAACCACCAATTGCTTAGTGATTTCCCAGATTTTGTGCCGTTGTTCTCCCCAAGCTAAAAGGTTGAAATGCCTCTCCTAAAGCTTAGAGCATCTCAACTAGGGATGGCAGAGAATTCTGTCACGGCCTCCCTCCCTCCCGCCACCCTGCAGAATCCCCTCAGGATGGACCTACCTGGTGGTGGATGTGGCGGCTCCGGCGGTGGCGGCTCCGGCAGCGAATGAAGCGGTGATGGCTCTGGACATTGCCGGGCTGCTGCGGCCACAAACGGCAGCCGTTGTAGCAGCCACCATTTACGTCCCTACGCTGGCCCATAATAAGCTACGTATATATTTGCGTAGCCTATCACGGCTAAAGCAGGGACGCAAATGGCGTCCCCTACGCCCTTTGCGTTCCCACTTTAGCCATGATAGGCTACGTAAATATTTATGTAGCCCATCATGGCTAAAGCAGGGATGCAAATGGTATAGGGGATGCCATTTGCATCCCTGCTTTAGCCGTGATAGGCTACATAAATATTTATGTAGCCTATCACAGGCTAGCGTAAGGACGCAAAGGGCGTCCCCTACGCAGGATGCCATTTGCGTCTGTAGCAGCCCGGCAGTGGGTGGAAGCCCTGCTGCGGGTTGGCCCAGCCGGTGGCTCCACAGACTGGCTGCGGAGCGGAGCCGGCCGGGCAGGATTCCGGGGGGGAGGAACGGATCGCCTCCCCCCCCATTGAGGATTCCGGGGAGAGGACTGGATAGCCTCCCCCCACCTGCGGACCCCAGCGGAGCCAGGTAAGTGGGGTTTCGAACACCCCTATTCTCAACGCCAGCCTAAAATCCCGCATTTAAAATGGGGCTTTCTGCTTCCATTTTAAATGCAGGTTCACAAGGGACTCCCTTTACATGTGCTTCCTTTCCCCCCTCCCCTTTCCCCCTCCCTCTCTCCCTTATCTGAGTCTTCCATATGTTTCATTGGTCTCGCTCCTCTTCTTGCAGCTTTTCCTTTTTCATGGAGGCAACACAAGCGGAACACAAGGGGGTAATTTGATAGCTCATTATCTCTGATATTTTAAAAAGTGGAATAAAGGGAGATGCCTTGGAGGTTGATGACGTCATCTAAAGGACCCACAAACTTCCATGAGTGAGCAATCTCAACAGCAGGATAACAGCTGCATGTGAAGAAGCCCTTAGTTACTGACAACAAGAGCTTTAAGCTAAAATAGTCTGGTATTTGTGGTGTTTGGGCTCTGCTCCTTTTTCCTTCTTCTCCACCCATCACTGGAATGCAGCCCAATAGCTACTCTAAAATGGATTTAGCCCTTGGGCTGAAAGAGGTTCTGCATCCCTGCCTGAAAGAATAACAGCATGACAATTGTCTTGCATGGGGCAACCCCATCATGCGCTCCCCTTCCACTTAACTTTGCCACCATTGTGTCAGCTCTGTGGAGAGCCATGCAGCTGGAAGAACCAGCTGAGGGGCTTTCGTGAGAGCCCCACAGCCCCTTCTTCTGGCTGAGTGGCTCTCCATAGAGACAACATGGCAGCGACAAAAGTAAGGCAGGCATGAGTTATGAGGGAAACTGGGGTGAGCAGCTGCTCCAGGGTGCCCCAGCAGCCACTCTCCTACTGTGGCAAATGCCGCAGTGGGAGAGAGGCTGGCAGGGATCTCTGGAGCACCCACTGGAGGAGGAGGGGCAGCAGTGGCAGGCCCTGCTGGCTGGGGGGTGGGAACAGTGCAATTCACTGCTCCTCCCACTCCATCGCCTGATGCAGATACAGATGCCTCACCCTGCTTCATGGGAGAGCTGGCCCTATTTCTGTGGGAAAGGCTCATGGTCAGAGTGTTGGGAGGTCGCCCCTACTGCCTAGGGGTGTACGAAACTCCGCTTACCTGGCTCCACCGGGTTCCGCAGGTGGGGGGAGGTGATCCATTCCTCCCCCAGAATCCTCGATGGGGGGGGAGGCAATTCGTTCCTCCCCCCTGGAACCCTGCCCGGCTGAGCCACCAGCCGGGCCAACCCGCAGCAGGGCTTCCAGCCGCTGCTGGGCTGGTGCAGATGCAAATGGAGTCCTGTGTAGGGGATGCCACTTGCGTCCCTTTGCTGGCCCGTGATAGGCTACGTAAATATTTACGTAGCCTATCACGAAAAAAAAAACAGCGAACGCAAATGGTGGCGGCTACAGCGGCCGCCATTTGTGTTCCCTTTTTTTCCCGCCGTGATAGGCTACGTAAATATTTACGTAGCCTCTCACGGCAAAACAGAGGGATGCAAATGGTGGCCACTATGCTATTTGAGCCCCCAAGTAGCCGCCGCCATTTGCGTTCCCTTAGTTTTGCTGTGATAGACTATGTAAATACTTACGTAGCCTATCACGGCTTCCGCAGGGACGCAAATGGCGTCCCTGCGTTAGCCGTGATAGGCTACGTAAGTATTTACGTAGCCTATCACGGCTATATGGACGAAGCGAATGGCGGACGTGGACGCCATTCGCTATGCAGCGCGGATGGCAGCAGGTAGGTGCTCCGTTCCAGGCCCATTTTGTGTGTGGGGGGGCTTTGTTCCTCCACAGATTTCAGGGGGCCGAATGCACTGGCATTCGGCCTCACCAAGATCCGTGGCGGAATTCTCCGCCATGCCTACTGCTGCCTTCTGAAATCCTCAGGTAGCCAGAATCAACACGCAGACAATAGGGCACTTTTCCAAGGCTTTATTTCCATTCAACCTAATGACGCTTACAGATGCTAATTGCTTGATCCTATGAGTAAGACTTAAGAAAGCTGCCTACTCGGGGGTTCTAACCTTAGGAATCAGTTGATCTTGTTTGGAGGGGAAGGCGGGAAACCTCTGAACTTATGGGCTAAGAGGAGACAGTCCACCCCTTTCCTGCGGGGCACTGGGGCACCGCTGTTGCCGTCGCACCAAGCGGGCTGAGCGCCTCCTCTCAGCGCCCACCATCTCCTGCTTCACGCTGCGCCGGCGCCTAGCGTCCAGAAACTGCCGTTGTGCCTCCCTCTCCCTTCCAGGGTCACTATCCCTCTCAGGAATGTGTACTGGGAGGAGCTCTCCCACTGGCTGTGCCTCTGAACAGCGCGCGGGTTCCTCTCCCGTGGTTTCTATCTCTTCCTCAGAATCAGAACTGCTTTGGGGCTCTCTGGGCTCCGATCCAACCCTGACACAGAGAACCAGAATTCTCAGCACTTTCACCAAGCTACAGGTCCAAGCAACCTTGGCATAGACACCAAACAACCATTTTTCCCCCTTCCCCGCCACCCTGTGTCATGGTGGAGAATTTTCCCAGTGAGTGAGATGGAACTTCTAAAGACCACAACAACTACCTCTTCCCAGCCCACTGGTCTAGGTTGGTGCTCTATTGAGTACCCAGGTGGGCAACACTAAGTCAGATCAACCCCATCCAGCTCACCCACCCAAATAAAAAAGCCATTACCTGCAGAACAAGGATACTCTCTCTTGTGCATTATGAGGTAAAACAAACAAAAACTCTTAGTTCTAGGCAGTCTCTGCCCTCCAGCATGGCAGTCTATCTCCCCCCACCCCAACTCTTTTTTGAAAAAAGAAAGAAATGCAAAGGCGATTCCCACACAGCAAGGATACCCATCTCACACGCATTATGTGGAGACAGGTTATCGTGCCATTGACACTGGTTCACAAGTAGCACTAACGGATCACTAGGAATAACACTGGAGGGTGGATGCTGTCATCTGGAATGGCCCAAACTGCTCTCTGATAGAGGCTAATATCTGTCCCTGCCTCTAGAAGTCTTTTATCTTCCCTACCCACTGAGCTGCTTGCAGTTAGAGAAAGATGATACCCATTGGCTTAGAAGGGGAGACTGAAAACTTTTTATCAGCTGGAATGCCCATCTCTGCCTGCTGATAATGAGCACAAAATATCTCCAGTTCCTCTCTCATCATCTGATTCATGCTTGGGAGGGTGAGGTGGCACAATCATCAAACAGAAACATTTCTTCACATACGGAATCATTTGGTTCAAAGTGCTCCTAAGTGGGTAAAAGTGTGCCACCTCGCAGTGAAAGTTAGTTGTCAAGCCTTCCTCTGTATCCCATAGACCAGCCCCATAAAAGTTACTGACAAAGTGGTAGAGTTCACAGATCAACAAGAGAGGAGGTACATTTCCTGCTCAGAGCTAGGGATGGACGAAAGTCCCTTACCTGTTCTCGAAGCTTGCTTCGTAGTGGGGGGGAGGCGCTTCGGTTCTCCCCCCGAAGTTCAGGCGAGGGGGGGGGAGGCGCCCCGCCTTGCCCGGCCGAAATTCATGCCGGGGGGGAGGCGCCCCATCCCTCGCCAGCGAAATTCAGGCCAGGTAGGAGCGCCCCGTCTACCCGGCCACGAAAAAAAAAGTAAAACAAAAAACACACACACCCATGATAGGCTACGTAACGATTTACATAGCCTATCACGGCTAGATTTCCAAAGTCAGACGTGATAGGCTATGTAAATCGTCACGTAGCCTATCACGGGTGACTTTGAAAAAACTAAAGAAGCGCGTACACAAATGGCGGCTCCCATGGGGACCGCCATTTGCGTTCCTTATTTTGACACGTCTAGTCTACATAAAGATTTACGTAGACTACGGCGAAAATAAGGGCAACGCAAATAGCGTTCCCTTATTTTCGCCGTAGTCTACGTAAATGTTTACGTAGACTAGACGTGCCAAAATAAGGAACGCAAATGGCGGCGCCCATGGGCCGCCACCATTTGCGTACACGCTTTTTTTTTTCTTTTCAATGTCACCCGTGATAGGTTGACTTTGGAAATCTAGCCGTGATAGGCTACGTAAATCGTTACGTAGCCTATCACAGGTGTTTTGTTTTGTTTTTACTTTACTTTTTTTTTTTTGCAATGGCGGCGGCGGCAGCCGGTCGGGAGACCGGCCGCCACCCCCGCCCCCGACGAACCGCTGCCGGGACCTGCCGCCGAGAGGGACATTCGGCCATGGTAACTCCCATCCTGGGGGGGGTGGGGGGCCGGCGGAGAATTTCCCCACCAATTTCGGGGGGCCGAATGCGTTGGCATTCGGCCTCCCAAAGATTCGTGGAGAAATTCTCCGCCATCCCTACTCAGAGCTGAAGCCCACCAGAGGAGGAGATACTGCCCAATACAGGTGTGGCTGGCTACACATAATACCTTAAATCAGTGGTAGGCAAAGTCCAAGGCCCCCTTGCTGAAATTTGTTGGTGCAGTGGTGGCAGCGAGGAAAAATAGTCTGCTGAGCCTGCTTTTAAAAGCTGAAAGTAGCTGCAGGAAAAAGGGGCTACTTTGCTTTAAAGTAGCCTCTTTTTGCCACTGCCGTCCCACCAAATTTAGGCAGCAAACTGCAAGTTTGCCTTTTAAAAGTAGACTGTTTTTCCTCACTGCCGCACCTCCAGATTTCAGCTGTAAATTTAGGGGTGGGGGCTGCCAAAAAAGGCCAGGGGGTGGGGAGCCATGTGGTCTGCAGGCCACATGTTACCCACACTTGCCCTAATTCCTGGTAAGAGGGGCCAGGCCAGGCCAGTGTTGCTCTGGTGCTGGTCAGGATTCTACTGAGGGCTGAAATACAGCTACTGGGAGATGTGTAGTCCTGGTCCCTCTCCCTGTAGAAAATGAACTCGTGGTTAAAGGGTTCTGGCTCTGAGACACACCCTCCAACAGTGTCTCCTGATATGCCTGCTGTTCACACATCACACTAACGCATGGTGGGTGGCAAGATGCGCTGGGTAGGTGGTTATGCAAACAACCGACTGTGCTCCCGTTAGACAATCAGACAAACAAGATGCACAGAGGAGTTTATTTCGCCCCCACCCCACCCCTCCTCCTCTTGCAGTCCTCCCGCCCAGCTGGGCAGGTATCCCAGCTTCCTTTGCAGCAGGAATAGAGATCGCTTGAGAGGAGCAGAGCAGCAGCCGCGTTTTTGGCCACTGTTGCCAAGCAGCTTTGTAGGCAATCTCCGTAACCCACACTGGCACGACCATCAGCACGCTAACCCACCATAGGTAAAATGACCCTTGCTGCAGAGTGTGGGTTCTGAGGGTGGCTTAATCGGGGGAATTAACCCATCGTGTGCAGGGAAAACACCCCCCACATGCACACACGACACACTAGACCATCATGGGCAGCTCAGGCCACTTACCCACCATAGCTTCGTGTTACACCCAAACCCAGCCACTAGTGTGGTGGTGAAGGCAGGATCCCAGAAGCAGAGGGGTTTCTGGGAAGGAGCCACATGTATCTGAGTATGTTACCTGTGACACAATCCTGGGGAGCACAGTCACTGGGAGTAAGTGGTCTTCTCCTTTATCCTGTGCAGGAGGCTCTGCATAGCTGCTGAGAATATCCAAAGAAAGGCCTCCACCAGTTTGAGGGGTCCAGGACCCCCTATCTAAGGCAACGGGATTGTTGGGGCAATAAGAACCTGGAGGACCGCTGATGGCGGGGATGCCTGCCACCTTTCTCCGTGGGGTCTTCAACTCTCCAGTTCCTGAGTTCCATCATTGTAGGCCCTTTTCTGCATTTGCTCCAGCGACTTTTACGGAGGGGGGTGGGGGGGCGGGCATGCAATCAGGAGAAGCGGTGATGCGAGCTCCTATCCCTGAAGTGCACATTCTGTGGCTGTTGCTAAAAGACTAATGTGAAAACCTCTTGGGAGGTATTCCAGAAACACACAAGTTATTCCCAGCATAGCCCCTGTGGTGAAGAAAGGAAGGGATGGTGGTGTCGTTCTAGCCACAACAGCACGTCTGCTCTGCACCACATGGCATTTCTCTTCATGGCTTCAAGGTTATCGAGAGACACCTAGCAGCCCAGGGAATTTCTTTACAACATTGTTTCTTATATGCAGATGGTACGTGGGTATATTCATAGTACATTATAAACTTACAGTATATAGATCACAAGTAAATTAAAACAATACATATGAGGTGTCGAAAGGGCTAATTTTACTAAGTTTATAAAAGTGCATATTATTACTCATGAGCCCTCTCCTTCCCACCCCCACTGGCAAATTCTTGGGGGGGGGGGTATTTAACCTTTGCAGAGTGCATGGCTAATGAGAAAGCTGTAGTGTTTGTTTGTTTTTTAAATTATAAGTTAATTTATATAAACATGCGCAGCAAGATAGTCTCATTTTCAGATGTGTCCAGGGACATGGCAGGCAAGAGCAAAGAGATTTATTCATTAAAAAAGTAATATTCAGAGCATATATGAGTGTCACAGCATGGACTCCATCATGCACCATGAGACGAAGGGGGGAGCAAATCAACTAACTTTGCCCCCTATTTCTCCCCCCCCCTCCTGTGTTCCTTACTGCCACCACCAAGTTCACATCCTTACTTTTTTTCCCTGGCTGCCTCCACTTTGTAATATTGGTATCTCCTAAGACTTCCTTACTGAGCCGGCCAACTCACTCTATGAGGGAGAATTAGGTGTGCTGTGAAAATCAAGGCATCAGACAAATTTAGCTTTTACTATACGTTTTGAAAGATAGAAATATAATTGCAATAACTGTCTAATTGCCAAGTGAAAAAATAGAATTTAAAACAGTTTTAGCAATTAAGTATAAGAACAATTCGACAATGAAAATAATATGAGAGAAATGCATCTATCTAAACCTTGACTAGATGGTTCCCCTACTTAAACCAAGTCCCAGTCATAAAACAATTTCCTAGAGCTCATCCCAGTCCTTTGGCAGTGCAGCTTCCAGCCTTCTTGCTCTTTTGACCATGGAGCCGGGGTCTTCACTCTTCGGTCATTCTCTGCACTGGTCTCTTTCCTCTGATTTCTAGTTCTTGAGCTATCATAACTGCCTGCATCCCATTTTCATTCATATACACTTTCCGATCACACCCTCCTAACCTCTTAGTCAATTAGAAGGGCCGTAGAGTCTGTTCAGTTTGATTTCCATAGTAATTATGTTTCTTCTCTCCGCCCCCCCCCCCTTGCTACATTTCAGTTTCCTGGGCTAACCCATTGTTCCTTTAATGGCCTTTTGAACCTCCTGGAAAGAACAGCCTCTAAACTTCAAATAACTCAATGTCTAAATAGTTGCTTTCCATTTTATAATTAAGAATAAACACAAAATGGCTGCATAGTTTCATTCCTTCACAGTGGGATTTTAATACTAAAGCCATATTACTGGTATAGCATAGCCAGCGTTAAAAGATCCCTTAAACACATGGTTGTGGGCTGCTAGTGTCTTCAAGTCATGGCCCGAGTCCTCATAGCCTGAGTGTGGTAACCGGACACAGGGAAGCTGCCCCCTGGGGTTTCTCTGGAGAACTGCGTCCTGGGGAGATGGAAGCCTCGTGATGCCTTTCCATGGCTGAGTCTTCTCCAACGGACTCCAGAGCCTCTTCTGAGGACAAGGGGCCAGAATCCTCTGAGGATGTTGGTTCTGGGTGCTGGCCCATGACACCCACTTACTCATCTGTAGTTCTATTGTCACCAACAGGACTCGTCCATAATAAAAGATTTTTTGAACTATAGAGATGAACTTTAAACAGCATAGGGCCTAGAGGGCACACTTCAGCTTATCTATCTTTCTCGGCCCATCTTTCATAGGCATAATGCCATAATTGATTTTCTAGTCAAAACTAAGGAACAATAAAATGGAAGTGCAATTCAGTCTCATTCTGCATTTACATGGAGATAAATTTTCTGCTACACTTATTATAATTTCTATTTCTAAAAATGCATCCAGTCCACAGGCTTCTATGTTATTTATGTACATAATAGTTAACACATATGATTAGTATTAAAGCTTGTTAAAGAGCATATAAAAGATCCTTGATACAATAAGCAGAGGTACAACAATAGTCTGAAAATGACTCATCCAGACCAGAAATAAAAGATACATGTCACAATTTCCCCTCCCCCAACTCAGCTTATTAGGAATCTTAACAAATGTCTTGCTGGATCAAAGTTCCATCTAGTCCAGCAGTATTTCTGTTTCCAACAGGACCCAACTGGCTGCTTCTGGACACTCTCAAATATGGCATAAAGTCAATGGCTAACCGCTATTACTTGTCCCTGGCATCTGATATTCATATACTGCCTCTGTACCTACCTAGAGCTTCAGTTCAGCTGTTACCACTATTCCATGAAGAGTGAAGTGGCCCATACATTTTCCCAGGGCTTAATTTTTCCATGAAAAAAGGTGAATTGCATAAGTTCTTTAGTATCGATGAATGGCTTCCAATTGCAAATACAACTTTAGGCAAACTTGGCATTTTCAAAGTTGTAGATGAATGGTTGTCAGCATATCATGCACAGTCTTGGGGTTGCTATAATTTATTAGTGTATCAACAGTTTTCAGTACCTTTGTTTGTGTCTTAAATTTAAACCAGGGTTCTTGGTGCAGCACCAAGCTTGACTCATGGTGGGGAGGGGTAGCAGCTCTGGTCTACAGGGAATCCATCTCCCTGATCAGGTACCCAATCCAATGGTCAGCCAGTTTTTAATATTCATACCTGGTACTGGGATCTTGAGACAGGATTGGGATTCATTTGGTGACTTGGTGTACCAACCATCCACTGCAACAAGTCTCCTTGCCTGAACTGACAGAGGAAGTCTCAAGTGTAGTGACGATGCCCCCAAGGTTGGTGGCCTTGGAGGAGTTTGATATTCACACCAAGGCTGCCTTGAGGGCAGATTTCATGGCCTCCATGTCAACCATGGGCCTGTCTCTGTTAATATCTGGCCCAACCTATCTTATAATAAGTTAGAGTTTCATTCATATAAAGGTCACACCGTAGAATAAGATGTTAATGTAATTGTTTATTGCCAAACAGCTCTACTTAGGAACAGCTTAAG
Organism: Heloderma suspectum; assembly: GCF_057233095.1. Classification (NCBI taxonomy): domain Eukaryota; kingdom Metazoa; phylum Chordata; class Lepidosauria; order Squamata; family Helodermatidae; genus Heloderma; species Heloderma suspectum. The sequence goes on from NC_139459.1 coordinate 134,248,816, forward strand.
TTGGAGCCCCTCTCTCTCAATCTGCTCCTGGCACCAATCCCTTCTGCCAGTGATCATCTCCAAACACCCCTCCCTATGTTCCCTGTAAGGAAGTGTCTCTAAATTACAGTGATCACAACATGCCTTAGATTTGTTTTTCTGCAATGGACATGGAGATAATAATCTGTGGTGGAGGAGCCAGTAATGACTATTGGTAATGACCTGGTCAATTTTGATCTTCAAGCTTTGAATGAATCCAGGAGCAGGCCTTTGGACCTTGCTGAACCTTGCCTGCTACTGAAATGGTGCTTGGACATACCCCAGAGTCCCTCTGAGAGTCCTTATCTTTCTCTATACCTTGCGATTCCCAAGGGGTCATAAGGAACACCAGTTTTAACTGGGAGTGACATCTAAGTGCCCCACCTTTAGTTATTAAAGCTGCCACCAGCTACTGAATATTGGGCAGTAGGACTCTCCAGAAGTGTGGCCAAAGGCAGTGATGTGGGATGAGATACTGGTAGTCAGAATCCCCTTGGACTGAACCACACCAGCTATACTTTTTTTATAATTTGATTTATTCAGTAAACACACCTGATACAGCATTGCAGTCAGTTCAGATACACAAATTGTTGTTCTAGCTACTAAACTGCCCTAACTTCTAACATAAACAGGTAACTTTTTGTACGTGCCACAGGAACAGTGGAACTTGGAATCAGCAGTCTTTCTACCTTCCCGGGAGATGGATGCCATGGACTTCATGTAGCCTTCCCCCAGCTAACTCCGACTGAAGACCCTTTGCAAAGGACTTGGTCAAGCACTTATAGAGCTTGACAGTATGATATTGCCAGGGTGAACTAAAGGTCACCCCTGATTGCCCACTGGGGAAGGAAGGGAGGAAGGGTGGCAGGAAGGAACATTGTGGATCAGGTTGAAATAGAGGTCAAACTTACAAATGTTTAGGCATTTTAATTTCACCCTTAACCTGCCAACTCTCTGAAAGGTGCCCTTCAGGGAAAAGTGTTGTTTTGAACACACATAAGCCATTCACAGTTTATGTGAAGTGCATACATACATTGTTCTCTTGTATCCACATTCGAGTACCAAGAAACAACATCAACTTAGGGTGCAATCCTATCTAGATAGGCAGCTGCCTCCAACACCTATCCAAAGCAAGGCAGGAGAAGCACAGAGGAGATTGTTCCCTCCACAGTCCTCCTGCCCTGCTTTTTCTGCTAGACAGCCAATTGCAGCTGTCTAGCTGCAGGAGGACAGAGTGGAGAAGGAGGCTGCTGTATGACACATAGGTTGTGTCATACAGGCAGCAACTCTCTCCCTGCCCCAGAACGCCGCGAGCCATGCCCCTTTCTGGCTGCTCCACACTACTCTTGCGAGCTTGGAGGATGGGGCTGTTCCACGTTGCCTCCGAGGCAGCGCAAAAGTGGGGGGAGGTCGGTTCTTCAGGAACTGACCTCGGAGCGCTGGCTCTGAGGTCGGTTCCCAGATAAAAGCATATCCTATGGCCATCTAGCCGCTGTCTAGTGGCCATAGGATTGCTCCTTCCAGCAGCCATTAAATGGCTGTCTGCACATCACCAACATCAGCACTGGTGATGTACAGACATTTTTTAGTTGCTGTTGCCCAAATGAATTTGTCTTTCAGTCACTCATGCATGACTCTGTTTTATGTAACTTCTTTCAGTGGGCGTGTGCCTGGTGTACTTTTTGGCACCACAACAATAAAAATAACCAAAGGAATAAGAGGATGCTTGAAAAGATACGCTGATTGATCCACATGAGTAAGCAATCAATGTCTTGGATCCAGATTAAAGACAGAACTCTGATTAATCAGAGCCAACCATGTGGGTTCTCCCTCACCTCTTGCTAAATCCCTCTACTGTCATCCTTTGCTTCATACCCCTTCACCTGTTCCTGCTGCTGGAGAAGCAAAGCCAGTTTATTTGCTCGAAATGCTGCTGTGGAGCAACCTGGCAGGCCACCAAGGCAAAGGAGGAGGGGAGCTGCTGTGGGAAATCGCAGGTCGTATGTGGCAAGAAGTGCCTTTTTGTGTCGGAAGCTCTCTGGGGGCTACACAGAATCTGCAGAGAACTGGAAGAACAAAGAGAAGGAGGCTCCCTTGAGTATAAGAAGGGAAAGCAAACTCCAGGAGGAGGGTTACATTTGCCAGCTCTGAAGAAGACTCCCTCAGCTTCGAATGGTTAGGAACAGAGAGGTCCTTAACAAGCAGAGGTGCTCTCATCCCTCTCTCCTATTTCCCCAGATTCACCCTTCCTTCCCCTCTCTTGCAGCATGTGGGACTTTGGTTGTGCAATGCAAAGAAGATGGGGAGGATGGGAGGCAGCCATCTTAATGACAGGATAAGCCATGACCACCAGTATGTTCCCTCTCTATGCAGAGCTAATGCTATTAAATCCACAAGAGTTTCCCTTGGGTCCAAAGCAGACTGTAAAGAGTTCTAGTGCACAGAAGATCCATCTAGGAGTTTTCCTTCCCCACGGCCTGCCAGTGAAAGGAGAAGCACCTATCTGTTTTCCTCTGTGCACTGAAACTATTTAAAATAAATAAATTAAAAGGGCTGCTTTTGGTGGACAAGATAATGGTATGAGACACCTACAAGTTTCCAGCATGCATGTTTTCACAGGATAAGTGACCAATTTATTAGAGCTGTGTGCAAATGGCCTCTCAAAATTCTCCACCCTTTTTGTGGGCAGAGAAATTAGGGGGACAATTTCACCAAATTTCTCCAGGGGGAGGAGAAATTCTCCAGCAGTTTCTCACTGGTAGGGCTCCCCATTGGCAAGGGTTGTAGCACAGCATCTTTTTTTCTTCATGAGGGGTTTGGGGGGTTTTGTGCTCCCACTGCAAGTGGCAACAACACCAACTGTGTTGGCAGGCAGGCCCCCCAGTTTGCACCTGCCACAATGCAGGGGGCAGTGTTGTGTGTAGCTCCAGAGAAGAGGTAGAGCTAGCGCTGAGCCAAACGTTTTCTTCCCCTATGAAAGAGGCTTCCATTTTTCTTCCTCGTTCTCAGGGTGTTTTTAAATTTATTTCTGTGGTGTTTTTAAGCTCACCTAATTACTGCAAGGCAGCCAAGGGTGCTGTGTTTCAGTTTTCTTTCTATTATACATCATTGCTCTGCAGCCTCCTAGACTGCCTGCACTTCCTGATCTAAAAAAGCCCTATGGGACGAATTACCTCAGGACATCTTCCTCTAGGCTTTAATTGAAGTGTGGGAAGCCGAGAAGGCTACAGGCTGCTGGAGAAATGATTGTAGAATGAAAAACAGGACACTTGGGCATAGTGCTTGGTTACCTCCTATGTAAGGAAAGCACAAGAATGAAGAACCCAAATCAACCCATGAGAATTTCACTGAAATTTTCTTCACCGTTGAATTTCTTTTTGAAAGCAATTTCTTTTCTATCAAATTGAATGAGAAAAAAATGTGGGAGAAATCTTTAGCACAGCACTACAATTTATCAACTTCAAGCAGAAGAATCCACCAATTCCATTTCTTTTTAGTTAGGCCCAGTGATGGTTTGCAAAAAGAGATGCAAAATATGCTTGTGGTGTGTAAACATTTCAGACAGAGCTAATTGAGATGTACAGTGAAGCCATTTAACACAGCCAACCTGAAAGCCAGCCTATTAATTTCTCATCCAAATGACCTCAAATAAAATAGTTCTTCCATTAATTTGCAGTCCATCCCAGATCATCCCAAATCAGTAGTTCCTCTCCTCTTCATTTAAAATTACTTTGTAATGGTGTGGGGGGAAAGCAAAAGAGAGAGTGGCTGACAGTGTGTGTGTGTGTGTGTGTGTTTAAACAAGCCCTTTCCCGAGGGCACGCGCGCACGTGTGCACACACACACACACACACACACACGGCAGCTTTTTGAATTTCAAAAATGTAACAAGAGTGCTGCTAATCCAAAAGCAAGCCAATGGCAAATCAGGGGGTCACCCTCAATTAACTTTCCAATTGGCACCCAGATCCTGCTCCAAAATTAAATGACTTCCTCTTCAATTAATTACCCTGCTCAATCAACCATCATTATCTCCAAAAGTTAGATTTAAAATAAAATGGTGCACTATTCCATTGGGGGAGGGGTTCAAAATGCTGCGTGAGTGGTGGGAGAAGGGAGGGTTGGAGGCTGGGGCAGAGCAAGTAGAGCAAAGGGGGTAAGAAAGAAGATTAGAAAGACAAGTAGAGCAAAAGGTTGGAAGCAGCAGGCTGGTTTGAGCGTGGGAATCAGAGGAAGGGGAAAGATGGAGCTAGGGACTGGACAGCATGGGGAAGACAGAGGGAGCCTAGAAAGGGAGAGGGGAAGTGGTGGCAGAGTCGGGGAGTGGGTGGAAAGATCTCTCTCTCTCTCTCTCCCTCCGCTCTCCTGGGGTTATCTCTCCATATGGTGCAGGCCTGTGACTTTTCCTCCAAACCCCAACATGTACATATAGAGAGAAGAAGACACAAGCTGAGCAGCCTAGGAAGCCTCACCATACTATGCACCATTGCTCCCACCCCATGCAATCCAGCTTAGAAAGAACAGGGGGAAAGGGTTTCCATGGGCAGGAATGGAAGGGGTTTTTTTCTAAGCTTAATTGCCATGTGGAAGGGGGATGATGAGTGCTACAGCACATAAGGAGGGGAAGGTTAACCCTCCCCTCCCCTTCCCTTCCCAACTGCAATCTCCCTGGAAAACCTCACCTCCATGGCAATTAAGCTTAGAAAGAACCTCCCACTGGATCCAAAACTCTAAGTCAAATTGCTATGTGTGTGTGTGGGTGGGGGAGTTTTCCTACATGTGGGGAAGGGGGGTGACCAGCCCCTCCCTCTCCAGTGGCAATCCCCCTTGAAATTTGGCCCCTGCATGGCGATTAAGCAGAGGAAAAACCCCTTACATAGGCACAATGGATGCTTAGATCTCTGGGAATTATATCTGGGGATCTAGGAAATAGACCTAGTGCCAGGCTGTGTAGGAGTGAAAGAAGGGCAAGTCTAGGGCAGGCTGTGTAGGAGTGAAAGAAGGGCAAGTGGACACAGCCTACTTAATCCTTTTCCCTCTCATCCTTTTTCATCTCAAAACCATCCTCCCCAAGCTGCTTTTCCGGCAGCTAGAAGGAAAGATACAGGTTCCCCCTATGTTCCCTGTATCTATCCCTCATGGGTGAAAAAGCATGTGGAGGGGTTAAGCAGTTCTCCCTGTCTGTCCCTCTTCAGGGCAGGGATAGGCTGCTGCTCCAGGCTGCTTTAAGTTTTAAAAGAACATGGGGAAGAATAATGGAACTCTGTGAAACACACAGTTTGAACCTGAGATAAAAAAATGCACCCTTTTAACAAACACCAAAAGCAAGAAATGTTAGACTCTACAGTGAATGCAAGTGTGTTAACCTCTCTCAAGAACAGCAACACCAGGTGATAATTGGCATGTGTAAAATAACCCTCACAGTCAGAGTTTCCCCATCCCTTGACACCACCACAAAGACAATACTTTTCAATGGAGCCTTTTCATACCCAGCTGCAAGGCATCAGGTGATGAAATATCAAGGTATACAGAGTGGCCCAAAAGTAGGTATACAGTATAATTTATTTGCATTTTATTACATTGTTTATTACATTTACATTTGTTTAACACTGTTTAATCTCGTAAGTGCTTGAAATGTATTCCATCAACGTTGCAACATACCTGTCCAGAACACTGTGACACACAGTATGACACAAATTCCGGTCCGCATCAATGTCCATAAATGCTTCCAAGATGAACTCTTGTAATTCGTCCACTGTCTGGGGATTCCTCTCAAAAACCTTATTCTTTACTACGCCCCCCCAAAAGAAGACCATTTATGTTAAGTCAGGTGAACGTGGTGGCCATTCAATGCTGCCACGTCATCTGATCCAATGCTGTGGGAAGGTGTTGTCAAGATAGTCCCTTACTGCAAAAGCATAATGAGGAGGTGCCCCATCTTGTTGGAAGAGCAGTTCGGTGAAGTTAGCCCTGGTTCTGAGTTGTGGCACTACCATGTCGCATAACATGTTTAGGTAATTGTTACTATCCACAGTTGTATCGAAGAAAACTGGTCCTACAACACCTTCGCTGGACATTGCACCCCCACACTGTGACACCTGGCTGGTTCAGTTGAGATGTGATAGTCAAATGAGGATTTTCATCTGCCCAATACACACAGTTATGCCTGTTCACATGGCCTGACAACTTGAAAGAAGGCTCATCTGACCAGATGATCTTATCAAGAAGGTCTGGTTCATTAGAGATTTGGTTATGTATCATCTCACAGAATTGCAACTGACGGTCTGGGTCATCCTCCAGAAGACCATGTAACAGTCTTGGACGGTACGGCTTCAATTTCAGTTTATGCATTAAGTGTTGCAAGGACGTTCTAGGTAGGGATGGCAAAGAATTCCGCCACGGATCTCGGTGAGGCCGAATGCCAGTGCATTTGACCCCCCGAAATCTGTGGCGGAATGGCCTGCCACCCCCCGCCTCCCCGCGGATCCCCCCCGGGACAAGACTTACCTGGGGCAGATCTTCCTGGCAGCGGCGGCTTTGGTGGCGGCGGCAGCTGGTCTTCCGACCGGCTGCCACTGCCACCATTTCCAGTCTTAGTTAAAAAAAAAAAAAACTGATAGGCTACGTAAAGATTTACGTAGCCTATCATGGCTGGGTGGGTTTAAAAAAACAACAACCCGCGTACGCAAATGGCGGCAGCTACAGCCGCCACCATTTGCGTTCCTTCTTTTTGGCCATCTTAGTCTAGTTAAATATTTACGTAGACTATGACGGCGAAAATAAAGGGGAATGCAAATAGCGTAGCGGGCGCTATTTGCGTTTCCCTTTATTTTCGCCGTCATAGTCTACGTAAATGATGGCCAAAAAGAAGGAACGCAAATGGCGGCGGCCATAGCCACCGCCATTTGCATACACGGTTTTTGTTTTGTTTTGTTTTGTTTACCCAGAGCCCTCCACGGACAGAAATCTGGCTGCGGACAGCTCTGGCCTGGCTGGGCCTCGCCGGCTGCTCTGCGGAGCTGCCGCGGAGCACAGCCGGCTGTTCGAGGATTCCGGGGGGAGGAACAGAGCGCCTCCTCCCCGTCGAGGATTCCGCGGGGAGGGATGGAACGCCTCCCCCCCCATAAACATAATCCGCGAACAGGTAAGTCACTTTCATACATCCCTAGTTCTAGGTATGGATAGCTGCTTAGACGCACGTCTTATGGACTTTTTCAGACTGTTCAAAAATGTCAGAGCGACTCTCATCTCATTTTCCTCTGTCATAGACATCCTAGGATGTCCAGATTTCAGTGCACTAGCCACTGCACCTGTTGCTTCACATTTATCTCTAAGACAATAAATTGTCAGACGTGTTGGTGGAGGAGTGTCAGATGCTTCTTGCCACGCTACGCACCCGCTCGACATTTTCAGTCTTCCAGTACTGCTTTAGAATTCACTTTCTTTGTTCTTGACTCAAGTTCACTGCCACCATTCACAATATCAGTTAAAAAAATAAATAAACAACTAAACAACTGTATACCTACTTAAGGGCCTCACTCCCCTCACTCTCTACACTTAACTGATTTAACTGTCACTCCCTGTCACTCAGTCTTCCCAACTGTCATTCTGATTCCACCCACACATCTTCTACTCACACATTCTCTCCCCCTCCCATCAACATTCTAAACAACTGTATACCTACTTTGGGGCCACCTGGTATACGTGCACATGTGAATCAGCTCCTGGAACACCACATTCAGATGCATTACTTTTTAAAAGTGTAAACCTACAGTGTTTTAAGGAAACAAAAATGTAAACTGGACAAGAAGTGTAGACAAGCTTGTGTTTGCAGACGGACATATTCTACAAACACACTCATTATGGAGCAGGTTGGTGGCTGTCCCAAAGCTTCACAATTCACTGCCTCTAGAGTTCAGAGAGCTGCCAAAGGGAAGCATCTTTTGGAAGGATTGAATGTTTTAAATTTGAATTGATGTTTGATGGTTGCTATTAAGTTAGAGATTGGGAAGATCATTCATTCATTCATTCATTCATTCACCGTATTTGTATACCGCTCCACATCCAAAGAGTTCAGAGTGGTGACCAGCAGATAGAATAAAAGAATAAAAAGCACAGCTGTACACAGACCCCCGAATCACTTTGGATGCCAATTCAGACCTTCTGAATTGGCCTCATTTCACTTCGGACTGATTCAGACCTGATCTGATTCACTTTGGATTCAAATCCAAAACAAGACTCAGATATCCAAATTATTCAGATTTTACATTTTCCCATTGACTCAAAGAAGTTAGGTGTTTAAGAGGTGATTAGGAGGAGGTCACTATCCCTAATCTCTGGTGTAGGTTTTTTGAAGTACAAAAATCATTTTAAATAATTACTATTTTAAAAAAGAAACAGCGTTCCAATGCTTGCTACACTGTATGTTTTGAATTGGGCATTGATATATAATATTACCTGCCCAGAGCCAATAAAATTGGATGGGCTAAAAATCTAAAACAAACAAATTGGCAACCTTATGTAAAAAGTCAGTCCAAATACAATTCATTTAGCAATTCTATACACATTTACCTGGAAGTAAGTCCCACTGAATACAATTGGACTTACTTCTAAGTAGTCATGCTTGGGATCATACTGTCAAGATCTTTAAAAACAGAAAACAAAAAATGCACAAATATATAGCCAAGGACTAAGCAGTGATCTCCATATGCAGGGATTGGGGTATGGCAAGGTAATAAACCATCACTAGTGCAGAACTAAGGGGTAATCAAAAAAACTTTTGAATGTCGGTTTATTTACCACAAACCCTCCTCAACGCAGCTTGAATGAAAGTGTTGCAAATTTAATATGGTTAATTAGAGTTAATTAAGTCTAATTATACATATGCCATATTGTGGGAAGTTGTCTAGAAACAAGTAGGTTTAATAGCTGCAAACAGTAACTATAATATTGAATTCTGTGAGGATGCTCTTAGATGCAAAACATTAAAAGTGGGGGAGAGAAAGACAAACCAAAACCAGATATAGTCCCCAGCTGCTGTAATGCAGCAATATCTCCTGAGGCCCCAGGGTGAGTACATTTTTGCTCTTTTCTCTTGCAGTTGGCAAATCTATGTCAACCTCTAGTTTTCCATACACCCACACTTTCCTCCTTCCCTCAGCCCAGTCCACCTTCTTGGGTAACAAACAGTTATAACCTAACTCTAAAGCAGTGATTCCCAAACTTTACAAAGGTGTGTTAGCATGCCACAAGAAAAATAAGCAAAGGCTCCCATGAGCACAAAATACCCACCAGCAAAAGAGACTGTCTGTTGCAGTTCTCATGATTCATTGCTCAAGGTTTGCTCCCTTCCAATCAGCCTCCAGTAGAAGCAGATAAATCTGAGAACTGAATCTTCCACAGTTCAGAGATGCACAAGAACTACTGACCTACAGAGGAGGATACCTGTTGCATCCCTGCATGAATCATTGCTCTGGAATGTGCTTGTTCTACTTCACACATAAACACAGAGGTGCTAAAGTAATGCAAAATGCCTTGTGTAACCAAATCCTATACTTCTTTACTCTGAAGGAAATACCACCGAGTTCAATGAGACTTACTCTCAAGTAAGTGTGCATACAAATCAGTCTTGGAATGCCATCTACAAATTCACCAATAGCTCCCCACCAGTCTGAGGGTAAATTTGCCCACAAAAGGAATGGCATCATCAATGGAACAGCAGGGAAAGCTTTACACCAGGGTAATAAAGGGCAAACTTAATTGTCTCAATCCTGTAAAGGTGGTCAGTCTGTAGTGTCAATTTTAATATGGATCTAGATTCATATCTACATCTGCACTGCTCATTCAGGTCCCATTAAATTGAATGGATGATCTGTTGATGAAAGTTGGGATGGCCACTTACGAATCAACAAAAAAAGAGGACAAAAGAGGACAAGGATTTGCATAACATTGGCATATGTGAATGCATATGTATAGGTGCAAATTTAAACATTCTTATTATAATTTAAATAGGAATACAAAACATCTCACCATAGTGTGGAAGTGTACCATTTCAGGCCATGAGTTCTGATGATGCTCTGAGATCTAGCTTGGGTTGCAGGATTCTGTTAGATCAGATCTTGAGCAGGGATCAGGTTTCTCAGGAATCAAGGCAGAAAGAGATCAGCACCATGGAAAGCTCCAAATGAGGCTAGAAGCCAGGCGGGATTGTCTGTATATTCCTTGCTCCCACCATCTTTAGGGTGGTTAGCTTCAACTCTAGCTCTACTGGGGCGTTGACCCTTAAAGGGGCCTGGTCTGTTTTAGCAGCCTCAAGCTGCAACGATGTAGGAGTGGCTGTGGCCTGCTAGTGTCTTCATGGCCCAAGTCCTCAAAGTCCAAGGATGGTAACGGAGCCTCCTCTGGATGCAGGGGAGCTGCCCCCCCTGGGGTTCCTCTGGAGAACTGGGTCCTGGGAGATAGAAGCCTTGTGATTGCTTTCCATGGCTGAGTCTTCTCCTTCTGACTCTGGAGCCTCTAAGGATGATGGTTCGGGGTGCTGGCCCATGACAGGAAGGCTGTGACCAGGTTCTTACAGTTACTTATCTTTAAACTGGAATTGGACAGAACAGCCCTTCAGGAGGATGCCTTTAAACAGAGGATGATCCTCTGTAAAGAGGACATATGGCCACCCTAAAAGATATGCATCCCCACCTGGTACCAGCAGTTGCGTGTAACACCTCCGGCTGGAGCTGAACCATGTTCTGTTTCAGCTAGGAAATGAGCATGCAAGGCACTGAGCAAGGCCGAGAGGGGACTGGCTGCATACAGGGATCACAGGACAGCAGGGAAGCATGATCAGTCACCAGGTTAGAGGGGCAGGCTTTGCAGGACCTGAAAGGGCACCCAAGGAAGGCAGACCTTGCTTCATAAAGGTGAGTGCCATAGGTAGCCTGCTGTATTCAGGCCCACTCACCCGCTGAGAGCTGTTATGGATTCCAAGGGGCAGCCCCCTGGCATTGCACAGGGGGGGGCAGGGGCAGCAGGTATCCATCTCTGCCTTCTCAGCAGGGAAATTAGAGGGGAGTGAAGGGACTTGGGCACTTAGTGGGATGACATCTATAGATTTCAGTCCACTGCTTGACAAGAATCTGAGTCCTCAACCTCAGGAGCAGTGTTAAGAGTCCAGAATCTTCCTTAGGGGGCCCACAGAGTGATCTTCCTTAGATGGGACCTTCAACAAACTTGTGGAACCTGGGATCCCTGAGGAAGACTCCTGTTGACCCTCCTTACAGTCGCTAACTGAGTTGTTGGAAGGGTGGGACATGACACCAATGTCTGAAAACAACTGCCAAGGTGAATGTTCACAAGGCTGATTTATTAATGTCATTTTCCCACCCTGGATAATGAGTTATTGCCAATTATCTTTTCCTACAGATGTCGTCTTTCCCAACAGTGTTCAGAATAGCATTCTGCCTTCCCAGCACCAGATTCATCATGCGAGGATAGGCATTTCACTGCCCAAAGAGCAAATGCTTAATTTATTATTCACCAGTCTCCAGGGGTTTAGTGTCACTCTGAGTTAGCAGAATTTCTCATGTAGTTGTGTTGCACACTGCAGTTTAACATGCATGCAAGCAGAGGAGACAATGCATACAGTAAGGTCATTGATATTGTACATGAATGTTTTCTCGTTCTGCTCTCTTTCAGCTAAATGTCTGGTAACTACAATACTTCCACTGTTATGCTCCTAATAATAGTAATAAGGCTTACTACTTGTACAGCCCGGGTCTCCTGTCCTTTTTCCTTTTTCAAAGCTATAAATAGTCATTAAATAATCTATACCTTGGATTGGGCAAGTCATCATGATGTAGCAATCATGGGCTTTGCTAGCATAAGTAGTAAATTATAAGCTATCTAGCAGCTAAAAAGATGAGTGTTATTTCAGAAACCTTTAGCGTTAATTCAGAAACAAAGCAAAACAACAAGTAGAAGATTAACAACAATGGCACACTCTCTATGCTCCAAAATTGCCAGGTAAGATCAAATCGAAAAGGCACAGTGATATAAGTAGATCTATGAAAGAAGCAAGGGTGCTAACCTTTCCCCAAGGAGGAGGGAATTACATATTCTAGGGGCTACTGCAGAAAAGGCCTTTCCACCCAGTTGATGACAATCTAAATCCCCTAATCTCTTGGACATGGAGCAAGATGAAATGAACAGATCCTAATGTCCAGGCTGGGAGAAGATGGAAGATGTTCCTTGAGATAAACATTGAACTTTGACTGGATCATGTCCAGTACTTGCATGAACTGAATTCAGATTAAATCTGTCTGTATCCTGATGAGCCCTAACAATAATAGTTTCACAAGCAATAACTTTTGTGCCATATGTTACAGATGAAATGAAGCAGGGAGGGGATACTGCCTGTGAGAATACTGATCACACCATCCAAAATCAAAGGTTGGTAGGAGCCCACCAAACTCCTAAACGCAAGTGAAGGACAGTTGGAGACTTTTGCTTGCTTGCTGTTGTTTGTAATAGTATTGCACAATTAACAGTGTGTTCCCATTCCAACAGTTGGAAAAATGCAAGAGAATGAATTCATGCTATAATTTAACAAGTACACCAGCTTTTCTTTTAGGAAAAGCAGCACCATGAAGAATCAATCAATCAATCACAAACAAGCTTTGCACAATAGCAAGTGGTAGAGCAGTACCTGGTGAGCTCTTTTCAAGGACCTGGAATCAAGATATGTTCCAGATCCTTCCAGCAAGACAGGTTTTATTAACAGGTGAGTGGAATATAACATTTCCACTCTAATTATTAAAATGGAAGTAAATATGTTTCAGTTCATCAGAAAACTTGAAATGTGTTCTATTAAACAATCTTCTTATTTCAGAAAAATGCTGAGGAAATAGACACAATCTAGCCAAGTTAAGCACTTTTAAGTCCCTTTGTTTCAATGGGAGAGATTTAAGCATATGCTGGAAGGACTGGAGGTGCTTCCAGGCAAGGCTTTTGTCACACCATCACCCTGCCTCATTCACAGAATTTTACAGGGAGGCCAGACAATTTTGTCTTCTACTCATTCCTCTCCATGTTACCCCGCCACTTCCTGTTTTTGTTTCTTGCAGCAGAAAATCCATTAAGGAAGAAAAGACGGAATAGTTGCACAACACCTTCTCACTGGTAGTGCTAGGAGCCCTCCATCTGGAAGCATCTTCACTTACTGAAATCAATAGGATTTAGAAGTCATTCATGTGTCTGGATTTTGTTGAGTGTTGTGAGGAAATGACATGAAGTGAAATCAAATACATGTGTCTCTTTTCCCCACATGCATTCATTATCCAGTGGTTTTCAAATTGTGTTCCAGGAAACCCTGGGGTTTCTTATAAGCTTATCAGAGAGGAAGGAATATTACTCAGTGGTAAAGAACCTGCTTTGAATGCAAAAGGTCCTACATTCAATCCCTGGCATCTCCAAGTAGAGCTCATCTGTAGTCTGGGGGTAGTCCTAGATCCATCATGGTCACTGGAGGACCAAGTGGCCATGGCAGCTCAGAGTGCCTTTTACCAGCTTTCACAGATACACCAGCTACAGCCTCTCCTGAACAGGGATAGCTTGGCCACAGGCTCCACAGTGGTACAGGTGCTGTAATTACTGCCACACACTCTGTGTGGGGCTGCCCTTATGGCTGGTCTGGAAGATGCAGCTAATATAGAATGCAGCAGCCCAGCATGCCTTTTCAGCAGGCAACTCCTTTGCTGAGGGAACTGCAGTGAGCCATATAGCCAGAAAAAGCAGCCTCCTGGGTCTCACAGGAGCCACACAGCCACTTCTTCTGGCTGTGGGGCTCTCGAATGGTAAACAGAGGACAGGTGGCTGCTCCAGAGAGCCCTGCCAGCTGCTTTCTCATTGCAGCAAATGCCACAGTGGGAGAGCAGCTGGTGGGGCTTTGTAGAGCACCCCCTGGAGGAGGCAGAACAGTGGTGGCAGCAGGCCCTCCTGACTGGAGTGGGGGTGGGGGGAATGATGCAATTTGCTGCTGCTCCGGATTCACTGCCTGATACGGGTGCTTCCCCTTGCTTCATGAGTGGCCAGCCCTGGCCAGATGGACCAGTGGTCCAACTCAGTTTAAAGCAGCTTCATATGTTCCTATGAAGTTCCTCAGCAGGAATATCAGTAATGGCAGAAAGGCAACTCTGGAAGACAGCTTGTCCATCACTACTGCCATTAACTAAGCCTTAGGAAAGGCATTTCAGTCTTTTAGAACCAGGGGGCAGGGGCTGCACAAAAAAATAGGAAACTACCTAATGATTGGTGGTTGGGAGAAAAGGGGGGCAGAGGATGGGGGGTGGTCATCTGCAGAATACTGGAGGGCCAGATTGGGAGCCCAGGACTTAAGTTTTGCACCCCTGCTTTAAACAGAGAGAACAGCACTCAACACTCTCCTGTTGTAATGCAACCGGGAAAGAATGGTAATGATGGACTAGAAGTTTGAGGAAACAAAGGCTTTGAATGTCTGTCTTTCCTGTAAAATTTTGGCAGAATCTCACTCACCACCAATATTATTAAACTGAAAATGTGGCAGGCAGTGCCCTATTTAAATCTCAGGGTGTGCACAGGGTTGGGGAGAGATCTCCATGGCTTCCTCGCTGCCCTTTCATTCTCTGAAAATGCCTTCACGGTCCTCAGTGTCATCAGCAAATCTGCTTTCCTCTGGGGATATATCTTCCCAAGCATGATTACAAGCAGCAAGGCTCTGACAAGGAGCAGCCTCCCGCTGGAATCGTCTGTGAAAATATCTCCTGAAGAATTGCCACTAGGAGTACAACTCTATCTCATGAGGCCTCTAAACTGATTGCTCGTGCAGGAGAGGATGAAAGCAGATTTTTGGAAATGTGTATATAATAGCAAACTGCACCTGGAGTGTACAAATAGGTGCAGCAACAGTGAAAGAAGCAAATGCAATGTCAGGAGTTACTGGAAAAGGAACTGAAAATAAAACAGAAAGTATCATAATGGCATTATGTAAAACTTCAATGCAGTCACATTTAGGATACTATATTAGGCTCTTCTGAATGCCACAGCTAAAGAGAGGATATTATAGACCTGCAAAGGGTACAGAAAAGGATAACTAAGGGTGCAATCCTAAACATGCTTACTAGGGAGTAAGCACTGTTAAACACAGTAGAATATATTTCTGAGTAAATATGCATTAGATGGTGCTGCTCGGCAATCAAGTGTTTGGAGTAGGTTGAAGGATTAAAGGGTTTGGGGACAATTTAGAGCAGCCTTCCCCAATCTGGTGCCCTCCAGATGTGTTGAATTACAACTCCCATCCTTCTCAGCCAGCATGGCCATTGGCTATGCTGGTTTAGGATGATAGAATTGTAGCCAAGCACATCTGGAGGGTTCTGGATTGGTGTTACAGACTGGGAGGGGGAATAACTTTTCCTACTATTCCAAGAATTCCCCCCCCCCAAAAAAGAATTTCTGATTGGCTGCCACCAGTCAGAATGAACCTCCAGACACACCCTAGCCTGCCCAGCCACTTCAGGAGTTTCTGAGCCCTATTGCCATGGACTCCTCCCTTTGGCCCAGCTCTAGGAGAAAATAAAAAGGTGCTTTGGATTTTCCTGCCCAAAGCCCAGAAACACAGGACACAACAACAACAACAACAACAACCCTTGTGAACATCCCAAAAACAGAAATGGTAGTTTTGTAACTGTGCAGTTCTTTGCATGGGGAAGAGTTTAGCAAGAATTCCCTTTTAGAACAATGCAGCTAAATGTCAAAATATAAAAAGCACTTTATTTGAGGGGAAAGGAAAAAATGGGGGGGGCATATGAAGGCAACAATCACATAGACAGAAAGAATTCCAAAAGTCAAACTTAGCCACTTACATGTTACATATTTGAGGAGGGTCTTGGGTTCCAGAGCACATGAGCGCAATGAGGATGGTCTGAGAGAGATCATCTTGGCTTCCAATTAGATGTTAATGAAAGGCTCTCAAAGAGCAAACAAACTTACTTTGATGGGAATCTGAGTTCAGTAAAAACCAGCCCCTTAGCAAAGGCTGATTGTTGTTTTGTTCAATCATGCAATAGGCTCAGTTTGTGTCAGTGGTATAGCCAGATAACCAGAAAATTACTTAGTGGCTGGACCCAACTTTCTAATGACTCTAAATTTACAGCTCAAAAGACTGAGCCAGTTTGAACCAGTTAGCCTATTCTTTTTTCTTTCTTTTTTAAGTGCTGGAGGGAGCAATCCTATGGCCATTAGACACTGTCTAGAGGGCCATAGGATTTTTCAGTTGTTGGGAACCAAGGTTGTAGCCAGGGCCCTGACCTCAGTTCCCAGAAACCACGCTCCCCTCTCCCACTCCTCAAAGCCAGCACGGTTCTCACTTCTCTCTGCTCTGGCTACGTCTCTGTGCATGGAAATGGAGCACAGAAATGGTGAAAGGGGCAGAGGAGGAGGGGAGGAGACCATGGAAGCTGCATTATGCAACTTCCTACGCACCACACAGCCTCCCCCCCCTGCTCCAGAGCTCCCCAACTAGACAGGCAAAATCGCCTGTCTAGCCAAAAATGCAGGGTGGCCAGAACACGAAGGCAAGAATCGCCTCTGTGCTCCGGCCACCCTGTATTGGGTAGTCATCAGCCTCCAACTTTGGAGGTTGATCACTATATCCATAGGATTGTGCTCTAAGCTTTTGAATGTGTATTGGGGAAAATAAGATGAGATAAATCTATTCAGATGTCCCAGCATGGTGCCAGCTTACCCGACCCTTTAGGGGGCACAGTTAAGCTACATCAGAATATAGAGGTTTGTCACAGTTGGGGAAGGATGTGATAGAGGTTCATAAAATTATGAACAGAGAGGAAATGTATAAGAATTTTATGCACAAGACAGACAAAAGAAATGTACTTTTTCACACAAGGTATACTTAACTTATGAGATTTATTGCCACAAGATGGTGATGGCCACTAGTTTAGATAACTTTTTTTTAAAGATTAAGCAAATTCATGTAGGACAATTATACCAACAGCTCTCACCCATGATAGTTAAATGGAATCTCTGGGTGCTTCCGGGTGGATGGCTCCTAGCACTGCTAATCAAAACACAGTGTGCAGCTATTCCATTTTCCCCTCTTTGATAGGTTTTTTTGTAGTAAGGCAAAAGACAGAAGAAATGGTTGGAAAACATGGGTGGGGGATTACACGTAGAAGAACAATGATGTCTGGACTCCCCATACAATTCTGAAAACCTCATCTGGAAGCACCCTCTGTGTATAGAAGTACTCCCTCTAATAGTGAACTCAACTGGGTGAGTGCCAAGCTAGAGACAGGACTGTAGCCAAAAGGGGCCACTGAGAAGAGAGATATCAGCATGGTTGGAGGAACCTCAGGGTTTGCA
Organism: Heloderma suspectum; assembly: GCF_057233095.1. Taxonomy (NCBI): domain Eukaryota; kingdom Metazoa; phylum Chordata; class Lepidosauria; order Squamata; family Helodermatidae; genus Heloderma; species Heloderma suspectum. Next base: position 134,266,237 of record NC_139459.1, read on the forward strand.
GAAGTACAAAAATATTTAGGAAAAAAATCCCTAAGGGGACACCACAACCACCACCACCACCACCCACACACATAAAACAGCTCAATGAGGACTGAGCATGTTCAGTAGCCACAGAATGTTGGATATCGGGGTGAGGGGATGAAAACTGGTGGAGGTGGAGTATCCTGAAAGACCACATGAGTGGCTGGCTAGAATCATGAACTGTTCCACACTGCAGCATTTTATTGCAGATACCATTTGTAATTGTATTTGTAATACATGGGGTCCCCAGTGTGGTGCCATGAGCCCCAATGTGCCCATAGATACCTGTCTCCCTGCCCCTCGTGATTTTACTTTTATTTCATAAGATTTTTTTTAAAAAATAATAATTGAGAGGCTGGCATGCTGCAAAGCAAAGGGCTGTCCTCCAGCACCATCTTTATTTGGGTTCAAAAGAGTGGTTTATGTTTTGGAGCTCAGACCCCATCCCTGCCTTGTATTTAAGTTCTTGGCCAAGTGACTTTTCTTTTACTCTTACCAGTTTGCCTTTTGGCAAATGGATGTTTTGTGACTGACTATGGCAGCCATTTTATGAATGAGAAAGCTCCCCTGCCATGGCAGCCATTTTGTGAAAGTGTCCATGAAGAATTCATCTCTCAAAATTCCAAATGTGCCCATTGACCTAAACAAGTTGGGGTCTCCTGTGGTTGTTCTTATTTGTGAACATCAAGGTGCAGGGGTTGATAGTGACAGTAGCCAAATACAGATGACCATTTACCGTGATAGTTATCATGGGGTGTGTATGTGTGTGTGTAACCACTTGGAAAACTGATCACCTGGAGGAAGGAGCTGCAGTAAAGACTCCTCCTGATAGTGTTAGAGTAAGAAACATGCATAGAGTGTTCTGTGAGAATAATATATGCTATTGCACTCATATCCTACTTGTAGGCACCTGGCTGGCTGGCCACTGTGTGAACAGAATGCTGGGCTAGATGGACTCTTGGTCTGATCTAGCCTGGTTCTTCTTTGTTTTTATGTGTCATATCTATTTATTACATTACCAGAGAGAATGTGAGCAGAAGGTGTTTGCAGTGAGGGAGAGATTTCTGGCACAGTGCAAAATAAGGGATCTAAGGAGGAATCCAGTTGCTTAAAGGAAAGCTCTATTTTCATGTTTTTAAAGTCAAGTTTGTTCCACACAATGTGGGGGAAGGATGGTCCCCTGCAAGTTTTGGTATCCTTTACTTTAAAAGGGGGGGGGTAGGTAGTGATGGAGATTACAGTGATCAGGCATGAGCCTTTTTCTCTTAGCATTACTCTCAGTTATTCCAAACCTCAGCCCATGTCCTTTCACGATAGGTCAGAAAAATGCCAGTTTTACTGTTCAGCTGTTGAATGTGAAATTGTTTATTAGATATTTCTGTTTGAATTCCAGATGTGACAATCAGCCTCAAAATGGATATGTCTTGGTAGCCTTGATTTCGGAAGGCATCAGACATGAAATTTCATAACAGTCAGATATTAAGGCCTAACTGCATTGCATGTTAGCTTTCAAATACTGACAAATTCAAATACTGAGAAATGCTAAACACACCTCAGCATCAAACACAGTCAACTATCAACTATTAAAAGCAGCAGTCTGAAGTAGGGATGCATATTGCTCTTATATGGGGAACAGATTTCCTCTCTCCCTACCTTCCCATGTTATCTTGTGAAGGGAAAGCTGAGTTAAAGGGAGTTTAAGGTCATCAGCCATGCTGAGTAATTGTTGGTATGAAACCACTGTGAATTTTTATCCTGGCAAAGGAAAGGGATGTACTGAAGGGATTGAGCTGAACTCTTCCGACTGCTAAAGCAACAGAAGCACCTGATAAAAAATTTCTGGGGAACAGAAGAAGGGGGTGGGGGTGGGGTGAAGAGAGAGATCAAGTCCAAAGCAAAAGTGGATCCCAGGCACTCTGTCAGGAGATCATCAGAGCCATGTCACTTTTCCATCTCAGTTCCTGCATTCATATCAATTAATTAACAGACACTCCCTGAAGATGGAACAACCAGACATTCTCTTTAAAGCGGTGGGGGAGCACCCCTGCCAGGCCTTGTGCACCACCTTTCAACCTACCTCTGCTTTCAAGCAGCCCCACTCCCCTTGGATCATGCTTAGAGCAGACCCACTGGAATCAGTGGCATGCGATTAGTCATGTCTCACTTGCCCCCTTAATTTCAACACCCCTAAGCTGGATCCCCTGTGTAATCTACCTGTCCTTTAACTTACATTCAGGAACAGTAGAGTCTACATAGAACAGCCTTCCCCAACCTGACGCCCTCCAGATGCGTTGAACTGCAACTCCCAGCCAGTGGAGGCCGGTGGCTCCGACTTTGGTGGGGCCGTGGTTTCAGTCAGGATCAGCCAGAACTCTAAATGAGCTATCCAAGGTGCTGAACCCCTTCTGGGGAGAGGATTCAGCACTTCGGGTAGCTCCTTTAGATTCTGGCTGGTTCTGACTGAAACTCAGAAAGGATTCGCTGCCCCACCCAAATTGGAGCCACCGGCCTCCACTGAGTCCAACACCGCTGGAGGGCACCAGGTTGCAGAGGGCTGCTGTGGAAGGCTCTCCAGCGAAACCCACGGATGCCTTCCTCCTCAGTTCTTGGCTTTCCCCGAGGTCTTTTCTGCGCCCTCTCTCGAAACACCAGTCAGCCTAAGAGCGTACAGGGCAGTTAGGGCAAGGGGAAATGTAACGCTCTAATGCTTCCGTCTAGCTGTACCCTACGGGCTTTTTACCATTATTATTTTTTAAGGAAGAAGGCGGGGGGATCAATAAAACATTTGGCCATCAGCAACTTGAGACGTGCAGCTCAGTCTTACGCACGCTCAACCAGAAGTAAGCCCCCAAGGAGTTCATTGGGATGCCCAGGACTGGGTCGCCTTACTGCAATCCACCAGACCACGCTAGTTGGCAACGACAAATCGGAGACGCGCCAGGTGTGAAGAAGGAAGGCAGAAATCCAACCCTTATAAAAGCCGGACATTGAAGCCGTCTAGCGTCACGTCTGTACTACAAGTTTAAACCAGTTCGACGTTTATAGCTCCCTCCAGCAGAAATTTGGGAGCTGCTTTTCTGAGGGGAGGCGGCGGGGGGCGGGGCAGAGGTCTCTTTAACAGATTTTCCTAACAGCCCTACAAAATGAGTTTCCATCTTTCTGGTGGAACACCACAAACTGTTTTAAAGCTGCTTAAGAGTGCAGTCCTATACGTATCTACTCAATGAACCCAGGTACTTTGGGCTCATTGAGGCTTACTCTGCGGCAAGTGGGTATAAGATCGCAGCCTTATGCATGTAATTTAGACTCACTTTCTTTCCGTCCCACCATGCTCAAGTTCTACGAACGACCGCAAGCCACGTGACCCGCCATACTCGCCTGGAAAAAGAAGTTCCTCTGACGGATGTCTCTTTCGCCTGTTAATCAAGTAGACCAGGCTTCCCCGTCCTGGTGCGCTCCAGACGTGTTGGAGTACAACACGCAGCATCTCCAGTCAGCTGCTGGCTGGAGATGCTGGGAGCTGTAGTCCAACACGTCTGGGGGGCACCAGGTTCGGGAAGGCTGTAGGCACTGTAGACTGAGGCACTGGGCTGGCATTTGGACCCGCCGCATTGGAGGAGCCGCAGTTCAGCGATGGAGCGCAAAGCCTCCATTGCGCATCAGGTCCTTGCCATCTAGGGTTAAGAGGATCTCAAGGAGCAAGAGGGGGGGCGGGGGGGGGCAGAAAGCCTGCCTGAGCTGAGATCTTAGAAAGCTGCTGCCCACCCAAGTACATAAACGGACCAGTAGGTTCACTCAGCAGGAGGCAGCTTCCTATCTTTCCAAGTGGGCAGTGGAAGCTGGGGGCTCCGACGTCAGTGGGGCTGCGAACCCGCTCTGGGTTTCAGTCAGACGCTACAGGAGCTATCCAAGGTGCTAAACCTATTTTGGGACTCGGGTTCAGCACCTTGGATAGCTTCTTTAGCGGTCTGACTGTAACCCAGAGCGGGTTCGCAGTCCCACAGACATCGGAGCCACCAGCCTCCACTGCAAATGGGCATCCTAGCAGGCAGAGCCACGTAGAAAAGGCAGAAGGTGGGATTCCCTTGGCAGGTGGTCAGAGCGCTGGAGAGCTGCAGCAGCACGTCCCACAACTGCCAAAGCAGAGACTGGGCGCCTCTCGGTTGTAGGTGACAAACGGCACTCGGTGGCAGGCTGCCCTCCCTTTTGCTGAATTTCCTCTTTTAAAGAGAGGCGCTTGCAGCAAGGAACCGCTGTATCTCAAGAATCAAGGGAGAATACATACACACACACACACACACGATGTAGGGTGTCGCAACGCTTATGGGGTACAAGTTACCCCAGAAGCATTGGGACACCCTATACCATACGCCTCCATGACTGGGAGAGTTGGGGGGTACAAGTCACCCCGTACACTATATACTTCTCCCCCAAGTTATACACTTCAGTTGCTTTTCCAGGCTCCCCATGCATTTCTGTTCGGACTAAGGAGCTGGGAGCTGGCAACCAACTTCGGCCCCGTGGTGCTTCCTCTCAGCCTTGTGAGCGCGCAGTCCACCAGAACCACTGAAGCCAACGAGAAGCGTGCTAAAACGCTCGCAGGTCTACATTCCCTTCCTCCGTGGAGCGAGGGGCGGGAGGGGGGTGGCACCAGGGATGAAACAACCAGCGTCCTCAGTCTCGTTACCTCTCCTCCCTGCCCAGTTTCCCTCTCGCCTAATCTGGTTCACTGACTGCCTCTTCTTCCCAGATGTTTAAAATTATACAATCTCACACTTGTAAAGCATCCTCCCCTGGCATGTTGATTCGGTGCTAAAAATGACAGCTGCGCGTATCAAAATAACTTGCTACAATGCAGCGAGCTCGTTAAAGGGGGCGGGGAGGGGCAGAGAGCCGTATCAGATGCGTGGCGGGGAGAATCTTTCCTCTACACGAGCAACTACGAGGCGGCGGCGGCGGCGGCGGCATCCACGCAAGCATCCTTTGCCTGCCGCTCCGACTGGCAACGATGGCAAAGAAGAGGGACTGGTGGGGAGAGGCAGGAAAGGAATGAATCATGCCGATAATGAATGGAAAGCGCCCTCCCCCCGCGCTTTTCAAACCGCGAACTCTTGCCATCTTCTCAGGGCTGCGTTTTGGCGGGGCTGGAAGAGAGAGAGACCCTCCGGCTGAGGCAACTTTGGCGCCTCCTTTTGGGCGCGAAGGACTTGGACAGGGTGAGGAGAATTCGAAGTTCACGCCCCAGAATTGGGAGAGAAGGGAAGCGGACCTGCCACTGTCGGGGGGAGGGGGCGACGACATTCCTTCTTCCTTTCCAAATGCCCTCAAGACAGACAGATTTTTCTCCAGCTTCCTAGCATTTGGCTGGGTGCTTCCAAACCGCCCCCCCCCCCACACACACACACACACACAGTCCTTGCGGGGGAATGGACGGCGCTGGCTGTGCCACGCGCGTCCCTGGGGGAGGGCGGGTGGCCAGAGGGCTGCGTCGGCAAGACAGCCAGACCTGCTCCCTTCCCCCACCCGCCACCCCGACCCCGCCACGGCCAGTCCGGCCCCTCCCCTCGCGTCAAGCTAGCTGTTGCCCCTGTTCTAGTATGAACTTGCTGCCATCAATAATTCATTGGCTCCCAGCAGTAGCGGCGGCGGCGGCGGCGGCGGCGGCGGCAGCAGCTTCAATAAGAGAGAGGGAGGCAGCAGGGCGGGGAGGGAAAAGCGTGTGCGCGAGCCGTGCTTGCCGGTCGCTGGCTGCCTGCAGAGAGGAGGAGAAACCGGCGGCGGCGGCGGCCGCTGTGGCGGTAACAGCAAGAGCAACGGCGGCGGCGGCGCATTTGGAGAACCCCCAACTCGCCACCGTCACCATCATTATGTCCCCGCAGCGCGCGGCGGCCGCCTCTCCGGCAAAGGCCGCCGGCGCCGAGGAGGACACGGGAGGATGAGGACAGGAGGGAGGCGAAGGAGGAGGAGGAGGAGGCGCAGGCGGTGGGAGGCGGAGGAGGCGAGGCAGGGAGGCGGAGGAGGAGGCGCAGGCGGCGGAGGAGACGCGGAGGATGAAGTGGAGTGTCCGGGGAGCCTGCGCCGCGCTCTCCAGCTGCCTCCTGCTCGCCTGCGCGCTGAGCGCCGCCGCCGTGGGCCTCAAGTGCTTCTCGCTGGGCTCCGAACTCAAGGGGGAGCCCTTCCGCCTCGGCACCGCCGCCGGCGCCTTCTACTCGGGGCTGCTGCTGGCCGCCGGCCTCTCGCTGCTGGGCTCCGCGCTCTTTTGCTGCCGCCAGCCGGACGACGCGGCGGCCGGCGAGGGCGCAAGCGGAGCGCACCACCAAGGGCGCGCGGGGAGCCAAGTGGCGGCGGTGCCGGTCACCGGAGACTCCCAACCCCAGTCCCAGCCGTCGCCCAAGGCGCCCCCGGGCGGGCGGCAGAACTTCCTGCTGCTGGGGGTGCTGGTCTTCATGCTGGGGGTGCTGAGCGCCTTTGCCGGGGCCGTCATCGACGGCGATACAGTGTCGCTCGTGGAGAAGAAATACTCGCACTACTGCCTCCTACAGGCCGCAGGCGGAGGAGGGGCGCCCGCTCGGGCGCGGCCTGCGGGGGGCCCCGACGGATCGGCGGCGGCGCTGCGCTGCCAGAAGCTGCGGGACTACCAGCGCGGCTTGGTCATCTCCACCATCTTCAACGCCCTCGAGTGCCTGCTGGGGCTCCTCAACCTGCTGCTGGTCAAGAACTACAAGGCTGCCCAGCAGCGGGGGCTGCGCCGACGGCGGCGCCGCAGGCACGAACATCACCTCGCGGGGGGCCGCCGGAGGAGGCGCAGGGGGCCCGGCGTCGCTGGCGGCGGCGGCGGCTCAGGCGCGGGGCGGCGGCCTCAGCGCCAAAGCCGAGGCTCCATCTTTTCCAGCGAGGACCCCGATCTGTCCCCAGGGGGCGATTGCTCCTTCCAGGCCGTCTCCTACATCAACGTCGGCGTCTTCCACGTCTTCGACGAGGCCGGCGTGGAGGTGCACTGTGGGGGCCACCCTTCCATCGAGTTGCCTGGCTATTCTCCCATGGACCCCGACCTCAACGCGTCCTACCCATATTGCTATCCGCTGCCCAACGAGCAGCCTCCTGCCTACGAGGAGATCTATCCCAGGGAGCCCTGTGCCAACCGCATCTAGGCACAGGCCAGTCCCCGCCGGAAACCTCCCCTGACAGTCCACCTGCTGGACCGAAAGGGGCTGAAGGTGAATTTGGGCAGAGGGGGCAAAACATTGAAACTTTATTGGCAGGACCAGTAGCACAAAGTGAGGCCAAAAACATGGGCAGCGTGGACTCATCCAAGAACCTGTCAAAAGAGGTAGATGTGAGTAAGATGCCTAGAATGTTACCAGGCTGGTGTGTGCTGTTCGTCTAGATCTGGTGGCAAGTTGAAACATTGGTCCAAACTACTTTGGCTTCATTTTTCAGAAGATCAGGCGCACACTCTCTTCATCACCTCTTTGATGGGGAAGTCTTGAACAGAGTTTTAGAAAGTTGCCAGTGTTTTGCAACCTGTTGGAGTTTTCTCCAGTATGATCTTGTCAAGATTTCTCTTTCCCTGCTGCTTTTGGTTCTATCACTAAAATCTATAGCTACCTACTAGAGGTTAAAGTAAAGTGCATTTCCTCTGGGGTTCCATAAAGATGGCTGGGGCTACGGAGGGATGACACTTTTAGAACCTTTTAACTTTACCTTTATGGTCTCTGGTGGAATCTTTCATCTTTTCAGTATTGATTGAATGGTGAACATTTCAGGGTTGGTTCTCAATCATTATTGGGTTTGGATTTTTAATGAATCAACCTGGCTTCCCTTCATTTCCCCTTCAAATGAACCTTCATGATATCGTCCACTTTAAGAGTGCAAAATTGTATCTTTAGAGAATCACCCTGGACAGCAGCAACAAAAAGATGTAAGGAAGCATCTTTACCTCTCAAGCAAATATATTTCTAACCATGAAGAGAGGCCAAGAGCAGTTTTGAACAAAATCTCTTACGTTTACAGTATTCCTGGGAGATTTTATGTTAAGTTTAAAATCTAGTGAGAGTTAAAACCATAGTTGATCTTGTAAGATGTACATGATAAACCTGCACTTTCAAAAGGAGGAAGAAAAAAAAAACAGCAACATTTTTGTACACTAATGTGCCTGCTTTTTGTTGATAATTTCTTACTGTAAAAGCTTTCAAAAAGTCTCTAGTGAAAATGTTTGGTAAAGTCATTGCAACATAAAATTAACAAATCAGTTCCTTTACTGAAATAGAAATGCTATATGGAATAGAAGGAAAGTCCAAATGTCTCATACATTCCTTTTTGTAAACAGGTTCTGTGTTTTTAATGCAAAGCAGGGCTTTTGTTTTTATTTTGTTTCAAAACAGTTTAATCCTATTTTGTACAGCCAGTTATTCTTGTAAGTAGTTTCATTTTAGTGTTACCAATTAATCAATCCGAGAAGCTTGAATATTATGTTTTTATTTATTTATATATATATATATATATATATATATATATATAAATATGCTTTAAGCAGCCTTAACTGATGGTCACAATTTTCAGTGGAGTTGCTAAAACTCCTTCAAAGTATCTTTTAAAAACCATATTCAGTATCCTTTTAAACTGAGAAAACTCAACAGGTGAAGGTTGAAAATAATAATACCACACAAAAATGACTTACTTAGATTGTAGTGATTAATCTCTGTCCTTTAAATATTTTAAGAGTTTCACTAAAAATACTGTATTTGAGGCCAAGCCATATGTGACATGGGATTTCTCTAACTGGATTCACAATGTTTCTTTTTCTTTCTTTTTTTAAACTTTTAAACAGGGGGCTCCAAATTTGTTTGGAACAGTGGTGCTGGGCAAGGGGGAATGCCATTTTTCTACTCAAAATACCGCACCCCCCCCCCCGAGCTGGCTACTAGCCCTATTGGGAAGGAGGGAATTTTCTGTTTAGTGGGGCTAAAAACAGTTTCAGGGGCCATTTGGGGCAGTATCCAACATTAGTCCTACTTAGTGTAGACCCATTGAAATGACTGGGACTTAAGCTAGTCACAACTAACATTGGATACCACTCTTTGATTGGGGGGACTTCATGAGAGTAAAGAATAAGATATACACACATACCACCAGCACTACCACCCCGATCAAATTCAGAGCCCCCTGCACCTGTTTTAAAGTAAAAGAAAGAAATGTTGTGAGATCAGATCACAGATTTTCTGCATCACATATGGTTTAGCTAGAGAAAGTCAATGAATCAGATAGCATGGGGAAGGTAATTAAAGAAATTGCTTTGGAATACTGGCATAAAAAATGAAGACTTAATTCAAAATTGTACACAAGGATGAAAGAGCAATACAAAAGCCCATATCACCTATTACTCCAACTAATATGTAGAATTCTAGTTAAAAGCCAACCCCTTCATTAAGCTCCTTGGAGCTGGGATCTTTCTTTTGCTTTTAGTATTTTGTAAAGTGCCATGTACACTGAAGGCACGATATAAATATTAATAATAATTCATCTTGGAGCCTGCTGTGGAATGGAAGCATTATCAATAGAGACAGTGTTAAAGGAAAACAGTTTTGTCCTATTTTTGCGATGTACAGAGGATTATTTTTTAATTAAGAGGCTAAACAAAGTAAATGTGCAGCCTTAGATTAAAAAAAGAAAAAAAAAAAGAAGAACCCAACAGTGGTGAAAGCCTCTCTGCACTATTTTGTTATCTGAAGTTGTTTTGACTTGCACACTTTGTATAACTTAAAATGCAGAATGCCTTAGAATCTTTAAAAACAGATTTAAATCTTTATCTTTAAAAATTTGTCAAAATCTTTAACCTAAATAACTGGATCAAAAAGCGACTAATCCAGTTTGCTAAGTAGCTTCAAATGTTTAGAAGGCTAGAGCTATTATTATTATTATTATTATTATTATTATTATTCAAATGATTAAATTCTCTCCTTTGCAGAGAGCAAGCACAAAGCTTACCTAGTACATAAAACCTAGCTGAGAGTGGTGCACTTTTCTCTCTGCCTCTCTCTCTAAATTGGTATGGATTCTCCCAATGAAGATCCTCTTCTTCAGTTCTTGGGCCAAGTCCACAAGGAACATTTCCGGCACATGCCTATTTGAAAAGAATGGGAGTTGTGGAACTGGATGGCTGTACCTTTCCACACCTTCCATCCACTTCACTGGGGCTTTCAGAAGAGATGTCCCTAGTGACCTGTGCCCCTTATCTACAGTTCTTATTCAGGCAGTACTTTGGATGTATATATGGCTAGGAGTTTTGCAAAATAAACTGGTGCCTAAATTAAGTTTTCAGATCCCTGTTTAAGTATTTGTATCAAACAACCTGATTACTTTTTAAAAGCTCATATCCCATATGTCTTCCTAAATACAAGTTAAGGATGTGTGGTCAACAAGCATATTGACATGTTGTTGTTGTTCAGTCGTTAAGTCGTGTCCGACTCTTTGTGACCCCATGGACCATAGCACGCCAGGCCTTCCTGTCCTCCGCTCTCTCCCGGAAAGTGCTGAAGTTCATGTTAATTGCATCGGTGATGCTGTCTAGCCATCTCATCCTCTGCCGTCCCCTTCTCCTTTTGCCTTCAATCTTTCCCAGCATCAGGGTCTTTTCCAGGGAGTTTTCTCTTCGCATTAGGTGGCCAAAATATTTGAGCTTCAGCTTCAGTATCTGTCCTTCCAATGAGCACTCAGGGTTGATTTCCTTTAGGGTTGACTGATTTGACCTCCTTGCAGTCCAGGGGACTCGTAAGAGTCTTCTCCTGCACCACAGTTCAAAAGCATCAATTCTTCAGCGCTCAGCCTTCCTTATAGTCCAGCTCTCAGCCTCTCACGGCCATACATTACTACTGGGAAAACCATAGCTTTGATTACATGGACCTTTGTCAGCAAGGGGATGTCTCTGCTTCTTACTATGCTGTCTAGGTTTGCCATAGCTTTCCTCCCAAGGAGCAAGCATCTTTTAATTTCATGGCTACAGTCACTGTCTGCGGTGATCTTGGAGCCCAAGAAAATAAAATCTGTCCCTGCTTCCATTTCCTCCCCTTCTGTATGCCAGGAAGTGATGGGGCCAGATGCCATGATCTTCGTTTTTTTAATGTGGAGTTTCAAGCCAGCTTTTGCACTCTCCTTTCACCCTCAACAAGAGGCTCTTTAGATCCTCTTCGCTTTCTGCCATTAGGGTGGTATCGTCTGCGTATCTGAGGTTGTTGATAATTCCCCCAGCCATTTTAATTCCGACCTGTGATTCATCCAACCCAGCGTTTCTCATGATGTACTCTGCATATAAGTTAAATAAGCAGGGTGACAATATGCAGCCTTGTCGTACTCCTTTCCCAATTTGGAACCAATCAGTTGTTCCATGTCTGGTTCTTACTGTTGCTTCCTGACCCTCGTACAGGTTTCTCAGGAGACAGGTAAGGTGGTCTGGTACTCCCATCTCTTTAAGAATTTGCCAGAGTTTGTTGTGATCCACACAATCAAAGGCTTTAGCATAGTCAATGAAGCAGAAAGATACCTTTTTCTGGAATTCTCTTGCTTTCTCCATGATCCAGCGAATGTTGGCGATTTGATCTCTAGTTCCTCTGCCTCTTCGAAACCCAGCTTGTCCTTCCGCTAGTTCTTGGTTCACATACTGCTGAAGCCTAGCTTGTAGGATTTTGAGCATAACCTTGCAGGCATGTGGAATGAGCGCAATTATATGGTAGTTTGAACACTCTTTGGCATTGCCCTTCTTTGGAATTGGAATGTAACCTGACCTTTTCCAGTCTTGTGGCCACTGTTGAGTGTTCCAAATTTGTTGGCATATTGAGTGCAGCACTTTAACAGCATCATCTTTTAGGATTTTAAATAGCTCAGCTGGAATACTGGCATCTCCGCTAGCTTTGTTGTTAGTAATGCTTCCTAAGGCCCACTTGACTTCACTCTCTAGGATGTCCAGCTCAAGTTCAGTGAGCGCACTCTCATGGCTATCAGGGACATTCAGATCTTTCCTGTATAGTTCTTCTGTGTATTCTTGCCACCTCTTCTTAATCTCATCTGCTTCTGTTAGGTCCCTGCCTTCTTTGTCCTTTATCATGCCCGTCTTTGCACAAAACGTTCCCTTGAGATCTCCGATTTTCTTGAAAAGATCTCTAGTCTTTCCCATTCTATTGTATTCCTCCATTTCTTTGCATTGTTCATTTAAGAAGGCCTTCTTGTCTCTCCTTGCTATTCTCTGGAACTCTGCATTCAGTTGGATATATATTCCCCTTTCTCCCTTGCTTTTCGCTTCCCTTCTTTCTTCAGCTACTTGTAAAGCCTCATCAGACAGCCACTTTGCTTTCTTGCATTTCTTTTTCTATGGGATGGATTGAGTTGCTGCCTCCGGAACAATGTTATAGACCTCTGTCCATAGTTCCTCAGGCACTCTGTCTATCAAGTGTAATCCCTGAAATCTATTCCTCACCTCCACTGTATATTCATAAGGGATATGATTTAGGTCATACCTGAATGGTTTAGTGGTTTTCCTACCTTCTTCAATTTAAGCCGAAATTTTGCAACAAGAAGCTCATGATCTGAGCCACAGTCAGCTCCAGGTCTTGTTTTGACTGACTGTATAGAGCTTCTCCATCTTTGGCTGCAAAGGACATAATCAATCTGATTTCGATATTGACCATCTGGTGATGTCCATGTGTAGAGTCGCCTCTTGTGCTGTCAGAAAAAAGTGTTTGCTATGATCAGCGTGTTCTCTTGGCAAAACTCGATTAGCCTTTGTCCTGCTTCATTCTGTACACCAAGGCCATGCTTGCCTGTTATCCCGGTGATTTCTTGACTTCCTACTTTGGCATTCCAATCCCCTATGATGAAAAGGACATCTTTCTTTTTGGTGTTAGTTCTAGAAGGTGTTGTAGGTCTTCATAGAACCGATCAACCTCAGCTTCTTCGGCCTCAGTGGTTGTGGCATAGACTTGAATTACTGTGATGTTGAATGGTTTGCCTTGGATTCGTACTGAGACCATTCTATCATTTTTGAGATTGTACCCCAGTACTGCTTTTCCCACCTTTTTATTGACTATGAGTGCTACTCCATTTCTTCTAAGGGATTCTTGCCCACAGTAGTAGATATATTGGTCACCTGAATTAAATTCACCCATGCTTGTCCATTTTAGTTCGCTGATTCCCAAGATGTCGAATCTTCCAACCTGAGGGTCTCATCTTCTGGCGTCATATCTTTTAGCCTTGTGATACGTTCCATGGGGTTTTCTTGGCAGGAATACTGGAGTGGGTTGCCATTTCCTTCTCCAGTGGACCACATTTTGTCAGAACTCTCTGCCATGACCTGTCCATCTTGGGTGGCCCTGCATGGCATAGCTTATGGCTTCACTGAGTTACGCAAGCCCCTTCACCACAACAAGGCAGTGATCCATGAAGGGGATATTGACATACAGTATTCCAATAGAATGAGACCTAGGTCCAGACAGACAGCTCATCGTGAGGTTAAAATTGCTCCTGGATTTTACCATTTCTGGCTGTAGGCAGGGATCATATAATTGCATGCAGCACCCATATATCTTTTTAGTGCTTTGCACATATTAAACTAGATATTAGGGAGACATGCTAATTTTCTATATGTAGGAAAAGTAGGTTTGTTCATTATCTTGCAGGAGCATTCAAATGTGTAATTCCTGAACTGAAGTCTGAAGTAGTACAGTCCAAGGAAGAGTTGGCTTCATGATGAGCTGTTTGTGCCTTAAACATGACAGATTTCCTACATGGATAGCCCTTGTATATCGCAGTGGGAGGAAGCATGCAAACTGAACGTGACAATCTACTTGTGTTTTGCATGCTCTTTCTTGCATGGAAATACTATACGCTTAGGAAATTTGTCACATAATTGGCCCTTTAGTCCCATCTGGTTCAGTTAGCTTGGTTTTTCCAAGCTGAAGTGCAGGTTTAGTGACTTCCATAGTTTGCAAATCTTTCTTTAAACAGGAGCTCTCAAACCAGTTCACAGGCAAATCCTACTTGTACTGCTGTGGGTCTTAATCTTAAAAAAGAAAAGAAAACCCCAAACCAGAGTCCTTGTTCTCAGAAAGAGTACCTACAAGCTGAAATGGTACAGTCCAGGCAGACATCTACCACCTCATGTGGAGTTTGTGAGAACTACATCTAAACTTCACAGTAAAATGCATAGAAAGGAAGAACCCCAGGGACCTATCGTACTAGTTTTGAAAACAGCCACCAAGTCATTCAAAGATATAGGGACAGCCTAATGTGGACCAGACCCCTGGGCCTCAAATGGAATGTCTTAGGTCAAATGGTTTTGAGGCTCATATTATTAAGAGAGACAGTAGGCACTCAAGCTGCTATATTACACCCTTGAAGAGCTGGTTGAAGATCCACTAAAACAGCCTTCCCCCAACTGGTGCTATCTAGCTAGGTTGGACTACAACTCCCAGCATCCCTCAGCCAGCCATACTGTGTGGGGTTGCTGGGAGTTACGGTCCAACACCAAGTTGGAGGGTATCAAGTTGAGGAAGGTTGCACTAAAACCTCTTGGGCTGGAAATAGAGAAAAAGTTTCCAAGACGTTTCATGGGGGTATGCTAAAGGCAGTGTTGGCCATGGCATACACACTTATTTCTTGGTCCCCCTGTTGTCTCTGCTCAAACAGGTTTTGAGTTTTTTGAAGCACTACAAAAGACTACAAAATATGTTGGACCAGAGATGGTGGTAGGATGTGTGCAAGAATGCACATAAGCAAGAATGCCTGTTACACATCACATACCACCTTCAACTTTGACAACAACTATTGTCTGCCTATAATCTTAGTTTGTTGTTTAAACTAAAGCTTCAGCTAACACCAACAGTATAGTTTTCTCATACTCACATAATGAATGGAGTGTAGTTGTGTTTGGGGGGGGGGGAAATAAGCCACACTGTCAGTCACAGTCACAGACGTGGTGGGATTTTGTTTGGTTGCTTGTTAAATGATTTGTTCGCAGCAGCACTAGGGAGGACCTAGACAGAAAGGAAGTAAAACAAAACAAAACGGGGAGCTCACTAAATGGTGTGGCATTCTTGTACGACAAAGGGGGTAGCCTTGTTTACACTCTGATTTATCCCATGCTCCTCCTGCTCTGTAATAGTAAACTATTAAGGGCATAATCCTATGCATGTTTTGACAGAAAAAAAGTCCTACAACTCCCAGCATTCTCCAGCCAGCATAGCTTTTCTGTCGAAACATGCATAGAATTGTCCCCAAAGAGCATTTATTGGGTGTTAAATAAGGTTCTTGATAGGGACAGTGGAAACAGTAGCTAAGGAAGCCTCAAATTCTTCATTCATCTCAGCCCCACTCCCAGCATTTGTGCACATTTTGATTGGGCTGCAAGGAGCATGATAGACTTTTCTCCCTTAGTATCCTGACCAAGAGATGCTGGCTGTGATACTAAGAGTAGATACTAAGAGCCGTGATCCTCCTCAATGGCTGTACTGATTTGTAGCACTAGGGACCAACAGAACCATTCCCAGCTGTTGGAAATAATTGGGACTGTGGGATTTGTTTTCCTTCCCTCCTTGGGATTTCTCTCCCTTGGGCCAAGGGCCTCTGGGATGGATCCAGAATTAGTCATTTTTAAAGTAGACCCACTGAATTCAGTGGGCTTATTCTCAGTTTGTCTACATTTGGATCCAACCTTCTTGTCACCAGAGTCAACACTGTTTTATTGCAGGCCTTAATTATTTGTGACCCATCAAACTCTGGTAGGGGAAGAGCCATCGCTCAGTAATAGAGCATAGTCCCAGGTTCAGCCTTTGCTGTCAACCACTTGAAATCATTTAAGGCATCAGGGCCAGGAAGGCCCTGCCTTTGTGCCTGAGACCCTGGAGAGCTGCTGTCTGTCCACCTAGCCCAGTATTGTCTATTCTGACTAATAGTCTGAATTGGTATAAAGCAGCTTCATAGATGATATATTAAGCACTTTGGGTCATGAGACAGAAAAAAATAAGAGGTTTATTGTTGTGTTCAATGTGGTGGGTCACATGTTGCGCAGGCTTGTGTTCTTGCAATGTTCGCTTGAGGAAAATGCTTCTCTATTCAGGAGAGCTCACTACAAACAAGTTTACAAACCCCTATTCTAGAACGTCTTATCCACTGGTTCTCATTTGGGACATTCATCATGATTTCACTCTTATTTAAGTTACGGAGGGTGCAGTCCTATTGGGATAGGCGGCTGCCTCCAAACTCAGCGGCAACCATCTATCCAATGCAGGGCAGGAGAAGCACGGAGGAGATTGTCCCCTCCACACTTCAGCCGCCCTGCATTTGCGACTAGACAGCCAGTTTTGGCTGTCTAGCCATGGGACCTCGGAACATGGGAAGCAGCAGCCAGACAACATGTAGGATGTGTCATACCGGCATTTCTGCCTTCCCTGCCCTGACATGCCCCCAGGAATACCCCGTTTTTGCCACCCCATGCTCCTTTTCCGAGCACAGGGCTGTTCTGCGCTGCCTATGAGGCAGCGTGGGAGGGGGTGGAGGTCGGTTCTCAGGGAACTGACCTATCCCATGGCCATCTAGCTGCTGACTAGCGGCCATAGGATTCTGCCCTTAAACTCATTCCACCCTCCAAGTAAATGATAAACTGAAGGGATAACCCTGTGGGAAATAGTCTTGTGAAAGCCCCAATGAACTGAAGGGGAGCTGCTCATGGATACTCCACCAAAAAACTACCATGCTGCAGTGCAGCTACCATTCACTTCAACGGGCTTTCATGGGAGAATTTCCTGGTTGGTTGTGCAAACCTGTGCTTTGGAATTTAAAACCAGGGCAAAGAAGGCTACTCAGTGTGTGAACACAATGTATGTGTTATTTTTGTTTCAGAAACATAATTCCTAAAGCATTTCCTTCCAAAAACAGAAACAACAGGCCATAAACATGGCCTGTGTGCACATGGACATCTATTGTTGTAGACATATAGCATTGTCCCATTTGCAGAAGAGAGCCAGAAAGTCTCTGTGCATGCTCTAAAGCTGCTGAATTGCAGTTTTTCATAGGAGTATTTGGGGCACAATTGAGCAAACAACAGTGATAACCAAGAGCCATTGAAAGCAATGGGATGGGATTTTTATCAGGGAGATGAAGCAGATTTTCCAACTGTGCTGTAGTAGGAAAACCTTTAGGCACAGACTTTAGTAAAATATGGCCATATATAATCAAAGGGGATCTGCCTCAGTTTTTTTAAATTTTAATTTCTACATATATTTTATGTAGGCTGGCTATTTTTGGGATTGAATTAGATTATCTTACAATTCCAGTTGCTCCAAAGATCAGTGCTCAGGGAAAAAATGGGAAGTCAAGAGAGCTACCTATTACACTCAAGTATTAAAGTTAGTTTTGACACTGAAGTTACTACAGATCATTATCATTCATAATATTTTGTTCTCTTGCTAGTATTTGTTTAAACATATATTTTAGGAATCGTTAAATCTAGGATGCATGTTTTTCTATGTTTGGGGTATTACACATACCAAAGGAGCGTATTGTCGGAACAGACTCCCCATCCCAAAATAGTCTGGTCCTGCTCCTACCATAGTTACTGGGACCATGCTACTTAGCTTGCTTGTAAAAAGAGAGAATGAATAACAGCTAAGCATAATCACTAATGGTAAAATGGGAGTGCCCCAATCCAGCAAGGGAGACAAATGTTGCTGATGCATAGCCAGGTGCCACTGAATTTAATAAATGCATCTGTTATGGCACATGAGGATGTACAGTTGTGAACATCAGCATCAGGGCCACTGATCTTCTGGCATGACACATTTGAATCCAAAAAACAAAAATCAGTTGTGGCACCTTAAAGTGTAACAAATTTATTGCGGCGTGAGTTTTCATACTTCTAGATTCGTGAAGTAGACAGCTAAGATGATGGAAGCAGCACATTACAGTGATTGTCCAAAATCTAGTGAATGGCAGCATTCACATATGAATATTAACAATTCCAGGCAAATGTTATGAATCTCTGAAAACTCAGCAATACACTGGCACTGGTATATGCCAGTGGTATATATTCCATATTCACTGGTATATGTCCTAAAAGTGTTTGCGTACGTGTGCATGTATGTGTGTGTGTGTGTGTCTGTATACACACACACTTGAAATTCCTTGGGGATCGTCATCAGCATTCACACGTAAATGTCAATATTTGCTAAATTTTGGACATTCACTGCAACATTGTATACATATGGATCCAGCAGAAAAACAGGAACTGATATATAATAAGAGGTTAAAAATAAATGAACATATACTGAAAACAGAGTTACCATCACTGTGTCAATCAAGTGAAGTAAACTGGATTGAGCCTGCAATCCCGTACCTACTTACCCGGGAGTAACCCCAATTGAATTCAAATGGGACTAGCTTTTGAGCAGATGTGTAGGATTGTGCTGTCAATCGCTAGGGGCTCACAAGGCTATAGGTGTAGATGGGTCCAGGTACACCCAAAACTTAGAGATTTAGTGCTATGTGCTAAATTTACATGCACCACCATCTCAGCTTTTCTTTGAATGCATCTGATGCAGTAGGCTCTAGCCAACGAAAGTTCATGCCAAAGTACATTTCTTAATTTTTAAGGTATCACATCTTAGTTATTTTGGCTGCAGTAGACTACATGACCCCTTTTCTAGATTTAATTCATTATCAAAATATGAGGATTCTTCATATGGATACATGTAAAAAGAAAAACATAAAAAGATGAAAAGCTGTCATGTGTATCTCAAGCACACATACAATTTTAGAAATGAAATATTAGGCAGGCAAATTAGCTGAACAAGCCATTTTTTTTTTAAGACACAGATGTTTAGGTGATTAATGTTTGTGGTGAAGTAAGTGTATTTAATAATTTCTCAGTGAGGAATTTATGAGTACAAAAAGAGAAGGTTCCCAAATACCATTAAATCATCAGTTAGTCATTTTTAGCAGCTTTTTGAAAATCATCACTATTCATTAAGCAATAATGTTAGAGTGCATGTGAAAAACTTTCTGTGGTTAGATTGAAAATAGGCTGTCGGACTCTGCTGGAGGAGGTGAGGTAGAGATTAAATATTATGAGAACAAGCACTCCAGAATCTCAAGCTTGAGCAAGTTTAGTTGGAAGTAAAATTGATGTCAGTGTAAATTTTTTCCAAGTAAATATGCTAAGGATTGTAGTCTTATGGTGGAATCCTGTACATGTCTACTCAGAAGTAAGCTGCACTGTGTTCAGTGGGACTTACTCTCAGGTAAGTGGGCATAGGACAGCAGCCTTAATGTGCTTTTCACAGTTGACTCATACAGTTTGAGTTTACTGAGTGATGGTAACTGCAGTTGTTGTGTGAAACAGTTGATCTGCGAAAGTTATCAGAGTTTCTTATGATATCAATGTAATAGCAAGGAGCTCATCAGGTGATATAAGTGTATCACTTGTAATTACCACACCTTAAATCAGTTGTGTAAAACGGCCTTTAAAATCTCATGGAGTCATGAGCCTTTAAAATCTCATGGAGTCATTGAGCCTTTGTAGGTCTCTAGCCAGCTTGGTAAGACTTTTAAGTCGGCATCATCATCATTGAAATTATTTATTTCTTAGTCACCTTTCTCTTTAAAAAGACCAAAGGCATCTTACAACAAAAGTAAAGGTTTCACTAACCAGATCTAAATATAATTATTAGGGATTTTACCTGATTAAAGAAATCTTGATTGATTAATTGTATGAGTTTTAATCAAATCTGCATAAGTTAACATATGTAGAGAAAAAGATAGTTTTGAAGAAAGCAAACTTCCTTTAGTTTTGGCTGATGTGTGTGTGCCATGGGAGGTACCATCCTAGAAGAGTCAAACTTGCACATGTCTGTGTATGTTGAGAGAGAAGGGGGGTGGCATGGCTCTTCTAAAATGGGGCCAGCTAGTACCCACACTGTTTGTAAGTACTTGCTTTAAAAAAAAAATCATCTGCTGCGTGGTTAATTAGGAGTACCCTTTTAATCAGTCTAATATGTTAATTGGCAAAAAAAATGCAGCCCTAATTATTATATTGCTAATTCTTCAGCCATCTGTGTAAAAGCTCATGTTATATATATGCACATCTATTCTATGCTCAGGGCTGTGTGTATTCTGTGATTTCACTCAAATGCAGAAAAGCCACAGAATCTCACTTTGGCCATCATCCTGAGGATTCTCAGCTTCCATATTTTCTATCCTTCATGATTGCCACGATAGACTTTAAGACAAGTGTGTCATGCATTAGGCTTGGGGGCCTCATCAGGCCTTTTACAGGGCTGCCAATGTGACCCCCAGCCATCCTACCATGCTTCACTCAAATTGATGGTGTCATGCTGAATCCAGATGGAACTGACACTCTTTAATAAAATAAAATACTGCATCACAGAATCTGGCCCTCCAATCCATTGCAGGGACACCCCATTTTAAAGTGTGTGCACAATGCCTGGTGAAAGCTCCAAAGCCATGGTGAAGCTTAGTACGGTGGTGAGGATTCAGTCCCCTGAGCAGTTCACTGCCTTTCCCAATGGCCAGCAGATGCAGAGAACAAATTATGCAACCTACAGAGATACAGCTAGTTTGCTGAATCGGCATAATTTGCACAGTTCGCAGAATCTGTGTTACCTTGATTGAAGTTTTAAGTGCAGAGTACACACTGCCCTGAATTTCAGACTTAGCTATAAACATAATTAAGCATGGCAGCAGGCAAGGACCTAGTGCATATATACTGCAACGAAGTCTGTGATTGAATCCTTTGGTACAGTTGTGCCAAATCTTATACACTTCATCATATCTACTTAAGAGCCATTTATTCCAGATTTGTTACTATCTTTACATGAAGTTGAAAAGAAACTGAGATAATACAGAGCAGAAGATCTGCTGCTGGATTTCTATCCTCAGTAGGGTCCTCTGTAGGACATAAATCCCACTGAAATCAACAAGAAACGGAATTAGGATTAAAATTATTTGTGGGAAATGCCACCAGCCTGTTAGCAATTCAGATTTTCACACACTCCAACATCTTTGGCTTCATGCAGTTAACTCTGTTTTGCATTTTATTTGTAACGCTTCATACAACCCTTTTTAACAAGCACATGGGGATGCTGGACAAAAACTATTAAATTAGTAAAATTATTCTTAAGTTTTATTACATTGTATGACTTCTCTGAGTCACAAAAATATACTTTAGTGGCTAGCCTAACAGATGGGCTTCAAATGCAGGCGTCAAAAGAACCATCTGGGAGCTTACTCAAGTCCCCACCCCACCCCATGCTATGATGTTTGCAACTTGGGAGATCTTTTGGAGTAACCTCTGAATGGGGTGAAAAGATATAATCAAACTTAGAAATCAGGGGGCAAATGATATACATGTGGAAGTTCTTGGGTGCATGCTGGGGGCTCACTGGATCCCAGCATCTGTATTTAACCAACAGGAAACATTTCCTTTCAAAAAGTTAATGTGATAAAGAGAATCTTTCTGCATTTGAACTTAACATATATATATATATGAAAATCTTTTTCTTTTCTTTTTGCCATTTAATTGGAAGATTGATCCTCCAAAATGCCATTCATCAATATTGTAATTTTAGGATAAATAAAACATTTTAAAGCATAGCATTATCCTACAAAACAGCTCGGTGCTCTTTGTTATATCTTTACTGCTCCTTTTGGAAACTGCGGGTAATTATGTTATTTTAGGGAATATAACACAGAGTTGTCTTCTGCGTTGCAAAGTGTGTTGTGTCGGTTTTATTTCAGCATTTGCTTTAAGTATAAACCTCCACCAAAACTGTAAAACTCTGTGGTGAATTCAAAAACAAAGATGCCTAAATAAATTGAGAGATGTTACGTAAAAATGTTAAGACATACTGAGGCATTGCTTTGCTGGATCAGACCAAGGTCCATCTAGTCCACCATTCTGTTTTCAGCAACAGCCAGCCAAATGTTTCAGGGAAAGCTCACAAGTAATGCATGATGGTGACGGCCACCTTTTGTCTCCACCATCTGATATTCAGAGGAAGGGACCACATGGACCTCTCCATTTCTGTTTATGTGGACACTTATGAAAATTTGCAGGCTTGGTTTTCTTTGTTTCCCATTACCTTCATTGTGTTCTTTATCCATTCATATTCCTTGATTCATTCTCTCTCTCTCTCTCTCTCTCTCTCTCTCTCACACACACACACACACACTCTTACTTATTCACACTACTCACACATCTTTCACATACTAGTCTCCCAAATGCACCTCCACTCATTCGCACTACTTGTCAATCCCATTCGTGCTACATTCTCTCATGCACACAGACCTGTTCACACTACTAATGACTACTGATAGTTCAGTCTGCTTCTGTCTCTGCTCTCCTTATTAACAGCCCCATCTGTCTGTTGATCTTGCATAATGGCAGGTTTCAATTTTTTAACTTCTCGGAATTGAGAATTTTTTCCCTTTTTTAACACCCCCCCCCCCCACATAGAGGGGAGTGGCATTTCAGGGGCATAACAGGTGGGGAGGTTTCATCCTTCCCAGAGCACACTGGTCCTGATCTGATTAGGACCGTGCACAGTTACACTTGAGTAAAGAAAATATCAGGCTTGGCTACACCTACACAATTAGCAGAATGTGCAGTTTGGCCCTCCAAAATATTCAAATACTTCAGCAGCTGAGCCAATGGTAACTTTTAAAAAGAAGGCTAATTTTAATCTACTAAGGGGCAAAGTACATGTACTGTCATGGGAATCTTTTAAATGAAAGTTAGAGAGATTGTAACGTTGGGGCTACTTGGGGTTCCCCCCCCAACTCCTTTCTTCCTATGGGGTTCCATATTCATGTTTTCCCTTATAAACATACATCTGGAACCCTGAAAGGTAAAGCAGCAGGGTATGGGGAATTTTGAGAAGGGGAAACGACTGGCAAAAAAAAAGCATTAAAGAGACCTTCTTCGCACTATTTCTTCACTGAAAACCACATTCCCCCAAGGCGTTTTGTTTAAATACTAGTCAGGACTCTCTTACACACATTTGCTTGTAAGGGGTAGTCTGGAGCTACATTTCTTATAGCAAAACAAAAAGCTACAGAGTTTTCAAATGCTACCTATATTACCTCAGATTTTCTTGTCTTGATTTTAATGTGATTTTTTGAGACAAATTGGCAAACTACAGTTCTTCCATGTAAAGGCACAGCAGCTGTGTGCAGAGGAATCACTGGAGGACAACACACACACACACACACACACACACACACACAGCGTGGAAGGGCTGATAAGAGAGGCATGCATTGACATCCCATTTCCTGTAAAGGCCTGGTGCAGAGCCTGAAGGGGAACTGGAGGGAAACGGGAACTGGAGGGAAACAGGCCTCTGTTATGCCCTCTGCAGATTCCTCCATCTGCAGGCGCTGCATCTGCCTGAGGAAGAATCATACCTTATACTTTTATTTGATACCTTTGATACCACAGTCTTGCCTACCCAATTATCCACAGCTGGCTTTGACTTTAAAAATACATATTTGAAGTCAGCCTAATTTTAAGCATAGTGACATTTAAGATCAAAGTTTTTTTCAAAGCATTTCAAGAGACAATCGCTTCCATCTTACACTCCTTTTGGAGTGAGGCCTGTGAATTTCAATGGGCTTTGCTAGTAAGTATGCCTAGGATCACAGCATACCACAAAGCAATTACACTTATATTTAATTTAAGGCTGCTGAAGTACATGTATACTGTTTTTAAAACTGAAATCAGTTTATCTGGAAAAACTACCATGCTCTGGGTTTGTACTCACAATTGCCAGAATCATTCATACACTGGAACTGAAAACCCTGAGAGACCTGCCTTTTCACTACTCATAGGGATAAAAGCAGCAGCCGTGTTTGTTCATCTGTCTGCGCTCCATTCACATAATGCAAAGGGGCAGGGCCTGAAATTTGTGTCAAAAGGAGAATGTGGCTAAGGGGAGATCTGTACGCACCTATCACTCTGTAACCACCTTGAAAACAATGCAGTGATTACTCGAAGCGAACATGGATTTGTCAAGAACAAATCCTGCCAGACAAATCTAATCTCATTTTTTGATCAGGTAACCTCCTTTGTGGACTGTAGGAATGCTGAGGACATAATATACCTCGACTTCAGCAAAGCTTTCAACAAAGTGCCCCATGATATCCTGATCAGCAAACTAGCTCAAAGTGGGCTAGATGAAACAACGATCCGGTGGATCCACAGTTGGCTACAGAATCGGACTCAAAGAGTGCTTATCAATGGGATCTTCTCAAACTGGGGAGAGGTAATGAGTGGGGTACTTCAGGGCTCAGTCTTGGGCCCGGTGCTCGTCAACATTTTTATTAATGACTTGGAGGAGGCAGTACAGGGAATGCTGATCAAATTTGCAGATGACACAAAATTGGGCAGGATAGCTAATACCTTGGAAGACAAACAAAATTCAAAGTGATCTTGATAGACTGGAGCGATGGGCAGAAAACAACAGAATGACATTTAATAGGGACAAATGCCAAGTTCTGCACCTAGGAAAAAGAAACCAAATGCACAGTTACAAGATGGGGGATACGTGGCTCAACAACACTACAAGCGAGAAGGATCTTGGAATTATTGTCGATCACAAGCTGAATATGAGCCAACAATGTGATGTGGCTGCAAAAAAGGCCAATGCTCTTTTGGGCTACATTCATAGAAGCATAGCTTCCAAATCCCAGGAAGTACTAGTTCCCCTCTACTCAGCACTGGTTAGGCCTCATCTGGAGTACTGTGTCCAGTTCTGGGCACCGCACTTTAAGAAGGATGCAGACAAGCTGGAAAGGGTTCTGAGGAGGGCAACAAAGATGATCAGGGGACTGGAAACCAAGCCCTATGAAGAGAGACTGAAATAACTGGGCATGTTTAGCCTTGAGAAGAGAAGACTGAGGGGAGATATGATAGCGTACTTCAAGTACTTGAAAGGTCACAGAGAGGAAGGACAGGATCTCTTCTTGATCATCCCAGAGTGCAGGACATGGAATAATGGGCTCAAGTCACAGGAAGCCAGATTCCGGCTGAACGTCAGGAAAAACTTCCTGACTGTTAGAGCAATATGACAATGGAACCACTTACCTAGGGAGGTGGTGGGCTCTCCCACACTGGAGGCATTCAAGTTGAGGCTGGACAGCCATCTGTCAGGGATGCTTTGACTTAGCAGCTCACCTGACCTGAGTGACTCTACATTTGAATGATAAAAGAGCCGGCCAGTTCTAACTGGATAAACCTTTGTGAAAAAAGCACAGGTTTTAGATGCATATTAGGAATGAAAAGGTGAGATTTGGACTATTCAGGTTTCTCAGCAGGTTGCTAATTTAGCAGATGCTCTAGGGGGCACTGTTGAGCTACATCAGACTGTAGGGGTTTGTCGCACATGAGCATCTTGAAAAGGCTTCTTCACTGTATAATCATAGCTAATCAGGTTTCAGGCAGTAAACATGATGATGTCACAGCAACATGTAGCAAAATCAGGTTTGGTTCTGATCACACAAAAATACACAGATTGAGATAGCATTATGTCAACCAGGTCATGATTTTTAGTTTTGGCAGGTGTGAGTTTTCATGGCTAGAGATACTGTCACTGGTGTTTCTCAAACTATTGTGGTGGCCTCAGGTGATACACTACTCTGCTTCTTCACACTGTTGCATAATAGAAGTTATGAAAAGCTGAGTGCTGAACAGCAAGTGCTATCTTGTCCCATGATACTCATACCTTGCAAATCATATGTACAAGGGCTGCCAGAGAATGCAGCACAGAACTTTGTTCAGTTTGGTGAGAATGAACCACTGAAAGAATTCTCAAAAAGTAACCTATTACATCCCATCATTGTAGCGGCCTCTGCAAAATGTAGTTGCACCTGCCTCTTCGCAGATGACTGAAAGCCTCTTATGCAGCAAAGGGTAAATTTTAAAAAATCCCTTTGCTATATGTGAGGGCCACTGGATTATATGGCAGGAAGCTAGCACAGGCTCAGCCCCCCCCCCAAAAAAAGTTCCTGATGTAGGGTAGCGTAGGGTAGCCACTTATGAATTGCCAAAAAAGAGGAATGCATCACCAAAAAAGAGTACAGTGCTTGTACAACATTTGTATATGCTAATTTATCTGTATAGATGCAAATTTGGAAATAGTTTTTATAATTTAAACAGAAATACAGTACATCTCACCATAGTTCAGAAGACGGTGAGCAGGTGACCTGGGTGCCTGCCTGTTCAGTTTTGTTCAGGTGCTATCAGTTGATAGGCAATAGATCCTATGATCCTTTGAAACAGAATTGGACAGGGCAGCCCTTCAAACAGAGGATGCCTTCAGACAGGCAATGGTCCTCTGGCTGCCCTCCAAATACAAGACTGTCCTCCGTAAAAGGGGACACTTGGCCACCCTATACTTGTTCCTGCTGGCTCCTTGGTGAATGGGATGTGGAGCTGTAGCATATCCAAAAATGGCCTCTGACCTTCATCATGGAGGGGTGATGCTTTTACCACTCCTTTCTATGGTGGAGGACAAAGGCATGCAAGGTACACGGGCCAGAGATATCCCCAGACCAAGGTAGGCCTCTACTCCACATGCCTTAAGGCCACTGAGAAAGGGAGGAGAAGGCAAAGGCACCTTCCATTCCTCTGTTTATTTCCAGAACAGGCCCAGAACCCATTGAAAAATAGTAGGTCCTAGGCCCGCTCTAGAAATGCTTTCACTCACACCAGGACCTATGGTTCCGCCCCATCCGCAACCAAGATTAGCCTGAAAACAGGTGCATTATTTGCATCTTTCCCTTTATGTCCTACATATGACATGAGCTGTGCAAAAGCAATTCTACATAATGTGGTATCATTGTGTTCCTTTTCTGAAAGTTTGACTGTGAGGCCAGCATGCCAGTAGAATGGCGGGGCGGGGGGGGGGGGGTTGTAAGGCACTGATACTGGTGGTGATAAACTGCATCAATCATCACTGAACTGCTACCGGATTATAGTTTCATGAGAATGTTGTCATCAACTCTATCACAGCTATTCTCACTTGGTAGTTCAGGCTGAACATTGATGTCTTTTGCCAGTTTGGCTTTTTTCACTTCTAGCATAGAAAAGACACTGAGGGTCAACTTGCTTATTTGCAGAATTGAAGTACAGCACACCGTTTTCTGCAGGTTTAACGGGGCTTGCTGACGATGTTAGTAAGTTTAACCATTCCCTGCCCCAATCTACATGGAAACAGAATGAGAAGTGCTTTCTGGTTATATTTGGATTTTCATGAACTTGATTTGGTCTGTCAGCAGCACATGAAGCAAGAAGAGCAGAGTATACACTACTTAAAAACCCGCTTCCCCAGGTCATACAGCACTTGAAATGTGGGTGGGCAGAGTCCAGGGAGTAGAACTGAAGGTCATCAACCCCGTAGATGCTGCTCAACAAATGAGAGAGGCTTGTTCCCCACCCTGTCCACATTCCCCTGCTCAGGGAAGTTTAATGGAAGCGCTGAATTAAATTCCTGTAGTTTACCCCACACCTCTCCCCTCTCATCCACCATTGGGATATTGTGGGTGCTTGAAACAGCGCTACTGCGCTACTGTGAATAGGAAAAACAGGCTACATACTTTGGATGAGTAAAGCAGCTACTGTGCTATTGCGAATGCTTGAAACAGCTCTACTGTGCTATTACGAATGGGAAATACGGGTCACACACTGTGAATGGGGAAAGCAGCTACAGCGCTATTGTGAATGCCTGAAACAGCACTACTGCACTCTTATAAATAGGCCAAACAGGCTACATACTTTAAATGGGGAAAGCAGCTACAGCGCTATTGTGAATGCCTGAAACACCACTACTGCACTCTTATAAATAGGCCAAACAGGCTACATACTTTAAATGGGGACAGCAGCTACTGCGCTGTTGTGAATGTTTGAAACAGCTCTACTGCGCTCTTATAAACAGGATGAACAGGCTACATACTGTGAATGAGGAAAGCGGCTACTGCGCTGTTCTGAATGCTTGAAACAATACTGTTTCAATACTTTGATACTGTGAATGGGAAAAAGAGGCTAGATATTGTGAATGGGAAAGCAGCACTACTGTGAATAGGGACAAAGAGGGACAGGGGGCAGCCCTATCCCTTAACCAGGTCACAGCCAGGTCACAGAAATAGGCACACCCAGGGTTTAATGTGGGGGGAGGGGCACACTGCAAAAGAACCATGCAGGAGCCGCATTGAAGGAAAAAAGATGCACTAAAAGGACTTTCCAAAAATGCACCTTTTCCAGAGGGAAGCTGCAGGGTTGCTGCAGGCTGGTAACAGCATCATCTGTTACGAATGACCATGATGTGTTGTCACTCCGCACTAAATCAGCCATGTAGATTGGACCCCTGTTCTTGTGTCATATAAGATGCGTAATATTGATGAGATCTCTGCATGATTTATGCCAAGAGGTTGAATGTGATGCTAAATTTCCCTCAATTCCTGGACCGTCATTGTTGAAGCTTACTTCAAATAGCAAAGCACCAAGCTTGTGGAACTCCAGTGTGTGCTGAACATGTGAGTAACCGGCATCATCACTCAGGTCACTTCAGTTTGATCTTGCTGGGCTTTGAAGCGTTTCACTCTTCTTACACTGATATATCATACAGTCCGTCCACATGATTGGAATGCTGTTATCAGTGCACACTTGGTTTGTTGTACGACGACTTTGATTTTCTTTGATGTAGATTCCATGCCAATTTGAAATAGGGATGGCGGAGAAATCCGCCACAGACTCCAATGAGGCCGGATTCTAAAGAATCCCCCCGGAGTCTGTGGCGGAACGGACTACCCCCTGCCACCACCTCCCAAAATCCCCCCCCCCGGACGAACCCTACCTGCCACCGGCTGGTCCGGTCCGTCTGCTGCCAACCACTGCTCCGGTCTTCGGCCGCAAATGGTGTCCAGCATAGCGGACGCCATTTGCATTCCTGCTTTAGCCATGATAGGCTACGTAAATATTTATGTAGCCTATCATGACAAAGAGCAGGGTTGTAAGTAGTGTCTGCCACACCATTTTCGTCGCTACTCTTTTTGTGATAGGCTACGTAAATGTTTACGTAGCCTATCACAGCTAAAGCAGGGACGCAAATGGCATAGCGGACGCCATTTGCGTCCCTGCTCTTTGCCGTGATAGGCTACGCCCAGCTGTGGACGGGCCTGGCCAGCGGCTCCATGGACTCACCGCAGAGCGGAGCCGGCCAGGGAGGATTCCGGGGGGAGGAACGGATCGCCTCCCCCACCCTGTGGACACCCCCCGGACCCTGGAGGTAAGTATTTCATACATCCCTAGATACATTACCTTATGAAAGCCATTCATTTCATTGCAAACTTTAAACGGTAAAGAAATGAACATAATAAATTAACAAATGCGTGGAAACCAAGCAATTTGGAATTAATAGCATAAAACAGTCTCAGCTGGTAAAATGTGCTCCTGGATGCTGCAGCTACCAGGGCTTCTCCAGTTAGCATAATGTTCAGAAGGACTCCCAGACTGTACACTTGATCTTTAAAGGAGAGTGCTGATGGGATTATGTGGTATTGCTGCCTCCTATTAAAAAGGCAGTTAGCAGAGTAAAAACAAAAGGCAAAACAAAATGAGCGCTTACCAGGCCCACATGCACACACAAGACTATAGAAAAAAGACCACACTCTTCCTTAGTGAAGGAAAGAAAATAGCTTTACTCACAGTTTCTTGCATAAAATACATCTTACAGTTTCAAAAGGAGTTTGTTCAGTCCATTTTGCGTTCCTTTACACAAGCAGGAATAAGAAAGCATGCCATGTGTGCTCCCAGCAATGGAGGAAGGCAGAGTGAGAGGAAAGGAAGGGGAGAAGCAGGAAGCCACATGGTAGGCTAGAGAGATCCTAAGGCTAGCTATGCCCCAAATTCTTAGATCCTAAGGCTAGCTATGCCTCAGATACACAGACGATACCATCCTAATGGCAGAAAGCGAAGAGGATCTCAAGAGCCTCTTGTTGAGGGTGAAAGTGGACAGTGCAAAAGCTGGTTTGAAACTCCACATTAAAAAAACTAAGATCATGGCATCTGGCCCCATCACTTCCTGGCATATAGAAGGGGAAGAAATGGAAGCAGTGACAGATTTAATTTTCTTGGGCTCCAAGATTACCGCAGATGGTGACTGTAGCCATGAAATTAAAAGACGCTTGCTCCTTGGGAGGAAAGCTATGGCAAACCTAGACAGCATAGTAAGAAGCAGAGACATCACCTTGCCGACAAAGGTTCGTATAATCAAAGCTATGGTTTTCCCAGTAGCAACGTATGGCTGTGAGAGCTGGACTATAAGGAAGGCTGAGCGCTGAAGAACTGATGCTTCCGAACTGTGGTGCTGGAGAAGACTCTTACGAGTCCCCTGGACTGCAAGGAGGTCAAATCAGTCCATCCTAAAGGAAATCAACCCCAACTGCTCATTGGAAGGACAGATACTGAAGCTGAAGCTCAAATATTTTGGCCACCTAATGCGAAGAGAAAACTCCCTGGAAAAGACCCTGATGCTGGGAAAGATTGAAGGCAAAAGGAGAAGGGGATGGCAGAGGATGAGATGGCTAGATAGCATCACCGATGCAATGAATATGAACTTGAGCACACTCCGGGAGAGAGCGCAGGACAGGAAGGCCTGGCGTGCTATGGTCCATGGGGTCACGAAGAGTTGGACACAACTGAACAACAACAAGGGGTTATTAACCTGAGTTTATTGATTTGGTCCTGCTAAGAGCCCTCGGTTTCTACTGTAACCATTGGACAACTGTTGCACCTCATAGAAGGATGAGCCGTACAGATATTTTGCTATTAGCCACAACTGTAGGAGCCCCCTTTGGAGAGAACACAGGGAAAATCTTTCCTCAGGCAGCTGTGCTCACTGGTGGCCGAGAGAGGTTTCACACAGTCTGTTCCATCATTGAAATGTTTTCAGTCAGCAGTTGTTCCTGATTAAAATGTATAACCTCATGACGATGAGCACAGAGAATACCAGTTAGCCTAACATTGAGAGAATATGTGGATCACATCTGTTATATACTTTTTAATCTAATTTGCTTGTAGGGAAAAAAAATGAGAGAGTGCTCCAGGAAAGATTGTGCTCCCAAGAAAGAAGAGTATGATCCCATCCAAAGAAAGACTGTTAATAAGAATTCGGTTTGTTCTCCCAAGGATTGCATACCTGATCCTATAATCTAGCCTTCCCTGCCCTGGCGCCCTCCAGATGTATTGGGCTACAATGCCCATCATCCAGCCATTGGGAGTACTGGTTGGGAATGATAGGAATTGTAGTTCAACACTTCTTTAGGGCACCAGGTTGGGGAAGCCTGCTATAATCTGTAACTAGGAAACAGATGAACACTGGTGGTGAACATTAGAGACCTAATTGTGGTGTCCCAATCCCTGGGTGACAGCTCCTCTACTGTCACAGAGAATGGGGGTATTGGGGAAGGAGAGCATCACTCTGGGGAAGCAGGAAATGATCCCTTCAAAAGGACCCATTTCTTGGACGATGAAGAAATATCCTGTTGCACTGAGGGTGTGCCTCTTGGGAGGCAGGGGGATTGTGATACTGGGAGATTTGATCATTAGACACATAGACAGCTGGGTTTGTGATGGGTGTATACTGCATGGTAAATTGCCTGCCTAGTGCCTGTGAACAGAATGGTAGACTAGATGGACCTTAGTCTGATCCAGCACTGCTCTTCTTATGTTCTTACCTGTTTTCCATATGCCTAGTGCTAGATAACGGAACTTTTGCATGGATGGAGAATATTTTCAAATGTCAAATGCACGCCTAAAACTCTAGCATCACTAAATAACTATGTAAAACTAGTGCAAGGAAAAAGAGTGAACTCAAATCAATTGTACAAATTCCCTTCTGTATTACAAATTTGAACCTTTAATTCTCAAGTTTAAAAATGTGTGGCTAACATTTTAAAATAAATTTAAAATGGAAGAGGTAAGTCAACTCAGAGTTAGCTTGGGTGTTACCTCAGCAAATGTGTCCTATGGTTTGAAATGCTAGAAGGTGGCAACTGCCCTCCTCAAATGGCATCTCTACAAATGGATCTTAAAAGATATTGAAAGAAATATGTAAAATATGTAAAATATGTAAAAGGGGAATATGACAATCTCAAGAGTTTTCAAATACCTATTGTGTCATATTTTGCTTGAGAGCTCTTCTGAGGGTGAACCACAGATTACAAGGCACATACAGGTCTGTATTTATCTCATAAGGCCAAAATGGCAGTGAGGAGAGGTGGCATTTAAATGGTAGGGACGAACTGGCAGGCATAGGGGGGACTAACATTTCCCCCATCCCAATTCCCCCCACAAGCCCTTCCCACAGGCCTTCCCCCCTGCCCAGCTTGATTATTTCTGGCCTTTGCACTTGTTGGGGGAAATTGGGAAAACCACTGGAGGGAGAGGGCTTGCAGCAGAAAATTGGCAAGCAGAAGAGTTAAGCACTCCTTCCCACTCACTCTACAAATGCTTGCTGCATTAGCATTATAAGACAAACTTGGAATTTGGGAGCCCAGTATTTGCTACACAGGCTATGCCCTGGTTCGCATGTGATGACAACCCAGGGTATGGATTGTTGTTGAATCGTGGATTGTCATTATGTGTGAACCCTGTACTATGGTTTAACTATGGGTTGTTAACCATGAACAACCCAGGAAAAGAACCCATGTTTTGTTGCTGGGTTGAGAACTCTGGGTTGTTCATGGTTAACCCATAACTAAACCATAGTGCAGGTTCAAACATAACAATAATCCATGATTCAACAACAACCCATACTCAATCCGTACTTGGGGTTGTTGTTACGTGCAAACCAGGTCAATGTGTAGTTCTACATGCAGAAGAGTCCTCCTTATGCTCAAAGAGCATGACAATAAATTGGCTCTTTGAAAATTCTTGGTTTTGTCAGCTTCCCATTTTACACTTTCAGATTATGTTTTAAAAGGCATAATATTTAGGGAGGACATTGCAGTTGCCTCTTCCTCCCCTCCCCTGCCCCCCCCCACTCCTGTGTTTCAGATCACATAAGTATTCTTCAAGAGCACCTAAAACTCTGGTTACTATGTGGCATTAAAAATCCACAACAAATGCTTTTAAAGTATTCTTCCTTGCAATTTAATCTTGAATATATTCAAGAACTGGCCTTTGAATCATGTGGCGAATCTTGCCCCCATGCCCCAAAATCTTTTCCTTCCCCCCCAAACCCTGCAATGATGCCGCTGAGCTGCTGACAAAAATTCCAGCAAACAGAATAAAATGTTATATAAAGGGAAACAAGTAATTACCATTTTTTCCTGACAGAACTATATAATATTCTTGCTTAGTAGTATACTGCACAAAATTAGCAACCATTATTCATTCTAAGAAGAGTAACAACAGCAACACCAAATAGGCATGCTGCTCCCTGGACAATTTTTTAAAAAATTAATTCCTTCACTCATCTTAGCAGTTTTATTGCCCTGTGGAAACAGGCATCACAGCCCATCACTGAAGCAAGCATTTATCCTGTCGAGCATAAAATATACCTGAGCCCTCAACAGCGTAATATTAAGTACAGGAATACAACAACCTAGTTCTTGGCCAACTGGAAATCGGCGGAGCAGTGCCCTGTCCTTCTGGATTTCTGTGAAACTAGCACAAGAGCAGGAATAACATGACCTCCGGTGCTTCCAGACAGAGGGCTCCTACTGCCATTGATCAAAAGACATTGTGGGAAAACAGAGGAGGGTTACAAGATGAGGGTCTCTGGAACCCCCCACCCACAGGAGAATTCCGTGAATAAGGCGGGGCGATTTCATGATAAAATCCTTGTCTGGAAGCACCCTGCAAGCAGATTAGTTTATATTAGTTTGGGTTCGGAAGCTAACCCTCTTACCTTCTGCCCAATGTTTTTTGAAGCTGGAATTGTTTAATTCACCTCTGCACAAGAATGACTCAGCTGCTCTCATTCAGTCACAGCTCCCAGCAATTAGGGATTGCAGAACACAGCGATCAGAGACTTGTGTTCCTTAGCCAGTGAATAGCCAGTGAGTCCATTCTTTCCTCTATCTGTCGAGCTTTTATTGCCATGAGCCCACCCTTTACTCTCTTCTTTTTTTAGCTTGACATCATAAGGTGACTTCCACAATTAACAACACTTGAATGCTATTTGTCTTTGAATAGCTGTCCATGAATTTCATTGGGTATCCTCAAATACCTGGTTGTATGACACCCATAAGACTTCAATCCTATACCCATTTGCCTAGAACTTAAGCCTCATTGAACTCAATGAGACTTACTTCTGAATAGACATGTATAGCATTGTGCTGTAAGTATCAGTTCTCCAAAACACCAATGGATGGGTTTCCCCCCTCTTTTTTAAGCCCCTTTAGGGGGAAGTGGCTGGGTGGCAAGGTTTAAGCCTCCCCTACCCATGTGTGGTGGTCCAAGTCAAGATTGTGGCCCCATGCACATACATTATCGTAAACAAAATGGTGAGGATCCATCAGTTGTATTTAATGTAGCCTGTAGTTTAGCCGTTAGGGGTCCTTTAGTGAGCATCTCCAGGTCTTTCTAGGCTTAACAGGTGCAGTTCAAACTCACTTTTGCATAGAATCGCTGACTTACAACGTAGTAAATGTAACTCAGTTCTGGTTTATGACATAAGAAGACTTTGTCTTCCACACAGAAAAAATGGGTGAGATTATTCAAAATTCAAACGTATTCATAATACTTCATATTTACCCAATGCTGTGTAGCCTGATCCTATGTGTGTTTAATTGGATAGGCCTACTGAGTTCAATAGAGCTTATTCTCAGATAAGTGTAGACAGAATTGCAGCCTTGGAGTGTTCCAAGCTCAGTAAAGTAAATCAGTATTTTTATCCCCATATTGGAAGATGAAGAGTGTGTCTGTAGTCAAGAGAACAGCTGGTTGGCTAAAAGGGTTCATGGCAGTGGCAAGATTTTAACCAAGGAATTCCTGGATCATAAATCAGTCTCCTAAGCTCTGTTAATTAGGAACCCCACAAACGAGTATCTCCTCCAAACATATGGCAAAGTTTTGTGCCAGTTTTGTGCTGTTTTGTGTCATAAATCCCAAGTTTTGTGCCGCCACCCACAACTGTGTACTGATACATCAAGTGTGGGTTTGTAGTTTGTAACACACACAAAAACCAGCATTGTCATATCACCTCCAAACCCATGCCAAAGTTTTGTGCTACAAATCCTGCGGTTTGTGCTGCCATGAAAAGCGTGAAAATGACATACCATTAGGTGGGGCCTGGTGAATGCTAAAAAATCCAGATTCTCATATCTCCTCTGAACCTATGCCAAAGTTTTGTGCTTACTTTGTGCCGCCACCAAAAACATGAAAATGGCATACCCTTAGGTGGGGCCTGGTGAAGGAAAAAAAAACCCACATTCTCATATCACCACTGAACCCTATGCCAGAATTTTGTGCTAGTGTTGTGCTCTTTTCTTATGCCACAAATCCTGAGTTTTGTGCCACCACCCAAAACTGTGTCCTGATGCATCAAATGCGGAGTTAATACCGACAAAAACCCAACATTCTCCTATCACCTCCAAATGTGTGTCAAGGTTTTGTGCTTTCTTGTGCCACAGATCCCAAGTGTTGTGCTTCTGCTGTTTACTTCAGTCTTGCTGAGTTCGATGGGGCTTTCTCCCCCATGAATAAGGGGAGAGTTTCACCTTTTATAATAACTGTTTTAAGGCACAATCCTATGCATATTTAAACAGAAAAAAGTTCTACAACTCCCAGCATGCCCCAGCCAGCCATGCTGGGAGTTGTAGGACCTTTTTCTGTCTGAACATGCATAGGATTGCACCTTTAGCAATTTAGATATTCTAATAAATTAGCATGAGCTTTTGTGGGTTACAACCCACTTTACAAAACTAGTGGCACAAAAGAGCATAAAACTACCACAAAACCTTAGCATAGGTTCAGAGGAGATAGAATTATCAAAAAAAAAATTGCCTTCACCAGACCACACTTATGTCACTTTCACGCTTTTGGTGGCAGCACAAAACAGGATTTTTGGCATAAAAGAGCACAAAACTGGCACAAAACTTTAGCATATATTTGGAGGAGATGCTAGTTTGGGAGGGATTGTAGTTAACTGAGCAGGTCTCTTAGCCACTATATTAGCTTAGTTCTTAGTGGCGTTAGTACTTCTCTTAACTGGCAAATACATTTACATAGACAGCAGATCATGAAACCATTGCATCTTCAAGTAATTATCCAAACAGTTGTTTAATCACCAATTAATTTTTTTCAAATTTAAATTCCATACCCAGTTAGTAACAGCCAACTGTGTTCTCTCTTTGAAGTGTAACCATCTTTGTTCTTAAATTATGTGGCAAATGTTTGGCAATATGGATCTTGAGAGCTGTTCCCTTCTTGCTGAAGCTGATTGCAAGACGGTGTGACCCAAGGAACGGTGCTGTAGTGGAGCCAGGGCTGACAGGGGTGCAAGGCCGGCATTTCTTTATTAGCAGGGATGCTGATGTCATCTGCCGCCCCCCTCTGGCTTCCCCATTGTATCTGAGCTTAGCTGCACTCCTCACAGTTGCTGGGCGGGGGGAAAGGAGGGGTTTTCCCAGCAACAATATATTATTGTGCGCTACCCCTGTCGTAATGCAAAGTATTTGGGGGTGGCTTGGTTTTGAATGAGCAATTAAGACCCAATAGCTTTATAAAAGACCTGTTCCTGATGGAGATGAAAACTGCTAGAACTTGTTTATTTATATGAGTCAATACAGCTGCCTGACTTTGGGGTTTTTCCTTGGGGTCATGACTAAGGAGGCTGTCGTGATGAGCACCTACACTTCAAAATGTGCCACTGCACCACTGCCAAGGAGGGATTTGACAGGAATGATCTAAGTCATGGGTGGGCTGCATATGGCCCTCAGCCTAATTTCATGCAACCCACGGACTCATTTCAAGAGCCCTCTGCAAATGATCAGTTCAAACTTCTGGCAAGAACAATCTGACCCTTTCTTGGCAGCCTGCTGGGCAGGGAGGAAGAGGGAGGGAAAATGAGAAGGGGGGCTGAAAGAGAGAAAAAAGGGACTAGCCATGCCCATTTTTGTCTCTGGCCCTGCCCACTGCTGGCTTCAGCGCTGCCCACCCCCAGCATACAGCCCCTGGCAGGTTATTCCCAAGGTAATATGGCCCTCCACAGAAAAAGAGGTTTCCCACCCTTGAATATTTATTAGTGCCAAGCAGTCAACTTCCTCCAGATCATACACACCCTTCCAAAGCATTTTGCGATTAATTCTCCAAGCTGAATTCTTGAATGAGCCCATGGTATGAGCAGATTTTTAAAGGCTTTTTTGTAACCAGAAGTCCCAAAATTTGTAATGCTCCTCGATTAGTCTACAGCTCTGCTACCTGTCATACCCCTCCTCTCAAGTGCTGTTATCACGGAAAATGCGCTCTCTCTCTCTCTCTCTCGCTCTCAAGTCAACATTACTAATTAATATCACTTTTATACAGTTCAATTGTCATCCCTTCCCCCAAAGCATCCTATGACTTGTAGTTCTGTGTAAGTACTGAGAATTTTCTATTAGAGAAAATTCATTTGTGATTTTAATCTGCTTTTTTATTGTTGTCAAGATCTCCATTTTCCATCTGTGTCTCAGTGGTCTGTGAGTTTCCATTTTGCCTGGCTAAAGCAGCACACAGGGATGCACCACCTGCCTGTGAGTTATCCAGACAGGCCTCACGCTCCAACCAAGACCCAGTTAACTGGACTGAGTGATCTCAGCTGCGTCCCTGTGGGAACTCTCACCCCCGCCCCGTGGGCCTGGGAAAATGGTCATAGCCAGCCTGTGATTGGCTAACTGGGAGCTCAGTGGAGCTGCCAGGGGTGCGAGCATAATATCAGGGGGGTGGCAGCAGCCCTGGGTCATTTTTGCCTTTGCCATTTTTTGATGTAAAAGCGGGCTAGAAATCAAGTAAATAAGCAAGCAAACTCTAACCCAACCACCACACTACAGCTCCCAGAATTCCTGGGGAGGGAGAATTACTGCAAACCAGTTTAGGTATGTCAGAAAAGGTAGGCCCTCTGTCTTTCCATTTCTACCTTTTGTGTCTAGCATCTTAAGATACAATAGTATGTCTTAATATAATTTTTTATGTCTAGAATATTAAGAACGAAAAGTGTCGACCTCAGCTCTAAGCTATCTGAATTAGTAATCTGGAGCTTTAATTATTAATAATATGGAAGAAGTAATATTAACACAATCCATTTCTAGGGATACAGTATATGGAGTGGCTTGCACCAACATAGGTACAGGACAAGCCACTCCTATTAGCCTATGTGCCATTATTATTATTAGTAGTAGTAGTAGTAGTAGTAGTATTTCTATACCGCCCCATAGCCAAAGCTCTCTTTGGTATAGATATATATCATTATCAGCAGCATAAATTGCTACCATGTTTTGAGTCCTTAACAGCATAGGCCTAGGCATGCTTGCTCAGAAATGTCCCACTGTAGTTAATGGGGTTTACTCCCAAGTAAGTCTAAAAAGGAAGACATAGCCACCTCGATACTAGTCAAAATAGCTTTAGAATGGAATGTAGGTAGGTGAAACATTCTACGGTTCTGATCCATGCCATCCCATTTCCTTTTTTTTTAACCTAATGACTGTATCTTCTTCTTAGCCACATGGGCCACCTCAGCCAATCAAGCATTATGTAGTAAATAGGATGTCACAACCAGGATCAGCTCAACGGGTAAGGGGGCCCTCAGCAGGGTGCTGTCTGATGGGCCCCTGCCAGCCACAATTGCAGCTGCCATCTTAGTTTTCCCCAAATGCAATGTATCCAAATTTCTGTTGTTCTGTGACCTTGCAAATAAAATGCCCATGGCAACCACCACGTTCCTTCATCAAAAAAGGAAAATGAAATTTCTGGGGCATTGTATTTTGGGGAAACAAAGATGGCAGCCACAACTGTGACCAGAGGGGGCCCAGAGTGGAGGGTCCTGCAGGTGTCAACATTGGCAGTAGGCCTAGAGCTGCTGGAGGATGCTGGGTAGAGATGCTGAACCTGTTCACAACACTATATAGGTAATCAGATTTAATCATGATGAAATCACTGAGGGCAAACAAATTGATAGCAATGTTTCCTGGATCCACCTCATGGGTGATCCCAGCTAATGAAACTACATGGCTAACCATATCTGGCAATGTGCTGATGTCACTGAGGACAAACAGTGTCTATTCAGAATGAGGGCAATGCTTCTCAAATAGGTGAACATTTTTGAAACAATTTTGGCGGTGGAGGGGTGGTGGGAATCGCTGGGGTATGTGTGATTTCTGATGCTGTCATATATGTTAATGAAGAACTGTCAACATATCTTAGATCCAAAAGAAAGGTAAATTAAGGCTAATATAAACATGAAGATGAAAAAGACAGATGCAGAGAGAGAGAGGGAGAGAGAGAGAGATTATTTCTTGCACTGAGATTGCAAGGTAAAATGTTGACATGAAACCAGCCAGCTTTCTTGGAGGCCAGAGCCTTGGTCTGTCAATCCTAAGGAAACCTTCTATAAAACAGATGAGGAAGACATTTGATGCCTGCAATTAGCTTGTCATTGAAAAGCTGCATTGTTTCACTGGGGTGATGGGGGGATTTTTGCGGGGGGGGGGGGTCTGCAAACCAGTACTTTTCCATCAAGAAAGCACCAAGCATTTTAGAGACTTAGTCCCCAGGAGGCAGGCAGGTCAGCCGTTTTCCATTTTCTCAGAGTGACCCTCTTACCACAAGAGCAAGCAAGATCAATTTAGAAGCAAATGGAATGAGATGGAGCCAGCGATCTCCTCCAGACTGAGAATTGAGAATTCAACTGATAGCTGCACAATTAGAGTGGTGGAAAAGCTCTGCAGAGTTTGATTCATTCACCTTGTATCTGCAGCTGTCCTCACTCTGACCAGCCCAAGTCACGCTGAGGGACAGATGGAAGCATCCAGTGCTGTTGGCCTTTTCCTCTCACCACCACGAGTGATGTACACACACACCCTCTTCAAGGTCAAAGAACACTGTTCCTTACAGATTAGCAACAGCAGTTACTCCATTCCTGCCACAATTAAAGACCCATACAGAGCTTGCTGTTGTCTCAGGAATAACTGTTATATAAGTCCTAGCATTTGAATCCTAGAACATAGTTGCTCTTTTGTCTAAGGCACTAACTCTCAAACTGTGAGCTGGAAGAAAGAAATACATTAAGGATGCAATCCTATGTATGTTTAGGCAGAAAAAAGTCGTATACTTCCCAGAATGCCTCAGCCATGCTGACCAGGGCATGCTGGGAGTAGGAGGATTTTCTTCTGTCTAAACATGCATAGGATTGCACCATAAAATAATTAAATGCTTCTGTGAAGCCAAAGTAGCTATCCACAGAGGACGCTGCCTGTACATTTCTGCACGAGTCACTTTTCTGTTTCTTTCTCAGGGCCAGCGTCAAAGGTAGGTATGGTTGGGCACCTGCCAAGGGCCCACACCTCAGCAGGGACCCATTGACAGAAGCCCCCTACAGTACCTCCTCCTCTTCACCACTGCACTGTGCTTGTTCACCTGCATGCCACTCCGGTACAGACGATGGTAGTGGTGAGAAAGTGTAGTAGACATCATGGCCTTCTTGCTCACTGGTTTTCTGCCTGTCAAGCAAGCAAATGGTA
Organism: Heloderma suspectum; assembly: GCF_057233095.1. Taxonomy (NCBI): domain Eukaryota; kingdom Metazoa; phylum Chordata; class Lepidosauria; order Squamata; family Helodermatidae; genus Heloderma; species Heloderma suspectum. The sequence goes on from NC_139459.1 coordinate 134,307,031, forward strand.
GCAATGATGAGAAAGAGGATGAGGACAATAGTAGCTGGTGACAATGGTGGACTCACTAAGGGAAAGGCCATTGGGGTGCCTTGCCCAAGGGCCCTCAAATGCCTGGAGCTGGCCCTATTACTCCCAATCAGCCTCTGCTGTGAGTGGCTAATTCTGCCCCATCTCTGCATCGAGTGTGAATGGAGCATTCAGTCAATGCAATACAGAGATACGGCAGAATTCCTCACCTTCAGAAGAAGGAGAATGTCTGTTTGATCTGCTAGTGCTACTTTATATGGTTAACAAGCCAGCTGGTTACCCACAAACACAGTTCTCAGGGACAAATCAAATCTAACTAAAGGTTTAAGTTAACTAACTGTGGTTATTAAAACATTCACGATGGTACATCTTTTATCTTTACAAAATTTCCTTAAATACAATGTTCTTGATGTAAACTCCAGGATGACCACTGTAACGTCCATGTTCTGGTCCATCAACGACTTGAATCTTGAGGTTTGCCAGTGAGCGCACATGACTCATCATGACAATGTAGAGTTGTCCATGGCAGAAGACAGGTGTAGGCAGATAGCTCTAAGAAGAGATCCAAGAGTGCTGTCAGGCTTAATCGATGAGACCGAAGTGTCATCCAGTTCTGAGTGGCAGCTTGAATTGATTGTGAATTGTACAGCCAACCTTCATAAGTATGCATGCCAGACCAGGCGACAGGCACACACTTCTTTCCTTGGCCACGCATCCCAACTGTCACTTATAGTGACAACCGTTGCCGGTCATGGAATCTGCGTGTCAAGAGCTTTCTAGTGAAGTATATTTCATGAGAATTGGTCAACAAGAAGGCAGTCAAAAAGGGATGACCAACTAACTCCCAACTTTGAATTATATATATATATATATATATACACACACACACACACACACACACACACACACACAAGATTTTTTTTAAAAAAATTGATTGGTTTGATGTTTTAAGTGGTAGTGGTTATTGTAAGTTACCTTATGAGGGTAGGCACCCAAAAAGGTGGGATATTGAATCTATAAAATAAAAATAAATACAGATGTAAGGGTTGATTCCAAACATGTATGTAAGTGGCCAGGAGTGGGGAGGCTGTGCCAAGAGGCACATGCAAAATGCATGATTAAAAGTCTTGTAAGTATTTTAACATACTCTAAACCACCTTTGTTACAAAAGACCATAACAAGCAGACTTCTTTAAAACTCCCAATATGGCACCAATTTTTTTCTTTTTTCTTTTTTTGAGGGTGGAACCTTTTGTATATGAAGAACGGGGACATTTACATTTTTTAGGTGCACAGCTAAAGAGTTTTTAAGTACACATCTAAAACGTAAAGTGAAGCTCACATATCATACAGATCTACTTGGCAGGCAAATGTTATATGCTGGGGAGGCTCCAGTTGGTGACAACCCTGGGTTTGCCTTTGCCTGCATGTGTGAAATAGCCCTTTATAAAGAGTAGCAGTATCCAGGGGTGCTTCCAGATGAGGCTTTTATCATGCCATCGCCCTGCTTCTTCCATGGAATTTTATGGGAGGGGTCTACTCATAACCCTCCCATGTTTTCCCAGAGCTTCTTCCATCCGTTCACTTACCACAGAAAATTCATTAAGGGGAAAAGATGGAACAGCTGCACAACATCTTCTGATTGGTAGTGCTAGGAGCCCTCCATCTGGAAGCACTCTGAACTCACTACCACTTCTGTTTACACCTGTATTTTCAGATATAGTTTCCTCAGGAAGTGGGGATATAGACTAAAAGGGAAAGGAAAACAGTGAAACACATATTTTCATTCTTTATTAATATCTGATTGCCTTCCTCTACCACAAAAAATGAAAGAGAAAAGAATCAGAGCCCCATCTACATGGAGACGCTTTCCAACACGATTCAGTTTAAAGCCACATTTTCACCCATTCGGATTTGCTCCTCCCATGGCACACACAGCTAATTAAAGTGGCTTATACATGGGGGGGGGAGCGCTTTCGCATGGCGGACTGCATGCGAAAGATTGAAAACAAAAGGCAAAGCAATCCCCAATTCCCCACACCTCTCTCCCCTCCTGTGCTGAGTAAGTGCAACTGAAGACAATGTGATTTACTTCTGAGTAGAAATGTTTATCTGGGCTGTTTTCAGCTAGTTGTTCCTTGAGGTCATTAATCTTATGCGAATCTGAGTACCTGCCTGGGAGGGGATTCTAAAAAAAGAAATCCCAAAAGCAGTGTGCTGACTTTCTCAGGAGTAAGGCTCATTTGGGAAAAATCAAAACACGATCAGTGGAGGGTGAAGCCAACTCCCCTCCTTGGGTCCACCCTTTGCTGATACAACTTTCCCTTCTTCCTCGCAGTGCTGCTCCTTGTAGCCACCACTGAAGCCAGTATCGCAAGTTGAGGTCAAGCAGACTCCCAAACCGCACTGAAGCTAACGTGATGGGAAAATCCATCACAAAACAACTTAGCAAAAATGTGGGTTTTATGGCATGAAAACCCACAGTTGCTGTGGAGAGGGGGGGACATCATGTGTCGTGATCATAGGTGAGGTACAGTAGCAGCGAAGTAAATCCCCCATGTAGATCTGGCTTAAGTTTCCAAACAAAACAGAAGCTGATGGACTCCAAAGTCCAATGAAAAATAAAGTAATTTATAAATAGATTCTACTTAAGCTGGTCTCATGCATTTAGGGCTGAATTTTTTAACACTGTTTAGCATATTTGCCTATTTCACACAGGAGACCGCTTTGTTATTTCCTCTTCTAGTTATTTATTTGCAATGCAGATGCTACATTGTCTGACAATAGAACAGACTACTAAAAACATCTACAATGAGATACCAGGACATTTAAATGAGTCTGAAAATGTCAGACTGAGATAATTCTATCCAATTAACTATCCCAATCTTTTCTTCAATGCTTGTTCCCAATTTGCACAGCAAATTCTTTTCTTAATTTTACACAGTTTCTAAAACAGATTTTGTGTGCGTGAGTGTGTCCGTCCGTCCCCCCCCACACACACACCCCTTGTATTGCATAAGAAATATCTTTATTATATATTAAATTTTGGCAAGGTTTCAAGATGACTCATGATTTTAGAAAGCTTTTAAATTATGAGTGTGTCAGCTTCTTGTTGAAAATGAAGGGCACATTCTATGCCTTTAACTCTGTAGCTGATGAATTCTCCACCCCCACCCCACCCATCTCACACACATTCATTGCATTATTTAGGGCACAATCCTATGCATGTTTAGACAGAGAAAAGGCCTACAAATCCCCGCATGAGTTGTAGGCCTTTTCTCTGTCTAAACATGCATAGGCTTGTGCCCTTAGATAATCACATTAGGCACATCTATATCACATGTTATCCATAGAAAACTACAGTCAGGGCCAGAAATATTGGAACAAGGATAACTGTTTTGGCAGTTGGCCTCCATACACCACCACATTGAAGTTGAAAGGAAACACACCCAGATGGGAGCGAAGTCAGGACTTTCAGCTGTAATTCAAGGGGTTTGACAAAAGTGGGGCACTAACCATTCAGGACCCCTTCATGGATCACTGCCTTGTTGTGGCGAAGGGGCTGCGTAACTCAGTGAAGCTGTAAGCTATGCCATGCAGGGCCACCCAAGACGGACAGGTCATGGCAGAGAGTTCTGACAAAATGTGGTCCACTGGAGAAGGAAATGGCAACCCACTCCAGTATTCTTGCCAAGAAAACCCCATGGAACGTATCACAAGGCTAAAAGATATGACGCCGGAAGATGAGCCCCTCAGGTCGGAAGGTGTCCAATATACTACTGGGGAAGAGCAGAGGGGATTTCCAAGTAGCGCCAGAAAGAGTGAAGCGGCTGGGCCAAAGCCGAAAGGACACTCAGCTGTGGATGTGTCTGGTGGTGAAAAGAAAATCCGATGCTGTAAAGAACAATACTGTTTAGGAACCTGGAATGTCAGATCAATGAATCAAGGTAAGCTGGAGGTGGTCCAACATGAGATGGCAAGATTGAACATTGACATCTTGGGAATCAGCGAACTAAAATGGACAGGCATGGGCGAATTTAATTCAGGTGACCATCATATCTACTATTGTGGGCAAGAATCCCTTAGAAGAAATGGAGTAGCACTCATAGTCAACAAAAGGGTGGGAAAAGCAGTATGACCTAAATCATATCCCTTATGAATATACAGTGGAGGTGAGGAATAGATTTCAGGGATTAGACCTGATAGACAGAGTGCCTGAGGAACTGTGGACGGAGGTCCGTAACATTGTCCAGGAGGCAGCAACTCAATCCATCCCAAAGAAAAAGAAATGCAAGAAAGCCAAGTGGCTGTCTGATGAGGCTTTACAAGTAGCTGACGAAAGAAGGGAAGCGAAAAGCAAGGGAGAAAGGGGAAGATATATCCAACTGAATGCAGAGTTCCAGAGAATAGCAAGGAGAGACAAGAAGGCCTTCTTAAATCAACAATGCAAAGAAATCGAGGAAAACAACAGAATGGGAAAGACTAGAGATCTCTTCAAGAAAATCGGAGATCTCAAGGGAACGTTCTGTGCAAAGACGGGCATGATAAAGGACAAAGAAGGCAGGGACCTAACAGAAGCAGATGAGATTAAGAAGAGGTGGCAAGAATACACCGAAGAACTATACAGGAAAGATCTTAATGTCCCTGATAGCCATGAGAGTGCGGTCACTGAACTTGAGCCGGACATCCTAGAGAGTGAAGTCAAGTGGGCCTTAGGAAGCATTACTAACAACAAACCTAGCGGAGATGACAGTATTCCAGCTGAGCTATTTAAAATCCTAAAAGATGATGCTGTTAAAGTGCTGCATTCAATATGCCAACAAATTTGGAACACTCAACACTGGCCGCAAGACTGGAAAAGGTCAGTTTACATTCCAATTCCAAAGAAGGGCAACGCCAAAGAGTGTTCAAACTACCGTACAATTGCGCTCATTTCACATGCCAGCAAGGTGATGCTCAAAATCCTACAAGCTAGGCTTCAGCAGTATGCGAACCGAGAACTACCGGAAGTACAAGCTGGGTTTAGAAGAGGCAGAGGAACTAGAGATCAAATCGCCAACATTCGCTGGATCATGGAGAAAGCAAGAGAATTCCAGAAAAACGTCTATTTCTGCTTCATTGACTATGCTAAAGCCTTTGATTGTGTGGATCACAACAAACTCTGGCAAATTCTTAAAGTGATGGGAGTACCAGACCACCTCACCTGTCTCCTGAGAAACCTGTACGAGGGTCAAGAAGCAACAGTAAGAACCAGACATGGAACAACCGAGTGGTTCAAAATTGGGGAAGGAGTACGACAAGGCTGCATATTGTCACCCTGCTTATTTAACTTATATGCAGAGTACATCATGAGAAATGCCGGGTTGGATGAATCAGAGGTCGGAATTAAGATTGCCGGGAGAATTATAAACAACCTCCGATATGCAGACGATACCACCCTAATGGCAGAAAGCGAAGAGGATCTCAAGAGCCTCTTGTTGAGGGTGAAAGAGGAGAGTGCAAAAGCTGGTTTGAAACTCAACATTAAAAAAACGAAGATCATGGCATCTGGCCCCATCACTTCCTGGCATATAGAAGGGGAAGAAATGGAAGCAGTGACAGATTTTACTTTCTTGGGCTCCAAGATCACCACAGATGGTGACTGTAGCCATGAAATTAAAAGACGCTTGCTCCTTGGGAGGAAAGCTATGGCAAACCTAGACAGCATAGTAAGAAGCAAAGACATCACCTTGCCGACAAAGGTCCGTCTAATCAAAGCTATGGTTTTCCCAGTAGTAATGTATGGCTGTGAGAGCTGGACTATAAGGAAGGCTGAGCGCCGAAGAATTGATGCTTTCAAACTGTGGTGCTGGAGAAGACTCTTACGAGTCCCGTGGACTGCAAGGAGGTCAAATCAGTCAATCCTAAAGGAAATCAACCCTGAGTGCTCCTTGGAAGGACAGATCCTGAAGCTGAAGCTCAAATATTTTGGCCACCTAATGCGAAGACAAAACTCTCTGGAAAAGACCCTGATGCCGGGAAAGACTGAAGGCAAAAGGAGAAGGGGACGGCAGAGGATGAGATGGCTAGATAGCATCACCGATGCAATGAATATGAACTTGAGCACGCTCCAGGAGAGAGCGCAGGACAGGAAGGCCTGGCGTGCTATGGTCCATGGGGTCACGAAGAGTCGGACACGACTGAACGACTGAACAACAACAACAACAACCATTCCGGAAGGACAGCCAGTGGCATACACACACACCCATTGTTGGTGGCTCATAAGTAATGGAACAAATGGCTGAAAAGCAGCTGCATGGCCAGGTGTGGCCTGTTTCCTGGGTACCCCATGACCCATCAAGCAGATAAAAGGCCTGGAGGTGGTTCTGAGTGTTACATCTGCATTTGGTAGCTGCTTACTGGAACTCCCAACACGAGGTCCAAAGAGGTGTCCATGTGAGTGAAGGAGGCCATCATTAGGCTGAGGAAACAAAATAACCCCATCAGAGAGATAGCAAAAACAGTGGGAGTGGCCAATACAACAGTTTGGAACATCCTGAAAAAGAAGGAATTAACTGGCAAGCTCAGCAACAGCAAAAGGCCTGGAAGACCATGGACAACTAAAGTGGATGACTGCAGAATTTTGCTCATGGTGAAGAGGAACCCTTTCACAACATCTAGCCAGGTCAAGAACGCTCTTGAGGAGGTAGGCATGTCATTGTCAACATCTACAGTCAAGAGACAACTTTATGAATGTAAATACAGAGGCTTCACAACAAGGTGCAAACCACTGGTAACGCTCAAGAACAGAAAGGCCAGATTAGCCTTTGCCAGCAAACACCTAAAAAGGCCTGCCCAGTTCTGGAAAAAGATTCTTTGGACTGATGAAACCAAGATTAACTTGTACCAGAATGATGGGAAGGGAAAAGTATGGAGAAGGAAAGGAACAGCTCATGATCCAAAGCAGACCACATCATCTGTCAAACTTCATGGAGGTAGTGTTATGGCATGGGCACGTCTGGCTGTCAATGGAGCCGGGTCACTGGTGTTTATTGATGACCTGACTGCTGATAAAAGCAGCAGGATGAATTCTGAAGTGTACAGGGCTATACTTTCTGCTCAGATTCGGCCGAATGCTGCCAAACTGATAGGACGCCACTTCATATTGTGGATGGATAATGACCCAAAACATACAGCAAAATCTACCCAAGAGTTTCTCAAGGCAAAGAAGTGGGATGTTCTTTAATGGCCAAGTCAGTCGCCTGATCTCAACCCAATAGAGCATGCTTCCCACTTACTGAAGACAAGACTGAAGGCAGAAAGACCCACAAACAAGCAGCAGCTGAAGGCAGCTGCAGTAAAGGCCTGGCAAACCATCTCGAGCGAGGACACTCAGCATTTGGTCATGTCCATGGGTTCCAGACTTCAGGCAGTCATTGACTGCAAAGGATTTTCATCCAGGTATTAAAAGCGATCCTTAAGTTTGAAATGATGTTGGTTTGTTCCATTACTTATGAGCCACCAACAACGGGTGTGTGTGTATGCCACTGGCTGTACTTCCTGAATGGTTAGTGCCCCACTTTTGTCAAATCCCTTGAATTACAGCTGAAAGTTCTGACTTCAGTCCCATCTGGGTGTGTTTCCTTTCACCTTTGATGTGGTGGTGTACAGAGGCCAACTGCCAAAACAGTTATCCTTGTTCCAATATTTCTGGCCCTGACTGTATGTTAGGAGTTCTCTGTGGATGGGTAAATGCCAAAACTTGTGAACAAAATCCTCAGCTAAGCAAAGAACATAAGAGCCAGGCTGAATCACACCAAGTTTCCATCTAGTCCAGCATTCTGTTCACAAACTGGCTGCCTGTAGGAAACACACGAGTGGGACATGAGTGCCATAGTACTTGGGGAACTGGGCCATTCCTAGTGAGGAAGTCACTTCAAGCCTCAGAGTAGAGGAGAAGGTGTACTACCAAGCCTGGAGTAAAGAATGATGTGAGAATGGAAGATGAAACCAAACCTCTTCTGAGGTTTAGAATATTCATACACTTGTCTGGCTGGCCAGTCCAAGTCTCTCAGCACTTTGAGATTCCCAGCATTTTGTTTTCCTGTTTATTTTATTTTAAATTATGTGTAGGCCGCCTTTAGGATTGGAGCTCTCTCTTTGTTGTTCATATATCCTAGGTTGCCCATGTCTCCTCTTTTACAAAGGACAGTCCTCTGTTTTAAGGGCCATCCAGTCCAAGTCTGGCATAAAGATAAAGTACCATCCAAAGGCAGAGCTGGGCCTTGAAGTTCCCATTAACAGCAGCCTGAGCAAGGCATGCAGGTCACCTGGTCACAGTCTTCCACATTATGGGGAGATATACTGTATTTCTATTTGAATGTTAATACTAATTTCTAAATTTGCATCTATGCATATACATCAGCGTATGCATATTTGTGTCCTCTTTTTTGCTGATTCCTAAGCAGACATCCTCTGCCTCTTCGAAACCCAGCTTGTACTTCTGGTAGTTCTCGGTTCACATACTGCTGAAGCCTAGAAACTGAAGCTCAAATATTTTGGCCACCTAATGCGAAGAGAAAACTCTCTGGAAAAGACCCTGATGCTGGGAAAGACTGAGGGCAAAAGGAGAAGGGGACAGCAGAGGATGCGATGGCTAGATAGCATCACTGATGCAATAAATATGGACTTGCGCACGCTCCGGGAGAGAGTGCAGGACAGGAAGGCCTGGCGTGCTATGGTCCATGGGGTCACGAAGAGTCAGACACAACTGAATGACTGAACAACAACAACAAAAGCAGACATCCTAATATTGCCTAGAATTCCCAGTTATTAATCCTTCATGCCAGTTCTTCTCATCAACCCAAAAGCACACTTAATTTCTTTACTTTGATTCATTTAAAACATTTTACCCCATATCTCTTTGCACTCCAGGTACCTTACAAACAATTTTAAAACACCCACCACCACTACAAAATTATATATATATATTGAAGATAGTGAGCCTGTTCAGACATCACACTAAGCCATGATGGTTAGGAGTTTTAAGCTAACCATGCTGGTTTAGCGTGATGTTGAATGGGGATCAGACCCAACCATGGTGATTTATTAACCACGCACAAACCATGCTCACTAACCACCTGCTGCAAGATGGTTAGCGGCACTAGCCATGGCTTAGTGTGACATCTGACCAGGCCCCCATGGTTAATGGAGCGCTTCCATATTCCTCCGCAGCAAGAGCGGCCAAAAATGACAGAAGCGTGGCTACTGATGGCTGTTGGCGGCCATTGTCTTCTTTCTTTCTGATTCCATTACAGAAATAAGCACAACATAAATAAAACAGCAGAAAAATGTGCAAAAATTGTCATATCGCTAAAATGCTCATTATCCCTGTGTATTGCTAAAATACACATTTGCGCATGTGCGCAAAATCACTATAGCAATATAGCAATTATGTACACATGCACATCTTAGCAATATATGGGGATAACACATGGTTTAGCGATATACAGTGATTTTGTGTATATGCGCAAATGTGTATTTTACTGACACGGTGATTTTTGCAACAATTTTCTGCCGTTTTTATTTATTTTTTGCTTATTTATGTAATGGAATCAGAAAGAAAGAAGAAAATGGCCGCCAACAGCCATCAGCAGCCTTGCTTCTGTAATGGCCATGTGAGCTGCTGAGGCTGCTGGGATTTGTGAGGGAGAGCTAGAGGACTGACTGCAGGAGGGAGGGTGGTTAGGGAGCGGTTAGGCTAACTACACTGTGGGCCATGGTTATCTGCCTGTGTGGGAGGGGCTTTCACAGTGGTTAGGGCTAGCCACCCTGCAGCATGATTAGCCTAACCACCCTGCCCTAATATGCATCTGAACAGGGTCAATAGAGCAACTGTGTAAAAAAAAGGTAATCCATATCCCCATATACTAGCAAATAAAATAACAGCCTAAAAATCGTTAAGGTATTACACCTTTGCCAAAAAGTCAGGAGAGACATCAACTGTCAGGCTTCCTCAGGGAATAACCTTAGGGCTATGGAGGTCAAGGCTTCATTTAGGATCCCGACTTTCCTAACTTCCTGTGTTGATGGAAAGCAAACTCCATAGGAACCTAGGAAGCTGTCTTATACTGAGTGTCAGACTCATGGTTCATCTAACCTGGAGATGCTGGGGATTGAACCTGGGACCTTCTGAGTGCCAGGCAGGTTCTCTACCCTTGAGTCACAGCCCTGTCCCTCCAAGGTAAGGCCACACCAGATGATCTCCTTAGGTATGGTAAGCATATAGGGTGTGGCCTTCTGCTGGTCCTCCTCGGCCAGCCTTCCCCACTTTGGAGCCCTCGAGATGTTTTGGACTACAACTCCCAGCATTCCTGATCTTTGGCCATGGTGGCTGGGGCTGTTAAACTCCAAAACATCTGGGGGGCACCAGGTTGGGGAAGACTGTCTGAGGCCATGAAGTTCTTTAAAAGTTCAAACTCAACTTTTTTGGTTTCCTTCCAAGAACTAGTTCTTCCTGAGTTGGTAAACCTGCAGCTGTGCCACTTCAGCTGTTCCATGGCTGCTCACATGGTTGAATGTACAAAAACAAAACAGAACCTCTCAGGTAGAAGGGTCAGTTAATTTTCTAAAGGGCAGGGGGATTTTCACATGGAAGACCATTCAGTCATGCGAGTTCCCATCTGCAGTCTTGAGGTAGCACAGCTCAGACACAGGCTTACCATCTCACTGAGAACTAGGCTTAAGTGTCTGGGTTCAGCATCCCCCTCCCTGAACCCACAGAACTGAACAGATATAGACATAGATACAGATATATTTGATCCTGCTGGGTCTAGGATTTTCGAAGCTATTGACAAAACATCCTGAGTGGGCTCCCTTAACAAGGAGGGATACACAAACGGAGATTTTTCTCACGTTGCTACAGACTTTCAGGGTACCCCATGGAAAGCAAGAACAGTGACAAGGCTGGTGAGATGAGCCCCTCTGGCCACCTTGGGGCCGTGACAAGTGCCAGACCTCGCCGCCCTCCAGAACTGGCCACACATTGCTGAAATGTCCATCCCAGCAGCTGGATTTCATGGAGGATAAGGCTGTCAATGGCTACCAGTCATGATGGCTGTATGTCAGCTCCAGTATCAGAGCCAGTATGCAGAACAGTGGCTGTGGAACATGAGCGGGGGGCGGGGTGGTGCGGTTGCATTCATGTCCTGCTTGTGGGCTTCTCATGGTCATCTGATTGGCTACTGTAGGAACAGATAGGTAGGGATGGACGAACTCACCTGCTGCCACCTCGCCCTCCACTCATCAGATCCCCGCCAGCCACTCACACCTGCTCGCACCAGAGTGCGAGCTGCCCAGAGTTCTGCAGGCATCCATCTAGCCCCAGCACCCACTTCCCCAACAAGCCACCATTGTGTGCACAATTGTGGCTGGTTGCAGTGGCGGAGGCAGCAGGATGGGAGGCGCTTCTCTCTCAGTTCCCATCCCGCCACTGCTGTCAAGTAACCGCGCCTCTCTCTGCTGGGCACCAACAGAGGCAGGTGTGGTTGCTCAGCGGGAGGCAGCAGGATGGGGAACTGTAAGGGGGGCCTTAAAGGGGCAAAAACGCCTATATTGGTGTGGACATGGCCCCTTTAAGGCCCCTATTTGCATATATGGGATAGTTATGGAAAAGAACAAGCAGCCATTTCCATGGAAAATGGCGCTTGTCAAGGAAGAGGACGTCCACACACTCGCCCAGCTCAGCGTGCACCAAGCCAGGCAAGCGCTGGGGTCTGCAGACTGGTGTCTGGGGGGCCAAACCAACGATGTCTCGCCGGGCTTCGAGCCCCAACCGGACACCCACGCCACCCCTGCAGATAGGCCTTTGGTCTGAGCCAGCACAGCTCTCCTTACGTTCTTATATTTGAAGCTAAATATTCTCTTCTGAACTTGTTTTATAACTGTGCCTTGATTTCCTCCCTCACCAAATCAATACTAGCAATTAAGGCTCATAAACGTTTTAAGTGCAATTTGCTGGCATCAGAAAGAGAGAGAAAAACTTCTCATTGCAAGGCTTCTTGATTAAGTTGTGTGCATGTGTGTGCGCGTGTGTGGTTTTTACTTTTTTTCTTCATTCAAAGCTTCCAGCCATCACTTGCACCATATATTCCATTTCTCCTACCTACCCACCCCCAAAAGCATCATGAGCATATGGCAAAACCTTTAAAATAATCAGGCTGTTTAAATTCACTCTATCATTGGAAACGAATGTTACACCCCTTATGCTCAGCGCTATCACAGCACAGCTTGGGTAATGCTCATGATTATCTCTTCCACTCATTTTTCATAAGAAACGTACGTCTCATCAATCCTCTTAATGGATATACTGTGAAAAATGAATTACTGGAAAGTAAGAGATCAGTACCAGGAATGTTGTGTGATTTATGCTCAATGTTTGCTCATCATATTTTTTCTGTTTCTCCCTTCCCCATCTCAAAGAAGGATGATCACAAGTAGTCTTGTCACCCATTCATAATTTCTGTGGCTTGTTCGTATTTTGAGAGGTCTATCCATAATAAACAGAAAGCTTCCGGCTACTTTACACTTTTTTTTTCAGGTGTACACCTAAGGAATGTGTGTTCTGTAGAGCCAAGTACACTGAACAAAAACTATACTTCTAATTTCAAGAGTGAAGTGCCCATGAGCATGGTAGCCATATAAGTAGGATGGCCATGTGTCCTACATTACAGAGGACAGTCCTCTATGTGAAGTGCTGCCTGAGGACAGTCTTGTATTTGCAGGTGTGCTGTATTTGAAGGGCTGTCCAAGTCCACTCCAAGTCCAGTTTAAAGCTAAAGAACTCTAAGAAGCCTTAAAGTTGCCCATAAACAGTTAATACCTGGACACCAGACTGAGAAGACACACAGGTCGTCTGGTCACAATCTTCCCCACAATGGTGAGATATATTGTATTTCTGTTTATAGTAATTATTTCCAAATGTGCATCTATACATATAGATTTGTTGTTCAGTCGTTCAGTCATGTCCGACTTTTCATGACCCCATGGACCATAGCACGCCAGGCCTTCCTGTCCTGTGCTCTCTCCCGGAGCGTGCTCAAGTTCATATTCATTGCATCGGTGATGCTATCTAGCCATCTCATCCTCTGCCGTCCCCTTCTCCTTTTGCCTTCAATCTTTCCCAGCATCAGGGTCTTTTCCAGAGAGTTTTCTCTTCGCATTAGGTGGCCAAAATATTTGAGCTTCAGCTTCAGTATCTGTCCTTCCAATGAGCACTCAGGGTTGATTTCCTTTAGGATTGACTGATTTGACCTCCTTGCAGTCCAGGGGACTCGTAAGAGTCTTCTCCAGCACCACAGTTCAAAAGCAATACATATAGATTAGCATGTGCAAATTTTATGCAAACTGCTGTTTTGGGGTGATGCGTTTCCTTCTTTTAAGGAATGGGCAAATGGCCACCCTATGCATAAGTCAATGACCAGAATGGACGCTTACAAGAACAACGGCTGCTAGCTGGAAGGAAAAGATGACGAGCAGGCACATGGAGGGTGGCTTCATCATACTAAGGCAGGCCAGCACAACTGGTGCCCCACCAGCCTGAATTCGACCCACCAGCCATGTATTACAGCCCGCCGGGTTTTGCAGTCTCACAAAGGCAGCAAAAATGGGAGCCTGAACAAAGCCCTGGTGGAATGGCACACATCACATAGGTGGTGGGTAACATTTGGCTTGGTGGGCCACAAATTATATAGGTCTGCAACGGGGATTACTACTTGACGGGTGGGGAGAGAAGGAATGCTTACTTGGCTAAGAATACTACTGTTGTGTTGAAGAATGCATCCATTTTTTACCTTCCAACGGGGCTTTTCAAACTTCCTAACTTGAGGAAATCCTTTCCATGTAGGGTAGCCACGTATGCATCGCCAAAAAAGAGGACAAAAGAGCATGCCGATTTGCATAAAAATTGCATGTGCTCATTTATATGTATAGATGCAAATTTAGAAATAATTATTATAATTAAAATATAAATACAGTACATCTCATCATACAGTGGAAGTCTGTGACCAGGTGACCTGTGGGTCTGCCTTGTCAATCTGCTGTTCAGGTGCTCATGGTCGATGGGCAACATTTCTTACAGTTCATTAAAACCATAATTCCAGTTCTTGAAACTGGAATTGGACAGGCCAGCCTTTCAAAGAGAGGACACCTTCAAAGAGAGGACTGCCCTCTGTAAAAGAGGACACCTGGCCACCCAACTGCCAGAAAACCCCTGCGCATCAGCCACAGGGCACCCAGTGTATTCCAGAGGATTCTGAGGCACATTCTAGGGCAGGGATGGGAAGAAGGTAGATTAAGATCTACTGGTAGTTCTGGGGAGATCTGCTGCAGATCAGCAAATATTCCTGATTGCTAATTGTTTAACAATGGCAAGAACAAGAACGCTTCCTCTCCCCCTACATGAGACTGCTGAAACAAAAACAAAAAAATGGGGGGAAAGCAGGAGTGGATTTGTTGGTGAAAGGGCTGTGAGCTCAGTTCAGCTCCACAGGCTCAGAGGCACCCCGTTCCTTAGTGCAGTGTGATCCCCTTGAGCCACGAATTTCACCTGGCTCTGGTAGGTAGGCCTTGGGGTTCTTGTAAGAAAAACAAAGTAGATTCAGCAACCCTGAAGTATGCCTAATATTATTTAGCCTGTTCTAGGATGCATACTCAGTTAATCTGGATGGTGCTCAGGGACATAGGACTTACCATTGCCCCAAGTAAATTGAGAGCATGCCCTAGTTCAGGGGTACACAAACTATTTGACCCTGAGGTCTTAATGCGATGCTGGCTCAGGGGCTGCGCACACACGCGCACTGTCTAAAACAGTTGCTCCTGTCACTCGTATCACCAGCAGCAGCAGCACTCACAGAGCAGGAGTAACAGATGCGCTGGCAGCCACTCATAGAAGGCAGGAGCATAGAGGCCTCTGAGAGGCCTTGTAGTGTCTCAGACAGAACTCAGCTAGGCAAAGGAAACCTGCAGCAGAGGTGCTGTCAGCAGAAGAGGTAAATTGGCGGGGGTGGGGGTGGAATTCAATGGCAGAGGCAGTACAGGCCATGGAGGCTGAAGTTAAGGTCTTGGGGACCATGGACTTGTAGTCCATGGGCCGTGCCCCCCCCTCCCTGAGGCCGGTCTAATTGGCCAAGGCCTGTTCTACACATGCAGGAGAATGAGGTGCTACCACTTCAGACTGGAGGTACAGGGGTTCCATTTCTGAATGCACCTCCACATTAAACAAATACACCTTGATACAAATACAACAACATTTACACAGCAGGGAGAAAAAATTATGTCCCAGCAATTCACCAGCTGTACTGCTTTTTTAATTTACAGTTTAATTTAATTTAGTTTGGAATCTAACTTTGAATATAGGGAAGCATTCGAAATACAGTATGTTATCTCCCACCTGCAGCCTTGTGTGATACAGCCCATTCTCCCGCCACGTTCTGCTGCATGTGCAGCCCAGACCCAACACCAGTGCTGGCTCCTGGGTTTGGAGGGCCCTTGGGCAAGACACCCTCAGTGGCCCCCTTCCTCTGTGAGTCTCCCTTCTCACAAACTGCTATTGCTCCTCCTCCTCTTTCTCATCATTGCTGCCATTTGCTTGCTTGACAGGCAGGGAGCCAAGGAGCAAAGAGGCCCTGGCATCTCCTGCTCCTCCTTCTCGCCACCACCATTGTCTGGACCAGAACGTGAGGCAGGTGAACAAGCACACTGCAGTAGTGAAGAGGAGGAGCAACTCCAGGGGACTCTTGTCAGTGGGCCCCTGCTGGGGTGTGGGTCGTCGGCAGGTGCCCAACCATGCCTACCCTTGTCACCCGCCATGCCCAAGACTAGTACTCAGTGGATTGCAGAGGAGAATTTGGGGTGGGTGGGAGAGTGTTTTACAGTAGGGAAGCTTGTCCGAACACTATTGATCTTCTCCCTGAAGAAACCCTGATAAGGTCCCGAGGAAGCCCAGTTTAATTTCCTGAAACACAATGCGAAATCCTCTGCCTTAGAATTTCAGTGCTTCTTATTCAGTAGTTTCCTGACTTGAACCTGCCAGGAAAATGTGCAGTAATTTAATACAAGGCAGAAAGATTCTCATCTTAAGATAGAAATGTAAAAGGAGTGGGGGGAGGGGGGAGAAAAGAGGGTATGAAAACATGTTCCAAAAGAAGAAAACCTCAAATCGAAAGAACTGCAAACATACTGATTAAGTTTTTCATATGGTTTTGGAAGAAACCGACTCCTTTTGATTTAGCTATACAGCAGCATCCGTGCATTTTCCCAGGGGTGAGAGGCAGAGAAGAGCGCCTTTTCTTTTTGCATGCTTCCTATGGGATCAATATGAGCTGGACCTGAGAAGTCACTTTGCTCAAGCTCCTGGCTGGCTGCTCATTACATGCTTCCAAGGGTCTGTGTTTAGAAGCAGAGCCATCGGAAAAAGCAACAGGATCCACAGAGAATACACGGGCTGACAGGTAAAGCATAAAAAAGGGAACATAGATGAGATTTAGTTGCTCAACCCCTGGAGGGCCAGGGAGAAGGGGAAAAAAACCTATTGAAAATGACAGTTTTCTATTGTACCTTAAATATATTGGAGTGCATAAGCCTCACACAGGAACTGCAGAAATGTAGCATTAATAGCTTAGGGAGTGCTGTACTCACGTACACAAATTGTCTGCATTCTTCATTGTCCCAATTTTTTCTCTGAAATTTCTAAGCTACACAGGATTCAGAAGGGCTTCTATATTCCAGCAACAAAGAGTATCTCACTATAGGAGCAATTCATTCGGGTGGCATTAGTCATTTAGGGCAGGGGTACAGCCTCTCAGATCCAAGGACCAAATCTGGCTCCCTTGGGTCCCAATCCAACCCTCCAGGGCTTCCCAGATTGCCATACTCCCTTGCCCTTGGCCACACCCTCTTCCCCCCACTGCCAGATGTTTGGTAGTTCCTACCATTTGCACATCCCCGCCCCCTTCTTAAAGGTTGAAATGCCTCTCCCAAGGCTCAGTTACTGGCAGTAAGTGCTGTCAGCTAAAATATGCAGATATTTTGAGAGTCGTCCATTTTGCCTTGGGCTCCACCCCCCACTGGAGAGATCTGAGAGAAACGCCTGAGAGCTTCTCCGAAATGGATTCGGCCCTCAGGCTGAAAGAGGTTCAACACCCCTGCTGTAGCTGTCTGAATCAGGGCCACTTCCTGTATGTCAGTTGCCATAGGACTCAGATCAGTTCCCGACATTCTGCACCAACAAGATGACTGGATGGAGGAGGAACTGCAGGCACTTAAGCCAGGCGGACCAACATCCTAGGCCAGAATTCTCCAGAAACTCAGGTGACCTTTGAGAGCCAATCCCATGCTACCGCCTGCTATAAAAGTCCAACAGCGCTACACTCCCTCAGTTTGGACAAATGGTTGGGGTCTGCTATGACAGGAGGCAAGTCCCCTTGTCCAGTGATAAAGTGAATTTATATCAGGCTGCAACAGGTACTGAATTATTGGGAGGACAGGCAACTTCTATATCCCTGTCAGAGCTAGTAGCAGAAAGCTGGTGTATATGTGGCTATGTTGCCTCTCTGTATAAGTACCAATAATGACTAGCAATCCTAAACAACAGTAATAAAATACCTTGTATTTACAGAGTCCTGTTCCTATGTACGTCACACACATGGTCTCAGTAGTCCAGGAGTGGGCAAATTCAGGGGGTTTGGGGCCATCTTTCCCTCCCCCCACAGACTGCACTGCATGGATCTCTGTGCAGTCCATGGGGCACACGGGGGGGGGGGGGATTGGAACTCTGTGGCAAACCACCCCGTAATGCTAAAAGCAGTGGAGGCTGGTGGCTCCGATTTCGGTGGGGCTGTGATTCTATTCTTGGTTTCAGTCAGAACCTGCTAGAACTCTGAAGGACCTATCCAAGGTGCTGAACCCTATCCTCCAAAAGGGTCCTCATACTGCAGATGTGGGAACTGACAGTCTGACAAACACTGTCTAAAGCTGACTAGTGAGCTTGTGGCAGAGCTGAGGTTTGAGCTGGGGACTTACCAGCTTGTAGTTCACATCCTCAGCCACTACACCTCAACAGCCCTGAGCAGGGAATTGAGAAGCTGAGCAGGGCTGAAAAGGGGGTCTTTGAGATGCTCCTTAATACAAGGGTGGGAAACCTGTGGCCTTCACCATTGGGTGTGCTAACTAGGGCTGCTTGCTCCCAGGTCTAAAGATTAGAAGAGCTCTACTAGGGATGTTGGCGAAATCCGCAACGGAATCAAATGAATTTGGATTTCTATGAAGTTGACCAACAGATTCCGCAGTGGACCAGCTTTTCCCAAGTTGCATGGATTCTGCTGACTTGCACACGTTTTTTGTTTTTTTTTACTTTCCAGAATTTTCCACAAATTCAGTCACAGAAAATGACGTAAAATGAGCGGGGGGAAACCCAACCACTGGCCAAAAATGTGCATTTCGTCCACAGACTAAAGCATGAAAATGCGCGTGTGTGGGGGGGTGCATTTTCACAAGTGTGAATTTGCACAAATTCGTGAAATTGGAAAATACCTCTGTATAAGAGATTTCCTATTCCATCAATGAGTGGACGACAGAATGAAAGGCACCTGACAATCTGTGAAACACAGACGGAATGGATTTTTTACAAAAAAATGGATTTTTTTTGGAATGGATTTTTACAAAATCCATACATCCCTAAGCTCTACAAACCTAAGAGGAGGCTGCATCGAGTTTGTTTCACTTGCACTGAAGTTCAAACAATTTTACTCTAAATCTAGGATGATCTCCTTTAACACCCATACCACCACGGACTCCAAACATTTGTCAAACACTAGAAGCAATTACACTGGAGCTTGATATGTTTGCAAGCCTCATTCCCGCAAGCTGTAGGAAGTTCCAGGCTAAGTTTCCTCGTGAGAAGAGAATCCTGGAGACAAACAAGCGTTTCTGTAACCTCTCTTTGCTTCCACACACAAGTACACACATTTAGAATGGGGTGGGTTTGGGCAAGCATCCAGACAGCGCTGGCTTGTAAAACAGCATCAGTTCCTTCAAAGGTCAGCAGTATATCTTGGGTCCCGCCTTCCCTGCCTCAAGACTACTTCTTGCCAGCCAGCTGCAAAATGTTCACGTTTCAGTCTCTTTCGCCAGCTGCATCACAACCAACAAACTCTTTCCTTCAGCCGGTCCCCCACCCGAACAGGTGGGGTGCATGTGCAATAGCTAGACCCACCCCAATCCCCTGACCATCAGGACCTTGAGTGATCATCCCCAACTTGCTAACTATACAAAAGTCTCAAAAGACGGTCATTCTGCACATTAAAAGGATCCTTGCAACAATGCAACCCCGGTCATTTGATGTGCCCACCCATTTTCTTGACAATCTGTATCAAGGTTCTCCAGCTTAAAGTAATATATATATATTGCCAGCTGTAGAACAGCCTATAACTGATTTAGGGTATTCTCTCCTCAAATCCAGCAGAAAATGAAGTATTCTTGCGTCAAACTCTCATTTCTCTGTAGGAAGGAAGTCCCCCTCTTCCTTTTTTTGAGTATGGAACCACCCTGTAGAATTCTCAGAGAAGAACAAGATACCCATCTTCATAGGGTGCAGTCCTATGAACAAGATGCCCAACTCCCAGCATTATCAATGCTGACTGGGAATGATGGGAGTTGTACTGCAACACTTCTGGAGGATGCCAGGAATGGAAGAAGGTAAGGACATTCTGCAATAGGAAAAATATAAATGTCATAAGTGTCCACAGAAAGGCATGATGCTTTCGCTGTAAAACTGAAAGATTAAATGCTTTTTTACATTTCAATTTACAGGACACTCAGTAGGTTCCTGAAGGGATCATTAGCATTTGTGTTAAAACCAAGACATTTCAGCAACTGTTTGACAACACATTGACGCTCAAGGGAACAGGATAAAACAATAGTTTGTGGTTCTTACACTGCTAAACGTAACATTAGAAGGGCTCCTGTGGGATTATCTCAGATTTCCACTGAGGAGGAGGAGTTGTTGCTGTTAACATTTAATTGATTCTCAAAAAGTACATAACAGTAAAGTCAACAACAGGATTTATGGCCAAATCTCCCTGCCCCCTTCATCTCCCTCCCTACCCTCATTAGCAACATGACAAAGATTTTTTTTGGACTTTCGTGTAACCCCCTGGTTCTCCCTCTCCCCAAAAAAATACAAAGCAAAAAGCCATGCTTGCAGTGGCACACAAACAACAAAATGTAACATTACAAGGATCTCTTAGTGATAACAACCTTGTTCGCAGGTAACGACAATTCCTAGGTTGTCTCCCATATCCTTGTCGCTTCAGCTTGCAATTAACAACCCTGGAACACCCCATTCCTGGGTTGTTATCATGACATCTGAATCCAGAACTCTGGCTTGTTTGGGGGTTAATCAATCCAGAGTTAACCCAACAAGAAACCATGGGCAATTGTTGGCTTAACTCTGGATTATTTAACCCCTAAACAACCCAGAGCTCTGGGTTCAGACGTCATGATAACAACCCAGGAATGGGGCGTTCCTGGCTTGTTGATTGAAAGTGGAAGCAACAAGCATGCAGGAAGCAGTGCACTTGCTCACTGCCATGCAGCTACAACAAACAACAACAAACTGCCATGCAGCTACAACAACCCATAGTTAGCCATTACATGTGAACCAGGTCACTAAGTGTGGTCTAAAAGACAGCCTGTCTAAAATATAGAATACCATGTTCTTGAAAAGAAGTGTGAAGAAACCCATGAATGTTTGATATGGGTTGGCTATAAATAAGTTACGTAGGATAGAGCTCACTACACACAAAAGGGTGTGTTGGAAGCAGATGTAAAAATAGTGAATGTTACATAATATGAGAGATAGCTCATACTCAGAGTGGAAAAGGCAACGATCCTTAGAAAGAGCAGCAACATGTAGAATCAATGGGCAAATGAAACCATATTAAACCCCAAAGTGCCACCAATTTAGCAAAGTTAGGTTAGGTCTCTAGACATAATTATTACTCAGAGCCACTAAGGGCACAATCCCATGGCCGCTAGTCAGTGGCTAGTCGGCCATAGGATAGGCCGGTTCCCTGAGGACCAACCTCCACCCCCTTCCATGCTGCCTTGTAGGCAGCTCCATTCTTGGAAGAGGAGCGTGGAGTGGCAAAAATGGGGCGTTCCGGGGAGTGTGCCGGAGCTGGGAGGGCAGAAGTGCCATTCCGACGCTTCCTATGCATCAGCCAGCATCTGACACTCCCCCAGCCCCGCTCTACCTTCCCGCAGCTAGACAGCCAAAATCGATCCCATCTGTGCTTCTCCTGCCTTGCATTGGATAGGTGGCCACTTCCGAGTTCGGAGGCGGCCACCTATCCCGATAGGATTGCGTCCTGCATCTCTGACCAAGTCACAGGTTGTACACCAGGGGTGTTAAACCTCTTTCAGACCAAGGTTGAAATGTCAGAGAAGCTCTCAGAGGCCTCATTCCAGTGGCGGCCAAAGACAAAATGGGGTGGGGCCAAAAAGGCAAAGGGGACAGGACCAAAATCTCAAAAATACCAGCATATTGTCATATCTTCCTGCCAGTAACTGAGCTTCAGGAGAGGCAATTCAACCTTTTTTCTTTTCTTTTTTTAAGGAGAGAAAATCCTCAAACTACTGCATAGCTGAATCACAGTACTAAAGAGTTAATGAATGCTTGATATATGGCAATCCTTCTAGTCCATGCAACAATATGGTGAATACAGCCAGCCATTTATTTATTGGTTTGTTTATTTGTTTTTGTTTTTTACAAAAATAGATCCTGCATTTCTCCCACTAGGGCTTCCAAGGGAGTTACCACAGTGTGCGTGTGTTACCTTTATCATCCTGCCAAGTGGATTTCTGATCAGTTGCAGAAGTGTAACATGAGGGAGAGGGAGAGGGAGAGGGCCTTCTCAGTGGTGGCCCCCCATTTGTGGAACGAGCTCCCTGATGAGGTCCACTTGGCGCCAACACTGTTGTCTTTTCAGCGCCAGGTTAAGACCTCTCTCTTTTCCCAGGCATTTGGCAGCACATGGTGAGTTTTAATCGGTCCTGGATGTGTCTTTAGTTATGACTGACTGTTTGTTCAAAGTTGTTTTTAGTTATATGTTGTTTGTGTATATTGTCTGTGGGCTTTATGTAAATGGCTTTTAAACTTTTTATATTGTTTTAACTTCTGTAAACTGCCCAGAGAGCTTTGGCTGTGGGGCAGTATAGAAATGTAGTAAATACATTTTTTAAGAGAGTGGACTTATTCCTGCTGGATGAAGAATATTTTGTAATGCTAAAGCTTTATATATCTCGTAACCATAAAACCCATGGGGTTGGATCCAGGATCTGCCTTCAATTGATGGAAGAGCTCTGCTCACAGAAGGTGCCTCTGCCCAATGTGGGGGGATCCCCCTTCTGCCCAATGTGGGGGGATCCCCCTCCCGCCCCACTCACCATAGTTCACCCCATTCAGAAGGGTCCCCACTGTGTTGTATTTTCAGGGGCTGGAGGGCCTGCTGTGGGGAGGCGGGAGTGGAGAAGTCCACTTCCACCAGCCCAGTCGCATGCACCTAAATCTGGATCTAACGTAAAACATCTATTTATTTTCAGTCCTGAAAAATGGTAGCCTTATTAACCCATTCTAAATAGAAGAGGCTTAATCGTAGTCCAGTTAAATGGTTGAGAAGGAAGAAACAACTTGTTGACCTTGGGATGAATGGTGTGTTCAGATGTTTAGTACCACTCCCTCCCTCGGTTATGAGGTAAGTGTTCTTTAGCTACATGAAGTACTATTTAATAACAGCCTTTCTGCCTTGATCAGTGTTTTCTGCTGTAAGCAAAGTCTGGAAGGAAATGTGACATGATCTATTACTAGGCAACCAGTGCTCAAAAAACAGGCAATTGGAAGGAGCAGGAAAAGGCAGACAAACTCATCTGGTAGGCCAGAGACTGGAAGCCTCAGCACAACAGTTAACGCTGGATGGACTGGGGGTGATGCACATGGAAAGGTACTCCAGGAATCAGAATTTAAGCAGTATTTCTGATTAGTGATTCCACCTTCTGCCAACCCCACTCCCCTTCCAACCATTCCCCACCACTCCAGTCCTTTATGGTTTTCCACTTGAACTATTAAACACAAAAAGAAGCGGGATTTCAGAGGCCCATGTGCATAGGCTGCACTGCTGCAGATGTCCATGACACCATGCTCAGCCTGTGGACATGGGCGGTGGGGCAAGGAAGCCATACAACTGCAGGGGTGGGGCCAGCAACAACAGGGCCTTGCTTGCCATTCAGGCATGGGTCCTCTTTTGCATGATAAACTCATGAAAGGGGCTACTATCTCCAGCAACAATGGTTTCTTCTGTGGGTAAAGGAGATTCCTGAAGTCAACAGCTTTAAAGCCCACTGATGCTTATGCAGGAATTGTGATTAGGGCTGTTTCCTGTTTCATAAGGTAAGGGGGAAGAGGAATGCTGGGGGGGGGCACGTAGAGGGTTCAAAGCCCAAAGCAAGGCAGGCTCCATAATTAGGACCATAACTAAAGCCCTCCGTTCTACCTTTCCTGTGACTGTCCCCTAGGGTGGCCTCCTTGTGTCCTACTTTACAGAGGACAGTCCACTGTTTGGAGAGGTATCCACACCAAGTCCAGTTTAAATAAGAATGGAGAGGAAAGGCCTTGAAGTTGCCCATCAACAGCTACACCTGGGTTGCTGCCTGAGTAGGCAGACAAGCCATTTGGTCACAATCCTCCCCACTATGGTGAGACGTAGTGTATTTCTTTAAATTATAGACATTATGTCTACATTTGCATCTATACATATTAATTAGCATATGCACATTTGATGCAATTCTGTGTCCAATTTTGTGGTGATGCATAAGTGGCCACCATCCTGTCCTCTGCTTAGTTGTGGGCACCTCTCAATTTGGGGTCACTTGCCAGGATGGAAAAGGGAGAGGGGTCTCCAGTGTTAAACCCCTCTACCCAGCCACTCTGGCAGCCTCCTCCCCTACCTCTGTAGGCCAGTGTGTCTTCCTGAGACAGCTGTGTTTGATCATTTAAATGTCCACTTTGGGCAAGATTCTCCTTTGCTTGTGTTTTCTTACAAAAAGTCAGTGCATTACCTCATGTACTTTACATTACCATATAACAGTTATTCTACCTTGATAACTTTTGCTTACAACATACACAGCCCTCAGATTCTGACAGTTGTGAATGAGAACTCAGGGTCACTTAGGGGAGGGTTTTAGGGCCTACCTGAGGACGGAGATCTGTAGGAGGAGCCCTCCTCTGTGTCCCACCAGTGCGAGACATACACTATGGTGGGACGTGGGAGAGGACCTTCTCTGCTGTGGCACCCCAGTTGTGGAATGCCCTCTCCTTGGAGGCCGACTTGGCACATACACTGATTTCATTTCAACCCCAAGTAAAAACATGGCCTTTTACCAAAGCCTTTGAGGGCTAAATGCATTCCTTAAAGTAGCACACTATTTTAACTTTTTTATCGTTTTAGATTTTAATTGGTATTAGTTTGTGTCATGTTTAATATGTTTTTAGCTGTTTAAATTATGTATTGTTTTATAGTGTTTACATTGATTTTATCTGCACGCTGCCCTGAGATCTTAATGCTATAGGGCAGGATACAAATGTTTTAAGTAAAAAAATAAAATAAAATAAAATGTTGACACCCCAACACACAACCTGAGAGGCTCGCCTCAGGATCCCTTGCAATGCTGGAGCCCAACCCTCAGACTGATGTGTGCATCTCTCTCCACACAGCCCTAAAGTTGGGCTTGGTAGCTCTGCAAAATTGCAAGTCTGGGATTGCATGATGATGTTTTGGTGCCCCTAAAAAGATTGTCTTCCCCAGCACCTCCTTGCATTGCTTAGGTCTTTAGGGTACAGTCGACTTTCTTGTATATCGAGTTTCTGCAAGGCTATTTGCACGAGGCAGAGAGTTGAAGGCCTCGACTTCCCAACCAATTTTCTACTTTAACAGCTTGAAAACCATCCATAACTGTTCCCTTCTGTGCTCCCACAGTAGCAGGTCAATACAGAATTTAAGTTCTCCGACCTGACCTGCCTATTGTTTTATTAGTTTAATATTGTGCCTCTCTGCCTTTTAACCCCTGCTCTTGCTAGAAGGGAAAAGTACTCTAAGCATCTCTTTGAACTTGTACTCCATTTCCAGGAACTTGTATACTGGTTCCAGTTTAAACTACTTCCTTTAAGTTAAATCACTATGACTACACCAGGGCCTTTGACCAGCTCAGTAATTCTCCATCTTTGGGCCCTCTTCCAGTACCCGCTAGGAATACAGATTCCTCTTTTTCTCCTCTGAGATGTTTCCCCTTTGCTGGCTACATTAACACTGGGATTTTTCTCTAATCCTGTAACCAGCTGGGACAGCCAGTAGCTTTTTCCTTTTGGCCAGGGATGCTGAACCTCTTTCACACCAAGGGCTGAGTTCAATCTCAGAGAAGCACTCAGGGGCCGCATTCCAGGGGTGGGCGGGGCCAAACGCAAAAGGGTGTGCGGCCAAAATACCAGAAATACCAGCATATTTTAGCTTAAAGCTCTTGCGCCAGTAACTGTGCACGTGCAGTCCCCAAACTTGTTGGTGTTGGGGAACTTCAATGTACATTGGGAGGCCACCCTCGTGGGGGCACCTCAGGACTTCATGGAGACCATGGCTTCCTGGGAGCTGCACCCTATTCCAACTGGGCCCACCCATGTAGCTGGTCATGCGTTAGACCTTGTGTTTGTTTCTGGAGAGGCAGGGAGTTATCTGGAAATCGGGTATATCCACTGTCCCCTTGTCATGGTCAGATCACTACTTGGGGGGGGGGGTTGGACGTCTTGGTTCCACAACCCTTCCGCAGGGGTGGAGGACCCATTAAGATATTCCGCCCCAGGTGTCTTATGGATCCAAATGGATTCCTGACTGCGCTTGGGGATTCTTTGGAGCATGGAAAAAGCCACTTGGTCGAGACCCTGGTGGATGGCTGGAATGCTGCAATCACCAGGGCATTAGACTGGATGGCTCCAAAACACCCTCTCCCCCTGAACAGAGCTCAGACTGCACCATGGTTCACCACATGGTTGTGAGCTCTGAAGTGGGAGGTGAGACAGCTAGAATGCTGGCGGCGGAAATCTCGCTCCGAAGACGGATCGGACACAGGTTAGAGCTGTAGCTTCAGCCTACCACGTGGCAATAAGAACAACAAAAAAGGATTTTTATGCTGCCTCTATCGCATCCACAGAGTGCTGTCCCAGGAGGCTGTTCCAAGTGGTCCGGAACCTGGTCGGTCCAGTTGTTCCAGAACAAATGGAGCATTCTAAGGCCTCCTGTGATGAGTTTGCAAAGCACTTTGTGGATAAAATCGACCAGATCAGGAGTGCCATTCCATGTGCTGTGGATACAGCTAGTGAACGAGGGGCAGCCAGTGGCAGAGCGGTTGTGTGGGATCAGTTCCAGCTTCTTCTTTCTGAGGAAGTGGACAAGGTGCTTTCATCTTTAAGGGCGACCACCTGCTCACTCGATCCTTGCCCATCTTGGCTCATTATGCGCTGCAGGGAGAGACCTAGGGAGGGGATCAAGGAGGTGGTGAATGCCTCTCTTGAGGAGGGAGTGATGCCATCAGCCCTCAAGGAGGCGGTGATAGGACCACTGTTAAAGAAGCCCTCCTTGGATCCCCAAGACTGGAACAACTTTCGCCCAGTCTTGAATCTGCCATTTTGGGGCAAGGTGATTGAGTGTTGGTGGCGTTGCAGTTGCAGGCACACTTGGAAGAAGCTGATTATCTGGATCCATTTCAATCAGGCTTCAGGCCTGGGCATGGGACAGAAATGGCCTTGGTTGCTTTGGTGGATGATATGAGGAGGGTTCTGGATAGGGGCAGTCTTCAGTGTACATTTGGAGGCCTCCTTCCTTGTTCTTCTCAAACTCTTGAGTGGCTTTTGATACCGTCAACCACGGTATCCTCCTGGACCGCCTGGAGGGGTTGGGCATAGGGGACACTGTATTACAGTGGTTCCGGTCCTTCCTCTCTGGCAGGTACCAGAGGGTAGCTCTGGGGGAGAATTCAGACCCTTGGCTGCTCACTTGCAGGGCGCCACAGGATTCTATTCTCTCCCCAATGTTATTTAACATCTATGTGAAGCCGCTGGGGGCTATCATCAGGAGGTTTGGGGTGCAGTGTCACCAATATGCGGATGACACACACCTCTACCTCTCATTTAAATCCTTGCCAAGGTTGGCTGTAGAAACCCTGTCCAAGTGTCTGTAGTCGGTGAGTGGCTGGATGGAAAGGAATAAGCTGAAACTTACCCCCAACAAAACCGAAGTACTTTTGGTGGGAGACAAGCGGAGGTTGGGGGATGCTGACCTGGTGTTGAATGGGGTACAGCTACCCTTGAAAGACTAGGTCCGCAGCCTGGGGGTCATTTTAGACTCCCAGCTGTCCATGGAGGCTCAGTGTCAGCTGTGAGCCGGGCAGCGCTGTACCAATTCTATCTGATACATTGGCTGCACCCCTACCTCCCTAACCATCTGCTCCCATCAGTAGTCTCCTCTTGCTAGACTACTGTAATGCGCTCTATGTGGGGTTACCCTTGAAGATGGTTCGGAAGTTGCAGCTGGTGCAGAACGCGGCGGCCCACCTGATTAAAGGCAGCCGTCAGTGAGATCACACCACTCCAGTGCTGAAGGAGTTGCACTGGTTACCAGTTGTTTTCCAGGCCCAATTCAAGGTGTTGGCATCAACCTTTAAAACCTTTTATGATTCTGGCCCAGTCTGTCTTAAGGACCACACACCAACAATACCAGGGATGTTGCTCAACGGGATCAGCCTCGGAAGGCCTTTTGTCTGTCCCATCAGCCAAGACAGCTAGGCTGGTGAGGACTAGGGAAAGGGCCTTTTCTGTGGTGGCCCCCACTCTGTGGAATTCCCTCCCTAGTGACCTCCGCCATGCTCCCTCTTTGATGAGCTTCCGCTGGAAAACCTGGCTATTCAGGCAGGCATTTGGGGTGGGCTAGGGTTTTTTAGAGCAATGTTGTTTTGTTCAGTTGATTATGTAAATTTCTTGTATTTTGTGTTGTTATTTATATTGTATGCCACCTAGAGCGGCCAGGTAGCTGGACAGACAGGCAGCTTATAAATCTAATAAATAAATAACTAAGCCTTGGGAGAGGCATTCCAACCCTTTAGAATGGAGAAAACCTGTGCAAAAGCCAGGAAGCTACCAAACAATTGAAGGTGGAGGGAAAGGGGGTGGTCATCTGGGGAACCCCGAAGGGCCAGATTGGGACCCAAAGGGGGCCAGCCTTAGGCAAATATCAATTTACGTGGCCATTATATATTGTGTGGTGCTGCTACATTTGGTCGATTAATCAATTTTTAAAAAATAGTAACGATGGGCCATAGCCCATGCTTTGCATGCAGAATGCCCCAGGTTCAATCCCTGGCATCTCCAGGTAGTGCTGGGAAAGAGCATCATCTGCAATGGTGGAGAGCCATTGCTGCTCAGTACAAAGTACACAATACTGAGCTAGATGGAGCAGTGGTCATACCGGGTATAAAGCAGCCTCCAATGCCACTGAAGATCTAACAGACTAAAACAGTTCTGAATAACCAGACAGTATTTTTTATTATTATTATTATTATATCATCATCATCATCATCATTTTACTAAATAGTTTAACTGTTTTCTATATAAGTACTTTAGAAACTATAGGTAGTAGGTGCCATCTTAGAAGAGGCATTCTCCCTTTTCTCACTCACAGCGGGAGGGAATGCCTCTTCTACCATGCTGCCAAAATAAAGAGAAGATACCTTATCCTTCAGAATGTTTGCTTATGCATATGTAAACTTATGCAGTTTAATCAAGCCACATGATGATTATACATGACTAATCAACTAACTGGGTGACAGACCCAATATTTAGTATCATTTCATATTTCTCACTGCTGAGCTGCAGGAGGTTTCAGGGGCTACTTTTTAGAGGCTTGGCATGTTACTGAATCACGGTCCTTCTGAGCAGAGATTTATCATGCTTCTATAATATCTGTTCATTTACAAAGATATTATCTGAGCAGGAGGAAGCAAGCAGGCACCCAGACAGACAGTGCTGGTGTTTAAAACAGCATCCGTTTCCCAAAAGCAAACAGACAGAGGGTTGGATCCAGTGGTGTAATTATGTTGATGGAACTACTTCTGTCAGCAGAACCGGGAGGGGGCAATTCCCCCTCCCCAGAGCCCCTGCACTGGAAAATCCTCCAGAGCAGATTTTTGGGTGGTGCGAGGGGCTGCTGTATGGAGAAGAGAGGGAGAAAATCCCGTTCCACTAGTGTGACGTTGGATTTAACCTTCGATCCAATCTAAGTTTGTTGAACTTAGTTTCCATTGCAATCAATAAAAGTTAAATCATTACTAACTTGTAAAGTTCAATTACCCCTTCATGGATCACTGCCTTGTTGTGGCGAAGGGGCTTGCGTAACTCAGTGAAGCCATAAGCTATGCCGTGCAGGGCCACCCAAGACGGACAGGTCATGGCAGAGAGTTCTGACAAAATGTGGTCCACTGGAGAAGGAAATGGCAACCCACTCCAGTATTCTTGCCAAGAAAACCCCATGGAACGTATCACAAGGCTAAAAGATATGACGCCGGAAGATGAGACCCTCAGGTCGGAAGGTGTCCAATATGCTACTGGGGAAGAGCAGAGGGGATTTCCAAGTAGCGCCAGAAAGAGTGAAGCGGCTGGGCCAAAGCCGAAAGGACACTCAGCTGTGGATGTGTCTGGTGGTGAAAAGAAAATCCGATGCTGTAAAGAACAATATTGTTTAGGAACCTGGAATGTCAGATCAATGAATCAAGGTAAGCTGGAGGTGGTCAAACATGAGATGGCAAGATTGAACATCGACATCTTGGGAATCAGCGAACTAAAATGGACAGGCATGGGCGAATTTAATTCAGGTGACCATCGTATCTACTATTGTGGGCAAGAATCCCTTAGAAGAAATGGAGTAGCACTCATAGTCAACAAAAGGGTGGGAAAAGCAGTACTGGGGTACAATCTTAAAAATGATAGAATGATCTCAGTACGAATCCAAGGCAAACCATTCAACATCACAGTAATTCAAGTCTATGCCACAACCACTGAGGCCGAAGAAGCTGAGGTTGATCGGTTCTATGAAGACCTACAACACCTTCTAGAACTAACACCAAAAAGAAAGATGTCCTCTTCATCATAGGGGATTGGAATGCTAAAGTAGGAAGTCAAGAAATCACTGGGATAACAGGCAAGCATGGCCTTGGTGTACAAAATGAAGCAGGACAAAAGCTAATAGAGTTTTGCCAAGAGAACATGCTGATCATAGCAAACACTCTTTTCCAACAGCACAAGAGGCGACTCTACACATGGACGTCACCAGATGGTCAATATCGAAATCAGATTGATTATGTCCTTTGCAGCCAAAGATGGAGAAGCTCCATACAGTCAGTAAAAACAAGACCTGGAGCTGACTGTGGCTCAGATCATGAGCTGCTTCTTGCAAAATTTCGGCTTAAATTGAAGAACGTCGGGAAAACCACTAAACCGTTCAGGTATGACCTAAATCATATCCCTCATGAATATACAGTGGAGGTGAGGAATAGATTTCAGGGATTAGACCTGATAGACAGAGTGCCTGAGGAACTATGGACGGAGGTCCGTAACATTGTTCAGGAGGCAGCAACGAAATCCGTCCCAAAGAAAAAGAAATGCAAGAAAGCCAAGTGGCTGTCTGATGAGGCTTTACAAGTAGCTGACGAAAGAAGGGAAGCAAAAAGCAAGGGAGAAAGGGGAAGATATACCCAACTGAATGCAGAGTTCCAGAGAATAGCAAGGAGAGACAAGAAGGCCTTCTTAAATGAACAATGCAAAGAAATCGAGGAAAACAACAGAATGGGAAAGACTAGAGATCCCTTCAAGAAAATCAGAGATCTCAAGGGAACGTTTTGTGCAAAGACGGGCATGATAAAGGACAAAGAAGGCAGGGACCTAACAGAAGCAGATGAGATTAAGAAGAGGTGGCAAGAATACACAGAAGAACTATACAGGAAAGATCTGAATGTCCCTGATAGCCATGAGAGTGCGGTCACTGAACTTGAGCCGGACATCCTAGAGAGTGAAGTCAAGTGGGCCTTAGGAAGCATTAGTAACAACAAAGCTAGTGGAGATGACAGTATTCCAGCCGAGCTATTTAAAATCCTAAAAGATGATGCTGTTAAAGTGCTGCATTCAATATGCCAACAAATCTGGAACACTCAACAGTGGCCACAAGACTGGAAAAGGTCAGTTTACATTCCAATTCCAAAGAAGGGCAACGCCAAAGAGTGTTCAAACTACCGCACAATTGCGCTCATTTCACATACCAGCAAGGTGATGCTCAAAATCCTACAAGCTAGGCTTCAGCAGTATGCGAACCGAGAACTACCGGAAGTACAAGCTGGGTTTCGAAGAGGCAGAGGAACTAGAGATCAAATCGCCAACATTTGCTGGATCATGGAGAAAGCAAGAGAATTCCAGAAAAATGTCTATTTCTGCTTCATTGACTATGCTAAAGCCTTTGATTGTGTGGATCACAACAAACTGTGGCAAATTCTTAAAGTGATGGGAGTACCAGACCACCTCACCTGTCTCCTGAGAAACCTGTACGAGGGTCAAGAAGCAACAGTAAGAACCAGAGATGGAACAACCGATTGGTTCAAAATTGGGAAAGGAGTACGACAAGGCTGCATATTGTCACCCTGCTTATTTAACTTATATGCAGAGTACATCATGAGAAATGCCGGGTTGGATGAATCAGAGGTCGGAATTAAGATTGCTGGGAGAATTATCAACAACCTCCGATATGCAGACGATACCACCCTAATGGCAGAAAGCTAAGAGGATCTCAAGAGCCTCTTGTTGAGGGTGAAAGAGGAGAGTGCAAAAGCTGGTTTGAAACTCAACATTAAAAAAACGAAGATCATGGCATCTGGCCCCATCACTTCCTGGCATATAGAAGGGGAAGAAATGGAAGCAGTGACAGATTTTACTTTCTTGGGCTCCAAGATCACCGCAGACGGTGACTGTAGCCATGAAATTAAAAGACGCTTGCTCCTTGGGAGGAAAGCTATGGCAAACCTAGACAGCATAGTAAGAAGCAGAGACATCACCTTGCCGACCAAGGTCCGTCTAATCAAAGCTATGGTTTTCCCAGTAGTAATGTATGGCTGTGAGAGCTGGACTATAAGGAAGGCTGAGCGCCGAAGAATTGATGCTTTCGAACTGTGGTGCTGGAGAAGACTCTTACGAGTCCCCTGGACTGCAAGGAGGTCAAATCAGTCCATCCTAAAGGAAATCAACCCTGAGTGCTCATTGGAAGGACAGATACTGAAGCTGAAGCTGAAATATTTTGGCCACCTAATGCGAAGAGAAAACTCTCTGGAAAAGACCCTGATGCTGGGAAAGACTGAAGGCAAAAGGAGAAGGGGACGGCAGAGGATGAGATGGCTAGATAGCATCACGGATGCAATGAATATGAACTTGAGCACGCTCCGGGAGAGAGCGCAGGAAAGGAAGGCCTGGCGTGCTATGGTCCATGGGGTCACGAAGAGTCGGACACGACTGAACGACTGAACAACAACAACAACAACAAAGTTCAATTAACATAGACTCAATATCTGGAGAGAACTATTTCAGTTAAAACATATAACAATCCTATTTAAATAATGAAGCATTTTTAATAAGAATGTGACCCAAAATCTTTATATCAAATGAATGGCACAATCTCTGACCAATTAACACATCTCATTTATTTCATCCCCAAATCTATAGGTTCTACTCTTCCTTTTTAAAGCCTGAACATATAAAGCTTTAAAATAAATGTCCACTATAAACACAGATAGCTTAACCAGGGTCCTTAAATATGCACTCATCTTTTGCTAATTCTCCCTTGAGAAGAGATAGCTCTTGTGATGGAAACTCACTTTGCCTTTTGGGGAATTGTTTTAAAATGGAATACCTAATTGACTTCTCAGCCACTTTCTCACAGAAAGTGGGATTTATGCTTCAGTAGTCTATAAACCTGACAAAACTCATTAAGCAAGCATCTTCTCGCCATTAGTGTGCTTTGATCAAGCATATTTAGCTATTACTTAAACAAAGGCATAGCAATCCATCTCTCTTTGTATGGTGCCACAAAATAGCATTTGTTACACCCCACTCCTTTTCTCTCTGAAATGGTTAATTACGTCTTGTAAGATGATGAGTATCTTTTGTACACAGGCATGTTAAGGACCCACACCAGTCAAAGCTTATGTCAATGAAGCACTGTTGTATTGCTCCTCTCAGTTAGCAGTTTATGTAACGTATTTTTATGCCAAGTCAATACATTAAAAAAAATAAATACGGACAATTTTCACTGAGGGCATGATGACGTAAATACATTTTTTTGCCAAGCACCGCCTTGTATGTTTGGCATTACATCTACACTTGTAACATGAAAACTCTATTTAACATTGAGAAATCAGAGTGAAATTTGGTATGCATGTTCAGAACACTATTCTACATTTCAAGTATGAACACCAGCTCAACTCCCACACCCAACGTCAACGGGGCCAAGAAAGATGTTAAAATGTACTATATAATGTGGCGGCACAGAATTTGGATTTCTTGAGCACACAGATTGATTTTATTAGAGGGGTGTGTGTGTGTGTGTGCGCGCGCGCGCGTGTGAATAATCTATATTGCCCAATAGCTGAAGCTCTCTAGGATGTTTACAAAACAAAACTATAAAATACAAAAATATAATGTCCAAATAGAGATGTCAAAAAGTCTGAAACCTAGATACTTTCAACAATCACAAG
Source organism: Heloderma suspectum (assembly GCF_057233095.1). Taxonomy (NCBI): domain Eukaryota; kingdom Metazoa; phylum Chordata; class Lepidosauria; order Squamata; family Helodermatidae; genus Heloderma; species Heloderma suspectum. The sequence goes on from NC_139459.1 coordinate 134,340,966, forward strand.
GGAATATTCAGAAATGTTCAGGCTGTCTGGTACATCTGATAATATAGAGATTGACCATCTTAATAATCACTCAACATCCAGTAGTGTGGCTTGCCAATTTCAGGATTAATCAGATATTTGTCATGCAGAATGTAGTACTGGACAGACAGTTCAGCTCCCTGAGAATACCTGCCTTCTTTCTTTTTTTAAAGAAAGAAAGTTTCTAGCCCTCATGGCTAATGCGGTAGCATTGTGGTAGCATGAAAGCATGCGGGAAACAACCTATTGAAATCTCAGAAGGGTGGCTGAATAGGAGTCCCAATGGTTGAGAATGGGGCATCTGTGCCCTACATATTTTCCTGCCCTTCCCCATAACTAATGGAAACAGAACAAATTATGCAAAATAAGACCACCTGCAAATTTGTTCAACTTACATACTTTATACAGGTCACAGGATCTTGCTTTTTCGGTGCAGAATCTGGTATGCCTAAGAGCAGAATGTTAATTTTTAACGGTCCGTTTTTTAGCACAAAGTACACACAGCTCTGAGCATAGTTCAGTGGTAGAGCGCATGCTGTGCATATATCATGATCCAAGGTTCAGTCTCTGACATTTTCATTAAAAGGAGGCAGCAGTGCTGGAAGAGGACTCAGCCTGAGAGCTGTAACAGAAGCAAACGTAGTTTTCTGACCAGAACACCTATAATTTTCTGCTACTACCCTAAACGCAGCCCTAAACTTAGCCCTGAACATGGCTACATGGGCAAAATGCTTTGCCACAGCTAGCCATTGCTGCTCACTGTTACGTGTCCTAAGGCCAGATTAGTTGGGACTGGCTTGGATGGACCAATGGTGTGCCTCAGCTATAAGGCTGCTTCTTTATATCCTGCAAAACACTCTACCACACAGATAGCTGCCAGTTCTGTTGCCCCGCTTGTTGGCAGACACATCTTTTGGAGCTCATTGTGGGCTGACTCCTGTATACCCACAACAGCAGTGTGGTGGAAGCCTTTTTCCTGTGCTGCTTGCCCACATCATTCTAGGCGCATTTGGATGCTCATGGGAGATTGAGCCACATCATTCGCCACACCCATGTGGTCCTTCCCAGTACATGCACTCAGAGCAGCAAGGGGTCACACCACAGGGAGGTATCTCCCCACACTGTTGTGATACACGTGAAAGCACGCCTGTATCGCAGCAAAAATCAAGACACCACATTCCAGCAGGCTGTACAAAGGGAGATGAGATGGGAAGTAGAGCTATTCTGCCAGTCCTCCTAAACGACTACTTCATTTTTTCCCTCTTCCTTTCCCATCCCCTTTTCCTTGTATGCCGTGTCTTTTTAGATAAGGGATGGGCAGCTTTGGGAGCTCTGAGTGGGGCATTGTGGCCCCACTCCACAGGCTACACCTCCACCCACTGGCACTGGGGAAAAAATATGGCACCTGTTACAGCTGCAGAGCAGCGAACGGGTCAAAATTAGCTTGGTTGCAAGCTAGTTTCGACCTTTTTGGTGTTCCATAGTTGCTACAGAACACTACAAGAGTCAAACTTAGCTTGCAGTGAGCTTTTGACTCTTTTGGTGTTCTGTTGCCTCTACAGACACCTTTAAAAAACAAAAACAAAAAATACAAAAGTAACCACTGGGGGGGGGGGGGCAGCAGGGGGTGGCGGGAGCTGCCTGCAGCTTGGAGGCCACGTGTTGCCCACCCATTTTAAACTGCAAGCCTGCGGGCAGGGGCTACCTTGTTTTACGGATTGCATTGAACCGCTCTCGGAATCTTTTTGGCTGCGGAGCGGGATAAAAGGGCTTCAAGTGAAATCAATTTATTAAATAAAGACATAAATACTGTTTCATGCTCACCAAGGTTTGGCTACTTGCAAAGTCCTTCAAAGAAGCTTACAGGCATTCTGCGTGCCAAAAGTTCAAGTCTGTTTTCCAAGCCAGCTAGCTTACCCAGGCTGCTGCACGAAACAGAAGGGGGGTGGGCAGCATTAACTCGCTCCCCCCCCCCCCGGTCCGGGTGTTGCAAGGATAGCAGCAGCAAGGATCGGCCAACAGAGCAGTTGCGCATGAGAAAGCCGCTCAAGAGCGCTAAAGCCCAGCAAGGGCTCCCTGACGAGGGGCGACGAAGCGCTGACTCAGAGGAGCTGGCAGCTGGCGCAGGCTGGCCGCAGCGGGAGCGGAGCGCCCTCCCAATCCGCACCTCTCGCACGGACCTCGCTCCCTTCCGGCCTCGTGCGGCTCCGTCCTCAGGCCCCCTCTTTACTCTCCTCCTCTTCCAGTACCGCACCCCGGCCCCCATCATATTCACAGCCCATTCGCGGCACGCCAAGCCATCGTCTTTTCGCTGGCAAAGCATCTGAGCCAACTTTCCGTTTTTATCAGTTAGATCTCCTTAGATGAAAGATGTTCGCCTTTCCTGCACTAATGATAGGCCAGTATCTGAAAGCATATTAACGGCTGCTGCTTCCAGCGTTAATGGCTTCTTGTTTCTCGCTGGTCAAGGCTCCATCATTATGACACGTGGGGCACGTCTGGAGAGAGAAGACAGGTGTTGCAGGGAGCTCTCAGGTAAGGCCTCCGCTCGGCCACTGCAGTCACATTTGCTGGTTGCCACGTCAGTTGGTTGTCAAGAGTGAGACACAGGCTTTACCCTCCCTACGATGGTGTCGTCAAGCGGAGTGCTCTGCTTTCCCTCCATAAGAGTGAATGGTCATCTCTGAAGAAGCATCTTCGCCTATGTGCTCCATGTTGCTTCTCTGGCAGTAAGCAGGGGTGGGCGACGTGTGGCCTGCCAGATGTTCTAGCCTACAACTCCCAGCATCCCTCACCATTGGCTGTGCTGGCTAGGGTTGATGGTAATTGTAGGCTAAGACATCTGGAGGGCCACAAGATGACCACCCCTGCAGTGAGGGCTGGGCTGTACAATTGTACGCATCCTTCCAGACCCAGCATGTATTTCAGGTTTCAGGCATCTTCCATGCATACAAGCAAGAATTCCCCCCCCCCCCTGGTTCAGTCTACTAGGAGTACATTGGAAATCTCTCCCAGACCTCACCTTTTATGTCCATCTTCCTGGAGAGTTGAAGCGTGCCAATAACCCATCACCCCAGGGATTCCTCTGCATATGTGCAGACTTGCCACATTCCCAGGACAGGGGTGAGGAACCTGTGGCCCACCAGAAGTTCTTTGACTACAATGTCCATCATCCTTAATAATGGCCATGTGGGATGGAGCTGATGGGAGTTAGAGCCCAACAACATCTGGGGGGGACAGTCCCCTCCCCTGCCCTAGTATCAAAACTCCACTCCTAATGGGATGTCCTGCTGCCCCACCGTGTAGACACCTTGTTTCACTAAGGTACAATCTTCCAGTTGTAACTGACTGGAAGATTCAATTCTCCCCTCAGCCTCTGGTTTGAAATGGGCATTATTTCCGATGAAAAATTGTGATCATGGGTGATCCTTGCTCCCCTCAAGTAAAGTAGTCTGGCTTATGGGGTTTTTGAAATACTGTTTTGTAAAGAGTAAACTGTTTTGTTTCTTTTTTTTCCTGCTAACTATGGGTTGTCCCCATCTTCCCGTATCCCTGATTTAATAGAGCTTCTTAATTTGGGAACTTGGGGGTTGACTGCTTTTGACCAGCCCCGGAATTATTCCCTTATGCGCCCTGCTGCGACAAGCTTAGACTGGGGGAAGGTGAATAATGGGAACAGGGCTCAGCTCAGCTTGCAGTGATGGAGGAGCCAGCTAAGGGGCTGCCCCTCCACTGGCTGGAGGTCAGCTTGAGCCTGCTGGGGGGCTTCTCAACCAAGAGTAGCATCAACTGAGAAGTGGGGGCTGTAACAGGGGTTGGGTGGCTCAGGTAGGATCTGCAGTCCTGAGCCAGCCTTACCCCCGCTCCACGCCGCTCATTCAACTTCTATGGGAGGAAGGAGGGGAGGTCCCCATTGGAATGGGAGCTAAACCAGCATCCTATTCATGGGGAGCCCAATTTGGGGAAAGAAAGAGAGCCTTCTGCCTCACCCCGTAACTGTGCCACAAATTACAGCCTGATGACCTTGCCCCATAGAACTCAGTGGGAGCCAAGACAGCCCTTTTCTCACTGCACCGGCATTGGCTCCCATCTTCAATCACACAGCAGCCCGCTTCATGTGTTATTCAGCCGAAAGGGGCATCGTCGGATTACTGGGGAGCAGAGCTACATGCCTGGCTCTGGCCTGCCTCAAGACATCATATGCACAGTAGAACGGCCATCTGCAGGGACAGAGGTGATGCACCGGCAGCTGCTCATGCCTAGGCACCTTTCCCCCGGCCAAGATGGCCATGCTAACATGTGTCCATCTACCCTACAGGCAGGGCCAGGTGGCATGCTCAAGATCAGGGGGAAGTCCAGGGACACAGCCCCACTCCCCAGTCGCTGCGCAATCCAAGAACTCGGTTTGATGCAGATGTTATCCAGTTGGTCATGTTACAGCCCTCTGTCTACATGACACACCTGGTCAAAGCCTGCCACTCATTCCTCCCTGAGACAATCTGGAGAGATACGAGCAGACTAATATTCATCCCAAGCCGTGTGGCATGTGATATTGGGGCGTGAAAAGCAGCCTCACATGCCCGTGCTTAGAAAAGCTCCTGTTTAGCATACCGCAAGCTTCCCCAACCTGGTGCCCGCTCCAGATGTGTTTTACTGCAAGTCCTGTCATCCCCAACCTCGCTGGGTGAGGATGATGGAAGCTGGCACCCAGAGGGTACTTCCCCGTGGGGGAAGGCTGGAATACTGCAATGTGTTATGTACCTGGGGCTGCTGCTGACCGCTCCGGAGGGCCCGGTGCTGACACTGACTAATGTGACCTCCACCAAAGGTGACCCGCTGGCACCTAACCTGGGAGCTGAGATCCAAAAGCCTTTGGAGTTCTTAACTCCTGCTCATCCCTACTGTTCCTGAGCAGCAGCTACACTGATCTGAAACTAGTGGTAGATCTCTCGATGATTTGCAGGAGATCAGCAAGAATCCTGACTCCCAGTTGTTTAGCAATATGGGGAGGGGGATGCCCCCCCCCCAGATACTGCTGAAATGAAGAAAGCTTGCGGTAACCAGCCATGGATTTTTGTGTGGAAGGACTGTGAGCTCTATTGTGTTCTGGTACTCAGAATAATTCCAGAGCTCAGAATTCTTTGATTCTGAGTATACATTTTCTGCATTAGGCTCTGTTTGGTGCATCTCAGTCAATAAGCAGGGTAGATCCCACAGGCATGAAGTCTGTCCAGCCCTGTTCTAGGGAATCGGTGGGGTGCTGCCGGGGTGGCAGAACAAGACTGCCCTTTCTTCTTGCACTCGCTCACCAGTGGTTCTCCATTAGGACCACTGGCCTGGTTTGGATCTTAGCTAATTCCAAGAGTGAGACCCACCACGTCTGATCTCAAATCATCCCTAAATGAAATGCAAAGAGCAGGGAGGGGAATTAGCAGCTGAAGAGGCCCGAAGAAAAATATTGATAGATAATCCATCTGAAGACAGATATTGCTGTATCAAGCAGATGTTAAAGATGTAATCTGGCTGGATTAGAGAGAAATCACTCACCCGCTCACCCACTCACTGGGAGTTAAAAGTATTTGAGCACACCCTAGGACAGAACGCATCCACAGCCACCTCTCTGGCAGAGGCAGAGGAAACTAAATGTGGGCTAAAGCCCGGGTCTGTGTACTCTGAACACTTCCAGACAAGCGCATCTAATTTCCCCCCTTTTTACAGCAGGCAAAGGAGGCCAGGAAAACACATGCACACAAAAGCTTCCTGATTGCACAAGGCACTGGAGAAAATTAGCAATTAAAAGCAATTACATTACAGTGTGAAGTTAGAGGAGGTTTCATTAGGAGCAATTTGGCAATTTCCATATCAGTTCATGGCATTCATTAAGACGGTAAAACATGCCTTTTCTGAAAAGCTCAAGAGACCCTAATGATCCAGCCTCATTCTAACAATCACCATCAGCAAGGTGAGGCTGAGCCATTATTAGCAAGCTAAAATTAACGTGGGGGTCCTGAGGTCTACCTTGGCATTGGGTAGGCAAGGAAAATGCATCCTGGTGCCCTCCAGATGTGTTGGACTACAGCTCCGGTAATCCCCAACCAGTACAGCCACTGGCCAGGTAAGGGAAGGCCGATCTGTACCACATTCCTTTGGCCCATCAATAAGGGCACAAGATACAGGGCTGTGTCTAGTGGGCAGTTCCACACAAGGACCAAAAATGGGCCTAATGGGTTATTGAGATGAAGAGTTTGCTGTACCAAGAATCCATTTCCCGATGCTTTCGCATCCCCCCCCCAAATAGCCAAGTTTCTAGCTCTGCTTTTGTGCTTGCTTGCTGCCTGCTTGCATGCACATACTTCTGATGCTATGAGCCAAAGTATGTGCTTCTGTTAGCAGTTGCCACTTGAAGATGTTGCAGCTGTCAAGTAGTAAAACTTGACTGGGGTGAACCCATCTTAAATGCTTGGCCTCCCCAGTCAAGTTTTAGTGCTTGTCAACTGCAGCATCTTCAAGCAAGCGGCAACTTGCTTGCCTGAATGACTACCCATCATAGATCTAACACCATGGATGGAATGTTCATCTCACCACCAGACATCACCTCACATTGTACCTTTCAAGTATTGTTCAGTATTGTTCAGACATTCAGCTGCAACTCAGCAGGGAGTGAGGATCAAATGATGTACCTGGAAGTATGGATCAGCTTGGAATGGGTATATTATTCAGGCCCGTTTGTCAGACATGAAGGAATATGCTTGCGTCCATTATGAGATTAGGTTTCTCTAGTGTTCTTGGCAATAATGTGCCCATATTAAGTGGAAGGCTCATCTTTCCTCCAATAGCTGGGCCCGTCAGGCAAAATCCAGTATTAAATTCCAGATTATGGATATGGACAAACAGTACTCTCTGTCCGCAGCCCAGAAAACATGTTCTGGGCCTCCACTTAGGCTTGCCCTTTGACCTTCCAAAAGATGATGATGATAGCCAGTGTAGTGTAGTGGTGAGAGTGACGGACTGGGAGCCGGGAGATCCGGGTTCTAGTCCGCACTTGGCCATGGAAGCTCACTGGGTGACTTTGGGCCAGTCACAGGCTCTCAGCCCAACCCACCTCACAGGGTTGTTGTTGCGAGGATACAACAGAGAGGAGGAGGAGGAGAATGTAAGCCGCCTTGGGTTCCTTGCAAGAGGAATAAGGGCGGGATATAAATGCAATAATAAAATGATAAAAAAATAAACTGTCTGTCTTCTGCTGCATTGGATGGCTATTCCTCAGGATGAATGGTTTTGTCCCCATAGAGATGGGGCCATGGAAACATTCACCCATATCTTTTTTGTATGTAGCTTTGATAAAGATGACTGAAGTAGATCATTAACTCCTATCCTGTCAAAATATCCGGGTAGATCCCATTTATGAGAAAAAATAACAGCAGAAGCAGTGGCCAGATTTTTTTCCCCCGATGCACATAAAAGGGTTCTCTCTGCTTGAATCCAACTTGCGTTGTCTCTTCCGTAGCTCATTGCCATATATTTTAATTTCTATATCCTAATTTACTATCCTATATATTTTAGTCCACGTATCTTAATCTATTGAAGCGTATACCATAGCATGTATATTTTAATTTAGTATGTCACATTTTTATCTTGGTGATTTGAAAGTACTTTGCTATTTACTTCATTCCACGTACTGTAACTTATTTTATGTTCAACTTGATTATTTGGGGCGCGTCTTTGTTCCTTGAACAGGTTTGCGACTGTATAATGAACTTACCTTTGTTTTGTTTTGGTTTAGCGGCCGTCAGGACAGGGGGTGGTGAAATGGCAGACATAACTAGTGCAGACGGAGAGATGTTCAAAACTACTTTGGAGGCCAAGTCAGACCCTCAAACACATGATGGTCCTTGGAGGTATGTCTTGGGAGAAGCGATATCCTGCAAAGCAAGGGGGTTGAAATGTGGGCCAAATCCAGCCCTTCAGGATTCCCAAGAAATGCTCACCACTTCCCCTGGCCCAACCACCTTTCCCCTGACTGCTGATCACTTGGTAGTTTCCCAGGTGGGGGAACTCTGGGAGTTGTAGGACTTTTTTCTATCTAAACATGCATAGGATCGCGCCCTAAAAGGTTGAAATGCTTCTCCTAAGACTGGCAATAAGAGCTTTAAGCTAAAATATGCTGGCATTTTTAATACTTCTGGCCCCACCCCTTTTACCTTTGGCTCTCCTCAGCACTGGGATGCAGCCCTCAACAGCTTCTCCAAAATTGAACTTGGCCCTTGAGCTGAAAGAGGTTCAGTCGCCCTGCTGCAAAGGCTTAACTGGTTGTTAAAAAACCATCTGATACATTCAAGTATCTATATTCAATATTTGTATGTGTTTCCCATATATATCCGATCCTGTAGTTGTCTTTAAGAAATCTCTCTCTCCCCACCCCGCTTTGGACCTATTGAATCTTTTTTCTTTCATCATGAGAACATAAGAAGAGCCCTGCTGGATCAGACCAAGGGTCCATCTAGTCCAGCATTCTGTTCACACAGTGGCCAACCAGCTATCGATGGGAGACCCACGTGCAAGACATGAGCGCAACAGCACCCTCCCACCCATGTTCCCCAGCAACTGGTGTACATAGACTCACTGCCTCTGGTACTGGAGGTAGCACATAGCCATCAAGACAGTAGCCATTGATGGCCTTCTCCTCCAGGAATTTGTCTAACCCCCTTTTAAAGCCATCCAAATTAGTGGCCATCACTGCATCCTGTGGTAGCGAATTCCATAGTTTAACTATGATTAACTGTGTGAAGAAGTCCTTCCTTTTGTCTGTCCTGAATCTCCCACCAATCAGCTTCATAGGATGACCCCAGGTTCTAGTATTCTGAGAGGGAGAAAAATGTCTCCCTCTCTTAAGTTGCTCTAGTGCATCAGCTAGGGAAGCCTACCAGTGAAGAAGAGTTTCCCCAGTCAAGACTCCAGCTGCGCATATTTTCTTCCTCACCTTAGGATACAAGGACACTTCTAGCTGAGTGAGAGCAGACACAGGAAGTACTTTTTCACCCACTGCATAATCAGCCAATGGAATTCAGGGCCACCACATGCAGCGATGGGCAGCAACATAGATGTTGTAAAAGAGGGATTCGGACAACCACCAAAAAAAGGGTGTGGTGGGAGAGAATTGTCAGAACAGGGACGAAACTGGAAACACAAAGGATGTACTCCAAAACAAACAAACAAATAAATGCTAGGGAACAATATTAACATTGTATTGGCAGAGTCAGAAAAACAAACTTCATTGGTAATAATTTATAGTGTAGCTCACATATACAAAACAGAGGAAAAAACCACTGACTACAACTACCAGAAATACATATAGCACATGATAGAAATACCACAGTCCAACATTGATATGAAGTTGCCTGGAAGTCCATCGATGCAGACCCGATTTCTTAATATTCTAAATAAATCCCAATGAGAAGCTGGCCCATTGACCTCTTTCAGATGATCCTTATTCATGGGAAAGATAGAAGGAAAACAAACATCCCTTTGTAAATCAGTGGCAATGTACGGGACATTAGTAGTTTGGACTGTGGAGCTATAACATTCTATTGGTAGAGAGACTGCAGCATGAGCCCACTCAGATCACTATGAGCAACCCATTTAAAACCAATGAATCGCCTTTCGACTGGAAGAAATTCACTTCCTCACAGTCTACGAAGGTCATAGATAGATGCTGGCAATTACAGATTTTTTTTCCCCAAGTAGAATCTTGTGCGCAAGATTCAACTTGAAAAAAAATCTGTAATTGCCAGAGTCCATCTATGACCTTAGTATACAATCACAGACATTCATGGAGGAGAGAATGCATCTTTTATATACTGAATGTGTTGCTCTTAAAAGCCCTGAGAGACAGCAATGCAAGTCTGCCATGAGCAGAATTTTGAAGTAAGTACTAATGCCTACTACATATGGTACATTGGCTTGTTTCATGGCACTGTCTTTCTTATGAATAAGAATCATGCCAAACAGATCAACACACCAGCCATTTATCAGGATTTACTCAGAATATTAGAAGATCTCAGCTGCATCAATGGTTTTATGAGCAACTTTATACCTACATTGGACAGTGGATGTTATTTCTAATAACGTGCTGCATGTATATTTGGTCTTTGTATTTTCAACATTTTTTGTCCATCTCCTGTAAAAGTTAACTATTAAAGACTGTCATTGTCGCCTGTTTTTCCAATTATGTTGTGTCTGTGTCTGTTATTCTTATAGTTTAGTGCTATCTTTGTTCCCTGTATATATCTAATTTGAGACAGATTCCTTGTGCTTCGAGTTTAAAATGGGATTCAACAAATCTGTGGAGGATAGGCCTATAAAAAGCTATTGGCTATTCCATGATGCTTTCATCATCTTTCTTCTTCACTTTCCCTGTACTCTCCATTATCTTTTTTTGCTTGATGAGCTGTGGATTTCTGCTCCCATTTCTTGTTTGCATATGTTTGCATTGGCTGCCTCTTTCATTTGCAATGCTGCCTGCCTGCTGAGATCCCGTCAATTCAATCCCTTCCAGCCATCTTAAAATGCACTTGTTATTGTATACTTGAGTTTAGTATCAGGGGGCTCCCAAAATGTGGTATCCCCTTCCCACAGTGCCTCTGATTTGGAAGCAGGATGCATTTTTGTGAGGGTTGTGGTGGGGAATGGAGGCACAAGATAAGCTTGCAGTCTTGTGGCAACCTTAGGAAGGGCAGTGCACCAAGAAGGATTTCAGAAAGAGCCTAGATCAGAGGCGGCAAACCTCAGGGGCCAATTCAGGCCTGCCTGGGGGCCAATCCAGCTGTTCAGAGTTGTCCAGATGGCCACTCCCACTTCCCCTGGTGCTACCCCCTTTTCCCCAACCACCATTCACTTGGTGGCTTCCTGGCTTTTGTGCAGTTTTTTCCCCATTCTAAAAGGTTGGAATGCCTCTCCTAAAAGGATTAGTTATCCTTTTAGGAGAGGCATTCCAACCTCTCTTAAATACTAGGAACAGGGTTCCTAGCATTATCTAGGAACCTCATGGGCTGAAAGAGGTTTCTAGATAATGCTCAAGATGGGAGCATTCTTAAAGCAATGTGACTGAAACCACCAAATAAGTCAATATGGAACATTTTATTTAAATAGAATTAACACCAACACCCCCAACACACAACAGTGAATGAAAACATGGGTTAGAAGTCAGTTAGGAAAGAAGCCGGGAACAAAGAGTGACATTGCTAACACTGAAATGCTTGTTGTACCAACTCCTGCAGCACATTCAGTTTCTGCTTGGGCCTTAGCTACTTCCTTTCTGTGGCCTAGATGGCTGTCATTGTCACCCACAGTCCCAATTGAGATCCTTTCAGCTCTAGCAATACTCTTTGTACTTCTGGTTCCTGAACTGAAACATTATTCCCATCTTACAGTTCTAATGTTGCAGATTCGAGTTGTACTATTAAATACCAATTCAGTTTGTTATTCTGGAACTAGAGTACCCATAGATTTCACTTCAGCCTGGGAAATACTAAACACATACTCAACTCAGCCCCTCACTCCTTCAGCACATGCAGAATCCAATTTTTCTCCATTATGCTTAAGCTGCTTACCACCTCTCCACTCCCTATCAGAATTGTACATTTCTGTAGTCTCTTCACATTAAAAAAAATAAAATATCCAAGTCTGTACCCCTCAAATTTTGCTTGCATGGGTGACTTTCCACAAGTGTTAAATCCTTCACAATAGTAGATATCTCAAGTCCAAGAGATACATTCCATCAGACCCCCCCCCCTGCCCCCACAAATAGTATATATCCAATCATCAAAAAACCTGCTGGTTTAAAAGACCAGACGATAAGGCTATCTCACGTTGGTCCAAACTCCACAAAGTCAGAAAAAGGGTTGGAAGCCCTCAGGGGTTCTTTCAGTCCCAAATCCAGATTGGGAGGACGGAGTGCCTGGGACCAGCAAAGATGCTCCATGTTGTCCCAGTCCTGTATTGCTTTATGAAGCATCTGAGCCTTACTGTATTGCTAGAAGAATCTGACTGTGAGATGATTCACACCTTTATTCGTTTGAATAAAGAAGTGTCCATTTGTAGAGTTTGGTATTTTTTTATCCTATAAGTTCTACTCTTATAAGTTCTACCCTTAAAGGCAGCCTAAACATTCCATTCCAGTAGGCTGTGCTGAGGGAGATGAGGGTGAGAAGCAGCGCCATTCCTACTGAAAGGCTGGCTGGGAAATGCTGGGAGTTGTAGAACTTATTTCTGCCTAAACGTGCCTAGGATTGCATCCTATTCCCCCCCCCATTCCTCCCCATTCTTTTTCCCTTTTGTGTCATGTCTTTTTAGATTGTAAGCCTGCATGTGGGAATTGTCTTCACTTACTGTTTGAGTTCAACGTGCGTGTGGTTTGTTGGGTTGTAAACTTGACTTGTCCAGAGCCCTTATAGTATGTTTGATTTGATGGTCCTCTTTTTTCATTGTGTTCTTGTATGCATCATGCAATGTGCAATGAGAAACAGCTACACCACATGGCTTCTCCATCTTGGCTCTGTTTCTTCCTCCTTCCCAATCCCCTTTACTTTTGTGTTATGTCTTTTAGAATGTAAGCCTGTGGACAGGGGCTGTCTTATTTCCTATCATTGTAAGTCACCTTGGGATACTTTTGAGCTAAAAGGCAGAATAAAATGCAATAAATAAATAAATAAATAAATAGGCTTGCATACAATTTCAATTTATATCTCTCATTCAAAAGTAGTTTTGGAAAAGTGACCGGCAGCGTGGAAGCTTCTGTGATAAAAATTAATGAAACTGTCTGAGTGCACGATACGGCATACTTCTGATTCTGTTGTACAAAGAATCCTGTGTTGCTGGGAAGTGTGCACTTTTCTTTTTGTTTGAATCCCCAGAAATTGCCCTGAGAAGATGTGAAATTACTGCCCTTATACAATATTTGCCTGACTTGAACCAGAAAGTGATAGACTGGGAAGGGGGGAGGGAGCCTTTAAGAGTGTTTTGAAACATCAGTGCTTTGCAGCATTTTCCCATCCCCTCAGCCAAGTTGATTCCTTTCCTAATTATGCCTTGGAATATGTAGAATGTGCCTTTTTCATAGCAGCTGCACACTGGGTTGACATTGTCATCAAACTGTCAAACATAAGCCCGAGATCTCTGTCTTGGGCAGTCATGAACATACAAGTGAAGTTGGGATTCCCCCCGCCGCCCAAGTGCATCACTTTACACTTGCTTACATAGAACTGTTTTTGCCATTTTGATGTCCATTTTCTACAATGGAGTGATCCTTTTGGAGCTCTTCACAATCCCTTTTTGTTTTAACCCCCCTAAATGATTTGGTGTCATCTGCAAACTTGGCGACTTCGCCGCTCACTTCCAATTCACCTTACAACGCTTTCAATATTTGAACGGGTGACATACGCCACCTTCAAATTGATAATTATTTGAATACTTGGTCCCCTTTTGTTGAAGCCGAAGTATAATTGCTAGAAAGGTGTATGCATTTCATATGCATTGATTGCTATGGATAGATACAAATCCATGTACGTACATTAAAAAAATGGACAAACATAAAAAGATAATTTGAGGGGGCAGGTGCCATTGGAGGACCTTCGCGGCCCCCCTGCTCTAGAAAGTGATCATGCCATGGAGAAGGGTTCAGTTTAACCATCTCCCAGACATGATAGTTGTTTTTTTCTAATACGCAGAAAATATATGCAGAGAAATATTTTTTCACCTTGGAGGAGCATACAAATAATGGGTTAAATCCAACATCATGCAAGCAGACATCTGCTCATGCAACAAGATGCCAGCAGTTTCTGTTCCACTGGCAGATGATTGGGATTGGACGCAACCCAAACAGTCCTCCTGACACATGACTTGCAAACAATTGCACCCTCAAGTGCCACAGCCCACTTTGTTGCACAATTCTACTGATTCTGTAAGCCAGCCTATATCAGTGGGCCGCATCTCATTTCTCAGATCAGCACACCTTTCCGCTGAAATGGTTTTTTTTCCAAAACCAGTGGAGAATTTGAGCTATGATGAAGCAAAAAGCAAAAGGGCCCCTGAAGAAGTCCGTCCCTAAAGCAGTCCTGAACGTCAAAGTACACATGGAATATTGCGCTGTGACCTGAAGAACGCACAATGGAGCTACTCACCTGAATGTCAAAAGGAGAAAAGAGATTGTGTCTTGCAAACAGTTTAGAGTTCCTGCAGCCGATACAATTGTGCATAATAATCATGCCCATCTGCTCTTCTCAGCAAATCGAAAGGGGCAGCTTTGCTGTTTTCTGCTCCCCAGAGGACTTCCCGTGTTAGACCAAAAGCCTGACAAGTTTGCATGACAAACCCCTTGGGAGCAGTGTGTCTCATGCACACAGAGCCAGTTAAACACATTTCAGTCATTGGAAACGCTGATTTTCTTACATCCATTCTAAAGCAAAGACCGTACAGCAGAGACGTAAGAGTATTACATTTTATTCGATTGCCTGCTCAAGATGCAAAAGCAAAGCCCAGGGTGAAAAGGCCATTTAAGATTCGCCCGTGACAGCTCCAGCTAAAGTTAGCTGAAGAAGGCAAGATCACTGAATTCTAATGAAAGAGTAACATCCTGTGCAGACATTACTATGGTTTGGATGCCTTATCTCTGGTTAAGTGTTACATTACATCTGAAGACAGGGCCAGTGTCCAGGGTAGGCTTGGTTGGGCACATGCCAAAGGCCCAAACCCAAGTAGGGGCCCACTGACAAGAGCCCCCTGGAGTTGCTCTTCACCACTGCAACTTGCTGTTCACCTGCCTCTCAATCTAGCCGAGACAATGGTGCTCGGGAGAAGTGGGCACAATAGATGCCATGGCCTCCTTGCTCCCTGGCTCCCTGCCTGTCAAGCAAGCAAGTGGCAGCAATGATGAGAAAGAGGAGGAGGAGCAATAGCAGCTGGAGACAATGGTGGTGAGAAGCCAGGCTCACTGAGGGAGGGGACTTGTTGAGGGCATCTTTCCCAAGGGCCCTTCAAAACCTGGAGACGGCACTGTCTGAATACCTTAATAGTGGTTAAAAATTGGCCATAAACCAGGGTATGTAACCATGTCTTGACGTGGGTTTGTAAACAATGGTTAAAGCATTGCGTCTGCACAAAACCAATCATGATTAATACAATTTCCTTGTCCCTCCAACCTCTTGCTTTGCAATGTGACAAGCAGTTACTGCACCCGGTGAGGACAGGGCTTAGCCTGACAAACAACCATAGTTTCACTGCACATTTGGGGTCTTCTGATGAAGACCCTCCCAAAACCATGTGGAGTGCTAGCTGTGGCAGAACATGGTGTCTCTACCGTACCCAACTGCTTGGACACCAAAGTGAACAGAAGTTGTTTTGAGGGTGATCAGAGTGAGCCAGTTCTCACAATCAAAATAAGCCATGCTCAAAATTAGATTGCACAATCTAATGTGCAAAAGAGGCCCTTAGTATACAATTGAAACTGAAGGAATACCGTGCATTTACTCATTTCTCTTAACTCATTTTGAAGTCCAAGCCGTCTCTGCGTAATGGACAGTTTTAGGGAAAATAGAATCAAGGTTGCAATCCTAAACACACTTTCCTGTGAGTAACATCTATTGAAGTCATCGGAGCTTACTTCTGAGTAGACATGCATAGGATTGCACTGTAAGCATAGTATAGGAACTGCAGAAGTTGCTTCTTTTAGTTTGATGCTGCTCCTTTACCTGGCGAAGCATTGGGGTGCTTCCAGATGGACAGCTCCTAGTGCTACCAATCAAGACACATTACGGTGCTTCTTCATCTTTCCCTCCTTAACAGATTTTCTGTCATAAGAAGGATGTGGAAAAGCATGGGAAAACACTGAAGGTTTACAAATCAAAGATTTTGTCATCTGGATCCCCTGTAAAATTTCACGCTTAAGGCAGGATACCATAATAAAAGGCTCTTCTGGAAGCACCCTTAGCTAAGCAAATCCTGGTAAAATATCAAAAGTTCCAGTCAATTCCAGGAGCCCAGTACTTTCAAAACCAGAAGTAGACTTATTTAAATCCAAGTGATTTAAACATCGCCAAGAAAAAAGGGCCAATTTAAAAATCATTGATTTAAAATAAAGTTGCTAATTCATATATTTCCTGAACAAGGATGCATGCTAATTGGCCGCTGTAACAATTAAACATATTGATTTCTAAGTAAATAGCGCTTTCATACTACCTAGGATCATGCAGCCCACAACTTTGGCACTGCAGGGTTTACATACATTTATAGAAATGCCATTGGGAAATTAGAGATTTCTATTTGGCTCTCTCTGTACGTATGCAAGGACACTATGCAAGATTAGATCACATATTTGAAGACTTAGTGCTCAAAACTTTCAGAAGCAAGGGCTGATAATTACTGGGCAAGAATTCTCCAGGAAGATGAAAATACTTGTGCTCTTTGGATGACTATCTAAATATTCATAATTCACACAATATTATAATACATGAATTATTGTGCTATACTTATAATGCTTTACCTGAGAAGTTAGATATTTTTTGCCATTGGTTCATTCTTTCACATAGAAAATGAGGCTTTCATTCATTGGCCCAGTTGAAATGTCATATCCCCAACCCAATAAACCATGGTTCGTTGGAATAGGAATGCACCATGTACTTATACATTTCCTCCTCCCCTTGTGTGCCTGGTTTATGAAGAGTCCTTGGTTTGCTAAACCAAAGTTTGCCATGACATCCAAACTGGGAAACTGTGGGTTGAGCCCTCCCTATAAACCAGGATTGCAAACCAAGGATCAATCCTGGTTTGCAATCCTGGTTTGTAGAAGGAACTCAAACCACAATTTCTCTAAGAACATTGGATGGGGTATGTGGCATCTGAACTGGGTCAGGTTATTTGATAGATGATCATGGACTCAAGTATTAAATGAAATTATTAAGGTAGATTTAAAACATGCTTATATTGTATTGAAGTTTCATTTTCCACCAGGATATAGTCCAAACTAGACATGATGCGGAAGATCTGGCAACAGAGCCCAAGGACTAGGCTGTAGCATGGGGAAGGGGAAATTAACCCTAAGTCATGTCCCTGATGCTATTTGCTCTCTAGAGAAAAGGTTACAGGTACTTTTATGTTTTTCCCCAGAGGGCAAATAATGACATAGCTGTAGTGGGGAAATGGTTCAAGGAGAAAGGAGTCGACCCCTTTTCCCACCAGCGCTGTGACCGCAATGAGATTCAGGGGTCCGGCATTGCTGCAATGAAGAAAAAATAGAAAAACAGTGAAAGGTCTGTGACAGGATCTCCTACATCTCACATAGTTGGCCTCTAAGGGCACAATCCTATGCATGTTTAAACAGAGAAAAGGCTGGCTGGGGAATGCTGGGAGTTGTAGGCCTTTTCTCTGTCTAAACATGCATAGGATTGGGCTCTAAGAGCCTTTTAATATAACTGAAATTAAAAAAACACAAAGGTTTTTTTTATTTACCCAGCAAAAAACTCTGTGCCTGAAGAACTGCTAAACTATGTAAAATATTAACATATATACAGGCCAGAACAATTAGTTGGATAAACTCAAACATCGTTTAAATGTGGCAGTATTAAAGGTTTCTCATAATCTATTTTCTTATTAGATAAAGGCTGAAATGGTCATTTACCCTTGTGTGGCAATTCCCTAACAGTGTGTTGCAATAAACAACGTGCTGCAATAAATAGATACATAATTAAAAATCAAAAACAAATCAAAGGCTCCTGTGGGCCCTGCCATGCCTCTTCTCTACATGCAGGCTTGGATTGAAGTGTGAGCCCCACACCCCTAAAGGAGCCCTCCGATGCACCTCCCACTGAGCTTCCCGAAAGCAGCAGCACCACGATCTGCAGTGAGTGGCTGTGAACCTCCCCTCATTGCAACTACCCACAATGCCCTGACAGAGCAGTCTAAAATGGCAGCTTCCTAGGGCCGGCCCTACCGTTAAGCTGAGTCGGGCAGCTGCCTCAGGCAACAGGTGCTGGGGGCAGTGAGCAGCAGTGAGGTGTTGGAGGACCGAGCTGGGGGTGCGCCATAAGGTAACCAGCTGCCTTCAGGTGTGCTGTCCTGTTGTCATAGCTGAAATAAGGTTCAGTTGCCAGTTTGGTCAGCTCCTGTAGCTGGGAAGGGGGCGCCACATTGTCCTTTGCCTCAGGCAAGCGTCTTGCGCTATCCCTGCAGCATCCCAACTGCTGCTACTACCATCGGATGAGACCAGGCCTGGGGATGCAGGAAGGCTTGACGCAAGCCAGTATTGGTGGGGCCTGCAGCAGTTGCCTGCGGATGTTGGGTGCCACCGCCTGACCTGTCTGTACAATGCACTGCTCTGGCCCCGAGTGCATCATTCTGCCGCATCTCTGCAGCGACCATGGTTGGATCATTCGGTCACGGCTCAACGCACAGCAGAACTGCCTGTCCTCAGAGGCGGCTGCTCTTTGCATCTCTGCATGAGTCATTGCTCTGGGCTTGCTTCCTGCCACAGGCACCTCTTGGCACTTGCCAGGCTCCTGATTTTTATTTTATTGAGATATTTTTATTTATTTCTTTAACTGGGAGGCTGGCTTGCTGCAAAGCACAGTGATGCTCCAGTGCCATCTTTGTTTTGTTTCAAAGAGTGTTTTTGTGTTTGGGAGCTCAGACCCCACCTCTGCCTCGTACTTAGGTTTGTGGGCAAGTTATTTTTCCTTTAGTCTCACCAATTTGCCTTCTGGGAAATGAGTGTTTTGTGACCAGCCGTGCCCGCTATGGCAGCCGTTTTATAAATGGACAAGGGGCCACCATGACAGCCATTTTGGGGGTGTGCCCATTACACTCTTTTAAAAAAAAACAACTTTTATTTTATTTTTTATCTTTATAAATGAAATAAACAATACCAACAACCTAATTGGTAGCTGCAGTTTCCCAACAATACAATATTCTTAAGAGGACACAGGAATAACAAAAAGGAGGGAAAAAAATTATTTAAAATGATTAAATTTAAACTCCAATACACATGGGCTTCAAATTCCATTTACTTAAAAATTATACCTATAACCTTGGCAAAATTACAATTCAATACAGCATGATTAATCTTATCATGTCATCAGTCTTATAACAAGGAAGCAGGCCTACAATTCATTTCCAGTGACCATACAGCCAGTCTCATAAAAAGGATAGTAATAATAATAAAAAAGGAAGGAGATTAAGAAGGATAAATAATGATAACAAATCACAAATAAATTTTATAATGTTATATGATAATAAAGGTTAAAAACAACATTACAACAATCAGTAATATATTTTATACCAGATATATAAATGAGTGTGCACATTTCTATACACCCTCAAACAGTATATTTAGGTACAGTATGTCATATCCATTTTAAAGAAAAAGGATTTTTAAAAAAAGGAGAAAGAAAAATGAGAAAAAGCTGACAGATATATATATATATATATATATATATAAGCAATTAACTCTGGCCTAACCCGAGTCATTCAGACGAAACATAACCAGTTAACAAAACATGTTTGTGGATTCCAGTTCATAGGGCTGTAACAGAAATCTCACGCGTTTTTGCATTTAGCTACCCCTCCACCATTTCACGATCTGGGAACTTCTTCATCTGACCTTCAGAAACAATGCACAATGTAGCAGGATATTTTAAGTGATATTGTAAGTTCATTTGTTTTGCCAGATTTTTCGCCTTAATGAATTGTCTTCTTTTCTCAGCAACTTCTTTGGTGTAATCTGGAAATAACATAACTTTATCTTGTTTCCAAAAAAGATTTCCACCCCCTCTTGCCAAACACAGGATATAATTTTTTGTGGAGATTCTTGCAAATTGGACTATAATCGTATAGCCAGTCCCTTTGGCATTTGGCACACGGAATGCCTGCTCAATATCAAGTAAATAATCAGATGGCACACAGGGAGTATCTCATGCAAAAGCTTATCTACGAAAGTAGACAAATTTACATCACTAGGCACATTCTTAATACCAATTATACGTACATTAGCCCTGCGCGTAAAAGCCTCCAGATGAGAAATTCTGACAAGCGAGTTGTTAAAAACTTGTGACGCAGTTTTGTTGGCTGCCACCCTATCTTCCAGCTCGTTAACCTTCGCCTCCATTTTTTGCCAAGAAGTGTTAATTAAATCCACAGTCCCTTGCAGGGAAGTGATGGAATTTTGAATTACGTCCAGCCTTTTAGCCTATTCAGCTAATTGCGAAGACCATGTTTTTATCAGAGTAAATAACTCCCTCTATATTTTCAGATCTCAGCGCCTTTGCCAAAGGAGGTACGGGGGGAGTAGGCGGAGATGCATTTCCTTTTTTTCTCCTTGCTGTACCCATGTTTCTCTTCAAACAGATCTTGCAGTTCCTCAAATATCCTCAAATATTGTTAATATTTCTTAAACCATTCCTCAGATATTGTTGGTATTTCTTAATCCATAAATTATAATGGAGCACATCAGCCCTAATTTCTCCTATTTAAATAGGAGTTTCAAAACAACTTTTGGTGATGATTAAGCTCTGGGAGGGTAGTCTCGGAATCCAGCCCCCCTGCCGCTTCGCCTAGAGGACTAATTTACCAAGACTTCATCCAGATGCTGCCTTGACTCCCCTTTTAATTCCAGGGGAGAGATGAAATCTTTTTCAACCTTTTAAAAAGCTGTTTGAGATAGCATCCCATGGAGACTCCACGGAATGCTACAAGGGAGACGTTGGCTCCGACCGGAAGTCTCAAAAGGGTTGGTGCGCCCATTACACTCTTAAAACTCCCCATGTGCCCAATGACCCCAAAAGTTTGGAAACCCCTGTGCTGAGGGGCGGGGCGGGGGGTTCCTGTGCAGGCAGTCAGTTCCGTTTGGAAAACACTGTCCAAGAAAGATAACGAAAGGGCGTTTGAAAAGCGAGGAAAATATTTACCGCTGCTCCCGTTTTGCCATAGCAGGGTTACTTGCTCTGTCGCTGCTTATCATTCTAACAGCTTTCAGTAAGATGTAAATAATCAAGTGCTTTCAGAGTTCTGTGGTTTAAAACAATGAGATCCACAGCTGCAAATACAGAGATGCTAGAGAAAACCCATTGTTAGCTCTTCTGTATTCCTCATTTGTATCTCTGTAGAGATACAATAAAAAGACCTTGCAAATGACTAGTGCTCATAGCATTTACTTCCCACTGCACAGGAGAAGCAACAAGTATCCTACTAAGGCATTTAGATCTGACTCTTGATGAATATAAGAGAACCTTTAAGTGTTTGGGGCGTGCTTAGACAGTACTTATTGGGGGTCGCGGTGGCTTAGTGGTTAAGACGCTGAACTGCAGACCGGAAGGTCGGCAGGACAGCAGTTCGAGACCCGAGTGCTGCGTGACGGAGTGAGCTCCGTCTTCAGTCCCAGCTTCTGCCAACCTAGCAGTTCGAAAGCAAGAAATTGCAAGTAGATAAATAGGTACCGCCTCGGCGGGAAAGGTAACAGCGTTCCGTGCACCTCAGTGCTCAGTCATGCCGGCCACATGACCACGGAAGCGTCTTCGGACAGCGCTGGCTCTTCGGCTTAGACACGGGGATGAGCACCGCACCCTAGAGTCAGACACGACTGGTTGGGGACACCTTTGCCTTTTACCTTTTTTAGACAGTACTTGGAAGCACTATCGGTGTGTTACCTATTCTTGGTCTCTCTCCCCAGTGCAGCACACAGCAATATAGACCACCAAGTGCGATTAAGGTATAGGTGGGCTTTTCCTGCCTCCATGACTTGTTCACCCCTCCCTGAAATCTGAGAATGGTCACAAGGCTGGCTCAGATAAATGCAGCAGGCCCCTGTTCAAACATGATGGGCCTGAAACTGGCACCCATTCCTACCACTCTGATTAGACTCTCAGAAAAAAACACACCCTAGCATCTGGTCAGGCCAGTATAGGAAGGATAATGTCTGAATTCAAGAGAATAAAAGTTACCACAAACAGCATATCAATATAACTCCTTTTCAAAAACCGACTTTACACTACTTACCTTATACAAAGCTTGCTGTCAGTTGCAAGTGTACCGGCATGCTTTGGTAGGAAGGCAATTTATATAATTACATATGTAATATGTAACATTTCCATGCCAAGATTCAGCTATCAAAAATAATGAAATTAGTAACTTTTACCTAGAAAATGGTCAGTTAATGCTCATAAGGAATTTCATACACATTTTCGGATATGACAGCTGTTTAAGCCTGCCAGAGCTCTTTCATATTCTTTGACTGCTATTTACAGAAATAACAATCAAAGCAAACTACAGGAAACTCTAAGCTATGTTCATATAACCACTATGTGTATATTGTATTACACATACACATTATATATCCATATCTATATAAAATCTCCAGTTTATAACATCTTGTCACACTGTGCCATCATGTTCAGAGTATATCAAAAACAAACAGAAGGCAGGTAATTGGCTTGTGGGGAAGCAGCATTTTAAAGATGCACTGTGTCCCCTAAACCTGGGGCCTGGTTTGGAAGGTGCAGTGATGTCTTTCTGATTTGTTCTCCTCCATCTGCAACCGAGGATCTAGCTTTGGGATGCATTGCCTGCCTCCATTGAAACCAGCTCTGGGGACTGGGAGAGTGAAGCATATTATTTTCACCCACGCCCTGTTCCCAAACTATATTCTGGGCAATTGGGAGGCACTATGACATGGCATGACTTAGAGGTGGATGATTTGGGAAGCAGCACTGCTGAGTGGGGGCATGACAAAAAATAGCATCCCCACCCTCAACTTGCATGGATTAAATTATCAGTTCAAACAGAGTGGTCTGGATCCAGGAATTGCTGCCTCGCAAAAGGTCCCTCTGCACGGTTGATCCAGCTTAAATCCAGATCCAACCCATTATATGGAAACACTGTTCTCTCTCAAGTTCAGAGGGCTTCTTTAAAATCTCAGTCCCTGAACTTATAAATTGATTTCAATGCCCATTATGTTGATTTAGTGTTGCATCTTTGACCCCCGAGGTATGCTATTTTTCACAGTTTTTAAGCGTTTGCATAAGGACCACCAGCCAGCTGTCCACAGAATTGGGTGAGGACATTAAACTTAACTTCCTAAAGAGATGATTCACATTTAGCAAATGAGAGATGGGGAGCAACAGGGAAATAAAATGTCAACATATAAACCCTGGGGGCAGACAGAAACCCCAAACCCCAAATCGATTAAAGCCTGGTAGATTTTCATCTGCTATGGAAGAACTCCAATATGAATGAATGAAAATGAGTAAGAACTCCTTAGGGCAACTCCTGTTCTGATGCCCAAAACCTGGTGCAAATGCATCAGGGGTGATCTCTCAACTGCAATGAAGAGGCTGGGAGTGGGCTGTGATTTCTCTCTCTTCCAGCCCAATTCCCACTGCCCACCAAAACCATTGTTAAGGTGCCAGCATGTACTGTATATTAACCGTCAAGCTAGCCAAGTGCCAAGTCAACCCGTGTTTAACCAGATTCAAACTCTAGTTAAGAATCCCAATTAAGTAGAGAGCCTTCACTGCAGTTAACATCTATGCTGATGTAATGCTCAGCTGAGGTTAAAGAGGGCCATGAGAAGTGGCAATGGGGAAGGGGATGGGAGTGTGCCATCTCACAAATCGTTCACAACCTTTTAATTGCAGTTTAGAGATAACTCTCATTATCTCCACAACAGCACTCCAGGACGGACTCCTTGCAACATCGCTGATATATAAAACATGTTTTTGCTAAAAATAGATTGATCTTTGAAGTTCATTGGATAATCTAGAGGCAAAAATCCACATTATACAGTAGAAATGCAGTCAGCTGATAAAATTTATTAAAGATTCTGCCTGAGAGTTCCTTTCAGTCTTTGAGTTTATGCAAGTGGTTCTGATCCATTGCCGCGAAGAAGGTGCACACGGCTGCCATGATGAAGACGTGCATTCCCTCATAGAGAAGCTTGGGCGAAAAGACACTCCAGATGAAGAGGTGGTAGCGCAGACTCGTGACCAAGATGATGTACACCGCAACTGGGATGGAACGGAGCAGTACGTAACAGAAACAGCCATGCCCCATCGCTGCAGAATTCCTGTCCATAATAATAAATTAAAAAATGTCACAAAATGCAATCTGTTCAATTTGAGTGTGCGTTAATGCCCCATTCTGTAATGTTCTTCACATCTGTTTAGGAGTGTGCCAGTATAAAAAAGCCTCTGTGATAAATGAAAGATGAAGAGCATTCAGAAAATGAACACAGACCAGTTTCCAGTGTTCTATCCTACTCTTGCATAACGAAAAACAATGAGTGACGTCTAATCCTCTAATCTACTTTACAGGGCTGTTGTAACGATCACAAATGTATGTAAAAAATGTAGAACACTCCAAACTGCTAACCCTTATTCTCACCTATCAAGATGGTTATTTCTCCATCTTTTCCTCCCTCCAGAATGAATGGCACTTGGGGACTCTGTTGTAGTGGGATCACAATCTGCCATCTGGGTAGGCCGCCTGGTCCCAACAGAGGGATTGGGGGAAGGTGTCAGTGTGCAAATAAATACATCCAACCCCATAGAGTCCCTACAACAATCTCTGCAAGTGGAACCTGCAACAAAATGTTGCAGTATGGAGCGTCCTGTTCAGCGTTCTACCTGGCCAAGTCTTTTAGGACACTCCATTCCTTTCACATCCTCCCTAGTTTCCCCCATCCAGTCAGCCAGCATTCTGTGGACAGCCTTAGTGGCCACTGAAGACGGTCTCAGTTCTTGCTGGGGAAGTCTAAATATTATTTGTACTTCTGCAAACCATGGGGTTCCTCCCCAACCCTGCTGATACCTCCCCCTTTTGTGTGTGGATGGTACCATTTTGGCTACATAAGAATCTGTACTTAGATAATGAGTTCGCTACTGGTATGTGAGATATAAATCTATAATAACAGAAGAGGATGTGTGTCTATCTGTCCATCTGTCGCAACCATTGAGCTGAGACTATGAAACTCAGACTCCTGAAACTCGGTGTGCATACTAAGGGGAGCCTAGGGGTATGCATCTCGGGGTTATTCTGCCCTTAAAATGCATACAATGATTTCAATGTGTCCATGTGGTTGAAGCCTGCAGTAACATCTTCAGCCACTAGAAACAGACCTCTCTAACCAGCACATACCTTTGCAACCCATACAATTTGGAGCCGGGGGAGATTAGCAGGCCGAGGGGCAGAACCATATGCCTGCCCCCTGCTGTGGGGCAGTTCCCACTCTGGGGAATGGAGTGAGCAGGCCTCTCCCACAGGGGGCGCACCTTGGCAAGGGCTGTGCCTAGGGTTGCCAGTGGGCATAGCTTTGCTCAGATGGGGCAGCCACAAGGCGTCCACTCTGCGTAAGCGCGTTTGCATGCTTTGCTGTATCAAACTAAGGGCTCTTCCAACCCATGCGAAGCTAGGTCCATTTGCCAGTGGGAAATAAATGATTTCTTAAGCCTTTACACTGATCAAGAGCTACTATGTCTCTCCATGCTTCATATGGAGAATTCTGGCACTTGACGGGCTGCGCAGTTCTGTACTTCGTAGGGGCTTCTGATGGATATGTTGCTGCTGCTACGTTTCACAGCAGGCCCAAGAAAATGACAGGAGTGATGGGAACCATCCAATGCCAAACAAATATCCAGATGTCTGCTTGACAGCTTGAGAAACCATTTGGCAGTCAGCATATGGCAGTTACAGAAGCAGTACCACAACTGCTGCCACCCCCCACCCCCAAACTCCACACACTGGCGCGCTCATAACTGTGCATCTGTCATTCCGGAGATATACACACAACACTTTGCAACCCCACCCTAAAGAGAAGGCTTTATCGTAGGACGAGTCAGGAAATAAAAGGAATAATAGCCTGCTCATACATGGACGAAGACAGCTCTCACTGAATGGGGAATTGGGGAAGAACGCAAAGGCGACATGTCTGAAGGGAACGGCTGCCAAGCAGCAACAAGATTTTACAGCAGTGGTTCTCCAAGCGTGTTCCAGGGAAACCGTCGTTTCCTTGAAAGAATGCCAAGGGTTCCTCAGTGAGGAAATCAATAATGGCAGACAAGCTTCCCTGAATGACCCAGCATTACTGAACATTACCTGGCAACATGTGGCCACAGGAAAGTATTGTCCCCGCTATGGCTGGGTCAGGCTCAGCTCTGGAGCAAATCCATTAAGCAAAGTCAACAAGCAAGCAAAAGGTCAAAAGGACAGTATTCCCCATCCAGAAAAAAGGGCAGTCCAAAAGCAGGGTCTTACCAGGAGTCCAGAGGTCAACAGCACAGATGTTCAGTCCAAGGAGAAGCAAGGTTTTCAGTGTACTGGGAGCTGAACTTAAGATGTTGCTCCAGCAGCTAGTGGGTCTCAACTGAAGACCTACATGGCCAAGCCTCCCAAGCCCACACCCAGGTTCAGCTAGAACACATCAGAGGCTTATGGAAGAAGCTCTCCTCATGAGGAGGGCCCTACTCACAAGGAGCTCTTTACTCATGAGGAGCCTTCCTCTGCAACTGGACACTTCTTCTCACAGTGGTGGCTCTGACATGGCTCTTGAGTCACCACCATTCTCAAGGGCCAGGTGGTTGTTCAATCTCCTTCTCAGATGCAGACCCCTCCTCCGCTTGCAAGTATGGAGCCAGAGACATCTCCCCTAAGGGCCCAGGCTCCTCTTGGTCTGTCTCCCACTCTCCTGGCATGGACTGCTCCTCATTGTGATCTTCCTCCAGGAGTTCTGGCTCTTCCTCTGAAGAAGATTCCTTCAAAGGCAGCATGCCACCCCAGACCATGACAACTATTACATGTTTCTTGGGTATAGTATCAGTTCTCACAGGCCAATGGCAAGATGCAACAGGGCTGGATAATGCTCTGCGTAAACTCAGTGCAATGCGCAGGCACTCCATGGCAGAGAAGCTAGGGTTCCTCAGCAGACAAGACAATGGTGGGAGTGTGTACATACAAAATGTGATTTAACCACATCCTGTGGTCCATGTAATGCTCCAGGCTGCAGGTGTATAACAACTACACGTAGTAGATAGTATCTTAAAATGTAGTAACCATAGGGACGTGCGAATCAGCAAAACTTGAGCTTGCTGAAATTCTCCAAATTCCATCTCGAAGCTCAGTCCAACTTGACTCCGTATCAGAGTGCGAGCTGTTTTTTTTTTTTTCCCTCACATGAAAATCTGTGTGTAGTTCTGTGCGTATTTTTCCAAGTGTACGCATCAATTGCATGCATTTTTGAAATGTGCACATTCTTCTTCCATAATTGAAACATGTACTCACTTCAAATAAATGCTGTTGAAAGCATTTATTTATTTTTTGGTCTGCGAATCACACTGCAAGCTCAGAAACGTACGGACTTCCATCGCAGATTGCGTCCGGAAGGTGCTAACGAGTAAAATCCTGATCAAAAATGAACTGAAGCTAATTTCTAATAAATCCCTAAGCAACCACAGAATCAACTTTTTATTTACTCCCTGAACTAGCTACATTCCTCTAGCTACCTTCCGTTGATATCCAAAATTTCAAATTCACAGAAAAGCATAGACACAAAACACCGGAACTTTGTTACAAAATGGCTGCTGAAAGTGCCTAGGTAATGGAATTTACCACATTCCTATCCATGGTCTTCCTTCAAGGAGTCAAGGGCAGTGTGTATGAGATTACTGCATATTTTCCTCACAACAGACCCATGAGGGATGTTAGGCTGTGAGACGGTGACTCCATAACACATGCAGGGGTGCCTCTGCAAACAAGTCCATCCCAGGCTCTGAAACTCCCTGCCAAGGCAAGCCAGGGTTGGCTCCCTCTTTGTTGGCTTTCCTCTGGCAGGCAAATAGGTCTTTATTAAGGCAGGCCTACAGCATGTAAGCCGGTTTGTGATGAAGGGGGTTTTAACTGGTTGAGTACTGTTTATTTCTTTTGTTGTGCTTTTAATTGACCTGTTTTAATTAAGATTCTGTTTTAATCTGTATTTCTATTACTACTGGTCCCCTTGAGTAACATTTTTGGCAGAAATGTAGAATATAAATAAATAAATAAACTAAGTTTTTTTAAAAAGGCAGGCAGCGTGCCCATGCAGATTATGGGGCACTGCTGTGGTCTATGTAAAACTGTCCATCTGCCCAGTGAGCTTCATGACTGGGTGGGGATTTCAGCCCAGATCTGTCCAAACTAAGCATAACGCTACCATAAGGACATAAGAGCCATGCTGGATCAGACCAAGGGTCCATCTAGTCCAGCATTCTGTTCACACAGCTGCCCATGGGAAACCCAGCAGCAGGACATGAGTGCAACAGCACCCTCCCACCCATGTTCCCCAGCAACAGTGTACATAGGCATACTGCCTCCAATACTGGAGGTAGCATAGAGACATCAGGACTAGAAACCACTGACAGCCTTCTCCATGAAATTTGTCCCTTTCCCTTTTAAAGCTATCCAAAATGGTGGCCATCACTCTATATCGTGGAACTGAATTTCATCATTTAACTACGCACTGTGTGAAGAAGGACTTCCTTTTATCGTCTGGTCCACAACACTAGCTTTCAAAAGAACTGAGAGCTTTGAGGAGGCTTGGTCAACAGGCGGTCTGTAGGCAACATGTAGCCCCTGCTGAAATTGTTTCTCCTCGTGGGAGAGATACGGAAGGGGCCATAGCTGTCCTGTCAGGTGCCCTTCCCAGTGGAAACAAGACTTTTTCATATCTGTCCGGTGCCCTTCCCTTCCTTCCAGTGGAATGAGAAATACAGCCTCACTCAGTGCTTTTTACTTGTGCTTCTCTCTTTAAGCACATAGACTGGGGCTGGCCAGTCCAAGAGCTGCAATGATAGAGAAACCCCTGGGGCAGCTGCCCACTTCTGGAGGAGAGGGATGCTTCTCACCCGGTGAGAAGCTGCCTGCCAGGTTCTTCAGTTGTGAGGAAGAGACTCTCCCTGGTCAAACTGATGGGGAAGCAGAATGACTGGGGGAATCTTTGCCTGAGCTGAAGAAGTTGGTCATCACCAGCTTGGGGATCTCCAGCGGAAATTAGTCTGTCAAGCGTGAACACTAAATCTAGTGTGACTCTTTACTTTAAGCTAAAATGTGCTGATATTGTTGGCATTTTTGCCCCTGCCCCTTTTGACTTTGGACCCACCCACCTCTGGAATCCCCCGCCCCCAAATCTTCAAAACTCAGTTTGGCTTTCAGGCTGAAATTATTATTATTATTATATTTATTATATTTATTTATATCCCACCTTTTTCCCAATACTGGGACTCAAGGCGGCCTTACGTTAAAACTGCTACAATTAAAACCTATACATAGAAATATAAATACAACTGTATAAAACTAGTTATCCCCAAAGGCCTGCTGGAACAAAAAAGTTCTTGCATGCCTGCGAAAACATATCAAGGAGGGTGCCACTCTCGCCTCCCTGGGAAGGGAGTTCCAGAGCCTTGGGGCAGCCACCGAGAAGGCCCTCTCCCGCGTCCCCGCCAGGTGTGCCTGTGATGATGGCAGGATGGCGAGAAGGGCTTCCCCTGAAGATCTCAGGGCACGAGTAGGCTCATAAGGGAGAATACGGTCTTTCAGATAACCTGGGCCCGAGCCGTATAGGGCTTTATAGGACATAACCAGCACTTTGAATTGTGCCCGGAAACAGACTAGAAGCCAGTGAAGCTGTTTTAACAGGGGAGTTGCATGCTCCCTGTAACCAGCCCCAGTCAGCAGTCTGGCTGCAGTTCTTTGAACCAGCTGAAGTTTCCGAACACTCTTCTGAGGCAGCCCCACGTAGAGCGCGTTACAGTAATCCAAACGGGATGTAACTAAGGTGTGTGTCACTGTGGCTAAGTCAGACGTCTCAAGGAACGGGCGCAGCTGGCGCACGAGCTTTAACTGTGCAAATGCACTCCTGGCCACCGCTGAAACCTGGGCATCCAGGCTCAGGGCTGAATCCAGAAGTACACCCAAGCTGCGAACCTGTGTCTTCAGGGGGAGTGTAACCCCATCCAGCACAAGCTGTATCCCTATTCCCTGATCGACCTTTCGACTGACCAGGAGCACCTCTGTCTTGTCTGGATGAAAGAGGTTCAACGCCTTGGAACTTGACCAATTTTATTGTTACAACTGTGGAGGAGGAAAGTATTTAACACCTGGAAGTAAGTCACCTTATGGGTTTTCAGATTCTCCCTTCCCCTTCCCTTTATGCCTTATGATGCTAGTGATACAACTCTGGCTGGGGGCGGGGGGGGGGGGTCGCACTACAAGCCCATCACACACTTTAGCATTCTGAGCTCTCCTGCTCAAGTTGTCCCCCTCTGGCTTTCCCACAGCTGTCATAGCCCCTTGCAGTAACAAACAAGACATTTTTAGGGGAGGGGCCAAAGGCCTTATCAAGGCATTCTGGTGATCTTGCAACAAACTGTAACCTGAATATTATTGAACATTTTCCCTGTTTGCCCTCTCCTTTCAACAAACAAGTTTTAAGAAATTGTAATTGATCCGTACTGTGAATCCAGGTACTCTTCAATAGGTGAGGACATTCAGCTGGTTTCCTTTGCTCAAGTTTTGAAACGGGAAGTCAGCAGAGCGACGTTCCACATGGATTGCCAGGGGGATTTCATACCAGGTTACTGGACAAGATTTTCCAGTTTGAGTTTAACACTCAAGGCCAAATACAAGGAGGCCAAAGGGAGATTGTACTGATTTTAGCAAAAGACTCAACAGCCCACTACGTTTTATGGAAGAATCTGAGTTTAAGTGCCAAGAGGTGATAGGCCAATCCTACTTCATTAATAAAGACTGAAGAGTTAAGATCATAGCCACCAAAGTGGCAGAAAGCCTATCCTATTCAGCTTGAGCCATTTGGCTCTCTGCTAGTCATTGGTCTTTTGCCAATTTGCTCCTCAAGGGTTGAGAGAAAAGAAGCAGTTCTCTCCATTTGCTCAACATGACAAGGCCCCCCTCCCCCTGGCTGCAATGCGCACAAGACGATAGTTTTAAAGGAATAGTGACTTCCTAACTTTGATTCTATGCATGGCTCTAGAGCTCATCACCAAGTATCAGCTGGGAGGCACATCAGGGGGACCTACTTGGGCAACATGATAATCAAGGCACATGCCAGCTACCATGAATGTAACTGTGCATCAGGAACTACTCAAGGTAAAGATAAAGTAGTTCACATAACAGAGCGTGGACGTAGAGGGACACTAGATTCATTCATTCCATTGCTTTCCAATTGCAAATTTGACCAGCGTTTCCTCAGCTTTGATATCTGGGGGACAGATTTTGTTCTGGATTAAAAATCAGAGGTGTACGTCACTCTTACATATTTAATGTATTTAAAACCTATATTAGCCACTTTTCAGCCATGCTTTCAGAGAAACTGTCAACGTACACATTACATATATTTCTTCTATTAGCTCTCACAGCAATGGGCAGGCATGCTCCTTGCAAAGATCCCCACTCCTATTTTCAGGAGGTGGGAGGAAAGATGCAGAACACGTTGCAATTTGTTAACTGAAATGAGGCCGCTTGAATGCTGGGCTTTACTAGAGTTTTTCCCCTTCTCCATTAGCCTATTGATGAACCACAGTCAGTGAAACAGCCCTCCATGTGCGCGTATGCGTGAGGAGCATTAGCACTCCAGTGAATAAGATCTTGTGATTTGGTGGCTGCTGCTACGGGACTCTTGACAACACAGCCTCTGCATCCTGGGAGAACATATTTATGCAGGTTATCCAGCCAAAGCTGGAATTGTGTACTGCACAGAAACCAGCTTATTAAGTTTAATAAAGGATTGGAGGGGAATGGGAAATGAGATAACTGTTTTGCAATGCAAAACAGCTTTACACACGCACAGGCAATCTCTCTGATGCACAATAGGTGCCCAACAGTTCTGTAGTGATGAAATACCAAAGCATTTGGTAAACTAAGCAATGCACCACTGAACATACTAACCATCAAATTTAATGGGAAGGGTACAAACGCAGCAAAGGTTGTTGTAGGCCTAAAAATAGATTTCCATATCAGGCAACAAACTGAAGAGTCTGGCTCTACTTTTTGATCACAAAACACTCCATGTAATCTGCAGTAATTCAAAACCAGATTTTATTCACTTACTCTTAAAAGTGGAGAATATAAGTAGTGATATATGGGCTCCTTCCAACAGAACTGTGAACTAGAAGTCCCCAGTTCAAATTCCATTTCACTCAAGCCATCGCTCATGCAGTCTGCAATATAGAGATAACAGGGACCGGCCTAACACATTATAAGGATCACTGAGATAATCTGGATCCATTTCAGTTTGGATTCCAGCCCAGATTTGGAACTGGAACTGCCCGGCTTGCTCTAATGCAGAGGTGGTCAACTTGTGGTCCTCCAGATTTCTGGCCTACAACTCTCATCAGTCCTCACCACTGGCTATGCTGGCTAGGGCTGATGGGAGCTGTAGGCCAAAACATCTGGAAGGCTACCCTTTGCCCACACCTGCCCTAATGGGATAACCAGTACTGGGAAAGAGAAAGGGGGAGCGAAATCTTGTTGATTCTACTGTGTCTCTATAGTGTTCCAACACTATCAACCTTTTGTATCCTTGTGATAGGCTTACTGGATTGGAGATTGGTGGCTGGAAGCATGATTCCTACGTGGAGGGCCAATTCCAGAAGATGGCATTGGGGGACTTCACTTCAGCCATATGGCACTTGTTACAAGGTGCATCAGGGATCCATTCTGTCCTCCATCTTAGCTGGGTTGAGGGGAGGAAGGGTGCAATGTGTTATCCTAGAAAAGGACATGGCTGGGTTGCTGTAACACTGAACAGAAGCATTCCACACTGCAACAATTAGTTGCAGTGTCCACTTGTTCAAGATTTAAAATGGGCCGGGGGTGTGTGTGTGTGACAGAACAGAAACCCATTTCACACAGGCAAACTGAAGCAAATACACATGTCTTCTGAGTAGACATGTATAGGATTGCACTGTGAATTGCAGCTATTCATGAATGAAGGAAAGCCACTTTGTACCTGTTCAGAGGCACTCATCTCATTATTTCATATAATGAAGGACCGAATGCTGCAACTGAAAAGAACAGTTAGTGCTAAGCCATGGATCCCACACCTCAAAGCCAACAGGTAAAAATCAATAAAGAAGTTGTGTTTTAATGAAACAGCAAAGTAACGTACCTGCTAGCTGCTGCTTC
This sequence comes from Heloderma suspectum, assembly GCF_057233095.1. Lineage (NCBI taxonomy): Eukaryota > Metazoa > Chordata > Lepidosauria > Squamata > Helodermatidae > Heloderma > Heloderma suspectum. Next base: position 134,374,188 of record NC_139459.1, read on the forward strand.
TCATGGTTTGTCATTACATGCGAACCCTGCACTAAGGTTCAGGTAAAGGCTGTTAACCATGAACAATCCAGAGTTCACAACCCAACAACAAACTCTGGGTTCTCTTCCTGGGTTGTGCATGGTTAACGACCCATAGTTAAACCACACTGCAGGGTTTGCACATAACGATAACACACAATTCAACAACCCATGACTCAACAACAACCCATTTTCAACCCATACCCAACCCATACTCCAGGTTGTCGTTACATGCGAACCAGGCAAACACACAATTCTCCATTCCCTCCCCATCTCCATTCCCTCCCCATCAGTTATTTTTCTAGTTATCTATTTAAAGGTATTAGAAAAAAAGACATTAAGAAATTGGTGTTCGTATGACTCTTGCTGCAAGAACTGAATTAGCTAGTCATGGGAAATCTGCAGAGAGGCCTTCAACAGAGCACTGGTGTTTTGTTTCATAAAAAAAAGTTCTGAATTATACTATCTATGGTAAAGTTCACCCCATTTGGTGAGGTTTCAGAAAGGGAGAGGAGACACTTACACAATTAGATTCAGAACCTATTTTAAGAACCTGAATATTCGCAGCTTATTGGAATATAGGAAGTGTAATCAAGCAGTCCAGGCAGGAATTTTGACACTCCCGTGTAACGTAATTAATCTTTTCGCTGTACTTTGGGTGGCTGTTCTATGTCTTGAGTTTGTAATAGGAAGTGTCTGCATTTAACATAGGCAGATTTAAAATTCAAATGAAAACACTTTCATCCCGTCAGGGCTGACCCAAACATTTCGTCAAGAATTGATACCAGAAGATTTAAAAATAATTCAAACTATATCTGAAATACTGCAAATAAGTTTATCATATTTTTGTTAAGTGGCCCTTGAGTTATTGCATAGGCAGAACCATCCTAATTCTAAGAAATCCTGACAGGACTGGGGCAGGTCCACCCTGAAAGCCAAAGTTTATATTGTATTCAATGTTTTAACTTTTGTAAACCACCCAGAGAGCTTCGGCTATGGGGTGGTACAGAAATGCAGTAAATAATGATAATGATGATGATGTTATGCCCCCAGGTAGCATTGTGGGCACATGCCACAAATCTACTGACAGTGGTGTTCCCACCAGTGGTACAGTCCCAAATTGGGTGTTCCAGGAACACGGTTGCATCTGCTGGATCCAAAGCCCCCACCCCATTCCTCTGAGAGGCAACAGGATCAGGCCCTTTGACTAGGCCCACCTAGACGTGGCACAGTTAATTCCCTCCACTGTTTGTTTGTTTGTTTGTTTAAGATCCCCCACCAACTACTGGGGGAAAAGGCAAGGTAAGCCCACCGTTCTTCCCACTGCTTGGCATCAGCCGGCAGGGCTTTGAAAGGGGCAGACCATTGGCCACTTTGCTCCCAACCCCAATTAGGATTGCAGTGTAAATGGCTTTGTAACGGGTTGTAAACAGACGTTAAGAATTTCATTATAAAAATTCCACTGGGCATTTGGAGATGGCTAAGGTGTATTATCAGGTTTGATGTGACTGCTTTTTGGTGTTGTTATATTGTCCTGTTTACTATTGTTTTTATTGTTATTTTTACTGTCTTTTTGCTTTTATTTTAGAGTTTATTTTAATCCTGCATTTATTCAATATTTATACTCTGAATTGCTTCCAAGTCCTTATAGGGGATAGAGGTGTACACATGCCTGTTTTATATATAAATTTGTGCCTTTATTTAATAATGTATTTAATTGTATTAAATGAACAAACATATTTGAAAATGAAAAAGGCCAAGCAATCTACCAACCAATTCACATGAGCCTCACGACTCATCCATCCAACTGACACTGACTTGAGGATGACCTTTGTCATAGCCCTTCATTTAAGACAGTCACCACTACTCACCTTCAGCAGCCTTGCAACTCCAACAAGACACCTTGCTGGGAACCAGTGTGGGATCCCAACTTATCATTCATGAATTACTGGCCTAACAGACAAATTGTGCTAAGGCTGCTGCCTGAAGATGGAGACCAAATGGTTGCCGCAAAGCCATCCGTGAACTAAATACAACCAGGAAAGCTCAGTGTTGGGGAGGGGGCTGCCATGACAGCCTTCTAACAACTTAGGTATTTAACTGAGGGAGTTTTCACAATAAGCCCTGCCACTCACACACATGTATTACCTCGGGTAAAACACCGCACTAGAGAAGCAATATGTCCCAACGTCCTTGCCTATCTTGGAGAGCCTTAAATCCAGTAAGTTTATGTACAAGTGGAGTGCCTGCATGGAAGGACTGCTCCTTGTCTTTATCTCAAATACTCTGAGACTCGAAGCATGTAATGAAAAGGAGTGAGCTTACTCACAAGTACCACAGCATGCCTTTAGAGAAAAGGTAGCACCTGACAGTTTAATACCAACCCTGCTTCCTGTATACTGTCCAATGGAGGAAGCTCTTCTTTGCTGAACCAACACACTGCTAACTCCTTAAGAATTATTGTTATTATAATCTCTCGGTTCTTCCTTGGTTAGAGATTACCCAATCTTCCCTCAGTTTAGATTCACACTTTCAGTTTTTGTTTCCAGTACTTTAGATTTGTCTGTGCTGAATTCATATTTTTTTAAAAAGAGCTTAAGGCAAAAGATCCGAATGTGAATGCTTTGAAGTCAGTGATCAATATTAACAGCTGATATATATAAAGAGCTTGCTGCTGAATGTATATCGAGAGAGAGAGAGCGCATTGTTGCAACTATATATATATAGGCCTAAAAGCCAATATATGTATTGGCTTAGATACACACACACACACACACACACGTGTGTGTGTGTGTGTGTGTGTGTGTATGGTTCTACCCTTAAAGATGGCCTGAAAATATTTTAAAATCAATAATAAAAAAAAGAAGATACACACACACACACACACACTATATATCTCTCTGTCTCCATCTCTGGGTCTGCAAGCCAAAAGCTGAAATTGTCACCCCCCTTCCCCTCTGGGCAAATCCCCTCCTCCACCCCAGACTTTCCAGAGGGAATAGTGGGTAGGTAGTGTGGCTGGCTGGGCACTCTGCTTGATTATGCAGGGTTCTAAATTGTGTGGGAGCCTCCACATGTACAGGAAGTCCCCACACACATTGACCTTGGTCGTACATAACAGTGGCAAATTGGGGGTTAACTAATTAATGCAGAATTTGCCACAGTGAGTGCCAGGCACATTCCGCAGCCATTTTGAATATTTAAACCCTGATTGGGGTTGCTGTATGACATCCAAACCTGGATACTATAGGTTAATCGTGGGATAAACAACCCACAGTTACCCTACAGTTAGTAGTTAGGTTAACTGTGGGTTGTTTAACCCACAATTAACAAATAGTGTCCAGGTTTGAATGTCACACAGCAACCACTGATCAGGGGTTGAATATTCTAAAAGGCTCAGAACACGTGCAGCACACACCATGGCAATTGTGGGTTAATTAACCTATGATTAGCTGCCATTATGTGCAAACAGTCCCACTGAGAAAATTATGGAGAATACAGTGACAGGGGGATGGGCAGAAGAAACAGCATAACTTTGGGGGCAGGGCTAAAATACAGTCCCACTGCCCCTTTCACCATGGATACCCTATTCACATAAAGGGCTATTATCTCTGCCAAAATAAGGTTGAGACCATGTATTTGCCAACACATTATCTAGGCAGGAAAGTATGAGAAATTTGTTTTCAGTTTGTTTTTGATCAGGATTTACCAAGTTTGCACCTCCTAAATTGAACACGGACTTCAACGCAATGGATGGCCAATGTCCGTACATACATTTGTTTGTTTGTTTGTTTTGTACCCTGCCATTCTAACAAGAAAAATGGCAGTCAAGGTGGCTTACAATCATAATACATTTCTGAGCTTGCAATGTGAGTCATGGACCAAAAAAAAGAAGAAGTGTTCAACAGCATGTGCACGTTTGAAAAATGCGCACAAACATGCTTTAATCAATGAGAGAAAAGTGTGTGCATTTCAAAGATGCACACAAGTGATGCATACATTTGGAAAAATATGCACAAATTTTCACGCAAAAAAGCGAAGTCATGTCTTGCTGATTTGTGCATTCCTACATGTAGTTCACAGGACGTTCCGGATACAGGGGAGAATGGAAATTAAACATCTGGGATTATTATAAGCAATAATCAATGTAAAGGAGATTACCTGTGAACTTCGGAACTCAAGTAGCACAGCAAATGAATGGCCCACAGCAAAGGTCCTGAGTATGTTGCAAATCCAGTCAAGAAGATGGCTAGGATTTCTACATAGTTGTCTAGCCCAACACAACCAGCTGAAATGTCCAATGAGGCAATGCTGTTTGAATTACCCTGGAAGAAAAGGGAAATACTGAATAAAAAAGAGACAGTGCACATACCAGATGAATGAACAGCCATGAAAGGGAAAAGTAGCCATCATCATTTAGGAATAGGAATAGGCAACTAGCAACCTGGGGACTCATTCAGACTCCAGTCTCAGGGAACCCTCCACTGTTACTTTCTTAAGCTGACACACAAGCAAAGGGCTCTTTAACTCTGAGCAGCAAGAAAGGCCCTTGAGAGCTAAGCTAGATGAAACATCAGGAGATCAGATAACCATTTTTTTAAACGCTAAAGAGAACGGGGTGGGTGGGGAAGATTACTCTAGTTAGCACCACAGCGCTATAGAGGTTGAGGGTTAATCCTTTGTTACAGTTTTCCCAATCCAAATCCACTCCCGTACTCCCCCGCTACATATTTGTCTCACAGGGAAAATCAAAAGGTACCATGGAGGGTAAATAGCAGCTTGGGCATACAATTTGGCTCCAATCCCTCCTAATTTAGCCTTCAGGAGCTCTTGTTATGCTCCTCATTTCTATTTGCCTGTGTCCTGGCTCACATATGGAAGTCAGTGTGTGTGTGTGGGGGGGGGGGGGCTATGCTGTTCACACTGTGGACTAGGGGATTAAGGGGGTCAGTGAGCAAAGCATGTTGCTGGCCCATATGGGAAAATATGGCCCATATGGAAATTAGTTGCTAATACAGGTAAACAATAATATTTAAAACCTCTGGTTTTAAATAATATTTTTAAAAACCTCTGGTTTTAAAAAAGGCATGCAAACCGGGGTTCTGTATTACACACAAACAAATGTGTTAATTTTTGTTGGTTGTTTTAGTTTTCTTTATATAAAGACTTAAAATACTCCCCTAAGTAAATCTGTTTTTTGGTCTTCATTTGAGTTTGCAATTTAGAACTGGGAATACCCTGAAGCAAGTATTTAGAACGAGGAATACCTTGTACTGTACAGATATTACATTTTAAATATTTAAGCTCTGCCGTGCAAATTTCATTTCAAGGAGCATGTCAGCTTCTGAAAGCCATTGTACTCTAAACTCAGGAACATATACAAATCTTGCCTTCAGATGACAAACCACCCAGATGGGAGTACTGTACGGAAGCAGCTGCCGTACAATATCTATCTGCTACAACAGCAGGTCTAACTGGGCAGACAAATGTTTTCTTTTGTTCGTTATAAATTTTGGAATGTGCATTAGAAACGAAATCAACAGAGCAGTCATTTTTAATAAGGACTAGGTTCTATATTAAGAGGTAGACTGAAACCGTCCGAAAGGAAAGCACATTACAGTGTGTAATAACGAATACGCGACATCCGCAGTTGCGCAATACTGTTTTGAGGACCTACCAAAATGCCACAAAACAGTGTTCAAGCCCCAGAACTCACCATCAGGCCAGGTAGCACAAAAAGCAAGGGACGGGGAAACAAACTGAAAAGTCCAAAAATTAGGCAAGATGTTGTGGGCGGCCCTGAGGTTAGACTCAAGTCTCAAAATGGAGATTGCAGCCTGAATGAATGAGTCACTCTTAGCTGTTGGAGGTATCAGATCACAGCTGGCATTCCGGGACAAAGAAGAAATGGCTGCCCCACCCCACCCCATTTCTGAAAACATAAAGGCTCGCTGTAACTCAGGTCTGTATCTTGCCCTGGGCGAAATACAAGCCAGTCTCTGGGTAGCCAAGGAGCAGAAGTAAAGAGAAAGTATGGCTGGCTTTTTATTAGCAACAGCTGAGATTAAGTTTAGGTGTTGCACTAGGACAGGGGTGGGCACCTTGTGGCCCTCCACATGTCTTGGCCTACAACTTCCATCAGTTCCAGCCACCATAGCCCCTAGGTAGATCAGTCAATTGAAGCCAAATTTTATAGTATAACCTAGTGGTTGGAGGGAATGGAACCCACAGAATGCAAAGTCCCTCTTCAAGTGGTAGAAAACCCTCTTCCTCTAGTAGTAGATCCCACCCTGAGGGGCCCATTCCCTCCAACTGCTAGGCAATACTACAGACGCTGGCTTCAATTGGCTTTTTTTACCTAGTGGACCACCTAAAATTAATCTGATACCTGCAACATAGGCCAGTGCAGCTGTTTTTGTTTTTTATGTGTCTTGGAAAATACTCAACATCTCTATCATGTTACTTTAAGAGTCACTTAACAAACCACTCCAGTGAGTGTGGTCTACATTAAGGGTTTTGAACCTCTTTCTGCCAAAGGGCAAAATTCAATTTCAGAGAAGCTCTTAAGAACATAAGAAGAGCCATGCTGGATCAGACCAAGGGTCCATCTAGTCCAGCAGTCTGTTCACACAGTGGCCAACCAGCTGCCCAAGGGAAATCCATAAGCAGGACATGAGTGCAACAGCACCCTCCCGCCCATGATCCCCTGCTGCAACATTCCCACAGAAACCCACAAGCACAACGTGAGTGCGACATGTTCCCTAGCAACTGGGATACAGAGGCATACTGCCTCTAATGTTAGAAGTAGCATATAGCCATCAGGACTAGTAGCCATTGATAGCCTTCTCTTCCGTGAATATTCTTTTTAAAGCCATCCAAATTGGTGGCCATCACTACGTCTTGTGGTAGTGAATTCCATGGTTTAACTATGTGCTGTGTGAAGAAGGACCTCCTTCAATCTGTCCTGAAGCTCCCACCAGTCAGCTTCATGGGATGATCCCCGAGTTCTTGTATTATGAGAGCGGGAGAAAGGTGTTTCTCTATCCACCTTCTCCACACCATACATAATTTCGTGCACCTCTATCATGTCTCCCCTCACTTGCCTTTTTTCCAAGCAAAACAATCCCAGCTGTTGTAACCTTCCCTCGCAGGGGAGCTGCTCCAGCCCCTTGCTCATTCTGGTTGCCCTTTTCCCTTGCGGGCTGCACTCCAGGGGTGGGCAGGGCCAAAGGCAAAATAGGGTGGAGCAAAGGGGGGAGAGCCAAAATATCAAAACTACCAGCATATTGTAGCTCAATGCTCTTACTGCCAGGAACTGAGCTTTGAGAGAGGCATTTCTACTGTTTAGAATGAGGAGGGGAGGGAAACGTGCAAAATCCAGGAAACCATCAAACGATCAGAGGCTGGGGGGCAAGGGGTTGGGCCAAAATCACAGGCCTGGAAGGAACTAGAAAGCTTGAAAGGCCCTGGCTTGGATGACAATGTTTCGGGGAACTCCAAGTTCCTCAGAAGCTTATCAGGGATTCCTCAATGGAGATGATTAATAATGGTGGACAAGCTTTCCTGAAACACAGCTTGCCAACAGCTATTTATCTCCCCTTGCAACACACAGCCACAGGGAGGCGTTGAGTGCAGCGCAGGGCACACTCACTTCACCTGGAGTTATGCTGATGCTCAGCAGGTCAGGATTCACCTCTGTACGCATGCCCTGAAATACTCTCCAAAATTATCACCAGGATCCTGAGGCACAGGGATTCCTTGGCAAATTGATGTCAAAGGGTTTCCCTGAAGGCAGAAGTTTGAAAGCCATCAATCTAGGATAGGAGTGGGCACCGTGTTGGTCCTAGGTGTTTTGGTATATAACTCCCATCATCCCTCACCATTGGCTTACACAGGCTAGAGCTCATGGAGGTTGTAGGCCAAAACCTCTGGAGGGCCGCAGGTTGCTTACCCCTGAAGTAAAGGATGGGGGGGGGGGAGGATAGAAGCAATGCTTTTAACGGGAAATTTTAATTGTCTGCTTTAAAGCTATTCTTACTTGCTACCTCAAAATTTCAGGGTCACTAGCCAAAATGTTTACAGGGAAATTGGGGGCAGTCAGTAATGGGGAATTCAGTTAAACCCAAAGTATGAACTCAAACCTATCTATATAGTCTAATGGAAAAGAAAGAGAGAATTCCATAATTAGTAAAGATACAATCTGCATACATGTCAACACTGCTCAATTCTTAACTGTTCAATACAAGAGCACTAAGAGAAAATGCAAGCGTTTAATTTAATAGTATTCCAAAAATAGTATTCCCAAGGCTTTTAAAAGTTTCAAATTTCTACTACAGGATTGATCACATGAACTATTTTTCTAAAACAGATTGCCTGTAAATCCGTCAAGCTTCTTTTAATGCAAACACAAGGGAAGAAAGCTTAATTACTTCCAGGGGGTGGGCTGGGGGATGCACTTGTATTAATAGCGAAGGAATACCAAGAGAGCTTAGGCCTACCAGTGCCTTGAAGAGTACAGTATTAAGCTGTTCAGGATGGAATCTACTACCCGAGGAAGATGATTTTCTACCATCTGAAGAGGGACTTTCCATTTTGAGGGTTCCATTCCCTCCAGCTACTAAGTGAAACTACACTTTGACTTTAATTCATTGTTTTAAGCTAGTCCACCACCTAAAATTAAATCTCCAGCTTTGCTAATGTGAAGACTGTCATGTTTTCTCTTTATGTCTGCTCTCTGCCTCCCCAGGAACCTGTGAGTTTTGGCCGGAGAAAGGGACAGAACGGAGTTACAGCCAGCCTTCTTGTTTTCAGAAATTAGGGTCAGTCATTGTTTCTTTGTCCCAGAATGCATTGTTACAACACCCACCTGCGACTAATTCATTCAGTTTGCAGCCTCCATCTTGAGAGCACATCTAAATGGCAGAACTCATGGAAACAAGACCTGGACTAATTTTTACACTATTTCAGGTTCCCTCCCCACCACACACACGCACACTTGCTTTTTGTACCATCTTCTAGCCTGATCATCAGTTCTGAAACCTGCACACTGTTTTGTGACATTTCGGTTGATCCTAATAAAGGCACTGCCCAACTGTGGATTTTGGATTTTTATACCCACCAGCATGGGAACCAGGATGGGTATTAAAGTAGAAATGGTGGGCATAAAACCTCAAGGGGTTCCTTTCCCTTGCGAGAATTGCTAATCCTGCAGCAGGTATTATAAAATCAGCCTGAACATGTGCTTTCTTGGAAGCTGTTCCAAGTGCCTCCATGAGTAGACAAGTGGGCTAACAGGTCTCTGCTTTATTTAAGAACTTTTAAGTAGTGAAACCGCAGGCAAGGAATTTGCAAGGGAGAGTTTCCTCATAAGCCCCACAGATATCAGTGTGTTCTGCACTACAAAAGGAATTTTCTGTATTTTGGGATTTTCTGTTCCTCAAAAGAAATTGCCGGTCTCCACAAGCAAATGTTTCTCAAATACAAAAGGTACAATTACCACCACTGAAATTCTTTATGCCACTTCTCTCCCTTGCATATAAGGAAATATTATAGCAGCACTACAATTAAGGTTTGAAAAGGACTCCATCCAAATTTCTGTAAACTGAATTAAGCTGGTAAGTTTTGGACATTGTTGCCATTGCTGAAATCTCCTGCTAAGTGGTTTTAAGAGACTTCGGGTGCGACAGGACATGCTTTAACCAAAAAATAAAGCTTGCCTAAAAAGTACTCAAGGCTCCCACGATGCTACATTGACCATCGAAACATTTATTTCTAAAGGCTGCCTTCTGGCCCAGAAAATTCCAGTTTAAAAACAAAAAAACAACTTAAATTCAGATAAATATAATTGACAAACATATAAACATGGAACAATCTGGCAGCTAGCTAAGATAAATGAAAAACATGTCATCTAACCAAGTCAAATGCCTTTTGAAACAGAGGAAAGTTTTAAATGCCTTATGAAAAGCCTGAAAACAGCAGCCAAATGGCTTTCTTTCAAAGCCAAGCTGAGATTGAGAGTGGATAGGGTTGCACTCCCTCTGAAGGATCAGGTTTGCAGCTCGCGGGTACTGTTAGACCCAGCCATGCTTCTGGAGGGCCAGTAGTGCCTTTGCCCAGGTTTGGCTGGTGCACTAGCTGTGCCCTTTGATGGAGAAGGCGGATCTGGCCACAGTGATTGAGCACCTCTCAGATTACTGTGATACACTCTACGTGGGGGTGCCCTTGAAGAGTGTTCAGAAACTACAGCTGGTGCAAAACACGGCGGCCAGACTGTTTATATGTGTCTATAAAGCACATGCCAGACAACAGTGGTATTCAAACAACTACACTGGCTTCTAATAGGTTTCCAAGACCAATTTAAGATGCTGATTTTTACCTGTAAAGCCCTAAACTTTCATGGGCCATGCAGATTTTAAATTGTGCAGGGAACCTACACAAGCCCCGCAGGCTCCCCCCACTGCAGACGTTCAGCCACACAGCATGGAAGACAGTGCAGCCAAGGAAAAGGGAACACGGTGGAGTGGGTGGGACCAACCTGCACATTCCCACTCTCCCCCTTCGTTCAGTGTGGAATGCCCAGACAGGCTAGAATTCCACAGGAAGACTCTGCTTCTTATCACTCTCAAGCAAATCTCATAAGATCAAGGATCTTGGACACCCACCCCCAACTCGGACATACTGGACCACAGATGGGGAAAAAGCTTTCCATGCGGTATCCTGGCTCTAGAGCAGTTGAGGATAGGAATCTACAACTCAAGGTGTTTGGGCTAAATCAGGCAAGAGAGAGGTGTGGAGGAAATGGCAGCTGTAGTAATGGGACTTGCCAACCCAGCCCTTCTCAAAGGAGCCCTTTGGCAACACTAGTTGCTACCAAGAACTTAGCACAAAGCTGGGCAACTTGTGACCCTCCAGATGTTTTGGCCAACAACTCCCCTCACCCCTCACCATGGGCATGCTGACTAGGGCTGATGGGAGTTGTCAGCCAAAACATCTGGAGGGCCACAAATTGCCCACTCCTACCTTAGCGGTAAGCATCAGCACTTCGAACTGAGACCAGAAACTAGTTAATTAAGGAATAACTAACTGAGCTTTCCTTCTAAAGACACGATGTTCTTAGCTTACCTGAAAAAAGAAGAAAGCTTGACCAAACCAGTAATGCATTATAGTAACTTGAGCTGCATCGAACTCCAGTGGCTTCCAGATGTACTTTGTCATCATGGCTTGGATGAGCAGACAGAAGACCAAAACTGGCAAGTTGTGAGGCCTGAGGAGGAGTGCTGCCAGCAAGACCAGCCCACTGTATATTTCCCACAAACCTGTGAACTTTATCTTCGTGTCTGTTGAGAGAACCTGAGATTTGAGCAAGTCTTTGGTGCCTGTGAAGATGATGCCAAGAACAAAGACATAAACGAAACGTGCTTCAATTATGCCCCTGAAAAGAGAGAGAGAGAGAGAGAGAGAGAGAGAGAGAGGATGTAATGAATTCAGCATCTGACAGATCTGCTTTTGTTTGTAACCAAAATATGTATTGCTGAAGGGGCTGAGGAGGAACCCAGAAAAAGCAATACTGCAAAGGCGGCAGGGAGGGGGGCACCATTACTGCTTGCATAGTTGACCCATGAGGTGTGTTCCATCAAGAAGTATCATGCTATGATTGAAATAAACAGAGTTTTGCAAGGAAAACTTCCCGGTGGGCGACCACAGGCAGTAAAATGTCTTAGGCGAGCTCTGGGGAAAGGAACAGATCAAAGTAGTAATCCTATACCAGAAAGTAAATCCCATTAAGCTCAACAGGACTCATTTCTGAGTCAACATGCATAGGATTGCACTGTAAGTTTAGCAACCTAGCATCAGGCCCAGTTCTCTTGTAACACCAACAACTTAGCACAGGTTGAAATAAACAACGAACTCGATTATAGTGAGATGGAAACACAAGCAATCCTTTAGAGTCCGTGGCATGGAAATATCACAGAGGTTACAGCCCTAAGAAATCAGTTACTTCAGTCAGGAGCACAGAAAGGGTTGTAAAATCCAGCATTAAGTTTCAAGACACAATACAAACAGAAGCTGGGAGCAGGATTCTGAAGGCCAGCAGTATAGTCTAAGACAGAGTTTCAAAGGCACAGATTTTTAGACTTAAAAGAGTTCAAGATTCAAAAATAATTTCCAAGACAAGGTCCCATGAACATGGAAGTTGAAGCAAACCAAAAGATCAAGGTTCAGGTATAGTCCAAACAAGACAGTTTTCCAGTACTAAAGATGTTGTATCCACAAAGCTCCCTGAGCTCTGCAGCTGCTTTTAAACAGAGGCAGGGCACCTACAACTCTTCGCCAGTCCACCTATCTCTGCATGCAAACTTTGTCTGAAAATGTGAATTACACCTAAGTGGGTGTCTCTATTCCAATCTCTATTCCACTCTCTTTAGATGCCTCTGTTCCCAAGGAGACAGGTTTGAACCCCTCCATCCTCAACAGAGTCTCTGGCTTGCTTGATTCCCACAGAAAGGCTGTCAGCCTCCTGAGCTGTAGGCCTCTCACTCAAAGTCAAATCTTGCAGCTGGCAGGGAGTATCAGACTCCTCTGGCCTGCTCTCCTCTGGGAAGGCAGTCAGAGTCCGGCTCTCACCTTCATTACAGTCCAAAGCTTGAACAGGTTCTAAATCAGCCTCCTCCAAATCTGAATCTAAATCGTCCCTGAAGGCTGCAGGGCCTGGGAGAGGTAGGGCATGACATCTAGGACCAAAGCAGACATTACTTTGAATCTGTTCTTGTGGCTGCACTTTTTTCCCCCTCATTTTTATTCTAGAGTAGGTGCAGGGGCTCGATTTGGTTAGGGACTCTAGCATGGGGTGAGCAGAGGGAGCTTTTAAGATCCAAATTGGGGGCCCTGCACTTACTCTGGAATAAAAATGAAAAAACAAAAAACCCTGCTCCACAAAGGTTTAAAGTAATGTCTGTTTTGGCTCTTGAATGTTCTAGTCTAAGGGCATGTGGTGCTGTTACACTAATAACTATGAAGTGGGTCTTGGTGTGGTCAGTGTCTGGAAGCCCACACTAAGCTTCTCTGAGGAAAATTGAGAGAGAAGGGTAACTAAATAATTCAAAAGCTTTTAGGAGCACAACACAGACTCTTTGTAGGTAACATAAGAAGGGCATCATACAACCTCAGAACACTCACTGGTCCGCATTATATAAAAGTTACCCAGCATGAGAGAAGGCAAATCCACATTGTCTATGGTCACAATCCAGATAGGGAGGTCAGTATTATTCCCATACCACAGATTGTACAGCGTCATGGTGCTGAGGCAAGATCTGAACTGGGGACTTCCTGATCCACAGCTCAGATGCCTAGCCACCACCACTACCCCTACAATAGCTGACACAAGGCTTTCCCTTTCATTCATGACAGTTGCATCGGTTATTCAGCTACAGAAAGCTGGAGCCACCACAGCTGTTAAGGGGACGTTGCTCCCGTCACAACACAAAGCTGAAATCCTATATGTACACTGACTGGTGACTGATTTCCAGGGCATGTCCAGAGCGTCCTTCCCAATAAAGAACTGGGGAGGAGAGTCACGGTTGCACAGTCCCCATCTCCCTCCCTGGAGAAACCACTTTCAAGGAAGGTGTGACATTTGATGGCAATCAGACCCCTGCCAAACTCCTTCAAGTACCTCAAGAGGGATGAGAGGACTAAAAATAAGGGGACCGTTTTGATGGGAGTGATTTCCACTATTCACATGCCTTTTGAGCCCCAGCAGAAATTGGGACTTCGCACACAAAAACGATGAATCAGAGCTGTTCTTCTGTAACACACTATGACTTGATGAACTGCACTTTCTAAGAGTTTAAGGGACTTTGAGCAAGAAAAGATGACAAGAGCTGAAACTTTAAACAGTCACATTTAAGGCTTTCAAGCTTTTTACCTTCTGGAAAAGCTTTCCACAACAGCTCATTTGCTGAGGAAGCCTGAAAATCTGTCGTGGGACTCCGCCGCCAGCATGTCCTACGGCTCACACTCTATTCACGAGCAGCATTGGCCAGGCCTGGTAGGCCTCCGCGTTGCCCCATTTAGGGTGGCCAGGTGTCCCAGAATATAGTACGTAGGAAAATCAAAACCAGCAGAAAAAAAGTGTATCCCCCAACTACAAGCGATAAATTAAAAAAACAATATTCAGGATGGAAATTGCTAAAATATTTCAATTTCAAATATAAACAAAAATGTTCAGTTTTGTAGGTAAACATGAACTCCTGTATGTGGGGTCAAAGACCTGAGATGCAGAAGCTTATGGAGTAATTCAATATTTTCAGGGGCTCACATCTGTAGTTATATTTTATTGCTAGACATACCAAACCTTGCCCAGTTTTATGAAATACATTATATTTAAAGGTTCTTTCAACTCCAGTTGATGGCAAAACACTCTATAGCTTTTCCAGAAGACATCTTGAAAATCACTGCATGTTCCAGATCAAGGTCACCTGGTGCCAGCCAGATGTTTTGGACCATAACTCCCAGAATCCCCAAGCACTGGCCATGCTGGCTGGGGCTTATGGGGGTTGTAGTCCAAAACATCTGGAGAGCACCAGGTTGCCCACCCCTGGCATAATCAAAGACTAGCCACTGAAGTGAATCACTATATGCCAAAGGGAAAAGCACGATGGTATTGAAGACCATATATTCTAGTCTACACCAGTCTTCCCCAACCTGGTTCCCTCAAAATGTTTTGGACTCCGACTCTCATCAGCCCTAACTGGCATGGTCAATAACCAGGAATGCTGGGAACTGTAGTAGTCTAAAAAAAGAATAAGAAACATCTGGAAGGTTCCAGGTTGGGAAAAGTTGGTCTAGACTAACTGGAATTAACATCCTGATTGTACTGGAGCCATCAGAGGCAGGTCTGTGTACTTGCTATGCATTTTAGCATGCAGCTGTCAAAATGGCTAGTCACTAGGGGGCTTCTCATCGGCCCAGACCCGTGTGAACCAGCCCTATTTAAAGCACACTATTTTCAGAAGTGTCAAGCAAGAATAACTCTTCCCCCTCTCCAGTTATTCGCTCTTTTTTCAACTTACCAGCTAGCAGAAGATTGTTATTTATCAATTTAAAAAAATTACAAAGAGGAAAAGGAGTTCCACTTCCTACAATCAGTGTTGCTGAAGATGTCTACTATATGAATACACTGCAAATCTAACATTATTCTTATCCCAGTCCTACCCCTCCTGTCTTGCATACAACTGCCTGAGCAAAACTATGCCAGCTTAACAAGCAAAAAGCCATGAAAAAGAGGGAAAGAGGAGCACATAAGTATACAGGAATGTTTGGTGAAAAATCACTTAATGGGAAAGAGGAAGAGCTAGATTCGCTCTTTGAATTTCATTACTTCTTTTGGAACACGGTCCTCCCAGTCTGAGCAAAAATGTACCCAGCTGGCATCATAAATCAAGTGACCACTGAGTATAGTTTAAAAACAAACATACACATCCATTCTATCCCCTGTCCCAAACGTTATAGGAATCTATGCTAGCGTTATACTGCATACACACTTTTACCTCGCAGCCACAAATGGTTCCAGAGTCAAGCTATCAGAATGAATGCTCTGGTGGATATACAGAAGTAGCATTGTCAAGCTGTACTTCAGAAGCCTCAAACTGCATGCATCCGTGAACTGCCCTTCACACTGCAATGGCAATATTAAGCCAGTAGTTCCAAGGGAGGAAGAACCAGGCTCTGAATTATAGCTTTGAAAGTTCAGAGGATTATGCTTCAAGCTTAGAAACCTGCCCCCCCCCCCCCGCCAATCATTTGTCATGGAGCAGTTAGCTGTTAACCAGAAAATTGAAAGACTTCTGAAACCTTGTTCCCAAATTGATTCCTAACTATACACAGTATTGATATTTAACACTCGGCCGGTCGCCTGTGACAAAAAACAATAGCCTCCAGGCGACCAGGCGCACCTTCACTGCCACAGGATACAGAGCTTTACATTATGGAAATCTCGCTCTCTCGCTCTCTTCCTCCTAGGCTTAGAGCTATTTGCACTGGCTAGAAGGGAGAAAGAGTGTGCCACAAACATAGCCTCAGAAGCAAGATGCCTTTGAATACTGGAAGCTGCAGACAAACAATAGAGAGCTGCATTTTCTTGCCCTGTTTCTAAGTTCTCAGAAACATTTGACTGGCCACTGTTGGAAACAGAATACTGGACTAGATGGATCTTTGGCATGATGCAGCAGGGCTCTCCATATATTTTAGCAGCTATAGAACACTCCCTTCATTCAACAAGGGTACATAGGATGTTCCATATCTGTTAGCAATCTGGAGAGACATGTTACAGTTCCTGGGGAGAATGAAGGGCAGCAGCATGGCAGGGCTAGGACACGAAAGACCTTCACCTCCTGAGAAGTTCTTTCTAAGGGTGCTATCCTGTTTCACATTGCTTAGGAATAAGCCCATTCAGCCCAGCTTGTTAAGGAACTAGACAAGACTACAGGTCAACGAGACTGCAAACACAATCTCATCTTTAATCTATTTTTCTGTATGAAAGTTGGCAGATTAAGAGCAGGTTTAATGCACAATGCTTCAAGGATCTTTTTCAGATGAGCCTTTATTTATTTTTTATTTATTTACTTTAAAACCACTCAATACCCAACGTTTTCTGGATGGTGTACAATACATTAAAAACTTACAGTACAGACATTAAAACAACAACAACAACAAAAGAAAAACAGCACAGAATAAAGATAAAACCAGCAGCAACGAATAAAACCATTACAACATCATAAAACCAAATTAAAACCAACAGCAGAATAAGCGTGCAATCCTATGGCAAGGCCCATCAGCCTCTGAACTCAAAGGCTTATGGGCATTCTATGCAGAGTAGGAGGAGTGGCAGACAGGAGCAAAGGATGCTGCGGAGGCCTTGGGATACATCATATCCTGGCTTCCCTAGTCCTCTCCCCTCCTACTGGCACACCCCCTCTTCCCCCTCTCTGAGGTTGCCTTTGCAGCCTTGGAGAGGCAGGCAGCTGTGTGGTTCTCTCCGCGCCGGCTGCAAGGGGGAGGGAGATGGGGAGGGGCACTCAGGCTCCTTGCTCCGAGCATTGTCTCCGACCTCGGATCCAGGAATCCGAAGTGTCCTACGGCTCCCCAGACTCTGTCTAGGGGGCACAGAATTGCTCCCTAGGAGGACTAAAAGCTCTAAAAAATAGTTCTTAAAATGTGTGGGGAAGGCATTTTCAGAAGGACCACAATGCAGGCACCAAGCGAGACTCTCTGGGGACAGCACTGTGCAAATGAGGTGCCACCACTGGAAAGGATCTCTCTCTTGCAGCCACCCGCCTTGCCTCATTTGACGGGAGCACCTGGAGGAGACTGTCTGGGTAGGTAAATATGACAAGAGACTTTCCTTCAGGTATCCTGCCCCAAGCCATTTAAGGCTTTAAAGATTAAAACCAGCACTTTGAATTGGGCTTGGAAACAGACAGGCAAGCCAGTGTAGATGGAAAAGCACCTCTCTATATGAGTGAAATCCCCTCCTACACTGAGCACAAACAGTTTGTTCTTATCTTCAAAGCTCTCTGCAGGCTTGTCCCATCCTCTCTTTCTGCCTGATCTCCCAATACATCCCAGCCCATGACATACACTCTCACCACTCATAAACAGCTTGGGGGCAGGTTAGCTGAAGGATCACCTCCTCCCACACATACCTACCCAGACGTTAAGATCATCTTCCCTTCTCCAGGTGCCCCCATCAAATGAGAGGCAATGGGTAGATACTAGAGAGGGCCTTTTCAGTGGTGGCACCCCAGTTGTGGAATCCCTTCCCCAGAGACTTTCCAGGTGCCCATGATCAGGCCATTTCAGCACTGTGAAACAGAAAGAGAAGACCTTTCTATTTTCCCAGACATTTTAGCCTTAAGACTTTTTAGCACCTTTAGCTCTGATGTAGTAATGTTTTGCTGCTGGTGGCTTTTGTTTTAACTTGCATTCCGGTTGTTTTATTCTGTTTGGATTTTTCACTTGTTTTAATCTTTATGGTTTTATATTTTATTGTTAACTGTCCAGAAAACATCAGCTATAGGGCGGCAAACAAATACTGTTCACAGATAAACTCTAGGATCCTTAGCTGTCTCAGTGCCTCCGGTTCTCTGGAATGACTCCTTACAGTCTCTCTTGCTGCCCCTTATGACTGGAACATGGTCCCTTCCTCTCTCCCCTTCTCCAGAACCTTCCCCAATTCTCACTCTTCTTCTGTGAAGTCTCTGGCTTCACTCCGTTATACTTTCCTCTCAATTTGCAGTTTTGGAACATAGAAAGTTGCCTTATACCTTATCAGACTTTGTCCTTCTAGCACGGTATTATCTACTCTGCCTGTCATCCTGGGGAGCTGCTGCCAGTCAGAGGCCTTTCCCAATCCTGCTACCCAATCCCATTAACTGGAGACAGTAGGGATTGAACCTGGAACCACACAAACCATGAGCACTACCACTGAGCTATGGCTCCTCCCAATAAAGCTGGGGTCCCCAACCTTTTTGGACCCGTAGACGCATTTGGGAATTTGAGATACTGCTGTGGGCACCACCACAATATGCCTAGCCAGCCGCTGTGGCATCTGTCTACCTTTCCCATCTATGTATCTTAAGCTGCATCTTATTCAGCAAAAATCTTTGCTTCATGACTATGGAACACCACAACATCTCTTTAATAAGGGATTGTCTAATTCAGTTAATTGCTGGCGGTGCAATACAGCTAATGCTTCTTTTAAACACAAATTTTGGCAACGTCCAATGGTTGCTTCTTTCTGTGGGGAAGTTATTACACAGAAAAAGTTTGTACTGGAATAGTCTTTAACATTCATTGATGTACACATTCTCTTAAATTATTTATCTGCTTCATGGAAATAAACATATGGTCAGCGTAAATGGATTCTCTGCACCCTTTTGACAGCTAAAAGAATAATATTACAACACTGGAAGGATAAACGCTCACCTCCTATAGTGCAATGGATTGAGGACCTTACAACACTTTCAGTATTTGAGGGGTGGCATATACATGTCACCTTCAAATGGATACTCATTTGGATATTTGGTCCACTTTTGTTGCAGTCCATGTATAATTGCTAGAAAGTTGTATGTACGTATGTGAAAAAAATGGAAAAAATAAAACATAAAAAACCACAAATTGGGTGCCTGCAGGCATCGCGTTGGGGATGCCTGCCATAAAGCAAGTTGTAGACTCCTTGGCTATAAAATTCTGAAACATAGATGGCGCTGTACAACTAGAGTACACATATGCAGAAGGCGGAAGCATTTACAGCATGCAAGTTCCCAACATTCCATCACACTCTACAGCACGGGAGGGCAATCTCTGGCATGTGGGCCTAATCCAGCTAGCGTGGTTGCTAAATCCAGCCCGCGGAGAGTTGGGCACATTCCCTCTCCAAGCCCTGCCACCTGGCCGGGCGAGAGGAATATCTCATCTCTGATGGGAGATAACAAGGGGGAATGCCTTTGTTATCTCCGATCAGAGATGGTTTGATAAGCAGATGCCCCCGTACTCAGCTGGAATTTCAGGACCAGGTCCTGCAAACCACAGCTGAGCCCCTTCCCACCCCGACTGGGACACAAGCAGAGTGGGAATGAGGCATTCAACTCAAGCGCTGGCTCAGTCACTTTCTGCAGGCACCAGCTTAGTTGCTTTCTGTGCATAGAGAGGCATGGAGCTCCATATCTCTCTCTGCATGAAAGAAGTAGGTAAAGGCGCCGTCAAGGAGATCATGGGAAAGGAGTGACCCTCGGGTGGGCTCCTGCCCCCTTATCATCATCCAGCCTGCCAGGGTTGGGGGGGAAGGCAATCCGGCCCCCAGACCAAAAGAGGATGCCCCCTGCTCTACACTGACCAAGAAACAAAACCCAAGATTTTAGTGCAGCTATAGAGTTAGAAGCAACTTTGATTCTTAAGGCTTGGGTTCCTTGGCAAGAAGGAGGTGTGATCTCCATCCCAGTGCTGCCCTTGAATGCACCCTTGTACTTTTCTCCTAGGTAAGTGAACAGCTGCCATTCATTCCGAGGAGGAAAAAGAACGCGCTGCACTTGGGGATGTTGTTGAAATGAGCGCAAAGCCTGCCACCTATCCCTAGCACCGGCCTGTTTCCCACTGACAAGGATGACTCACTGCACCATCCCCGGGGTTCTTGTTGTGTACAGGCCATCCCTACACACAAATCCTGTCAGGGCTAGTGAAATAACGGGCATTTCACTACAAGCAGCAATAAATAAGAAGGGAGCTCAAGCTTATGCATGCCTTGTGGCCCCTGCTGGTCCATCTCTCTGGCCATTTTGCACAATCACTGAAGACCACCGTGGCTTCTTTATGCCATGGTGGGTTGCGGCATGTGTTGGAAGCGATTTTGAATATCCAGTCCCTGGCGGGGGGTTGCCATGGTTTGTTGTGTTGTCCAAACTTGGGCGGCATGGGCTGTTTGAGGATTAGACAACTGTCAAATAACCCTACAACAGACCATGGGTTATTTGAGGGTTGTTTAGCCCTCAAACAATGCCTGCTGCCTGGGTTCAGACAACACTACAAACCATGGCAACTCCTCGCCGGGGGTTGAACATTCAAAATGTGGGCTGCCATGGTGATCGTGTGAAACCGGTCACTATGGCTTGTGGACACCCCCACCCCACCCCCCACCCCCATTTCTAGCTTCTGACATAAGACAATTTTGTTCAGGGGAGCTTTTTATTAACATTGGTATTTTAGGCCGACTCTCAATTAAAAAAAAATTTATTTACCATGCTGTTTCTATAGCTTTGCTTTTTAATTCTGTAATGACTGATGACTGTTTTATTGTTCTTTGAAGGTTGTTAGCCAGCCTGAGTGCTACTCTGTTAAACAGAGAGGAGGCTTATACAATTATTCTAATACATAAATAAACAACTTGGATCCTAAGTTGCTCCTCCATTCATATATGTGGAAAGGGGCAATTTCTACCAACTGCCCCCCTTTATCTGCATTTCCCACACCATCCCAAACTCTCAGGAGCACATTTTTGGCAGGTACAGGGAGCTGCAGTGGGAGAAGGGAGGCAGGAAGGCCCCATTTCACGAATGGGAAATCTCTTCACAGAAGGAAGAACTCGGATCCAGGCCTGTGGGTGGAACATAAAAACTGCACCAGGAAACATGTTGAATCTCTCTAACCAGTGTGGTGTAGTGGTTAGAGTGTTGGGCTGGGACTGGGGAGATCCAGGTTCTAGTCCCCACTTGGCCATGGAAGCTCACTGGGTGACTTTGGGCCAGTCACAGACTCTCAGCCCAACCTACCTCACAGGGTTGTTGTGAGGATAAAATGGAGAGGAGGAGGATTATGTACGCCACCTTGGGTTCCTTGCAAGAAAAAAAAGCAGGATATAAATGTAATAATAAATAAAAGCAACTGTGTGGGATTTAGAATTAGCAGAGAAGAACCTGTAGGTTTTAAGTCACAAGTTCCTCCCTGTGCAGTTTCCAAGCCGAGGGGTGACAAGGAAGGGAGCACACAAGTGTGCCTGCCTTCTCATGAGGCATGGAGAAGTACCATCTGAACAGGCCTCAAGTAGTCACAGAGCATCTCTTCACCAGCCTAAAATTCTGCATTTAAAACGGGGCTTTCTGCTTCCGTTTTAAATAAAGGATCATTCCCCCCCTTCCCCCCTCCTTTTCCTCCTTATCTGAGTCTTCGATATGTTTCATTACACAACCGCTAGATGGTGCTGTGGTCTAGCTCCTCTTATTGAGGGTTTTCCTCTTTTCAGGAAGGAACTCAAATGCTGTAATTTGATAGCTCATTATCTCTGATCTTTTAAAAAGTGGAAGAAAGGTCATTTAATGTGGGAGACGCCCTGGGGATTGACAACATCATATAAAGGACCCGCAAACTTCTGTGAGTAACCAATCACAATAGCAGGATAAAAGCTCTGTATGAAGAAGCCCACAGCCTGTCAGTCTTTGGGAAAGTGTCCAGTTTTTCATGCTTCCTGCCAACCTGCACTAGATCTGGATCTACCAGTAGATCTGAGTGTTGTGCAGTTGATCAGCAAAGATTTCCAACTTCCAATTAATTAACAATGACAGGAATAGAATGACTCCCCATCCTCCCTAAATTATCCTCCTGAAACGAAGGAAGTGTGGGGTAACCAGGGGTGGATTTGTGTGTGGAAAGATTATGAGCTGCATTCAGTTCTGGTCCTCAGAACAAATTTGTGGATTCAGAATTCTTTAACTCTAAGTGTACGTCTTTTGCACCAGACTCTGAACAGTGGACCTCGGGGTTCTAGTAAAAAAATGATGTAGATCCCAAAAGCAACAAATATACCCACCACTGTTTTAAAGCACATGCCTGAACTAGTACAGCCCTTGCTCATAACATTCCTTTTAGACCTCACAGTGGTAAGTACATTTACATAGCTGCTAATGAACTTA
The DNA here is from genome assembly GCF_057233095.1 of Heloderma suspectum. Lineage (NCBI taxonomy): Eukaryota > Metazoa > Chordata > Lepidosauria > Squamata > Helodermatidae > Heloderma > Heloderma suspectum. The sequence goes on from NC_139459.1 coordinate 134,396,666, forward strand.
CTTTGAAATATCTTTGCTTTCTTGTTGCCATGGAAATTCCACATTTCCAATAGCTGCCCGGTAACTGTATACTCCCAAGAGTCCAAGTGCCATGGCTATTTTCGAAACCAGAGAACATCTCCGCTGAACAAGAATAAAGGTCAGAACTAGGGATACAGTTGCCAGAAGTGAAAGTTCAGCTTTATGTTCAAAACTGTAAGACACAAAATAATAATTTCAATTAATTCCATTGTACAAGATTCCGCTACAGCAAGTTCACTTATTTGTTGCAACTACAGGCTGCTAAGACCTTTGAGACAGGTTATCGAGTTTCAATTCCTGAAAGAAAGAAAGAAAGAAAGAAAGAAAGAAAGAAAGAAAGAAAGAATCCTCATACCCATCGTTTCTGCTTTCATGAAGTCCCTTAAGTAAGCAATGTACCATTTTACATTTTATACAAGAAGGAACCAAACAATTGTCTATGTTACCATTCTAGAACCTTCACAATTAAAAACAAATTTGTTTTATAGTGCAATAATATCCACACCTTGAAAGTGACCCTTGAAGGATGCATGTATTTGCTTCAAGAAACGTTTTCTTGAACATCTCAAGTCTCACACAACACATTACAGCAGGGGTCTTTCAACACTTCCTAACTTCAGTGAGCACCTTCCACATGACTTTGTCAGGAAACCTGAAGTGCCTACCAATTTATAAAGAGCTGGCACTCACCCTTAACACTGTAAAAGACATGGGACCAGAGGCCCCTGAGGGAACATCTTCTCCCACATCAACTTGCCCAGGCATTGTAATGGGCTTTGGAGGTCCTCCTCCAGGTGCCCCCACCAAAGCTGAAGCAGAGGACAACCAGAGAGAGCTCTCAATTATGGTGCCCCACATGTGGAGTTCTCTCCCCAGGAAGACTCACCTAGCACCTACACCTCTATCTTTTAGGCACCGGGCAAAGATTTCCCCTGGCTTTTGAATCATTGATGGATGGGTTTTATTGCTGCCTTTAGTTGTGTTATTTTGTAGTTTATTATGTTTTCTTATTTATTATACACCTTCTTGTAAAGTCACCCTGATATTTTGTAAACTGAAAAGTTCAGAAGACTTAACATAAATCAGTGTCATGTAACCCTTGCACATTGCAGAGGATTCCGGGGCATATTCTGGGATGCACAACGGCCTGGCCCTTCGAGCCTTACCATCACCCGCTATAACCGGAGTGTGCCCCTAGAACACATCCCAAGATCTGCAGGTCCATGTGGCAGGGGAAGGTTGGCAGTGGTGGGCAAGCTGTCTTTCAGGGAAGCTTCTCTGTCATTCCTGATCTCATTGAGGAATTGCTGATAAGCTTGCAAGAGAGAAAAAAACCCACACCCAACTCCATTATAGCTTGGGTGTTGAACTTTTTTCAACCCGAGGGCCAAATTCTATTTCAGGAAAGCTCTCAGGGGCCACACCCCAGTGGTGGTGGTGGGGGGACAGAAGAGGAATGGGGTGGGGCCAAAATACAGAAAAAAGCCACCAATATACCAACATATTTTAGCTCAAAGCTCCTACTACCCACAACTAAGCCTTAGGAGAGGGATGTCAACATTTTAGAAGCGGGGTGGAATATGCAAAGGCCAGTAAAACACCAAATGATCAGTGGCCAGAGGAAAAGGGGTGGGGCCAGTAGAAAGGGGTATGGCCACCTGGGGAATCTGGATAGCTATAATGATATTCCATAACAGCATCATGCAAAACATTCTCCCAAACAGTTTTGATGAACATCTAATGGGAAGAGAAGGGATTTCCCTCCTTTCTGGAGAAGCTGGAATTGTGCCCCCAGTCTGATACAAGGAATCCCATTTGCAGCAAACTTGGCATCTCTTGCTCTGAATGAAATTCAGAAGCTATCATTATACACTGAACTGCCTCAAAAGCAATGTCCCTCCTTTGTGATGACAAGATGTCAAGATCAGCTTCTCACCAGGGAGACGAGTTGATCATTCTCTAAAACAGGCCAGACCCATCAAACAAGCAAACAGTCCTGCACTTATCTGTGCTTGCCACAATTCATCAGTTGCTCAGAAGAGCAGCGAAAGTGGTATTATCCTCAGCTTCCTGAGAATCTGAGCTTTCTTTTTTTAAAGAGCAGCAACTTTCTAGCCATTATGGTTGCAAAGATATGCTTGCATATCTCAGGGCGTCATCTCCGTCCTCCTTTCAACTAGCAGGACCAGAGCAAACAGTACAAAACTAGTATCAAACTGCAGAGTTACAGAATTATGCAAGACAAGAGAAATCTCCAAAGCTCACACCATCTATGCAAGCAGCAGAATTTAGCTTTTTTATTCTTAATTTATTTACAATATTTGTATACTGCTCCATATCTAGAACAGATTCCGGAGCAGTGAACACAAGAGATAAAACAGTAAAAGGTTAAGAAGATTAAAACACCAGATTAAAATTATGATTTTAAAAACCAGTCAGTGCGGGCCTGACCCTCAGGGGCAGGGAGTTTCAAAGAAAGGCGGCTGTCACACTGAAGGCTCTTCTCCTGGTGGACTCCAATCAGGCCATAGGTCCATGTGGAACCACCAGGAGCAAGCCCTCTGAGGAGCTTTTTGCATCACAGAACTCGAGTGGCCTTGGTGCATCGTTTCCATTTTATTTTTAGCACAGAGCTCGGAGTATCCTGGATGCCTGGCACACCCACCCACCTTGTTTCTGCGATCCCAGCAGTGGCAAGTGACCCAGCAGATATATCAGGCCTTTAGATGGCTGCCAGAGATGGCTGGCACACGGCGCTCAACGTAGCGGATCACCAATGGCGCAGCCCGCTCTAAAAAGGCATATTTTGAAAGCTGAGGAGGTTTGGTGTCAAAACATTGTGGTTCAGGAATTGGCATGTTGTGTCACAAGATGCAGTTCTGACACTCAAGGCGTAGAACACCTTGCTAGGTGGAAAGGGAAGCTTCGGGAACGGATGCAGAAACTGATGAGCCACAGCTTAGAAAAGTTTTAGGCTGATACAACTTCCAAGCAAAAGTGTTCATAGACCTAGGGCCGAATTCTATCTCAGTGAAGTTCTGAGGGGCTGTGTTCCAATGGTGGGCAGGGCCAAAGGCAAAGGGGCGGGGCCAAAAATGCCAGCATATTGTAACTTCAAGCTCTTCCTGCCAGTGACTCAGCCCTAGGAGAGGCATGCCAACCTTTTAGAATGGGGGGGGCAGGGCACACAAAAGCCAGGAAACCATCTAATGACTGGCAGTTAGGGGAAAGGGGTGTGGCCCCCTGGGGAACCCCAGGAAGGTCAAATTTGGCCCCTAGGCCTGACATTTCCCACCCCTGATCTAGTGTAGCAAAATGAGATAGCAGTCAAGTTCAAATCTGCTATCTGCCATGAACATAGCCTTAGGCAAGACACTGCCTCTCAGTGCCTCTCTTTACCCCACTAGCAAAATGGAGATAATAGACATAGAATCATAGGGTTGGAAGGGGCCTACAAGACCATCGAGTCTGGCTGGACAGAAGACCAACAGCTGCCAGGAGCCTGCTCCCCCTTCCCCCACTCCCCAAATGCTAGAGCAGCCTTCCCCAACCAGGTGCCCTCCAGATGTGCTCGACTACAACTCCCATCAGACCCAGGACCCACCTAGCATGGCCAATGGTCAGGAATGCTGGGAGCTTTGTTCAAAGCATCTGGAGGACACCAGGTTGGGGAATGTTACTCCAGCCTTAGCCACCAGTCAGCGGAGAGATTGTCATCTTCCATCAATATTTCTTCTCCTTTCACATTCCCAGCAACCCCCAAAACAAAGGATGGAGGGATGGAGAAGGTAAAGAGAAAAAGAATAGTCTAATGAAAAAAAATAAATACTAGCGTAACCTGCTCAGGAAATTTGGGATGAACCAGGAGACTGAATAAATAAACGAGACTGACCTACTTTACGTTGTTTTTGGGGTCACCAAGAAAACATGAAAGAACATTCCAAAGCACTATACAGACACTACATATTACAAATATCTGCAAATTATTCCACAAAGAGTTACTCGCTCTCCTGCCCATACATACCAATTTAAGTGAGGTGGCCCTAAAGACATAACCTTTTGTTATGCCCCCTGCCTGGTCACCTGGAAAAGTTTCCACACATCACTACAGGCGAGTAGCTGTTTACAAACCATAAGTATTCTAATTACAGAACAAATCTAATTCTAATTACAGAACAAGTGAAATATTCACCTTGTCAACCAGTGTCCCAAATCCAGCCTATGAGCCCACTGAACTCCAGTCTGATTTAGCGAACGAAGGAACCGGCAGCAAATAAGAATGACCCATGGAGTTGATAAGGCCATCCACTTCTCAGAGCCAGTTATGTTTGCAGAGGACGTGAACTTGCCCATTTTCAAATCACCCTGTAAGAAGTCAACGTCGGCCTTGCAGAGGGAAGAAATTCCCTTGCTTTCTCCAGTACCTGGTCTAACTGCAGAGAGAAGCTGAAAATCACACTCTTTGGCTAAGAAATAGTGTCTGCAGGTCTCCTGGCACAGGGCAAGGCAAAGAGTATTGATGAGAAAGTACCACGTCTGGTGCTCTTCTTCAATGAAGCTGCTAGCAGCCAGACTTGACACATGGCCAATGGTGCCTGCTAGGATGAGCACATCTAATTCAGACCAGCTGGAAGTGGAGGCAGCTGGATTCTGTGAAGAGAAAAATGTGTTGGTGATATAATTTGGAAGAATCCAACATATCATTAGAATCGTCGGCACATAAAATTGCTTACAGTTGCTGCTTCAATGACAACTGTATTTTGGTGGTATTTTATGTAATTCTCCTATATTCCTAGCCTGAAACAAGGTTAATTTCAGTGTAATTCAGAGTTACTGTCAACACTCTGTTAATTGTGCCATTGAAACAGCGGCACATTCTCCTTCAAGGACCGCACGCAGCTTCTCTCTGAATAACCAGTGTAACATTTAAAGTTCATATTGTCTCTAGTCTTGCAACAGAGTAGGAAGCAGCTTGTGTGGGGCTAAAAATAGAACTCATTTTGCAATGGTAAAATTCAAACGGAGATAAGGAGAGAGCTGCTTTCTCATCTCCTTCAGTCTATCGACTTTCAAGCATGTTGCAATGCAAGAAAAAATAATCTACATTCATTCATTCATTCATTCATGTAGCTTAAGAGCCACTGTAAGCAGAATATGGATTTGCTGGTTATGACGTTACACATACTGAAACGATGCATTTATTTCATAAGTTGTCATCGTGCAAGGCTACCTCAGAAACAGATATTGTATATGTTAATAGCTCTAGAGTTGACTGATTTAACAAAAGCTAAACGCTACAAAAATCCTTGATGCGCCATTTTCAATAAATTGATGTATACTTAGTTGCATAAAAAACATGACAACTCAGGAAAAACACAATCAAGAAAAATACAGGGATCATCTCTGTATAATAGTATTACAGAACACAGAGAGATAACCAAGTGCAAAAGATTCACAAATGGCAGTTCAATCATCCAAATGTCATAGACTGCATCACTCAATGGAAGGCCCATCAGCCCATTTCATGAAGACTTAGAAAGAGCATAAAGCAGGGGGAGGCAAGCTGGTGCCCTCCAGATGTCTAGGACTACAATCCCCAGAGGCCCCAGCCAGCAAGATCAATCACCAGGGATTATGGGAGTTGTAGTCCAAAAAACATCTGGAGAGCATCAGGTTGCCAACCACTGGCACAGACAGAGCTTGAAAGATCTTGATGTATATCCTGAAAAGAAGGGTTGAACTTCCTGCTACACTGTTGATCTACCCAAGGGCTGAAGGTATTCAATATTTAGCCTGTCAGAAGACATCAGGGAAATAACTCAAGTAGAATGTTTGCCCCACCACTTCCAATCTTTGTTCATGGGCACACAAAAGTTATAGCTGATCTCTTTGCACAATCCGATATTTTGAATGAGGGAAACATGGAGACCGTTCCTAGACTAGTCCCATTTCCCATGTCGACACTGTAACTCCTGTCCCAGCCCTTACAAATTAAATCTTTTAAAATCCAGTATACAAATAGGAAGTACCAGCTAGGAAAGGGGACTCTCTGTAATAGTCACAATGAGATTTACAGTATTCTTGGTAGGTATGACCTGGGACACACGTACAAAACAACTAGGGCCTTGAGAAGTAATATCTGAGCATAAAAGCAGGATAAGGAGTAAGAATATTGACACACTTCATTGAATTTCAACATTCAGAGTCTACAATATCCTTTCTGAGAACTGTACATTGTATTCCATGTGGAACTCTGCAGCTTCTACCAGCATATAAAGGGACTTGTTTGCAGCAGATCAGTATTGCTGAAAAACCCCTGGGAAACAGCATAAGAAGGTCTGGAAGTATGGGACTTTTCTAGTTGAAAAGAACGATTTTATTCATCACTTCGCCCTTTTGTATGTATATTTCTTACTTAAAGCTCATAATTAAGTTAACACTAAACATAAACAGTTTTACAAATTACCATCTTCAAGAAAACCAAATATCTTACCTTGGGAAGAGTAAATTGTTCTCACTTGCATTATATAATATCTCGGCACTGACAGAGTCAGTTTTATGAGGTCATTCTTGAATTAATTGTGTAGCTTTTATATAAAAATCTTGTTCAGAATGGGCAATAAGCTCAAGTAACTCTTAGTTAGTTATAAAGTATTATTTTGCTAGCTTTTTGAGATTTTGTGCACTTGTATTAGGACAGGCGTTGGATAAACAAATATAATTTTGCAAGCCTCCAGCTTCTCTAGGTCCCCTAGAAATTGCCAGATACTAAATGTTTACATCACTTCTGAAAGGTTGCAAGCAAATAGGGCAACATGCAGCTGCAGAACACTTGTCAGATGGAACATATTATGCCTGTTCTTCAAACAGCTTCACTTGGTCCATTTTTGAGTACAATTCGAAGTGCTGTTCTTAACCTTTAAAGCCCTATGCACTTTGGGACCCAAAAAGGAGAATGTATGTCCTCTTGTGGGTTTTATTTTCTTGCACTGTAACATGTACCTTCTGGATTTCCCTAGAATCAAGCAGTTACTGGACTGCAGGATTTACTGAGAAACAACGTTTTAAAAAAAGATGTTGGGGGCGGGGGGGGTGGAGGGGGAGAGAGGGGACCTACAATGGTTTTGTGCCTAAAAATAAAACACACATACATTACACACACACACACACACACACGGATATATATTATATACAAACTGTATTTTACGTGTGTGTGTGTGTGTGTGTGTGTGCGCGTGTGTGTGTGCGCGCACGTGTGCTTATATATTTCTTGCATAGTTCTCCAGAATATCATACGTCCTACTTTCATGTTCTGCTCATAGCATCATTTCATGCATTGCTATCCACAGAACACTGGAGACGTGATACAAGACAGGGGGCATTTCAGACATTCCAAAGAAGTGGAAACAGGGAAGCAAGAGTGATTCATGTTTCCTCTGCTATCACGTCAGGTGTCATAAGCATCCCATCTCCACATCAAGAGAGCCTCCACCTTCCCCAGTCCCTTTGCACAAGAACTAGATGTGGTGGGTAAGGAAGCATGAGTTGCTCATGTTTCCCTATTGCCGTTTCTAAAGAGGCCTGAAGAAACCCAGGAGAGGTTACATGAAGTTTAGCTTTTCATTAGGACAAATAAGCAGTTGCCAAAGATTTAACTGGCTGATCTACCATTTCACTTTCCATATTATCAAAACGTCCATATCAGACACTGAAGAAAGTGTACAGTATCTCACAAGTCAAGAAAAGCTACCACTCACCATTAGGGGGGGAGGCATCTTCAATTTTTTCTTTTCACTCTCTAATACAGTAACACACCAGAACCAAATTAGCCTTAAAAATTTGCTCTTAACTCACTGAAACACTGATTTTGGCCCTCACTAATTCATCTACCAGTTAAGAGTTACGGCTAGCTAGTTTTCATATCTCTGCCTACACAGATAAAAATGGGTTCACATTCCAGCTAAGAAGTTTATTTCCTTTTCTCATTCCCCATATTATATGCCAGTTAAAAAAAAGACTATACCACTTTTATATGAAACTATTCTGAAAGTAATCTGCAATAAACTTGCTTGTTAAAGCAGCACATTTTATCCAGTTAAATTGAATCTATAAATGCCACTTCAAAACTGGGATTTCTATTATTGCTCCATTATAAAATTCGGATAATGTGGATTACTAGAAGAAAAGCTTTTCATGCAGTGATTTTCAGAGACTGAAAGATGCCTATCAAAGCCCTGTGGGACAGTCTAGCCAGCAGCACTCCCGCCACTAATCTCCCTGAACTATGCTCTTAGACTCCGATAATTTAGTCATTACAACTGAGCACATCTTACCTTTTCGGCAGCAATACCCTCGCCATAACAAATCAATGTTCAGAATTTGACACGCGCAGATCATTTCTAACAGCATCAGAGTGCAAAACCACCCCAACCTAACAGGTTTTGTGCAGTGGTTTTTTTTTAATATATACAGACAAATGAACAACCAATGAAGTAGGAGCCTTTTAATGTCCAAATACAGCTTTTGGGGGGTGGGGGAGGAGCCACCAGGTGGACAACGACCCCCATTCACAAGCTTTTAACACTGGTTACAGGTGACAGACAGGGGGTGGGGGCACAGGAGAGTGAGATCAAGTGGTGGTTTGGTTAGGAAATTTAAAAGGATATTAGAGCAAAGGATTGGCTGTTTTACCATTAATGTAGCAGTCGCAGTTAACATTGGCCCTGAGGAGAAAGAACAGCTATGCAAGGTTTGGTAGAGAGCAGAAATGGAGGTGAGGTGGCAGATGGAAATACCACTCAATCTTCCAGGGGAGACTGACTAATTTTAAATGAGAATTGGACAAAACACTGGACTTTAAAGTAAAAAGTTAAAAACATCAGATTTCAGGATAGATCAATGTACTGAATTAAATCCTCATTGAAGCTCACTGAGTGACCTTGGCCTCTCTCTGAGCCTGAACCTCACAAGGTTATCACAAAGATAGACTGGGATAGGCCCCACAGAGGACAGCCTATGTATCTTGGAGGTGGAAAGACAGGATACCAACAGGCAATGCAAATTTTAAAAATGTGTTTTATTGAACTTGGACTGTTATGCCGGTAAAGTGGATGTGTGATCGATTTACCATGGTTAGTGTTCCAAGTCAGGAGTAGGCAACCTGGTGTCCTCCAGATGTTTTGGGCTACAACTCCCATCAGCCCCACCCAGCAGGGTCAAGGGGCAGAAATTATGTGAGTTGTAATGCCAAACATCTTGTGGGCATGGGATTGCCTTCCTATTTGTACCATTTCAGGGCTGGATTCTGTTGATGCTCTGCACTGTAAACTGGGCTGCAGGGTTCTGCTATGGGTCAGATATTTCGCTGGGGTTAGGTTAGGCCAGGTTTCTTAGGGAAGCAAGACGAGAAGAAATCAGCACCATGGACAGCTATGAACGGTGCTGAGGCTGGAAGCCAGACAGGGCCGCCTGTAAGTTGCTCCAACAAGGAGCAGATCAAGAGTGAGCCTTAACATTTGGCTGCATTTAGGCTCGGTTGCTCCACTTCCATACTGACTGAGGCTTTGTCTTTTAAAGGCTCTTGGCCTGTTTTAGCCAACTCAAGCTGTGATGACATGGGACTGGCTGTGGCATGCAATGGTCCTCATGGCCAGAGTCTTCAAGGTCTGAAGATACCAAGGCAGCCTCCTCTGGACACAGGGGAGCTGACACCTGGGATTTTCCTGGGGAGCTGGAAGCCTCGTGACACCTTTCCATGACTGAATCCTCTCCCTGAACTATTAACTATGGAGCATCTTCTTCAGAGGACAAGGGGTCAGGATCCTCTGACGATGTGGGTTTGTGGTTCTGGTCCAGGACATTGTTCTAAATAATGTTTTCTGCTGTTCTTTCTACATCTTAGGAAGAAACTACACTACAGGTGATTCTGCAACTCTTTTTTTCTGGACTTTAACACACATGCACACACAGGCACACTGCAGCTACCACCACTGCAGTTTGAGGCACAAGACTGGCCTGGAGGGAGAAAAACAACATGATGCTTTCCCCGGGTTCTTTTCAACGTCTCACACACACCCAGCTACTTTTAGCCCTGGAAAGGAAACTACAGGGGTGCCTATAACTTTTCCCCTGCAAAGGTTAAAGCAGCATGAGGAAAGTGTGGCGATTTTCAGACTAACAAAGAGGCACAAGAGGAAAGAGCTACAGCACAACAGCCAAGAACAGCTTCAGTTATATTTCTTGCACATCTTACCTTCACTGGTTGCTTTGGATTCACAAACGCCTTTTCCATGGCGGACAGAATGACACACAGGAGCCCAGAAATCATCATGATCACTCCAGCTGCCGTCAGCCACGAAATGCTGCAGAAATAGCATAAGCTTTCCCTTGAGGTGCAGACGACGACATGAATGGCACACAGCATCAGACACATCAGGTAGAAGGGAAGAGAACACAAGGGAGAGAGGGGCACTTCAAATTCCGCCCTGCTGCTCAGCGCTTTTGGAGTGCTCAAGAGGAGTAGCAGCAGCACCTATGGGGAGGGGAAGAGGAGGGGGTGGGAAGAGAGGCAATGGAGCAGCTATGAATCAAAACCAGGGAAGGAGGGAGCAGTAGAGACTTGCACTATCTCCCGTCAAGTGCAATATACCCTGCACAATATACAGGTCAGTCAGTTTTCTAACGATCCAGTCCACTGAGCAAAACTGTTAGCATACAATAGTGATCCTTCTGAATCTACTGGTCCTGTACATTATTACTACTGCTGTTACTGCCATCAGCACTGTGAACTTCTGAGGAGCAAAGACCACCTCTCCTTTTACATTAATTGCAGCTACAGATTCTCCAAGAAAAAACAGGATCCAAAAGAAGAGCGCAAGTAGTTCCACCTCTCCCCCAGAATTCCAGGCCTGTGCTTCTCAAAGAGCACACCCACGCCCAAGCAGTGCCACATGGCAAACTGCCTTTGAAACTGTGGACAGAGTTTGCGATCCAGCCTCTGTTGTCCGGGAGAAGGTCGGGAGAAAAACCAAAAACCTCACAGGGCATGCCCAAGCCTCTTGGTGCACCCGAAGTAGCTTGGATTCTGTGCTCCTGGCTGAAATGTCGCCATCTATATGTGACCAAGGGTATGGTGTTGTGTAGGCTAGTTTCAGAGTATGAACAGGATGCTTGTAAACAGGGCAAAAGGGCTAATGCAGGGCATTATTTAACTGAGCTAACACACACAATGACGAGGACTTCAATATACCAGTTCGTACCTCCAGAATAATCACTGTTCCCACTATCATTGAATACATGTCATACTGTGCCACTTGCTTGCTTAGGGAAGAGCTCAGGACCTTGAGAGCCTCCAAATATTGCTTAAGGACTTTCTTGCCAAGATTTTCGAGAACCTCCAAGGTACTCCCCTCCAAATAAAGCTTGATCCAATTTCCATGAGATTTTTCTGCCACCTTAAACCGTTCGAATCCAGGATCTAGTAATACGAGACATGAATGCAGATCAGAAAGTTATCCAAGGCCTTCTATAGGAAGGATTCATCTTACTTCTGTTAGGGCGCCATCCTATGCATGTTTAGACAGAAAAAAGGCCTATAACTTCCAGCATTCCCCAGCCAGCCATGCTGGCTGGGGCATGCTGGAGGTTATAGGCCTTTTTTTCTTGTCTAAACATGCACAGGATTGCACTTTTAATGAAGAATTGGGATGATTTCCTTGTAACTATGGGTTCTGATCCACTAAACCAGAATCTGACACATTGTTTACAACAGGGGTGGGCCAAATTGCCCCCTCCCAGGAATCCATTGTGGGCCACACACACACCCCATAAGTGTCTGTGCTGCCACAAAAGTGGCATTCTCAGCAATTCTGCATATTCCCAGTGATTCTGGGAAAGTGGGAAGAACATGCCTTGTTTCCCAGCAGAATCACTGACCAGAATCCAGTCACACAGCAGCACGGCCCTCAAAGAAAGCCCATACCTGGTTTGCAAGGAAGCCCAGATATGTGTCTGTGCTAATGTCAACTCCAAGCCATGGTTAATGGTAACAAGGGAAGGGAGGTAAATTCACCCCCAAAGTTGGATCCCAATTTGCTGTGAGTCAGTGCAGAGTTATGCCTGCACTGGGCCAAAAACTGACATTCACAGACTATCAATAGGTTCTGCACAACCTGAAAAGAACTGAGAAGGACTCCTTCACACCTTTAATGGGCTTTCTTGCCCATTGCGCTAGAAACATAATAATCCAAAGTTTCACTTCTTTCATTAAGATTTGACATCCAAATCTAATATACTATATAGCCAATCATTATTTTTGGCTCCATCTCCCTCCATTCATGTTGTAAATAGTCTATTTCAATTCCCTGATTATCCAAATATTACGTGTTTCTTTTTACTATAAAAAGTGTAGAGAACATTTGCTAGTTACCAGCACAATCATTAACTTACTTGCCTTTTTCATAGGCAGGCATGTTCTCTCGGAGAAGTCTGCTGAGCTGGAAGCTGTTTAAGTGCAAGTACCGTAGCTGTTCTCTCATTGTCTTCTGCTGTACAACAGGCAGCAAAAGCTTCCCAACACTGTTCCTTGAAATTGGCAAGCCCAGGCTGATTGCCAACGTGACTGCGAGGTCAGTCTGCTGAACAAGTTCTGGAGGTTTCGGGGGACCTAAGAAAAGGAGGGAACTACTGGTTAGGATTCGTTTGCCTTCCCAAAAATACATTCTACTGAAGAGACTTGTTACACAATGTTTTCCCCCCTTCAGGGCTGCAGTTCAGTGAAACAGCTCAGGTTGCCCCCCATTATTACTTTTTTAAGGTAGGAAAGTGCTACAGTTGTACACAATCTATGATATTATGCTATCATGCCATGGCCTGGGAGATCTTTGACTCCTTAAGAATATAAGAAGAGCCATGCTGGATCATCTAGTCCAGCATTCTGTTCACACAGTGGCCAACCAGCTGCCCAGGGGAAATTCACAAGAAGGACATGAGTGCAACGGCACCCGCCCATGTTCCCCAGCAACTGGTGTACACAGGCATACTTTCTCTGATACTGGTGGTAGCATATAGCCATCAGGACTAGTAGCCATTGATAGCTGTGTCCTTTTCAAAATCCTTTTTAAAGCCATCCAAATTGGTGGCCATGACTACGTCTTGTGGTAGTGAATGTGTGAAGGACTTCCTTTTATCTGTTCTGAATCTCCCACCAATCAGCTTCATGGGAAGACCCCGGGTTCTAGTATTATGAGAGAGGGAGAAAAATATCTCCCTATCCACTTTCTCCACACCATGCATAATTCTGTACACCTCTATCATGTCTCCCCTTACTAGCCCTTTTTCCAAACTAAACAATCCAAGCTGCTGTAACCTTCCCACATAGTGGAGTTGCTCCCCTTGAAAAAGATGACACTCTAAAGTTGCCTCAGCTTCACAAGTATGGCATGAGGCAGCAGCTGTTCAGGAACACAAGCCCATCTGGTTGGGCAGTTGTCATTTTTAAGATGCCAGTTTTTATTTCTGTCCTACACTTCCTTTGGAAGCTCGGCACAGCTTTCCATCCAGGAAGACAGCCTTCCTTCCCAGCAGTTCTAGAGGCAGTCGCAGGTGCGAACTGAAAGCATCACATCAACTGGTAGAGTGTAATTTGATGTCTGCAACCTCTTCCTCATCTTTTTCATCTTAATACTATGACTGTGCAGACTTCATGACTTCAACATCAAATCAGCCTTTCCTGCCCTCCCCTATTCCATCCCCCACCAAACCTGCTTTTTGTAACATCTTGAGTGATGAAGAGATCTAGAGATCTTGAAAGCTTGCACATTTTCAGTGACCTTTAAGTTGGCCTAATAAAGGCATTACCTTAACATGGATACTGGAATTAGGCTAACAGATACTTTTCTAAATAAAACAACTCTCAAGGCCTAGTTCTCACTGTGGTGGTGAACCCGCACCTGGGCTGTACCACTTTTGACTGCACGTGGGGGCTCACATGATTTTTTTTTTTAAATCCACACATAGAAAGCTAGAAGTCAGGGAGAAGGGTGTTAGCCTGGCTTTCTCCCTGACATTTAATTTTCTACATACAGAGAATTTTTTTTTTTTTTGTACAGAGGAGTGTTTAATCATGCAAGCCCCCACATGCATTCTGAATTCATACAACCCAAACTCAGTCACCTATTCTTTCAGAACAATTTTTAACAAAGCAGCTTAGGGTGCAATCCTATGCATGTTTAGACAGAAAAAAGGCCTACAAATCTGCTGGCTGAGGGACAGAAGAGGCCCTTCTTTTCTTTATTGAACTAATAGTACCAGCCAAAGAAATTCAGATCTTACCACTTATCTTGTCAAAAGCAGAGCTGACCAAAAGGAGGGGTGTGCGCACTTCACTCTCTGAGGAACCTCCATGACTCCCCGTTTCAGACATTCCATGGTCTCCACACACAACAAGTAAAGGGGACAAAGCCACTTCTCCCTCCACCTGAAGGGAAGGAAATTGCCAAGGGCTTAGGAGGTTCCATTGACATACTTCATCAGCCATTTTGTTTCCTTACCTCACAGATTTAAGATCGGAAGTCAAAGGTTTTCAGGAATGGTTGCCACCCACCCAAGTCAATTACCTGACCGAAGACACCAGAGCAGCAATAAACCCCAACTAGCCTGGCACACAACATCTACAGGGCTTCACGTACAGACTTCCCTAACCTAGTGCCCCCAGATGTGCTGGACTGGGAATTATGGGAGTTGCAGTCCAACACATCTGGAGGGCTCCAAGTTGGTGAAGGCTGATGTAGCATGTTAAGGGAGAAAGCTAGGCATAACACATGTCTCAAACAAGCTAACTTTCTACATACAAATAAGCATGCGGCATTTTTTTTCTAGAAACCCAAATATACCTGGATCGTATTTGTCCCTTGTTAATTTTGCCTTCGCTTACTTCTCCCATTCAAAATTTACACTGCAGGCTTCTTGAGGTAGCCCCCTGCCTGCCTTGCTTGTGCAACTCCAGTGGTCACTCAACACATTATAGTTTTACTGAAAAAAAGTGAAGACAACAAACATGTGCATGATGTACAGGCCCACTAATCGGTTACCTGCAAGTGGGCGCAGCTCCATGTGGAGTGCATGCATGGGTGGCAAACCTGAATTTCCCCCCGCTCTAATGTGCTATGTACATCGTCACAGGAGAACAGTGATAATAAGAACACGCGTTCTTAATATCTTGCTCAATCCATTCAACGGCATCAGTTTAGCTTCCCCAAAACCCAAAGGCAGTATCAACTCACTACACTAAGGCTGCAATCCTATGTACATTTGCCAGGCAACAACCCTCACTGAGCACAATGCAACTTCCTTCCAAGTAAACATGCCCCAGGTCAGACTGCAAGTCAGGGGTGCAAAACTAAGCCCCCCCCAAGGGGGGCAAAATCTGACCCTCTAGTGCTCCCCAGAGGGCGATGCCCCCTTCCCCCTGACCCTACCCCCTTTCCCCTGACCAGCACCCATTTGGTGGTCTTCCAGGTTTTGTGCAGTTTTTTCTCCCATTCTAAAAGGTTGGAATGCCTCTCTTAAAGCTTAGCTACTGGCAGTAACAGTTGGAAGCTAAATATGCTGGTATCTTTGGTATTTTGGGCCTGCCCTTTTTGCCATTGGCCCAGCCCCCTTTTTCCTTCCAGTCTGCCCAGCACTGCAGTGTAGCCCCTGACAGCTTCTCCGAAATGGAATACAGCTCTTGGGTTGAAAGAGGTTCAACACCCCTGCTGTAAGGACTGGAGCCCGATGCATCACACACAATTCCAGTTCTCACATTTAATTAGATTCACATCCGAAAATGTCACCTTGGAAAGGAGAGAAGTATGAATCTTCTTGATGATGTTATCCATTTCAGAAAGCTTTGGCCCTACTAAAGGACTGTTTGGTCCACTCAGGTGACCAATATGGTCCAGCCCTAAGTAGTGAAGGATAAGCAAATCCCAGTCTTCTCTTTTCAGCACATTATCCAAGTGTCTAGTGACATTATCATCAACCTTAGAGAGAAAGGAAAAGCAAAGGTACTTAATCTCACTACACAATTCATTCTTCCAGTCTATACAGTCTGTAGAATCAAGCAGTAAAAGCTTTCTCGGTCATCAAACTTCTGATGGAAGGGTGGATGCTGTACAATAGAATGGTTCCTTATGGAAACTAAAGCTTCTGACGCAAAGGGAAACTAGCACGTTAAGGGAGAAGGCTAGGCCAAGCACATCTCTCAGACATGCTAACTTTCCAAGTACAGGGCGTTGTTTTCAACAACAGAGCATTCAAACATCCTGCCCCTCAACTGCAGCCTGAAGTAACACAGACCGAGGAAAGCTTTGCCACCTGTTTTGCTGGCTGCATAATCTGATCCTTCACCAGATAGCCACGAGTTAAGAATTAAATAAGCATGCCATATGAACCTAATGGTACCTTTAAGACTCTAGACCAGGGGAGGCCAACTCGTGGCCCTCCAGATGTTTTGGCCTACAACTACCATTGCCTGTGCCAGCTAGGGCTGATTAGTATTGTTGGCTAAAAATCTGGAGGGCCATATATTGCCCACTCCTGCTCTATACACTGCATTTTGTGGGCAATTGGTTCTCCAAATCAGAGCACAATCAACAGCAATCCACACACTCAGGGTGCTCATTTCCATGCTGCTGTGTGCCAAAACAGCAGTGGTAGCTTTAGAGTGCAATCCTATGCATATTTTGACAGACAGAAGTCCTACAACCGCCAGCATGCCCCAGCCAGCCATGCTGGGAACTGCAGGACTTTCGTCTGTCTAAACATGCATAGGATTGCACCCTTAAACTCATGAAATTGAAGTAAAGAATAAAGGATACAAAGCACACACATGCACATACCACACATACACCGTCCAGTCCATAAACTCTGAAAGGGTCAGAGATCAATGGTACAGCACATTCTTTGGACAAACAAAGTCAAAGGTTCAATCCCTGGCATCTCCAGTTAAAAGGACCCGAGGTAAAAACCATTCCATCTGGCTGCAGCAAGGGAAGAGGCCAGTTAGGCAAAATCAAGTACTATTTGGATCCTCCCCTGCCAGAGGAATCTCCTGCAGTGACCTCTCTACCTGGTCTTTATGGAACAATATGAAAGAGCCAATACCTGAACTCACTTATTTTCCTCCGAAGACCCAAGCCATCTTGAGTTCTTTGGCAAAAGAAGGTGGCATATAAATGTGGTAAACAAATAAAGGGCTGGGAAAGGCCTCTGCCTGGAGAACCACTGCCCATCAGAACAAATGGAGACCAATGGAACTTATTATACGGTCATTCCAAAGCTTTGGGGAGTTTTGCCCAGGCTGAAGAAAAGCTTATTTGGCCTGAGATTTTGTAAAGATCGCATATGGAACATTTAGAAGCTCACCACGGTGGGGTGCCAATTATCTGGCTGCCTCCAACTGCCAAAGAAATGGCAAAAGACCCTCAACTGAGACATGGAAAAGGAAAACGTAATTACCAGTTTTAGAAATAAGCAGTGACTTACACATTTTCTAACTAAAAATCCAGTTTTCAACTAGCAGACAAAAGGTTGCTTTTTAAGAGACATACAAAATTATACTTCCATGCCAATAATTATTCGCACACTGATCCAACTACACACCTTCTTACATCAACATGCCTAACTGACTTCTTACCTCAGTGTAGTCTGGGACAAAAAAAGATGTTGTTCCATCATATTCCACAAACTGCTTTGGAAACAGTCTAACCCAAGTGTCATCCCCATAGAAGATTATCCTTTTCCCAGCTGTTTTGGCCTGCCAGATCAAGTTATCTTCCAGCAAGGCTGTAGAATTGAGGTTCATGATGATATCAATGAAACCCGGGATGCTGCCAGTTGTCAGGGCCTGAAAAAATAGGTGTCCCAAAAGAAGAGGGAAAAATTGTTTCATAGGGTTTGAAAAGAGGAGAGTCCTGCCTTAGGACAATGAAGTTGGCATGCATGTGTGGATGACAAGCCAACTCCAAGAAACTTCAGTAAAACAGTCAACAGATTAATTAGAACACAACTGCACAAGCAATCCCTGACCACTGATCCACCTCACAGCCCTACATCAGGGGTGGAGACCCTATGGCCTGCCAGGTTTTAAGACTACAATTCCCATCACCCTAGCCCATACTTGATAGGGCTGATGTGAGTTAGAGCCCAACAACCTCTGGAGGGCCCCATGTTCCCCACCCCTGCCAGTGGTCAAATGACCAAGCAAATATCGTCAGCATTTGCCCATCATCAAATACTGCCAAATATTCAATGAAATAAAGAACAGCCTTTTATAAATCTACCTTTTTAATAACACCACTGTGTCTGCTGAGAGCAACAGCAGGAATGAGGGTCTCCTGCTCCCCAGCCCTGCTAGTTGCTGGGTAACAGATGCTCACACCCCCTCATTTAAATCAGCTATCCCCAGCTCGACAGTTCCCTCCAGAGTGAAACCATATGGCCTGGGCAAATTCTGACTTTCCCTCTAGAGCAGGGATGGGAAACAGTAAGATCTGGATCTACTGGTAGCTTCCTGGGTGATATCAAATAGATCGGCAAGGATTTCTGATTCCCAGTTGTTTAACATTATCAGCAACAATATGATGCCCTAGAGTGGATTTTTCGATGGAAAGACTGGGAAACGGGTGTTTTGTGACAGACCACAGGAGCGAATTTGCGATCTGGTCTCCGCTCCCCATTCCCATGGCAGTCATTCTGTTATAGCACCCATGACACTTCCCCCAAATTCCAAATGTGTTGGGAGAACCCTTACAGAACCCATTCATCAAAATAAAATAAAGCAATACTTAGGGCTTCTTGCACAATTTGTCCTTTTCTAAAACAGAAATCAGTCCTCACCAACATCTATTTTGGGATACAGATTGCAAAGTCTTATTTTGGGAAGCGCGCAGTAGCTTTTAAGGGCATAAGGATAAATTAATTGCATCCGCTCATTACGTGCTAAAATAAGACACTTCTCAATGTTGGAGTACTTAATTAGAAACTCATTTAACATTAGTACTAAAGAATTAATAGGTTGATGCACAAAACAGTGTTCCATATTCCTTGCTATAGGCATCCTAAGGGTTGTATTTATTTATTTTTATTTTACTTATTTTTAGAATGGATCAGGTACTAGGTATGTACTTTTTTTCTCATTCCTAAATTTTTCACAGCCCAATAAGTCAGCCATTATGGCAACCACAAATCTGAAGTCTGCCTTGCCAGTGGAATTAGTTGCCAACACTGTCTGCTTTGTGTGGTTGTGCACTTCATCAGGTAAAACATCCTCTGAATTACTCCACAACAGCCTTACCCAACCTGGCAACTTTCAGGTGTGTTGGAATACAACTCCCACCATCCCCAGCTGGCATGGGGCTGATGGGGCTTGTAGTCCAACACATCTGCAGGGTGCTCGATTAGGGAAAGCTATTCCACAACAGCTTTCTGTTACATCTGTTACAATCTTCTCTTATGCAGATTTCTTTGGGGCATGTGAATATATTATTTACTGATAATTGAAACTTTCATTCCACAAGCATAGATCTATGTGCCTGGCTGCCAATGGCAACTCCAGATCTGCACAGACAACACAGCTCCTACCTCCCCAACCTGTGGACACTGGCAGCTCTGATTTCAGTGGGGCTGTGAATCCACTCTGGGTTTCAGTCAGAACTCTAAAGGAGCTATCCAATGTGCCCAACCCATTTTGGGTTCAGCACCTTGGATAGCTCCTTTAGAGTTCTGGCTGAATTGGAGCCACGAGCCTCCAACATTCCATCCCATTGGAGGTTGGGCCTGTCCTCTGCTGGATTTCAATTTCCTCCTAGGGAGTAAACTACTGTACTGATTTATTACCTAAGAACTGAATCCCACCCAACCCTTGTACTCCCAGCCACTGAGGCAGCTCCAATGATAACATCCAACAAAACTGGCAAAGCAAGAAACACAGAGAAGGTGCAGCATGTTAAAAAGCAGCAACCTAAAAACAAGGGGTCCAGCCACTTGCACTCTGCATTCTGGCCAGTTTGGGGACACAAGCAGCTTTGGCAGAGGACTGAGGCCAGGAACTAGATGGGGACATGTATTCGGGTTGGTTCCACTAGACCTCTCAGCGGCATTTGATACCATAGACCATGGCAACCTTCTGGAGTGTTTGGCCAGTATGGGACCTAGAGGCAGTGGCTCCCATACTACCTGGCTGAAGGTGCCCAGAAGGTTGTGCCGGGGGACTATTACTTAGCCCCTTGGCAGTTGGCCTATGGCAGGGGCGGGCAACTTGTGGCCCTCTAGATATAGTTGGACCTCAGCTCCCATCAGCCTTAGCCAGCATAGCCACAGGTGGGAGTTGCAATCCAATCACATCTGGAGGGCCACAAGTTGCCCACTCCTGACCTATGTGGTTGCTGTCAGGAAGGCCCTTGCTGCCTTCTGAAATCCTCAAGTAGCCAGAATCAACACAGAGACAATAGGGCTCTTTTCCAAGGCTTTATTTCCATTCAACCTAATGATGCTTACAGAAGCTAACTGCATGAGCCTAATGAGGGAAACTTTAGAGAGCTGCCTACCAGAGGTTTCTAGCATTAGTGAAATCAGTTGATCTCTGTTTGGAGGACAGAGGTGGGAAACCTCTGGATTTAAGGGCTAGGAGGCGAAAGTCCGCCCCTTTCCCGTGGGGCATCGAGGCGCAGCTGTCGACGTTGCGCCAAGCGGGCTGAGTGCCTCCTTCTCCCGCTTGTCCCTTCGCCAGCGCCTAGTGTCCCGAAGCTCCAATTGTCCCTCCCCCTGCCTGCCAGGGTCACTACCGCTCTCATGAATGCGAGCAGGGAGGGACTCTCCCTCCGGCGGCACCTCTGAACAGTGTGCGGGTTCCTCACCCACTGTTTCTATCTCTTCTTCAGAATCAGAACTGCTTTGGGGCTCTATGGCCCGGATCCAACCCTGACAGTTCCTTTAGGCTCTATTTTGTCCCCTATGCTTTTTAACCTCTACATGAGATCCTAATGATATAGGGTAGAATTTAAATGTTTTAAATAAATAAGGGTACAGTCCTATGCAGGTTAGGCAGAGAAAAAGTCCTACAACTCCCAGCGTTCCCCAGCCAGCTGCTGGCTGGGGAATGCTGGGAGTTGTAAGACATTTTTTCTGTCTAAACCTGCATAGGATTGCGCTCTAAACAGATAAACAAACAACACCACTGGGGGAGGCCATTCAGAGTTTCAGGGTTGGGTCTCTTTATGCTGATGATGCCTCGCTCTCCGTCTCTGTTTCAACTGATGCCCAGAAGACTGTGAAAGTCCTGAACCGCTGTCTGGATTCAGTGATGAGTTGGATGTCGGCTAACAAACTGAGGCCCAATCCAGAAAAGGCAGAGGTATTGTTGGTCAGTAGATAAGCAAATCCAGGATCGCCTGTTCTGGACAGGGTTGCTCTCCCTCTGAAGGACCAAGTTTGTCGCTTGGGGGTGCTTCTGGACCCAACATGGCTCCTAGAGTGTCAGGTGACTGCTGCGGCCAGGAGCACCTTTACTCAGCTTTGACTGGTGCACCTGTCAAACCACTTTCTGGGGAAGGTGGACCTGCTCACAGCAATCCGTGCCTTAATCACTAGACTACTGCAACATGCTCTATGTGAAGGGCATGGGCATCCATTCACAGGGGCAACGAGGTGCAGCTGCCCCCCCCCCCCGATTCCAGTGATGACATCATTCTGGGAGTGGCAACAGCGGCTACTTGTGCTGCACCTGCCCCATCCATCTCCACTTCCAGTTTCCAGCCACACAGGCAAGGCTCAGGACAGGACAGGAGGTCAGTACACTAAATACAGGAGTAGGGGATGCCCTTGGGTTTAACTGGTGCCGCGGGAACGCATCCTTATAGGGCAAAGAGGTAGTAGCAGGAGGACCAGGCTCCTCCACGCTGAAATAGCTCCATTCCGAGAGTGGCAACAGTACCCCATGCTGCACACGCCTGCCCCATCTACCTCTACTCTCCAATTCCCCGCAACACAGGCAAACAAGGTCCAGCCAGGGCAGGGTAGTAAATTAAACCTGGGATGGGGGCGGAGTGAGCTCAGTTGAGAGTTGATACAATGCAAATGGTAGATCCATTTCAATCGGGCTTCAGGCCTGGTTCTGGAACACAAACTGCCTTGGCCGCCCTGTGGGATGACCTCTGCCGGGAGAGGGACAGGGGAAGTGCAACCCTGTTGATTCTCCTGGACCTCTCAGCGGCTTTCGATACCATTGACCATGGTATCCTTCTGGATAGGTTGTCTGGGTTAGGAGTTGGAGGCACTGCACTACAGTGGTTCCGCTCCTACTTGGATGGCCGATTCCAGAAGGTGGTGCTGGGGGATTATTGCTCTGTGCCTTGGTAACTATGGCATGGGGATCCACAGGGCTCTATTTTATCCCCTATGCTGTTCAACATCTATATGAAACCACTGAGGGAGGTTATCCAGAGGTGTGGGCTGAGGTGCCATCAATATGCAGATGACACCCAACTCTACCTCTCTTTCTCATCAAACCCAGGTGAGGCAGTGGCTGTTCTGAATCAGGGCCTGGGCACGGTAATGGACTGGATGAGGGCCAATAAACTGAAACTCAATCCAGACAAGATGGAGGTACTGTTAGTGGGTGGTTCGTCTGCCCGGCTAGGTGACATTCAACCTGTTCTGAAGGGGGCTGCGCTCCCCCTAAAGGATCAGATTCATAGTTTGGGGGTGTTCTTGGACCCAGAACTGTCACTTGAGGCACAGGTGAACTCAGTGGCAGAGAGCACTTTTTATCAGCTTAGGCTAGTATAACAACTACTAACCTCTCATCTGGATTACTGCAGTGCGTTAGACCTGAGGCTGCTTTTGAAAACAGTCCAGATTACTGCAATGCATTATACGTGGGTCTGCCTTTGAAAATGGTCCAGAAACTTCAGCTGGTCCAAAACAGGGCAGCGAGACTGTTAACAGGGACTGGCCAAAAAGATCACATTACACCAGTACTTTTCCAGCTGTTAGTCCATGTCTGGGACTGATTCAAAGTGCTGGTATTAACATTCAAAGCCCCAAATGGCTTGGGGCCAGGTTATCTGAAGGATCGCCTCCTCCCATGTGTGCCTGCCAGGACCCCAAGATCATCTTCAGAAGTCCTTCTCCCTGAGCCCCTGCCAAAGGAAGTGAGGTGGGTGACTACCAGGCAGAGGGCCTTTTCTGCTGTGGCACCTGGCTGTGGAAAGAGCTCCCTAGAGAGGTTTGCCTGGCATCTATGTTGTACTCCTTTTGGCTCCAGGTGATGACCTTTCTATTTTCCCAGTATTTTAGCTTCCTAGTCTTTTAGCTCTGTTTTAAATCTGTATTTTAAATCTCCACATTGCTGCTAGGTTATATTGTGGTTTTACACTTTCATATTTTATATTGTTTTATTCTGCACCTTGTGGTTTTAATTTTTGTGAACTGCCCAGAGAGCTTCAGCTGTTGGGCAGTATAGAAATGAAATAAAATAAATAAATGTGGACCTGAAAGTATCACTGAGGCTGGCTTTCTCGCAGATCCAGCCAGGAGGCACCGCAGCCTGTTAGGCCTTCAGTTTGGTAGCCTGCAGGAGCGTCTGCCTCGAAAGCACCACTCGCTGTGACTATGGAAATCACTGACTTCCCATCCTGTTCCACCAGGCATGGGCCCCTGATTGAGTTCACTTTAAAGTGAACCAGTGAGTCATTTTCCAGCCTACTGGTGAGGTGGTGGGGGGGAGAAATCAGGAATGTCACCCATCTGGGAAGGGGGGGTGTTCCTTGAAAGAACCATCCCTGCCAGTCCCAGAATCACAAGGGATGATGCACTCCTTATATACACTGACTTTTTGAGGCTTAAACCCACCCTTTGTAAACATGCATAGGATTGGGCTGTTAACGTTGATATATGAAAGCACCTTAATGCCCCGTTGCCTCAGAAAGTTCTGGGGAAAAAAATAAAGGAAAGGGAGAGATGGCTAACTACCAACTTATGAGGATAGCCATTCCAAATTTCATCCATGCTCACGGACATCCACAGGAAGGGAGATGAGGGGCAAGTGATCCCCTGGGGATGAGCCATAGCATCCAGATTCCCAGCTTTCAGTTTTTTAAAAAGGTATGTCTATAGCCCTTGCAGAACCAAAGAGATGAGGCAAAATGTGAAGCTGCTATACTGGCTATTTATTTATGAGAAACTAGCTGGCTCCCACCTTTTAGCATTTTTAGCCTATGCATGAAGTCACCGCAACGGCTAACACACCCACTATCTGGATGTGTTAAGCCTTCTGGGGGTGTTAAGCCTTTTTTGGGTTCTTCCCTGTTAGGAAGCAATTGCAGCCTCAGAAAAACAATTTAGAAATCCAGGAGTATCTTGCAGCTGGGTTTGGATAGTAGTGTGTCTACCAAAAAAAACAAACAGTAGCAGCAAAGAGAGGAGTCCATGATCTTACTAACTCAGGTTCTTGTTAATATTTTTTCTGAGTTTATAAACATTTAAAAATGCCTTGACAACATGTGCAGATAAAGTTCATAATTATTAGATCCATATTGCAGGAGGCAGGGCTGTGGCTGAGAAGGTGTGGGTTACACCAGACCTGCAAAGCAGCTCAGTGTCGTTATTCTTGTTTTGTGGAGCGTGTGTGTGTTAGAGTATGACAACTCTGCAGAGGATGAAGAAATCAAAAAAGCATCAGGTACAGCACGTTGCATTTTCCAAATATCAGAACTTACTTTAATTCGAGGCATAGTGACTGTAGGTGGCTTTACTTCTGCTATAAAACTATGAGATGTTCCTCTTTCCACCAGCTGCGTTGTATAGGGCATGAACTGTTTACCTTTCAAGCCAAACACAAAGTCATCCCTCAGGGCATCGATTAACATTATGACAGCTTTTTTAAAGAGAGGAGATGGAATCTTGGTCCAGTTGGAAGATAATCCTAAAAAAAGAAATGTATGAGGCATTAATCTAAGCCCATGGTTGGTTTTCAACCACAATACTAGTCTCAATGTTCTCTTACTTCGTAAAAACCCCTTTAGAAACAGGTATGAAGCAATACAGTCACTGTGATAACAAGAGCAACTAGGAATTTAATTCTGACACTCAGAATTTTGGTCCTAGTCTCCAGAAAGGATGGAGAGGTTTTTTGCATTGGCTATTTACAGTCATATGAAAAAGAAAGTACGCCCTCTTTGAGTTCTATGGTTTTACGTATCAGGACATATTAAAATCATCTGGTCTTTAGCAGGTCCTAAAATTAGGTAAATACAACCTCAGATGAACAACAACACATGACATATTACATGGTGACATTATTTATTTTACAGAAATAAAACCAAAATGGAGAAGCCATGTGTGAAAAACTAAGTACACCCTATGGTGCAATAGCTTGTAGAGCCACCTTCAGCAGCAATAACTTGAAGTAATTGTTTTCTGTATGACTTTAGCAGTCTCTCACATAGTTGTGGAGGAATTTTGGCCCACTCTTCCTTACAACATTGCTTCAGTTCATTGAGGTTTGTGGGCATTTGTTTATGCACAGCTCTCTTAAGGTCCCGCCACAGCATTTCAATCGGGTTGAGGTCTGGACTTTGACTGGGCCATTGCAACACCTTGTTTCTTTTCTTTTTCAGCCATTCTGTTGTAGATTTGCTGGTGTGCTTGGGGTCATTGTCCTGTTGCATGACCCAATTTCGGCCAAGCTTTAGCTGTCGGACAGATGGCCTCACAGTTGACTCTAGAATACTTTGGTATACAGAGGAGGTCATGGTCGACGCAATGACTGCAAGGTGCCCAGGTCCTGTGGCTGCAAAACAAGCCCAAATCATCACCCCTCCACCACCGTGCTTGACAGTTGGTATGAGATATTTGTGCTGATATGCTGTGTTTGCTTTTCGCCAAACGTGGCGCTGTGCATTATGGCCAAACATCTTCACTTTGGTCTCATCTGTCCAAAGGACATTGTTCCAGAAATCATGACTCCTACTGTTAAATGTTAACTCCAACTGGCATGAACTTTAACATTTAACATGCTAACTGAGATGTAACTCTTTGATGTTTTGCAATTTCTCTGAGCATTGCACGGTCTGCCCTTTTGGTGAATCTTCATACCTATGGAAGCAGAAAAACTAAGTACACCCTTACTGCTTCCATAGGTATGAAGAGGCTAAGTAGCAGCCAGGTGCTGCTAATCAAATGCCCTTGATTAACTGATCATCAGCAAGTGTGGCCACTTCTATAAAAGCCCACGTCTCAGGAGTTTGCTGGTCTCGAGCATTCAGGTGTGAGTTAACACAATGCCAAAGAGTAAAGACATCAGTAATGGTGTTAGAGAAGCAATTGTTGCTGCCCATGAATCTGGGAAGGGTTATAAGGCCATTTCCAAACAATTTAGTCCATTTCCACAGTGAGGAAGATTATTCACAAGTGGAAAACATTCAAGACAGTTGCCAATCTTCCCAGGAGTGGACGTCCCAGCAAATTCACCCCAAGGGCAGACCATGCGATGCTCAGAGAAATTGCAAAACATCCAAGAGTTACATCTCCGACTCTACGGGCCTGAGTTAGCATGTTAAATGTTAAAGTTCATGACAGTACAATTAGAAAAAGACTGAACAAGTATGGTTTGTTTGGAAGGGTTGCCAGGAGAAAGCCTCTTCTCTCTAAAAAGAACACGGCAGCAAGGCTTAGGTTTGCAAAGTTGCATCTGAACAAATCACAAGACTTCTGGAACAATGTCCTTTGGACAGATGAGACCAAAGTGAAGATGTTTGGCCATAATGCACAGCGCCACGTTTGGCGAAAAGCAAACACAGCATATCAGCACAAATATCTCATACCAACTGTCAAGCACGGTGGTGCAGGGGTGATGATTTGGGCTTGTGTTGCAGCCACAGGACCTGGGCACCTTGCAGTCATTGCGTCGACCATGACCTCCTCTGTATACCAAAGTATTCTAGAGTCAACTGTGAGGCCATCTGTCCGACAGCTAAAGCTTGGCCGAAATTGGGTCATGCAACAGGACAATGACCCCAAGCACACCAGCAAATCTACAACAGAATGGCTGAAAAAGAAAAGAAACAAGGTGTTGCAATGGCCCAGTCAAAGTCCAGACCTCAACCCGATTGAAATGCTGTGGCGGGACCTTAAGAGAGCTGTGCATAAACAAATGCCCACAAACCTCAATGAACTGAAGCAATGTTGTAAGGAAGAGTGGGCCAAAATTCCTCCACAACTATGTGAGAGACTGCTAAAGTCATACAGAAAACAATTACTTCAAGTTATTGCTGCTGAAGGTGGCTCTACAAGCTATTGCACCATAGGGTGTACTTAGTTTTTCACACATGGCTTCTCCATTTTGGTTTTATTTCTGTAAAATAAATAATGTCACCATGTAATATGTCATGTGTTGTTGTTCATCTGAGGTTGTATTTACCTAATTTTAGGACCTGCTAAAGACCAGATGATTTTAATATGTCCTGATACGTAAAACCATAGAACTCAAAGAGGGCGTACTTTCTTTTTCATATGACTGTAACAGCTATCTCCTGTACTGAGCAGCTTAAACCACACTATCAGAAGACCAGAACTGGATTTTGGTGGGGAGAAAGACTTGCATTCTATGATAGTGTACAGTATGCTAGCAAGGGTTATAGAGGTGGCATTTAACTCCTAATAGGACTCAGACATGCAGGAGAGAGCCATAATATTTGTCCTGTAACCCTCGCTCCTTACTCGTGTGCAGAAGGCCCAAGTTGCAGTTTTTCAGCAAGAGAAAAAAGGCACTGAACATGCTCAATACTCTAATATATTCCCACAGACTACCAGAAATAGTGGTAGTCTACCAAGTGCACCAATAGTTTATGGAATCTACAACAGGGAAGAGGAGTTTACAGATAGGAAGCATTAGCAAGCGTGCAAATCAGCAGCACAAGACAGCATTCGGTAAATGACAACTTACAGGGCAAAAGCAGTATGGAGAACAGCCCTACTCCTTAGAGCCAGTTCACTTAACTGCTACCACAAAGTCTTCTAGGTATGATAGGGTAATGGGTAAGGACCCACCCACTGTCCCAGTTCAGATGTCACAACAACTCAGGCGTGTGTGTGTTTTAAACCCTGGGCTGTTGGGAACGAGTAAGCATGTCAGGGGTGAGACAAGCCAGAGGTCTGGATTCAGATGCAACTCTACACAACCCAGGATGCAGTAGCCCCTGGGAGGTTTGGGTTGTGCAACTCCTCCCCCATCAGCACTACCCAGATTCAGAGTGTAACCAGCCACTACTTGCTCACCATGAAAGCATCCAAGAGAATGGGGGCTGTGAGGAGCATCTCCAGTTACTCACCTGCCCTCTCCCTCTGGCAGATGCAGTGGCAAGGACCACCCACAAAGAGGGTGCAGGTGAGCAGGTAAGGAAGAGGAGATGGCTGCTGCTTCCTGCTTCTGACCGCTTCCCCCATCTCTCTGGGAGGAATGGTAGGGAGTACTGGCCCCAGCAGGGAAGCCCAGAGAAAACATGCAAGCAAGAAGCAGCCACTCTGTGGGTGTTGCAGTGGACTGGGCACAGAGCATGCATGCACCTCTGCCCACTTGTTTTCTCTCTCTGGGCAGCCATCATAATGGATTGGACCTGCTGTGCCCATTCCCCACCACTGCACTGCCCAGAGGGAGATAGCACACCTGCAAAGGTGGCTGCTTGTGCAAGGACAGCCTCCTCTTCTCTCCCTTGCTTGCATCCTCCCTCTGGGTTGCACAGCTCCTCTTGCTCACTTGCTCATTCCAGGGGTGCTTCCAGACAGAGGCCCCCCTAGTGCTGCCAGCTAGAAGGCATTGTGCAGCTCTTCTGTCTTTTTCTCCTGAAAGGATTTTCTGAGGCGAGAAGATGGAAGAAGCAAGGGAAAAACACAGGAGGGTCACAAGTGGAAGATGATGATGTCTGGACTGGCCATAAAATTCCATGAACGAGGGAGGGTGATAATGATTTAAAAACCCCTGGGCAAGCCCACTGGCCCTAATCCTTCCTACCATGCTGCCCAAAGAGGGAGGGCGAGCAAACAGGTAGCCTTCCAGAGGAAGAGGTCAGGCAAGTGATCAGAGGTGGCAGCAGCCGCTTCTGCCAAAACCATCACTGTGCCAACGCACCCTGACAAGTTGCTACATGACGGTGAGCCATGCTGCTTCCTCTTGTTTGCCCTCTCCTCTCTGGGTGGCACAGCAGGGACGGCTGGGGTCACTAGGCCCAGTCCCCGCTGCTGTGGTGCCCTGAGAGCGAGCACAAGCAAGCCCACGAAGCAATGAGGGAGCTACTCCTTACACAAGCAGCCACCTTGGCTTGTTGCATACCTGCATACGCGCGCTCTCGCTCTCTCTCTGGGTGGTGAGGACTGGGGCCTGCTGTACCACTCAGAAAAAGAGAGGCCACGCAAGTGGGCAGAGGTGGAAGTTCTCTCTTTCTCTGGGAGTCATGGTGGGGGGAGGATTGGGCCCTGTGATGCAGTTCAGAGAGAGATCTCCAAAGTTAGTCCTATTTAGATTAGAGCCTTTGAAATGAATGGGACTTAAGTTAGACTAACATCAGATACACCCCAGAGAGACAGAGAGACACAGCATGTAAACTGCCAACTCAATCATTCTCTTTCCCCTGTCCCGTATTGTGATGGGCAGAACTGGGCCCACTGGAGGGGGACAGGAAGCAGGTGGGGATCCCACCAGAGGCATCTCGCAGAGGACCTGGCGTAACCTTGCAACTAAGGGCCTGCAAAGCCCACCTGGCAAATCTCAACAAGGCAGGCTGAGAAGAAACAGGCCCGCCCCCCCACTTCCTCTTGGGCCAGAGCAGATCTGCACCAGGAAGGAGGAGGAGGAGGAGGAGGAGGAAGCTGGTGACTCCAATGGCAGTGGGGCAGTGAATCCATTCTGGGTTTCGGCCAGGACTCCACAGGAGCTACCCAAGGTGCTGGACTAGCTCCAGAACTGGTTCTGCACCTTATACAGCTCCTTTAGAGTTCTGACTGAAACCCAGAGCGGATTCACCGCCCCACTGACCTCGGAGCCGCCAGCCTCCGCTGGGGGAGGAGGAGGAGCACGCTGCCTGTACCTGCGGGAGGCGGCTCTGGCGGAGGGTCGGCGCTCGCCCCACTGCGAGGCAGCGACCTCACCGGCACCGGGAAGAAGCCCCTGAGGAACAGCCCGACGCCCAGCGCCTGCACCAGCAGGCAGGACGAGGCGAAGACCCCCGAGCGCAGCCGCATCCTCCCTCTGCCGGCGGCAGGACGAGACGGGACCGGGGCTCTGCGCGCAAGCGGCTGCCTCCGCCGGGCGCAAGCTCTAAGAAGGCAGAGAGAAGGAAAGGCCAGCCAATGAAAGGACGCTCCACCGCCAAGCCTGCCCAGCGATTGGCTGACGGCGCACCAATCCCCGGGAGCTGGCCTGCGGAACAAACCTCTGACGAACAGCCCCGAGGCGAGCAGAGCCAATCCGAGGGGAGAAAAGCGGCGGAGGGACTACATTTCCCAGAAAGCCTCTGCGGCACGGCCGTTGCTGTTGACTCGAGTGCTTCGCTTACGCGGTCGTTTAGCGCGGAGTAGCAGAGCTGCTCGGGGTTCTCTCCCGCTCTAGGAGAGCAGGCCCGTCTTGACTGTAGTGCTGTTGTTGTTGTTTATCGGTCAGTCGCTTCCGACTCTTCGTGACTTCATGGACCAGCGCACGCCAGAGCTTCCTGTCGGCCGTCGCCACCCCCAGCTCCCCCAAGGTTGAGCCCGTCCCCTCCAGAATATCATCCATCCACCTTGCCCTTGGTCGGCCCCTCTTCCTTTGGCCTTCCACGTTCCCTAGCATCAGCATCTTCTCCAGGGTCTCCTGTCTTCTCATGATGTGGCCAAAGTACTTCAGTGTTGCCTTTCATATCCTTCCCTCAAGTGAGCAGTCTGGCTTTATTTCCTGGAGAATGGACTGGTTTGATCTTCTTGCAGTCCAAGGCACTCTCAGAATTTTCCTCCAGTACCACAGTTCAAAAGCATCTATCTTCCTTCGCTCAGCCTTCCTTTTGGTCCAGCTCTCGCAGCCATAGGTTACTACGGGGAATACCATTGCTTTAACTATGCGGACCGTTGTTGTCAGTGTGATGTCTCTGCTCTTCACTATTTTATCAAGATTTGTCATTGCTGTCCTCCCAAGAAGTAAACGTCTTCTGATTTCCTGGCTGCAGTCAGCGTCTGCAGTAATCCTTGTGCCTAGAAAGACAAAGTCTGTCACTGCCTCCACGTTTTCTCCCTCTATTTGCCAGTGATCAATCAAGCTGGTTGCCATAATTTTGGTTTTTTTGAGGTTTAACTGCAACCCAGCTTTTGCACTTTCTTCTTTCACCTTCATCATAAGGTTCCTCAGCTCCTCCTCGCTTTCAGCCATCAAAGTGGTATCATCTGCATATCGGAGATTGTTAATGTTTCTTCCAGAGATTTTAACTCCAGCCTTGGCTTCATCAAGCCCAGCACGTCGCATGATGTGTTCTGCGTACGGGTTGAATAGGTAGGGTGAGAGTATACAACCCTGCCGTACTCCTTTCCCAATCTTAAACCAGTCCGTTGTTCCGTGGTCTGTTCTTACCGTTGCTACTTGGTCATTATACAGATTCCTCAGGAGGCAGACAAGATGATTTGGTACCCCCATACCACCAAGAACTTGCCACAATTTGTTATGATCCACACAGTCAAAGGCTTTAGAGTAGTCAATAAAACAGAAATAGATGTTTTTCTGAAACTCCCTGGCTTTCTCCATTGTCCAGCAGATATTGGCAATTTGGTCTCTAGTTCCTCTGCCTTTTCTAAACCCATGTTGTACATCTGGCAGTTCTCGTTCCATGAATTGCTGGAGTCTACCTTGCAAGATCTTGAGCATTACCTTAGTGGCATGTGAAATAAGTGCCACTGTTCGATAGTTTGAACATTCTTTGGTGCTTCCCTTTTTTGGTATGGGGATATAAGTTGATTTTTTCCCATCTGTTGGCCATTCTTGTTTTTTTCCAAATTTGCTGGCATATGGCATGCATCACCTTGACAGCATCATCTTGCAAGATTTTAAACAGTTCAGCTGGGATACCATCATCTCCTGCTGCCTTGTTATTAGCAATGCTTCTTAAGGCCCATTCAACCTCAGTCTTCAGGATGTCTGGCTCTAGCTCACTGACCACACCGTCAAATCTATCCCCGATATTATTATCCTTCCTATACAGATCTTCCGTATATTCTTGCCACCTTTTCTTGATCTCTTCTGCTTCTGTTAGGTCCTTGCCATCTTTGTTTTTGATCATACCCATTTTTGCCTGGAATTTACCTCCGATGTTTCTAATGTTCTGGAAGAGGTCTCTTGTCCTTCCTGTTCTATTATCTTCTTCCGCTTCCACGCATTGCTTGTTTAAAAATAATTCCTTATCTCTTCTGGCTAACCTCTGGAATTTTGCATTGGGCATATCTCCCCCTATCACTGTTGCCTTTTGCTTTCCTTCTACCTTGGGCTGCTTCCAGTGTCTCAGCAGACAGCCATCTTGCCTTCTTGGTTTTCTTTTTCTTTGGGACGTTTTTTGTTGCCGCCTTCTGAACAATGTTGCGAACTTCTGTCCATAGTTCTTCCGGGACCCTATCTACTAAATCTAGTCCCTTAAATCTATTCTTCACCTCCACTGCATATTCATGAGGAATATTAATGAGCTCATATCTGACTGATCTGTGGGTCTTCCCTATTCTCTTTAGTCTGATTCTAAATTGTGCAATAAGAAGTTTGTGATCTGAACTACAATCAGCTGCAGGCCTTGTTTTTACCGACTGCATAGATGTCCGCCACCGTTGGCTACAAAGGATATAGTCAATCTGATTTTGGTGTCGACCATCTGGTGAAGTCCATGTATAAAGTCATCTCTTAGGTTGTTGGAAGAGAGTGTTTGTTATGCACAGTGAGTTGTCTTGGCAAAATTCTATCAGCCTATGTCCTGCTTCATTTTGTTCTCCCAGACCATGCTTGCCTGTAATTCCAGGTGTCGTTTGACTACCCACCTTAGCATTCCAGTCTCCTGTAATGAAAATAACATCTTTTTCTGGCGTACTATCCAGGAGGTGCTGTAGATCCTCATAGAACTGATCTACTTCTGCTTCTTCAGCATCTGTGGTTGGGGCGTATATTTGGATCACTGTGATGTTAAATGGCTTACCCTGAATTCGAATTGAGATCATTCTGTCATTGTTTTGATTGTATCCAAGCACTGCTTTAGCCACTTTATTATTAATTATGAAAGCTACTCCATTTCTTCTGTAGTCCTCTTGTCCACAGTAGTAGATCTGGTGGTCATTTGATGTGAAGTGGCCCATTCCAGTCCATTTCAGTTCACTGACACCCAAAATGTCTATATTTAATCTTGACATCTCCCCAATAACCACATCCAATTTGCCCTGGCTCATAGATCTTACAGAAATGACTGTAGTATGTATTTCTGCAAAACACTTTTAGATGCTTCTGCATTGAAAGGATTAGCCAGCTGTAAGCTGTTGCCCAGGGGACGCCCGAGTACATTAACACTCTTCGTGGAGGCACCTTTCATGTCAACAACACATATGTATACTTGTCCCTTGCGCCCTGACCAATGTACACATGAGGACCTTATGACAGCGCGACAGAATGCAATTAATGTTGCTAGTTTGGGGGCAAGATTTGTCTAATTTCTATATTTCAACTTCTACATTTTATATTTTAAATGTTATGTGTTATAGTATGTTTCTTAATTGTGATGCTTCTGACACGAATAAATATCTGCAAAACGCATGTGCAAATAGGATGCAAAGCGCAGTATGTGACTTCCAAGCTGACCCCCTTCTCTATCCTCGTCAGCCACCCTCTTCCTTCACCCTTGGCCTTATTTATTTCCTATGGCCCTTCGGGGAGCTCCCGTGGTTTCCAGTGAAGATTTTTGTCCTTCGTTTTAGTCCATCCCTTATACTCTGCCTCTCTGAGGGGGATGAAAAGGGGTTGAGGGAAACCACATGTAATTTATCGTGAGTTCAGTTGATGAACAGGATACAAATGGGATTATGGTTAATAAAACAACAACTGCATTTTAAAAAATATTTTTAAGAAGTATAATCTCTATGTCTTGGATGAAGTGAGAATCTCTCCCGATGTTAGCCTAACACCATGCTAGGAGCATAATGGCAGCCACTGATAATAATCAGCTCTTGACTTCAGCTTGACATAGGACAGCCCTGTATCTGTTATCAAGCTGTTAATTTGAGCACCCAAAGGTTAGTGCTCAAAATTGGGGGCGGGGGGGGGAGATACTATCTTCCTCCTTTTCAGGTGAACCTAAAACCATCCTGCTTCTTTTCAAGTAGACATAACTGAGTCTGGCCTAACCATCCGACATCCTTTTTTCCCCTTCCACTTTGAGGACTGCCAAAGGTATTAGAGCGCCTGGAATGTGGACACACTGCAGCAATTAAAGTTGCACCTAGCAAAGGAGTCAAGCTCAAGTGTGAGGGACTTCTAAGTGCCACAAGGACTTAGTCTAAAGGATAGAGATGCCTGTAGTTACAACTAATGATAGTTATTGAATATTAATTCCCTTTTGGCAAGGGAATTGTAATGGCGAGGGCAGGAAGAGCAGATTCTCAAATCATTATCAGCACCATCACCAAACCACAATTCCCAGGAATATGGGAAAGAAGCCATGGGAGTTAAACCAGTACAAAAACTAAATAGAGTTTGGAATGGAAATATGCCCTTAGTGCCACATGGCAGGAGTCCATGGATCGATGGTGAAAAGCAGAGAGGGATAAGGTACTGCCAAAACAACGTAAGAGTTTCAGCAAAACATTTCACTCTGTTCAAGTGACTTACGTTGCCTTCAACTTTTCCAGTCACCCAGCACAAACTAAAATCAAATATATGATTCTTCAGAACACAAAGGTCAAAGAGGTGGGGAGCACAGATCTTTCACTGCACTGGGCATGTCAAAGATGGTGGTATGGGGGCGATTTGTGCATCACCAAAAACAGAGAACAAAAGGGACCACATTTTGCATAAAATGTGCATATCCTAATTTCTGTGTATAGATGCAAATTTAGAAATAATGACTATCATTTTAACAGAAAAGCAATACATTTCACCATAGCAGAGAAGACCGTGACCGGATGACCGGTGTGCCTGCTACTAGTGTGCCATCCAGGTGCCAAGTGTTGAAGGGCAACTTCAAAGTACTCACCCTTTTTACTGTTCTTCATCTTTAAAGGAGACTTGGCCTTTCAAACAGGGGACTGTCCCCTGGAAAGTAGGACACATGACCACCCTGTCAGAAGTAGCACACAGGGGACTCATGCAGCCTCGGAGGGGGGAATGGAAAACTCTGGAGAAATTTCCCCATCCCATTTTTTCCTGACAATGTTTTTGAATGTTTCCAATGGAAATATCAGGAATTTGAAGGAACATTGGAAAAAAGTTTTTGTGAAATATTTTTTCTTTTGGAATGAATAAAATACTGTTTAAGACAAGGTTTTACTTACTCAAAATGTGCAGTATGAAAATTTTTATATACAATAATCTACAACATTAGAGAATCATTCCTGTATATACTGTATACAACAATCCATTGTTTTCAGTATTTATACGTGAGACTACAATTCTATGCATACTTACCTGTGAGTAACCTCCATTAAACATAGTGTGCCTTTCTTCTGTATAAGCATGCATAGAGCTTGGAAAGACCATCTGCCCAGAGCTGGCGTCAAAAGTAGGCATGGTCAGGCACCTGCCAAAGGCCCACACCCCAGCAGGGACCCAATGACAAGATAGCCCCGGAAATGCTCCTCCTCTTCACCATTTCAACCTGCCTGTTCACCTGCCTCTCATTCTGGCCCAGACAATGGTGGTGATGAGAAGGGGAACAATAGATGCCACCACCTGCTTCCTCAGTGGGTCTCTGCCTGTCAGGCAAGCAAGTGGTAGCAATGATGAGAAAGAGGATCAGGAAGAACAGGAACTTGTGGTGATGACAGTGAGAAGGTAGACTCAGTGAGGGAAGAGGCCCATTGAGGGTGTCTTCTCCAAGGGCCCTCAGAAATCTGGAGCTAGCACAGCATCTGCCTACAAACTTGGAGAACCAAGACCAGTCAGAATAAATAATATTGAGCTAGATGAACTCATGTTTTGATTTGGCATAAGGCACTTATATGTAATGTCACACCAGACGGTAGTTCGGAAAGCTTAAGAAAAGATAAAGTTTTCATCTGCTAACACAGGGAATGCAATTATGTCTGTTGACAGATCTCCCTGGGCAATGCATTGCATCAGTAGGTGCCGCCACAGAAAAGGCTCTATTCAAAGAACATAAGAAGAGCCCTGCTGGATCAGGCCAAGGGTCCATCTGCTCCAGCATTCTGTTCACACAGTGGCCAACCAACTGCCCACAGGAAACTCACGAGCAGGACATGAGTACAACAGCACCCTCCCGCCCATGTTCCCAAGCAACTGGTGTTCATAGACATACTGCCTCTGATACTGGAGGTAGCATATAGCCATCAGAACTAGTAGCCATTGATAGCCTCCTCCTCCTCCATTTGTCCAATCCCCTTTTGAAGCCGTCCATAGTGGTTGCCATCACTACATTTTGTGGAAGCGAATTCCATAGTTTAACTATGTGCTGCTGAAGAAGTACTTTGTTTTCTCTTTCCAGAATCTCCCACCAATCGGCTTCAAGGGATGACCCTGGGTTCTAGTACTGAGAGAGGGAGAAAAATGCCTCCGTATCCACTTTCTCCACACCATGCATAATGTTGTACACCTCTTTCATGTCTCCCCTTACTTGCCTTTTTTCTAAGCTAAACAGTCCCAACTGTTGTAACCCCAGCCCCTTGATCATTTTAATTGCCCTTTTCTGCACTTTTTCCAACTCTACAAAATCCTTTTTTTAGGTGTGGTTACCAGAACTGTACACAGTATTCTAAGTGGTGGCACCATAGATTTGTATAAGGGGAGTATGATCTTAGCAATTTTATTTTCAATTCCTTTCCCAACTAGGCCTAACATGAAATTTGCTTTTTTCACAGCAGCTGCACACCGGGTTGACATTTTCATCGAGCTGTCCACCACAACCCCAAGATCTCTTTCTTCGTCAGTCACTGCTAGCTCAGATCCCATCAGCTTATATGTGAAGTTGGGATTTTTTTGCCCCAATGTGCATCCCTTTACACTTGCTTGCATTACACCGCATTTGCCATGTTGATGCCCATTTTCCCAGTTTAGAGAGATCCTTTTGGAGCTCCTTGCAATCCTTTTTTGTTTTAACTCCCCTAAATAATTTGGTGTCATCAGCAAATTTGGCCACTTCACTGCTTGCTCGTAATTCCAGATCATTTAAGTTGAAAAGCATTGGTCCCAGTACAGATCCCTGTGGGACCCCACTGTTTACATCCTTCCATTGGGAGAATTTACCATTATTTATTTATTTACCATTGTTCTCTGGGCTCATATTGATGATGTCATGTCAGTAAAACAAGGAAACACAGAGCAAGGCTGCATGAGAGAGAGAGAGAGAGAATGAAATAATGTCCACATACAGCAGAATTAAAGGTACATCATGTAAGTGCAAAGGCTGTAGAACAGTTTGAAATCTGAAGGGAAGTCCTCTCCGGTTCAGGCAATATTCTCTGCTGATTACTTGTATTGCTGGACCAGACAAAGATAATGAACCATAACTACAGATGGTATTCTCCTAATTAACTGGCCCTCTTCCAAAATGTTAGTGCACCATTTCCTTGCTGCTGGAATTCTTTTTCAAAAGGAGACTTCTGCAGTAACTAGGACTCCAATCCTTGCAAAAGGGGAGGAAATCCTATACGAGAGATGGTAAATTATGCAAGCAGGACTGAAAAGGTTTAAACAACTTGAACTTTGGTGAACAGCATGGTATTCTGAGGTTTCTTCTCCTACTGTTTGGCTTGCCTTCTGACAAAGTAGAGAATGCGAAAGGAAAATACAAAAGTGAGTGGATATATTTATCACACACACACACACACACACAAATGTTTTGACACCAAGCACCCTGTGTGCCTCTTATTTTTATTCATAAGTATCCCCGTTTTGCTAGTGGATGTTTTATGGCTAGTGTTTAATGGTAGGGTGAGCAGAAGGTTGATTGCTGTTGGGAGAGGTTAGCATCTGCTGGTTGTTGTGACTCTCAGGGAAAATACTGAATGAGGTGGAACTTGGTCTGATCCAGCAAGGCATAGCTTCTCAGTGCTGGCCCAAGACATTTTTCTGTCTAAAGTGGAACACCAAATGGCACCCCCCCACACACACACGGGTTACCACTTATACATCACCAAAAAAGAGGACAAAAGAGGGGTGTGATTTGCATAACGTTTGAGGTGCTAATGTATAGGTGTAGATACAAATGTGGACATAATTACTATAATTGAAATAGAAACACAATAGCTGGGTTCACACAACATGACAAGACACAGTACAGATTGAGTGTGGGTTGTCATTGAACTGTGGGTTGTCATTGAATCGTGGGTTGTTGTGTTGCGTGAACCCAGCCACACTAACAAACCATGGTTTGTTAACCATGGACAACCCACAAAGAGAACCCATGGTTTGTTATTGGGTTGTTTGTGATTAACAAAACATGGTCTGTTAGCATGGCTGGGTTCACACAATACAACAACTCATGATTCAACAACAACCCATGGTTCAAGACAACCCACACTCAACTCATATTGAACTCGTACTCTGGCTTGTCACTTTGTGTCAACCATGTCACCACATCTCACCACAGTGAGGAAGATCACAACTTGTGTGCCTACTCTGTCTGCTGTCCTGGTTGAGGGACAATTTCAAGACCCCTGCTTGACCTTCTTAATATGGTTCTTTATTTTTAAACCAACCTTGGACTGGATGGCCCTTCTAACAGAGGGCACCTTCAAAATAGAGGGCTGACCTCTGACAGCCTTCCAAATAGAAGACTGCTCTGTAAAGTAGGACATGTGGCCACTCTAACACACACACTTTAAAAAATCTGAATGGTGTCATAAAATATCAATTCCTGCCTTCATCCGTTTCCCTAAATTCCACCACCTGAAGAAGCTTGCTTCAGGGTACAGCCAGCCCTGTATGTCCGTAAGTTAACAGTCACTTTTTAACAGCAAGAGTCACATTTCTCAGCAAGATCACTTTAACACAGATTACTTAGTTCGTTGTTATGCCTTAACTGTTAAATCCCGAGTATGCACACTTGCTTTATATATTTTATACACCTGGCATCACAGGGAGTCAATTTAAAATACAATAGACCATGCAAGATTGAAGTCATCTTACCCCAGACACATAGGATTGCAACAATAGCAGTTTTATTCAGTAAAAGAGGCGTTTGTAATTCTGGAAGTGAACTGTAGTATTTCCTCAGGCATAACTAACCTGAAAAAACATCCAGACATGTTTTGATATATTGAAAGCTGGAGGGATAGCGGGAGTAGGGGATGAAGTAGTGGAAATCCACCAGGAAAACCATGAAGGTCATGGGTGATTCTGGGCCCATCGCTATCACAGCCCATTTTATTGCCCATTTTATATTGCAGCAATAAAAATGGAGAAAACACTATGATGGCTGCCCCCCAGAACCTTGGAAGAAAGGCCAGATACAAATGTGATACATAAAAGTGCAATGCAGTGCAGGTCTTAGTTGGGGGAGAGAAGACAAATGTTACATTGACTGGCCACTACTGTCCCAGGGATTCAGTTCAGCCCCAGTGGACTTCCTATTTGGCCCCTTGCATAGTCCTGTTCCTTCCCACCAGCATTATGCACTTTAGCAACTTTCTCCCATCGGAGCAGAGCACAGGTAGTGATTTCACAAAGTGAATTATCTTGTTTGATAATATAAATTTCTCCAACTTGTACAAGTTTCTCCAATTTGTAACACGTGACTGCATTACAAATCACATACCATCTCCCTGAGAAGGTCTTCTGCGGCTCATGTGAACTGAGCTTCTAAACATGTGCAGGCCAGCAAGGAACCTTGGGACATATTCTTTGCCAGAGTGACATCCCTATTTGAGCCACAGGTGCCCTGGAAAAATACATTTCCCAGGGACTCCGGCACCTTAGACACTGCCATTTCAGCATTCCCATCACCTGTGAGGAATGGAGTCCTCACAGAGAGGCGTTCTGGTTGCCACCACTGCAAGGTGCATCTTGGGTGCAGGGAAGGGTCAGGGAGAGCTCAGATATGGGCGTGCGGGTTGGGAGACAGCATTTCAGGCTCCGTTGCACTCCCAATAGCAGCAGGATTGCAACAGGATTTCCAAATTTCAGAAGGAGGGGAAAGAGAGCTCTCTTCCCATTTTTTTAAGAAGTCACCAGACATAGGGCCTCATCACACAGAGCTTTTATCCTGTGATTGAGATTGCTCCGTCATGGAAGTTTGCAGGCTCTTTACATGATGCCGTGACCCTCCAGGGCGCCTCCTGCACTAAATGCCCTTTGTTCTGTTTTTAAATAGATCGCAGATAATGAGCTAGCAAATTACCCCTGGTTGTGTTCCGCTTCAGTTTCCTCCATGAAAAGACTTAAAGTGGCAAAAAGAGGAGCGAGATCAATGGAAGATAATGGAAGACTCAGTTACAGGGAGAAGGGGGGGAAGGAAGCGCATGTAAAGGGAGTCAGTGGTGATCCTGCATTTAAAACGGAAGCAGAAAGCCCCGTTTTAAATGCAGGATTTTAGGCTGGTCGTGTGGAAATGCCCACAGGCATTCAGCTCTTTAGACTGGTGGGGCTGGGATTTACAGCCATTGAAGACTGTGAGTGTCTCTACACTAACAGAAAATCCCGCAGCCCTATCAGACCATTTTGCTTCTGTTTCTGAGGCGCAGTTAGGATTGGCTCCTTTGGCTCTCTTCACACCTGGCATTTTATCCCGCTACAAATCTACTCTCTCATAGCTCTTTCCTCAGCCCTATGACTTTTCACAGCTGCATGGAAAAATCAGGACAGAAGGCTGATCATTGGTTCTGCCCATCTCTCCACTCCTCCCAGCAGGATGGAAGTCGGAAGCCAGAAGCCCTTCTAGTGACTTTAAAGGTGGAGGGAACCCCCCTTCCAGATACTTTTCCTTGCATCCTCGTGGTGCTTCCACAGGAGGTTTCCCATCTACTGGCTTTCTTCCCCTCCCCTCCTGTGCTGTTGCTGCTCTTCCCCTTTATTCTGGCTTCCCAACGACCCTGTAAGGTGGGCTACGAGAAGACATAGTGGCTGGCTCCCCCCCCCGCTGTTGTTGTGCTGTAAGTCTGCAACCCTCGGCACACTTACTTGGAAGTAAGCCCCATTGAACATAATGGGGTGCTCTGAATCAACAGAGGATGTTGCTTCTGAGCTTGGTGGGGCGGGGGATCAGATCTGTCTCCCTTCATTGCAGGGAGGCATTTTGCCCTCTTCTCCCTCCAATTGAGAAATGTGCTCAAGCATTTACATGGCAAACATGTGGTTTGAATCAAGGAAAGTCCTTCCTCAGCAAGACTTGAGCAGAGGCAGGAGTTGCAACTGACAGGCGATTCTTGCCATCATGCCTGTCAAATCTGCTCTGTCTCCTTCCATGCAACCCCACTCTGGATCTCCCGAGTGCAACACACCCCGCAGCCCATCCTTAATGCCTTTGTCACCTTGACCGTGCCCCCAACAACTGAAAACAAACGCCCACAGCCCACAGACATAGCGGTTTCTTCCGCTATTGGAGAATTTCACTGGGAGATCATGGCACTCCTGTTCCGTGGGCTAGAAAAAAATGCCACATTTTTTGCATTTGGGGAAAACACAGGATAGGCTGGGGAAAATGGCGGGAGACACACTGGAGGGTCACGGCATCACCTAAAGAGCCCACAAACGTCCGAGAGAGAGCCATCTCAATAGCAGGATAAAAGCTCTGTGTGATGAACCCCTATGTGTTTCTTAAGCCCTTACTGTCCAGCTGTACTGTAACTTGATCATGTCAAATTAGGGAGGCCAGGTGTCCTACTTTACAGAAGACAGTCCTCTACTGTGGAGGGCTGGCAGAGGACAGCCCTCTATTTGAAGATGTCCTCTGTTTGATGGGCGTTCCAGTCCAAGCCTATTTTAAAGTCAAAGAACCATAAGGAGGAGGATCAGGGCCCTTGAAGTTGCCCATCAGCAGCTAGTACCTGGTTAGTTCACCTCGTCAGTTCTCTCCACTATGGTGAGATGTCATTTATTTCTAGGGAAATAATATTTACATTTAAATTTGCTCCTACACATATAATTTTGTATATGTAATGCAAATTAGTGTCCTCTTTTGTTCCCTTTTTTGGTGGGTGGTGATGCACTTCCTCTTTTTTGGCGACGTGTAAGTGGCCACCCCACGTCAAACCTGATTTCATCTTAATTCCATCCCACGTACTAACCGTAGTCTTTGAAGGCCTTAAACTCTTTTGTGAAGAACTTGCCAGGTCAGGAATGCTGCTGGGCTACAGCCGATTCCTGCGTCACGTCTAAAGGTTGCCAGCTTACTCTGGAATTCTGTGGCCACCATTTCCTTTGAACCCTATAGCCTCTGTGCCGGAAGCTCTTAAAGGTTCCGGGACACTTACAGACCAGGGGCAGTATCCAATGGCGTCATTCCGTTAGCTGGTGGAAACTAGGTTCCAAACTATGCACATACGTAACAACTGAAGTTACATTTGTGCAAGCGTGGTTGTGCAAGCAGTTGTAGTTGTGCCTGCACTTGCGGAACCCATTGTCCAACTGGTTGTGCAACTGCTTGCAAGCATAATGGGCAGCCACTTGTTCAAATGAAAGAACCAGTGGAGCTGGCGCTATCTGAGTTTGCGGAGTGACGCTCTTGGATACTGCTCCAAAAGAGGAG
The DNA here is from genome assembly GCF_057233095.1 of Heloderma suspectum. Taxonomy (NCBI): domain Eukaryota; kingdom Metazoa; phylum Chordata; class Lepidosauria; order Squamata; family Helodermatidae; genus Heloderma; species Heloderma suspectum. Next base: position 134,439,622 of record NC_139459.1, read on the forward strand.
CAGCCTCCAACTGCTATTCTCTCAACACCACAAGGTGAATCCAGCTCATCCTTTCTTGTCCTTGATTTACACGTGTTGCAGGAATGAGCAAGGAATGCCTACTTTAGCCTTCCCTTACCTGGTGCCCTCCAGACGTGTTGGACTACAACTCCCAGTTGTAGTTAGCTGAGAGTTGTAGTCCAACACATCTGGAGGGCACCAGGTTGGGGAAGGCTGTCCTAACACAGGAGAGGGAGTTCCCTGGAGTGTATGAAGTCAAACAGTCGTACATATGATTGGAAGATACATTTTCCTGTTAATACTCCTCCATGGGTTTTCTGAAGTCCATTTTTTGGCACCCCTTTCTGACTGGTTGACGTTAGGATCTAGGTATATTAAAAAGAATGAAATGCTCCACCTGCAATTTCAGCAGCTAGAGAAATATGGCATATAATGTCTCATCAGCTGCAGTTTGATCCATATTCTCATGTTGAACTTTATGGGAGAATCCTGATTTGAAAATACAGAGGCGGTGTTTTTTGTAGAGGAACTTACAGTATTAGTTTATAGTTTAGATCAGTTAATAGGATTGAATGAAGCATTTTTAGCATTTTCAGGATTGTGGCTCAGATACTACTCACCATCTAGTATTAGGTGGCAATATACTTAACTACAGCACCTTTTGGTGTCTGTGTCTGTATACAGGCCATCGACATTGAGTGCTTCAGCACCTCCTACACTGCTGGGGGAATTAATTGGTTCTTTACAGAAAACTAAGCCTACAACAGCTGTTTGTAAATGTCTTTTGGAAAGTAGATGTTCAGAGGAATGGAATGTCAGAGGAATGGAAGAGGGAATTGGAATGCTCTATACAGCCTAATCAGTGGAAAGTTGCCCTAACTTTTGGCTATGGGGCAGTACAGAATGTAATAAATTAATTAATTAATACATTTAATTAATGTATTAATGTAATTAATACAGTTTAGCAGACCATCTGGTAATCCTCATTCCTGCCCTCCCCAAACCTTTAGTTGTAAGCAAGGTTGTCAGTGGATTCTGATCAGTATGCAATGTGAATGCACGACCCCACAAATAGGTCCGCCATTTCTCTGTAGCCCATACACATGCCAGTGCCTCCTTTTCAACTATAGAGTAAGATCTTTCTGACCCTTGTAAAGTTCTGGATGCAAAAGCAGCTGTCCTTTCACTCTTGTCTCTATGATCTTGGGTAAGTACAGTCCCAAGACCATAGTCAGAGGCATCTGTAGTCACAATGGTAGGTAGTGCTGGGTCAAATAAGGCAATGCTGGGCTATGTACAATCAAGGATTTCACTGTCTCAAAGCTGGTTTGTACAGCTGATGTCCACATCCAGGGTGTACGTCCATGAAGCAGCAGACGTAGGGGTTCTACTACAGATGCATAACGTGGCACAAATTTTGCATACCAAGATGTAAGGCCTAAGAAGGAATGCAGTGTTTGGACATTTTTAGGTGGTGAAGCATCTGTAACTGCCTTGACATGGTCAGGATCAGGTTTCAATCCATTTTGTAATATAATACGCCCAAGGAAAGGTAACTCCTTCTTGTCTGAACACACGTTTGGAAAGGTTCAACTTAGTCCTGCATCTGTTATGCATTGCAAGACAGTTTGCAGACATTTTTCGTGTTGTGCTGGGGTCTGTCCAAATACGATACTGTCATCCAGATAGCACTGAACTCCTGGCTGATTCTTAAGAATCAGAGTCATCATCTTTTGAAAGGCACTGGGGGCTGATGCTAAACCATATGGGACACGTTTAAAACAAAACAAGCCATCATGGGCGATGAATGCAGTGAGGTCTCCAGTGTCCTCATGTAATAAGACTTGATGATATGCACTTTGTAGGTCAAGGGCAGAAAATAATGTGGCTCCCCGCAGTTCAGTAAAGATTTCTTCTGTGTGAGGGAGGGAGTGGCAATCAACCACCACGGCCTTCTTTGGCTCCCTCAAGTCCACACAAAGACGGATATTTCCTGTCTTCTTTGTAATCACAAGAATTGGGGAAACCCACTCAGAATAATAAATAGCCTCAATGATGTCATTCTGCACTCATTTCTTAAGTTCTTGTGATATAGCATCTCTCACAGCAAATGGTAAGCGGTGCAGTTTCTGTTGTACTGGCCTCACATTGTGTCTAATTTTAATTTTGTGAATGGAGCCCTTTGCGCAGCCTAATTCTCCTTCTGTGTTGTGAACTATTACGGCTGCAAGCGAAGTATGAACTGTAGTATTGTTGTGTGGTATGGAGGTGATAGTCCCATTAAGTACTTGCATGCGCAGTGCAACAAAAAGATCTCTGCCCAGGATGGGAGTTCCCTCTGGTACAACGTAGAACTCAGCTGCCACACAATTTGTCTCAAATGCTACTTTTGCTGATAGACAACCAAGAACTGAAATTGGGTTCCTTGAGTAAATTATGAGATACAATTTAGGTGCTGTTAAGTGGTGAGCTACTGAAGTATTGTATATAAATAGACTTGGGCAGTATGGAGACTGCAGGGCCTGTATCTAACATCAACTCAATGTCCTGGGACTTCCTTACTGTAGGAACATACACTGTAACAACGCATGTCATTCTGTCCACTGTAGCAGCTTCAGCAAGGTCTTCCCGACAGCAACTTCTGGCACAGCAGCTTCACGTATAGATTGTTGATACTGGGCACTCCGGCATACCCTAGCAAAATGTCCTTTCCTTTGCTAACTGCCTCCCTTGCAGGGCAGTTAGCATAATTTGCTGTATGTTGTGTTGATCCACAATGATAGCATACTCTCTGTGCACATTTTGAGGGCTCTAGGCACTTATTTGTACCATCTTTAAACTTGTCCATACACCTCAGGATTTTTTTGGGGGAGGCTGCACAACCTGTACTGGTTCTGTCTTGCCTTGATCCATTAGCTTTGCCTCTGCCACTGCACTTTCTACCTGGCTGGCAATTGTCATGGCTTTCTGCAAGGTAAGATCAGTTTCTAGCAAGAGGCGTTCCCTGATGCGGGGCATCATTGTCTTCTCTACCATCTGATCCCGAATCATTTCCTCTGCCATATCTCCAAAATTACAAGTAACAAGTTACTAACAACCATTTCCCTCAAAGCAGCAATATATTCGTCTGTAGTTTCTCCTTGTTTCTGGTGATATAGTGTTCCACCACAACATTAACTTTCGGCACAAAAAGGTTTCTTAAAGCAGCCAAAGCTGTCTCATATTTATCATCCACAACAGGTAAATTATAGAAGATCCTCTGAGCTTCTGCTCCAAGGGCAATGGATGAGTAATGCACCCTTCCTTGCATCTGGAAGTTTCTTATCATGAATAGCCAGCACAGAGGTCTCAAACATTCTAGTCCAAGAAGTAGGTGGAATCACTGGCTCAGCCGGGCTTTGGAGGAAAGGTGGTGGTGGAGTCAAAGGTAGAAGAGCCCACCCGCCTTCGTCGCCAAGTTGTTGTATTGCAAGAATCCCAAGACACCAGAGACAGCTGCTTAAATGCTTTTTTATTCTAGGCCTTCACTAGGCCTTTCTTAAAACTGAAACTCAAGCAAACAGTCTCCCTCTGCAATCCTCCTGTCTCCTCCCTTTCACTTCCTCTTCCTCCCCACTTCTTTCCATGCCCATACTACAACTCCCAACATGCAGTTCACTTACCACAATACCACAGTAGTATTTTTATAGATTTCAAAATGAGGCTGATTCAACAGAAATTGATGTTTCATGAATATTGGACACTGTAGTGGCTTGTTAAGAATCTGGCTAGCTCTGCTAGATGCTGGTGACGCAATCCAGACCGTGCCTTGTTGAGGCAGATGATGTGGACATGCCCAGTGGTGGCTCCTTTGTGGTTGGAAGTCATAGTCATATAAATTTTGTTCTTGAAAAATCTGTGATAATTGTGGATGCTCATGTGCTTTCAAATTACATTCCTGTGATGTGGGGATTAAAGATGGACAGCAAAAGTGGATTCTGAGAGCCTTTACTGTTGCACAGAGACTTCAAGTACAGAAGGAAAAACAACCACCACCTATCATTCAGTGTTCTTTAGATCTTACTGCTCCTGCAGCATTTGAAAGTATCTCCTGCATTCGTTTATTTCATCAGGACATTTATTTAAATATATCGACTGCTTATAAGAATGCATATGCAGTCAGGGCCAGAAATATTGGAACAAGGATAACTGTTTTGGCAGTTGGCCTCTGTACACCACCACATCGAAGGTGAAAGGAAACACACCCAGATGGGACCGAAGTCAGGACTTTCAGCTGTAATTCAAGGGGCTTGACAAAAGTGGGGCACTAACCATTCAGGAAGTACAGCCAGTGGCATACACATACACCCATCATTGGTGGCTCATAAGTAACAGAACAAACCAGGATCATTTCAAACTGAAGGATCACCTTTAATACCTGGATGAAAATCCTTTGCAGTCAATGACTGCCTGAAGTCTGGAACCCATGGACATGACCAAATGCTGAGTTTCCTCCCTCGAGATGGTTTGCCAGGCCTTTACTGCAGCTGCCTTCAGCTGCTGCTTGTTTGTGGGTCTTTCTGCCTTCAGTCTTGTCTTCAGTAAGTGAGAAGCATGCTCTATTGGGTTGAGATCAGGTGACTGGCTTGGCCATTGAAGAACATCCCACTTCTTTGCCTGGAGAAACTCTTGGGTAGCCTTTGCTGTATGTTTTAGGTCATTATCCATCTGCAATACGAAGCAGCGTCCAATCAGTTTGGCAGCATTCAGCTGAAACTGAGCAGAAAGTATAGCCCTATACACTTCAGAATTCATCCTGCTGCTTTTATCAGCAGTCAGGGCATCAATAAACACCAGTGACCCGGCTCCATTGGCAGCCAGACATGCCCATGCCATAACACTGCCTCCATGAAGTTTGACAGATGATGTGGTCTGCTTTGGATCATGAGCTGTTCCTTTCCTTCTCCATACTTTTCCCTTCCCATCATTCTGGTACAAGTTAATCTTGGTTTCATCAGTCCAAAGAATCTTATTCCAGAACTGGGCAGGCTTTTTTAGGTGTTTGCTGGCAAAGGCTAATCTGGCCTGTTGGTTCTTGAGCGTTACCAGTGGTTTGCACCTTGTTGTGAAGCCTCTGTATTTACATTCATAAAGCCGTCTCTTGACTGTAGATGTTGACAATGACATGCCTACCTCCTCAAGAGCGTTCTTGACCTGGCTAGATGTTGTGAAAGGGTTCCTCTTCACCATGAGCAGAATTCTGCGGTCATCCACTTTAGTTGTCTTCCGTGGTCTTCCAGGCCTTTTGCTGTTGCTGAGCTTGCCAGTTAATTCCTTCTTTTTCAGGATGTTCCAGACTGTTGTATTGGCCACTCCCACTGTTTTTGCTGTCTCTCTGATGGATTTATTTTGTTTCCTCAGCCTAATGATGGCCTCCTTCACTCGCATGGACATCTCTTTGGACCTCATGTTGGGAGTTCCAGTGAACAGCTACCAAATGCAAATGTAACACTCAGAACCACCTCCAGGCCTTTTATCTGCTTGATGGGTCATGGGGTACCCAGGAAACAGGCCACACCTGGCCATGCAGCTGCTTGTCAGCCATTCGTTCCATTACTTATGAGCCACCAATGATGGGTGTATGTGTATGCCACTGGCTGTCCTTCCTGAATGGTTAGTGCCCCACTTTTGTCAAACCCCTTGAATTACAGCTGAAAGTCCTGACTTCGCTCCCATCTGGGTGTGTTTCCTTTCACCTTCAATGTGGTGGTGTACAGAGGCCAACTGCCAAAACAGTTATCCTTGTTCCAATATTTCTGGCCCTGACTGTATTTGAAACAGAAGTGCTGAATCCTCTGTTTTTTCTTTCGTTTTCATTAATGATGTTGTGAACAGTTATTATGAATGGCTTTTTTGTTGTGTTATTTGTTTTGTTGTTGTTTTTTCCCCTTTCTCTTTGCTTCTGTTATAATTGCAAATGTTTAAAAAAACACAATCAAATCCCCAAATTCAGTTTAAGAAAGCCTGCTACAAATGTGGTGTGTGTGTCTCTGTGTTAAGCAGAGATAAAACCAACAGCATCATGAATCTAATAAAAAGCTTTAAAGCTGGCCAACCCAGTCATTTAGGCTGCAACCCTATGCCCACTTACCTGGAAGTCAGCCCCCACTGAACTCAATAGGACTTACTTCTTTCTAAGTGGACATATGTAGGACTGCTCTGTTAGTAATTTAAGCAGCATCCAGAGTCTCATAATACATCAGGAATGTGGCAATCAACTTGGATGGTTAGAAGACAATAATTTACATTAGAGATTACAGGGGAGTTGGATCCTTCAATCAGATATGACCATGTGAGCTCTAGGAGCAAAGTTTTGATACTGGAAACAGTGCATGTCCACAGAAAAGACTGGGGGAATAAGCCATTCACACCTTTCAATAATCCAGGAAGGCGGTGTAAGACATGAGAACTGGGAGAGATTTCCCCTCAACACCTAACAGATGGAACCATCAGGGGACAATTCCAGCCTTTGTGCATAGACTATGCTGAAAACATGCCAGGTAGGTTGCTAGGAAATGCGGAAGCAACACTGGATTTTTAAAGTGTTAGACCCTTAATCTCCAGCCTCTCTCCCCAGTCATGTCACATATTCTTCAACTTACCGTTACCCATCAACATGTAGGTTGGCACAATCTAGACTTCTCCCCATAACATGTAGTTTGGGCTTTAATTTAACAAATATCAATTGCAGTTTTTGACCATCAAACGACTTTGACTGCAGCTTTGGACCAACAGAGACCTTTCACGTTCTTTCCCAAGTTAAAAGGAATCATTACAATAGTCCCCTCTCCCCACCGCCCTTTCTTCCCCCAAAGGCTCATTAGAACATTGATTCTCACCATGACACTTCTCTTCAGTCAGCGTACAAAGGCCTGGGCCTGACAATCCTTTTTGAGTTCTTCACAACTTCAAAGTTTGATTTAATTTCTTCAAAATCTCACCTAAGATTAAGGTTCGGTCATCTTATATATTAAAAAAATCAGTAAAAAAAGAAATAACAGCTCTGGGTGATGTGCTGTAAAGCTATTTGCTTCCCTCTGCTTCTCTTTTATATTCAGCTGCTGACTGGGGAGGTGAATATTAGGAAATTGGTTCTCTTTGATGTCGGAGCTTAGGATTTGCACCAAACTGTGAAACTTTTGAAGAGGAAGCTGGTGGCAGTTCCAACAGATGAGGAAGAAAACCTTCTCCTCAGGTCACTCTCATTGGGGACTAAGCCTTCTCATTCTCAGCCCAAGAAGTAAATTAAGCTTGTCTGGAGCACCCAGGATTTGCCTCAAGTCACACTGCAGGGCAAATGGCAAAAGTGTTCCAAAGGTAGCCCAGCAACAAGACCCTTACGGAGTGCATGGGCCAGTGCAAGCCAGCATTCAACAAAGGGGCCCCTATTGGGACCAGTATGCAATCTGGTGATGTGACTGTGGAAACCTTCTCACTCCATACAAGGCACCACCAGTGGGGCAGTGAATCCACACTGGGTTTCAGTCAGAACCAGCCAGAACTCTAAAGGAGCTACCCAAAGTGCTGAACCCTATCCCCAAAATGGGTTCAGCACCCTGAATAGCTCTTTTAAAGTTCTGCCTGGTTCTGACTGAAACCCGGAGCAGATTCACTGCTCTACTGCCATCGGAGCCACCAGCCTCCACTAGGTGGATGTACCTAGGGTGGCCACTTAAGAATTGCCAAAAAAGAGGCCAGCAGTTTGCATAAGATTTACATGTGCTAATCTGTCAATGATAGACAGATAGAAATTTGGAAATGCTTACTATCATTTAAACAGAAACACAGTACATCTCACCACAGCGAGGAATATAGCGGGTATAGGAATTGCTGCCAAATGTGTGATAGGGAGATAGGGGGTAGAGCTTGCTAATGTGGTTTTAAAGGGAAATAAATAAAAACAAAATTGGCAGAATCGGGCATAGGTTGGGGAAGCCGGTGTCTCCTCAGAAGTATCTCCCACTGTGGTCAATAAAGCTTGTTCCCTAAATATCGATGCTTCATTTCTTTACTGTTTGCTTTGTTGCTGTAAGGAAGTAATTAATGCGAAGCTTCACTCCTTTGCATTATGGGAGCTTCAGGGGAAAGAGACAGGGGGGTAGAGCCTGGAAGTGGGGGAGCCCCTCTTATTGGTTGAACGGCCCTTGCCAGTCTGATGATGTTCACTCCAACCCCCCGCCCACCCTGCCCAGAAGTTTGCTCCTGTGAAGCAACCTAGAATGGCGCAGTGCACTCGTTTGTGGAGCCTTGAGCAGACCAAGGCTGGTTCCTTGAACAATCCAGGTAAGCCACCATTTGCTTCTCCTTCTGTTGCTGTGGAGACACCCCCCAGGTGCCATATATGCCTTGCTCAGTCTCCTGTCCAGGTTCTGTTGATGGGCACCTTCAAGGTCCAGCTCTTCCTTCTTAGGGTTCTTTAGCTTTATACTGGACTTGGACCCAACAGCCCTTCAAATAGGGGACACCTTCAAAATATAGGACAGTCCTCTGGTAGCCCTCAAAGAGATGACTGTCCTCTGTAAAAGAGGACACAAGGCCACCCTATGAGGTACACCCAATTTCTTTGACATCACCTCTGCTCTTCTCAAGCAGACTTCCCTCTAGATGTGTTGGACTACAACTTTCATCATCCCTAACCAGCATGGCCATGCTGGCTGGGGATTATGGGAGTTGTAGTCTCACATGTCTGGAAGACAATGTGTTGGGGAAAGTTGCTCTTGAGCATCCCGTGTGAAAGCAGAGACCACATTTTCCGAAGCGTTCAGAGGGGCCATACCAGGGGGGATTTATTTTTATTTAATATCCCACCTTTCCATTAAAAAAAAATGGCTCTCAAAGTGGCTAACAATAAATACAGATTTAAACCTAAATCTTAATTAAAACATATTTATTTATGTTAAGGAGAGGGAACGTAGGAAGTTATCTTACACCAGGTCAGATTATTTGCCTGTCTAGGCCAGTGGCAGGCAGATTACAAGCTTGTGGGATCTACTTGGCGGTTGATGTTGTTGTTACTAGAGCCCCAAAATGTGCCAGCTACAGTCAGGTGCAAAAGTCATACGTTTACAATTAAAGAATTCTGAGCCCAGGAGTTTGTTTTGAGAACCAGAACTGAAGTAACTCCTTCACCACAAAGTTCCACTCCTGGTTACCCCTCCATCACCCGTGCTTATTTCATTTCAGCCCACAGAGCATTATTTAGGGATGGAGGGGTGGGGGTCATTTTATTGGTGCTATTGTTAAACTTTTGAGACCCAGAAATCCTGGCCGATCTACTACAAATCACCTAAGGCATCTCTTTGTTGTTGTTCAGTCATTCAGTTGTGTCCGACTCTTCGTGACCCCATGGACCATAGCACGCCAGGCCTTCCTGTCCTGCGCTCTCTCCCGGTCCCCGGAGCGTGCTCAAGTCCATATTCATTGCATCGGTGATGCTATCTAGCCATCTCATCCTCTGCCGTCCCCTTCTCCTTTTGCCTTCAGTCTTTCCCAGCATCAGGGTCTTTTCCAGAGAGTTTTCTCTTCGCATTAGGTGGCCAAAATATTGGAGCTTCAGCTTCAGTATCTGTCCTTCCACTCAGGACAGTGAGCACTCAGGGTTGATTTCCTTTAGGACTGACTGATTGGACCTCCTTGCAGTCCAGGGCACTCGTAAGAGTCTTCTCCAGCACCACAGTTCGAAAGCATCAGTTCTTCGGTGCTCAGCCTTCCTTATAGTCCAGCTCTCACAGCCATACATTGCTACTGGGAAAACCATAGCTTTGATTAGACGGACCTTTGTCAGCAAGGTGATGTCTCTGCTTCTTACTATGCTGTCTACCAGCCTAAAATCCTGCATTTAAAACGGGGCTTCCTGCTTCCATTTTAAATGCAGGATCACAACTGACTCCCTTTACACACGCTTCCTTTCCCCCCCTCCCCCCCCATCTCCCTGTCTTCCCCGTATCTGAGTCTTCCATTATCTGTCATTGATCTCGCTCCTCTTCTTGCCGCTTTTCCTCTTTTCAAGGAGGGAACTCAAGCAGCACACAACGGCGTAATTTGATAGCTCATTATCTGCAATCTATTTAAAAATGGAACAAAAGACATTTAGTGCAGGAGGGTCACGGCGTCACGTAAAGAGCCCACAAACCTCCGTGAAGGAGCAATCCCAATCACAGAATAAAAGCTCCTTGTGAAGGAGCCCTTAGAGATCGACCAGTAGATCCTGGTCTACCTTCTGCCCACGTCTCAGCTAGCTCAGTATTGCCTACTCTGACTGGCGGTAGCCTCCAAGGTCTCAGGCAGATGATCTTTCACTTTGGGTTGTATCCAATGTTGGTCTAGGTTAAGTCCTATTCATTTCAATGGGGCTAGCCTGAGTTGGACTAACATTGGATAGGCAATCCGTTACCTGCTACTTGATCATTTCAACTAGGGTTGCAGGCTATTGAATTTGGGACCTTCTGCAGGTGCAGCATTTGTTTGACCACTGAGCTCTGGTCTCCCCTCCCCCCTAGTACCATTCAAGGTGAGCATGGATCCCAGAAGACACTGGGGTGCTCTCAGTTTGTGTTGCATCCCTCACCAGTTAAGGTAGCCCACTGACAACTCTCTTAGGTGAGGTCCCCCCAAATCCTGTACCAGGCCTTGATGGAGCATAATGTTTTCTGGACCACTTCATCCTGTGTTTGCAAGTACATTAGGCCTGACCCACAAAGAGGTATGTATGTATGTATGTATGTATGTATTTATTATTGCATTTATATCCTACCTTTTTTCCTCTTGCAAGGAACCCAAGGCGGCTTACATTATCCTCCTCCTCTCCATTTTATCCTCACAACAACAACCCTGTGAGGTAGGTTGGGCTGAGAGTGTGTGACTGGCCCAAAGTCACCCAGTGAGCTTCCATGGCCGAGTGGGGAATAGAACCCAGATCTCCCAGCTCCCAGCCCAACACTCTTGCCACTACACCACACTGGCTCAAACCTACTAATAATAATAGTAATAGGTCAAACCTACTCATTTTACCATTAGGAGACTTTTTTCCAAATGTGGTTGTCATGCACACCAGAAGGAAAGCAGAAGTTTTACTCATTTCCTTCTATAGCATGTCTGAAGTTCCAAAACAAACCCTTTATAGTGTATAGCCTTTATCCCATGACAAAAGCATACTCTAACCAAGGGGTAACATTGCTGCCCTCCAGGCAACTGGGATTTGGCTCAGGTTCAATTAATATGGGGGATTAAAATCTCTCTGTGGCACTTAGTCTGTTGGTGCATGGACAATAGAAGGGGAACACCCTAAACAACTAAAAGGGCAGAATTAACACAATATATTTAAGCCACACAATAATCTACTATTCCAATCACAGTTGGTCTATGTGACTAAAGATTTTAATTTCTTAGAATTCCTGCCTGTTCAACCATCAGTGCCCATCAAGCAGGGATTGGCAACTTGGTGACCTCCAGATGCTTTCAACTGAAACTCCCATAAACTATGACCTTTGGCCACGTTGGCTGGGGCTTATGGGAATTGTAGTCCAAAACATCCGGAGGGCACCAGGTTGCCTACCCCTAGGAAAGATCACTTCTTCACTCTGTACAATGGAGCAGTGGGCTGCAACACTGTCCTGTCAAAGCAAACATGCACACACACATTTGCAGAAGAACCTTCAACACGGCAATCCGTACAAGGCAGCATGGCCTCGTTATGGAATTAGTCTTGCAGCAGAGTAACATGTCGCAGTGCAGGGCTCTAATGCAGACACATTTCCCCCATCCCCAAGATGCTGAAATGGCACATTATGCAAGGCGAGGAGACCACCCTGAAAGTCCTGCTTTGCACTTACAGCCATGCAGAACATAGGAAGAGTCTCCTGTAGGGCTGTCACCATTCAATTGCTTCTGATAAGGAAATATTTTGGCCACTCTCTGACCCAACATACAACCCTGCTGCTCCCTGTTGCCAAAGTTTTCGTTCAGCTGCTTAACCCGTGGCCCCTCCATTTGTTCATCTGCCAGAGTGGCAGCATATGGCTCAGACGGACAAAATCGCACGGCTCTTCTCAAGAGAGCACTGAGCAATGAGGCAAAAGGCTGCAGCCCCATCATTCTCGGATGGCTTTTCCCTTGGAACACTGAAATGCTGGGAGGAAGGAAACCAGAATTTCTGCTGTTCTTGCACTTGACTGCTTTCTGCTAAAATACCTTCTTCTTCCAGAGAAGCAAACTGAGTGGCAGATATATGGACTGCTTCTATTAATGTATATATTTAAAACAGAAGTGTAGAATCCTTGTCTTTCTTTTTCCTTTTGTTTTTTCATCATTGGTGTTGTGAAATGTTATTGGGAATGGATACCCCCTCCTCTTTTTCTTTGTGATGCTGATGTTGTAGTATATAGTTATTTTCCTCCCCCTTTCTGTTTCTGTTATAATTGAAATTTTAAAAAAATATATGAAGTGTGCATAGCAATGCAGCCTGAGGCTGCAGACCTAATATACTAAGGTGTAAGCCCAATGGAGGGCTGTGGGACTTACATCTGAGTAAACATACAAAGGATTGCACTGTAAATGTGGCAGCACTAAACCAGGGATCAGCAACTTGTGGTCTTCCAGGTGCTTTGGCCTACAACTCCCATCAGTCCTCACCATTGGCTATGCTGGCTAGGACTGATGGGAGTTGTAGGCTACACCACTCTGAGAGCCAGTGTGGTGTAATGGCGAGAGTGTTGGACTGGGAGCTGGGAGATCCAGGTTCTAGTCCCCACTCAGCCATGGTAGCTCACTGGGTGACTTTGGGCCAGTCACAGACTCTCAGCCCAACCCACCTCACAGGGTTGTTGTTGTGAGGATAAAATGGAGAGGAGGAGGATAATGTAAGCTGCCTTGAGTTCCTTGCGAGAGGAAAAAAGGCAGGATATAAATTATAGAGGGGGGGGACCAGGTTGGGGAAGGCTGATCTAGAAGCAACAAAAGAATCATTTAGCCAGCCACAAGTGAAAAAAAAATCTACCATTTATCTAATCTTTCACTTCAAGTAGTTTATGAATAGCTCCGGGAAGCTGCTTTTCAGGCTGAGTACCGCCGAAGAAGTCAGAGCAGTCTGCCTGTCAGCATTTCAAACTGCAGGATGCTGTCGCTTTGCCGTTTTCAAATACACACAATTTGTAGCACACCTGGATCCCTAGTGCAAGAACAATAACTCTCCTCCTGGAACGAAGGCATAGCTATTACCTGGAAGCACATGATATCCTAGAGCACTGGCTAAGAACACAGAAAGCAATAATAGCCCAGTGCTTTTCTTGAAATGACAGTTGAAGCATTCACAACTTCAGCTGTTTGTTAACCATTTTGTCTTTAAAAGCAAAAGTAGGATTCCTGACCACTTGATAATTAACACAGCTAGCCAGCCAACGTGAAAGGTCACCTTTTTGGGTAGCATATTTATATTTGGGTAGCAACGTGAAAGGTCACCTTTTTGGGTAGCATATTTCAGCACGATGAAGAGTAATTTGCGGCCATGAAATTAGAGAAACCAGATACCAAATAAGTCAAGGAGCCCAGACATTTTGGGGTCAGTGGCCACATTCATAATGTCAAGAATGTCAAGGGCATTGCCGTGACAAAATGGCTGCCATGGTGGGCATAGAACACCCATTTCCCAGAAGGCCAATTGGTGAGACAGAAAGAAAAGTAACTTGCTCAAAAGCCTATGTACAAGGCTGAAGTTTCAAAACACAAAACCACTCTTCTGAACCGACAGTTTTCTGCTCCAATGCTCATTTCACAGGAGTGTTGAGGCTCAGAAATGTGGGGCCCAGAGGCATTCTTGGACATCAAGATGGTGCTAGAGAGGCTGATACTTTGCTTTGCAACATGCCAGCCTCCCAGTTAATTTAAAAATCAAAATAAGATTTTTATCTTATTTTTAAAATCTTTAAAAATAAGATAAAAATCAGGAGGGGCAGGGAGCCTGGCAGGTGCCGAGAGAGACGTCTGAAAAAGACAATCAAAGAGGAACACAAGGACTATGTGGTCCTTAATGGAATATTGGGAAGTGATGCCAGATGCCAATGCCCTGAACAAACTCCTGCTGGATCCCAAAAGCCTCTGCTTTTCCTAAAAAAAGCAACGGCGAAGACCATTTTCACCAGTAAGGCTTAAATCAGCTTTGTTTCAAACGAGCTCGCAACACAGATGTAAAGCATTGGCTGGGGGTGTTATTTCCACACAATGTACTTTTTCTATTGCTCTTTACTGCTTTCGGTCCAGAAGTCCTCCTCCCACCTTTCACAAACCCTATGGGTTGGACTCAGACTAGTCGTGCCTTCATCCCATTGAAATCAGTGGGGTAAGTTAGTCATCTCAGATAACGTAAATCCCACTGATTTCAATGGGACGGAAGCAAGCCTGTTGCCAGGGGTGGGGTAGGGGGGCCTGCTCCCCCCAAATTTTCTCTGCCCCAATTAAATTTTTTTTACAAGCAAACACTTAAAAACAGTTTACAATTTTATCTTTAAAAGGTCTGCAAGCGAGATGAACTGCCCCCTACCTTTTTGGCGCCCCCACCACGAACATTTTAGGCTGGCTATGAGCCCGGACTGAAGTGTGACTAGCTTAGACTGGATCAACCCATTGGCCCTAACACAGAAAAGCCAGTTCATTGAAATTAGCAGAATGTACATTAGTTTCAAATAGATTTGAACTTGCTCTAAGTTGAGACCATATCATGTTTTCATACATAAGGATAAACAGTGCAATCCCTATAAACCCAGCCCCACTGGGTTCAATAGGATTTACACCTATGGCATTTTAAATTGTCTAGAGCCTCTCTCACTCTGTTGCTCTTGCCATTTAAGTTCATGGCTGCTCATTATTCACATGGAAGACAATGGCTGGGTTCACACAACACAATAAGTCATAATGGTTTACTTTTCTGAATTAGCCATGTTGGTTTATCATGTTGTCTGTGAGCAGTTTTTCCCAGCCATGGTCGTTTATTTAGCCCAAATAAGTCACCCTGATAAGCCACGGTTTGCAGTGATGGTTTTTTAGCCACCATGGCTTATCATGTTGTCTGGCACTCCAGCACAGGTAAAAGGCACTGGGCACTGGGCAGCGAGTCGCTTGGCAAGAGTGGCAGAAACCCCTGCCACTCTTGTCCAGTGGGGCTGCAATCACTATTTGTGATTGCACCCAAGCCCCCTTGCCAGCTCCAATTGCAATCATGATCGGGCCAGGTCCCTTTTTAAAAAAATGTTCCTGCACAAAAGCAGGACAGGGGAACCTTGCCTGCAATCCCCTGTAATTTTTCCCTTGTCCATAAATGGGGCTTCCCATTTGTGCCCATGGGGAAAATGGGTTTTGTTGTTTGTTTAGGAGTGGAGTGGAAGGCAAGCACCCTACTCCTAAAAATCCACTTTCCAGCACGATCTGCGATCCCCTTGGGCACCCCCTGCCCCACACCTCCCTCTCATTTTTGGCTTTTTTTAATGTCTGCAGTCAGTCCTCCTTTGTGTATAAGGGGGTGCGCAGAAATTTTTAAAAGTTGAAAATGGGGGCGGGAGGAACAACTCCAAGCCCAACCCAAGGACTGTTGTGGCAACACAGCCTACATGGGCTTGGATTTGGCCCCCCACCCCCAATTTCCTCAAGGAGCACTTTGAAAATGTAATGGAAGTCCATTACCCCAAACTTTTTTGTAGGCCCTCGGGATTTCTGTAGGCCCTCGGCACTATGCCCATTGTGCTGAATGGATAATCCAGCCATGTCTTACCATCTATAACCCCTAAAACATACTTGAAGCAGTCTCCATAGTTGCTTCCCTTTCTGTTGCCACCACCACAGCTCTGGCTTCATGAGGAAGAGTCTGCAAGGTCCATCTTCATTCTGACGATCATCGACAAGGAGCAAACATCACATGTCATCATCATGTAGGAAGGCCATGTGAAAATAACCAACCAGAAAGGGAGCAGAACGTGATGATGCATGATGTTATGCCACACTACACAATTCCAAACTACAGCTCCCAAGATGCACCTTGATATTGCGCATGCGTGAAAACCCGTATACATGGAATGAGATTTCATATTAAAGGAAAACTCTCACCTGAACTCACGTGGACAAATGTGTTACTTTCCAAGTAAACAACGACTTCACTCGGGGTAAGTTCACCCATCACTACTTGTAACCCTCCTGTGTTTTTCCACTGCTTTATCTGTCTTTTTTCTTTCCACAAAAAATCTAGTAAGGAGCAAAAGATGGAATAGCTGCATGGTGTCTTTTAATTGGTGGCACTATTCTGTCTAGAACAGGGGTGGGCAACTTGTGGACCTCCAGATTTTTTGGCGCAGAACTCCCATCATGACTTACCGTTGGCTATGCTGACAAATGATGGGAGTTGTCAGCCAAAATATCTGGAGGACCACAGGTTGCCCACCCCTGGCCTAGAAGCACCCATGGATTCCAACAAGGTGCCTTGGGAATTGTAGTGTGGTTAGAATGCTCTGTTGAAGCACCCTCACCAACCCCCATGGAACTACAGTTCCCAGGGAGCCTGTGCAGTGGGAGAGCCTATCTGTGGTGCAGATATACCCTCTCTCTTTCTTGTGCTTTATGATTTCAAAACACTACATTCTGTATGTGATTATTTCAATCCTTGGTTGTTGTTGTTTTTAAATCAGCCCAGCTGTCTCAATACAGATATCTCATATGTCAGAGACAGACACGCACGCTAATCTGTATGACTCTGTCATTCCCAGGTTCTGTTGAAAATTTGGACACACTTGGAAACAATTATTTTGTGAACAATTTGACAGCAGATTCCATTATCTAGAGATGTAATGCAGAACAACCCCTTTTCCTCCTCCCGGTTTTAGTTGTCCACAGATGGCAACACAGATATGCTACAATTACCAATTTAGGAAACAATGGAAGCCCTCTGAGCGATGGAAACTAGCTGTACTTCGAAGCAACGCTCCCTGCATATCTCGACAAGTCTGTCAGCAAAAGCATTCCCTGCGGCTTCAGGAAGTGGAGGCTGTTCATGGAAAGGACAAGGCAGTGTGAGCTCACGGGAGAAGTGCGTTTGTAGCGTCTGGCAGGAGCGTTGCTGGGTACCCAAAAGACCTGTGGCCAGGGCCCTGAGACAGAGTATTGCACACAGTGTGCTTATGCAAGTGTATATGTACATCTGCAAATTTAGAGAGAAAAGTCTTTAAATTTCACAAAGGCAAGCCAGCGGCCAGGATCTTTCCAATTTGCTTCAAGGGTGAAAGTGGAGACTGCCACCTGTCCCGGTAAAATAAAATAGACAACGCTATGGGACCTTTTCTATCGGATGGTTATATGTGGATGCAAAACCATTTTGAGCCCCCTTTTCCCTGAAAAAACTCAAGAAGTGTCTGTTCACTTTGCGAACCGGTGAGATGTAGCGGTTGGAGTAAGGGACCGGGGAGACCCTTGCTAGGTGACGCTCACTGCATGACTCTGGGCCGGCTGCTGACTTTCAGCCTAACCTACCTCACGGGGTCATTGCAAGGATAAGATGGAGAGGAGGGGGATTTCCATCCAACCCCAGTTTAAGTGCAGGTACAAACAAGGCCTCCCTCAGCTTCTCCTCTCATCTCCCCCCGCCCCATGTCCCATGTCTTTCTCTCTCCTTTTCCTCCATCTCCCCAGTTTAAGCAGCTACCACAAGGCCCTTTTCTGTCTTCCCTCCCCCTCCCAGCCAATTCTAGCAGCGGCGGCAGCCACCACCAGGTCCATGCCCCCCCCCACTAGGTCCAAGCCCCCCCCCGGGTCCAAGCCCCCCCACCACCACCGGGCCCAAGGCTCTGCCTCAGCCCCCACATGCTGGCAAGGGCTCTGCCCTGCCTTCCTCAGCCATCACCGTCACAAACATGTGGCACAGACCCCAAACATGCAACTTTCCTGGTATGTCATTCCTTGTAAACAAGTTTTAAATGAGGGTTTTGTGCTCTTGATATGACCATTTCTTGTAAACAATCATCCCCTCTCCAGAGCCAGAGGGAGGAATAACAGATGCTCCTGAGGAACATTCACATATTGTCAGATAGATAGATAGATAGATAGATAGATAGATAGATGGAGTGGGGGGGGGTAGCCCACCCTCTCCTCACTTGAGCCCTTATCCTTTACAGTGAATGAGAGCGGTGCAATCCTGCTTTCATGTACACTCCCTATTAATTTCAATGGGACTCGTGACGGAGAACTTGCCAGTGGAGTGGGCCCCATGGGACAGATTTGTCTCTTCCACATTCTGCCACCCGTCCAGAGGGGCAGCTCCAGCAATTGCAGGTGACACCTGAAACCACCACATCACCTGCTAGGACCTTATTTGAATGTCTGCAGACCCCTCCTCCCCCATTCCATCTTGAGATGCTGATCATGAAGACACCATAACATCAAGTCTGTTTTTCCTCCCCCCTCCAACCTGTGTTTTGTAACATCCTTGCCTGATGAAGAGACCTGGAGATCTCCAAACCTTGCACATTTTTGTGATCTTTTTGGTCGGCCTAATAAAGGTATTACACTTATATGGATTTTGGGATCTTGCATACTTAGAATGCAACCCTGAGTGCTCATTGGAAGGACAGATACTGAAGGTGAAGCTCAAATATTTTGGCCACCTAATGAGAAGAGAAAACTCTCTGGAAAAGACCCTGATGCTGGGAAAGACTGAAGGCAAAAGGAGAAGGGGACGGCAGAGGATGAGATGGCTAGATAGCATCACTGATGCAATGAATATGGACTTGAGCACACTCCGGGAGAGAGCGCAGGACAGGAAGGCCTGGCGTGCTATGGTCCATGGGGTCACGAAGAGTCGGACACGACTGAACGACTGAACAACAACAAATACTTAGAATATCACGGTTTTCTGTCAGGCCTGCCTGAACTTCCACCTTCCCATTGTTGCTGTTACTGATGGCATCCACAGCCTGGATGGGTTGTCACGGAAAGGATGGAAGAAGCGGGGGCCATTTTGGAACCCCATGGAACGTATCACAAGGCTAAAAGAGATGACGCCAGAAGATGAGCCCCTCAGGTCGGAAGGTGTCCAGTATACTACTGGGGAAGAGCAGAGGGGATTTCCAAGTAGCGCCAGAAAGAGTGAAGCGGCTGGGCCAAACCCGAAAGGACACTCAGCTGTGGATGTGTCTGGTGGTGAAAAGAAAATCCGATGCTGTAAAGAACAATATTGTTTAGGAACCTGGAATGTCAGATCAATGAATCAAGGTAAGCTGGAGGTGGTCAAATATGAGATGGCAAGATTGAACATCGACATCTTGGGCATCAGCGAACTAAAATGGACAAGCATGGGCAAATTTAATTCAGGGACCATTATATCTACTACTGTGGGCAAGAATCCCTTAGAAGAAATGGAGTAGCACTCATAGTCAACAAAAGGGTGGGAAAAGCAGTACTGAGGTACAACCTTAAAAACGATAGAATGATCTCAGTACGAATCCAAGGCAAACCATTCAACATCACAGTAATTCAAGTCTATGCCCCAACCACTGATGCCGAAGAAGCTGAGCTTGATCGGTTCTATGAAGACCTACAACACCTTCTAGAACTAACACCAAAAAAAGATGTCCTTTTCATCATAGGGGATTGGAATGCTAAAGTAGGAAGTCAAGAAATCACTGGGATAACAGGCAGGCATGGCCTTGGTGTACAAAATGAAGCAGGACAAAAGCTAATAGAGTTTTGCCAAGAGAACACGCTGATCATAGCAAACACTCTTTTCCAACAGCACAAGAGGTGACTCTACAAATGGACATCACCAGATGGTCAATATCGAAATCAGATTGATTATGTCCTTTGCAGCCAAAGATGGAGAAGCTCTATACAGTTAGTAAAAACAAGACCTGGAGCTGACTGTGGCTCAGATCATGAGCTTCTTGTTGCAAAATTTCAGCTTAAATTGAAGAACGTAGGGAAAACCACTAAACCATTCAGGTATGACCTAAATCATATCCCTCATGGATATACAGTGGAGGTGAGGAATAGATTTCAGGGATTAGACCTGATAGACAGAGTGCCTGAGGAACTATGGACAGAGGTCCGTAACATTGTTTGGGAGGCAGCAACGAAATCCATCCCCAAAAAAAAGAAATGCAAGAAAGCCAAGTGGCTGTCTGAGGAGGCTTTACAAATAGCTGAGGAAAGAAGGGAAGCGAAAAGCAAGGGAGAAAGGGGAAGATATATCCAACTGAATGCAGAGTTCCAGAGAATAGCAAGGAGAGACAAGAAGGCCTTCTTAAATCAACAATGCAAAGAAATCGAGGAAAACAATAGAATGGGAAAGACTAGAGATCTCTTCAAGAAAATCAGAGATCTCAAGGGAACGTTTTGTGCAAAGACGGGCATGATAAAGGACAAAGAAGGCAGGGTCCTAACAGAAGCAGATGAGATTAAGAAGAGGTGGCAAGAATACACAGAAGAACTATACAGGAAAGATCTGAATGTCCCTGATAGCTATGATAGTGCGGTCACTGAACTTGAGCCGGACATCCTAGAGAGTGAAGTCAAGTGGGCCTTAGGAAGCATTAGTAACAACAAAGCTAGCGGAGATGACAGTCTTCCAGCTGAGCTATTTAAAATCCTAAAAGATGATGCTGTTAAAGTGCTGCATTCAATATGCCAACAAATTTGGAACACTCAACACTGGCCGCAAGACTGGAAAAGGTCAGTTTACATTCCAATTCCAAAGAAGGGCAACGCCAAAGAGTGCTCAAACTACCGTACAATTGCGCTCATTTCACATGCCAGCAAGGTGATGCTCAAAATCCTACAAACTAGGCTTCAGCAGTATGCGAACCGAGAACTACCGGAAGTACAAGCTGGGTTTCAAAGAGGCAGAGGAACTAGAGATCAAATCGCCAACATTCGCTGGATCATGGAGAAAGCAAGAGAATTCCAGAAAAAGGTATCTTTCTGCTTCATTGACTACGCTAAAGCCTTTGATTGTGTAGATCACAACAAACTGTGGCAAATTCTTAAAGTGATGGGAGTACCAGACCACCTTACCTGTCTCCTGAGAAACCTGTACAAGGGTCAAGAAGCAACAGTAAGAACCGGGCATGGAACAACCGAGTGGTTCAAAATTGGGGAAGGAGTACGACAAGGCTGCATATTGTCACCCTGCTTATTTAACTTATATGCAGAGTACATCATGAGAAATGCCAGGTTGGATGACTCAGAGGTCGGAATTAAGATTGCTGGGAGAATTATCAACAACCTCTGATATGCAGATGATACCACCCTAATGGCAGAAAGCAAAGAGGATCTAAAGAGCCTCTTGTTGAGGGTGAAAGAGGAGAGTGCAAAAGCTGGTTTGAAACTCAACTTTAAAAAAACTAAGATCATGGCATCTGGCCCTATCACTTCCTGGCATATAGAAGGGGAAGAAATGGAAGCAGTGACAGATTTTACTTTCTTGGGCTCCAAGATCACCGCAGACGGTGACTGTAGCCATGAAATTAAAAGACGCTTGCTCCTTGGGAGGAAAGCTATGGCAAACCTAGACAGCGTAGTAAGAAGCAGAGACATCACCTTGCCGACAAAGGTCCATCTAATCAAAGCTATGGTTTTCCCAGTAGTAATGTATGGCTGTGAGAGCTGGACTATAAGGAAGGCTGAGTGCCGAAGAATTGATGTTTTCGAACTGTGGTGCTGGAGAAGACTGTTACGAGTCCCCTGGACTGCAAGGAGGTCAAATCAGTCCATCCTAAAGGAAATCAACCCTGAGTGCTCACTGGAAGGACAGATACTGAAGCTGAAGCTCCAATATTTTGGCCACCTAATGCGAAGAGAAAACTCTCTGGAAAAGTCCCTGATGCTGGGAAAGACTGAAGGCAAAAGGAGAAGGGGACGGCAGAGGATGAGATGGCTAGATAGCATCACTGATGCAATGAATATGAACTTGAGCACGCTCCGGGAGAGAGCGCAGGACAGGAAGGCCTGGCGTGCTATGGTCCATGGGATCACGAAGAGTCGGACACGACTGAACGACTGAACAACAACAACAATGTGCATTTTACATGCATGTGCACTAGAATAACCAAGCTGCGTCTTTCTCTTCCCCACCCCACCATCCTGTCTAGCTCAGCTCAAGGTTCCCAGAGGAGCCAATCTGAAAGAGTTGCACGTACTAGAAAGGCAAGACAGAGTCAGGTCCAATGAAACAGAATAAAGTCTGGTTATTCAGGATGCCATGGCAGGATCTGTCAGGACCCTGGACAGATCTCTGCTGGCTGAAACAAGCTCAGGAAAAGCTGCTGTCTCAGCAACACCCTGAGGCTTTATGAAGGCAGGTTGATCTGGGGCTGCTGTTAACCTCACTGCCTTTGAGGAACTGTCTGTTTCTTAAAGGGCCATTGCCTGATTCTGCAGTCACTGTCTCCTCTGGCATGAGAGTGGTGAGGACTACATTGGGGAGGGAGGGGGGTGCTCTGTGAGTCCAAAGGGCCTGGTAAATCCATGTCCTCTGGCCTGGAAGGTCCCGGTGTAACAGACAATGGCTCAGTGGAGGTTGCCTCCTCCACCTCAGCGTCATCCTCTGACCTGAGGAGGGGATCAAGGCCAGAGAACATGGCACCTCCCTCCTGAAACACACACACCCCAGACTGGGCAAGGTTGAGGGCTGAAACCTTAAGAATGGAAAATCTAGCATCCAGGTCATGGCTCCAGGTCTCTTGGGGGCCAGCTGGGCAGGGAGCTGACTGACTTCATTTTTAGTCTCCTTCACTGCCGCTGTACATGGCTGGAGCCTGGAGGTTGCAGTGCAGAGCTGAAAGCTAGACTTTAGAAGAGCAAGAAGTTTGTTCAAAACTTAAAGCTGTTTTACTTGTGTTGAAAAGGTTTATACAAATGTCTTGATAAGCCCCTTCAAGGCAGTCTGTAGGGTGGCGAGGTATCCTCTTTTACAGAGGATGGTCCTGTATTTGAAGGGCTGTCCTGTCCAATCCCACTTTAAAGATAAAGAGCTAAGACATGATGTACTGTATTCCCAATTAAATTATAATAATTATTTCCAAATTTGCATCTACACATATCATTTAGCAAATACACATTATATGCAAATCGGTGCCATCTTTTGTCCTCTTTTTGGTGATGCATTTCCTCTTTTTTGGCTATTCATAAACAGCTACCCTAGTTCACAGATTAAATCATAAAAACAATGAATGTGATTGGATGATCCAAACACATCCTATGTTGACCTGAGCCAGAATTACCCAGCCTCCAACGGAGGTTGATTGGAGGGAGGCAAGGCCAGATCAGTCACCCATGCAGAGCCACAAAAGGGTGCATACTTTGTGGATGCATACTTTGGGCTCCCAGGCATCTTTAAATATTTAAGTCAGAGCACACCAACCATTACCTTGAGGCACACTAATGTGCCCTCCTAGCACACAGTATGGGCAACGTAGTGTTACAGCAAGAAATAGCAAGCAATATCCCTGGCTGCTTGGTCGTCAGCCTGATGCCTTCTTCCTACCATAAACACAGCCATTATATTAGAGTGCTCCAATGGGGCAATTTTCTTTCAGTGTTCTATTGTTTTTGCAACATGACTGAAGACCATTACTGATGAGAGTGGTATGCTCTTCGACCTACTGGGGACTTGGATACCCTTGAGAACACCCAGTAATAGCATTTGCCTACCACTGGAATTAAAAACACTCACATTCATCATCTATCAACCAGAGCCACTTACATTACACTTGACACCAACAGAATTAGTTTCCAATGCATGGCTAATTGTGTTTACTGTACACAATGTCTTAATGATGTTGAGATCAGTTCAGCCCTCAAATGCAAAGCAAGTGGCTGGACATTAAGGAATTAACAGTTAACCCCAACTTCACTCATCTCAAGACCCATATCTACAAGCAAATACCACCGCATATAAGAACACTGGACCAGCCATAGTTTTTGTTGAGTGTCTATATGCCTCCAGAAAAGTAAATAAGGATAGCATAGCTCCACTAGAAGCAAAAGCATGCTAGGAATCATCAACTGGTGTCTCTGGGCAAGATCTAGCCCTCCAAAAGATACTTTACAGTTGTCAATTTGAAAGAGGAAAGAAGAGAAAGTGGAGGTTGGTAATAGATCTTCCTGGCAAGAAACGATAGGGAATTCAGGGTTAGGGTGCTGAATTGCCACCCAGAGGTGTTGCTAGGCACTTCAAAGACTTAGGGCCCGTGCCCATGGGGCACAAATCTGCACATGCTAATTTATATCTATATATGCAAATTTTGGAATAATTACTAGGATTTATTTAAATGTCACAGAAGGCAAAGCCAGCAAATTAATTTTTCATCCAAATCATCTAAAATAAAATTCTTCAATGAATTTGCACCCTGACCTAGATCGTCTCAGACTAATGGAAAAATAGTTTTCTAAGCTTAATTGCCATGCAGGACAAGACTTCTTTTTTTTTTGGGGGGGGGGGTGTTTCAGCATGTGAGAAGGGAAGAGTTAACCCTTCCCTGCCCATCTGCAATCCCCCTTGAAAATTGGCAATTAAGCCAAGAAAAAATCTATTGCAACGAATGGACACTCACGGTTCCGTAGAATATATCCAGGGCCCAGGCCTAGCAAGGCCTCTGATGACACCTCTTACTTATCAAAATGCCCCCAATTTAGGAAGACCATTTGCTAATCTGAATTTAGGGCTGCAACATTTATGGTATGATCCTATGCTGGTTTACTCAGAAGTAAGTCCCACTGGGTTGGATTCAAGATCTGCCTTCTCTTGACAGAAGGGCTCAGCCCATGGAAGCTGCCTCCACCAAATTTGGGGGGATCTCCTTCCCTCTCCCCCGCACCATAGCCAACTTTATTCACTAGGGTCCCCATACCCTCTGTGTAGCATTTTCAGGGGGTTGGAGGAGTTGCTGTGTAGAGGAGGGGGCAGAGAAACCCACTTCCACCAGCCCAGTTCCACATGCCTAAATCGGAATACAGCCCACTAATGAAGCTTACTTTCATGTAAGTGTGCAAACGATTGCAGCCTGTGGCTGCAAAGAGCAACCCAAAGGATCTCTCTAAAGTGAGTGAATGGGCAATAAACTGGCAAATGCAATTCAATGTAAAGTGATGTACATTGTGGCAACAAAAAACCCCCACCTAACTTCACATTCACATGGGGTCTGAGTTGGTGGTGACTGACCAGGAAAGATATCTTGGGTCTGTGGTGGATAGCTCAGTTAAGATGCCAGCCCAGTGTGCAGCAGCTGTGAAAACAGCACCTTCTACATTAGGGATCATAATAAAACTGCCAATATTATAATACACTTGGTGTGGCCATACTATACTGCTTTCGCACCTTGGATAGCTCCTTTAGAGTTCTGACTGAAACCTGGAGCGGATTAACCACCCCACTGACATCGGAGCTACCAGCCTCCACTAGTAGTATATCACTTAACAATGTGGTAAGCCAGCTCTGCTGCATTTGGGGGCCTCCTATTCATTTTGCTGAATGGGGCCCTGGACTTCTGCCCCAGAGTCCTGCCCTGGTGGCTCCACTGATCTGATCTTGCTAACTGGAGATACCAGGGATTGAACCTGAGACCATCTATATGCAAAGCATGCGCTCTACCACTGAGCTATGGTTTCCATAGTTACAGCCTCTCTCGCTCTTCCTGCAACAAGGCTAGAACCAGCAACCTTCAGCTCAACCACCGATGGCCTTGATTAACCACCAGGCCAACCTCTGCTAAGCTACTCTTTCCTGGTTGATTTAGGAAGTTGGCCGATGAACTAAAATTCATACAATTATTCTAAAACGATTCTTGTTTCAGATGACAACCCTAGTAAAGTTAATTCTGGTGGTATGACACAATTCAGAGAATGTGAATAATTCACTTATAGGAATTTATATCAAAGATAATTATATGGAGCTTCTTCCTTACTTCTAGTGGTATTTGTGAGTCACGTTTGATAAGTGGGGTAACAATCCTACAGAAAAGTTAAAAAGCAGTCCACAATGGGCATTTTTACATGACACTTTACCTGACTTTGTGCTTCTGGATTCTTTGTGGAATTAAGCTTGGCTCCTTTACATGTGCTTTTTTCCAGGGGGTTTCGTTCCCTCCCTTTCTATATGTTTCATGATACAACCACTAGATGGCACTGTGTTACAGCAGAATTGCGCAATTACATGCAGAGTTTAATGGTGCCATTCAGGATATGCCAGGCTTCCCTCATTAAGAAAAACACTGCAATAATGGTTGCAAAGCAGGGGAGAGGCCCTGGACGATGACAGCATTGTATAAAGGACTGACCAACCAGCATGAGTGAGCAATCATGAACGCACAATAAAAGCCTCAGGTAGAAAGGCTCTTAAGTGTTACCCTGAGAAAGTGGCAAAGAAACAGAAGGCTGACACATAGCAAACAGAATCTCTACTTCATACAGAGCTCCCATATACAAAGTCAGGCCACTAGTTCATCAAGTGAAGTGTAGGGGCTGTTCACACGTCACAGAGGCATTAATTAATTGACCCACAATTTGCTGGGCTGCATGAGAACCACTTCTGTTTTCTGTAAACGACCTCTGATGGATGCCATAGGGGATTGTCAGCGTGACATGCAAACCTGGGGGGTGTTTCCACCAGCGATTTACCCTGAGCCGGCTGCGTGCTGAGGTCGTTAGGGACAGATGACGTCGTGGCCATCCAGCACCCACCCCGGAGCTTATCAGGGGAAAACCAGATTCCTCGAGACTGCTTAAAGTCTAATTCTTTTCCTCAAGTTGGGTTCCCCCCGGTATAGTTGCTGTGTGCCCCAACCCTGCATTGACCTCAGGTACGCTAGCCCTGCCCAGGGGTGTGCCTTTCACCATGACCCCCAGTCAAGTGGTGCTTCCTTCCACTGTGCTGAATGAGGCTTACCCTCTGAATGGCCACAGAAATTACAGAGAAGCCAATTGACAGGGAACATTTTAAAGCCTTAAGTGCGATTAAACGCGCTCTCAAGGCCCCAATTCATTGCCTTAGGAAGTAACTACTTCACAGCTTCCTTACAGAGATTCTGTGCATTAAAATGGGGACTGGTTTCTGTCTTTGAGTTCTCCCCCCCACACTCTTTCCCAGCACAAGCAGATGTGTGTCTACTCAGAAATAACTCCCATTGTGTTCAATGAGGCTTGCTCCTGAAATGCATCAGGCCTTTCAGGGGAAAGGAGAAAGGGGGGGGGGCGAGATGGGGGGAAGCCTCTCTTATTGGTTGAGCAGCCCCTGCCAATCAGAGGACGTTCACTCCAACCCCCACCCCCACCAGGAAGTACATTTTGTGAAGCAATTTTTACTGGTCCAGATAATCTGCTTGTGGAGCCCTGCTCACAGCAAAACCGATTCCTAAGTCCTTTTCAAAATTCCAGTACTCCTATATTAGCTTCTCCTTCCATTGTCATGGAAACACAGCCCCGGACCAATGGATTGTTTCGGGGCTAAACAACCCAGCAGTTAACCCATGGTTTGTTGTTAGGGGCTAAACAACCCATCAGTCTGAGTTCACACATCATGCTGACAACCTCCAATTAGGCTTACTCGAAGTTGTTTATGCAAAGCAAAAGCAGCTCATGCCCCTGCAAACTGAGGGTTAAATAACCCACAGTTTGCCACTGTGACATGCAAACTGGGTCACTGACTCCATCAAGGGTAGGCAACCTAGGACACTCCAGATGTTTTGGACTATAACTCCCATAAGCCCCAGCCAGCATGGCCAATAAATGTATGAGTCTCCTTTCAGCCCAAATAGCCCCCCTCCCAGGCAAATTACAGTTGTAGTCCAAAATATCTGGAGGGCATGTGGTTGTCTGCCCACTCCTGGACTCTACAATGGGGCTGTTCACATGACATGACAGCCCACCGTGGGTTATTTAACCCACGCTGAGGATGTGGTGTACGCAGCCACCATTTTGAATATGCAAACTCCACACAGGGAGTTGTGTTGTGCAAGACTGGTGAGTATGGGTCACGTGAGGGTTAGACAACCTAGAACAGACCATGAGTTATGCGAGGGCTGTTTAATAACCCACGGCGAGCTGTGGCATGTCACCCAAAGCCGGCCATTGACTGGCAGCAGCTCCCCAGGGCTTCAGATGGGGCTCTTTCCCCTCCATTGTTGCTGTGGGGGAAGAAAGTGACAAGGGCTGCATTTCCTGGTCCTGCCCTGCCCCACTTTTGCCTGGATAAGCTGGTGGTGTGTCATGAGTGGAATGAGGCGGGTGGAGTTGAGAAACAAGGTTGCTGGGAAATGCACCAGGGTGTATATTGACCATGGACAGAAGAATGAAGAGAGCAGTGGAGGCTGGTGGCTCCTATGTCAGTGGGCAGCGAATCCACTCTGAGTTTCAGTCAGAACCAGTCAGAACTCTAAAGGAGCTATACAAGGTGCAGTTTGGACAACTCCTTTAGAGTTCTGACTGGTTCTGACTGAAACCCAGAGTGGATCTACCGCCCACTGACATAGGAGCCACCAGCCTCCACTGGACAGGAGTCCAAGTATTACTTTCCAGTAGGAAAACCTCATTTTACTTATTGTAAGCCACTGAGTCTGTGTGAGAAATCGTTGTGTTACTCTGTTGCAGGAAAAGCAACCGAGAGTCTTGTGGCACTTTAAGGACTTACACAGTTATTCTGGCATAAACTCTACGCGTCTGATGATGCGGGCTACAGTCCACAAAAGCTTATGCCAGAATAAATATGCTAGTCTTTAAGGTGCCACAGAGCACTTTGTTGCATAGGATAAAAGAAGATGCTTTGTATGGGAAAGGGCCTGCTCCAATTCAAGAAGTATCGATTTTACTGTAGGTCCCACCAGAGGGCAGTGTGGGTCAATCTTCCTACCTTGTCTGGGTTAGGGATGTCAGAGAATTCCGCCACGGATCACGGTGAGGCCGAATGACAGTGCATTCGGCCCCCCAAACTCCGTGACGGAACTGCCTGCCACCCCCCGCCCCCCTGCGGATCCCCCCTGGGACGAGACTCACCTGGGGCGGATTTTCTGGGCGGCGGCGGCTCTGGCGGCGGCTTCGGCAGCCGGTCTTCCGACCGGCTGCCGCCACCACCATTTCCACTCTGGTAAAAAAAAGAAAGAAATAGAACAACGTGATATGCTACGTAAAGATTTACGTAGCCTATCATGACTAGGTTAAAAAACACACACACACAATGTGATAAGCTACGTAAATCTTTACGTAGCCTATCATGGCTAGGTGGGTTAAAAAAAACAACAACCCCGCGTACGCAAATGGCAGCGGCTACGGCCGCCGCCATTTGCGTTCCTTATTTTTGCCCTCTTAATCTACGTAAATATTTACGTAGACTATGACGGCGAAAATCAAGGGGAACGCAAATAGTGTAGCGGGCGCTATTTGCGTCCCTTTTTGATTCCCCGTTTTAGCCTACGTAAAGATTTACGTAGGCTAAAACGGGGAATCAAAAAGGGACGCAAATAGCGCCCACTACGCTATTTGCGTTCCCCTTGATTTTCGCCATCATAGTCTACATAAATATTTACGTAGATTAAGAGGGCAAAAATAAGGAACGCAAATGGTGGCGGCCATAGCCACCGCCATTTGCGTACGTGGGTTTTTTGTTTTTTTTTACCCAGAGCCCTCCGCAGCCGGAAATCCGGCTGCGGGCGGCTCTGGCCTGGCTTGGCTGGCTGCTCCGCGGAGCTGCCGCGGAGCACAGCTGGCCTCGGAGGATTCCGGGGGGAGGAATGGAGCGCCTCCCCCCCGGCGAGGATTCTGGGGGGAGGGACGGAGCGTCCCCCCCCATCAACATAATCCGCGAACAGGTAAGTGACTTTCGTACCTCCCTAGTCTGGGTCTCTGGCAAAAGCAAACATGACCAATAGCTACAAGCCAGAAACATCCTTGTTCTTAGGGCACTGCTAGATGAAAGATGTGGGATTACGGTCTCATGGGTCTCATTTTCTTCCTTTAAGTTAAAAGCAGTCACAGCAAGGTGGGATGGGACACTGGCTCTGGGGAAGGGAAATTGTCCCCTCATGAAGCTTGCTGTTTGACCCCATGGGAATGAACATGTTGGCTCATGTGCTAAGAAAAGTCAATGTAGGCTGCAACCCTATACATTTGATTTACCCCATTGAATTTAATGGGGTTTGCTTCTGAGTAGACATGTATAGGATTGCACTGTTAGGGAAGTTCATGGAAGGAAAATTCCAGAATCCATATAATGTAATACCTTTATAAGGCCAACTCAAAGATCACCCAAAAGATGTGTAAGCTTTTGAGATTTTCAGCTCTCTTTATAAGGCAAGATGGTACAAATAGCTGATTGGTGGAGGGGGAACAGGAGGGGAGAGACTGACTGGATTTGGTAGTCAGGATGTCTGCACAGGATAAGGAGGTGGAGGGTTTGCAGACATTTAAACTGGGCTTCACCAGGTTATGTGATTTTCGGTGCCCCCAAGAACAAAGAAGTCATTTTGATCCTCCATTTTGAAAATATAAAATCCAGCTGTTAACTCAAACCTGTCTCCATCCTGAGCAAACCAGACAGTGGAAAACAGTTGGTGGAAAACAGAAGTAGAGATCAGCATAGACTCTGATCATACAGAACATGCATGAACTTTCTTAACTTGGCAATCCTCAAAAGCTTGCCTTACTTAAGCATTCTTCCCACAAATACCATTTAATTGTTTACAACACTAGTTACTCCATTGTGTAGAACCACTGAGCTGGCAGGCATGAGCTGCTCTTGAGTGGATGGGAGAAATCACATCTGGTCTGAAACACAAGGCACACACACATTTCAAAAAGACACCCTGCAGTAAAGGTGCTCAGATTGAACTGGGAGAAGTTATAAATTTGTTTAGTCTTCACTAGAACCGTTGGCTGCCTCTGTTGGGAAGCCACATACCTAGAAAGAACCATGGTTCTGGGAAAAGCACAAAAAACCCTCCTTTCCCTATCAAGGAAGGCCAGGGATGATGGGAGTTGTAGTCCAACACATCTGGAAGGCACCAGGTTGGAGATGGCTGCTATACACACTTACCTGAGAGCAAGGCCAATTGCACTCAGTGGGACTTACTTCTGAGCAGCCACACATACATGCATGTTAAAGGAAGACATAATAGTCTGAAAACCCTGCAAAACAGATTGGAGAGAAAAATGTGTCACTCTCTCCACATTACACAACTCTTGAGTCACCGGTGAAAACTTGATTGGCAATCAGTTAAGTTGAGGACAAAAGGAAGTTCATTACCTCAAATTAACTTCTGGAATTCACCTGCAACAAGACATATCGACCTGGTTCAGACGACACGACAGCCCATGGGTTGTCGTGCATGAGTGGGAGAAAGAGGATGTGTTGCTGTAATGCGCCCCCCACTTCTGCTTGTACTCAGCAACCCATCATACCTTGCTTAGCTTCCTTTTCTTCTCTATCCCTAAGGTCAGTTTTGAAGTGGAGAGGCTCAAATGCATTCCCCCAAGGGACTCTCTCCCCTCCCACCAACTCCTTACAAAAAAAGTTCACAGATGGAAGCAGCAGCCAGAAATGTGAGGTCAAATATTCCATTAACAAGCTGCCAGAGAAGATGCCAACATCACTTAGCGTTATAGAACTTCACAGTGAAATTGACAGGATCCAACTAATGGGCATTAAGATGAGAAATTAGAAGGAGTATTAAAAGGATGTTAAGGTACCGTCAAATGAATGGAAAAGGAAGGATCATCAGCAGGGGAAGGGCTGGACTTGAATGACATTAGTCTAAAAAAAAATAGTGCTGTTTTAGTGTGGAGTGCTGCTGTTCAGGATCCCGGCCGTACTGTAGCACCACCACAAATCCACCACTCATTTTGACTGTCCTCCCCCCACCCCAGCCCATACTCAATCAGCATTACGTGGCCACTGGGTATTTTTGGGGTCCTCCTTAAGTTTCTTTCCTAATTATTTTTTGAACTTTGCAAACCATGGGGTTTCCCCCAAGGCTGCTGATCCCTCCCTCTTGCATGTGGGCGGAGCTGTTTTGGCTACATAAGCCACGGAACTCACAGCTAGAGACAGGCAAAGCCCTCGATGTCCGGTCCAGGCATGGGGTCCGGCATGGGGAAATATGGGCTACGTGCGCCCCGCCGGATTTCCCCGGAGAATTTTCATGGGAAAATTATGGCCATAATTGGCATATTTTATGCCATTTGCAGCTGTAGCGCACTTACTTCTACATAAATTTCATCTGTAAATGGCCACAATTTATGTAGAAGTAGGTGCTTTATGGCTGCAAATGGCATAACATACACCGATTACAGCTGTAATTTCCCCATGATGGGCTAACGGCAGCTGCCATCAGCCTATCGAGCCTCTTATAATGCTGGAGAGCCACCCCGCAGGAAATCTGAAGGACCCGGAAGTGAGTGGAGCCACTCCGCTGCAGACTCTGCAAGTCAGTTTCTTGGGAATCTGGCCTCACTGGAGTCCACGGCGGACATCTCCAGCACCCCAGCTCACAGCCCGGACATCCGGAACACGTCCCAATGCAGAATTTCAAACTGATGTACACCCCAATGCAACAAGGCTATGCTTTCCTGGGTGGTTTTGGATATGGGGAAAGCATCCATGATTCTGCTTTACACGTAAGGTTTTCATATGTTTTGCTACATCATTGTATTTATGGTTTTAAGTTTGCTTTGTGAACTGCCCAGACAGCTTCAGCTACTGTGCGGTACAGAAGCATAATAGAATAGAATAGAATCAAATTATGAAAACCTTATGCTTGTCCCATTCTAAACTGAGCCCTGGCTCTTTACTAGCCAATGCAAGGACGCAAACATTAGAGTGGCCAGTTAAGCAGGCAAATGGTCAAGCACAGGCAAGCAGTCAGCTACGTGGGGTCAGGTTGAGGCAGCAGTGGTCAAAAGAGCAGGCAGGGAACAAAACAGTGAGGCAGTCGGATATATTACACAGTCCAGAAGCGGAGTCAGGAAGAAGTGCAAGGGTCAGTATCGTACAGCATTAAACACAGGGCCAGACGGCGAGATACAAGGCACCGGAGCTGCCGGAAGAGCGTTGTTTCCAGAACTGGGTAGGTATACACTGAAGGCTCTTAAAGGCAGAGCTTGCTCCCCGCCCAGGGCTCAGCCGCAGCACGTTAGAGCTCTCTGTTCAGAGCCCTTCTCATGAGGAGCCCCTTTCTTCCCAGTAGACCTCTGCCGCAGGTCGGGTTCCCCGAGTTGGGCCTGCCTCCGCTGGCGCTCCCTGGGCCTTAGGGGATGGTGCTCCTCTGAGGCAGAGCCCCCCTCTCCCTGAGCAGCTGGGGCCTCAGCAGGCTCCTCTGTGGGCTCAGGCCCCTGTTGTGGTGCAGGCCCTGGCAGGAACTGGGCATCACCCTCCGTTGGGGCCTCTAACTTCTCGGAGGAGAAAGAGGGTTCCAGTAGGAGCACGAGACAATGCCCATGTTACCAAAGAAAAATGAGAAAGCAACTACGAGGGAGCTCAGGCACGCAAACCCCAGCCCTGTGAGGCTGGCAATCCCTCGGAACAGGAATCTAGATGGCTAATCGCTTAGATGGCTTTAAAAAAAAAGTTTAGCCACGTCCATGGAAGGCAAGGGCTATCGATCATAATCAATGGAACCAAGCCCAAGGTCAGATGCTTGGGACACACCAGGAGGGAAGACTGTTGCTTTCATGCCCTGCTTGCGAACCTCCAGAGACATCTGTATGGCTGTCACTGGAAACAAAAAACTGGGCTAGAAAGCCCTTGATCTGATCCATCGGTGGAGTTCTTATCCTTGAAGACAATGCATTTCACACATTCAGCTGTGAATCCTAAGAATTTAAGAACCAAGCTGGATCAGACCAAAGGCCCATCTAGTCCACCAACCTGTTTCCACACTGCTGAACCAGGCGCCCCTGGGTGGGAGGTCCACAAGCAGGACAGGAGCAAGTCGCCCTCTCCTGTTGTGGTTCCCCGGCACCAGGTATTCAGAGGCATGCTGTCTCTGATCCTTGATGATCCTTGATGGCATGATCATTGCCATCATGCTTTGTAGCCATTGACAGCTTTATCCTCCATGAATCTCTCTAATCCCCTTTATAAAGCTGTCTGAATTGGTGGCCATCACTACATCTTGTGATAACAAATCCCACAGTTTAACTCTGTGCTGTGTGAAGAAGGACTTCCTTTTACCTGTCCTGAATCTCCTGCCATTCACCTTTAATGGAGGACCCCAGGTTTGAGTATCAGGAGAGAGGGAGAAAAACTTCTCTCTACACAAAATGCATAATTCTATGTACATTTATCAAGTTCAAGTTACTTGCCTTTTACGGAACTAAAAAGTCCCCAAACATTATAAACTTTCCTCATAGGGGAGTTACATGTTGAGTAATTGCATTATGTACACACATGTGTGAACTGGGCCTTTGACAATCTGCATGTATATCTTGTATGCACACTTTACAGTTGGTTTTTATTTAAAGGGCAGTGCACAATGTTAACCCACCATAGAAACACACCACAGGTATGGAGACATTACTGGACTGCAAACACAGAACTACCATTTAAAATTATGAATAAGGAAAGCTATGTTTGATTTCTTTTAATCATTGAATCATAATAATTTCAAAGCAAAATACTCTGATCCAGGACATTATGTGCCAAACATTCAAATAGATTATCCATCGTTTACAAGGTACAGCCTTAAGACAATGCTCATTTTATGTACATACACATTTATACATTTTTCATTTGACTATTACCAAAATTACTCAGCACACAGCAATTTCCCCCAATCAAGACAAAAATAAGATTTCGGTTTCCCTTTGTCCATCTGCTTACCAACCAACCAACCAACCAACCAACCCCCCCCCCCCCCGCAAAACACACAGACTACTTATAACAAGGACATGAACTTGTGACATCATGGAGTGAGCAAAATTCTCATTCATTAAATGTTCTTCAATTCCATAAGACAATATACAGTACATTCACCAAATGATCAATATCAAAGTGTCCACAATGCCTCTAAATCCTGGTTTTATTTCTTTCTTATTTAAAAAGTTTAAATAAACACATCCTTCATAAAAACAGTTGCATCAAGAATTTTGAAGGTTTATTCTGAAACTTGGTGTGAAAAAGCCACAGGCAAAGAAGAGGCAAAATGAGGGGTTCAGCACACAGAAGACTCCGCCCACTCAAATGAGAATGACCCCTATTTTTATTGCCTTAATACAGTCATCGTTTTTTTAAAAGCATCTTACGGCCCTTGCTCAATACTTTGCAGTTACTACACTGGATAACCAAGCAATCCAAAGTGATGGATGGCAAATCCTGATATTCTGAAGAATTTACTCGCAAGCCCTAAAACAGAAAAGTCTTGGCTGAAGAAAGTGAGATTTGGATTGCTAGTGGAGTAGTGAAAAACAGAAAGGCGGGGGCCGGGGTGGGGGGAAGAGTTACACTGTGTGTCAAGGGCTCCAGTGCTTGTTAACAGGAAACTTAGGATGGAGGTGGCCCCTAACTGAAGTTGCCACAGAACTACAAGTGCTGATGCCCGGGCATAAGCATCAGACCAAGGGAACAGAGAAGCACAGCAACATCCTCTGACAGGCAGGCAGTAGGTGACTTCTGGATGGGCCAGGCATAAATACGAGGCTGCGCTCAAAGCTCTGTCTTTAGTCCCAGTTCCAGCCATTGACTGTAGGGACCCTTGGTGGCAGAATACCCATTCTGGACTGGTTTCAGGTATAAGCTTGCCTGTGGCCTCAGTCCAACCCTGGACCACTGGTCACGGGTATGTATTCATGCCAGTTACACAAAAGTAAAAATGCCCCTTGGCTAAGGAAAGGTCATCAAGCGACTGGGGGGCTGGGGTTTAAAAACAGCAACCAGACCAGTGTCGACACTGAGTTTACCCAATCCATTTTTACACAGTGTCATCACGCTAGTACTCCTATGGAGACTTGTTCTTATATAGCACCCACTTCTGGTAGTGGTATCATTATCATTTTACAATGGAAGAACATTACAGGATTACTGTACAAATTTGCCAAGTAATGCGGCCAGGCAACGATTCCTTCAACCTGCTTCACAAAACTGAAGCATTGTTATAAAACAACTGAGAAATAGAAGGGAAGTTAGGAAATCTGAAACAAAGTTAACTAACTTAGGGTGCATTCCTATACATGTTTAGACAGAAAAAGTCCTACAACTGCCATGATGGCTGGGGAATGCTGGGAGTTGTAGGATTTTTTTTCTGTCTAAACATGCATGGGATTGCACCCTTAGACAATTAACAATGACATTTTTCAACACTATGAAATACCATTTTCGAGCGTTACAGCCCGAGTGATCCTTAGATGCTCCGCTGTCACTGGGGTAGAAAAGCAACATGGGAAGCATCAAACAGTTTGAAACACTGACATGTTGCTCCAGTGACTTGAATGGAAAATGCAGTTTCTCAGCCTCAGTCAGAGCTGACTGCCCAGAGCCTGGCCTGCTTATGGAGTCCCTACTGATCTCTGCAAATTCTCAGCCAACAATGGAGAAAGCTTTTCTTGCACACTTGGGGGGGGGGGGTGCCTTGCTAGACGGCTACCGTTGTGTTTAAGCAAGAGGGGGAAGACCATAGCTCAGTGGTAGAGCACCTGCTTTGCATGCAGAGGGTCCCAGGTTCAATCCCCAGCTTTTCCAGGTAAGGCTGGGAAAATCCTCCACCTGAAACCCCGGACAGCCACTGCCAGCTACTGGGGATAATGGGAGCTGTAATCCAACATATCTGGAGGGCACCCAGTGGGAGAAGGCTGGTGTCGACAGTACTGACACACATGGACCAATACCATGACTCAGCAGAAGGCAGCTGCCTACATTCCTAATGCTTGCTAAGAAAGGACTGGGCCACAGATGATGGGGAGACATGACACAGGTGTATAAAAGTAGGCATGGTGTGGCCAAAGTGGACTCTATCCAAAGTGGACAGAGTGTGGACCGGTTTTTCCACTACACTTCAAGTGATGGCCACCAATTTGGATGGCTTTAAAAGGGGACCGGACAAATTCATGGAGGATAAGGCTACCAATGGCTACTAATCATTGTGGCTACATATTATCTCCACTCTCAGGGGCAGTATGCTTCTGTATGCCAGTTGCTGGGGTACATAGGCAGGAGGGTGCTGTTGCACTCACATCCCGCTCATGGGCTTTCCAGAGGCATCTGCTTGGCCACTACAAGAACTGAATGCTGGATTAGATAAGCCTTTGGTCTGATCCAGCACAGCTCTTCTTATGTTCTTATGAAAGATATCCATCTGAGACGCTGGGGAGATCCTGCCAATCAAGAGTAGGTAATACTAGGCTCGATGGCCAATTAAGACTGATCTGGTGCAAGGCAGCTTCCTATGTTATGCTAGATGTGGCCTCACATCCCATACAAGTTGTAAGTCCAAGCCAGAGTCCTGGTGGCTGCATCAAGAGTCCCCCCTGTGGCTGCATTTGAAAAACCATAATTCAGCCAACAGGGGAGGGGTTGCCAGCTCATTGTCTAATTGAAAGCAGTTAATTCACCCTAGGAGAAATTCAGATCTGCCCCCATCTCTGAGGAAGATGCTGTTCTCCAAGCTTCCCAAAGTAGTACAAGGGCGTCCTTGAGCAGAGATGCACATCTTCACCTCTCTCACTTTTTATATAAAGGAGTGAGATGTGGGAAACCTCCTAGATGGCTACATCCATCCTTTGATACAAGGGCTTGTTTTAAGTAGTTATCTTTTAAACCAGTTAAATTTAAATAGACTTGCATTTCCCCAAAATTTCAATATGGGTGCTTTTTAATTGAAGTCACAGAAGAATGAAGCTGCTCAGTATTCAACTAAAGCTTTCACTTTGCCTGTTTTTCTAAACTTCTTTTATTTTTATCCTAAGTCATTCACCAGAACCAAAATAGTCCTTAAAAAGCAGCCCTGTCACGCACAGCCCCAACAACTAAAGTTGGTCCCGACTGCACTATAAAAGTCCGCAATCCCACTTATTACCCTCGTCTTTTCCACTTTCTTCTTCCTCTGGTGCCTGCCGCATTAATGAAATTTGGACTGCAAACCTGGACTGCAAACTACTTTGGGCAAGGACCTGCCTTTTCCTTATGTTGCTCTGTGAAATACCTTAAACAGTGATGGGCACAGTGCAAATATTATTTAAAATATTTCTATCCTGTCTTGCCCAGCTGCTCAAGGCAGCTAAATAAAACCACCACCAATGTGCAAAGCAACTCCTGGAATTTGGTCCTAACAGTCCAATAGCTAGGTAAGAATAAAATATGCCGGAAGCTGTAAAGTCTGAAATAGGGGGGTTTCCTCAAAAATGAGGGATGTGCACAGTTACCTCCTCCTTTCATGCAGCTGTGAATTTTTGCACTCTTGAGGAACATGCAGTAGAACTCTTCCATACAGAACTATTTTATAACGTTTGAAATAAAAGCTGAGGTGAAGGGAATCTTACGGCAGTATCCAATGTGACATGAGCACTAACTCAAATGATGTTATGCTAGCATAAGGGACTTCTACTGGAACACCAATAGTGTTAGCTGGTGCGATTAGATTCCCTGGAAAAAACCCAACACATACGTTGATGCTATTGGTGTTGCGCTATAAGTCTCTTTTGCTAGCGCAATATAATTTATGTTAGCGCTCATGTCACGTTGGATACTGCCCTCAATGCAAACTAATAGAAGCTATTCTGTGTGCTCCCTATATCATAATCTAAAAGTTCCTGCAGAGTTATGAAAAGGTGGGATGGAGTGGAGGTGGGAAGTTTGTAGTCCTCATTGTTGCTGAGAACATCCTGAAAATATATTGGAAGTTCTGCTGAATATATCTTCAGCCAATGGGCCAGGCCCTGACTTAAGATCAGAACCAAAACCATTTTTCTTTGGTTTAGGAACTTGGTTGCATTTCTGAAAGGGAGAAAGATGGCAGCGTAATCCCACTCTTTCAATACAGGCCTGCCACCAAAAATGGCAGCCCCGTATCAAGTGATTTCCCTTCCATGAAGTAAAGCAAAACTTACCCATATCCATGTATTTCCTTGTCCCACGTGGTTGGCTGCTGCCGGCAGGGGCAGGAAAATGCACAATGTGACAACAGGAAATGGTTTTTAATAGAGATTATGGAGAAGGAAATAGGCATAGTGCTGTCTTTTCAATAGCAGACCTGTGTTTTGTCCTTTCATACAAAACCCTCTTCCACCATAATTCCATCCACCGAGAGAGAAAAACAACATCTACAGTAGAAAATTAGATATTGTTCCCCTACAGAAGGCTTTAAAAACATTGAGGACCACTCCAGTCTGTGCCCACAACTCTGGTTGTGTTGGGAGTTTTGACATAAGGAGCCTTGACTAAATGTACCTGCCTAGAGAGAACTAATGGGGCTTGACCATAAAAGCACCAGACATGATGGATATCCATCTGCAATGCTGACTGCATATGAAATGCAACCAAATCCACACTGGTTGCATGGCTTGGCCGTGCTTCCAAAATAAGAATTATACTGGTGTAGGTACAGTCTAGCGATTAAGGGGTAGATCTTTATTACCCAACACTCCCCAGGCTGCCTGTCATCATATGTTAGAGAGAGTGCAGACTCTACACAGCACTGCTGCAGGAGAGTCCAGGGCAGTTGCATCTAATCCTGCATAGCCCATGCCACACGTGGCCTATGGGAATTGTGTGGCCTCGTTCACAGGACGTTTTTCACAAAGGAAGTTGTGGGTAGGATAGGAACACCAGACATGGGCAATTAAGACCATTGTAATGCTGTTCTGTAGACCAATTCCTCTCCAGCAAGAACTCTCACTAAAACTAAAAGGGCAAGGTAGCTACTTGGAAAAAGTGAGGTGCAACATGGACTCCAGTGGTCCCTGAATTTGTCCTGCCAGCTGTTATTGCATAAGGCGTTCTCTCCCTTATGCTGCCACAGCTGACAGCACAAAGAGTTAGGCTGCCATCAGCTCTGCTTAGAACTATGGGAAGGATCCAGCGGTGTCACAACCCTGAAGCAGCCTTCCCCAATCTGGGTTTTCCCAGATGTGTTGGACTGCAACTCCCATAATTCCCAACCAGCATGGTCAGGTTGGGAAGGCTGAGTTAGAGCTATCGATGTTGTGCTAGCGTTGGTTTCCGCTGGCGCCGTGACACTATTGGATCCTTCCTTGCAGTAGCACATTTGAGCCAAAGTTCACCTTTTTTTCCTAATTGTATTGATTTCTCAGCCACTTCCCGATTTCCAAAGTCCTTCAGGAACTTCAGCCGATTATTTACATTGTATGACCCAAGACCCAGATTGTATCTAAAAGCTACTTTAGCAACCCTACTGACCCAGGGTTGCTATCATGTATGATTTTGAATGCCTTGTACACAAAAATAAATTTGGGTTTCATCAAGATTTTTTGTAAAAAAATTGAAATACTGCTTTGAGGTAATATATGGAGGGCCACAGAATTATTAAGGGCAACATAGAATCCTCTGCTGGGCTGACTGCCTCCCTCCCAGAAACCTACAGTAGCCTCCAATCCACAACACCCAAGTTGGGGCAGCTGATGTATATGGGGGCCCATAGCTCAGTGCAGAGCCTATTCAACAATCCACAGCCTAAATGCTACAAAGGAGAAGACCACAAGAGTCTCACTGGAGCTTAGTGTCTTTCACAAGTGAAACGCCATCCCATTTATTTTCCACACCCAAATCAAGCACGAAATAAGTTCTACAGGTTAAATAGCCTTCTTGCTTGAACAACACCTACCTACATTTGTAGGTGTGAATTTGAGATGAAAGAGTAGTTCAGATGATACATGCTATCCAGCAACAGCCCACACCCTTCACTTCCAGTGGCCTTACTAAACTTTAATCAAGACATTGGGGGGGGGGGGGTGCCTGCTGTTTCACTCCTGAGAAATAAGGTTTCAAAAAGTTGTGACCAACACATATACATTCTACACCACAATATTCTTTCTTTGGGTTTGTGCATCTTTACCGGGCTTACAGGGACTTGGAGACTTTATTACAGAGCTGGACCACCCCTAAGCGAGACAAGTCATGCCACCAGGTACACTTCTGCCCCCTCCCTGTCCCTGTGGGAACCCTCTGAACAATGAAGTAGCCCCCCTGGGAATACTATAGGAACAGCAAGATATTTGCTCCATTTACTGAAGGAGGGATAGGTGGAAGAGGTCAAACTTCATCTTAACTTTGTTCAGAAGCTGCTAATTGAAAAAACCACCCTTCCCTGACTGTACCAAACCTCCCATCTCAGCAAAGAAGTTGTAAAACCATACTGGACAAACTCTGATGACTTGCAAAAATAGATTAAAGTAGAATCAAAGCTACACTGAATGCTGGAAGATGCCAACACAACCTAGACACCATAATGGCAATTGCATACAGAACTAGCCTGGATATTTAGCAGAAAGTGTTGTATTACACTCTTCAGTTTACAAGAGTGAACAATAGCAGGGCAAAGAGTGCATCTCTCCTTACTTTAGGCTTAGCCAGTGTATCCAAGAGTACAGCAAGCAAGTACATATCCTGATTTTTGATTCACATGAACGTCCGGAATCAACAGGCTTTCAAACAACATGCGAGCAGAAGTGATCTGTGGCTGGCAAAAGCACACACAAGCCTTCAAAATGGCAGCTAATGATGCAACGTTTATTCAGTTCAGTCTGACAAAAACTCAAAGTAAAAAAGCCATTGTACTCACATTTCAAGTCTCAGCATATGTGCCAACCTGCTTTCCTCCTATACAATTCAATCATGGCAACGGAAGGCACATGTTCCATTTAGCTGAGTAAGGAAAGCAGGAGATGAAGCGTACGGTTTCAAATGAACACTTCAGAATAAACTTTTAACACAGTCTTGCCTCCAAGAAGATCATGATAAATAAGACAAGACCATGCAGTCCTTAAATTAAAGCCAAGATCCGCTTCCATGTTTACAGTAAAAAAACACACACACACACACACACACACGCAAAACCCATGGTTCACCCAGGACCAATTTTTCCTCCAGTGGAAGCATTTTGGCCAAGCAACTGTCAATGCAGTGTAAGGAACGCAGGTGTTGTCAGAAAACTGTTTAATTATTTACAGAATGATTATCGGAATGATTACATAAAATACAGAAGAAAATATACACCTCTCACGGAAACAAGAAAGAAGAGACGCTGAGCAAATTCACTGCTGATAAGGTAACTAAAGCACTTTGAATAAGGCAAACAAGTAAAGTAACCAAATCAAAAATCACAAGGACTACAGTGGGGAGATAGAAATGTAAATTGAGGTTGTCTGTTTCTTCAAATGGAGAACCAAAAAAAAAAAAATCAGGATTCAAAATGGATGATGTTTCCCATAGCAAAGTTTGCCTACACCAGCAGCCATCATTAGAATTGTGGGCAAGGTTCCACCCTATCTAAAGTGGCCTGGAACTTTCCACTCCCAGGGCACAAACTTCCTGGCGCTGATGGAGCCAGAGTGCCCCGTGTAACGTTTCGTATTCTACGTCCTACAGTATACAGCATGTTGTGAGTGTATAGTTTCGAAGTGTGCAAGAACCAGGTAAGGTTTCCCCCCCGCCTCCTCGCCCTAAGGAGGTTACACTAACAGCACTCAAGATTCAGTTTTGCTGCCAATACATTTTGAAATCCACCCCCCTGAAAAAGGGGGCGTATTAGAAAAGGGATTTTGATCCTTGGTTTTCAAATTCTGACCACGCATCTTTCAGCTCCATGAAGATCATTTTGGCGTACTGTTCGTATGGCTGCCCAGTGGCCTGCAAGCAAAAGAGAATGAGTATTACTATGGGACTGCCCAACTCCAACGGCAAGCAACCTTTATTTCTAGAGTGAACACCAGAAAACAACAAAAAAGGCATCATAAGGCCAACATCCATGCAGTGATACACCCTACTCACAACTGCGTATAGCAGGGATTTTGAACCTCTTTCAGCCCAAGGGCCAAATTCCATTTTGGAGACGCTCTCAGGGGCCGCATTCCAGTGAGGCAGAACCAGACAAAAGGGGAGGGGCCAAGATATTAGCATATTTAACTTAAAGCTCTTACTGCAAGAAACTAAGCCTTAGGAGAGGAATTTTAACCTTTTGGAATGGGAGGAGGGGGGATTGCACAAAGCTGGCAAACCACCAAAAGGTCACTGGTTGGGGGAAGGAGGCATGGCTATCTGGGGAACCCAAGAGGACCAGAGTGGGACCCCAGTCAGGCCAGATTTGACCCCCGGGCCCAAGGTTCCGCATCCCTGGTATGCAGCATGAGGCCTGAACAACCTCTGCACAGGTTTTTTCTGGGCTGGGCATTTTTACCCTAATCACTCATTAGCTGAGTAAGAAAAGTTGCTCTGAGCTCAGATGTGCTGTCAACAGAAAGCCTCTATGCACCATAGTGCAAACACCTGAATGGTCCCCCCTAACCCTCTTTCTTCCCCACAAAAGTATCAGTCATGTAGATTGCAGAGACTACAGCACATTGCCTGGCTTTTCTGCATCATCAGCTGTGCTCTCTGGGCCAGGAAGACTTTGTAAAAGGTTTGTACACTTGCCTACAATTGCTGCATACCTGAGGGCATTAAAGGAAAGCAGACCTCCCCCCCTGACAACAGAAGGAAAAGGATGGAGGAGTAGGTAGGGCTGTAGGGGAAACCAGATCCCATTCATATAACTAGATCAAGCTGTTGCTACATGATGGAGGTGCTTTGCACAGGAGCCACGGCAACAAACTACACCATTCCGATTACTGCATAACTAGTTCCTTAAGGATTTTTCGTGTTTGCTTGTTTTAGAGTTATTACATTTGTCAGACCAGGCTATTGCCCAGTCAAGGGCAAGGCAGCAGGAAAGCAAGGTGAATGCAGCAAGGACCAGCAGAAGCAGAATTCTCCTAGCTGCCCAAAGCAGCAAGCAATCCAGATGCCTCTATAGGGGCCAGAGGAAGCACCTAACTTGCTCTGGCCTCCTGTTCTCCCTGAAGTTCCCGCCTATGGCCAAAAGGTGGCGATGGCAGCACACAGGCTGGAATTTCCACCCAGCACCCCTCTGGTTGCCAGTTCTAGGCACAATGCAGACTCAAGTCCTGACAACAGCATTGCATTACATGTTCCACTGTGCATCGCTTTGGACATAAGCAATGCCTTCTATAAACCCTAGCTGACCTGCTCCGCAAACGTACCTGCTTCCTAGTGGATGGAGCCACTAAACATCAACCAGTAGGGGCAAGACTCGTTTGCCCTTTAGGTACACAGGAGTACTTTGGCACTAGGAGTTTGATGAATAGC
This sequence comes from Heloderma suspectum, assembly GCF_057233095.1. Lineage (NCBI taxonomy): Eukaryota > Metazoa > Chordata > Lepidosauria > Squamata > Helodermatidae > Heloderma > Heloderma suspectum. Next base: position 134,483,975 of record NC_139459.1, read on the forward strand.
CACAAACACTCACCTTATCTGGATGAACAACAAGCACTGCTTTCCTATAGTACTTCTTGACTTGTTCTGGGGTAACCAGGTCTGCCATGCCAACTGGTTTCCATTTGGTTTCACCTTCCCAGAGCACAGTGTGAAGAGTAGATAATAAAGCTCTTATATTCCTCTCTTTTCCATCAATCCAATCTAGAAGCTAGAGAGAGAAAGGCGGGGGGGGGGGGCATTTAAAATAAGAAGAAAAAAACACACCACACAACATTCCATCTATATGAAATATTCTGTTTACCAATTTTGCATATAAAGTATATTTAAACTATCACCCAAGAATGTCACATTCAGCATACAGCTCACTTGTTGGGGTCTCACACACATGAAGTTGCAGTATGGGAAGTATGCAGTATAAAAACACCAAACCTTTAATTTTAGAGGGTCCATATCTTTAGACATTTCTTGCTTTCTCATCTCAGCAATGGTCTTTGGTCCTTTTCTGTCAGATTTTGCTGAAAACCCTTGATTCGACAAAAGATCCTCAAAGTCGTTTTCTGAAACTTTGGGTTTTTGTCCTAGGAACGAAATAAGAACTATGAAGTTCTCTGTTCACTGAAGAGTGACACAGAAGTGAAAAAATCTGAGATATATTTGTAATAAGAAGGCCTGTTGTATATAAACCCATTCATCCATTATCTCCAGGGATGCTGTTACACATCAATAGCACAATCCTATGCATGTTTACTCAGAAATAAGTCCAACGGTCATCAAGAGTGTGTTTAGGATTGCAGCTTAAGACCAGTAGTATCCTTCCAGTGTATTCTCAGCAGCAAAATTTCCCTTTATTCAAATGCCAATGAGTTTTACAGACCAACAAAATGACTGACCATGAGCCATCTTATATGAACACAGAGAGAGTGCAGGTGGCTTATGCTGTGGGCTGGGAAGTCTCAGTTCAAATCTCATCTTAGCCACAAATTGAGATGGTATCAGACAAATCACTATTCCTACCTGTTTATGTCTCTCACCTCAGCTCCACATCTCTAACAAGGGGAGGATAAGAGAGCCATTTCTATTTAGTGGACAAAAATATAGACTTGGGACTCAGGAGACTTGGATTCAAATCCTTACTCAGCTGTGAAGCTGACTGGGAGGCCTTGGGCCAGTCACTGCGGAGGACGTGTTCTCCAGCTAAGGGCCCCTTGGGCAGCTGCTAGAGCTTGGAGTATGTCAGGCTGCGGATGTAGGAGAAATCCGTACCAGATTCAAGTGAGCAGTGTACTGGCTCTTTCCAAGTCACATGGATTCCATGGACCGGTTTTTCATGGGGGTTGGGGTGAGGGGTGGGATTTGCACTAATGCACATTGGTACAAGTAGAGCAAATGCTGGTAAAAAAAAATCAAATTCCATCAATAAGCAGACAACAGAACAAAAGACGCCTGACAATCCACACAACACAGATGAAATGGATTTAACAAAATCCATACATCCCTATCCATACCAAAAAAAAAGTGCCACACTGTTTACCAGGAAGTGCCAAAAGTCCAGGCTCCTGGTATTTATCCCTGGCCTGGCTAATCCAGTGGCCTCATATTGCTTGGGGATGATGCGGAACATCCTTTTGAGAAAAAAAAGCCTGAAAAGGGCTCTGCAGGCAAAACACTCACGAGTCCTAGGTAGCTCCCAGGGTTAAGTATCAGCCCAATTCTTACAATCTCATGCTGCTCATGTTTGTTTAAAGACAGACAGAAAGAACTGAACCTGATTAGTGTGTATGCATTTTAAAAAGTGAAAGCTTGAGATCTACAGAAAGGGACAAAAGGGGAAATACACATCTCAAAGATGGATGAGGAAAATTGGATACAGAGAAATAGCAATGTACAGGGAAGCTTTATTTCTGTAAACAGTTATTTCTGAGTCAATAGACAGGCTCAAAGTCTTGGAGTTAAAGCTTAACAGCATAATCCTATACACATCTACTTAGAAGTAGATCCTATTGAATCCACTGGGACTTTCTCATAGGGAAGTGTGCACAGGATAACAGTGTAAAGCACATCATACTGTCATCAGGCAAGGGACTTACCAAAGCCAGGAGCTCTGATGCCTCTCTCCTCCCGCCCTCCAATGACACTGAAATTCACAGTGTAGTTTGGTTTTGGTTGTGCACCTGGCTTGGCTTGCTCCGATGTTTTCGGCTGTGATGGAGACTGCCACGATGTGCTAGCGGTTTGCTGCTTATTTGCCTGCCATTGGCTCCCTGCTTTCTGAGATGGAGTGGACTTTGGAGCAAAACTGCCAGCTGAGAATCCGCCACTAGATGCATCTGGACAACAAGGATGGGGAGATGGGGTTGTTTGCTTTCCATTTAAGAAACTCCATTTTGTTTAAACCAGTGAGCAGAAAAGAAACCAAGGGCTACCTCACAACTACTAGCTACGTGGTGTTCTCAAACACGACAGTTCATAACAGGGGTGTTGAACCGCTGGCCCATGGGCCAGATCTGGCTCTCCTGAGGTCCCAATCATGCCCCGCCCCCTTCCTCTGGCCCCGCCCCATTTCCCCTGACCCTTTGGTGGTTTCTTGGCTTTGGCATGGGTTTTTCCCTCCATTCTAAAAGGTTCAAATGCCTCTCCTGAGGCTTACCTACTGGCAGGAAGAGCTTCAAGCTAACATAGGCAGGCATTTCTGGTATTTTGGCCCTGCCCCTTTTGCCTTCAGCCCCCACCCACCCCTGGAATGCAGCCCCCGAGAGCTTCTCCAAAACTGAATTTGGCCCTCATGCAGAAAGAGATCTGACGCCCGTGCCCTAAATGGATACCTTTACTGAGAGGGAAGAAAAGCATGCCTAGACTAGAAAACGCTGTTATAGTAAGCCCAGCAACAAGATAAAAAGGTGCAAAAGAGCTCATGACAGCTGCAGAAATTGCTCATAGGATAAGCTGACCCTAGCTCCTCTGGCTGTCACAATTAATTAGGAGAAGCAGTCCCGATGCACTTCCTGAAGCCCTGCCAGGTTCATTCAAAATGGCTCCCAGAACCTTCTTGAAATCCAAACCAGAATGGGGGTGGGGGTGGCTTTTGGATATTTCTGTAACCTGTAGATAGTTACATACACACACCAGACAGCCAAAATTTGTCACCCTTGCAGATATGCTAACATGCTCATGACACCCTATAACTAGCATACTTCCTAGTTACTCAGAGGTCCCAGCGGGCATACCCCCAATTACTGCTCGTATATGCTTTTAACCTGTCAAGCCACCAAGTTCAGACACCAAGATACTAAATACTCCAGCGTGCTGCTCCTCAATTTCAGTCTCCTACGCAGTTCTTCCAGATTAACCTTTTCTGTAAATTAGACTTTTGTGCAGAAAGAAAATGCAAAAGGCATACTAGACTCAAGCATGATTCCATTTCTGAGTTTAAAAGGCTCTGGGGAGCTTGTGAAGAAGTACAAAAATCAACAGCTATCACTCAAAACTGAATTGTGTAACAAGGTCTGTGGAAGGCTGCTCTTGAAGAGGGAGAGTCATAAGACAAGGCCACTGTAGTAAGAGCCCTCAGACAGGCTACTGAATTGTCCTTAAGCTGAATGAAAAATGAAAACCAACTGATGAAGGAGTCTCTTGTTTTTAAAATGACTACATTTTACTCTGCAAATCACCACTTGTATTTTAGCTACATTATTCACCCTAAACGACACTCGAAATATTAACCCTAGATATATTAACAGTTTTATTTTCCTTTTATTAGTCACTCACGCACTTACTTGGAAGGCCAGTTCTCAGGTTGCCAAGGTCAGCAAAAGGGTCAAAATTCTGCGATTTTGCCTGACTGAACAAAAGGCCCGAGGAGACGCTCACTGGACCTCCTGTCGTAAAAGCTTGGCCTAAATAATAAAATATTGTAGAGTACAAAATGTCACATTACTGGTGGCAAACACTCTTACGTTCTTAGGCCCGACTAATTATATTACCTGTGAAAAACAGCTATGTATTTATAATATGATAGAAGTGGAAAACTTTGTACAATTTACCACACAGTAAATGGGCTAAATTCAGAGGAAAGCTTTCTTCAAGAAACTTGCTTTGGCAGACTACAAAAAAATTACCCACTGGCACGCTGATTAGTTAGTTATTGTTTTCACTAAAAAGATGAACAAAAACATCTTAGAAGGGTTGTTGCTAAATTCACTCTTTAGGCTGCACAGATAAAGGAAGTTATGTAAATTAAAAATGTTATTGACTGTGCATATAACAACTTTGTTCAATTCCTTTTATTTTGTTCAGTTTTAGTTACTTAAATATTATGCATATAATATTTTGTATAATCTTTGATTCTTCCCTTGTATGCTGCTGTTTTTAATATTGAAACTAGTGGGTAATCAGTAAAAAGAACAAAACACAGGTAAATCACAGCTAGGCTGGTGGCACCTAAAGTACAGACTGGACTTAAAATATGGACTGGAGCTCTAGGTCTAGATCCAGTCTGCCAAAAGCCCACTCCTGTTGTAAATAATAATAATAATAATAATAATAATGATGAGTCACATTCCACCATAAAAAGCACTCTCAAAGCAACTTACACACACAAATGCAGAAATCCATAACATAACAGAAAATCCACAAAAATCAATGTAAACCATAATCAGCACAATACAAATAAACACCATAAAAACAATCTAAAAGCAATACAAGATGAAAAGTGTTCATCCACAGTACCCAAAATCCACCCCCACCCCCTGCCAAGCATAGAATGAATGCCACAAAAGCAAGCCACAACAATTGGGCCAAAACTAATGCCCAAATGCCAGGGAAAATAAGAACGTCTTTGCCATAAAAGAAAATAAGTACTTGAAGTCTTCCCTATTGCCACGGAATGGAGGTTGTCTACATCACCCTTCAGACCCTTTCCAGTTCTACCACTGTGCAACGTGGGGGGGGGGGTTTTTAAAGTCCTGCTCTTGCCTTTTATTCAATATTATCTCACCACCATTTACACCTGTATAAGTCCTGTTTAGTCCACTGGGATGGGCACATCAGTAACTACAGATGGGAAAGTAGGCAATTTCCATTATTTTACCAAAAAAATTAAGACTCTTATATAGCACAGCTTTTCACATATGTATACACAACAATTTAAAGTCATTCTGTTTATCCAGCTGTCAGGCCTCATAGTACTACCTCATGTTACTAGTAGCTTGACATGCTTTTATCTAGCAGCTGAAAACATAAGTGACACCCTTGTTTAATACCTTCCAAAGTGGACTTCTTCAGTGGTGCTGGTGCTGTGGTGGTAATGGGTGGGGAATCAGCCCAAGAATCCCAACCTCCTAAAAGATCAGGCTGGCTTGCAGAGGAAGCCATTTTCGGTAGGTCTGGTGCCAAATTTCCTAGAGGAACATGAACCAAAATCTACACATTAGGATAAAAGCATGCAAAGATCTCTGCAGATACTTAAGACCATACAGATTAAAATGTAGCAGCGATATTGGATTCTTTAAAAACTTAAAATGAATTTTTTAGCGTTAAAGACATTTATTTTACACAGTTGTAATAAATCCACTTCCATACATATTGAAAAATAAGAACCCTCAAATCCTTTCCCAACTTTCTGGAAGGAGCTGATACCTCTGTTGTAAGAGAACAGCACTTAATAAGGTTTATATCTTATGATATCAGTATCCTATAAAGGTGTGTACCAACTGCAAAATTTGACACAGACCCAGATTCAGCACTTTGGAAAAAGAGCCCAATGGCTATAACTTTTTACTGTTTGTCAGGGGTAGATGAAATTTGCCAGCCTAGTAGTCCCTTAGAAGGGGATTATATCTGCCAAATTTCAGAAAAATAGGTGCAATGGACTTTGTGCCACACTCCTTTATATTTAATTTTTTTAAGGGAATTGGTGATAACATTTTTATTTCTTGGCATAATTGGGTGAAATTTGCAGGGATGGTTGCCCCTTCTGATGGGACCAAGCCTGCCATGTTTCAGACTAATAGGTGGAAGAGTAGCCTGTACAATTTGATGGTATCTAAAACAGGATGCAATATCCCCTATGTTCCTTGGAGAGCTTTCTTCTGAAAATGACAGACAGCATAGAGGTGGACATAAGTCAGAAAACTGAACTTTCAGAAGGATAGGTGCACCAGTTTATGTGGGAGTCCTCAAATTTGGCTGGGGTGGCAAAGGAGTGATTAGCTCCCCCCCCCCCGTGTTTTCTAGGGCAATTTGTATGAAAACAGTGCACATCAGAGATGTGTCCCCAGAAAAGAAACCTGTAAAGTTTCAGAAGGATAGGTGCAGTAGCTAAGGAGGTATGATGACTGAAAATAAGTTTAAAGCTTCTTCTTTTTAATAGTGAAGCCTGGTGGTATTGGAACCAAGCCATACACTGTGCTCTGCATCTAAGGCCTTCCTCTGGGTGCCTCCTCTGAGGGAGGCTCGGGGGGCAGCAACAAGGGAGAGGGCCTTCTCAGTGGAGACCCCCCATTTATGGAATAATCTCTCTGATGAGGCCCACCTGGCACCAACATTGTCATCTTTTTGGCTCCAGGATTAAACTGCCCTCTTTTCTCAGGCATTTGGCAGCATATAAGGAGTCTCTTTGATTGTCTCTGGCTGATTGTTTTACATTGTTTTAGATATATGGTGTAGCTGCATGTGTTATTTGTTCTATGTCATTACATGAATGGTTTTATACTTAATATAATGTATTTTAATGGTTTTTTTATTTTTGTGAATCGCTCAGAGAGCTTTGGCTATAGGGCAGTATAGAAATATAATAAGTGAAATGAAATTAGAAGAATGACCATCTCCCATCCTTGCCCTCCCCCAAAGCACAGTGAATGAAGAGCCGCTGGTAAAACATTTCATAAGTTTCAAAGGTGGACCTGTCAATCACTCAACCTCCCCTTCCTCCGCCCCCATCAGCATTTGGAGAAACAAAAGCAAAAGACACTGTTTTCTGAGAAACACTGTCTGCCTTTCCAAAGCCAAAGCACGAACAAAGTCTCATGCAGAGTCCAGCTTTGGTTCTGGCCACTTTCCGCTCCACCTTGGGAACTACCAGAAATGGTCCAGAGGGGCTCTATACAGCTCGGGCTTTGGGAAAATCTGATGAACATCACAGGTATTGTGCTCAAGGCATACATGGTGGAGGGGGTAGATTAAGAGGTAGTGATTTTCCAAAGGCCACACAGTGAATCTTCATGGATACCAGGACTCGAAGCTCAAGGCCACACACATGCTATCCACCCAGCTCAATTTCAGTTTTTTTTCTTTTGAATGTGACCAAGTAGGTCATAAAGATGATGGCTACACTGGCATGAACTGCTAGCACTCACAGCGTGACACCCAGCATGAATAGTGAAAAGGTTTTGATGTTACCTCATCTAGGTAATTCAGACTGTGAGGGATCAAAACTGAAAAAACATCACAGAAAGTGCACCCACACCCTAGAAGGGCCCAGGATTCACAAACCTAAAGTGAATGCAGGTGCCATCCTCCAAGACACTTAATACATTTCTCGGCTGTAGCAGGAGGCAGCACCCTATTAAAATAGGTCTTGTGCTCCACCTTGGGGAAATTGCTGCAGCAGGCAAATTGAAGGCTTAATACCAAAGAGGGGGTTTTTTTTACACTGTGCCAAAATGTAAGATCCAGCACTTGAGAATGTCTCAAGCTGACAGGGAGCATTCCTTTTACTTCTAATACCATTGTCCCCTTTCAACACACCGAACAATGGTGGGATATCGCCATCTTACAAATCACCTAAATACCTTTGTATTTCTACAGCATGTTTTGGTTCTAAATATAAGCTTATCAATAGTAAGAAGGATGAACTGCACGAGACATGACAGAGTTTAATAACATTCTGAATGGTGTGAAGAGAAATGTTGGGCCTTCTTGTATAAACAATAGCTTAGGGAGGTCACCCAAACTGATTGGCAGTAGCTTTGGGGCAGACAAAAGAAGTACTTCTTCACATAACACACCACTAACTTATGGAGCTCTTTACTGCAAGGTACAGGAACTGCCATTAGCTTAGAGGACTTCAGAAAAATTAGATTTCTCCCTCACGATTTGTCTATCAATAGCTATTTAGCCATGATATCATATTCTGAGAAGTATATCACTAAACACCAGCTGCTGGGGCAGACAAGGATATGTCTTCATACCCTGCTTGTACACTTCCAGGAGCAATAGAGTTGGCTATCATTTCACGAGATAGACCCTAACTGTAAAAATGTCAGCCTAACCCGGCATTCTGACTGACAGTTGCATGCCACCAGACGGTTTCACATGGCTGTTCTTCAAAATCTGGTACTACGCAGGCTGCACTATAGGATATGATGATTGGTAACCACCAGCAAATAGACTAGATCATCCACGTATTCAACCCCTCTTGCTTAAAAAAAGATTAAGTGGGCTTACCTGTAGAGGATCCATTTTATTGGCACACTAATTAGCAATGTCATTTGGAAGAAAAAATCTGTGCTAACATTTATGATCAAATGAGCAAATGGCTCATTGCATTTTTCTAGTAATTAAAAAACACAGTGAAGTCTGTAACTGCATTCAAGATAGAATGAGCCCATACACACTCAGTGTGTCTCAGTTCTAAAACGATTTACTAAACATTTGGTAGGCATGCCTATTTAGGAGTTTCATGAATAAGTGTGACAAGGTCATCCAACCACATGATATCTATATACTCACTTGGTACAGAAGCCTTACATCATGACCTAGGGGGCTATGGATCTAAGCCCCATAACTACCAAAGTCCCCCTTCCTGCACAAATCTCTTAACATTACAAAGAATGAGAGTGTTTTGTCCATCCCTGAATAGAACACTAATGTAGCTGTCCATATACCTCACCACTCTGTGTGACCAGCTTAAAGTTCTATCTGGACAACCAACACGTGTTAAAACCCAAATAACCACAGTTTTCGATAAGGAATTTCAAGACCACCATGAAGAGACTGTGCTTAGGATGGAAGGCTACAGAGAGGCCTAAAGCAATGTTTGACTAAAGCGACCGTGGTAGCAGCAGATAACCACAAAGACATTAGAGTTAGTCATGCTGTTCCTGTCCCACTCAACACACTGGGAAAAATAAGGTTGGCAGGCCTGGTCTGACAGAATTTCTCTGCCTTGGATGGCTGAGAGAGATTCAGCAGGAACAGCTCCTGCCTGGGTGGTGCTACAAGGAGAAGCCACACTTGCTGAACCTCTTCTTCCTACCCTACAGATGGAGGCCCTGAACTCTGCCAAAGTGGACAGAACCAGTGAGGAGATGGTCTGAAACTCACAATGGGGCGCATCTAACTTCAAGTGAGCTGCAGGTGGAAAGCTTAAGTTAGGGGACAAAAGGTATGAAGGAAGAGCCATGGCTGGGAGCAAGAGAGTCCCAGTTATTTGACCTGAATAAGAAATTGAAAAAACGGGTAGGCAGAGAGGTCTGTGCCACACCTAGGAGAGGAAGTAGAAAATTTCTAGGACTGCCACAGTAGTGTAACCAGGTGTAGCAGGAACTGCTCCATGGGAAAAGGTGGGCATTTCATATTATGCCACTGTGCCATCCTGTTTAAAAAGCTATTACATTCTTAACATATTAGGCCTGAAAATTAAACCTTTACAGAACCCAAGAATCTAACACGTAGCTCCAGTTCATGATAAAACATTTAATAAAATACACCAAAAACTGGAATAACCCAGATGTTTTACAAATCTTATGTAGAGGATCTATGAGTGGTTTGAGCAACACAACCGCTGTTCATTGGTAAAGTGGGTATGTGCATAAAGGCAACCCTTTCGGGCCCGTGGGCATATTTGACATTTTGAAAAAGTGTCCTGGGCACCATCACTAATTGCCGTGTTGGGGGGGGCAGTGGGGGTGAAGTGTTGGAAATGCCCCTCCACTCTGGATTCTCACTTTACCTGTCCCCCACCCCCACCCCCTCTGAACAGAGGTGGGGACAAAAGTCCCCTGCCAAAAAATGGCTGAGAGGGGAGGGCAAGAAAAGTGAGAATCCATATCGCTCTATTGTTTTGAACAGAGATAGGGAAAAGCGTGCCAATCAGGAGATGAAGGGCCAGCAGAGGTGAGTGGAGGGCAGCACAGCACAAGGGGCCTCGTGGGAACCCTGGAAGGTTTTGGGGGGTGCTGCGTTGCCAACCCCTGCTTTATACTATTAGCTTGAACGGTAGATTTCCCAGTTGCTTCTGTGCTAATGAACATCCTGCAAAGCTTTAAGACAGGCTTGCACACAGAAGATCTTTTAATTCTCTAATTAAAGATGACAACCAGGATTTCCTAAGAATTGAGATACAGGTTTAGCATGACATAAGATTTAAGCCTGTCTAATACCTGCTTCCACACACCCCAGCTCTTCATGATCAGTCACCACTATCTAGAAAAAGCACAATGGTTCAATTTAAGGCTTGCCTGTTTGCACTCACTATCGTCTGACCCCATACATTTGTTCTGCAGGGCCACAGGCTTGGTGGCCAGCCTTTCTAGAGCATTCCGCACTGAGAATATCACTAAACCAAAGATTTCTCCACCTCTCTTGACCACTTTCCCAAGTGCAACAGGAGCTGCCGGATGCCCACCAGTCTGGAAAGCCTACCCTCTTCCATTTGAACAGCCATTGGAATAAAAAAATAGGTAAAGCCAGCTTCCCAGTCTTAGAGACAAGAGAGTTAAAATTAAAAGGGGTGGGGGGCTTAGCTCAATGGTAAAAGCCCATGCTTCATGCTACAAGTCCAATTCCCTCTGAACAGGAACTTAGGATGCAGGGATAGGGAAAAACTCCATGTGAGGCCTTGGAAAGCTACTCCCAGGCTATGATGTAGACCAGCCTTCCCCAATGCTGGCAAAGGATGATGAGAGTTGTAGTGCAACATGCCTCCGGATGTGCTGCTCTGCAACTGCCATCATCCCCAGCCTGCATCTAGAGTGAGGGTCTGGCTCATTATAAGGCATCTATAAATATGTATGGCTCTGTGTTAATAACAGCTGAATGTGGGATGTGTGTAAGCAGAATTTTGTACATGGCCCATTCAGTATGCATACAGCCCAACACATCTGAGAATGAGCATATGCTAGCAGCATATGCAGATAATGTTGTACATTGCCCAGGCAATACACATAAGACTCCAAAGGATGTCAAAGGATGTGAATTCCTCTGAATGATTTCATGCATTGTCCAAAGGGATCATTGGCCTTTTAGCAAACAGTAACATTTCAAAACAAGGAAAAATAAACAGCAACCACATTATTGCTTATAGCCTTAAACACACACAATAGTCATTTCAGATGTTAATACTGGGAACATTTCCCTCACCATTGGCTAAGGCTGATCGGAAGTTGAAGGTCAAAACATCTAGAGGGCCACAAGTTGTCCACCCCTGGGATAAAGTATGACCATTTTTCCAACAGACTTTCATAAACATGTAACTGGGTACGGTATGACAATGTAGACTTTGTAAACACTCACAAGGAACCTAAGATTAGTTTACCAGATACATGGACGCTAAAGGGTGTGTGGAGCATTCACTTTACACACAACCCAATAGATTCTACTGAATAGAAAAATATATGCCAACAGTTTGAATTGTACACTTTAATGTAAAAAGAACTACTGAACACTTAAAATGACCTAATATTGCAAATGTTTAATTCCTATCACTAAAACTGCATAGCTGACCACAGAATATATTTATATTGTAATAAATAGCGGTCATTAAGTGAAATTCGTAGCGCTGTTCTGAGATTTCAATTTCAGTGAGTTTTCAGAACAACACCACAACTTTAGCTCCATGATAGCTATTTCGTACAACAGGCTTGGCTACCATGACAAGGGCCGCATAGTGCGTTCGTATTTGTGCACTCTCATTTGCTTGTTGAGCATTTTGCTTTACGGTATCACTGCTGGTATCCCTGGCCAACCAACAATACCTGCAGTGTGAGTATTTTCCATTATTCAGCAGGAGCTGCACTTTCACAGAGAGCAGAACGGAAAATGGTTCCTTCCGTTTTCTTTCTTGGATGCCTAGCAATAGTTGACAGCCCTGTCCCTCCTTCAGTTGACATGACCAGAGCCAGACTATTTCGGGGGAATCACTTCTGCCCCAAACATGCAATACTGTAGCTTTACTGTAATCACCAGCATTGCCCTGAGGAAATACAGATTCTGAAGAAATCTTTCATGTTTTCCCTGCTCTCTCCCAAGGCTGTTCACACTAAGATTCTGTTTAGTGAATTTTTTCCTCTTTTTGAACACACAAGTCACATGTAATGGTGCAACCACACCTTTCTTTTGTAGTAGCTCCACTGTCATAAATGGCATACATTGGCTTGCTGTGCTCTGAACACCTATAATCTCAGGTGCAGCCTCCATTTCTTAACCATGGAGATTTGCTGTGTTTTTGTCATCATGTCCTGTTTCTCCTGATTCCTCTTCTCTCTGTTCAACAACGGTTTCAACCTTGACCCAAGAGTTCACAAGGTACTGGTGTTCCTAAACCAACTGTGGTCTTTGGTCCCACTCTTTAAATATCCCACTGAAGCTGATGCCCTCCTGTCACAAACTCAAAATAAGCTAAGAAGTTTTTGTTCCAGCACCTATGGCAGAGTTCCAATGGGATTCCCCTAGCTTCCCCTAACAGGCTTCTGAATAATCATAACCTGGCCACAGTGGCAAGTAACCATCACCCCTAGGGTTACCAAGCAGGGAAGTTTCATAAAGCATTACTTTGTTGCCTTTCAGGTGAAATGTTATGTGTGGAAAAGCAGCCTAGTTTAAAAAGAAATTGGAGGCTAATAACTTTAGTGGATGTCTTTGTAAGACTGTCCTTTAAGGACAACCCTCCCTGCCCCCCTCTGCTCAAAACCAATAGCATATTTGACATCAAGGTATGCACAGGATGAAACTAGTACTGAGGCTTATTAATGATGAAGGCTAAGGCCTCATAAAGTTATGCATGATGCAAGGCAAAAACCACACATGTAGTCAGACACATCTGATATTTCTATTGCAGCTTCTTCCATTGCTGGGCAGACAAGTTCACACTGGCTCTCATTATGCCCTAACATCCTGTGAAGAAAGACTGAGAGACTTGCCCAAAGTCACCCAGTAAGCTTCATGGTTGAGTAAGGATCTGAATCTGTTTCCCATATCTCAATCCAACACACAAGCTACTAGACCACATTGACTTTCAATCTTATTGATTTGCATTCAAGACACGAATGTCCTGTGGCTTTCTGACCCTGGGTAGCTTTTTCAATTTAATCTAGCAAGCTTAATATTCCTGTGCCAGTAAGCAAGAGCCAAAACGTATTGCAAATTCTCTCATAAGATATGAAGGTGAACCCAACAGGAATGTGGGGTATTCTGAATATGAAGATCACCCCGTTTTCCAGAGGACACACCAGCACAAGTTTTTAAAATGTGTTTTCTTCTCAATAGTTTTGGGTGTTTAAAATGACCAACACAGCCACGTAGGGACAGAGCAGTGTCTACGTCAGCCTTCCCTAACCTGTCTCTCCCCAAATGTACAGATTACAACTCCCATCATCCCCAGCCAGCTGGCTGGGGGTGATGGGGTTGTAGTCCAACAAACCTAGAGGACACCAAGTTGGGGAAGGGTGGTCTATACCAACACAGGAACGTAAAAGCTCAGCATGGACATTCCATAAAGTAATTCTTCACATTCCATAAAGGAAAGGATTTTTTTTCTCCTGCAGAAATCCATCTTTTTGTGAAGTATCACTTACTGAAGTGTATAACGACTATACAGAAGGCAATCAGTGCCACACCCAAAAGTATTGTTTTTAGCAATACATACCGTTGTACATACAGATGGGACAGCTGGAAAAGGTGGACGCATGACCCCTTTAGCCAACAACATTTCTCCATCATGAGATCCCCAGTGCAAAAATCCCCCAAGGCCAAGAGGTCACTGCCCATCACTGTTTCACAGCAAGCCCACTAGATCTCACCCACAGACCACATGTGATAATTTTAGAAAGACTCTCTGCATCTTTACCTAAGGTGCGGAGCGGATGTATTTTTGTGCCATTAAGACGGCAAGGGAGATCTTTTCGTGATTCCACAAACAGCTATTTATAGGGTTAATCAGGGGAGAAGCCTGCAACAACGAACGTGTGCATACTTCCTCTAGCCATTCAGAGTTATTAAGCGATCAGGTCTATTTTACACATTCTGTTAATACCCACACATGTGCCTATTCAGCAAGAGATTTTCTATGCTCGGGTGGTTCAGATGTTGGGTTCCAGCACAGAGAAATTGGCCCCACATACAAGAGGAGTCTAATCACCCAGGAAGGCAAAGGGGAAAAGTGTAAGTAGTTTGGTCCAGGGAGAATAGATGAATGCACACATTAAAAAGCAATTGCAAATATGGCCCAGTGGCTCCAACATGCATGGTCTTCTCCATTCTTTTTGAATGAGCAAGAAACAACAACATAGCACATCCCTGTCAGAGAATTAAATGACATTACTTCCATGTGCAGGAGGGGCACTTAATCGGAACTATGGAGAGTGCATTACATTCATCGAGTTCCTGCCAATTTGATCAAAGTAAGGATACATATCATAATCACCACAGATGTCTGCACTCAATCCTTCCACGCTTACTTTTCTTTTAGCAACCTGTGGCCTCCCAGATGTTTTACCCTACAACTCCCATGATCCTTCACCATTGGCTATGCTGGCTAGGGCTGATGGGAGATGTAGGCCAAAACATCTGGAGGGCCACAAGTTGCCCACCTCTGTTTTAGACTGAAATGAAAAGGTGACTGTCAGAGGAATTTAAAATGGGGTATAAACAAGCATGTGTCTACAGCCAATTTATGTTTTTGTATTAGAACATAAAGTTATTCATTTTTGTGTTTTGCCTTTAGGGTTTCAGAAGTCTAAAATGGAACTTCCCATTTCTATATCTCCACTTTCCTGATATTTTTCAAATTTAAGTGAGCCACTTCCCAAAGAGCACAATTAATCATTTGTATAACTAGGGCTCAAGTATTGGATTTCTAAACTAAAAGACATCATATAAATTATGTCAATTCTCCAAGTGTTCATCCATATGCAGGCAAACTGGGATCATGGCATGCACAAGTGGGAGGTAACAGCAGGCTTGAGGGAACTCCAAAGTTTGCAGACGTACAAAAAAAAAACCCTTAAGAAAAAACATGCCAAGCACAGCCAGTGAGGACTGAGCAGACCCAATGGCCACGAAATGCTAACTGAGTTGGCAGTGGTGGTGGTGGTGGGGAGATGGAAAATCAAGGGGAATGGAATATCCTGGAAAAGGGCAGGGTTCCAGCCAGCCATGAATAGGAACACTCCACCCTGCAACTTTTTGTTGCAGGCCCCACTTGTAATCTATTATTATTACAAGCTTGTCTAGCTAGCTTGCTTTATTTGAAACTGAACAAGCTGGCAGCAGGCTACCTGCACTGTACAGAAGAAAATAACTAATGAGATTAGCTCCTAGTTAAAGTATACGTAATATTTAAGTATCAGGCTATATAAGATGTTGTTACTAAATACAATGCTACATACAAGTGTGTAAGGATGACAGCCATCTGTACAGAGAGTGTTAAAAATAAATAAGCCAAAATGATTCTATCATCCTACAGGCTGAGAGGAACTGTCATCGCTAAGTGCCAATTTCATACTACTACAAGACAGTCAAAGGCAGGAATGGCCAAACAGGGTCCGGTGGGACCGATGCACCCCTGACGCAATTTGATCTGCCTGCCCCCACAAGTGGCCCAACAAAGATGTTAATCCAAGCGTAGTATACAGTTGCCCACAGTTCCACTCTTAAAGAAAAATGGATCCAAGTTGTAAGGAACAGAAACACTCTACATTTTTAATATTACATCTCAGAAACTGGTAACTAAAATTAGCAAGGGGCTGGAGCAGTTCCCCTCTGAGGAAAGGTTACAACATCTGGGACTGTTTAGCTTAGAAAAGAGGCGAGTAAGGGGAGACATGATAGAGGTGTACAAAATTATGCATGGTGTGAAGAATGTGGACAGGGAAATGTTTTTCTCCCTCTCCCATAATACTAGAACCCAGTGGGGTTATCCATGAAGCTGAATGGTGGGAGATTCAGGACGGATAAAAGGAAGTACCACTGCACACCGCACATAGTTACACTACAGAATTCGTTTCCACAAGATGCAGTGATGGCCAACACCTTGGAGGGCTTTAAAAGGGGATTGGATAAATTCATGGAAGAGGCAGCTATCAATGGTTACTTGTCCTGATGGCCATATGCCACTTCCAGTATCATAAGCAGTATGCCTATGTACACCAGTTGTTGAGCAACATGGGCAGGAGGGTGCTGTTGCGCTTATATCCTGCTTGTGTGTTTCCCATGGGCAGCTGGTTGGCCACTACATGGACAGAATGCTGGACTGGATGAAGCCTTGCTCTGATCCAGTATGGCTCTTCTTATGTTTTGGTTTTGGATGTAATGTCTGAGCACATACACTCTGTAACTGTGCAGGCTCTTGTGTTTAGATAACACCAGCTTCTTATATGGCCTGACCAGCTGTGAAGCAGGCAGTCCTCCGTATGGCAAAATAGACTTTTGGCTCCCAGATCACTGCGGACGGCATGCCCCCCAAGGCCACAGAAGTTGGCAATCTCTGCTTTAAAGGTATTACATCGGGGGGGGGGGGTCATTGTGAAATGCAGTGTCCTGTGTTCCCAACTCAACCCCCTTCTCACAAAAAGGAACTCTGAAGATAAAAGCCGCTACATTTGCAAAATGTTAGCCACGTTACGGCAGAAATGATAAGCATGCATCTGTGACACAAAGCTTGTTAGAATAGCAACACTGTCAAGCGGATCTGTTAGACACTAATCCACCTTGACTAATCTGAGTGGAGCATGCCACTCGACGGGCCATGTGATGGGGGGAATGGGGGAGGAAGGAAACCATGTCAAACATGCACTTACCTAAATTAAGGAAGTCTGTGCTAGAGGAAGGAGGTGGCGCACTGTGTGCAGAGGGAAACATACCAGATACAGGTGGTTCATTTGGACTAAGGAAGTCGCCAAAGAGATCAGGGCCAGTAAGAGTTGGATTGTCGGGGTTGACTGTGAACGGGTCAAATGGGTCAGCTGAAGACAAAAAGCAACACGGTTGGTTTTACTTGAGATGCTTCCAGAAATAAGTCACAGACAAAAACGGGATTTGGCTCTTGTGAGTGTGGCTGGCATTACGTAATGTCACAGGCACTGTAGGATGCCTTCTTTCTAGCACACTAGAAAGCACTCTGCCATTCTCCCTGATGTGAGGGCTTAGATCAACCTGGCGCCCTCCTGATGGGTTGGACTACAACTCCCATAATCCCCCAGCCAGCATAGCCCACAGCCAGCATGGGAGTTGTAGGCCAACCCATTAGGAGGGTGTCAAGTTGTTTAAGCCTGGCTTAGATAGATGATCTTACCTAACACAAGGATTTCTGCTCATCAACAGAGAAAACAATGATCTTCTCGGATAATTCCTCAGAAATTAATGTGTACATTCAGCCTAAGCCAAGCCCCCCAGCTCCCTACAAGGACAAACCTGTAACCCCTAAAATGCCAGTCAACCATGCCAGACCTATTAATCATTCGACCAAGGAAAATCAAGTTACCAGCAGAGATTACTGCACAGGAGCCAAGCAGCAAGGAAGCCAACAGGTTCTCCTTGCAAAAAGTAACCAAAGGAAAGCAGTTGCCCTAGGAATAACATAAAAGCTGTACTGTACCAGTCTGAATAGAAGGCACTGCCGGGGGGGAGGGGTGTTCAGAAGGATGGGGAGAAGGCCAATAGAAGAAGTAGAAGGATGCAGAAAAGCAGTTTCCAGCCAGAAGGTCTTTCACTGACCATTGTCAAGCAGCATCTAATTGGAGCCGCTCAGGGGAGAGTATTTATACTCAGCAGGGAGTGGCGTGCAATGGCCAGCAGAGAGGCTGGCTGACACTCTACCTTGTGACAGCTACATGTCCCAACATTCTCACTCCTAGGAGCTAAGAAATGGTACACCCTGCTGGGAACAAAATTGCAGAAGGGAAGGTGCACATTTCAGGAACACACACATACACCCCTTTATTGCCATTGCAAGCGGATATTTAGCCCAGATAACCCCCCCACCCCACCCTCAGTTTTCATCATACATCAGGAGAGTCTAATAATGAACAAGCAAGTTTTCAGAATCAGCTGAGGCTCCGCATACAATCTGGCATCTGTAAGCATTCAAAACAATCACAGCACTGTTGCTTTCATAAGACATCAAGATATATTAAACAAGCACCAGAATAATATATTTTCCCAATGCATCTTTTTGTCCTCATATGGGACTGGAGAAGCATGTTGAACAAAAAACATACTACTCTCGCCTTCCACAGACTCCATCAGTTCATGAAATATCCAAATGTTAAACTGCATTTCTAGCCATTAGAAGGCATAATGATGCATCTTGCTTATGCGTAGAAAACATACACAGTCTCTACAACTGAATACATTTTGTATTAGTTCCACTTCAAGACCACCACTTTGAACTTGAAAATCCAATTTTCCTGGTTTCTCCCAGTGCACAACTTCTAGCCAGATTCTCAGTGCAGTTACAATGAATCATTCAGAATCCAGAAAACAGACCAGCTGAGTAGGGCTACCAGGCTGCTGGCATTTTCCTGAAATACCCCACTGTAGTCAGCTGGGTTTCCCACCCAGGCCGGGGGGGGCCTCCAGACAGATTGATGAGATCCAAATTAATCACCATACTCCATTGGAGACTTCCTAGCAAAGAGTACATCCCAATTTTGTAATCATGTTGGACTACAGTTAGCTTAGAGCAGCCTTCCCCAACTTGGTGCCCTCCAGATATGTTGGACTACATTTCTCATCAACCCCAGACAGCATGGCCAATGGCTATGCTGGATGGGGATGATGAGAGTAGTCCAGCACACTGGGAAAGGACCTGGTTGGGGAAGCGTGGTTTAGAGAAATTCTGAGGCAAAACAACTTTAGACAAGTTTAGACAAGTTTAAGCCTTCTATGGAGAAACCAGAGGACTTTTGGGGCTCACATGCTCCCTCCCCTGCCCCCATGCTCATGACTGTGCAGAGAAAGCAACAGTTGAAACAGATGGCATTACATTTCATTGGCACATGAGATCACCCCAATGCTTTAATCTGCCCCTGCCCCTTTCCATGAAGGGACAGATCATGGAGTCAGAAAGCTCTAGCACAGAGAGAAAAGCCTGAACACTGCCTTCCACACACACAGAAAGGGGATGGGGAGAAAGGCAAGTGTGAGCCCAAGAGTCCCTCCCACTGTCACTGCATTAAACCCAATTTCCGGAAAATGAGAACTACATCAGCCTGCCAAAAACAGCACTGCACAGGGCACTGCCAAATAAGTCATTTCTCTTTTTGAAGGTGAGTATGCTAGAATCAGAAACTGACCCATTGTTACTGTTGGTTATTAAATTCATGCATCTCTTTAAAATTAGGTGCTAATCTGAGGAGAGGTCATGAGACTTTACAGCTCTCACCTTGTCTGTAAGTCAGGGGAACAGGGACCCAGAATCCATGAAGCTCCTGATAAGCTTAGCCAAGTAGATGTCACAGCTCACTGACCATATCCATTTTCTCACACACACACAACCCCCCGCTACCACAACACATTTTCTATTTTGCTGAAACCACAAAGGCTGAAACATGCCCTTTAAAAATAAAAACAGCCTTTTCACTCTTTTTGTTAGAGCAGAGTTCCAACGGAAGGGAAGTCCAGTTACATACCTGCAGAAGAAGGGGCAGCTACCGTTGAGGGAGCGCTAGCCTGGGGATTCGCTGAGGGCTGAGGCTGGCCACCAAAGAAGAAGTCTGCTCCTCCGCCCAGAAGGTCTGCGGTCGAGTCTTCTGAGCTCTCGGGTGCACCAGCCACGAAAAGGTGGTTCAGCAAGTCTGCGTTGCTCGAAGAACTCTTCATCTCCGAAGGAGGCTGGAGCAGTTCCGGTGGAGCTTCCGAATCCAGTCCAAGCAAGTCAACGCTGTCTTCCACAGGAGAATCTTCTGGCTGAGCAGTGGAAGATTCAAAGTCAGCTTCAAAAAGCTGTTTGCCCTCTTCCTTTTCCAGGGTCTGTTTCTCTCTTTCCTCAGCTGGTCTTGTGTCACTGGGAAATGCAGCAAATTCTTCGTCGGAAAGGTCACTGTCGTCCCTTTCCTCAGTTAGCCCTGGACTATCTTTCGAAAAGTGGCCCTCGGGTGCAATTTCAGAATTTTTGCCTTCTGTAAAGGGAAAGAGAACACCGATACATTCTTGCGACTCATTAATTTTAAATCGCACTATTCTACCGGTCAGCAACTCATTGTCTTCAAGGGTCATTCTGACAATGGAGTAAGGGATAGACGGCAAAGAGTCCAACCCCCATTACTCAAACTGGCCTGCTGCCAAAGCCTTGTGCCACAGACTCCACTCCCTCCATAGCCCTCTTTTTCCTCTAGGTTGGCAACCATACATGGGGAGGTGGCCGGATATGACTTAGGAGTCTCCAGTTGCTGGGCCCTGTTCTTTTCAAAGGAAAGTAGGTGATGTTTCAAGACATGGCCCCAATTTGAAAGAAAAGACTACTTTGGAAGGCCATAGCCACCTGTAACTCAGAGGAGCTAAAGAAAAAGCAAAGTCTTTACTGGCTTTACTCATCTAGTAGATGAAGCCAAGAGAAATGCTACCTTTTTAGTTTAATTGCAGTGAACTCTCCTTTTGTGGGGTTTGGTCAATTTGACCTAGGAGGGCCCCATAACTGGGAATAGAGTGTTGAGGCCTAGCCAGAAAGGAGCAAGGCAGCAGGCAAACTGACAAGACCCCTGCATCCCCTGCACCATCACAGGGTCTTTTCAGACATGCTCTTACTTGATGCCAGGTCGGAGACAGCGTCACAGACTTCAGCTTTTCTCAGAACAGATTTTGAATTGCCTGGTGAGAAATGTTTAATGTTTGTAGCAAGGCTGGTGGTGTACAACAGAAAGCATTGCGGGAAGCTATTCTATCGGCTTTGCTGAAAGATCAGCTCCATCAGGCTCCTCCCGCCCTCAATTGTCACCTAGCAGCAGCTGTTCCATGAGGCTGCATCAGAAGGAGAGATGGGAAGCAGGGCCCACTGGCTCCTCCTCTCCCTGAACTGTCTCTATTCCAGCAGGTCATTATAAGAACTATTTCACTTTAAGAACTGGTGCCTGAGTTTGCTTTTTCTCCTATTCCCCTCTATCCCGTTTTCCTTTCATGTCGTCTCATTTTGACTGTAAGTCTGCAAGTATGTCTTATTTTGATTGATGGAATGTAAGCTGCACAGGGAGCCTCTTCAGCTGAAGAGCGGGATAAATTTGGAGGAAGAAATAAAATAAATAGTAGCAATGCAACATGCGTCAGTAAGTCACTGGTTTCCTTTACCTCGCCAGTCCAGTGTATGGAAGAAATTTGCCTCGGTGCTGCTGCTCGGCGGAGAGTCGGGCTCTGCAGGTGTACCTTCGGAAGACAGCTCTGACTTGGATGTTTCGGCTTCGTACTGGGCAGTTGAACCTGGCTGCCTAGGCAGTTCAGGCTTACCTATCCGGGGAAAAATTCAAAGCCAAGAAATTCAGAAACACCCTTTTCAGGCCTTCTACCTTTTAGGATACATGCACTGAAATGGAAGCCTCTGCAAAGATTAGCACTATTTCAGTTGATTTTTTTTCTTTACCGAATTTTGATAAAATCTCTTGCTGTTCCTCCCGGCTGGAGAAAAGGATCTTGGGATTTAGACCCTTGATGTTTAAGTTATCCCAGGGAACTCGCTCAGTGCTGGGTCTGTCCCGCGGCTCCACCTCAACTTCCAGATTCACTTGGAACAAGTCAGGGTACTTTTCTTGAATGTCGCATGCATCCAGATCATACCTGCAGCAATTTTACAGCATTAGAAAAGCGCACATTAAAAAAAAACGTAAGAGCACAATTCACTGGGAAGCTACATTTCTCTCCCCCAACCCCTGCACTGCTCTGTGATTGCTTGGTGGTTTCTTGGCTTTTGCACAGTTTCAGCTTTATAGAATGGGAAAAACATTGCGCAAAAGCCAAGAAACCACCAATCAGTGGTAGAGGGGACCCCCTGATTAGTTGGATTTGGCAACTAATCAGTTTGACACCCTTGGTCTAAAGGAACCCCTACATGTGAGCAGCTGTTCACGCATGGGGATCCCGTTACAGATACCTATGCTCGATATATAGATTGGGACGGGGGCTGAGGCCAGCCCACACAGGCAACACCTAGTAGTGCAGGCCCACTCCTATTTCAACACATGTCTACATGTGCGTAGCGCATAAACAGGGCTGCTCTGTTTCACCAAAATATGATTGCAATATTGAGCACACTGACTTGGAAGTAAATTGCTGTGACATCTGCAGGATGCGATTCCATGTATTATTTCTTATTTAAAACATTTGTATCCCGCCCTATATCATTAAGATCTCAGGGCAGAGTACAGATAAAATCAATTTAAACAGTATGAAACAATGAATAATTTAAACAGCTAAAAGCATATCAAACCATTAAACAAGCTAATACCAGTTAAAAATCTAAAACAATAAAACAGTTAAAACAGTGTGCATTTTTAGGGAATTCAGTTAGCCCTCAAAGGCTTTGGTGAAAAGCCATGGTTTAACATGGCGCCGAAATGAAACCAATCGGGCCTCCAGGGGGAGGGCATTCCACAACTAGGGTGCCACAGCAGAGAAGGCCCTCTCCCACTTCTCACCATAGAGTATGTCTCGCACTGGTGGGATGCAAAGGAGGGCCCCTCCAACAAATCTCAATCCTTGTGCAGGCATATATAAGGAGAGGCACTCCCTCAAATATTGAGGTCCAAGCCACTTAGGGCTTTAAATGTCATCACCAGCATGTACAAACATTTCAGGATCAGGGTGTAGTTTTCAGAACACATTTGGGTAACTGATACGTAATAAAATTCTACACCAAGGAAGAACTGTGATTCTGTAGCAAAGTGGCACCCAGGCCATACCAAGGACCAGTACGAGAATGGCATTGATGGGAGTAAAGGGACCTGAAAGCAGGCAACAGGATTATGTGATCCCACCCCTAGCACTTCCCTCTTGCACGTACATTCCCCTTTCCCAGCTCTACATGTATTTAGTTGTTGTGCTTGACCATCATCAACCTGGGTTAAGATAAACCTGGAGCAACTCAAACTAACTTTTAGAACCCAAAATGTAGAAGTTACCTTAACCCAGGTTTGGAGTGGTCAGATGTAACAACACCAACTGTTGTAGAGGGGGTGGAGATAATTTGCACACTGGGCTGCACCTGATCCCTCAACTCTGGTACATGTCACACCTGCACTCATCCAGTGACAAATCCATGGTTGAGGAACAGCGTTGAAGAGAAAGATATATTTAAAAAAACACACACATAAACCCCAAACTGCAAAAGTATCCTAGTAACTGATATTGTACACAGCAGTATTCATCGCAATTGTGCTGGGAAGCTTTTCCAAGATAATTTATTGACATACTTCGCAAATTTCACAGTTGTGGCATTCCGGGGTACGAATCCTGTATGAAACTGGATCTGGAACATCTTCATTGATGCCATCTTGTGAAGGAACGAAAAATGAGCAAGACAGATATGATATAAGTGGAGCAATGTGCATTGAAGGGATGGAGGTTAACTAGACAGTGAGTTGCACTTCGTCACAACTGGTCAGGGGAATGTTTTGTTTCACATCACAACAATTTATCACAACTATAATTTGTTAATAGCATTTGGGGCCATGTCTCCCATTATGCTCTCAAGACACAGCACAACTATAATCACTGTTGTTCAACTATCTGGGCAAAAGCATTGCCTGAATTCGTAACTAGGTGCTATTTTAAATCAGCGCTCAAGAACTGCTAGAACAAAGAGGATACAGTTCCATATCCCCAGCCTTACCTTGGCTTGGAGTCTACCACCTATTGTGGACCTGGCATGATAGATCACAATAAGAACATCTCCTTGGACTGTTATGCCTAATGGGATTTCTGCTTTGCCATCTTCCATTTTAAAATCCCTATGAGGAAAAAAAAACACAGGCATCTCGGGTCAGTGTTTAGTAGTAAGTGCAATTCAAACACATTATGCCAACCAATTACAGTTTGGTTTCTCCAGCCACAACCCGTTTCTTTACTAGAAACCCAAGACCAACTGGAGCCTGGTGCAAAATAGTGGATCAGACATAAATGAAGAATTTATAAATGAAGAATTAAGGAACAGGGTGCCTCTGAGCACATGTCAGCCCAGGAATCTGATACCAGAACCACACTCACAAGTCCTTTCACACCAAAATCTACTCCTGGTATCCCCCCAAATGTTCTTTTTCAACAACCTAATTTGTCAGAGGGGGGTTAGGGAGAAAACAGAAAGCTTCCTTGTAGTTGTTGCTGTTGTTAAAGAATTGGGAGTCAGAAACCCGCCCAAACCACCTGGGGATCTACCTTCTGCCCATCCCTAGTTTAAGAAACTTGGGCAGGCACAGTTCATGTCATTCCAGCCCTAGGATTAAATACTGGCATTGGTCGTAGCTGCCTGTGTGCAGTAGTTACTTTGGGAAAACAGAAGCTGCTAGTTCTAAGGCTGGGGCATAAATGGAGGGAGGGAAAGGCTGAAATGCTCTGACATGCAGAACCTTGGAAAGACAGTGAAAATTCAAAAACGCACCTGGAATAACAAAATGCACGCAAATCTGCACCTGCTTCGCAAGACAGGAGCATCCAAAGGCACCTGAAAGACTAACCCTAAGACTAAACTGAGGGACCAGCTGCCTTCATCAACTGTCATCTAGCAGCAGCCTTTCCATCAGGCTGATGCAGAGGGAGCGAAGGGAGGCAGGGCTGTTCCATTGGCTCTGGCGAGAGACAAGCTGCCTTTGGCTCTTCCTCTGCTGCTTCCATCCTAGCTGGTAATTGTAAGAACTGTGTTAACCTTCAGAACTGGAGCCTGACTTTGCTTCCCCCCCCCCTCACTCCCCATCCCTTTTTCCTTTTGCGTTGTGTGTTTTAGATTATAAGCCTGGGAGTAGGGACTGGGGTTTTTTTGTGTTTTTTTAACAGAACCTGCTCGGTGAGCCTTCCAGCTGAAGAGCGAGGTAAAGAGGCTTTAAATAAAATAAATAAAAGTTAAATAAATAAAAATTAAATAAATAAAAATAAAACATAAAAAATTAAATATAAAATAAACAACGTTTTTGTGTAGCTTCTGCTATCAACAGCTAGAACCTCCTTCATCCAATGCAAGAAGGAGATGCCTGCGACAGACAAAGTGAGCTTTAACTGATGAAAGCTCAAGCCACAAACATTTGCTGTTCCACCTTTGTGTGTGTTTTCCTTTTGCTGCAAGGGACTAACAAGCTGCCCTTTGGGAATTTACGCTTACTTCATTTTATCATATTCTTGTGAGGTAGTGGCTACTCTTTCATCCCCGACATAAACTTCACAGAAAGGCCTGCAGCCATTGCGCTGCTTGCTGAAAAGAGGGACTGGAGTCATGATGACAGACTTAATGAGGATCGGCTTGCTGTGAGGAATAATGGGCTCTTCCGCCATCATGTCGCACATGTATTCTATATACCTGTGAAGACATAAGAAGGCAGCCAAAGTGTACAGTCTACAAGTGTAAACAACATCCACTGACCTGAAGCATCATAATGCAACTCAACATTGCGCACGCTGGTCAATCTTACACAGGCTTGTAAGTCAAATCCTCAGGGGTTAATAATCCATATGATTACTTTCAGCTAGTCACACAGGGACAAATGCCCGTATTAGGCTTTTTTTTTTTAGCACAGATGACCAGAAAATGCATAAAGCCAGTTCTTTTCCAGATTGCAAAAGCTTCCCTTCTCACTACCAGGGAGATTTTACTTGCCACAGGCAGTCAAACAAACAACTCATTCAGAAGTGTGTCTTACTGAAGACTTATTTCTAGCTAACCTCATGCTAAGAAACGACTTGCGTGTTTACAGAAGAAGACGTAGTTTATGATGTATGTGTAGTTTGCTACTTGCCTGGGGCAAATACCACTTCGAGTTGCTGATTGTACTTGCTTCCTGCTCTCTGAACAGTAGGTCATCCACACACAGTCATGTAGCTGGCCCATGTTTGAGAGGGAAGTGCTTTCAGTAACCACAGGGTGCAGAACCTCTTTCAACCCAAGGGCCAAATTTCATTTTGGAGAAGCTCCTGGTGGTGCATAGGGACAAAGGCAAAAGGGGCCGGGCCAAAATACCAAATCTGTGAGCTTAAAGCCCTTCCTACCAGTAATTAAGCCCTAGGAGAGGCATGTCAACCTGATAGAATGGGGGGGAACACTGCACAAAAGCCAGGGAACCGCCAAATGAACCATGGTTGAGGGAAAGGGGGCGGGGCCTCCTGGGGATACTTGATCAGGAGCCCCAAGCCTGAGGTCCTGCACCCTTGCAGGAAGCCCTACGCAGATATTAAAATCCTTTGAATGGAGGAGAGTTCAGGGTCATGCCAACCGGCTCTGGCCCTCACAGTGCCTCGTCTGCCATTCACATTTCTCTAGGGACCCAACATGCATAGGCCCTACCTGCATAACAGGTCCATCACTTGAATGGCAGGTGAGGGCAAGAAAAGCCCGGGGGTGGGGGTGGGACTGGGAGAGGCAGCTGCCCGATGCAATCTGAAATCCTCACCAGTGTGTGAGACTGAACGGCTGCATGAGACACACTGCAGTGATCTGATGCAAAGCTCACTTGCTATCTTCTAAAGTCCTTGGTCTCTCTGATTCCTACAGAACACATTCAGCTTTTACAGAACAGGAAGACAGAGCTTCAGGGAGCCAGAATTCCTTCTGCAGATCTCATACCTCTTATGCGATGGCCAAATACCCGGTGGACAGCGCTTCATGCTAAACATATAAACAGCGGCTTCGGCAGTAGTGAACAGACGGCAGAAACATAAAAAAGAACAGACAACAACAGCTGATGCTGCTCTTCCATCCTACAAAAAGAGAAAACAAAAAATTTGAAAGATTTTTAAAAGCCAAGACAAAAATACAAGATGTATGCACTAGCTATCGATGGGGAAATGCCATTATTTATCTCGACTGTTGATTGAAACTCTAGATTTTAAATGAAAGAATCAATGAAAACTCACAAATCCTCTAGTCCAGCCCTTTCATAATCAGCTTTAACACGGAATGTTCATTACTGCTGCACAATGAGTGAATGTTTTCACTGAGCGATCCACCTCAATCTCTTTCCTAGGGTGCTTCGAGATGAGGTTTTTACTGTACAAGCACACTGTCTCATTCATAGAATTTTATGGGGGGCCCAGACGGCGTCATCCCCAATTTGTAGCCCTCCCATGTTTCCCCACTGCTTCTTCCATCCTTTTTCTTACCAGAAAATATCCCTTAAGAAAGAAAAGACTGAATAGCTGTCCAGTGCCTTTCAATCGGTTGTGCTAGGAATCCTATTCCTCTGGAAACACTGCTAGTCACAAGCAGTTTGGACCACATCAGTGTATGTGTCACATTGGCGAGGTGGATGGGTGTGTATTTCTGCCTACTGTGCATTGCTTTACATTTACTTACATGACATTTTGTTGCCCATTTGCCATTGGGAGAGATCCTTTCAGAGTCTCCTGTTTCCTTGGGCTTTCAATGTCCTAAATAACGTGGTGTCATCCACAAACTTGACCACCTCACTGCTCAGTCCCAATTCCAGATCATTCATGAACAAGTTAAATAGTACTAGCCCCAACAGAGACTGAGACATAGCACTGCTTCATTCCCTCTATTATGAAAAGGTCACTTTATTCCTACCCTCTGCTTGTTTTGTTTTTCAACAAAACAATTACCAATCCATAAGAGGACCTGCCTCATATCACATGACTGCCAACTTTACTCAGGATTAGGGATAGCCTTTGGTGAGGGGCTTTGTTAAAAGCTTTTTGGAAGTCTAATAAAACCTATTTATTTTTTATTTATTTATTACATTTCTATATCGCCCAATAGCCACAGCTCTCTGGGCAGTTCACAACATGCTTGTCAACACACTAAAATGTTAGCGAGGCAAGACCTGGCAGAAATCATACCAAGTCTCCCTCAGTTACTGTTTCAATGTCACGGAATCATATGACTGTTATTTGGGATAACAACTGTAGATACTGTAACTTCTTGGAGGTTTTTGATGCAGGAGGGTAAGGCCCAACTTACACACTATACCAATTTTTCCCTATTTTCCAGGCTTTGATTAGGAAAAAAATCTTGGTAGGAAATTCATAGTAGATCAGATAGTCCAAATCTATCATCTTTTAAATAAGGGGTGGGCAATCTGCAAAACCCTTCTGCAAGCCATCAGTTTAGATCTCTGTCAACAGTGATCTGTCTCTCCCCTGATAGCCCGCTGGGTGGAGAAGAAAAAGGAAAGGGGGTGGCCCTGCAGTGCCCACTTTTGGCTCTGGCTACACTCACTGCTGGCTTTGGCTCTGCCTACTGCCAGCAGGTAACACCCGACAGATTACCCCTGAGGGAATGCAGCCCTCCACAGAAAAGAGGTTCCCATGCCCATTTGAAACGTTAGATCTGTATCATGGTATATTTCTTATTTTCCCAATTTACATTGCTTTAGGGCTTTATCATTCCCCTCCAATCCCTTACCCCAGCCATTCAAGAAGGATTTTGACCGAGTCAACGTTTCTTTTGGCCCAGGAGGTATTGCCAGCCTTGCTGAAGCTACGCTAACACATCAACACCAGTTACTACTTACAAGGCAATGAACAATGCAAACGTTCTTTGGATCTTGCTTCAGCCATAAATGCATGTTCTTGCAAATGCTATAGAGGTTTTGAAGATTTGGTGAACGCCTTGCTGGCCAGCCACATTCAGACACCTGTGTTAGAGACCACAAGGAAA
Source organism: Heloderma suspectum (assembly GCF_057233095.1). Classification (NCBI taxonomy): domain Eukaryota; kingdom Metazoa; phylum Chordata; class Lepidosauria; order Squamata; family Helodermatidae; genus Heloderma; species Heloderma suspectum. The sequence continues at coordinate 134,512,971 of NC_139459.1, forward strand.
CAAAAAACACATTAACATTAACATTGAAAATCTTGAAATTCCACTAGTTTACACAGGATGGAAACAGCAGTCATTTCAAGCACATCCCTTACCTACAAACCAATGCAACTGAGGCATGATCTCTTAGGGCACAATCCTATGCACGTTTAGACAAAAAAAGTCCTACAACTCCCAGCGTGCCCCAGCCAGCATGGCTAGCTGAGCATGCTGGGAATTGTAGGACCTTTTCTGTCTAAACATGCATAGGATCGCACCCTTAATCAGTTAAGTTTCAAAGCTGAACTACACATTTTACAAGGCCAAAATGCTGCACGTTTTCTCAGTTAAGTTTCATTGAGAAAGTACTTGTTTTCCTGAAACAAACGGCTTGCACAATCTATGAGACATCATATCAGGTTCCATCCCCTTAGCTTTAAGGCCTACTGAGTGGATGATTTAAAGAAAGAAGATGCCCCAAAGGATGGCCAACACTGCACAGATGTTAGCTGTTTCTGGTATTTACCTTTCCTGCAAAAATCTCCAGAATCAGACAAGATGACCATACCTGAGATGCACTATTTCTAAGTCTGAGCCCCCAACTACATCTTGCAATTGCAAGTATAAAAAATGGAAGCTCAGCAGCTTAGCAGGGATGTGATGACCTGCCATCTGTTTCGTGTTCTTTAGAACATGGTTCTAAAAGATGGTAGGCCAACCCTACCAGTGTGGTGTAGTGGCTAGAGTGCTGGACTGAGAGTCGGGAGATCCGGGTTCTAGTCCCCACTCGGCCATGGAAGCTCACTGGGTGACTTTGGGCCAGTCACAGACTCTCAGCCCAACCCACCTCACAGGGTTGTTGTTGTGAGGATAAAATGGATGAGGAGGATGAGGAGGATTATGTACACCACCTTGAGTTCCTTGGAGGAAAAAAGGCGGGATATAAATGTAATAAATAAATAAACAAACAAACCCTGGGCACATTTCTGCACATCTCCAGCTGTCATCATCACTTAAAATTATAAACACACCATTTAGATTAAAACGCCACACTGATACTGAATTTCTAAAGAAAAGTCTCCTTTAAGATTTGAAGACATTTGTTTAGGCTGATGCTGTAAATCCATTTCCATATTTTTCAGAAATTGGAACCTGCAAGTCATCCTTTACTCACTTTCTGAAACGAGTTAACATCCCTGTTATAAAAAAGCAGTATGTGATAAAATAAGGACCTATGTTGTTATCCTTCCTTTCAGCCGAGGCGCTCAAGGCAATACATACAAGGGGCTATTTCAATTTACAGCAACCCTGCAAGGAGTTTGACAGATTTATGATTTACCTAAGGCCAGGTACTATTTGACCAGTGGTACGTTTCACTTCACTGATCTACTATTATGTTGGAATTTTCTACTCAGGTCTCCCCATCCAAACCCTCCAAATTCAGATGCTAACCATCAGCCAGCCAGGAAGTGAAACATACCACTTCTCAAATAGACTCGACAACCTTCCCCAACCTGGTGCCCTCCAGATGTGTTGAACTACCACAGGACGATGGGAGTTGCAATATAACACTTCTAGAGGGCACCCAGGTTGGCATAAGACAGGGGTGTTGAACTTCTTTCAGCCTGAGGGCCAAATTCAATTTTGGAGAAGCTCTCGGGGGCCATATTCCAGTGGAGGGTGGGGCCAGCAACAAAAGGGAACGGGCCAATATTAAAAAAATAGTGACATATTTTAGCTTAAAGTTCTTACTGCCCATAAATAAGACTTAGGAGAGATATTTCAATCTTTTAAAATGGGGAAAAAACTGTGCAAAAAACAGGAAACCACCAAAGGATTGGCAGTTGGGGAAAAAAGGTAGGACCAGGGGAAGGGGACATGGCCCTCTGGAGAACCTCAGAGGGACGGATTTGGCCCCCAGGCCTGAGCTTCAACACCCCTGGTGTAAGTGATCAACACTATCCACGACCATTCTGAAGTTGGAGAGAGATTTCCCATAAGAATGTAGAAAGAGCTCTGCTGGTTGAGGCCACAGGTCCATCTCGTCCACCATTCAGTCTCCAAGAATAGCCAACTGAACTCACAAGCAGGGTATGAAGGCAACAGCCCACCCCTACCTGTGTGCCCCTAGTACCTAGCATTCAGAGGTATACCGTCTCTGAACAGAAAGATGCTATCTGGCCATAAAGACCAATAGCGGCTGATAGACTTGTTCTCCATGAATGCATCTCTTCCCCTTTTCAAGCTGACTAGGCTAGTGGTCATCACATCATGTGGCAGTGATTTTCAGAATTATGAATCTCTTATCCAGTGGAGGAGAAATCAAGGATGGAGGCCAGTCTGAGGAAGAACCTCCATCAAGAAAGATTAAAGACTGTATTACCATGTGTTGGCTACACGGTCAAAGATGTCCTTGGTGGAGGGAGGCCAAGCAGCCCTCTCCTTACATCTTAGCAACGATTACAATTTGGCACTAATCGAGGATGCAGCAAGCTCACGCTGAAAAAAGACTGCAATGGCAATAAAACAGCAGCAAAACAGCAATGGCTTACAAACCCTGTTATGAAATCTGGAGGGTCTGTATGTCCTTGGAGACAGATTGTAGACAGCATAGCGTCCAGGATGTTTCGAGTCTAAGAACAACCGCACATCTTCTATGTTATTTTTTATGGCAGACTCAACACCTTCTGCTGGAAAAGACATCACTGCCGGTGGGGGGCAAGAGGAAAAATGGTCAAGGCTGAAGTCTTGGTTTTCATTAAAAGCAGGTTAAATATGCTATTTAATAAAAGATGATCTTATCATACCAGCAATTCTGGAAGTGATGTATGATATATCCAGATCTCCCTTTGCATAACTGAAATATAAAAAATGAAATATTTGAGTTAGATTAAAATAATCAAAGTTCATTCAAAAAAACAGAACAGAATTTTCAGTCTAGGAAGGGCCTTACTAGGTGATCTTTGTCATCTCCCTTGCCCCTCAAGCAGGAATGATACTAACTCCACTCCACCCCCAAGAGGTTCTCTCTCAAACATCTGCCTCAAATCTCAATCATGGGAAGTATCTAAAGTATCTGGAACAGCAGCTTAGGTTAGCATGTGGATAGCAGCTTCCCAATCAGGGACCAGGAACTGAAAGGTCTCTGTCTCCCGGGAAGAATGTGAGGAATACCAAACATCCCTAAGCTGAATGGTTTTCATCACCTAAGGCACCTAAAGGCTTTGCAAAGTGAAATTTCTCATAAAGGCTGGGCAGGGTGGGGCAGGGGCTGTTTTCAAAGGTCTGCATCTGGTGCCCTCCTGACCACTGGCCATGCTGGCTGGGGCTGATGGGATTTGAAGTCCAAAACATCTGGGAAAGGCTGGTCTACATGAAAGAATCTGTGAGATTCATAGCCTAAGTTCTTCGTTTCATTTCATGTATTAGAATTCAAATGGCTATTGAAGCACGAACTTCAATAGCCATTTGAATTAACCATTGTGGACCCTAAGGGCTAGAAATTCAGTTTTTAAAAAATATGTATGAATGTTGGGCACGCATGAAACTAATAACACCCAGCCTATATTATATCTCACAGGGGCATGACTGGAAGCCACACTCAAGACAAAAGTTAAATCTATGGTGTTTCACAGAGTAGTTAACATATTTGGAAGAGTTTCTACAGAAAACAAACATTTTGGTAACTCATGAGTAATTAGAAAGATCTTCCCTAAAAGTGAATTGCGTTAAGCTGCCTGGATTAGCACTTTTTAGAAAGAAGAAACCCACAAGATGCTAGTAACCAATTAACCAGTGTGATAGAAAGGTGAACTGGTCTCAAACAAACAGTGAACAGAAATAAGGTGAGATGCAGAGAAAAGCAGGTTAACCTAGGTCAGCACAGATATCATTTTGATTCCTTAGCAGAGATAAGTATGTGTACAGTTGGAAAAACAGGATTAGTGCCATTAAAGTAATTTTGTAAAGGTAGAAGATTAAACAAATGCAATGCATGCCCACTCTCCAAACTGACAACCTTCTTTAACTGACTACTTAAAGCAGTTCGGTTCTCACATTTATGCTGTGGAAAGCTACAGAGAAGCTTGTTACAATTCCCTTGCATATATTATCTAAAGATCCCTCACCCTCCTTCAGAGGCAGAATTTTCCTTCCTTCTTTAACAAAAGCCAAACGCTAAGGCTTACTCTCATCATCAGTTCAAATTTGAAGCAGAGCTACACGTTTAACAAAAGCATTCAGTAGAGTCTTTCCTGGACCCTACCACTTCAGATTCAGGTAAATGGGGGGGGTCCATTTTTTAAATATTCCTGTGTGTTAGAAAAACTCCCAATATGTAGGAAACTCTCGCATTACAGATGAAGGTTATAGCCTAGTTCTCTTACTGGTGTGCAGGGAGTTATATACACGGGGAGCTTTAAAAAATACCACTTCCCCACACCCATCCACTTTCAGTCCAACATGGCACAGTCCTAGGAAGAAACCTACTCTCTGATTTTGCTGAATGTGCAGACTACCGGGTCAGTCCCAGTTTTCTATTTCATCACTTTGTGACACAGCAATCAATGTTCTCATTCAATAGAAAGCAGTGTTCCTAGTTAGGATAGACTATCATGTTGCCAGCTTGGTACCTTCAGTCAGTTTTTTCAGACATGACTATGGAAAAGGACACCACCTTCCTCAATAAGTAATTACACTTAGGTTCCAATCCATATGATCTCTTCCATTAAAGCAGGGGTGCAGAGCCTCCAGCCTGCAGGCCGAATCCAGCCCACGCAGCCTCTTGATGTTCCTCGGGGGTGGGGGGACAGGCTTAGGCATCGCCCGCTGCCCCTCATCCCTGCTGCTATATCTGATTTCAGTTCAGAGATAGCAACAAGGGGATGAGGGGCAGCAGCATTGGGACTTGCATGTACCAGGGAAAGCAGCAGCTCTCCCCGTGCATGGGGAAGCCCCCATCGGCTTCCCCTGCCCGGCCTCCTTCCCACCAAAGAGGTTGGGGAAGCCAGGTCCTCTTTGCTCCTCTGTCAGACTTCTCCTCCACACTCCCTGCCTCTTTCCCCCATTATGGAAAGGAGACTGGTTGCATGAAGCTGGCTGTGTCCCCTTCGCCCCTCCATCAGAGAAACAAGGGCGTCTCAGCTGCTTGTCCTTTACGCACCCCATCTCCTTTCCCCATTGCGAAGACTGGGATGGAGCTGAACTAGTCTCAGTCACTCCCCATCAGAGAAGCAGTGGGGGCTAGTCTGGCTCGGTTTTGCTGCGCTGCACACAGGGCTTTCCTAACAAGGAAAGGCCACATGCAGCGAAGCCTGGTCCCTGGTCCAAGTGCTGGGTGAAAGATCCACCTGGTGCTCAGGCCAGTGAGCAAATGAGGTCAGGCGGGCATGGCCATGGCCGCTGATGTCAGGGCGTGGCCACACCCACCTGGTATCTTACGGCCCGCAGAAGGCCGGGGGGGCATCCAGCCCCAATCCTAAAAGAAGTTCTGCACCCTTGCATTAAAATTTTCATCTTTCTGGGCCTACCATCCTTCTTGCCCCCTATAGTGTTTGCTTTCCATAACTTCAACATACATCAAAACCTGCCTTATGTTCTATAATCTGCTACAGCTTGCCTCTTCTTCACTGCAAGTTGGTCCTTTCCCTTCTTTTACTCAGGATGGATCTATTTAGACCCACATTCAATCTGCAGGTTCTCCCAAAAGTATACCTTAGTGCAGGGGTGATCAACCTGCTGCCCTCCAGATGTTTGGACTATACTCCCCATCAGCCCCAGAAAGCATAGAAAATGCCCATGCTGACTGAAGGTGATGGCAGTTGTAGTCCAACACTCCTGGAAACCACTGGGGGCTGGGGAAGACAGTTTTAGAGGCTGAGGTGGTTCTTGGTAGGGGGATGGGACATTGCAGCTCCCTGGCTAAAGAGCTGATAATTTAACCATCAATATAAACAGCACTGTATGTGAACAAGCCCTACTTGCGTATTATACTATTACAAGAAATTAATATGCCAGAAAACAAGTGATTTTAAGTTGAGAGTTGGTAAGCAGCTAGTATGTGCAGAGCATCTATCTGATCACACACTGCTCAAAACTGTAGTCATTTTCCCAATCCCTAAAAATTATATTGAAATGGGAGGCCTCTGTGTAATTAAAATAATATTATTCAGGGGCACCATTTCCCCTGCACACACAACTGCTTGCTTTCCTACCAGAAGGGGGGAAAACTGTACCAGAAAATATAACAGATGAGGCAATTCAGCAGATTAATAAAGAACAGAAGCTCTGAAGTTATACATGTGTGAGGACTACCAAACTGAAGTTCAATACTTATGTATAATGTAATTTAGCAGCCACAGGGCAATCCTGTAATTCACAGTGGTCTAGGTATATGTAATGTCAACAGCAAGTTATCTCTTATGTATAACTTGAGAGTTCAGAAATTTCTCCGTGGTCGAGTTGTTAACATTAGCAATTAAGGTCAACGCAGCCCTGTTAGCATGCAACACACAGAACACATACTAAACATATGTAGGCATATTTACCTTGGACTGCTAAGGAACGTGGGTATGGAATGATGAAAGTTGAAGGGGGAAAAATGGGCAAGGAAATAAGCATCACACACAAAATCAACATGCAAAAAAAAAAGGGAGAGAGAGAAGAAGCCCTCTCCAAACACCGCCCCCCCCAACACACACCACAAAACCAAATCTTGTTTCTTTCCCCCATAACAAACACCTTAGGCCATATCAAGTTAGGAAAACACTATTATGTGTAGTAAAAGCCATTAATGATAAGAGCCTAAGAAAGAGCATCAGCCATTGCAGGTTTTAAGGCTGTATAAAATAACCAACCATTTAAAGTCTGAGCTACAATTAATACTCTACATCTAACCAATTCATTCCACAGTTTAAAGGAGCAAGCAGTTGCTACACTAATGGCCACATGGAACACTTGTCAGGAGTCAACAGAGAAAAACGTTTCATTTGAGCCTAGTTAACCATCTTCATGAACATCATTGATGCCACAATTGCAACTGGTTTGACACTGTCCACTTCCATGATATATGCCAATTCCAGAAAGAGACCGGAACAACTCAACTCTAAAAATATGTTTACTTGGAAGTGCCACTAGTTTCAACAAGGCTTTCTTCCACATAAGCATGCTTAGGGTCAGGATATAATGGCAATGCTCACAAAGTTTTGGAAATTATCCTAATCCAGTCATCTGAAATTGTGATCTCAGGAATTACAGATCTCAGACACAAGAACTTCCAGTACCAAGTCCCAAGTTATCCAAGACAAGATCCAAGGACTATTTTAAGCAAACCCAAGGATTTGGGGGGTGTTTGTTTTTTTTGCAGTTCCCCTTGGAAAAGCATTATGTCAGTGCTATGATATAGAGTTGGATGGGTCTGCTACTCCAACTCCCTTCAGTTTCAAAAGAGGTTTGCTGTGTCCCACAAGGGAAAAGTTACAAAGGAAGCACAAACCTTGAGCTCCCTTGGTTGTGTAGAACAAATGCACAGTTCTTTGGATTCATGCCTTAATAAAGATAAAAGAAACTTTGGCCAAGAAGGTATGAGCTACCAGATCACTCTGTTAGGCTGCTCAAGCAAACAGATTCCTCAGTAACAAAGGTACAAAAAGGTAATCTGGCACCAGGTTTAATGCAAAGCACTCAAAACCGATGGTAAAACCAGTGCTTAGTTTTCAGATTGTCACAAGCAATCATTTTACTGTAAATAAAAGTATTTTAGATTCATGGTTTTTACATATAATAACCTTTGCTTTCTCACACTGAATGATTTCAGCAACTGAGGGTGCTAGTAGTATGGCTCAGGTCCTTAAAAACTAACTCAACATAAAGTTGAGGGTTCTTCTTTTAGCTGGGTGCTGCCAACTTCTCCCCACCATCACTATCCAAATCCCTACTTTCTCCATACAAGTCCATTCATACATGGGCCATGGGGCCTCCAGAGATCTTTACTGAAGTGCCAAATGTTTCACCTGGCCCAGGAAATGCTCTGCTTGAAAGAAACTGTGCCAGTCCATCCCAAAGGGGTTTCTCTCTGACAGAATACAGCAGCTAGCATTCAAGCACCACACGTTGAGCAAAGAGAAGGATGCAGGACCAAGCAATCTACTCTTGGCCTAGGGGCCCTCTGAACTTTGCCTTGGCTCAGTGTAACCAACAGAACGGCATCATGAAATGTTAGATGACTTACCATTGGTTACCTTGATCCTGATGTCATAATCGCTCCAGAGTAAATGGCCTACAACTCTCTATAAATCAGTTTAAGGTACTTACTGCCTAATGACCATCCCTCCCTGTAGTCCCTTTCAGCATAGAGTGAGCTATGGAGTGGCAGGGGCAAGAAGCATGTTCTACCTGCAACCCAACATTTTCTCCCAATACACCCACACTGCTTTCTCCCGTAGATGTAGGTACAACCCTATGGGAAAACTGTGCTAGAGGTTACCATTCAGATTGGGGATTGTATCCCCAACTCCCACTGATGTCTGCAATTCATAGAATCATAGAATAGTAGGGTTGGAAGGGGCCTACAAGGCCATCGAGTCCAACCCCCTGCTCAATGCAAGAATCCAAGTCAGAGCATCCCTGACAAATGGCTGTCCAGCCTCATCTTGAAGGCCTCCAGTGTGGGAGATCCCACCACCTCCCCAGGTAATTGGTTCCATTGTCGTATTGCTCTTACAGTCAGGAAGTTTTTCCTGATGTTCAGCCGGAATCTGGCTTCCTGTAACTTGGGCCCATTATTCCGTGTCCTGCACTCTGGGATGATCAAGAAGAGATCCTGGCCTTCTTCTCTGTGACAACCTTTCAAGTACTTGAAGAGTGCTACCATATCTCCCCTCAGTCTTCTCTTCTCAAGGCTAAACATGCCCAGTTCTTTCAGTCTCTCTTCATAGGGCTTTGGTTCCAGTCCCCTGATCATCTTTGTTGCCCTCCTCTGAACCCTCTCCAGTTTGTCTGCATCCTTCTTAAAGTGTGGTGCCCAGAACTGGACACAGTACTCCAGATGAGGCCTAACCAGTGCTGAGTAGAGGGGAACTAGTACTTCCCGGGATTTGGAAGCGATGCTTCTATGAATGCAGCCCAAAAGACCATTTGCATTTTTTGCAGCCACATCACATTGTTGGCTCATATTCAGCTTGTGATCGACAACAATTCCAAGATCCTTCTCGCTTGTAGTGTGGTTGAGCCACGTATCCCCCATCTTGTAACTGTGCATTTGGTTTCTTTTTCCTAGGTGCAGAACTTGGCATTTCTCCCTATTAAATGTCATTCTGTTGTTTTCTGCCCAGCACTCCAGTCTATCCAGATCACTTTGAATTTTGTTTCTATCTTCCAAAGTATTAGCTATCCCTCCCAATTTTGTGTCATCTGCAAATTTGATCTGCATTCCCTGCACCTCCTTCTCCAAGTCATTCATAAAAATGTTGAAGAGCACTGGGCCCAGGACTGAGCCCTGCGGTACCCCACTCGTTACCTCTCCCCAGTTTGAGAAGTTCCCATTGATAAGCACTCTTTGAGTCCGATTCTGTAGCCAACTGTGGATCCACCGGATCGTTGTTTCATCTAGCCCACTTTGAGCTAGTTTGCTCATGAGGATATCATGGGGCACTTTGTCGAAAGCTTTGCTGAAGTCGAGGTATATGATGTCTACAGCATTCCCACGGTCTACAAGGGAGGTTACTTGATCAAAAAATGAGATCAGATTTGTCTGGCAGGACTTGTTTTTGACAAATCCATGTTGGCTTTGAGTAATCACGGCATTGTTTTCAAGGTGCTTCCAGATGGATTGCTTTATGATCTGCTCCAGAATTTTCCCAGGGATTGATGTCAGACTGACTGGTCTGTAGTTCCCAGGTTCCTCCTTTTTGCCCTTTTTGAAGATGGGGACGTTAGCCCTCCTCCAGTCATCTGGCACTTCCCCCGTCCTCCATGATTTCTCAAAGAGAATAGACAGCGGTTCTGAGAGTTCTTCTGCCAGTTCCTTTATGACTCTAGGATGCAGTTCATCTGGCCCTGGAGATTTGAACTCATTCAAAGTAATGAGGTGTTCCTTGACCATATGCCTGTCGATCTCAAGCTGCAATCCTGCCCCTTCAGCCTGTACTTCGCCTTTGCCAGGGGGGTCATAGACCCTCTTTTGGGAGAAGACTGAGCCAAAGTAGGAATTGAGCACCTCTGCCTTTTCTTTGTCATCTCTTATCATTTTGCCATCCTTATTTAATAGCTGAACCACCATTTCTTTCCTCTGCCTTTTACTATGCATGTAGCTGAAGAAAGCCTTTTGTTGTTTTTAACATCCCTTGCTAACCTCAGCTCATTCTCAGCTTTAGCCTTCCTGACGCCATCCCTGCAATTCTGTGCTATCTGCCTGTACTCTTCCTTTGTTACTTGGCCTTCTTTCCACTTCCTATATGTGTCCTTTTTTGTTTTCAGGTCATCCCTAAGCTTTTTGTGAAGCCACATTGGCTTCTTCTGTTGTCTTCCACCTTTTCTTCTTGTTGGAATTGCTTGTGATTGTGCCTTGAGAATTTCCTTTTTTAAAAGCTCCCACCCATCTTGGACTCCTTTTCTCACTAGCATCGCTTGCCATGGGACCTTACTGATCATTGTTCTGAGTTTATGAAAATCAGCTTTCCTAAAATCCAGGGTACGCGTTTGACTACACTCGGCTTTTGCTTCCCTTAGAACCAAGAACTCAAGTACAACATGGTCGCTTTCCCCCAGAGTTCCTGTAATTGCTACTTTATCCACTAAGTCATCTCTGTTGGTTAGGATCAAGTCAAGGATAGCCGATCCTCTAGTTCCTTCCTCTACTTTCTGTAGGAGGAAGTTATCTGCCACACAAGTCAGGAATTTCCTGGAGGGGCCATGTTTTGCAGAATTTGTCTCCCAACAAATATCGGGGAAATTGAAGTCCCCCATTACTACTACATCATGCTTCCTTAAAACATTGGCTATTTGCTTTTCAAAAGTTTCATCCTTGTCTTCTCCTTGATTGGGTGGCCGGTAGTAGACTCCGACCACCAGGTTCCTTTTATTCTTTGCTCCATTTATTTCAACCCAGATGCTCTAGATGGGGCTACCAAGCTCCTCCTCCTGTATTTCTGTGCAGAAATATGTATTTTTCACATACAGTGCAACCCCACCTCCCTTTCTGTTCCTCCTGTTCTTTTTGAACAAGTTATATCCTTCAATTGCAGTATTCCAGTCATGAGAGTCATCCCACCAAGTATCAGTTATACCTATCAGGTCATAATTTCCCTCTTGTATTAAGAGTTCAAGTTCGTTCTGTTTGTTTCCCATACTCTGGGCATTAGTATATAGACATCGAAGACCATGTGCTTCATAGTCTGGCTTTCTTCCTACATGTGTCTGAAGACTATTATTGGGCGTTATCAGAGCTGTTCTCTCCATTGCAGTGCATGCGCCTATGTCCATTGTTACCCCCAACATTACATCTCCCTTCCCCATAGGATTCCGTTTAAAGCCCTCCTGATGAAGTTCTTCATGCTGTGGCCAAACACATTCTTCCTATCCTTTGTGAGGTGCAACCCATCCCTAGCCAACAGCCCATCTTCCAGGAAGTATAGCCCGTGGTCCCAGAATCCAAATCTCTCTCGTCGGCACCACCTTCGTAGCCAGTCATTCACCCGGAGTATTTTTCGTTCCCTTTCTGTCCCTCTTCTAACTACTGGAAGGATGGATGAGAAAACTATCTGGGCCCCGATTCTGCAATTGCAGAACTTTACCTTATATAAGCAAATGGCTGCCACTCACTGGAATGGGAAAAGTAAACTCATAGGAACACGGTTCAGGTGACACTATTCAGGTGGGATAAGATCCCTCTATACCACAAACACTGGTGAACCCAGTGTTCAGGTGGGGGTGGGGCTGATTAACTTGCATCCATTTTACTTTATTTTTCTCAATTTTTACTTTATTTCACGTATTTCATTCAAAAAACTCAAATGGGAGCAACTGACTTTCATCGGAGAAAGTGAACAGCACTGCTTCCCATATACAGATGATGAAAACTATCAAGGAAGCAGTTATTACCTAGAGCAGGCATGGACAGAAGATCTCCAAATATTTTGGACTTCACCTCCAAGAACCCCCTGTCAGCATGGCCAATGGTCAGGAATGCTGGAAGTTGAAGGCCACATCTGGAGATCTACTTTCTGCCAACCCCTGACCTAGGGGGTGGTAGGCTCTCCCTTGCTGGAAATCTTCAAGGAGAGGTTGGACAGCCATATCTTGGGGATGCTCTAGCTCTAGACGTACTGCATTGAGCAGAAAATTAGACCAGACAGCCAACAAGGAACCCTCCAACTCTATGATTTGAGTGTGTGTGTGTCTTCCCTTCCAGTTGCAGTTGTAATAAGCAACCAAGATATTTTGCTGTATTCTTTTATCAAGTGTAAGAAAAGTGTGCCATTGTGCAGTTCAAGATAAACTGAGAGACTGTGGTAGACTTCCCTGTTGAAGATGCAACTGATCTAGATTTAACACAACCATTTGTGCAAACAAGATTAGATATCTATTCTAGTTTGGGAACCAACAGTCTGATGCAATCCCAGTACCAACCCACTTTTTAGTAAACTCACACTACAACAAACAAAAAGAGGATTTCACTTGTACTGCAGACATCACATTAAAAGATTACTCCAGAAAAATTAAAGCCCTGATTCCCATGTTACTAAGGCACCGTGGTAGCCACAAAAAAACCAAACCCATATAACTGACCCCACATTGCCTTGGGGTCACATGGGGTTGTTCTAAATGCCCTGTTTCCACGCCTGCACTTCTCCCCATATGGTCACAGATGGTGGCTTAAGAAGGAACAATGCATTCAGCGCAACCTCGCATGAGTCAGAGCTTCATAAAACTACGGAGATGACATGGGATAGGATCATGAGGGAGGACCCTTCAGCAACTACCAGCCCACTTCAACTGACATGCAGATCAGATCCAAGGCCAGAAAAGGGACCAGTACCAGCACTTCCAACAACTCTCAAACGGCACTTCAAAAGCTCAATGGCACATGCTTCACATTTCACCCCAGATTACTGGACTCATTCATTCTCTCCCCTAATCCAACAGGTGACTGTGAGCTATCTTGCCTCTGTTTTGGATCTAAGATCATTACGCTGTAGCTTTGCACTCAATGGGACTGAGCAGCCTGTGGTAAAGGTGACGAGGAGGCAAGTCCTTCTTTGTCAGAGTTCTAACGGAAATGCTGTCAGCAGTCAGGCAGCCACGTTCTCAACCATTCGTAGTGTTGTTTGCAATGAGTTGGAGGCCAAAATATCACATCAAGGCAACTTTAGAAGCAGCACTGGTGAGAGAGCTTGCAATCAGGCACCATGTTGAAAGAACTCTACTTGGTACCAGTCAACTTCCATTCACAAATCTGGCATGCTGATACTTACCTTTAAAGAAGAGAGAACCCCCTTTCCCATATGAACCACCTTGTTCACTTAGGCAACTCAACAAAACTACCTTCCGAGTGCCACAGCCACCTTGAAGCTAGGCTACAAAGAACAGGACTTTTACTGTGGTGGCCAACTCTTGTGGAGCTACTCCACCCTCCCCCATAATAATAGCTTACTTGGTCCATTATCTTATCTTTTGTTTATTTTTATTTATTTATTGGAAGCATTTTTATTCTGTTCTTCAGCCAACAAGGCTGCCAGAGCAGCTCATATAAGATCAATAAGAACAACAGTATTAGAACAGTGGACCATTTAATGAGGCGGCAATGATGACCGTTTGCTTCTTCTTCCTCTCCTGCTTGCAGGACAGTTGGTGCTAATGGCCTCTGTGCGGGGAGAAGGGGCCCAGTCCCCGCTTGGTGAATTAGCAGCAGGTGGAGAAGGCGGTGATGGCAGTTTGCCTCACTAGCTGCTTCTTCCTCCTTTTAGGACACGATCTCATACCCTTTTATTCCAAGTGGTCTTTGAAGGGCTGGCGATTTACATTTGTCATGCCAATTTTACTGCTGGTTCTTAAGGATTTATAGATCTACAAACGGCTTGAGTTTTTAATACGCTCAAGTTTTATGTTTTTAAAAAACAAGCTTGCTCTGCAAGCACATTTTTTATTTTGTGTAGGCCACCTTGGGGGCTGCACCACAAACTGAAAGAAGGGATAATAATACACACACGCGCATGTGTAATATTTTGAGTTTGCCAGACGTGGCAGATGGAGATTTCTATGCCTTTGACAAATCGTTTTTTGCAGATGGAGGAAGCCACCCAATCAGAAACTACGACCATGTCTGAAATGTTCCATATAAAAATTCTGCTTCAGAGACAGGACATCTTTAGGCTATTGTAGCTAGGATCCCACTTTGACACTTTCTTTTAGTAGGTTTATTGTAGAGTGGGTGGCAGGGAAATGCAGACTGCCCTAAATCAAGGGTGGGCAATTTGTGGCCCTCCAGATATTTTGGCCAAGAACTCCCACCATGCCTCAGCATTGGCTATGCTGGCTAGGGCTTATGGGAGTTGTAGGCAAAAACATCTGGAGGGCCACATGTTGCCCGCCCCTGCCCTAAGTGATACAGAGTGATAGGCAGACAAACCAAACCTGTGGCTGCTGATTTCATTTAATAAACTAGATACATTTATTATCTACTTCTGTCCTGTATTTGTGTCGGTATATCAGTATGATAGACCTCTTTCAATACATTTCTTTTGATGGGAGAGAAGCAGGCAAAGAAGACTTCAGGGCCTTCTCCAGCTAAACTTCCCACCACCCTTCCCAGGGCCATCTACCATCAACTGGTCTGTGGAAAGGATTCCAGGAGAGAGGGAGATGTATGAGGAGGACACCAGACACCTGCTCCTGTTCCAGTTGGGCTCCCCCTGTCTCCAGGGCTACCTTCCACCATCTGCCCTGAGGGAAGGATCCTGATGATTTATAAAAGTATTTGTTCATGTGGTTTATTATGATTTTACTATTTTTATGTTATCTGTATGCTGCCTTGGTAGGATATGTATCCTGAGAGGCAGCACTGGGAATCCCTTCTACATTCATGCAAGGCTGTGCTCCAACTAAATCTGTATTTTAAATCTCTGCATTGCTGCTAGGTTTTATTCTGGTTGTACTGTTATATTGTAGTCTTAAGTTTTCATATTTTTATTGTTTTATGCTGCACTCTGTGGTTTTAATTTCTATGAAATGCCCAGAGAGCTTTGGCTATTGGGTGGTATAGAAATGAAATGAATGAATGAAATATTTTTGGAATAACAGTCCTGACTTTTCTGGATACTTAATATTTTTGGTACACCCCAGTTTAAATACTTTAAAAAACATCAACAACCCTTTCTATTGACACATACAACACACTACACACACAGAGTACCACTACTGAGAAAGCCCTACCCTGGGAACCACAACATCTAACCTCAGAAAAGAATAGTACACAGAGTAAGGATTCATTCACTGATCTTAATATAGTTCCCCACCTCCCTTTTCCAGAAGATTTAGAGTGGGTCATCTCTTCAGAAGCCACAAGGAAAACCCCCCACCATGGAGTACATGAGCTCTCTATTCCACTGAGAGGGGCAAATCAGGATAGGGGATTTGCATTCTCTCTACCAACACAGTTGCATTTCTACTTACTTGGCCACAGACTGAATCACTTTCGAAGATGTATCCTTGATGTTTGTGAGAAACCTCTCTGTCCCACCCCTAAGAATATCAAAGAACCCTCCGTACGTCTGGTCGCATTCCGCTACTGTCAGACCTAAAGCCAAGAACACAGAGTCACAACCCAAGGCACTTCCCCACCGTCATTCCTTCTATTCAAGTCACTAAAACATAGGCATCTGTTCCAACTCATAAGTTTCAATGGGAAACAAACAATTTGGTCAAGTACTCAAACTGCCCATTTATGTGTTACGTTAGAAAGGCTTAGTCCTGTTATTAAGCAAATAGTCTACTGCCACAGTTGCCAATTGCCAACAAGCAGTTAAACAATAAGCAGTAACCCTGATCCCGCCCTAGGAGACCTCACATATTTTGAAGCAAAACAAAGAACAACCATGAGCCTGCTATGTGCAATAGACAAAGCACCTGATTTCAGATGGCAGTCAGCTAAAACTATTTTAGGGGGGCAGAGGGTTACTATACACAGGGCCAGCATCAAGGGTGCCACGGCTGGGCACCTGCTGAGGGTCCACACCCCAGCAGGGGCCCACTGAAAGAGCCCCCTGGAGTTTCTCCTCCTCTTCCTCCTTGCAACCTGCTTGTTCACCTGCCCCTCGCTCTGGCCCAGTCATGCTGAGGAGAAGGAGCAGTAGATGCCACTGCCTACTTGCTCCCTGGCTCTTTGCCTGTCCAGGTGGCACTGGGGGATTATTGCTCTATTCCGTGGCAGTGACGTCACAGGGTTCCACAGGGCTCAATTTTATCCCCCCTGCTATTTAACTTCTACATGAAACTGCTGGGGTAGGTTATCCAGCAATGTGGACTGAGGTGCCATCAATATGCCAGTGACACCCAGTTCTACCTCTCCTTTTCATCAAACCCAGGTGAGGCAGTGGATGTCCTGAATTGGGGCCTCAGCAGGGTAATGGATGGAATGAGGGCCAAGAAACTGAAGCTCAATCCAGACAAGATGGCGGTACTGTTAGCAGGTGGTTTGTCAGCCCAGTTGAGTGGCGTTCAACCTGTCCTGGAGGGGGTTGCACTCCCCTTGAAAGGTCAGGCATGCAGCTTGGGGGTGCTCTATAGATCCATCACTGTCACTTGAGGCCCACATGACCTCAGGGGCCAGGAGGGCCTTTCATCAACTTAGACTGATATACCAGCTGCAACCCTATCTAGACAGAGATAGCCTGGCGACAGTTATCCATGCTCTGGTAACTTCCGCGTGGGATTACTGCAATGCATTGTACATGGGGCTACCTTTGAAGACGGTTCAGAAACTAACCATTACTAACTGGGACTGGCTGATATGATCATTTGATGCCAGTGCTTTGTCAGCTGCACTGGCTTCTAGTCCATTTCCAAGCCAAATTCAAAGTCTTGGTGTTGACCTTATAACCTATACGGCTTGGCACCAAAGTATCTAAAGGAACATCTCCTCCCACATGTACTTGCTCAGACCCTTATGTCATCTCTGGAGGCCCTCCTCCAGGTGTACCAGCTGAAGGAAGCTAGATGGGTAGGTACAATAGGGAAGGCCTTCTCAACTGTGGCACCCCACTTAAGGAATGACCTCCCCAAAGAGTTCACCTGGCACCTATGCTGTCACCTTTATGGCACCAGGAAAAGGCCTTTATTTTCTCCTAGGGGTTTTAGAGAACTGGTTCTAGATTTGCGGTGGTGGTAAGAAGGAAGAGCAGTAAGCGCCACAGCCTACTTGCTCTCTGGCTCCCTGCCTGTTAAGCAGGCAGGTGTTGTCAATGAGGAGGAGGAGGAGGAGGAGCAAGAGCAGCGGGTGACAATGGTGGTGAGGACACAGACTCACTGAGGGAGGCGGCCCATTGAGGGTGTCTTACCCAAGGGTCCTCAAAAACCTGGAGCCAGCACTGAATATACACATGGCATTTTAGCTATACAAACCTGCACAGTGTATCTGACAAAATTTCCCCCACTCATATGTACAAACTTTACTTCCTGGCTTATATAGCTCAAGGATACCAAGACACCTTGGGTCAGGCAACATTGTTATTTATGCCTTGTCTATTTTCCACCTGTCTTCCAAGCTGGATCTCAAAGTGATATACGTACAGTCCCCAGATCGTTGACCATCCAGGTGCTGATCAGACCCAGACCAGCTTTATGTAGCAAGAGTACCACATCATGTGCCTACAGACCAGGCCTTATTATCCTTGCTTCTCTCTCTTTGCCCCACCCCCACTGCACCACCACACACATACAATGCCTAAATTTAGATTGTAATCTCTTTGGGGCAGGGACTTCTCTTTTGTTTATGTTACAATGTAAGTGACCATGAACAGCAGCACTGTATAAAAAGTAATCGAATATAGTCGTCATAATGAATGCATCCCTAAGACTTAAACACAATGGGCAGTGTCTAATTTGACACTAGCACTAATGTAAATTACATAGCACTAGCATAAGCAACCTTTAGCACAATGCCAACGGCATTTGCTGGCCCAACCAGTTTCCCCAGAAAAAGGTTCCTATGCGAACCTCCAGAGGAATGATGAAGCTTTGAAGTATAAGTAATACAAAAATCTGGACTCCCTACAATTTCTAAAGAAAACTCCATCTGGAAATATACCTGCATTATACAAATTGTTGAGCTGTCCTGCAGGTTTTGAGTTCTGTGGCACCACAGCTGAAGATGTCCTAGGCTGAGCGTTATTTCCATAGCCTCCATTTTGTTCAAGAAGCTGAAAAAAGCAATCACTTCTGGAGTTAACACTTGTACATCTCTCTCTCTCGCTCTCTCTTGCACGCACACATGCACACACACACACCAACCAGTAAAGAGGACTGTGACATAACTCTCCCTCAGGCCGTCTGCCTCCACTTTGGGACAGCTGTCCTCACTGTCACACAAGCTTCAGCCCCTCAATTCACCAGGTAACAGAGACACCCAATATGCCTAATTCGTTCCTTTTACCCAGCGAGGGGAAGCAACCAGGAAATATGAACACTATTGGCAGCACAGAAGATGAACAAGACGTGAGCTTTTATAATTTAAAAATAAACAAAGTGTATTTAAGTTCTCGATCTTACCCTGCCTGCTCACCCTTCTAACTCCTCCACAACCCCACTATCTAGATGTAGCTTCGTCAAACCCTAAGGCCCTGTCTCCCCTGTCTTCCGCCCCTATCTCTGTCTCTATCTAACCAACTCACAGTCTGCTCCTGCCTTTTATAAAT
The DNA here is from genome assembly GCF_057233095.1 of Heloderma suspectum. Classification (NCBI taxonomy): domain Eukaryota; kingdom Metazoa; phylum Chordata; class Lepidosauria; order Squamata; family Helodermatidae; genus Heloderma; species Heloderma suspectum. The sequence goes on from NC_139459.1 coordinate 134,531,852, forward strand.
TCAGTCTACACACACACACACCCCTCCCACCTTTCACCCACTACTGAACAGTTAACCCTAACTTACCTGGGTTCTATTTAACACAGCAAACACATATAAACATTAATATAGACTCCACATGCAAGCATTGTACTTTTGTCACAAGGACAAAAAAAACAGTTGAGCTTAGGCCACTGGTTCAGTGGGACCCAAAATCAAATCCTGACCATAGGAGGGTCACACCACTGTTGTCTGTGTCAGGGTTCCACTTTTGACCTGGACCCTCCGAGCAACTCCTTAAGGAACTCTAGCCTCCTCAGGAGTTCCACCTTCCCTCTTTTACCTTCCCCTTTCCAGTAATGTGAGGTTTAGGCTGTAGATGTGGGGTGATTGAAACTCTAGACACAGGGTTTAACCACAACTGTTTATTGGTAAATTAAAGCAAGCAAATCACAACTAAAGGTATTTACACAATAGAGCTGAGTGACGCACAAAGCCTGAAAAGAAAAGTTGCCAAATGCACATTCCTTTACCCTAGCTGTACTTAGACTTCTCCAGGCTTCTTATTTCTGCTCCCTCTTTGGAATCTGGTCTCCCTGACTCTCCTCTTATTGCTCTGGTCCTTTTGACTCTCTCTTTTTATACTCTCCTCCCCCAAAACCTAAAGTACCATTTCAAACCTGAAGAAATGAAACTTAACCGGAGAAATGAAACTGAAACTTAACTGGAGAAATGAAACTACTAGTCTCAGGGATACCTGTCCCAAGAAAAAAAAAACCAGGCCTCTAAGGCTGACTCCCCCCCCCCCCTTTGCCTCTATCGGCTTCAGACCTTCTCAGTCTGATTATGGAGTCTTTTAATAACAAAAATGACCGGAAAAAGGAAGGTGAAAAATACAGGAAGAATTACACATATGGAAGCAGATATGAAGGAGGACCGAGCTCCTTTATTTTTAATTGCTATGTGGAAGAGGACATTTCAGCAGGTACAGGGTTCCACATTCCTTCATGACAAGCTACACCTGCCAAGAATGTAGGTCCCATAATGCAGGATGAGGCTGAAGATGGGTCCAAGTCTGAAGACTGACATTCAAGGTTGTAGCCCCTAAAGCCCCCATATCTACTCTCCCTTCAAATCACAATCTCGCTAGGTCCTCCTCACTCAGCCTTAGTGTCGTCATCTGTCTGTCTAGCCTCTCCCCCAGCCTATCTACAATACAGAGATAGTCTTGAAATGCTTTAAACATATTTGGTAGACTGAAAGCGGGGGGAGGGGGGCAGTGATCGTTCTGAATTCTGATCTATTGTAAAGCCATTGACATGTCGAGCACTCCAGAAATAATAAATGTTGATTCATATGTAAATGCCAAGTATTACTATTAAAATTGAAGTAGTCATTACTCTATTCCAGGATAGGCAGCCTGGTGCCCTACAGATGCTTTGGACTACAACTCCCATCAGCCCCAGTTAGCATGCCAAATGGTCAGGGATTATGGGAGTTGTGATCTAAAACATCTGAAGGGCATCAAGTTGTCTACTCTATACCTTCTCTGCCAGTCATTTTCCTTACTCCTTGACCTCTGAAGTCATAGACCTGGGGCAGAAAAAAAGAATAGCACTTCATTGAAAAAATGACTTTTGGAGGAACTGAGCAAAAACAAACCATGCCATTCTATTTCATTTGCTTTATTTCAGATGGGCAATTTGGAATTTCAGTACAAAGGACCCCAAACCATAGGATTTTGCTAAGTCGCGCTAATTACCTCTGTGATAGGGGACTTTGGGTTCACATTCCTAGCAGCCGCAATCTCCTGCAGTTGATTCACAAGCTCAGTAATGGACAACCTGTCTTCCGGGTTCACTTTCAAAGAAGAACCTAAAAAAATTACAAGACAGGCATTACTTAGACCAGCTCATGATCTGCAGAATCCCGATTTTCCCCCTAAGATTTTTATCCTGCCAGTCAGCCAAACGGACTTTCAAGGTGGCTTGATTACAAGTCAAGATGTGGCTTTAATATTTGTTTTTGTCATCAAGTGCTCGGACAATGAATAGTTGAGACTGTATTCTCTAACAAAAGGGAGAGGCTCAGAACATTGTACACATCATTTACAGTACCTTTAGGGAGCAAACCTATGGCTCCGAGACAGTGTCTGAGGGGGCATAGGATGGTTCGGATTCCCCGAATCCGAGGTTGGAGACAGCACTCTGACCATGGAGGGGGGAATCGGAGATCCGACCCCTCCGCCTTGCAGCTGGCACAGGAAGAACTGTGTCGGCTGCCCTCCGAGGTCAAGAACTTGACTTAAGAGAGGGGGAGAAGGGGGCATTTCAGTGGGGGGGGGGAAGGGAGGAGACTAGAGAGGCCAGGATACGTGCTATTCTGAGCCTCTGCGAGTCTCCTTTCCTCCCCCTCTGAAGCACCCAAGCTACACAGGCAAAAAATCCTGCCGAGCAAAAATGCAGGGCAGAAGGACAGGGAGGCGAAGATAGTCTCCACTGCTCCTCCTGTCCTGCATAGGATGATTGTAAGCTTCTGAGTTCAGGGGCTTACGATCATCAAGGGTGCAACCCACAGGATTGTGCCCTTACTCACCCTTATCTGGCAAGACCCTCTCACATATGCTAGAGGATGCATATGTGCCAATGGCACTTTTATTTACTTTTGTGATCCAGCACCCATGAAATTTTAAAGCAAGAAAGTCACTAGGCTCAAGCCACAAATTTACCAACACACTCACAGAATAAAGAGACAGGACCTGTGGACTTCATTGCCATGTCTAATGTCTTACATTGAGGGTCTTCTCTCCAAGCTATTTGTATATACTCTCTTTTCACATTAAAATGCATGTATAAAAACAATTTTGAAAAATGCACCTATACTTTGAAAAGGAAACAAAAAGTGAACCTTAAACCCCTACTAACCTATCATCTCTTATCCCCGTCACCGACCCCAAGCAAATTTAGCATTGCTGTCTTAAACTTACGAATGAGATCATGAAACACTGTGTATCTGGTGTCATTTTGTGGGATGGAATATTTTCCATTGACTATTCGAAGCTTAGCTCCATCTTCAAATGGATGTTGCCTAAAGCACAACAAGTAGAGGATGCAACCCAAAGCCTGCAGTGAAATATTGGTTACAAAAACAAACAAACAAATCAAAAGGTTGAACCATTCAAAATTAAATAGAATTATTTTGTTTCATCTAATAAACTATCCTATCCAAAAGTTCAGGGCAGGCTGAAGCATTTGATGATCAGACATTTTCAGCCATGGTTGAGTGCCGACCATGGATTATTGCCTTAACCCCGGTTAAGATTCCAAACGCTGAGTGAAACCATGATTTGGCTTGCCAAGTTAAGCTCTCCCACTGGAGCAAGACATCAGTGAGGCTGCTTGCCATCCAGTGTTGGTTTTAGAAACCCAGTCCCATCCTTCACATTTCAGGAGTTCTCACATCCTGCTCTCCAATCCAGCAATCTACTCCACTTCCTCAGAAACAATGGTGAATACCAGCGATCAAGTAGTAACTTCCCAAGATATGCATAGAAACCACTTCCAGAGCAATCCTATGATCCTTGGGAGATCATAGGACCACAGGATATGTCGCGACCATAGGACATGTCGGATTCCCTCTATCCCCGAGACCATAGAGAAGAGGTACAGAACCTCAGGCCTGAGGGCCACATCTGGCCCTCTGGAGGTCCCAATCTGGCCTTCCGGGGTTTCCCAGAAGGGCCTATACCCTTTTCCCAGACCACTGATAGTCTGGCATTTTTCCAGCTTTTATGCAGTTTTTTCTCCATTCTAAAAGGATGAAATGCCTCTCCTAAGGTTTAGTGACAGGCAGAAAGAGCTTTAAGCTAAAACATACCAGTATTTTGGGTGTTTGGGCCCTGCCCCTTTTACCTTTGGCCCCACCCACCTCTGGAATGCAGCCAAGATCTTCTCCAGAATGGAATTCGGCCCTCAGGCTGAAAGAGGTTCTGCACCATTGCCATAGACAATCCACTCGGGAGGGGGAGTCAGACATTAGGCTACCCCTTCCCCTACCCCCTCACAGCTGCCACGGAAAGCCATCACTGCCCACAACAACGTAGATCAGCTAGACAGGCTCAGAGGCCCGTCTGGCTGACGTGTTAATCACCTCCTTCCTCCCCACTGGCCTGCCTGGCTCTTGCCAGCAGGGCATAGGACAGACAGAGAGCTCCAATGTCAGAGCCCTCTGTCTATCAGCAGTAGCTTGGCTGGCTGTATTGTCCATTGCCCTGCTATGCTGTGGGAATTTTAGCATTCCAGATTTCCCTGGATCTGCTTCCTTAGAATTCTCACCAAGGGCAGAAGTGTGGTAAATGCCTCTTTGAACCCCAGCAGAACAAGAGAGACCACTCAGCTTGCCATCTGGTTACATGCACAATGTGTTCAGTTACCACTTAGTAAATGGCCACATGCATTCACCAGTGGCTTTCTCACACACACACACACACACACACACACCAATCAAACCTACATCCAGTTGTACTTCTAACCTCAGGCCAAAAGCTCTAGTTCTAAACACGTGCTTCCATGCATTCATAACGAAGGGGAAATATCCAGCTCACCAGTAAGAATGGAGCACTAGCAACCATTCATTGTATTCTGATTAATGCATTCCTTATCTGTACATTCTATCTAGACTGGGAACTGGTAAATAATTCTCTCGCTTGCGTCTCCCTTTTCTTTTCCAACGCCTATTAGAAGAACTGTGACTATACCCTCAAGTTACTTTTAAATAACTCACCTGTTTTCTTTTAGCTGTTCCTCCTTAGATCTGTACTGTCTTTTTTCCCTATGAACAAGTTACATAAAAATTCCTACTTACCACCCCTATTCATTTTTTTAAAATAGTATAAAAAGCCAGTCTGCGTGTTTGCTTGTGATTCTTGCCCTCCCCCCCGTTTCCTTGGGTTGTGTTATCCTTTCCAGCTGAAATGGCAGAAACCTGTCTATTTTTAGTCAGCCGTACAGTGCTTGGTACAGTTTTAAGTGCTTCATAAACAATAATGTTTACTCGATAGTTGTCTGAAAACATGCTACTAGACTTTAAAAGCTTGCTGATATTTCAGACTCTTTTTTCAGAGCATATAGCAGCCTTCCCCCAACCTGATGCCCTCCAGATGTTTTGGACTTCAACTCCCAGCATTCTTGACCATTGGCCACGTTGGATGTGGCTGTTGAGAGCTGAAGTCCAAAATATCTAGAGGCTGGGGAAGGCTGGCATACAGTATGAACTGGCCAGATAGGGAGGCCAGTTGGGCTTGATCTGGACCTACAAGTATCAACTAAGGTGGGAAGTCACCCATTTCTTATAAAATAGTGAGTGACTTTCATGCCTATGAACCAATAAGCAGAAGAAGAGACAGAGCAGGGCTGTCTCTGCTGGTTTGGCTGAGAGACTCTCGATGCCTTTGGTTCCTTCCTCTTCCTGAGCTGTTTCCATTCAAGCTGGTCATTATATAAGATGCATATAACTTTAAGAACTGATTCCTGGGTTTTTCTTCTTCCCACTTCATCCCTTTTTCCTTTTATGTTGACTTTTAGATTGTAAGCCAGTGGGCAGGGACTGTCCTGTTTTTAATCAGTGTATAGCACTTAGTAAAATTTTAGAAGCCATGTAAGTGATAAATAATACGCCAATGAAAAGAGTATCAGGAACAAAATTAGGAGGATCACTCAGAGGGATGCAACTTCCAGCTAAGTGTGATGTGTATCAAGTAAGCTAAAACTGTCATATTTTCCTGGGCTCTAAACAAAGGGCAGCGTCCAGTGGGGTCGTTCAGCCTCCACTGATTCTGTTGCACTTCACAGGACTGACCACTTGCGCAACGAGGCACTGGCACTTCTAAAAATAACCCTGGAAATGAGCAGAAATGCTTGTTTCTGAATGGGGACAGATCAGTGAAGCTCCCTTCTGCAAGCTCAGCTGACCTGCCCCATTCCAGAAAGGAGTGTTTCTGCGAAAGCCCTGTTGCACAAGTGGTTGGCCCCAAGAGCACACAGACACAATAGGATACTACCCGGTGACTTTTAGCTTTATGTCATCCACCCAGAGAAAATTTTGTTATTAGGCAAATTAAAAATACAAATAAACAAATGCAATATTCTATAAAGTATTATTTAATTGATACCATGCTTTTAGGCCCTTTTAAAAGATGTTTAGATTTTGCTGCCATTTTATCTCAGTTTTAATATGAGACCAAGTTTGCCCTGCCCTGTAACTTTGGACACTCACAATCCTGATCTGGATCCTTAGTACTGTCACTCCTCCACCCCAGACAGAACTTGTTAATGCTGCCCCCCAAACTTTCCTACACATGCACCCACATTTCTCAGAGGCAATATACGCTGCTTCACAGACCTACTTTTAGCTTGGAAATGCAAACATTTCCTAAGGAGAAGATTCATCTGTATTGCGGTGGCATTTTTATGTATGTTCTATCAATGTACTGTAAGCTGCCTGGTGGATTCTACAAAGGGAAAAAGAGGGGCTAGAAATCCTCTACATAAGTAAATATGAAATCCAGATAATCTCTGGAAACAAGACATTACACAAGGTCTAAATAATGGACAAAAAAAATGCATACCCATATATCCTGTTTTTCATCGATCGGGAAGTTTGAATACAAATCTATTATTTCAGGAGTCCTATACATTGGAGTTGTGTTCCTTGTGATCTGTAGCCATAAAATAAATGAATAAATAAATAAATGCCATATTTGTACCCTTATGGCAGAGGGCCAGAGACTAAACATACTTGGAAAGTAACCTAGAACATTCAAGTACAAAATGCTTTGGTGTTCATCAAAACAACCTATTTGCCTAATTGTGGCTTCTGTGCAGTAGTGCATTAACTCCTGTAGAAATAACCGGTTAAAAAGATGCACCTGATCCTTTGCAGAAACAAATCAGGTTAGCAAGCTGAAAAAGACTGCACAGTACCAAAGTGAAGGTCAAGTCTTGTTCCTAAGTACCAGTAGCTTGCAAGATTGCATATGGGTAACAGCAGGCCACGGGCGGTTGCACAGGGAACTCTCAAAGACCAGGATCAGCTTTGATTTCTTTGGGTGCAATCCTATGGCCACTAGACAGCAGCTAGACAGCCATAGGATCTTTCAGTTTTCAGGAACTGACCTTGGAGCCAACTGCCTCCTCACCCCTGCCCCCTCATAAGAGGCGCAATTCGTCCTGGGCTCCAGGCTCATAAGAGCAGCCTGGAGCAGGGGAAAAGGAGGTGGTCCCAGGGGCAGGGCAGCGGAAGTGTCATTACAACGCTTCCTATGTGCCATCCATCCACCGGGCCCCCTGCCCTGGCTAGACAGCCAAAATCAGCTGTCCAGCTGCTAATGCAGGGTGGCCAGAGCAGGAAGGAGAGGATCCCCTCCATGCCCCACCTGCCTTGCATTGGACAGGCACCTTCAAGTTTGGAGATGTCCGCCTGTCCCCATAGGATTGCTCCCTCCCTTGGTTACGCTAAAGTGGGAGGAATCCAGATTCATTTTGCAAGCTGCTTCTCCATCTTTGAGGGCTCCCTACAGCCACCCAGGGCCTACAAGAGGAGGATATTGTTACCAGCGTAGCCACAGTCCTGCCTTCCTCACAGATCTACTCAAGTGGTCACCAAGTGTTTAGAGCATCCAAAGGCCATAAAGAAGAACAGGAGCCATCTGTTGGCTGAAAGCTTCCAAGACCCCAATAGGTACTGGAATGAGCAAATACAACATGGGTACTAAACCTCAGGCCTGTGGTCCAAATCTAGCCCACCGGGATTCTCCAGATGTCCACATCCCCTTTCCTCCAACTGCTAATCATTGGGTGGTTTCCTGGCTTTTGCACAAGCCCACCCTGCCATCCATTCTTAAAGGTTGAAATGCTTCTCTTAAGGCTTTGTTACTGGCAGTAACAACTTTAAGCTAAAAGATGCTGGTATTTTTGGCCCCACCCCTTTTGCCTTCAACCCTGCTCACCACTGGAATGCCGCCCCCAAGAGCTTCTCAAAACTGAATTCAGCTCTTGGGCTGAAAGAGGTTCAACACCTCTGAAATACACTGATAATCCCAATTCCTATAACCTTTTAAAATGCAGTACACCACTTGTTACTACCTACATATATACACAAACACCAAGCAGCCAACATCCCAATCCAACCCATTCTAACATGACGAAGAAACCTAACACAGGGCAGGGCTTTGCAGGTGGTGCTGGCTTGCTTCTCAGTGGCTCCAGTTGCCTCTTTCTCCATACCCACCCTAATGCAGCCTCTGGGTTCCTTGTCTTTCCTTCTGGCTGCTGTTCCCTAACCTCAATTTCCCCTCCCCGCTCTACCAGTCCTTGCCAAAAATGTCCAAGCTCCTTGGGGAAAAAAAAACCTGTTCTGAGAAATAGAATTGCACAATATAGGACAATACAGGCAAGTTGGCTGGGAATATATTTTGAAAACCAAATGTAGAACTCTGGTTCTCTCAGGACGCAACCCTGATGTTATTCATGCGGAGTGTATTCAGCCTTCTCTGCTGGATAAGCCTTAAGTACACAAGAGCTGTAGCATGTATGCCATGGTTCAAAGGGAAGAATACCAAATGACACCTTATTCTGTATTGCTTAACAGAGGCAAAGGCAGCTGAAGACTACTAACTACTTCGTTATAACAGTAGTTAGAAAATACCAAGTATAGGACCAGGGAAAGCTAGGCCCCTTATTTAAGTTTTCTAACCCAATACCCCACTGGGCCAGATATTAAATACTAGAGCATGTGTGTGTGTGTCTGTGTGAATGCATGAGATACAAAATGTTGAAAATCACAGTATTGGGTTTCTCACCTCATCTTCAACTGTTGCTCTCTTTTGTGCAGACCAGCTGTAGTCTGGGTAATGTGCTATGGTTGTTGCACTGCCAAAGTCACACAATTTAATTGTTCCTTGGTTACTCATCAGCATATTTTCAACCTGTAGAGACAAGTAAGCTAGCCATTTAAGTGCATAAGGAGTATACACATCTATATAAAAATGGCATGCCTGTGTGTATCGATTCTGACACTAAATAAAACATTTAAGATTGGTTGAGTATGACTGAAATAGTCTGCCCTGAAATCCAGGTACCTTGTCTTGCACTTCTTTGCCCCTCTGCACATAGACCCCAGTTCCCAAATAATCTTCGTTGGCCAGCAAGTCTGAGAGATCAACTTTTCTAGTTATCTGCCAAGGATGATGGATGAATGACTGGCAAAGAATATGGCTCAAATCAAAGTGAAAGTTCTAACTGTGCAAACCTAAGCAAGTTTGAAGGGCTGCGGTGGCTTAGTGGTTAAGACGCTGAACTGCAGACCGGAAGGTCAGCAGGACAGCAGTTCGAGACCCGAGTGCCGCGTGACGGAGTGAGCTCCCATCTTCAGTCCCAGCTCCTGCCAACCTAGCAGTTCGAAAGCAAGAAATTGCAAGTAGATAAATAGGTACCGCTTCAGCGGGAAAGGTAACAGCTGTCAGGGTGGACACTGAGCCCATAGAATCCCAGAGTAGTTCTGATTCTGAGGAAGAGCAGTCGCTCCTGGGAGGGGAGCGTGCTCCTCTTTCCCAGGGCCAACAGCTGATGGAGATTCCTCCCACCAACATTCCTAGCTTAGATAGCAGTCCAGGGAGTAACAGAGAGTGGATAGCAAACTTGGTGGACGCGCGACGCCGATGCAAAGAGCGGCGCCAGATGGAGGGCGCAGAAAGGAGGCGGAGTGCCCAGTTGGCGCGCAAACAACGGCTGCGCCCAGAGGATCCAAGGGAAAAGGGGAGGGACTCTCCCTAGTCCTTACGTTCAGGGGTCTGCCAGTAATTCCCTTTCAAACAGGGACCAACTGTTCCAACTTAGGGCATAGGTTCGGTGCTGCTCAGATCTAGTTGCAAACGGTATAGTGGTTAAGTTGTAAAAGAAGAATAAAGCTTTGAAAAGAATCCCTTCGTCTGTGTCTGGACTTGGCTACTGGATTAGACTAAGAGAGGCCTCCAAGGAGCCCTTGACAACAGCGTTCCGTGCACCTCGGTGTACAGTCATGCCAGCCACATGACCACAGAAGCGTCTTTGGACAGCGCTGGCTCTTCGGCTTAGAAATGGAGATGAGCACCACACCCTAGAGTCGGACACGACTGATTGGGGACACCTTTACCTTTTACCTTTAAGCAAGTTTATTTAGAAATACGTCCCCCTAAATTCAGTGGGACTGCTGAAGTGTCTTTAGGGCTGCATTCTAAATTAGGGGATGCAAAAGTGGTGTGCCTAACAACTTAAGAACAGCATAGAAAGTCTGTTGGTGAGAAGAATAGGGTCATAAATGGATGCTTCACTTTTATTTTTGCCTTTTATTGCAGTAACACAAGCCTCACAGAAAATCCCAGGGTGAATTTACAAGTTTTTAATAGGAATATTCTACCATAACGGGTTGTATCCAAAGTTAGTACTACTTCTGCTAATACAACTGACTGCGAGACAAGGCCTAACTACTACTAACAAAAGGCATTACATGACTTTCAGTTTCATATGCCAAAGAAAAACATTAACCATTTAGAGTTTCAACACACCACCATTGTCACCAGCTGCTCTTGCTCCTCTTCCTCTTTCTCATCATTGACACCACTTGCTTACTTAACAGGCTGGGAGTTAGAGAACAAGTAGGCAGTGGCATCTGCTGCTCTTCCTTGTTACCACTGCCATTGTCTGGGCCACAGCAAGAGGCAAGCAAACAAGCGGGTTGCAACGGTAGAAGAAGAGGAGAAGCAACTCCAGGGAGTTCTTGTCAGAGGGCCCCTACTGGGGTAGGGCCCCTCAGCAGGTGCCCAACCATGCCTACCCTTGACTCCAGCTCTGAATCCACCTTTGAATTCCGAGTATTCTTCTCATATAATATGGGCACATCCCATCTACTCCTGCATGTCAGATACAGTAGCACTTCCAGACATTAACTAAGAACAAGGGGCTCACAGTAAGATCCAATGCCACAGCGACGTCCACTGACATAGTGATTTCTCTCAGACTCACACACACAGGCCACGCATGCTCCAAACAAGAGAAGTTAAAGTGCCAGGACCCTGGACCTAGGGGAGACCCTAGATTTAGTATGTGCATACCAACAGCACTCCCACTGTAAGTCACAGCAGGGATGGGGTAGCGCACCTCAGTGCATCTCACCAGGAACTGTCAGAAGGGGATCTCTTCACACTCATGCGGGGGCACGGAGGAGAAAGCGATGGATCATGCCATACATTTTTACTATCTCTTCATACACATTTTAAAAGCCCTGGTATCTTTCCTGGGCCTTAGGTACAGGCTGACATAGTACTAGAAATATAACTCATTTCTAAATGCCTTTCCGGTAATTTAGTTCCTGCCTAAAGCCACTTCGAACTCTTCTGTACCTTTTTCCAATTTGCACTTGTTGATTCTCATGATTTTCTTGGCATCTTTAGAACTCACTATAGAGTGTGTGTGTGTGTGTGTGTGTGTGTATACATATTAGACAAGATACTGACAACAAACAGGGAAATCCACCTAGAACTTCCAATTGCTGAAGACATACTAGAGCATGGAGTCTCTTCAGTGGGTAAACAGTCATTTTATATAATGTAATTGCATTAAACAGTTCAATCATTTTCTAAACAAATGAAGAAAGTTCTATGCTCACATTCCTCTGAAATATTCACACCACTTACCATCCATGTTAAATCAGAAATATGATATACTGCAGAGAAACAAAAATCTAATTCTAGAGTCCATACCATGTTATAGCAGCTATACCTATGTAACAGATAGTGAAATCTCCTAATGTTTAAGCACTTACATTTCCCATCCTGAGCTCCTGGAGATATTCTGGTTGGGTACTCAAAAGTTTTAGGGAATATATTTTACTTATTAGTTCCCTTAATAGGTGGAACACAGAACTCTACCTTTGGTTTCAGCCCCATGGAATACTGCACAATAAAAATGCAACAAACACTACATATTTTCTATTGAAATTTTCTAGATTTTTAACTATAGGTTACACTACACTTTAGATGGTTCTCACAGCCAGCCATATGGGAATTCTGTCTATCTAAATTTATGAATCACTTATATTAAATACATTTCTAAGCAATGTACAAGAACAAACCTTCACACAGAGGACAAGATTACCTTCCTGGAAATGCCTGTTGGAAAATGTATGTTTTCAGTAGCTGCTGAAAACCCAGAAGGATTGGAGCCTGCCTAATCTGTAGTGGCAAGGAGTTCCAGAGAGTAGGTGCTATGATACTAAAGGCCCTATTCTGAGCCATGATGGACTGAACCTCCCAAAATCTTGGGTATGAAGATTATATGCACTATTTGATGTGGGCTTGCATATCTGCCCAGCACTAAGCTTGTAACTAACTTCTGCAGTGTGCCATAGACATATAGGCCCTGTTCAGACATAACAGCAATGTACAGTGGCAATTCATGGGTTAATTAACCATGGCTTAACTTTGGGTTCTTTAACCCACAAACAACCCCAACTGCCCGGGTTCAGGTGTCATAAAAACAACCTACAAATGCTGCATTCATAGGCTGTTGTTGGAAACTGGAAGTGGCTTGTGCTGTGCATCCTCACAATTTGTGGGTTAACCCACAAATTGCTGCTGAACACCAGCATTACATCCGAACAGGGTCCTTGCCAATCCTCAGGATCCTTCAATCTCTTTATTTTCAGCCAAAGTATTTTGTAGTTTTCACCAACCTATGCAATGCTTTTCAAATTACTACATTACAAACTCTGCTTAAGTATTAGTGCTACTGCTTCAGTTTCATGATGAAATCAGAAACGCGGCTCTTTTGCTCCAATCAACCATGAAACTGGAAACGTGGCTCTTTTGCACTAATCAGCTGTAAAGGTTCTGTACCTTTAGATCCCTGTGAATAATAGGAGGCTTCTGCTTGTGCATATGTTGCACGGCACGGCACGTCTGATAAAATATCTTCAGAACCGTATCACACGAGAGGGGCCCTCTGGATTCAGCTTTCGTTAAAAATTCCACCAGTTGCCCTATGGACAGAAAAATGGAGTTAATCACGCCCATTAGGAAGGAGGCAGCCCCCTATTAAGGTTAGTCAGAGACACCAAAGGCACATAAGTACCCCCTTTAGCACTAGGCTTCTTATTAGACTATCTAACATTGTGAAACTAAAAGGGTTGCTTGTTTAGAATGTTGTTCACCCCTCCCTGGCTGGAGAAGACAGCACTACACGCACACCATCAGTGGTCTAGCAGAGCCAGGGCTTGCTGGGACGTAGTACCAGCATTTTTTTTTTATGAGGCAGGACACTGATGTCATCTGCCACCCCTGCTCAGTTATCCGTGTCTCCTCTGAGCTTAGCTGCAATCCTCACAGTAGCTGGCAGGGGTGGGGATGAATTTTCCCAGCAACAATATATTGTTGTGAGCTATCCCTGTTGTAATGCAAAGTATTTTGGCGTGGCCTGGTCTGGAATGGGCAATTAACACCCAATAGCTTCATAAAAGATCTGTTCCTGGAAGAGATAAAAACTGCTAGAACTGGTTTGTCGATATGGATCAGCACAGCTACCTGCATTTTCAGCTTCTCCTTGGTGGCATAGCTACAAGGACTGTCATGCTGAGTGCCTGCACTTCAACATTTATCACCACACCACTGCACACCACATACCATGGGTGGGCAGATGATAGATCTCCAGATCTTTTGGACTTCAATATCCAGAAGCCCTTGCCTGCACAGCTAATGATCAGGAATGCTGGGAGTTGATGTCCAAAACATCTGGAGATCTACTCTCTGCTTACCCCTGACATACACCATCCAAGAATGAAAAAAGGAGGGAGGGAAGGGGCACAGCTTCTACTTGTCCCAAGAGAGAATTGGCCCAATCCTGCTTCCCCAACTCAAAAGCTCTTAGTAGAGAATGGTGGAGTGCACCCTGCTCACTAAGGTAGCTGAGCCATTCCCTTCCTTGGGGTTGTATCCAATGGGGTTTGAATCCAATGTTAGTCTAGCTTAAATCCCATTTATTTTAATGGCCTACTCTAACATTGAATACAGCCCTTGGTTCTTCCCTTCTTGGATGGCAGACACCATAAAATCAGGGTGCAAGCTGCCCATCCCAACATTCTGCCACTTGAAGCCAGGAGGGAGGAGGGTTCACCCAGCCTCATTGTAAGACCAGCCCTGAGTCTGCCAGCATGCTTCCCAACATCACATTTGCAATATTTGATTGCAAACAAGTCTTCCTATCCTGCTCCTAGTAATTCCTGCATATAGGAAATATTTACCACCCAGCTCTCAATTCTCTAATTATGGCTTAGATGCAAAGGAGAAGGGGGGAAAGGCAAAACACTGAACAATATTGGCTTCAGTTGCCTGTGGTTCTTATTATTAGAAGAAAAGGCATAGTGTCTTCAAATGCAAATTATCTACTAGCTTTGGATACAAATCAAAAGGAGAAGCTATTAAGAAAAATATGTTAAGTGTTTCTTTTCTTCCTATTTGGCACAGGGATGAGGGAGCTATCGTGCCTGCATGACCTGCACAGCAGTGCGTGCTTCAGTCTTGGTCACACCAATTAATTAAAGAGCAAACTTTTAATCCGCAATTAAAGCAGCGATTAAAGCTTACAGCCTTAATTAATATCAGTTGGGAGGGGCTTGTAACAATGTGGAAGAAAAGAAAAAAGCCACTCTTGGTAATTCCTTCTAAAACACTTTCCCCAACACTGACCTGGTTCACACTAACAATCGAGACGGTCGCTGAATCATGGATTGTCGCTTAATCAAGGGTTGCCGTTATGTGCGAACCCTGCACTATTGGTTAATTATGGGTTGTTAACCATGAACAAGCCAGAATTCATAACCCAGCAACCAACTATGGGTTCTCTTTCTGGGTTGTTTGTGGTTAACAACCCATAGTTAAACGATATAGGCTTCTGCTTTGATCAACCTGGTCACCGTCATCTCTCAAGTAAGAACAAGTTTGGCTGAGTTACTGGAGTATACCACCAAGCTATACAGAATCTAGCAGCATAGTTATTTTACCTCTACACAGCTCAGTTAGCAGAAGAAATTCCCCTTGCCCGGTATCCGATTCTTCTTTTCCTATTGACGCAGCAGAGCAGAACTGGACAATGTTTGGGTGACCAGATAGCTTTTTCTAGAGGATTTCAATGGTTAAAGTTTCAAAGGTTTCTATATTTGGAACACAGCTTTGCAGTCATGTTACACAAGTTAATTTCCTTGAGTTATTATAATCTCAAATCCACTAAGACCCAGCTGGCTTAAGGAACAGGGAATGAGCCAATAAATGCATACTAGACCGTAGCAAGATGTCCTAAATTCAGCAAAACCTCCCAACGGTTTTGCAGCAACACAACTTGCCCCTCACTAGGACATGGCTTTAAAGCAAGGTTTAACTTGCCTAGTCAGTTTTAGGCTGAATTTTTAAAGGTTGGTTATGTGTGATTACAGTCTGTATGAATTCTGAAATGAAGTAGACAGAATGACATTTCCAACAAGGTTCAAATAATAAGAACAGGACACAGCACATTTATTTTTATTGGGCCTGTGCTCGAAGTGTCCTGCCCTGCTCTGCCATGAATTAGGAAAATAAAGCCAAGCTAACATTTTAATCTATAGGCGTTCACTTGACAGGGCAAAAGAAAGCCAACCATTACCCCCAAAAAGAGGTCACCTGTACAATTTATGGAATTTGTAAACTGCCATGGATATGGTCTCTCAGATGACACCATAAGCACTGGTTTTATAATTTAAGGGCTGATTTAGCCAAAGGCCCAGTTCAGATTATCAAATCCTGGCTTTATGCACGAGCTTCAGGCACCCACACACAGCCCTTTTGCTCTGCCTTGTGTGAGCAGTGAAACAAATCAGGAAGCCGCAATGAACCTGTTTCATCCAGATCCTGGTTTCAAAGTTGGCTTGTCTGGAAGCCATTAATCATACTTCCTGGTTTGGACATTCCCGGGATGTTACAATTAGCTGCAGCTTCCTGGTTTGTTTTGCCGCTCGTGTGAAGAGAGGAGCGAAGCAGCAACATGCACAGCCCATGATCATCCAAAGGATACCATAAAACAAACTTCTTGAATGATGGCTTTGTTCTTTTCTTCTTCATTAGACAATAATCTCTGTCAGGAAATAAAGAAGTTACAAAAAAGACCATTGTAAATCGATTCCCTCTGACAGACATTTGCATGAAAAACGAGTGATGCTGGGAGGATACAGATGCCATCCTGCGATCCCGCATTGCATATTGCTTTTCATAATCAAAACAACCCCTAATTTCTATGGGTTATGACTCTGAAGACTGTACAACTCCTACTCTGGTTCAACCGCTGGGAATTACCTTTGTAGCCCTAAACAGATCAATTACCTGATCACATGCATGCTGACTGAAGAGATCATTCCTGCCCACCTGTGAATATCGCATGCAATCTGAGCTGCTGCAGTAACTGCCATCTCCAGCATTTGTTCTGAAGCACTGGAGACCTCTAATGTTGCTGTACCAGAGATCCATCCATCAGTTACCAGCTCAAGCTACATTACTCTCATGAAATCACATGGAGGAACAGCACCCACATATAGATTAAAAAAAAAATCCCACCCCAGTAGAGCATGGGAATCAGCCTTCAAGCTTCCACAGGAAGTTTTGACTAGAAGCTGGTACCCAGTGCAAGTCTGATGCCTGGTGAATCTAACTGTCACTGCAAAAACGTTTCAGACCATTATCATTATTATGTAGTTGAACGCATGCAAATAACATCCACAAACACATTCTTTCAGGATGTAAAGCTTGAGCATCCTGTACAATTACCCGTAGTCTCTGCCTCATGGAGGGAGGAGGTGCACATGCACACAAGTGACTGGCAACCTCGTGCATTTGTGCCCACTGCGCTGCAGTACACGACTGATTATACCACAGGGTGCAACTACTCGACAGGATCCTCCAAGTTGCATTCACAAAGGTTAAGAGGACTAGAAACTTCCCCCCCTCCTCCCCAAAGTTGCGATTCTCAAATGTTAAGTTACCAAATAACTTGAGTGACCAGATTATCCAGTTTTAAATGATGAGGTAATTGGATGAGTCTCTGCCTGAATTAATGTTATTCAGAATCAGAGCCAGATTCCTTTTTAACAGCTTGGGGCTGTATCTCATATGTTAGTTTTTCCTGCATAGAGGTAATGGCTACACAGGGCTACCTTTGAAGACAGTTCAGAAACTTCAGTTAGTTCAAAACAGAGTTGCGAGGTTACTAACTAGGACTGGCTGATATGATCATGTGTGCCAGTGCTTTGTCAGCTGCACTGGCTCCCTATCCATTTCCAAGCCCAATTCAAAGTGTTGGCTTTGACCTTTAACGCCCTAAATGACTTGGGACCAGAGTATCTAAAGGGACAGTTCCCCGTATATAAACTTGCTCAGACCCTTCGGTCATCTTTGGAGGCCCTCCTCCAGGTGCCCCTGGTGAAGGATGCACAGTGGGTGGCTACAAGAGAGAGGGCCTTCTCAGCTGTGGCACCCATTATGGAAAGCCCTCCCGGCACTTACTACATGGTTATCTTTTCAGCGCCAGGCAAAGACTTTTCTTTTCTCCCAGGCATTTTAGAGACGTAGTTCTAGATTTTTATGGCTGTTTTATCCATTCCTGTGCTGTTTGTTGTTTTGCAAAGAGTCACTTTGAAACCTAGGAATCTGCACTTATTAAGCCATAGTGTGAACAATCTGTGTGCTGGTGCATGTCAGCCCATTCACTCCCCCTTTGCTCCTCCCACTTGCATGAGCAAGTAAATAAACCAGGGATGCATAGCTTAACATGATGTTCAAACTCAGGATTATGGTTCATTGTGTCTAACCCAACCACAATTCACAAGCTAATACAAAATCCTGGTTTAAAACTGGCTTACAAAACTCCGCTTCTTTGGCCACAATAACCCATAATCCCGAGTTCAGATGTTATGCTAAAGTGGCTTATTTACCTGCTTGCACAAGCAGGAGAAGCAAAGCGAATGGGCTGCATGCACCAGCACTTGTTCACACTGTGGTTTAACGAGTTAGGATTCCTGGTTTAAAGTGCGGCCAATCTCTAAGAAAACCCTTATTGTGCTACACTTTATACATGATGGCTTATATATTGTTTCCTATATGGAGATAAACTCTGTGATAAAAATGTGTCACATCTGGAGTGGCCTAAAAGTTTTGGGTGGGGAGCAGCATCTCTTCCCATGTGACCAAAACACACCTCACAAAAGCTCCACTCCAAGGCTAAATTCTTCAGCTATTGGGCGATATAGCAATAAATAAATAAATAAATAAATAAATAAATAAATAAATCAATCTCTGGCCCAGTCAAGATGGGCCTTTATTAACAATTAAGAAGACACATTTTTAATTTAGCCTTTTAAATTATGCAGTTGTAATGTTTTACTTGCTTTCCCCTGGACTGCAAGGAGGTCAAATCAGTCAATCCTAAAGGAAATCAAACCTGAGCGCTCACTGGAAAGACATATACTGAAGCTGAAGCTCAAATATTTTAGCCACCTAATACGAAGAGGAAACTCTCTGGAAAAGACCCTGATGCTGGGAAAGACTGAAGGCAAAAGGAGAAGGGGACGGCAGAGGATGAGATGGCTAGACAGCATCACTGATGCAATGAATATGGACTTGAGCATGCTCCAGGAGAGAGTGCAGGACAGGAAGGCCTGGCGTGCTATGGTCCATGGGGTCACGAAGAGTCGGACACGACTGAATGACTGAACAAAAACAACAACAACAACAACAACGTTTTACTAAAACAACCAGGAATCCTGTGACACCTTAAAGACTTACACATATATTCTGGCATAAGCTTTCAGACCACAATCCACAAAAGCTTATGCTAGAATAAATGTTAGTCTTTAAGGTCCCGCAAAGACCCCTTGTTGTTAATGTTTTACTGTTTTTAACGTTCTTGGTTTTTTTTAACTGTTTTAAGGTCTTATTGTTTTAAATTGCTGTACACTGCCTTGATGGCTTTTTAGCAAATAAGGCAGTATCTAAGTGTTGATAACAGATAGGAATCAATAAATAGTAACAGGTCCATCTTCTCAGTATTGAACATGGCTGCTTTCGTAACTGGGCTGTACGTTTACTTCCCCCAACAGCCTCAAGAGCAGAAAATGACTAGCAGGGGACATCGCAAGAGTTCAATATATTCAACAAAACATATGTTTGGGCTACTTTGAGACAGCCTTATAGGGTTGATGCTAGAGGCCTCACTTGTTAATAGCAGAACAATATGGGATGCGAGTGTCAGTGTGGTGAATCACATGTTGCGCTGGGGAGGCCTAAGTTCAAATCAATACTCAATCATGTCGTTCACAGGTTGGCCTTGGGCCAGTTATTAGCTCTCAGTCTGGCCTATCTGACAGGACAATTAAGAACCTAAATAACTTTAAGCAGCATCTCTGACCCCATGCCCCAGAAGCATCCAAATGCACACTTCGGGGCAACTTATTGTTCCATATTTGTGATGTTCCTGTTCTGGGTTATTCTGCCTCCAGTTTCTACCTGTTGAAACTGAAAATAAACGCCAGGACGTCTGCCTCAGCTTTGGCCAGTTGCCCTCACTGAATCCCAAAGCTTCAGCCCTTTTACTTTGTGTCAAGGAGACGCCCAATAGGTTAACTGGGTTCTTTTAACCAATACAGGAGTAGTAACAGGAAAAATAGAGTTTTCTATTTGGTAGCATTAATAAATTAAACCGACACATGGGATTATATATGTAATGAAACAACTAAAATTGTATTAAATACAAGAAGTTATGTAGGTTATTATTTAATCATCCTATATTTAGTCCTAACCTACCTACCAACCCCTTCTAAACCCTTAGCCTAAAACCCCACTCACTAGATGTACATTCCCTGAATCCCTAAACCCTTTTCCAACCGTTAAAATGTACTAGACGTACATTCCCTGAATCCCTAAACCCTTTCCAACCGTTAAACTGTCGCTTCTCTCCTTTCAAAACACCAGAGAATTCCCCTCACTCACAAGCCCCTCCCACCTTTCGCTCACACACCAACGTTCAACTAATTCAGTCTTACTCGGATAATATTCTACAATTCAAACACAAACATTTACATTTGCTTTGGAACCATCTGGTAAAAGTGAAAGGGCTTACAATTTGTAAAAAAGCGAGCTGTAAAATGCTTGCAACAAAGATTTAACACTGGCAGCTGTTCCGGATTGTTCTGAAATAGAAGCCCTCTCAAAAAGAGGACAGAAGCCTCATCTGGAATGTTTCTCATCCTATTCAGTCACCATCCTCCTCCCACTATCACGTCAGATGAGTTTGCAAATACAGTATCAAGTGGCAGAATCACAATGACTCTGTGTTAGCACCACACCAGAGAGGAACAGGCCCCACAGGCACCTAATTAAGCAGCAGAGGCCTGCTTTTGGCCCTACATCTACTTCAGAGACTTGAACCAGGGCATTGGTAGCAGTTAGGGTTGGATGGAAGACATCTACGATTTAAAATCTAGTGATGTCACGTTAGGAATTGGTACCTGAATTTGTTTGCTTTCCACCTGTATTACCTCCAATAGATTTTAAGCCTGTGGACAGGGACTGTCATGTTACACTTCTAAAGTGCCTAAAATTTCCTAAGCACTGTTCAGATATTAAAAGGCAGTCCGGGCCCACAGGCTCACACTCTAAAGGACATGGTACAAAAGGAAAAAGGAAGAGGGAGGGAAGAGGAAAACAAGCATTGAAGCAGCTGTTCCTTCACTGGTTGATGACTGGGGTCAGGATGGTCTCCCCCTTGCCATTATATTCTTCTTGGGAGGCGGGGGGTGCAGCCTTTTTAATCTCTGTACAGCACTTATAAACCTTTAGGAGCTTTATAAATGAATCAGCATCAATTGCTTCACCCTAGGGATGCTGGAGAAATTCGAGACGGACTAAAATGAGCTCAGATTTCTAAGAATCCGACCTGCAGAATCCGCCAGAGCGACCCCCTCAGGCCGCACGGAGTCTATGTACTTTCGGATGATTTCTTACTTTCCCGAAATTTACACATATTTATTTGTAGGAAAATACACAAGTTTCTGCTGAGGAAAAGTTGAATGGAATGGGGAATAATACACTAAATGTTACATACTAAGGTAAATTATGCAAATTCTTATTAAACCTCTTACGTAATTATTTGCATATTTTGCCACATGACACACACAAAAATTCACATCCACCTGTGAAAGGATGATGGAACAAAAGGTGCCTGACAATTCATGATGCACAAATGGAGCAGATTTTACATAATCCGTACATCCCTACTTCACCCACACCAGTTCCTATATCACTATGGAGTGGTGGATTTTTGAACCGAAGCTTGCACATAGAACATTCCCATGGTCATGAATGGGGAGTACACCCGGGGGGCTGCATGCATTCCATGACTTAATTTTATATTGCCAACAGCAGCATGCAGCTCCCGCCAACCCGGCAGCAGCCCACCCGCCCCTGCCTTTTCCTGGTACTCCCTCAAAATTAGCTGTAGCACCAAAAGGGTTAAATTTAGCTTCCAAACAAGCTAAATTTAGCCATTGTAGCACTCTGTGGTGCTACAGAGTGGTGTCACGCCTTTTGGGGGTGCCCCACAAAATGCCTCGTGTGGCGCAGAGTGGTAGGCGGCAGTATTGCAACTGAAACTCTCCCCACAACCTGAGTTCGATCCCAGCAGCAGCCAGGTCCCAGGTAGCCAGCTCAGGTCGACTCAGCCTTCCATCCTTCCGAGGTCGGTAAAATGAGTACCCAGCTTGCTGGGGGAAAGGTAGTCATGACTGGGGAAGGCAATGGCAAACCACCCCGCTATAGTCTGCCATGAAAACGCCAGTGAAAGTGGTGTCCCTCTAGGAGTTAGCAATGACTTGGTGCTTGCACAGGAGGAACCTTTCCTTTCCACAAAATGCAGCCCACGGTGGGGATCCGAATGCAAAAACAGCCCCCAGACTATCAGAAGTTGCCCATTCCTGTTCTAGACATTGTAGCCCATTTTTGCTCTATGCAGCACCCCACTGGGAAGTAGGAAGCTGCCTTAGACGGAGTCAGAACATTGGTCCATCTAGTTCAGTACTGTCAACGCTGACTGGCAACGGCTTCACTAACTGTACAAATTATAGCCACAAGCCTTGGCTCTGCACAAGCCCTAAGAAATGGCATAGATGTCTCCTGGCAAGTAGGACAAATTGGTTTTTGAACGAATTCATTATTAGCTACTGTATTTGATATCCACAGTGTTACTATGAATCAAATCAACAATGAAAAGACACAGTTGAGAATTAAAATCAAGGAAAAGAAGGGTATTTACCTTTAAAGCATACTCCTTGCTACTTCCAAGATCCTGAGCTTCATATACAAAAGCAAACCCACCTATGGAGAAAAAGAGACGACAGTGAGACCTAAACATTTCTGAGAAATTAGCCAATCTGATGCAACAACAGAATGCCTGTCCAGAAGAAGAAGCAGGCCACACTGTGCCAAAAGGCGGCTGTACAGCAAAACACCCTTAGATCAAGACGAGGACACAGAGCTACTGTAGTTTAACAAAGTAAAACACAAACACTAGTCCTTATGCACTGCTAAGAAAGGAAACACATCACCCAAAAAAGAGGACACCAATTTGCATATGTTAATTTATAGGCATAAATGCAAATTTAGAGATAATAACTATTAAGTTAAATAGAAATGCAGCCCATCTCACCATAGTGAGGAAGACTGACCAGGTGACCTGTGTGGCTGCTCAGTCTGCTGTCCAGGTGCTAACTCCAGATGAGCAACTTCAAGGCCCCTGTCGGCTCCCCCTTCTTATGGTTCTTAGACTTTAAACCAGACTTGGTCTGGGCAGCCCATCAGACAGAGGACGCCTCCAAATACAGGACTATCCTCCGACAGCTCTTCAAACAGAGGACTGTCCTCTGTAAAGTAGGACACCTGGCCAGCTTACTTTGTACAGAGGAGTAACAGCCCGACCAGCGCGCTGCTTGTGTTAACATTACAGGAGGAGGACACAG
This sequence comes from Heloderma suspectum, assembly GCF_057233095.1. NCBI lineage: Eukaryota > Metazoa > Chordata > Lepidosauria > Squamata > Helodermatidae > Heloderma > Heloderma suspectum. The sequence continues at coordinate 134,554,946 of NC_139459.1, forward strand.
TCCTCTCATTCCCAGGGGGTCTTACCTACTCACTGTAGGGCTACTCTCAGTGTGGGTAGCACAGTAGCAGCATCAAAGACCAACTCTGGGATATGCCTAATTACTCTACCAAATGTTTGGAAGCACAAAGAAGTGTCACGTAATCCTGTATAGGCGTGTTTTTCAGGCTGTATTCTGGGGAAGCCTGGGGTTCACTGGAAACTGATTGCTAACAGTAGGTACACTTCCCTGAAGCTTGCGATCTTCCTCCGCAACATGTGCACAGTGAAAGGGGAGGGCTGGTGATGTTCTAAAGTGTACTTAGGTCACTCTGGGTAACAAGACAGCTTCACAAGCCTGGCCGAAACTGGCTGTGCAATCTACCATGCACAGGGTTCCACCAGAGACAAGCTGGTGTGGAAACGGTTCCCTGAATACAGAAAGCATGCAAGTCACCCTTTTAGTGGTTAGAGTGGTGGACTGGGATTCAAGAGATGTGGGTTCGAGCCACCACTTGGCCATGAAGCTCCCTGGGCGACTTTGGGCCACTCACTGACTCTCAGCCTAAGCTACCTCACAGGGTGGTTGCGAGGACAAAATGGAAGGGAGGAAGACCATGTGAGCCACTTTGGATTCCTTGCAGGAGGAAAAGAGGTGGATACAAATGTAATAATAAATAAAACTTAAGATATACCCTCATGAAAAACCCTGACCAAAGTTTTTTATGCTGTTGACGTACATGTGAATACAGGCCCAGAGAGCTCCGTAGCCTGAAATCCTTTAAAACAGGGGTGCTGAATCTCTTTCAGTCCGAGGGCCAAATTCCATTTCAGGGAAGCTCTCGCGGTGGGGGCGGGGGGGTGCATTCCAGTGGTGGGCAAAAGGGGCAGGGGCAAAAGACCAAAAGTACCAGCACATTTTAACTTAAAGCTCTTACTACCAGCCTTAGGAGAAACATTTCATCCCTTTAGAATGGGGGAGAAAAACATGCAAAAGCTGGAAAATGACCAAACCACTGGCGGTTGGGAAAAGGGGGCATGGCCATCTGAGGAGAGCCAGATTTAGTCTGCGGGCCAGAGGTTCAACATCCCTGCTTTACAACATAGAAAACCAATCAGCAGCTCAGATACCTCTAGCAGTAGGGGTTTGAGGCACACCTGGTCATAAGCAGGAGGGCCTAGGACAGGCTAGAACCACTGCCTGCTCTCCACAGGCAATAGTCTAAGGCACTAAATATTTACCGTAGAGCACACTAGAATGGTACACTTCTCTTATAGCTAGGACTTGATTTGTGGTTGGCCATGACTGCTTTAAATCCATATGCTGACAGTCTACCATTAAACCCCCACCACATCCACCTCCAGGAGGCTATGATCTGCGAACCAGGGGTAAATTCATTAACAAGATTAACCAAGCCTACGTATTGCAATTTGTTACAGTAGGCACATGATTTGTGCCCTCGGAAACCTTTCAGACGGTTTAATGGCTGGTTGCAAAACAGATTGCTCTCTGGACAAAAGTATGCTCCCTGTTAACAGGAAACACTACAGCTCTGAATCATAGGTATAACTAAGTTTCTTTGCAAACTGCACTGCATTCCTGAATCACTACATTGCATCATCTGTAACAGCAGCAGTGTATTCTTGGAGTCCCTATGTGTTTTGGATTGGTTTATTGTCTACTGATCGAAAACATAAATAAAACAAGATTCAAAATCTCATGGATTACATACTCTTCAGCTAGAGAGAGAGAGAGACGGCACCCTTGTTAATTGTTTTTAGATGATTACTGAAGACCTTGTTCCAGTCAGCATTGAAAGTATAGCTAACTGCAGCTGCTGGTTGCTTAGTTTACTGCTGTCTTTAACATTTGCTTAACGTCTTGTTTTAGTGCTTGATTTTGTATCTTGTATTATCTATTGATTTTTATTTTATTTTTATCTAGATGTTTTATTTTTGTGAGCCGCTTCAAAGACTTTTTAAAGACATGTGGAACAGAGACATATAGCAGGAAGAGGTGGCAGAATAGACTATAATGTGCCAGCTTGGGAGGACTCAAATTTTTTTAACGTTCCCCTAGGTTAAACATTTTTTAATCAATTTTTATTGTGAGTTTTAACAAAACAAACAGAAACACAACAACCAAAAAAATTAAAATATAACATATTCTAAAATCCTCAGTTTCAAATATTACAGTATTCTAGGGAGAAAAAAAGAAAGAAAGATTATATGTAAACTTCAGTAAAAGCAGACCAGATATCCAAATATAAGTCCAATTGCAAGTTACGTCTATATACCACTTTCAAATGTTGCTAGAGTTGTTAAGTCTCCAATCCACTGCATTAAAGGTGGTGAGTTTTTATCCTTCCAGTATCGTAGTATCAGTATTTTAGCAACCAAAACGGTGCGAAGGATCCATTTCCGCTGACCATGTGTTTCATTCCAAAAAGCAGGTGAGTAATTTAAGAGAATATTTACATCAGTAAATATTAAAGAGCTTTCCAATACAAAATTCATCCATGTAATAGCTTCCTCCCAAAAGGAGGCAGGTATTGGGCATTTCCAAAACATATAAATAAGAGAAGTGTTAACTGCATTACACCTCTAACAATTAGCTGAATTTGACAAGCCTCTATTAAAGAGACATTGTGGCATCCAATAGACCTAAACAAATGTTTTTGCTGAATAAGGGAAATAATAACCGAAGATCCACAGAGATATCTGATACAGACGCCAAAACAGCGGTCCGTCGATTAGACAAAATAGGACATTCCAATTCCCTGTTTCATTCCTGCTGTAGACCACATGTATCATATTTATTCATTGATAATACGTATTTGTAAACATGAATTGTGGGTTGATATATCTGGTCAGCTTCAATAAGTGCTTCCAGTAGCAAAGGAGACTCCAAAGCAGTAAAAGCAGCAGGACCTAATCTAGATACAAACAAACATTTCAATTGCAAATACTGCCATTCCGCTGTAGCAGGCAAATCAAATTTATCTTGCAAAGCTGAAAATAGCAAAGCTCATAATCAACACCCAATAACTGATGCAGGTTAAAGATCATCTTATCTGTCCAGGCCTGCCATAAAAACATTTTCTTTCCAATTCTTAAATCTGGATTTCCCCATAAAGTCTACTTGGCATGGGAAAATGGGTCAAACTGTAATTGGTGTGACATTATACACCATACATCTCGAACAGCCAAGATTGTGGGAGGAACTCTATCTGTCTTAATATGCTGGGAACTTAATTCCATCCATTTAGAGAGAGGTTCCAGACAAGAAGATTCCGACAGGGACCAAGGTAGGAAATCAAATCTGAGTGGAAAAGACCAAAATTTAGTACAGGTCAGCAAATAAGCCCTACGGTATGTAGCAAGATCCAGAAAACCAAACCCGCCTTTGTTAATTGGAAGTTGCATCCTTTTCAAATATATTCTTGGTGGAAAGGAACCCCAAAAGAATTTACGAAACAAACCATTAAGTTTTTGGAAATATTTGCCAGGTATAAGTATGGGGATCCCACATATAACATAAATAATTTGAGGTATGGTATTCATCTTAGTATGGAACAGCGTTCCGTCCACCTTGGTGTTCAGTCATGCCGGCCACATGACCACGGAAGCGTCTTCGGACAGCGCTGGCTCTTCAGCTTAGAAACGGGGATGAGCACCGCACCCTAGAGTCGGACACGACTGGTTGGGGACACCTTTACCTTTACCTTATTCATCTTAGATGTATTAACCTTACCCCATAAACTCAACTTTAAAGATGCCCATCTATCTATATCTTGTGAAATATCATTAATCAACTTATTTAAATTTAACCTAATTATTTGAGATGTATCTCTAGGGATAATTATTCCCAAATAAGTAATAGACTCTGGGCACAGCTAATACACTAGAGTATACCCTATCTCCAATCGGCATTATGTCCAACTTTGACCAATTAATTGAATAGCCAGGCAATCCACCAAAAGTATTAATCAATATCATCAGAGCCGGAACCAACAACTGGAGTTTTGAGCAAAAGATCATCAGGATAAAGGCTAATTTTAAATTCTAAGCCAAAATGGGCCTGTAGGTTAAATATACACACAGTTCTGGAATTAGAACATCAAGTCACTGCAAGAATATCTTTTTTACAGAAATCCTAGCTTTCTACTTCTATGGAGGTATTTTTTTTCAATATAGAAGATGGAATCCTCCACATGCAGTCTGAAATGATACAGTTCTATTCCCTCATTCTGATGTACATGTGGATCTGACAGAAGAGGCAATTCACACATTGATGCATATTGCTTGATGATTACATCAAGGGATGACTTACATTTTGTGAAATAGCCACAGATCAGACACCAGACAGTTTTCATATTACCTCATAAGAACACAAGAACTATGCCGGATCAGACCAAAGGTCCATCTAGTCCAGAGTTCTGATTGCACAATGACTAACCAGCTACCTGTGGGAAGCCCACAAGTAGGACATGAGTGCAACAGCACCCTCCTGCCCATATTCCCCAGCAACTAGTAAAGAGAAGCCTCTGATACTGGAGCTAATACATAGTCATCGTGATTAGTAGCCATTGATAGCCTTATCCTCCATGAAAGGATGACTTCAAGTCACTCAGTCATGACACAGTTCACACATTCAGAACTTGTGCTGAGTAATCCAGTTATAAACATGCATGTGTGAATCAGTTCCATGTAAACTCTTCCCATCATTGATAATTCTATCTGCCATATCTTCTGATGTGCTTCATTTGAAAAACAGAAGAGTTCTACATTGCATTTCAACATAAGAAAGAAAAAGCAGTGAAGCAGCATCTCGTATTTACATAGCATCATTCCCCAGCCTGTTGTCCTTCAGATGTGTGTGGATTGAAACACACATCTGGAGGGCTACACCTGACCGTGCTGGCTGGTGATGATGGGTGTTGCAGTCTATACACATCTGGAGGGTGCCAGGTTGGGGAAGGCTGTTCTACAGTAGTATTGAGATATTCAGTAGGCTCCATTTTTCTCCGCCATGTGTAACGCTAATTGCTGTTCTGGCCATGCAGTGCATTCACTCAGTCAGTTTCTTGCCCAAAAGAGTATCAGAGGGCAAGAGTACAACCACACAGTTATCTGATAACCAAGCTCATCTGATTGTGGGAGGGGAAGTGGAAAAACCTGACAGGACTGAGCATCATCATGGTCTCGTCACTACTTTGCTCACATGGAGCAACAGTATAGCAATTGTATAGGACGTTCAGGGCATCCTATATGTTTGGACGAGCTATTTTAAAGCAGGGGTCCACAAGGCAGTACCAACAGGCACCTCCAGTGGTGTCCACAGAGCTCTTCACTCCCTGTACCCTTCCAAAAAATAATAAAAACCTGAAAAACATTAGGGCGCCAGGTTCTCCTTCCTATTCTTCCGCCTGCTGCTGATCAGCTGTTAGCATAAGAACATAAAAAGAGCCATGCCGGATAAACCATCTAATCCAGCATTCTATTCATACAGTGGCCAAGCAGCTGTCAACCAGGAACCCACAAGCAGGACAAGAGTGCAAAAGCACCCTCCCACCCATGTTCCCCAGCAACTGGCGTGCATAGGCTCACTGTCTCTGGTACTGGAGGTAGCACCATCAGAACTAGCAGCCATCCTATTCAGCTGGCAGGAAGGAAAGCAAGGCAAAGGGGGAGAGGGGAGAGAAAGAGCAAGGCTAGAGGCTAGGAGAGGGGGGAGAAACAGTACAGTAGAGAGATGGCAGGGAGGGAAATAGTGAAGTTAGAGGCTGGGAGTGAAGAGACAGGCAAGATAAAGGGGTGAGTGGGAAAAAAAGAGCAAGGTTAGGGGCTAGAAAGGGAGAGAAAAAAGAAGGGAAGAGACTAAGTGATGGAGGGGGAGAGAAACAGCGAGGAAGGGGGTGGGGGAGAGAAATCGTAAGGTTAGACGTGGAGAGAGAGCACGCGCACAAAGGGGAAAGGTTTGTGTGGAAGAAGGCTGGGGAGGCCAGGAAGCATCTCTTTCCATTTCCCCCTCCACCCCCGCCAATAGCCTCACTATTTCTCTCCCCACGCCAACCTCTGGACTAGCCAAGCCCCCATGGCAACCATTATGTAAGTAGATACATCCTTTAAAGTATCCTTCAGTAATACTCTAGGAAAGGTCCCATACCATAACAGTTGACACCAGCATCAACTTGGACTAGATCTCTTTGACATACAAGAGCAGCCTTCCCCAACCTGGTGCCTCCCCCATGTGTTGGCTGGGGCATGCTGGGAATTGTAGTCCAACACATCTGAAGGGCACCAGATTGGGGAAGGCTGAACTAGAGGTAGGAAAATTGTGTCCAAAGTGACTGCTCCACAGTAATATCAGCCCTGGCTAGGACAGAGCCTGAATATTATATGACGCTATGCCTTGCCACAAATGCCTAAGTTTGTCAAAGCTTGTTTCCAGTTTGGCCACTGCTTCATAAGATCATGGGCCAAAATCCTACAAAAATATTTGAGGAATGAAGCCCTTACAGCCTTAGGAACACAGGAAATGCAAGCCTGGAAATAAACCAAAGAGCTGCCACATCAGAACAATAAATAGTTTAAAAAGATCTGTTCTGTTGCTGCTTCCATTCCCTTAGTAAGGAATATAGGCAGAAATTGGGGAGAAGCCTTGCCCAAGTCTTTGCTAAGCATTAAGCTTCCAATAATTAGTAGAACTACGATACTGAATCCATCACTGCCCAGTGATTGAATTATGGGTGGAAAGGTAGGGGGAGTCCTCAGTGTAATCCACCAGCCCCACCCACTGCCTCCCTGCAATTTTAGCCCAACTGTGCCCCCATTTAGCCTTCTAAAAATAGCTAGGGAACTGGCACAAAAAATAAAAGGGTGTAATTTTGAACACAGTCACCAACTTCACACATTTGGAAACAGGGCTACAGGAAGCCTGGAGACAAAGAGCAGTGTCTTTTCTTTCACTGGCACTGAAGTCTAACCTGCTTTTAAATGGTTTGGGACAGACATCTATGTTGTTTCTGAACAATTTCACAGGTCAGTCTATACTGGTCCTTACTCAGGGCCAAACTAGATCAGGGGTGGGCAGACATGAGGCTTGCAGGATCGTGTGTGTGTGTGCGTTTACCAGCACCCCAAGATCTCCCAACCAGAGCCTGGTGCAAATAACATGAACTTACTGTTGAAGAATTCTGAGCCCGAGAATTCATTTTGAGTATTAAAAACTGAATGGAGCTCACAGTCCTTCTGCATAAAAATTCCACTCCTGGTTATTCCAACCTTTCTTAATTTCAGCAGTAATTAATTTGGGGGGGAGGGAGTCATTGTGTTGTTGCTATTTCCAAACAACTAGAAGTCAGAAGCCTTCCTGATCTACTGCAAATCTAGAGATCTATCACCAGTACATCCTGATCTGCCATCTGTCTACCTTGAACTAAACCATCTGTTTCCCAGTTTTCGACAGATCGAACTGTGCAATTCTTCAGTGATAAATAATCGGAAAACAGGCCAGCAACCTGTACTGGTCACATATGTTGCATGAAGTGCATTTCAGTGTATTGTAATGGGGGAGGGGCCACTTGCACATAGCTTATTCCAAACTCTATCTGTGGTTAGAGTGAGGACTGTTACCCTTGATGTTATATAGGTCTTAGCATCTTAAAAAAAAACTTTAGAAGAAAAGAGCAGGGGGGATGCTAATTAACAGGATCAGAACAGGGGTGGAGAGGGACCTTAACCCCTTGCTCCCTTGAGGTAAATTCCTCCTCTGGACTAATGTCCGCATTTGGAAGAAATCCCCCACTGGCTCCAGTAGGGTAATCCCTCCCCACCACCACCACACACAAAGCAACTAGAGTTAGGAATAACCAATGGGCAAGGGGTTCTCCACATTACAACAGACAAACTGCATACATCATATGCCCCAAGTAGAGGTGGCACAGCGCTGTTTGAAAAGGCCAGCTGATTTTAGTATCATTTGTTCTAGTAACGAAGGCCATGCCCTATTCCAGTTGTTAGCCTGCTTCCAGATCATTGAGAAGCTGCATAGGTTGATCTGTGAGAAGCTGGTAGATGGATGGGTCTGCCTTGTGGCAAGGGGCTGCTACCATTCCAACCTCCTGTTTATTACTCAAAGCTGGGGGATGCACATTGCTGCCTCACCTCTGAAATGTCCCTTCTCCTCTCTTGATCCCCCAACACCACCACTGCCACCCCAGGACGTGCACACAACTCACAACACCACCCTTGGCTTTGGGGGAATATTTTCTGAGCAGGGAGAGAGAAGGTCACAAGGGAATGTTGTTTCCTCATCCTGCACTGCAGCTTTATGAAACCCTGCTGTACAAACTTTTCAGAGGTGCTGAGGCTTAACAACAGTTTTACAAATAAGATGCCAAACCTTACACTTAAAGGACACATGAATCTCACAAGCAGCCCCAAGAAATGTAGCTCCCTGGCATCCTCACAGCTATGAGCAACGGTCAAAGAGTTCATACTAATCCCTCATCCAGCAACTAAACTGTTAACACAAAGCCACCCTGGGAATTTTTACTGAAGGGTGGGGTATAAATCTCTAAACTCAAACAGAAAGCCAACAACAATTTTGTTCCTGTTAACCAAGTTCTCCTGTTAGCAATAACTCTGGATTTAAAACGCCAGAACTCAAACTCTTTGGATTTAGTTTAAGAGGAGTTCTAGTAGCATGAACCTGATTTTCAGGTTTAATGAACACAGATTTTAGTTCACAGACTAAGGCAGCCTGCAGTCTGAATCAGGACCAAAGTGTTTTTTTTAAAAAAATGCAACGTTTTGTTTTGCCTCTCACTAGGGTGCAAACAGGAGTTCACCAAGTATGCAGATTCTCTCTACCAAAAGATTGACATCAACACTTGCAAAAAGTTGGTGCGGAGAACTAAACTCCTACCAGACATTCCCAAACCACTGGCATGGGGGGGGGGGGAGTTGCTACCCATCCCTCAGGCATCACTCCAAAGCAACTTTCAGTCTCCAGCTGGCTTAGGTCACAGACCAGTTATGTAAAACTCCAGCGTTATCAAGGAGACACAATGCTGGCCCTGGCCCTTGGGTACAACTCCAACTTAGCCTTAACCACATCACAACCATCCATCCTCCCTCTTCCATAAAATGGCTAACTGTGACCTCTCACAGAGAGACTAAAATGAATGAGATGAAACTGTCACCCACCTTGGAGACTTGAAAATAAATATAGGATATAGAAAGGTGCAAGTTTAGTTGTGACCCCATGTGTCCAGCTAAAATCCAGACATCTCCAAATTTGGGCATGAAATGATTTCTCAGGGAATAAAATCTCTCTAGGCATCACAATACTACCACCCACAATGAGTATTTTTTTCCTGCATCCAACAACTTCCTATTTTATTCCTTAAAACTTTAATATAAAATGCACATAAGTCCGAGAATGACCATGTTAACATTGGATTGTTCAATACCGCAGAATTTTCAAGGCTGCTTATCATCAAGTGGGAGTATTAAACGCACACAAGCATCCCTCCCCTTCTCACACAAAGCACTTAAACAATCCATGCCAAATGATACTGAAAGTTGTACTGTGTTCAGGAACACCACCATTTCATTGCACACAAAAGTTTTAAGGCTTCAAACCAGCCAATTCAACAGACTCCAATGAGCTTTATAATTGATTCCACTGTTTAAGACCACATTGTAGTGAACTTTTTTCCTAACATATGCACACTGTAAAAAGCGCTCTTATACATGGCTTAACAAATTACATTGCTTTGTTATTAAAAAATAGTTTATCCTACATTTAATTATCTGCCATGCAAAGTAGAAGCAGCCAGTTAACAATTCGCTAGATCAGAAGTGATGTTAAAAAAGCAGGGCTCAGAATGGTTCTGGAGTTATTTTGTATAGATCCTCACATCCGTCCACTGAACGACGTAGTTTTTCAGCAATGCACACAACTTCCTCACACTTTGCAGCAAAAAGTCATCCTTGCTAAAGAATTGGTGTCCCCTCTAATTGTCATACAATCAACTACAATCATTTGTGGTGAAGTCTGTGGCTTGTACTGTCTAGACCTCTGCAGGAACATGAGCAGTTCTAACAGCTCAGTTCTGAAGGTGCCTTTCTGAAGTACATTAACACTATGCATGAGAGACTACAGACCATGTAGAAAATACCACAGGGTCTACAGCTGGCAAGGTACAGGTGTTCAAGGGTCTTGCTTCAACTATCACATGACAAATGCCTTTGCCATCCTGGCCCCCACCCCACACGGGTGGAGGGCTTGAACTGGTATTTGAACTTCCAATGGAGGCTAAACGTAAATACCAAATTTGATTGTGATCTCTCAGTGCTCAAAAGGATTGCTGCATTACATGGTTGCTTTCCCCCCTTGAAAATCGTGTCAGCCATCAAACGGGCATTCCAACTTGAAACATAGAATTGTGTCCAGAATATGCACACTCATATTTAATTTGGCTGTTTCAATCCTCAAGGCAGATACCTCATTATAGTATATTTTGAATTCTCCACACACACCCCAGGTGCATAGGTCAAGCTGATACTCAAATCTGAAACACAGAATTTCATCCTGAACCATATTAAACATTTCAGTCGGATACCTCAATGTTAAAGGGGTATTGTGTTACAACTACAGTTACAGAGAATGCTGATCCCTCGAGTTAAACCCTAAGGCCTTACTTTACTCAGCCAACAAAAATATGCAAAGGTAGGAAGCGTGGAGAGAATGCACCAAGTTATGCAAAAATTTAAATGCTGGCGCCCAGAATTTTAAATACTGTTCAGGCCCTTAAACACACACTGAGGTACGCATAATGTGCTGTGAAGTTCCAAGAAGCATTTACTGTGGTGTTGTCAAAGACCACTTCTCAGGGTACATTTCTGTACAAAGAAAGTCAAACCCACATTGGGAGGGAAAGGTGAAGACAGACCTTTGCTGCAGCTTGCAACAGTGAAAGAAGAATAAACAGACTTGAGACTGACTGGAGTTGTTTCTATTCTCTGGTGAGGGTCCACATGTGTGACTTCCATGAATAATGTCTCTGCAGTAGAAGGAAGTGTGCCCGGCTATCAACACACTACAGCAGGGCCGAATCTCCTACCCCACCCCTGCCCCAGAAAAACTCTTTGTCTTTTCAGCTTGAGACTTTCTTCCTGTAAAGGGAAATGTAGCCTTAAATCTCTCAGTACCAGTTGCGGGGCTCCCTTAAGACACGGCGGCCAGGTGACCTCTATGATAGTATACAACAGATGTTTCCTACAAACTTAAAAACTCTCACCTCACAGCAATAAAATATTTACAAGCTTCATTCAGCTATTTAACATGCAACCTGCGAAGTTTCTCACAGTTGTTTCAACCTTCTGTATTATGCTAAGTAGCTTAAACTGGAGAATGTAGAGATATTAAGGGTGCAATCCTATGCATGTTCAGACAGAGAGAAGGCCTACAACTCCCAGCATTCCCCAGCCAGCCATGCTGGCTGGGGAATGCTGGGAGTTGTAGGCCTTCTCTCTGTCTGAACATGCATAGGATTGCACCCGAAGAGGCTTCAGTAACATCGTCTCAACTAATGTTCCTTATTCAAACAAGCGTTCAAATTCTTAGTATAGTGTAACAAAACACCAAACACTGCTATATTGTACCTGCGCATTTTCAAGGGATCATATTGGGAATTTTCTCCCCAATGAACTATTTCAATTGCTTTCCCTCAAGAATGAACTAGGCTCGGGTGCAGTTACCAGAAAGATCCATATTAAAAGAGAACGTTTTGCATTGCCAGCATGTTGAAAAAGCACGGCAGCTGAGATATTGCAGGATGCTTGAAGGAGACCATAATGGTGTACAAAGAATAGAAAAAAATATCTCATAGAGCAGACTTTTCCAATCTGGTGCCCTCTAGATGTATTAGACTACAACCCCTATCATCCCCCCAGCTGTGATGGCTGGGGAAGAGGAGAATTGTAGTCCAACACATATGGGGGGGCACCGAGTTGGAGAACGCTGCCATAGAGACAGAGAAAATCCAGAGACAAGTTGTTTCTATAAGACATGTCTCACCCTCCGTTCTATGGAAACTGTGGACTCATGCTGAATTCCAGTATTTCTAGTTGGTTTAAATGATTAGAACGTATCTTAAACACACACAGTGCTAGAATTTGGTTGTTGAATAAAAAAAAACGTTGTTAGGTTCAAGACCAACAAATACTATTGCACAGAATACATTAGCAATGTATGAAATTCATTGCCACAACCATTAGCTTCAACAATTGTTTAAGGGCACAATCCTATGCATGTTTTAGACAGAAAAAGTCCTATAACTCCCAGCGCTCACCCAGCATGGCTGGCTAGGGAATGCTGGAAGTTGTAGGACGTTTTTCTGTCTAAACAAGCATAGGATTGTGTCCTACACTTTAAAAGGGGATTAGACAAATAAATGCACAGAGAATAGGTTTTTCAAGGGCTATTCACCATTATTAATTAGAGCCTACATGTTGAAAAATGGTATACCTCTGGACATGCGAGGCTGCGGAAAAATCGACAGTAGATGGCAATTGCCTTCATGGTCTGCTCATGAGCTTCCCAAAAGTATCTGGATGGCCTCTATCGCCAACATGATTCTGGATTAGATGGACCTTGCTCTGATCCAGAAAGGCAATTCCTACACAATTCCATTGTTTCGTTCAAATAGAAGTGTTTGTGTGCAATGTTCAAAAGCAAAAGGTGCCCTCAAGAAATATTTGGTCTACTGAAGTGCGGCTCCCATATCACTCTCTGATGGAGAGACCACCACATGTACAATGGATTTCGACCACAGACAAAAAAACCAGAAGGCCCCTCAGGAACCATCTTTCCCAACGCGTTTACAGAAATAAAACACACGCAACAGACCAGTGCAAGATCATTAATCTTTACCCGTTTCTGCAGTCCTAGACCAGCAACAAGGAGGAAGATCAAACCCAGAGGTTCCAGATAGCACCTTATGTTCTAGGTTGCTATGGCATGTTGTCTTGCTATGGTCATCCATTTGGCTGTATCTCCCACGGTAGTCCCAGAAGTAAAGTAATACATCACCACGATAAAGTTGAAATGTCCTATCGCTTAGACATGCTTCCACTAATTAGCATGTTCCTGACACGTTTTAACTGTCAGTGTCACATCCTTTGTAGACTGAGCCACTGCAGCATTTGATCATGAATCATCAATTCCTTCTTCCTGAACTGTTAAAAAAAACACTACTGCTTTTTCTTCCACAAAATTGCATCACACTCTACCTGCGGTATAAGTACCACTTGCTAGTACTAGCAAGTAATAATGCAGGATTACTGAGTCAAACAGCACCAGGAGTGTTTAGCATTTTGGACAAGTGCTATATAAATCAGCCTTCCCCCAACATAGTGCCCTCCAGATACAGCTTCCATCAGCCCCAGATAGCATGGCCAATAATTAGGAATGATAGGCACTGTAGTCCAAAACATCTAGAGGGTAGAGTGGTGTGGAAGGATGATATGGGTTCTAACTGCAGCAGTCTCATCTATGTTTCAAAGAGCATATCCACACTAATAACTCAGGGGTTTTTTTTAACCAGTTTAATCAAGGTTTCACCCCAGATCTTGGGAATTGTAGTTCAGTGAGGTGATAAGAAAGTTTGAAAGAGGGCACAGAAAGAGACAACTTTAAAGTTATAGCTTTTGTTTTCCACCCACCACAAGTCAGCCCCCCCCCCCCCCCCGCACCATCTTGCACATTATCTATGCTTTTATCCAGGTTTATCCAAAAGTCAATGGCAGGTAGTTATAGTTTAAAATAATCTTGAGGGAGAAAATGAGGGGTGAAAGCCATTGACAACCTTAATCATAGTTCAGGGTTACATCTGCACTGTCCTTAACAATGGTTAAGGTTAACCAGCATTGCCCTCATAACCAGGGTCTGAAGCTGGTTTGCCTACCCTGCCTAATGCTAGCCAGAATCCCGCTTAGCATGGTTAAGGCCATCATGGGGAAAGGAAGGAGAAAGCTGAGAGCATGAGAGGGGCCTGGGAAGGATATGCACAGATGGGCACTTAATCTCTCTATCTACAGGCCAAGGCTAGAGACCAGAAGAATGGCATCTGCACTGGACCTGAGGCTGCCAAAAGCAAAACCCAGCGATATCTGTTACGAAAACTCACCACAAAGCCAGCAGAGACAGACATGTTTACTCCCTCATGGATTTTAAAAATGTCATCCTCACATCAAATCTGCGATCCCCAATCCTAAAGGATATTCCAACATATAAAACCAGAGCTAGCCCAAATGCAACAGTAGCCTTTGCATGCACTACAGCAGCCTTCCCCAACCTGGTGCCCTGCAGAGGCTTTGGACTACAATTCTCATCAGCCACAGACCAATGATTGGGGAAGATGCGAGTTGTTATCTAAAACATCTGGAGGGCAACAGGTTGAGGAAGGCCGCACTAGAGAAGATACATGTAGGATTTCTTTTTTAATTTAACACTTTTCTTTACATTCTTCATTTTCAGATCTTCAAACCGCCACATGTCTCAATACGCCATTTTTCAAGCATGATGGTTCTGCTGGCTGAGATAGGGGGCAGCTCCTTCAGCTCTGACATGAATGAAACCCTTTTTCAGTCTTCAAGCTTTGTCACCTCACTTCACAAGAGGATGACAAGCAGAAGCATGGGCAATCTGGCATTTACACCCAGCCTTTATGGTGTAACTTATGAGTCACCACTTTTTAAACAACTTGAGTGCTCTTCCACACCTGACAAAGAAATGGGTGAAAGAACTCTGGGCAATGCCACTTTATATCACAGGTAGGGGAATCATGTTTCTAAATATCCATACACTTCCTCTCTCCCTCAGGTGCTAGTTTATTACGTGCAGGCAGATTCCATGCGGGACAGCATGTAAACAGTATGTTAGAAAAATCAAGAAAGCTGAAAACTTTTCAGGAAAAATTACATTGTATCAACCATTTCATTCTTTTAAAAAAGAAAACCAATGAGCTCCTAGCTAGCCTCATTTTTCCTCAACAGGAACACATTTCTATTTCACTTATCCATAGGGTACTAATTGTTCACTTCTACGACTAATAAACTATGCTGTAGGTCTATAATACAATCACACTCCATTATTTATTAGTGCTATGCCGAAAATATCTCCCACATTTATTTGATCCTTCTCATTCAATTTGATAGAAGATAAATTGCTTTCGAAAAGAAATTCAATGGTGAAGAAATTTCGGAGAAATTCTCATGGGTTGGGCTTGGGTTTCTTGGGCTTACCTTACTTAGGAGGCGGCCAAGGAGTGCAGACAAGTGTCCTATTTTTCACTGTATGATCATCTCTCTGGCAACCTGTAGCCTCCTCAGCTTCCTACACTTCAATTAAAGCCCTGTTTAAGGCACCATGAGGTAATTCCTCCCATGGGGCTTTTTCAGATCAGGATCTACAGGCAGCCTGGGAGGCTAACTGTGATTAAGTAAGCTCAAAATCACCACAAAAATAAATGACAGAACATCCGGAATGAGGCAAACAATGGAAGCCTGCTTCATAGGAGGAGAAAACTTTCAGGAAATTGGAGGACAGATTTTGGCAGAGCACTAACTCCACCTCATCCCTGAAGCTAGACACAACACTGCCCCCACCTGCATCTGCAGCAGATGCAAACTGGGGGCCTGCCTGCCAAGAGAATTGGTGCTGTTGCATCACGAAACCCTCCCAAACCCTTACCAAAAAAGAAAGAAGCTGTGCTACAAGCCCTGCCAATGGGGAGTCCTACCTGGGAGAAACTGTTGAGAATCTCTCCTGCCCCTGGAGAAATTCAGTGAAATTGTCTCCAAATTTGTCTGCCCACAAGTAAGGTGGAGAATTTCAAGAGGGCATTTGGACACAGCTCAATTTTTTACTTATGTACCTGCTACTCAACTACTATTTCCCAAGTGCTAATTTACGTCACCTAATTTTTATTGTGATTTACAAACTTTCTAGAGAACCACAGTCCAATTCTCCCATGAGTAGCGGGACTCCCCAGTCAAGTCAATGCCTTCTACCAGTAAGGGCTTCATAGTAAGTACCTGGATAACTACCTACCGTTCCCAAAGTGATGTTAACATTAAGTGTACATGTTATCCCTTATATCATACACAAAGACAACTGCACAAGTGGGTTTGATTCCCAATTCATTTCAAAGAACTGTTTGCCATGGGAAACATTTCTATATTCCTTCATAAACACTGTTTGGAACAAAATTTTGCCTCTGCTTTGGCATGCAGAGGCACAACATTTCGTTCCAAGCAGTTTTTGATTAAAGAATATAGGAAAAAAATCCCCATGATAAGACGTCCTTCGAAACGTATTGGCAATTGCGTCAGTTTGTGCAGCTGTCTTTACATTTGGTGTCTATTCTGTAGCTGTAATTGATCCTCTGTTTTTGTGACTTTACCTCTTCCAAACCTAAAAATATTTTCTTGTGAATGGAACTATGTAGGGGGGAAAACATTTGACCATACTTTGGATGACATTCCAAAGAGTGAACAGATCTAGCAGCTTTGGGAGCTACATCCAGCGCTCAGGTTGCCCATCCCTGTTCCAAGGGTGTACACACAGTTCAGCTGGCACAACCAGCCAGGCCTACTGCACCTCACCAATGGCCCATGTGAACAGAAAGAGTACCACAGAGCACAGCCAACAATGTGAACCACAAGGCTTACACTGTGACATTAGACATTAGAAGTAGAGTATTTTAGTTTTAACAGTGCCCTAATTAGAAGCAATTCAGCAGATAAGAACTGTTCAATATCAGTAGACCACCCAGAAAACCTCAGCATATGATTAGAAATTTGACACCACTCCAATTTATTCTCTTTCATGTTAGCCCCTTCTGATCCAGGACAGGAAACATACCTAATACCAACAGAAGACCACCGAAGTCAACATCCAAGACTACAGGCTGTCATCTACCATACATAAATCACCTGAGTGAAACAAGGCAGATTTCACAAGTATGAACAGCCAGTTATAAGGCCTTGCTGACAAGCATTCGAAAAGCACTTCTGGATGGATATCCCCAACTGCATTGTAATGCTCATCTGAACTCTCTTGAACAGGCTAACTACATCTTGACACAAATGAGAGTGTGGATCCATATGTGGACACACATAGTGGTCCCAGTTGCCCATGCCTACAACTAGATCAGGAGCAATGTTTCTGGCATGGAAAGGCATGAATGATTGCAGGGCAGGAGGGGAGATCTGGTTTTGGACACAGTGCTTGTTGAGCAGCCCCAGTCATCTTCAGCATCTTTAATGGTTAACTGGCCATTCTCCATTAACTTGCTGAAGGGTCCAAGTCACTTGGGTCAGTTCACTTTCACAGAGGTATCTTCATAAATCTAGCGAATGTATGTCCAAATGCACAAGCGGACAAAGACTAGTAACACAGGTTAAGCCTTGGGGCTTGTTCAATTGATCAAAGCTTGCCCCAACCACATTTCAGCCTTTGCAGGGATGTCCTGTTCAAGTTGGTAGAAAAGTTAACAGCACAGGGTATTTCCAGGCATAATGTATTTAAAATTAATTTTAGGCCACCTTTAAGGGTAGATCCCTCTCAAGAAGGTGAGGAGCTTAGGATCACGTCCACTTTTTCAAAAAGGGGGAGGGGAAGAAGTAGCTGCTGTAGTACAAGAAAGAGGGAGCACACAGCTTCCAAAACTTAAGTTCTTGAACTGGCAAGAGACCTTGCTGGCATAATTTTTGTTTGTTTTTATAGGATAAACACTCCTGCATTTACAGAGCAAGCACCAAGCCTCTAAAACACAAAATTATAATTTTAAAACTGGCAGAACACGGCAAGGCATAGGGTGGGGAAAGGTTGTATTGTTAAGTCACTTATGAGGACAGTCATCAAACCAATGACTGTGGAAGAAAGGCGCCCAAGACCATGTACTAGCACAGCTAACTTACTTGTAGGAGAGAGAAAAAATCCATTTTCCCAGCAATGAGACATTATTATACAAATGCTTGGGGGCAGGGCAGGAATACAATGTCCCTGCAACCCAAATGCTGCCTTCAAGGAAAGATGTCTCGAGCCCGCAGATCACCCAACAAAGGTGTATAAACACTTAAACAAGGACAGAAGGGGGAAAACAGTTAATTATTCAGAACACTTCTAATTCAGACAGGACTATGTTCATAGTTACAACCACCAAGACCTGAAACAGAGAAACAGCAATGTCCTGGGTTGACTCAGGTCCAACCTCCTGTCAGTCACCACCAACAAGACGGTGCTTTATATGTGGGTGTAGGAAAACATATAAACCTGACTTATTTGTCAGTGTCACTCTACTGTAATTTGTGCCATATCTGTATTTGGGTTTGGAAACCATAGCATACAGAAGCTTCCAAGCATGTGTACCTGTCAATTACCTCTTTTGCCATGTGCACATGCAAGCTTCTGAGTGCTCTGTCTTCCAAACCCAAGTACATATGGCAAAATGACCACTCGTACGTGTAGATACATCTGGAAGCCTTTGCATGCTGAAACTTCTAAAACACAAGTAGCACTATCACACGATTTATGCTCTGTGCTAATGATTCTAGAAAAACCCTCACTGTGTAAAGCAAGTTGTGGGTAGCTATTGCCTGCTCCTTACTTTACCCATAACCATTCATGGAAAAGAAGGGGAGAAGTTTACACTTTACTACATCTCCAATCAGCCCCAGCCATCATGGCAAAGTACTTAATTATTATTAAATTATTAGACACAGAAGGCAGCAAAAAGTTGGCAATCCTTTATACAGCTCCAGAAATCAATAGCATTCATTTATTTATTTTTTTACAATGGATGCAACGTGAAGGTGAAGAATTCCAAAACAAAGAAAACTCCACTCACAGCTGTTAGGTTGAAATACCATGACACTAAAAAAACTATCTGATAAAGACTGTCACTTTTTAAATTTGGCCCTGCTCCCAGCTATTTTAACCACAGCTTGCTGAAGAAATGTTAACAGGTAAAGAGTTCTCCCTTACTTTATCTCCCTGCCGGGAAAAACTTCATATACTAAATGTTGGCATTTCCATACACTGCTGTCACTGACCTGTAAAACCTTCCTTCTCTTTTACTTTTCCCCTCCCCCTAACCTGTTTCGTTAAATTTGGTAACCCTGGACTGAGGCAAGACCCGCTTTGCTTTTCGTTCTTGTACAGTTCCTAGTGACGTTACCTATAACTAAAATCGTTGTTTATTAGAAGCTAGTAAGAGAAAGGTGGCAAAGCGGGTGAGGCAGCTGATTTACTTCTATATTATTGTTTCTATCGTTTTATTGACGGATAGCCTTTGGTCTTATATTTTTGTACTGATTTACTACGTTGTGCCGGAGATGCGTGTATGTATATAAGGCTGCTTGTTAGAAGTGAAACTAATAAAGGGCGAAGTGGGGGAGAAGGAGAATGGACGACGGGGGGGGGGGGATGTGCTGGGCTTCCGGACAGCACCTGGGGTCCCTGGTTCGTCCCTCCGCGCCCGCTGCGCTCCCCCCGCGCCCCTCCCCACACACCTTCGGCGATGACCTTCTTGATCCGCAGCTTCATGTCGCCCATCTCCACCACCTGCCCCACGAAGTCATTTTGGTCTCGGCTGGCGGCGCCCAAGGAGCCGGGCCCGGCCAGGAACTCCAGCGCCGACTGCAGCAGCGACATGACCGCTCGGCCAGGCGCCGCCGGGACTGGGGTGGGTCCGGGGGGCGAGCTCGCCAGCCGAGCCAGGCCGGTCCCTTCCGCCGCTCCCACCACGGCCGCTCACTCCGCTACGTCTGGCCCACCCCAGCCACCGTACTCCGCCCTCCTCTCACCCGCCCCGAAACCATTTCCGCCAACGTTGTTCGTCAGAGAAGGAGACGGAGGCGCCCCGCCCACTTCCACCGTATGGCCCCGCCTCCAGAACGCTCACCGCCTCTCTGCGCCCGGCGGTGAAGGCTCAGTCGCCGCTCGGCCTGGACTTCGGGCACGAAGCCGGGGCCGCCCTCGGGCTCGATTCGCTTCGGCTGCAGAGCGGCGTCGCTCTTGGCCTTGGCCCCCCGCCAGGCGAAAGCCCTGTAAACTTCGCTACACGTTGAAGGTGCGATCCTGTGCGTTTCGCCAGAAGAAGAGTCCCACAGCTGCCAGCGTGCCCCAACTAGCTGGCTAAACATGGATAGGATTGCACCTTCAGAGGAACAAATGCCCCCTAACTCCTGGTTTGACCGCCCCTCCTTCGGCGCACACGGCTACAGGGCAAGCTTTGCATGTTTACTCTGAACTCAGTGGGATTTATTTCCATTTATACATGCCTAGGATTTCACTATTAAAGCTTACTGTCAAGTAAGTGTGCCTATGATTGTTGTTTAAAGGTACAATCCTATGCATGTTTCGCCAGAAAAAAAAGTCCCACAACTACCAGCGTGCCCCAACTAGCTGGGTAAACATGGATAGGCTTGCACCTTCAGAGGAACAAATGCCCCCTAACTCCTGGTTTGACCGCCCCTCCTTCGGCGCACACGGCTACAGGGCAAGCTTTGCATGTTTACTCTGAACTCAGTGGGATTTATTTCCATTTATACATGCCTAGGATTTCACTATTAAAGCTTACTGTCAAGTAAGTGTGCCTATGATTGTTGTTTAAAGGTACAATCCTATGCATGATTCGCCAGAAAAAAAGTCCTACAACTCCCAGCAGTAGTCAGCCAGCGTGACTGACTTGGGAATGTTAGGAATTGTAGGGCTTTTTTTTTTCTGTCTAAACATGCATAAGATTGCTCCTTGAGAGTGCAATCCTATGCATGTCTAGACAGAGAAAAGGCCTAGTTGTAGGGCTTTTCTCTGTCTAGACATGCGTAGGATTGCACCCTAGGTAAGTACTTTCTTTACGCTGCGTTTCTTCACATAAGGAAAGGTTCCTCCTGTGCAAGCGCCGAGTCATTGCTGACTCCTGGAGGGACGCCGCTTTCGCTGCGTTTTCATGGCAGACTATAGCGGGTGGCTTGCCATTGTAGTTAAACTATGAAATTAGCTACCGCAAGATGTCGTCATGGCCACCAACTTGGACGACTTTGAAAGGGGAGATTAGACAAACTCCAGAAAGATCTGAGTGTGAAACAGCATCTTTGCTTCTGGTGGGGTGGAGGACGACGCCTTGCTGCCAAATTGCAGCTTTGATAAAGTCCTGGAACTCCCCGGGGTCTCCTGTAAGCAGCTCCCCCGTTTTGTTCCTCTCGACGAGCCTCGCGGCTCCAAAAGTAACCGGCAAGTTCCGCCTGCGCGCTAAGGAATTATCACTGTATATTTTGATGTCTATGGCCTTTAAGCCGCACAACGAAGGAAGCGCCTCTTCCGCCAGAACATCAGCCGGCTCCTTGCATTCGAGCCACGCCCATGCTTGCGCTGAGCGTACGCTCTCTTTGGCAGACCTCGCCCACCATTCCAAGCCGCGCCCACTTCAGTCGCTTGGCCCGCCCCTTTCCGGTGTCCGAATTCTTCCCTTATCTGATCCGTCCGCAGGCCTTGGCATTCGCCCGCGCCCGCGCCTCTGCAGCCAAAGCGCTTGCGTGCCCCGTCGGCGGTGGCGTGGCTGATGACGGATTGACGTAATTCTGGGAATACGAGGCATTCGGCACTCAGGTAGCTGATGTAATAATAAGTCAGGAACTCCCTGCGTGCTTTACTCGGGAGGAGGTTCGATTGAGTTCAGTAGGACGTGCTCCCCAGTACGAGTGCAGAACAGCCTCCCCCAGCGCGGCGGCCTCCCTTCCGGAGGTGTTGGACTACAATCCCCATCGTCCCCATTGGTGATGGGAGTTGTAGTCCAACGCCTCTGGAAGGGAGGCCGCCGCATTGGGGGAGGCAGGTGCAGAGGATCGCAGCCTTAAGAATAGCCTTGCTCTTCCAGGATTAGGCCATGAATTGAACCATTTCAGCACTGTGGTTCCATCATCTGCCAACTAGATATCCCTGAAAGCTCGCAAGGAGGACAGAATCCTCTTTTAGCCCCGCTAGCTGGTGTTCTGAGGTATGCTGCCACTAAAGATGTGGGTTCCATTTGGGTAGTGTGGCTCTTGATTAGAAAAAGAAAATACTCCTGCAGGAATTTCTCTGATGTGGTAGCAACTTAACATAAAATAGCAACAAACTCCAAACAATGACATTGTGAACATAAGAAGAGCCCTGCTGGATCAGACCAAGGGTCCATCCAGTTCACACAGTGGCCAACCACCCACAAGCAGGACACGAGTGCCACAGCACCCTCCCACCTGTGTGCTCCTACACAAATGTACCATCCAAAAACACCTGCATCTAACCCGGACCACAGTCTGCCACTGGAACCATATACTGTGTTTCCCTCAGTGCAACCACTGCTTGGCATCTCATTTCAGGCAAGATGGGCAACCTGGTGCCCTCCAGATGTTTTGCACTACAACTCCAATCATCCCTAACCACTGGCTGTGATGCCCGGGGCTTATGGGAGTTGTAGTTCAAAACATTTGGAGGGCGCCAAGTTGCCTACCCTGCTGCCCTCAGCAGGCCAATAGAGATGAGGAACCGCAGTGGTAAAGCACGTGCTTTGTATGCCAAGTTCAATCCTTGGATCACATAGGTGGTGATGGAAAAGGCTCCCTTCCTGAGACCTGCTTCCAGTCAGAGTAAATACTATTGGGCTAGAGCATGCGTGGGGAACCTCTTTCAGCCTAAGGGCTGAATTCAATTTTGGACAACAAGCTCTTGGGGGCAGCATTCTGGTGGTGGGCGGAGCTGAAGGCAAAAGGGGTGGAGCCAAAATACAAAAGCTGCCAGCCTGTTTTTGCTTAAAGCTCTTCCTGCCTGTGACTCAGCTTTAGGTGAGGCATTTCAACGGGGCGGGGGGCGCTGCACAAAAACCAGGAAACCACCAAATGGTTGGTGGTTGAGGGAAAGGGGGCAGGGCCATATGGGGAACCCCAGAGGGCCATATAGGGACCTCAGGAGAGCTGGATTTGCTCCCAGGTTGCCCACTCCTGGGCTTGAGTGTGTGAATAATCTGTGTGTGTGTGTGTGTGTGTGTGCCTCAGGGCCAAAAAGGCTGTTCACCCCTAGACTAGATGGACAAACAGGAAAACAGGTTGTAGGTCTTGCCCCACCTCTCCTTTGAACGAATAGAGGAGCATTCCCAGAAAGTCATTCTGTGTACATGGTCAGAGCCACTTTTGTAAGGACAAAGGATGGGGGTTGCAGGGACATGTGGGCTAGTTCGCCCGTTTATTTATTTATTTATTTTTATCCCGCTCCTCAGCCAAAAAAGGCTCCCGGAGCGGCTTACAATCAATGAACAAAGAAGACAGTCCCTGCCCGCAGGCTTACAATCCGTTGCCACTGATACATGCTGTCCTCCCCACCTGCAGCAGAAGTGTCCATGTATTTGGCCAGCATGAGAAAGCGCTCTACACACATACATGAAAGAGCAGTTCTAAACACAGAGATCACTGTGTGCACATAGAGCCCTTTCCCACACCAGCAGAAGACGGCGGGGAAGCATTTCTGGTATCTGATGTGAGTAGCTGCAATGCATGTCAGCAGTTCAGGGGCGGGGGGAGTAGCCTCCATGGTGCCACACAATGGAGGCTGGTGGCTCCTATCTCAGTGGGGCACTGAATCCGCTCTGGGTTTCAGTCAAAACCAGTCAGAACTCTAAAGGAGCTAGCCATAGGGTTCAGCATCTTGGATAGCTCCTTTAGAGTTCTGACTGAAACCCAGAGTGGATTCAGTGCTCCACTGAGATAGGAGCAACCAGCCCCCATTGAGCACCGAAAAAGTAATTAGATTATTTTTAAAAGTTTGCCTTACAAAATGCTTTACTTGCAGTAGCTTCACAATTTATTCCTCTGACAGTTTAGATTCAGTTGGCTTTTTAAAAACCTTACTGCGAAAACAGTTCTAATAAACTAGCTTTTTGGGTTGCTCCCATGTAAATTCTGCTCTTCCAAAATGCCCATAGCATGCAGTCTGTTGATAAATGGGACGCTTCAAGTTCAGCTCCCTATAAGCAAAGAGAACACATTTCTGTTATCTCACAAGATTAGCAGTGTAACTTTAAGCATGTTTACCTTTTCGCAAGGCTTTCTAAGTTCAGTGGGACTAACTCTCTAATAAGGGTGTTAGGGTCTATTTTATACAAATTTTAGTTCAAAAATTACAAAAATAAAAACAAGAGCAGTATTACTATATCGTTCTGTTACAGATTATTACACGCATAATAACACAACGGACTTGGTTCACACGATCAAACAACCCATGATTAACAAACCACAGGTTGTTAATGAGCGTGTAGGAGCGAGTGAGCGTGCTGGCTTGCCTGCTTCCACTTTGCTAAACAATCCAGGACCATCCGTTCCTGGGTTGTTGTTTTGATAATTTTTTTATTTGTAACACAGTGATAACAACAACAAACAAAAAAGCCTCCAAAAAGCAAAAAAAAAAGGGGGGGGGGTCATATCATGAAACAACATACAGTAAACATTGCCTATAGGGAAAAGAAAAAAAGAAAAGACGGGGAGAAAAAGGATTAACATTTCCATTTCAATTATATAAGTTAATATGACTACGCTAAAGCCTTTGATTGTGTGGATCACAACAAACTCTGGCAAATTCTTAAACTGATGGGAGTACCAGACCACCTTACGTGTCTCCTGAGAAACCTGTACGAGGGTCAAGAAGCAACAGTAAGAACCAGACATGGAACAACCGATTGGTTCAAAATTGGGAAAGGAGTACGACAAGGCTGCATATTGTCGCCCAGCTTATTTAACTTATATGCAGAGTACATCATGAGAAACGCAGGGTTGGATGAATCACAGGTCGGAATTAAGATTGCCGGGAGAATTATCAACAACCTCAGATACGCAGATGATACCACCCTCATGGCAGAAAGCGAAGAGGATCTAAAGAGCCTCTTGTTGAGGGTGAAAGAGGAGAGTGCAAAAGCTGGCTTGAAACTCAACATTAAAAAAACGAAGATCATGGCATCTGGCCCCATCACTTCCTGGCATATAGAAGGGGAAGAAATGGAAGCAGTGACAGATTTTATTTTCTTGGGCTCCAAGATCACCGCAGACGGTGACTGTAGCCATGAAATTAAAAGACGCTTGCTCCTTGGGCGGAAAGCGATGGCAAACCTAGACAGCATAGTAAGAAGCAGAGACATCACCTTGTCAACAAAGGTCCGTCTAATCAAAGCTATGGTTTTCCCAGTAGTAATGTATGGCTGTGAGAGCTGGACTATAAGGAAGGCTGAGCGCTGAAGAATTGATGCTTTCGAACTGTGGTGCTGGAGAAGACTCTTATGAGTCCCCTGGACTGCAAGGAGGTCAGATCAGTCAATCCTAAAGGAAATCAACCCTGAGTGCTCATTGGAAGGACAGATACTGAAGCTGAAGCTCAAATATTTTGGCCACCTAATGCGAAGAGAAAACTCTCTGGAAAAGACCGTGATGCTGGGAAAGACTGAAGGCAAAAGGAGAAGGGGACGGCAGAGGATGAGATGGCTAGATAGCATCACCGATGCAATGAATATGGACTTGAGCATGCTCCGGGAGAGAGCGCAGGACAGGAAGGCCTGGCGTGCTATGGTCCATGGGGTCACGAAGAGTCGGACACAACTGAATGACTGAACATCAACAACAACAAATAAATGTAAGTAAGCATCCATACGACTTTGATGGTTGTAAGAGATATGTTCAAATGTAGCAAGAGCAGTAAGATCTTCAGTCCATTGAATGACAGGTGGTGGGTGTTTTTCCTTCCAAGCTCGGAGTATAAGTCTCTTTGCAACTGTAGAGGCTCTCAATATCCACTTTTGCTGTCCATCTGTCCCTGGGTTGTTGTTGTGATGTGCAAACCTGGCACTCTGGGTTGTTTAGGTTAAACAATCTACAGATTTAACACACCAGCCATGGTTTGTTGTTGGGTTAAAACTCTGGGTTGTTTAACCCTAAACAACCCAGAGTGCCAGGTTCACACGTCTGACAGCAACTCAGGAACAGGGCATTCCTGGGTTGTACACAAAGTGGGAGCGGGCAGGAGGGTGCGCACTTACACACTCGGATGCAGTGACATCTAATTATGGGTTGTTTAACCCACAGTTAGCTGCTACACGCAAACCAGATCTAAAGACTCTGTCCCAGTCCAGTCCAGAGTTCGTAAAACCAGAGTTATGGCCACGAATTCTCCAAAAAACAGCATATTCTTCTACATGTTTTTAGTTCTTCGTGCATCTCTGAGGGCCAAACTAGATGGGATAGTCATGTGTTTCTTTTTCACATGTCTGTTCCGTTCACATATAAAGTGTGTGGGGTCTTTAATAGGAAAAAGGACAGAATAGGAAAGGGGCACTAACCTTCCCCACTACGTCTGTTCTTCCATCCACTTTACTGCATTCCCAACTTATTTCTGGTATTGGAGCTGGGAATGGACAAAAATGACTGGAGCAATGAACTGAGGAGGGACAGTTCAATGCTCCTCTTTCCATACATTTCTTTACCATTAAAGTAAGACTTGTACCCCACTTTGTATATGAATGTGGAAAATGATGACTCCATCATGTCTGATTCGACCCTCAGCTGTATGTTTACAGAGAGGTGGCTCCCATATACAGAATATAGAATCATAAACCAGAAGACTGCAAGCAACAGTGGCTTCGAGATAAATTTGCGGCATCTGAAACGTTGCAATACTAGCACAAGAAGCATTTAGCTGTTCCTACAGAAACAGGCAGTGAAGTGGCTGGTGGATAACGTTCATTCGCTATACATAAGGGGGGGGAGTTATAATCATAGCTGGATTAACCACATCGCTGAGGGGTCTCTAGCACCCTCCCAGTATCTTGGGGGGGGGGCCTAGCTAGCCCAGATTCCAGGTTTCAAACTAAAAAACAGCAAGTCTCTAGCCCTTGCAGGACCCGAGATACGAGGCAAACCGATCGGGCACACGCCACTCATTTTTGTGAGAAACGCGCCTGCTACCACCTTTTCAGTGTGTTTATCCAATGAGTGAATTTGCAGCTGTGATCAACATCTGGCCATCGCGAGAAGAATAGAGTGAAGACTTGTCTGCAGAAGGGACTTCCTGGTTCATTTTGAGCTAACCCGGCGTTTTTTTTTAATCTACCCTGATTATTACCGCCCATAGAAAATGATGAGGAAATCTGGAAACTTAGTGTAGTTGTGACTGGGCAGGAGCATATCCAGCCCCAGACAGTGAGTAGCATGAATGACAGGAGCTCATGTTCTTTCTAGCTCAGGTCTTATTTCATGCCAAAAAAAAATGGCTTTTTAAAACTGTATTTGTGACTATTAAAAAACACACACTCGCCAATGTAAATAAAGTCGGCAATTATACCCTTATTGGGGGGGGGGGGGACTGTGGCTGACTATGATTTATGTCACTACTGCAGAGTAGTCCATGGCTGTTATACCCATGTTGCTGGGAAGGAGATAAGTGTATGACATCACTACAGAGCAGTTCAGAATTGCTGAGCTTTTCTACGCGAAGCTGTTCAGTGCTGTATCTGCGGTCAGTTTTGTCACAGAACTGAGATCCGAGCTCTGCACAAAGAGCTCTTCCTTTCCCGCTTTCCCACTACATAACCTCTAGGTGGAGCTGTGCTATAACGGAATACTGCAAACACACCAGTAGAAACAGCCCTTTCAGAAATACCCCGTTTCCCGTTCTAAACAAGAAGATGAGGAAAGTGCTCTGAAAAACGAGAAGCGAAAGTGGGGGATCGTGACATCATCTAAAGAACCCATAAACAACCATGAGTAAGGAATGACGAGCGCATGATAAATGCCTTGTGTAAAAAAGCTCGTTATCTAGTCCAGTGGTCTCCAAAGTGGGGTGCACGCACCTCAGGGTGTGTGCAAGACGATCCACTGGGGAGCGCAAGCTGCCTCCTACTGCTCCTACGAGCTGCCGTTGTGTGCAAGGGGGGTGGCGGCAGCAGGGGCAGCGGCCGAAAGAAGCTGCCGTTGTGTGCAAGGGGGGTGGCAGCAGTGGGGGCACCGGCCGAAGGAAAGCGGGAAGGAGATTAACCCTTCCCACTCTCCTTTTGCAGAATGAAGACAAGAAGGAAGCGGGCACTTTCCTCTCAGCTGCCATCCTGCCAAAGGAGAGCGGGAAGGGTTAACAGCCCAGGCCAAGCCACCAGTCGGCCAAGGAGTGGGGACTCTGTGCAGGGTGCAGGGCTGGCGACCAGCACTCCTGGCTCTAGCACAGGCAGGAGCCCGGCAAAGCACACCTTTCCCCTCCTTGCAAGGAGGGCTTTCCCCTCCTTGCAAGTTGACAGTGGTGCCCTCGCTCGATGTGTGCGTGGTTAAGTGGATTTACAGATTATATTAATAATTTTTTTAAGTGAGAGCAAAAAGGGGTTTTGTACTGTTAGTTTAAAAAAAAATTAAAAAATGTTTATTTCATCTTTATCTCATCCTATTTAATTTTTATTTTTGTGTATGTTTTATAATGTACATAATATAATACAGTAGTACATGTATATAATTTATAAATAAATATACATATATTGGGGGGGTGCTAAAAAAATTACTGATAGGGGTGCACGATCAAAAAGGTTTGGGGACCACAGATCTAGTCTGCTAGTGGTTTGGGGTTGTTGTTGTTTTTTTAGGGCAACACAATCATGGGGCGGCTGTGAAGTATTCTTTCCTTTGCTTCTTTCATTAAATTCTTCCTGCATTTAATTTCCTTCTAACCTAACTGTTTACAATTCCCTCACCACCACCATATGTACTGTATATAAACCTGAGAATCCCCATAGTACCCCATGCATCTGATGAAGTGGGCTACAGTCCAGGAAAACGTATGCCGGAATAAATGTGTTACTCTTTAAGGTGCTACAAGACTCTCCATTGTTTTTGCTGTTCATAAAGTTTCATAAAGCTTATTTGAGTTGATGCTCATGAAGAAGATAGAGGCATATGCTGGAGCATATGAGAAGCAAGAAGATGTTTTTCAAATGTTTAATGTTTAATATGAATTATGTTTTATATGAGTGGTGTCAGTCTTATAGAGACCTCCCCAGGACCTCTATAAGATAAATTTCCAAATTTATCTGCACAAGCATGGAAATGAGTGCACGGTAATGCAATGTACAGATGGCCATTTTACATGCTAGGGAGGCTTATTATGAACGTACTGTAAGACACTTATGTTTTTCTAGTTTAGAATTACTTTTTTTATTATATTTATGTTTTGCCTTTCCTCCAGGAACTAAACGTCTCCCATTTTTTATGCTCACAGCAATCCTGCGATGTAAGTTAGGCTGAGAGGTAGTGACTGGCCAACATTATCATGTGAGAAACGGGAGGCATTTGCTCGTCCTACTCAGGCAGTAAAATGTCCTGGGCCAGCACTGGCTGTGCATACGTGTGCCCTGTTTGGCTGTTGCGTTTGAATGAGTCAGTGTGTCAGTCTATGTCTCTTTCTTGAATGTGTGTGCATTTGTGTGTGCGTGTGTACATATGTGAGAGAGAAAGAGTGCTTCAGTGTGAGTATGTTTTGTGTATCTGTGTATCTGTGTGCTGTACGTTGTAAAAGGGGAAGTTTGTGTTTGTATTTGAGTTCTCTACCATGGAAGAGATATTAGTCTTTTGTTTACAGGAAAACATGGAAAATGATGTACACTAACATACATAGTGAAAAATGGTTTTGCTTGAGTACATTGACTGTGTGTGTGTGTATGCACAAATGTTGTGTGTGAGTTCAGTATTGGGGGAAGAGTATGGGGTTCACTTCCACTACAGACAGCTGGCCCCAGGGCCCATCATGGCCTTGATCCAACCCTGATTATAACCAGCCTTTGGGACTAACTCAGTCCTCCCTGCCACCCCCCGACAGAGACACTACAACCCATAAAGCCTAGTTAAAAATACACACAGAAACAAAAGCAGCAGACTAAAAGTAAGACTGATTCAAGGCAACAATCCCACAAGACCTGCAGAACAAAATGGTCTGAGATTCAATCCAAGTCTGATTATATCCCACTCCCTCTGTTTTCACTCAAGTGCTTATGCACTCATTTTCTTTTTTCCACTTTCCAGGGTTGTCTCAAGGTATTTTCCTGCCCAAGCCAAAAAATCAGTTTGTTCCCCTCACCCACTCACACATCTCCCTACATCTTGAATAGGTCAGGATGGTCAATTAAACTTTCAGCTTTTACCTTGTCCTCCTATCGCTTCTTCCTCAAAGGTCTGCCAGATTGCAGTCTCTTTTCCCATTCCACACATATGAATGGAACAAATGTGAGGGTCTTCCAGTTTATTCCCTTGTATGGAATGAAAGAGGGTGGGATGGGTACAATTGTCCCAACGCTTATCCCAACAACATGAGGAAAGAGGGGAAATTGTGTTTCCCTAAAAGATTTTCCTGATTATCTTGGTGTCCTTGTGATTCTACATTCCCAAGCAACTGTTTGTGCATCCTCTTGGGCTGAGACCACCCTGCCGCTTCCATTCTGCGAGGTTTTTGTTGCTTTGTACTTGAAGTGTGCACATTGGTGATGCTCTGCAAGACCTTAACAATAAGTAGGTATCCCAAGATCCATTCAAGAAAGACAAACCTTATGATAGACCCAACGCAAAGATCAAAGTTCTTCTGAATGATATCAAGCAGTTCATCTTCTGATCTGTCCGAAGTACCATAATGGAACACTGAGATGGCCAGAGGGTGACTCAGTCCAATGGAATACGACAGCTGAGGGATATTCAAGGCCACCATAACAAAAGAGGACTTGAGTTAGTATGGATACAGCTTGCGGTCTCTTCCAGATTAATTGATCAGTGGGGAATTGAACCTGAGTCGCTTTTGTATAAGTCCCACACTCTGCCCACTACACCACAATGGCTGGGTTCGCACAACACACTAACCCACAGTCAGTGGTTGAGTGTGGGTTGTTTGTTGAACTGTGGGTAGTTTGTTGAACTGTCGGTTAGCATGTTATCCAAACCTGGGACATTTTCCGCAGGGTGGCTTGTTAACCATGCAGTGCAGCTTGTTTTTCTTGAACAAGACACCTTGAGAACCCATGGTTTGTTGTTGAGTTGTTCGGGGTGGTTAACAAGCCACCCTGCATAGTTAACAAGCCACCCTGCGGAAAATGCCCCAGGTTCGGACAACACGCTAACCCGTGGTTCAACAAACAACCCAGGCTTCAACAACAACCTATACCCAACCACTGAGCGTGGGTTAGTGTGTTGTGTGAACCCAGTCACTGGCTCTCACTGACACTTAAAGGTTACTCTTAAATCAATCTTTTGGGATACCAGAGTAAAGTGTTTCTCCAACTTTTATTTGGAAAGAAGTGTCCCTCGGCTATCAGGAGTTGGGGAAACACTGGCCTAATTCATCCCATCCATAACCAACATGAGGCCTAGCAGTTTTGCACATAGATATCCATATCTGAATGTAATGCATCAAGTGAAAAGCAGCCTTTGGAGCCATTTCACACATCACTGGGAGAAATCCCACGGGCACATGACAGCTTCCTGACAACTGTACCGGTATGATGTACACGTTAGTCATATTACATTGTATATTTTTTAGGTATACTTTAAAAGATAACCTACATGTACACCTTAAAAAGCAATGGGGGAAATGGCTCTTAGCTGAAGGATTCAGCGGCTCAGAAGTTATGTTAAACGAAGAATTCACTGTATAAAAATTAGGTTTATGATTCAGCATTTTAAATAAACATAGTTGACCACATTACCTGTCAAGAAAGCATTATATGTATACCGATATAGTACGCATACAAAACAGTTAACACTCCTGAAGAAACCATGGCACCCATCAGGTAAATCAGTAAAGGGTATATTGATGTATATGTTGCATTGTCACTCGCAACAGGAAGGGTGAGTGCCCCACCAACATTATAGTTCAGTACAAAGAAGCTCCTAATATTAATAGCTTTTATGAATGCTATTATTCACTTTGTTACCACCCAGCTGGAAAGACGCTTTGTACTCCTAAAACATGCAGCGTTTGTAACATTACTGCTTTGGCTCCTGTTTACTAAGGATGCTGTCCAGAAGGGTAACAATAGTGGTCCACAAAGAGAGAGGATCGACAACAGCCAAAAATCTGATTGGGTTTTTTTCCATTATAGTGGGAAAATGTTCCAAGCAGTTTTTAATCAAGAAGCATTAAACATTTCCCTTGGTAAGAGTTTCCTCAAAACTCATTGGGTACCACATCTGTGCACCTGTCCTTCGGTTTGGTTTTGCTCCAAGGTAATACTAGTTCCCTCTTACCTGGATCAAGACTCTCCTGCAGAGGCCTGCTTTCACCAAGGACTTTGCCACCCAGCGGGCTGCATATGCTGCTGAGCGATCAACCTTAGAGGGATCTTTCCCTGAAAAAGCACCCCCTCCTTGGGCTCCCCAGCCTCCGTAGGTATCCACAATTATCTTTCTGCCAGTCAAGCCAGCATCACTCTAATATATATATATATATATATATATATATATACATACACATTATTATTTTAAGATTCATCAGACTACTTTGCTAACACAAAGAATATCAAATTCATCTCTCAAGATAACAAAATCAATGTACTCCTACAATATCTTTCAGGTTCTGTTTTAAATCTGTTACTGTATTTTAAATTTTTGTAGTGCTGCTAGGTTTTATATTGGATTTTACTTCTATTTTATACTGTGGTTTTCAACTTTTAAACGTTTATAGTGCATCCAATGTTGTATTTTATAATTTTAATTGTTGTGAACCACTCAGAGGGCTTCAGCTATTGGGCAGTATAGAAATATAATTAATAAATGAATAAATAAAAGTCAAAGGGAACGTGGTGTTGAGGCTGCAATCTCAGTATCACTTTCCTGGGACTAAGTCCCACTGATATCAATGGGACTTATGTTTGAGTAGACATGTATAAGATTCCACTATAAGGTATATATTTTGTTGTGTTTGTTAAGGGGCTTTTCTACATGAGGCTTTTAACCTGCACCTTTACCAAGGCTTCTGCTTCCAGACTCTTGCAGGATTACTATCAGCCCCTTTACACGTTTTTGGGGGGTGGGGTGTCTTTCTCTTCCTTTCTATATGTTCCATTACACAACCACTAGGTGGTGGGGTGGTATAGCAGAATTGTGCAGATACACGAGACTCCTATAATGTCCTATAACGACACTGAGAAAAATACCAGACTTCCTTCAACAGGAGAAAAATGCGATAATGATTGCAAAGCATGGGAGAGGCTCTGGAGGATGATGAAGTTGTGTGAGGGACCCGCAAACTACCATGAGTGAGTAATCATGAGCGCACAATAAAAGCCTCGTAAAGAAAGGCTTACAATGACTACATCTCCCATGGGTGTCATTTTTAATTGGTGGCCAATGCAAATGCAGGAGACCTCAATTTGGACTGCAAGCTTGGTGGGATAAGGACCCTTTCCCCTTCTGTCATCTCCCCAGTTAAAATCCCCCTCCAAATGCTGCCATTTGCCCCATGAAATACAGTATACTGGTACCATATGGGGAAGAAGATTTTTGTCTTCCAGAAAAGTAGAGACTTTTAAAAATTATTTTGATTATGATGCTTCCCTGTTGTAATGTTACAAAGACGCAAATTACACATATAGGAAGAACCTTTTTTGTCATCTAAGGAAGCAGAAAAATAACGTGTGTGTGTGTGTATATATATATTCACATACACACATTCACAAAATTTAAAAAATTAAAAGGCCCAGAAGACAGACAGACACAGATGTGTGTGTGTGTATACATCATCCTATATTTATATGTTTTTAATATTGACTTTCTGCAAGAGCATACCAGCACTCCTGCATAGTGAACATATTTTTTTTCTAAAGGCCCAGCTTTTGTAGCAGGGAAAAGCCCTTCCTTTGTGCACAACTATGGAATTTAGCTTAAGGGCAGCCTCCCCAACCTGGCGCTCTCCATAGTTTGGGACTACAACTCCCATTATCCCTGACCATTGGCTATGCTGGCTGGGGCTGATTGGCGTTGATGTCCAAAACATCTGGAAGACATCAGGTCAGGGAAGCCTGGCTTAATGTAGAGACTTACTTCCTACCTATTCATCTGTCATTCCCTACAACACAGATTCCAAAAATACTAATCAAGAACAGTGGGTTGGGACATTATTGTAATTTAGAATCCCAACATCACAGAAGAAATTTAGCCTGAAGAACTTGATCCCTAGATAAAGCGGCACCACCTGGTGGTCACCCACAGACACAGCAGCTGCATTTAAGAAACCATTTTATTGGAGGCTGCTGCTATCACATTAAGGCAGCTTCAGATATTATACAGGGAAAACACACATTTTCCTATAAGGGTTATACACGTAAAGGATGAATGATCAATCAGGAGATCCCAGCAGGACATACCCATATTGCACGTGTAGTCTGGAACACAAATGTAATTGTTTTCAGAGTAAAGTCTAGAAATTTAAGTTTTAAACAACTGGGATTTTAACCACTACCCCGGGTCAGGGGATCTCCATGGCGACAGGTTTCATTCGCTCTCCATTTTGCTGTGGTTTTTACTGGACTCGAATCTGCTCCGTCTGGGGACACACGGGGCTTGAAAGCCTGGATTATCCCGAAGCTAGACTGGGGCTCTCGGCAGGTCACGTGGCAGTTTACCACAAATTGGGTGGCTACCGGGTGGAGTCTCATCCACGTCAGCACTTAGCCTGCTCCTTCCCTCCAAGTCCCTCCTTGTTCCACCCCTTCTGCTTTCTCAGGCTATTGTGTGTTAGCGCCTGCCTCCCCAACCTATTTCACGATAGTGCTAAAGTGCTTTCGTGGGTGTAGCTACTCCTGTTCAAATGCACTATTTTGCGATAGTGCTATAGGGGTATAGGTATTGTTGCACAAATGCACTACTTCGCTATAGTGTAATAGGGATATCTTTTAAATTTGCAACTGCGGGTTCCCCAGTAATTACCTCGGGAACCGCGATCTCACCGAAATGGTGGAAACATAGGAGAAACAGGCGAGGAAAACATTGGAGAAAAACCCCTTGACCGGGGTCAGTGAGGTCACAGCCAGGTGAAAGACACACTCCAGGGCAGGGCTATCATGCCAGAGTAAATGTGGAGGGTTGATGCACACTGCAACAGAAGTGCAGACAAGCCAAATTAAAGAAAACAATTGGACTAAATGTAGTCTCAGAAAAACAGAGTTTTCAGTGCAAAACTCTGGGGTGGCTGCAGGATGGCCACGATGTCATGTGCCCCGAACGACCTCCAAATGCAGCAAACCCAGAGTAAATACTCGTGGAGACACCACCCTGGTGCCCCCAGTAAAGTCAGAAACTCAGAACAGCCATACCACTGGG
This sequence comes from Heloderma suspectum, assembly GCF_057233095.1. Taxonomy (NCBI): domain Eukaryota; kingdom Metazoa; phylum Chordata; class Lepidosauria; order Squamata; family Helodermatidae; genus Heloderma; species Heloderma suspectum. The sequence continues at coordinate 134,590,351 of NC_139459.1, forward strand.
TGACTGTGATTTCAGGTATTTCCTTAACAAGAGATCTTGGGCTTAGAAGAGAGGCTCATGGTGTGGGTGGGTGGGTGGTCTCTTCACACTGCTGCAAAAAAAATTTTTAAGGCCACAGATGGGAGAAAAGTGCCCAGTGAGTGTGTTTAAAGGACGAGCGATGGGGCTACAAGACACAACAGTCCATCACTGACAGTTGAAATACACTGGTTCAGCCTAGAAGGGCACCTACCTTTAAAGGTTTGATTCTCAGAGGTACACTACCTTAGGGCCACCTTCGATAAATGCTTTACTTGGCAGGAGGTGGTAGGTGGTGTTTTCATCCAGGTATTTTGCTGGAATCACTTCTTTCACAACTCCGTCCATCAGCTCTTTCTGTATTTGCTCTAATGGCACCTCAGGAGTATGCTGTACAGACACGACCAAGGTGTGCAGACGGATTGGCTCTAATGCACCTCCGGTATCTCGGTATTCCATTGTGATCTAAGAGATTGGCAATAGGGTATCAGGTTTAAACCATTATATTTCAAGAGTTCTGTTAAAACTCAGCTATGGTGCTTGTTTTTTGTACAGTTCTTACAACCCGCACAGAACAAGTCTGATTTATTGTTTAAAAAAAAAATATCCTCAAATATTTTTTGCCGGTCAACCAAATGATCTGTTGTTTTCTTGCAGACTGATCCTAAACATGCTTACTGCAAAGCTAAGTCTCACTGAAGTCCCATTATTATTATTATTATTATTATTATTATTAAATTTATTAATCGCCCATCTGGCTGGTCACCCAGCCACTCTGGGCGATGTACAGCATACAATAAAACAGTTTAAAACAATAAAATTCTACAATAAAAACATTTTCTAAAATACCCTAACCCACCCCAAATGCCTGCCTGAACAACCACGTTTTTAATGCACGATGGAAGCTCATTAAAGAGGGGGCATGGCGGAGTTCCCTAGGGAGGGAGTTCCACAGAGTGGGGGCCACCACAGAAAAGGCCCTCTCCCTCGTCCCCACCAGTCTGGCTGTCCTGGCTGATGGGACAGAGAGAAGGCCATCCGAGGCTGATCTTGTTAAGCGGCCTGTCTGGTGCTGCTGGAGGCGCTCCATTAGACCCTCTGGTTTGTTTTGTTTTTTTGTAAGCATGGTTACAATTGAAGCTTGAATTTTCATTTCACTGCAAATCAGACCCGGACTTGAGTATATGGACTATTTAGAATATTGTACTGAGAAAAATAGCCTGGTGTGTCAAAAAATTTTTTGGCCATCCTCAGTTATCCCAATTGCTTGCTAATGGTGAGGAATGATGGGTTGGTATTTTCTCAATGGGAGCTAACTGTTAAGTGATGTCTGTGTAAACCGACCCGGAGGGTGGAACCTGAGATCAGTGTTCCGCCAGTGGGAGCATGTGGCAGAAAAGAAAGCAGCTGCAGTTTGAAATTGGGCAGAGTGACAGATAGATCACTGTGAGTTGAGGTGGACTTGATGCAGCATTGGGAGCTGCAGGGGGATTTACCCCTGTGCTTTTTGGGAATCCAGTCCAGGATTAGAGGTAGGCTACCTCCTATAGAAGTTTGTTTTCTTCCACCATGCTCAGCTTGTATATAAACAGATATTACAGAGGCACCGTATGTCTTAAGCTGTCCCCATCATCCAACCCCCACCCCAAGAAAAACCCCTGTTCAACACTTGGGGAAATGTCTAACAGTGCAATCATATGCATTTGTGCTCAGAAGTAAGTCCCACTGAGTACAATGGGATTTACTCCCAGGTAAGTGAGCGGAGGCTTGCAGTCTTAGGGTACAATCCTATGCAGGTTTAGACAGAAAAAAGGCCTACAACTCCCAGCATGCCCCAGACAGCAAGTTATATATATTTCATTATACAGCCACTAGATCACACAGCTGTTATAGTGCAACTCCCTCTTTACTCAGACAAATTCAATTCGCTTTTTTTATTACCTCATTATCTCCGTTTCAAATAAAGCTGCGGAAATGGTCAGAAAGCATGGGAGAAGTACTGGGGGTTGATGAAATCATGTAAAGGACCTGCAAATTTCCAGGAGTAACCAATCTCACTAGTGGATAAAAGCCCCATGTGGTGAAGCCCATTATCTCCACGCATACTCACACACACATCCCTCTGCATGAGTGGTGCTGAAAAATTAGTCTGTGGAGATTCTGTAAGATTTGTAAATAGCTTACCACACATGGTTGAGGTTGTTCACATGAAGCATCTCCATGTCAATGGCTGCCTAGAAGTCACAACAGTGCCAAGGAGATTATTCATATAGGGTCACTTTATGAAATAGGCAGAATCAAGCAGTAAAACTCTGCCTGGACTATACCAGTTCAGGCAGCAGATGTGGGGAGTGGGAGAGATTGGGTGGTCTGAATGCTTCCCTATTAAAAAAAATCTTAGTAGAAAACTAGCACATCAGCCTAGCCTTCTCTCTCACATGCTATTTTTCTATGTGCAGGGTGCTTGTCATGGGGAGTCCAGAAAAGCTTTGCACTTGATTCTGCCAATTGTATAAACTGGTAAGTGTGACAAGACCCAGCCTGCCTGCCTGCCTGCCTGCCTGCCTGCCTGCCTGCCTGCCTGCCTGCCTTCCTTCCTTCCTTCCTTATTTATTTATGGCGCAATCCTATGCATGTTTAGACAGAAAAAAGTCCTACAGCTCCCAGCATTCCCCAAGCAGCATATAGCTGTAGGAGATGTCTACCTAAACATCCATAGGATTGAACATTTAAGCTACGTCTATACTGCTTGATATCCCAGGATTTCCAAGTGGCTTACATAAAAACACATACGATACAAAATCAAAACCAATATCAAAACAGTATAAAACAATAAATAACTTTAAAACATTACACCAAAATCAGTAAAATAGAGCAATGTCATGCTCAACGATAAGTCAGGGAAAGCCTGAATGAACAAAGACATTTTCAAGAGATGTTTGAAGCTTGCCGCAGCTTCCGCTTCTCGAACAACATGTGGGAGAGTCTTCCATGTTATGTTGTGTATAATCTTGCAGCTTCTGAATGGCTTTGACAGTGATCATTAGGGCTGTACTGTAGCATTTGAACCAGTCCCAAGTCCTGATGATTCCAGTGGGACATAAGCACATGTCTGACTTGTTTCGGACTGTGGCTATGCTCGTCTATTGGACAATTCTTGCTGTTTACCAACCTGTGTTTTCCCATCCGGTCTAACCCAGGGCAAAGTTCCATTCCTCGCCAGAGATTTAATCTTTGCATTAATTTTATGGGCAAGCAGGATAGTTGAGGGCATGCACTCGTCGGTTTCATCTGTGGCATAACCAAACATCAGGCCCTGTGTTAGAATTCACATGGACACTGCAATCAGTTTACTGGTTCCTTTGACATGCTATAATTTCCATTATATGAGAATCAGCATTTTGTACAAACTATTTATGATACTATTATCATCTACAAACCCTGAAGCCCAATGACTGAAACACCCTCCCAGGACACCTTCATAGCACCACTTCAAAATCTTCTGTGATGCCTTTTCCTTAACCCTTTAAGGGCACAATCTTATGCATGTTTAGGCAGAAAAGTGTCCACACCTCCCAGCATTCCCAGCATGGCTGGCTGGGGAATGCTGGGAGTTGTAGTATGCTTTTCTGTTGAAACATGCATAGGATTGTGCCCTAAATCCTTGAACAACAACAACAAAAAAAACAGCCAAGGGCCAAATGGGATGTGACTGGGGGCTCTTCCAGATGGAGGGCTCCTAGAGTCACCAATTGTTGGACCTCTGCTGTAAAGTTCAAGCAGAATTTCCATGTACTGCCCACACCGTGGGGGGAAATTACCACTACATACGGCAACCTTCTGCCCATGCCAGTAAGCAGAGATGTAGCCAAAACACTCCCCCCCCCCTTCGCTGCTCCCTCCCATCATGTTCTTTGTACCAAGGTGGATTGTGTTTTGTTTTGTTATTTCTTATTAAATCCAAAGGTTCACTGCTGTGCTTTTACTCCCCTGTAAGTGCATGTCACCCTGATTTGGATCAAGGCTATGGTATTCCAGGAGCTGTATGAGTATGGGGGGGGAGGTTTAACTCTCTCCTCCTAGAATGCCATAGTCCTGATCTGAATTGGGGCCATGTGTGCTTACACAGAAGTAAAAGCACAGCACTGAACCTTCAGACTTTCGGAATTGCTTAACTGCACGATTCTGGAGGAGAAGAAACAAACAACTCTGTACAACTATTAGTAGCGCCCCACACAGACACTACCCTTTATTTTGTTGCTAAAACAGGAGCGTGTGTGTTGAGGGTGGGGGGATGAAGGAAAAAGCAGCAACAGCAGGGAGAGGTGCAGTTGGCTTCCCGGGCAAGGGGGAAATGCAGTTCTCTGGCCAGCCAGGAGCCATGAAAATATGCCCTCAGATGCATCACCTTGCACGTCACACAGCTACACCGCCACAAAACACCACAAGCTCCCAAAACCAGGCAGCCGCACCATTGGTTTTGTTGTTGTTGCTTTTTGTGGATCATGCTGCACCAGAAAAGAATTAACAGATTTTCCTTGGTGTGAGAAAATGCAGAAGAAGTGGAGGGGGCATCTCTCCACCAACCTAAAATCCTGCATTTAAAACGAGGCTTTCTGCTTCCGTTTTAAATGCAGGATCACAACAACTCCCTTTTTCATGTGCTTCCTTCTCCCCCTCCCCCTCCCCCTCCCGTATCTGAGTCTTCCATTATCTTTCATTGATCTCACTCCTCTTCTTGCCCCTTTTGCTTTTCCTCTTTTCATGGAGGGAACTCAAGCAGAACACAGTGGGATAATTGATAGCTCATTATCTGGCTCTCTTCACGCCTGAGTTTTTTAGCAGGATCGTTCTTCTTTAATCTTTGGTTTTCATAGGAGCTTTAAATGATGCCACTGCTCTCCTGCTGCTATCTCACAACTTTCCTTCCCTCTTCCCGTGTTATCTGAGAACAGGGAAAACCTGGCATTTTCTGTGCTTGTGATTGAAATTTCCTCCCTGTGTATTTCCCCTTTCGCCCTTTGTCCCGCTTTGTGTGGGTGTGTGCCGGGGGTATTGCTGGGGGTGTTGAATAACATTGTCATGACAACATCTGTAGTATGTATATTTCATTCAAGGATTACTAAAGTATCCTTTGCTTTTAGCTCAGGAGCCTAGTCCTTGGTCCATACAGGTGAGCAACTGCACATTTTTCTTCAGAGTTCATTGCAGCATCTTAAATCAATGTTCTGTTTATTATTACATATATATCCCACTTTTTTTTTCTCTTACAAGAATCCCAAGCTGGCTTACATGATTTTCCTTCTCTCCTTTCTATCCTTATAACAACTCTGTGAGGTAGGTTAAGCTGGGTCAGTGCCTGGCCCAAAGTCACCCAGTGAGCTTCTAGGCCACGTGGGATGTGGAACCCAGATCTCCCAAGTTTCAGTCCAGCACTCTACACCAACACTGGCTCAGAAGGCTGGATCTTTTCTGACAAAACAGCTATTCTGATATTGTTCTTTTTTTCTACAAAACCCATCTAACATTAAAGTCACATATAAATATGGCCCAGTATTCTCTTTTCCATCATCTTTCTTTAGTTAGAAAATATAGGCTATTTAACGGGGCCTAAAGAGGTTCAGAAAGAAAAGCAGACAAAAATGTGTTACCTGGTCTCCAGCTGCAATATCTTCACCGCTCGGTCCACAGGAGATGGCCTGCTTGATTTCCTGGCACTGCTGTTCCAGGGCTACCAACACAGTGCAAGTCTTGTAATCGAATCCTGAGAGGTTAATAATAAGCCACAATAATGGGCAACTTGCTTGTATAATGTAGGTAGATAAAATCGATAATGTAGATTTTATCTACCTATAATGTAGGTAGATAAGTCAACTGTCCAATCCTATTACATGTCTCCTCAAACAGAAGTCTCATTACATTTAATGGGGCTTACTCCCAAAAGGGTATAGGATTGTAGCCAGGACTACTCAGTTGTGAACTTATCTACATAAACAGCAAATCAAGGAATAAAACTGTTCCTGGATGCAAAAAAAACAAAACAAAGGTAGCCATGCTGACCATAAGGGGAAAAAAATCCAAAATCCAGATCAGTACCTTTATTAGGTCAACCAAAAGATCACCAAAAATGTGCAAGCTTTCAAGATCTCCAGATCATCAGGTAAGATGTTACAACAACCCACCTTTGGAAGAGTCATCATAACCAATCTTTTTGATGGTGTCTCTCACTATTTGCTGGTAATCTACAACAGCTTTGGAAGTAATTTCACCACATAGCAAGATCATCCCAGTTTTGGCCACACATTCTGCAGAAACATAGGCAGTGCAATAAAGTTAGCTATATACCAAAGAGTGGTCCTGTTTTCTGCAACAGGAGGTACATATGCACTCTCTTGTATATTGAGGTCATCTGGTAAGGCCCTGCCCTGGTTACCCTCTTTGAGGTTAGGCTGATATCCATTCAGAACATTTAGACCACTTCCTTCATGGAACATTCTCCTCTAGAAGGCCCACCTACAAAAAAAACCTTTTCTATTCCTCTGGATGTTTGCAGTCTGAAGGATGCTATTCTGCTGTTTATTGTTCTCGTCTTACTAGATCTGCAAGATTTAACCAGTTTAATTTAGTTTAATCAACTTAACCTTTAGTTGAATAATTGGTAGATTATAGGTAAAAAGTTCCAGCCCTTTCTGGTGTACTTTTCCAACATCTAAATGCTATCAGCATCGATTGATTGATTGATTGATTGATTGCATTGATATCCCGCCTTTTTTCCTCCAAGGAACTCAAGGCAGCATGCATAATCCTCCTCCTCTCCATTTTATCCTCACAACAACAACCCTGTGAGGTGGGTTGGGCTGAGAGTCTGTGACTGGGCCCAGTCACCCAGTGAGCTTCCATGGCCAAGTGGGGACTAGAACCTGGATCTCCTGGATCTCACCCCAGCACTCTAGCCACTACACCACGCTGGCTCTCTGTGAGCATTTAGGCCATAGTCTCAAGGTCCTGTGATCTACTGTGGGTTCCCAGCATTTAGCAACCACTGGAGCCAAAATATTTTTTCAGTATGACTTTCCTTGCAAACTAGGTAGGTGCTGGAGAGGATAGTGTTGCATAGCCTACATCCTAGAATAAAGGAGGGGGGCTTCATAAAATAGTGGTGATTTGCTGCACTGGCAGAGCCTTCCTGGTGCCCTGCATGTACAAAGACTCCCTTTACATGCCCTTCCTTCCCCCCTTATCTGAGTCTTCCATATGTTTCATTATATAGCCGCTAGATGGCGCTATGGTCTAGCTCTCTTATTGCGGATTTTCCTCTTTTCAGGAGGAACTCAAGCGCTGTAATTTGATAGCCCATTATCTCCGATCTTTTAAAAAGTGGAATAAAGGTCACTTAGTGCAGGAGATGCCCTGGAGGTTGACAATGTCATCTAAGGGACCAGCAAACGTCCGTGACTAACCAACCTCAATAGCAGGATAACAGCTCTGTGTGAAGAAGCCCAATGTCTTCCGATTGGTAGCATTAGGCGCCATCCATCTGAGAGCACCCTGTATTTTCTCAGCAACAAATTATTCTTGGGAAAACGCAATTTCTCCCGTAACAAGTAACAACTACACTTTTATTATATATGCATACTACAAACAATCACCTGCATATACCCTAATGCAGGGATGGGGAACCTCTTTCAAGCCCAAGGGAAACTCTTGGATTGGGGCTGCATTCTTGTGCTGGGGAGGAGAGAACGCAAAGGGGGTAGGGCCAAAAATAAACAAATACAAAAAAAATCCCAGTATATTGTAGCTTAAAGCTCTCACTGCCAGTAACTAAGCCTTAGGAGAGGCATTTCAGTGTTTTAGAATGGGAGAAAAAAACTATACAAAAGCCAGGAAGCCAACAAACAATTGCTGTTTGGGGGAAGGAATGTAGGGTCAGGGGAAGGGAGATTGGCCTTCTGGGTGTTATGGCCAGCTGTAATAAACCAGAGTGAAGCCATATTGAGGCCCAGCGAAGGCTGGGCCTGGGTACCTTCACTGTGGAATTTTCGAATGTGTACATGACCACCCTCACCCTCTCTCTCTCTGAAAAATGCAAGACCTACAAAGTTCCGAAAAGCAGTTTGCCTAACCAGCAAAAGTTTCTCTGTGTGAACAAGCCAAATAGGGAACTGCCTGTATGTTGCAATTCTCCAGACAGGCCAGCCAACGGTTTAAGAACTTGTGGTTCCTTTTTAGTCAACGAGCATTCTGCGCATGGTCAGGTGGCTGTGTAATCAATTTCCTAATAAAAAGCTAATGGTGTCTAGCATGCAGGGGGGAGTCTATTTCAGTGTGCAGAGAGTGAACTCCTCACAGTGCAACGTTTTCTCTCTATCAAATAAAGGTGTGTTGTTACCTGAAAGTGTCTTCAATTGTTGGACCAGGACATGGGGACCCCCAGAGGGTCAGATTGGGACCTCAGGAGGTCCAGATTTAGCCCCAGAGCCTGAGGTTCCCCACTCCTGCCCTACACTCCTGCCCTACAGAAATATGAAGTATGAGCCCTCTGTAATTTGCTCTTCTGCTTATGCTCTGCTAAACCATAGATAAGGCTTACCACAAGCAACCTTGGCATCTGGATCAACCTTAATATGAGCATCAAGAACAGCATCACTGATCTGGTCACACATTTTATCTAGAGTGAGAGAAAAAAGCCCATAAGCAGCCAAGTCATCCATAATTCAGGGGGTTCTCAGCTGTATGAAAACAACCATAGCTATACCATAACAAAGGCCAGATTGACACCGTGTGTCATAGTGATACGATCCCGTCATGACAACACTATAGCTCTCTTGTTCATTTATATACCTTGTAGCATGCACAATGACATCTGTTGCAGTATTTTGGATAATATGGAATAAAAAGCAGAAAATAACACTAGAAATGCAGTATACAGAATGCCTAATGTGCCCCAACAGCTACCAGTACATTTCAACACTGATAAAAGCACTAGTGTATGTCTAGCCAAAGGGGATCTCTACACCTCAAGTTTATTGCGTGTTCATGGTTGCTCACTCACTGAATTGTGTGGGTCCATTACATGACGTCGTCGTTGTCCAGTCGTTATTCCACCATTTCCTCCCACCTATCCCGTGTTTTCCTCAAATGGAAAAAGGGGTATTTTTCCAGATATGCGCAAATGGAGCGCCACGTCCTCCCCGTGTATTTCTCCCCCAGCGTGAATGAAGCGCTGAGTGTGGTTGTTGGGGGCATGGTCATGATGTCCAAGGTGGTGATGAAGGTCTGATGGATGTTCAGCCTTCCTGCGCCTGAGCCATTTTGGCTCCTTGCCATTTTCAGCCTGCCTGTTCAAAACAGAGTGGCAGCAGGGCTGAGCGGGGGAAACTGGTCAAAACCATGGAAGAGGGAGGCAGGGCCCTGGGAGATCGGGGGGGGGGGGGCTGACTGCATGTCAGTCCCCATCCACCAGTAAGGTGCAAGGGGAGGGAAAGGGGCAGGAAACCAGGAGCAAGTATTGCTGAACCTGGAATGTGTGTAATGCCTCTTCACGGAAACATAACGCTATGGGAACAGCCATCTACAGAGAAGGAAGCATGTGTAAAGGGAGTCAGCTGTGATCTTGCATTTAAAACGGAAGCGGAAAACCCCGTTTTAAATGCAGGATTTTAGGCTGGTGTAGAAATCCCCTAAATGTCATCCCACAGTATCGTTCATTTTCATTAACATTTTAAGGGCACAATCCTATACATGTTTAGACAGCATGGCTGGGGCATGCTGGGAGCTGTAGGTCTCTTTTCTGTCTAAATATGCATAGAGTTGCACCTTAACTGAGGTTTTCAAAGGAGCCCAATAATAACTGAAACTTTGCTGTCTTGTTCTGGCTTCTGACAGAACCAACCCAAAAGCATTAAGCACAGTCATACTGTCTCCCATATTTTGTTTTCTTTGTTTTTCTTTGTTTTCTTTATTTTTATTAAGTGAGTTATTCATTATAACCCACTTTCCTCCTCCAACAGAGAAGCCCAAAGGGGCTAACAAAATTTGCAAAAGAAAATGTGGATGGTTGATAAAAAGTGCTGCAACTTTATCAACCATGAACAAGCCATAGAAAACTTTATTGTGGACCAGATATGTTTTTTAAAATATAATTAAATTTATATTTAAAATATAATTTTATAATTAAAATATAATTTAAGTAATTAATTAAATTATAAATTATAATTAATAAAATATAAAATATAATTTTAAACATCCTATGCATGTTTAAACAGAAAAAAGTCCTACAACTCCCAGCATGTTTTGACCACCTTTTTCCTGCCTCAACATGTATAGGATTGCACCTTAAACCTACCATCTGAAATAGACATGTTCCAACTTGCCCGAGCAAAGTCAACAGCACCTGAGATAAGCTTAGGCAAGCATGCCTCAATGAAACTAGTCCTGTGCAGATGGTTAATAATAATGCGAAGCATACGCATAGCACTGTGGAAAGTTTAAAGCATTTCCTGAGCATTATCTTGTAATCTTTAGAAGAATCCTGTAGGTAAGTATTATTATAGCATCACCGATGCAATGAATATGGACTTGAGCACGCTCCGGGAGAGAGCTCAGGACAGGAAGGCCTGGCGTGCTATGGTCCATGGGGTCACGAAGAGTCGGACACGACTGAACGACTGAACAACAACAACAACAACAAGGATTATTATCCCTATATTGCATATTGAGCGGGCGGGGAGAGGTTTGAGGTTATGAGAGCATGGCTTACCAAAGGCCACCAAGTGGGAATTGTAGGCCTCTTTTGATCTAACATGCATAGGATTGCACCCTTAGTCAATATTTTTAGGGGGTGGGGGGCTCCCTATGCAGACCCTTTCTACTCACGGCATTGGATGGACTGAGGGGGCAGGCTGGCAGGTACAGTCGCAATTCTAGCCACCATCCCATGTGTACACCAAACATCAACAGAGGGCTATTAGGAGGCAGTTATGTCAAGAAAACATTACACTGGAAGTCTGAGAAGTTCAGGCATTCACCAGCATTCTGCATTGACTGTGGGAGCATTATCTATCCACCTCCCCAAGCATCCCACAGGTCTCTTGTAGCTAATCCAAAAGAACACTTTTGGAGGGTACCGAACAAGACTGCATCCATCACTGAGCAAACATAACAAGCACTGACCCACAATGTTAAGCCACCTGAACCATTAGGAGGGGGTGGAGCAAAAACTGAAAACCTTTTAATGTTAGAAACTGCTTCTGTTCCATCCTTTTGGAAGCCGAGTGGGCCAGAGAAAGGCTATTAAAAAGCAACATTCTGCACAGATCTAGCTGCTGGAGAGGAATCTTGCATCTACCCACCTGAATGTCCTTCAGTAACGGACTCCGATGTGAAAAGAAATCTCTTCTCTTTCATTCTAATGTTGCGTGACATGTTACTGCTGCAATCCTTGCTTATCTGGCTCCAGTACAGTCAGTAACATTCTCTGCAGTCACCCGCTCTCTCGCCACTATACTTTCTTATGCTCCCTTGGCTATACTTTTCCATGCCCTATACTTTGTCACACCCTCCAAATTCAGTTGCTGTACCATGCTGCAGTATATGGCTAAGCTCTTTGGAAATACCTTGCTATGGTCCCAAGCGCAGCACAAAATTATTCTAGCAGGTGGAAGAAAAATTACCAATTGTTGTTGTTGTTCAGTCGTTCAGTCGTGTCCGACTCTTCGTGACCCCATGGACCATAGCACGCCAGGCCTTCCTGTCCTGCGCTCTCTCCCGGAGCGTGCTCAAGTCCATATTCATTGCATCCGTGATGCTATCTAGCCATCTCATCCTCTGCCGTCCCCTTCTCCTTTTGCCTTCAGTCTTTCCCAGCATCAGGGTCTTTTCCAGGGAGTTTTTTCTTCGCATTAGGTGGCCAAAATATTGGAGCTTCAGCTCCAGCATCTGTCCTTCCAATGAGCACTCAGGGTTGATTTCCTTTAGGATTGACTGATCTGACCTCCTTGCAGTCCAGGGGACTCATAAGAGTCTTCTCCAGCACCACAGTTCGAAAGCATCGATTCTTTGGCGCTCAGCCTTCCTTATAGTCCAGCTCTCACAGCCATACATTGCTACTGGGAAAACCACAGCTTTGATTATATGAACCTTTGTCAGCAAGGTGATGTTTCTGCTTCTTACTGTGCTGTCTAGGTTTGCCATAGCTTTCCTCCCACGGAGCAAGCGTCTTTTAATTTCATGGCTACAGTCACCGTCTGCGGTGATCTTGGAGCCCAAGAAAATAAAATCTGTCACTTCTTCCATTTCTTCCCCTTCTATATGCCAGGAAGTGATGGGGCCAGATGCCATGATCTTAGTTTTTTTAATGTGGAGTTTCAAACCAGCTTTTGCACTCTCCAGTTTCACCCTCAACAAGAGGCTCTTTAGATCCTCTTCGCTTTCTGCCATGAGGGTGGTATCATCTGCATATCTGAGGTTGTTGATAATTCTCCCGGCAATCTTAATTCCGACCCGTGATTCATCCAACCCAGCATTTCTCATGATGTACTCTGCATATAAGTTAAATAAGCAGGGCGACAATATACAGCCGTGTCGTACTCCTTTCCCAATTTTGAACCAATCGGTTGTTCCATGTCCAGTTCTTACTGTTGCTTCTTGACCCTTGTACAGGTTTCTCAGGAGACAGGTAAGGTGGTCTGGTACTCCCATCTCTTTAAGAGTTTGCCACAGTTTGTTGTGATCCACACAAACAAAGGCTTTAGCGTAGTCAATGAAGCAGAAATAGACATTTTTCTGGAATTCTCTTGCTTTCTCCATGATCTAGCAAATGTTGGTGATTTGATCTCTAGTTCCTCTGCCTCTTCGAAACCCAGCTTGTACTTCTAATAGTTCTCGGTTCACATACTGCTGAAGCCTAGTTTGTAGGATTTTGAGCATCACCTTGCTGGCATGTGAAATTAGCGCAATTGTACAGTAGTTTGAACACTCTTTGGCATTGCCCTTCTTTGGAATTGGAATGTAAACTGACGTTTTCCAGTCTTGTGGCCACTGTTGAGTGTTCCAAATTTGTTGGCATATTGAGTGCAGCACTTTAACAGAATCATCTTTTAGGATTTTAAATAGCTCAGCTGGAATACTGTCATCTCCTCTAGCTTTGTTGTTAATAATGCTTCCTAAGACCCACTTGACTTCACGCTCGAGGATGTCCGGCTCAAGTTCAGTGACCGCACTATCATGGCTATCAGGGACATTAAGATCTTTCCTGTATAGTTCCTCTGTGTATTCTTTCTACCTCTTCTTAATCTCATCTGCTTCTGTTAGGTCCCTGTCTTCTTTGTCCTTTATCATGCCCGTCTTTGCACAAAACATTCCCTTGATATCTCCGATTTTCTTGAAGAGATTTCTAGTCTTTCCCATTCTATTGTTTTCCTCGAGTTCTTTGCATTGTTGATTTAAGAAGGCCTTCTTGTCTCTCCTTGCTATTCTCTGGAACTCTGCATTCAGTTGGGTATATCTTCCCCTTTCTCCCTTGCTTTTCGCTTCCCTTCTCTCGTGAGCTACTTGTAAAGCCTCATCAGACAGCCACTTGGCTTTCTTGCAGTTCTTTTTCTTTGGGATGGATTTCGTTGCTGCCTCCTGAACAATATTACGGACATCCGTCCATAGTTCCTCAGGCACTCTGTCTATCAGGTCTAATCCCTGAAATCTATTCCTCACCTCCACTGTATATTCATAAGGGATATGATTTAGGTCATACCTGAATGGTTTAGTGGTTTTCCCTACGTTCTTCAATTTAAGCCAAAATTTTGCAAGAAGCAGCTCATGATCCGAGCCACAGTCAGCTCCAGGTCTTGTTTTTACTGACTGTACAGAGCTTCTCCATCTTTGGCTGCAAAGTACACAATCAGTCTGATTTTGATATTGACCATCTGGTGATGTCCATGTGTAGAGTCACCTCTTGTGCTGTTGGAAAAGAGTGTTTGCTATGATCAGCGTGTTCTCTTGGCAAAACTCGATTAGCCTTTGTCCTGCTTCATTTTGTACACCAAGGCCATGCTACAGCTCCTCCTAACAAACACACAAGAGAAGGGGAGTGGTAGGAAAAGGAGGGAGGTCAGTTTTTCAAAGCCAGAACAGGTTGGTGAGCTATAAGCGGGCATTTAAATGCACTTTGAGTAAGGCTGATCTTCCCTTGCTGGTGCTCGTGCTTGGATGAGGCTCTTGCTCCTTACGCCAATGGATGGGTCCAGAGCTTTCTTTCGCCCTTCCTTCTGCAGTCCCTGCAGTCCCTTCCTTCTGCAGGGCACCTATCAATTGGAGCCGAGTGTTCTTTCTGGCAGAAAGGGGGAAGCAAGCTCCTTGCAATTGCTCCTTCTATGGCTGATGGATGGACCAGGTTGGTCTCCCCCTTGGCTGGATGACATTCCTGGGAAGCAGGGGGTGCAGCCTCCCAGTAGCCCTCGGTCCCTTGGCTGAGGGTGGATATGCCCTGATAACTATCTCCCTCTCTGAGCAGGTGAGAAGCCTAAGGGGGGCTTCTGGACCCAGACAAGTAGCAACTGTGGCTTGTGTACCTTTCACCAGTTACACTCATTGCAGAGGCTCCATCCCTTCCTAGACAGGGCTGACACCATGCCACGCTGAAATAGGTTTTTGTAACATCTAGGCTTGGCTACTGTAATGTATTTTATGTGGAGCTACCCTTGAAGAAGACTCAGAAGCTTCAGTTAGTACAAAATGTAGCTGCTCACCTTTCAACAGGCATGAGGTGTCCACACACACAAGCTACAACAGTTGCACTGGCTGTGTGTTTTCGAGTTCAATTCAAGGTGCTTTTTTTAACCTTTAAAGCCCTGCATGGCCTGGGACCCACATACCCAAGGGACCATCTCTCACTATATTAGCCCATTATGCCACCTGCAATAAGGAAATCAGGCCCGGTCTCTGCATCAAATCAGAACAGAAACAGCTTGGAAATGAGTAAGGCTTTACAAATGTAGCTTGGCTTGTAGGATCTGGAACATTCTGCCCATTCGAGTGAGGCAGATTTCTTCTTTAACCTTTCACATGGGTTGCAAAACTTTTCCAACTCACATTCGATTTTCTAGCATGCTCACTGGTTATTGTACAGGCTAGTTTAAATTTACTGCTAGGCAATTTTATTTGTTATTTTAATGTATTTCTAAGCAACTTAAAGAATACTCTGGAAGAATAACCGACAAATGTTCTCTCAGAAAACATGTATGGACTAAAACTGTAAAATGGACACCAAAATTGAACAGCATAACCCCCAGATACCAACAGTGAGAGCACACCTGCTCACCCTTCCAGTAGAAATGTCTCTCATCAAGGCACAATGTGAATGAGTAGCATAAACCATTATGAATGGAGTAGCTTAAAGTTTAACACAGAATACAGTTTTGAACTAGTAAAAAACTGGCTTGCCTGAGAATGGGGAGCCAAGCTAATGCTTTCTCTATTGTGACAGCCCACCTCTGTAACATGTTGCCCAGGGAGGTGGTGTGTAATCTTTTCGGCACTAAGGGAAGATGTTTTTATTTGCCCAGATTTCTAGTTTATTTTAGCTGGTAATTTTATCTGGCTTTTATAGATGTTCTCTCTATTGCTCATTTTTGCTGAATGAATAATAATAATAATAATAATAATAATAATAATTGCTTTTTTGCTTTAATGTTACCAGTATGTACAGATTTGGGAGGAGGTTGCTTGTATATGAAAAGTGGTGTAAAAACGTTTGAAATAAATACTCGGAGGGAGCAATCCTATGGGTGCTAGACAGCGGCTAGATGGCCATAGGATATTTGGTTTTCTGGGAACCGACCTCGAAGCCCACGCTCCAAGGTCGTTTCCCGGGGAACTGACCTCCCCCCATTTCCACACTGCCTCAGACGCAGTGCGGAACAGCCCTGGCCTCTGCGCTCACAAGAGGAGTGCGGAGCAGCTGAAAAGAGGCATGGCTGGGGGTGTTCCAGGGTGGGGAGGGTGGAAATGCCTGTACGACCCATCCAACGTGTCGTACAGTAGCCTCCTGCCCCACTCCATTCTCCCGCAGCTGACAGCTGCAACTGACTGTCTAGCCAAAAATGCAGGGCAGGAGAAGTGCGGAGGGACCGATTCCCTCCGTGCTTCTCCTGCCTTGCATTGGATAGGCGGTCGCCTCTGAGTTCGGAGGCAGCCGCCTATCTGAATAGGATTGTGCCCTAAATAAATAAATGCGATGAATAAATAAATGCGCCCTCACAGACATACCACAGACATCGCCGCCTCAGACACAGTGCTTGTCAAAAGAGAGGCCAATTCACCCATTCAGATGCCAGTCGTCAAAAACATCTCACAGAGAAATCTGTGTAAAGAAATCTCACAGTGTAGAGAAATCAAATGAGGGGCACATACATGTGTGAACTGGGCAACACTTGGCAGGCAGAGGACGAGCAGGAGAGGTACAGACATACTTAATCTCCCAGACCTTTGGACATCAGTCATGTTCCAGTCGTTGTGGGCTGCTTTTGTGGTATTCATTCTAGGCTGTCAACCATGGAAGAGTCTGTATAGTTGAGAGGATTTATTTATTTATTTATTTATTTCTATACCACCCAATAGCCGAAGCTCTCTGGGCGGTTCACAAAAATTAAAACCAAATGGTACACAATAAAACAATTTTAAATATATAGAACATTAAAACCACAATATAACAACACAGCTACAATAAAACCTAGCAGCGGTGCAGAAACTTAAAATACAGATTTAAAACAGCAAAGCTAAAAGTCTAGAAAGCTAAAATGCTAATAGTCTAGAAAGCTAAATTGCTAGGATGAACACATTTCATATTGAATTGTTTTCAGATTGTTTTTATGGTATTCGGTTTTACTTGTGTTATTGTGCTCATTGTGGTTTTTATTAATTTGGGGTTTGTTTTCTGTTATATTAATCATGGATCTCTGTATTGTGCGTTCCCTATGTTGGTTGGGGCATGCTGGGAGTTGTAGGATTTTTTTTGTCTAAACATGTGTAGGATTGCGCCCTAAGTCGCTTCCAGACTGCTTTTTTGCGTGGGGAAGCGACAAATAATAATAATAATAATAATAATAATAATAATAATAATTATTATTATTATTATTATTATTATTATTATTTCTGATGATGGTGATGATAATGGCACCGGACAAAACACTGCTAGCTGCGTGTCGCTCCCTCACCCTCCTCCCCTTTTCCCTGTGCCGCTTTGCTCCGGCCGAGGAGCCCAGCAGCACCTCCTTGCGAGGAGCAGGGCAGGCGCGTCCGGGCCCAAGGCGAAGGCGGAGCCGGTTCCGGGGAGGGCCGGTTGCGGCCACCCCGCCTCCTTCGAGAGGCGGCAGCAACGGCAGCCGAAGCGGCCGGCTGCGCGCAGTCCCTCCTCTGCACATGCCCGCCCGAGAAGCGGGAGGCGGATGGCTGGAGCCGGGGTCGGCGACGACGCTGCTCCCGACGCCCCGACGCCCCTTGGCCGGGGCGGCCGAGCCCAGGGGGAGCGGGGCGGCGGCGCTCAGGCCTCGCACAGGCTCCTGGCCTACAGCGACGCGTTGCTCTCCATCATCGCCACCGTCATGGTGAGTCGGGGGCCGCGGTCAGCCACCGCGAGGATCGCCGCCGTCGCCGCCCTCCTTCTGCTATAGACGGATGCCCCTGTGCCCTTGACACCTGCGTGGTGGCAGGCAGAAGTTCAGCGGGGGAGGGAATTCCTCATTACTGCATGCCTGGCTGGGGGGAGCCACTCCTTGCTGCTTGGAAGCTTTTTCCTGGCATGTGGGAGTGATGAAAGCTACAGCTGTTGAACTTCTGTCTGCTACGCAGCTGCCAAAGGCACAGAACCGATGTCCTTTTGAGAGAATGTGCTGTGTGACAGTCTGTGTGACAATGAAGGTGACTAGGAACCTTGCGCTTAGTAGTAGTAAAGAAAACCACAGCTATGGTACTGCGCTTCTACATCTGGGTTAAAAGGAGATGATCACAACCTCTCCCTTTTAAAAAGAAACACCGTATAACCAGAATAGAATGTGGGCCACCAGTTCCCCGGTCTCTGTACCAAGCGCAGAATTTAGACTTTACCTTCTATACCTCAGCACAGTAATCACCTTTGTTATATTCTGCACGTTAGGCCGAGAGAAAGTGACTGGCCCAAGGTCCCAGCGAGCTTAGTCACTGAGTGGGAATTTGAACTCAAGACCCTTCTGCCCTAGTTGAACATCCTAACGGCTACACCACTGTTGTCCCGACACCACTTGGCCAGGGTAGCACTGCCCTGGGGGACTGGGTGGCCAGGGCTCACAGAATTGAATTGCCAGGATTTTTCAATTAGCGGGGATGCTGACATATCTGCCAACCCCTCAGGGTTCCCTGTTCCCTCTGAGCTTAGCTGCAAACCTGAGAATAGCTAGGGATAAATCGATTTTCCAAGTAGCAATATATTGTGAGCTATCCCTGCTGTAATGCAAAGTATTTTGGGTTGGCTTAGTCTTGAATGGACAATTAAGACCAGTTAGTTTTAGGAAAGACATAAAATGCAGAAAGAGAGAGATGGATCAACACAGCTGCCTGCATTTCGGACCCTCCTTGGGGGGCATGGCTATGGGGCCTGTCATGCTCAAAGTGCATGCATTTCAAAAATTACCACCATAACACTGTACATCACACTTACTTAAAAAAAACAACAACACCTCAGTCCTGATTCGCTGAATCAGAACAGGATCCCTATTTAATTCAAAAACTTACTGTGTTGTTACCCTTGGCTCTCCCTTCTGGTCCATGTGTTGGAGGTCTGCTTTTGAATTTCCTTTTCTTGCTTATGCTTACTGTCTGATAGTGTGCATATTGATTCCATTGTATTTGTATCCCACTTTTCCTCTAGAGTGCTCAAAATAATGGACACATGGGGGGTTATCCCATTTTATCCTGACTACAACCCTTTGGGATAGGTTAGGTTGAGAGATGGTGACTGGTCTAGGCTGAGGGGACATTTGAACCCAGGCCTCCTAAGTCTGGGTTCAAATGTCCCCTCAGACTAGACCCAGGTCTTATGCTCTATTCATAGGAAACTGCCTTATATGGTCAGATAAATTGGGCCATGTGTTGTTGACGCTGACTGGCAGTGGCTCTTGAGGGTTTCAGGTAGAATTCTTTTCCTGCCCTATCTGGAGATGCCAGGGATGAAACCTGGGACTTTCTGCATGCAAAGCATGCGCTCTACCATTAATCTGTGGCTTTCCTCATTAGAGGCTGCACCTGCTTTGCATGCAGAAGGTCCAGGTTTAATCCCTCACTTTCCAGGTAGGGCTGGAAAAAACCCTGCCTGAAACCTTGGAGAGCCACTGCCATTCAGTGTTGACAATACTGGGCTAGATAGACCGTCTGACCATTCATGGTTTTTAAATAATATTAAAGGATACACTGAAAATATTGAAAATGTCAGCCTTCTACCATGCTTTAACCACTCTGACTGAGAGCTAGGACAGGGTGGCTAAAGCATGTAAGGAATATTTTTTTCATTTTGTTTATGCATTCTTAATTATATTCCAGATACCTTTCACTTCCCCAAATCAGCCGTTTCACTTCTCCCAAGCAACCTTTTCATCCTCTTCAGTGCTTTGTTTTTTCTTCACTGCTAATCACTGGCTAATATTCCTATCAATCACCAGGGGGCTAGAATCACTCCTATGCTATATGGGTTCATTTATTAATTGATTGGAGCCAAGAGTGGAGTGGGTGAGAATGGTTTGTGTAACGGGGGATGGATTCAGTGTGTGCTAGCTGGATTGGAAAACTAGCCACATTAGAAGTTAGTTATGACAAACTAATTGTTGACAAGTCTCCAGTGGGAGAAATCAAAGAGCTAGGAAGAGCTCATAAATTAGGGTAAAATTGCTGAATTCAGGTTGAAGATCTCTCTTGCATTAAAGGCCAAACAAGATGTGACATAAAAGATCCATTATCAGATCTTCCATTTTTTTTTTTTTTTGCTGGAGTGGGGCTGGGCTTAGATTAGGGGTGTGGCTGTCCTGACCCAGTGTAATGGCCAGGAATTTGTCGTAGGGGTGTGGGGACAAACGAGCTGGATCAGGAAGACTGGGGTGCAAGCTCTGGAGATGCTGAACCCAGCCAGACCTAGGGCCCAACACAGAGCCTGGCCTATCAGCCAGGAACCCCTTGAGCCAGAGACTCCTGAACTGGAACCCCCAGAGCCAGCACTCACTAAGCCAGATTCTCCTGAGAAACTAGCCCCCTTTACACCAGGGCCTCATGCTTACCAGGCACTGCTCACCAGTGCAGGCAGCACACAAGGCAGGAGCTAACTGGAAAGTGACAGAAGTGGCAGGCCCCAAACTAGAGGACTACTCCTTTAAGGCCCTCCGCTCTTCAGGAACTGGGTGGCACCTGGGAGGGATAGTCTGGCCCAAGAAGGATAAAAAAAAGGGAGCTCAGTTGAATTCCTTGGTAAGGTGTCTTTTTGGAGCTATGGAATGTCTTGCAACTTCAGCCTAACCTGGTGCTCACCAAACCCAAGTCATCCTCAAGCAGCTCTTGTACTCCAGGGGCCCCTGCTTATGGTCAGGACAGGATGTGGTGTTTGCAAAATGCGGTTTAATCCCCTATATTGTTTCCTTGGTGGAAATTACTACCCTCTCCAAGCAGCTATTAGCCATCGTGGGCAGAGGAAAACAGAACAGGTACAATGTGGGTATATGTATCTCTCTCCCCCGCCCCCCATGGTTAATAGCAGCTTTGCAGGTGCATTTACAACATCCAGGAAACAGCATACTCCACTCAGAGCTGCAGCCCCTATCCAACCTCCACCCCACCCCACCCCATTTCTGTGCCTGTTTTATGAGATCCACTCATGAATTTTCCACATCATATCTAGTTTTGTAGCAGCCATATGGGGGGTCAGACTAAGTAGCCTCATGCAGTCTCATGCTTCATGTTCTTGCTGAGCTCTTTCTCCCTTGAATATATTGTTGTAAGCTGACGAGACACAGGAATTCCTTATCTTGTCAAAGGTCATACAACTGTATATCTTGTTCTCTGCTGTTCTCTTCTGTTCTCTCCTTATCATGGCTACCCTATAACCCAGTTCTTGTATTATAAACAATGGTGCTAGGAGAAGAAATGTTGAGGACTGCAACCCCACACGGGAAGGGGAGGAGGAGCCGTTTCATATGTGTCACAATGTCTATAAAAACAATGTGCTGATATATTTCGGGGCTTCTGGCTCTTTGGAAATGATTCCAGCTTTAAGCCCGCGCGTTAAATAAATAATCTCTTTTTCCTTCACTCCGTGGTCTCTCTGACTCTGGGTTCTGCAACAGTTTGGCTCGAACGTAGCTGTTTGTAATTATAGCAGAATACCAGGTTAATGTTTATGCTGATCTTGTAAACCCAGTCGCTTTGAGCAGGTATCTTTATCACAATGCAAAGCACCACACTGCCTCTGCACTTTTCCCAGTACCTTACATAGCATAGAAGCTCAGCTATACTACCCTAATTATCTCATGTATGTAAGAGAAAATATGTGTATTACTTTAGCTGTATGGTTCTTCTATTGCAGATTTTGCCTGTGGCCCATACAAAAATACATCCAGATCAGGTACTGTGTATTTCATATTAAATATAGAGTTCAATTGTAATTCAGTTTAATAACTTAGGTTGTACTTTGAATTTCCAGTATGGTTGTTCCAGGACAGTGAGGCATGTAGCATTGATTAAGAAAATAAATTAAAACATTTAGTTTGGGTTCAGTTTATTACTTAAGCCAAAAACAGCCAAAGGGGCCCCACAAGCCACATGAAGCCCCCACTCACCTTCTCCCCTTCCCCCTATTTATTTATTTATTTATTTTAAAGATTTATAAGCCACCAATTAGGGAAAAGTCTTTCCAGGTGGTGTACAAAATTTAAAATCCCAGAACACAAAAGAACATTGATAAAAATAGTAATAAAATTATAACATTATTTAAACAATGGCACCCAACAAAATACTAACTCAGTTATAGGCTAAGGTAAACAGGAAAGTCTTTAGAGCCCACTTAAAGGCCTGCAATGATGGGGTCTAGTGGACATTAAGTGGAACAAAGTTCCACAAGTGGGGGGCCATTACCAAGCAGGCCCCTCCTATCATGCCTATCATGCCTGCCAGCCTAATTGCCTTGACAAGCAGACACACAAGCAGGAGCCCTTTCCTTTGCTCAGGTGAGAAGTTCGCCTCTTTTGATGTGACTGGCCTCCAGAGTGCCCTCTTATTTTGCTCAGCAGTGCTGCTTTCCTGTGTGGGTCGAAGAGCTGCACTTCCAGACAAGAAACAGCACAAGGCACTATACCAAGCTATTCGGTGTCTCAGTGTATGCTGCCCTACCCCTCATCTGAAGAAGTTGGCAATTACAGGCTTAATCCATAGGGATGATCCAATGTATCCAATACAAATGATCCAACTAGAACAAATAGACACCATCATAATTATCATCGCCCACTTACTGTGAGACCACTTTTAAGTTGTTACATAAGATCCTGGAGGAGTTCTTTAATGGAGAGAGGCCTGAGCCAAGAAAATACCTTTCACACGATCTTTGGTGTTGAAGGCTTAAAGATGGCTTATGTGGTTGGGAAACTGAATATATAGTGGAGAACTGTTTCCCAAAGGTTGTACACTCCATGGGCAGAGCATCACATTATTCTTTTATCATGCAAAGCAGCTATAAGTTGCTTCAAGGTTGAAAGGTCAGGATGGGGAAGGGCGATGCTGAGCTTAAGCGGAGAAACAACTGGACAAACAGAAGCCATCCAGAGCTGCTTTAGGTGATAAAAGAATGCTGGTGACGAGGGAGAGGCAGTGCATGCATAAATCCACCCTGTGATGGAAGGCGGGATTGTACAAAGAGTGAGGCACATAACCAAGGCTGTTGCAATATACTTTCTGGAACTGTGAAGATGAAAACTGAGGTTCAGATGTCAGACTGAGATCCTTAAGATGCAATCCAACGCATGTTTAGACAGAACACGTCCTACAACTCCATCATTCCCTAGCAGTGCTGGCTGGGGAATAACGGGAGTTGTAGAGCAAAAAAACTACCACCTCAAGGCAATTATTTTGCAATACACTTTCTCTTTGTGCCTGCTTGTATGAAAACGAACTGCACAACGTAATTTTTCTGTAGCTTCTCCTATGAATGATGGGCATTCCTTTGACAAGTCTTGTGCTTTATTTCAGAAATTTGGTGAAAGCGTTCAACAGCTCCTAGCCACCAAAATTTTGGTTTATCTGATGACTTTTTTAATCGTAACAGTTGCTTGGGCAGCTCACGTCAGGTATGCCGTTATGAATGTGTTGAAAAGGTACACACACCAAGTTCTAGAAAATCGTAGCTCAACAAGGAGGAAGGCATCCTGTTACCGGGTTTGCAAGTTGTGCTGAACCCAGCCATAGCAATTAGGTTAATTGCTCCTACGAACAAATTATACCAGCCTTAGTCCACAAAAGAACGTAAGAAGAGCCCTGCTGAATCGGACCAAAAGTCCATCTAGCCCAGTATCCTGTTTCCCACAGTAGCCAGCCAGGTGCTTCTGGAAGCCCTCCAACAGGGCGTGAAGGCAAAGGCCCCGCTCTGCTGCTTGCTTTCCAGCCACTGGTGTGTGGAGGCATTCCGCCATCCGAATGCAGAGGTTCCATTCAGCTCTCATGGCCGATAGCTGGTGGTAGAACGATCTCCACAAACGTCTTTACTCTCCTTTTAAAGCCGTTTTAGCCCGTGGCTGTCACCACATTTTCTGGCAGTGAATTCCATACATCAATTACAGGTCGCTGTCTGAAGCAGTACTTTCTTTTGTCTATCCTGAATCGACCGCCAATCAGTTTTATTGGGGTATCATCCATGCAGAGATTTTTTACCAGTGCACCTGTCCAGGCAGTGCTCTGTTTGTCATTTGTGGCATAAAAGAAAAAGAAAAAGGCGTATGCCCTGTAAGCTTTCCTTCCTTGTTTTCCTGGAGGCGATTCTTACTGGCCCAAGAGGATTGACACTTGCCAAACTTGAGCATGATGCCTGTTCTCCAAAGCTAGAGGAGAGCTGCAGTGTTGCTAGATCACTCTGTCCTCCTGTCCCAGAGAAAGAGAGGGCGTGGGGGGGCAGAGGTTTCTCTCACTTCCTTACACTGAGATGTGGATAAGAAATAGCAAGAGAAACTCTTGCTGTTTCTTTCTTTCTGCAAAGCACAGAAGACGTTAGAGCTTGTGGGAAGGGATACCTGAGGCTGGGTGACCTTCCCCAGGCTCACTTGCCCCTGGTGAGTGGATGTTTGCGTTCTTGGTCTTATGACCTATGCGAGTGGCATTTCAGAAAATATATTTTCAGTTGTCAGTTTCATAAGAAGAGCCATAGTGAATCAGCCAGGGCTCCATCTAGTCCAGCATTCTGTTCATACAGTGGCCAACCGACTGCTGCCTGTGGGAAACACACAAGCAGGACGAGAGCGCAACAGCAACTTCCCGCCTATGTTCCCCAGCAACTGGTGTACATAGGCATACTGCCTCTGATACTGGAGGTGGCGGATAGCTATCGGGAATGGTAGCCAGTGATAGCCTTACCCTCCATGAATGTCAAAGCCTTCCAAATTGGTGGCCATCACTACATCTTGTGGAAGTGACTTCCATAGTTTAACTGTGCACTGCATGAAGAAGGACTTCCTTTTGTCTGTCCTGAATCTCCCACCAATCAGCTTCATGGGATGACCCCACTGGGTTCTAGTATTTTGAGAGAGGGAGAAAAATGTCTCCCTATCCACATTCTCCACACCATGCATAATTCTGTACACCTTTATCTAGTTTCATATCCATTTCACTCTGACTGCTGTATATAGAAAAACTGAAAGCCAAATGGGTGTGTTCAGAATAAAACAGGCACTGTAACCCTGTCAAAATGACATTGTCCTTAGACTTAAGGCTTGCATATTCAGTGCACATGTCTGTCAGTCAAACTTTCTAGATCTGTTTTTCCAGGAAGTTATCAATCTCTCTCTTTCACAGACTTTTCCAAGTTATTGAACTCGTAGATGATGTACTTGCCCTTCTAAATTTGGTGAGTGAAATAAATAACTCAGTTAAATGTCTGTAAAAAACAAAGAACACTAGTGTAACTAAATTTAGCTCAATGAACCCAGCCTTGACTATTCCTGAGAGCTAAGATGGAACAATTTTGAATGCTCTCCTGTCCTGGTTACAAATTTCATTATATTGATATTTGAGAAATAGAATTATCCAGATTAGTATTGGGTTATGACACTTTTTAACCACCTCACTGTTGTAAAATTTCTATTACACTATTTCTCTGGTATTGGAGTTTAAGTTACAAAGTATTGTTACAACATATGCTGGTTGACCTGCATTTCTGCATACCTCACGCACCCAACCCAAACACACGTCTAAAGGATCTTTTAACATTAAGTCACTGGCATCCACTTGAAAGTGGGCACCCTAGTATTTGAGGAATTAGTCCCTCTCAGTGGGAACTTCCATTGTCCTTCTGGGGGCTAGAATTGAGCCCTTGGCTCAGGTCCATTTTAAAAGTAATGGTGGAACAGAACCGCATGATAACAGTAAGTTACTGCAGGGGAAATTCCCACCTAGGATACATTATGTGTAATGCTTTTCAAAGCTAAATGCAAAATAGAATTTTTTAAAATTACCTTAAAGCACAGGAGGTTCTGAATGATCCCAGTGCATAACAGACAGAAATAGGATGATCCAGGGGGAAGTAATATGCACCCCCCCCAAAAAAAAGAGCAGCCGGGTTAAGCATGCTTGTTTAAAAAGGTGACTTACATCACAAGTAGTTTGGCTCTAACACAAGAAACAGATTTAAACATTGCTCGTGGAAATGGCCTGACGTTACACACAGGTGATTGTGGAAAGCCAACTGACATCAGTGTGAATGATTTCCAGAGGGGTATCCAGGTTTGTCTGTCAGAGCAAAAGCAACAAAGCGTCTTGTGGCACCTTAAACAAATTTATTATGGCATAAGACTTTCATGGACTGGAGTCCGCTTTGTTGTGGAATTGTAAACATCGGGTTTAGCATTTCTTTGTACTATTATTCCGATTCTGAACCATTCTGCTTAGGTTTGGAGAAAGCCTGAGGCCTATAGAGGTTTCCTAAGCCAAAGTGCTTAATGTAGTTACCTTCTTACATGATCTTTGTTCAGTCTGAGCCACTGCAGTACTGCAAAGGTACTGTCAGAAACCACAGGATGTGCTGTGTCGTCTCCATGCTACCATCACCTCTCCTAGAAAATGGGGCAATATTGTTCCAAGAACGAGCTGCTGTATATGTGCCCCAGTGTGGCTCAGGGCTTCTAACGTTACCTTAGAAGTGCAGGAAGAAGCCAAACTGTGAAGGTAATGTGGGAAGGGACTTTAATTGTATTAACATGCACAGGAAGCCTTTCCTTTTCATGTGCTGAATCCCTTCTTCCCTCTCCCAGGCATGTATGATGCTCATTACCTTTTTGCCATATACGGTATGTATGCATTCAGCTTCTTTCATGCTTGATGTTACTGCTTTGTTGATTATTGGAGGGAAAGTAAGCCTTTTAAAGTCTGAAAACATAAGGCTGTAACTGTTAGAATGGAGTACATTCTCTTTGAAATGGGTACAAATCTGTTGCACCAAAACTTAAACATACACATACTATAGTAAACAGTAATGTTTGCACTTCTATGTTTTATGCTAGTCAAAGATTTATTGTTTAACCAGTCATTGCAAGACTTCATTCATTACAAGTAAATAAAAACTGAGAATTAAATAAAACTACACTGGAAGTAAAAGCCAAACCAAAGTGCATGTTGGTATACCATATTTCAGAACCACATGTTCTTATGTATATGCATATTTTTACAACTTACATTTACAACTTAGGATTTGTCACAATAGATTTTGCTCCCATTTATGTGCAACCACAGTGAAACTTGCAGCTCTAAATGTAACATATTTTTCTTAGTTAAACGATAGGTAAATGATTTTAACTCATATCATTAGAATTGGCCAAACAATCCAACCATGTCTCAGTGAATTTCCTTCCGGGTTCAAGTATAAATGTCACAGTGAATTACGTAATGACAAATGTTCTCAGTCACCTGAGCTCCTTAAATGCAAAGCCCCTGGTCTGAAGGGATCTTTTGTTATCATCCTTCAAGAAACCAAATAGGCATGGTTTGGAATCTCATTGCAAGCAAGGCTATGATCCATAACTCTCCCCTCCACTCATGTGCTGTGCTGCTGTTCTCCTCCCTCCCGGTGCAGGCAGCTGGGCCCTGGCATATCCCAAGCATCAATGGGAACTAGAAAGTACAGCTGGAACGCATCCTCCAGCACTTCAGTGTTCCTAGCCAGAAGGTTTTGTGACTGGTTAGAGCACTCTTATCAGCTGCCCAGCAGGGGATTAGGGCACCATTAGCCTTCAGCTCCTGTTGAAACAGCTCGTCTTAGCCAATGCAGCATCACTAGGAGAGGTGAGGCATTTAGGGTCATGTGGTCCCTGGACTCTAGGAGGGGGTCTTCAGCACAGGGCCCTCCATTGCTTCGTAGATCAACAGAGTGTGCCTATGGCCGCAAACGCTGTTGACTCAGTGCCCCAGTAAAAGAGCACCATTATCAAAATAATAATAATGAAGGATTGTTTCAGTTGTCATCTGATTAACACTTTTAGCCCTAATTAGATTATTTGGTTTTGTAGCTTGTGTCTGCTTTAGAATCAGCTACATCTTCCTGTCCATGCTTGAAATTGTGCCCTGCCAGATAACGCAGGGAAATTTCACTTCTTTTGAAATGCAGTTGTATCAATGTCTTCTTAATAGCTTTTTAGCTTAATATGCAATTCAGGCTATTAATAGCTTGGTTTATCCTAGAATTCTATACACATGCACTTGCTCATTAAAGGAATGTTGGCATTCAGTATTTTTCTTACTATTTTCCTCTTCAAGTTAATATTGTACTCTTGGGTTTTCAGAGCGTCTCACAGTCTCTCTCAAAATAACTTGCAGTTTATCAGTTTGTTTGTTCATTCAACTGAGTGTCAAGGGTGTAAAAAGTAGAGCTAGCAGATGTATAACTTCTTAAAAAGCTGATATAAGCAAAATCTATTTTTTCCCTTTAATGTCTTATGAAGCACATAACTGATTTAATATTTTGTCTTGCAGTTCTCCTTAATGGCCTCCTTTCCAGATGTACCATTCGGCATTTTCATGTTTAGTATCTGTGCTGTTATAATCGGCTTTATCCAGGTGTAGTTGCCTTTCATTTTAGTATTTAAAATTAGATTAATATCATGTAATGTTACTAAGAAAGAAGACTTAGGTGTTAAAAGAAGGTGATGTTTGTAGGCTGACACACACATTCTCCTCCTTATGGGGGAACACAGTTGTATAAAGCCCCCAGGGAAGAAGCTTATTCCTTTGCATCAGCAGCCGATAGAGGTGACAGAGAGATGGGCTGTAAGGATTTGCAGAATTGGTTTATGATCCTTGTTTATTCCAGGTTTGTGCTCCAGGTTTGTAGGCAAACACACACCATCCCTTCAATGCGTGGACAAAATGGAACCAAACAAAAAAAAGAGCCCGACACACCTCTTTAGAAAATCTCTTCATCGAGGAAATCCTTAGTTTCTTCTACAGTTTCCAAATGGCTACTTGAGACTATCTCACTTCTGACTCACCCAAGGAAAACTTTGCACAGTCTCTATGTGCAAGGGTAGGAGAAAGTGTAAGAAAGAAGCATGTGCGCCCAATGGTTGTTCTCATAACACCAGAACACGGTTTGGCTGAACCATCCATTGGTCTCCTATGCTGATGTAATATTTTCTTCACTCTGTAGGCAATCATCGTAGTGTATAGCTTCCACCATCCATATTTACTTAATCATCAAATACAAGAGTCTGAAAACCAAGCATTTTATAAATATCACATCCTGAAGATTATACTAAGAGGACCAACACTGAGCTTTTTGGCTGCCATCTTCTCATTTTTCTTCATCCCATTGGTAAGTCCACCCGAACTGTGTATCTCATGTGCCACGAGAGTGGCTGAAACATGCCTTAAGAAATTAAGCCGCCATGTTGGCTGCGTCTCTCGTGAAATGGGGAGCCTTTGTTTTTATTGGAGTTCAGATTATATTTGTTGCTGGGGTGCACGGTGCTGACAGCAGAACTGCATTGGGAATGGGCTTATTTGCTGAGTTGGGATTGGTCAGTGGGGTTCTGAGGGCAGTTATGACAGTCCGGCTTCCAAGAGCACTTAGGAGAATGGAGTTGGAAGCTGAGGAAGAAAAAAGGAGTTCTT
This sequence comes from Heloderma suspectum, assembly GCF_057233095.1. Lineage (NCBI taxonomy): Eukaryota > Metazoa > Chordata > Lepidosauria > Squamata > Helodermatidae > Heloderma > Heloderma suspectum. The sequence goes on from NC_139459.1 coordinate 134,619,733, forward strand.
TGTGTGTGCTGGTTTTATTATTTTACTTGGCTTTGGAAGAACATTGTTACAGTGACTTAATAAGAAAATAAACATATTGTCATTTATCCATTGTGACTTAGTGTATTGATCAATCAATACCTATGTGAACTAGAGCTGACAGTTTATACAGCAGCAACACAGTTGACTTTGTATTCTTGAGGGCACGTGGTAACAGAAGAGAAATACCTCAAGTGGTGGCAGCAGGCTAGTAATAACAGCATTAGACCTTTCACATTCACAGGACGAGGCATCATAGCATCTGCCACAATATGCCTGTGTGTTAAGGGCCCGTGCATCAGGATGCTTCTGTGCAGAGGTCATGATCTCTGGATTCACAAAGCATGGGGGAATCTCAGGAGTATCATCATTGCTGGGACAGCAAATAAGGGTGCAATCCTATGCATGTTCAGACAGGAAAACGTCCCACAACTCCCAGAATGCCCCAGCAGTCACCACACTTACTGCTACCTTGCCCAGCCTGGGCTTTCTGATTTGGAGCCAGATTTGCAGTGTGAGTGGGTGGGTGTGTGGGTGTGTGTATGTATCTATGTGTTTGTGCGTACGTACAGAAGAAAAGGCAGGGGGGAATCAGAGCTAACCTGATAGCAAAGGAAAAAACCCTGCACCCATTCCCAAAGAAGCCTGCAAATGTACGTGTGTGGCCCAGTAGGACCACATAGTTGATTAGAGTTGACAACCTCCAGTAGGAACTGAGGATGCAAATTATAGTGATACAAGTGAGACCTGCAACAAAATGATGTAGTATGGAATAGGGATGTTGTGAGAGTCCATGGAGGGGGGGGTAGAGTCCAACAGACTCCCCCTCACCCCCCCCGGGACCCCGCTCGCCAAACCGCAGGGCACTTGCAGACCCACTCAGTGAGCACCCTGCAGCTTACCAAGTGCCCGGCAGCTACCCGTCCTCTCTAGCAAGCCACCATTATGCACAACAGTGGTGGCTCGGGAGCTTCCAGGTAGGTAATGTTGCATAATTGGCAGGTTTTCAAAGCCCAGCGGAAGCTCATCAAAGAGGGGGCATGGCGGAGGTCACTAGGGAGGGAATTCCACAGAGTGGGCGCCACCACAGAAAAGGCCCTCTCCCTAGTTCTCACCAGCCTAGCTGTCTTGGCTGATGGGACAGACAGTAGGCCTTCCAAGGCCGATCTCATTGAGCAGCATCCCTGATGGTGTTGGAGGCACTCTTTAAGATAGACTAGGCCAGTGCAACTCCTTCAGCACTAGAGTGATGTGATCTCGCCGACAGCTGCCTTTAATCAGGCGGGCCACCGCATTCTACACCAGCTGCAACTTCCAAACTGTCTTCAAGGGCAACCCCACATAGACCGCGTTACAGTAGTCTAGCAAGAGGAGACTACTGATGGGAGCAGATGGTTAGGGAGGTAGGGGCGCAGCCAACGTATCAGATAGAGTTGGTACAGCGCCGCCTGGCTCACGGCTGACACTGAGCCTCCATGGACAGCTGGGAGTCTAAAATGACCCCCAGGCTGCAGATCTGGTCCTTCAGGGGCAGCCGCACCCCATTCAACACCAGGTCAGCATCCCCCAACCTCCCCTTGTCTCCCACAAAAAGTATGTTGGTTTGTTGTGCACGATGCTCCATTTACACCTTTAATGTTGCATAGATGGCCCCTTTACAGCTGCCACTTACACAACATTACCTACCTGGAAGCACCCGAGCTGCCATTTATGCCTGCAGTGTCGCATAGATGGCCCCTTTATGGCCGCCAATTGCACATTGCTTACTTGGAAGTGCCCAAGCTGCCACTGTTATGCACAATGGCGGCTCACTAGGGAGGATGGGTGGCCCTGAGGCTTCCTCGAGCGCACGCCAGGCCGCAATGAATTTTGCATGTTGCCGCAGGCAGGGATGGGCAGCAGCACCAGCTCAGCGAGCACCCAGTAAAGCCGGGTCCATCCCTAATGTGGAGTGCTCTTGTTCAGGGAGCCAGCCAGCCATGCCCACTTCCAGAATATACCATTCAATTCACCCCTTTCTCCTGCCCTTCAGTTTTTGGTCCTGTCCCCCCCTAGACACACACACACACACAGACAAGTCAGCATTCTGTGTCCACTGAGAATGCTCAGTTCTTGGGCTATTTTGATAGTGGTGGTTTTCCCCCTAAAGATTTTTTGTACTACTTCAACCCTGGAGGTTCTTCTGAACAAGTTGATACCTTGCTCCTCCTGAGCATGGACAGGGCCTTCTTGGCTACATAAGGATCAGAACTCAGAGAATGAGTTCTTTGTTAGCAAGTAGGATTTTGAACATACTGAGAAGATACAGTTCCAAACTGCCCGTGTCTATATCCTGCAGTGAGTCAATACTCTATACAGCATGTGTCAAAGAAGCACGTATCTTGCAAAGCATGTGTCTCATGGGTGTATCAGCTTAAAGAAGTAACTCTGCTTTCTCCAAGAGGGAACTCTCCTACCAGTGGCCCATTTTACATGGAATGGTGTGTGCAAATTATAACCAGCTGACATTCTTGTGTGTTCATCATGGCACACAGGGCTGGCGTAAGACATTTTGCTGCCTGAGGCAAAGGACAAGATGTTGCCCCCTCCCATTCCATATACAAAAGCTGATTGGACTGGCAGTTGAATCTTTCTTTGACACTGGCAATGGGACAGTATCATCTACCAGAAATGAAGGCAGCAGGCTAGCTTAGAGGACACAGGGCAGGCTGCTTGGCCCACAGCTCTCCCTCCAATACCTTGACTGCCTCACTCTGTCTAATGGTAGGGCCAGCCCTGATGGCACAGCATTAATGAAAAAGTTTCAGAACTGTTTTTTCTCTGACACCCACTTTAGCTGAATCATTCAATAGGAGCCCTTTGCATTCAATTTGCTGGAGCCCTTTGCTTTCAGTTATGGCACTCAGTTATGACCTGGTTTGCACAACACAACAACTCATCATGGGTTGTCAGCCTTATTTATTTCAGGGTGGGTTGTTGTGACCTCTGAACCCAGTGTGGTTTCCTCAGTGTGGATTATTGAAAACCCAAGGCTTGTTGAGTTGTTCAGGGTGGTTTGTTTTCAGAGCGGCTTGTTGTGATGTGTGAACCTGGCACAATGGCTTGTGTGTGGCTTGTTGGATAGGGCTACAGAGGCGCCTGGCAGGAGTGGCAAAAAACCCAGTCACCTCATTATTATATCTTGAAACGACACTAGTCAATTTATTCCTCCACTTCGTCGCCTGCCTAGACAGTGACACCTTTTTTTTCCACCTTTGGGAAGATTTGCACAAATTTAACAAATTTCTACAAAATAAACTCTACTTTGCTAATGAGCACATTTACACTCATTAGCAGAGCAGTGGAGTAAGCTGCTGAGGTTATGCCGCAAAGGCCCATGGGATACATGCAGGAGGACCAAGGGGGAAACAAGCCATGGCAAGCCGCAGAGCGCCTAAGTGAGCAGACAACCCACCCGCTGTAACTTATTTTCAGAGTGGCTTATTGTGACATGCTTTCCAGTATGTTGTTAATATGGCAAAATGATATTTATCCTTGTCCACCTACTACAAGCATATGATTGCAGGAACATAAAAGATTGCTGTGCAATAAACAAACTCTTTTTTTTCTTACAGTCTTACATGTTCCTTGGGCTTGTTATTTTTTTCCCATATATCAGCCACCTAACCAAATGGTTTAAAAGCAAGTTTCTTGGTGAGTATTTTTGTTTATAAAGCTTCAAAATTTTCTGAGCATAGTACAGAGATTTTTTTTAAAACTAGGCAATCCTTGCCCTGAAGCTTATAGACATGATACTGAAGGAAAGAGGAATGGGAAAGGAAATTCAGGTACCAGTTCTTAGTTAAACAAAGCTACACAACTGATCTTATAATTACCAGCTAGAATGGTTACTTAGGGGACTGTTTGGGGAGGGGAGGAGCTGAAATGGGAGCTGGTCCCAGCCTACCCATTGGAGTGGGCTTTGTTGTCCATCCTCTCCCTCAGATGCAGCTACGTAGAACAGCTGCTGATGGAAACAGGCCTGTTGAGACAGGGGTTCTCTCCTCCTCAGTGACTAGGAAGCAGATTTTAAAAGTACCATCAAGCATGAAAACACAAGGACAATTCAGATTATTATTTTTTCTCCCTGCTTAGTGTTGGACAGTGATTGTGACACAAGAATGCTCCCAAGTTGTGTCTTTCTAAAATAGGATAGGTAGGTGTCCAACCAGTGTCCAAGAGTAAACAGACAACCCAAAAGGCACTAAGGCAGATACCTTATCAATAAATAAAGTCTTTACAAAATCAATAAACAGCATCCCCTTGCCTAATATGACACTAATAAACCGTTTTAGTAAACATGGGCTGTTTCACCAGTTCTGGGACATGAACCAGGAACCTCTCAATCAAAGGCTAATGAGTTATCTGGGACTGTGTGTATTCGGGCCTCCCAGAAGTCACTTCAGATGCAAAAGAGAATAGGGGGTTTGCAAAATGACCATCTGCACAGTGTGCGGTGCGACTCCTCTGCATTTGCCAGGACTAGGAGCCTGGCCTTCTGTTTTTGACTGGACAGTACTGAATCAGTACATTCTGCCTGCCACATTTCAGCCCCAGATCAAGCCCTCTAGCTTCTGCCACTTACCTCCATAGACCTTGGGTTGGAAAACAAAGTTTAGATCTGGATTTAAGTACAGAGCAGTTGTAGAAAATCAAGGTGCTCTTTTAACTTCTTTAGGATATCTTTCCCTGAGGTAGAGCATCTGTCACAGGGCAGGGAAAAACAGTTCTGTTATTGCTCAAATTGAAAATCATAGTTGCTGGCAAAGGCCAATATTCCATCCTCCGCTACTGTTTTTGTTAGCCTTGCTACTATTGAGTATCTGCAATAATCAGAACTACTTATTGGATAGTGATTGTTTCATCCCTGATGATGAATATTATTAATTCTGTTTCTTACTGCCTCTCTCTAACATGTAAATCCATGGTAGGTTATAAAACTATAAAATAAAGCCAACATCAGTAAAATGATAAAAACACAATGAGCTGGACCCAATGGTATCATTCTGCTGATAGAACTGCTTCCATTGGCGGAACTGGGGTGTGTGTGATTTCATTTAATGGAGAAATCTGATGGATTTAACCCAATAAAACTATTATGAAACATATCAGAATTTTAAAATCTCATGCCACTCTACCTTCAGTTAAAGGAATATCTTCACCTCTCAAAAGGTCATCAAAGATTGGATCAAACCAGCCTCCCAAGGTGTTCCACAATTGTGGCATCACAATAGGAAAGGTTTTATCCTTTGTAGCTGCCAGCCTTGCCTCTGAAAGGTAATAGCATTTAGAACGAGCTTCCCAAGATGAACAAAGTATGTCAAGAAGTTGACATGGGAGCAAACATTCATGACATTTAAGACCTGCCCCTGTTCCCCTTGCAGTTCTGGAACTGTTTTCAGAGTTTTATGTTTTGTTTTATTTTGATTCTAAATGTTAGAATGTAAGAATTTAGCATACCCCCTATTCACTGGTGGTGAATTATATTTTCCTCTCTGCAATCTCTGCAATTATATTTTCCTCTCTGCAATCCAGGAACGTTACTTCTCTTCACAAGTTAGAAAAGCTTGAAATGAACTCTCTCCTTCACAGTTGTTAAGGCTAGAACAGTGGGTTTCCAATTTTCTTAACTTTAAGGAACCCTTCCCACATGGACTTGTTTGCCAAAGGACTGCTGTGCATTGCAGAGGATTTAGGGGCATGCCTAGGGTACACCTTCAATTCAATTTGCCACCAGGCCAGTTGGCCCTCATCATTGTCTGCCAAGAACATGGCCAGTGCTCCCTCACTGTTGCATGTACCAGGGGAAGATTGGTAGTGGTGGGCAAGCTGTCTTTGTCTGCCATCACTGATCTTCCCACCGAGGAAAACTTGATAGGCTTTCAAGGAACCCCCCAGCAATACAGTTTTAAAATCTCTCTCCTAGAAACTGTACAGACAAGGCTTTCCCAATGAGCTTTGGGTAAGCAACACGTCTCTAGAACAAGGTAGGGGAGGAATGACATGCGGAAATAATTCTGGTTAATGTTTTTTTCTTGCTTTCTGGAGGATGGGATAAAATGAATAAAAGCTTTATCATAACAGAGATGCCAGATATTTTTATTAAGTGTGATAATTGTGGCTTGCAGATCAAGAAGAGGAGATCCCTCTGGAATTGTTTACTTTTTCTCTTACTGAACCCCTTAGTAAGGAACGAGTAGAAGCATTCAGTGATGGAGTTTATGCAATTGTAGCAACCCTGCTAATTCTGGATATATGGTAAGTCCTCAGCTATTCGAATGCATTATAATAAAGTTCCACCCAATATTGGTCTTTACTCTTCTTTGTATGGGAATACAATGCTGAAGGAAAAAAAGGTGTGTGGAGTTGGCTTTTTTTGTTATGATCTGGAACTCCCTTTAATCTGTCTTGACCATGTGACCCCACCAACGTCTTGTACAATTATATTTAGTACTTCCCCAATCATATGGGAAATATCTGTGCCTCATGCTCCCAAAGAATGTAACGTCCACCTTTGTTTCATGTCAGTAGTTCATAGTTGAGGCTGTGCATGTTACATGCTAAAATTCTGTGCCCAGGCAATCCAAATTTTGTCTCAAGAAAAGGTGAATTCTGGGACCTGCATAAATTATGCAACTTGTGCCAATTTTCATATTTGTATTTTGCATAATTTATTCTACAGTTGAAAAATATATTGCACAACTCACTCGTGTTTTGCTAGTCATCAGGAGGGGCAAGGAGCTAGGCAGGGCACTGAAGCTATGCCTCCTACCACTGGAAATGTGGTTCAGCTGACCCTTTGGTTTCTCATTAGGCATTGTCCACTTTTTCAAACATACCATCACAGCTATTTGCTCCTTTTACAAAATGAAAGATGGACTTGAAGCTGAATGCCCCATTCTATGTTTTTTCTACATTCGGTGGAATCATGGCACATGCACAGCCGTTCTCCTAACTCATCATGTGATCACAAAAGACTCCTAGATGGACTTCTGGTCGGAGCCATGTCATCTTGGAAGTGACCTGTGGAGCTCTGCAGGTTGCTTATCTCAAACAGCTATGAAAAGGTTGAGAAACCTTTTAAAATTCCCCTGGAATTAAAAGGAGAATCTTACAGTACCATCCGGTTGAAATCTTGGAAGAACAGTGGCTTTTGCAGTGCAGCAGAAGGGCTGCAATCTCAGGTCAGCTGCCAGAGTATCGTCTGCTGAATGCTGTCTGAAACTCCTAGCAATTAGGAGACTACAAGACTGATGAGCTCCAAAAAATATTTGTGAACTTAAACTACCAGCAATATCTGGGGACTGGCACTTAAATCTAATTAAACGTTTGTCTTTTCTGTTTCTGCAACTATACTTGCTTGTTGTGCTTTTGGAAGTGGAGGATGGCAGTATCAAAGGGAAAAACAAAAGGTCTGGGAATGCCACCTACCCCCCCAACTGCTCCCCCAGCAAAGGTTTCTAGAAAGGCCGGAGGTGAAGAAGAGTTGCTCGCATTGATAAAAACTATGTCTTCTCAACTATCAGTGCAGTCAAAGAAGCTTGAAACAACCCAGGACTCAATCACTGCCCTCGAAGGGGCTGTGGATTTAATTAATATCTCTCTTCAAAAGATGGAAACGAAGGGTAATGCGCTCAAAGATGGAGTTATTGCTCATGAATCTGCTATGCAAGCTTCGCACAATACTTTGCTCAAATTTCCCAATTGGAGGCTTTTACACACAGAGTGAACCTTTGTATTCTGGGTATTAAAGAATTGGCTGCTGATGTATGTTTGGCTGAATTTGTGGATAAACTTTTGCATGAATTACTGATTTTGCCATCTGATTTTTTACTGGATACTGATCATGCATATTGTGTTCCTGGCTCAATACGTGGCACTAAAGGGACTTCTGGGACTGTTGTTGTGCAGTTTTCACGAGTTTCTACAAAAAATTATCTTCTGCGTCTGGCAAGAGAATGAGGTGAGCTGCGGTGGGGACCAGCAAATGACAAGATTATGCTCTTTCCTGATTATACTAAAGAAATTGCTGACAGAAGAAGGCAATTCACCAAAGCAAGAAGTTTGGCAAAGCAAAATAACCTGCAATATCATATTAAATATCCTACTAATTTTGCATTCGTTGTGAAGGCCAAATGAAAAAGTTTTTAAATTCTGATGCAGCTGAATCATTTCTCATTGGTGTTAACATTAAAACAAGGGAGCCAACTTTCCCAGCCTCCTGAGTTGGAATTTAGCCATTTTTACTGTTCCTCTAAAGTCTTGTTTGGGGTTTAGCTGATAGGATGTCTGGGAAGTTTGCCAGATTAAATGTTTGCATATTTTTGTTTTCTTTCCCATTTGTGTGTTATATTGTATGTGTGTATGTGAATGTACACATTTAAATACATTTTTAGATATGATATTACTTAAATAAATAAATAGTTTGTTTTTATTTTTTACTTTTTCTTTTTTATCCTCTTAAATTCTTTTTTTTCCATTTTTTAAAATTATCATTAATAGTAGTATTACTATCATTATTATAAAAGCTGGGTTGCAGTTAAACCTCAAAAAAAAACCAAGATTATGGCAACCAGCTTGATTGATAACTGGCAAATAGAGGGAGAAAACGTGGAGGCAGTGACAGACTTTGTCTTTCTAGGCACAAAGATTACTGCAGACGCTGACTGCAGCCAGGAAATCAGAAGACGTTTACTTCTTGGGAGGACAGCCATGACAAATCTTGATAAAATAGTGAAGAGCAGAGACATCACACTGACAACAACGGTCCGCATAGTTAAAGCAATGGTATTCCCCATAGTAACCTATGGCTGCGAGAGCTGGACCATAAGGAAGGCTGAGCGAAGGAAGTAGGGGTGAACGAAAGTCACTTACCTTTTCTCGCAGCTTTTTCGCGGTGGGGGGGAGCGCTTCGCTGCTCCCCCCGCGAAGTTCAGGCCGGGGGGGGGAGGCTTCCCGCCTCGCCCGGCCGAAATTCATGCCGGGGGGGGAGGCTTCCCGCCTCGCCCGGCCGCGAACACGAAAGTAAAAAAAAAAACACAACAACACGTCCCCTGATAGGCTACGTGACGATTCACGTAGCCTATCACGGCTAGATCTGGAAAGTCAGCCGTGATAGGCTACGTGAATCGTCACGTAGCCTATCACGGGTGACTTAAAAAAAAAAAAAGCACGTACGCGAATGGCGGCCCCCATAGGGAGCCGCCATTCGCGTTCCTTATTTAGTTGCTGTAGTCTACGTCAATGTTTACGTAGACTACGGCGAAAATAAGGGCAATGCAAATAGCGTTGCCCTTATTTTCGCCGTAGTCTATGTAAACATTGACGTAGACTACAGCGACCAAATAAGGAACGGGAATGGCGGCTCCCTATGGGGGCCGCCATTATCCGTACACACTTTTTTTTTTTTAAAGTCACCCGTGATAGGCTACGTGACGATTCACGTAGCCTATCACGGCTGACTTTGCAAATCTTGCCGTGATAGGCTACGTGAATCGTCACGTAGCCTATCAGGGGACGTGTTTTTTTTTTTCTTTCATTGCAATGGCGGGGGCGGCAGCCGGTCGAAAGACCGGCTGCCGCTCCCGCCCCGCTCGAACACCGGACGAACCGCCAGCCGGACCCGCCGCCGGGAGGGACATTCAGGGAAGGTAAGTCCCGTCCCGGGGGGGGGGCCGGGGGGGCGGAGGATTTCTCCCCGAAACTTGTTCGGGGGGCCGAACACATTGGCGCTCGGCCCCCCGAAGTTTCGGGGAGAAATTCTCCGCCATCCCTAGAAGGAAGATAGATGCTTTTGAACTGTGGTGCTGGAGGAAAATTCTGAGAGTGCCTTGGACTGCAAGAAGATCAAACCAGTCCATACTCCAGGAAATAAAGCCAGACTGCTCACTTGAGGGAATGATATTAAAGGCAAAACTGAAGTACTTTGGCCACATAATGAGAAGACAGGATACTCTGGAGAAGATTCTGATGCTAGGGAAAGTGGAAGGCAAAAGGAAGAGAGGCTGGCCAAGGGCAAGATTGATGGATGATATTCTGGAGGTGATGTACTCGACCTTGGGGGAGCTGGGGGTGGCGACGGCCGACAGGAAGCTCTGGCGTGGGCTGGTCCATGAAGTCACGAAGAGTCGGAAGCGACTGACCGAATAAACAACAAAACAAATAATTATTATGGGATTATGATTATTATTATTTCTTGTTGGTTAAACTTTTAATGTCTACTAATATGTGTTAATGGAATGGTAATATATGGTTAATGGAAATGGACTGTTTGCTCCCATTTATTTGCTATAAGACTGAGGTTATAACATTGAAAGACAAGGCTCACAGTTTATGGAGCAGCGGATTGAAGATGTGATAATATTTGCAATGTTTGGAAGAGTGCTGTATAGGTATAATTTGCCATCGGTCTTATATGTGTATATTTGGTTTGCTTTCACTGAACCTTAGATATAATCTTTCCTTCCTTCCTTCCTTTCCTTCCTTTCCTTCCTTTTCTTTTTCTTTCCTCCTTTTTTCTTTTTCTTCCCCAGAATACTGTAATGTTGGAAGCTGTAGATTTTGACTATGTTGTTGGTATTGTTTATTTCACTTATAAATATAAAATAAATATAGATTTTTTAAAAAGACTCCTAGATCAAGAATCTCCTGTTTTTACATGGGGAGAAGTCAAAGCAGCTTCTCCCTACTAAGTAACCCCCCAAATTACCAGGGTACTTTGGTCCTCTTTCCTTACTTAAACATTGCCCTCAGGAAGATTTATTTCTAAACATTAAAGTTTAGATTTAATGACTGATGCCTGAGTGTGTGCAACCAAAATATTGTTTTTCTGTTCTTCCTCCAACAGTGAAGATAATGTTCCTGATGCTAAAGAGGTTAAAGAGAAATACCATGGTCATCTCATCGATGCTTTGAGCGTATATGGTCCAAATTTCCTTGCCTACTTTGGATCTTTTGTAACTATTGGCCTTCTCTGGTTTGTCCACCATTCACTTTTCCTTCACGTGACGAAAGCAACTCGACTGATGGGCGTCCTTAATACCCTTTCATTGGCGTTTATTGGAGGCCTCCCTCTTGCTTACCAGCTGACCAGTGACTTTGCAGATAAGTCTCATAATCAAATAGAAGCCATCCAAGTGAGCTGTGTTACCATTTTCTTTGCTAGCATCTTCCAGTTTGGCATATGGACTGCTGCTTTGTTCCACGAAAGGGAAACGCTGCATGCTTTTGCTAGATACGGTGGCAAAGAACACGCCTTCATGTTTGCCAAGCTTGCGCTCTACCCTTGTGTAAGCCTTGCAGTCTTCATTTTAACCTGTATTGTGAGTGAACTGAGTACAGCCATTTTTCATCTCACGCAGATCATTGTCCCATTTGCTTTCCTCGCGTTGCGCCTCTTTGTCAGAATTGGTTTGGTGATGTTGAAGGTCATAATGTCTCTGTCCAGACCAAGGGCCAATGTATTAGAAGAAGAGGAAGCATGTTTGTCTCCTGCTGAAACATTGTCATAGCTTTCCTTGCACTTTACTTAGAAAACCATGGTACTGCTATGACTTCAACATGTCTGGTCAAACACAAAGCCATGACTTTGTATATTCAGCATTTAGCCACGTTAGGTCCCTCTGTTTGTGAAACATAAATGTCTCCAATATGAAGACTTCATATGCAAACCCTAGAGATGGAGAATTATCAGGGCCCCACTGCCCATATTTTGCTTGCAGACTGGCATTTGGGCTCAGTGAATTGGGCTAAGATGACGTTACTTACAAGAGAAAGGTGATAAGCCAATATGAATATACATGTTAGCGCCATATGAGTGAGTGAACAGCAGGGGTGGGGGGGCATGTATTAAATTGTTCTATATTCCAAGGTGTGTCTCTTGCAAGTAAATCAACAACCGCACCCTGTAATACACACTGGATTATTTGCTCTGGAATAGCAGTGAAAACTAGTATGTATGGTGTTAGGCCAACTGACTGTGAATCCACAATACAAATTGCTATTTAGGGCAATAAAAGAAATGGTTAATCTGGGGCTAGAAAAATCTAAGGAAACCTAATTGCTTGGGATGCTAGAAATGTAATGTTAGTGCCTAGGAATGTGAAAATTTTACATAACCCTTTGCAGGGCTCGTGTGGGTTCTAGCAGAAAGTAAGGCTGGCACGTAGATTTAGGCTGTTGAGTCCAACCCCCTTGTTCAGTGCAGGAATCCAATTTAAAGCATTCCCAGATAGATGGCTTTCCAGTCTCTTGAATACTCCAGTGACTGGAAGCCTACTACCTCCCTAGGCAGTTGGTTCCATTGTCTGACTGCTCTGACCATTAGGAAGTTTTTTAAAATGTTTAACTGAAATCTGATTTTCTGCCCATTATTTCATGCCCTACAGTTTAGGATGATAGAGAACAGGTTGTGGCCCTCTTCTGTGTGACAACCCTTTCGATACTTGAAAACATAATGTTATTTTTCCAGCTCTGGCTTCATGTCCCTTTCTTCTGTATGCCCTGCTGGGACACTTCCAGTATAAAGTCATCTAGGCCTTGCCTTGCCTAATTCACAAGGCTGCCTGATTAGATATTGCTGCTATCTTGAAGCAAGAACTGTTAGTGCCTAATGAAAAGCTCAACATTATGCCACTCAGAAATACAGCAGTGTGTTCTTGAAAAAGCACTACATGGGCTAGCTTTCAAATAGCTTCTGTGCTTTCTTCTTTACTGCACTTTACTATGAACATGAAATGGTATTTGCATTGTGAGTGAATTATGATGCTTCAGTAACCTGTACTTGATTGATCATGGTATACTTGCTTTCAGGTAATGCACTGTATTATATGTGGAAATTCAGCCTAAGATCCAGGAGACAGTTCCTTAATACTGTTTGAGCCCTTATTATTTTATACATTTGTTAATCTTAAAATGAGTTGAATGTTTTATTTTTTTATTAAATAAAATGCTGTGTTTACAATTACAGCTGTTTTATTTCATTTCAGCATCTTTTCTGAATTATAAGTGTTGTCTTTTTAAACACTTCAAATGCTTGGGGCAAAATAATGAGCGTCTGTAGGGCTTGTTAGCCAGAAACAAGTTAGCAATTGAGCTAGAGCAGTTATATACCACTGCGAATGAAACTAAATTACTGAAAATAGTTCACAAAGATATAAGCATCAGTGCAGGCGGCGGAGACAAGTGTCTTCTCCTTAGTGAAAGGGAGTCGGGGGCCCAGCCTGGAGGTGTTCACAACTCCCGAGGCATGAGATTGATGAACACAAAAGTTCGTTAGTATCACATTTAGGGGTTCCCAACCTTTTGGGGTTTGGAATTTTGTGAGAGTATCAGGGCATGGGCCAAGGCTTGCCTATACATAAAATGGCTACCGCTGTGGGCATGGCTGGTCACAAAACACTCATTTCCCACAAGGCAAACTGGTGAGAGCCTAAAGGAAAAGTAACTTGCCCAAGGACAAGGCAGAGGTGGCGGTCTGAGCTCCAAAACACAAAGCCACTCTTTTGAACCCAAATAAGGATGGGCCTCCCAGTTAAAAAAAGTTTTTTTAAAAAAATTCTAAAGCATAAAATAAAAATCAGGGGGGGCAGGGAGTCTGATAGGCACCAACAGAGGTATGAGCAAGCACATTGGTGCTGACAAGCACCATGTTGGAGTCCTCACACAGGTAGGAAGGTCACTACCCTCTTGGGCAGTGACAGCAATCAACCAATCATATTGGAAAGAAGTTCTGTTTCCTAATTTGGGTAAATTCCAGTTAGGACACAGGATCCAAGCCACTATTCGCTCCATGAATGGAAGGAGCTTCCACTCACAGAAGAAGGGGTGTGCTCGTGGAAGGGCTCTTTCAGCTCAGGGAGAGACTTCTTCTATAAGCACAGCTCCACTTCCTAGTATTCTCTCAGCATATTTTGATTTTGAAGCCTTTAGTTCTATGGATTTTAAACCCTTTTCTCCCTTACCCTTTATACAGCTAAATCAGCACCTGCATCCGCCCCTCAGCTGCCATTAGCTCCACAAGGAAAAGACAGGTGGAACCACTATACCTCCCTCCTCCCTATGGAGCGACAAGTGGCAGAACTGCAGATTAGGAAAAAGCAAAACCACATGGGAGAGCCTCATCACAGATCTCCTGCAGCATGTCTAGTTTGGAATGGAGCAACCACTCCTTGCACTTTCTCTTAATAATAAAAAAGGCAACATTTTAGATTGTAGCTTGTTTAAGAACAAAGAGTTCCAAATACAAACGATGCTTTTCATGTCCCAGTGGTATTGAATGGTACACGCTCAACCTAATTCTTTCAGAATGGGCATTTCCAAGTGGCTGCTACCTATGGTAGAGGAAGAAGTACCGCACAGAAGAGCTACCATCTAGTGCAGGTGTCTACTGCTCCCATGAGCGTTTGTGTGCAATGATCTCTGTCCCACCCGTACTAATCCTGGTAGACCATTTAGGCAGTCATTCAGCATGGGGCTAAGCACAGGCCACATCTGGATTGCAGGAACGGACACTAATTCAACATGCCTGTTACCCATGAAGGTACGCCATCTCTGCGTGACATGGCTGTTTTGAAGTGTCCTAATAGACCATCGAGCAAATTAAGATGTTTCCAGAGGTACACAAAATAGTTGTTTTATGACTGAAAGCGAGAAGGAAGCACTCAAAATGTGTTACTTTAAAAATGTAATGGCCCCTCATTCCTAATAACTTTGTTAACATCTGTTCAACATTTTCCTGTAGGATGTTTGTTAAAAAAAAAATACACAGTGTTTGCAACCATGGAGAAAGCAAATAATGCAATTTTTTGGTTTTATTCTTAATGCACAGACATACAGATGTTGACACAGCTTCCAAAAGCACATGGCCTTCATTCTTTTTCATCTCCATGTGTGATGGTGTAGCAGAGAGCCTTGTAATCCAGGTTTCCTGCTGCGTCAATAGGGGAACACTGGAACATCTGATCTATCTGTACATCAACAGGAAAAAACATTTAAAGGTAGAGTTTAGAAGATGAACTTCAGCAGGACAAGGCAAAGGTTACTGCGAAGTGTTTCTGCAGTCTTTAAAATTGGAAATCATTTCTTGCAGCTTATCAAATAAGAAGCAAGGGTGTGTCAAACTCAAAGCACAAATATAATCAGCAACCACCTGCTCAGTAAGAAATGCAGAGACAAAACAACCAAAACCAAAATCCCCTCTTATCTCTTGAAGGTATCTAATAATGGTCTCATTTCCGTCTTGCCACTTAAATAGGAGAAAACCCAAAATAAACCAGTTAGACTAGCAATAACTAACTGGAGGACATCTTCCCATGAAGATAATACTACTATTCTTACTATAATTTATTTATTAATAGATTAATAATAAAATAGTTTCAAACAATTTCTGTTTCTCTAAGTGCCAATAATAATAATAATAATAATAATACAATAATAATATAGTTGGAGCCACTAAATGCATATTAGATTGCCGACTGAATATTTAAATAAATAATAGAGGCCATTTCCATTTTCTTTAGACCTGGTTGATTTTCAAGTTAAATGGTAGGCAGTCCTGTCCCCTGATATCAAAGAGAGTCATTAGCTCAGTGACAGAGCAAACACTTTGCATCCAGAAAATCCCAGGTTCATTCCCTGGCATCTCCAGCTAAATTAATCTCAAGGAACAGCCAAGAAAGACCTCTGCTTGAAACTTTGAAAAGCTTGTTGCTAGTGGATCTTAGCGATGGGGTAGATGGTCCAATGGTCTGGTTCATTATAAGACAGCTTCATGTGTTCTTATGTTATCTGGAACGTCTTGGAGGGTGGGGGGGATAGGGACTTCGGAGAATAAAGAATACAAACCTCCTCAGCTTTAAATTTGTCGCCTTGTGACATCATTAAGCGCTTTATACTGTTGAAGAAAGACAAAGAAAACAAATACTTGGTATAATAATTTATAACAAACTTATTAAGACTGGTCTGAGAGTTTAAAACACCTTGTATGAAAAGTAACTCCAGTGCTCGGCAATTTCTTCTGCTTATATGGTTACCTCCTGTGGCATCGCGGCCACTGAAAAGATTCTTCCACGTATGCAGCCTATGTAAGTGCTGCTTCCATGGGTACCTTGATTTATGTGGTTATTTACAGGGGCTGTGCTGGCATAAGAAAAAAATAGCCATTCCAGCGGGGAGATGCATGTGAGCAGCCTTTGCATTTGTTGCCATTGTGGTAGAGGCCCCGATGGTGCGGCAGAGGCTTTGCACGAACACTCATACCATACCTTAGAAATGGGTCTAAGCCTTTTTTCACATGAGCCATGAACAAGCGCATTTGAGCCTCTCTCATGCTTCTTGTGCACCTGGTGGATGTTTTTAATGCAAGACGGACAGCAGAAGGGATATTCTAACTGATACCAATTTTACAGTCTCAGTACAAATTAACTTTAAACACAACACCCTACGTCCTGTACACTGTAGTGGCGTAGCAATTGCCAGCAAACTTCAGGAGTGATTATTAGGGCCAAGCTATGTGAAACAACGGTGGACATGTATCTTTAACTGTGGCTCTGCCTGAGTTAAGTGTAAACTGTGTGTGTGTGTGTGGGGGGGGTAAAATGCAAAACAGATGGGGTGTGCTGAACCCTACCCTAGCCATTTTGTTCCCTGTGCAAGGGAAGGGTTCAGCACTTCCTACTTGTAATCTGTTTTGCACCTTAAATTGCACCCTACACACACCCCACAAACCACTTTTCAGGTGATTGGGGCAGAGCCATAAAGACCAGGATCTGCCACCATCACATGCAGTTTGGCCATTACCAGTCAATAATATGAGCTGCCCACCAGTCAACAGGGGTTCTGCTTAAGTGGTTAATACTTACTAGTCCTTGTTAATGTTTCCTTTAGCCTCTGGATCAAACATTTTGAATGCGTTTAGTATGGTCTCTTCTGTGTCTGTACCTACAGAAAATAATGGGGTACAATTGAAGCTAGGTTGGCAGTGCTGTTACTTGTGAGCTACAGATGCCATAATTTAAAATCAAATCTTCAAGATGCTCTGTCAGCCGATGCAGCATTCACTTCGGTTGTTACCACTCAGTCGTAGCAGGCTGAGCTGCCTAGTAGTATATCCCTGGGAAGAAGAGGCCTCCCTAAAAGTGCTTGAAGGTTGCAAGCAAAAGGTGGGATGGGATGGTTGTCCAGTTGTATGAAATAAGCTGGACTGGATGAGCATTTTGCAGGGGGTAGTGTACCATAAATGCGAGAGGAAGGAAGATAATACCAACAGTTTTGCAGCCTTCCCAGACACCACCCTTAAAAGCTAGCTTGACATTAAAATCAGGTATATGTGGGGGGAGGGATTTGTATGTGTGAATATTAGATACAAATTGACTAATGCATCGGTATCATCTATGCTACCATGATGGACTGGCAGCCATTAAGCTCTAAGGAGTTAGCAGTAGTTTTAGTTTGGAAAAGTAAGGTGGGGACAATTGGAAATGAGCGATGCCTCTAAGAGAAGTGAAGTTTGGAACAGCAGCAAATGCCTCCATCAATTTTTCAATTTGTGTTCCCATTTATATCAAGTGTTGTATCTAACACTGTAATCCTAAATAAAGTGTCTTGTGGCACCTGAATGACTAACAACAGGTTTATCATGACATACTCATGGACCACAGCCCACTTTATCAGATGCATCTCCACAAAAGCTTATGCCACAAATACATCCATTAGCCTTTGCAGTGCCACAAGACTCAGGTTTTTTCACTTTAACAGTTTAGCATGGCTGCGACTTTGAAATTAATCCTTGACATGTTTACCCAGATGTCAATGGGACTTACTTCCAAGTAAGAGTGTTTAGGATCAATGAAAGCTTGCTTTGTTTCATGGGAAACTATAATGTCAAACTTTCCGGATTACCATAATGTTACTAAGAAAGCCCCATGAAGAAAACCAAAACAGCTAGTACAATCAGATTGGCTACTTTCAACTATCGACAGACAAATCGTTCTATTTCTATTCCATATCAGTTTCACATGCTTTCATTCATAAATCCATTCTATGCCATTTCCACATTTATTTCCAATTCTGAAAAATCCATGAGAAAATTTTTATTTAAATATGTATTTAATACATATTTTGAAT
The DNA here is from genome assembly GCF_057233095.1 of Heloderma suspectum. Taxonomy (NCBI): domain Eukaryota; kingdom Metazoa; phylum Chordata; class Lepidosauria; order Squamata; family Helodermatidae; genus Heloderma; species Heloderma suspectum. The sequence goes on from NC_139459.1 coordinate 134,637,913, forward strand.
GTATTTTCTCACAAAATACACATTTATAAAAGAACTTTATTGCAAAAAATGCTTTTAAAAACACATTTTATCTTAACATATGTACCCAAATGCATTTATAAGTATATTCTCTGAGCCAAGAACTGCATTGCAAACTTCAGAGAAGTGCAAAATCCAAAGGATAATAACGTTCCAGTCTGTAGTTTAGTCCAGGATATGAGGATCAGGTCAGTTAGCGTCAGAATTCACAAAGACTGGTTTTTTCAAGCAGTCTTTCTACTGTCAACTTTCTCTTTTTATGCTGGTTTTAATTTCTGTACAGTATAAATTGTGCTGCTATAGCAAAAATAACTCATCTGTAATGTCATAGATTAGCTCTCTGCAAACAGACCTAAGTTAAGAAAAGCAAAGAACCTCAGAACAGATTTCTGGAAAACCTGGTTTTACAAGATCCTTTTAAACTTACCACTTAACTTCTCCCCAAATAGGTTCAAAAACATTGTAAAATTAATAGGTCCAGTGGCTTCTTTAAGCATGGATTCTAACTCATCATCTTTGACATTTGTTTTACCTAAAATCAAACAGAAAATTAATTATCCATTTCATTGTCAGTACATACATGTATCAAATTTACATATCGTGCTTGGTGGTAAATAGACCCTGCTTCTAAACTTAATTTTGTATTATTCAAAACTCTCCCACTTATTTCCCATTTCCTTTGAAATTTTATGCAGTGTAAAAGAACACAGGAAGCTCAAACCATTAGCAGCAATAGCAAAAACAAAAACAAAAAAACAGTAAGCTTGAACTTCAGACACCAATCCTGCTTTCTCCTTAAATTAACAGGATACTATATTTGGAAATGAGTTGGCAGACATTTCCCAGTGAAGCAATTTAAATTATATTCAAGGGAAAAACACACATCTATAATCAGCTGTCCTGTGGGAAGGATCTTGATGACGTTATATCTTGAAAGGCAGGGTATAAATCATGGTGACAAATAATAAATAAAGGAGTTGGAAGGGGAATGAGATCATTTCACAATACTTGCCTAAGGATGCATAGGTATCTTTTAAGTCTTCTTTATCAATGAAGCCATCTCTGTTCTGATCAATTAGTGTGAATGCCTATAGACAAGTATATTATATAAATAAACAAATGAGACAGATCCTGCTAATCACAAGCATATTTACAGTATATTGCAATTCTAACCACATTTATTTGGGTCTAGGCCCATTTATTTCAATGTAAAGGATTTCATCCTCAGAAGGAGCTTTCTGCACTTCAGTACTTTGAAGAGTGAATATGTGATAAACTTAAACTACTTAAAAGTTCAGGGTTGTAGACTTGGATTTTGTACTTAATAAAAACATGTAGTTATATATCAGTTTAAGTGTCATGGATTTCCCCAAAGGATCATGGGAATTGTATTTTGGTGAGGATAACTGTTAATTCTGTTAGATTCCTAGCCCACCACCACCACCACTATAGTTCCCAAAGGTTCTACGGAGAGAAGGATTGATTATTAAACCAGCGTATTTGTAGGGTAGTTATGCCCTTAGTTTAGCTATTTCAACAAGCATCAAAGGGGCATATCTCAACTATGAGTTCAAACATAATTCCCGCTTTCCAGAGCATGATGAGAATGGGAGTTCTGTGAAGTGAGCTATATATTTTTAACAGCTCAATCAACTGTGGTTCCTATGATGCATTGTGGGGAACATTATTACCATTAAGGGGATATAAAACTGATATCATGTGTACTGCAGATAGAGCTAAATAGTTTCTCAAGTCATTACTTACACATTTTTATTGTGCTTCATTTAGCCAAACGGCTAAACAGGTATGCCCTCACCCTTCTCTAACAGGAAAAAAACAAACAAACCAGGGACTAATAAATTTCTGTCTCCTAATCCTGTGATATCATTTTCTTCCCAAATGATTTGTAGAGGAAAAGGATGTACACAACCACATGTTAAGCTGCATGAAAATATTGTTGGTAGTGCACGAGTCTCACACAAAGGCATGTAGCTGTTGGACTCATTTCTGGAGTGGAGTAGAGGCACAACCTACATGCCCCCAGAAGAGCATTGCTCTTTCCATCTTACATTTCTATACATCTCAAGATCCAGGTGTGCACACATTCCTGACTATTAAAAGTAGAATAGGAAGTAGTCCAGAGATTAGACCGTCTAGGCGAAATAATTTTATCAGAGTATAAATTCATAATTAAAGGCGCAATCCTATCCAGACAGGCGGCCACCTCTGAACTTGGAGGCAACCGTCTATCCAAAGAAGGGCAGGGAGAAGCACAGAGGGGATTGTTCCCTCTGCACTTCTTGTGCCCTTCATTCGTGGCTAGACAGTCGACTGCGGCTGTCTAGCCGCGGGAGGTTGGAGCGGGGGAAGAGGCTGCTGAAGGACACATTGGATGTGTCATACAGACATTTCCGCCCTCCCCACCCCAGAACGCCCCTTTTCGGCCTCTCCATGCTCCTCTTGCAAGCGCAGAGGACAGGGCTGTTCCGCGCTGCCTTGGAGGCAGCGCAGAAGTGAGGGGAGGTCGGTTCTCCAGGAACCAACCTCATAGCACGGGCTCCGAGGTTGGTTCCCGGAAAACAAGATATCCTACAGCTGTCTAGCCACTGTCTAGTGGCCATAGGATTGCTCCCTAAAAGACTAATCTTGATATTTTGCATTGTTGTGTCACAGCAACATACAGAACAATGCCATGTGGCATTCTAACAAAAGTTACATTTCATAATAGGTAACATCTCACATTGTTTCTTCCCTTCCTACTGAACAGAGGGAAAAGGTTGCCTAACACAGTAGACAACAAATCCAGGAACCACCTTTAACTCCAACCTGCAACATGTGACCCACTTTACCATTAATATATTTCCATCTTTCTCCTCCTCTGTCTTTTACTTACTGTCTTTCCTGCTTCTGATATGATTTAGGCTCTAATCATTCATTCATTCATTCATTCATTCATTCATCTCTCTCTCTCTCTCTCCTGAGAGTAAGCCCCACTGAACACAGCGGGACTTACTTCTGAGTAAATAGGCATAGGATTGTACTGTTAAAACAGCAAACAAGAAACCAAACAACATAGTGATGCCACTAGCATGTCCCACTTTAGGTTGGCACATGACCCACCATCTGGACACCAATGGTTAATTGCTGCTCTACCTCGTTTATTTCTCTTTGAGGTCCCTTCAGAGCACCAGATTTGCCAAGGGCAAATCCAGCCAAGGTTCTGCAATTGTAAATCCCATTGATTCCAAACACACCTACAAACTGAGAATCACTGAATACTATATGGGCTGTCAACTGAGACAAAAAAAAAAATGTGGGAACCTCCATATTTTCATGGGAGATGCATGCAAACACGTATTTGCAATGAATATCCACCCTTTTCAAAGTTCTATTAAAAAGCCACTGACATTTAACTACAACAAGTTAAATCCAGTCTGGGCATACAGACAATTAATTTTGTAACAGAAACACACCCTACTTCTAATTTAAAATGTTCACACCATATAACGGAAGGAGGTTTTCTTACTTCCTTAAATTCTTGAATCTGTGTCTGTTCAAAGTTGGAGAACACATTAGAGGAAGCTCTTTGAGCACGTTTGGCACCACCCTCCTTCTTCTTGGTTTTTCTGCTGGCCTGAAAGGTAGATGATATGAATTCAGTAACAGCCAGTGCAGCATACTGCGTTCTGATATTCTGCAGTAGATGTGACAACCCGTGGACAGTTTATGGGTCCGCTTTCCAGTTAACAACATGCATCCTTTAAAGCATACAGTGAGGTTGCAATCCTATACCCGCTTACCTTGGAGTAAGCCCCACTAAACTCAACGGGGCTTACTTCTGAATAGACATGCAGAGAATTGTGCAGTTAGAAGGGAATTCATCTTTATCATAGGTACCTCCAAAATTTAATCAATCAAGAATGTAGTAATGAAAACCACCTAGATCATCTCTCTATACAAGCTGAACTCACCATCTTTCCTGGAAAGCTACTCTGCTTGTCTTCCTCTGGGAAAGTTTCTATATTAAGTGCTTCTTATAAGAAGGGGAGGATCTTGTCTTTTCAGACAGCATTTCCCAAAGGAGATCTCAAACGTCTTAAGAACTCTGAGCTCACAAGACCTACTCCATACATGGTCAGAACTACAAGATACCTTCTGTTCCCCAGTGGCTGAACAACTGTTACTGAAACTTGAAATCATCTAGTACATCATTTGCTTTAATCACAACCAGCTAAAGTGTATATGGTTGTAAATTCTGATATCACTGTTAATTGGGGGGTTTTAAAATATATTTTTATTTATTTTATCTTTATAAATGAAATATACAATACCAAACATACCAACAATCTGATCAATACTAGAATTTCCCAACAATACAATATTCTGACGAGGACACCATAATAACAAAAAGAGAAGGAAAAAGAAAGAAAGAAAGAGAAAAAAGGCAAATGGAGGCGGTAAGGAGGTGAAGAAAAAGAAAGAAGATTCTTTCCCCTTCCCCCATCCCTCCCCCTTAAAGAATTAAATTTAAACTCCAATACCCCCCAGCCTCCGATGCTATTCTATTTTACAAACTATATCTATAACCTTAACAATCTTACAGTTTAATAAAGAACCTTACATTTCAATATCATATCATCAATCTTATATCCAAGAAACAGGTCTACAGTTCATTCCCAGTAGCCTAGATTATTACTACTACTGCTGCTGCTAATAATAATAATAGTAATTTTAAAAAAAGGAATATAGTGTTATATAATAATAGAACTTAAAATAAACCTTCAATAGTCAGTAATATATTTTATATTTTATACTAGATATATAAGTACACATTGTACCCTCAAACAATTAATTTAAATACAGCATACCATATCTATTTTGAAATTAAAAATATAAAGAAAAGCAAGAAACAACAAAAGATGAAAGAGAATAAATGAATATATATAATCATTTATCTTCTGACCTAGCCTGGATCATGTAGACTAATCCAGTTAACAAATCTTGTTTAAAGATTCCAGTTCATGGGGTTGTAACAGGAATTTCACACATTTTTACGTTCAACCATGCCTCCGCCATTTCATGATGTATAAACTTCTTCATCTGACCTTCAGACACGATACAAAGTGTAGCAGAATGTTTTAAGTAATATTGTAAGTTCATTTGTTTTGCCATATTTTTTGCTTTGATAAATTGCCTTCTTTTATTCGCCACCTCTTTGTTGTAATCTGGGAATAACATAACTTTATCTTGTTTCCAGGAAAGGCTTCCACCCTCTCTTGCCAAATGCAGGATATAATTCTTTGTGGAGACTTTTGCAAATTGGACTATGATGGTATAGTCAGTCCCTTTCGCATTTGGCACATGAAATGCTTGCTCAATATCAAGTAAATAATCAGATGGGATTGGGAGTATCTCATGCAAAAGTTTATCCACAAAAATAGGCAATTTTACATCATTAGACAGATTTTTAATCCCAATAATACAGATTTTTAATCCCATTGGATCTTCTCATGAAGGCCTCCAGTTGAGAAATTCTGTCAGAGGTATTTTTAAAACAAACTTATGCCGAAGTTTCATTCGCTGCTACTCGGTCTTCCAGCTCGTTCATTCTCGTCTCCATTTTTTGCCATGACACATTATTAAATCGACGGCTCCTTGTAAGGCAGTGATGGAATTTTGGATTAAATCCAACCTTCTGGCTTGCTCTGTAAATTGCGAAGATAAAGTCTTTATCAGAGTAACTAATTCCCCTATATCTTCTGTTCTCAAAACTTTTGACACGGGGGTGCGGGGGGAGTTGATGCCGGCTCCTTTCTTCTCCTCAGCGCAGACATGTTTCTCTCAAACAGATCTTGCAGGTCCTCAGATGTTCTCCAATATTGTTAACATTTCTTAAATCATCCCTCAAGTTTTGATATTTCTTAAAGCATATATTATTATGGAACACGTCAGCCCTGTTTTCTCCTATGAAATAGGAGTCTCAGTACAGCTTTTTGCGTTGGGAAAGCTCTGGAGATATAATCCTGGAATCCTGCCCCCCCACTATCTCGAGGGGGGTACTTTTCTCCAAGATGTTGTCCAGATTCCGCCTTGCCCCCCCTTTAATTCCAGGGGGGAGATGAAAAGGTTTTTCAACCTTATAAAAAGCTGTTTGAGAAAGCTCCCACGGGAGAACCTGTGGGAAGCTGCCAGACCGACATTGGTTCCAACCGGAAGTCCATATCACTGTTAATTTGTGTGTAGCATTTGAACCCGAACGTCTATTGATCACATTGCAAGAACTGTTATCCACAGTGCAGAAGTTATAAAACTTTTATTTTATTGTAAAATACATAAATCATACCTCAGATCATCACAAATACTAAATACATCACATAATAAACATACATATCAAGACTAATTAAAACATATTTCACTGTTCTGTACACAACAATTACTGTTAGAGGTCCGGTTTGCATGTATCAAGAAGCCACCATGGGTAAATTTCCATTCATTCATTCATTTCAATTTAATTTACTTTAATTTACTTTAACTTAATTTATATCCCGCCTTTTTTCCTCTTGCAAGGAACCCAAGGTGGCTTACATAATCCTCCTCCTCCTCCTCCATTTTATTCTCACAACAACAACCCTGTGAGGTGGGTTGGGCTGAGAGTCTGTGACTGGACCAAAGTCACCCAGTGAGCTTCCATGGCTGAGTGGGGACTAGAACCCGGATCTCCCAGCTCCCAGTCCAACACTCTAGCCACTACACCACACTGGCTCTCAAACCCCTTTGGGGTTTCTCATTGTGGGGGCAGCTGCCATTTTGAATATTTGAGCAAAGGTGGGGCTGCACCATAGCTTGTTGTGATAAGAATCATTTTTATTTTGCTAAAAGATCATTTTTAGCTTGTCTGCTATAACTAAGAGCAAGGGTCAGATGCACCCTAGCAATGGGCCTTAAAAAAAGGGGAACCTAAGAAAAGAAACTTGGAATGTTTCCATAATGTGCCAGGCATTTCCTGGAACATATTCGCTCACTTTGCCAACTGTTGCTTTCTAACTTTGCTAATTGTTGAGTTTGTAAAAGCTTTGCAATAAAGCAGTCCTAATTTAGAATAATCATATGATTAAGAAACTGCTGTGAATAACGGATATTAGATTCCATATATGGTGATATACTATGATTGGTCCTCGGGCCGGTTTTTCCTCAGGTATATGAATGTGTTGTTCTGGAAGGAGGGTTGTTGTTTCCCCTTTGCTGGCGGCCAACCTTCATGCATGAATAAAGGATTTGTGATAACTCAACCTTGACCTCCAGCCTCATTCCTTATTGAGCGGAGAACCTGACTGTTGTTACATGCAAACCCAGTAAGGGTGGACTGTTGGGATGGTTGACAAGCCACCCAGAACTCATGGGTTGTGTATGGCTTGTTAACCATCCCGACAATCCACCTTCACCAGGTTCGTACATAATCATAAGCTATGGCGTGCCCTCACTGCGGCTTCAATATTCAAAACGGCGGCCACCACCACAACAAAAAGCCCTGTGGAGAAATTCACCCACGGTGGCTTCTCGTTATGTGCGAACCAGGTTACAGCGTAATTCATCATGGTTCATTTGTTTCTGATCTCAAATGGCTCTGAATGTTGCACAAGATAGCAACATTATTCTATGTATGTATATAGTATTGTCTTGCAGTATAAACAAGGCAGGGGGAAGGATGTCATGTTCTTTCTTGGGTTATGTAGATGTACCTTTAAGGCAGAATTGGACATAATTTGAGTTTACGTTACAGACAACAAGATTTGATTTTGCATTTCCTTGGATGTATTGATTTCCAGTTACGGGGTTGGATCCAAATTTAGACATGTGCATCTGGATTAGTGGAAGCAGACTCCCCACCGTCCTTCCCACAATATCCCCTCCAGTCCCATGAAAATGCTCCAAAGAGGGCCAGTTCGAATACCACGACAGTCCATCATGGGTTGATTTACCCACAAGGAGCTGGGGCATGTGGCCATTATGAATATGCCAGTCACAGCCGTGGGTTGCTGGGATTTGTCATGTCATCTGAACCTGAGTGGCGGGGGTTACTTGAGGGTTAAGCAACCTTCGTATAACCCTAAAACAGACCATGGGTTATGCAGGGCTTGTTTAACCTTCAAATAACCCCTGCCATCCAGGTTCGGACAACAAAACAAGCCACAGCACCCCCTGGCTGGGGCTTTCACATTCATAATGGTGGATAGCAATGTGCCACAACACCCCAAGCGTTAATTAACCCACGGTGGGCTGTCGTGTTGCCTAATCCAGGTCGTAGGGTCAGGGGACTCTGCTGAATGGAATGAGCTATAGTGAAGAGAGGGGGAAGGGGGGACCTCTGAAAACTGGGCAGAGGCACTTTCCATGAGTGAAGCCCTTCCATCAACAGAAGGCAGATCCTGAATCCAACTCATAGAGCATTTCTACACCAGCCTAAAATCTCACAACTTTACCGGGGCTTTCTGCTTCTGTTTTAAATGCAGGATCATGACAGGCTCCTTTTACACGTGCTTTCCTCCCCACCCCTTTCCCCCAGATATCTGCATTTTCTATATGTTTCATTATACAGCCACTAGATGGTGCTGTGGTCTAGCTCTTCTTACTGCACGACTCCCTCTTTTCATGATAAAACTCAACATGCTGTAATTTGATATCTCATTATCTCCAATCTTTTTTAAAATGGGGAAAAGGTCATTTAGTGCAGGAGACGCCCTAGTGGTTGATGACGTCATGTAAAGGACCCTCAAACTTCCATGAGTAACCAATCTCAATCGCAGGATAAAAGTTCTGTGTGGAGAAGCCCACAGACTAGAAATGGAAAGGGTTCCTGGAGATTTCATGACTCTAATTTTGCAGATTTTGTGGGCTGCAAAGCTAAACAGAGGTACCACATAACTGGAAACAGTAGTGTGGCCTAAAATGTAATACTTCTGATGAACAATGCTTTTCCTCCTTAATTTGTCTCTCCTCCCCCTGCTCACCCCTATTATCTATACATATAATCACTATTTGCTACTGCAGATGCCACAGCAGTGATGATGATCATCCATTTGAGCTGCTGTACAGCACCATTCCTTTTGTGGACTGTCTGCTCAGGTACTAAGTAGATACCTGACCTGAGTGAACTGAACTTAATGTGTTTTTCTGAGCATTGCTTTGGAATAGAAATGAGATCTAAGACACTGCACTAGTTATGAATATCTCTGCACATAAGCACTATTCAAACCTTTCTATATAATATTACTGTTCTTAGGAAAGAAGTGCCTGAATTATAAAATTCCTGTAGCAAACTATAGCACAATCTAGCCAAAATGAAAAATTTTCACATCCCACTGATTTCAATAGGAGAATCAAGGACATGCTTATTTCTCTCCCATTGAGATCAATGGGACTGAAAAGTGTCTTAGTTTGGGTGGATTATGCCCATTACTTAGAATTAGTTAAAGCAAGAAAGTTTAAGATTCCTAAACTTCGTTAGAAACACCGTGTCAAAAAAAGGTGCTAGGCAATGAAAATATGACATAAACACTTCTCATGGCTTTAACATTATGCAGGCAACAAAGATCTATAGAACTGTATATAGATTTTTTAATGTATAATTTACACAAGCTACAAATACTGGGTCCAATATTGTATTGTGATTTGAGACATCTACATTAGATCCCATTGAATTGTAACACAGTATTGTCAGTTACAAATGTTAATAACATATCCCATTGTAAGAATTAATCTAAGTAAGTAAGGGTGAGACTGATGTAGTAACGTTAGCTTCCATGCTCCATTAACTCCAAAAGAAGAATGGTTCCACCATAAACCAGATAATTAAAGTGATGTGCCATGTTAGAAATATTCATTAACTCTACCCTTTTAACATTCTTGTGCAGTTGCTTCTTGCTGTTCATATCTCTTGCCTGCAGCTGCTCATGCTAATAATATTCACCAATTATACTGTGTTACGATATTCTCTCTGGGCTTTGGTAAGCTGCATGTGTATCTTTAGCATCTGCTATTCCCTTACTCTTCAGGATCCAATTTAGGAAATAATTTTCAAACAACTTTTAAAAAGTCTGTATTATACTGTTCTTGAAACAGTCTTCAGACTATAGGGGAGGATAATTAGACTATCACTGAAAGCCATGTATTGTTGTTCTTAGTGGAGTTGTCACAAGAATAAGCTTTCCAAAAGGTTTATAGCACAGATTGCTATATGAATTAATCACAGTATACAATTTCTATACATACTGTTGTTGTTGTTCAGTCGTTAAGTCCTGTCCAACTCTTCGGAACCCCATGGGCCATAGCACACCAGGCCTTCCTGTCCTCCGCTCTCTCCTGGAGCATGCTCAAGTTCATATTCATTGCATCGGTGATGCTATCTAGCCATCTCATCCTCTGCCGTCCTCTTCTCCTTTTGCCTTCAATCTTTCCCAGCATCAGGGTCTTTTCCAGTGAGTTTTCTCTTCCCATCTATACATACTAGGAGATATCAGTCCTGCCAACAACTTATAGCATCTGTTTTATTTTATTGCAGGATTCCTGAGCTACTGTTTCATTGGGACTTAAGCATGAATAACTTTCTCCAGAGTGGAGTCATAGACTGGGTTAGCACGTCATGCTAGGCCACAATGGGTTATTATTATGGGTGGCCACAGAGTGGCTTAGGGTGCAAACCTATGCATGTTTAGACAGAAAAAAGGCCTACAACTCCCACCCTGCATGGCTGGCTGGGGAATGTTGAGAATTGTAGGGCTTTTTTTTCATCTAATCCAACTCCCTGTCAGTGCAGCAAATCCACTGCTACAGCAAAAGAACATAAGAACAGCCATGCTGGATCAGACCAAGGGTCCATCTAGTACAATATTCAGTTCACACAGTGGCCAACCAGCTGCCCAGGTGAAACCAACAAGTAGGACATGTGTGCAACAGCACCCTCCCACCCATGTTCCCCAGCAACTGGTATACACTGCCATACTGCCTCTGATACTGGCAGTAATATATAGCCATCAGGACTAGTCGCATTGATAGCCTTATCCTCCATGAATCCCTCTAATCCTCTTTTAAAGCCATCCACATTGGTGGCCATCAATACATCTTATAGTAGTTAATTCCACAGTTTAACTATGTGCTCTGTGCAGAAGTACTTCCTTTTATCTGTCCTGGGAGTTGTAGGCCTTTTTTCTGTCTAAACAAGCATAGGATTGTGCCTTTAGTGTGATGTCCGAACCCAGGGCTTTTTCCTTGTCAGGGGGTAGTTTTGCGCAAACAAGCCACCCTGAGAACCCATGACTTGTAGTAGGGTTGTTTAGGATGGCTTGTTCTCAGGGTACCTTAGTGTGATGTCCGATCCCAGCAGGACAATTTTTATGTTAAGTTGTCAGGAACGGCCAGCAAGAGCAGCAAAAATCCCTACCACTCCTTGCGAGCTTGCTAGCGTCGCTGCCGTTTTCCCTCATCCCTTCTCAGCCTGAAGATGGATGTTTAATATATATTATTTGTAGGAATCTTGAAGAAAGGACAAGTTCACAATTTTTTATTTTGTATTTTGCTCCTGCGCAAGTGTGTGGGAGCGAACGGCTGCTGTTAGGAATTCTGTGTAATTTCCCCCTCCGTTTTACTGCTCTGCCCTGAAATTTACATATTTTCTGTGATCCTGCTCACTGCTCTCCAACCCTCAAGACGCTTTGGGGGGGTAGTCTTACTTCAGTGTAAGTTGAAGCAGCCTTTTTTGAAAAAAGGTGTTCTCTAACAATGGAAGCATCAAAAGGGAGGATAGAATTTACAAGGGCATTGACAAGAGGGGGATATGAGTATTCCTGGCTAAATAGCAGACAGGGGGGCTTTCACTCTTGCGCAAGAGCACAAGACACTCCCCCAACCTTACAAATGAGTTCCTGCCTTCATAAGGGCTCAGAAAATTATTTCTTTTTTTGTGATCTGGTGTAATCTTCATGTACATCTGACAGCCAGCAACGGAGACCAGTAGAGGAAAATGACAAGCATGAAGGTGGGGCAGAGCCAAAAGTGGGTGCTGGCTACCAGAGAGAAGGCACTTTGGGGCTGGGTGTTCTTACTTCAGCGCAACACGAAGCAGCCTTTTTTTCCTTTTTAAGGTGTTCACTAGCAAGGGAAGTGCAGAAATGGAGGGTGAAATTTACCATACTTTGAAACAAGCTGCCATTGTGGGGCAGCAGGGGAGCCCATCCTGAAAGTTGCTGCTGGCTGGCACGCTGAACAGGAGCGCCCCACACGGCACCGTTTTCCTGCAGGTCTCCGTTGCAGGTGCCGAAGGCAGAAACACCCCCCCCCCCCAATGGGAACACAGACTTCTAGTTTGAAATGCTACACCAAAAACGCTACCACAGAAGGAGCCATTTAAAATAATAATCATTATTAATCTGTCACATCACTATGTATCCTGCAGAAGAACGAACGGGCCCTTTCCCAGCCTCACAAGAACAAGGGGCCTGAAGGGCAGGAACGCCGAGGCGAAGGCGCGGGACGGGAGGCGCCCCGCTCCTCGCCCATCAGGCTCCGCGCCCTCCTCGAACCAGCTTTGTGGGGGAGGCATGAGGCGACCGCGACACTAGATCCTGCGCATGCGCATTTCGCTGGGCCTGGCGTCACTCCCGCCTCCTTGAGGCAGCCGCAGCCGCCTTCTCCTTCCATAGAGATAGAAAAGGCTAGAATGATACCCAGCCTCGTTTACAGCGCAATTCTATACATGCAATCCTTCCTGGGTACAAGGGGACTTGCTCACAGGGAAATGTGTAGGGGATTGCAGCCGAAATCACATTTTTCCCCCCTCTGTACTTTCCCCGTGTTTTCTCTTCTCTGTGTTTTCTCCCAGTTTCCAATGGCAATTTAACACAGCCGCGATTCGCTATGAACGCTGAATGCCCCGCTCTTTTCCTCGGCTCCCCTGAACACCCCACACAGTCACTGCGCGCTGGAGGTTAAAGTGGGAAGCCTGCTCAATTTTGGACCAGGAAAACTGTGGCGGCGCTGTCTCCGCTTTCTATCTCTATGCCTGCCTCCTGCCCTCCCTTCGCGGCGCAGGCGCGCTCGCGTCTGGAACCAGCGACGCCCTGACGTCACCGAGCCCGCGCATGTCCCCGCGCTCCCAGGGGGCCCTGCTTCCTCAGCGCCTCTGGCGTCGCGTCCGCGTTGGCGCTCTGGCGAGAGGCAAGATGATTCCGCCGGTGCAGGTGTCTCCGCTGGTCAAGGTACTGGCGGCGCTTCGCGGGTCGCTTCGGGCCTCCGGGGCCGCCTGGGGGCGTGCTCGTCGGGCCGGGATGGGCCCGAGGAGGTCGCGGGAGCGACGCGCGGGGCCTTCTCCTTTTGCCGGAAGGTGACCGCCGAGGAGGTCAAGGGGAATGGCTGGGGCACGGCTCTGTGTGCGGCTGATGCTGTGGCGCTGCCCTTCTCTGCCTGCGTTGTTGGGCTTTCACGGGCGAGGGAGGTTTTCTTCTGCCCGTTCAAATGGACGTCTTTTAGCAAGCCCGCCTGTCACGGTTTAATATCTCACTTAGGGCGCAGTCCTTGGCATGTTTTGACAGGAAAAGCCCTACAGCTCCCAGGGAAATGAGCCCTACAACTCTCAGGGTGGGGGAGGCTGGGAGCTGTAGGACTTATTTCTGTCCAAGTATGCATCGGATCGCACCCTTACCTACTTACAAAAACGACTGGAGGTTGCCTTTTGACCAAGTGTCTCAAAGATGGTTCGCAAAACAAACTGAAAGCAATCCACTTTTGTGCCCTGTGAAAACATGCCAGAGTCGTTGAAAGCATCCTGCAAATACTAAGTCGCAGCGTTAATCATAACAACAAAAGTTAGGGAAATCTAATCTGGAAGAGAACTGCCTTGGTGTGTTGGCTAAAAGCTAATAGGTATGCTAGCTATAGGTATAATAGACATCTGTTCAAGATGAGTAGATGTGGATTGTTGTAAATACTTAAATACATATTTATCTTGGCCAAATAATGCAGGCAACTATGTGGAAACACGTTTTAGGTGTGTGGTCAGAATATTAAAATGGGTGTAATTGGGTTATAGTAACACTCTTAGACTTGGCTATTCACTCACATTAGATTATCCAGCAAAACCCCAATATTCTCAATTTTCAGTAGATATAACTGTATACAACTTAAGCTTTTAGCCCTGAATCTTATGAGCCCCTTGAAGTTGGCTGGATTTTGAAGTGAACTTCTTTGTGTGCAGTGACGCACCCAGCACAGTGCTTCTCCCTTGTAAGCTTAAGCAGGCAAGACTTCTTTTTATCTTTAAGCAGGTGGTAAAGGGGGTGAGAGAGACCTTAGCTGCAGCGTTAGAGATTTGCTCCAAACTCTGCAATCCTTCAAGTCTGGGAACTGCAGGCAAAGTTTGTGTATTTGTGCACTTAAATTATGTTCTTTCTCCTTCACATTTCTGTAACTTATTTTACAGTTCACCAGGTACTCAGCACTGCTACTTGGAATGATCTATGGAAAGAAAAGATACGGTAAGGAGCTAAGGAAAATAATTATGTACAGTTCTAATTGAGCTTTTTCCATTTTCAGGTGCTTACACTTGGTTTTGTAAACTACATTATAATTATGAATAAGGTAGGCTGTTATCCTGTATACGAGAGAACTTCGTGAAGCTGAATGGATTCACATATGCAAATGCTTTTCTCTTCTGTTCCTTTGTAACAAATATTGACATGTGTCTGACTTGTCAGTAATCTGATGTGAGATGTCTTGGGTCACTTGAAAATAGTTCATTTGGTTGCACATGCATTTGGTTGCAGAGATATTGGTCCGTATTAGAGTTTTCTGTTGGTGAGTCAATGTCAGGAGTTCCTAAGTTCTGAGGCAATGCATATGGTTTTTTTGGATATGAATAATATGAGCATGTTCACCTAAACACCTCTGTAAAGTAATTTAAAAACTATTGAAGAAAATACTCCTGATGAGTGTAAGTGGGTATACCTGTGTTTCTCTCTACAAAGCTTAGTAACAAGCAAAACAAAATGTTTATATAAGGTAGGGGAAATTATAGTATAATACTCCAAAGAATGTGTTATCAGGAATTTGAGCTGTAAGTTCACCATTTGTACTTAAGTATGTATGTAAATGTAATATTACAGTAGTGTTTTTTTAATTAAAGTGTCTGTTGCTTTGTTGTGCCCTATGCTAACAAATGAATTCACAGCCACTAGTAACTGATATTCTTCTTGCAAAATTAGTTGGGCACTGACATAACTTTGTTGTTCAGTCGTTCAGTCATGTCCGACTCTTTGTGACCCCATGGACCATAGCATACCAGGCCTTCCTGTCCTGCGCTCTCTCCAAGAGTGTGCTCAAGTCCATATTCATTGCATCAGTGATGCTATCTAGCCATCTCATCCTCTGCCGTCCCCTTCTCCTTTTGCCTTCAGTCTTTCCCAGCATCAGGGTCTTTTCCAGAGAGTTTTCTCTTCGCGTTAGGTGGCCAAAATATTTGAGCTTCAGCTTCAGTATCTGTCCTTCCAATGAGCAGTCAGGGTTGATTTCCTTTAGGATGGACTGATTGGACCTCCTTGCAGTCCAGGGGACTCGTAAGAGTCTTCTCCAGCACTACAGTTCGAAAGCATCAATTCTTCGGCGCTCAGCCTTCCTTATAGTCCAGCTCTCACAGCCATACATTGCTACTGGGAAAACCATAGCTTTGATTATATGAACCTTTGTCAGCAAGGTGATGTTTCTGCTTCTTACTGTGCTGTCTAGGTTTGCCATAGCTTTCCTCCCACGGAGCAAGCGTCTTTTAATTTCATGGCTACAGTCACCGTCTGCGGTGATCTTGGAGCCCAAGAAAATAAAATCTGTCACTGCTTCCATTTCTTCCCCTTCTATATGCCAGGAAGTGATGGGGCCAGATACCATGATCTTTGTTTTTTTAATGTGGAGTTTCAAACCAGCTTTTGCACTCTCCTCTTTCACCCTCAACAAGAGGCTCTTTAGATTCTCTTCGCTTTCTGCCATGAGGGTGGTATCATCTGCGTATCTGAGGTTGTTGATAATTCTCCCGGCAATCTTAATTCCGACCTGTGATTCATCCAACCCTGCGTTTCTCATGATGTACTCTGCATATAAGTTAAATAAGCTGGGCGACAATATGCAGCCTTGTCATACTCCTTTCCCAATTTTGAACCAATCGGTTGTTCCATGTCTGGTTCTTACTGTTGCTTCTTGACCCTCGTACAGGTTTCTCAGGAGACAGGTAAGGTGGTCTGGTACTCCCATCTCTTTAAGAGATTGCCACAGTTTGTTGTGATCCACACAATCAAAGGCTTTAGCGTAGTCAATGAAGCAGAAATAGACATTTTTCTGGAATTCTCTTGCATTCTCCGTGATCCAGCGAAAGTTGGCGATTTGATCTCTGGTTCCTCTGCCTCTTCGGAACCCAGCTTGTACTTCTGATAGTTCTCAGTTCACATATTGCTGAAGCCTAGCTTGTAGGATTTTGAGCATAACCTTGCTGGCATGTGAAATGAGCGCAGTTGTACGGTAGTTTGAGCACTCTTTGGCATTGCCCTTCTTTGGAATTGGAATGTAAACTGACCTTTTCCAGTCTTGTGGCCATTGTTGAGTGTTCCAGATTTGTTGGCATATTGAATGCAGCACTTTAACAGCATCATCTTTTAGGATTTTAAATAGCTCAGCTGGAATACTGTCATCTTCGCTAGCTTTGTTCTTAGAAATGCTTCCTAAGGCCCACTTGACTTCACTCTCTAGGATGTCCGGCTCAAGTTCAGTGACCGCACTATCATGGCTATCAGGGACATTAAGATCTTTCCTGTATAGGTCTTCTGTGTATTCTTTCTACCTCTTCTTAATCTCATCTGCTTCTGTTAGGTCCCTGTCTTCTTTGTCCTTTATCATGCCCGTCTTTGCACAAAACGTTCCCTTGAGATCTCCAATTTTCTTGAAGAGATTTCTAGTCTTTCCCATTCTATTGTTTTCCTCGATTTCTTTGCATTGTTGATTTAAGAAGGCCTTCTTGTCTCTCCTTGCTATTCTCTGGAAATCTGCATTCAGTTGGATATATCTTCCCCTTTCTCCCTTGCTTTTCGCTTCCCTTCTTTCCTCAGCTACTTGTAAAGCCTCATCAGACAGCCACTTTCCTTTCTTGCATTTCTTTTTCTTTGGGATGGATTGAGTTGCTGCCTCCTGAACAATGTTACGGACCTCCATCCGTAGTTCCTTAGGCACTCTGTCTGTCAGGTCTAATCCCTTAAATCTATTCCTCACCTTCACTGTATATTCATAAGGGATATGCTTTAGGTCATACCTGAATGGTTTAGTGGTTTTCCCTACGTTCTTCATTTTACGCCGAAACTGACATAACTGCTAGGGTTCAAAAACAACAAGGCCACAGATCTTAATCTATGTTGAGCCCACCTAAAGTGCTGCTGTTCTCCAGAGATCTCACTGATATATCTGTGTGTATACCTTGAAACTTGCCATGTTTTTAAAGAGTTGGATGCAAAGAATTGTGAAGGAATAACTGGTGTATAATGACTTACTGAGCAAGTCTTCTGTTGTCCAAATAGATTATAATAGACTTCTAAGTATACAGTGATATTGAACATTAATTGTTTTACTTAATGATAGACTACTTGAAGCCTATTGCTGAAGAGGAAAAGAGAATAGAAGCAGAGGAGAAGAAGAAACGTGAGGAAATGGAACGTATTGCAAAAGCAATTGCAGAAGGTATTTTTCCTAAATCTATTCATTCTTTTAATTTTTAAGAAATGTGAAAGTACTGAAAGGCTGAAAAGGAGGTGCGATGATGTGCCTATGATAACAGCAGAAACTGCTTAATTGATTCTATTTCAGTGTGCTGGATTCTCCCGATGAATCTTTGCCCTCAATGGCTCATTTTGAAGAGGAAGGCCTCTAATGCAGCGAAACCATTTTTTAAAATATTCTTCTGCTGATGCTCTCAAAATCAGAATTGTTTTCCAAAAGCCTATAGAAGACTCAAGGCTAAGAACAATCTGAGATGTTGTTATTTAATGAATGTTTAACCTGCCTTTCAGCGTAACTTCCTTCACCTTGTAAACCTTGAGGCAGTTTACAGCCTCAAAACATCAAATTATGCAAGCGTTAAAATAATCAAAAAATCAAATTACTAAATTTAAAAAGCCTTTAAAATTAAACAATAAAAATATGATTAAAATAGCAGTAAAACATAACAGCAGCAGATAAAAACATTTGTAAAACACAGCACCATCACAGCAGACTGAAAAAAGGGTTTCAAGGCTCACCTAAAGATCAACAGATTCCTAGAGTGGGTGGGTCCCTCACAGACAAGGCTCTGTCCCTGGTGCTCACTAATTTGGCAGCTCTCAGTGGTGCACCAGATAGACGTCTTTATGAATACTGCCAGCCTTCCTTTATTTTGGCCCCAGCGCAATTATGCTAAGTACTATGTACCAACAGATATTTGCTCCTCAAATTTATCCAGAAGTCAATTCTTCTCTTGATGAGAGGTGGCATTGTGAGTAACAGGGAAGAAACTTTCTCACTGGCTGTGATATGACAAGAAGAAATTTATATTTTATAGACAGGCCCAGAGCAGCTATTTTTATCGTGAAATTATAACTAGCATAATTTCATTCAATTCTGGGCAGTTCACTTCCAGTATTACAGTTGGAGGAATGCCATGAAGAAATGTACTGAATAGCATGTTTAACAAATCCCTATTAACTGCTATGCATTGGAGATAGTCAGCATCCTTTGAAGTTGGAGGCTTCCTTGCCTTTGTGTTCCAGCCGCACCGCATTTTTGGCTAGACAACTGATTCTGTCTGGCTAGCCATGGCGAGGGGGAGGGGGAGGGAAGGAGGCCACGCTGCATATAGGAAGCTGCGTAAAGCGGCTTCCGCAGTCTCCTCACCACCCCAGGACTGCCCCCTTTTTGCCACCTCCGTGCTCCATTTCCGAGTGCAGAAAGAACCGTACCGGCTACAAGGGGGTGGGGGAGGGGAGTGCAGTTTCTGGGAACTGCATTTGGAGCCCTGGCTCCAACTTCGGTTCCAAGAAACCAAAAAAATCCTGTGACCCTCTAGACAGTGTCTAGTGGCCATTGCTCCCTTCGTTGCTTAATAGCACACTGCCTGTCTTCATTTACTGCGCTATAAGTGCTGCTATGAATTGAGGTTTGTTTTTGAGGTCAACTTTGTTCGTTTATTTATTACATTTCTATACCACCCAATAGCCAAAGCACTCTGGCCAGTTTACAAAGATTAAAAACATTTAAAATTATAGTATACAGATTTTAAAAGCCAATTACATAAAAAAACAGACAATATACACAATATAAGATTCCTACTCAGTTGCATGCAGTATTTAGGACCGCTCTGTTTATCTAAAGCTACTCCTTATAAAGGCAGCCATTTGTATTTTCCCAAAACATGTAGTGAGGTGTCAATAAGCTTAAAATAAGCCAGTTAAGATTCTGGAGCTATTTTTCTTGAGAACTAAGTGTAATATTAGCGTTCCTGAGCTGAGTAATTCTGAAACTGTTCTGTGAGAAGTAATTTATCAAGGACTTGTGCGTGCCCACAAAGTAGTCCTCACGATTGCCTGTTCTGGCCCTGCCTTCTTCCAGTCACTCTGCTGGAGGCATCAGGAATATTTGAATGAATGAAACATCTGGGATGTAGCAAAATTGCCCACTGTCAGAATCTTAGCTTGCCTTAGTGGGCTTGTCCAGATCAGTGACCTAGAAAAACAGGGTATAAGTCCTCTGGAGGTGGGCAGTTCTTGGGCTCCAAACCTTTTCAGGCATAAGAATGAAGTGTGGCCCAAGTTTTAATTCTGAAAAGCGTGCCTCACTATCAGAAGTTTTGGAAATGTGTTCTCTCTCATATCTGGGGGGAAATTAAGTGGCTGTGTCATTGATTATCTGGCAACTAAGTCATCAACAGTTAATGTGAATTGTAGAGACAGAGCCAAAACTTGCACTGTTAAGGATATTTGAGGACCAAAATAAAAGTAGTCTCTGAGGAGCTGATCAAATTCATGCTAGTGGCTGCAAGACTAGCAGTACCAAAGTTCCGGAAAAGTACAGCAGCCGTATCCCTGGAAATGAGGTACCAAAAATAATGTTGCATTGCTTTAGCTGAATAAGTTAACTCATCAAATAAGGATGAATAGAGGACAATCAGAATGAGATACTTTTTTCAGTATCACAGTTTAATTTTTTTATATAAACGGAGAAAAACAATTAACTCAGTGATTCTATGTATCATATTTCCCTGCGAAGCCCTTTCATGAACTGAATAATGGAATGTCTGTTGTCAAAGACATGTCTCTGCCGATCTAGATGGTACCTCAAGTAAATCCTGTAAACAGTGAAATAGCAACTGTAAGTTGAATTTTGTTAAATGAAATCTTTTAAAAATTGCAGAAACAGCTGCCAACAATACATTAGGCATATCTTAAGTACACTTGGTAGAAAGGTTTGTGTACTTAAGGCATATTTGAAAGCTGTATTGGTGATCTTAATTGTCTTATTCTCTCCTTTTCAGCCAGCGAAGATACGATACTGAAATAAACCTGCTTGATCTTCCTCTTTACCTTTAATACCCAGTGTTTGAAATGTTGAAGTAGATAATCTTAAGTGTCAAACACAAACTTATTTACATCAATAAACACTTGTTGAAAACAGTCCAGATTTCTTGATGTATGAAATACAAGGTAAAAAGTCAAAAGCATAAAATCAGCTCCCACATATTGACCTAGTAGTAAGTGTGCAGATATTTCTTATCATGCAGCAATAGTTGTGAAAATGGAACCTAATTCTAATATCAAGTTAGCCACTTAGTAGGAGATACAATCAGCCTGTCTGTTTGTGTGGGGAATGGATTTCAGTGTGACAAATGAGCTGAGAGGTGGGCATTGAAAGACATGTTAAACTTGGCTAATCATTCCCTTTGTTCTATCATCAAGTAAAGCATTATGACCTAAATTGGTATGTAAAAATATTTTATATCACATGTTCAGTGACTGACTTTAATTAGTTTGAAGAGATGTAAGTGATTCTCAGTAACGTCTAACCAAAAAATACAAAATTTAAAAAATGGCTTCTTTGAACTATAATTGTTATGCGTCCCTTGCTTTTTGCATAAAGACATGCTATGTAACTTAGAATTTCTAAAATTGCATTTGAAGATAACAAGTTCGGGTGTTGACCATAAGAAAAATCCCCAAATCCGTATTAGTTCCTTTATTAGGCCAGCAAAAAGATGACAAGCAATGTGCAAGCTTTCACGGTCTCTGGATCGCTTCATCGGGCAAGATGTTAAAAGTTGGTTTGGCAGCAGGGAGGAACCGAGAGAACAACAACCTGACCTGATGGTGATGTCGGTGTCTGCATATTCAAGGGTCCCAAGATGAAGCAGGGGATAGAGCATAGCAGACATTCAAATTAAGTCTGTAGGTCATGTGATGATTACAAGGTTGGACCTGCAACTGCCCTAAGAGTTGCTAGGAACCAGAGAAGGAAACATTGGATCTACATTTGGAAATATAAAATCCTGCTGTTACTCATGTGTTTTCATGCTGGCCAAAGCACACAGGGCTCTTTTCCATGAACACAGGCCAGGTAATGTTGAAAAACAGTGGCTGGGATCCAAAGAGCAATTTTAGTCTAAAATGTTTGGCATGCCCAACTGAACATTTGAGTGTTTTTTTGATGCCAGATATACACACATGCACACACATAGACCCCTGTGCTGTATCACAAACTGCTTTGGAAACTCTCTTCAGTTTAAAAAGAGCTTTGCCGTGGCATATACAGCTGCTTGAGAAAGACAAAGACAAATCTCCCATGGTGGCTTTGCTTAACTAGTGTGGTTCTTTGAAAAGCGGCCCAGTCAGATCCTGGACAGGGTATGGAGGTGGAAGAGAAAGGTGTCCAACAGTGAGTGACGGGATGAAGAAAGTATACCTTAAAACATGAATGAACTAAATGACTTATACGACAAAAGCCTCTGAAGAAAAATACTACACCAGTTTTGTGAAATGTGGACTCTATATCTTATCTACCGTTGGAAGAGATACCATTCCTTTCTGAATACATTGTTGCACAATCTGTTTTCTAATGTCTGTGTGGTTATGTAATGTAAGTAAAAGAGGACAACATAACCAAAATGTTCACCTTAAATTAAATTCACAGAAAACTGGGTTTGGCATCCTATATGGAAGACTGAAAAATCATTGGAGGAGTGGGGGCCTCAAAGCGTTGCAGCAGATGGTGCTGGGTTTAGATGAGGGAGGCAAGCAACACTTTCCTGATAGTGCCAAAAGTCAGAGGGGATAAAGGAGTTGGGCAGGGGGGGAGCGGACGTTCTCCTTTTAACAAAGAATTAAAGGAACTTTTCCTGACATCAATGACAGGAGTACAGTTGATTCACCCCACCCTATTCTAACGCTCAACTTTGGGGTCTGCTCAGATTTGCTACCATTACCACGTCCCTTCCCCTGATCTTCACTTGAGGGGAGGAGGGAGAAGAGGAGGAAGAAAACAGCTGTTGCCCACCTCACAGGCACTCAACTTGCCATTTTTGAGTAATGGCATCTGTCCCCCAATTATGTCTAAAGTAGATGGACCCAGTCCTTGCAACTGTGCCTCTGAGCCTGTAGAAAGTACCACTCTCTCACCAGAGCCAATCTCTTTATATCTGACGATTGGGTGAGTGTGTTTTTGAGGCAGACCTAAGCCTTGAACATTCTTTTTAAGAAAGGGTTTGTGCTTTGGTTGGAGCTTCAGCAGCCCCCTCAGGCATCTTCCTAGTCTGTTTTGTCAAAAGGCGACCCCAAATGCAGGTTGATTGCCTGAGCCCTCCCACTAAGTCCTTCAGATTTTTTGGGTAAAAAACTATAGACACTTCTAGAAAGCAGCCTTGTACTTCAGTTGGCCGTTGGTGCATCTAGACCAGCACTGTTGATGCCGGTTGACAGTGGCTCTCCAGGGTCTTGGACATGAGCCTTTTCTAGCCCTGCCTGGAGCTCTTAGGGAATAAACCTGAGTTCTTCCGCATGCAAAGCAAGTGCTCCGCCTCTGAGCTATGCAACATCATGGCATATATATGCGCTAAGTGTAAACGAGACTGGAGAACATCCAAACTGATCCAATGGAATAAAGAGGCAGTCGCAAGATGTTGAAAAAATAGACGTGGTTTTAATTCCAAGAAGTAGCCCTACCTATTTCGGCCCTGAGTATGGTCCTTCAGGGGCTAGATTAAAGAAGGAAGGGACAAAAGCACATAAATATACATTCATTTTTTAAAAACATAGTAATGCTAATTTTCCACTGTGAAATTGCTTAGATTTTTATACAAGTGCTTGCAGAAATCTCTGAAAATGATAGTCTCCAAGATAAATCCTGTGACAGGTGAGAACTTGTGATATGGAGTAGTTTTTCTACATTTTCAACAAAATGTTACAGCTGTATCAGTCTTGTTATTTGATGAGGTGCAAGGTCTCCCATTTCTAGACATACAGCATATTCCAAGGGAGTGTCTCAAAAGTGCTGCACTTTACTGAAGAGCCTGAAACTCTAGCACTTCATTAAGGCTCACAGGCCTTAGAATAGGCATATCTTTATCTGTAATAGGGTCCTATCATCTGTTGTAAAAACATTTTACAAAGCTCAGAACCTTATATCTTTTACAGAATGATTTTGTTCTACAAAATGTCCCCTTTCTTTACTCTAGCCCCTTAAGAAGGACTATACTCGGGGCTGAAATGTGTATGGCTACTTCTTGGAATAAAACCATATATATTTTTTCAACATCCTGAGCCTTTGTCTCTTTATTCCATGACATACATGGGGTGAAAAGAAACATAAAAACAGTAGCTGCAGGTGATATTTTTCTGCCTCACAGCTTTTCCTCCTTCACTTTCTCTTCTCAGCAGTTTTCCTACTCCTGGTGCTTTATCTAGTCTTTCCCTCACTGCTATAGGCTGGGTTCGCACAGAACACTAAACCCAACACGACAACACATGTTATCATGTTGTGCAAACACAGCTGCTCTAACAAACCTTGGGGCACAATCCAATGGGGTGCTTAATGCCCCCACCAATTCTCTTGCGCCCTGCCAATTTCCATCCAGAATGGCACCACCAAGTACAGAACAAAGACGGAGAGCTTCCAGAGGCAACTGAAATGAGCTAAAATGCTCGTTTTTGAAACAGGGCAGGTCGGTGGAGCTTGCATAAGGGAGCTCCGCTGACCTGTTCCAATCAAGAAACAAGTGTTTCTGCTCATTTCAGGCTTCCTTTGGGAAGCACTAAATCTTATGTGTGAATCAGGTCATAGTGTAGAAAGATTATCCTAATAGGTGTCCGCAAGTTCCATCTCCCAGAGATGCTGGAGGATGGCAACTAGTCTCCCCCAACCCCCATGTGGATGTGGGGATTATGATGAAACCTGTGAGGATTCTGCTATGATGCACTCTTTGTTCTCTCAGTGATGGGTCAAGCTTGGCAGTTGGAGCCAGTGAGGCAGAGAATGAAGAAGGATTTCATGGGAACAGCTTGATTTTCCTCCAGTAGAGGAAATAAATAGGGAGAACAAAATAGGAAATAACAAAAGATGAATAAGACATTGAGTAAAAGCATTTAACAACAACAACAAGAGAACACACTAATGTTTTGGTCAAGATTTCAAAACTTCAGCTATCCAGGCGAGTTCTTCTGTTTTCTCTTTATTAGAAACACTGAAAGATAAGAATGGTCAAAGGTTGAACAGTGCTGCTGCTGCTGCTCATATGTCCACTGCAGTGAAAGGATGGAGGCTAGATGCTTTGAAGAATATATGGCATCATACATGCTCCTTTTAAAAGACACAGAACAATAGCAAGGCTGCCAGGTGAGAGGTAAGGAACATTTTTTTAGTACTAGAACAAAAAGGTGAGCATTTCCGAATTTCCAGTTGCCAAAGCCTATCACTTCCTTTCTTTGTCTGGCTCTCTAAGTAATGTTTGTCGAGGCTTGATTACAAGGGTGAAACAATACTTGTCCAGAAAAGAATGCAAATACACACTTCTTCAAGAAACGGAATAGAAACTGACAGCAATACACCGTTCATTGGCTTGGCTTGAAAAGGCTGAAGAAATTCATGGTTTTCAACAGGATGAGGAAAGCAATAAATTCATAATAATGAGGTATGATGTGATGTAAGGAACAGAACCTATTGCTTCAAGACGGAAATGTGGAAGATCAGAGATGAACATCACCAACATGGCAGTGAGTCCTCCTTAAGAGGTAGGTTCCATCTTGGAAAGAAAGCAGATTCTTACCTACTTTTCCTTGCTAGCTGGCCCATTCAAAGTTTCAATCAATGAAAATATCTTTGATCATAAAACTTTTATTAGATAATTTTTCCAATTTCCTTGCAGATTTGATAAGGAATTATCAAAGTTAAAACATGTGTGTGTATATTTTCATGGCTTTCAACAGAATTAAAGAATGCATATCAAGTCTGGTGTGAGGTATGTAATTCTGAATTTTGAAAAGAGGGAAACATAAGTAAAATGTCACAGATGAACATCATCAACTTAGAAGTTGGTGTATATATATGTCTGTATTCATGGTTTTCAACAGAATTGAAGAAACAAATGCATATCAAGACGTCTGCTGTGGGGTATGTATTTCTGTATTTCAAATGTAGTTCTCCATTTCAAAAATAGGGAAGTGTAAATAAAATATCACAGATGAACATCATCAACTTAGAAGTTGGTCCTTATGATGTCGAAAGCAAGAGAGCTTTCATTGATAAAAGATAATCAACACCTTGAGTAAAAATCTGTGATAAAAGATACAAAGCGACAAAATGACCACCTGTTTCCCCACCAAGATTTCAAAACTGCAGCTAGCCAGGTGAGCTTTCCAGATTTCTCATTTACTTATCTGATGTTCAGGACCCTGACGAATAAGAATGGTTAATGCCTTCTGTGTAGACACCTGTCAAAGAATGGAGGCTAAATGCATTGAAGAATATATGGACTAATCAAGGAAATTACCCTCCATTAAAATACACAGAACAATGGCAAGGCTGCCAGGTGAGAGGTAAGAAACATCTTTCAGTTCTAGAACAAGAAGCTGTATATTCAGGGACTAGAAAGAAGGAATCGAGCAGATGAGGTCAGTATTTCAGAATCTCCAATTGCCAAAATCTATCCTTTACTTTCCTTGTCTCTCTAAATAATCTTTATCAAAGCTTGATTACAGGGATGAAATAATACTTCTCCAGAAAAGAAAACACATCCAGCCTGCAAGCACAGGTTCAGGCAAACTGACAGCAATACGCCCTTCATTGGCTTGACTTGAAAAGGAGAAATAAGTCTGTACTTTCAGATGGATGAAGAAAGCAAGGTAAATAACATAAATGGCTGCATTGCTTCAGGATACTGGATGTACAAAACATCAGAGGGTCATGCAGGTAGGCCCTTAAAATGTCTATACTGCCAAAAAAAAGAAAACAACCCAAAAAACAGGTGGGTAACTTTTCCTGGCTAACTGGTCTTTTTGAACTAGTCATTGAGAACATTGGTGGTGTTTTCTAAATTATTTGTTCATTTCTGTGTCTTTCTGCAGACTGAAAGGGAATTTTCAAAGGTAGGAGTTTCATTATATGCCCTCTCTGAATTTCTTACCACTTTCATTAATTACTCTGCATCTAATGAATGCCTGAGAGGGAACTATCATATTTTAAAATCTTTAATACAGCCTGTAAAATATATCCACCTTGGTTATAAAATGAAGCCAGCCAACTGACAGACGCATCTTCAGGAATGTAAAGAACACAGGTAAGTTCATTACACAGTTCACCCAGAGAGGGAGAGAGGATCTGCGGAGAGCTGAGAGGCTAGTAATTACTCTCTCCTGTAAGTCAAATTATTTATTGCTGCACAGACTAAATTTGTGCATTCTGATAAAAAGAGCTGATTGCTGATAAAGACAGCAAGGTGTGAGAAGAAAGAAGGAAAGAAGCAAGCAAGCACTGCAACACATTCAGCAAACTCTTTGGCCAGGGAGTCAATGTACAGTTTATTATTTATTTTAAAACTAATAGGCCACCTTTTATGGAAACATTCCCAATACATGATTAAAAACCTAATACATACTAAAATAATGATAAAACAATAAAATGAATACTGAAATATTAACTATTAAAACCAGCTAGCCCCAACTACACATCAGCGCCCAATAAACTGGCTCATTTATAGGCCAAGGTGAGTAGGTAAGTCTTTGGGATCCACTTGAAGGTTTATAATGGCGTGGCTCTGTGGGGGCAGAGTTCCACAAGTGGGGCACCACTATAGAAAAGGCCTTATCCCTTGTACCTGCCAACTTCATTGCTCTTACAGGTTGGGACACAAGCAGGGCCTCTGAGGCTGATCTAAGAGTGCAGGTGAGTTGGTATGGGGGAATCAAAACATTTTGGTATGGACAATGCTTCAAAGAAAACATTTTGAATACAACCAAAAGATACAAGTATTTTAACCAGTTCTGCTAGAACTACCCTGAAATTGTTCCAGTTCCTTCTTTCCATCAACAGACTAATGCTTTTTGCAAGGTTAAAAATAACAAAACTTCACCAAACTGATAAATGGTATATAAATGTCAAGTATTGATCATTGCAGAAGATAAAATTCCAGAAGAGTATTGAAGAAAGGACAGCAGGACCAGCCATGACTGATGAAGGAAGTGGAAAGATCAAGAGTATGAAGAATGTCTGCCAAGGGCTTACAGCGAAGGAAAAATCTGCTGGAGCCTTTGGAATCCAGGCTCAATCCTGCTCACCAGGGAATCAATTTAGTCCGTAGATGCAAGGAGCTTCCCCATTGGCCTGTGTCCATCCAGGAGGCTTTTCTATGGAGGACAGCCACAGGACACGCAGGACACCATCAAGACATTGGAGGGAACGGTGGGGGAAGGAGGGAGCGCTGGCGGCTCGCTTGCTCATGGCCTTTGCCCACATGCCCAGGGTAGTGCTGACCGCCACGTTTGGGGTCGGGAAGGAATTTTCCTCCAGGGCAGATTGGCCTGAGCTCCTGGAGGTTTTTCGCCTTCCTCTGGGCATTGAGCAGGGGTCACTTGCTAGGTTAGTTGACATGATCAAATAAATACAAATATCTCTTAAAACATCTTAATAAAAATGATCAAAATAAACTAACATAACAAAAAAGACATAAACAGGAAAATAAATACAGTGATATAAAATCAATTTTCGTTTCCTTTTGGTTTTTCACTAAGTAGAATAACCTGCTGTGGCCTAGCTTCTGTGACAACACAGCTTGCTGGCTGTCCCTCCCTGCACGCATAGAATCTAAGAAAAGGGATAGAGGCAAGACGAGAAGAACTAGCACATTCAGGCACAGCAATGTTCTTATAATGTATCTTGAACGTAAATAGTTCAGGAGAGGAGGAGACAAATGGGGCTAGCATTTTAAAGGAAGCCCTGCAGTGGGCTCTGCCTTCCATTTCTCCCTGCGCTGTAGCCTTCTGGAATGGCTGTGCACCATGACAATTGAGGGAGGCCTCTCAGCGGAGGCGATGGAGTGGCCCTGCAGTCCCATCTCTGTCCCTACTGCAGCCAGGTAGAGTGGCAGATACGTTAGTCATCTTGACTGTGACTGCACTGTGATTTGTACGTTTATCTAGGTTCTAATGGAAAGATAACCACTCATTCACAGTACTGCAGAGCTGGCCCAAGACATTTTGCTGTCTGAGGCAAAAGACAAGATGGCCCCCTCCCATCCCATGTACAGAAGGCAACCAGACTGGCAGTTGACTCTTCCTTCCACAGCAGCACTAGGAAAGGGTTCCCCACTGTGCAGGGGGTCAGCCTGCGAGCTGAGGAGACATGGCCAGGCCACATGCCCCACACAGCTCTGAAGTAGGGGCGGGTGAAAATTTTGTTTCAGTTCAGTTTTGGTAAGAATTTACCAAAAATCACAAAGTTCTCCATATACAGGATGGAAAGAACTAGATACTTAATCTCGTGGAAATAGCTTTCATCTTGAATACGTTAGGCCTGGACTCTAAGGCTGCAATACTTGTGCATGCTTACTTGGCCTAAGTTCCATTGAAATAAATGGGGCTATGTTCTGAGTAAATCTTAGGACTGGGTTGTATGGCTGTCAGGCCCACCATGAAGACTAGCTAGAGGCGGGGGAGGGGGACTTGGGTGCCAACTGATCCAGGGTGCTGCCTGCCTCTCTGTTACCTTGCAGAGATCATCTCAGCAACCCCGGAGCACATTGTCCCCATTGGCTGACTATTCCCTCCTTTCACCCAATCCCAGCCCAGCGATGGCACCTTCTCAATGCCACCAACGAAGAGGAAGGAGATTCCAGACATAAAATGAAGTTTCAGGTCTTGGTGGTAGGGGTGGGCTGGTCTCGCAGTGACAGGTTCCTCTGGTGAGTACATCGGGTGAGGGAGGGGGTTAACCCCCCCATTCTGGGAGTCATGAGTGGCCAGAACGTACAGGAATTTACAGAATTTTGGGGATGCATGCAAACAGATACAACAGATAACCCACCCTACCCCAATCAGCTGGAGAAGTGCTCAAAGGAGCCCTTTGTACTCTCTCTTTCACACACACACAGCCCTGCTTTGGGGCTAGTTAAAAAAATCTCAGAATGGGCTTCAAATGTCGCAAAAGGTATAGGTGAACAGAGGGAAGCGATTTTTAGGGTGAAGTAGTTAACGTGCTAACTTCCAAGCTAATGGGCCAGTTCACATCATCAAGCGGCCCACTGTCACTTCTTGAAGCGACAGTGGGTGATGGTGTGTACAGGCAGCCATTTTGAATACGTAGGCCACAGCCACAGCTGTCGTGATGTTCAAACCTGCCAAGGGTGAGTTGTTGCCATGGTTAGCAAACCACCCAGAACCCATGGGATGTTTTAGGGTTGTGGATAGTTTGTTAATCGTGCCAACAACTCATCCTCGCTGGGTTCAGATGTCAAGACAAACTGCAGTCGTGGCTTGAATATTCAAAATGGCCATCTGCAGGCCAATAAATCACAGTGGGCTGTGTTGATCATGCAAACCAGGTCACCCTTAACAACCAGATTCTAACCAGGTTGATTTGGAAAGCAAGTCACATTGATTTCAATGGTTTTTACTTCCAAATAAGTGTGGTCAGGATTGCAATGTTAGACAATATTCATATACCCACACTTACCTGAGTGTAAGTGTCATTGAACTTAATGTGGCTTATTTCTGAGTAGTCATGTATAGGCATGCAATAAAGGTAAAGGTGTCCCCAACCAGTCGTGTCCGACTCTAGGGTGTGGTGCTCATCTCCATTTCTAAGCCGAAGAGCCAGCGCTGTCCGAAGATGCTTCCGTGGTCATGTGGCCAGCATGACTGAACACCGAGGTGCACGGAACACTGTTACCTTTCCTGCCAAAGCAGTACCTATTTATCTACTTGCAATTTCTTGCTTTCGAACTGCTAGGTTGGCAGGAGCTGGGACTGAAGACGGGAGCTCACTCCGTCACATGGCACTCGGGTCTCGAACTGCTGTCCTGCCGACCTTCCGGTCTGCAGTTCAGCGTCTTAACCACTAAGCTACCGCACCCCAGGCATGCAATAATAGGCTTCAATTTCATACAGAGTTACTCCGATGAAATTAATTAATGAATATAAGATGCCCACCTATATTGGGGAATTAATGAAATTAATTAATTCCCCAATATAGGTGGGTGTCTTATATTCATATCCGTTGTAGGATGGCGTTGGGTCATAAGACCACAAAGAGGTCTGCTGGATCACTCCAAAAGCGCATCTAGGCCATGCTCCAGCTTCTGCTTCCCACAGCAGCCAGTCAGAGACCATTATTAGTGAGAGAAGAGTACCAGGC
This sequence comes from Heloderma suspectum, assembly GCF_057233095.1. NCBI lineage: Eukaryota > Metazoa > Chordata > Lepidosauria > Squamata > Helodermatidae > Heloderma > Heloderma suspectum. Next base: position 134,668,867 of record NC_139459.1, read on the forward strand.
TCCAGCTGTCAGGCCTGGGTTCTGCCTACGGTTCTCGAGCAGGGCCTAGGCCAGCAGCTCATTTTTTAAAGGAACTTTGTTGTTTTTGCTCCAAGTGTGTGGCTTCTTGGGCCCCTTCAAATCTTACAAGATCTGTGCACCTCAGAAATGCCAAGATAAAACTCACGTGATGGGATAGAAGTTTGCAGAAACATGCTTATGGTTGGTGTACTACAATTTATTCTCAGAAGTTCTCTCATGGGAATGTCCATGCCAGTAGCAGCCAAGCTCAAGCTGCCCTGGGCCAGGGTCAAATCCATCCATTTGTTCTCCTGCTGGAATGGTCCTGCCAAAGCCCATCCGCACTCCTCAGGCTCCTCCAACTCTATTTCTCCCTCCCTCTGTCCCCAAACAGAGTTTAGGACTGCAACCATCAATGCATTCTATCTCCACTGAAGAGACCAACCCAGTCACGAGGTACATGCTAGGACAGTGTTCTTCACTGAAAGGCCCAAGGGCTACTGGCAACTCCCAATCACCTCATGTGCAGCTCTCCATCTCTCTCCATCTCTCTCCATCTCTCTCTCTCTCTCTCTCTCTCTCTTCAGTAGCTGCTCACTCTCAGCAGGGGCTCTCTTGCTTTGCTTTGGGGTGGGCTGGCTGTAGGGATGTACGAACCCCCCCTTACCTGCCTCCGCCAGGTTCCGCTGTGCGGGAGGCGCTCCGTCCCTCCCCCCGGAATCCTCGCCAGCTGAATCCGCTCCGCGGGGATTCCACAAAGCTGCTGGCTGGCTCCGCCAGCAGCCGGACATCCAGCCGCTGGCTAGCAGGGACACAAATGGCAGCGGCCGTAGCCGCCGCCGTTTGCGTCCCTGTATTCAGCCGTGATACGCTATGTAAAGACTTACGTAGCCTATCACGTCTGGGTTAAAAAAAAAAAAACGCGTACGCAAATGGCGGCAGCTATGGCTACCGCCATTTGCGTTCCCTATTTTTGGTTGTCTTAGTCTACGTAAATATTTACGCAGACTAAGACGGCAAAACTAAGGGGGAACGCAAATAGCGTAGCGGATGCTATTTGCGTTCCCCTTTATTTTCACCGTAAGGGGGAATGCAAATAAGGGGGAACGCAAGTAGCGTCTGCTACACTATTCGCGTTCCCCCTTAGTTTCGCCATCTTAGTCTACGTAAATATTTATGTAGACTAAGACAACCAAAAATAGGGAATGCAAATGGTGGTGGCCATAGCCGCCATTTGCGTACGTGTGTTGTTGTTATTTTAACCCAGACATGATAGGCTACGTAAAGCCTATCACGAATGGGGGGGGGGGAGACTACAAATGGCGGTGGCGGCGGCAGCCGGTCAGAAGACCAGCCGCTGCCGCCGCCGAAGCCACCGCTGGAGCCGCCGCCATTCGGAACATCCGCCCCAGGTAAGTCTCGTCCTGGGGGAGATCCGCGGGGGGTGGGGGGGTGGCAGGCCGTTCCGCCACGGAGTTCAGGGGGCTGAATGCACTGGCATTTGGCCTCACCAAGATCCATGGCGGAATTCTCTGACATCTCTAGCTGGCTGCTGTGATCTGGGCTACCCAAGGAGGCTTTTGGGATGGAGAGCCCTTAGCTTTTGGGGTGGGGTGGGGAGGTCTCAAGGCTGGTGCCTGGAGCCAAAGTGGCTCCGGTTTCAAAAACAGTGAAGATCACTGTGCTAGGATGTGGCAGGGGGGCTGGGAGGATCACACTGCACCAGAAAATAATGGACAGATTTTCCACAGTGTGAGAAAATATGGGAGAAGTGTGGGGCAAACATGGGATGACAAAGGACAACTAGTGATAAAATCCCGCTAACAAGGCAAGCCAATACCACCTTAAAGTCCTCGTCTGGAAGACCCTTACACATTACTAAATTTTGCTGGATCAGTGCCAGACTGCTTTTCTATGTAAATGAAGAAACAATTTGCTCAGTTCTCAAATTATGAATGTTTACCCTCTAACTACTTGGATATTTCATCTCATGCAAATGAACTGCTTTGACCAATAACAACCCGCTCTTCCTCCTGGACAGTTCTAGGTCCTCAGTTGTCTGTAAAGAGAAAGCCGCATAGTAGGGGTACGTACTGCAAAAACACACCCACACCAGAACCTGCTTTGGTGCTTCTGGTAGGGGCTGATTTGCTTCAGCCCACTGCACTTTGGACCCAAGGCTGAGCCTCGCTTCAGTTTTCTGAAGCTTTGGATGTCTCCCCATTGAATGATGATGTGACAACTGCCACTGCCAATGTGGGAAGGAACTGCTCTGACGGTGTCTGTTGGGGCCGCTATCAAAGGCCTGCTATGGGCCTTGAGAACAGGCCCTGCTCACACTGACAGTAGCAGTTGTCACATCATCGTTCAATAGGGGGAAAAGAAAGGCTGCACCCTGGAAATGGCTGGTAGGGGAAAGTCCACACCATCTTGGCACAACTTGCTTGGAGTTGGCTTGCCCCCTAGCCATTTTCAGGGGTACAGCTTTTATTTCCCCTCTTTCGCAGCTGTCCCTATTCACACCTTCAGGGCATATCTAGGCGTGATGCTGCATAAGATGAACCACCCAGAGTTCAGCCATTGGGTGGTATAAAAAACAGAATCTTCTCTTATTCTCTATATGAAAGGAAGTGTTTGTATATGCTTGGTGGACTTGAAAACCATACACTCAGTTGTTATGTAAGTTTCAGGACATGTTCTCCCTCTATCTGGGATGGCTATAGGCATAGTGATTTTGTAAAGAAAGGGGGATACTGTAGAAGGAGCTGAAAGAGATACGGGTAGATGCAGCAGGGGCCGGGAGAAGGGAGCAAGTTGCCCAGGTAACGGAAGAAGTCTCTTGGCAGTTGATGTGGTGGGGGGGGAGAGAAGGACGAGCGCCAAAGAAGGGCGCCACGGCTGGCCTCAGATAGGGAAGCTCAAGACAGTCTCCAAGGGACGAGGGACAAGCAGACCCCTCCCTCACAGGGCTATGGGGGCAGCATGGCAAGGGCTGGGCCTAGGCCAGGGCAGGCATAAGGTGTCCAACTCGGGCAGCTGGGGAACTGTGCTTGAAGGCTTCGCTGTATCCGTAAGGCCTTGTTGTATCAAACTAAGGGCTCTTCCCACCCCGTGCTAAGCCAGGTCCTTTTGCTAGTGTTGCTATAATAGAAAGGAAAAAGTAGGGGTGTGTGTAGGTTAGACAGTGATCCATACTGTGAGAATTGAGCCATTACAAGCATTTCCTATTTTTTAAAATCTCTTTTGTAAACACAAACACATAGACACTTAAGGCCAAATCAAGCATGTGTTCTTTAAATGTGTGCTTCCCGTTCACCATCCTATACAGTGAGAGTGGGGGTTTCCTTCTTATACTAAGGAGGAGGGAGTGGAGCAAAACCCACCCCATAGTCCACAATATCATTCGGTGCTCTTCTTCTTTGAGCTGTTTCTCCTTGCCAGCTCTCTTCAGTATTGGAGCTGGGCTGAGAAAATGGCTTAAAACAGTGGCATGGGATGAGTTCTGGTGGGGGAGTGGGAGATTTTGTTCCACTCTCCCATGCGGTCCTCTTAGTATAAAAAATCATAAACACACACACACACACACACACATCTGGTTTAGCCCTAAGAGACCCACTCCATATCCACAGCAAAATTCAACCCCAACTCTCCCCCTAAACAAATAGAAATCCAAAAATGCGACTACCTACACACTACAGGCTTCTCATGGTTCCCTCTCCCAATGGAAACGTGAGAACTGTAGTTCTGTGAGCAATGAGCGAGCAGTCTAAAAGAATTCTCCACTCTGTCACTGAACTACAATTCCCAAGACTGGTCTGGTATATGCTTTTAGTGTAGAGAGATTTGAATCGTGTCAGGAAATCACATATCCCAAAGGGGCATGGGGGGGGGGCGCAGGTTCCCACTCCCCTGATGTGATGATTATGATGAAGCCTGTGAGGATTCCACTATGATGCACTCATTGTTCTCTCACTGATAGGCAGTTAGAGCCAGAGGTAGAGGATGAGGAAGGAGCTCATAGGAGCAGCTTTGTTTTCCTCTGATGGAGGGAAAGATTGAGATAACACAATGAGGAATAATCAGACACCAAAAAATGTACAGCCAAAAGGAACCAGCCGTCCCATCAAGATTTCAAAACTTCAGTTAACCAGGTAAGCTGTTCAGTTTTCTCCTTTATTTATCAGAGACACTGAAAGATAAGAATGGTCAATGCTTGAACAATGCTGCTGTTCAGATGTCCACACCAATCAAAGGATGGAAGCAAAATGATTTGAAGGATAAAGGGATAATCAAGGAAGTGCTGTTGGTTTTAAAATACACAGAAGAATGGGCAAGGCTGCCAGGTGAGACACATTTTTCTCATCTTCATTCTTAGGAAGCTTAACTATTAAGGAAGCTTAAATATTCTGAAGGAAATTGGAATGAAGCAAACCAGTAGCTGAGTGGAGTATTTCAGAATTGCCAAAGCGTAACTTTTCCTTTCTTTGTTTGGCTCTCTGATAATCTTTTGCCAAGACCTGATTACAGAGGGGAAATTCTTCTTCTCCAGTCAATAACATCTTCAACCTGCAAACATGCACTGGTAGAGGAAACTATAGACAAACTTCAGCAATAAGGCTAGAAAAGCTGTGGGCATTTTCATTTCTGAAAAGCTTAGGAAAGAATGAAAAACATTGCAAAAAATCTGATGAGAGGTAAATCCTTAAGAGGTATGTCCTTTTTTTTTTTGTTGGCTGGCCTGCTGAGGCCAATCACTGGAAACAGCTATGATGTATAAACATTTATTTGATAATTTGTCAACTTCTTTGCAGATCTGAAAGGGAGTTAAAAAGAACTACAGTTGCTAAAGAATGACGGAGTTGAAAAGCATAAAAACATTCATGGATTTTAACAGGACTAAGAAAGCAACTATCTACTAAAAAAAGGTCTGATGCAATCAAGAACAAAACTTGTTGCATTGCTTCAAGAAGAAGGAAGTGTGAATCATTGCAGATCACCCACATGCAGGTAGGTCCTAAGAAGGTCTCCTTTATTGCAATGATAGATCCTTGGTCATTTTTCCTTTCTGTCTGGCCTGTGCAAACCAATATCTGGAGAAACACCTCTCTGATGGTTAAAAGTTGATTTGATCAATTAGTCACTTTGTAAATTTAGATTGGAATAGTCAAAGCTTGAACAGTGCTGCTCCTCATATGTCTATACCAGTGAAAGGATGGAGACTAATGTTTTGAAGAATATATGGCCTAATCAAAGAAGGTGTCCTCCTTTTGAAATACACAGAACAACGGCAAGACTGCCAGGTGAGACATAAGAAACATTTTTTTCAGTTTGAGAACAAGAAGGTGAGCATTTCCAAATTTCCAATCGTTAAAGAAATGGATTCTGAATTTCCAATTGCTAAATAAATTAGTGGTTTTCAACAGGATGAGGAAAGCAATAAATTCATAATAATAGGTTGGATGTAAGGTAAGGAGCATAACCCATTTCTTCAAGAGGGAAGTGTAAAACATCATAGATCAGCATCATAAACATGGCAGTGAGTCCTTAAGAGGTAGGTTCCATATTGGGAAGAAAGCAGATTTTTAGCTACTTATTTGCAGGCTGACCTGTTCAAATTTCCAAGCACTGAGTATATATTTGATTGTCAAACTTTTGTTGGATATTTTTGTATTTCCTTGCAGATTTGATAAAGAATTATCCAAGGTAAAATGTGTGTGCATATATATACTGTATATATTCTCAACAGTATAAATGAAAGAACGCATATCAAGAAGTCTGGTGTGAGGTATGTAATTCTGAATTTCGAAAAGAGGGAAGTGTAAATAAAATGTCACAGATGAATATCGTCAACTTAGAAGTTGGTTCTTATGATGTCTTTATTGCTAAAGGAAGCAGATACTGGTAACTTTTTCTGGCTGCTAGGCCTTTTCAAATCAATCACTGAAAACACTGATGAAGTTTAAAACACTATTAATTTCTGTGAATGTTTACAGATGGAAAGGGAATTCTCCAAGTCAAAAGGTGCTATACTTTATCTAATAAACATCTGAGCAGGAAATACCATGTTTTCTTAAATACAATCCATAAAATCAAACCAGCTTTCATATGAAGCCAAGCATTAGATGTCTCTTCAGGAATGTCAACTTCACAGTTACTTTCAATACACAGGTCATCCAGAGGGAGGGGAACTTAGGACAGCTGAAAGTAAGTAATTATTAACTCCGTTAAGTTAAAGTTGCTGCAGAGACTAAATCTATGCATTCTGATAAGTTACAGCACCAAATGTGAGAGAAGGAAGGAAGCAAGAGAGCTTTCATGGATAAAAGACAATCAGCACCTTAAGTAAAAAAACTGTGATAAAAGATAGAAAAGAACAAAATGACCACCCATTTTCCCAAAAATATTTCAAAACTGCAACTAGCCAGGTGAGCTTTCCAGATTTCTAATTTATTTATCTGATATTAGCGACGATGAAAAATAAGAAAGTTGACACTTGTCAAAGAATGGAGGCTAAATACTTTGAAAAACATATAGACTAATCAAAGGAATTGCCGCCCTTTTAAAACACACAGAACAATGGCCAAGGCTGCCAGGTGAGAGGTAAGAATCATCTTTCATGTCTAGAACAAGAAGTTGTATATTCTGAAGGTGACTGGAATGAAGGAATCCAACAAATGAGGTCAGTATTTCGTAATCTCCAATTGCCAAAGTCTGTCCTTTACTTTCCCTGGCTCTCTAAATAATCTGTGTCAAGTCTTGATTACAAGGGTGAAACAATAGTTCTCCAGAAAAGAAAATGCATTCATGCTGCAAGCACAAGTGCAGTCAAACTGACAGCACTGCACCCTTCATTGGTTTGGCTTGAAAAGGATGAAGAAATTTGGAGTTTTCAAATGGATGAAGAAAACAAAATAGAGGACACAACTGGTTGCATTCCTTCAGAACACTGGCTTTACAAAACAAAAGAAGATCATTACCAACATGCAGGTAGGCCCTTAAAGTTAGGGATGGCCGCAGGGTGGCACCCAATTCAGTCTAGGAGTCCGGCGGACCCCCCCCCATGCCCCCAAACCGTGTCTGCCGAGCCCCTGCCCCCACTTGACCACCCTGCACTCACCAAGCCCCTGCCCCCACTTGACACCCCCCCACCTGTACCCCCTCACCGAGCCACCTGGACTCTCCTGAGACCCATTCTTGAAGGCCACAATTGCCATTTTGCAGAAAACCTGGCGATGGTGAATATGCGCACATCTAGTTGTATGCAAAATGGTGGCATAAATGGCCAATATACGCAAGATTACAGGCTCTCTAGTCAATTAGTCAATTTATTAAACATTCCCAATACATGATTAAAACCATAAAATATAATAAAACAATGAATATTGAAATAAAATGAATATTGAAATATTAACTATTAAAACCAGCTGGCCCCAACTACACAACAGCACCCAAGAAATTGGCTCTGTTATAGGTCAAGGTGAAAAGGTAAGTTTTTCAGATCCAGTTGAAGGCTCATAATGATGTGGCTCTGTGGAAGCCAATAGGGGCAGAGTTCCACAGGCGGGGGACCACTACAAAAAAGGCATTATCACCTGCCAACCTTATTGCTTTTGCAGGTGGGGACACAAGCAAGGCTTCCGAGGCTGATCTAGGAGTGCAGGTGAGTTGGTATGGGTGAATGAAGACATTTTGGTATGGACAGTGCTTCAAAGAAATTTTTTTGAATACAACCAAAAGATACAAGTATTTGAACTAGTTGTGCTGGAGCCACCCCGAAAGTGTTCCAGTTCCTTCATCAACAGACGAATGCTTTTTGCAAGGTTAAAAATAATAAAACCTCACCAAACTGATAAACAGTATATAAATGTCAAGTATTGATCATTGCAGAAGATAAAAATCCAGAAGAGTATTGAAGAAAGGACAGCAGGACCAGCCATGACTGATGAAGAAAGAGGTGGAAAAAGTTCAAGCGTACAAAGAATGTCTGCCAAGGGCTTATAGCGAAGGAAAAATCTGCTGGACCCTTTGGAATACATGCTCAGGCCTGCTCACCAGTGAATCAATTCAGTCCATAGCTGCAAAGAGAAGGAGAAGGAGCTTCCTCATTTGCATGTGTCCATCCAGGATGGTTTTCTAGGGAGGACAGCCACAGGATATGCAGGACACCAACCGTCAAGACATTGGAGGGGACGGTGGGGGAAGGAGGGAGCGCTGGCGGCTTGCTTGCTCATGGCCTTTGCCCACATGCCCAGGGTAGTGCTGACTGCCACGTTTGGGGTCGGGAAGGAATTTTCCTCCAGGGCAAATTGGCCTGAGCTCCTGGAGGTTTTTCGCCTTCCTCTGGGCATTGAGCAGGGGTCACTTGCTAGGTTAGTTGACACAATCCTATAAGTTAAAATATCTTTTCAAAGATCTGAATAAAAATGATCAAGATAAACTAGCATAAAAAATAAGAGATAAACAGGAAAATAAATACAGTGATATAAAATCAATTTTCTTTTCCTTTGGCTTTTTTACTAAGTCAAATAATCTGCCGTGGCCTGGATTCTGTGATAACACAGCTTGCTAGCAGTCCCTCCCTGCAGGCTTAGAATCTAAGAAAAGGGATAGAGGCAAGACGAGAAGAACTAGCAAATTCAGGCACAGCAACGTTTTTATAATGCCCAGCTTGAACGGAAAAAGTTCAGGAGAGGAGGAGACAAATGGAGCTGGCATTTTAAAGGAAGCCCTGTAGTGGACTCTGCCTTCCATTTCTCCCTCCGCTGTAGCCTGATGGAATGGCTGTGCACCATGACAGCTGAGGGAGGCCTGTCAGCAGAGGCGATGGAGTGGCCCTGCAGTCCCATCTCTCTCCCTGCAACAGACAGGCAGAGTGGCAGATATATTAATAATCTTGATGGTGTCTGCATTGTGATTTGTACGTTTATCTAGGTTCTAATGCACCGATAACTGCTCAGGGTACTGCAAGGCTGGCCCAAGACATTTTGCTGTCTGAGGCAAAAGACAAGATGGCCCCCTCCCATCCCATGTGCCAAAGGGAACCAGACTGGCAGTTGACTCTTCCTTCCACATTGGCACTGGGACAGGGCCACCCACTCCGCAGGAGGTCAGCCCGCTAGCTGAGGAAGCACGGCCAGGCCACATGCCCCACACAGCTCTGAAGTAGGGGCGGGTGAGAATTTTCAGTTCATTTTTTATAAGAATTTACCCAAAACCACAAAGTTCTCCATATACAGGAGAACTGCACACTCACTTGGTCTAAGTTCCACTGAAATAAATGGGACTCTTTCTGAGTAAATGCAGCGGTTTGGGCTGTATGGCTGTCAGGCCCACCATGGGGTCTAGGCAGAGTGGTGGGGGTGGCCTTGGATGCCAACTGATCCAGGGCGATGCCTGCCTTCCCCTTGCCTGGGCAAGATCATCTCAGCAACCCTGGAGCACATTTTCTCAATTGGCTGAATATTCCCCCTTTCAGCCAGTCCCAGCCTAGGGAAGGAAGGCACCTTTTCGATGACACCATCGAGGCAGAAGCCGATTCCAGACACATAAAAGAGTTTCAGGTCTTGGTGGTAGGGGTGGGCTGGTCTCGCAGTCTCAGGTTCCTCTGGTAACTACATCAAGTGAGGGAGGGTGTTAGAAAAAGTTCTTGCTTCTGGTCAAATGAGAGGCCAGGCAGGCGACAGTGGAGCCAACAAAGTTTTATTGATCGTTTTGCAAAACGGGTGCAGAGCAGTCTGGACCCAGAACATGGCGCGCCCAACCTTTTTATACCCACCCCTAACAGCTCAATACTTCTCCATCAGTTCTTTGTCTCTGCGCATGCTCTCAGTTTAAACTGACCCATTGTTCTTTGTCTCTCCGCCTGCTCTCAGTTTAAACTGACCCATTGTACTTTGTCTCTCCGCCTGCTCTCAGTTTAAGCTGACTCATCTGTCACGTGTCATGCCTACTTGACCAAGTCACTAGCTACACTAGCTACTTATGACCTCCCCTTTTTATCTAACACTCCCCCCTTTAAGTCTTTACTCATGTCTCACAGCTTGCTTTTTGGTGGTCCGAGTGCTTAGCTGGTTGTTTCGGCTGTGTCGTATAGTAGAAGCATTTGTTTTGATAAAGCACTTTCAATCAATCTTTGGGACAGGCCTCTGGCACATGGGATGATGCAACAGCCAAACAGCACCAAGATTCCTACCATTACTACCAATGAGATAAGGATGGAAGCTGCCAAATGCTTCCATCTGCTGAACCACTTTTCTAGCCAAATGATGAGGGGGTTGCTGATCCCGGAATTTTCGGCCAATTCCTCAGATAGGGTGGTAAGACCTTGTAGTGCTTTTGCCACTGTGCCATCAGGAGCGGTGTTATTAGGGATGAAGGTGCAACACCTTCCGCCCAACATCACACACACCCCTCCTTTTTCTGCCAACATCATATCAAGGACACGCCTATTTTCCCAGGCTATTTGACTAGTGGCGTCTAGCTGCTCAGCTAGTCCTTTTATGGCATCTTGGGTGTAGTTTATGAATCGCTGTTGATTGTAGTAAATATAGTTAATCCAATCAACGTTTTTATTTATGGTTGCCCACCAAAACAGGGTGGATTCAAATCCTGCAGCTATTTGATTTCTTCCCTTGAATTCATCTGGGACCCCCCTCGGGACTCCTATCGAATCTATGTATATTTGATTGTCAAAGGGGGTTGTGCTGTGTCTTTGGCAGCGGTGAGTGGGTTGCTGGGACGGGTGGAAGGAGATGGAGAAGGGGACCGCAAACTGGACCAGTCCACAGATTCCAGACCAGTTTGAGGGAAGGGTCTCAAAGAGTTCTGAGCCTCCGCAATACCACCAAAGATCAGCACGGGGAATCGGCAAAGAGTCATTAGCAAACGTGGTGATGTTGGTACAGGTCGAGAGGTTTCCTAATGAAATACTATCTTCCTCAAGGGCCCAAGAGATGCACCCAGTATGGTTCCATCCCTCTATGGAAGACACGGGAGGTACAACGCGATCCTCCCTCTTGAGGGGGGGGGGAGTTTATTAAGGCTCTGGCAGCTTTTATCCCCCCATGCATTGGAGTGCTGGAACAAACGGATTATACAAGTGAGGAGGGAGGGCTGATCCCAGCCTAAAGGGAAGGGCAATACCTTGGTGACAGATCTCCCAGTTGCGCACACGAAACAATCAGACTTGTTCAAGGATTTGGCGGTGTACTTTACCCATTCTAACCATACATTGTCAGTATCTTGGGCCACTTGAAGCCCAAGCCGGGCTTTCCAGGGGCGATCTTCTATCTCTGGGACCTCTATTAAGGGCAGCGGATGTGGGGCTGCAGGGGTTAACCCGGCTTGCTGCACAGCTTGCTTAATGGTCTGATGGACCCGAGGCGGGCTCCATTTATCTAATCCCCACTGCCCTCCCTTAGTGAGGCAAACTTTGGCCCCTAGTGATAATTGGCTTATCTGACTACCAGTGTAATAGATGTAGGGTTTGGTCAATTGTATCTCAAAAACCTTCTTTCCTAAGCAAGTGATAGACTTCATGGATCTGTAGTATTCTGCCCCTAGAGAGGTTCTGAAGACTATTTTTCCCCCTTCCTGGCAACAAGATTGCTTTGATCCCATTACCCCATTGGTAAGCAGTGCTAGGACCCATAACCACTCCATTTTCCCGATCACTTGTCAGCGTACGGGATTTTCTGCCTCTATTACACGAATACCTTGATTGTCAATAGGTAATCCCCCTGAATCTCAGGCTCGGCTAAGTCGAACCTTAGCTTTCCCCAAGTGTTGGAATTTGTAAATAACAGAAGATTGTGGCTCCTGGTTGATCTCTTCGCCTGTGTCCCTTGCAGCTTCCGGGTGAGTGCCAGGGAGCAGAGGGCTGTTCCTGCCTGTGTCCTCCTGTTCTTTCCGGGTGACAGGAGGAGACAGAGGCCTCCAGAAAGGTTTTATTCAACTGCAGTGGGTCCACTTAGTTGATCCTACAAGTTTTACGCATGAGTGACTAGTCGGTCCCACTAAATAAGGCCCTTCCCATCCCTCCTTTAGAGTTTCTTTATTCCACTTTTTCAGCAGCACCTCGTCCCCTGATTGGAATCGGTGGATTGGTGCATTGAACGGTAGCCTCTGGAACAGCACAGAGTAAGCTCGTAGCTGCGAGAGAACAGACTGCAGAGTAGTTAATTGCCCCCTCAACATCTGATCCCCCAATTCCCATTTAACCTCTTCCCTTCTTCCGCAATGCACCCGGGGCGGAAATCCAAACATTAATTCAAAGGGAGAAAGTTTTATCCCCTTTCTGGGCATCCTTCAAACTTTTGTCAGAGCGACGGGCAAGGCCTCAACCCACGTGAGCCTAACCCCTCTCTGGAGCTTAGTTAAAGTTTCCTTGAGGCTATGGTTGGCCCTTTCAACTTGGCCACTCGCCTGGGGTCTCCAGGGGCAATGGAGATGCCAATATATCCCCAAAGCTTGGGCCAACCCTTGGGTAACGGTGGAAGTAAAGTGCGAACCCTGGTCTGACTCAATAGTTTCAGGCAAAGAAAACCGTGGTATTACCTCTTGCAATAGTTTGGAGACTACAGTTTTTGCCTGGCAATTTTTACATGGGAATGCCTCTATCCATCCTGTCATTTGACACACAGTGACAAGCAGGTATCTGTAACTCCTGCAAGGTGGCATTTCAGCAAAATCAATCTCGACCCTCTGGAAGGGATAATATGCCCAAGGCCTCCCACCTTTGGGTGGAGGAGGCGATCTTGCAGGGTTAGTTTTCTGGCAGATCTCACGAGTTGATGCTAGCCGATGGGCGCGGACTGTCAAACCTGGGGACACAAACAGTTTTTTACAGTACTCAATCATAGCTGAGGCCCCTGGGTGTCCGAGGGAGTGATGCACCTGTTCTAAGACGGCCTTCTGCAAGGTCTGTGGTAGAAGTAACCTCTCATCTGTCATCTGGATCCACCCATCGGCCCGAGGATATACTCCGTGTTCCTGCGCCATCTGCAACTCAGAGGAGGAATATATGGGTGGGTCCTCCTGCCCCGGTACGACTAGGAACACCCCTTGAACTCCCTCTCGGGCTGCCCTCTTTGCCGCCTCATCTGCTTTTTAATTTCCTTTTCTCCATCTGTCCTCCTCTTTTCCGTGAGCTCGGACGTGGATGACGGCCACTTGTAGGGGCAATTAAAGTGCATCAAGGAAATCTACTATTAGGTCCCCGTTGGCCACCGGGGATCCATTAGCCGTGAGGAAGCCTCTTTCCTTCCATAATTGCCCATGGGCGTGTACGATGGCAAAAGTGTTTTTGCTATCAGTGTAGATATTAACTCGCTTCCCTTTTCCAGCCTGGAGCGCTCTTGTTAGGGCCACCAATTCGGCGGACTGGGCGGAGAAATGTGGCGGTAGCCGTTCTTCATGTATGCTCTTGTCTTGAGTGACGACTGCTGCTCCTGTATACCGCTTTCCGTCTAGCATGTAACTGGACCCGTCAGCAAACAAATCCTGAGCCCCTTCAATTGGCTCATCCTCTAAATCAGGTCGGCCTTTTGTATCTAAGTCCAATATCTCAAGGCAATCATGGTCGGGTGGTCCGGGCTTATTTGGGCCCTGGAGTATTGGCAGTAGGGCGGCAATGGTAAAGCTGGAACATGCTTTAAAGGTGAAGCTCTCATTCAGGAGTAGGCTTATCTCATATCTGGAGTGCCTGGCAGGGTTGAGGAATTTGCTTCCTCCTCCAGATCCCAGGATCTGTGGCACACCGTGGGGGACCCAAATTTCAGTGGGTCTTCCCATAGTCATTTTTTCTGCCTCTGTGTTGATTAGGGCTGTAGCTGCCACAGCTCGAAGACAACTCGGCCAGCCCCTTGCCACAATGTCCAAGACCTTGGAGTAATATCCCACAGGCCTCCAGGCTGGCCCTTTCTTCTGGCAGAGAACCCCCGAAGCTATCCCCTTGTTTTCGTGTACGTAAAGCCTAAAGGGCCGGTTGCGGTTCGGTATAGCCAGGGCAGGTGGATTCACAAGAGCAGCTTTGAGACTGAGGAAAGACTTATTCATCTCTTTGGTCCATCTCCACTCCTTTAGTTTGTCCTTTTGCAACGCCTCATATAATGGTCGCGCTATTTCTCCATACTCTGTGATCCATAATCGATAGAACCCAGTCAGTCCCAGGTAGGCCCGTAGCTCGCGAGGAGAGGAGGGAGCAGGGCAAGTGCAGACAACTTCGACCCTGTCTTGGCTCAAGCTTCATGTTCCTTTCATTAGTTGATATCCAAGAAACTTCACGACTTGTTGAACTAGCTGCACTTTTTCTCTGGACACCTTGTAGCCTCCTTCGGCCAGATGATTTAGAAGGGGGATCGACCCTTCTAGACATTCATCCTTGGTATGAGACGAAATTAGGAGGTCATCACAATACTGCAAGAGATTTATCTCCGGGTGTTGATGGATCCATGGCCCTAAATCCTTCTGAAGCTGTTGGCCAAAGACAACAGGCGATAAGTTAAGTCCCTGGGGAATCATTGTCCATGTTAGTTGAACTCTGGCCCCGCCTCTTGGGTCCTCCCATTGGAAGGCAAATAACGGCCTTGAGTCTGGATGCAGTGGGATACTGAAGAAAGCATCCTTCAGGTCTATGACAGTAAACCATTCATGGCTTTCTGGAATTTTTGACAAGAGAGTGTGTGGGTTTGGCACCACGGGGTAGGGGGCTTCTATTTGCTGGTTGAGGAGGTAGAGGTCTTACACAAGTTGGTACCCTTTTCCTTCCCCTTTGGATACCGCGATGATGGGGGTGTTGTAGGGGGACATTACCTCGATTAGGCGTCCCTCTTCTTGCAGTCTTGATATTACTGGCTGCAGTCCAATTTTTCCTTGTCGCAATAGGGGGTACTGCTTCACATGAACTGGCCTGGCTCCTGGTTTAAGAGGTATTCTGTAGGGTGTGGCTGTCTTGGCGTGGGCCGCCCCTCCTTTTCCAGCCCAAACCAGGGGATTAACTCGGTTTTCTGTCTGTTTCCATTCTTCCCCCTTTTCTGCATGGGGTTCTGGTATGGCGTTCAAGAGTGCCATCTGATAATTGCTACTCTGCTGTTTGGGGAGCTGCACCTCCATTTTCCCATCTGGGGTAAATGCAATCTCGAGTTGGGGTTTAGCCAATAGGTCCCTCCCTAATAATGCCACCGGACAAGAGGGGGTACAGATAAACACATGCTCTAAATGGGTGTTTCCAACCTTTGTGAGGAGTGGTCGGGACAAGGGCACCCGGGTGGCTTTCCCTTCAATGCCCATTATGGTGGTAGTCCCTCCTGTTCCCCCCTGGTGGCCGAGCAAGAGGGAGGATGGACAGGGCAGCCCCCGTGTCTATGAGGGCATCGTAAGGATGGTCCCCAACCTTTATTCTGACCATAAGGTCCCTTCTAGACTCTGTTATGGCCAGGAGGGGGCTGGGCCCCGGTCTGTCTTAGCCTTCCCTAACATGGAGGACTCCCTGAGCTCCTCCCTCAGCGTCATCCCTCTCTTTTTGTTTCAACGCTTCACATTCACGTTTCCAATGCCCAGTTTTCTTGCAGAAGGCACAATGATCCTTCCCAAGGGGAGGCCCCTTTCTCCTTCCTTTCCCTCTTTTCCCCTCTCCTTTCTTCTCTTCTTCCCTTTTAAACACAGCTGCCATAAGCTTTGCCTGCCGTTTTTCATGCACTTTCTCTTCTTCTTCACGTCTCTCATACACCTTTTGGGCACTTCCACTAACACTCCCAGGTCCGCTGCCAACCCTCCATCGACTTTTTGCAATTTCTTTCTAATATCTTGGCAACTATTACCCACGAACTGAGTCGTGAGAATTCTCAAATTATTGGGATCACTCAGATCAATGTCTGTATATTTCCCGAAGGCTTCCCTGAATCTCTGAAGGAAAGCTGCAGGCAGCTCGTTCTTATCTTGTTTTAATGTTAAAACCTTTTGTAAATTGGGGGCCTTTCGCACGGCTTGTCTCATGCCTGCTAAAATGAGCCGAAAGTACTCGGCATGCCTCTGCCTTTGTGCAGCGGTGGCCACTCCCCAATCAGGCTGTCCTAAAGGCAACACCGCTGCTATCTCATCTTTGGTCACTAGGGGGTTGTTGTTGTTCAGTCGTTCAGTCGTGTCCAACTCTTCGTGACCCCATGGACCATAGCACGCCAGGCCTTCCTGTCCTGCGCTCTCTCCCGGAGTGTGCTCAAGTTCATATTCATTGCATCGGTGATGCTATCTAGCCATCTCATCCTCTGCCGTCCCCTTCTCCTTTTGCCTTCAGTCTTTCCCAGCATCAGGGTCTTTTCCAGAGAGTTTTCTCTTTGCATTAGGTGGCCAAAATATTTCAGCTTCAGCTTCAGTATCTGTCCTTCCAATGAGCAGTCAGGGTTGATTTCCTTTAGGATTGACTGATTTGACCTCCTTGCAGTCCAGGGGACTCGTAAGAGTCTTCTCCAGCACCACAGTTCGAAAGCATCAATTCTTTGGCGCTCAGCCTTCCTTATAGTCCAGCTCTCACAGCCATACATTACTACTGGGAAAACCATAGCTTTGATTAGACGGACCTTTGTCGGCAAGGTGATGTCTCTGCTTCTTACTATGCTGTCTAGGTTGGCCATAGCTTTCCTCCCAAGGAGCAAGCGTCTTTTAATTTCATGGCTACAGTCACCGTCTGCGGTGATCTTGCAGCCCAAGAAAGTAAAATCTGTTACTGCTTCCATTTCTTCCCCTTCTATATGCCAGGAAGTGATGGGGCCAGATGCCATGATCTTCGTTTTTTTAATGTTGAGATTCAAACCAGCTTTTGCACTCTCCTCTTTCACCCTCAACAAGAGGCTCTTGAGATCCTCTTCGCTTTCTGCCATTAGGGTGGTATCGTCTGTGTATCGGAGGTTGTTGATAATTCTCCCGGCAATCTTAATTCCGACCTCTGATTCATCCAACCCGGCGTTTCTCATGATGTACTCTGCATATAAGTTAAATAAGCAGGGCGACAATATGCAGCCTTGTCGTACTCCTTTCCCAATTTTGAACCAATCGGTTGTTCCATGTCTGGTTCTTACTGTTGCTTCTTGACCCTCGTACAAGTTTCTCAGGAGACAGGTAATGTGGTCTGGTATTCCCATCACTATAAGAATTTGCCACAGTTTGTTGTGATCCACACAATCAAAGGCTTTAGCATAGTCAATGAAGCAGAAATAGACATTTTTCTGGAATTCTCTTGCTTTCTCCATGATCCAGCAAATGTTGGTGATTTGATCTCTAGTTCCTCTGCCTCTTCGAAACCCAGCTTGTACTTCCGGTAGTTCTCGGTTCGCATACTGCTGAAGCCTAGCTTGTAGGATTTTGAGCATCACCTTGCTGGCATGTGAAATGAGCGCAATTGTGCGGTAATTTGAACACTCTTTGGCGTTGCCCTTCTTTGGAATTGGAATGTAAACTGACCTTTTCCAGTCTTGCGGCCATTGTTGAGTGTTCCAAATGTGTTGGCATATTGAATGCAGCACTTTAACAGCATCATCTTTTAGGATTTTAAATAGCTCAGCTGGAATACTGTCATCTCTGCTAGCTTTGTTGTTACTAATGCTTCTTAAGGCCCACTTGACTTCACTCTCTAAGCTTGGTGCACGCGCCAGCAAGAATAGTGGGCTTCTGACTGAGAAAACAAGCATTCAATAACATTTGAGTGTCGTCCCAGGTGGGGTTGTGAGTAAGCCTCACATTCTCCATTAAGGATAAGAGCGGCCCAGGATCCTCATCAAAAGTGGGGTTGAACTGTTTCCAATTGTACAAATCAGATGTCGTAAAAGGGACATATATGTACATAGTTTCAGGTCTTGGTGGTAGGGGTGGGCTGGTCTCGCAGTCTCAGGTTTCTTCTGGTAACTACATCAAGTGAGGGAGGGGGTAATCCCCCCATTCTGGGAGTCATGAGTGGCCAGAACGTACAGGAATTCACAGAATTTTTGGGAAGTAGTTAACATGTTAACTTCCAAGTGAAGACCTTTTTATTTTCCCAGGCATTTTAGCTTTCTAAATTTTTATCTTTGCTGTTTTAAATCTGTATTTTAAACTCCTGTACTGCTGCTAGGTTTTATTGTGGTTGTATTGTTATATTGTGGTTTTAATGTTCTATATATTTTAAATTGTTTTATTGTGTGTTGTTTGGTTTTAGTTTTTGTGAACCGCCCAGAGAGCTTCGGCTATTGGGCGGTATAGAAATGAAATAAATAAAATAAAATAAATAAATAAATAAATAAATAAAATAATGGGCTAGTCAGGATTGCAGTGTTAGACAATAATCATACACCCACACTTACCTGAGAGTAAGTTTCATTGAACTCGATGGGGCGTATTTCTGGGTAGTCATGTATAGGCATGCAATATTAGGCTTCAATTTCATACAGGGTTACTCCGATGTAAGCACCAATGAAATTAATTCCCCAATATAGGTGGGCATCATATATTCATATCCGTTGTAGGGCGGGGTTGGGACATAAGACCACAAAGAGGTCTGCTGGATCACTTCAAAAGCGCATCTAGGCCAGGCTCAAGCTTCGGCTTCCCACAGCAGCCAGTCAAGAGATCATTCCTAGAGGGTTTCTCCATGACAACGGAAGGAGATGGGTGATAAATAAATGAAAGAAAGAAAGAAAGAAAGAAAGAAAGAAAGAAAGAAAGAAAGAGAAGCTAATGGTGGCTTACCTGGATTTTTCAAGGAGCTGGCTTTGTCTATGCAGGGCTCCACATGCAAGTGTATTGCACCAGTAAAAGTCTCTTCATGGAACATACTTCTAGGTAGGGTGGCAAGGTTGGAGTGAAGGCCATCTGACTGGCAGGGGCCGCTCAACCAGTAAGAGAGGCTCCCTCCCCCAGTCCAGACTCTTCCCCCCTGTCTCATTTGATAAAATCCTGGGAGCAGCTTTCCTCCCCTGTCTCAACAGAAATCACTCTCTTTCTCTCTCTCTTCCGCACCTGCATTAATTACTTCCTTACAGCGACAATCATTAAGGAACAGTGTCCCCTTTCTCTTTTCCCTGAAGTTCCAGATGCAGCATCTGCATTTCAGGAGCAAGACTCATTCAGCACAATGGGCGTTACTTCTGAGTAGACAGACACTAATTAGTTTGTGCTGGGAAAGACAGGGGTGGGAAACACAGGGATGGGAAACCAGCCCCCTTTCTGACTCAGTGCTGTGCAGGAATGAAGGTGCAAATTAGTTATTTCTGAAAGCAATATACCAAACAATGGAGAATTGCAGCTTCGAGAAAGTGCTTTACAGCATTTAGGGGATTAGTGCTTTAAAATGTGCTCTTTCAATTGCGGGAGATCTCTGTAAATTGTGAGGTGCGCATTCAGGGGACAAGCCTCTTTGGTCACAATGGGAGTTACTTCTGAGTAAAGAGACATTAATTGGTTTGTGCTGGGAAAGACAGGGATGGCAAAGACAGGGACAGGAAACACCCTTGATGGGGGCCACGGTGAAAAGCACACCCCTTGACAGGGCTAGCATTCCTGAGGTAAATGCGGGGCTTGGGGCACACAGCAACTACACCAGGGAGAACTCGACTTAAGGAAACGAATCGGACTTTAAGCAGTCTCAGGAAATATGTTTTTTCTGCAATAAGCTCCAGGGTAGTTGCTGGATGGCCACGACCTCATGTATCCCTAACAACCTCCAAACGCAGCCTGTTCTGAGTAAATTGCTGGTGGAGACACCCCACTACAGAGAGAAGAGTAGCAGGCTCCAGGTGCCAGGCCTGGGTTCTCTGTACTGTTCTGGAGTAGGGCTTAGGCCAGCCGCTCATTGTTCAAAGGAACGTTGCTTCTTTTGCTCCAAACGTGTGGCTTCTTGGACCCCTGCAAATATTACAAGATCCGTATGCCCCAGAAATACCAAGATAAAGCTCACGCGGTGGGATATAAGTTTGCATAGACATGCTTATGTTTGATCTGCTACAATTTCGCTTCAGAAGTTCTCCCATGGGAATGTCCATGCCAGACAGTAGCAGCCAAGCCCAAGCTGCCCTGGGCCAGGGTCAAATCCATCCATTTGTCCCCGTCCTGGCATGATCCTGCCAAAGCCCATCCCCACTCCTCAGGCTGCTCCATCTCTAGGCCTCCCCCCACCCGCCCCGTCCCCAAGCAGAGATTAGGACTGCAACCATCCGTTCATTTTATCTCCACTTTAGAGACCAACCCAGTCATGGGGTACATGCTAGGACAGTGTTCTTCGATGCCAGGCCCGAGGGCTACTGGAGACCCCCAATCATCTCATGTGCAGCTCTCCACCTCTCCGTCTCCGTCTCTGTCTCCCCCGCTCTCTTTGCAGCAGCCGCTCACTCTCAGCAGAGGCTCTCTCACTTTGCTTCATTGTTTGCCTGTGTTGTTTGTAATCTGGCTCCCCGAGGAGGCTGCCGGAGTGGGGAGCCAGGAACCTACCACTCGTCAGCTGTTAGGCAACTGGTGCAGGGAGGAAGAGGAGAATGCAGGGACAATTAGCCAATTAGCTACAGTAGAGGAGGATTCTAAGCGACAAAGAGCAACGTGATAAGCCAGCTGCAGTGCTGTACCACACAACTGCTGAAGGTGGAGGGGAAATTGAATGGGCAGAAGAAAGAGAGCGCGCAGTGTGGACCGGTGTTGGTTCTGCTGACTGACTGATGAGGCCTTGCTTGGATGTCGGGGGAGGGGAGGCTTGAAAAGCCGAGTCCAATGCACAGGATCACTGCTTGACCAGGGGATGGGGGAACAGGAGAGGCCCCCAAGTGGCCCTCATTGCCAAAGTCAGCCTGGAGCCAAAGTGGTTCTGCTTTGAAAAATAGGGAAGATCACTGAGCTGGGATGTGGCGGGGGGTAGCGGGGGAGAAGAGGGTAGGAAGATGTTGGTGACTGCGTCCAAGCTGGAGGGGTTCAGGCAGAGCGGATGAGGTCAGAGCAGTCAAGGTTTCAGTGTGGGCAGGGTGCATGCTGTACAGATGAGAAATGGAAGGGGTAGGGAAAGGTGGAAGATGAGATGGAGGGTTCTAGGACTCCATCATATAGCAAAGTGAATAAAATTCAGCGACTAAAAAAAGCTATACCTTTTTTATTTAATAGGATCTTTAAGTATTTTTAAAAAATCTTTAAAAAATAATTTGGTGCAAATTAAACCTGTAGACAAGTATTTAAATCCTATAGTTGTCCTTCTTAAGACTGAATCATATGCCTTTTACCAGATACATTTGCGCTAGTCCAGCTAATGTTGGACATTAGACCCACTGAAACCAATGGGGCAATTTAGTTATGATTCATATAATTCCATTTCTTTCCATGGGATTTGGAGCTCTTCCAGATGGAAGCTCCCACGCCGCCAATCCTTGGACTTCTGCTGTATGGCCCACATGTAGCAGGGGAAATCTCAGCTACATGTCCATGTCGCCCTGATTTGGATCAGAACCATGACGTTCCAGGAGCTGTGCGAGTATGGTGGTGGCAGGAAAGCTTTACCCTCTTCTCCCAGAATGCCATAGTCCTGATCCCAATTGGGGCAGTGTGTGCTTACACAGAAGCAAAAGCACAGCAGTGAACCTTTGGACTTTCAGATTTGCACAACTGCACAATTGTGGAGAAGAAGAACCAAACTAAAGGCTCTGTACAAATATTACTAGTTTCCTCACACATGCACATGCACACACATACACAATTTTGTTGCTAAGACAGGAGCATGTTGAGGGGTGAGGGGATGAAGGTAAGAGCAGCAGCAGCGGGAAGAGGTGCAATCAGCCCCTATACACATCTTCAGAGCATATCTAGGCTAGATGCTGCATAATATGAACATCCCAGAGAGCTTCAGCTATTGGGCGGTATAAAAATGTAGGAAATAATAATGATAAAATAATAATGTCCGAAACAGCCCTATTTTGGTTAAAATTACACAACAAATTGTAAATGAGGGAACACTTTCTCCATTGCAAGTTGTGATTGATCCTGTGGGAAGAAAGAAGTGTTGTTATTAGGCTCAGCAGCTTTAGGAGTGTCGTTTTACAGAGCCAAGCATCTACGAAACACAGCTTTCTTCATTTCTGCTTGTTGTCTGGCTGGTGTTGTGACTGCGGCAGAAAGTCAGAATCAAAGGTGTCGATGCTAGTTGAGAGAGAGAAATGATTTCGGCAGGGATGAGGTGGATTCTGGATGTAGTGGAAGAAGTTTTTGTTGTCTGAGGAAAGAAATGTTAAGTATATAAAGTTCGAGTGTATGAAGATGAATTGAGGGCTGAGGAAACCTGGGCTGGGCTGTATTGGTCTTAAGCCAACAAAAAGGGAATCCTACTGTAAGGGAAAAACTGGAGGCTAAAATGTCAGGGCCCCTGGTATTGGATACTTAGACACACTTACTTTAAACAGCCCCAGCTTGGCCCTGATGTTGTAGGTGAGGTTCTTTTGAGAAATTGAGACAGTGTCCACATTCACTCAAATTTACTTACATTTTACAAATAAGAACGAAAACAACATAAGCTAAATGCATTTATGAAAGAAAGATAAAGAAAGATAAAGTTTAACACACATGCAAAGCTTCCACACAGCCAAGCAAAGATAAGGCATACTCACAAATCCTGCAGCTGTATGCCTATTAGTCACACCATACTTTACCAGTAAAGGAAGGATCTTCTCTCACTGGCAAAGGGAACATGCTCACAATACAGGACCCCCATGAGGTACATAGCCAGGGCCATGTTTCCTTAACAGAAGGAGAAGCTAATGGAGGAGTACCGGATTTTTTTAAGGAATTGGCTTTGCTGCGAACAGGGCTCCAAGAACAGATTCTCCGGAACAGTAAAAGTCGCTTCACAGAACATACTTTCGGGTGGGGATGGGGGTGGGGGTGGGGCGTGGCGTGAATGTCATCTGACTGGCAGGGGCTGCTCAACCAATAACAGAGGCTTCCCCCCTCCCCCCTTTCTCTTTTCCTCTGAAAGTCCAGATGCATTTCAGGAGCAAGTGTCATTGAGCACAATGGGAGTTACTTCTGAGTAGACACACATATACTTGTGCTGAGGGAGCGGGGGTGGGAGCGGGAGTGGGGGCGAACACAAAGACGGAAACCAGCCCTCACTACAACCCGCAGGATCTCATTGAGCACAATGGGAGTTACTTCTGAGGACACACTAATGGGTTTGTTGTGGGAAAGAGAGCAGTAAACACAAAGATGACAGCCAGCCCCCATTTTAACCTGCAGGATCTCTATAACGAAGGGCTGAAGTAGTTTCTTCCTAAGGCAATAAACCAACAATGGAGAATTACAGCCTCCAGCTCTCTCTGTGCTGTGTCAATTGAGGGGCTTCTCTGTTATTTCTGTGGGCATTCAGAAGGCAAGCCTCATTCAACACAATGGGAGGAAACAACCTTTGACCGGGGTCACAGTGAAAAGCCCACCCCTGGGCAGGGCTAGCATGCCTGAGCTAAACGCAGGGGTTGGGGCACACAACAACCATACTGGGGAGAACCCAGCTTAAGGAGAAGAATCGGACTTTAAGCAGTCTCAGGGAATTTGGTTTCCCCCCCGATAAGCTCCAAGGAGGCTGCTGGATGGCCACGATGTCATCTATCCCTAATGTCCTCAACACACAGTCGGCTCAGAGTAAATCACTGGTGGAAACACCCCACAGGAGGAACTTTGACTTCCATTATGCATGGACCTCCAGAAGGTTCACTTGGTCTGGAATGCAGCAGCTAGACTAGTGCTTATAGCAACATGGCTGTGTGAGTATACTATGCCATTTTAGGACCGCTGCGCTGGTCACCATTACATTTCTGGCTGTAATTCAAAGTTGTGCTTACTTAAAAGCCCTAAATGGCTCAGATTCAGGGTACCTAAATGACTGCCTCCTCCCATCCTGCCCACATCCCAAGATCTGAGGGAGAAGCTGCTCTCAATGTCCTGTCTATGTTGGTTGGGCCTTTTTTGTGGCCACAGCCCAGTTCTGTACTTCTCTCTCACAGGAGGTTCATCTGGGCCCCTTCACTTTTTCACTTTTAAAGAAGAAGATTTGATTTGGGCAATCTTGGTATTAGCCTTGGTTTTGATGGTTTTAATTATCTACAACAGTGACTTTTTGTGTTTTTAGTTGTTTTCCTATTGTATTTTTGTATAGTGTTAGCTACCTTGGGCACTATTTTATAGACAAAAGGTAGGATATGTTTTCTTTATAAATAAAATTAATGTTGCTATAAAAGAAAGAAAAGCAGTTGGGGAGCAATGAAAGGAAGTAAGAAATGAATGACCTCCTCTGCCACCACCAGGGCTGTGTTTCCACCAGCGATGTAGTACAACCTGACTGCGTGGTGAGGTCTCTGTGTTTCCATGACATCATGGCTATTCAGCACCAGCCCCACATTTTAACACAGAAAAACCACTTCTTCTGAGACTGCTTATAGTCCGACTTTTGCAGCTTACTTCGGCTTCATTACTGACCCGTTTCCACAACTGCACTGGGTTCAGTATCATAGTCCTGCCCATGGGGCGTGTAGCCCAGCCTTTGTGAGTGTGTTGCTCTGACCTCAGTGACCCAAGCCTTTCCCTCCCTGTTTTCTGGAAGTTTCAATGCAGTTTTGGAGCAGGATGCCGAGGGACCAACTTTTAAAAAATAATTGAAAATAAGCACAAGAAGAACACAGCCCATGACCCCAGTCAAGGGGTGGTTTTTCCCATTGTGCTGAATGAGGCTTGCCTTCTCAATGACCACAGAAATAACAGAGAAGCCCCTCAACTGACACAGCAGATATCAAAGCCCAATTCCTTAAATGCAATTAAGCGCAATCACGAGGCTTTGGTCCATTGCCTTAGACATAACTCCTTCACAGCTTCCATATAGAGATCCTGTGCATTAAAATGGGGTCTGGTTTCGGTCTCTTTCCCACAACAAACCCATTAGTGTCTCCTCAGAAGTAATTCCCATTGTGGGGGATAAGGCTGGGATTCCCCCTCAATTGAAATGGCATTAAAGCCCAATTCCTTAAATGCGTTTAGGCGACCAAGCAAGGTTCCAATGAATTGCCTTAGGAAGAAAGTACTTCGTAGCTTCATTATAGCTATCCTGCAGATTACAATGGGGGCTGGATTCGGTTTGCTACTCTCTTTCCCACAGTAAACCCATTAGTGTCTCCTCAGGAGTAACTCCTATTGTGCTGAATGAGGCTTGCCTTTGAATGCCTACATCAGAACTTACAGCAATTCCCCCTCAATTGAAATAGCACACTTTTAAGCCCAGTTCCTTAAATGCTATTAAGCGTGATCTCGAGGCTTTGGCCCATTGCCTTAGGATGTAACTCATTCACAGCTTCCATATAGAGATCCTGTGTGTTAAAATGGGGGCTGGTTTCACTCTCTTTCCCACAAGAAACCCATTACTGTCTCCTCAGAAGTAACTCCCATTGTGGTCAGTGAGGTCCTCTGGGTTAAAATGGGGCTGGTTTCCCTCTTTTTGTTCTCACCCCCCCCCCTCTTTCCCAGCACAAGCATATGTGTGTCAACTCGGAAGTAAGTCCCATTGTGTTCAATGAGGCTTGCTCCTGAAATGCAGGTGCATCCGGACTTTCAGGGGAAAGGAGAAAGGGGGGAGAGGGGGGAAGCCTCTCTTCACAGCAAAGCTGATTCCTTTTTAAAAATCCCCGTACTCCTCCATTAGCTTCTCCTTCCATTGTCCTGGAAACACGCCAAGGAGGTGGGAACACTGATGAGGTAATCAGACCCAACCCAGACGCCACCCAGCCATCAAGAAAATAATTTGATTAGAGCTCAATGGAAACAGGACAGAGCCCAGGCTACAGCGATGATAAGCTGGGACTTTAAGCACTGTGGAAACTGGAAAAGGAGAATATGCGATTGGGGAAACATCACAACAAAGTTGCAAACAAAGTGAAGCTGATAGCGTGGAAACACACCCCAGTTCACACTGTAACTGGAGTATATTTCAAACTGTTCATGACATACCGGAAGACAATTATATTTTGCAAAAATATATTTGCACCAAAGAAACAAATACCATGTTGGATTCCAATCCAATGGGAGGCAGGCTACACCAGAATAAACCAATACAGCTGGGCTAGCCTTGAAATGTGTCTGTGTGTCTGTATGTGGGTGTTAAGGGTAGACAGTGATCCATACTGTGAGAATTGGGCCCTTACAATAATGTCCTATTTTTAATCTCTTTTGTAGACACAGACACTTAGGGCCAAACCAAGCATGTGTTCTTTAAATGTGTGCTTGCCCATTCACCATCCTATACAGTGAGAGTGGGGGTTACTTTCTTTTTACTAAGGGGGGAGGAGTGGAGCAAAACCCACCCCATTGTCCACCATATCATTCTGTGCCCCTGTTTTTAAGCTGTTTCCCGTATTGGAGCTGGGCTGGGGAAAATGGCTTAAAACAGCAGCATGTGGTGAGTTCAGGTGAGGGAGGGGAGATTTTGTTCCACTCTCCCATGCGGTCCTCTTAGTATAAAAAATTATAAACACACACACACATCTGGTTTGTCCCTAAGAAGAGACCCACTCCATATCCATAGCAAAATTCAATCCCAACCCTCCCCCTAAACAAATGGAAATCCAAAAATGCGACTATCTACACACTACAGGCTTTGCATGGTTCCCTCTCCCAATGGAAATGTGGGAACTGTAGTTCTGTGAGCAATGAGTGAGCAATCTAACTGAATTCACAGCTCTCTCACCAAATTACAATTCCCAAGAGTGGTCTGGTATATGCTTGTAGTGTAGAAAGATTTGAGTAATCTCAGCAAATCACATAGCCCAAAGGGGTTTGGGGGTGGCACAGTTTCCCACTCCCCCGAGGTGGTGATTATGATGAAACCTGCGAGGATTCCGCTATGATGCACTCACTGTTCTTTCAGTGATGGGTCAAGCTCAGCAGTTAGAGCCAGTGAAGTAGAGGTTGAGGAAGGAGCTCATAGGAGCAGCTTTGTTTTCCTCTGAAGGAGGGAAAGATTGGGATAACAGCAAAAGGAATCGCAAAAGATAATTAGAGCATTGCGTAAAAAATGGTCAGATACCTAAAAATGTACAGCCAAAAGGAACCAGCTGTCCCATTAAGATTTCAAGACTTAAGTTAACCAGATAAGCTTTTCGGTTTTCTCTTTTATTTGATATTACAGACACTGAAAGATAAGAATGGTCAAAGTTTGAACAGTGCTGCTGCTCCTATATCCACACCAGTCAAAGGATGGAGGAGAAATGATTTGAAGGACAGAGAGATAATCAAGCAAGTTGTGCACCTTTGAAAATACACAGAACAGTGGCAAGGCTGCCAGGTGAGAAACATTTTTCAGTTCTAGAGGAAGCTGCATATTCTGAAGGAGATTAGAATGGAGCAAATTAGCAGCTGAGGTGAGTATTTCCGAATTGACGAAGCTGAACTTTTCCTTTGTCTGTCTATCTGTATAAATAATAGTTGTCAAGACTTCATTACAGAGGGAAAATTATTCTTCTCTGGTCAATAACATCTTCAGCCTGTAAACACACAGTGGTAAAGGAAAGGAATCTATAGACAAACTACAGCAAAAACTTGACCCTCATGTAAGGAACTGGCTAAAAAAGCTATGGATGGTTTAGTTTCTGATCAGCTTAAGAAAGAAGAAAAAACAGTACCAAAAAATCTGATATCCTTAAGAGGTATGTCCTTTTTTCTTGTTGGCTGGCCTGCTCAGGCCAATCACTAGAAACAGCTATGATGCGTTAACATTGGTTTGGTAATTTGTTGACTTCTTTGCAGATTTGAAAGGGAGTTAAAAACAGCTATAGTTGCTAAAGAGTAGCTGAGTTGACAAGCATAAAGAAATTCATGGATTTTAACAGGACTAAGAAAGCAATAATCTAATTTTTTTAAAAGGTCTGATGTTATAAAGAACAAAATTTGTTGCATTGCTTCAAGAAGAGGGAAGTGTGAAACATTCCAGATCACCCACATGCAGGTAGTTCCTAAGAAGTTCTCCTTTATTGCAAAGATAGATCCTTGGTCATTTTTCCTTGCAGGCTGGCCTGCTCAAAGCAATCACCTCTCTGATGGTTAAACGTTTATTTGATCATTTAGTGACTTTGCAGATTGGAAAAGGATTTCTCAGTTTAAAGAGAACTTGTGATCTATTCATTTTAAAGATAAAGGGAGTTGGAAAGCATCAAGAAATTCATAGTTTTCAACAGCATCAAGAAAGCAACAAACTCATAATAAGACGTCTAATGTGAGGTAAGGAATATCACTGGTTGCACTGCTTCTGCTTCAAAAAAGAGCAAAGGGTGAAACATCATAGCTTGGAGGTGTATTTATTGCCAGAAAAGCAGGTATTTTATCACTTTTTCAGGCTCCCTGTTCCTTTCAAAACAATAAGTAAAAACATCGCTGATGTTTAAATATTTATTTGTCCGTTCCTGTTTCCTTTTCGAAGTTGAAAGGTAACTTTGAAAATTAAAAGGAGCTGTAGATGGAATTCACTTTAGAGTTTGGCTAGACAAGCTTCAAAATGCAGATTTCCTGACAAGCTTAAGACTGAAATTAACAAAAAATCTGATTTTGGGTAAACAACACAGCATGCTTCCAGAGGGACGTACAAACACCACAACAATATTGGAGGTAGGTTCTTCATTGAAAAGAGAGCAGGTTTTTGATAATTTTCTTTTACTGGTGGTCTCCTCAAACCACTCACTGGAAACAAAAGTGATGTTCAAATGTGTCTGTTTCTGTTTGCAGGTGGAAAGGGAATTTTGACAATTAAGGGTGCAATCCTATGGCCGCTAGTCAGTGGCTGGACAGCCATAGGATAGGTCAGTTCCTGAGAACTGACCTCCATCCCTTCTTGCGCTGCCTCGTGGGCAGTGCAGATTGGCCTCGTGCTCCGCACTCGTAAGAGGAGCGCAAAGCAGCAAAAACAGGGTGTTCCTGGGGCCAGGGCAGGGAGGGTGGAAGTGCTGTTCTGACGCTTCCTATGCGTCGTCCAGAGTCCGCCACTCCTCCGCTTTGACATCCTGCAGCTGGACAGCTGAAATCAGCTGTCTAGTTGCAAATACAGGGCGGTTGAAGCATGGAGGGGACAATGCCCTCCACACTGCTCCTGCCCTGCATTGGATAGGCGGTCGCCTCCGAGTTTGGAGGCGGCCGCCTATCTTGATAGCATCGCGCCCTAAAAGGAGTTGTAGTCCATCTATTCCCTACAGCTGTTATCACTTCCACTGTTTACTCTGCATCTTATCAATGCCTGAGAGGGAAAGATTATATTTTAAAAACTTGAATACAATCCATAAAATCAATCCAGCTTTCGTATGAAGCCAAGTGTTAGATGTCTCTTCAGGAATGTCACCTGCACAGGTACTTTCATTATACATCCAGAGAGAGAGGAACATAGGACAGCTGAAAGTAAATAATTATTAACTCCATTATGTCAAATTAGTTGCTGCAGAAACTAAATCTCTGCATTCTGATAAATTACAGCACCAAATTTGTACAGGAGAAATTTGTGCAGGAAGCAGGAGAGCTTTCACTGATAAAAGATAACCAGCACTTTGAGCAAAAGTGTGTGATAAAAGATACAAAAGAACAAAATGACCACCCATTTCCCCACCAAGATTTCAAAACTGCAGCTGGTCAGTTGAGCTTTCCAGATTTCTCATTTACTTATCTGATATGAGGGACCCTGACAAATAAGAATGGTTAATGCCTTATATGTTGACACCTGTCAAAGAATGGAGGCTAAATGCATTGAAGAATATATGGACTAATCAAGGAAATTGCTCTCCTTTTAAAATACACCGAACAATGGCCAAGGCTGCCAGGTGAGAAGTAAGAAACATCTTTCAGTCCTAGAACAAGAAGCTGTATATTCAGGAGACTAGAAAGGAGGAATCGAGCAGATGAGGTCAGTATTTCAGAATCTCCAGTTGTCAAAGTCTGTCCTTTACTTTCCCTGGCTCTCTAAATAATCTTTGTCAAAGCCTGATTACAGGGATGAAATAATAGTTCTCCAGAAAAGAAAACACATCCAGCCTGCAAGCACACGTGCAGGCAAACTGACAGCAAAACACCCTTCATTGGCTTGCCTTGAAAAGGAGAAAAAGTTTGTACATTTCAAATGGATGAAGAAAGCAAGGTAAAGAACAGAACTGATTGCATTCCTTCAGGATGCTGGATGTACAAAACGTCAGAGGATCATGCAGGTAGGCCCTTAAAATGTCTTTCTTGCCAAAGAAAAAGAAGAAAAAAAGCAGGTAGGTAACTTTTCCTGGCTAACTGGTCTTTTTGAATTAGTCACTGAGAACATTGGTGGTATGTTCTAAATTATTTGTTTATTTCTGTGTCTTTTTGCAGACTGAAAGGGAATTTTCAAAGGTAAAAGTTGTATTAGATGTAGTCTCTGAATTTGTTACCGCTTTCATTAATTACTCTGCATCTAATGAACACCTGAGAGGGAAAGATCATTTTTTAAATCTTTAATACAACCCATAAAATAAATCCAGATTGGTTATAAAATGAAGCCAGCCAAATTAGTTATTGCTGCATAGACTGAATTTGTGCATTCTGATAAAGACAGCTGATTGCTGATAAATAGAGGGATATGTGAGAAGGAAGGAAAGAAGCAAGCCATCACTGAGACGCATTTGGTGAACTCTCTGGCCAAGTAGTAGTCAGTTTCCAGTTTGTGATTGATTGATTAAAATATTTATAGGCCTCCTTTTAGGGAAACATCCCAATACATGATTAAAACCATAAAACATTATAAAACAGTGATAAAACAATAAAATTAATATTGAAATTTTAACAATTAAAACCAGCTGGCCCCGACTACCCATCAGCGCCCAATACAGTAGCTCAGTTATAGGACAAGGTGAAAAAGTAAGTCTTTCGGGTCCACTTGAAGGCTCATAGTGATGTGGCTTGGTGGAAGTCAGTAGGAATAGAGTTCCACAAGCAGGGGGCCACTACATAAAAGACCTTAGCCCTCATACCTGCTGTCAGGAATGAATCTGAGAGTGTGGAGATGTCTAGCAGCTCTGATTCAGAATGGAAACAGCCGGAACAAGGGGAGGCACCCCCCTAGTGAGCTCAGATACGGCAAGGCTTTCTTCCCAAGACCTTGAAACACAGATGGCCCAGCCTGAACGCCCTCCCCCTTTCCTCCACCATGAGAATCCAGGTTTCAGGGGAGGAGGAGAGCGAGGGGCATGACTTGAGGGATGCTAGGGTCTGTCGCAGAGTGAAACGGGAAAACTTAGGGGCAGGGCTCAGACGCTCCACCATGTTGGCCACTCATGAAAGCCTATATAGGAGGGAGCCACCTTAAGGAAGAGGCATCCCTGCTAAGCTAGTCTGGCCAAAAAGTTCTTGCCCAAGCTGCTGGCAACTTCTGTAACTTCCACTTCGGCTCCTCTATTGATATTCATAGATGTGTGGATTAGCTGTTTCATTGCAGTCTGAGAGTTTCCTAGAATCTGCATTTGTAAAGAAGCTAGTCATTAACTAATAAAGTAGTGAGCCTTAAGCCTTGTTTCCTGGGGTGTATTGCGAAGGGGAAAGACGAAAGGATGTGACACCTGCCAACCTCATTGCTCTTATAGGTGGGGACACCAGCAGGGCCTCTGATGCTGATCTAAGAGTACAGGTGAGTTGGGATGGGTGAATGAAAACTTTCTGTTATGGACAGTACTGCAAAGGAAACATTTTGAATGCACCAAAGATACAAGTGTTTTAACTAATTCTGCTGGAACCACCCTGAAACTGTCCAAGTTCCTTCTTTCCATCAACAGACTAAAGTTTTTTTGCATGGTTAATAATAGTAAAACCTTACCAAACTGATAAACAGTATATAAATGTCAAGTCTTGATAATTGCAGAAGGTAAAACTCTAGAAGAGTAGTGAGGGAAGGACAGCAGAACCAGCCATGACTGATGAAGAAAGAGGTGGAAAGCTCAAGAGTACAGAGAATGTCTGTCAAGGGCTTCCTGCGAAGGAAAAACCTGTGGGAGCCTTTGGAATCCAGGCTCCAGCCTGCTCACCAGGGGAACATTTCAGTCCATAGCTGAGAGGAGAAGGAGCTTCCTAACTGCCCTGTGTCCATCCAGGAGGCTTTTCTATGGAGGACAGCCACAGGACACGCAGGACACCATCAAGACATTGGAGGGGACAGTGGGGGAAGGAGGGAGCGCTGGCGGCTCGCTTGCTCATGGCCTTTGCCCGCATGCCCAGGGTAGTGCTGACCGCCACGTTTGGGGTCGGGAAGGAATTTTCCTCCAGGGCAGATTGGCCTGAGCTCCTGGAGGTTTTTCGCCTTCCTCTGGGCATTGAGCAGGGGTCACTTGCTACGTTAGTTGACACAATCGAATAAGTTAAAGTATCTTTTCAAAGATCTGAATATAATCCAGATAAACTAACATAAAAAATAAGAGATGTAGAGGAAAATAAATACATTGATAGAAAAACAGTTTTCTTTTCCTTTGGCTTTTTCACCAAGTAGAATAATCTGCTGTGGCCTGCATTCTTTGACAACACAGCTTGCTGTGCAGCCAGTTGGCTGAATAAACATGGCTGTCCCTCCCTACAGGCTTACAGTCTAAGAAAGGGGATAAAGGCAAGATGAGAAGAAAATTCAGGCACAGCAACGTTCTTAATGACCAGCTTGAACAGAAATAGTTCGGGAGAGGAGGAGACAAATGGGGCTGGCATTTTAAAGGAAGCATGCAGTGGGCATGCCTTCCATTTCTCCCTCCGCTGTAGCCTGCTGGAATGGCTGCTGCTAGATGACGGTTGAGGGAGACCTCTCAGCAGAGATGATGGAGTGGCCCTGAAGTCCCATCTCTCTCCCTGCTATGTTGGTCATCTTGATTATGCCTGCATTGTGACTTACAGTTTTATCTAGATTCTAATGAAGGATAACTGCTCAGTCTTGGTACTGCAGGGCTGGCCCAAGAGATTTTGCTGTCTGAGGCAAAAGACAAGATGGCCCCCTCCCATCCCGTATATGAAGGCAACCAGACTGGCAGTTGACTCTTCCTTCCACAGCAGCACTGGGACAGGCCCCCCCACTGTGCAGGAGGTCAGCCCGCTAGCTGAGGAGGCACAGCCAGGCCACGTGCCCCACACAGCTCTGGAGTAGGGGCAGGTGAGAATTTTGTTTCAGTTCAGTTTTGGTAAGAATTTACCAAAAATCACAAAGTTCTCCATTTTCATGATGAAAAGAACTAAATCTGTAATCCTGTGTGAACAGCTTACGTCTTCATTACGTTCGGACTGGACTCTAAGGCTGCAATATTGTGCAAACTTACTTGGTCTAAGTTCCACTGAAAAAATTGGGACTTCGTTCTGAGTAAATGCGTAGGACTGGGCTATATGGCTATCAGGCCCACCACGAGGACTAGGCAGAGAGGGTGGTGGCCTCGGGTGCCAACTCCCTGTTACCTGGGCGAGAACATCTTGGCAACCCTGGAGCACATTTTCTGTATTCACACTGTGCAGTCTCAGGTAGCTCAGTATGTGGGGTGGGGATGGGGGACCCCCCATTTCAGGGGTCATGGGTGGCCAGACCCTGGAGGGATTTCCACAGCAGATTCCCCCCCCAACGCATCATCCTGAGAAGAGTTGGAAGGAGCCCTTTGTGCTCACACACACACACACAGCCCCACTTTAGGCTGGTTAAAAAAACAAAACAAAAAAACCCTCCTTTCTGAATTGTGCTAGGGATGGGCTTCAGATGCTATAGACAGTGTGAGCCAGGGGTGCGGGCAGAGGGAAACAGTGTCTAGGGTGAAGACGTTAACGTGTTAACTTCAGGGTTACCATGTCTTAACCATCAGATTCTAACCAGGGCCAAATCTACCTGGAAATGCATGTAGAAGCATTTTCAGCTTTTATCCAGATTATCATGAAATCTGCTTTGGTCTGTCAGGGGCAAACAATGCAGGACCAGCGGAGGATGCATTACCTAAAAACCTGCTTTCACGAGCCACGCAAGAGCACTTTAAACGCTGGGGTTGGGCGGAGTTCTGCCAGTTGAAGTGAATTTCACCAACCACAAAGATGCTGCTCAGAGAATGAGGGAGACTTGCACCCGCCCTGGCTGTGCTCATGCTACTGGCCACCCCTTCTCCTTCCCCTCTGTGAGTGAAACTGCTCAGTCAAATGCAGTGGATGCACATGACCTACTTCTGAGTAGGCAATTTAGTGACAACCTCCCCTTATATGCTCCCTCTCTCAGGGGAAGTCAGGGTGAATTAAAGTACTTGAATTGCTGTAGGGATGTACGAAAGTCACTTACCTTTTGCGGATTATGTTTATGGGGGGGGGGAGGCATTCCGTCCCTCCCCCCGGAATCCTCGACGGGGGGGGGGGAGGCGCTCCGTTCCTCCCCGCCGGAATCCTCCGTGGCCGGCTGTGCTCCGCAGCAGCTCTGCAGAGCAGCTGGCCAGGCCCAGCCAGCCCAGAGCCCTCCGCAGCCAGATTTCCAGCCGCGGAGGGCTCTGGGAAAAGAAAAAAAAAATTGCGTACGCAAATGGCGGCTACGGCCGCCGCCATTTGCATTCCTTAGTTTGGGCCGTCTTAGTCTACGTAAATATTTACGTAGACTAAGACGGCCCAAACTAAGGAACGCAAATGGTGGCGGCCATAGCTGCCGCCATTTGCGTATGCCTTGTTTTTTTACCCAGTCGTTTTAGGCTACATAACTTTTTACGTAGCCTAAAACGTCTGGGTTAAAACAAACAAACAAACTGCAAATGGCGGTGGCGGCTGGTCGGAAGACCAGCCGCCGCTGCCGGAGCCGCCGCCGCCCGGAAGATCCACCCCAGGTAAGTTTCATCCCGGGGGGGATCTGCCGGGGGGGGGGCGGCAGGTGACAGGCCGTTCCGCCACAGATTTCGGGGGGGCCGAATGCACTGGCATTCAGCCTCACCGTGATCCGTGGCGGAATTCTCTGCCATCCCTAAATTGCTGTGGACATGAAGACAGACAAGATTGCCCCCCCACACCACTTTTCACACTGCCATGCTTTGTTAAGTTAATAGGAGACACCATGGGGAGGGGGTCTTCACAACAACGGAATGAGAAGTGCGTTGGGAGTATTATCTGGATTTTCATGGAATCAGTTTGGGTCTGTCAGGGACACACGAAGCAAGAAAAGCTGAGGGTACCTTACCGTTAAAATCTGGTTTTCACGGGTCACACAGCACTTGAACATACTTCCGGGTCGGGTTGGGGGAGTAGAACTGAATGTCATCAAACTGTCGGGCTGCTCAACAAGAGAGGCTTGTTTCTCAGCCCTGTCTAGGCTCTCCCTTGCTACTACATTATTATGACTGTAGAGATACTCTAGATACTCACTCCCCATGAAAGCACCCCACCAGTGCAAATAAGCTGTCTTCCAGCAAACAGTCAGGGAATTAATTCCTCCCTCTTTCCCCAATGTGTGCACTTTTCAGTGAAGAAGCCAAAATCCCTGATTCTCCAATGCAGCATCTGAAGGCTCCCTATGAGACCATTCCCCCACCATTTTGCCCCATTCCAGCAATCTGCTGTAGAGTTATTGCTCCCACCCCATTTTCCCCAATGTGTGCACTTTTGCCTGAAGGAGCCAAATCCCTGATTCTCAAGTGCAGGATCTGAAGGGTCCCCCTGAGAGCATCCCACCCACCCCAGTTTTGTCCCATTCCAGCAAACTGTTGCGGAGTTATTGCTTCCACCACCCCCTTTCTCTTTATCTGGGCACTTTCTCCCTGCTCGCAATGACAGACTCCCACAATCCCGAGACCTCACCTGATTTTACGCAATAAAGCTCTTAGCACTGGAGAAGTGACTTTACATAAGAACAAAGAAGTGATTTAAAATAACATTGAAGAAGCGAAGTAATGCAACTGAGGCTAATTGCTCCCACTGGGAAAAAGGAAGTGCAGGGTGATTCTGAAGGCTCAAAAGAGTGTGCCTTTGATGTGTGGGATAGGCAGGTGAATTACTGTACTTACCTAGGGTATGGCCAGCACAGCCAGGTGAAAGACACACCCTTAGGAACACCCCCATCATACTGAATTTAAAGAAGAGGGATGGGCACACAGCAGCTGAACCACAGAGGAGCCTATTTAAAGAAAAACAATGGACTAAAAGTACTCTGCAAAAATGCAGCTTCCCCACAGGTAAACTCTGGGGTGGCTGTAGAATGGCCACGATGTCATGTGTCCCTAACACATGACATTTGAGCCACAGCAGCATCAGAGAAAATCTCCCATGTAGATGGGCCCCGAGTTACTTCCACCCCTGTTCTCCTTTCCATGTGCAATCAAGTGAAATGGATGAGAATGAGAGGGGGGGTTGGGGACGATTGCCTTTTGAGATCATAGAAATGCGCAGTTCCGCTCTCTGGTATATGAGCATATTCAAACCATCAGCTCTTAGAATCAGTAAAGCTCTGCGACACATGAGAATTGGGAAGTGCAGGGAGAGGAAGGGCGTTGCAGGGTTGAATGTAAAACTACGATGCTGGTGGTGATTTTCTTTTCTTTTTTATAAAAAAAACCCCAAAGCAAACTGCTATTTTTCTCAGGAGTAAGCCTCATTGAAAAAATGATTTACTTCTCAGTAGACATGGTTATCCATGCCTGCTCATTGTTCCTTGAGGCAAAGATATTAAAGGCAGCAAGGAGAGAACCGGACCCATTCATATTCCAAGGTGTGCAGATACAGAGATATGTACTTCCAACACACACGCGTGCAATAGGGAGAAGCCAAAGGTTTACTCCTCCCATTCCTTCCCTCTCTTGCTGTTTGACACTTGCTATCTGCCACTCCCCGCACCGCACCCCCACTGCGGGTGGTGAACTGCAAAAGAGGACAAGTTACTTCCAAGTAGGGATGTGTAGTTTAGAATGACAGGCTTGAGGCTTGCTCTCCTCCACTCTCGCTCCCCACTCCTGCATTCAATGAGTATTATAACAGGCAGAGGAATTCTCCCAACCTCTCTGCTCCTGTACCCGGCAAAGCGCAATTTGAAGTTTCTTCTGGGTAGACATGACTCTGCTCTCCCCATGCCAGTCAAGGCAGTTCAGCTCACACAGACGCCAAAAGTGTCATGAAAGTGCCGCAACGGGATAATCCATCAGAAAAGCAGTCCATCAGAAACACCGGATTTTAGAGTTAGAGACAGCGTACTGGATGCAGAGAAGGGCATACCTCATCTGACGTTAACAACTTTGGGGCGCAGTTGAACTGGCAGAAAAGCCCCGTGTAGATCTGGCCTTGGATAGCTGAAGTTCTGAAATTTTGAACAAAACAGTCGTGTGTTTTTTGTTTTCTTTTACCAAATGTTTTTACTCCATGTCTTATTTCTCTTTTGTTATTTCTTATTGTGTTCTCCCCATCTTCCTCTCTATTGGAGGAAAATCCAAGTAAGTTTCATTTTCAATTTCCACTTCGACGTCATTTGCGCTAGGTAAAAATAAGGGGAATGCAGCTTTACGCTGAGGCTACACTACCGAGCACTTCAAATATTATAAACACTATAAGCTCTATATAAATAATTTAAAAGCTGTAAGCTGTAAGAGGTTTGCTGGATACCTTTCTTATTTATAACTTTTCTTTGTTACTTTTAAAGAGGAAAATAATGGATATTCTAAAATAAAGAATGCTTACCAAAAGATAGGAATTGCTACAAAACAAAAAACATTAAAAGTAAAACCTGCTGTGTTGCGTAGTGCATTACCACTACTCAGAATTTGGCTTTTCGAGTAGGCAAGGAGGAGCTGCAGTTGACATTCTCAAATGTACTCCATGCATGTAATAATTCTCGCATGTGGTTCCCAGCTTTGTATGCATATGCATGGGTCTTTGTAGGGGGCAGCAGCAGCAGCACCCCCAACATCACACCTGCACCAGGCCCCATAAACCCTTTGGGTGACACTGCAAAGCTGATCATGGGGGCAGGGGGGGCACCAAAGGCGGGGCAACAAATGTTCTCAGGTAGCAAGGTTGGCCTTAGGATAAATAGCGTCCTGGGCAAGGAATGTCCAGGACACTATTTATCCTAAGGCCGACCTTGCTACCTGAGAACATAAGAGCCGTGCTGGATCAGATGAAGGGTCCATCTAGTCCAGCATTCTGTTCACTGTGTGGGAAACAAAAGGAGTGAGAACCATCCCCGCCCGAAGGATGAGACTGGTGGTCACGTATCTGAAATCACACTTTATTTACTAATGTGTATACATGGGTAATTCGCAAAAGAACTACCAGTTGGGAACAGGTTACACATGGCTTTTATCAGAAAATACAGTTGTTGTTCAGTCGTGTCCAACTCTTCGTGACCCCATGGACCATAGCACGCCAGGCCTTCCTGTCCTGCGCTCTCTCCCGGAGCGTGCTCAAGTTCATATTCATTGCATCCGTGATGCTATCTAGCCATCTCATCCTCTGCCGTCCCCTTCTCCTTTTGCCTTCAGTCTTTCCCAGCATCAGGGTCTTTTCCAGAGAGTTTTCTCTTCGCATTAGGTGGCCAAAATATTTCAGCTTCAGCTTCAGTATCTGTCCTTCCAATGAGCACTCAGGGTTGATTTCCTTTAGGATTGACTGATTTGACCTCCTTGTAGTCCAGGGGACTCGTAAGAGTCTTCTCCAGCACCACAGTTCGAAAGCATCAATTCTTCGGCGCTCAGCCTTCCTTATAGTCCAGCTCTCACAGCCATACATTACTACTGGGAAAACTATAGCTTTGATTAGACGGACCTTTGTCGGCAAGGTGATGTCTCTGCTTCTTACTATGCTGTCTAGGTTTGCCATAGCTTTCCTCCCAAGGAGCAAGCGTCTTTTAATTTCATGGCTACAGTCACCGTCTGCGGTGATCTTGGAGCCCAAGAAAGTAAAATCTGTCACTGCTTCCATTTCTTCCCCTTCTATATGCCAGGAAGTGATAGGGCCAGATGCCATGATCTTAGTTTTTTTAATGTTGAGTTTCAAACCAGCTTTTGCACTCTCCTCTTTCACCCTCAACAAGAGGCTCTTGAGATCCTCTTCGCTTTCTGCCATTAGGGTGGTATCGTCTGCATATCGGAGGTTGTTGATAATTCTCCCAGCAATCTTAATTCCGACCTCTGATTCATCCAACCTGGCATTTCTCATGATGTACTCTGCATATAAGTTAAATAAGCAGGGTGACAATATGCAGCCTTGTCGTACTCCTTTCCCAATTTTGAACCACTCGGTTGTTCCATGTCTGGTTCTTACTGTTGCTTCTTGACCCTCGTACAGGTTTCTCAGGAGACAGGTAAGGTGGTCTGGTACTCCCATCACTTTAAGAATTTGCCACAGTTTGTTGTGATCCACACAATCAAAGGCTTTAGCGTAGTCAATGAAGCAGAAATAGACGTTTTTCTGGAATTCTCTTGCTTTCTCCATAATCCAGCGAATGTTGGCGATTTGATCTCTAGTTCCTCTGCCTCTTCGAAACCCAGCTTGTACTTCCGGTAGTTCTCGGTTCGCATACTGCTGAAGCCTAGCTTGTAGGATTTTGAGCATCACCTTGCTGGCATGTGAAATGAGCGCAATTGTGCGGTAGTTTGAACACTCTTTGGCATTGCCCTTCTTTGGAATTGGAATGTAAACTGACCTTTTCCAGTCTTGCGGCCATTGTTGAGTGTTCCAAATGTGTTGGCATATTGAATGCAGCACTTTAACAGCATCATGTTTTAGGATTTTAAATAGCTCGGCTGGAATACTGTCATCTCCGCTAGCTTTGTTGTTAGCAATGCTTCCTAAGGCCCACTTGACTTCACTCTCTAGGATGTCCGGCTCAAGTTCAGTGACCGCACTATCATGGCTATCAGGGACATTAAGATCTTTCCTGTATAGTTCTTCTGTGTATTCTTGCCACCTCTTCTTAATCTCATCTGCTTCTGTTAGGTCCCTGTCTTCTTTGTCCTTTATCATGCCCGTCTTTTCACAAAACGTTCCCTTGAGATCTCCAATTTTCTTGAAGAGATCTCTAGTCTTCTCCATTCTGTTGTTTTCCTCAATTTCTTTGCATTGTTCATTTAAGAAGGCCTTCTTGTCTCTCCTTGCTGTTCTCTGGAACTCTGCATTTAGTTGGATATATCTTCCCCTTTCTCCCTTGCTTTTCGCTTCCCTTCTTTCCTCAGCTACTTGTAAAGCCTCATCAGACAGCCACTTGGCTTTCTTGCATTTCTTTTTCTTTGGGATGGATTGAGTTGCTGCCTCCTGAACAATGTTACGGACCTGTGTCCATAGTTCCTCAGGCACTCTGTCTATCAGGTCTAATCCCTTAAATCTATTCCTCACCTCCACTGTATATTCATAAGGGATATGATTGAGGTCATACCAGAATGGTTTAGTGGTTTTCCCTACGTTCTTCAATTTAAGCTGAAATTTTGCAACAAGAAGCTCATGATCTGAGCCACAGTCAGCTCCAGGTCTTGTTTTGACTGACTGTATAGAGCTTCTCCATCTTTGGCTGCAAAGGACATAATCAATCTGATTTCGATATTGACCATCTGGTGATGTCCATGTGTAGAGTCGCCTCTTGTGCTGTTGGAAAAGAGTGTTTGCTATGATCAGCGTGTTCTCTTGGCAAAACTCTATTAGCTTTTGTCCTGCTTCATTTTGTACACCAAGGCCATGCCTGCCTGTTATCCCGGTGATTTCTTGACTTCCTACTTTAGCATTCCAATCCCCTATGATGAAGAGGACATTTTTTTTGGTGTTAGTTCTAGAAGGTGTTGTAGGTCTTCATAGAACCCATCAACCTCAGCTTCTTCGGCCTCAGTGGTTGGGGCATAGACTTGAATTACTGTGATGTTGAATGGTTTGCCTTGGATTCGTACTGAGATCATTCTATCGTTTTTAAGGTTGTACCCCAGTACTGCTTTTCCCACCCTTTTGTTGACTATGAGTGCTACTCCATTTCTTCTAAGGGATTCTTGCCCACAGTAGTAGATATGATGGTCACCTGAATTAAATTCACCCATGCCTGTCCATTTTAGTTCGCTGATTCCCAAGATGTCGATGTTCAATCTTGCCATCTCATGTTTGACCACCTCCAGCTTACCTTGATTCATTGATCTGACATTCCAGGTTCCTAAACAATATTGTTCCTTACAGCATCAGATTTTCTTTTCACCACCGGACACATCCACAGCTGAGTGTCCTTTCGGCTTTGGCCCAGCCGCTTCACTCTTTCTGGCGCTTCTTGGAAATACCCTCTGCTCTTCCCCAGTTGTATATTGGACACCTTCCGACCTGAGGGGCTCATCTTCCAGCGTCATCCCTTTTAGCCTTGTGATACGTTCCATGGGGTTTTCTTGGCAAGAATACTGGAGTGGGTTGCCATTTCCTTCTCCAGTGGACCACATTTTGTCAGAACTCTCTGCCATGACCTGTCCGTCTTGGGTGGCCCTGCATGGCATAGCTTATGGCTTCACTGAGTTACGCAAGCCCCTTCGCCACAACAAGGCAGTGATCCATGAAGGGGAAAAAAAACACAGTACATAGTCAGAAATACTAAGCAAGAGATCCTTGCCAATTAGAAGCTTACATACAGTCAGGGCCAGAAATATTGGAACAAGGCTAACTATTTTGGCAGTTGGCCTCTGTACACCACCACATTGAAGTTGAAAGGAAACACACCAGATGGGAGCAAAGTCAGGACTTTCAGCTGTAATTCAAGGGGCTTGACAAAAGCGGGGCACTAACCATTCAGGAAGTACAGCCAGTGGCATACACACACACCCATCATTGGTGGCTCATAAGTAATGGAACAAACCAACATCATTTCAAACTTAAGGATCGCCTTTAATTTTGTTTATTCGATCAGTCGCTTCCGACTCTTCGTGACTTCATGGACCAGCCCACGCCAGAACTTCCTGTCGGCTGTTGCCACCCCCAGCTCCCCCAAGGTTGAGTCTGTCACCTCCAGAATATCATCCATCCACCTTGCCCTTGGTCGTCCCCTCTTCCTTTTGCCTTCCACTTTCCCTAGCATCAGCATCTTCTCCAGGGTATCCTGTCTTCTCATGATGTGGCCAAAGTACTTCAGTGTTGCCTTTAATATCCTTCCCTCAAGTGAGCAGTCTGGCTTTATTTCCTGGAGAATGGACTGGTTTGATCTTCTTGCAGTCCAAGGCACTCTCAGAATTTTCCTCCAGTACCACAGTTCAAAAGCATCTATCTTCCTTCGCTCAGCCTTCCTTTTGGTCCAGCTCTCGCAGCCATAGGTTACTACGGGGAATACCATTGCTTTAACTATGCGGACCTTTGTTGTCAGTGTGATGTCTCTGCTCTTCACTATTTTATCAAGATTTGTCATTGCTGTCCTCCCAAGAAGTAAACGTCTTCTGATTTCCTGGCTGCAGTCAGCGTCTGCAGTAATCCTTGTGCCTAGAAAGACAAAGTCTGTCACTGCCTCCACGTTTTCTCCCTCTATTTGCCAGTTATCAATCAAGCTGGTTGCCATAATCTTGGTTTTTTTGAGGTTTAACTGCAACCCAGCTTTTGCACTTTCTTCTTTCACCTTCGTCATGAGGTTCCTCAGCTCCTCCTCGCTTTCAGCCATCAAAGTGGTATCATCTGCATATCTGAGATTGTTAATGTTTCTTCCAGCAATTTTAACTCCAGCCTTGGCTTCATGAAGCCCAGCACATCGCATGATGTGTTCTGCGTACAGGTTGAATAGGTAGGGTGAGAGTATACAACCCTGCCGTACTCCTTTCCCAATCTTAAACCAGTCCGTTGTTCCGTGGTCTGTTCTTACCGTTGCTACTTGGTCGTTATACAGATTCTTCAGGAGGCAGACAAGATGATTTGGTACCCCAATACCACCAAGAACTTGCCACAATTTGTTATGATCCACACAGTCAAAGGCTTTAGAATAGTCAATAAAACAGAAATAGATGTTTTTCTGAAACTCCCTGGCTTTCTCCATTATCCAGCGAATATTGGCAATTTGGTCTCTAGTTCCTCTGCCTTTTTTCTAAACCCAGCTTGTACATCTGGCAATTCTCGTTCCATGAATTGCTGGAGTCTACCTTGCAAGATCTTGAGCATTACCTTACTGGCATGTGAAATAAGTGCCACTGTTCGATAGTTTGAACATTCTTTGGTGCTTCCCTTTTTTGGTATGGGGATATAGGTTGATTTTTTCCCATCTGTTGGCCGTTCTTGTGTTTTCCAAATTTGCTGGTATATGGCATGCATCACCTTGACAGCATCATCTTGCAAGATTTTAAACAGTTCAGCTGGGATACCGTCATCTCTTGCTGCCTT
Organism: Heloderma suspectum; assembly: GCF_057233095.1. Classification (NCBI taxonomy): domain Eukaryota; kingdom Metazoa; phylum Chordata; class Lepidosauria; order Squamata; family Helodermatidae; genus Heloderma; species Heloderma suspectum. Next base: position 134,712,157 of record NC_139459.1, read on the forward strand.
GTTATTAGCAATGCTTCTTAAGGCCCATTCAACCTCGGTCTTCAGGATTTCTGGCTCTAGCTCACTGACCACACCGTCAAATCTATCCCCGATATTATTATCCTTCCTATACAGATCTTCCGTATATTCTTGCCACCTTTTCTTGATCTCTTCTGCTTCTGTTAGGTCCTTGTTGTTGTTGTGTATTCGGTCAGTCACTTCCGACTCTTCGTGACTTCATGGACCAGCCCACTCCAGAGCTTCCTGTCAGCTGTCACCACTTCCTGTCGGCTGTCGCCACGTTAGGTCCTTGCCATCTTTGTTTTTGATCATACCCATTTTTGCCTGGAATTTGCCTCCGATGTTTCTAATTTTCTGGAAGAGGTCTCTTGTCCTTCCTATTCTATTATCTTCTTCCACTTCTACGCATTGCTTGTTTAAAAATAATTCCTTATCTCTTCTGGCTAACCTCTGGAATTTTGCATTCAATTGGGCATATCTCCCTGTATCACTGTTGCCTTTTGCTTTCCTTCTACCTTGGGCTGCTTCCAGCATCTCAGCAGACAGCCATCTTGCCTTCTTGGTTTTCTTTTTCTTTGGGACGTTTTTTGTTGCCGCCTCCTGAACAATGTTGCGAACTTCTGTCCATAGTTCTTCCAGGACCCTATCTACTAAATCTAGTCCCTTAAATCTATTATTCACCTCCACTGCATATTCATTAGGAATATTAGTGAGCTCATATCTGACTGATCTGTGGGTCTTCCCTATTCTCTTTAGTCTGATTCTAAATTGTGCAATAAGAAGTTTGTGATCTGAACTACAATCAGCTCCAGGTCTTGTTTTTACCAACTGCATAGATGTCCGCCACCTTTGGCTACAAAGGATGTAGTCAATCTGATTTTGGTGTTGACCATCTGGTGAAGTCCATGTATAAAGTCGTCTCTTAGGTTGTTGGAAGAGAGTGTTTGTTATGCATAGTGAGTTGCCTTGGCAAAATTCTATCAGCCTATGTCCCGCTTCATTTTGTTCTCCCAGACCATGCTTGCCTGTAATTCCAGGTGTCGTTTGACTACCCACCTTAGCATTCCAGTCTCCTGTAATGAAAATAACATCTTTTTTTTGGCGTACTATCCAGTAGGTGCTGCAGATCCTCATAGAACTGATCTACTTCTGCTTCTTCAGCATCTGTGGTTGGGGCGTATATTTGGATCACTGTGATGTTAACTGGCTTACCCTGAATTCGAATTGAGATCATTCTGTCATTTTTTGGATTGTATCCAAGCACTGCTTTAGCCACTTTATTATTAATTATGAAGGCTACTCCATTTCTTCTGTGGTCCTCTTGTCCACAGTAGTAGATCTGGTGGTCATTTGATGTGAAGTGGCCCATTCCAGTCCATTTCAGTTCACTGACACCCAAAATGTCTATATTTAATCTTGACATCTCCCCAATAACCACATCCAATTTGCCCTGGCTCATAGCTCTTACATTCCAGGTTCCTATGGTGTGTTGATCTTTAGAACATCGGATTCATCGTTCACCACCAGCACCATCAGCTGCTAGCCGTCCTTTCGGCTTTGAGCTAGCTGCGTCATCACATCTGGGGCTAGTTGAACTTATCCTCTGTTCCTCCCCAGTAGCATTTTGACCATCTTCCGACCTGGGAGTCCCATCTTCCGATGGTATACCGACATATCTCTGGTTGTACTGATCCATTTAGTTTTCATGGATGAAAATCCTTAGCAGTCAATGACTGCCTGAAGTCTGGAACCCATGGACATGACCAAATGCTGAGTTTCCTCCCTCAAGATGGTTTGCCAGGCCTTTACTGCAGCTGCCTTCAGCTGCTGCTTGTTTGTGGGTCTTTCTGCCTTCAGTCTTGTCTTCAGTAAGTGAAAAGCATGCTCTATCGGGTTGAGATCAGGTGACTGACTTGGCCATTGAAGAACATCCCACTTCTTTGCCTGGAGAAACTCTTGGGTAGCTTTTGCTGTATGTTTTGGGTCATTATCCATCTGCAATATGAAGTGGTGTCCTATCAGTTTGGCAGCATTCGGCCAAATCTGAGCAGAAAGTACAGCCTTATACACTTCAGAATACATTCTGCTGCTTTTATCAGCAGTCAGGTCATCAATAAACCAGCGACCCAGCTCCATTGGCAGCCATACATGCCCATGCCATAACACTGCCTCCACCATGTTTGACAGATGATGTGGTATGCTTTGGATCATGAGCTGTTCCTTTCCTTCTCCATACTTTTCTCTTCCCATTATTCTGGTACAAGTTAATCTTGGCTTCATCAGTCCAAAGAATCTTATTCCAGAACTGGGCAGGCTTCTTTAGGCATTTGCTGGCAAAGGCTAATCTGGCCTTTCTGTTCTTGAGCATTACCAGTGGTTTGCACCTTGTTGTGAAGCCTCTGTATTTACATTCATAAAGCCGTCTCTTGACTGTAGAAGTTGACAATGACACGCCTACCTCCTCAAGAGCGTTCTTGACCTGGCTAGATGTTGTGAAAGGGTTCCTCTTCACCATGAGCAGCATTCTGCGGTCATCCACTGTAGTTGTCTTCCGTGGTCTTCCAGGCCTTTTGCTGTTGCTGAGCTTGCCAGTTAATTCTATCTTTTTCAGGATGTTCCAAACTGTTGTATTGGCCACTCCCAATGTTTTTGCTATCTCTCTGATGGGTTTATTTTGTTTTCTCAGCCTGATGATGGCCTCCTTCACTCGCATGGAACCTCTTTGGACCTCATGTTGGGAGTACCAGTGAACAGCTACCAAATGAAAATGTAACACTCAGAACCACCTCCAGGCCTTTTATCTGCTTGATTGGTCATGGGGTGCCCAGGAAACAGGCCACACCTGGCCATGCAGCTGCTTGTCAGCCATTCGTTCCATTACTTATGAGCCACCAATGATGGGTGTGTGTGTATGCCACTGGCTGTCCTTCCTGAATGGTTAGTGCCCCACTTTTGTCAAGCCCCTTGAATTACAGCTGAAAGTCCTGACTTCGCTCCCATCTGGGTGTGTTTCCTTTCAGCTTCAATGTGGTGGTGTACAGAGGCCAACTGCCAAAACAATTATCCTTGTTCTGATATTTCTGGCCCTGGCTATATGTTATCTATACCATTACGCATGAATCAGACATGTATCATGTGTACAAAATGCTTCTTTCTATCCATGAATACATCCTTAAGCACAACTGGGGCTCAATGATTTGCAAATTCCTGCAAGGCAGTACCTTATCTCATTAGGTAATGGGTTTCTGCCTGCCTATTGTCCTCATGAGATAGGAGTTGGAGTCACTTTTATCTATTCCACCCTCTTACCCAGTTATCTGTGTCTTATTTTCCTCAGTTACATTCTCTGTATTTTTCCATCCTGGGGACTTTGGTTCAGGCCTACACTTAGGCCTTTTCTCCCACATCACACAGTGGCCAATCAGCTGTTGACCAGGAAATGCACAAGTAGAACACAAGTGCAACAGTACCCTCCTGCCCGTGTTCCCCAGCAACTGGTGTCCATAGGCACACTGCCTCTGATACCAGAGGTAGCATATGGCCATCAGGACTAGGGGTGTACGAAACCCCGCTAACCTGGCTCTGCCGGGTTCCGCAGGTGGGGGGAGGCGATCCGTTCCTCCCCCTCGGAATCCTGCCCGGCCGGCTCCGCTCTGCGGCCAGGCCAACCCGCAGCAGGGACTCCAGCCGCTGCCGGGCTGCTGCAGACGCAAATGGTGTCCTGTGTAGGCCCGTGATAGGCTACGTAAATATTTACGTAGCCTATCACGGCTAAAGCAGGAACGCAAATAGCGTAGGGGACACCATTTGTGTCCCTGCTTTAGCCGTGATAGGCTATGTAAATATTTATGTAGCCTATCATGGGCCGGCGTAGGGACGCAAATGGCAGCTGCTATGACGGCTGCCATTTGCGGCCACAGCAGCCTCGCAGCGGCTGCAGCCAACACTGGAGCTGGAGCCGGAGCCGGAGCTGCAGCCATGTAGGCTCCGTTTTGCGGGACTTTCGCGGGGTGGTGGGGCAGGGGGCTCTGTTCTGCCACGGATTCCGGGGGGACGAATTCACTGGAATTCGGCCCCCCTGGGATCCGTGGTGGAATTCTCTAACATCCCTAATCAGGACTAGTAGCCATTGATAGCCTTCTTCTCCAGGAATTTGTCTAACCTCCTTTTAAAGCCATCCAAGTTGGTGGCCATCACTACATCTTGTGGTAGTGAATTCCATAGTTTAACTGTATGCTGTGTGAAGAAGTACTTCTTTTTATCTGTTCTGAATCTTCCACCAATCAGCTTCATGGGATGACCTCAGGTTCTAGTATTATGTGTGAGAGAGAAAAATGTCTCCCTATCCACATTCGCCACACCATGCATAATTTTATGCACCTCTATCATGTCTCTCCTTACCCTCCTTTTCTCCAAGCTAAACAATCCCAGCTGTTGTAACCTTCCCTGGTAGGGGAGATGTTCCAGCCCCTTGATCATTTTTGTTGCCCTTTTCTGTACTTTTTCCAGTTCTACAATATCCTTTTTTAGGTGTGGTGACCAGAACTGTACACAGTATTCCAAGGGTGGTCGCACAATAGATTTGCATAAGGGCAGCATGATATTGGCAGTTTTATTCTCAGTTCCTTTCTAATTATGCCTAACATAGAGTTTGTCTTTTTTACCGCAGCTGCACACTGGGTTGACATTTTCACTGAGCTGTCCACCACAACCCCAAGATCTCTTTCTTGGTTGTTCACTGCTAGCTCAGACCCATCAGGCTATACTTGAGGTTGGGATTTTTTGCTCCAACATGCATCACTTTACACTTGCTTACACTAAACTGCATTTGCCATTTGGATACCCATTCTCCAAGTCTGGAGGGATCCTTTTGGAGATCCTTTTATTCCATGACTGCTAAGTTTGCTCAGGAGTCTTTGGTGAGGGACTTTGTCAAAAGCCTTTTGGAAGTCCAAGTAAACAATGTCTACCAGATCACCCCTGTCTACCTGTCTATTGACACTCTCAAAGAACTCTAAATGGTTAGTGAGGCAGGACTTACCTTTGCAGAAGACGTGTTGATTCTTTTTCATCAGGGCTTGTTCTTCTATATGCATACTAATTTTATCTTTAATTATGTTTTCAACCAATTTACCCAGAACAGACATTATGCTAAATGGTCTGTAATTTCCCAGATCTCCCCCGGGTCCCTTTTTAAAAATTGGTGTTACATTGGCTATCTCCCAGTCCTCTGGTACATGTCTTAGGGACATGTTGCATATTTTGGTTAGAAAATCAGCAATTTCATATTTGAGTTCTTTGAGATCTCTAGGATACCATCTAGGCCCAGTGATTTATTTGCTTTCATTTTGTCAATAAGGTGAACGTCATCTTTTGTCACCATTATTTGCCTCAGTTCCTCAGACTCCCTTCCTGAAAACATCAGTTCAGGCACAGGTACCAGTCCTATATTTTCTGCAGTGAAGACTGTTGAAAAGAATTCATTCAGCTTCTCTGCACTCTCTTTATCCTCCTTTAACTCTGTTGTCATCCAGTGGTCCAATTGCCTCCCTAGCTGGTTTCCTGCTTCTGATATATTTAAAGTATTCTTTATTGTTGGCCTTGATACTGTTAGCAATATGCTCTTCACAATGCTTTTTTGCATATCTTATTGTCTGCTTGCATCGCCTTTGTGCAAGCTTGTGCTCCCTTTTGTTTTCTTCACTTGGGCAAGATTTCCATTTTCTGAAGGAAGCCTTCTTTCCTCTAATAGCTTCCTTGATGCTCCTCATTAACCATGCTGGTGACCTCTTGGACTTGGTGCTACCTTTCCTAACCTGTGGTATACATTCTAGCTGAGCTTCTATTATAGTGGTTTTGAGTAACCTCCAAGCATTTTGAAGGGATTTAACCCTCCTTACTTCCCCTTTCAACTTCTTTTTCACCAGTTCCCTTATTTTAGAGATGTTTCCTCTTTTGAAGTCAAATGTGACTGTGTTGGACTTCCTGGGCAATTTTCCACCAAAATATATATCATATCTGATAGCACTGTGGTTGCTATTTCCATGTGGTTCAACAACATTTCCATCTTGTACTAGGTCCTGGGCAACACCACTTAGGATTAAATCCAAGGTTGCCTTCCCTCTGGTTGGTTCCAGGACCAACTGTTCTAGGGCACATTTAGTCATTTAGGGCATCGAGAAATTTAACCTCTTTATCATGACTGGAACATGCATTTATCCAGTCAATGGGGGGGAATTGAAGTCGCCCATTATTACAACACTTCCTTGTTTGGAGGCCTCCCTGATTTCGTTTTCCATCTCAAGGTCACTCCGAGCATTCTGGTCTGGGGGACGATAGCACATTCCTAGCACTAAATTAGTTTTGGAGCCTGGTATTGTATCCCACAGTGTTTCTGTGGAAGTCTACCCCTTTTAGGTGTTCTAGTCCACTTGACACTATGTGCTCTTTGATGTACAGAGCAATACCTCTCCCAGTACACCCTTCCCTGTCCTTCCTGTAGCTTATATTCAGAGATGACCGTATCCCACTGGTTCTCTCCATTCCACCAGGTTTCTGTAATTCCCACTATATCCAGGTTCTCCTTTAAAACCCAAGCACTCCAGCTCTCCCATTTTGGGTTGGAGGCTTCTAGCATTTGCATAGAAACACCTATACATTGTGTCTCTCCTTAGATGTCTCTGGCATGTGCATCTTTTATGGCACTTAGGCCTCTTTGATTGGCTATCATGTTCTACCATATACCCATGGCCTCTTTCTTCCTCTTCCACATTTGGGCAATCAAAAACATTTTCATCTGCATCCTTTTGGGATGATTTAACCTGAACTGGATGCTTCCTAGCTCCTGTCAGCTTTCCCCCAGGGTTTAGTTTAAAAGCTGCTGTAAGGCCCCAGGCCTGAACGAAGCTATTAGTAGTTTTAAGAGGGGCTTAGATGCCCCATGATGCTCTCTGGCTTTGGTTCAGAAGGCTGCTGCTTTCCCTAGCAGGCCTCTTGATTTACCAGGATGAGTCAAAGAGCGATAAGGCCAATGGTGTGGCCTCGAGCGCATTCCATACTAATGAGCTAGAGGGCCTTATCAGGATGTGCCTGGAAAGTGAAGCTTGTTTGCCTTAAAGCAACCAGGTGTCTGTAATGGGACAGTTCGGATTGTTTTCCTTCTGAACAAGCGCTGCTAGTCTATGATGGGAAAGTGGTAGATGGATGCTAATTAACGTTTGCTGTTGTCATGCTGCCTCACTGCTGACATGTCTGGTATAAAACCCATTTTACCCCATGGCTCTAGGTTCAGAGAAGCTGTCTGATCCAACCACTGGGTACACCTGTGTGCTGATTGTACTCAATAAAGTATCTCCATGTAAGTAAAACTGGATCTGATTTATCACTATCTTGGCACCTCTAAATTAAGAGTTCGAAGGCTACTGCAGGGGCAATACAGCTGCACTGCCATCCCTTCTATGTTTCGCGCCAGCAGTCTGGTTCCATTTTGGTTCAAGTAGAGTCCAGCCCTCTTGTACAGGCCCAGCTTGTCCCAAAATGCTCCCCAGTGCCTAACAAATCTGAACACCTCCTCCCTGCACTACCGTCTCATCCACAAATGGAGACTCCTCAGTTTCACCTGTCAAGCTAGCCCTGCGAGTGGAATGGGTAGCATTTCTGAGAAAGCCACCTTGGTTGTCCTGGATTTCAACCTCCTACCTAGCAACCTAAATTTGGCCTCCAGGACATCACAACTAGGGATGTACGAAAGTCACTCACCTTTTGACGAAATGTGATTCGAAGTAGGTGGGAGGCGCTCCGTCCCTCCCCCCGAAATTCTGGCCAGGGGGGAGGTGCTCCGTCCCTCCCCCCTGAAATTCTGGCCGGGGGGGAGGCGCTCCGTCCCTCCCCCCCCTGAATCCTGGCCGGCCAGGTGTGCAAATGGCGGCGGCCATAGCCGCCATTTGCGTCCCTGCAGTCAGCCGTGATAGGCTATGTAAATGTTTATGTAGCCTATCACGGCTGAGTAAAAAAAACCAAAAACGCGCGTACGCAAATGGCGGTGCCCATGGCCGCCATTTGCGTTCCTTATTTTGGCACGTCTAGTCTACGTAAACATTTACATAGACTACGGCGAAAATAAGGGGAACGCAAATAGCATAGACGCTACGCTATTTGCGTTCCCCTTATTTTCGCCGTAGTCTACGTAAATGTTTACATAGACTAGATGTGCCAAAATAAGGAACACAAATGGCGGCGCCCATGGGCGCCGCCATTTGCATATGCATGGTTTTGTTTTTTGTTTTTTACTCAGCCGTGATAGGCTATGTAAACATTTACGTAGCCTATCACGGTATTTTTTAAAAATCTAGCCGTGATAGCCTTTGTAAATCTTTACGTAGCCTATCACGTTTTTTTTTTACTGGAAATGGTGGCGGCGGCAGCCGGTCGGAAGACCGGCTGCTGCCAAACCGCCGCCGAACCGCCGCCGCCAGGAGGATTCGCCCAAGGTAAGTCCCGTCCCGGCGGGGGGTGGCAGACCGCTTCGCCACCGATTTCGGGGGGCCAAATGCGCTGGCATTCGGCCTCCCCGAGATTCGTGGCGAAATTCTCTGACATCCCTAGTCACAACTGTATTTCCCCATATCATTGGTACCAATGTGGACCACAACAACTGATTGCTCCCCAGCACTATCTACTCTGCTATCTAGATGGCGTATGATATCTGCAACTTTCGCACAAGGCAGGCAATTCACCATGCGGTCTACACATAAGAACATAACTGGTTGCATTCCTTCAGGATGCTGGGTGTACAAAACATCAGAGGGTCACGCAGGCGGGCGCTTAAAAGGTCCTTCTTGCCAAAAAAAAGAAAAAAACGCAGATAGGCATTAAAATGCCAGCTCCATTTGAATCCTCCTCTCCTGAACTTTTTCCATTCAAGCTGGTCATTATAAGCTGTGCCTGAATTTCCTAGTTCTTTTCGTCTTGCCTCTATCCCTTTTCTTAGATTCTAAGCCTGCAGGGAGGGACAGCCAGCAAGCTTCGTTATCACAGAATCCAAGCCACAGCAGATTATTCTACTTAGTGAAAAAACCAAAGGAAACGAAAACTGATTTTCTATCAATGTATTTATTTTCCTGTTTATCTCTTTTTTTATGTTAGGTTAGCTTGATTATTTTTATTAAGATGTTTTAAAAGATATTTTAATGTATATGATTGTGTCAACTAACCTAGCAAGTGACCCCTGCTCAATGCCCAGAGGAAGGCGAAAAACCTCCAGGAGCTCAGGCCAATCTGCCCTGGAGGAAAATTCCTTCCCGACCCCAAATGTGGCGGTCAGCACTACCCTGGGCATGTGGGCAAAGGCCATGAGCAAGCGAGCCGCCAGCGCTCCCTTCTTCCTCCACCGTCCCCTCCAGTGTCTTCATGGTGTCCTGCATATCCTGTGGCTGTCCTCCCTAGAAAACCATCCTGGATGGACACATGCAAATGAGGAAGCTCCTTCTCTTCACAGCTATGGACTGAATTGATTCCCTGGTGAGCAGGCCTGAGCATGGATTCCAAAGGGTCTAGCAGATTTTTTTCCCCCTTCACTCTAAGTCTTTGACAGACATCCTTTCTCCTCTTGATCTTTCCACCTCTTTCTTCATCAGTCATGGCTGGTTCTGCTGTCTTTTCCTTTTGTCTTCTGTAATGATCAATACTTGACCTTTATATACCTTTTTTCAGTTTGGTAAGGTTGTATTATTAACCTTGCAAAAAACATTAGGCTGCTGATGGAAAGAAGGAACTTGAACAGTTTTAGGGTGGTTACAGCAGAACTAGTTAAAGTACTTGTATCTTTTGGTTGTATTCAAAATGTTTTCTTTGAAGCACTGCCCTTACCAAAATGTCTTCATTCACCCATACCAACTCACCCACACTTTTAGATCAGCCTCATAGGCCCTGCTTGTGTCCCCACCTGTAAGAGCAATGAGGTTGGCAGGTGATAAGGCCTTTTTTGTAGTGGCCCTCCACTTGTGGAACTCTGCCCCCATAAAGCCATGTCATTATATGCCTTCAAGTGGATGCTAAAGACTTACCTTTTCACCTTGGCCTATCATTGAGCTAGTTTATTGTTTTATCATTGTTTTATTAAGTTTTACAGTTTTAACTGTTATTAAGTTTTACCGTTTTAATCATGTATTGGGAATGTTTCCCTAAGAGGGAATATAAATCTTTAAAATAAACAAATAATAAACCGGAAATTGACTACTTGGCCAGAGAGTTCACCAAATGTGTCTCAGTGACTGCTTGCTTCTTTCCTTCCTTCTCACACTTTCCTCTCTTTATCAGTAATCAGCAATAGACAGCTGTCTATCAGAAAGCACAAATTCAGTCTATGCAGCAAAAACTAATTGGACTTATTTGAGAGAGTAATTACCACCCTCTCAGCTCTCTGCAGATCCTCTCTCTCTCTGGGTGAACTGTGTAATGAACTTACCTGTGCTCTTTACATTCCTGAAGATGCGTCTGTCAGTTGGCTGGCTTTATTTTATAACCAAGGTGGATATATTTTACAGGTTGTATTAAAGATTTTAAAATATGATCTTTCCCTCTCAGGTGTTCATTAGATGCAGAATAATTAATGAAAGTGGTAAGAAATTCAGAGAGTGCATATAATGAAACTCCTACCTTTGAAAATTCCCTTTCAGTCTGCAGAAAGACACAGAAATGAACAAATAATTTAGAAAACACCACCAATGTTCTCAATGACTAGTTCAAAAAGACCAGTTAGCCAGGAAAAGTTACCTACCTGCTTGGGGGTAGGGGGTGGGGGTAAGAAAGACATTTTAAGGGCCTACCTGCATGACCCTCTGATGTTTTGTATTGCTGAAGGTCGTATTGCTGTCAGTTTGCCTGCAGTTTCTTGTACTAGCATGTGCTTGCAGGCTGGATATATTTGTTTTCTGGAGAAGTATTATTTCACTCCTGTAATCAAACCTTGTCAAAGATTATTTAGAGAGCCAGGGAAAGTAAAGGACAGACTTTGGCAACTGGAGATTCTGAAATACGGCCTTCATCTGCTGGATTCCTTCATTCCAGTCACCTTCAGAATATAGAACGTCTTATTCTAGGACTGAAAGATGTTTCTTACCTCTCACCTGGCAGCCTTGGCCATTGTTCTGTGTATTTTAAAAGGAGGACAATTTCTTTAAAGCATTTAGCTTCCATTCTTTGACAGGTGTCAGCATCCTTATTTTTCACTGTCCCTAAAATCAAATAAATAAATGAGAAATCCGAAAAGCTCACCTGGCTAGTTGCAGTTTAGATATATTGTTGGGAAAACGAGTGGTCATATTGTTGTTTTCTATCTTTTTTCACAGATTTTTACTCAAGGTGCTGATTATCTTTTATCAATGAAAGCTCTCTTGCTTCCTTCCTTCTCTCACATTTGGTGCTGTAATTGATCAGAATGCACAGATTTAGTCTCTGCAGCAACTAATTTGACTTAATGGAGTTAAACATTATTTACTTTCAACTGTCCTCGGTTCCTCTTCCTCTGGATGAGTGGTATAATGAAACTACCAGTGCTATTGACATTCCTGAAGAGACATCTAACACTTGGCTTCATATGAAAGCTGAATTGATTTTATGGATTGTATTTAAGATTGTAAAATATTATATTTCCTGCTCAGATGTTTATTAGATAAAGAGTAAAAACTCAACGTGATAACATAGTGCCTTTTCACTTGGAGAATTGCCTTGCAATCTGTAAAAGTTCATAGAAATCAACAAATAATAGGTTAAACTTCATCAGTGTTTTCAGTGGTTGATTGGAAAAGGCCTAGCAGCCAGAAAACGTTATGAGTATCTGCTTTGTTAAGCAATAAAAGACATTGTAAGGACTAGCTTCTAAGTTTATAATGTTCATCTGTGATATTTTATTCACACTTCCCTCTTTTTGAAATTTAGAACTACATACCTCACACCAGACTTCTTGATATGCGTTCTTTAATTCTGTTGGAAGTCATGAAGATATACACACATCCATACACATTTTAACTTGGACAATTCTTTATCAAATCTGCAAAGAAATAAAAAAATGTAACCTAATAAAAGTTTCACAATCAAATTTTTTTTCAGTGTTTGAAAAGTTGAACAGGTCAGCCTGCAAGGAAAAGTAGCTAAGAATCTGCTTTCTTCCCAATATGGAACCTACCTCTTAAGGACTCACCGCCATGTTTGTGATGCTCATCTATGATGTTTTACTCTTCCCTCTTGAAAAAATGTGTTCTGTTCCTTACATTACATCCAACCTATTATTATGCATTATTGTTTTCCACCTCTTGTTGAAAGCCACACATTTCTTTAGCAATTGGAAATTTGGAAACCACGAATTTCTTTAGCAATTGGAAATTTGGAAATGCTCACCTTCTTCTTCTAAAATGGAAAAAAATCTTCCTTACCTCCTATATATATTTTAACTTAGATAATTCCTTATCAGATCTGCAAGGAATAAAAGTTGTTGGTTTGAAAAGACCAAGGAACCATAACAACTGATAAAGTACCTGCTTTTCTGGCAACAAAGATAGTCCAAGCTGTGATGTTTCACACTTTGCTCTTCTTGAAGCAGCAGCAGTGCAAAGTTATATTCCTTACCTCGCATCAGACGCCTTGTTATGAGTTTGTTCACTTTGTTGCTTTCTTGATCCTGTTGAAAACTATGAATTTCTTGATGCTTTCCAACTCTCTTTATCTTTAAAATGAATAGATAACAGTTCTCTTTACAGTGAGAAATCCCTTTCAAATCTGCAAAGTCACTAAATGATCAAATGTTTAACCATCGCAGAGGTGTGTCTCCTCTCCAGTGACTGTTTTGAGCAGGCCAGGCAGCAAGGAAAAATGACAAAGGGTCTATTGTTGCAATAAAGAGGACCTTCTTAGGACCTACCTGCATGTGGGTGATCTGCAGTGTTTCACACTTCCCTCTTCTTGGAGCAATGCAACACATTTTGTTCTTTACAGCACATCAGACCTTTTTTATTAGATTGTTCCTTTCTTAGTCCTATTAAAATCCATGAATTTCTTTAGGCTTTTAAATTCTGTTGCTCTTTAGCAACTATAGTTCTTTTTAACTCCCTTTCAAATCTGCAAAGAAGTCAACAAATTATCAAATAAATGTTTACACATCATAGCTGTTTCCAGTGACTGGTCATAATACGCCAGACAACAAGGAAAAAAGGATACACCTCTTACGGACCTACCTCATATTAGGTCATTTTGCAATGTTTTTTATTCTTTCTTAAGCTTCTCAGAAATGAAAATGTCCATAGTATTTCTAGCCAGGTTCTGAAATGAAGGTTGACTTACTGCTATAATTTTTCTATAGTTTCCTTTCCTGTACCAGTGTGTGTTTGCAAGCTTGACCAGAAAAGAATAATTTCCCCCTTGCAATGAAGTCTTGACAAAAGATTATTTAGAGAGCCAGACAAACAAAGGAAAACTTATGCTTTGGCAATTCTGAAATACTCACCTCAGCTGCTGGTTTGCATCGTTCCAATCTCCTTCAGAATATGCAGCTTCCTGCTCTAGAACTCAAAAATGTTTCTCACCTGGCAGCCTTGCCATTGTTCTGTGTACTTTAAAAGGAGCATGACTTCTTTGATTATCCCTGTATCCTTCAAATAATTTATTCTCCATCCTTTGACTTGTGTGGATATAGGAGGAGCAGCACTGTTCAACCTTTCACCATTCTTATCTTTCAGTGTGTCTAATATCAGATAAATAGAGGAGAAAACCGAAGAGCTTACCTGGGTAGCTGGAGTTTAGAAATCTTGATGGGACAGCTGGTTTCTTTTGGCTGTACATTTTTTGGTATCTGATTATTCCTCATTGTGTTGTCTCAGTCTTTCCCTCCATCAGAGGAAAACAAAGCTGCTCCTATGAGCTCCTTCCTCATCCTCTACCTCACTGGCTCTAACTGCTGAGCTTGACCCATCACTGAGAGAACAGTGAGTGCATCATAGTGGAATCCTCACAGGTTTCATCATAATCACCACATCGGGGGAGCAGGAAACTGTGCCACCCCCCAAGCCCCTTTGGGATATATAATTTGCTGAGAAAATTTGAATCTTTCTACACTACAGGCATAAACCAGTCCAGTCTTGGGAATTGTAGTTTGGTCAGAGAGCTGAGGATTCTGTGTTAGATTGCTAACCCATCACTCACAGAACTACAGTTCCCATGTTTCCATTGGGACAGGGAACCATGAGAAGTCTGTAGTGTGTAGATTCACTTACATGTTCGGATTTCCATTTGTTTAGCAGGAGGGTTGGGGTTGAATTCTGCTGTGGATATGGAGTGAGTGTGCCAAACCAGACGTGTGTGTATAAATTTTATATATTAAGGACCACATGAGGGAATGGAACCAAATCTAACCCTCCCCCACCTGAACTCACCACATGCTGCTGTTTTAAGCCATTTTTCCCAGCCCAGCTCCAATACTGAAATGAGCTGGCAGAGAGAAACAGCTTCAAAACAGGAGCACAGAATGATATGGTACTTAATGAGGTGGGGTTTGCTCCACTGCCCCTCTCCTTAGTATACGAAGGTGACCCACCCCCCACACACATTGTATTATGGGCAAGCACACATTTAAAGAACACACGCTTGGTTTGGCCTTAAGTGACTGTGTGTTTGTGTTTACAGAAGAGATTTTTAAAAATAGGAAATGCTTGTAATGGCCCAATTCTCACAGTATGGATCACTGTCTAACCTACACACACACACACACACACACACACACACACTGCTGAAGGCTAACCTTCCTGTATTGTTTTTTTCTGCTGTAGCCTCTCTCCCATTGATTTGGAATCCAAAGTGGTATTTTTCTTTTGCTGAAAGAAATTTTCGCAAGACATAATTGTCCTGCAATGTATCATGAACAGTTTGAAATATATTCTAGGAGATGAAGTGTGAAATGATGGTGGCAGAGGAGATCTTTCATTTCTGGTTTCCTTTCACTACTCCCCCGCCCCCAGCCCTTAGTTTGATACAACAAGGCCTTACGGACCTGTCCGAGCTGGACACAGCGAAGCCTTCAAGCACAGTTCCCCAGCTGCCCGAGTTGGACACCTTATGCCTGCCCTGGCCTAGGCCCAGCCCTTGCCATGGTGCCCCCATAGCCCTGTGAGGGAGGGGTCTGCTTGTCCCTCGTCCCCTGGAGACTGTCTTGAGCTTCCCTATCTGAGGCCAGCCGTGGCGCCCTTCTTTGGCGCTCGTCCTTCTCTCCCCCCCCACCACATCAACTGCCAAGAGACTTCTTCCGTTACCTGGGCAACTTGCTCCCTTCTCCCGGCCCCTGCTGCATCTACCCGTATCTCTTTCAGCTCCTTCTACAGTATCCCCCTTTCTTTACAAAATCACTATGCCTATAGCCATCCCAGATAGAGGGAGAACATGTCCTGAAACTTACACAGCAACTGAGTGTATGGTTTTCAAGTCCACCAAGCATATACAAACATTTCCTTTCATATAGAGAATAAGAGAAGATTCCTTTTTTTATACCACCCAGTAGCTGAACTCTGGGTGGTTTATCTTACGCAGCATCACGCCTAGATATGCCCTGAAGGTGTGAATAGGGACAGCTGTGAAAGAGGGGAAATAAAAGCTGTACCCCTGAAAATGGCTAGGGAGCAAGCCAACTCCAAGCAAGTTGTGCCAAGATGGTGTGGACTTTCCCCTACTAGCCATTTCCAGGGTGCAGCGTTTCTTTTCCCCCTATTGAACGATGATGTGACAACTGCTACTGTCAGTGTGAGCAGGGCCTGTTCTCAAGGCCCATAGCAGGCCTTTGATAGCGGCCCCAACAGACACCGTCAGAGCAGTTCCTTCCCACATTGGCAGTGGCAGTTGTCACATCATCATTCAATGGGGAGACATCCAAAGCTTCAGAAAACTGAAGCGAGGCTCAGCCTTGGGTCCAAAGTGCAGTGGGCTGAAGCAAATCAGCCCCTACCAGAAGCACCAAAGCAGGTTCTGGTGTGGGTGTGTTTTTGCAGTACGTACCCCTACTATGCGGCTTTCTCTTTACAGACAACTGAGGACCTAGAACTGTCCAGGAGGAAGAGCGGGTTGTTATTGGTCAAAGCAGTTCATTTGCATGAGATGAAATATCCAAGTAGTTAGAAGGTAACCATTTATAATTTGAGAACTGAGCAAATTGGTTCTTCATTTACATAGAAAAGCAGTCTGGCACTGATCCAGCAAAATTTAGTAATATGTAAGGGCTCTTTCAGAGGGGGACTTTAAGGTGCTATTGCTTGCCTTCTAGGGATTTTTTGGATTGTCCACACAACATCATTAGTCTCCTGGAGTTGTTCTGTGTCATCCTATGTCCCCCCCCCCCACTTCTCCCATATTTTCTCACACTGTGGAAAATCTGTTCATTGTTTTCTGGTGCGGTGTGATCCCCCCAATCCCCCCTGCCACATCCTAGCACAGCTATCTTCACTATTTTTCAAACCACAGCCATTTTGGCTCCAGGCTCCAGCACTGAGGGCTCCCCACCCCAAAAGGCTCCTTGGGTAGACCAGATCACAGCAGCTAGCCCACCCCTAAAGCAAACAACAAAGCAAAGCAGGAGAGCCCCTGCTGAGAGTTAGCAGCTACTGCAAGATTTTTCCCCCCCTAATTCAGGCAGGATCTTCGAAGATTCGAATCTTCTAAGATCATGCCTGAATTTGGGGGGAGGGGGGGAATTACAGAGAAGGCACAATTCTTCGAAGATAACACCTTAATTAAAAAACACACACAACCAAATGGGGTAAAATTTAGTCTCATTTGAAGGGATAGAACAACCCCCTGCTCAATGCAGGAAGCCTGACTCCCAGGAGTCACCCATCCCACTAGTGACCGGGCCCAACCCCGCTTAGCTTCCGAGATCAGACAAGCGTGCGCACATCCAGCCCTTTGATTGTTGCTGAGGAAACATTGAGTGCTGAGGAAGCTATGCGATCAGTAGCTGGAAGACGACATGGGGCCATCGAGAGCTGTGAGCTTGGTGGGCGTGGAATCAGCAGAAACAGGATGAGTTTCTGATCCTCCAATGAGAGCCTCTGTCTTTAAGAGCAGGAAAACAGCACAGTGCTCGAGTGTGAACCGAGCTTGCGCATTCAATGAAGCACCGCAACAGGGAAAATGGGTGAGTGTGAATAATCACATTTTAATGCGAGAGCGTTTAACCCGACAGGACACTGAATTCATTTGCGATGACGGGCACAATGTAGATCGGCCCCTAGATTCATTTCAATCTGGTGTTGGAATGGAGATAGCTTTGCTCACCATGAGGGACAACCTATGCTGGGAACTTGACAGCAGGAGTGTGTCCGTGTTGGTCCTGCTGGACCTCTCAGTGGCTTTTGACCTATGGTGTCCCACAAGGTTCCATCTTGTCCCCTATGGTTTAATGTCAAACGGTTGGAGTAGTGGTCTGGAGATTTGGGGTAAATTGACATCAGTGTGGAGATGACATACAATTCTATCTCTCCTTCAGATTCCAAGGAAGCTGGAATGCTCTCAACTGGTACCTAGTGGCAGTAATAACCCAGATGAGGGCTAACAAACTGAAGCTTCATCCAGACAAGACAGATGTGCTGCTAGTGGTGAAGTGTGTGTGTATGTGTGTGACTTCTCCAGATATGGGGCTACTCCACATGGGGCTCTTATCCTGCAATTGAGATTGGTTACTCATGGAAGGTTGCGACAACCGTCAGTGCCTCTCCCATACTTTCTCCATCATTTCCACGGCTTTATTTGAAACAGTATTAATGAGGTAATGAAAAGGAGTCCTTTGAATCATGTTGAATTTGAGCGTGTGAAGAGGAAGTGGTGCTATAACAACCACGCCACCTAGTGGCTGCATAATGAAACATATAGACCTCAGAGATAAAGCCTATCCTCAAAAAACACACACAAAAAAACAGGAAATGTGTGTGAAGGAGCCCATCTTAATCCTGCAAAGAATCAGGAAGCAGAAGCCCTGATGAAATTGCAGGACAAAAAGCCTGTGTGGGGAAGCCCATGAAACTCCAGCCTGTTCTGGACAGGATAGCATTCCATTTGAAAGATCAGTTTCATAATCTGGGGTTCTCCGGGACCCAGACACTTCTAGATGCCCAGATAGTGTCCATGGCAACGAAGGCCTTTTACCCGCTTAGGCTGGGGTGCCAACCCCACCTGTTTCTGGAGAGATCAGACGTAGCCACAGTGAAACACTTTGATTATAACAGGACTGGACTATTGTAGCACACTTTACATGGGGCTGCCTCTGAAGACTCTCCAGAAGGTTCACTTGGTCTGCAATGCAGGAACTAGACTAGTGCTTATAGCAACATGGCTGTGTGAGTATACTATGCCATTTTTGGACCGCTGCACTGGTCACCATTACATTTCTGGCTGTAACTCAAAGTTGCGCTTCTCACTTACAAAGCCCTAAATGGCTCAGATTCAGGGTACCTAAACAACTGCCTCCTCCCATCCTGCCTGCACCCTAAGATCTGAGGGAGAAGCTGCTCTCAATGTCCTGGCTACGTTGGTTACATACATAGGACGTACTGTATGTCCTATTTTTAATCTCTTTTGTAAACACACACACATAGACACTTAGGGCCAAACCAAGCATGTGTTCTTTAAATGTGTGCTTCCCATTCACCATCCTATACAGTGAGAGTGGGGGTTTCCTTCGTGTACTAAGGAGAAGGGGAGTAGAGCAAAACCCACCCATCGTCCATATCATTCTGTGCTCCTCTTCTTTGAGCTGTTTCTTCAGCTGCCAGTGGCTTTTGTGTACAGAGATGTTAATTGGTCCTAATCTCCTCCTAGAAGCTGTTTTGGTAGCCAGACCTGGCACCCCAAAGGACACCTTGGTGTGAAAAACTAAAGGGCCCATTCAAGAGAGAGTGAAAAGCTGTACTGAGCATTCCAACACATTTTAATTTCAGGGGTAAAGGAAAAAGAGAGAGAAACATCATCGTTCAGATTCTGAAGAAATTTCAGATTCTGAAATTTCTCACTTCAGTATTGGAGCTGGGCTGGGGAAATGGGTGAGTTCAGTGAGTTCAGGTGGGGGAGGGTTAGATTTTGTTCCACTCCCTCTGCAGTCCTTTTAGTATATAAAATTTATAAACACACACACATCTGATTTGGCCTTAAGACATCCACTCCATATCCACAGCAAAATTCAACCCCAACCCTCCCCCTAAACAAATGGAAATCCGAAAATGCGGGTGTATCTATAGACTACAGGCTTCGCATGGTTCCCTCTCCCAGTGGAAATGTGGGAACTGTAGTTCTGTGACTGATACACTAGCAGTCTAAAAGAGAATCCTCATCTCTCTGCCCAAACTACAATTCCCAAGACTGGACTGGTATATGCTTGTAGTGCAGAAAGATTTGAATAGTCTCAGCAAATCATATATCCCAAAAGGGCTTGGGGTTGGCACAGTTTCCTTCTCCCCCAATGTGGTGATTATGATGAAACCTGTGAGGATTCTGCCATGATGCACTCATTGTTCTTTCAGAGATGGGTCAAGCTCAGCAGTTAGAGCCAGTGAGGTAGAGGATGAGGAAGGAGCTCATAGGAGCAGCTTTGTTTTCCTCTGACGGAGGGAAAGACTGAGACAACACAATGAGGAATCACAAAAGATAATGCATTGCGTAAAAAATGGTCAGATATCAAAAAATGTGCAGCCAAAAGAAACCAGCCCATCAAGATTTCTAAACTTCAGCTACCCACGTAAGCGCTTTGGTTTTCTCCTTTATTGATCTGATATTAGACACAGTGAAAGATAAGAATGGTCAAAGCTTGAACAGTGCTGCTGCTCAGATGTCCACATCAGTCAAAGGATGGAGGTGAAATGATCTGAAGAAGGGATAATCAAGGAAGTGGTGCGTCTTTTAAAATACACAGAACAGTGGCAAGGCTGCCAGGTGAGAAACATTTTTCAGTTCTAGAGCAGGAAGCTGCATATTCTAAAGGAGACTGGAATGGAGCAAATCAGCAGCTGAGGTGAGTATTTCAGAATTGCCAAAGCTTAACTTTTCCTTTGTTTGGCTGTATAAATAATATTTGTCAAGACTTGATTACAGAAGGGAAATTATTCTTCTCTGGTCAATAACATCTTCAGCCTGCAAACCACCCACTGGCACAGGACAGGAATCTATAGACAAATTACAGCAATAACTTGACCTTAATTTCAGGGACTAGCTAGAAAAGCTATCGGCGTTTTAATTTCTCATCAGCTTAAGAAAGAACAAAAAACATTATCAAAAAATCTGATGTAAGTCCTTAAGAGGTATGCCCTTTTTTTCTTGTTGGCTGGCCTATTCAGACCAATCACTGGAAACAGCTATGATGTGTAAACATTTATTTCATATTTTGTTGACTTTGCAGATTTGAAGCAGCAGCAACTGAGTTGAAAAGCATAAAGGCATTCATGGATTTTAACAAGACTAAGAAAGCAACAATCTAATAAAAAAAAAGTCTGATGTGCTATAAAGAACAATTCGTTGCATTGCTTCAAGAAGAAGGAAGTGTGAAACTTTGCAGATTACCCAGATGCAGGTAGGTCCTAAGAAGTTCTCCTTTATTGCAAAGATAGAAGCAGTCACTGCAGTCACATCTCTATGATGGTTAAAAGTTTATTTGATCATTTAATGACTTTGCAGATTTGAAAGGGGTTTCTCAGTTTAAAGAGGACTTGTGATCAATTCATTTTAAAGATAAACAGTGTTGAACAGCACAAAGAAATTCATAGTTTTCAACAGATTCAAGAAAGCAACAAACTCATAATAAGACGTCTAGTGTGAGGTAAGGAATATAACAGGTTGCACTGCTTCAGCTTCAAAAAGAGTAAGGGGTGAAACATCATAGCTTGGAGGTGTATTTATTGCCAGAAAAACAGGTATTTTGTCACTTTTTTTGGCTCCCTGGTCTTTTCAAACCAATAATAAAAACATTGATGATGTTTAAATATGTATTTCTCATTCCTGTTTCTTTTTTGAATTTGAAAGGTAATTTTGAAAATCAAAAGGAGCTGTAGATGGACTTCACTTTAGAATTTGGCTAGATTTGAGGTAAAGAACATACCATGCTTCAAGAGGGACATGCAAACACAACAAAAATATGGAGGTATGCCCTTTATTGAAAAGAAAGCAGGTGTTTGATAATTTTCCTTTACTGGTGGTCACTTTAAAGTGTGAATACAATCTGGCTTTCATATGAAGCCAAGTGTTAGATGTCTCTTCAGGAATGTCAACTGCACAGGTACTTTCATTACACAGGTCATCCAGATGGAGAGGAACTTAGGAAAACTGAAAGTAAGTAATTATTAACTCCATTATGTCAAATTAGTTGCTGCAGAGACTAAATCTGTGCATTCTGATCAATTATAGCAACAAATTTGTGAGAAGGAAGGAAGCAAGATAACTTTCACTGATAAAAGTTAATCAGCACCTTGAGTAAAAAGGTATGATAAAAGATAAAAAAGAATGAAATTACCACCAATTTTCCCACCAAGATTTCAAAACTGCAGCTGGCCAGGTGAGCTTTCCAGATTTCTCATTTATTTATCTGATATTAAGGACTCTGACAAATAAGAATGGTCAATGTCTTATAAGTTGACACTTGTCAAAGAATGGAGGCTAAATGCATTGAAGAATATATGGACTACTCAAGGAAATTGTCCTTTTAAAATACACAGAACAATGGCCAAGGCTGCCAGGTGAGAGGTAAGAAACTTCTTTCAGTTCTAGAACAAGAAGCTGTATATTCTGAAGTAGACTAGAATGAAGGAATCGCGCAGATGAGGTCAGTATTTCAGAATCTCCAGTTGCCAAAGTCTGTCCTTTACTTTCCCTGGCTCTCTAAATAATCTTTGTCAAGCCTTGATTAAAGGGGTGAAATAATACTTCTCCAAAAAAGCAAATACATCCAGCCTGCAAGCATACGCTTGTCCAAGAAACTGAAGGAAACCAACAGCAATACGCCCTTCATTGGCTTGGCTTGAAAAGGCTAAATAAATTTGTACTTTTCAAATAGATGAAGAAAGCAAGGTAAAGAAGGTACAGTAGCTGGTTGCATTTCAACAGGATGCCTGATGTACGAAACATCAGAGGATCATGCAGGTAGGCCCTTCAAATGACTTTCTTGCCCTCCAAAACGCAGGTATGTAACTTTTCCTGGCTAACTAGTCTTTTTGAACTAGTCACTGAAAACATAGGTGGTGTTTTCTAAATTATTTTTCTATTTCTGTGTCTTTTTGCAGACCGAAAGTGAATTTTCAAAGGTAAAAGTTGTATTATATGCACACTCTGAATTTGTTACCACTTTCATTAATTACTCTGCACCTAATGAACACCTGAGAGGGAAAGATCATATTGTAACATCTTTAATACAACCCGTAAATTAAACTCAGCTTGGTTATAAAATGAAGCCAGCCATCTGAGAGATGCATCATCAGGAATGTAAAGAGCACAGGTAAGTTTATTACACTGTTCACCCAGACAGAGGATCTGCGGAGAGCTGAGAGGTTGGTAAATACTCTCTCAAATAAGTCAAATTAGTTATTGCTGCATAGACTGAATTTGTGCTTTCTGATAAAGACTGCTGAGCTGTTTCCACCAGCGATTTAGTCCAACCTCTCTGAGCAGTGAGGTCTCTGTGTTTCCATGATGTCGTGGCCATTCAGCACCAGCCCCGCATTTTAACACAGAAAAACTGCTTGTTCTGAGACTGGTTACAGTCCGACTTTTCCAGCTTACTTTGGCTTCATTACTGACCTGTTTCCACAACCGCACTGGGTTCAGTATCATAGTCCTGCCCATGGGGCGCGTAGCCTGGCCTTTGTGGGTGTGTCGCTCTGACTTCAGTGACCCAAGCCTTTCCCTCCCTGTTTTCTGGAAGTTTCAATGCAGTTTTGGAGCAGGATGCTGAGGGACCAAGTTTTAAAACCCATTGAAAATAAGCACAAGAACACAGCCCATGACCCCAGTCAAGGGGTGGTTTTTCCCATTGTGCTGAACGAGGCTTGCCCTCTCAGTGACCACAGAAATATCAGAGAAGCCCCTCAATTGACATGGCACATATCGAAGCCCAATTCCTTAAATTCCCATTGTGGACAATGAGGTCTTCTGGGTTAAAATGGGGGCTGGTTTCCCTCTCTTTGTTCTCCCCCCCGCTTTCCCAGCACAAGCATATGTGTGTCAACTCAGAAGTAAGTCCCATTGTGCTCAATGAGGCTTGCTCCTGAAATGCAGGTGCATCTGGACTTTCAAGGGGAAGAAGAAAGGGGGGAGAGGGGGAAAACGTCTCTTCACAGCAAAGCTGATTCCTTTTTAAAAATCTGGTACTCCTCCATTAGCTTCTCCTTCCATTGTCCTGGAAACATGGTCAAAGAGGTGGGAACACTGATAAGGTAATCAGGCCCAACCCAGACTCCACTCAGACTCCACCAAGCCATCAAGAAAATAATTCGATTAGAACTCAGTGGAAACAGCACAGAGTCCAGGGTTACAAGCTGGGTCTTTAAGGGCTGTGGAAACTGGAAAAGGAGAAGATGTGATTGGGGAAACATCGCAACAGAGTTGCAAACAAAGCCGATAGCATGGAAAAACGCCCCTGATTGCTGATAAAGAGAGGAATGTTGTGAGAAGGAAGGAAAGAAGCAATCACTGAGACACATTTGGTGAACTCTCTGGCAAAGTAATCAGTTTTCAGTTTATTATTTATTTGTTTATTTTAAGCATTTATAGAACACCTTTTAGGGAAACATTCCCAATACACGATTAAAACTGTAAACCTTAATAACAATTAAAACTGTACAAAGTGATAAAACAATAATAAAACAGTAAAATCAATATTGAAATGTTAACAGTTAAAAACAACTGGTCCCAACTACACATCAGCACCCAATAAACTAGCTCAATTATAGGCTAAGGTGAAAAGGTAAGCCTTTCGGGTCCACTGGAAGGCTTATAATGATGTGGCTCTGTGGAAATCAAGAGGGGCAGAGTTCCACAAGCGATGGGCCACTACAAAAAAGGCCTTATCCCTTGTACCTGCCAACCTTATTGTTCTTACAGGTGGGGACGCAAGCAGGGCCTCTGAGGCTGATCTAAGAGTGCTGGTGAGTTGGTATGGGTGAATGAACACATTTTGGTATGGACAGTGGTTCAAAGAAAACATTTTGAATGCAACCAAAAAATACTTTAGTTCTGTTGGAACCACCCTGAAACTGTTCAAGTTCTTCTTTCCATCAACAGACTAGTTTTTTTGCAAGGTTAATCATAATAAAATCTTGCCAAACTGATAAACAGTATATAACTGTCAAGTCTTGCTCATTGCAGAAGATAAAACTCCAGAAGAGTTATGAAGAAAGGACAGCAGGACCAGCCATGACTGATGAAGAAAGAAGTGGAAAGCTCAAGCGTACGAAGAATGTCTGCCAAGGGCTTACAGTGAAGGAAAAATCTGCTGGACCCTTTGGAATACATGCCCAGGCCTGCTCACCAGGGAATCAATTCAGTCCATAGCTGCAAAGAGAAGGAGAAGGAGCTTCCTCATTTGCATGTGTCCATCCAGGATGGTTTTCTATGGAGGACAGCCACAGGACACGCAGGACACCAACCATCAAGACATTGGAGGGGACAGTGGGGGAAGGAGGGAGCGCTGGTGGCTCGCTTGCTCATGGCCTTTGCCCGCATGCCCAGGGTAGTGCTGACCGCCACGTTTGGGGTCGGGAAGGAATTTTCCTCCAGGGCAGATTGGCCTGAGCTCCTGGAGGTTTTTCGCCTTCCTCTGGGCATTGAGCAGGGGTCACTTGCTAGGTTAGTTGTCATGATCATATAAATAAAAATAACTTTTAAAATATCTTAATAAAAATAATCAAGATAAGCTAACATCAAAATAAGAGATCAAAAGGAAAATAAATATATTGATAGAAAATCCATTTTTGTTTCCTTTGTCTTTTTGTGGCCTGGATTCTGTGACAACACAGCTTGCTGTGCAGCCAATTAGCTGAATAAACAAGGCAATTCCTCCCTGCCGGCTTACAGTCTAAGAAAAGGGGTAGAGGTAAGACGAGAACAGCTAGCAAATTCAGGCACACAAACATTCTTATAATGCCCGGCTTGAATGGAAATAGTTCAGGAGAGGAGACGTCAAATGGGGCTGGCATTTTAAAGGAAGCCCTGCAGTGGGCTCTGCCTTCCATTTCTCCCTCCGCTGTAGCCTGATGGAATGGCTGCTGCACCATGACAGCTGAGGGAGGCCTCAACGCGGAGGCGATGGAGTGGCCCTGCAGTCCCATCACTCTCCCTGCAACAGACAGGCAGAGTGGCAGATATATTAATAATCTTGATGGTGTCTGCATTGTGATTTGTACGTTTATCTAGGTTCTAATGCACTGAGAACTGCTCAGTCAGAGTACTGCAGGGCTGGCCCAAGCCATTTTGCTGTCTGAGGCAAAAGACAAGATGACCCCCTCCCATCCCATGTACAGAAGGCAACCAGACTGGCAGTTGACTCTTCCTTCCACAGCAGCACTGGGACAGGGCCCCCCACTCTGCAGGAAAACAGTCGGCTAGGTTAGGGGCCATGGCCAGGCCACATGCCCCACACAGCTCTGAAGTAGGAATGGGTGAAAATTTTGTTTCAGTTCGGTTTTGGTACGAATTTACCAAAAATCACGACATTCTCCATATTCAGGATGGAAAGAACTAGATATTTAATCTCGTGGAAACAGCTTTCATCTTGAATACATTAGGACTGGACTCTAAGGCTGTAATATTGTGCATGCTTACTTGGCCTAAGTTCCATTGAAATAAATGGGACTTTGTTCTGAGTAAATTCATAGGACTGGGCTGTATGCCTATCGGGCCCACCCTGAGGACTAGGCAGAGGGTGGCCTTGGGTGCCAACTTATCCAGGGTGCTGCCTGCCTCCGTTACCTTGCAGAGATCATCTCAGCGACCCCGGAGCACATTTTCCCCATTGGCTGACTATTCCCCCCTTTCAGATGATCCCAGCCCAGGGAGGGCATCTTCTCGATGCCACCATTGACGCGGAAGCAGATTTCAGACACGAAAACCAAGTTTCAAGCCCTGGTGGTGGGGGTGGGCTGGTCTCACAGTTTCAGATTGCTCTTGTGAGTACATGGGGTGAGGGTGGGGGTAAACCCCCCATTTTGGGAGTCATGAGTGCCCAGAATGTGCAGGAATTTGCAGAATTTTCTGGATGCATGCACACAGGCACAGCAGATCCCCCACCTCTCCAATCAGCTAAAGAAGAGTTGGGTCATAGGACCACAAAGAGGTCTGCTGGATTCCTCCAAAAGTGCATCTAGGCCAGGCTCCAGCTTCTGCTTTTCACAGAGCCAGTCAGAGACCATTCTTAGTGAGAGTTTCAGGTTCCACTTGCCAGGCCTGGGTTCTCTGTACTGTTCTGGAGCAGAGCCTAGGCCAGCCACTCTTTGTTCAAAGGAACGTTGCTTCTTTTGCTCCAAACGTGTGGCTTCTTGGCCCCCTGCAAATATTACAAGATCCGTATGCCCCAGAAATACCAAGATAAAACTCACGTGGTGGGATATAAGTTTGCATAGACATGCTTATGTTTGATCTGCTACAATTTCGCTTCAGAAGTTCTCCCACGGGAATGTCCATGCCAGACAGTAGCAGCCAAGCCCAAGCTGCCCTGGGCCAGGGTCAAATCCATCCATTTGTCCCCGTCCTGGCATGATCCTGCCAAAGCCCATCCCCACTCCTCAGGCTGCTCCATCTCTAGGCCTCCCCCCACCCGCCCCGTCCCCAAGCAGAGATTAGGACTGCAACCATCTGTTCATTTTATCTCCGCTTTAGAGACCAACCCAGTCATGGGGTACATGCTAGGACAGTGTTCTTCGATGCCAGGCCCGAGGGCTACTGGAGACCCCCAATCATCTCATGTGCAGCTCTCCACCTCTCCGTCTCCGTCTCTGTCTCCCCCGCTCTCTTTGCAGCAGCCGCTCACTCTCAGCAGAGGCTCTCTCACTTTGCTTCGTTGTTTGCTTTAGGGGTGGGCTGGGTGCTGCGATCAGGGCTACCAGAGAAGGCTGGGGAGTGAGGTCCGAAGAGGCTTCCGTTTGAATCCAGCGCACAGCATCACTGCTTGACCGGGGGACGCAGGAACAGGAGAGGCTGCTCACGGCCCAGGAATGGCCCCCAAGTGGCCCTCAGTGCTCGTGCTTGGAGCCAAAGTGGTTCCGCTTTGAAAAACAGTGAAGATCACAGGGCTAGGATGTGGCGGGGCGGGGGGGGGGGGAGAAGATGGGAGGAAGATGTTGAGGACTGTGTTCAAGCTGGAGGGGTTCAGGCAAAGGGGATTGTTAGAAAAAGGGGAAGTCTAGCGAGACAGTCACATAAGCATAATCAGAAATAAACATGTTGACACAGTTGTGCTCTAATGAGTCAGCTAACGGCTCAGTCAGTTGACATGACTTGTGGCTAACAGAAAAATGTATAGGGGGCGGAGGTATAAAAAGACTTATGCACGCTTAGCTCGGGGTCCAGACTGCTCTGTACCCGTTTTGCAAAACGTTCAATAAAATAGTGTTGGATCCACTGCAGCCTGCCTGGCATCCTTTTCTTCTAAACCTTAAGCAAGGACTTTTTATCTAACAGGATGAGATCAGAGCAGTCAAGGATGAGAAATAGAAAGGATAGGGAAAGGTGGAAGATGAGATAGAGGGTTCTAGGACCACATCCCATAGCAAAGTGAATAAAATTCGGTGACTAAAAAAAGGTACACATTTTTATTTGAATAGGATTTTTGAGCATTTAAATTTTTTTCTTTTAAACATAATTTGGTGAAGATTAAATCTGTATACAAGCATGCAAAACCTATAGTTGTCCATCTTGAAACTGAATCATATGCCCTTTTACCAGATACACTTCTATTAGTCCCACTAATGTTACTTGTGACATTGGACCCATTGAAACCAATGGGGCAATTTAGTTATGATTAAAATAATTCAATTTCTTTCAGTGGGATTTAGGGCCCTTCCAGACAGAGGCTCCCAGTGCCACCAATCCTTGGACTTCTGTTGTAAGTATAAACTGAATTTCCATGAACGGCCCACAGTGTCGGGGGAAATTGCCACTACATGCCCATGACGCCCTGATATGCATCAGGAATGTGGTGTTCCAGGAGGTGTGTCAGTATGGTTGCAGGAAAGGTTTACCCTCTCCTCCCAGAATGCCATAGTCCCAATGTGAACTGGGGCCATGTGTGCTTGCACAGGAGTAAGCACAGCAGTGAAGCTCCTGACCTTCAGAATTGTGCAATTGCACGATTCTGAAGAACACTCAAAGACTCTGTACAAATATCACTAGTTGCCTCACATACACACACACACACACACACACTCTTTATTTCATTGCTAAAACAATGTGTGTGTTGGGGGGGGGATGAAGGAAAGAGCAGCAGCTGCAATTGGCTTCCTGGGCAAGGGAGAACTGCGGCTCACTGTGTCACAGTGACACCTCCACAAAAAAACGCAAGCTCCCCAAATCAGGCAGCTGTTTTTTGTGGATCATGCCACCCCAGAAAATAATTATCAGATTTTCCTTGGTGTGAGAAAATATTGTGTGTGTGTGTGTATGGGGGGGACATGGGATGACACAGGATGACACAGGACAACTGCAGGAGACTAAAGATGTCATGTGGACAATCCAAAATATCTCGCTAACAAGGCAAGCTGATAGCACCTTAAAATCCCCGTCTGGAAGAGCCCTTATGCATTACTTAATTTTGCTGGATCAGTGCCAGACTGCTTTTCTGTGTAAATGAAGAACCAATTTGCTCAGTTCTCAAACTATGATTTTTTTACTCTCTAACTACTTGGATATTTCATCTCATGCAAATGAATTGCTTTGACCAATAACTACCTGCTCTTCCTCCTGGACAGTTCTAGGTCCTCAGTTGTCTGTAAACAGAAAGCTGTATAGTAGGGGTACGTACCGCAAAAACACACCCACACCAGAACCTGCTTTGGTGCTTCTGGTAGGGGCTGATTTGCTTCAGCCCACTGCACTTTGGACCCAAGGCTGAGCCTCGCTTCAGTTTTCTGAAGCTTTGGATGTCTCCCCATTGAATGATATGACAACTGCCAGTGTGGGAAGGAACTGCTGTGAAGGCATCTCCTGGTGCTGTTGTCAAAGGCCTGATATAGGCCTTGAGAGAAGGCCCTGCTCACACTGACAGTAGCAGCTGTCACATCATCATTCAATAGGGGGGAAAAAAAGGCTGCACCCTGGAAATAGCTGGTAGGGGGAAGTCCACGCCATCTTGGGGCAACACCTTTGCTTGGAGTGCAGCAGTGTAGTGGTGGTGGGTCACGCCGGGGCTTTGCTCCGGCACTTTTTTTGAAGCCAGCCCCCAGCTGGGTCAGTCTGCTAGGGAAGGAGGGAGCAGAGGGCGTGCGGGCGGCTGCCTCTTGGCTTGCTCTCGTCTACTAAGCAGAGCTGGCCAAAGGGAGCAAGCGAGAGAGGGAGCCTGAGGGAGCTCTGCAGCCTCCTCTCACCCCCCCTTCTCCTCCTCCTCAGTTCTTGGCTTCTCTGCCCATCCCTGCTCCGTGCCTGCGTGCCTGGCGCTGCCCTCGTCTCCTGGAACACTGGCCACCTGTTCAGGGCTGCTGCTGCTGCTGGCCTTGGCAGCAGTGGGGGAGGGGGCGATGCCACCATTATTCACTTATGGGGCAGGGCAGGTGGCTGGTTTGTGCCCGTTTTTAGAATTTATCACACAATCCTATGCATGTTTACCCACTATGTTCAATGGCCAATTGGGCTTTCTCCCATGTAAGTATGCATAGGACTGCAGCCTTAGCTGCCTTCCCAAGACCTCTGTACATTTAGTTTGAAATGAACACCCACTGGATTGCACTGTTAATTGTTGAACCTTAATTTCTACAGTAAGCAGAACTGCCAAATGCAACCTGCTCTGTCAGCTACACTTTTTGGTACAAGGTTGGCATGTACCTGGGCAAACAAACCCTGGTGGAGGGAAGGGAAACAGAAAAAAAATCAGTTGTGGGGAGAGGAGAAAGAAGGTGTGTGTGTGTGGGGGGGGGGGTTCAATCCAGCTGGGTGTGTGGACATTTCTGTTGCGGGATGGGAGAGATAAAATGAAGGAGCTTTGGGAAGGCTAAGGGGTGATGTTGGGGCGCTAAGGGAGTGTGCAAGGGGGCTGTTTAAATGAGAAGGGATCTGTCCATGAGGGCTGAGTTGAGAGGGTGAAGAACTGAGTGAGTGAAAAAGATTAACACCCCTGCATTTTTTCCTCAGACGTCCAGTTGAAATACCTCTGCCTTACTCTCAGCTGCACTGTTTTTGGATCCCAGTTGAAGGCTGCATATCTTGCAAAGTTTTACAATCCTTGGGGTTTGAAGGGGACGTGGCTGTGACTGTCACGAAGGGGCCCTGCGCTTCTGAATTTGCCACTACGCTACTGTTGGACTGGGCTCAGCCCCAGCCATTTTCAGGGGTGCAGCCTTTATTTCCCCACTTTGACAGCTGCCCCTTTACAAACCTTCAGAGCATATCTAGGCTTGATGCTGCATAATGTGAACTGCCTAGAGAGTTTTGGCTATTGGGTGGTATAAAAATATAATACATAATAATGATGATGATGTCTGAAACAGCCCTATTTTGGCTTAAATTATGCAACAAGTTGAAGATGAGGGAACACTTCCTCCATTGCAAGTTGCCATTGATCCTGTGGGAAGAAAAGAAGAGCTGTTATTAGGGTCAGTGTCTTTAGGAGTGTCGTTTTACAGAGCCAAGCATCTATGAAGCACAAGTTTCTTCATTTCTGCTTGTCAGGCTGGTGTTGTGACTGTGAGAGCAAGTCAGAATCAAAGGTGTCAATGCTAGTTGAGAGAGAGACATGATTTTGGCAGGGATGAGGTGGATTCTGGATGTAGTGGAGGGCAACAGTGTTTGTTGTCTGAGGAAGGATATGATATAAATTTCGAGTGTATGAAGATGAATACAGGACTGAGGAAAGCTGGCTGTGCGGTATTGGTCTAAAGCCAACAAAAGCAACCCCCACAAGGAATGCCAAAAAGCCAGAGCTAAGGGGTAGATGAAAAGGATGTTTAATTCAATGGAAAAAAATTCCAATGCATTTCAACCCATACACAGGTTCTTCTTCAGGGCAATTTAGTATAACATAACAAGTGTTATTTGCTCTTCAAATGCCAGTCTCCTGTGCTATCCAAAATGTGTTGGAATTTTTTTTATTGAATTAAATATCCTTTTCGTCTACCACTGTATTGGTCTTGGAGCATTGCTAGTAGTCCATGTTTCAGTCCTGAATTGTGCTCTGGCTTTAATGTTATCTTGCTAGCTTAATGAGCCTCCCTCAAGTAGGATGTCTTGGTTTCTAGTATGTTTGTTTTGTCGAAAATCTGAAATAGGGATGTGCTAATTTCAGGTGGGGTTATAGAAAGCCACTAGCTGGAAGGTAAAATATGCATCTTCAGTGTTGTTTCTTTCCTAACCTTTATTGGCAACCATTTTCTCTGCTTCTTTCTTTTTTTGGTCATCCAACCCTTTCACTTTTGCGTCATATGCATCTGCCAGGGCTTTCCACTCTTTTCTGTTGTTCAACAATCTTTCGTACATCGGCTGAATTTCTTCATGGAAGCGTGAGAATTCCTGAAGTAAGCAATAAAAAAGCAGCAGACGCTCAAAAACAGAACTGTTGCCAAGGCTTCTAGTAGTGGGAGGAACTGAGTGCTCTACATAGTTCCCAGTCTTTCCCACTGGTCATAGGAATCTGTTCTGTTCCCTTGTCCATTTATATATACCTTCAACTCCATGAAAACCTGAATTGTAGGAGCAACCTAGCTTTTAACTCAAGTAATTTTGGTGTAGACGTTCATCACTTGCCTGCGTGCCTGTCTAATGCCTGTGAAAACTGTGTAATGATAAACCACAGAGCTATGGTTCTTGGTATATAATTATGTGAACAAGTGTTCCCTGTTCACCTCAAAGATTTTACCCGGCTTGCTTCCACACTACGGCCCTTTCTGCAATGACCTAGAAGCAGAATTTAAACAATGGTTCTACACTACACTTAATATAAGGCTATCTTATCCAGCACTGTCCTTTCCATGGCGAAGATCCTTCAGTAATGTTAACTCATTCAGCAATGTGCCCCTGAAATGTTAATTAGCAGCTTCCCCCTTGTATTTTCCATTCCTTTTATTTCTTCCCATTCAATGTGGCTGGAGGATTAGTCATGTATGCTGGGAGTTGTAGGGCTTTTTTCTGTCTAAACTTGCATAGGACTGCACCCTAAATAGGAGAGGAGGAGTGGAGCAAAACCCACCCCATCATCCACCATATCGTTCAGTGCTCCTCTTCTTTGAGCTGTTTCTCCTTGCCAGCTCACTTCAGTATTGGAGCTGGGCTGGGGAAAATGGCCTAAAACAGCAGCATGTGGTGAGTTCGGGGGCGGGGGGGATTTGCTCCCACTCCCTCACGCTGTCCTTAGTATATAAAAATTATAAAAACACACACACCTGGTTTGACCCTAAGACACCCCCTCCATATCCACAGCAAAATTCAACCCCAACCCTCCCCCTTAACCAACAGAAATCTGAAAATGTGGCTGTATCTACACACTACAGGCTTCACATGGTTCCCCCTCCCAAGGGAAACATGGGAACTGTAGTTTTGTAAGTGATGGGCTAGCAATCTCACAGAGAATCCTCAGCCCTCTGACCAAACTACAATTCCCAAGATTGGTCTGGTATATGCTTGTAGTGTAGAAAGGTTCAAATAGTCTCAGCAAATCATATAGCCCAAAGGGGCTTGGGGGTGGCACAGTTTCCTGCTCCCCCGATGTGGTGATTATGATGAAACCTGTGAGGATTCCGCTATGGTGCACTCACTGTTCTCTCAGTGATGGGTCAAGCTCAGCAGTTAGAGCCAGTGAGGTAGAGGATGAGGAAGGAGCTCATAGGAATAGCTTTGTTTTCCTCTGATGGAGGGAAAGATTGGGATAACACAATGAGGAATAATCAGACACCAAAAAATGTACAGCCAAAAGAAACCAGCCATTTTGCCACCTAGTTTTCAAAACTTCAGCTATCCAGGTAAGCTCTTCCGTTTTCTCCTTTATTTATCAGATACTAGATCCACTGAAAGATAAGAAGGGCCAAAGCTTGAACAGTGCTGCTGCTCATATATCCACACCAGCCAAAGGATGGAGGCGAAATGATTTGAAGGATACAGGGATAATCAAAGAAGTCGTGTTCCTTTTAAAGTACACAGAACAGTGGCAAGGCTGCCAGGTGAGAAACATTTTTAAGTTCTAGAGCAGGAAGCTGCATATTCTGAAGGAGATTGGAACGATGCAAACCAGCAGCTGAGGTGAGTATTTCAGA
The DNA here is from genome assembly GCF_057233095.1 of Heloderma suspectum. NCBI lineage: Eukaryota > Metazoa > Chordata > Lepidosauria > Squamata > Helodermatidae > Heloderma > Heloderma suspectum. The sequence continues at coordinate 134,745,606 of NC_139459.1, forward strand.
ATTGCCAATGCCTAACTTTTCCTTTGTTTGTCTGGCTCTCTAAATAATCTTTTGTGAAGATTTAATTACGGGGGAAAATTATTCTTTTCTGGTCAAGCTTGCAAACACACACTGGTACAGGAAAGGAAACTTTAGAAAAATTATAGCAATAAGTTAACTGTCATTTCAGAAACTGGCTAGAAATGCTATAGATGTTTTAGTTTCTGAGAAGTTTAAGAATAAAAAACATTACCAAAAAATTTGATGTGAGGTAAGTCCTCAAGAGGTATGTCCTGTTTTGTTGTGGCCTCCTCAGGCCAATCACTGGAATCAGCTTTGATGCGTAACATTTATTTGATAATTTGTTGACTTTGCAGGTTTGGGAGGGATTTTCCAAGTTAAAAAGAACTATAATCCATCCATTCATTAAACAGCGACAAAATTGAAAAGCATAAAGAAATTCATGGATTTTAACAGGACTAAGAAAGCAACAATCTAATAAAAAAAAGGTCTGATGTGATAAAGAACAAAATGTGTTGCATTGCTTCAAGAAGAGGGAAGTGTGAAACACTGCAGATCACCCACATGCAGGTAGGTCCTAAGAAGTTCTATTTTATTGCAATGATAGATCCTTGGTCATTTTTCCTTGCTGGCTGGCCTGCTCAAACCAATTACTGGAGACACACCTCTGCGATGGTTAAACATTTGATCATTTAGTGACTTTGCAGATTTGAAAGGGATTTCTCACTGTAAAGAGAACTGTTATCTATTCATTTTAAAGATAAAGAGAGTTGGAAAGCATCAAGAAATTCATAGTTTTCAACAGGATCAAGAAAGCAACAAACTCATAACAAGACTTCTAGTGTGAGGTAAGGAATATAACTTTGCACTGCTTCTGCTTCAAGAAGAGCAGCTTGGAGGTGTATTTATTGTCAGAAAAGGAGACACTTGGCTCCCTGGTCTTTTCAAACAATAACTAAAACCACTGATGATGTTTAAATATTGATTTGTTCATTTCTAAGTTGAAAGGGAATTTTGACAATTAAAAGGAGCTGTAGATGTTGACTAGAAAAGCTTCAAAATGCAGATTTCCTGACAACCTGAAGAAAGCAACCAACAAAAAAAATCTGATTTCAGGTAAAAAACATAACATGCTTTAAGAGGGATGTGCAAACACCACAACAATATGGAGGTAGGTCCTTTATTGAAAAGGAGTTTTTTGATAATTTTCGTTTATTGGCTGGTCTGCTCCAACCAGTCACTGAAACTGAAAACAAAAGTGATGTTTAAATGTTTATTCATTTCTGTTTCCTTCTGCAGATTGAAAGGGAGATTTGACAATTAAAAGGAGTTGTGATCCATCCATTCTCTACAGTTGTTGTCACTTTCAGTGGTTACTCTGCATCTAATCAATGCCTAAGAGGGAAAGATCATATTTTAAAAATGTGAATACAACCCATAAAATCAATCTGGCTTTCTTACGAAGCCAAGTGTTAGATGTCTCTTCAGAAATGTCAACTGCACAGGTACTTTCATTATATGAGTCATCCAGAGGGAGAGGAACTAGAGACAGGTGAGAGACAAGGAATTAGTTACCCCAATAAGTCAAGTAGTTGATACTGTATTTATAAATGTGTGCATTTTAATCATTTCAGCAAATGTGTGTGATAGAAGGAAGCGATAGTTCCACTGGAAACACCCTGAACCCAAAGTGTAAAGAAGGTACCCTCTTTCAAAAAGAAGGAAATACTAAATATCTTCACAAGGTTAATTAGGAAATCCTTATCCATCAGATATAAATGGTATATAAATGCTAAGAACTGATCATAACAGAAGATAAAACTCTAGTAGAGTAGTGAAGAAACGACAGCAGAACCAGCCACAACTGATGAAGAAAGAGTTGGAAAGATCAATAATAGCAAGGATGTCTGTCAAGGGCTTACAATGAAGGAAAAATCTGCTGGACACTTTGGAATCCATGCTCAGACCTGTTCACCAAGGAATTGGTTCAGTCCATAGCAGCATGAAGAAGAAGAAGAAGAAGAAGAAGAAGAAGAAGAAAGAGCATCCCCATTGCCCTGTGTCCATCTAGATGGTTTTCTAGGGAGGAGAGCCACAGAGCCTGCAGGGTTGTGCACACCAGCAAAACATTGAAGGGGAAGGAGGGAGCGCTGGCAGCTCGCTTGCTCATGGCCTTTGCCCGCACGCCCAGGGTAGTGCTGACCGCCACATTTGGGGTCGGGAAGGAATTTTCCTCCAGGGCAGATTGGCCTGAGCTCCTGGAGGTTTTTCGCCTTCCTCTGGGCATTGTGCAGGGGTCACTTGCTAGGTTAGTTGTCAAGATCATAATAAAAATAAGATAAACTAAGAAAAAAAAAGAAGAAATAATAAAAAACAAGTGTACTGATAGAAAAACATTTTTTTTTTCCTTTAGCTTTGCTGATCTGGTTCGCATGGGAGTGAACTTGAGTGGGAGCAAACTCCAGTGTGCCCATTGCTTTTGCTTTCAGTTAACAACATACAGCATCCAAGACTCCTCCAGGTGCCACCCCTGAGGGCTTGGATGGCAGCAAAAAGGGAGAGGGGCTTCTCGATAGTGCCCCCCCAATTATGGAATGATCTCCCCGATGAGGCCCTCCTGCTGCCAACATTGTTATCTTTGTGGCACAAGGTTAAAACTGTCCTCTTCTCTCAGGCATTTGGAAGCATATAATGAGTCTTTTATTAGATTCTGGATTGTCCTTGGCTGAATGTTTAAAAAATTGTTTTTAGATATATGTTGTCTATGTGTGTGCTGTTTGTTTATATGTTTTTACGTAAATGGTTTTTTTACTTTGTATAATGAATTTTAATGGTTTTTAATTTTTGTGAACCACCCAGAGAGTTTTGGCTATGGGGTGGTATAGAAATATTATAAATGAAATTATCGCCCCATTGGTAGTTTCTTAGCATGAAGTCTGTATCTGGTCACTCTGAGTTGTTTAAGGGTTAAATAACCCAGAGTTAACCCAACAACAAACCATGGATGATATATGGATGATATAGAAGAGGCTTTCTACACGAGGCATTTACTGTGTGGTTGTGACTCCTCACTCAAGGTAGTTTGCGGGTCCTTTACATGACTCCTTCATCCTCCTGGTCCTCTCCTGTGCTTTGCAACGATTTTAGTGTGGTTTTTTTTCTAATGAGACAAGTCTGATGTGGCACCATGAAACCCTCTGTTAGGGATGTTCGTCACGTGGAAATTCAGCCCTTTTGGGGCTCGATGGAGTTCTGCTGCTCGCCCGACTTAGCTTGCATTTGCAAGCCGAGCCACAGGTTTTACGGAACTCCTGGAACTTTTTGTGGATTTTTTTTTGTCGGGCCACAATTTTTGTAAATGGAGATTTGCGCAAATTGCGACCCACATTTGTGTAAATTTGCGTAAATTGTGGGCATAACTTGTGCAAATTAAAGAACACAGAAAATCCGCCAACTAGCCTGACTCACTACAGATTCAGTTGGGCCAGTTAATGGAAAATGGACTGAAGTCCAAGGGGGCGAGCCAATGAAAGCTCGTTGAGCTCCAACCCCCCAAGTGGATTTCTCCAACATCCCTACTCTCTGTAAATTTGCACAATTCTGCTATACCACAGTGCCACCTATCAGTTGTGTAATGGAACATATAGAAAGGCAGAGAAAGAAACCCCCCTGAAAAAAGCACATTGAAAGGATCCAATCTTAATCCCACAATGAATTCGGAAAAGAAGCTTTGATAAAGTGGCAGGTTAAAAACCTCATGTAGTAAAGCCCATGCACTGTCTGATATAAATTGTATATAAATGTCAAGTATTGATCCCTGCAGAAGATAAATCCCCAGCAGATTACTGATGAGAGAGCAGCAGAACCAACCACAACAGATGAAAAAGGAGTAGGAAGAATCAAGAGTTGGAGGGATGTTTGTGAAGGGCTGACAGTGACAGAAAAGCCTCAGGAACACTCTGAAGTCATATGCATTTAATGTTCAGATCCCTGCTCACCTGGAAATCCCACAGATATGAGCTGAAGTGAAGAGGAAATAGCATCCCCATTGCCCTATGACTACACAGGATGGTTTTCCAAGGAGGACAGCAACACAGCCTACAGGACTGGCCTTTGGACCCCAGCAAGATATTGGAGGCAGGGGAGGAAGCGCTGGCGGCTCGCTTGCTCATGGCCTTTGCCCGCATGCCCAGGGCAGTGCTGACCGCCACTTTTGGGGTCGGGAAGGAATTTTCCTCCAGGGCAGTTTGGCCTGAGCTCCTGGAGGTTTTTCGCCTTCCTCTGGGCATTGTGCAGGGGTCACTTGCTAGGTTAGTTGTCATGATCATATAAATACAATATCTTTAAAAAGACCTGAATAAAAAATAATCTAGATAAACTAACATTGACAGAATAGGAGATAGTAAAAGGGAAATCAATGTATTGAAATAAAACCAGTTTTCATTTCCTTTGCCTTTTTCATTGATACATAAACATATTTGTCTGTAGCATGGATTCTGTGACTATGCGGCCTGCTAAGCAGCCAGTTAGCTGAGGTTGTGGACTGATATGGCAGACATCTTGACTGTACTGTATCTTCACTGGGATTTGTAGTTTCATTCAAGTTCTAACTGTTGGTGAAGACAAGATGTCAGTCACAGTATTTAAGGGTGGTATCCAGTGAGGTCCTTCCGCTGATGGAACTGCTTCTATCAGCTGAACCAGCAGTGGGGTGATTCCTTTTCTCCCCTGCAAACCCGCCCTCCCCCCAGGCACCCTCAAAATCTACTCCGAAGGAAAGCAGGAGAAAGTCCCAGTTCAAGAGCGGACATCTGCTTGTGCCATGTAGAATTCCGCACTAGGTGCTTAAGGCTGCAATACTATGCACACTTGCTTGGAAGTAAATCCCATTGAAACAGAATGTTTACATCTGAGTAAGTTAGGATTGGTCTCTAAAGGTACAATCCAATGGGTTGCGCCCTGGCTACCCCTGAACTTGGAGGCTTATGAGTATCCTATGCAGAGCGAGAAGCCCCTCCATCCTTCCAGGCTGCATTTAAGCTAGATGGGCGATTTCACTCATCTAGTGGAGGCTTCAGGGAGGGGGAGGGAAGGAGGCTGGGACGGCGATAGGAAAAGGCATAAGCCAGCTGCCCTAGTCTCCTCCCCTCCCCACTCCCAGGAATGCCCCCTTTCTCCCATCTCCATACTCTGTTTACACGCCTGGCTATGAGGGGGAGGGGGTGGGGAATGCAATTTCCTGGCTACAAGGTTGGAGCAACCTCGTATCCAGGAAACTGAAGACCCCCTCTCCGGGAGACCAAGGTTGCTGAGTGCATGTACTGGAGGTTGGGCCCGAAGGGCAGTCTGGGGATTCTGCTCGTGTACCGTCCACCCCGCTGCACGAATGACTCCCTGGCCGAGGTGCTTGAGGTGGTCTCTGATGTGCGTGTACAGTCCCCTAACTTATTGGTGTTGGGGGACTTCAACGTACATTCAGAGGCCACCCTCACAGGAGCACCTCGGGACTTCATGGAGACCATGGCCTCCTGGGAGCTGCACCATATTCTAACTGGGCCCACCCATGTAGCCGGTCATGCACTAGACCTTGTGTTTGTTTCTGGAGAAGCGGGGAGTGATCTGGAAGTCGGGGGTATATCCACCACCCCCTTGTCATGGTCAGATAACTATCTGGTGATGTTGGACTTCTCGGTTCCACAACCCCTCCGCAGGAGTGGAGGACCCATTAAAATGGTCCGCCCCAGGCATCTTATGGATCCAAATGGATTCCTGAACGCGCTTCGGGATTCTCTGGGGCACGCCAACGGCCACTCGGTCGAGACCCTGGTGGGTGGCTGGAATGCCGCAATCACTGGGGCATTAGATCGGGTGGCTCCGAAACGCCCTCTCCCCCTGAACAGGGCTCGGACTGCACCATGGTTCAATCCGCGGTTACGAGCTCTGAAACAGGAGATGAGATGGCTAGAGCGCCAGTGGCGGAAGTCTCGCTCCAAAGACGATCAGACACGGGCTAGAGCTGTATCTTCAGCCTATCACGTGGCGGTGAAGGCAGCAAAAAAGGAATATTATGCTGCCTCTATCGTGTCTGAAGAGTGCTGTCCCAGGAGGCTGTTCCAAGTGGTCCGGAGCCTGGTCGGTCCTGTGGCTCCGGAACCACTGAAGCATTCTAAGGCCTCCTGTGAGGCCTTGGCAAGGCACTTTGCAGATAAAATTGATCAGATTAGGTGTGTTACTCTGCACGCTGTGGATACAGTTAGTGAGCAAGAGGCAGCCTGTGGCAAACCGGTTTTGTGGGATCGGTTCCAGCTTCTTCCTCCTGATGAAGTGGACAAGGTGCTTTCATCTGTATGGCCGACCACCTGCTTACTTGATCCTTGCCCATCGTGGCTCATTATGGGCTGCAGAGAGAGACTGGGTGAGGGGATCAAGGCGGTGGTGAACGCCTCCCTTGAGGAGGGAGTGATGCCATCAGCCCTCAAGGAGGCAGTGATAAGACCGCTCTTAAAGAAGCCCTCCTTGGATCCTCAAGTTCTGAACAACTTTCGCCCAGTCTCAAATCTGCCATTTTGGGGCAAGGTGATTGAGCGGGTGGTGGCGGTGCAGTTGAAGGCACACTTAGAAGAAACTGATTATCTAGACCCATTTCAGTTGGGCTTCAGGCCTGGGCATGGGACAGAAACGGCCTTGGTCGCCTTGGTAGATGATATGAGGAGGGCTCTGGATAGGGGTGAATGCTCCTTCCTTGTTCTCCTCGACCTCTCAGCGGCTTTTGATACCATTGACCACGGTATCCTCCTGGACCGCCTGGAGGGGTTGGGCATTGGGGACACTGTATTGCGGTGGTTCCGGTCCTTCCTCTCCGGCAGGTACCAGAGGGTAGCACTGGGAGAGGAGGTTTCGGACCCGTGGCCACTTACTTGTGGGGTGCCACAGGGTTCCATCCTCTCCCCGATGCTATTTAACATCTATGTGAAGCCGCTGGGGGCTATCATCAGGAGGTTTGGGGTGCAGTGTCATCAATATGCGGATGACACGCAGCTCTACCTCTCGTTCAAATCTTCACCAAGGTTGGCCATAGAATCCCTGTCCAAATGTCTGGAGACGGTGAGTGGCTGGATGGGGAGGAATAAGCTGAAGCTGAACCCTGAAAAGACTGAGATACTTTTGGTGGGAGACAAGAGGAGGCTGGGGGATGTTGACCTGGTGTTGAATGGGGTACGGCTACCCTTGAAAGACCAGGTCCGCAGCCTGGGGGTCATTCTGGACTCCCAGCTGTCCATGGAGGCTCAGGTGTCAGCTGTGAGCCGGACAGCGCTGTATCAACTCCATCTGATACGGCGGCTGCGCCCCTTCCTTCCTGACCATCTGCTCCCATCGGTAGTACATGCCCTGGTCTCCTCTCGTTTAGACTACTGTAATGCGCTCTACGTGGGGTTACCCTTGAAGATGGTTCGGAAACTGCAGCTGGTACAGAACGCGGCGGCTCGCCTGATTAAAGGCAGCCGCCGGCGAGATCACATCACTCCAGTGCTGAAGGAGTTGCACTGGTTACTAGTTGTTTTCCGGGCCAAATTCAAGGTGTTGGTTTTGACCTTTAAAGCCCTATATGGTTCTGGCCCAGCCTATCTTAAGGAGCGCCTCCAGCAACACCAGACAGGCCACTTAACAAGATCAGCCTTGGATGGCCTTCTGTCTGTCCCATCAGCCAGGACAGCTAGACTGGTGGGGACGAGGGAGAGGGCCTTTTCTGTGGTGGCCCCCACTCTGTGGAACTCCCTCCCTAGGGAACTCCGTCATGCCCCCTCTTTAATGAGCTTCCGTCGTGCATTAAAAACGTGGTTGTTCAGGCAGGCATTTGGGGTGGGTTAGGGTATTTTAGAAAATGTTTTTATTGTAGAATTTTATTGTTTTAAACTGTTTTATTGTATGTTGTACATCGCCCAGAGTGGCTGGGTGACCAGCCAGATGGGCGATTAATAAATTTAATAATAAATAAATAAAATAAATCCTATGTCCTCCAGATGTATATCACTGAAATAAACAGGACTTCTGAGTAATTGCATAGGATTGGGCGATATGGCTGTAATGCTACCAAAACTGAGAATGAGGTACACTATGGAAGCCAATGACACTCCACCGAATGGGATGTACTCCCAGATCGGTGTGCACTGGACAGCTGCCTAAATCTTACTTCAGCTGACTGGGAGGACTTTCAATTTTCTTGTAACCAAGGCTAAACTCTACAAGCTAAGGAAGGAAGCTGTTTTAGGTGGGGTTTTTTTTTAGTAGTAGTATTCTTTAGTATTGAGAGCCTCATGTGGCACAGAGTGGTAGGTGGCAGTATTGCAACCGAAACTCTCCCCATGATCTGAGTTTGATCCCAGCGGAAGCTGGGTCCCGGGTAGCCAGCTCAGGTCGACCAAGTCTTTCATCCTTCCGAGGTCGGTAAAATGAGTACCCAGCTTGCTGGGGGAAAGATAGTCACGACTGCGGAAGGCAATGGCAAACCACGCCGCTATAGTTTGCCATGAAAATGCCAGCGCAAGCAGCTTCCCTCTAAGGGTCAGCAATGACTCAGTGCTTGCACAGGAGGAACCTTTCCTTTTATTCTTTAGTATTAGGCATTCAAGACTTCAAAGAAAATACACACACACTGAAACGTCTAATTTAACATTGAGTAGTTGCAGCACTCTGTACTGCTAGAGCAACAGAAAATAGAAAACAGTTGCTTGCTACATCTCTCCCTGAAAAGCTCAGCTGTTGCCTCAGAAGAAAGTATAAGCAAATCCTACCGCAGCCTGTCAAGTTAAAAACATTCTACTTATGATTCCCTCTCTAACTTCTTGGAGTAGTTGTCAGAAGCAGACACAAAGCAACTAAAGGTACAATCCTATGCATGTTTAGACACAAAAAAGTCCTACAACTCCCAGCATGGCTGTCTGGGGCACGCTGGTATTATAAGACTTTTTTCTGTCTAAACATGCATAGGATTGCACCTTAACGGTGCAATCCTATAGAGATAGATGGGTGCCTCTGACCTCCCCTGAAGTTGGAGGTGACTGCCTATCCAATGCAGGCCAGAAGCAGCACGGAGGAAAAGATTCCCTCCATGCTGCAGGTGCCCTGCACTTTGCCTTAGACATCTGTTTTTGTGCATCTAACTGCAGCTTCAAGGAGAGGGCGGGAACAGGGCTGGAGACCACATACAAAGCTGACTAAAACAGCTTCCATGGCTTCCTCCCCTCCCCGCCCCCAGGAACACCCTATTTTCACCTCTCCATGCTCCATGTTACAAGCACGGAGGAGGCGGCATGATTCGCTCTGCATGAGCTACGAGGGGGAGGGGGCGAGGAGCGCGGTTTGCAGCAACCGCACTTGGAGGAGCTCAGTTGACAGAAACCAAAAATCTCTATGGCCGTCTAGACAATGTCTATAGGATTGCAAATCAATGTATTTGCTTTGCCTAATTAGCAAACAATTTGCATAATATGCATATTACTCTGCGTGCATTTGGGGAACTTTAATATGGCACCCCTAGATATGGTTTGAACCATGAGTTCAAACTCTGGGTTGTTTATCTCCCAACAACCCAGAGTTCTGGGTTTGGACGTTGTGATAAATAGACAAATTTATTGCAGCGGGAGGCAAGTGGGAACCAGCAGGCACACTTGCTCGCACTCATCTTCTATGATGTGAGAATCAGGTGAGGATGGGGCAATTCGCCACTAAATCCCCAGCTGCACTGAACTGGAAGCAGAAATGGACAAAAACTAAAAGGATACTAGTTTTAATGCAAGGTACAGTAACCCTTAGAAGCCTCAGTAGGGTTTTGCCTGTTCACACTTCACAGGGCTGCAATTGTATTGTACTGCAAAAACAAAAAAGCCACAAACCAGGACTGGAAAAAAACCCAGAGGGGACAACACAGAAACCCTGGAATGCAACAATTTGGCAACAACGTCATCTGCATTGTCCATAAAAAGTGACTGAATAAAGGATGGTAATTCCTGAGGAAATGGCTAGTGTAGAAGCAATCCTAGTTTCCTAAATTAAGATCGTAAAATATTGCCTACCAGCATCCTTTCAGCAAATAGAGATGTTGGTGTTGAAAAATGTTACCTCAAATTAAAGGTTCTTTCCTCCAAACTATCTGCAGCGTAGCTAGTCATGGGCCTTGTGGATTGTGCGTGGTATCTGCTTACCTTATATACAAACGTGCACACGAAGTCAATGAAACCAACTTGAAGTTTTGGAAGCTCAGCAGCTTTCCTTCTGTCCATCATAGGCTAGGAGAAAACAGCAATAACTTTTTGAACTATCATTCTTCCCGAGTTCCGTGTCTTTGCTATGCGCTATTGTGGCCAAGAAGCTCAAGCCAGAGTGATGCTATGTATGCAAATAAGAGCACACTCTGTTCTCAGTGGCTCCCATTAAGTTATGCGGGACAAAGAAAGTTCATGGGCTGCAAGCAGCAAAACTGTTGGGGAGTGGACAAAAGTTGCACTCATAAAAAAAGGTCACCTGTGTCAGGTTTAGTCCCCCACCGCAGTGATGTTCCCAAATGTACACCTTTACTATCTCCTGGATAAGTGAGTGCTCCCATTAACTCCTGTGGGGAAAAGGATAGCATGTAGTGCGGGCCAGATCCGCTCACTGTCCCTGAAATTGGGTGACCTGGCTTCCACTAAGAGGACCCCACAGACAGGAGCACAATGTGTCCTTGTAATATAGAGACCTATTCTTCCTCTCACCCCATTCCTCTCCCCATAATAATGATGACCATCTTGCTATTCAGCAAGAGAAGCTTGGAGAGGAAGGTTGGACACAACATAGCCTTGCACTTTTTAGGACTGGAAGAAATGCCTTGGAGGCAAGGTGGTGGTGGGGATGAGGAGAGGGAATGATTCAATGAATTTCTTATTTTTAAGGTCAACTTACAATAGGCTGTTGCTGAAGTACAGATATTTCCAAGTCTCCCTGTTCCCAGAATTCAGCTGCTACCAGTAGTGCCACCTGTATCCAAGAAGAACAAAACCTAAACTTTGGGACATTTCCATTTTAGCAGCTTGCATACTGGATCAGAAATCTCTTTATCGCTATCAGTGCTCACTTTTAGAAGCATGGGGGGGAGCATATTTCATTGGTCATTTCTTTTCCAGAACCATTTTTGTTTCCAGCTTTTATAGAACCGTAACATCAATGAAGTCAATTAAAAAAAAAATCCTCTCAAGAGATTAATGGAAAGAATCTTCTCATATCTGGTGTGTTTTGCTACTAGAAAAGGCAGACGCCCTTGCTCTGAACACTTTTTCATATTAAAACAGATACGCTGCCTTGCTTTTAGGCTGCCTTACTTTTAAATGTTATTGATAGGAATACTAATATATATGAGATTTGTCTGATGGAGTACTACAAGTGAGTGGGTGGAAACAGGTTGATGAAAAATAATAATAAAAATAATAAATAATAATAATAGCCCCCATTTCCCCACTGTTAGAGTTTGGATTATTGGGGCAGGCTGGTTATGTCATTTTGTAAAACACCCTATATATAGATGGGGATGTTAGATAATAAGTTAAACAATTAAGGGAACAATCCTATGCATGGTTAGACAGAAAAAAGTCCTACAACTTCCAGCATTCCCCAGCCAGCCATGGCTAACTAGGGGAATGCTGGGAGTTGTAGGACTTTTTTCTGTCTAAACATGCATAGGATTGTGCCCTAAATGACAAACCTAGGATTATACAATTTGTTGTTAAGTGTTAAAGAATAGGCCCTACGTATCAGGCACCTGACCTTACTCTGTACTTCCCAGGGCTTTGTGATAGCAGATAAGTCACAGGCAGTCATCATCATAGCCCTGTGGGAAAGAAACCAAAAGAAAAGAAACAGACGGGGAATCAGTGTAGTTGTTTTAAGACCAGTAAGATAAGCGCTATGCTCCCTGCCATTGCCCTGCCTCATTCACAGAATATGACGGGGGGGTCCAGCAAAGATGTCTTCCCTTCCTGTCCCTCCTGTGTTTTCCCACCACTTCTTCCATCTTTTCTTCTAACCACAGAAAATCTGTTAAGGAAAAAAAAAAGATGGCGTTGCCGGGCAATGCCTTCTGATTGGTAGCACTAGGAGCCCTCGGTCTGGAAGCACCCCACACTCAGCAGTCTAGGTGCAGTATTTTGCACCAAATGAAGTTTACAAGCAGGCTTCAAAGGATACATTATTAAGAAGGCATCAAGGTGGTCTAGCCAAATAAAAATAAACTGAGAAATATGGAATTTTGCATTGCAAGAGAACTGCCTAGGAGGAAGGAACAGTGGAACTTGGAGGGTTTAAACCTGGCTATTGAATTGTTGGAGAGATCAGTCTAGTATGTCCCTGCAGTTGTTGCACAACAGAATTCTGAATCAAGTCACTTATCACATTTTACTTTGCATTTTATTTTATCATGTTGGAGCTAGATGTTGCCGTTGATCATGTGACTAGATAATACGGCTGTCTCTTTTGACCTTCTACTGAAATCCCTTTAATCCTGGGTTTATAGTTCTTAGCAAAGACTTAGTAGCAGCGTGAGCTTTCATGCCTATTCTTAAATGCATAAGATGAACTACAGAATGCTGGCTAAGCTGTGGTAAAGTGTTGTTTTCATTCCGCAGGACACAAGCCACAACGAGTTATTGATTGCAGCTATTTAAATGTGCTGGGGTGTGTGTGTTAGTGCAGCCCCTGGCATTGCCCATGTCCTTCAAGGTTCCATTTTGAATCCTCAGCTCCAGCTTGAAGGACTGCTGGTTCCTAAAGGCAGCAGCTAAAATGATTCATCCAACCCAATTGGCTTAAATTACTAAGAAGCTCGCTCTGCTCCGAGTGTGACCCCACCGGGGAGGAAACCATTAAAGCCATTTAAATCATGGAGTGGAGTTATTCTCTGTGTGGCTCTCTGCCTCATGTACCTGGGATCCTGGCTCCCAGATACCCTTTAGCTATTGTCGCAAAGTGTGCTCTGCCACCAATCACATGGTGCTAGGATCTCTCAGTGGCTACACCTGACTCCCCAGAACATTACTGAACAGCTTGTCTCACTACAAATACTTACTGTATGAACTAGCACACCATTTTTGGCTTTTTAATCAGCTTTTGCTTCTTAACTCGTTTATTCAGGCAAACAATGTTTAATTCACTTACATGACAATCTCTTTTCTTGTTGACTCCAGAGATAAATATTCAACCCACTCTTCCTCATTGTTGTAGGTTTCGGATTGATCTATAATTTTCTGAAACATTGTTCTTTTTCTTTAGAGAAACAAGATTGTAGATAGAAAATAAAAAGTTTAAACCCATTTCTGTCGATCGGATCTCATAGAAAGGCATATCAGCAGCCCAGTGCCAAGAGCAAAACTCCTTGGTTGTTTATTTTTTCCCCACACTCATCCAGGTTCTTTGTAGAAGAGGAAGAGACAAGCCGTTTCTCCTTGTCTCGTTTCCTTCTGGTACATGCTCACAGAGAGCAGCAAAAGAATTAACTATAAACAAGAAACTACCATCACTGTGTTATAGAAATTTCAGTTGTAATATGTCTGTTATCCCATGATTTTATAAGCTAGGCTATGTCTGTTTTACCTCAGTGTGAGACTGCCATGCTAAACAAAGACACAGCGCCTTATCAGAGACTCAAGAATGCCAAGAATGTGTTTACTAGAGTACAAGGCTACCTCTCTGCGCATGCCTAGATATGTCAAAGGTGCTGCCTGTCTTCTGTTTCCCTCTCAGCTAGACAAAGAGATTAGTACAGCGCAAGCGTAAGACAGCCCCAAAGGTCTTGCCTATATAAACTTTTGAATCACATCACTTGATTGTAACCTTTGATGGAGCGTTAGCCCCAAGGGTTGCCTTATTCTGCAGAATAAAATCGTGTTGGACCAGATCTCTGCCTCCTCTCGTTCTTGGTAAACGAATTGGAAAGTCTACCAGGGAAAAGAACACAATTTTTGTAACAACTGTATTAAATAAGGCTTTGATTGTGCCTGGGACAGGCCCTAATGTTAGGCTGAGAGTGTGGCAGCTGCTTCAGGCAGCAGAATTTGGGCACTGTTAAAAGGCAGCAAATTGTTTTTTTCTGCATTGGTACCAAAATGTCTGGAGCCAGCCCTGAAACAAAAAGGTGAACAGATTTTTTTTCTGAGGCTGGCTGCATACATGTGGAGAACCCAGGGACATTTTTAAGACTTGCAGCCTTACAGCGCAGTCCCGTCCTTGGCTTTAATGTGCACAAAAGCAGTTAAAGTATGTTCCATACAAGGAACAGTGTGTTTCTGCTTGTTTGCCTCTAAAAACAACCCTTCAGCCTCTCCAGCGGCTTTGTGTGTGTTTTGTTTGCCAGCAGCAGCGGGGGTCGGTGGGGGGTGTGTGTGTGTGTGTGTGTGTGTGTGTGTGTGTGATTGTCTCTGAAAGAAAAAGGTCAACAGCAGTATATTTCCTAAGGAGACTGCAAGGGCCCTGAGATGCAATGTCAGGACTGATACCAGCCACACACACCCTCCTTTACTTGCTCTGCCTCTGCACAGGAAAGCATAGGAATGGTTGGAAGAAAGAAATCAACCAATTTGAATTTCTGTTACAAACACATGAATAACTTACTTGAAGTACAGTGCTAAGTCAGTAGCTATAATGGCAATATCCATCAAGTGAATCACATGCTCAAACTGCCTCCTGTTGAGATTCTGGTAAATGTTCAGGGACTGAAGGGGAGAAATGCATAGATCAGGGTGGAAGATTAGTACTTGTCTGTCATGCATCACCTTGGATATCTCCACCTTTCCCCCCTAATACTTTGCCTTAATGCCTTGTATTACATTTTTATAGTAGATATAATTTACTAATGCTGTGTCCTACGTACAAAGGCCTGAAGTAAATATTTTTATTTTATTTTATTTAAAATACTGTTCCTCATCGTAGACCCCTGTTGAAGTGCATAATTTTCTAGAAGCAAATTGAAGAGGTTAAGGTCACATTACATGCTGAATTGATGCCAATGGGCTTATGCACGCTTAATTCTGTGCTGGGTTGTCACCTAAGAATACAGAAGAATTACATTTAAAGATATATTCTATTGAAATAGCAAGATAGACAGAAAGGGGTGGGACTTGCAACCAAATATAGCAATGTCTTCTCACCTCCTAATAGGAGTGCTCTTGTTCAGGGCCATTGTGCCCTCCTCCACCTCAGCCAGGTTTCCAGTTTGCTTTTCCAACTGACACTCAGCAATTTGTGGCTACTCACTGGTCTATTTCTTGTGCGAGACTTGCCCTCCTTATGGTGCCTTGGGAGGGGGATGTGTTTTGTTCTTCTGCAAACCTCAGGATTTCCCAAAGCATGCTAACTTGTTCCTCAGTTAGCCCTATTTTGAACTCAGGTACGGATAACCTGAGTTCACTATTAATGGAGTGATGCTAATACTTATTTATTTGTTTGTTTGTTACATTTATATCCTGCCTTTCCTCCAAGGAGCCCAAGACAGAATACATGATCCTCTGCTCCATTTTATTCTCACAACAACCCTGTGAAGTAGGCTAGGCTGAGAGTCAGCAATTGGCCCAAAGTCACCCAGTGAGCTTCATGGTTGTGTGGGGACAGAACCAGGGTCTCCCGACCCCCACTCAAACACTCTCAACAACTACGCCACACTGGCTGTCATGTATGTTAGTGTACCATTTAATTTGTTACCATAAGAAGTAGTAATTTATAATAACTTAGAATAATGGTTGGGAAAGTACTGCTTAGTTTTAGTTGTTTCCATCTTTAAAAACGTGTTCCTGCAGGTTACAGTAACTGGTCTTTCCAGGAGTCAAGAGCTGAAGCAGACTGAATTATCTGCACTTCATAAAGACTTAAGTCGTGCTAAACGGAACTGCCTCATCTGCAGTGGAAATATAAGGATTGTTGTTAAGAACCTGGTTCACAGCCAGTGTGGTCCAGAGGCTAGAGAACTGGAATTTGGTCCGACTCAAACCCTAATTTTGTCATGAAGTCATAGCTTTGGGCAAGTCATTTCTTGTCCTCAGATGACTGTGCATAAAATGGTCCCAGTCGGAAGCTATATGACAGGATTGCTTTGACGGCCAAATATAAATG
Organism: Heloderma suspectum; assembly: GCF_057233095.1. Classification (NCBI taxonomy): domain Eukaryota; kingdom Metazoa; phylum Chordata; class Lepidosauria; order Squamata; family Helodermatidae; genus Heloderma; species Heloderma suspectum. The sequence continues at coordinate 134,761,734 of NC_139459.1, forward strand.
CCTCCTGAAAATGCACTCATTTACACAGGCTTTCTCTGGCTTGTAATTAATTGTAATTAATCATGCTGCTGCTTCATTTTACCATTTTTGCATTGCTTTTTAAAATTGTTAGTGTTATTGTTATTGTTATTGTAGTTGTAATTGTTTTTAATACTGCATTTTAAACAGTGATTTTTAATATTTTATATAGAATCTGCTTAGGGAGCAATCCTATGGCTGCTAGTCAGCGGCTAGACAGACATAGGATATTGGTTTTCTGGGAACCGACCATGGATACTCTGAGGTCAGTTCCCAGAAAACCAACCTTCCCCCCCCCCACTCCCTCGCAGGCAGCGCGGAACAGCCCTGTGCTCCGAAGAGGAGCGCGGAGTGGCCAAAACGGAGTGTTTGGGGGGCGTTCTGGGGCGGGGAAGGCGGAAATGCCAGTATGACACATCCTATGTGTCGTCTGGTAGCCTCCTCCCTGGCTCCGCCTTCCCACAGCTAGACAGCCAAAATTGGCTGTCTAGCCGCAAAACTAGGGCAGGAGAAGCGTGGAGGGAACAATCCCCTCCGTGCTTCTCCTGCCCTGCATTGGATAGGTGGTTGCCTCCGAGTTTGGAGGCAGCCACCTATCCCCATAGGATTGCACCCTTAGAGATTTTATTATATTAAGCAGTGTATGTGTGTGTGTGTGTGTGTGTGTGTGTGTATATATATGCTTTTGAAATTTAAAAAGTGCTACATAAATAAGTATTAATAATCACATTGTGCCCACAGAAGAATTGGGCTTGGGGACCTGAGTTTTTCTTATTGCACGATTTCCTTGAGCAATGGAAGAAGGGAGTGAAAGTTGAAAACTGAACTGATTTGGAGAATTTGGGCAACTGAAAGCAATTATGGCTCTGGGATTCAGCCCTGTTTGTGCTTGTTTAATTTCTTCTCTGGGTGCAATTCAATTAAACGTAAGCACATCCTTAACTCTGGAGCAGTGCACCTTAATAGTGCTTAGCTTCGGATGTATAGCCCCTTTTGCCAGAATTCAGGACAGATTATTCCTAACTCATATAATTAAATGGAGTTGCCATATAAAGTAGAAAAGGTGCCATTCCAAAGAGAAAGTGCCTGCTCTCATCTCAGAACCAGCCAGAGTGAAGACACTTCAGCAGCACGCTTGAATGATCCGGGGGTTGTTCAATAAGCCTCACATTTTGCTGTTTCAGTTACAGGGGAAATTTCAGCCTAACATGATAGCTGAAATCAATGGCCAAATTGATTGTTAAGATATTGTTCTTCATGCAACACATAGTTAAACTATGGAATTCACTTCCACAAGAGGCAGTGATAGCTACCAATTTGGATGGCCTTAAAAAGGATTGGACAGGTTCATGGAGAAGAAGGCTCTCAATGGCTACTAGTCCTGATGGCTACATGTTACCTCCAGTATCAGAGGCAGTATGCTTAGGCACACCAGTTGCTAGGGATCATGGGCGGGAGGGTGCTGTTGCACGCATGTCGTGCTTGTGAGTTTCCTGGTTCACAGCTGGTTGGCCAGTGCGTGAACAGAACTAGTTGGACCCTTGGGCTTTCTTCACACGGAGCTTTTATCCTGCGATTGAGATTGCTCCTTCACAGAAGTTTGCTGGCTCTTTACATGACGCTGTGACCCTCCAGGGTGTCTGCTGCACTAAATGCCCTTTGTTCTGTTTTTAAATAGATCGCAGATAATGAGCTATCACATTACCCTGTTGTATTCCACTTGAATTCCCTCTGTGAAAAGAGGAAAAGCGGCAAGAAGAGGAGTGAGATCAGTGAAAGAGAATGGGAGACTCAGATAGGAGGGGACAAGGAGGGGGAAAGGGGAGGGGGAAAGGAAGCAGGTGAAAAAGGGAATCGTTGTGATCCTGCATTTAAAACAGAAGCAGAAAACCGTGTTTTAAATGCAGGATTTTAGGCTGGTGTAGGGATGCCCTTGGTCTGATCCAGCATGGCTCATCTTAGATAGTGTTAATATTTTAATATAGATAATTGAATGTGAATATAGAGTTATAATATGGGCCAGAGCCCAGCTGAGGATGATTATAATTTATGTGATAAGCAATTGTGTGGTGATCTATATAAAAGAATAATTCTGAAATTTAAAAAATATATATTTTGGAAAATTGTGTATGTATTATGAGTCCTCCTCAGACAGTAGCACAATAGAGTAATCTGCAGCCTGTTCAATAAACCACACATTTTGCTGTTAAGAATGTTAGAGCCCCGCTGAATCAGACCAAAGGCCTGGCATCCTGTTTGTCACAGTGGCCAACGAAATGCCTCTGGGAAGCCCACAAGCAGGACATGAGAGCAATAACCCTCACCCACTGTTGTTCCCCAGCGCCCAGTATTCAGAGCCACGCTGCCTCTGATGCTGGTGGTCGTGTATCGCCATTGTGACTAGTAGCTATTGTTTCAGACGTGCAAGAGAGAAAAGCAGGAGAAAGCAGTTGCAGAGAGTGATCCAGAACTTCTGGATCTTTCATACACCAGAACTGCAAAACCTGAACTACCCTGAGAGATTACTATGTTTAAGGACTATGACCCAATAGGAATCTGGGTATTGCCCTGAGTTACAGCTTACTGTGCATAAGCCTTCAGATACAATTACCAGTGAACTCTTGTTATTGTTCAGTGGTTAATGTCTATTGTTTGTTCTACTGGTGGCGTATTAACACTGATGTGAATGGTAAAAGAAATCACAAGGTGGGTGCGTACATGCTGTCTGTCTTACCCTGAACCAGATGCCGTTCCTGCCTTCTGGGAGAAAAGTTCTTCTGTAAACCCCAAATTTGAACAGGAAAGCAATTACAGATGCATTATGTTCTTTTCTAGCTTTAGCCCCGTGCAGAGTTGTACATCAATACTTCCTCTGATAATGCTGCAGAGCATTGGTTAATATCTGTTGCAGATTACAGTTTCCTAGAAATCAACCTGATATAAATTAAACAAATCCTGACATTAAAAATGAGATCACAAACCTCTTCTGAAAGCAGAAATTTGCCAAATTCCAAGTGGTGCCTCTCCAGAATTGATGAGCCATGAAGTTTTGCTAAGGGATGTTGAGATCTATAAGGAAATATTTTAGACAAACAAAATAGGCTGGAAATAATTAGAGCAATGCCAAATAAAATTTTAAAAAGCTAAGGATGCAATCCTATGCATGTTTAGACAGAAAAAGTCCTACAACTGCCATGCTGGCTGGGGAATCCTGGGAGTTGTAGGGCTTTTTTTCTGTCTAAACATGCATAGGATTGCTCCTTAAGTATGTAAACTGTTATGCTAGGACTAGAAGAACAGAAGTAACAGCCAGATATTCCCCTTTTTTCTTTTTAAACCTGAAAAATTTAGGTCTAACTCCAAATAATTTGACAGTGAAAACTACATATAAAATCACTGTATCTTTGAGCTATGATATACATGACCAGGGTGGTTTACAGCAATTGAAAACAACAAAATACAAACCTAGCACAGAAATTAAACAGGAATAAAATCATAGTTAAAGCTGCAGACAGCAAAGAAGTCACACAAGTATTTAAAATACAACATTTCTTGGAAGGCATACTCCAGGAATGCAGAACCGCAGACCTGGGGGCCAAATCTGGTGCTCCGGTGGTCTCCATTCAGCCCCCCAGGGTTCCTCAGAAGGCTATGCCTTCTTCTCTTGGCCCCAGGCTTTTCTCCAAACCACCAATTGTTTGGTGGTTTCATGGCTTTTGCACAGTTTTCCCCATTCTCGAAGGTTAAAATGCCTCTCTGAAGGCTTTGTTACTAGCAGGAAGAGTTTTAAGCTAAAACAGGCTGGTATGTTTGGCATTTTTTGTATTTTTGGCACCACCCTTGCCTTCAGCTCCACCCACCAGTGGAATGCAGCCCCCAAGACCTTCCCCAAGATGGAATTCAGCCCTCAGGCTGAAAGAGGTTCTGCACCCCGAATACACTTTAAAAGTCTACATATCACCACACAACGAATAACGTGTGTCTTGGGTGCTTTATATGTCTCATTGTTCACACAATGATTAACTTATGGAATTCCTGTGATGATGGCCACTAGACTGAAGTGGCTATTAAAATGTGAAGAAAATTTATGGAGGAAAAGTCTCTCAACAGATGGCCATCACAAACATGGTGGTCTTACCATTCAGCCTTTCAGAATGAAAGGGAAGTGAGGCTTTAGAGCCAATTCAGATGTGTACAAATTGCACATACCATAGTACACTTCTTCTGGGGCTGTGGGGTGAAGGAATTGCATGTCTTAAATGCTGCCTCATATCAAAAGCTGACCCTACCTTTATCTTGGGTGTTGTAGCCCACCAACACTGGTTCATTTGGGGATACAATTAAAAGGTAACGAACCGTTTAATTGATTCTTATATTTCCACCACCGTGGAGAGGCCCCACTGGGACTTTTTGCTTCTGAAATGTTTTGGGCTGCCTCTGGACAAGGCTAAAGAGCTAAAACACTTCTTGACATGTCAGTTGAATCACATGCTACGTCTTGGTCAGCAAAGGGAGTGGAGCTCTCTCTCTCTTCCATGAAAGGCAGAGGCCAATCAGGTACAGACCTGTGTCCTTCCAGAAGGCAGGACCACCACCCCTTCCACCCCAGTCTTGGCTCTGCCTTTCTGGACATTTGACAGAACAGATGTGCTCCTTAAAAGATAACTGAGCTTGGAGGAAGTAGGAATGGGGTGTACTGTGTGTTTCAGACTGCAGTTTCTTAATCTTGAGGGTGGGTGTGGGAATGGAACTTATAAATAACGGAGTCCAACAAGGAAGCACATTAGCTGTCCATTGTGAAAATGAGAGAGATCAATTCCTCCTGTATGGAAGGAAATCATTTTAAGTTTTAGAGATGGCCTCCAGAATTTTGTAGGAGCTCCGCTCTAGCTCACCGTATGACAAGATAAATCATGTAGCCATTAATAGGGAACCACCTACTTCATCTGATAAAGATTGTTGGTTCCTCGGTGGTCAATATCATGGCACAAAGCTGCAGTTACCATCGCGAGTGCTTCCAGATCCGTGTAGTATTGCTTCAGATTGCCTGTCTGCACAGGGCAAAGATCAAACATTTTGATTAGTGTTTCTAATAGAAATTTCAGTCTGCTAGTTACTAGTAGTCAAGAATGTATTCTGCTAGGGAGATGTTAAAAAACTAAACGGTTGAGCTTGTAATGCTCAACATACCACTGTACGCTGCATTTAGTGTTAACATGAGGTGAAAGGGATAGGATTTTCAAGTCAGAAAGTCTAAATGAATCTGCCATGAAAAAATCCCTTCATGTAGAAAATTTGTATGTCAAGCAAGAGGACTGTAGCCTAGCCTTCATCTTGACATATTTGTTTTCTATGTGCACAGTAATTTTTTATGGGGGAGCATTTTATATGCAACCTACAGTCCTGCATCCTGAAATAATATAGCCTAGGAAAATCTTTACTATTTGATTCTACTGGCTGTATAAAATGGCCCCCAATCTCTTGTGGATTGTTGGGAAGACCTGAAGCTAGGAACTTCAGCACTCCATAGATGGGATAGTAAAGCCAGGAACTCTTACCTAGAAGCTGTTACAGATACGTATGTCTCTTATGCAAACCATTAGAAAAGGCAAAGAACTATTCATTCAGTAAGACATTCTTTGTATAAGCAAACCTCCCGTTTTTTATTTAAGGACAAAGACTTTAACTCAAACAGATGGGAGGGTGAGAGTTGTGTAAGAAAACGCCAGTTACTCTAAACTGACACACTGTCTTGGGAGAGAGAAGTGTCTGTAAAGAGATACCATAAGAAGTGTGAACATGGTTTGTGCAACGTTGAAGCCATGACGCCAGTTGTGATAAGTAATCCTTCTGTAACCCTTGCTGACTGAATAAATGAATCTCACCAGCACCTGTGAAAACAGAACTGTCATGAGCACAGGTTTTGACAGCTTTGCGGGAGCAGAACAGGCCATTGTCATGAAATCAGACAAGGGGGATGTCTCCATGAGCAATTTACTGTGAGTTTGCTGTGTTTGGAGATCGTTCAGGGCACATGATGTTGTGGCCATCTCACAGCCACCCTGGAGTTTCATGCTGAAAAACCAGTTCTTCTAAGACTACTTCTAGTCCAATTGTTCTCCTTAATTCAACTTAAAATGTTTTCCTTAATTCGTGCGATAGTAAGATAGGGGATATAGGAATTGCTGGCAAATGCACGATAGTGAGATGGGGGAGGGAAAGAAAAAAATGGTGGAATAGGGCATAGGTTGGGGAAGCAGGTGTCTCCTCAGAAGTATCTCCCACTGTGGTCAATGAGGCTTGTTCCCTAAATATCGATACTTCATTTCTTTACTGTTTGCTTTGTTGCTGTACGGAAGTAATTAATGCGAAGCTTTGCTCCTTCACATTACAGGAGCTTCAGGGGAAGGAAAAGGGGGGCAGAGCCTGGAGGGGGGGAGCCTCTCTTATTGGTTGAGTGGCCCCTGCTAGTCTGATGACGTTCACTCCAACCCCCCGCCCACCCCACCCAGAAGTTTGTTCCTGTGAAGCAACCTAGAATGGTGCGGTGCACTCATTTGTGGAGCCCTATGCGGACCAAAGCTGGTTCCTTGAAAAATCTGGGTAAGCCACCATTCACTTCTCCTTCCATTGTCATGGAGACACCCCCAGGGACTCTCTCTATATAATGTTTTTTAGTCAAGAGATGGAGGATTTGGGGGATTTAGGAGACTGCCAAAATGGTTAGGAGACGGCTGTTTTTTTCTTTTTCAAGATAGCCCCACAGTTTATTTTATTCATTTATGTATTCATTTGGAGTAATGATAACCCAACCTACTAACTGAAGTTTTTAAAGTGGCTTACAATATATTTAAAATACAATAAAATAGGCAAAAATTATGAAGGAGGGGCAAAAATGTTCCTCCCAGTCGTCAGATGTTCCAACTTCCACTCTACTAAAGAACCATAATCCCATGCCCCCACAATTTTTTCCCCACGGCAGAAGGAGTACATTGGCAAGATTAAAAATACATACAGATATTCTCTCTACAGGAGCCAATGTGGGTTTTTCTCTTATTGGGGGAGCCCTTTCCCCCGACAGACACCTTGGGCTTTTCTACATGAGGCTTTTAACCTGCACCTTTACTGAGGCTTCTGCTTCTGGATTCCTTGCAAGATTAAGATCAGCTCCTTTTCACGTGTTTTTTTCCTGCTGTTTTTCTTTCTCTGCCTTTCTATATCTTTTATTATGCAGCCACTAGATGGTGCTGTAGTATAGCAGAATTACGAAAAAAAAACAAGAGAGTCTCATTCCACCATTTCTAATTAATACCACACTTCCCTCAATCTAAAAAAAAAGCTGGGGAAATGGTTGCAAAGAGCGGGAGAGCCCCTAGAGGATGACGACGTCATGTGAAGGACCCACAAACATAAGTGAGCAATCATGAGCACACAATAAAAGCCTCATGTAGAATGGTCCTTTTACTCCTCTAACGACATATATACCTGGCTCCAAATCAATCATGGATTTCTGCCCCTCTTTGCTTCTTTTTGGCTTTTGTTTTATTTCAGGGAGCTAGCTTGTTTAGTCTGTTAAACATTTATTTGGTGCTTTCAAAAAGGGTTAACCTGTTTGTTTAAAGCTTAAAATGCTGCTCTGGGTGGTTGTGGGGAATGATTTCACTATCGCCAGTACGGACAGCCAATCAGCACTCTGCACAGCTAGCTTCTTGTAGAAACAGGAAGAACTGGATGCTTTTGCGGTTGAATCACTTTGGAAGTTTGTCTGTCTGCCTGAAAATAGGTGAGGATAGAGCCATAGCAGCTGCACCACTAACCATGCATACTGCCGGCTGATATGAACAACTAGGGAAACTGGCCCCTAGACTGAAGTTGTCACTCACCTCCTGCGGAATCTGGAATTTTTTCACCACTCCAAGTTCATAGTACATTTGAATGGCACATTTCACAAGATCTAGTTCAGTCCAATCCAGATCAGAAAAGTGAAAGGCATAGATTTCAAATTCTGCAGGATCTGGAAGCTCTGTTTTCTGGAGGGGGGGAAAAAAATCACACCTCTTGCCTGTCTGGTGTAGGTTCCATTGCTGAAGCAACAAGCATCTCTCAAAGGTCTCCCAACCTGTGGCTGTGGTGCTGCTTATTTAATATATCCATATTTGACTGACACAAAAATAGGGGCCACAGTAGCAACACGAAACCATAGTGACATGTGCATGAACTAGAACGAGCCCAAACAAAGCCTCGGGCTCATGTGTTTCCTCCTCCCCTTCCCTCTCCTCCTCCTGTGCAGCCAGGAGAGAGACTTCCCCAGTGTTGAGTTTCACTTTCCCCCTAATCTTGATGCCATTTTGTGCAAACCAGGCATCATAGTTTATCATAAAGTTGGTTAAATAAATAAGCTATCTTCATAACCCATGGTGAGGATCTTTAATAAAACTAATGTTTAGCCAAAAAGAAACATGAATGTGTGGAATAGGTCTGCCTCTTTCAATTTTTGAAAACAAATTGATTTCAAATAAAAGCTGTGGTTAAAATACATGCCTCACTTTGACTAAAATCGGGAAGGGACACTGACATGAGGGTTGGGAGATAAAATTACTTCTGCCCTCTTTAGTCCATCCCTAATAGAATTAATCATAGTGGCTGATACTGCACTATGCTGAAACACGCTGCACATCTAGGAGAGGGGGAGACATCCTCTCACTATATAGCAATCTCAGTCATAATGCATGACAGAGTAGGAAGTTCTCCAGTTTAGACTTATAAATTTTAAAGAGAAGGATATGGTGATCCCATGACAAGCCACGTAGACACGTACTAGAATTGCTGCCAGCTCTTCCTCATCACATTCAGCCACCTCTTTCCCAAGCTTCTCTCGAGTTGGCTGTGGAGACAAATGCACATTAAAGTTATGACTCTTAGCATTCAGTGAAGGGCTAAGACATTTTGTTGCATCAGGCAGAAAATCCAAATGCCCTCCCAATAATGATGATGATGAAAATGAAAATTACTGCCCTTTAATGATACCCCTCAAATGATACCCCTCAAATGTTTAGTTTAGGAAAGAGGTGAGTAAGGGGAGACGTGATAGAGGTATGCATGGTGTGAAGAAAGTAGACAGAAAGACATTTTTCTCCCTCTCTCATAATACTAGAACCCAGGGTCACCCACGAAGCTGATTGGTGGGAGAATCAGGACAGACAAAAGGAAGGACTTCTTCTCACAGCACATAGTTGAAGTATGGAATTCGCTACCAGAAGATGTCGTGATGGCCACCAATTTGGATGGGGACTGGACAAATTCATGGAGGAAAAGGCTATCGATGGCTGCTAGTCCTGATGGCTATGTGCTAGCTCCAGTAACAGGGGCAGTATGCCTATGTACATCTGTTGCTGGGGAACATGGGCGGGAGGGTGCTGTCGCACTCATGTCCTACTTGTGAGTTTCCTATGGGCAGCTGGTTGGCCACTGTGTGAACGGAATGCTGGACTAGATGGATCCTTGGGCTGATCCAGCAAAGTTCTTCTTATGTGCTTAAATGTTCCACTTGAGGTATGCTGCCTTATCTTGCCTAAGGGTAGGGCTGGCCTTTGTAGCACTCTGAATACTTCCCAATCCTTCAGCAGTTAAACTAGTAAAACTTTATCAACAAGTGAGAGAGAAGATACACTTTAAAAGCCATACCAGGATTGTTTGAATTTCATTCTTGTCACATTGCACATGGTAGAGCACCATATCCTGCGCAATATCCTTCCGATTCTCCAGCTTATTCATCTTATCGTAAGTATCAGTATTGAGCACAGACCAGCCAAGAAACTGTGTCAGGGACTTTGGAAATAAAACAGAAGTCACTGGAATACTTGAGCAGGAGCTGACTGTTCTCTATCTCCTAGATCTCAATTATTAATAATCTCGGATAGTACTGATGATATATTTATGTTTATTTTTTTTCAAGTTCAGAGTAGCTAACTTCATATATTAAAAATAGAGAATAGCAATATCGCAATTTTTAAAAAGCACAGCAAAATAGAGTAAAACATAGCAGAAAATAAAAAATACAAAGGAATTTCTGGAGGGAATAATATATACACAAAAACACATACACAGAGACAAAGGGAGAGAAAGAGCACAAGAAAGAAAGAGTGGCAGGTCTGCTTGCAGGCTTACAACCTAAGAAGAAAGATGAGTATTCTTCAAGATAATGAAGGGGGAAGGAAGATGAAAGGGCATACCAATGGTAAGGAGCAGCTAAGGGAAATGCATGTAAATCCTGGGCTTGGAACTAGTTACAGATGATCAAACAGAACAACGACACAGAGAAAGCAAAAGCAGAGAAGATAGGTGGGAAGAATGAGAGACTGGAGACTAAGACAAGTATGGTATAAAGGAGTGAGTCAATCACCTCGCAGTAGAGTTAGGCACAGAAGCAAGTGGAATAAAATAAAACATGGGGAGACCAACCATTTAAGATGGGGGTGGGCAGCACACACTGCCCCCCACTGCACCACCTCCCAAGATGCCATTTTTAATTTAATTTAATTGTTTGGCAGCTGGGGAGATGTGGCCCATTGGGGTGGGGGATGGCTCCTGGACATCCCACAGTTGTCCCAGATTTAAGACATGGGGCCTCACCCTATTCATCAGCTAATCTCAAGTAGCTATTTCTTTGCCTACTGCATGATGTAGGAGCCCAAGGCAAGTACAGGAGTAGGACTCAGCTGAATTAGCTTGGATACTGTTTGTGCTAGCAGTGAACATGACATTAACACATTACAGAGTTGTGTGAACATTCATCAGTCAACGGTCTTTTAGAAAATACATAATACATGTTCAGCTCCAGTAAAGCAGCCTACCTCCATTAGGGCTTCATCCTGTTCGTCAAAGGGCTTTTCATCTTTTCTGTTGTAAAATGTAGCAACTCCTACAATTTCTTCTTTTTTGTTAACTATTGGCATGGAGAGAACGTTTTTGATGATCCATCCTGATTCATCAATAGGACCAGCCTGAAAACAGCAACATGTTGGTATGAAACGTAGCAAATGCTACATTGCATGTTGTCGCAATACAAATAGTTATACTATATTTACATGATATAATGAAAGAGAATATTGCATGGACAGAATCGAATTTTAGCTTCAACTTAGGGCATATCTATGTTACAAACTTAAATGGAATTCAGTCATTCCCTCTTTTCAGGGAATGCAAACAGGGACCCCCATGAACAGCTGTAATCACGCTCTTACTGTACCTGAAATGTAAACATTTCATCCAAAGCGGCATTCATAATGTTGCAAATCTAGAAAATTGCAGAGATGTGTTGTTAATGTACACACAAGACATAGAATCATAGAATAGTAGGGTTGGAAGGGGCCTACAAGGTCATCGAGTCCAACCCCCTGCTCAATGCAGGAATCCAAGTCAGAGCATCCCTGACAGATAGCTGTCCAGCCTCGTCTTGAATGCCTCCAGTGTGGGAGAGCCCACCACCTCCCTAGGTAATTGGTTCCATTGTGGTATTGCTCTAACAGTCAGGAAGTTTCTCCTGATGTTCAGCCGGAATCTGGCGTCCTGTAACTTGAGCCCATTATTCCGTGTCCTGCACTCTGGGATGATCGAGAAGAGATCCTGGCCTTCCTCTCTGGGACAACCTTTCAAGTACCTGAACAGCGCTATCATCTCTCCCCTCAGTCTTCTCTTCTCAAGGCTAAACATGCCCAGTTCTTTCAGTCTCTCTTCATAGGGCTTTGTTTCCAGTCCCCTGATCATCTTTGTTGCCCTCCTCTGAACCCTCTCCAGTTTGTCTGCATCCTTCTTAAAGTGTGGTGCCCAGAACTGGACACAGTACTCCAGATGAGGCCTAACCAGTGCTGAGTAGGTGGGAACTAGTACTTCCCGGGATTTGGAAGCTATGCTTCTATTAATGCAGCCCAGAAGAGCATTTGTCTTTTTTGCAGCCACATCACATTGTTGGCTCATATTCAGCTTGTGATCGACAACAATTCCAAGATCCTTCTCACTTGTAGTGTGGTTGAGCCACGTATCCCCCATCTTGTAACTGTGCCTTTGGTTTCTTTTTCCTAGGTATATATAAGTGTATGCTTATTTTTTTGTTAATTAAATCTAAAGTAGAATAATTTAACAGTGTAGTTGAAACATTATGGCTGTGATCCAAAGAGCTACTTAGTGTATCAAATGGGCTTGCATACATTTAAAAACCCTTTTCTTTGAACAGAAGTCCACTCCCGTGCCATATTGCAAACTGCTTTTGACACTTCCCATATTTTCAGATGCAGCTTACCATGTGCTCCTGTTGGGGAAAAGCAAGTCCAGAGCCCTCTGGGCTGTGTGGAACTCACCACATGGCTCTTTAGTTCTTGACCATAATTGTCTTGATGGGTTATGGAAATATGCAAATGTAAATACTTACAAAACCAGTTTCTGCGACATATGTTGGGAGCCCACTAGCCAGGGCCCAGTGTTCTTCCTTAGGATTTCTAAATCGAAAAGAAAATATATGAAAACACTGATCAAATGAGGCTTGGTTACAAAGAGAACAGACTTAAGTTAGTCATGAAACTCTTAAACATTTAGCTATTTATTCTTGTTTGCTTTCAAAAGTAAACTTTCTGATATTTAAACAAGGAGCTGGAAGAAGAAGCAACTTACTACAGAAGCATAGTAACAGTTGCATTTCCAACATGTCAAGGATAACACATATCGTCTTACAAATATTTTTGGGAAAAGTGAAAATGGTAAGACCTAATACGGCACAAAAGATGAGCCTTTAATTTTTACTGTGGCAATTCTAATTCTGCGCAACAATAGAGCTGAACTGAGGGAAGGAAAAACATGAGGAGGAATGATCAAGGTTTGTATGAAACACTGAATGACTACCTAGTGAAGGCATTTCAGAGTGTATCTTTATAACTCAGCATGTCTCAAACTCTGTTGCATTGGCTTTGGTGGTGTACTTCTCTTTTGTGGACTGTCGCATCAGAAACCCCTTAAAATACTTCAGCCCTGAACCGGATGACCATGTTTCGGCGGTGGCCAGGTGCACAGTTAAAGCTAGTGGGCCCATTCCTAGAGATGTCTGATCTGGCCACAGTCATGTATGCCTTAATTAAACCCTGTTTGGAATAATATAATGTGTTCTGCGTGGGGCTGCCTTTGAAAACTGTTGGGAAACTACAGCTGGTCCAGAATGCTGCAGCCAGAGTGTTGACTGGGGCTGGTTTCAGGGAGCAGGTGACTGACTCCCTTGTTACAACAGCTTCACTGGCTACTGGTCTGTTTCCAGGCGGAAAAGTGCTGGTTGTGACTCATAAAGCCCTATATGGCTTGGGACCAGGCTACCTGAAAGACCGCCTTCTCCCACATGAGCCTGCCAGGTTTTTAAGATCTTTGGGGGGGACCCTTCACGTTTGGTGGGGCTGTGAGAGAGGCCTTCTCAGTAGCTGCCCCCAGGCTCTGAAACATCCTGCTGAGAGAGGCTAGGTTGGGCTTCCTCCAGCAAGCAAAGCTTTTTATTCAGGCAGGCCTTTGGCATGTAAGTTGGTCTGTTGTTGAAGGGCTTTTTAATTTGTTGGGAGCTGTTTATTTACTTTAATGCTGTGTTTTTAATTGTGTTTTTTATTTGTTTTAAGATTTTAATTAAGATTTTGTTTTTTAATCTGTATTTTATTATTGTTAGCCACCATGAGTGCCGTTTTTGGTGGAAAGGCAGGATACAAATTAAATAAATTAATAAAATACATGCCTCTGCCCCCGCCCACACCTTGTCCTCACAACAACCTCGTGAGGTGGATCAGGCTGAGAGATAGTAACTGGCCCACAGTCACCCCACGTACTTCTTGGCTGGGTGTGGCTATGCTGAACCTAGTCCATTTCTTTATACACTAAGACTGGGTTCAGATGATCAGTGGAGGAAAAGAGACCATGATGGTGGCTTCTTTTCCCCACCCCATGCATGCTGTTTGTGCACCTGCCATTTCCTAAATTGCCCTCAGCATGGCGCATGTTGCATGTTGCCCGAACCCAGCAAGGTGTGTGACAGGGGTGCCTTCCAAACCACCCCACACCCCCTACAACAAGCCATGGCTTCTTTTTCCCACTGATCATCCGAACCCAGCCTAAATCTCACTGGTCTTTGTACTTTCTAGGGAAATGCCTTTTCAGTCTGCCCAGTAGGTTAGATCTGGAGGATTTGACTGTATGCTATAGTCAGCTTCTGTATATAAAAATAATGCCCATGAGGTTATTTCACTTTACTTACGGGATAACTTTAATGTCTTCCTTTCCATGTAAGATATAATCAATGACTTTATAAAAGATAATCTCCTATAAATAGAAAAGAAATGGAAATTGACATTCATAACAAGTGAACAAATAGGGAAAGGGGATATATCTTAGCTGTCTGATGACTTACTCTGCCATCTGGAGTTTGAGGTCCTGAATAAGGTGGAACTTCACCCAGTAGAACTGGCCACAAGTCAAAGAATTCCTGGAAAGGCAGGCAGATATTATCACATTAATCAGTTGAGTTTTTCATGCTGAAAGTCCTTTTTGTAATATAAGTTTTATTGATTGATCATTTGCAAGTCACTAACATCAACAATAAACATGTAAACATCACAAACTGTGTTCCCTTTCCGTAACTTGTTATTCTAGCATAGGATTATTTGTCTGGCACTGGCAGTTTATTCTATGGAGCCCCATTGCAGTCCATTATTTTATCAGGTCTTTCCAAAAGGATTTTTGGTGTCCCAACAGTTTCTAATTTGAAAGTCCTTTGTTTATAAAAACTCTGAATTGATACCAAATGGCAAAGAATTGCTCTTGCTTAGATATTCCCCGTAATACCCTTCAGTGGTGATTTAGATGCTCAGAGAGTGTAATCTTCCATATTTTGGAAAACCAGCCCTGAATTGTACATTCTGATTGGGCTTTCCAAAGTCGTATTACTTCTATTCAAGCTGCTATAGGCCTGTTGATTACCTCCTTAGGAGGAAAATGACCACACACATTCTCCGATATTGACAGTAGTGTTAATGTAGTGTTCAGGAAAACTGTATCAGGGATTATCCTGAAAACCCCTGCTCAGAAAGACTGAACTGGAGGGCATTCCGACAACACGTGGAATACTGAGCCAATTCCACCACCTCCTCTCCAGCAGTGGGATGAGAAAGAATTATTTATACAGTTCAGCCTTACAAGGCTGTAGTGCCATCTGTGCACCAATTTAATTGCTGTTTCTTTTATTCTGACAGAGGTGGTCTTCAAGGGCTGCTTTAGCCACGTTGCCTCCCAGCTGGTGGTGCCACAGTTACATCCTAAATCATTTCCCCAGACAGCTTTCGATCCCTGTGTGCCCTCGGCAGGATTCCTCTTTCAGGGCCAAATTCAAACTCTTTCAGGGCCAAGTTCAATTTTGGAGAAGCTCTCAGGAGCCACATTCCAGTGGTGGATTGGGCCAAAGGGAAAGAGGGAGGGGGCAAAGGCAAAAGGGGTGAGCCCAAAATACAAAAAATACTAGCATGTTGGAGCTGAAAGCTCCTTCTGCCAGTAATGAAGCGTTAGAAGAGGCATTTCACCCTTTTAGAATCTTTGAGAAGCCACCAAACAATTGTCAGTTGGAGGGATAGGATAGAACCGCCTGGACTGGGACTCCATGTTTGTTGTCATGTGTTATTGCATATCCTCATGCACATGTTAGCCATCTTGGAAAATGTCACCTACAGAATCAATGTCACAGAATATAAGGCTTTACTTTCATCCGTAAGGCTGACCACCTGCTTACTTGATCCTTGCCCATCTTGGCTCATTATGGGCTGCAGAGAGAGGCTGGGTGAGGGGATCAGGGCGGTGGTGAACGCCTCCCTTGAGGAGGGAGTGATGCCATCAGCCCTCACGGAGGCAGTGATAAGACCGCTCTTAAAGAAGCCCTCCTTGGATCCTCAAGTTCTGAACAACTTTCGCCCAGTCTCAAATCTGCCATTTTTGGGCAAGGTGATTGAGCGGGTGGTGGCGGTGCAGTTGAAGGTAAACTTGGAAGAAGCCGGTTATCGAGATCCATTTCAGTCGGGCTTCAGGCCTGGGCATGGGACAGAAACGGCCTTGGTCGCCTTGGTGGATGATATGAGGAGGATTCTGGATAGGGGCGAATGCTCCTTCCTTGTTCTCCTCGAACTCTCAGCGGCTTTTGATACTGTTGACCACAGTATCTTCCTGGACCACCCGGAGGGGCTGGGAATTGGAGACACCATATTGCGGTGGTTCCAGTCCTTCCTCTCCAGCAGGTACCAGAGGGTAGCACTGGGAGAGGAGGTGTCAGACCCGTGGCCGCTCACTTGTGGGGTGCCACAGGGTTCCATCCTCTCCCCGATGCTGTTTAACATCTATGTGAAGCCACTGGGGGCTATCATCAGGAGGTTTGGGGTGCGGTGTCATCAATATGCGGATGACATTCAGCTCTACCTCTCGTTCAAACCTTCACCAAGGTTGGCTGTAGAATCCCTGTCCAAATGTCTGGAGACAGTGAGTGGCTGGATGGGGAGGAATAAGCTGAAGCTGAACCCTGACAAGACTGAGGTACTTTTGGTGGGAGATAAGAGGAGGTTGGGGGATGTTGTCCTGGTGTTGAATGGGGTACGGCTACCCTTCAAAGACCAGGTCTGCAGCCTGGGGGTCATTTTAGACTTCAAGCTGTTCATGGAGGCTCAGGTGTCAGCTGTGAGCTGGACAGCGCTGCACCAACTCCATCTGATACGGCGGCTGCACCCCTACCTTCCCAACCATCTGCTCCCATCGGTAGTACATGCCCTGGTCTCCTCTCAGTTAGACTACTGTAATGCGCTCTATGTGGGGTTACCCTTGAAGACGGTTCGGAAGCTGCAGCTGGTACAGAACGTGGCGGCTCGCCTGATTAAAGGCAGCCGCCAGTGAGATCACATCACTCCAGTGCTGAAGGAGTTGCACTGGTTACCAGTTGTTTTCCGGGCCAAGTTCAAGGTGTTGGTTTTGACCTTTAAAGCCCTATATGGTTCTGGCCCAGCCTATCTTAAGGAGCACCTCCAGCAACACCAGACAGGCCACTTAACAAGATCAGCCTTGGATGGCCTTCTCTCCATCCCATCAGCCAGGACAGCTAGACTGGTGAGGACGAGGGAGAGGGCCTTCTCTGTGGTGGCCCCCACTCTGTGGAACTCCCTCCCTAGGGAACTCCGCCATGCCCCCTCTTTAATGAGCTTCCACCACGCATTAAAAATGTGGTTGTTCAGGCAGGCATTTGGGGTGGGTTAGGGTATTTTTAGAAATGTGATGTTTTTAATGCAGAATTTTATTGTTTTAAACTGTTTTATTGTTGTACATCACCCAGAGTGGCTGGGTGACCAGCCAGATGGGTGATTAATAAATTTAATAAATAAAATAAAATAAACAGAATGGCCATGTCTAGTTAAATGTGTACATACATACATTTGAACCACATATGAACTTCAAAATTCTATGCACATCTATTATGTTTTACGGGGTCTATGGCAGAATCAGGGGGATGTCTCCACGAGCAATTTTCTGCAAGTTTGCTGCATTTGAAGGTCATACAGGGCACATGACGTTGTGGCCATCTCATGGCCAACTTGGAGTTTTGAGCTGAAAACCCATTTTTTCTGAGACTATTTTTAGTCTGATCGTTTTCCTTAATTCAGCTTGTCCACGCTTCTGTTACGGTGTGCACCAACCCTCCGCATTTACTCTGGCATGATAGCCCTGCCCAGGGGTGTGTCTTTCATCTGGCCATGTCCTCACTGACCTGGGTCAAGGGGTGTTTCCTCGATGTTTCTGCCATTTCGTGCATTGAATGGGAGTAGCTATACCCCCTATAGCACTATAGCACTACAGCACTGAGGTGAAATAGCACATTTGAATGGGAGTAGCTATACCTGCTATTGCGCTACTGCGGTTTTAGAGGGATGGTAATGACAAAACATTAGGGGGAATCGGGCATAGGCTGCAGAGGCACGTGCTAACAGACGCTGGTCAGAGAAAGCAGAAAGGGTAGAACAAGGCGGGAGTGGGTGGGAGGGAACAGGCTCTCTAAGTGATGACGCGGATGAGACTTCATCTGGTAGCCACCCAAACAATTCATGTTAAACTGCCAAGACCAGGCTAGCTTTGGGATAATCCAGGTTTTCAAGCCCTGTGTGTCCCCAGACAGAGCAGATTCGACTCCAGTAAAAACTGCAGCAAAGTGGAGAGTGAACTAAACCCATCGCCATAGAGATTCCCCCCCCCCCCCCGGATAAGATTCTGGAGACAGTCTGTGGTTTCAAAACTGGCTTCCTCCTGTAATGGAGCATTCCATACTTGGCAGCATTGTGGGGTGAGAGAAGCAAGCAAACCGAGAGATGAGCATCCTCCAAAATTGGACATTCCTTCTCAGGGAAGCCAGTCTGTCATCCTCTGTGGTTCTGCCCACATACATATGTTAGATTTGTAATGTGAATAGGCATCTCACATAAGTGGTGAGTGCACCTATGAGCTGATTCAGGCGGTGCTGGCTCCAAGATTGGAGTGGGCTTAGACAAGGCATCCTCAGTGTGCCTCCTGAATGATTAGACAGGTGTGCAAACCTTTGACTTCCCTGGGCGTCTTGTGCAAAGTGAGACTGGCACTGCTGTTGGGGCAATGAGCCCTTTGCTAACCTTGTGGTTATAAATGATGGGGATCCGTGGGTCCTAACCATTTATAAGCTAATTCTGAGGTGCTTTTCTCACAATGTGTAATTCTAAACCAGTTTCCTTGACCTGCAAGAAACATGTCAGGAATCAAAATGGTGACGCTCTGCGTGCAAAGCATGCACTCTGAACTATGGCACCCACACTCAGTGCTGCTTCACTATTCCTACTGAACGATGCAATTAAAATTATTGCTTCAGAATCTCACCTTTAAAAATAGAACATTGGTCAATTTACCTCAGCGTTGTCAACACTGACTGGCAGCAGCCCTCCAGTTTTTCCCAGCCCTATCTGGAGATGCCAGGGGTTGAACCAGGAAACTTCTGTATGCAAAGCAGGTACTCTAGCACCGTTTCTTGGCAGCAACGGAAAGTCTTAATATAGCTAGGAACCTAGCTTACCTTTTGCTTGCTCATATCTAGAAGGCCTACCGAATACCTGTCACAGTTCAAATATGCTCTTGCTGTGTAAAATGCTTTGTGGAATTGTCTCTCGATGTCAGTCAGTTCCTCAAATACCTTACTGGCGGACCACAGCAAAACCTGTATAATAGTAAACCAAAATGTAAGTTGTCCAAACAACCTAGCAGATTCAGGAGCACCGCTTCTGATTCCAGGCTGGGGTGGGGATAGGTTTTTCAAGTTTTGACTTCCAAAAGATTGGCCCTTCGGACAGGAGCAGGGCAAGCAGAGCTAGGAAACAACAAGGTAAGTCAGGGGTTAAGACAGTGTAGAATTTGGCATGCTAGTAATGGAGGTGGAACAGTCTGATGTGGGTATGCAGAAGAGCAAAGGCAGAATATGGCAGGATATGGGTGGACACATAGAAAGTAAGAGGTTAAAGTGACATTTCTCTATGGATAGAGCCCAGCATAATCTTTTGGGTGGATTTAATGGGTTATAGGCAAAGCCTGGTGGACTCCGAGGTTTACTGACTTTTTAGATCCGAGTACTGGTTTTCTGAGAGAGGACGGTATCGCTGGTTGGACCAGTGAATTACTGGCTGGTCATCAGCTCTAAAGAGTGATACTCAGGAAGGTCCAAAGGTTGCCTCTTGAATACATTCACAGATAAATTGCAAAACAACAGCAACAATTACATTGTAATTGTACATTGTAAGAGCATTTGCTTGGACTATTTTTTTCCCAACATCCTGGTAACTACAGCAATGTTATAAACACAGTTCCAATAGTCATCCTTTTGTTTATTTTAAAATAAGGGGATTTATGTCTTTAGTATTTAACTGTTTTAAACAACAGTAACTCACTAGAAACTATGAGCTGGCCACATACAGATTGTTCTGGTGGAATATTCACAGATGTTTTAAATAGTGTGTGTGAGAGGGAAGAAGAGGGGGTATGTACATCCTGACCAGGGGTTGGGAACATCAGGAGTCAAATCCAGCCTTCCGAGTTTCCCCAGATGGCCCTGCCCCCTTTCTCCCAACCACCAATCATTTGGTGGTTTCCTGGCTTTCCTGCAGTTCTTCCCCATCTGAAATGGTTGGCATGCCTCTCCTAAGGCCTAGTCACCGGCAGGAAGAGCTTTATGTTAAAACATGCTGACATTTGGGGTATTTTTGGCCCCACCCCCTTTGCCTTCAGCCCCGCCGACCACTGGAATGCACTGGAAAGCCCTCCAGGGCTTCTCGAAAATGGAAGTTGGCCCTCTGGATGAAGAGGTTCCCCGCTCCTGGTGCAATTGGAGGGCTCCTAGTGCTAACAAGCCAGAAGGCATTGTGCAGCACAGAGACTACCATCCCTGTCTTGAGTGGATTTTGAATTAAATAGGGGGAGAAGACAGATGGAGCATTCTTGCATGGGGCCAATGGTCACAGCAAGTTCTTCACCTGAAGGATGAACCCAGCTTCACCACTTGGCTCACATGCATGTATAGCAGCAAGGTGAACATTGGAACAGTCCTTAAGCTTGTCCTTTCTCTCTCTCACTCCCATGCTTTGGGTGAGCTGTCTGCATTTACATGGTGTGTGTGTGTGTGTGTGTGTTTATATGCATGAACTTTTTGCTTCCCTGCCCCAAATATAAATAACGGGAGATGTGTTAATGATGTTTTAGGTACTAGCCAATAGGTGCCCACCCGCTTGTTCATGGTTCAGAATAATCCTTCAGAATTGCACAATTCTTTTTTAGAACTTACCCTAAGACAAAAAAGGAATATTTTGAGAACAGTGAAGTGCTTTCAAACCACTTACGTTATTCTTAAAACGTTACATCTGTCTTCACCCTAATTTGAAAGAACTACTATTAAAAAATAGGTGTCTCTTTATCTAATTAAGGTCTAGCCCTGAACAACAACAACAACAAAAAAGACAGTTTGTTTCCAGAAACGGTTTCCTTACCTGGCCTCTTCGAGTTTCACAGTTGTGAAGGTAGCTCAGGTGATAAATTTTCAAGTTCAAAGAGGCAAAATTGAGATACTTCAGGAAAAGCTGAGAACATAAGAAAGCTCCGTTCACTTCCACAGTGTGTGGCAATGCTACAACCCATATAGGCAGGGTTTATGGATAGACATAACCCTCCCATAAGTGGTTTTCCTAGTACTTACACTTTCATCTGCACTGCTGAAAAATGGACCTCTGTTCTTATTCACTGCCATGATCACAGCAACCACATCTTTGCCATTCATGATTGGGGTTGCAAGGATGTTCCTTGTAGTGTAGTCAGTGAGTTCATCAACAAAAGGACTAAAATGATGGCACTGGTATTAAAAAATAATAAGCAGAATATAACTTTGAAGTTCATTTGAACCTGCTGAAGAGATGGCACAGATAGTCTAACTTTTCTTCTCTCTATTCATAGAATCTAGAATAGAATAGAATAGAATAGAAGGGTTGGAAGGGGCCTACAAGGCCATCGAGTCCAACCCCCTGCTCAGTGCAGGAATCCAAGTCAGAGCATTCCTGACAGATGGCTGTCCAGCCTCGTCTTGAAGGCCTCCAGTGTGGGAGAGCCTACCACCTCCCTAGGTCATTGGTTCCATTGTCGTATTGCTCTAACAGTCAAGAAGTTTTTCAACACAGAATATAGAAATTATATAAAAACAATATAATTGTAATAAACAGTATAATAAACAATATATGTCTTGGTACCATTTAAACAGTACTGTCTTAAATCATGCTGTCCTGTTATGCAGGTTCTCTTCCCAAGGTTGGCTACAGTCTGATCATTGATAGGAAACATAATGCAAGTCACACCCACCTGCCAGCAGGTGTGTGGTGGGTGGGGGTGTGTATGAAGCTTAGGTTTTTGCTGAGTACAAAGTACAGGTAAAATTGGGTTGAACTGGCAGCATTTGGATCTGGCTGGCAGGGTGGCTAAAATGTTTCTGGGGAACATCTATTCCTGGGGACAGACTCAGCTGTTTGGATTCTTTGGTTCTTGTTATGCTTCTGGAGCTAGCACTGCCTCCTTGTACTCTTGAGCCTGTTCCTCTGTAATACCTCTGCTGCCTGTATACTTGTAAATAAAGTCTTACAGACACCATAGGCCTACACTGCTCTCTTCTCCAAAGTAAAATTACAGAGTAAAATCTGACTGGAACTCCCCACCACTTGGGGGAAAGGGGAGCACAAAACCATTGTGGTTAGATGGTTTTAGTTATCTGTGGGATAAACTATTTGTTTATCCTCCCTACAGATCTGTGATGAGCAAATGACCTAGTTATTGGAAGAGTACTTAACAGTGATGTAATCCTAGGGGGTGTTTCCACCAGCGATTTACTCCAAGCCGGCTGTGTGTTGAGGTCGTTAGGGATACATGACGTCATGGCCATCCAGCACCCACCCCAGAGCTTATCAGGGAAAAACCGGATTTCCTGAGACTGCTTAGAGTCCGGTTATTTCCCTTAAGACGGGTTCTCCCCGGCTTAGTTGTTGTATACCCCAACCCCCACATTTAGCTCGGGTATGCTAGCCCTGCCCAGGGGTGTGCCTTTCACCATGACCCCAGTCAAGGGGTGTTTCCTCCCACTGTGCTGAATGAGACTTGCCCTCTGAACGCCCACAGAAATAACAGAGAAGCCCCTCAACTGACGCTGCACATTTTAAAGCCCAATTCCTTAAGTGCGATTAAGTACGATCTCGAGGCTCTAATTCATTGCCTTAGGAAGAAAGTACGTCACAGCTTCCTTACAGAGATCCTGTGCGTTAAAATGGGGGCTTTTTCTCATCATTGCTACCACTTGCTTGTTTGACAGGCAGAGAGCCAGGGAGCAAGCAGGCTGTGGCATCTCCTGCTCCTCCTTCTCACCGCCACCTCTGTTGTCTGGGACAGAGCAAGAGACAGGTGAACAAGCAGGTTGCAATGGTGGAGCAGGGACTGGAGAACCAGGGATGGTCAAGTCTGCTGAGATTCTCCGAACTCTACTTTGTAGCTCAGTTTGTCTCACTCCTGTTCTAGTTTGCAACCTGTTTTTCTTTTCATCTGAATGGGAAAGTGCTCATTTCAAATGGGAAAAATTTATCAAAAGTGCGCACTTTCCCCCCATTGCCTAAGCATGAAAATGTGTATTTTTTAATCCACCTTTTGAAGTGTCCATTAAAAAAAAAATCTAAAAAATATGCAAGCAGGCAAGTTAGAATGATTTGCGAACTGAAACAAAATTCTCATACAGTGGGGGACCAACTCCAGGAGGTTCTTGTCAGTGGGCCCCTGCTGGGATGTGAGCCCTCGGCAGGTGCCTAACCATGCCTACCCTTGACGCCAGCCTTGACCAGCATCATCTATACAGCAGCTATCACATATAGAAGGCACCATGCAAAAGCTTAAAAAAGGGTGGGGGGACTTACATTTGAATAGCCATAACACATGAGGAAGGGGAATTGGGAGGGAAAGTGGCTTCGCAACGTGTCAAATGCCAATCAGTCATTCGTGAAGGAAAGGGAAGAGAAAAAATGTAAACAGATAGAAAGAAGGAGCAAACTGCATCGGTTCTGGAAGAGCATTCCAGTCACATGGAGCAGCAAAGTTGAAGAAGAAGAAGAAGAAGAAGAGCAACAACAACAACATAGCCAAGAGTTAACAGATGTAAAGCGGGGTTTGGAGAGAACTGATGAATGAAGAGATTAGGAGGGAGAACAAAGAAAAAGCAAAGAAGAGAGATGTTAAGTACTGAGACCACACACTTCAATAAGAGAAGTTTAACCAGTACAGAAGAGAGAGCCAGTGCACAGAAACATACTAAGGAAAAAGAAGATAGCAAGAGGAGAGAAAAAAACAGATGAACAGAACAGGAACAAAGGGAGCTGGCTTATCGGACTATTGGTCCATCCAGTTCAGTGTTGTCTAGATTGGCAGCAGCTCTCCATTTCTAGAAATCTGCTGTTAGATTGGATAGGCACTACTGTCGTTTCCTTGTTCTTTGCAGGCATCCAAACAGGTTTCTTACATACGTACCATCGTCTTGGAGATGGTTGAAAGGCTTCTGATGTAGAACTCAACTGCTACCCTAGTCCTCTGTAGCTGTGATTCATAAAGCTGTATGCACACACGGGAGAGAATTGTGCACACAGACAGCCAGGGTTTCCTTTGAAGTTTCCACTGTAGCTGCTGGTGCTGTTGAAGAGGAAGCTGTTTTTCAGTTTACATGGTAAGCTGTGAACCACAAAGTGGGTTGCCTCTTCAGCATGTGGTGGGAGCGTTAAATGAACCTCCATCTCCTGATCACATTCAAATAAACTTCAGTCTCATCACTTTCCTTTATTACTTAATTGCAGTTTCAGGGGGTCACTTGAAAGTGCTCCGGGGACCACAGTGAAAGAACCCACCACCCTTTTCAAATATAAATAATAGTACAATCTCACTCTTTGGCATTGGCTGGCAACAAATCAGGTAGCCTTACCTCTTTGACATTTTGGATGTTTGTAGTCTTCTTGGTCTGAGCAACGTGCCCCACCACACCGATGTCCAGGGGGAAAACAATTTCGCTGTCAGGGGGCACCAGGCATTCCTCCATTGTGCTCCCCTTATGAACGTCGAACAGCCGAGTAGCGAGCTCCGGCGTGCCATTTCGCTGCCTGTACATGAACAGGCTGAGGCGGTCAGCATGGATCAGAGTGCTGATTCTTTTCAGGGTCTTGAAGACAACCTTCTCCATGTTGATGCTCTCTTGCATGTCTTGTATGAGCTCCAAAAGCGTTTCACTCTCCTCCTCCTGGTCCAACCCGTTAAACTCCGTAAAATCTTCCAAGTGTTGACCGGCTGTTGCACACAAGGTCCTGTCCGGCCATTTCCTCTCAAAATATTGCTTAGCAAAATCCGGATTGCTATCCAGGAATGTTTCCACTTCATCTTCTTTAATACTCATGGTAAGTGATTCTGGAGACTCTGTTATTCCGTTGACAAAAACTTGGTTCCAGAAATATTGTCTCAGGGTAGAAGAGGGAGACAATGATCTGTGAAGCAATTATCCATCAACAAGCTAGTGTCCAGTATGTGGGAGGGCAGATCTTCTCCAGCAAACAGATTAGATGACCTGTTCCAAAGCTGTAAAGAATTCCCACCTCCCTCTTCTCAGATGTAACCCCAGCTATTATAACTCCATATTTAGAAGGATCAGTTTCCTGCAATATGCTGCCTGCATTCTATTATTCATTTTCAAAGTAGTGCATGTGTGTGATTGTGATTCCACCTCAGCCCCTGGTAGTGGTGCTTAAGAGTGATACAAACTCCCTGAAGCCTAATTAAACGCACACTGCTCAGTTCTAATCCTTAGCTAACCAGGTAAATATCTTATTATTCCTGCTCTCAGAAGGAGGATGTATCAAGGCTGAAATAAAACGAACCAAATTAATTCTGTGAAGGGGCTAGTACAGGTTGCCCACAAGAGGCTGCATTTGCCCTGGCCAAGAGCCAGACCTGCCATTAGATGGGATAAGGTGGCTCACCTCAGGTTGCCATATTCGGGGCAATAAAACTAAGGAAGCAAATTGCCAGTTATTTAGTTTGTTGTTGTTGTTGTTGTTATTAATAAACTCAGGCACTGTTTGGATTTTCTACTTAAGGCACCAAAATACCCTGGGTCATCTCTGACCTACATGTTTGATGCAGTTTGGATAAACAGCCGAAGAGCCTGGATGCATTAAAAACCACAAACAAGTAATTCTACTTGAGGTACCATTTCCTCAGGACTTACTCAAAACTATGCTTACGGCCCCAGGAAAAAATAAATAAAGCACAAATCATGGAGGTTATAAAATATGTTTTTAACATAACACATCTGCTTGCTGCCCATCTTAATGACCAGCAGATGTGGCTGCTTTTTCTAGTGGGGGGTGCTATCCCTTTCTATCATGAAGGCCATGAAAACACTCTTTTTCCCTTCCATCTAGTCCTTCCTTTTGTGTCCCAGCTTCCTTTACAGAAACCTGAAGGCAATCAGTGGTGTAGCAGTAAATGTGCAGGTGCTCCTCATGACCATCTCCATAGCCACACCCCCAAGGACAGCCCAAAATGTCAGGCTGCTATGTCGGCCAATAGCAACAAACCAGCTCTAGCAGTTTTCACCTCCACCAGGAGCAGGTCTTTTGTAAAGCGAATGGGTCTTGGTTGCCCATTCAAGACCAAGCCACCCCTAAATACTTTGCATTAGAACAAGGAACAATATTGTTGTTGGGGAAATTATCCCTCCCCACTGCCCCAGCTCCTGTGAGGACTGCAGCTAAGGTCAGAGGGAACAGGGAATTCTGAGGGGGGTAACAGACAATGTCAGCATCTCTGCTTATAAAAAAGTGCTGGCACTGCGTCCCTGCGACCCCTGCCTCCACTACACCGCTGAAGGCAATAGGAGAGAACCATTGCTGCCCTCAATACACGTATTCAGTTTTTTTGCCCAAGCCAAGCAGGTTTTGCACATTTTAGAAGTACTACAAGAACTAAACACCTCCTATGGTCAGAGCCCATGGAGGGGCAGAAGAGGGGACGCGTGTACTTTGGATCAAGAATTATTTCATCTAAAAGTTGGTATAAATTTACTTCAGTCCTGATAACCCTATACATTTTAATTAGCACAACTGAAAGAAATCTGTCATTCAGATTTTTATTTGATGTTTTAGTTTGCCTAGAAAATGTGGTGTTTAACTTTAGAACTAATTTTTTAAAGGACAGAAAAAGGAGGATGGCTTTATAGGTACACAACTTATGCATGGCCCTCCAAAAAGGAAACTCATTACCGAAAAAGAGGACAAAAATTTGCATGTGCTAATTAATATGTAGAGATGCACACTGAGAAATAATAACTGTAACTGAAATATAAATACAATACATCTCACCATAGTGTGGAAGACTGTGACCAGGTGACTTGTGTGCCTTGCTCAGCCTGCCAACCAGGTGCTGTTGGTGGGCAACTTTGAGGCCCAGCTCTGCCTTCTGATGGTTCTTCATCTTTAAAGTGGACTTGGGCAGCTATTTAAATAGGGGACACCTTCAAATAGAGGACTGACCTCTGTAAAGTAGGACACCTGGACACCCTAGGACATGGCAGACTAGAGTACCAGATGGAAGGGGCTTTGCCTTGATGCACATGCACATATTTCCATTGCTTTTGGGGGCAAAAGAAGAATGGAGGTCTTGATTTCACACAAAGGCACAGAAAGGCAATACAGCAGGGAAGGGATCTCACAAAGAGGAGAGCAATTGATTAATTAATTGGTCCCACAGCTAGATAGATAAAAAGCTGGGATCAGCTGCAGCAGTCCATTGGGTCTAGTTGGGTGGGAGATACATCCCAGTTCAAAAAGGAAAGTATGAATCAGCCCAAACTTCCTACATGTAAGGCTTATTTTATTTTTTGCAGCTCCCACATCTGTCTGCAACTGTAAAATCTACATTGGCCAACATGGACAGTCAATTTTGAAATGATCTCCCCTGTTGTCCGTTCTGTGCTGACATACATACAAAAAGAACCTCAAAGGGGGTGTCTCCACCAGTGATTTACTCCCAGCGGGCTGCATGTTGAGGTCGTTAGGGATATATGATGTCATGGCCATCCAGCAGCCACCTTGGAGTTATTAGGGAAAAACTGGATTTCCTGAGATTGCTTAAAGTCCGATTCTTTCCCTTAAGTCGGGTTCTCCCCAATATAGTTGCTGTGTGCCCCAACCTCCGCATTTAGCTCAGGTATGCTAGCCCCGCCCTGGGGTGTGCCTTCACCATGACCCCGGTCAAAGGCTGTTTCCTCCCATTGTGCTGAATGAGGCTTGCCCTCTGAATGCCCACAGAAATTACAGAGAAGCCCCTCAACTGACACAGCAAATTTTAAAGCCCAATTCCTTAAGTGTGATTAAGTGCAATCTCAAGGCTCCAGTTCATTGCCTTAGAAAGTAACTACTTCACAGCTTCCTTACAGAGATCCTGTGTGTTAAAATGGGGTCTGTTTTCCGTCTCTTTCCCACAACAAACCCATTAGTGTCTCCTCAGAAGTAACTCCCATTGTGGTCAATGAGGCTTGTCTTTGAATGCCCACATCAGAATTTACAGAGATTTCACTCAGTTGAACTGGCACATCTTAAAGCCTGATTCCATAAGTGCAATTAAGCATGATCTCAGGCTCCAATTCATTTCCTTAGGAAGTAAGTACTTCATCGCTTTGTTATAGATATCCTGCGGGTTACAATGGGGGCTGGTTTCTGTCTTGGTGTTCACTGCTGTCTTTCCCACAACAAACTCATTCCTGTCTCCTCAGAAGTAACTCCCATTGTGGTCAATGAGGTCCTGCAGGTTAACATGGGGGCTGGTTTCTGTCTTGGTGTTCTCCCCCCCCCCGCCCCCGCTTTTCCAGCACAAGCATATGTGTCTCTGAAGTAACTCCCATTGTGCTCAGTGAGGCTTGCTTCTGAAATGCGGGTGCATCTGGACTTTCAGGGGAAAGGCGAAGGGGGGGAAGAGGGGGGAAGCCTCTCTTATTGGTTGAGCAGCCCCTGCCAGTCAGGTGACATTGACTCAAACCCCCACCAGGAAGTATGTTCTGTGAAGCAATTTTTTACTGCTCATGGAAGCCCTGCATGGACCACATTGCAGCAAAGCTGATTCCTTTTTAAAAATCCAGTACTCCTCCATTAGCTTCTCCTTCCATTGTTGTTGAAATACGGCCAAAGACTCATGTACAAAAACACAGTATTTCACTTCTTGATCATACCTTTAGGTGGCACCGTAGCACTGTGATTGCAATTCAAAAAGCTGATCATCTAGGCAAAACCGCTTGCAGCCCATGTAGCGTGGATATGCACATGAACTAGGTTGTGAAATCCATGGAACTGCAAAAACCTATTGGTCTGGTCAGATTAACCCTCAGCATTGCACAAGCTTGCACATTAATTGGGTGGGGCAAAGTCATATGTACACATACACACCCCACTGCCTACTCAGACATCGGCTCCATTACTGAGCTGTTTCCACAACCGCACTGGATTCGGCATCATAGTCCTGCCCCGGGGGCGTGTAGCCCGGCCCTTGTGGGTGTGTCGCTCATCTGCCCCTGTCCTCCCCGGAAGCAGCTGCCTGTGACACGGAGAGGGGGAGATGATACTGGAGGGAGCAGTCAGGCAGAGATGCACTCATATGCGCCCCGGCATACAAGTGCAGTGTTCGCCCACTCCAGGTATCCCTATGAAGTTCCCAGTCAAGGTGGTGGCAGGGAAATCAGGAGAGCCACCCGGCTTCACTTGTTAAGTTGTTAAGGCAGCTTCATGGAGGGATGGAGAGTCATTGAGAGTCTGTAAGTCGCATCCCTGCTTTAGGGGAAGAAAGGGTTGGAAAGGGGAGGAGATGCTACACAGAGGTTTTTCGCTCCTTTGTTAAAGTGAAAGTGTGCTTTAAAACTCGCTTTAAAGGGGGAAAAAACAAAAGGGCTGGAGCGGAGCAGAAGGGGGGAGGCAGAGATGAAGAGATGCACAACTAGTATATCATCCACTGGCTCTGTTTGCCCCTGTGTATTTCCCCTTTAGCACTTTGTCCCACTTTGTGTGGGCATGTGCTGGGGGTGCTACTTCTGAGTAAACTCATTGGCTGTATGGCTTTCCTTGGAGCAAATGCCACTGGAATCTTTTTGGCTTGCTTCTGAGTAGGCATGCATAGGAGTGCATCCCCTTCAGTGC
This sequence comes from Heloderma suspectum, assembly GCF_057233095.1. Taxonomy (NCBI): domain Eukaryota; kingdom Metazoa; phylum Chordata; class Lepidosauria; order Squamata; family Helodermatidae; genus Heloderma; species Heloderma suspectum. The sequence goes on from NC_139459.1 coordinate 134,791,595, forward strand.
ATTTACTTGGCATCTCCCTTCTCAGACATGCAGGAGAAAGGCTTGACGGTGAGGATTTCAGTGGGTATTAAAACTGCCTTTGTTTGGGAAGCCAGCCAGCCAGCCACTACTACTGCTTCTAGCCCACCTTGCAGGGTCGTTGGGAAGCCAGAATAAGGGGGAAGAGCAACAATAGCGGGTGGGGGGTGGGGAAGAGGCAGCCACTAACTGGAGTTGAGCACAAGGGGGTGAGGGAGGGGAAATCAGCCAGAGGAGAAGGCGGGAACACTGATCAGGTAATCAGACCCAACCCAGACTCCACTCAGCCATCAAGAAAATAATCTGATTAGAGCTCAGTGGAAACAGCACAGAGCCCCAGGCTACAGCGATGATAAGCCGGGTCTTTAAAGATGGTAGAAACAGGAAAAGGAGAAGATGTGATTGGGGAAACATCGCTACAAAGTTGCAAACAATGTGAAGCCGATAGCAGGAAACACACCCCAGGAGATCCTTTAAAACTAGGCTGACCATATTTCCTTGTGACAAAAACAGGATATTGGGATGACAAAAACCGGACGGGGTTATGTAATATTCTGTATTCATGAAAAACAACCTAAACTCACTGCAAAAGAACATGGAAAGGGGCTCAAATGAATAACACTAATTTACTGCATATACACACAAAAAACCACTCATAAATATACATATATAAAATACTTATAAAATATCACACGAGCAGTAAACAAATCCGTATGGCATACCACACTGAACACTCTAGCGCAGGACTGCAGTGGCTAGACTGCAAAAAATCATAAACATACACCAAAAAGAAAAAGAACAGGAATGAACACCCCGACTGCTATCACAAGCCGGTATATGCTAATGTCCCACTGGAGAGTTCTGCTGTAATAAAAAAATAGCTAACAGCATGTTGAACCGAAATATGAGTCTGAAAAGTCCAAATCAAACTGAACATAGGGCAGAAAGAATCTCTGTGGGCGGAATGATGGTAGAAATAACAGTAAGACTCCCCCTCCTGGCTCCCACACGCTGAATGGGGCTTAGCGACGCCTCTTGAATTCCCCGCCACTGCAGACAAGCCAGGGGGAGGCGTCTGGTGGTCGCTAGCTCAAGAAGCCTGGCCCTGGCTGGATAAAGTAAATGGAGCTTCCTCTTTCATCACATTAGTAGTTTTACTGCACACGTTGATTAGCATAGGGTCTTATGATAAACGCGTTCAGTTTTTTTCAAAAACTTAAAAACGGGTCAAAATTGACATTTATATTAAAACGACGGGACGGTCGGGAAATATGAAAAAACGGTACTGTCCCATTTAAAACGGTACGTATGGTCAGCCTATTTAAAACACACACACATACACTCACATTCAGTGCAGCAAGTGAGATGGTGTGAGGGTAAGAGGTGTTTAACCCTTTCCCCCGTGTCATTTCCCAATCTAAATCCCACACATCAAATCCCATTTGATGGGTGGAGGGGGGAATGCAGGCACATGAACAAGGCTGGCACCAGGTTTAGCAGGGCTCTGGGCAAGGTGCCCTCTGATGCAGCCCCTCCTGCCCCTGCAACCCTGCAGCACCTCTCTCCCTCAAAATGTACCAGGGGGTGGATGGGGATGAAGGACAAGCGGTGGCACTGAAAGCACCACAGCTCTGGCTGTATGGTTCTGCTTTAGCGCAGCGCTGCAAAATGCTGGGTGAGGCAGCGAGAGCTACTGCTGCTGCCACCACCTTTCCTATCCCCAATGCATCTGGGGCCCACGCCCAGTGTGTACATTGGAGGCAGGACCCAGAAGCTCTGGGGTTAAAGAAGAGAGCAGCGGCTGCAGCCTCCTGGCTCAGTGCTCCTCTTTATAGCACTGGGCCATTGATTTTTTTTTTAAGGGGCAGCTGACATCAGCTGCAGTGGGCCCTCCGGACTCCGTGGGCCCCAGCATTTGCCCCACCATGCCGTGTGCCGAAGCCAGGCCTGCATACTAAGGCTGAAGGCATTTGTATTTTTCTCTCTCCCATGGAACAAATAGCAGCTTGAGGGGGCTGATTTAAACCCACACACCACAGGTACAAATTAAACAATTACTTTGATTAATTACAAACAAATTATTTAAAAATGGGCCAATCAGTCACACACCTCCTGGTGCAAAATGTCATTTGACCCCAAGTTACAACGGCAAGGGCATTTTTGACATTCTCCGTGTGAGTTTTAGACACTGTCTATGCATCTTTCCCTACTGAAGTGTAATTAATGAACGCAAACAGACGTCTGACCAACGGCAATTGCTCTCTGGGTGCACGTGCAGGGTATGGAATTCTCTGGCCTTTGACAATTGGATTTCTTAGTTTTTAAATCCAGCTGCAAGTGATGCAGGTGACGCTTAGCTTATCCATAAGTGAACAGGCTGATGGCTCATAGCCCTCTGCAAGGCACTGAGATGCATGGCCCAGACGGAACTGTTATGAACCTAACTGACTGACCCAAGAGATGTTTGCTGGTCTGAATGAGTACAGCTGAACCTGCAGATTGGCTGGACCACTGTGTACATTCAGCTGTACTCCTGCGCCTTTCTTCGACCTTGAGAGTAAAGGAACTGGGTCTTTACGTTGGGGCAAAAATCCCAACTTCAAGTATAGCCTGATGGGATCTGAGCTAGTGGTGACTGACCTAGAAAGAGATCTTGGGGTTGTGGTGGACAGCTCGATGAAGATGTCAACCCAGTGTGCAGCCGCTGTAAAAAAGGCAACTCCATGTTAGGCATAATTAGAAAAGGGATTGAGAATAAAACTGCCAAGATCATACTGCCCTTATACAAATCTATGGTGCGGCCACACTTGGAATACTGTGTCCAGTTCTGGTCACCACACCTAAAAAGTTATTGTAGAGCTGGAAAAAGTGCAGAAAAGGGCAACTGAAATGATCAAGTTGAAATGATCAATGAGGAGGATTATGTACGCCGTCTTGAGTTCCTTGGAGGAAAAAAGGCGGGATATAAATGTAATAAATAAATAATAAATAAATAATAAATCAAGGGGCTGGAGCATGTTGCCTATGACAGGAGTTTACAACAGCTGGGATTGTTTAGCTTGGAAAAAAGGAGGGTAAGGTTGGTGGCTTCAGTTTTGGGGCTCCCTTGGACAAGATGCCCTCAGTGGGACCACCTCCTCCTCATCACTGTCACTATTTCCCATTCATTTCTCCTCTCCCTCTGGGTCTAATCCACTCAACTGCCCAGAGATATTCTGCTCCATCTCTTCACTCTTGTCAGTACTTGCAAGTTTGGAAAGGGCAGGTGAACAGGTTGTGAGAACAAGCAAAAAGAGCAGCAGGTCCAGGAGGCTGTGGGGAGCAGCAGTGCCCCCCCATAAGGATGTGGGCCTTAGCAGGTGCCCAACAATGCCCAACCCTGACACCAGCCCTAAGACTGGGTATATGGAAGGTGTTCATAACATGAGACATTTATTGTAACTTGGGAAAGCTTGAAGAAAACTAGATATTACAAGGGGTGTGTGGCTGTTGCCACTGAGAGCAGCAAATCCATGTTTCCACGATAACATCCAGTAAAAGCAAAAGTATTATGTGCTGTCATGGTGCTCAATATCCCTGTCTCCCACAAGTGGCAGCCAGGGAAAGCCTGCGTGATGATATCACATAACGCATCTTCTTTAACAGGAAGACATGGGGAGGAGACCCCTGGCTGTTGTTCTTGGAGGCTGCCACACATCCCTAATAATGTGTGATTTCAGCCTCAACCTGGAGAAAGGAATTGTTTTAAGAGAGCTACTTTGAAGAGGGTGGTATATTAGAAGCGCCAGTTCCCACGGGGCACGCATTCATTTCTTTTGTCCAGCTGTCATCTCTGATCAAACAGATGTTGCAGGATTTTGAAGCACCACAAAAGTCTTCCAAAAAAACTGTCTGAGCAGCATGATAGCGGAGTGTACACACACACACACACACACACACACACAGCAAATTATCATGCCTCTGTTATATCTGTTATATCTCCTTTAACTGTGTCTCTCCAGCCAAAGAAAACTAATAGAGTGAGCCAAATTACAATTTGGGTCATGCCAAGGCAAGGCTATTGTGCCACAAAGAATTTGTGTCAATAAAGCCAATGCAAATGCATCACTGAATTATACAGAATATGTACATTTATTAATATTTTACCACATATTGCATAAATGTTACTCCAATTTTTGGATGGTAGGTGGAAGGCCTATCTACTCCAGCATTATTTTCCCACAGTGGCCAAACAGATGTCTCTGGAAAGCCTACAAGCAGGACATGAGCACAATAGCATCCTCCATTCATGTTCCAGCTATTATTTGGCATGTTGCCTCTGATACTGGAGGTAATATATAGCCATCATGACTAGTAGCAATGAATAGCTTTATCCTCATGAATTTGCCTAATCCCCTTTTAAAGCCATCCACATTGTCTGTTTTCATCAACTGTCAATGCTATGGGGGAATTTTAGAACTATTTTGGGGTGTGCAAGTGGGGGAAGGGAAATAGCCTCTTTATGACACTGCTCAGAACAAGGTGACAAAGAGCAGCTTTCCTTACTGTGCACATTATATTTCTCAGTGGTAGATGTTGTAGCAACAAACTAAAAACTTGAAGTGTATAACGAACTATTATTAGTATGTCTGGAAACTGAATGGGATTAAACGTTATTTGTGTCTGTGTCAGTTCTGATTAAAAACAACCAACTAGGGCGCAATCCTATGGGATTAGGCAGCCGCCTCTGAACGCAGAGGCAACCGCCTATCCAATGCAGGGCAGGAGAAGCATGGAGGGGATCGTTCCCTCTGTGCTTCTCCTGCCCTGCATTTGTGGCTAGACAGCCAATTTTGGCTGTCTGGCTGTAGGAAGGCGGAGCGGGAGAGGAGGCTGCCAGACAACACATAGGATGTGTCGTACCGGCATTTCCATCTTCCCCGCCCTGGATTGCCCCCCGGAACACTCTGTTTTGGCTGCTCTGCACTCCTCTTCCAAGTGTGGTGCATGGGGCTGTTCCACGCTGCCTGTGAGGAAGCGCAGAAGCAGGAGAAGGTTGGTTCTCCAGGAAACGACCTCGGAGCGTGGGCTCCAAGGTCGGTACACGGAAAACCACATCTCCTATGGCCATCTAGCTGCTGACTAGCAGCCATAGGATTGCTTTCCCACTTGAAGAAAACACTTCAAAGACTCTCTCCAAAAATAGCTTGGCTATTAATGCTAATTCATTTGGTGTTTTGAGATATTTCTATACAATAACTGGCGGGATCTACTGCTCACAGTTCTTGCTTAGGTTCTTTGTCTCAGTGATAGTGATTTAACATAAAGACTAGCTCCAATGACACATGCTATTAATTGGTTCTCATATTCAAGTTGGAAAGAGTGGGAAAGAGAAGGATTTTCTGTAGCAACTTTTTCCCCTGGAAAAGAAAGATTAATTATTTTATTTTAATTTATTTAGGGCATAATCCTATGCACGTTAGGCAGAAAAAAGCCTACAACTCCCAGCATGCCCCAGCCTTTTCGGTTCTTCAGCCAGAAAGCATCCCAGAGCAGCTTACACAGATTAATAATAAGACAATCCCTGCCGTCAGGTTTACAATCCCAAAAATCATGACACAGGAGGAAAAGCGACTGGGAGGGAGGATGAAAAAAGCAAAACTCAGGCATCGGTTTCAAACTTCTTATAGGTGTTCTTTCTGGAAGACAAGGGCAAAACAAGTCCCCTGTAGCTGCTCCTGCTCTAACCAATAGGCTGGTTCGCACTTCACAACAGCCCATCATGGCTTAATTTACCTGAAGAGGCTGTCATGTCCTGCCGGGCACCATTTTTGCAAGGTGCCCATGGGCCTGCTGAGGCTTGTTGTGTTGTGTGAACCCAAGTGGCAGGGGTTGTTTGAGGATTAGACAACCCTCAAATAACTCTAAAATAAGTCATGGGTTATTTGAGGGTTGTGTAACTCTCAAACAACCCCGGTGCATAGGTTTGCATGATGCAACAAGCTACGGCAAGCCGGACACCAGCAGCCACCATGCAAAAATGGCACCTGACATGACAGCCCTCACAGGTAAATTAAGCCATAGTGGGCTGTTGTGTCGTGCGAACCAGGTCAATGTATGGGGCAGATTGGTCTTCCTCTTGCCATGGGAGCATGGGGTGCAGCTCCCCAGTGGTGGATATGTGGATCTATTCTCCATTGCTTCTCAAATAACGTTGCCATTGTAGTTAACTTACATACTTTAAGTGGGGATAGGCCACTGGGGGCTTAATTCCTAAGGATTGTTGTTGTTCAGTCACTAAGTTGTGTCTGACTCTTCGTGACCCCATGGACCATAGCACACCAGGCCTTTCTGTCCTCCGCTCTCTCCCGGAGCGTGCTCAAGTTCATATTCATTGCATCGGTGATGCTATCTAGCCATCTCATCCTCTGCCGTCCCCTTCTCCTTTTGCCTTCAGTCTTTCCCAGCATCAGGGTCTTTTCCAGGGAGTTTTCTCTTCGCATTAGGTGGCCAAAATATTTGAGCTTCAGCTTCAGTATCTGTCCTTCCAATGAGCACTCAGGGTTGATTTCCTTTAGGATTGACTGATTTGACCTCCTTGCAGTCCAGGGGACTCATAAGAGTCTTCTCCAGCACCATAGTTTGAACGCATCAATTCTTCGGCGCTCAGCCTTCCTTATAGTAATTCTTGAGGATACCTGCTCCCTAATATGTTCATGAGTTGCTGTCTCCCACACAAGTCAAAGAACAGCAAAGAGCTTTCGCTCCCTTGTGCCATGTAAAGTGCAAGCAACACTCTGTTATTCTCCTTTTATGCACTTTGGACACACAGGATGGAGAAGATGAAGTTTACAAAGGGAGGACTTTGATCTAGTTCTCAGTAAGGGAGTAAATCTGGGTCTGGGCTGTACCATTTCAGGTTGTAGATACAGGTTCACATAACTGAGCATCCGCTATATTAAAAAAACACAACTTCCTTCTTCATATAAAAATGGATATGAGGGAGAATGTTGTACAAGAAACCTTCTCTGTAAGATCCCATTTTCTGTGTTGGAGGGGATTTGGGGTATGGAGGAACTTTCCATTGTCTGAGCCCCCACCTGCAGTCTGAAGTGGTATAGTCTAGGTACAGGTTCACCACCTCAATGTGACTTTGGCCCATGTCTCAGCTTGTGTGGGGGTGAGTCAGTGGGTGTAGCCAGTGTTACTGGCCCCTCATCCTTTGTTCAATTCATAATGTGGCCCTTGTTAAAAATGAGTTGCCAACTTTAAAGAGTCCAATTTTTGAAGAGTCATACTCTGTTCTCATGAAAAACGCCTTGAAGGCCACATATCCATTCGGAGTTGACTGAAGGGTCAGGAGTAATCATTCCTGAGTGTGGCAATGCCTTATGTAATACACGGTGCTTGAACTGAGAACTTATCTTGACACTGTGTCTGGGATGGATGAAGTAACTGAGTGCTTTCCACCCAGGTAGCTGCTGATCTCCAAAGTCTGGAATAGTCCATGACCTTTTAACGACTACTAGTGGGTCATGGATTCGCCCTCAGAGGCAGATGTTTGGTTTCCTTCGAAACATGTAAAGAGAAGTTCTCAAAAACCATTTTCATTTATTTGTTTTTTTGTTTGTCTACTGAATTTATATCCCACATTTCCATTACAAATAATACTCAAGGCAGCCAACAACAATAAGATATAAGAGAAAATACAAAGTTACACTTAAAGCATAGAAGCAAATCAATTCAAACACTTCAATGAAAAGAAAGGAGCCAGTTAAAAACTGCTTCAGTAAACAAGACAGCTTAAAAGCCAAAAGCCTGTCTAAATAAACACACCTTTGCTTGCTGGCAGGGCTGGCCAAGATATTTTGCAGCCTGAGGGGAAGAACAAAATGGCGCCCCCTCTAATTCCATGTACAAAATCCTTTCTTCAAGACTGAACATCTTTCTTTAACACCAGTGACAGGATAGCATCCTCTGCCACACCTGAAGGCAGCAGGCTAGCTTGGGGCGGGGTGGGGGGTAGGGAAAGCCTCCGGCATGCAGTTCTCTCCTGCAACACCTTGCTGCTGCCTCCTAGCATTTGCCTCCTGAGGCAGCCGCCTCACATTGCCTAATGGTAGGGCCAGTCCTGCCTGGTGGTAGAAGCAAAACAAAGATGGAGCTCACTGGCCTCCCTCGGCAGGGAGTTCCAGAGCCTGGGAAGCCATCACCGGCCTTACCATCTTCTGTATTTCAGATGCAAGGGGAAGTGGCAAATGCTGATCCAAGGTATTGTTTCTATCCCTAAGGATCAAGATAGGGGAATAAGACAGAGTTGTCTATAGGGCATATCTACACTGCAGAGTTTAAGCGGTGTACCAGGCATTTCCTCTCCCAGAGAATTCTGGGAACTGCAGCTCTGTGAGGTACAATCAGCACCATGATGAAATGACGTTTCCCAGATTTATTTCGGGGAAGGCATGAAAGTTAAAATGGTATAAAAGTGATAAAGGGTTGTTTCTGTACATATTCCTTTTTCATGCCAAAGCAAGCATGCAAGCAGATGAACCCAGTCACCGAAACTAGAATTATTGACATGGACAAAATCTTGTCCATTTATTTAAAGCTTTGTTACTCTGTTCTTCTGCCGAAAAAGGCTCCTAGAGGAGCTTACAGAGATTAATAATGATAGTTCCTGCCCTCATGCTTACAGCCTAAAAGACATGACATAAAAGGAGAAGGGACTGGGAGGGAGGAAGAAACTAGCAAACTCAGGCACTAGACTTGGTTACAAAGTTCAACGGGCCATGGGGCTGGATCTAAGCATAATCGAAAGGCTACTGCTTCCTCTCCCTCCGGTGGCCTCAGCCTTATGCAGAGGTCTCGTGATCAAGAACTCCATTGCTTAGAGGGTTTGATACTTAAGTCGTTCTTGCTGGTATTTCCACATCAGGCTTTCAAAATAATTATATTGGAAACAGTGAACTATTACACCACCACCACCACAACAACAACAACATAGTGGCATCAATGCACTTGGTGGTTTGCAAAAAACATAGGTCTGTGCCCCAAGGAGCTTACCATCTAAATTTCAGCCCCCAGGGGGAGGGGGAACAAAGTCTGAGCCTGAGCCTGACCCACTGAGCAAGTAGGAACATATGTATGCATATTTTAATTTTTTTATTGTTTTTGGCAGCAAGACATAAAAAATAATCTGAAGGCACATAATTCAGTTCCTTTGCTAAAGCTAAGCAGACTGCCAGCCAAGGAGTCCTTCTGGACACTGCATATGTATTGTTTTGAGCTTGCTGGAGGAAGGCTGGGATACTATTGTTTCTTGCGTAAGGTTGATGTCGGCCATCTTAGGATGCATGAGCATCTAATTTAGCAGGCCACGTGTTTCAGAGAGCCCAGAGGGCTGAATATGGCAAAGGTTTTTGGCTATACGAGCTCTGTTGGTAGAGATGTTGACTTTGATTACATGAAAGCCGAGTGTGCTTGATAACAGCAGGGAGACGGTCCAGTGTGAGGATTACTGGTGATGGTTTTTATGTAATGGTTTATCCACAGTTAAGCACCTTACTCAGGTCCAGGAGATAGCCAATTAGTGCCTCTCCAGACACTTTATTTAAAGGCCGCTAGTGCAGAGCCATCCACAGCAAGACCTCTTCAGAGCAACACGAACACTGTGCTGGGAATTAATTCCAGAAACTTCAACAATCCATCAGGTGGGTCTTTCAATATGCAGGTTCATGTTTTAGACCCGCTTTATTCAGGCGTCTTGTTTCATCCACTTAGGGCGCAATCCTAGGCGTGTTTAGACAGAAGAAGGTCCTACAGCTCCCAGCATTCCTCAGCTGGTATGGCTGGCTGGGGCACACTGGTTGTTGTAGGACTTTTTTTTCTGTCTAAATGTGCATAGAATTGTCCACTTAGTTTTTTAGACAGAAAATCCCAGCCATTTTCAGGATCTTTGGCCATTTTTTTTAACATGATGCCTGATGAGTAGGCCCAGATGCAACATAAGGATGCAGTGCACACCGATGGCCATGGGTTGCTTTTGATTTGTCTTCCGCAAGATGGGGACTGTAGTGCAGATGAGATACTTGGATTCCAGGTGGACTGAAAGGTACTCTTCTTGACAGGCCAGGCCTGGTGTGTATGTTGTCTGTGTGGTCATGGGAGTTGCTGCAACGTAGCTGGTTCCACACTGCTAATGGTAGCATCCGAAGAATGGTATAAAATGGTGGAGCTGGTGATGCGGTTCCAGTTCTCCCAACCGAAGCCTGAAGTCCAGAGAAGTGTCGTCATTTGAGTTTACTGGCAGTGTAAACTAGTCCTCTTCAATGCCAAGTTAATTCTTTGGAAGGATTCCAGGGGACCGTGCTGGATCGTACACCCAAACCCATACGTGATTGCTCACAGCTTGGGCTTAGATTATGGAAATCTGTTTGCTTTAAACTTTAGGCTAGCTTAACCCCCAAGTCTCCCCCCTCCCATTAATACTCTAGCTTGATATCACCTGGTGGCGGCTGTCCTTAAAGCAAGGAAGGTGACACACATAGCATGTACTGCACGCGTACTGACGTACGTGCTACAGGCAGATTGTCTTGCTGGATTGGAGAGCACTAGAGGGGGCCCGGAACAGATGGAGATGCATATCCAGTCCCCAGCCACCAGGAGCTGGAGCGATCAGGCATTCCTGAGGCCCAAGGCCAGCAAAGGGCCGGCAGACCCTGTAAGACTGCCAGTCTCCTTTTGCACAGAACATTGAAGAAGGGTAGAGGCAGGGTGAGAGAAGTTTTGGGTTGCCTCTTCCAGACTAAGGGAGCCCACTGAAGATGCCTTGCCTGAACCTCCGCCCACAAATACTGAAGCTGGCACTCTTGTCTTCAATGCAGTGTGCTTCTGGACAGCGGAGGTTGGTGGTTCGTATTTCAGTGGGGTGGTGAATCCACTTTGAGTTAAAGTCAGAACCAGTCGGACCGCTAAAGGAGCTATCCAAGGTGCTGAACCCATTTGGGGCCAGGGTTCAGCACTTAGGATAGCTCCTTTAGAGTTCTGACTGGGTCTGACTGAAATCCCGAGCGGATTCGCTGCCCCACTCAGATAGGAGCCACCAGCCTCCACTGCTTCTGGATCTAGTTGGGATACAGAGGAATGCTGCTTTGTGGATGGAGAAGTGCATTCCTAGCCGCATTGCAACGCTGATGGTTTCGTATGGAGCTGCCTTTGATCATATGCGTCCCCGCCAGGCAGTTCTACCACTTCAGTGAGCAAGTGGCCTGGATGAAACTATCACTGGACTGGGGCTCTGAGTATTGACGGAGGGGATGTGCAGTAAGGCAGTAATCTTATTCCCCTTTTAACCAATGGAGTTTTTTCTTTCTTTCCTTAGCCTCCGTGTTAGGGGGCTGTGAAATTAGGGGAGGGAAGTGGCTGGGTGGGAGGGCATGATTCCCACACACATACACACACACACATGCACATGGTGGTCCTGATCCAGATCATGCCCCCGTATGCTTACTTTAGAGTAAAACAAAATCTTAGGATCACATAGACACTACACATTTTACATAGAGTCTAATTTAGCCCCCAGTGGAACTTTCTTTTGAGTAAACCTGCCTAGAATTGAGCTTCAACCATTTCAGAAATATCAGTGCTTCAAGGAAAGGAAGAGGTGGCTGGGAAGCATATGTAAACTAATGAAGCAACGGGAGCATGAGAGCCATTTGCTGCAGAATCCGCAAAATATAAATGACATTTAAGACCATAAACAGAAATTAACCGGGGAGATAATAATCCTCTTGTCTGATAAATTCAAGCTGTCATCCCTCCTGAATAAGTACCAATGAGTCAATGGTGGCAAACATTTGGACAGAAACATTTCTCCAGGTCTCATTAGATACGTAAAGAAGAGTACGGGTGCAGTCCTAAAGTCAGCCAAAGGCTGGCTGAGGGACCATTGGAGGCAGTATAAGTGCTGCTCCATAGGCAGAGAGGGAGGCCCACCAGTGGAAAGCCACTTCTGTCTCCAGAGGCCCCTGGCACACCCATGGAAAGCTCTGTGGATGCAGATGTCTCACCAGTGGTATTCTACCAATGGGGGTGAGGGGGTGGGGAAATGGGGTGTGTCAGCAGCAGCTGAGAATCCACAGGATCCTCAAGTACAGTGGTGCTAAACCTGGTGTAGTTAATTCCATTGACAGCAATGGGAAAGTGGGGGGAAGAAAAAAGGTGGACAGCCCCCCCCCCATGTAAGAAAAAGTTACCAGCACCTACTCTGGCCGTAGCAAGCTGTCAAGGTTTCTTAGGAAGTGGTGGTAGCTCTGCCACATAATCTCACTACCACCACCACCACTACACAATTGCTCTGTAATAGATATATAGGCAATTCAAAATTTATTTGGCACAATAAAAAGTAGCTCATCTGTGTTTTCCATTGTGTCCTGCTTGTGGTTTCCTGGTCAACAGCCAGCTGGCCACTGTGTGAACAGAATGCTGGACTAGATGGACCCTTGGTCTGATCCAGCAGGGATTTTTTTTTTGCTTAAAAAGAAAAAGAAAAAAAGAATGATACCATACATGTTTAGTAGTGAACCACAGAAGCATCTAAATTTGTATGCTTTTGTGCTGTTAAATTCAAGTATGTTTCTGTGACTGACAGGAGCAATGCTCCTTCCGCTCCCTCCTTTGACAGTAACTAGCATAGTTTACATTTAGGCAGATCCATCCATCCATCCATCCATCCATCTATCTATCCATCCATCCATCCATCCATCCATCCATCCATCTGTCTTGGTGCAGATAGTTCACAGCACATGTCAAGAACCTCGAGAGTCCCTTAATTCCATGTGTTTGCTAGGACTTGGATGACTCTCTCCAGCACATACACAAATATAACAGAAGAGAAAGAAAACGATGATGTTTATCTGGATGTGGAGAGCAAACTTCTAACCGGCACCGAACAACTGTGTTCCTTCCCAGAATGAAATACACTGAGTCCATGTTCCTCATGACCCTGATCTCCATTATTGATTACTGCTTGGCTCAGCCTTCCTGTGCAGTGGAATCTTTCTCAGTGAAGGAGGACTTTGACCTTAAGCGGGTAACTATGAACACTTTCTAGTGTAAAGGACAGAAGTTCAGTGCAGGCCACTTGCAGAAGTAAAACCGTGAATAGCACTTCACTCCTGGAGTGCTTTTCAGACTTCTTGATGTCCATCTCTCCTTCTAAACTTATGGTTCCTTCCTTCTGGGAACCTAGTTGAAACCCAGCATCAGCCTTCTGTTGGGTAAGTAAGTGGAGGCTGGTGGCTCAGATGTCAGTGGGGCAGTGAATCCACTCCGGGTTTCAGTCAGAACCAGTCAGAACTCTAAAGGAGCTATCCAATGTGTGAATACGGAGCGGATTCACCACCCCACTGATGTTGGAGCCACCAGCCTCCACTTAGACTTGGTATATGTGTTACATACAGGAGTCAGGGAGCTGCTGTGACATGGCTGGTTCCAGTGGAGGCTGGTGGTTCCAATTTCGCTGGGGCTCTGAATCCATTCTGAGTTTTAGTCAGAACTAGCCAGAACTCTAAAGAAGCTATCCAAAGTGCTGAACCTTGTTCCCAAAATGGGTTTAGCACCTTGGATAGCTCATATAGAGTTCTGGCTGGTTCTGACTGAAACCCGGAATGGATTCACAGCCCCACCGAAAACAGAGCCACCAGCCTCCACTGGCTGGTTCCATGCCACTACTGGTAACATAGGAAGGAATGTGATCACCCTGGCAGGGCCACTGATAATAAAACCACAGAGTTGGAGGGGGCTTTGTGGGCCATCTAGTCCTTACCACTGCTTGATGCAGAGAACCAGAACTAGAGCATCCTAAATACCTCTGCTTGAAGACCTCCAGCGAAGAAGACCCTCCCTGCCCCAACAGGTAATTGGTCCCATAGTTGAACTGCCCTTAGCATCAAGAAGTTTCTCCTAATGTTCATCTGAAATCTACCCTCTTGTAACTTAAGCTGATTGGATCCAGTCCTGCCCTCCAGGGCAGCAGTGATGTGATTGCAAGTCTCCCAGCTGCAGTCTGAACTTCACCCCAGGAAAAGATTTATTCTTTGATTCTTTTGATGCACTGGCCCTCAGCAATGCCACATCAATATTTTGGAAGGATTCCAGGAGACAGCAGTAGGCTTTATATTCCAACCAATGCTTAATTGTTTAAGGTTTGGATTTAGATTATGGAAACCTGTTTGCTTTCAGCTCTAGGGAATCTGTCTGCTAGCATAGTCTCTCCCCCCATTCCCCTCAATTCTAGTTAATACTCAAGCTTGACGACATCTGGTGGCTGTCCTTCCTGGAAACCTTACTTATCCTTTGCATATTAGTATGCAGGTAAATGGTATGCACTGGCCAAGAAAGACCCAGAAGGCCTGTTTCTACAGGATAACATCTCAGCTGAATATACGATCGAGGAGGATGGTACTATGATTGCATCTTCCAAAGGCAGAGTGAAGCTTTTTGGGTGAGTCACAAAAAGACTACAAGTTGCCAACTACTGCTCCTACACATCACTTGCCTGCTCATATGACATCGTCACCCATTCCTGTGATCAAGATGGCAAGTGAATACCGTTGTGTCAACCACTAGGTTGTAGGCTTGGGCCAAAATGGGAGGAGGGAATTTTGCTAAAAAAATAAAAATTGCCTCCTGAAAAACAAAACCTACCATTTCAGCAGTTGCTGGGGGAATTATGCAAAACGGGACAAAAATGATCACCCATTCAGAGTGAGGGAAGGAAGCATTGCTTTCACTCTGATTCAGCTTTGTGATATTGGCTACTTTATATTTTGTATGTTTTAATAATTTTGTTGCAAGTTGCCTTGAGCCTTTTTTTTAAGAGAAAGGTGACTAAGAAATTCAATTCATCATCATCATCACATAGCAAAATGTGATTTGCTACATGGCATAATCAGAAAGCCTATTTATAGTAAGGCCAGTGCTTCCTGATGTCACTGTGATTTTGCTGCATGATGACCAACTACATGATCCCAGATTGGCTGGCATAATATCAGAAAGGAGCCCTGATTAAAAAAAATAGCACTGATGCTGAAAACTGAAGAAGCAGCTGTGAATAGGTGACAGACAGTGTTAAAAAAAGGGAGGAAGCAGTGAGTTCATGAAACCTTTTACCTCCAAACTGCCTCTCTGTTGCCCTGGACATTTTCCTTAGTGAAAACTGGATGCAGTTTGCTGGGCTAAATTTGAGCTGTGACACTTCCCACAGCCTGAGTATTACAATGAATACATACAAGGATGACTTTTTCAACTGGTACCTTTATTAAGAATAGATGTGGAATGCAGCAAGTGTGCCTTGACCAGCTGAGGGCTGGTTCACCACATCACACATATTTGTTCATCACTTGAGGACTGCAACATCCAATGATGACACATGTATACATTATGATGGAATTGTAAATGGGCCATCACAGATTTTTTAACACTACAAGTGTAACTTTCCTATCTCTTCACATCATCTCCAACACAATGCTTTTCCAAAGACTCCATTCACACACTCAGCTACCAGTTACCAATCGTATGCATTAAGAAGGATAGAGAAACCGAGTTAATATGTACACATTTGTGCCAATCAGGTCCAAAGAATCTTGACAAGCTGACTTGAGTGCTATTTTTTGGTAGAAAGGCAGGGCACAAATCAACATTTATTTATTTATTTATTTATGTATGTATGTATGTATGTATGTGACGGTCAATCTTTTTCACCCACTTTTAAGAGGCAAAAACACAGACAGAGCAATCTGGTGGTACAACTTTTGCTGGGTGTTACCATTTCAGACTGCAGGTGTGTGTGTGGGGGGGGGTCGGGGGGAAGGATCAAAGGTCTGAATGTTCCTCTGCAACAAAACACCTGGAAGGTGGGAAAGCTAGCATGACAGAGAGAAGAGTTATAGCTTTAATTTTTTTTTTTAAACCCATCACCAACCTTCAACCATGTTTCCAGGGCAGTATATGTATCTTAGCCTCCTTGACATGCTAGTTTCCTATTAATTTCAAGACATGACAACAACCCAGATAAGCAAATCATTCCAATAATACTAACATTATAACATTTTAAATTCATTAAAAATAGGAAATATCAATCATTAAAGCACAATATCAGTTCATAGAATAGATCAATAATGTACAAGTCAGAGTCAAATAGCTAAAACTTTCCAGTGCAGATATTAGTAAATAATATAACCAGCAACCAGTTCTTCAACAGTACCAAGTGCAGGAAAGTGCAAGCAGATTTGTTCCAGCCTGCACCAGATTATCCCTCCTATGCCCTGTTCTTTCATTCTGGTGCAGTTCTTAAAGCAGGGGTGTTGAACCTCTTTCAGCCTGAGAGGTGGATTCCATTTTGGAAAAGCTCTTGGGGGCCGCATTCCAGTGGTGGGTGAGGCCAAGGCAAAATGGGGCTGGGCCAAAGTACCAAAATACAGCATTTTTTAAGCTTAATGCTCTTCCTGCCAGCAAATAAGCAGGAAGGAGTTTCCTGTCTCCTAGCTGAGCAGAGCAGAGCAGAGCAGAGGAAGCTGCTCCAGCTGGTCTAGGGGCTATACAAGTAAGCAAGTTCCCAGAGAGCGAGTGATCAGAGAGAGCAAACAGGAGTTCAGCGGGAGCGGGGGCAGGGCGGGGCAGGACCAAGGGGGAGGTCCCTAACAATTTTTTAAAAATATATTTTTCTTGTAACACACACGTCCATACCAATGGGACTCTGCTGTTAACCTCCAGTGAGTAGAGGACAAAGCACAGGCTATCCCAGTACAACCAGAAAGCTAGAAACATAAAAGAAATAGAGACTATGGAAGGAAAAGGCTCTCCAGTGGTGGTGACTTGCAAGGTGTGT
Source organism: Heloderma suspectum (assembly GCF_057233095.1). Taxonomy (NCBI): domain Eukaryota; kingdom Metazoa; phylum Chordata; class Lepidosauria; order Squamata; family Helodermatidae; genus Heloderma; species Heloderma suspectum. Next base: position 134,808,480 of record NC_139459.1, read on the forward strand.
GCAGTGTTTGTTTTCTTGCCTGAAATCAACATGGCCTACACATGAAACAAGTGCAAGTTGATTACACTGTTGGAAGAAAAAGTGAGAGAACTGGCGTGGCGAGTGTTGACCCTCCAGAGAATAAGAGAACATGAAGAGTTCTTAGAACAGTCAAACTACAGCACCAAAGCGAAGTACAGAAGCTAGAAGAGCAACGGCATGCTGAGGCAGAAAAGGAAAATGCTGAGGTGAGGAAAAATGAAGTAGAGGATACTTCTGGAAAAGGGTGACAGTTAGGAGCAGAAGAACTAGAAGCCACTCTGCACCAGTGGAAGCAGTGGAACTATGGAACTATTTTCAGGTACTTGAGGATGAGACGGGAGGATAGCCTACAGAGGAAGAATTACAGGGGACCCTGCATGAGAGTGAGCAAGAGGCTGAAGGTCAGTCAAGCAGAAGCAAAGAAACCAAGGCCTACAACAAGAAGAAGAGAAGAGTAGTAGTAGTGGGGGACTCCTTGCTATGTGGGATTGAAACCCTAGAATGTCATGAAGACCCATGGACTCACCAGGTATGCTGTCTCCCAGGAGGACAGATTAGAGATGTGACTGAAGGGTTGCCTACACTCATTAAGCCCACTGACAGGTATCCTTTTCTTCTCATCCATGTGGGAACGAACGATATCGCCAAGCAGAGCTACGAAGAAATCGCATCAGACTTTGAAGCTTTGGGAAGGAAACTCAAGAACTTTGGGGCCCAGATAGTTTTCTCATCCATCCTTCCAGTAGTTAGAAGAGGGATAGAAAGGGAAAGAAAAATACTCCAGGTGAATGACTGGCTACAAAGGTGGTGCCAATGCGAGAGATTTGGATTCTGGGACCACGGGCTATACTTCTTGGAAGATGGGCTGTTGGCAAGGGATGAGTTGCACCTCACAAGGGCTGGGAAGAATGTGTTTGGCCACAGCATGAAGAACTTCATCAGGAAGGCTTTAAACTGAACCCTAGGGGGGAGGGAGATGCAAAGTTGGGGGTAACAATGGACGAAGGCTCATGTATCACAGTGGAGAGAACAGCTCCAATAATAGTCTTCAAAAACATGTAGGAAGAAAGCCAGACTATAAAGCACATGGCTTCAGTGTCTATATACAAATGTCCAGAGTATGGGAAACAAACAGAATGAACCTGAACTCTTACTATGAGAGGGAAATTATGACTTGATAGGTGTAACTGAAACTTGGTGGGATGAGTCCCATGACTGGAATACAGCAGTTGAAGGATATAACTTGTTCAAAAAGAACAGAAGGAACAGAAAGGGAGGTGGAGTTGCACTATATGTTAAAAATACATATCTCTGTATAGAAAAACAGGAGGATGAGCTTGGTAGCCCCATCAAGAGCATCTGGGTTAAAATAAATGGAGCAAAGAATAAAAGGGTTGGAATCTACTACCGGTCACCCAATCAAGCAGAAGATGAGCATGAAACTTTTGAAAAGCAAATTGCCAAGGTTTCAAGGAAGCATGATGTGGTAGAAATGGGGGACTTCAATTTCCCTGATATTTGTTGATAGACCAATTCTGCAAAACATGGCCCCTCCAAGAAATTCCTGAATTATGTTGCTGATAACTTCCTCCTACAGAAAGTGGAGGAAGAAACTAGAGGATCGGCTATCCTTGACTTGATCCTAACCAACAGAGATGACTTAGTGGATAAAGTAGAAGTTATGGGAACTCTGGGGGACAGTGACCATGGTACACTTGAGTTCTTGGTTCTAAAAGAAGCAAAAGCCGAGTGTAGCCAAACACGTACCCTAGATTTTAGGAAAGCCACTGTTAATAAACTCAGAACAATGATAAGTAACATCCCATGGAAAACGACTCTAATAAGAAAAGGAGTCCAAGATGGGTGGGAGTTTTTAAAAAAGGGAAATTCTAAAGGCACAATTTTAGGCAATTCCAACAAGAACTTTGGCCACATAATGAGAAGACAGGATACCTGGAGAAGATGTTGATGCTAGGGAAAGTGGAAGGCAAAAGGAAGAGGGGCCGACTAAGGGCAAGATGGATGGATGATATTCTGGAGGTGATGGACTCGACCTTGGGGGAGCTGGGGGTGGCGACGGCCGACAGGAAGCTCTGGCATGGGCTTGTCCATGAAGTCATGAAGAGTCGGAAGCGACTGAATGAATAAACAACAACCAACAAGAAGAAAAGGTGGAAGACAACAGAAGAAGCCAATGTAGCTTCACAAAAAGCTTAGAGATAACCTGAAAACTAAGAAGGACACATATAGGAAGTGGAAGGAAGACTTCTACAAAGGAAGAGTACAGGTAGGTAGCACAGAATTGCAGGGATGGCATCAGGAAGGCTAAAGCTGAGAACAAGCTGAGGTTAGCGAGGGATGCTAAAAGCAACAAAAAAAGGCTTTCTTCAGATACATGCATAGTAAAAGACAGAAGAAAGAAATGGTGGTTCAGCTATTAAATAAGAATGGCAAAATGATAACAGATGAGAAAGAAAAGACAGAAGTGCTCAATTCCTACTTTGGCTCAGTCTTCTCCATAAAGAGGGTCTATGACCCCCCTGGCAAAGGCGAAGTACAGCCTGAAGGGGCAGGATTGCAGCTTGAGATCGATAGGCATATGGTCAAGGAACACCTAATTACTTTGAATGACTTCAAATCTCCAGGGCCAGATGAACTGCATCCTAGAGTAATAAAGGAACTGGTAGAAGAACTCTCAGAACCACTGTCTATTCTCTTTGAGAAATCATGGAGGACAGGTGAAGTGCCAGATGGCTGGAGGAGGGCAAAAAGGAAGAACTAAGGAACTACAGACCAGTCAGTCTGACATCAATCCCTGGGAAAGTTCTCGAGCGGATTATAAAGCAATCAGTCTGTAGGCACCTTGAAAACAATGCAGTGATTACTCGAAGCCAACATGGATTTGTCAAGAACAAATCCTGCCAGACGAATCTGATCTCATTTTTGATCAGGTAACCTCCCTTGTGGACTGTGGGAATGCTGTGGACATAATATGCCTCAACTTCAGCAAAGCTTTCAACAAAGTGCCCCATGATATCCTGATTAGCAAACTAGGTGAAAGTGGGCTAGATGAAACATCTATTAGGTGGATCCACAATTAGCTACAGAATCGGACTCAAAGAGTGCTTATCAATGGGATCTTCTCAAACTGGGGATGGGTAATGAGCAGGGTATCACAGGGCTCAGTCCTGGGCCCAGTGCTCTTCAACATTTTTATTAATGACTTGGATGAAGAAGTGCAGGGAATGCTTTTCAGATTTGCAGATGACACAAAATTGGGCAGGATAGCTAATACCCTGGAAGACAGAAACAAAATTCAAAGCAATCTTGATAGACAAAAACAACAGAATGACATTTAATAGGGATAAATGCCATGTTCTGCACCTAGGAAAAAGAAACCAAATGCACAGTTACAAGATGGGGGATACATGGCTCAACAATACTACAAGCGAGAAGGATCTTGGAATTGTTGTCTGTCACAAGCTGAATATGAGCCAACAATGTGATGTGGGTGCAAAAAAGGCAAATGCTGTTTTGGGCTGCATTAGTAGAAGTATAGCTTCCAAATCACGTGAAGGACTAGTTTCCCTCTACTCAGCACTGGTTAGGCCTCATCTGGAGTACTGTATCCAGTTCTAGGCACCACACTTTAAGAAGGATGCAGACAAACTGGAGAGTGTTCAGAGGAGGGCAATGAAGATGATCAGGGGACTGGAAACAAAGCCCTATGAGGAGAGATGGAAAGAACTGGGCATGTTTAGCCTTGAGAAGAGAAGACTGAGGGGAGATATGATAGCGCTCTTCAAGTACTTGAAAGGTTGTCCCAGAGAGGAAGGCCAGGATCTCTTCTTGATCATCCCAGAGTGCAGGACACGGAATAATGGGCTCAAGTTACAGGAAGCCAGATTCCGTCTGAACATCAGGAAAAATGTCCTGACTGTTAGAGCAATATGGCAATGGAACCACTTACCCAGGGAGGTGGTGGGCTCTCCCACACTGGAGGCATTCAAGTCGAGGCTGGACAGCCATCTGTCAGGGATGCTTTGATTCGGATTCCTGCATTGAGTAGGGGGCTGGACTTGATTATCTTGTAGGCCCCATCCAACAATAGTATTCTAAGATTCTAAGCTTTAGGAGAGGCATTTCAAGCTTTTGGAACGGGGGAAAAAACTGTACAAAAGCCGGGAAACCAGCAATTGTTGATGGGGGAGGAGGGGGGAAGCCAGAGGAATGCAGTGTGGCTGTCTGGGGAACCCAGGGGGTTGGAGTGCGACCCTAACAGGGCCAGATTTGGCTCACATTCCAGAGATTCTGCACCTCTGTCTAAAACGGGAGTGGTGTTGGTGGTTGAAATTTAGTTTCTTCCCCTGTTCTCTGGATGTTCCTGTAGATGAGAGTCAAGGAGGAAGTCGGGGGGTCGGGGGCTGTGCATGAATGGTTTGGCTCTGAATGGTAGAAGAGCCAGCGTGGCATAGTGGCTAGAGTGTTGGACTGTGAGCCAGGAGATCCGGGTTCTAGTCGCCACTCAGCCATGGAAGCTCACTGGGTAACTTTGGGCCAGTCACAGACTCTCAGCCCAACCTACTTCACAGGGTTGTTGTTGTGAGGATAAAATGGAGAGGAGGAGGATTATGTATGCCTCCTTGGGTTCTTTGTAGGAAAAAAGATGGGATATAAATGCAATGAATGAATGAATGAATGAATGAATGAATGAATAGGCTGGTGCTTTTGCTTCGTGTTGATAAGCGATATTGACACTAGAAGGGGATGCAAGTGAGTCCTGCATAAGGCAAAATAGCAGCAGGCCATCTGTGAATTGAAATTCACCTTCCTGTCTTCCTCTTTCAGATTCTGGATGATCTGCGCTGACATGGCTGCCCAATACTCAGTGCCTGACCCCTCCACTCCAGCAAAAATGTTCATGAATTACCAAGGCCTGGCGAGCTATTTGTCAAGTGGAGGTGAGAATGTAGAGAACAGGGCTGTGCTGGGTGTACTAGTAAACCTTGGAATGTTGGAGGGTGATGTATATCTGGAACAATGGGTGCTTCCACATGGAGGGCTCCTAGCACTACCGGTGTGCAGCTCTAACATCTTTTCCTCCTTAGTAGTTTTTTTTGTGGAAAGAAGTGGTGGGAAAATATGGGAGGCTTACAAGTGGAAGAAGACATCATCTGGACCCCCAGTAAAATTATGTGAATGAAACAGGGCAATCGCACAATAGCATCTAATGCCCAACAAATTCAAAAGGAGGTTGTTGTATGTGTCTAGGGCCGTGTTTCCACAACAATGGAAGGAGAAGCTAATGGAGGAGTACTGGATTTTTAAAAAGGAATCAGCTTTGCTGCGAGCAGGGCTCCAAGAGCAGGTTCTCCACAGCAGTAAAAATCGCTTCACAGAACATACTTCCTGGTGGGGTTGGGGGTTGGAGTGAATGTCATCTGACTGGCAGGGGCTGCTAAATCAATAAGAGAGGCTTCCCCCTCCCCCCCTTCTCCTTTCCCCTGAAAGTCCAGATGCATCTGCATTTCAGGAGCAAGCCTCATTGAGCACAATGGGAGTTACTTCTGAGGAGACAGTAATGGGTTTGTTGTGGGAAAGAGAGCAGTAAACACAAAGACAGAACCCACTGTAACATGCAGGATATCTATAATGCAGCTTTGAAGTACTTATTTCCTAAGGCAATGAATCAGAGCCTCGAGATCGCACTTAATTGCACTTAAGGAATTGGGCTTTAAGATATGACATTTCAGTTGAAGGGGAATCTCTTCTGTAAGTTCTGATGTGGGCATTCAAAGGCAAGCCTCATTCAGCACAATGGGGGTTACTTCTGAGGAGACACTAATGGGTTTGTTGTGGGAAAGAGATGGAAAACAGCCCCCATTTTAACACACAGGATCTCTGTAAGAAAGCTGTGAAGTAGTTACTTTCTAAGGCAATGAATCCGAGCTTCGAGATCGTGCTTAATCACACTTAAGGAATTGGGCTTTAAAATGTGCCGTGTCAGTTGAGGGGCTTCTCTGTTATTTCTGTGGGCATTCAGAGGGCAAGTCTCATTCAGCACAATGGGAGGAAACACCCCTTGACCGGGGTCATGGTGAAAGGCACACCCCTGGGCAGGGCTAGCATACCCGAGCTAAATGCGGGGGTTGGGGCATACAACAACAATACCGGAGAGAACCCAACTTAAGGAAAAGAATCGGACTTTAAGCAGTCTCAGGAAATCTGCCTTTTCCCTGATAAGCTCCGGGGTGGCTGCTGGATGGCCACAATGTCATCTATCCCTAACGACCTCAACACGCAGCCCGCTCGGAGTAAATCGCTGGTGGAAATACCCCCTAGGTCCCTCCTGCCTAGGGCAGGCTGGTGGCTCTGATGTCAGTGGGGCAGTGAATCCACTCCGCGTTTCAGTCAGAACCAGTCAGAACTCTAAAGGAGGTATCCAAGGTTTGATAGCTCCTTTAGAGTTCTGCCTGATTCTGCCTGAAACCTGGACTGGGTGCACTGCCCCACTGACATTGGAGCACCAGCCTCTACTGCGTCTGACATGATCTTAGCTGGGTGGGAGCCACTGCAGCACAGGCCCTTCCTTTACTGCTCTGATCTATTATTTAAATTCATCTCACTTTTCTAGAAAAATATTCAAGGTGGCTTACAATAAAAATAAAAAGGCACAGCCACAATCCTTAAAAAGAAAACAAAAAAAATAGAATCAGCAGAGTGTTCTAAAAAATTAAAATACTAAAAGGCAGCAACAGCATGAACACATATTAAGAATGGAACTCGATGATGGGGCCACAGGGACCTCCCTTGAGAGGCTATTCCAAATCTTGGGCACCACAACTTGAAAAGGACCCTGTCTCAGGTTCCTCCCCCCCGCCCCAATAATGTCAGAAGATCCTGGTCTCATGGAGGAGCCCACAGTGAATCTGGGCTACATTCCTCGGTGGCTAATTTTCCCTGTTCTTCCCCCTCCTATTAGGGAAGATTAGCCATGACTCTCACAGAAAAAGAGAGATAATCCCCTCCTCCGTTTTCTTGCCTGTCAAGAGGGAGCCTTCAGAACTGTGAACAGGCAGGGCTGGGCTGCTTTTTATGTGATAACAAACATATGCAGCCAAGCTCAGATATTTAGATGTGTCATTGTGCACAGGCGCATGCTGCTTTTCTCCTATGTGGGGGGAAAAGCCAGCCCTGATACTGAAACTCTTTCCCTGACTTTGGGCAATTGGTATGATTTCAGGTGACAACTACTGGGTGATTGACACAGACTACGATAACTATGCCATCACCTATGCCTGCCGCAGTCTGAAAGAGGATGGATCCTGCAATGATGGCTACTCCCTGATTTTCTCCCGCAATCCCCATGGTCTTCCCCCAGCCATTCAGCGCATCGTGCGCCAGAAGCAAAAAGAAATCTGCATGTCTGGCCAGTTCCAGCCTGTGCTACAGTCAGGTATGTAGAAATTCTTCTTTTCCCTTTTCCTTTGGCTCCTTTCTTGAATGAGGAAAGATTCAAGGCCACTTTCCGCAGACACGCTTATGGGAAGCCCTCTGTGATGCAGTCATGCGGGTACCTGACCTACAGGAGTATCAGGTGATGCAGCACAAGGGCAGCTGACCTACAGAAGCCTCATGTGGGTGTTGGCAGTGGGAAAGGTGTACGGCACGTAAAAAGGAGGGATTCCCATATGAAAACTGACTTGTTCCAGGGAGGAGTTCTATCCCTGACTGCTGGTCTCTGTGAGTTGCCAGGAGGATCTCAACGAGGGCTCCCAGCAAACAGGCTCCGACACCTACCCTCCTGTGCCACCAGCATGTTCCCATGGCAAGGCTGGAAGGCTGAGCCCTGTATTCTGAGGCCAATATCTAGGCTGCAGTACCAGCCTGCCTTTAGTTGAAGTATTTGCCAACAGTATTCAGTCAGGTGCTGCCAAATGCCAGTCCCTGTCCACCAGGCCCTGTGCAGCCCTCGTCTCAGACCTTGCTCTTCTCAGTCTGAGCAGTTTGTCTCTAGTATGGAGGATGTCGTCTGCCTAAGTGCCTGCCCTCAACGGCTGCTCCTGCTTCTGGGCCCATATGGGCTGAGAGCCACCCAGCTCCCGTGGTCCTGCTAACTTTTCTGTTAAGAGACTGACCCTTAGGAAGGCCTGACCTCCTCCAGTCAGGTGAAAAGGGAGGTGGCCGTGTTGGAATGACTAGCCTCTCATTCTGTCTCTGAGAGAAAATCTTTGGGGCGGGCTTTGCACCCTCTTAAAAAATCTGTTTACAAATACGTAAACTGGCGAGCAGCACCAGCTCCAGGACTGTGAGGCCTTCAGGCAAAACCTATCAGTGTTCTAACTGGCAAAACCACTTCTTTCTTTCCCCCTCTTTTGAACGGTTATGGTGTGTTAGAAGGTCTGGGCAGGGAGGCTGGGACTTGTGCTGCTCCGAATTCTCTTGGGAGCCCAGTGGGCACTCCATGGGTATCTCTGCGTCCCAGGATTTGCCTGACGCAGACAACTCTGGTGCTTGGCCAGGCTGAGAAGGCATAATAGGGATGCAGCACCCAAGATGAGACACGCTCCTTCCAAAGTAACATCAGTGCAGGCCTTAGACCTATCCAGCTTAGACCAGTGATGTTGCAAGCTTATTTTTCAGCTGGTTTGCTTCACTCATTGCGTTTTCAAGGTATACACCTGCTGTAAATATACACTTCAACCTCCCTGCCCCCCCCCCCAACTGTGACAAACATACATTTGCAACTATGTATTTTACAAAATATGCATAGGTCAGGGAGCTGGGATTGGCTGTTCTTTTCACCCGGAAAGGTTTAGGTTTAAGAATGCAGTGTCAAATAGTACTTTATGGACACTGATAGGTTTTTCTCTGTTAAATATTGTTACCAGTTGGCTTCTTCAGGGGGAAAAAAAATCTGTGTGAGTTAGCATGGCCTCAGGGATGTCTGCCGAATTAGTACTTAACAGTATTGTATAGCCCATGAAGTAGCTGATGTCAGAGACACTTGGAATTTCCCCAGTTGTGTTCCCACTGAAGTTCAGAGGCAGCTGTCTAACTATTATGCAGGTATCTATGTGCCAGAGGTTTTAATAGTCAAGCCTCCTCAGCTATGTTTATTGTGCAGAATAACTGCCTCCGCTGTGGCGTGCAGCAGCACAATGGAAAGTTCTCCATCCTGCAGCAGGGTGTCAGGACCTCCAGGGCTTCTTCAAGTGGGAACTCAGGGTCTGATTACACATTGTTGCTTGTAACAGACCCCTCCCCTTATTCTCTTTTTCTTAAAAGCCACTTTGGGGAGGACACAATTGGGAGCAGAGGAACAACATGGGCAGGGGGTACTAAACCTATTTCCTGCCCACTGTTTCTTCACTTCGTATCGCTCTCTCACCCCACAGGGCCCCAAACCTATGTTTGCAAAGGCAAACATGCATATAACACTACAATACAGTACAAAGACTGAGCAATCCTAGAGCCCCTAGACAGCGTCTGGGGGGGCAATAGGATACTTTGGATTCCTGGATCCAAGGTTGCAGACAGCACTCTGACCTTGGACCTAGGAATCTGCGCTCACTGCCCCCCGCCGCCCCCCCCCCCCGCAGCTGGCCCAGAGAGAACAGCACCAGCTGCCTCTCCAGGGTTCCAAAAGCAACCTCAGAGAGGAGGCAAAGGGTGTGTTCTGACGGGCAGGGAGGGAAGGGGACTGGAGAGGCCGGCTTACACGGTATCCTGAGGCCTCTCCAGCCTCCTTCCTTCCCACTCTGAGACGGCCCAGCTAGATGGGCAAAACACCCTGTCTGGCTGAAATGCAGGGCAGGAAGAGCAGCAGAGGTGAGGATCACCTCTGCCACACCTCCCACTCCGCGCTGGATACCTGTAAGCCTGCAAGTTTGGAATCTTACTAGCACTGAGGACGCAGTCAATAGGACTGTGCCCTAAATATAACATTAAAAGACATTATCCAAAATTATTGGTCCTTACACAGGCACAAATATACATTACTTAATAAATAGTAAGTCTGTTCTTAATACACAAATTCACATATATAGTATGTTATGGTCTACGTTGACCCTCCTTTCCAGATGATGAATTAATCTAGGCTGTCAGCTTGTGGTTGTTTACTGTGTGCTGTGTTGAAGTTGACAGGGAAGAACATGTCTATTTGTGAATGCTGACAATGGCAGATTTACCGCTAGGGAGGGCAAATTGGTCCATTTCTTTTTCTCCCAGACCCAGATTTTTTAAAATCTCAAGTCTTTCATGAAGCAAATTCTGGATTTGGGCAAATTCTTATCCAAAAGGGAAATTCTCTCCCATCCCTACTTCTACAGCAGCATCCTAATGGTTGACTTTACTATTATTATATTTGGCTTAAACACTCAGCCCATTCTGATAACTGAGTTTTATGTTTTCAGAACTTCTTATGCAGGGCCAGACCAATGGTCAAACTAGTCTAGCACTTGCTATACAACAGCAGCCAACCAAATGCCCTTGGGAATGCCAAAAATGGAACAAGATAAAAGATAGCCATCTGCTGTTGCTTGCCCTCAGCGTTTGGCGGTCAAGGATATACTGCCTCTGAATGTGGAGGCTGCATTTAGTTTATATAGCTAGTAGCCATTCATAAGCCTATCTCTATGGATTTGTTTAAGCCAGGCGTAGACAGCATGGGCTGCATCCTCCCTGCCCTTCTTTTTTGCGGCCTCTGCCACTCCCAAAATGGCTGCCACTGCACCACTGATTTGGCATCAAATTTTGGCAGTGCACAGTGGCGGCAAGGAAAAAGTTGCATTTTTGCTTTAAAACAATGCACAGTGGGTGATGCAACTCCTGGTGGGCTCCCGGGGGCAGAATTTAGCCCCCGGATTTCCAAAATTGTCCACTGCCTCCTAAGCCTTTTAGGGTGCGAGTTGTAGGCTTTTTCGCTGTCTAAACATGCATAGCATTGCACCCTTAGAAGCTGTCTAAGTGAGAGGAATTCACTTGTGATAATGAATTCTATATATTAAGCATGCCCTGTGTTAAAGGTGTACTTTCCTTTGGCTAGGAACCTACTGCCGGTTAATTTCATGGAATGACCCTGAGTTCCAATACTGTGAAAGAGAACTTACCTCTATTAACTCTTTCTGCAGTGTTTATTATGTTCTCATAACTGGAAACAAATAATCCTTGGAAATATAACAGTGCAATTGCATCCCACTTATGATGTTGCAACAACCAATGTGTGCTTATTTTGCTTGTCTCTGCAGGGGCCTGTTAAATCAAAACATCTCCGGTCCTGAGTTGGAACAGAGGCCCAGTCTCTGCATCTTGACATAGTTTGGATTACAGCTTTTTCCTCAAACACATCTAAGTGTTGGCTTGTTGTTTTTGTTTCATTTTATCACACTTGGGCGCAAAACATATTGCTTGTGTGAACTCAAAAGAACCATATTAATGTAATATTTACCAATAAATACTTTAAAGTGATCTTTTAAATTGCTTGGTTGGGCTTTGTTCACATGGGCAAAACTTCGATGATGGGTACTTCTGCGGGAGATCCGGGAGCCTTCTGGCTGTAGTCTTCTTTCCCCACAAAACAAAAGGCAGAAGTGTTTTACAAAGAACATGGGCTGCCACCAAAATGGCAGTCCTGTGTCAAGTTCTGTCCTCCCCCTCTGTTCAACTCATCCCATGTCTTGAAAATGTTATGATGCTCATTTCCCTGACCCTACCAGTAGCCGCCAATGATATGAAGCAAATATGGGGAAACACACATTGTAATGACGGCAGGAAACTGCGTAAACTGAACTGGGCATTGCAGAAGAAAATAGGGGAACTCTACATGGAGCTGCCATGTCCTTTGTAATGTTGTTCCGCCCAAATTGGACCATGAGGAAATCATTGTTAGGAGGGAACCACTGGACCTGTGTGTGGCTGCACTGTGTGTTCAACCACTGAACTGTAGCCGACAGCTTCTCAGTGAAGTACATTCAGGCCCTGGACTAGCTCCACCTACCCAGGGAGGATGGAGTGTTGCAGAACTCAGAGTCAGAGAGACCACGGAGTGAAGGAAAAAGAGATTCTTTATTTAACGTGCGGGCTTAAGGCTGGAATCATTTCCAAAGAGCCAAAAGCCCCGATTTACATCAGCACATTGTTTTTATAGATATTGTGACACATAGGAAACGGCTCCTCCTCTCCCTCCCGTGTGGGGTTGCAGTCCTCAACATTTCTACTCCTAGCACCATTGTTTATAATACAAGAAATGGGTTATAGGGTAACCATGATAAGCAGAGAACAGAAGAGAACATGATATGCAATTTGACTTAACCTTAGCCTTGCTGACAAGTCAGGAGATTTCCACATTTTTGTTTTGCTAAACAATAACTTGGCAGTAACATGAGGCTACTTAGTCTGACCCCCGATATGGCTGCTACAGGAGTACAAGAGGGTTTCCTGTTCCAGTTGAGCCTTGCTTGAGCAATGAGGTTTTCCTGAGCTCTAGTTTTTCACTCTGTGATTGGAAGGCCCACAAATCATCACTTTTAAAAACCTTTAAAAAAAAGTACAGCCTCCCCCATTGTCATGCTAAATCCCTCCTTTGCCACAACTTTAACCCCTCCACCCACTTGATGCAGGACATACTTTGCAGATGATCCCAGGACAGAGGCACCAGTTAAGTAAGGCAATCACCCTTTCCATATTTCCAGGCACATCAGACATTTCCTAAGGGGTACATGTATCTCTAGTTTCTATAAAGTACAAAGAAAATAGTCACAACACTTGCTGTCACAGTACTCAACTTTTTCTAACACAATTTAAAATATCTGTAAGAGCAGGGCTACAAAACTTGCTGTGGACTTCTCTTACCCCTCTACTGAAATATCTTTTACCCTCTTTCTTCCTAAAATGTGGAATAGTGGTTTTGTGATGGGCTTTTAAAACCAGGGGTGGCAACTTGTGGCCCTCCAGAGGTTTTTGGTCTACAAATCCCATCATCCCTCACCATTGGCTATGCTGCCTAGGGCTGATGTGAGAACGGTAGGCCAAAACATCTGGAGAGCCACAAATTATCCATCCTTACTTGTAACAGTAGCCTATCCACATGGGATCTGCTTTTCTATGGGTGGCTTCCATGCAGCTGGGGTAACATTTAAATGATATAACGGCATGGATTCCTGACCACATAATCTGTACAATCACAATACAGATAACTGGAAGACCCACATGACCAGCCCCTGCACATGTAGGGTTGGGTCATGTAAATATAACCCAGCTGCAGGGAAACTCCTCAGTACAATGACTCCCATGAGGCTAGGGGAGCATTTAAAGAGTAGCCCTGTGAGAGGACTGATTCACACAAATTGCTTAATGACTCTCGCCTGAATGTGAACTCCACTCTGCCTCCCGCCCTTAAAAATATCGCACTTGAAATTATGCTGGAGGACATAAAAGCCTGAGTGACTTGATCTGTGACAGCCCTTTCACACATGCAAATCGCCCCATGATGATGAGGTCACCAAATGATACCTATGCACACATGAACTCACCCTGAGGCACATTGGGACACATTGGAGAAGATAGCATCTCCATGACCAAACAGGTGAGGATTTAGGGGTCTGTACTCAATCTCCCATCCCAGTTTAACTCCTCTCCAAGCTAGTGCACACTGCTTGCAGCAATCCAGATCTATGGCATGATACAAGAATGAGGATACTTCCACGATTATAGCTCCACTTTAAACAGGTCACCGTTTTAGAAACTTGTGTATACAGTCATCATGGGTAGTATCCAATAAGGTCAGTGTGCGCACAGCCGGCCCTCGGTCGGAGCGCGCCCAGCCCCACCAGCCCAGCTCTGCACATGGCCCCTACCATGCGCAGCCGTAATATAGTGCTTCCGGGGGTGAGCCTGATGTGTGTGAAAATGCTAGTTTTTGGAAGGGGCAAGTTGTGCCCTTCCAGAAACCAGCCATTTCGTGTGCATCGGGGCTTGCCCCCAGAAGTGTTATATTGTGGCTGCGTGCAGACTGGGGCTGGTGAGGCTGGGTGCTAGATACTACCCCATGTTTACTCTTGATCAAGAAGCATCCAGGAATCCATGCTATGTATCAGTGATCACTTCCTCTTGTAAAGACATGCAACTCAGTCTTTATTTAAAATCTTTATTAATGCAAGATATCAAAAATTACACTTCACATCCAAGCTGAATGTTTGAATTCCTATAAATAAGAAACTAGTCACAACAGAAAATGCAAGACTATTTCTGAAAATTCATTGCTGCTCGGTATTCCATTCCTCCAGACTGTTTTTTCCAGCATGTCATTCTTCCTGTCCATTCACATTTCTTTTTTCCATTCTGTTTGTGTCTCCAGGCTATCAAGTACTGCAAGGCTTGAACCAGAGCCTCCATCAGCACCCAGGACAGGGGTGGGGACCAATGACACCTGCCTTGGACCACACTTAATTTTTTTAAAATTACCTTTAAAAAACAGCCTTTCACTTGTGTTCTGGTGCTGTGGCTTCTGGCCACTATCTTATCTCCAGTGCCCCACAAGTTGAGTCACTGTGGGTAAAAAAAAAAAAAAGTCCACCACCACTACAAAAACATGGTGGCCATCACTGGCTTGAGAGTGGCAACCTAGTGAATTCATGGCCGAGGTAAGATTTGAACTTACTTTCCTAACTCACTCTTCCACCACTCCCTATAACATTTGTCAATAAAATGACACATGTCGTTTTCAATTGCTCTGTTTTGTTAGTCAAGGATCCACAGAGCGATAGCGAGCTATCTTGGGCACAGGAGTCCATCAGGGAAAAGGTGAGAACAAAACACGAACAGCATATTCTCAGCATGGATAACATGTGAAGAAAACCACACACTTTATAGCATGGCATATCTAAGTATTTTGAGAAATAAACATTTGGATTCCCATTCCTCCCCAGCAAACTTTCATTATGTGAATAAATATTTACAGATAAACATAATCCCTGTGCCAAAAATGCCATTGCTCAGTAAGGCTGAACAACTTTGCAGGGGATTTTCCCCTTGCACAAACACTTATCTGTGCTGTATGCCATCCCTGCTGTATTCCGCTCCCAGTGAGGATGGAGGTTTATTGTCCTTAAGGCCCAGGTTTTCAAACTGTGGGCAGAGTCCCTCCCCAAATTTGTACACAACACCTAGCATGGTGTGTGTGTGTGTGTGTGTGTGTAAAACTCCAGGAAAATAATGGATCCTGAAGGAGGAGGAGCTTTCCTCCCTCCCTTTCCTCAGTGAAGATTTGGGTAGGCTAAATGCTTCCTGAGGGGACCCTCACTGATCCACACTGGATTTGTGGGAATGATTATATCATCAAGGACCTATCCATGATGATATTTTGACACCTGAGCTGGAAAATATGAATGGTGCACCTGTGCCCACACCCTCAGAGCAAAAAGGCAGTAATAAATTAATTAACAAATATGCTACCCTTTAATGGCACCTAAATTCTGCTGCCTGAGGTGACCATTTCATTTTATTTAATGATAGGGCCAGCCCTGCCATTATCTCACTCTGATCTGGAAAGAGAGGAGCTGAGCAGGAGCTACGGTTCTGTTTGAATGTTTCCTTGTGATTGCATTGCAGGAGCTTGCATTGCATTGCTTGGAGATGTTATCTGCGAGAATCTCCACATATTATTGGTGGGAGGAATGGCTGGTTTGAGGGAGCTTAGAAAATAAAGTTTAGAAGGAAATGGGCTGGGGAGAGGGAGTTTGTCAAAGGGTAGGAGAATCGCTGCTTAAAGGGCTGTAGCTTGCATATTACAAGACATTCATCTGCAAACCGCAGGCTTAAATTTTCTTGCTCCTTCTTAGGATGCTTCATTGTAGTACACTGGCAGAGAAAACAGGCCTGTCCTGTCCCAGTAATCCACAGCACGCACCTTGTAAAAGCCTGTGACTGTTGTTCCTGTAAAGAAAGCCCAACATGTGTTATGTTAAGGGTCCCCAACCTTTTTAGGTTGGTGGGCACATTTGGAATTTTGAGAGAGTGTCATGGGCACTCTCATAAAATGGCTGCCTTGGGCAACTTGCTCATTCATAAAATGGCTGCCATAGTGAACATGGCCGGTCACAAAACACTCATTAGCCATGAATGGTGAGATTAAAAGAAAAATAACTTGCCCCAAACCCTAAGTACAAGGCAGAGGTGGGGCCTGAGCTCCAAAACACAAAACTACTCTTTTGAACCCAAATGAAGATGGTGCTGGAGGGCAGCACTTTGCTTTGCAGCACGCCAGCCTCCCAGTTAATATTAATAAATAAATCTTAAGAAATTGAGTTAAAACTAGGAAGGGCAGGGAGTCTGATGGGCACCAAGAGAGGTGTCTGTGGTAGATCCCAGATATATACTGAGAAAGTCTGGGGTCACCAGGCTTCCACATGTATGTTAGCAAATATACACTTAGGTTTTAAGAAATAAAAATAAAGGAGATGCTTCAACTGTCTACTCAGCCGAACATTCAGGTATAGGTACAATGCCAATCAAGTTGTGAAACTTATCATCCTGGATTATTCTTTCCTGAAATAAATATAGGTTAACTGATCTAAAGTTTCCTCTGTACGAATTTGTTGTTTGTTTTTGTTTTTTAAAAGATGATTCCTTTGAGGTTATGTGAGAAATATGTTACCACTAAAACATTTGGGAAATTCAATCTATAAATAGTGGCAGACAGACATCTAGAATTTCACTCTATTGCAATTCCCACAGGGCTGCTTCAAAAAGTGAACCTTCAAAAAGCAACGACAACAACGTATGGAAAGTGGTCCTAAATGAGCCTCCAGAGGGCCTTTGGTCCTCCATTTCACCCCTCAAAGATTAGCCTTCAGGAGGTGCATTACAGAACACTTATTAATCCCCCCTTCCCCAGTTCCAAAAGTACTTTGTGGATTTAGCACAAGAGCTTATAAAAGAGGCTATGCCAGTTTTGTGCATGCAGAATCTTTCTTGATTTCCCCTTGTTGAAACTTTCAAATCGCCAAGCTGCTTACAGAATGCTATGGTGTTTAAAAAGCAGTTTGCAGGTTCTGTTGGCCTGAGCCAACAGAACTTTTCTGGGGTGAAAAGTTCAGGTGTGCACATATGTCACTCTGAATCAGGGCCCTTCCCTGGAAAATTCTTAGATCAGTAACTAGCAACAACTCTTTAGGACTGCAGAAAGACTCTTCTTAAGGAGTTTGTCCCCCCTTCTTTTTACAAGTTAGAAAAAGATCTCAGTCTCTCTGAGAAAATGCTTTCCTTCTAAAAAAAAGATCAAATAACATCCAACACAAATCTGAAGGCATGCCAAATCTGGAGAGATCTATAGATAACTGAAAATAACCGTAATTTGTATTGGTTCTAGAATTAAAAATATAGACATTGGGCTTTACCTGGACTGTAGACCAACATTGTAAATATACTGTCTTTGACAGTGATCGTGTGGTATGCTTTCCCATCCTTCGAAAACACCACTTCAAATTTTTTCAGACACCTACAAGGAAAAACCCCAAACACATATATCACTATGGTGGCAAATGCATTGCAGTTTTCCTGCAAGGGAAGGAAATTTCCAGGGCAACGTCAGCAGGAAAAGAATCTATCTGTTCCAAAGACATGTGTCTTAAAGCAAAATGAAGCCCAATGGGCCTACGTTACACTATATGCTACAGAATTACCCATGACAGGGGATGGAATGCTTGATATCCCATTCTGAAAACGTAATTAATGTCTGCACAGGATACTCTTTGGTACATCTGAACAAAGGACTGTCTTCTATTCTTATAGAGACACTCTAAACCCCTGGTCAATAACTAGTTTTGCTGGAGGGCTTCTTTGAGTAGGATGACAGTGGCAGACCAAGCCCTCTCAAGGCCTGCTGTGGCCTTCTTGCCACAGATCTTGTTCTTCCCACAACCCTTCTACCTCTACATAACTCTTTTAGCTGTGAAAGCCACCTCCCACCCCCAGTCCTAACAGCTAAACATTCTAGGAATTGCAGGTGAAAATGGTGGAGGCACACATCTCTCAACCCCAATCCTGCAAATCTCATACAACCTAAGGAGGGAGATATATAAATAATCTCTTCCCTATACTGTACCGCTCAGGCTTGGGCTAACTGCAATATAATGCTTGAGGTTATTATGTAATCTGCCCAGAGATTTTGGCTATTGAGAGGACTAAAAAACATAGGGTAGTATCCAGTGTTAGTCTTACATAGAGCAGACCTATTGAAATGAAAGGAAAAAGGAAAGGTTCCTCCTGGGCAAGCACCGAGTCACTGCTGACTCCTAGAGGGACGCCGCTTACGCTGGCATTTTCACGGCAGACTATAGCGGGGTGGTTTGCCATTGCCTTCCCCAGTCGTGACTACCTTTCCCACAGCAAGGTGGGTACTCATTTTACCGACCTCGGAAGGATGGAAGGCTGGGACGACCTAAGACGACTACCAGGGACCCAGCTTCCGCTGGGATCGAACTCGGGTCGTGGGGAGAGTTTTGGCTGCAATACTGCCGCCTACCACTCTGCGCCACACGAGGCTTGAAATGAAATGAACTTAAATTAGTTGTGACTAACTTAAGTCTCATTCATTTCAATGGGTCTAATCTATGTAGGACTGACATTGGATACTACCTATAATACAATATAATTAATATAATATAATAAATAGGTGAGCAGGAAGCTATTGAGCTAGCTCCAGGGCTCAGCAGTCTTGAGGGTAGGGAGAGAAATTTTCCAATTGTTTATCTTGCAGCTGTGATTCATCACAGGATCTCAACTTGTAAAATGTAGAATGGCTACTAAATTAGTTTTACACTGAAAATGAATAAAACATAATTGAAAACGGAGGTTTACATTTCTTTTAGAGAGTTACCTACTTTGAACCCACACAGCTGTCATCCCACATTACCAGCACCTGTCCCTTTGTGAGACTTATGAGGCGAACGCCATTCACCTGGCAAGACAAAATAACATAGATGACATATTGCATGTACGGAAAGTGCGAGCTGAGACTTAGCTCAGGCTGTTTCATTAAAGCTAACTTATAAATTAGCTGATGAGAACTTATAAATAGATCCATTTCCAAAAGGGCAGCTGTGTTAGTCTGCTACAACAAAAATATTAAGGGTGCAATCCTATGCGCATTTAGACAGAAAAAACCTCCTGCAAGCATACATATGCGGAGATTCCTACAAGCGTCTTATAAAGTGGTTCTCCCCAGCACAGTTAAAAACAAAGCTTTTATACTTTGAATTACAAGGCACAGCTGTGGCTAGCACTGATTGGATAAAGAACACTACAAAGGTAGAAGGAATTGCAGGGTACTTCTGATTGTTTTTCTATGTGGCAGTTACAAACCAATATGTGTTAGCTGCGGGTGTGATAGGCTGTTCTGGTTTTATCCGGTTATTCTGGGGGCATTGAAGCTGGGGGCATGAATATTTCCCTTGTTTGTTTGCTTGATTATATGCAGGGCCAGTGAAAGCTAATGGCTGTTGTGTTTTTCTTCCACAATTCCCTCCTTTTGACCAAGCATCTCAAAAGAGGATGCTCTGGCCACCTGCCTTAAATTGTGATGCTCATTAGCTTTTGCACTTCTGCTTTTCTTTCCTGGCTTTTATCAAATTCTTTTAAAGCAGGTTAGGTTAAACAGCCAGGAATTTTGTTGTTGTTGTTGTTGTTGTTCAGTCGTTCAGTCGTGTCCGACTCTTCGTGACCCCATAGACCATAGCACGCCAGGCCTTCCTGTCCTGCGCTCTCTCCCGGAGCGTGCTCAAGTTCATATTCATTGCATCCGTGATGCTATCTAGCCATCTCATCCTCTGCCGTCCCCTTCTCCTTTTGCCTTCAGTCTTTCCCAGCATCAGGGTCTTTTCCAGGGAGTTTTCTCTTCGCATTAGGTGGCCAAAATATTGGAGCTTCAGCTTCATTATCTGTCCTTCCAATGAGCACTCAGGGTTGATTTCCTTTAGGATGGACTGATTTGACCTCCTTGCAGTCCAGGGGACTCGTAAGAGTCTTCTCCAGCACCACAGTTCGAAAGCATCAATTCTTCGGCGCTCAGCCTTCCTTATAGTCCAGCTCTCACAGCCATACATTACTACTGGGAAAACCATAGCTTTGATTAGACGGACCTTTGTCGGCAAGGTGATGTCTCTGCTTCTTACTATGCTGTCTAGGTTGGCCATAGCTTTCCTCCCCAGGAGCAAGCGTCTTTGAATTTCATGGCTACAGTCACCGTCTGCGGTGATCTTGGAGCCCAAGAAAGTAAAATCT
Source organism: Heloderma suspectum (assembly GCF_057233095.1). Taxonomy (NCBI): domain Eukaryota; kingdom Metazoa; phylum Chordata; class Lepidosauria; order Squamata; family Helodermatidae; genus Heloderma; species Heloderma suspectum. The sequence goes on from NC_139459.1 coordinate 134,828,781, forward strand.
GTCCCTGCTTCCATTTCTTCCCCTTCTATATGCCAGGAAGTGATGGGGCCAGATGCCATGATCTTAGTTTTTTTAATGTTGAGTTTCAAACCAGCTTTTGCACTCTCCTCTTTCACCCTCAACAAGAGGCTCTTGAGATCCTCTTCGCTTTCTGCCATTAGGGTGGTATCGTCTGCATATCGGAGGTTGTTGATAATTCTCCCGGCAATCTTAATTCCGACCTCTGATTCATCCAACCCGGCATTTCTCATGATGTACTCTGCATATAAGTTAAATAAGCAGGGTGACAATATGCAGCCTTGTCGTACTCCTTTCCCAATTTTGAACCAATCGGTTGTTCCATGTCTGGTTCTTACTGTTGCTTCTTGACCCTCGTACAGGTTTCTCAGGAGACAGGTAAGGTGGTCTGGTACTCCCATCACTTTAAGAATTTGCCACAGTTTGTTGTGATCCACACAATCAAAGGCTTTAGCGTAGTCAATGAAGCAGAAATAGACGTTTTTCTGGAATTCTCTTGCTTTCTCCATGATGCAGCGAATGTTGGCGATTTGATCTCTAGTTCCTCTGCCTCTTCTAAACCCAGCTTGTACTTCTAATAGTTCTCGGTTCGCATACTGCTGAAGCCTAGCTTGTAGGATTTTGAGCATCACCTTGCTGGCATGTGAAATGAGCGCAATTGTGCGGTAGTTTGAACACTCTTTGGCGTTGCCCTTCTTTGGAATTGGAATGTAAACTGACCTTTTCCAGTCTTGTGGCCACTGTTGAGTGTTCCAGATTTGTTGACATATTGAATGCAGCACTTTAACAGCATCATCTTTTAGGATCTTAAATAGTTCGGCTGGAATACTGTCATCTCCGCTAGCTTTGTTGTTACTAATGCTTCCTAAGGCCCACTTGACTTCACTCTCTAGGATGTCCGGCTCAAGTTCAATGACCGCACTATCATGGCTATCAGGGACATTCAGATCTTTCCTGTATAGTTCTTCTGTGTATTCTTGCCACCTCTTCTTAATCTCATCTGCTTCTGTTAGGTCCCTGCCTTCTTTGTCCTTTATCATGCCCGTCTTTGCACAAAACGTTCCCTTGAGATCTCCAATTTTCTTGAAGAGATCTCTAGTCTTTCCCATTCTGTTGTTTTCCTCGATTTCTTTGCATTGTTCATTTAAGAAGGCCTTCTTGTCTCTCCTTGCTATTCTCTGGAACTCTGCGTTCATTTGGGTATATCTTCCCCTTTCTCCCTTGCTTTTCGCTTCCCTTCTTTCGTGAGCTACTTGTAAAGCCTCATCAGACAGCCACTTGGCTTTCTTGCATTTCTTTTTCTTTGGGACGGATGTCGTTGCTGCCTCCTGAACAATGTTACGGACCTCTGTCCATAGTTCCTCAGGCACTCTGTCTATCAGGTCTAATCCCTTAAATCTATTCCTCACCTCCACTGTATATTCATCAGGGATATGATTTAGGTCATACCTGAACGGTTTAGTGGAATTTAGTGGAATTTAGCCAGGAATTTAGTAAAGCACAAAAATAGCTGTAGAGAGTCAGTAGAAACGGAGTCTCCCCAAATACAAGAAACAGGATGCATTTATACAAACTGTTAGTAGGAGAACAAAGAATATGCACTACACATACTCAAGAGCTAATTCAACTTAGCAACAGCCTTATCAGCACAGCTACATTCTTCAGGGATGAGCTACTTTGGTGGACAGGAATTTCTGGCTTATAATTAGCAAGTTACAATTACCTTCTCATGGTCAGACACATACACATTCTCTCAATCCCATCAGGCACCTTGCCTGAACCAAACTACTTACAAGGCTTAGTCAGGCTTACTTTCACAGTCTTCTATTTGAGCCTATGAGGCTCCACATCTCTGTATATTGTTATCAGCTGTTTAATCTCTTTATTTCTCTGTTTCTGTTACATCTTTCTTTGCATTTTAGTGACCGCCTGGTATAGTTCATCTTTATGTATAGATTTAGTAGTAGATTGAATACAACGTTTAATCAAGGCAATGATACATGGAATACAACAATACAAATAACAATAATGCTTATTACGTTGCACATTTTGCTAAGTGGCTGTTTCTGGTGGATCCAGGTAATAGGGTTTAATCTTTTCAGTCAGATTCAATGGGGTTTGGATCATTGGTATGCCTTCGTGGGCTGGCACATGGCTGCAGATCTAGCAGCTGGACACCTTTAAGTCTACTTGAATCTGGTTCACTACTTTCAGGACAGGGTTCTCTGCTTTCAGACAACTAAAGATGCTCAGCAGGAATAGGATGCAGGTGGGCCACATCGTGAGAATGTGCCTGTGATGGAGGCTGAGACAACTCTTTCTTCACTAACATGTGCTAGGCTCACTGCTAGGCTTACGCTCACCTTGGCAGCAGGCACTTGGCTCTCTACTGGTCCCTTAGAGGTGGCTATTCTGTTACTCAGAAGAGGCTTAAGTGCCCAAAGTCTAAGAAAATCACACACAATAGCAGGAAAAAGGCAACAAGCCAGCTCCACGATGGCAACCTGAGATGTTCTTCCCTTTTGGGTCTGAAATAACCCAAAGGGCTGATGAACTCTGTGTTTGGGCACATCTAGAATTGTCTGGTTCTGGGGAGTGTCCTCTCCAGTGGGCAACACCTTTTTGCACTGGGATGTGGGGATCCAGGTAGGGTGCCCTTACAGCTTCACAGCGATGTGGGTGGTCAACAGCACCTGATGGGGTCTTTTCTGGTGAGGCTCAAGGGAAGACTTCTGGTGGACTTTGATGTAGACACAATTTCCAGGCTGCAGGTTGTGAGACTGTATTGGAAGAATGTTGAAGTGCTTTTTTAAACTTTTTTGCCACTCTAAAGGAAAACTGCACCAAGGTGTTTCTGGTAGAAGCTGAGGAGGCAACATGGAACAAACAGATACACAAACCAACAATAGGTACAACTTTGCTAAAATAACCATGCATGATTGCAGTGTTTAAGCTGAACAAATGTACTGAGCACCTAGGAGCAAATGTTTTATAAAACTGTCAGCCTTGAATTTTTTTAAAGCAAAGTAGAATAAGCCTATGCTCCAGATATGCTCAACAATATCAGAAATACAACAAAACAGAAACAAGCGAAACTGTCTCCCTCCTTTTGGGTGTACATCTTGTGAAGTCTCGTTTATTTATTTATTTATTTAATTTCTATACCGCCCAATAGCCGAAGCTCTCTGGGCGGTTCACAAAAATTAAAACCAAACACACAGCAAAACAATTTAAAATATATAGAACATTAAAACCACAATATAACAATACAACCACAATAAAATCTAGCAGCAGTGCAGGAGTTTAAAATACAGATTTAAAACAGCAAAGATAAAAATTTAGAAAGCTAAAATGCCTGGGAAAATAAAAAGGCATTGCTCATGGCAAGGCTAGATGAAGGAACACATTGTCTGGACTAATTTTGGCTTGTTCAGTTAGGGCATTATTACAAATTCCTTCAGTTGTGTAACCTTTAGTCAGCAATTCACAAAAACATCAAATCTTCTAAGTCTTTGGGGTCTCTGCTTGATCTGACAGTCTTGGGATTAGCTGTCTGCATCTGGCTATCATCTGCTTCTGGGGTAGGATTGCCAGTACCTGCCCTGAGGTCTGGACCTTGAGATCCCCAGCTGGCCTTGAATTTCATCTGCTTCTGGATTGGGCAGCCAGCATCGCTCTATCTGAGAGCACTGTCTCTGTCCCTTGAGGTTGTCTCTTTGAGGGCTGGATCAGCTAGTGCCGGCCTTGGTGCGGGCGTGCATTTGCATTGAGAAGAGTCTCTCCAGGAGCTGATTCCTGTGAGCTTGGCTGCGGTGTGGGAGACAAGCAGTACCTGGTATGGTCCTTTCCACTGTGATTCTATAGTGGATTCTCTTTGGTGCTGCTTTACGTAGACCCAGTCTTTGTCCTGAAGTGGGTGACACTGCTTGCTGACTGGTTCAGACAGGTGTGCGTTCTTAACCCATGAAGGAAAATTACTGACAGCATGCATCTATGCCTGACAATATTTGACCATTTCACTTTGGGCTAATTTTAAATCAGGTACAGTGGGCAATGCAGTGAATATCCTGACTGGTTTTCTTGCAATGATTTCATAAGGGCTTAGTTCATGTTTTTTGCTTGGAGTGGCTGTCATAGCTATTAAAGCTATTGGAAGAACTTTGGTCTATCCAAGTCCTGTATCTGAACTTAGCTTTGCACTTTTATTTTTCAATACTCTGTTTACTCTTTCAACATTTCCTGAGCTTTCATCTAACTAGAAAACAAACAAACAATTACCAGTATGTATTCATAGCCAGCCTGCTTTGGCATCTGAACAAAGTCCATTTCCAAATGCAGGAAGGGTCCTTCTGGGAGGTCTCTGTAACCTTGTTCAACCTTTACAACTTTCCCTATGTTGTAGGTCTGGTAGGCTGAGCAACGTGTACAGACATGGGCCGCTGAGGCAAGAAAATTGGGGGCATATCAATGTTTCTGAATTGTTAATGAATATATGCTCTGGGGCCTACGCCATCTTGGGAACGCCAGAGGGAAAATGCCAAATGCAACCTGCAGGGACTCATTTTTTCTTTTCCAATTTTGGTGCCAAGTTTTGAAGGACAGTTAACTGAGAAAAAGCTAAACAAAAGGGAAGTCAGCCACTAGAGCATGTAAAAATGCTTCGGGCTATGGGACAGAAAGTGTAGCAAGTGAATTGCCTTTAGCTTCAAGAGTGGAGGCTTTGGAATGGCTTTCACATTTTATTATGGCTGGGTGAGCAGGCAACCAAACAAAACATCCAAGAGAGCTACAACACAAAGACCATTTTTTTTTTATAACTGAACCAGAAAAAGTAAAAAACCTCATGTTTTCTCCACAGTTGACCAAAATCATGAACAACACCAAAAGCATAAAGGGAATTAGTGTAGATATTGACAGTTTTGGCTTCAGCTATGTAGCGGGCAGTTTAAGAGCAATGAGCTCAGCTACTTGACCAGAGCAAACGTGAGGGAGAGGAGCTGATTCAGGGCACTCATAAGGAGTTACAACAGCATAGCCAGAAACCAAAGTTTCATCTGTGGCTCACTGACTTGAGCCATCTACAAAGATAATCAGGGCAGTGGCTGAAATTGGAGTATCAAAAAAACAATCAAGTCTACATTGAGTGGACAAAGACACTAAGGCAACACGATCATGAGGTTCACCTTCATCTGGAAGAGGGAGAAAGAGTGGTGGGGTTTAAAGAATAAACAGAACAAACAATAAACAGAAATATGAAACACAGAAAGTAACAGAATCTCATAACGTGTGAGCCTGGCACTAGAAAGATACTGTGTTTTAGACCAAAGAGGGAGAGATTTCACAGCGTGAGGGACCAGGAGCCTTGGGGTGAATGACAAACAAGATTTTCAGACTGCTCAACGAACCTAGCTGCTGCTACAACTGTACAAAGACAGAGGAAAACCTTCAGCAACTCGATCAAGAGAGGCACTAAAATAAGCAACAGGGCATTGTTTAGACCTGTGCTCTTGGGTCAGAACACCAAGGGCACATTTATCTCGTTCATGGCAAACGAGAGTAAAAGGTTTCGAATAGTTTGGCAGACCGAGCGCAGGGGTGGCTGCTAGAGCTTGCTTAAGAGTTGAAAAAACATTTTCAGCATCAGAAGACAAAATACCCCATTACAAGAGAGACTCAGTGATGGGAGTGATGTCTCTTTCTGCTTCAGGTTTAAGTGGGTACTAAGGAACTTTGGATAAGGGTTCAGAAAGATCTACTGTAACTGAAATAGGTTCTGCACTGAGTACATGTCCTACCTCTGTGGGGTGTTGTGCCCACCGAACAGGATTGATTTGGGAAAGAAGTGCAGTTTCCTCTTGTGTGAGAATGGGAAACTGTGAGGAAAACTCTGCAGTGGGATTAGAGAAAAGGTCTTCAGCTTCTAGGTCTTTGGCTCCTGGAACCTCAAGATCGACTCCATCATGAGTATAATAAATCTTGCATTTTTAGGCAACATAGGAGATCTCGGCCTGGAGTGGTTGTGCTCAAAAGAAAAGAATGTTCAACAGATAATGGCCTTAGTGATAAAGAAAGGGGCTGTGTGACTGCTCTTTGGCAGAACCTGTGCTTATACTTGCGCTTGGGCCTGTTCCAAGCTTGTCGAGGTTGGAGCAACATGAGATCTCTTTCTTCCTCACTAAGTCCATTTAGCTCTGACATAGGATAAGGGGTGGCTTTCTCTTAGGGAGGTCAGCCAAACATCGAAACATGGGTGTCAGACCAGTCATTGGTGGTGCGCTATTCAGGCTTGCATTTCCTTGTATTTTTCTTTTAGCTTCTGACTAAAAAGAATTTCAGGATACTAGCTGGAAATGTTTTTCCTGTGGAGACCTCCTCTAACCAATTAAAATGCAGACCACTAGGTGTCAGGTGTTCTGCTGCCGCGGCTTTCTGAAACTCCTTTGAGATGGATTTTTTTTATCCATGTCAAAGGTTCCTACAATTCAAACTGTTTACTGGCATTGTCTTGGGTATAAAAATTCAATTTTTCCAGAAACTTGCATGTTTGTTCCTCATGCTGCATGTGCATGAAATAGGCTGGGGTGCCTTTGGGATCTGTTAGCTCAAAAGTGCGCTTTTGAACTAACAGATCCTATAGGATTAACCAGAGAGACCTCCAAAGACACAGAAAGGGGGGGAATATACAGCTCATCAGGGTGATGCCGCGTGCAGAGACGCAGAAGAGTTAATTGCTGCAATCACAGCCCTTGTGTTCCAAGAAAACTAACTTGCCGTTGTCTCAGGTGCGGCTGCCCCAAATCCAGACTCCAAACACACTTCCTCGTTTTTTTCCTTCTAGCCTCAGGGCTTTCGAAGGGCGGCAGGCAGGGTGCCTATCCAGGACCTCAAACTCACCAGGACATACCTGGTTTGTCACCAGACACAATCATATGACAATGGCCGACGTGGGTAACACAAGACAGGTCTCCTAAACAGTAACAGATCCTCCCAATTAACCGGACCAGAACAGTTCCCCAGTTACAGACCCGTGACAAAAACAGATAGAAACAGAGAAGAAATGAACATGAGCTTCAAGAGCTCAATAGCTGTGAAAGCTGGAAGCGAAATCTGCAGCGCTGGAAAATCACCTCAGGAGACCAGGAGGTTCAAAGGACCTCAATAGGTGCCATTCCCGGTGTCCCGAAGGGGAGGAGGGGTGCTTCCTTCGTGACAAGTCTTTCCACTTACTGGGCTATCTCGGTGGGCCCTCTAGGTTTGTCAAAGAAATCTTAAACAGCATGATGAGCATTCACTTCTTTGTTGACAGAAAACAAAAAAAGCAAGCAAGCATATGTACGAGGAGATTCCTACAAGCATCTTGTAAGGAGGTTCTCCCCCAACACAGTTAAAACAAAGCGTTTATACTTTGAATGACAAGGCACAGCTATGGCGGCCTCTGGGCCAGTGGCCAGGATTGTTTGCCAGTAAGTCAGCATCCCGGGCCAGTGGCTGGAATGTTTTGAGCAAAGGTCAGCAGTGTCCCTTTGACTCAGTGCGCAAGTCACGCACGTGCAGTAAGGAGTGAGGTTGTTGAGTTCAGAGCTGAAACACCACCAGAGTTGAAGCTGCCTTATACTGAGTCAGATCATTGGTCCATCTGGCCCAGTGCTGTCGATACTGACTGGCAGCGGCTTTCCGGGGTTTCTGGCAGGAGATTTTTCAGTCCGACCTGGAGATGTCGGGGATCAAACCTGGGACCTTTTGCATGCAAAGCAGGTGCTCTGCTAGTGAGCTATGGCTCCTCCAATGTCCATGTTACTGTTGGTGTGTGAGACTGCAGAGTGCATCTTTGTGCTTCCTCCTTAGCTCCCCACTCCAGGATCTCTTCAGCTAAGACAGTGCTGGCAGAGCAATGTAGCAAACTGGAAGTAGCAGCTGTGAGGGCCGCTCTTACACGCACTAACCACAGCCCTGTGCAACTCTTTTCACCCTCCACTAGAACTTGGGATATTGCAAGCATTTGAACAGGGGTGTTTGCAAAAGCAAGCACCCCTGCTCAGATGCTTCCAAGCAGGATCATGGGGAGTACAGCCCTGCTCGCAACTTGCCTTGGCCCCGCAAACCCCCTCCATCTGCTCCCCAACCACTGACCTGGTTTGGGAAAGAACTGACCAAGAGATCTCTGGGCAGGGAAAGGCGGCAGGAGCTCCTAGCTGAGTGTCTTTTCCTACCAAGGTCTGGGACCACCAGTCCAAGAATCTCCGGTGGGAAACGGATGCTATGTGCATCGTCTGCAAGGGGGAAAAGGCCTCGGAGCATTTGAATCAAATGCTTACAAAGTGTCTTGAGCTTTTGTGAGCACTTGATCAGAATGCTTGCAAAAGCTCAGCTCTTTCAGGGGGAACAGTGGGTTGCTTGTGTATCTCTAACAAGAGGCCAAGCACAGACTCGGCCCAGTACAGACTGCTGATATCAGCAAAAGCTTTTCTGTTTGCTTCTTCAGCTATTAGCTCTGTTCCTGCTGGAGTCCACCAGATTCCAACCCAGCCTTTGTTTAGGCGCCAGAGCTGTGGAAATCAAAAGCTAGCAATGCCACCATTTTGGGTCAGAAAGGCAAGAAAAGGGGCAAACAGATTAACTTCCTTTAAAAGGGGAAACTGGCCCTTTAACAGGGTAATCTGATGCCCTTTTACTCAGAAGTTAGTAATTCTGCATTGAAGGGGGCTCACTCCCAGGTACATCTGCACAGCAGAGGTGGGGAACCTTTTTCAGCCTGAGAGCCAAATTGGTTCTGAGCAAGCATGTCTGGAGTCATATGCCCTCAGTGGGTTGTGGCCCCACAGCGTGATTGCCCACCCACATACACATACACACACTGGCAGGGTTCACACAACGCACTAACCCACTCTCCGTGGTTGAGTGTGGGTTGTTGTTGAACCATGGGTTGTTTGTTGAACGTGTTGTCTCAACGCAGCACGTTTTCTGCAGTGTGGCTTGTTAACTATGCAGTGTGGCTTGTTAACCACCCTGAACAATCCAACGACAAACCATGGGTTCTCAAGGTGGCTAGTTCGAGAAAAATAAGCCACATTGCATGGTTAACAAGCCGCACTGCCTTCAGACAACACGTGTGACCCCAGCCTCTTACTTACATATTCATTGCCCCCCACAAAAGGCTTTTGAAATCCTGATTGCAGCAGGGGAGGGGTGATTTTTGAAGAAGAGGTCACTGTGTCAGGGAGGTTAGCTCTTCCCCCTTAGCAGCCACCCCCCAAATGCCCCCCTCACTGCAATCAGGCTTTCAAAAAGTCCCTATTGGAACCAGTGGAGGCTCTTAAAAAGACTTAATGCAGCGTGGGCAGAAGCAGGGTGCAGAGGATTGCACCTAATATAGGTGCAGGGTATTGCAGCCTACAAAGGGCAATCTGCAGCAATCCGCCAAACATGATCTTCCTTCTCTGTAGTGAAGCCAAAGATCAAGGATCCTGGTACAGAAAGTGCTGCAGCAGCCCCTTCACCAGAGGCAATCTGCAGCGTGATGCACAGCGCAGTCCCTCTCTTGATGAGAGCTTTACCAAGAGAGAGGGAGGATTGCCATGTTGGTTTTTTTCAGCAAAAGGCATCCTTCTCTAGGGGAAGCTGCTCTTTTATAGAAAATTATGCACACCTGTTCTCCCGGTCATGCTGTGGGAGTGTTTTTTCATGAGACGGCATTCTACCCCGTGTTCCACTACATGCAGCCAGACGTGGTGTGACTGAGGCACAAATGTACTTCCTTGGTGAGGACTAGATCGTAAGCCAGGCTTTCAGAGCGGCTGGGAAGCTGGTGCTTCTCCTTGCCAGCCTCAAACTGTTTTGACGGATACTCTAAAGGAGGCATATCTGCAGCAGGATGGGAGAAGAGAACAGGCCTCTGGCGCACAGCAAGGAAAAGACCCCCTCGGATCAAATAATAGATCTGTGTTGCCGATAGAGTGGTTTACGAGAACAAAAGCATTGTGGGAGCTGTCTGAAACACACCAAGCATCCCAAACTCCAGGGTTCCAAGTCGGGCTCAGAAAAACAAGCAAGCAAAATATTTGTTTTGAATCTGACTGCACTTTCCTCAAGCGTAAGCAAACAGTCGATAGGACATGGTGCCCACCTGATTGGGAGCAGAGAGAGGCTTTGCACAGATATGGACGAGGAAGACAGCCGGGACAGGGAGCTCTCGTTTCAGCATCAAATGGCCTTCTGCAGGAAGTGGAAATGGCCCTTTCATCACTGGGCCCTACAACACAAAATAAAATACAGTACAAGAATGCTGAACAGCTCCCAAGAAGCAGCTTTTCTACAGCGACCCATGGCTTTTCCACACTAAAAAAGGTAAAGTGTCCCCAGCCAGTCGTATCCGACTCTAGGGTGCGGTGCTCATCCCCGTTTCTAAGCCAAAGAGCCAGCGCTGTCTGAAGACACTTCCGTGGTCATGTGGCCAGCATGACTGAACACCGAGGTGCACGGAATGCTGTTACCTTTCCCGCCGAGGCGGTACCTATTTATCTACTTGCAATTTCTTGCTTTTGAACTGCTAGGTTGGCAGGAGCTGGGACTGAAGACGGGAGCTCACTCCGTCACGCAGCACTCGGGTCTCAAACTGCTGTCCTGCCGACCTCCGGTCTGCAGTTCAGCGTCTTAACCACTAAGCCACAGCGGCCCCTTTCCACACTAAGCTATTATTAATATCCATGCAGATATGACAGGGAATATTATCTGGGGCCCACAGGACACATGATACAGTTCCACTGTTACAGTTAAGCAACTCTCAGACTAATCAGTGCCTGGGTGGGAGACCATTCAGTAGCTCTGAGGTAACTGTTCTGCACTTTCTGAAGGAAGAGAGGGTAAATCAGAAATAAATCAGCCTGGTTAAGGTGGATCAGAACCAATTGTCTTGTACTGTTTTCCTTCACAGGGGAAATATACTTATAGGAAGGAACTCACACAAAATTCATCATGTCAGCATGCAAACCCTACAGTGGATTGTTTGGGGGAGAGATCTCGGATTAGCATACTTGACTCCTGTGCTCAGATACAATTCCTTACAATCCACATGGATTCTGCATCCTGACATAATATTTTTCATGTGCATTCCTCCACGGAAAAATGGGGGCATGCCAAAATCGACCCTTACACTTAACTGTCAGAGACTAAGGGTAGCATCCAGCGGGGCCCTACCGCTGGCTGTGAGCACCGCCGGTTCCTGGTATATGCGCAGCTGGCCCTGGTGGTGCATGCGCAGCTCTACCACTGGTGGCAGCAATGTAGTGCTTCCGAGGGCAAGCCCCCAAACGACCGGAAACTCAGGTTTCTCGAAGGGGTAGGTTGCACTTTCCAGAAACCTGAGTTTCTGGTTGTTTGGGGGCTTGCCCCCAGAAGTGCTACATCGCCACGGACAGTGGTAGGGGCCACATGCGCACCACTGGAAGCCACATGCACACCAGGAACCAGCGGTGCTTGACGCCAGCGGCAGGGTCCCATTGGATCCTACCCTAACGTGACCACTTTTCCCACAGGGGTGATTTGTTTTATTTATCTCTTTCCAGAAATTATGCTCACGTGTTCAGTCAAAGTGTGAGCAGGGAGTGTGAGTCGGTGCAGCCCTCTCCCTACTCACACCTTGATTGCACACACGGGTGTAATTTCTGAAGAGGGCTTTTATTACCTTTATATCCCACCCTTCCTCTAACAAGCTCAGGAGGGCGTACATGGTTCTATACTCCATTTTATCTTCATAACAACCCTGTGAGGTAGGTTAGGCTGGGAGGGTGTGACTGGCCCATGGTCAGCAAGTGAGCTTCGTGGCTGATTGGCACTTTTGGAAAAAGGAGAAAACTCCAGAGGCTGAACAATTATTAATTTGTTGGCCCAATGAGTTTTGGAAAATCCTTCCGCAGGGGCACGTTTTCAGCAATGATTTACCAGTGGCAGGCACACTTCAGTGATGCTTCACCCTTGCAGAAATGCCCCTGTAGGCTGCTTTAAACAATTTCCCTCCCAACTGGTCTTCAAAACCAGAAGTAAGCCTGGTAACATCCCCAAAGTATGGAGCAGAGTGTGGTTTGCAGAGGACAATTGGCAGGCACAGAAGGGGTTAAGCACCACTTATACCCATCAGTTCCTCCCCTCATTTCTCCCTGTTCTTACATTAGTGAACCTGTGTTTGGTGAAATAACTTTTAGTTCCACCCTTAGCCATTTTTAAAAAAATAAAAAATAAAATGTGAAAATATCCACTGAGCAGGGCTCAGCTTTCTTGCAAGGGGGACCAGTGGGGCACATCCTCCCCAGTGTTCAGGTATGCGCTTACAGAGGAATATCAAGAAAAGATCAAAAGCAGAACAAAAGTGGTGGCCTTGCTTGCTAAGATATTCTTACTACAAATATTTATGCAGCCTCCTCAGCATACTGTGGAGTCAGCTCTACAAAAAAAGTTTGATCCTGCAGGGAGCAAACATCTGGACAGCATAAAAAGGATGAAACAAGTTTGGACAACTCCATCTCTTAAGGAACTGGATACTAGAGACATAAATAATAGGTAAGTGGAAATGGAGGGGAAAGATGGGGAAGGGGAGTCCTCTCCCTCATTTTAGGGACCCTTCTGTGGTCTTACACGCTTACATAGGTTTTTATATCACTTTAACTGTTGTGGCTTTCTCCCAAAGTATCCTGGGAACTGGAGCTTGGTGAAGGTGCTGACAGTTCTCTATTAGAGAGCCCTAGCTTGGAACTACAGTTCCCAGAGTTCCCTGAGAGGGAATTAGTATTATGCCAGTGTAAGTCTGGAGTGTAAGTCTTGTCTTGTGATAACACCACATTTAGTCCTACGAGAAAACGTCACACAACTTTTACTGCAGGAGATGGGGAGGATTCCTAAGATGGGGGATGGGACAGGGAGTTCCAGCTATAATCTATCAGGCAAAAAGCCACTGTAACTAGTCCCTCCCTCCTATACCAGAGTGCCATGAAGACATTCAATAAAGGTGAGGAGGACCCAGGTGATTGGAAGGGGCAGAGGGGGAGAAGAGGAAAATGATTAGCAGCTGGAGGAAAAGGGCCCAAGAGTGCTGGCTCCCCTCAGGGCCCGAAATACTTCTCAAGGAAAATACTAATTGCCTCAAGGGACGGAGCAGCAAAACAAGCTCCTAACATGATCAAGGAGGTTAGAGCACATTTCCAATGAGGAAAAGCTCAAGTGTTGGGGCTTTTTAAGGGGAAAAAAGGACTCACTGCAATCCTAAGCATCTTTACTTTGAAGTAAGCCCCCTGTGTTCAATGGGACTTACTCCCTAATACTAGGATCTCCAACATGGTGCCCATCAGCAACGATGTGCCCAAGGTACCTCTCTTGGCTCCCACAGACTCCCTGCCCTTCCTGATTTTTATTTTATTTCTTAAGATTTTTGCAATTAATCATTTTTAATTGGGATGCTGCGAGTGCTGCAAAGTGAAGTGCTGCCCTCCAGTGTCATCTTTGTGTTCAAAAGAGTGGTTTTGTGGTTCGGAGCTCAGACCCCACCTACGCCTTGTACCTAGTTTCTTGAGGAAGTTACTTATCTTTTCGTCTCACCAGTTTGCCTTCTGGGAAATGAGTGTTTTGTGACTAGCCACCATAACAGCCATTTTATGAATGGTGAAGCCCCACCCCCATGGCAGCCATTTTGTAAGAGTGCCCATGACATTCTCTCAAATTCAAAATCTGCATATTGATACAAAAAGGTTGGGGACCGCTGTTCTAATTAGTGTGTTTAGGATTGAAGCCTAAATCAGGGTATGATAAAGGCATATAAAATTATGAACATTGTGAGACAGAGTAGAAGGAGGGATTTTTTTGTCCCTGTCTCACAGTACTAGAACTTCAGGATCACCTAATAGATTTAGGACAGACATGACTCAATTACAGCTAAATGGAACCTCATTTTACAGAAGCAGTATACCTGTGCTACTGGGGATATCTAATGCTAGAGACAAACAAGAAAAGAGCAGCCTTCAGCATCATGTCCGGCTTGTGAGCTCCCAGTGGCATACAGCTGGCTACTAGTGGAAAGCGAATGCTGGGCTTGGTGGATCTGGGTCTGATCCAGCAGGCCAGGACTTATGTTCAGCAAGGATGGAGTGCGAACTCTGCGAGGCAAGGGACCAATACAACATCATCCAGAAGAATGTGTGGGGAAGTGTGTGAGGGAGAAGATGGTCTGATGGGTGAACACAAAGCCCAAGGAAACGAGAAACGGTGCTCTGAGGAGACATCGCCTCTGCAGGAGGGAGAGAAATCTGGCTTTACCATTTTTTAGCCTTACGATTACAATGTGAGCTTAAAACTTTTAGGACCAGAGAGCAAGTCCCACTGAACATCATGGGATGCCTTTCGTTTCTTGTGTGTGCGTGTGCGTTTTTAATAATGCTGTTATAAAGAAGCCTTTGGGGGGGGGGTGTTACATGCATAATATAGGGATGCATGGCTGCAATTTTAAGCTCCGCTGAACTCAGTGGGATTTGCTTCTGTGTAAATGTCCATTGGATTGAATTGCAGATTGCATGTGTAGCCATTTCACCAACAGATTATACCTCGGCATTTCTTATCTGTTCCAGTTGTGCCAGAGAAGGAAAATCTGGAGCTCCCAGTTTCTTCCACTGCAAATATGGATTGGTCAAGTAGTTATCCAAGTAGTACGTTACATATACAAGTTCTTCGGGAAGACAAAGGGAAAGGAAACATTCAAAGTTTGTTTCTAGTTCAGCATTGAGTCAGAGACTGGCCCTGTTCAGACGTCCACATGGGAAGGGTGGTTAGGGTAACTACGGGTGGGTGGGTAGCGAAACCATGATGCGCGCACCCATCACATGACCGGTAACCATGTGGTACCGCGTGGTTCCTGTAACCACCCCCCCTCCCTAGTTACCTTAACCATCCTCCCACCACTGGTGATCCCAGAGGCCTGTGCACTGTGAAAACGTGCGCGCTGGCCTCTCCAGCTGTTCCAATGCTTTAGCGACCATAGAGAAAGTCTGTGCCAGCTAGAGTGTCGCCCAAAGTAGCAGATGCTGTAGGCTGCCATCTCTATGGTCGTGGCCTGTAACCCCCTCGGAGGCCATTTTAACCACTGGGGAGCATGAAAGACATCATGGTAAGCCACTGGGGGCCCCTTAACGCTGCTGCAGGGGGGTGGTCCCGGAACCACGGTTAGTGGGTTTTTCTCCCCCCATACAACACGCAAACACGTGGTTCGCGCAAATTCCCTAACCATAAAGGCTTTGCATCACATGTGAATAGGGCCACTGTGTCTTTCAAATATAGACCCGGGTTGCACATCTTAAAGCAACCCAAAGTTCGTTAACCGTGGGTGGTTTTGAAGGTGCTCGAGCACGGTATCTTTATTTGGGTTCCAAAGGGTGGATTTGTGTTTTGGAGCTCAGGCCCCACCTCTGCCTAGCTGGCTGGGAAGACTGAGTTAGACAAATAGTCTCTGTACTGGTCACAGCTCCAATCTTACCTTTATCTCTGGGGTAGCTGGTTACATTCATTGTCACGGCACTGACGTTTGAGGATGTCTGGTTATCAAGGCTGGAATAGATCAATATGGAGGCCTGCCAGCTGTCTACCAGCTGTATCTCGGCAGGCTTGTGCAGACTGGCAAGTACTCCAAGAGTACTCGGGTCTTCTGATCCACGGCTGTCAATGATGGCAGAGACTTGCTTGTCCCCTACGCAAGTGGGAGAAAAAACTGAATAAAAAAGGCTTTATACAAGAACTGTCTATTGGCGCATTTGAAGTATTTTATCGTTGCTCTAAAGACAGCGGCCAGAAGGGCCGTAGCTCAGCAGTAGAGCGCCCACTTAGCATGCTGAATCTCCAGGTAGGGCTGGGGGGAGACCCCTGCCTGGAACCCTGCTGGCGAGTGTAGACAACAATAAGCTGGAGGCGGGCCAATGATTCGACTTGGTGTAAAGACAGCTTCCTATGTTCTATTTGGTTTCAAACTAGGTGGCACTCAACTCAAAATGGCTAGTGGAGCAATCAAGGCTGACTAAGTACTTAATTGTTTGGTTACATTTGGATCCTGTTCATCCTTCAAGAAGTTCAAAATAGCATTGTAGCTCCACGATGGTCTTCTGGGTTGGCCAGGCTGAGAAACAGTGACCTGGGTAAGGTCGTTCAGTCAGCAGGGTGACCCTACGTTCATACTGTCCAGTGTGTTTCTGTCTGTATTACTCTGTTGCAACTGGCGGGTAATAGAAATTGGTGTAAATCTGCAGCCGCTCAGGCTAAGTCTATGGACTAATAATCTTATAACACATGAAACCCTTTCATGTGCACCATTCCAGCTGATTTGCTTTTGAATTCTGCTTCTGGAAGCCATTATTTACTCTGTGCATGGGTAAAACAATGACATGGATGCAGCTGTTTAGCCCTGCATTGAAAAAGAGGAGCTGGAAGGTCTAGGCCTAGGTCAGGGGCCCAAATGCAGCCTGCCTGGGGTCCCAATCCAGCCTTCTGTGGTTCCTCAGGAGGCCCCACCCCCTTTCCCCCATCCACTGATCATTTGGTGGCTTCCTGGCTTTTGTGCTGTTTTCCCCCTTTTCTAAAAGGTTGAAATGCCTCTCCTAAGGCCTAGCCACTGGCAGGAAGAGCTTTAAGCTGGTAAACATGCTGGTGTTTTCTGCATTCTGGCCTCATCCCCTTTTGCCTTCAGCCCAACCCGCCACTTGAATGGGGCCCCCAAGGGCTTCTCTGAAATTGAATTCAACACCCCCGGCCTAGGATGAAAAGGCAGAGGACTAGGAAAGGAGGCAGAAGGAGGTTTATCACTGGAGCAGCCGAGCGGAAGTTAAGAGCTTCGGACGGTTGGAAGGAGGAGCTGTCCAGCGGAGTGAGGGGAAGCGAAAGGCACAGGGAAGAACCTGTGAGGGAAAAGGAACACCGAAAGAAAGAATGGGCAGAGAGGTCTGCATGGCCTAGACCTGCAGATGTGAGAAGCCCTGAAGTGCCTGTGATTTCAATACAAATATCTTCGGCTGGAGGCCTCTGGTCTTATTCTATTGGTCCCCCTCTCTGTTTCTCAAAAAGTAGCCCTCAAACCCTATGTCTTGCCTCTCTCCAAGCAGCCATTTCCCTGCTGTTAGTGTAGCTACTAGCACTCCACCCCAGCCACCACATTTCTTTCCAAGGTATTGTGCACAGCGTGTGCTAGGTCTGAAGGAAACATGGCGGCGAGGACTAGGTTGTGGGGGAATGACTCCAGGCAGCACGTTCAAAGGACAGACGATGGTCCCTCGGGTAGTGAGCGAGCTTATACTTATACTCCAGTTTGGTTGGATTAACACCGCGGGCCAGTGAAAAACACTCCACTCCTCTGTTGAATTTGAAAAACAACCTCTTTTGTTCCTGTGCCTGGGAAGTGGGGTTAGTGTTTTTTTTTTTTAGAACAAGTGTTTGCTGTACCTAGCAGAGCCAGCAAGCCCATCACTGTGAGCACAGGCTTCCTCACCCTCTGGACGTGGGGGGGCTTTGTGTTGTTCATCTGGAAGCGTGCCGTCAGCGTCCTCTGGGTGAAGTAGTAGGGATAGTAGTTCATAAATGCATTGTCATTGCTCAGCAGGGTGTAGTTGATGGTGTTGTTGGCTTGAGCAATCAGTAGATTTTGATGTTGGGCAATCACCTGGACAGAAAAGGAGCGGCATCTTTGACACTGAGCGTACGTTACCGTTTTAGCCCCAGAAAACACGATACTTCAGCAGTGTTGAACCTCTTTCAGCCCAAGGGCCAAATTCAGTTTCAGAGGAGCTCCTGGGGGCCGCATTCCAGGGGTGGGCGGGGCCAAACGCAAAAGGGGGCAGGGCCAAAATACCAGTAATGCCAGTATATTTTAGCTTAGTGCTCTTATTTTATTTTATTTCATTAATTTATTTTATTTACTATACTTTCGAACCGCCCAATAACCAAAGTTATCTCTGGGCAGTTTACAATATATTAAAAGCATGCAGTGCAAACATGAAAACAAATAAAACCAGTGCAGAATAAACCCAAGATAAAATCAGCAGCAGAAGAGAGTACTAAAAGCACTACAAACGGTTCTTAAAATGCCTGAATAAAAAGGCACTGAAAAGACCACAACATAGGCACCAGGCAAGATTCTCTGGGGAGAGCAAAGTTCCAGAAAAGGGGTGCCACCATTATAAAGGCCCTCTCCCTTATAGCCATCAGCCTTGCCTCATCTGATGGGGGCACCTGGAGGAGGCCCTCAGACAATGATCTTAATATTTAATGTAACTATGTCTTTCCCCCAACATTCAGTTTTTACTGAAAGTCATTTGGGGGATGGAATTTATGGCCAGTAACTAGGCCTTAGGAGAGGCATTTCATCCTTTTAGAATGGGAAACACCCCCCCCCCCAACACACACACACGCCAGGAACCCATGAAAGAATTGTGGTCAGGGGAAAGGATGGGGCCAGAAGAATGGGGCATGTTTGTCTCGGAAACCCTAGTGGGCCTGAGGTTTAACATCCCTGAGATACATGGAATAGGGCTGTACTGTACCATACTGGGGAGTTAAGATTCTTGCCAACCATCTCACAGCAGGACAAAACCATTATTTAGATTTCAAATGATTATATAGTGTAACCAGGGCTGTCTGTACTTAATCAAAATTAAGCACTAAGGTAACCCGATTCTGTGACCTGCATAAATTAAGCAGCTTTGCTTGTTTTCCCTTATTTTGCGTAACTTATTCTGCAATTGTACTCTTATTCTGCTTTTGCTAGCAATGAGGAGGAGCGAAGAACTATACAGAGCACTGAAGCTCCTATCATTCTAGCTGTGGAACACCTATTCAACAATGTCTTTGGTTTCTGGGATTTCAGCAGGCATTGAGGAACTGGGTATTTTCAAGTAGATCTTTGCAACCATAAGGACTAGAAAGCTGTGTGTGTGTTTTAAATAAAGGATGTCAGCTGTATTCTGGGCCCAGTATCACATTCTGTAGCTTTTCTGTGCTTCTGCGGGATCATAGACAAATCCCTGAGCACCACACTTTAAGAGTGGAATCACAATTTTATTTTCTACTGACTCGTTACTTCCACCCTCACCCAGTACAGTTGATAATTCACTGATATGTATGTCTGGCTATGGAAGAAATTAAATCTATGTACAGGATGCAAAGCTCTACCGTGGATATCTTGAAAATAATAAATGCACCATCAAAATTTAGCATCAGGATCCACTCAGAAGCTCTAGTTGACCTAATTCCTCAGCTTTGCTAAAATTAGGAACTTAAGAGGAGGATTGCAGTGGTGTAACTAATCAGATGTAAAAGGATTAGTGCTCCATGCCAAAATACACAGAGCAGCAGGTTAGTTTTTAAAGCGTTTCCAACTCTGCCTAAGGGAGTTCTGAAAAAATGCTTTTAAAATCAGGAACTGAGGAGTTCAAGTAGCACTGAATGAGGATCAGGATTGCACAACAAGGATGGCTATTGCCAACTCTGATCATTTTTAGTGCTATTATGGCACAATCCTATGCATGTTTAGAGAGAGAAAAAACTCCTACAACTCCCAGCATCCCCCAGCCAGCACTGGCCAGGGGATGCTGGGAGTTATAGGACTATTTTCTGTCTAAACATGCATACGATTGCACCCTTCATTTACTACATGTATATGTAACTGAAAGAAACACCCATTCTTCACCTTCCCTTCATTTCCTCCCATTCTCTGAGACACATAGGATTTGAATTATAGATTGTAAGCTCCTTGAGGCAGGGACCTGCCCTCTTTATTTTGTAAAGGTTTTTTTGTATGTGTGTGAACTGCCCAGAGAGCTTCTGCTATTGGGCAGTACAGAAATGAAATGAAATGAAAAATAATAAATAAATAAAGTGAGTGCCATGCACACAGATGGTGCTACATACATAAACAATAGTAGCAAAATGACTCTCATGACCATTAGGAGGGGTGACAACGGACAGCCTGAATATTACAAGAACCTGGAGTATGTGTGTTCAAATGCATGTGTTCATGTGCGTGTGCGCACTGTGGAGACAGACGTCTTAAATCCTCCTACAGGTTCCACAGCAGATGGAATTCAGGACCTTGCATCAGTGATGGAGGGCAGATTTTGCTTCATTCAAAATGCAGGGCTTTACTTTGCTTTATAGCAGGGGTGGACAACTTCGGGAGGTTGTGTGAGTAGGGATGTACAGATTTTAAAATTCGTTCTGTCCGCATTTTGTGGATTGCCAGGTGCCTTTTGTTCCATCGTCTGCTCATTGATGGAATCAGATTTTTTCCAATTTCCCACATCTGCACAACTTTGCATTTGCACCAATTCGCATTTGTGCAACCCCCCTGAAATGTGCATTTTCATACTTTAGTCTATGAAGGAAATGCGCATTTTTGTCCAGTTTTTTCAAAAATTACATATTTTTCTACAACTCAATTTGCATAAAATTCCAGAAAGCAAAAACAACAACAACAATGGTCCTCAAGTCCGTGGAATCCATGCGACTTGGGAAAAAGCCGGTCCGCTGTGGAATCCTCAGGTTGGAGTCATGGAAATCCGAACTCATTTGATTCCGTTGCAGATTTCTCTGACATCCCTAGGTGAGGTTGAGGCCACCCCTGGCCGTGTCCACCACCATCTTCAGTCCCCAAACCCCTAGTTATCACCACATGTGGTCATTGGGGACAAAAAGTTGCCCACCCCCAGGCTCAAATGTGATAAAATCTTGGGAACTAGCTTTTATAGACAGGCAAGTGGGGATCCATAACAACATGTTGTAGTGTATCCTCAGCCCCTTACAGGTCTGCTCCTGTACAGGGCTCCAGTCAGCCTGGACCAGGAGCGGGGATGGTTTCAGGAGGGAAGGAAATGAAACCATTTTTCTTTCCCACCTCCTGCAGTTTTCCCCTGCTGTGCTATAAAGTGCTAACAGGCTCAAGCTCAGGGCTGGCTGCCAACCCCAAACCTAAGCACTCCATTGGTATACATGATATGTATAATTATTATTTTTTGGTGTTTTTATCCCACTCTTCAGATGAAAAGAGGTCTCAGAGAAGCTGATGAAGATCAATAATAGAAAAATAAAACAACAAACTATTAAAGGCTTTAGAAAAGTCTGTTTACAGCGCTCTATGGACCATGGTCTATCTTCTACCCACCATTGCTCTAAGAGGATACAGGGAGCAAAAGCATGTGAAATGTTTCCAGGATTCTGTTAACAGAGTATTCCAGAAGCCGCTGACTTGCACAGATAACTGTTTCCATGGGCTGTGTAACTTTGGAGGGAGCTACTGCAATGCTGGGCCTAGCAAGTATCTATGTACACAATAGCTAGTGTTCTCTCTGGCTCAGAACGCATCCCAGAAGCACATTGCCTCCCCCCACAACCTGCAGACCAACTTGGAGAGGAGAACAGCTAAAAGTATCTGCGGTCCTTCTCTTCATTTGGCAGAATAGCGAGTAGCAGAGCATATAGTACCACGAACATTGTTCAATATCTGTGTAGGTTACAAAGATATAGTGTGCATGCTGTGGGGAGACTACGGGAATTGTCCTTTCCCCTTTCCTCTGTCCTGAAACCTGCCCTAATTATGCTGGTACACACAACAGGGAACTGAGACTGACTGTGGCTCCTGGCTGCAGGTGAATGCAGCGTCAAATATATTTGATACTAGAGAATATATGAAGGGACCATTCGCTTCTCAGTAGCCACATTTTGCTTTCTCTGAGCTAGCTCCAAAAAGTCTCCTGTCAAGACCTCAAGTGAGGAGCCTGGCAGCAGCAGCGCTGTGTATCAACATGGGAAATGATGCCATCTTGTGTTTATTACATGGCAAGACTGGATTTCCAGGGTTACATTTTTGGTTTGCAATGTTGAGCAACCATTTCCATAGCCGACTGCCTACATACAGTTAATCTTCACTGTGGTCATTTTCTAGCCTCATGTTATGAAAATTCTATGCATAGGGAACTTAAAAAAAAAAGATTACTAACATGGTAAGACATTCCAATTTTCAGTCTCCCTCCTGCAGCCTGAAGTGGTACAGCCCAGCAAGAAATGGATCATATGAGGTTGCTGATCATGAGTCCCCCTCCCCCCGCCCATGCCGCTCCTGGATGATGCCTGTGACAAGCAACACAACTTCTCCACTCATCTGTGTGTGCACGATTTTGCAACTCTGTGCATGCAGGCACGTGCATGTAAAATTCCTACTTTATTTCCTCTCCCAGAAGCTGAGAACGCTCCTTTTGTGCTACTCAAATGCCGGAGTGCTCAGGTAGCTCTTTAAGAAAACAACTGTGGCAAGCACAAACTAAGTTATCCCCTCGCTCTACAACAGGGGTTCAGAACCTCGTTCAACCCGAGGGCCAAATTCCATTTTGGAGAAGCTCTGGGGGGCTGCAGTCCAGTGGTGGTGTGGGGGGGGGAGGCAACAGTGGTGGGGCCAAGGGCAAAAGGAGTAAGGCAACAATACAAAAACATGCCAGCATGCTTTACTTAAATTTCTTACTGCTGGCAACTCAGCCTTAGGAGAGGCATTTAAATCTTTTAGAATGCGGGGGGAAAGACACAAAAGCTGGGGATCCGCCAAACAATTGGTGACTGAGGTAGGGAGGGTAGGTCATGGGGAAGGGGGCATGAGGGACAGATTTGGCCCCCAGGCCTGAGGTTGTGCACCCCTTCCCTACAACATTGCCTTGCCATTTGTATAACTAAAAAGAAAAACAAGATGTAGCCCCTCCAGTGCTGACATGAGCATTTCCCCAATTTCAAAGCAGTCGTGAAAGTGATCTACCTGGAGCAAGGTTATCTGCACAGATTCTTCCCCCTGACAGAGACTGGACACTACATGACTGCCATATATTAAAAAGGACTAATTTTCAAAGGATCAGTAACAAGTACAATACAATGGTAAAGGCAAAAAAACCTACAAAGGGGGGGGGGGGAACCTTTTTCAAAGCCAGAACTCCCCTCCCCTCAAGGCAAGATGGTCTTTGAGCAGTCCTGCAGTGGCATTTCGGGCACCGTGGAGATATTCTGACTAGGCTAATTCCCTATTCTCTGTCTAGGCCTAACTCCCCTCAGGGCAAGATGGTCTTTAGAGCAGCCCTGCAGCAGCAGTTGGGGCACTGTGGAGATATTCTGTCCAAGCCTAATTTCTGATTCTCAAGAGCTTGAAGTCAGTAACTCATTTACCCTTGATGCATTTTTTACTGAAAAGGTAAAAAAATTAAGGATTTTTTTGAGGGTGATTCCTGTAACAGGCCTGCAAAATGTGGGGCTTGCCCAGCTGAACACAATCCTCCAGCTATTATGGCTTCCCCTAAAAAATAGGATGATTTTGAGGCTCTTGTGGGCCACTCACAGAGCTAATGGACTGGCTTGGTAGGACAGGAGTTGTAAAGGCCTAATCATACAACCAAGCAAGGAAAGTTTTGTTCATTTAGGGCAGCCTTCCCCAGGCTGGTGTCCTCCAGATGTGTTGGACTACAACTCCCAGCATCCCAGATCCAGCATGGCCTAATCCTAATTGCCCACTCCTCTCTCCCTGGCCTAGAGGCTACTGGGGGCTTGTGCAGGAGGTGGGGAGAAGAACTGATAGCCAGTGTGGTGTAGTGGTTACAGGGCAGTATCCAATGCTGCTTGCATACTAGTGGGACCCATCGCTAGTGCAACAGGGAGCTGCAGATGCTGAGGAAACCAGAAATGAATTTCTGCTTGTTTTTACAATTGTTTTAGGAAGTGCCAGCTTCCAGTCGTGCTACTGGTTGATCCTGCAGGTGCAAAAGAACGAGCAGAGGCAAAGCAAGAGTACTGGATACTGCCCAGAGTGTTGGTTGGGGACTTGGGAGATCCGGGTTCTAGTCCCCACTCAGACATGATGCTCACTGGATGATTTGGGGCCAGTCACTGACTCTTAGCCTTGCCTACCTCACTGGGTTGCTGTGAGGATAAAATGGAGAGGAGGAGGACAAGACTTTGGGTTCCTTGCAAGGGGAAAAAAGGCGGGATATAAATGTAATTTTGAAAAAATCCCTTTATTTTCTCTGAACTGTGGTGACAAGGAGATTCCCATGTGTGCTACACCCCCTCCCAATTGAGAGGGCAGGTGCAATCACAGTCACACTTGGCGCAATTGGGAGGGGAGTGTTAAGTGCTTTGCCTGCCAGCCCCGTTGGCCAGAAGGCTTTGCCCACCCTAGATCATCCCCACTGGGGGAAGATGTGGGGTATGTGAAACCAGTCCCTGGCTGAAGTGGTGCCTGGAGAAGCTCCCCTGCCTAAATCTGGTTCCTCAGCCCAGCCCTACAATGCAGTGCTTTACAATGGAGCTTGCTTGTTGTCAGGACACAGTAACAAGGGAAGCCACTGTCAGAGGTGAAAGTGTGCACAAGCTGCGATGTGGCTTCCTCCATTAAGGGGTGCACAGGTCATACGTTACGTTGCTAAAAGCCCATTGCCCTCATCAGGCCAATTCCACTTTAGTGGCAATTACGCTCCAGTCAAGTTCTTTTTGCAGGCCAGGGGTTTATCCAATAAGACTTCTCAGCCTCTTTATGTGGTATTTTCTGGGACCTTCACAGGGATATTTCAAAACAGTTCATGATTATAAGGTAACAAATTGGTCCAAGAAATTCATGGGCTTTTGCAGAGGATTGAGTTCAGTGCTGACCTTGATCGGAGAGTTGCTGTACTAAATAAACCATGCCTATGTTTAAGCAGAGGACTATATATTAAAAAAAGACACAACTGTGCAGGGCCGACACTAGGTTTGAGAGGGCTCTGGCAAGGGGCCCTGGTGGGCCCCTCCAGTGCATGCTCTCCCCGAAGCTTACCAGAGGGTGGATGAGGATGGGGGGTGGTGACAGCAGCACTGAAAGCACACAGCTCCATCAGCCTGCTGTTCGCTTAGCCCAGTGCTGCAAAGAGACATGCTTAAAGGAAGGCTGGTGTCCACTGCAGTGGGCTCTCTGGGGTCCCAGCATTTGCCCCACCATGCTGGGTATTGATGCCAGGCCTGTACTTATGTAGGTTTATGCAATAAGAGGCCTCTTGAACAAGAAATAGAGCAAAAAACCTTTCGCTGCAGCCATCCTCACTGCCACTGCCCCAGTGCAGTAAGGACCAATACTGAGAGAGTTATTATGTTTTTATTTATGTTCACTGGGGTCTTTGTAGTGTCAGGGACGTTGAGGTTTTAACAGTCTGAGGCTGGGATCTAGCCTAGGCTGAGAATAGCCAAGATGTCTGCCATATGAACATCTATCTCGGGATAGTTTTTCTGTTAAAAATAGTTGCGGGGGGGGGGGGGATGCAATCTGGATCAGGACTCCAGCGCACAGGGACAGAGTAGTCGACCTTTCCCCCCATGCTGTTTCCCTACCAAAGATCACATTCCCCAAGCTGAGATTTGCCCCCAAAGGTGCCATTTGCTGGTGAGTTGACAGAGAAAATGGCACAGGGGGAAGAGTTCCTTGCAAGAGGGAAAAAAGGCGGGATATAAATGCAATCAATCAATCAATCAATCAATAAGAGTCAATCTCCCCATATGCTCCAATCCCAATCTGGATCCCCTGCATGGCTGCTACTGCCAGAATTAAAATAAGCTGATAGCCTAGTCCTGGTTCTAGGGAGATAAATGTGGAGTGTCTGTATGAAGGCCACAGGGCATTCCTGAGACCCAGAACACGCATGTCCTGCTTGTGGCTTCCTGGTCAACAGCTGGTTGGCTACTGTGTGAACACAGTGCTGGACTAGATGGACCTTTGATCTGATCCAGCAGGGCTCTTCTTAAGTTCTTATAACAAGGGGTGTATTTCATTGGGCCCTGCAATTGGCAAGCAGTATAAAGCCTCTGGATATGAAGCCTGAGAGAAATACTAGGAGCTCAGCCTTGTGCCTTTGCCTGATCAACAAACTGGTATCTTCACCTTGCTGCATTCAGGCATCAGCTTCTGGATGATCTTCCATTGATCTCCAGGATCCCACACGGGAGAACGCAGCCACCAGCTCCAGATCTGGGTCTGACCACTCCCACCCCAGCCTAGCCCTGACCATGTGGATGTTTGTCTGAGCAAGCAGAGAGAACTGAGCAGGAACATCTGGCTAGCCCCCCCCCCCGCTTTGAGTTCCCATTATCCAATGGGACAGGGAAAGAGACGATGCCCTGTATTCCTATCAGCATTTGAAGATCGAGCCGGGCCTTACCTTTGCCACCATAGCTGCGTACGTCACATCAGCTCTCCATGGCTGTGGCACTGACCATCCGACCAGCGGATCCGCCTCATCGTTGTATATGGGCACAGAGATGAACCTGGGGAAGAGCTTCTGGATCTGTCCCATGGCTTCAACTTCCTGTTCTAAGATGTGAAGTGAACTCCCAGCTCCCTGTGGTAAGAAATATTGTGATGACTGTTCTTATTCATTCGATTTATAGCCTGTTCTGTCCTATGTTACAAGGCTGTCTTATGGATTGCAACAAGATAATGCTGGGGTCTCCAAAGTGGTGCCTGTGGGCGCAAATGTGCCCATGGATACCTCTCTTGGTACCTGCCAGGTTCCCTGCCCTTTCTGATTTTTATTTCTTAAGATTTTTTTTTTAATTTTAAAAAAGTAGAAATTTAATTTTTTTTAAAAAGGTGAGTCTGGCCCTCCAGCACATCTTTATTTGGGTTCAAAAGAGTGGTTTTGTGTTTTGGAGTTTGGACCCCACTTAACTCTCAGGCAAGTTACTTCCAGTTTCACCAGTTTGGCTTCTGGGAAATGTGACCAGCCATGCTGAGCCGTTTTATGAATGGGCAAGGCATGCCATTTTTTGAGAGCGCCCACAACACTCTCCCAAAATTCCAAATGTCCCCACTAATACCCAAATCTAATCTGATCACGTATATGAAGCATTCTGAACAGTCTAATGCAAAATACGGAGATGCTACAAGGTATGAAAATATGAATCTATGCAAGCTGTGATGGCCACTTTTAAAATTCAATCCAGAACCTTTGCACCACATAGCAACCTTTTTAGTGTGTGAAGGCAAATAAATGTGAGCATTTAACTGGGACAACAACTTTTTAATTGCTGAATTCGACAGCAGTTAAAGACAGAGAGCTGACCTTCTTATGCATGGCAATGTAGTCCAGCCGGACGCCTGTCTCTCCAGTGAAGAAATTGGTTCCATTGTAGCAGTGACTGAGGAGGCTCCAGCACATCGGGGACTTTGGGAATGGGTGGAAGGAGTCTCCGGGGCCTCCAAGTTTCAGCTGAGAGCTAGCTTGTCTTAATCCTTCAGAGCAAGCATCATAGTAGTTGAGAAACCCTAGGAGCAAAATGGAAGAGTCGTAGTGCCTTTAGACAGCAATATCTTGCCTTTAAGAAAGGAAAATGTCTCGCCCTTCAGAATATACCGGAATGAAACACTGTAAAGAAGGACATATCCAACTGCATTTGCTGTGCTAAGATGAACAAACTGAACTGTAAAATAAGCAGGAGGGCCTAGGAATCTGGGTGGCTGTGATCAGGTCACAGACCTTGCACTATTGTTTCAGTTACCAGTAGCTGCAGCATAACCCTGACACATGTTTCTAGCCCTTATATACATGTACCAGAGGGTAGAAGTGTTAAGTCTGTTACAGCAAACGTAAAGTAGAGCATTGTGGCACCTAAAAGACGAACAGATTTATTGTACAGCAGAGTCTGGTGGCTCCGATGTTAGTGGGGTGGTGAAACCGCTCCAGGTTTCAGTCAGAACTCTAAAGGAGCTACCCAAGGTGCGGAAGCATCTTGGATAGCTAATTTAGAATGCAGACAGGTTCTGACTGAAACCCAAAGGGGATGCACCGCCCCACTGACATCGGAGCTACCAGCCTCCGCTTTCACTGTGGTATAAGCTTTTGTGGACTACAGCCCACTTCATCAGATGCATGATGTGCCAGCCTCACTTGGTAGGTATATACCACACCTCTCTCTCAGGTGGGAGGCCTGCCCTCACTTACAGACAGCCCCCTAATCTAGAATAGCTCTTCAGCTTCAATGACAAGGCGCCTAATAGCAGGAATGTTGTTTGGCCCTTCAAAGAAACAGGGGAATGGGCCCAGAGACACCAATTTGCATGAAATGTGCATATATGCTAATTTATCTGTACAGATATACATTCAGAAATAAATACTAGAATTTAAATTTCACGGAAGGCAAGCACACTAATTTCCCATCCAAATCACCCCAGCTACCTGCATCTTACCCAGCTTATCATAATAAGACTTCCACACACCCTCCACAACAAAAGAAGAAGAAGATGCCATTTGCAGTTTCTTCCATCCACCCTCCCTCCTGGCTACCAGTACTTCCCCAGCTTATGATCATCAGACCATCACATGGTGTTGAACACAGCAGCTTTATTAGTCCTTCTCCACAGTGCTACTAGAGATAAAAGAACCCCAGTCTCATGGCTTTCTTTTCCAGGTACAATTCTTTAGATTAAATACAAAGCAAATATTGTATAAACACTCAGGGCTGGATACAGATTTACTCATATTTAACTCCCATTGATTTCAATGGTTCTACTACTTTAAGGATTAATAAAACTGGATCCAACCTGCGCTTCTCAATTTTTCCTTGCCACTTGTGAGTGATAATATCCACCTGACTGCATCTGTAAATGAACTTTTTTAAAAACAACAACACAACACCATAAATGTTGAATGAAATAGATCATCCTCTTCCACTGCTAATCCCTATTTTATGCAGAGGGATTTCTGTTACTTGTGACCTGGAATTGATGATGGTAGCATCATATAAGCATTTACCTTGATGTGAATATTCATACCGCCAGACCTGGAGATGCAGCTCTGATTGAAACAGGATGAGGGGCGAGCATAAAGCATCTCCGAGGGGACGGAAGGATATCGGTCTTTTAATCTTCTATTATATTGTTTTTTAAAATCTGTTTTATTGTGTGAGCTGCCCTGAGAATGTCTTCTTGTGCAGGGATGGGCAACTTGTGGCCCTCCAGATGTTTTGGCCTGCAACTCCCATCAGCTCTTGCCAGCAGAGGCAATGGTGAGGGACTATGGGAGTTACAGGCCGCAACAACTGAAGAGCCAGAGCTTGCTTGAACATCCTATATGTTTGTTATAGGATGGCATAAAAATATCAGAAATAAAAAAAGATGCACACACTCTCAAGCAGAGCACACACACACCCATATCCTCCACAATGCGGGGGGGGGGGGAAGCCATTTGCCACTATTTCCACCTGCCCTCCCTCCTGGCTACCAGCACTTCCCTGACTTATGATCATCAGACAGTCATTGGAGCACTCACATTCTGAAACAGGGGCAAGCTAGGGGCAGTACCTGACACTGCACTACCGCTAATGTCAATGATGTTGTGCTAGTGTAAACTAGCCCTAGCGCAGCACCAATAGCACTTGCTGGCACGCCGGGTGTTCCATTGCGCTAGGGTTAGTTTACACTAGTGCAGCATCATACACTAGCGCAGCGCAATGGTAGCACAGCAATGGATTATATATTGATTATATGTAAGCCACTCTGGGAGGCTTTTTGGCTGAAGAGTGGCATAAGATTACTTCAAATAAACAATAAAGATAATAATACTGTAGTGCTCCCAACGTGAGTCATTTGTAGCTGTCTGTGCAGCCACTCCTCTGCAAATTTTTGAGAATCTTCACTTGTAGCCTTCTTGGTGGGGGAGGGCGGTTATTGAAAACAGGTGCTGGTGCTTCCGTACATTTGGAGAAAGAAGGTCCTTTTTTTAGCTTTTAAGAAGTCAAAGTTAGGCTGGGCTGAGGCAATGATGGCAATTCACACGAGGAATGAAACTTAGCTCCCAGACTCTCAGAGGCTTTCTACATGAGGCTTTTATTGTGCTCCCGTGATTGCTAATTCACGGTAATTTGCGGGTCCTCTATATCAGCGGTCCCCAACCTTTTTGGCACCAGGGACCAATTTTTCCACGGACCGGGGGGGATGGGACCAGGCCGCAGCAGGGGTGTGGGAACGCCCCTTACCTTGGGTCCGCGGTGGGGGGGGGAGGTGATCCGCCCCCCCCCCCGGATCCTCGCCAGCCCCGCTCCGCGGCAAGTCTGCGGAGCTGCTGGCCGGCTCCGGCCACTAGTGGACTTCCAGCTGCTGGAACGCAAATGGCGTCCATGTTACTTGAAGAATAGGGATGCTTATGGCGTCCATGCAGACGCCATTTGCGTCCCAGCAGCTGGAAGTCCGCCAGTGGCCAGAGCTGGCCGGCAGCTCCCCGGACGCGCCATGGAGCAGAGCCGGCCAGGGCTGGAGAGGATTCCGGGGGGGGAGGCAGATTGCCTCCCCCCCCCATGGACCCAAGGTAAGGGGGGTTCCCACATCCCTGCTGTGGCCTGGTTCCTAACAGGCCACAGACCAGTATCGGTCCGCGGCCCGGGGGTTGGGGACCCCTGCTCTATATGACATACGTCATCCTCCAGGGCCTCACCCATACTTAGCAAGCATTAGCACTTTTTTTTTTCTTAACGGGGAAAGTCTGGTATATCCTGAATGGTGCCATTAAATTCCTCATGTAAATGCGCAATTCTGCTACAACATAGCGCCATCCAATGGCTGTATAATGAAACATACAGAAAGGCGGAGAAAGAAAAACCCTGGCAAAAAGCACATGTAACGGAGCCAATCTTAATCCCGCAAGGAATTCGGAAGCAGAAGCCCCAGTAAAGGTGTAGGATAAAAGCCTCATGTAGACATGCCCTCAGCTGCAGCATTATAAAGCAGCCTTCTCAAGCCAGGTGCCCTCCAGATGTGTTGGGCTGCCCCTCCCGATGGCCATGCTGGCTGGGAATTATGGGAGTGGCAGTCCAACCCATGATCTGGAGGGCACCAGGTTAGGACAGGCTGCTATAAACCAAAGTTAGCTATTCATGGCTGAAGATACCTTCTTCCCCTTACCCACCAGGTAAGGATTGAACTAGGCAAGTGACAAGGACTCCAGGCAAGCCCAGGCATTGTGTGCATGCAAGCAATGGCTGCAGGCACCCGACAGCAGCTCCTCCCTTTTGGGGTTCTTTCTAGGCTTTTAAAAAGCCAAACCTAGGTGTGGCTGCATATCCCGGACTACTGCGTGTTTTCAAAATGGGACTGCAACACACCTGGGTAATGATGGTACATGGTGGCATACTGTCATCATTCGCAGGGGATTGTCTGGGGGGAAAAGATGGCTGCTCCTATGGGATATATATTGTTTCTGTCCTTCTTGGCTTACTTGACACACCCAAATTCCCTTTCTCAGCAACAAGGTAGGTCCAAAGATTCATGGTTTTAAAAATAGGCCAGAGAAGAAATATCAATACTGTCCATCATTAACATTATTATGACACGCTTTATTTATATAATTTACTCAGTTACATCTAAATAATATTCCTGCACAAACCCTTCTGCCCTACTCAGTAACTTATGTGTACTGATTTGGCTTTTAAGAGTTTGAATGGTGAAGGCAATATTTGGGCGAGATGAGAATTGTATTAGGCTTTTTAGGATCTAAAATGGGAGTATTTGTTTACCTTGTTTACATCATCCCTGACCTCCATCAGCCCCCACTCCATTCACAGTTAAATCAGGAAGGACTCAAAAGCAGCTTACCATTAACTGTCATTGATACATTGTCAAGGTCACGGTGATCGGGCTCATTCCAAGTCTCAAAATTCCACTTAGAAACATGCTCCAATCCGTACCGCTCTGGAAACCAAATGTGAATTAATTATAGCTTTGTGATATTATGCAATACTCTTTCATTTGGCCACAAACAAAAGCAATGAACCAACAAACGACTTTCGTTAACTCACCTATATATCTCTCGGCCAACTGTGTAATCAAGTTCTTCCACTCTATCACCTGTTTTTTATCTTCAAAGTCTGTGAAGTATCCTGAAGGATTTCCCATCAGTTCGAATCCTTAGTTTAGTACAAACAAACCCAGACTGTTCAGTCATGTATTAAGTATTTTTGAGTTCACTGTTGCCAAGCCTGCTTTCTATGCTCCAGAAGTTCATCCACAGTTATGTGTCTCAGGCCTAGTTCTCAGTGAGTGGTAAACATGGGCTTGGGCTGAGATTGCAGTTGGGGGCTCACATGACGGGATGCTCCTCCATATTTTTTTTTAAAAATCCTTCCATGTACAAAACAAGATGTCAGGGAGAAGCTTAGGCCAGAACCCTTCTCCGCTCAGTTTTCTTTAAGTGGAAAAAACACATTTTTTAAAAGTCTGGGTTTTTTTTTTAATGTGGGGAGAATTTTTTGCATGGAGGAACATCCAGTCATGCAAGTCCCCAGCTTCAGTCTGAAGTGATACAGCAAAAACCCAAGGTTTACTTGCTCAGTGAGAACTAGAGCTCATTCTTGCCTCTTTTGGGGATTAATATAATGAAGACATGCATCTGTGGCTATTTCCTGGCTACTTATTGACATGGGCTTTAAAGACAGCACAGGAGAGCCACAGTGCTGCACTAAAGCACATGCTTTGCATGGCAGAGCTCCCACATTCAGCCTCTGCCATCTTCCGTGAAAGGACTTTGGTAGCAGTGCTGGGAAGTTTGGCTTGATATAAGGCAGCCTCATATGACCAAAACGAATAGTGAGGAAGAACTCCACACTGAACAAACTGCAGAGGCAGGGCTCTCTGACATCAAACAGCACAACCCCTCAGGAGATGGACATTGCCACAGCGTTCAAGTAAAATTATGCAAAAAGGTTCTTATTCTTTCACAGTGAGCCAACATCCATTGATATACTTCCACTGATACACTGGGAACAGACTGGGAAGATTACATGCACCGGCCCACAAAAACGGGGTCCTTAGTCAATGACAAGTGCATTGTACCCCTGTTCTAGACACAGCATGCAGCTGCGGGATCTCTGCTTCTCACATCAGGATCAGGATCATTACAGCCCTACCGAAATCAGAGCCACCAGCCTCCATTGGTATGCGCTATTGGTTCTCTTGGGTTCTGAAGTAAAAGCTGGGAGCATACGCTTCAATGCTAACATTATTGCAAAGTCTGCAGAACCTTGCAATTTAACCTTGCCCTTGAGGCATGACAAAGATTCCATTACTGTAAGTTTAACTTAAAGTGAACAGCAACACTGGCTTGTGAAGTTTCTGTAATTCTAGATGCAAGCAAACCACTGAACAGAGTTCCAAAGACCTTTAGCTAAAAACAGTACAATGGGTCTTGGTAGGCAGATTTTTTAAAGAAATGGTAAGATTAACCTGGACGTAGCTTATTTTCCCAGAGAAGATCCATGAAGTTATCCAGGTTGGTGAAATTGTAGTGAAGTGTCCCATTTGCCACCCTGAAGAATAAAGCAGAATAGATTAGATCCACCGCAAACTAAGTCAATTTCCCATCAAATACAAACACTATAGTCTGGTTCACACTTGTAGATTCATCACTTGATGAAATGACAACTTGCATGTGCGAATGAGCGATCAGAGCTCCAACATCATAGACAGAACTTCCGTGTCACCTATATCACCTTAGAGACAATATTTTTCTACTGAGTCTGTTCATACATCCATCTGTTGAGTAATCCAGAAATGTACCAGTATGTACCAAATGTCCCTAAGAAATGCAAAAGTAGCCACTTAGCATACCTCTGTGTCTATGCAGTTGTGTGATACCGGTGGACTTCCACATACATGAAGTCAGTAGTCTCACTTGCATTAACCAGCTGAATTGGCTTCAGCAGGAAAAGCTGAACTGGATATTATACAAAGATTATATAAATATATGGATGGTTTGAGGTATAACTTTTTTATTTTGCTTGTTCTCTACAGGGACATCAGACCCTTTCTTTACTATTCTAGAAGATAGACACACCTTTCCAAATATAAAGGCTAAGCTTCCTCTTCTACTTCCATGAACTCCAAACATCTGCACTAGGCTTAATGAAGGGTCTCATAGGTAAGCTAAAATCGGAGAAAGGATTCAGTGCCCTAGATTTCCAGACCAAGACTGAATTATTATAAGTATGGAAACACTTTTGGCTGTTAAGCAAAAGTGTAAAGTCACTCATTTAAGGCAAAGTACACCTTTGGAAAAATGCAATTCTGCATACTTAGGCTAGTTAACTGCCTTTCTGCAAGGTGTTCTATTGTGTACTATTGAGAATTTTGCCTGCACAATGAACAAGCATAGGAATAATTAACTATAGTTTTACAGCAATTGAATACAGGACAGATGACATGCTAACTTTGAAATCAAACATCCTTCAGTTTGTACGGTAACACAAAGAATATATTGTGTTATCATGTTTATCCATTAAAAAAATTATCTTCCATCAGTATTTAGACAAAGAGCTGTGATGTGTGATGGGTCTGCAGACACATGATGCCCTTGTGCATATTAGCAACAGTGGATTAGATCCAGATGAAGTTATGCTTGGAGTAGAACCGTTGAAATCAATGGGACAAGTTAATCAAGTCCCATTGATCAACTCTAAGCATGACCAAGTCTAGATCCATCCCAACATCTTCTCAATGTAATTGAACAATATATGTGGGACCAGGTCGCAAATGTTATGGCCCATTTACAGCATATCCTGTTCCAGCCAGACATGATCCTGTGGGGTGCTGAGAAAGGCCCAAGTCATACAGCAGTGATATACAAGTAGAAAACCAAGGTCTCGGGTAGTAGTAGCAGAAGGAGGTTTTCCAGGACATAGGAGAGCTCCCCCATTAAGACAGATGTTGCTTCAATGGCCAGACCCAATTCGGGCAGTCAGTCAATTTTATTGTACATAACCATACGTTTTTATGATTTTACCAGAAAAGAATCATAGTCACCCTGCCCGCCCGCCCCCCAAGGTTGAACAAGCCAATCAAATCAATTCATCATGTGCACAACATGCAGCAACAGTTTTTAGGACCTTTGCTCTACTTTCTTTTTGGCAGTCACTGCGAATAAGACTCCTCGATTAGTTACATGAGGATCCATATCTACAAGTAGTTTACACATTTGTTCAACCAAAGTTCTGTCGGACATTCCTCCCAACAAAGTTGCAAGAAATCTTTTCCTGGGGTTGGCGTGCAGTTCACAGAATAATAAATAATGAGTAATATCCTCTATTTGTGGAGCTCCACATATACAAAGATGTTGAAACATGGGAATATTTGCATGCTTCCTACCCAAATCCTCAGAAGGCACAGTCTGGAAGCACAATCCCGTAAATGCCTTCCTTAGCTCAGAGTGAGCCAAGGAATTAAAATAACAAGAGAGAAATCGCTCACCCTTATAAAAATGGTACCTGCTAAATCCTGCTTGTTGAATAGTTTACACATCTTTATTAGCATCCTGCAAGTATAACCCATCTCTCAATTTAACCTTAGATTCACTTACATGAAAGGAAGCCACCGAGAGAGGAAAATGGGCCAGTCTTTCAGCAAGGGCCAGGCCCCTGCCAAGCTACGGAGCAGCGCTGGCCAGTTGAATGT
The DNA here is from genome assembly GCF_057233095.1 of Heloderma suspectum. Lineage (NCBI taxonomy): Eukaryota > Metazoa > Chordata > Lepidosauria > Squamata > Helodermatidae > Heloderma > Heloderma suspectum. Next base: position 134,864,293 of record NC_139459.1, read on the forward strand.
TCAAGCCCCTCCTGCTCCTTGGATGACAGCTGGCAGGAATTTAAAAGGCCAGTGCCCTAGCCAGGAGCCATGAACTCAGCTTGGCTGGATGGCCTCTCCAGGCACAATTTACACAGATTGTCCCATATTAAGCAGTGTTGCCAGTCAACCTGCATTTTACTGGTCTGATCAGTAAACTGTATTCTCTCAGGTAACCAGTACCGGGGTCTGAAAAGCCAGTCAAATCCAGCTCCTATCAAGCTTATCTCCCATTCTCCAAACCCGCTCAGCAGCTTCTGTCCTGGCTCTGCCCATTTGGCTCTTTCCTCGGTTCTGGCTTGGGTGCCAATATTTTTTTTTAAATAAGAAGCTGGTCTCCGGCTGATTCAGCCCTCAGGGTTAGAATTAGCAGGTCTTGGAGAGTAAGGAGCAGGAGAATGCTGTGAGAAGCAAAGGCCATTATCAGCTGGCAGGTTTTTGTTCGTGCTGTATTGCAACTTAACTGATTTGACAGCTTGTCCAACACCCCCCCCCCCCAATGCAAGAGCAACCAGTTCGAAAGCAGGAAGCACCCGCTAGGCATGAAAAGCGAGACCAACATGAACACTTCTTCTACCTGTTAAAGTTCAAGCATTGTTTTAAAAGAAAGGCGTATAGCAGACATCACACTACACAGGAAATTTCGCACATATCACAATTTAACCTCAAGCTGCAAGGGGAGGGTTCCGATATAAATTTCACGTATATTTCCCCTCTCCCCTTAAAACAGAAGCATGTTCCAGACCACTGAAAGCCAGTAATCTTGTAAATCGTCATTATGATATGCCTATGAATAAATAGGGCATACCCAAGATACAGAACTGCAAGCAAACAATGAGAGCCTTCAAGCTGATAAAAATGCGGCCTGTGATTTCCCACTTCTCTGTCAGCCTTGCTCTGTTAGCTGATCCCCCCCCCCCCCGCTTCCCTCAGCAATGCGTGTGCTGCCGGAATGAGGCTGAGCAAGAGGCAGGCAAAAGCAGGGAGATGCAAACAAAGAACCATTTGCTCCTGACAGAGGTGAGTGCGTTTCTGAGGGCATTAAATGTATTTCATTGTGGCTGAATAGATGAAGTCATCTATTTCAGTCATTTTTAAGGAGAAAGATGGGCAACTGAAAGCAAAGCAAATCTGTCTCATAGCCTTTTCAACACAAACAACCCTAAAGCAGATACGATCCGTATTTGGAGGGTACATATCAGAAGGGAGCATCAGGACTTGTAATTTGAACTGTGCCATAGGAGATTATGTAACTTCACATTGACACATTTTGACAGCAAGCTCATAAAGCAATTCCAGTTTCAACCTGTACATCGTTCTGAAATTTTTACTGCAGACTTGCACAGGATCAAGGCAAATGGATTCTTCTTCCTCTAGCTCCTTATACTGACAGATTACTTGTTTAGTAAATTCTGTTCTCAGGTGTAGTGTCTGTATGCCTTCAGGAAAGGTTTATACATAAATAGCCAATAACATTCCTTTTTAAAATTTTGCTTGCTGGCATGAGAACTAATGTTCTAGATAATCTCTGGGTAGAATGCTTGTGCCATTTTTACTTAAAGTAACAGGTGCTAGACAGCTCAAACAACTTCCACCACAAATCAAAGGGTTACGGACTTTCTTTGCAGGATCTCATTGGGCTGAAAGTGTAAGCAACTGAGTAGGGTGTCAACAGATGCTGGAAGTAACCTTTAATGGAAGAACTGGTATTATATTATCATCATCATCATCATTGCTGACTTCTCCCAGAATGCTCAAAGAAGCTATCATACAGCAATAAATAAAATCAACAAAATAAAAGAAATCACCCCCTACCCTTCTGGGTTAACAGCAGCTTCAGGGATGGGGTTTATATCAAGAAAAACAGAAAGAGGGGAAAGAGTTAAACATTCCCTTTCCCCAGTGCCCTTGCTTTGATCTAATTTGGCGATCCTGAATGCTGCTGCATTTACATAAAAACACAAACTTCAGAAGATTTATTTATTTATATACCGCCCAAACTAATAGCTCTGGGCAGTTCATAAAAATTAAAACCACAAAGTACAGCACAAAACAATATAAAATATAAAAGCTTAAAACACAAAATAACAGGACAACCAGAATAAAACCTAGCAGCAATGCAGAGATTTAAAATACAGATTTAAAACACCAGTATTTTTTTATGAAGATCCATTCATGGCAGATATATGCACTCACATATGTACATGGAAACGGATTTTAAAAAATGGGAAGAGTGGAACCAAAGGCCACAAACTGACTAAACATTTATATCTCTACACAGAGCTCAAATACATACAACATAAGACCAGTGAGAATTCACAGCAACAATAATAGGTGATAACACAACCCTTCTAACTGTGCTATGCTAATTTAGCACCTGTATTTTCCATTTAAAATAAAATTCCCAAAGTAGGTGTTTAATGAATAAGAGTTGATGATCCACTGTGGGCTTACCAGATACTTAATAATCCAGTTTTTCAAACACAACAATATCAGCTATATCTGGCAGTCAATTTTACAGAAAAGTTATATCCAAGGTCTGGAAATACCATTTTTACAACTGACCTCAGGTGAGCTTGTCCTACCCTCTGTAACGCCATTCTCTTATTTAATACTGTCAGTCAGTTTGCACTGCACACAACGTGCAGTATCTGATTGTCCAGGCAAACTGATTAGGTGATAATGTATAAAACCCGGCAGTGGAAACCATTTTATACAATATTTTGAAAAACAAAAGCAGCCTTGTTTATTTCAATAAAATTGCAATCCTATGTTGACTTACTAGGAGTACCCTGCACCGGAAGCTAAGCAGGGTCAGCCCTGCTTAGTACTTGGATGGGAGACCGCCTGGGAATCAGGCTTCCTGCATTGAGCAGGGGGTTGGACTTGATGGTCTTGTGGGCCCCTTCCAACCCTATGATTCTATGAACACAGTGGGGCTTACTTTTGAGCAATCATGTGCTGTCAAGAGGCAAAAATGGAAGAGAGACATTTGTGACCCCATGTCTGTTTCACTGCATTTTCTGAGCCAGTCCAGTTGGCTATAATAGGGTTGGGCATTTGACTAGTCAAAAAAGATTTGCATCAGTTCGTCAGTCAAATATTGTCAAATAACAATTAAGAGGCTGGATGACCTTCTATCAGGGATGCTGCACAATGTGGAGAGGGAGACATTTTTCTCCCTCTCTCATAATACTAGAACTCGGGGAAGCTGGATGGTGAGAAATTCTGGACAGATAAAAGGAAGTACTTCTTCACAGAGCACATAGTTAAACTACGGAATTAACTACCACAAGATGTATTGATGGTAACCAATGTGGATGGCTTTAAAAGAGGATTAGAGAGATTCATGGAGGATAAGGCTATCAATACAACTAGTCCTCATGGCTATATATTACCACCAGTATCAAAGGCCATATGGCACTGTATACCAGTTGCTGGGGAACATGGGTGGGAGGGTGCTGTTGCACACATGTCCTGCTTGTTGGTTTCACCTGGGCAGCTGGTTGGCCACTGTGTGAACCGAATATTGTACTAGATGGACCCTTGGTCTGATCCAGCATGGCTGTTCTTATGCTGTAGCAGTGGATTTGCTGCACTGACAGGGAGTTGGATTAGATGAAAAAAAAGTGCACCATGGTGCACCATGGCAGGAGCTGTGCCTAGAGGTGCCAAAGGGCATGGCTTCACACGGACCAGGTGGTCACAATGTGTCTGGCTCTGACAGCTGCGTATGTTTGCTTGAAGGCTTTGTTGTATCAAACCAAGGGCTGTTCTAACCTGTGTCTATGCTGGGTCTGTTCGCTACTTATTTTATAAGGATAGGCTGCATTCTTGGCTCCAGTGAATAATTTGACAATATTTGACCACAGTTGAATAACAGGTAGTTAAATGACAATATCTGACCAGATGGTAGACCAGTGTGCCAACCCTATGCTTGGTTAAAAACTAAAGGCAGTTGCTGAAAGGATGGTTTCACAAGTTAAACACTAACCATTACCAGGTCAAATGTTATTTGGATGCAGTATGAGGAGGAACTGGCAATGGTCCCAGGATTATAAACTCCATTGATTAGAGGTCATAAGGAACAAAATAGTGACACACCTATTCTTTCCTCAGAAGGGTTTAAGAGGCAAAGTAGTGTGAGTTCATTAAAAAACAAATTGGCTCAAAGTACAATAATATCCAGAGGGATTTCTGGATATTCTGGAACAAAAGATTGATATGATGGTGAAAGAAAGATTCCCTACATATGCCACCCCTGGGAATGGGGCAACTTTAGAATGGGCTGCTTCAAAGTGAGTCATGTAGTACATGCAAATTTGAATTAAACATATTCACATTTGCATGATTTAGTCAAACAGCAGAATTTGGGTTTTGTGGCTGCAGAATTTCTGATTGCTTCAAGGGCTTCCTTGCTAAAGAATCCGCAGCATTCCTGCCCACTGCATCACCTGCAAAACTGGAATGAATTATGCAAAACAGAAATTCTGTACCCCCACCCTTGAAGCATAATCTTCTGGTTGTCTTAAGCCCCTTCTTCATGATTTATCCACACCAGATCCAGTCTTCTCATGTTAAATAGCATGCTGTTTTTAACATGCAATAAGCCCAAGAAATGCTTTCCAAGTCTATCAGGGATTCTGAAGGAGCAGTGAGAAAATGGCAGCCAGCAATGAAAGCAGTGTCATGCTACTGTCCAGTGCTAGGCCAGGCAAGTGCAGCGGTGACACAGAAACGGCCAGCCATGTCCTGTGCGGCTCACTGGCATCATATGCCAGCTGGCCAGTCTTCCTAGTGGAAGTTTGAGTACTCCCTCCCCTCTTTACATGTTGGCAACATTTGTAGAGTTAGTATAATTACAGACCAATCAAAACCAACACCACCCCCCCCCCCCACTGTATATACAAGTGGTATTCCTCACACTTGGGTCAGCTTTGTGGATAAAACAGATGGATATTCAACCCCCAACCTGAGCCTCCAAATACGTTTTATCTAGCCCAAGGCAGCCCTCTCAAAATGTAATAAAGGGATGATAAAAAGGTCACTCATAGTTTCGCCGGCAAGGAAAGAAAAGGGTGCAAGCATAGGAAGGGAGGTGAAACAGGTGAGCTTTACAAGGGCCCACCCTGGGCTGCAAGGGGAAAAATGAGGCGAAATTGCAGGATGTGTTTGAGGATGTTTATGTCAACATATTTCCCTGTATTTTCATGGGGTGTCCAGAGATCTTGGGAGATTTGGTAGTGCCAATCAGAAGCGGTGTTCAAACAATCTCAGGCCCTGCTCTTGAAGAGCCAGAGAAAGACAGAAGGTGCGTACAGGAAATTATAGGTAGGGATATCTGAGAAATCTGCAATGGATTCAAATGAGTTCAGATTTCTATGGATCTGACTTGTAGATTCTGCAGGAGATTGACTTTTTCCAAGTTGTGCAGATTCTGTGGACTTGTAGACTGTTTTTTTTTTTTACTGGGGGGGTTGTGCACATTTGCACTCGCACTAATTCGCATTTGCACAAGTGGAATGAAATTCTCATACATTCCTAAAACCCCCCCGATTCCCTCAATGAGCAGACAATGGAAGATGCCTGACAATCCACAAATTGCAGACGGAACAGATTTAACAAAATCCATACATCCCTAACTCAAGGTGTTGCATACTGAAAGCGATGGAAAGTGCTTTGTTGTTGTATTAAACAAACAAACAAACAAAGCCCTGTCCCTGGGAACTAGTGGTAGTCCTTCTGTGCATGCTGGAGTCCAGGTGCCTAACTAATTTAGGGCGCAATCCTATGAGGATAGTCAGCCGCCTCCAAACTCACAGGTGACCAACTATCCAATGCAGGGTGAGCTAAGTGCAGAGGGGATCTTCTCCTCTGTGTTCCAGCCACCCTGCATTTGTGACAAGACAGCTGATTTTGGCTGTCTAGCCAGGGTGCCTTGGGGTGGGGTGGGGGTGGATGGTGCATAGGAAGCATTGTAACGGCACTTCCCTCCCCTCCCCTCCCCATCCCCAGGAACACCCTCGTTCCCATCTCCACACTGCTCTTACGAGTATGGAGCCAGGGACAAACCACACCGCCTACAAGATAGCAGGGGAATGGGCGTGGAGGTGGTTTTCTGGGAAATGACCTCAGAGCGCCAGCATCGTGAACAGCCCTAGGTCCCTGAATCATCACAATACTAATATACTTAGGCTCCAATTCTATTCACACTAACCTGGTAGTAAGTCTCATTGTACTTAATGGGACTTCTGAGTAGACGTGCATAGGTTTGCCCTGTGAATATAGTTACAGATATATTAATGTATAATTAATATAATGCATGTCAGACTGGCCTTGCACGTTTGTACCGGGCTCAAAGAATTTATGCTTGGACACCAGCAATGGTTGTAAACCAATTTGTCTGTGGGGTGCATATTTCCTGTCAGATGATCCCTGAGCTATTTTAAGGTCACAATCCACTAGGAAAGTCTCCTATGCAGGGCACATTAATATGGTGAAGACCAGCTTAATTAGATGTGCTTCTAATACTTAGCTCTCTCCCCTGCTTGGTATGGTTCTGATGGGTTTGTTTGCTGATCTTGTTCCTATACTGGCTCAAAATGGTTAATATTTCATTGTGTAATTATTTCATCTGTTTGGTTTTGTTTTAATTGCAATGACTTCCATTACTGTTATGTGCCGCTTTGAGGGCCCTTTGGGGATGGAAGTGTGTATACAAACAAATCAACCAACCTGTGCCCTTGCAAAGCCCTTATTCATTTCAGCAGAGCTCGTGTGGTGGTTGTTAGCAACAGACTGAACCCTAAGAAAACGTCATTCCATTTGAATGAACTTGCAGCCTGCTGGGGGTTGCTGTCTCCCCTGTTATCCTTGGCTTACAAGGTGACAGGTTACCAGTGCAATCCTATAGATGTCTTCTCAGAGGTACATCCTGTTGAGTTCAATGGAGTTTAATCTCAGGTAAGCCAGTACAGAACCGCAGCCTAAAGCAGTTATATAAGCAACCTGGGAGCAATGCTCAGGCATTTGCAGCTGTACCTGGGAAAGCTGAGCCTCAGGAACCCTGGCAACATCACGGAGGAAGCTGAGTTGCAACTCTTGAGGCTTGTACCAGGGCAGAAAAAAGGAAGTCCGTCACAGAACGCAGCATTAATCTATGGAATTTGCTGGCGAAAGATATGACAGTCACTGGATTAGATGGCTCTAAAAAGGGTGATTAGACAAATTGATCGAAGGCAGGTCTGTCAGTGGGTATCAGCCACGATAGTATTAAACATATGATTCACGCAGTGACAGGATTCATTTCAAGTCTGCTTTGCCTTCAGAAAAGCTTTGCTGAGTAGGGCAACATTTCTGTCCTTCCCCCACTCACACCGTGTGCCCATGATCAATTCTGGGTTGTTCACCCCTCACCCAGCATGCACGCTGTTTCCCACATGTCTTCTCAAAAGCTTTCCCCTTCCGCTTTTACATGTTCATACATGCATCAGTGTTTGCTGAGGTAACATGTAAATCATCTTGTAGGTGGTGTAGTCCCCAAATTGCCCTCAAGTGTTGTTTGACTTGTGCACCCCTTCTTAAGAGTGCAACAACGTCCTTGTGAGAGAGACCTTATCCCCACTTTGCAGGTAACATTGTGCATAAGTTGACAAGACATCATATACAAAGTACATGGTAAACCGGAAATGAAACCTCGTGACAAAACTCCTTTTTCCCATGTGTATAGACCAGCACATCTAATCACAAGTGGCTTCTAGCTGAACACACATACTGTAAATCTAATTGGGAGGTTCCATGGCCATCCTCTCCCAAGAGAAGTATCACGCAGAAGAAATGAGAATTAAGATGTGGGTTTAAAGTTCAATGATACCTGATCAGATCCCTAACTGTAGTTAAACAAGATATTTAGGGAGCAATCCTATTTAGATAGGCGGCTGCCTCCAAACTCAGAGGCAACTGCCTAACCAAAGCAGGGCAGGATAAGCATGGAGGCAATCGTGCCCTCTGTGCTTCCCCTGCCCTGCTTTTTTGGCTAGACCGCTGATTGCGGCTGTCTAGCCACAGGAGCACAGAGCAGGGAAGGAGGCTGCTGTATGACACACTGGATGTGTCATACACACAGCTACACTCTCCCCGCCCTGGAACACCCCAGCCACGCCCCTTTCCGGTTCCAGCCACGCCCCTTTCCACTTGCGAGCGTGGCGGAGAGGGCTGTTCCGCGCTGCCTCTGAGGATGGTTCTCAGAAAACACCATATCCTATGGCTGTCTAGCCGCTATCTAGCGGCCATAGGATTGCTCCCTCAGGGTGCAATCCTATGCATGTTTAAACAGAAAAAAGCCCTACAACTCCCAGTTTTCCCCAGCCATTATGTGGAATGCTAGGAATTGTAGAACCTTTTTCTGTCTGAATAGGCCTAAATGGCACTGCTTAGGTGGCTTACTTGGGCTTCCACATATCAAAAATAATATGAATGACAAAGAACTGGTATATGCACAGGTTAATTATTACATCCAATTAGTATGGAAAGTAAAATTGCAATTTATTTTCTCTTCGGTTATTCCAATAGGGAAATATGTTAGGAGTTTCAAGTTATTTTCCCGGTAAGTTCTTTGGTTTTTGTTAGTATGCTCTTCATGGCACAATATTTAACTTGTTGCATTTGTGTGGCATACACAATGATTTGTCATCTCATCCTGTCTCATCTCAGTATTACCTCTTTCACTATGTGGCATTGCCTTCTTGGGTAGGCCTCCAAGAAAGAATAGATCGAAAACTGAAGCAAGACCTTTGAACCAAATGACTTAATAATGAGTTGTGCTTTGATAACTACATACTATTAACTAGCACAAGATTTTAATGAATCTTACTTTGTAAGCAGGTATTAAACATATGAAGCTGCAATAACTGGCCAATCTAGGCCAGTATTGTTAGCTCTGACTGGCAGTGGCCTTTCCCAGGTCTGCTATGGTTGTGCTACTTTCTTCCAGCCAAACTGATGCATACATAGCAGAACATCTATCCAAGGGCATCCAGAGAAGATGGCTTGCTGTTCAGTTCAGCAAAGGAAACATTTTACCAAGCAAGAGCTTCCCAGATGTATGCTTGGCCAACTTAACAGAAAAACCAGAGTATGACAGTCTAGATGAATAATACAGTCAGGGCCAGAAATATCGGAACAAGGATAACTGTTTTGGCAGTTGGCCTCTGTACACCACCACATTGAAGTTGAAAGGAAACACACCCAGATGGGAGCGAAGTCAGGACTTTCAGCCGTAATTCAAGAGGTTTGACAAAAGTGGGGCACTAACTATTCAGGAAGTACAGCCAGTGGCATACACACACACCCTCATTGTGGCTCATAAGTAATGGAACAAACCAAGATCATTTCAAACTGAAGGATCGCCTTTAATACCTGGATGAAACTCCTTTGCAGTCAATGACTGCCTGAAGTCTGGAACCCATGGACATGACCAAATGCTGAGTGTCCTCCCTCGAGATGCTTTGCTAGGCCTTTACTGCAGCTGCCTTCAGCTGCTGCTTGTTTGTGGGTCTTTCTGCCTTCAGTCTTGTCTTCAGTAAGTGAAAAGCATGCTCTATTGGGTTGAGATCAGGTGACTGACTTGGCCATTGAAGAACATCCCACTTCTTTGCCTGGAGAAACTCTTGGGTAGCTTTTGCTGTATGTTTTGGGTCATTATCCATCTGCAATACGAAGCAGCGTCCTATCAGTTTGGCAGCATTCGGCTGAATCTGAGCAGAAAGTATAGCTCTATACACTTCAGAATTCATCCTGCTGCTTTTATCAGCAGTCAGGTCATCAATAAACACCAGTGACCCGGTTCCATTGGCAGCCATACATGCCCATGCCATCACACTGCCTCCTCCATGTTTGACAGATGATGTGGTCTGCTTTGGATCATGAGCTGTTCCTTTCCTTCTCCATACTTTTCTCTTCCCATCATTCTGGTACAAGTTAATCCTGGTTTCATCAGTCCAAAGAATCTTATTCCAGAACTGGGCAGGCTTTTTTAGGTGTTTGCTGGCAAAGGCTAATCTGGCCTGTGTTCTTGAGCGTTACCAGTGGTTTGCACCTTGTTGTGAAGCCTCTGTATTTACATTCATAAAGCCGTCTCTGGACTGTAGATGTTGACAATGACATGCCTACCTCCGCAAGAGCGTTCTTGACCTGGCTGGATGTTGTGAAAGGGTTCCTCTTCACCATGAGCAGAATTCTGTGGTCATCCACTTTAGTTGTCTTCCATGGTCTTCCAGGCCTTTTGCTGAGCTTGCCAGTTAATTCCTTCTTTTCAGGATGTTCCAAACTGTTGTATTGGCCACTCCAAATGTTTTTACTATCTCTCTGATGGGTTTATTTTGTTTCCTCAGCCTAATGATGGCCTCCGTCACTCGCATGGACACCTCTTTGGACCTCATGTTGGGAGTTCCAGTGAACAGCTACCAAATGCAAATGTAACACTCAGAACCACCTCCAGGCCTTTTACCTGCTTGATTGGTCATGGGGTACCCAGGAAACAGGCCAGACCTGGCCATGCAGCTGCTTATCAGCCATTCGTTCCATTACGTATGAGCCACCAACGATGGGTGTGTGTGTGTGTATGCCACTGGCTATACTTCCTGAATGGTTAGTGCCCCACTTTTGTCAAACCCCTTGAATTACAGCTGAAAGTCCTGACTTCGCTCCCATCTGGGTGTGTTTCCTTTCAACTTCAATGTGGTGGTGTACGGGAGGCCAACTGCCAAAACAGTTATCCTTGTTCCAATATTTCTGGCCCTGACTGTATGTGCAGGCCACAGCTCGAAATTCATTGTTTCAGCCAAGGCTTTGCTAGACAATATCTCATGGATGGATAGGAATCTTGTCTGATATCACTCAATGAGTGAATGTTTTTGCTGATCCTTTTGTTACGCAGAGCTGTCAGCCTAGCAATTAGGTTGTTGATGAACTAGAAACCAAATGTTGATCCAATGGCAGGAAAAAATACTTGAGACAGAAAATAACAGACATGAGCCTGTGTGTTCACAGCAATGTGGCTAACACAGGTATATCATTCCAAAACCTTAAATTAGTGGTTCTTAAAATTCATGATACTGAGGACCACTAGGTCTAAATTAAATAGCTGACAGCCCTATTTAAAACTCAAATGTGGCACTGTTCCTCCATGGCTGCAATTAGGCTACATGAACACATGATGGGGGAAATCGTGCATGCGGCCAAGGGGTTCTTTAAATGGTTGCTGCAGCCGCTTGCACTGATGAAGAGGCAAGCTGCTTTTCAGTACAGAGCTTAAAATTTGAACTGAAATGTGGGTTTCTTTATCAACATGTGGTGGAAACTTCAACAAAATCCCTACCTTTCCAATATTTCCTTTATTACATTCACTGGAGACCAATTGAAAGTGGACCTGAGGGCAGTATCCAGTGCTGTCTGTCTGCCAGTGTGGCTCACCACCAGCACAACAGGAACCCAGTGCTTCCTAAAGCAACCAGAAATGCTCATTTCTCAAACAGAACAGGTCTGCACAGAAGGGAGATCCGCTGACCTGTCCCGTTCTGGTAACAGAACAGAAAATACAAAGTTCCCAGTAACAAATTCAGAACAAACACTCCAAATTTAAGAAACCTGTCAAACACTGCACTGGACCAATTATTATTATTTATTTATTTTGCAAAGTTTATAATACTTTATGGTACAACTATGCTAAATGGTTTTTCAAAACAGCCGAATCAACTGTAGGAAGTCAATCAATTTTTCAAACACAACAATATCAGTCATATCTGGCAGTCAATTTTATAGAAAAGCGATATCCATTACTAAATAGAAGTTATCTGATTTGGATAATCCATGAGGCAAGCAACAGAGCAATTCCAAGTCAGCAACTGTTTATTAGAAGACCTGGTCAATCTACACCAAGGATATTTTTTTCTATGCAATATTCTCCTTTATCCTTCTTGATTAATATGTTTATTAGAAAACACTGGCATTTAGTGAAAGATCTACCTGGTTGTTCTAATGTACCATTGATAGGTTGTCGCAGAACCACATCTTTCAAGGAACTTTTAGTACATTCTGATTTTTCCAAATTACGTTCCTATAATGAAGAGATTAGAGCCACTGTAAATGGGAACATTGCATTAACTGCCCTCAGTCTCTTCAAATTCCGGATTTCATACATCCTGTGGATGGTCAGCATTTTAAATTGCGACATGTGTCTAATTATAACACCACTCATGTTATTTATGTTGCAATGTGCACTTGTAGGTACATATATGTGGGTAAAACTGTTAGGTCCTTAACAACTAGGAGGTCTGAACATCATACCAAAATCAAAAATAAAGTTATAGATGACCCCTTGGTGTCCCATGCCATTGACAAGTTCCATAAATGGGAGGATTTTTCTTTTTTTGTGATTGAATGGTTTCGATCACACTTGTATAACAGGACTGATGTGGATAGATTCTTGCTACAGAGGGAGGCATTCTGGATATTAACTCTCACATCATTAGCCCCGAAGGTCTAAATGAACAGACTGATCTGTCAGCGTTTCTGTAAACCCTCTTTGATGAGTACTGTGCTTTCAAATTGCAAAGAGTGTTTCTGTATATATACTGCTGTATTCACTCCTTGATTTATGATTACTGTGGCTGCGACTGGTCGTGGGAGTATATACACATTGGGAAGGGCGAGATGGAAAATCTGGTGAAAATTAACTGTAATTTTTATATGGTTTGGTCAGTAAAATTTGGGGAAACATTTAACATTATACATGTAATTATTTTTCCTTTCCAGAGGGATTAGCTCACTCTTAACCCACAAATTTAGAGGGCTATTTTGCCTTTACTGACCAGTGGACCATTGAAAGATTTCAGCCACTCCGGAAAGTGAAACTACTTCTCAGCATTAAACTGTTATTGGAATGTGTTTATGCCTACAGAAGCACCTGAGAAAGACTTTTCATAGTCAACATGGAACCACATCGGGGATCTGTAGACTGCCAGATATAACTGTTATTGTGGTGTTTGAGAAACTGATTGTCTACACTTGATACGGCTGTTTTGAAAAACCATTTAGCATAACTGTGCCATGGAGGGAGCAATCCTATGGCTGCTAGACAGCGGCTGGATGGCCATAGGATATGCCGTTTTCCAGGAATCGAACTCAGAGCCCATGCTCCGATGTCAGTTCCCGGAAAACCGACCTCCCCCCACTTCTGTGCTGCCTCTGAGGCAGCGCAGAACAGCCCCATCCTCCGTGGTCACAAGAGGACTGCAGAGGGGCCGAAAAGGGGAGTGGCTGGAGGGGTGTTCTGGGGCGGGGAGAGCGTAGCTGTGTGTTTGACACATCCAACATGTTGTATAACAGCCTCCTTTCCTGCCCCGTGCTCCTACGGCTAGATAGCCGCAATCGGCTGTCTAGCCAAAAAAGCAGGGCAGGGGAAGCGCAGAGGGCACGATCCCCTCTGTGTATCTCCTGCCCTGCTTAGGATAGGTGGTCGCCTCCGAGTTCGGAGGTGACCGCCTATCTCGATAGGATTGCGCCCTAAGTATTATAAACTTTGCAAAAAAATAATTGGCTCAATGCAGTGTTGTCAGGTTCCTTACACTTGGAGTGTTTGCTTTGAATCCTTTCCCAGAAACAAGCATTTTGGCTCGTTTCCAGGGTTGCTCTAGGAAGCACTAGCTTTCTGTGGCGCTGCTGGTGGATCCCACTGGCGCAACACAATCAGTGGAGGTGCAGGGGCAGCGTTGGATACTGCCCAGGAACCTCAGCTTGAAAATTACCAATTTATATTTAAAGCAGTGAACAAAAGACAAGATAGCAATCTTGCAGTGGACAGGTTAACCCCTTAACATGCTCACAACTTTTGCAGAACACACACATCCATCTCCCTGCAGGCCTTGCCTGGTTTTTATTAATTTATACATGCGGTGAAATTAGCCTTGGACATGATGTATGTTGGATTAATTTTTTAATGTGCAAAAGTGTGCTAACCTGACTATTAACTATTCTGCATCTTACCACTTCAGTAAGTGAAGTCTTAACTTGACATTTAGCACACCTGGTTTTGTACTGTAGCCTGAATTAAACAATATGAGCAACATCATCCCTGCAATTTAAATACATCAGAGCTTCCAAGTGATCCAGTTATGCAGAAAAACCAACTGTGTGCATCATTTTTAAAAAGTACAGTTGGGTTTTGCAAAAAGCCCCGCTACCAAACAAAAACTAGCTGTTCTGAATCCCCTTTAAATTATTACTTCTGCCAGGGACAGATTTCTTGGATCAATTATTATACAGGCTATACTTTAAAGGATTACTGCTTGTTTAATGTTTGCCACTGAAAACTGAACAAGTCAACAATTGAGGTCAAGTGGTTTATAGTTGGGAACAAGACCAGAGGAAACACAGAAGACGTTTTGGACTGTGCTTCACGGTCCGTTGTTCATGCCCTTTGTCAATACCAAGCACAGCCTATTGCTAGACTGTGGGACTGCCCACAAGTAATAAGGCATATCCACTAGAGTCCTTAGCATAGACCTGCCTGGATGCACTCACGTGCAAAGACTGGAATGCCAGTGGGATCTTCATTTGTAACTTATGACGAATATACTGCAGAACACGATAGGTAAGAAGAATGGATTGTTCTTTCACTTTGCAAGGGGTTAGGTTTCCGTAATGACATCAGAGAGGAAAAGGACAGCATCAGAGATGAAAAGAACAGCACAAATCCAAATGCAGCAGCAACAACAAAACTGGAGCAAGAAATAGTTCTTATTCAGAAGTGTACTATCGGTCCCAACATGTTTCAAATGTTGATGGCCGTTTATAGTTCTTTGCAGCATAGCTCTTTTTGGAGAGGAGGAAGTGTACCTTGGAAATAAGAGAATACTCCTCTGATTAAGCCATTATACATGTCGCCATACAATTATTTCCTGCATCCATTTGGGCGATTTTTAAAAAATTGCAGAAAGTTTCTGATCAAGAAGGATCTCATTCCATTTTCTCTCCACAAGATATTTTTGACCCTCTCCTTGTGATGGGAAACCGGTATGAAAACCAGTTTTGATAATAATAATAATAATAATAATAATAATAACAACAACAACATATGCAGTGCTTTTGCTGAATGTTTCACATACGTTACCTCAGTAATCCTTACAATAACCTCATAAGGTAAGTCAGTCTTATGTTCAAATGATATGACTATTAAGGACTCAGCTTTGTGTTCCTTCATCATGGAAAGTGAAGCTATATGTAACAAGGAGCAGGGCCTTTTCTGACATGGTGACATCCTGCAAGAACTGCAGTATATCTGCCTTGGGGGCCCTTAGGTGATTGTGTAGCACCCACTTATTGAGCCAAGCTTTGGGGTATTAAGAACTGCTGGTGGTTGTTGTCTCAAGGGCGGCCCATCCATATAGGTGAACTAGGTGGTTGCCTAGGTCATCAAGTTAAGTGGGGCACCAAATTCGAGGAAAAAATACACATTAAAAATACAAATAAAATAATGAAGATGTCATTGTTTCAATTCCCATGTGCATATAGAGGGAA
This sequence comes from Heloderma suspectum, assembly GCF_057233095.1. Taxonomy (NCBI): domain Eukaryota; kingdom Metazoa; phylum Chordata; class Lepidosauria; order Squamata; family Helodermatidae; genus Heloderma; species Heloderma suspectum. The sequence goes on from NC_139459.1 coordinate 134,879,887, forward strand.
AATGACAGAGCCTGTGGAGATGAGAGAGGGACCCACTGGGGTGGTGAGGCTAAGTCAGGCCCCCTGCCTGCCCGCCTGCCTTTGGGACCCGGTCCTCCCTCAGGCAACATGGGATATCCTCCTGTCCCACTGCTGCTCCCAGTTGAAAGCAAGGAGTGAGAGCCCCCCCCCCCGCAGCCACTTCCTTTGCCCTCAGAGGGCTGAGCCTAGGTGTGGTGGCGTCTTGTTGGCCATGTCACCCCAAGGATGAAGCCGGGACCCTTCTTCCAGGGCTGTGGTCATCTCCCTTGTTGTTTTTATCAGCCCCTCTGTGCTGATACAGTGCTTAGGTAAAAAAAAATATATTGGGTACATTTTATTATAACTGATAATATTTCTGTTTCCGAAAAGGGGGGGGGGGGCTCTTCATTAAACGGAAAACAGGGGCAAAATGTTTCCTCAGCCTAGATCTGCCATTGGGGTTGGGGGGGGGCACCGATGGCATGGTTGACTTAGGGTGCCAGTTGCTGGCAAATAGTCTAGGGCTGCCCCCGTGTTGTCTCCTTGGAGACATGGGGAGGCTTAGAATGGTTTTATAACGACTATTTTAATGTACTTATGTTTCCATTCTGCTTTTAATCCTGGCTTGTAAGCCACCTAAAACTTTTCAAAAGGCAAAGTTAAAATGTTTTAAATGGATATTGTCCTCATATAGCAGATGTGGATGCTGAGGCTGAGAGAACAGTAGCTTGCCTAAAGCATAAGTGAGCTCATGGGTGAGGGGAGATTCTGAACCAGATACTTTCTGGCCCACTATTCACACTGTTAACCATTATGCCAAACCTGCTCTCAATGGGTACATGATGTGCCCAAATGAAAATCAGACTGGTGAAGCCTATATAACAGAGCTTTATGATGAAGTGGCAACCGAAAGTCACTTTGTGATGAGTAAATAACAATACCAAATACTTGTCTTTGCTGAAAATAGGTTATTTGAAAAATGTGCCTTGCTACATTGCTCATTATAAAGGCACTGCTTTTCTTTTGCAAAGTGGAAATTGCATTATTGTAACACCACTGTTAGTATTCTAATCACTGTCAGGAAGGTGTAGCTGCCAAGAGGTTTTCTTTGAAAGAAGTTTCTCTCAGCTGGGATGTCGCTACACGTTTCCAGTTGAGTGACGCTTTATTTAGAAATGACTACTAAGCTAAGGTGTTGGCAACTGAGCAGAGTTTTGAATTTCTGTGGTGTTGACATTTTAATTGCCCTGTTCTTATTCTTTAACTAGGTACTTTTGTACTTTAAGAAACTTGTTACGCTGTCCCCTTTCGCAGAAAACTATAAATATCATATATGGCTAAACAAAGCAATACATGGGTTGTTTAAACCAGGAGTTTAAAAACTATGCTATAAAGCCAGTACTCTATGACCTTGAACAACCTTAGTCTTGCTCAGAGTCTGAACCTCTGGTTTACTTAAAGAATGTTTTTATCCATCTGCCTATGCAATCAAGATGCGTTATGGGAGCTGTGCTAACAGTGAAAATTCCTGAATTATAATTACTTTAAAAGAAACTATTTCCCTCTAACCTCTGTCTTCTGTGACTCCTAGCCATATGCATTTTTACTCAGAAGAAAGTCTCATTGAGTCCAATGAGACACTCCCATGTAAACGTGTACAGCTTTACTTTACAGAGGACTGAGGCACTGCTATCTGACAACAATTAAACTGAAACATTATTAAACATAATAATTTGCTCATTATGTTTTCCTTCAGAAAAGATGAATTCTTATGGCACCACTGAAAAGATGATGTGAACAGTCCTGGTGACCCTTAAAAGAAGGGGCACCCCTTACTCCAAAACACCACAGCGGCTGAAATATATATGAATAATAATGAAATATATATCTTAAGGCACAATGATACTTTGGTTGGTTGGTTTTTGAATTTTATCCTGACAACCCTAGTGTACACATAATACAGCAGTAATTGCCAGCCAGACTAGCAAAAGATAGATTTGCTCATTAAATATCTCCAGTGTGGTGATCACAGAATATCCATGTTCCCACCCCGAGATGTACCAAAGCATTATGCTTGATCCAGTCCCCTGCAATGGGGGGAGGAGAGCAGGAGTACAGGATACCCATTGAACAGGTCAGCCTTCCCCAACCTGGCCTCCTCCAGATGTGCTGGGACTGCAGCTCCTGCAATTCCCAGCCAGTATGGCCACTGGCCAGGAATTATGGAAACTGCAGTCCCATCCCATCTGGAGGGCCCCAGGCTGGGGAAGGCTCGCACAAATTATCATTTCTGTACAGCAATGGAAGAAACATCCCCCTTATCGCTACTTTGGCGCTAGCAATAATTGAGCATCATAAGCCTGGTAACTGTATGGTCGTGATTGTCTAGCATGGAGTTTCACTGCAGGTGAAAAACTTCTTGCTCCATTTTCCTGATTCCAGGTGCTTCCCCATTTCCCATATAAGCCAAGGGAACAGTGAAACTGTAAGACTGGATGACAAGCAGCTTCTGGCCTGGTCAATTTCATTTCCAATGGAATCTTTCGAAATTAAAGACCTTCTTTTTCTTTAATAGTGGGGCTTTGCTGAGAGGGAGACATCCATTTTCAAAAGCCACCCAATTCAAAGAGATCTGGATCTCTAGTGGCCAAAGCACTACACAGATGTCTTTTTATATTTTTTACTTTATTCTTTGTGGTATTGTATTTTATTATTTTTGTTATTATTTTTCTTTATTATTTTATCTTTTTTGTAATCTACCCAGAAAACATCTATTATTGGGTAGATTACAAATATAATGATTTTATTTTATTTTATTAAATAACATGGCTTCTAGTATAAAGGGCTCTGTCTAAAAATGGTTCAAAGTTCATTTAATTTTACTCCAGCGCCCCCTGCTGAGACATTTAACTTGTTCTTTCAACTGGCCATAAAAAAAAATGGGAATGGTATAACAAATCTTGCTTCATTAAATTATCTATCTTCAGTTTGATTCGAAATCTCCTGGGTGTATTTCTTTGTATGGTAGAGCCATTACTACACCAAGTAATGTTGTAGAATTTAAGTTTTAAGAGAGGGGTTTGTTTAACCGAGGAATCCTTCACACCAATTATGTGTGTGTGCAAATGGCAGCATATCTCCCGTCCCGAAGTTCAGTGAGTATAGGATTCCTCTGCTCATCACATATATATTTTGAAGCTGAATAACTAAGCGCTCCAACAAGCTGCTGTTGCTCATGATGGGCAATAAATCACATTGTTTACCATAGTATTTATATGTTATAATAATGAAAATAAAAGTACAGATTATATCATGAATTTGCAACCCCTGCTGTTACAGAATAATTAGGGGTGGTGGAATCAATTTCTCCCTCCCCCTCCCCCAGTTTCATGGATTTAAAAAAAAAAGTTTCCTAGAGTCATTGGGATGGAGTGAGATATAAACTGAATAAATAAAAAGAATAATGTATTTTCAAACTAATCTATAAATTAGCTTGGGTTCCAATACAAGAAACAATTCAAATGGCAATCTAATTTTGTTACATCACAGGAACTGATTAAGGCAGACCCAGAATGGAAAAGGAAATGGAGCGAACCAGAACAGAAAATGGATCCCCTTTCCAGTTTTATATGGAAAGGAAGACTCCCATCAAGATCAGCAAATCAGCAATGATCAAGAGTCAGCTGAGGAAAGATTGCTCCTGCACCACAGGAAGAATGAAAAAAACACTCATGAACTTCTTCCCTGTGTTACGATGGCTTCCGAAATATAACTGCAAAGAATACATCTGGGGGGACATTATGTCTGGCCTGGTCATTGGGATCATTTTAGTACCTCAAGCAATAGCCTACTCTCTGCTAGCAGGTCTGAAGCCTATTTACAGCCTCTACACGTCATTCTTTGCCAATATCATCTACTTTCTCATGGGCACCTCCCGACATGTCTCAGTTGGCATTTTCAGCTTATTAAGCTTAATGGTTGGACAGGTTGTGGACAGAGAACTGCTCTTGGCAGGGTTTGACCTCAGTGATGATGCTCAGGAAGCCATGGATGCCAGAGGCTCTTTGAATGTCACAGTTTACAATTTTACCCTTGGCATGATGAACACTGAATGTGGGAAAGATTGCTATGCCATTGGGGTAGCTACAGCACTGACCTTCTTGGCTGGGGTATATCAGGTAACATCTTCCTCTACCCTTTTGGTTACATATTTCCAATATTTATCTGTTTATCTAAAATTATTCATATCTCACTTTTAAAGTACAAAGTTCTCCAAAGCAGCGTACAAAAATCAGAATAAAAACCACAGTTAAAGCAATTAAATTAAACTATCAAAGGGAGTTAAAAGATAGCAGCTTGAAACACCAAGAAGATAGCATAAAAACAGTAGAAATATTTCATTAAAAGGCTTCCACGACAAAAGGTTCATCCAACATTACGCAAATGGACGTCTGTTCATGCAACAGGAGTTTCCCTCCCCCTTGCATGCCCCAAAATTTGTTCCGGAGAGTCCCCTAATCTCCAGATCAGATTGGGGGGGCACACAGGGAGAGGGGGAATCTGTTCCACCATCAGTGTTCATTCCGTTGGTTGATGGACACAACTGAATACAACCCAGGGGTTCTAGAACCCAACTAAAAATGGGAAGAGAGGGAGGCTTGGCAGACCTCCCCGAGCAGGGAATTCAGTTTAGTCTAGTCAACATTACATACAAGGAAAACCAAGATGGAAATGTTATTATTTTATTACTTATACAATTTTTGGAAAGGGGGAAACAAGGTTAAGAAATAGAGAGTGGCAGAATGGGAAAGGCACAGGCCTTTACTTATATAAAGCCTGCATGTGGTGAGAGATTGGGTTTGCATCTTCCTCACCTTGCCTCTCAGGCTCTTCTGATATTTGTTTGATGTCACATTGGTAAATAGGCCTACACCTGGTCCTCGGGATAACTATAATGTGGATTTGGCCTATGCACATAAGGTCCTATTCCAATGTAATGTCCAAGACAAGGACATCAGGCAGGCTCAAAACTGGGGCATCCTTAGGATTAGTTAGTTACTTGAATGGCAAGACATTTCTGAGAGGGAGAGAGAGACCTGCTATACTTTTTTTTTGGTTCCGTTTAAAAAGTATTAGATGTGGAGATATGCAGATAGTCCCTCTTACTTTTAATTGTGCTAATATCAGATTGTCTGGAAGAGCTTTAGACTGGCCACCTCAGCTTGCTTGGAAAGCTGTATCTTTATTTTTTGTACAAGAAAAACGTAGGGGTAAAGAAGAAATTCTAGGGAGCCACAAAGGCAGAGGCAACCTCCTGTTGTTAGTCAAAACACAGTTATGTTCCACTCTTACCCCCGCGCTTGTTTTTCTTGCAGGTTCTGATGGGAACTTTTCGCCTCGGCTTTGTGTCGATGTATCTTTCCGAGCCTGTGCTGGACGGCTTTGCAACCGGTGCTTCGTTAACCATTTTGACAGCGCAAGTGAAGTACCTCATTGGAATAAGAATCCCTCGTGCCCAGGGATACGGGGTCTTAATCACCACCTGGGTTAACATTTTCCACAACATTTCCCAGGCCAATCTCTGTGATGTGATCACGAGCACTATCTGCATTGCTGTGCTGGTGTCTGCCAAGGAACTGGGAGACAGATATAAGCACAAGCTCAAGGTCCCCCTTCCGACGGAGCTGGTGGTGATTGTGATGGCCACATTGGTCTCCCATTATGGGCAGCTGAATGAGGCTTATGGCTCCAGCGTGTCAGGGGAAATCCCCACTGGATTCATCTCTCCCCAAGTGCCCAGCTTTAGCCTCATGGGGAGAGTCGCCGTTGATGCTCTGCCGCTCGCCATCGTCGGCTTTGCCTTCACAGTTTCACTCTCAGAAATGTTTGCCAAGAAGTATGCCTATACAGTCAAGGCCAACCAGGAGATGTTTGCCATTGGCTTCTGCAACATCGTTCCAGCTTTCTTCCACTGCTTTGCCACCAGTGCTGCTCTGGCCAAGAGTCTGGTCAAAGCGTCGACAGGCTGCCACACCCAGGCATCCAGTCTGGTGAGTGCTGTCGTGGTGCTGCTGGTGCTGCTGTTCTTTGCGCCCCTCTTCTTCAGCTTGCAGAAGTGTGTTTTGGCCTGCATCATCATCGTCAGCCTCAGGGGAGCCCTTCGGAAATTCAAAGACGTCCCCTGCCGCTTCCGCCTAGACAAAACAGATGCGCTGGTGTGGTGCATCACCATGCTCTCGTCAGCCTTGATCAGCACCGAAATGGGGCTCCTGGTGGGTGTTGTGTTTTCGGTCCTGTGCATTGTTGGCCGCACCCAGCGCCCCCACGCAGCCTTGCTAGGGCAAATTGGGAACACTGCCTTCTACGAAGATGACGAACGTTACAAAAACCTTCTGCCTGTCCCAAAGATCAAAATCTTCCGCTTTGAAGCGCCACTTTATTATGCAAATAAGGACTTTTTCCTGAAGTGCCTCCATGACAGGACAGGGGTGGATCCTGCTGTGGAAATGGCCCAAAGGAAAAAGGCCAAGAGGAAAGGGGAGCAGAGTCTTGAGAAGGGAGGTGGGCAGGGAGACACCACTTCATGCCTGGTCACCCAACACAGCGACTGTCAGGCCATCATCATAGACTGCTCTTCCATCCCATTTCTGGACACAGCTGGCGTGAGCACCTTGAAAGAAACACTCAAAGATCATCAAGATCTGAAGATCATTTTCCTTCTGGCTTGCTGCAACCCCTCTGTGATAGCTTCTCTGGAAAGAGGGGGCTACTTGGGGGGTGCAAACAAAGACATGCAAGATTTGCTGTTTCATAGCATACACAGTGCCGTCCAATTTGTAAGAGAGAGGGAGATTATAGGAGATGAATCTGTTGTATAGTCCAAGGTTCTCCATTAGACTGGCAGTTGGGGGATCCTACATTCCCTGCACAGAGGCTGCAGTCTTCAACATGTCCAGACCTGGAATCTTCAAAGTGTTTCAACTTTTATGGATGCTTAATAGTACAAATACGACACAAGACCATTTAAAATCTAGGTCAGGTCCAATGTACAATACACACAGAGCCAGTTCAGACATAACACTAAATCATAGTTTAGTTTTACAAGAACCTGCAATGGCAAGCCCCAGGCTTGCATGTTCCCCCAAACCTCCTTTGTGTGCAAGAGGAGGGGATTGAGAGTTTCCATCTTCAATTTTGAACAAACCACCATTTCCTGTTTATGTTCAGACTTGGGAAACCTTGGTTTATTCTAAATGTTAGTTGAAATGTATTAGGATCCAAGTGTGTTTCAGATTCTGGTTTATCTCACCATGACTCAGTCTCATAAGACTAAACCAGGTGTGTTGAACCTCAGCCCTGTAAACCAAATCCAGCCCGCCTGAGGTCCCCTTCTGCCTCCACCCTCCCAGTTCCCCAGATGGCCATGCCTCTTCCCCTTGACCCTTTTGGTGGTTTCCCAACTTTTCCACATTTCCCCCCTTCTAAAGGGTCAAAATGCCTCTCCTAAGGCTTAAGGCGCAATCCTATGTATGTTTAGACAGAAGAAAATCCTACAACTCCCAGCATGCCCCAGCCAGCCATGGGGCATGCTGGGAGTTGTAGGACTTTCTTCTGTCTAAACACACACAGGATTGCTCCCTTAGTTACTGACAATAAGAGCTTTAAGTGAACTTCCAACAGCAGCTGTGGCCACCCTGACAGGGCCTTCCCATGGACACATAATTAGGGGCATATAGGGTGCTTTCAGACAAGGCTTTTATTGTGCTACCACCCTGCCTCATTCATGGAAGTTTACAGTGGGTAACCGCCCTGTGTTGCCCCATCACTTTTTCCGTCTTTTTCTTTATCGCAGAAAATCCATTAAGGAAGAAAAGACCGAACAGCTGTACAGTGCCTTCAGGTTGCTAGCACTATGAGCCCTCCACCTGGAAGCACCTGCAGTCACGATCAAGAAGAAACATTGTATTTGCTCCTAAAAGAATGGGGTGGGGAGTCTGTGGCCGTCCAGATATTGCTGGGACTCCAATTCCCTTCAGCCCCAGCCAGCACAGGCAGTGTTCATGCATAATGGGAGCTGTAGGCCTACAGTGTCTGGTGGGCCACAGATTCCCCAGTCATGATGTATAGAAATGTACAAAGCTGGGTGCCTTTTGTTCCATGGATGCAACATGGTCCAGTTCCTGACTTTATGTGAATTTCTCTTCAGAATGTGAGGATATCAGAGAAGTACCTGAAGCACAACTCTGTAAACCCATAATAGAGCAATGCTTTTCATCTACCGATGAAATAAATTGAAGGGGGGGGGGGGGCGACAATATCTCAAGCATATTCTCTATGCTTAAAATTTCTCCAAAACATTCAGATCTATATTATGAATGCTGATGGATTTGGGATTTTAGAATTAAAAAAGGCACTGAATGTTGTCAAGATGATACTAATATAATTGCCTTATCATTCATTGCAATTTAAGTTTTTGTTTCTTAAAAAATCTATCACTGTAAAATTACAAAAGCAATATCCAAAAAGGTTTAGATTACAAAACATTTGAATGTGCATTATGAAATGTTGTCCTGTCTCCCCATGCATATCCCGTCAGGTCCCAATGATAGTTCCTGCCTGGCCATCTTTGACTTCATAAACTCAAGTAAACATACAAAGTTTTAGTCAAAGGGCAGTAGACCCTCATAGTGTGAGGCCCTGACAGGTAAAGTCGCAGCTTGAGGGACATGGCTGGGTACCTTAACTGCTCAACCCCTGGGCCTTAGAATATGACCAACATTTCCCTGTGCCTGCGCCCTCAGGGAGATTTATTTATTTATTTATTTATTTATTTCATTTATATCCCGCCTTTTTTCCTCCTTAAGGAACCCAAGGCGGTGTACATAATCCTCCTCCTCTCGTTTTATACTCACAACAACAACCCTGTGAGGTGGGTTGGGCTGAGAGTCTGTGGCTGGCCCAAAGTCACCCAGTGAGCTTCACGGCTGAGCGGAGACTAGTACCTGAGTCTCCCAACTCCTAGTCCAACACTCTAGCCACTACACCACACTGGATGAATAAGAGTGGGCAAGGACAGGTGCATTTCAGGGAAACTTGTTTGCTATTACTAATATTTGTACTGATACGCTTCCATGACACACAGTAGAGAGCCCTTGAAAAATGGGGATGGGAGTCCAAATTTGTCAAGGGTTCTATAGTATGTGCCATGGAAACTTATCAGGCAAACTGGTTAACTTCTGTGGAATTATCTGCAAGGTTAAAGTGAACCTTCCCCCCCTTTCTTTGATACACTTCTATCCCAACTCTTCCTCCAAAGACAGCATGGCTTAGAGATGGTTCCCAAGCAATCTCCTACCCATGGAACTTACAAGGGCAGCCTTGCTTAGCTTGCCATAGAATTGTCGGACCATTCAGAAAGAACCAAGGCAACCACAAATGATTGAATACAGAATCTGACTTACCCAAGTTGAATGAGTTCCAGCAGCCAGTGGATTCGAATTTGCTCAATGCCATTGTGCGGCACAGAAGAAATGTAGGCCAGGTTAATTCTTTGGTCTTTACTGAGATCAAACAAATCTGCTTGACTGTGTGGTAGTGGAGGACTGAAAAAAATGAGGAACAAATACTAGTGCCTGGCATTTATATTTGAGAATTTAAAGACTTTCAAATATATTAGCAATCCTTAAAACACCCGTAAGGTAGGCCAGTATTATTATCCCCATATGGCAGCTGAGGAGGGCTGTGGCCCTGCCCACACACTTCCAAGTTTATTTTTTCAAACCACAGGGACTAGACATTTGTTGTTGTTTCTTTAAATGAAAGCAGAGATTCTCAGGATGCTGAATTCTGCACGCAATGCTATGTTAATTGCTTTCATAGGATCTTGGCATTAACATATCCCTGTATGGCTTTTAGGACTGTTTTTCAGGTTACTATCTCAAATACTAATGACTGTGTCAAGAAATACGTTACAGCATATAGTTAATATCTATTTCAGGCTTTCTCAACCTGGTGCTTGCCAGATGTTTGCTGGATGGGATGACGGGAGTTGTAGTTCAACACATCTGGGGGGCAGCAGAGGTTGGGAAAGGCTGACCTGGGAAATTTGGTAGGCAGCATCAAGGGAAGACGATTTCACAGCTGCTTTACTCTCCACATAGTCCAAATTACACACTCGAAATGCAAAATGTCAAACTATATAACAAAAGTGACTGCATGAAGGAAAGGAGATGTAAATACCAAAGGATCTCTTTGGCAAAGCTCCTAGTGTATTTTCTGAGGACACTCCTTGAAGATAAAGGCAGGCAGGCCAGAGTCCTGAGCTTTATAGGACCAGGTGGTGGAATCCCACCGAGGGTACTGCAATACTGCCCTCTGGCCATCTACGGTGGGGGCCATGAAACACAGCAGACAGCAGGCCAGATGCTTCTGTCCCTGCCAAATGACTACAGTCTTAGACAGAAAGGGAGGTCCTTGGGTCCTACTCCCAAAGCCCCTGGTTTGAGAAGCTTGCCACCATACACAGTGCACCAGCAACAACTCATCCTTAGATTCCCATGGCCTTCATATCCACAGGACATTTCTGTGGCCATTTGGGAGACTCACGGCTTGTTCCTATGCAAGTCTGCCTGGAAGTATGTCCCACTGAAGTCAGTGGGACCTTTGAGTACATAAACATGCATAGATTTGGGCTCCCGATGTAGCACTCAGTAAGATTAGAATACCCATTTGGTTACATCCGTTTTAGTATGCCATGCTATGGGGCTACCTCAATTCTGTAACAGGAAGGCAGCATGTCTAGTCTTTTGTATAGCTAATTTATTTATTTATTGCATTTATACCCCACCTTTTTTCTTCTTGCAAGGAACTCAAGGCGGCATACATAGTCCTCCTCCTCTCCCTTTTATCCTCACAACAACAACCCTGTGAGGTGGGTTGGGCTGAGAGTGTGTGACTGGCCCAAAGTCACCCAGTGAGCTTCCATGGCCGAGTGGGGACTAGAACCCGGATCTCCCAGCTCCTAGTCCAACGCTCTTGCCACTAAGAGAGAGATTCCTTTAGGAGGCATTAATGGCCTGAATTTACTGCTTAAATTAGCATTGATGACTTTGGATAGCTGGTGGCTACTAGCTACTGTAGCCCACCAGTTGTGGGCTGGAGAGAAACTCTGGCAGTTTGAATGTAGCCAGCCACCAGAATCTGAGTTTTGCAGTGGTTGTGGCTGTATAGTGATGCTTGCATTAAAAACTCAACACTGCTTGTCTCGGGGCTAATCTGCTCCCTCGTGCTCTACTTATAAATATGGAAACAAGTAGATATCTTTCTCTCTTCACAAGGAAACACATCTCTAAGAGGATGATCCTCTGAACTTCCTATCATGAGGAGCCATGAAATAACACAACAATTAAGCCGCCCTGCATGTTATTTGTGCTCTGCACGAGGGCTCCTTCCGATCCTTGGCAAAGACACACACATATATTCATTTCTTACCAATATCCTGTGCTTTTCCAGAAGTGTTTCAGTTCTCTTTCATTCCTTGAGATGTCAACATTTATAAAGAAAGCCCCCAAGGTCACTTTCATTATTAGGCCCAGTAATGCTGCCACAAGGTTCCATGTCCTGTGGGACTTCATAAGAACTAGACACATGATAATACCCCAACAAGTCGGAGACGCTACCGCCATTCCATCCTGTGCTTTGGAAACCACTCACAGGCAGACTCTATGCCTCGGGGGGGGGGGGAGTGTTGATATGCTATCGCAGGTCTGCTCCTTCTTGCTGCCTTAGTACATCATTTCGTCCTTTCGGTCTGCACACCTGAATCTCCACGAAGGGACGGACCTTAGAAACACAGCCTGCTGCGGTGTTGCTCCGAAGTGGCAATTCAGGTATTAAATCCACCCCTCTTCTCGACAGAAGATGGTCGTTCCTGTTTTACTTCCTGCTTTCCCCCCCGCCCTGCAGAAAGAGATATGGAAACTTGCGATCTCCTGGATTAAAAATCGAAATGCGCCATCCAATATACTTTTACTAAAAAAGAAGTCCGAGTTTGATGGGATTTACTCGCAAGTATAGCTGTACTTGCTTGGGAAGCTCAGCGGGGCTTATTTCCGAGAAAACACGTGTACGATCGTGCTGGAAAAGGGAGACAACGTAAACTCCGCTTACTTTGAAGTAATTTCCTTTAAACTCCATGAGATTTTCCATGGCAGGCGCGATCCAATACGTGCTTACTTGTGAGTAAGTGCTGTCTAACTCATTGGGCTTCCGAGTAAACTTGCAGGATCAAAATGCGTGACAAGCAGCTGTCTTGTATGCACACGCACGCACAGACACGCTGCAATCTTACGGACTTTTACGAGGAAGGAAGCCCCGCTTAACACAGGATTTACTTTTGAGTAAGCAGGATCCTAGGCGGTAACGCTGAGCCTGCCGCAATCCTAAACACACCTATTAGGGAGTAGTTCCCGCTGAACTTACGTTATACTATACTATGTTTTATGTTGCATTTTATGCTTCTAGTTTGTGTGGACAGCCCAGAGAGCTTTGGCTATTGAGCGGTATAGAAACGAACTCGGTGGGATTTATCTCCGGGAAAACACTTTGCGGTGCCGCTGCCTCGCCCACTTTAGCCTCGGGCAGTGGAGGATGGTGACTCCGGTTTCGGTGGGGCTGTGCGTCCGCTCTGGGTTCCAGCCAGAACTCTAACGGAGCTATCCAAGGTGCTAAGCCCATTTCGGGGACTGGGCTCAGCACCTTGGATAGCTCCTTTAGAGTTCTGCTTGAAACCCAGAGTGGATTCACAGCCCCACCGAAACCGGAGCCACCAGCCTCCACTGGCTCGGGTCTGCTTGAACCGCCCGGCAGCAACCTTCCCTTTAAGGCTAGTTTGTTTTTAAAATGACAAAAGACTTCGGTTTTCCCCTCCCCGGCCAACCAATCAGTTGCTTGCTCCTCCTCCTCCTCCTCCCCCCTCCCTTTACGCGCTCTGCGTCTTTTCCCATTGAGGCGCAAGAAGATGCTTTTAGTGAGGAGCGAGGATAAGCACCGCCCCCCCGCCTTCTTCTGTTCAATTGGTTTGCTACATCGACGGAGCCTGCAGTGATACGCGGCTGGCTGGCCCTCTGACCAATCAGGAGGCGCTCCGGCGTAGTCTGGCGTTAGGGTTCTTTTCTGGGTTTGAATTTTGGCGGCGACCGAGTCCGGGTTCGTTATTTGCAGTTCTGCGCTTGCTGCTTTGTGTGCTCTCGAGACGGCGGCCGCGGCCTTCTCTCGCTTTGCGATGGCGAAGCCGCTGAGGGAAAGGTGAGAGGCAGCGTTTGGAGGCCAGAGCGCAGTGGCTTCGCCGGGCCCGACGTGACCTTGCTTGGAAGTAGGGCCCCGCTGAGCTCCACGGGACTTGCTCCCAAGTTGAGCGTGCGGAGGGTTCCGGCCTCGGCAGTTGGGGTGGGGGAAGGCGCGAAGGCTCCGGGGTGTGGGCGGACCTGGAGGCCCTCCAGCCAGAAGATGCATGGAGGCTCTAGGGACACCGCAAAGGAAGGCGAAGTATCCTACTTGTATGGTCTTGAGAGGTTTTTTTTTAAAAAAATTCTTATTCACATAACAAATAAAAATAAGCAAATAAGTCAAGGTGGCGTATGTGGTTCCCCAAGCAAAAGAAAAAGGCAAGCCTCAAGCTGGTATTTGCTTACTCCCCCCCCCCCCCGTATTTATTCAGACCACATTTTGATGAAATTATTTTCTTCGGGAGCACTTGTAAAAGGCGGGTGTATGACTATGGGGAGCCAATCTCGGTTGGAAAGTGGGGTATAAAATATATAAAGTGTCCTAAGATGACTGCAAAATAATGAAGTGAATCCATGTACAAGGACTTATCTCAGGATGGCAAGTACATCATAAAATTGCAACCTGAACATTGCCACACTTTATTTATTTACGTATTATTGAAAGCATTTTTGCCCTGCTCTTCAACTGAAAAGACTCCTAGAGCAGCTTATATACAGTCAATAAAACAAGACAGTTACTCCCTGCAAGATTGCAGTCTTAAAGACATGACACAAAAGGAATCTGGAAGGAAGCAAAACTGGACACCAATTCTTAAAGTTAAACAGTAGTTCTTATAAGGACAAACTGGAATGGAAACAGTTCAGGGAGAGAAGGAACCTGATGAAGCTGGTCTTTCAGCAGAGCCTTTATGTGGTGAACTTGTAAAATGTGGATAACATACACAGGTCTGCTGCTTTGAAGCTTGCCTTTGCCATGAACTCACTAGGTAGCCTTAGGCAAGGTATCCTCAGCATCCCCCATCCTTGCCTCCATTCTGTATTATGAGGATGGCAACACTGATCTATCTTGAAGGATTGTTTTAAGGATACTGGCAAAATGATGTATGTGAAGCTCACTGAACACTCAGAAGCATTGTATTAATGGTATGTTCTGCCATGGATTTTGTGGTGCATTCCACTGAGTTTTGTAGGTGAATGTGGATTTGAATCCAAATCTGGCAAATCCACTTGATCCCTTTTCTTCTTCAGTTGTGTCAGAAGATGTAAAACTGTTGTTCCTGTGGGTTTTTTTTGCTTAAGATACTGCTTTCATTTAAAGGAGCTTATGCTACTATGTTGAAACTCAATCTTGAAACTCAACATTAAAAAAACTAAAATCAGGGCATCTGGCCCCATCACTTTCTGGCATATAGAAGGGGAAGAAACGGAAGCAGTGACAGATTTTATTTTCTTGGGCTCCAAGATCACTGCAGACAGTGACTGTAGCCATGAAATTAAAAGACGCTTGCTCCTTGGGAGGAAAGCTATGGCAAACCGAGACAGCATAGTAAGAAGCAGAGACATCACCTTGCCGGCAAAGGTTTGTATAATCAAAGCTATGGTTTTCCCAGTAGCAACGTGTGGCTGTGAGAGCTGGACTATAAGGAAGGCTGAGCGCTGAAGAATCGATGCTTTCGAACTGTGGTGCTGGAGAAGACTTACGAGTCCCCTGGACTGCAAGGAGGTCAAATCAGTCCATCCTAAAGGAAATCAACCCTGACTACTCATTGGAAGGACAGATACTGAAGTTGAAGCTCAAATATTTTGGCCACCTAATGCGAAGAGAAAAGTCTCTGGAAAAGACCCTGATGCTGGGAAAGACTGAAGGCAAAAGGAGAAGGGGACGGCAGAGGATGAGATGGCTAGAGCATCACTGATGCAATGAATATGGACTTGAGCACACTCCAGGAGAGAGTGCAGGACAGGAAGGCCTGGCGTGCTATGGTCCATGGGGTCACGAAGAGTCAGAGACAACTGAACAAAATGCTACTATGCCTTTTGTTGTTTGTATTGGCAGTTTCAGTTATTTTATATATTCTTCATTATGATTGATTTTACCATGACTGTTAACCACACTGGAGGCCCCATCCCTAGGATAGACACGCAGGACACACATTTTTATATAAATAAAGTCTCCCTGCTCTGTCAGATACCATTCACTGCATTCATAGTGACTCTTTCCTTATTTACCAATATTCAAGGCTGCAGTTGTATGCACACTTACTTGGCATTAAGTCTCATTTCAGTGAGGGATCAGTGACAGAACACATGTTTCCAAACAGGTCCCAGGTTCAATCCTTAGCATCTCCTGTTAAAAGAAGTAATCTAATATTGAGCAGGACTCCCATGTAGGAAACAAATTGTTTGGATAAAACAAAGGCCTTGGAGTTACTCATTTCCCATCTTCCCATTTGTTCTTTTCTAGTGAGCTCTTGGCTTCCTCACTAGTGAATAGTGTGACCCAGGCTCTGGGAAAGCTGCTAGATTTATGGAACGAAATGGGTATCGGCAAAGAACTGCAGCTGGAGCGCATGCAGACAGCAAAGGCCCACATTGAGGTATGGAGCAGAGTGTTGGCCCTATAATATAAGTAGTTTTATGTCTAGATGGATTGAATAGACCTCCCCCACCGCCATGTCCATCCCTAGGTTACCCTCATTGCAAATTGCCATCTTGTTGCATGATGTGATACTGGGCCCAAAATTCAGCTTCTCATTTGGGGGTGTTCTATAGCCCTTATGCCAGTTAAGATAAGTTTGAAGGTGTCTGGGCAATGCCTGCTAAAATTTCTGAAGTCAGAAAAACAGCTGAATATCCTCCATAGCTCCTTGCCTTTCCCCATAATAGAAATGTAGAATTTGCAGAAATTGAAGCCAGATTTTGTGGAGCCAGGGTGGAGAGGAGAACATTTTGGAAACATTGAAATATAAACTATGACAAATTATCCAACCTCAACTTTATTAAGAATATTAAGATCTGATGCATCTAATTGTGTTAGTACAGAAATAGTATCTTTTGGTATATTTCTGAATTTTTTTAGAAAAATCTGTCACTGTTTTTAACAGAGAACTGCTATACCCTAAGGCACTGAGCATATAATTTATTTTTATTTATTTACATGTAGCAAATCTGAAATCAATTATTATTTCAGCTGTTGCTTTTCAGGCAGATCTCACAAAGCAGTTTACAAAAATGTACAAAAAATAAGCATTGATATAAATTATATAAAGAAAAGACAAATAGGTAAAACAGTCTTTGAAAGCCTTCATTCTTAAATCATATTTTCTCTGTTTTCCGTGGTGGCAGTTGGGAGAGGGAAGGGCCACCTTAGCTGGAACATTGGGAGCTGGATGGTGGTAGCTTGCCAAGCTATTTCTGCTGCATCTCCCTTTCCCCTCAGGGCAAGATGGTTCTTCAGAAGTTCCTGTGGTGTTCTGCCTTTACTAGCAGAATAAAATATGCTTGCAACCTACTACGCCAAATGTTGTAACCCCAAATATGGGTTGGATTTTCTTTGTGCAGAAGTTACCTTATGCTGTTTTTTTTTTTTTGCTGCAATCTCTACAATGCCACAAGTACAATCCACTTGTTAAACACACTGCCCCACGTGTGCCAAAGGCAGCTTGGACAGTCAAAGGCTGTCCTTGCATCAGGCTAAATTAATAGAGCTAATTGCAAAAACCAAGAAACATGGTCCAGGCAGTTATCCCAATTTTTAGAGCAGCTTTGCAAGTTCCACAAAGGCTACACATCAGTCTCTCCAAACTTACATGTAAGTTATTTATCTGAGACACATCAGTAACTTAAAAGGAGCATGAGGGAAGAACCCAATTATTTTCCAGTTTCTACAAACTTCCCTGCCTGGTGTCCTGGAAAACAAAACAAAATAATTATTTGCTCCAGGCAGGAAACTGCTTATAAGCTTGTTTTAAGGCCAGTCAACAGATTATGCAAGAATCAACATGGCTTTTAACAATTGTCAGTTAAAGTACATGTTAATGTAAATTATACAGTGGAAGTATTCATTTTGTCACCTTTTAGGAGGTGGTAGTTTATCTGGCAGACATACATCTGCTGTTACAACATTTGGGCTTGTTTCCAGTTGCTATCTATTTACTAATGGAAAGCATCTGTAAGCGGAACGGGGAGGTGGTTGATCTTTGGTTATTCCCCCTCGCAGGCCCCCACATGCCCCTAAATCTTTGGAAGGTTGAGCTGCCCTTTGAAACAACATGAGAGGTGACATGGGGGCTTCAGGGGAGAGGGGGAATTGCTGAAAATGTGCCTGTTCCACTGATGGAGGGACACCAACTGGATACCACCCTTGATTGGTATGTGATAAGTATGCACAGCATCAATGCGACATGTGTTCTTAATTTAGCTATGGATGCAATGTTCTAATTAAGTGCCAAAAGTTTTAACAGTTAATACATATGATAGAAAATTATACTGCCACTTTTTATGTGGGTTTCTGGACAGGCTCTGTTGAATGAAATGATTGAGGAAGAAAGTAATTTGAAAGAAAAAATTGAAAATGACATTGAAATACAGAAGAATCAGTTGAATACACTTAGATACGAACTCCAGCTGGACCCATACCAGGCAAGTTGCTTCTCAGCTGTTTATTCCTGATAAAAAAGCACTAAAATGGTGCTTTAACCAGGATAGACTGAAAACGTCTGCCATCAATATGAGTTTCTGTTCATACTTTGTTCTCTTTAGAGCCACTTGCTATAAATACCATTGCATTTGAAAATTTAGAGTTCTTGCTTTTCAAGAGTAAACTCTCTGGTTGAACACGTGGAATCTATGCATTATCAAAATGGCAAGTTACTATCTAGCATATGAAGAATGTGCTACTCGGAGAAACTACCAACCTCTCTGTCTCCTGTGCTTCTGTGGCTTTCTTGCTGATTTTTGTAAATTTGCACTAGTGACTTGATCCGAATGCAGCTTGACGGCAGTTACTGAAGGGGTGGGATTGAGCTCAGAACTCTTAGCTCAATCTCACTCCCCTCCCCCACTGCACCCTGAGTTGCTTTGGGATAAATCAATCATTGTGGGAAGGGAATTGCACACAGGTTCCCTAGAGTCTGAGAGGGTCATGGGGAGGCCTGCACCATGACCCCAGAGCTTTGCAGACAGAGCAGTCACCTTCATGGAGTCGTCCCACTTGGCAGCTCATTGTGTTGACAGAGGGGAGCCATGAGTATTGTTGCTTTCTGTTCAGCTAGAACAATTCCTGCTGTTGGAGTATTCCTTGAGAATGTGAGGAGCTGCACAGTTCCTTAAGCAGTATGGGGAAAGTTGAGGTGTTCTGAAACCCCCCTTACTATTTTTCAAAAAGGGTAGAGGTTGGAAGAGCCCATTTCATACCCCCTCCCATTTAGGCATCCTGGGTGTCTTCCTGCAGATTTCCCACTTTATGAATAGATATATGCTGGTTAACTGGCCTGTTAAATATTCCACTGGAGTTGAGAACACGTTTGTGTAAGCGGCGGCCTGCCATTTTTATTGTAACCTGGGGTTACTTGCTAGCAATGGTAGGAGTGAGACCTATTGCTACAAGAATTGAGGGGTGGCCGTCCTCTGTTTTAGCAACAGTGCTGCTTTATAATGCTTTAGAGAATTTCTGCCTTCTCTTCCTATTTAAGGATCTAGATTTGCCACTAGCCATGTGTTCTGAAGGGATGTACAAGGTTCAGCAGGCAGCGTGAAGCAAATGCACGGAAGCCACAGAAGAGTTGGTGGGAAAGTGATCCATCCCTTTTTCACCAGTTTGCTTAGTAGAAGGCCATTTAAAAAAAAAGCCTGCTAAGGGGCAAGAAGCCTGTGCTTCCAGATTTCCTTTCCATCTTGCATAGGAACACAGGCTACTAGACTCCTTGCAGGTTAGTAACTTTTGTGGGCTTATTTACAAAGCTGTACTAATGCATGGCACTTGTTTTGAGGAGGAGGGCCTCTGGAAACCTCAGACAATAATTATTGTAATTAGCATGTTTCTTCATGCTAGTTTTCACTGTTCTAATGAATTAATGCTTTAAAAGTTTGCTTGTGCAATTACCCCCCCCCTTTTTTTTTTTTACTGTTCAAGTGCCAATCCTATTTCAAAATAGACCTAGCCTGCCAAAATGTAGTCTCTGCTCAGTACTGCTATTGCTGCTCAATTGTATTGGCTGGATATTTCTGTACTCAAAACTTTGTAACTTTTACAGGCTGATGATAGCTTAACCATCCTTCAGTTAGAAAAAGAATTCCGCCTGGCTTTAGAAGGAGCTCTCAGAGAAAAACATGAGAGGCTGACAAAGTTGAAACAGCTGCAGCAAGATGACCAGGCACTATGCACAGAGCTTTGCGCTACCCCCTACTACATACCTACTGGCAGTATTCCAAGTGGCTTGGAGCTAGAAGAACTAAAAGAACATGTTCAGATGCTCTTGAAAGTAAAGGTATTGTGCTGAGTTTATCTTTGCATTAGAGAAACGGAAACATTCCCGTAAAATTAAATATGCCAGTAGAACTTTCTGGATTTGGGCCCAGATATAAACCCAAAGAAGGGAGCATTATAAAGCCTCTGAATTCTTCTCTGACTCTGATTAAAATTCAAGCTACTGAAGAAGTCCTCTCCTTGCTCCATCCCAGCCACCCTTAGAATGACATTACGCAGCCAGAAGAAATTCTGTTGGGGTCATATGAAGAATTTGAAGTGAAGGCAATCATGGATTGCCAGGCATGCAAGCAGTTGTAAAAGGAATCCAGCTCCCCACCACCCATGAGAGTCCCTGTGCCTTGGAGCCTCTCTGCTGCCGTCGAAGGGGCAAAGAATGCCCCCTGAACCCTGTGAGGGACCCTCTTACCCCAAGGGTTCTTTGCAAAGAATTCCCTTTCCCAGGCATTTGGGGTGCAGCCTCTACTCCTCTGGCCTGTAAAAGACAGCCTCACAGCCATGGAGAGGTCTCACCTGCACGATTGGTCAGTTGCGCTGGAGATTGTGGAGCCCTGCAAGCTTCCACCATCCCTAGCTGGAAATTACAGCTTTGGGACTGGGTGTGTAGAGGGTTAGGTGGCTGAATGCTGATTGGCTTGGGAATAAGGCAGGCTGTTTCCCATTTTGGCTCAGAAATAAGCCAAGCTATTCTCCCATTCCACAAATCTGATGGGGACCGCTTTTGTTTTCATTCCTATTAAATTGCTTTTGAACATTTGTTTTACACTGGAATTCAGTTAGTCCAGAGTTTGGTGCCATGGGTATCCAGAAGTATGAAGCAAATAGCCTTAATTAATAAATGACACAGAGGCTGGGTCCACATGATCAGAAAAGGAAAATAAGCCATTGTAGCATATTTTCCAGCCCTGCATGTGCTGGTCATGAGCCACATCATTACCATAATTACCCTTGCCAGGTGTGGTTTGTCATGTTGTCCAAACCTGGTAAAGGTGCATGGCGCAGGTAGGTTACAAACCACCTCACAACTCTAGAACAAGCCATGAGTTGCGGTGTGGTTTGTAAACCCATATACCATGCGCCCTTGGCACAACCGGCATGTGCGAGGCAGAAAAATAAACGATGATGGCTTATTTTCCTTCCCTGATCATGCGAACCCAATCAGTGTATGCAGTCTGGTCATCTCTTGTTGAACAGATGAGCCTGGTTTTAGGCTGCTCCGTTGCATTTAAAGTTCGACAATATGGGCTAAATCCAACATTACGTAAGTGGATCCCTCCTTGCACAATGAGAGTCTCCCCACATGACCCCCAAATCTGCTCTGGAGGGTCCCCCAACCCTCCAGAGCAGATTTGAGAGACTGCAGTGGGGAGGGGGAATTTGATTGACCAGATCGTCCATTCCACTGGTGGAAGGATAATGTTGGATCCTAAGCTGTGAATATTCTCAGTCCATTCGGGGATAAAAGTTGGATTAAACAAACACTTTAGAAGTTCTTGGTATCTTAGGCTTTATGACAGCAATAAAAGCCACCTCCGTAATTTGACAATATTTTAAAAACTTTTTAACTCATTTTAATAGGAGCAAAGACTGGAAGAGTTTTTTAAACTGAGAAGAGAAATCAGGCAGTATAATAAAGAAATTGGACACACACCAGATGGGACGTTGGAAAGTGATATATTGTGTGATGACGAATATATTTGTCTTACAAAGAAGCACCTTGAAGATCTTCAGTTGCTTATCCATCAGGTTGGACTTCTAAATACAAAAAGGTTACATGCAGATGGGTTAGGTTTTTTAGTGCACATGTATGCCATCAGCACTGTGCTCCCTAAACAACTTGAAAATATAATTGTGCTGTTCATAGAAATAGCTCACAAAGTGCAAGTCAGGTCTCTCGTAAGGAGGTTCAGGCTCTTTCTAGCCCCCACTTTGGGATGGCTGTTGTGGGGAAATCCAACCCTTTTTAGGCTTGCTGGATTTCCCTGGAGCCCCCAGCTCGACATGCATTTGTGAGCCACAGGCTTTCCCCCCAAATCCGGGAACTCTTCTCAAAGTTTATGTAATTTGCACAAATGTCAACCTTAATTTGAGCAAATTGTGGCCATAATATGTTGATTTGCTCAGTTTGCAGGTGTGATTTGTGCAAATTAAACATATTACAGCAACAATTTGTGCAAATGATGCCCAAAATTTGCACAAATTGCAGCTGCAGTTTGAGCAAATGTCGATTTAAGGTGGGGGATCCTCCACCCCCCAATCCATGAGCTGGCCCGACTCTATCTGCAGCGAATCAGGCCATCTCACAGATAAGTGAGCTGTAGTCTAAGGGGCTGAGCTGATGAAAGCTCAGTGAAAACCCCCGGATGGAAACCTCTGGCATCCCTACCCCCACTTGTCTTAGTGCACTGGGGCGTCAGTCTGTCTGTACCTCATAATATTTCAGGCTATGGGATGTCATAGTGACGGGGCTATAAAAGAGCATTACTTTTTATAAGTATTTTTCTTAGTAACATTACGTATTTTGGAACTCCAGTTCCGTGGCCTGTGCACTTTTAGACACCTGACAAGGGTGAGAGCCTAAGCTTTTTCCCAATTTAGGCTTCACAAATATGTCACAAGCAAAAGGTTTTTCATTTCCCTTGAGTTAGGAAAGAGAAATGAATATCTTGTGGCAGCAGCAAATTTGAAGAGTCCGTTCTAACCTGGCATGCCTCTCTAGCATCTAGGAAAGCTATTTAATGGAATCTTAGTCCCTAATATATTCAGCATCTTGCATTGTCTTGCACTGCATGCTCATCAAGGGATTGGGGGATCCCAGACCGCTCCAGATGGATATAGTTGCATCATTTTACTTAAGCAGATTCTTAAGTTTGGTGTGCATGTGTTACCTTTTTATTCAGTGAGAGATAATGGTTGATAGAATGATACGGCAGCTGGATCTTTCTTTCTTTTCCTATCAATCAGGTCCTACCCATGGCATTTTACTGCCCCAGGCAGTTGTACCACATTTTCAGGGAAGTCTTCATTTAATCTATGAGTTCTGCACGTCATGAATTGTATGCTGTATTACTGATTCCTCTAAATGCTTGTGCTATTCCCTCTTATTGGCACAATTGGTGCTTCTTGCCACATTTGGAGAGCCTCGTAATGAGACACATTTATTGCCTCTGTGAGAAGGCCAACTAGAGTAGGGTAGGGCACGCTTCAGGCTTGTGAGATGTACTTTTAATAGAACCTTGAGATCCAGCAACCAGAGCCAGGTGCAAAAAGCCCATACATTTAGAATTAAATAGCCTAGGAATTTGTTTGGAGTACTAGAAAGGAACTGAGCTTCCAGTTCTTCCGTACATTTCCTTGTGGAGTAATTTTGTTGTTGCCATTCTAATTATCTGTCAAAAAAAGTGTAGAAAAGCCTTTATAAACTTGTTTTTGCATATTTTCACTACTTGTAGGGAGCAAGACACTGAAGCTCCACTGCCAACCACTTGAAATCTTACTCAGCAACCTGGCCTGGCTTCTGAGGTTTCAGCAGGCATTGTCCACATACTATAAGCTTTCAAAGACATGCGTAAAAGGGTTAGAAACCTGGCTTTGAGCAATATGAAAGCTGACGTCTTCAGAAAGCTACATTCCATTGCCAATACCACATTTTGTGCTCCTGCAGAATTGCAGTATACATACGGTGCTGGCTATCACCTGGGCTTATTGGCTGTAAAAACAAGTTGTATATTCTCTACCTCGTCGGGCTTTTCCACGCAACACTCACTTCACTTAATCTTGGTATAGTGATCAGGAAGGATCTTGGTATGCACTTGCCCCTAGAAACTGCTCCTGGTGGAGTGTTGGTCTGACTTGTCTTCCTCCTGAGACTATAAGTTCAAGTAATGTCGAGTTCATATGCCTTGTTACTGCCTTTTTCACACATCTATTCAATAGGAATTGATGCAGATGTGCCTTTCTAGTTGCAGGTCAAGAAAGAGTCTTTGATTGCCACTCAGGATGTTCTGATGAAAGAGGTGCAGCTTCTTTGGGACAGACTTCAATGGCCACAAGAGAAGCAGGAGCAATTCACAAAAATGACAAGCAAATGTTCTATTTCTGAAGCCACAAAGATGGTAATAGAATCAGAATTCTGACATCACTGTTAATAACATGAACTTCTTAGCTCCACTTAAACACTCTTTTATTCTCACTGCAGAAGAGATTGGAGTCCCTGAACTGCACCATCATGTACCTGGAAACATGCAGGATTCTGTACAGTTATAAATTGTTGACCAAAAAAAATCTGTGAGGATTATTGTGTTAAATTAGACTGATGGCTTTGTGGGAACTCTCTCTACATTGACACATCTACCAGGGGACCCCAGTGCATTGCAGAAGATTCTGGGGCATTTTATAGGGTGTACAGTCTGCTCATGAAAGTCAGTGGTCAATCCTATGTAGCCTCTTTCCTCTTATGCATGAATTGAAAGTGTAACCTTGAATGCACCCAGCACGCTGGCTGCACACTGTAGTGGGAAGATGGGCAATGCAGGTTGAACTTTCAGGGAAGCTTGTTTGCTACTCTGGCCAGTTTGATGAGGAGCCCTTGATAAACTTCAGAATAATCCAGTTTTGAAATCATTGCAGTAGAAAAACATGTGCAACATGTAACTAATCAAAGAAGAGGCACTATATAGCGTTTATAGTATATGAGCTACAGGGGGGGTCAAATAATATGGTAGAAAATCTCATGAGTAAGCAAGCTTGTTCTTTCTACACTTGGAATGCAGCTTGCATGATGCACCTGCCTAAGCCGGGAGACTTGAAGCTGTTGCTCTTCACTTAGGTGCTGGACTAATTAAATGACCTGTATGCCTTCCTGTATTTAACTAGAGAACTTGGCTGTTTCAGTTATTTATATGAACACGCTGACACATGTTGCCAAGTGGCAAGGTCTTGGCTGGACCCTTTACAACAGTGGTGGGCAACTGTGAGGAGGTCTGGGGGCCATCCCCCGCCCGAATCCCCACTGCAGGCTGCGCTTTGTGGGATGCCACAAAAAAACCTCAGCTCTTTGCTGCCAAAAATTGGTGGCAAACAGCGAAGTCTGCAGAACCACTACAGAAGCTTAGAATAGCAAATCTTGCTTGAAAACGAGTGATATTTGGCTGTTTTTGGCTGTCTTAGTGGTTTGTTGACTATTTTGGTGGCAAATGCAATGTTTTAGCCACCACAAATTTTAGCACTTTCGCAACAGAGGATGGTGGGGACCACAGTTGGGAAAGGTGAGGGCAGCATGCAGGCCATATGTTTTTGTCCCCAACTATGAATTTTTAACTTGAAAGAAGTATGTCAGTGTGCTTGAAATGTCCTCATTTACACCTAATGGTTCTACTGAAGCTGCTTTAATGCCGGAATCTGAGCAGTTTTGTGGCTCACACTTAAAATATGGCTTCTCATGCCATAGAAGTGAGCTTGTGTAAGATTAATGTAAGAGTAGATAATGGAGGAGCCATCTCAACATTTTCTTGCCTGAAGCTTACTTCTTGCTTTAATCTATTTTGAGCATGTGGTCCTCTTTTAAAGCTTATGGAAGAGACCAGAAGCATTAAATTACGTGTGGAAGAAGTGGAAACCAAATAAAACATTCTAAAGAGTTCATTCTGTTTCCCATGAATGTCTGTCAGTGTCAAGCAGACATTCAAATCAAGTTACAGGGATATCCTCAATCGACCTTCTTCACTATTACAGTGTATACTATAGGAAGTTATTGAAAATAATATTTAGTTAGTGTGTAAAAGCTTTGAGAAATGGAATTTGTCTGGCAATAAAAGCAAGGACTATACTGCTAAATGTAATAGCTTTCACTGTGCAATACTCATTTTGTTTTCATTAGTGGGAAGAGGAGTTGCAGAACCTGGAAGAGCTGAAGAAAGAGAAACTTAAAGAAATTATTTTGAAAGTTCGGCAACAGCTTGATAGTTACTGGCAAAAATGCTTTTATGGTGAAGAACAGAGAGCTGCATTTCACCCTTTTTATAATGGTAATTCCTTGTGGCCTGTGTCTTTCAAATACAAAATGCAAATTTGCATGATGTACTGCCTACTTTAAGGGTCAGTGGTCTTATGGCTGAAGGTGATTAATTATTCTGTCATTCCTATAAAAGAAAAAAACTGATGTAGGGACAGGGTTCTCATGATCACAGAGGGGGAAATAAGCCGCTGGCTTATTACTCCCTCCACGTGTGCCTGTTGCATGCTGGGGGGATTAGCATATTTGTCTTCAGTAGCGTAGTTTGTTGTGTTATGCAAACCCAGTCAGACTGGCTTGTTGCTGTGGGTAACAAGCCACCCAGAACCCATGAGCTGTTGTAGACCTGGTTTGTGCCACATGACAAGCTGTGCTGCTGATGGTAATTATGCTAATCCCCCCCAACACGCGTGGTGGGGGAAATAAGCCTTTGTGGTGTATTTCTCTCTCTCCTGAGCATATGAACTGGCTGAATGACCTGGTTCACATGATCACCACAGCCTACCATGGCTTACTTAACCCACAGCAAGCCATGGCGCTGATGGAGGCCAAGTTGCCTGTTCAAGCCCTGGACACAGCTAGTGTCGTCTGAATCCGAGTGGCATGGCTTGTTGGAGGGGGAAACAAACCCCCAATAACACATGGCCTGTTGTAGCCCTGTTGCCGGGGTATGGACGACACAATAAATCATGGCAACCTCCCCGGGGGGGTTGAATATTCAAAATGGCTGCCCACACGGCAACCCACTGTGGCTTAGATAAACCACGGTGGGCTGTGACAATCATGTGAACTGGCCTATTGGGTTCTAGCTGGTTTGTTAATCGTACCAACAACCCATCCTCACTGTGTTCAGATGACAGAACAACCTATGAGCAGGGCTTGGGTTACAGAATGGGTGTGTGCCACAAGCCACAGTGGCTTATTTAATGATGGGACAAATGCTAAATGTCCTGCATGGTTGAGTCATAATGGAGGTGTTGGTCACTATTTGGTTGTTTGCCATGTGCCTAATGAAAACCAATCTTGCTTTCTTGATCTAGACAATTTCTCAGAAGACTTGTTGAACCAACATGATGAAGAACTTCTGAGAATGAAAGATGTTTATGAGAAAAATCAGCATCTGTATGATAATGTTCACAAATGGGAAGCCATTTGGGGCCGCTTCATTGAACTGGAGGTAGGCACTGTTGCATGCTTAATGTATCTCATTGCAGAGGGCAAACCTTGACAGTGTTTTTAGATGTGAGTAAAATCTAATGTGGGCCAGCAAAAAAATTGCATGTTTGCTGTACTATGGGTAACCTTGAATTAGGACCCAGCCCTGAAGGGGAGAAGGTGGGTTAATATACATTCATCCTGCAGCTTCCTGAGGGCTGCGTACCAGCAGTGGGCATGGCCAGAGCCCAAAGTGCTCATGTCTATTCCTCTTTCTCTGTCACACACATACAAACCATTCTCTCACGTCATCCACATCATTGTTTCTCTCTCACTTTCCCAGCCCCACTTCCTCAGCTGAGGAAGATACATCCTTTTCCGTGCTCAGGGCTGTGTAGGGAAGGGGTCTTATCTCCAATCAGGTGTTGACCTGAGGTAAGACCTTTTGCCTGGGGAGAGGGGGCATGGCCCGGGGAAGAAGCTTGAAGGTCAGATGGGGAACCTTCGTGGGCCACATCCAGCCCAAGTGCTGGAGTTTCCCCTTGCCTGCTTTACAGCGATGTTGTATGAGACATCAGTATGCTTTGAAGTGATTAAAATAGCATATTGGGGGAAACATCATTTCCTATGAAGGCTGGTGGCTTACTACAAGAAGGAAAGGCAGTCTATAATATGTTCATTAGATTGAGAATATGCAATATTCACACCTGAAGTAGTACTGCACTTCTGTGTTTTTCAGTATTGCTGAAAGATCAGGTTTAACTTTGGTCTGGATCCAAAGGATCCAGTGGCTGTGTTTGCACATAACGATATGCCAGAATCTGGGAAAACTCTGGCTTACCATTCCTGACTTGTGTGCTCATGCAGGCAGCCCATTTATTCCCACTTGGCTCCTGCCGCCAGTGGGAGCAGCTAAAATAACTAGGAATTCAAAGCTTAGTGTGTCATCTGACCCGGGCCTTCTTGGTTGTTGCACCCCTTACAACTCAGAATCACAAACCAGGGTTTGTTCTTAATTTACGATTCCTGGCTTGTTTGGGAGCAAAAAGTCACAAGCCTAGGTTCAAATAATAATGCAGCCCTTTAATTCTTTGTCATGTTTCGCAGTGGGGCAAATGAGTGAAACCTGATTGATCAACAGTGTGCTTGATCAGAAAGGACCATTTGAGACGACTGAAATGTATGAGCTCTATACATGGTGAAACCAAGGAGATCAGCTCCCTGTCACTAACTGATAAACACATAAAATCAGTACAGTGTAGTTATGGCTAGACTTCAAAGGAACTATTTCAGTGTTTGTCAGCCTATGCCAGTGTGCCATAAACTCCCTCATACTTCCCTATTTCAACTGAGTATTCTTTCATCTGTCGGGGATAATTACCAGAAACAGAGCCATAAGTTCACTCTGGTACAAACAGCAGGGGTTCTTCCAAGAGTCCAGAAACATAGCTTGTTTGGCCTGTGATTAATCATCGGGGCTAGCTTCAGTACCCAACCAATCATTGATCTTGCTGATTAGAGCCACAAACTTTAACAAACCATGTTGAGTGAAGACACCTATCCCCAAATTTCTATGATGAGCCCTATTGACTTCAGAAAGCAAGACCTTCGCTACACCTAGTGACACACAGTTCTTCATTTCTGGCATGCTTAAACTGTGATTCAGATACAATATCTTACTGCACACATTTTCCCAGGTATTTGGGCAATCTTGCAGTGCTTATGGGAACCTTTACTGATAACAGTGATTAAAAAACTCCTTTGCCTAGAAATATTTTGATGTGTCACTCTCATACTTCTTAGGAAGCTCTGACTTATTTGAATTGCATGCTGTCACTGTTAACTAAATTGTCCCATGGAATCAAAACTACTCTAGGATTACTTGATGCATTCAGGAAATAGCATCCAATGTCTCAGCCATATGTAGCCTGATTTGGCCACAATTTGGCAGTAGCACTAAAGGATCACTGCAGGAATCATTCAGAAGTTGCATGTTGGTGCCTGGAGTAATAATGTAGGGGCGATTGTAGTGGTGTTGGAAGTTGCCCTCTACAATAGGTAAATGCTTAGATGTTATCTGCATGACCGTTTCCATGTCTGTGTTCAGAAAAAATCAACAGATCCAAGCAGACTTCTAAACAGAGGGGGTAACTTACTCAAAGATGAAAGGGAAAGTTCAAAGATTCAAAAGCAGTTGTTAAAGGTAAGTGCCAGGATAATTTTTGTTTAACTTCTCCATATATTTGTTTTTGTGGGGGGAGGCTAGGTGAACTTCTGTATGTAAAAAAGAATCTGAACCCCCTCTGTGAGCAACAATCCCAAGGTAAAACAGTTCTGTCATGGAGGACATGTAGTCATCTTGGATTCCACGCTATAAAATCATCTCTTGAGTATTGGAAATGTAAGTTTTCATGTAGAGAAGACATGTGCAGAACACAAACTGGAGAACACCTAAGTATAATATCCAAATGGCTTGGGCATTTCAGAATACTTGGTGATTTCCTGGCTGGCTAGATATGTCCCCAATTTTGTAGAGCACAGCGAGTTGTCCAGCTGCAGATTGATTTAGAACAGGCTTAGTAAAAAAATGTGTTTCAGTTATTTTTAAGAATTCCTTGGGTGCCATTTGCATAGACAGATGGTAATAAGTACTGTTCTAGAGTAGAACATTCAAATAGTGTTAGCATAAGATAGTGTGGACTTGAGAGTCTTCCTTAAACTGACAAAGGACACAATCCTATGCATGTTTAAAGAGAGAAAAAGTCCAACAATTCCCAGCATGCCCCAGCTTAGCCATGCTAGCTGAGGCATGCTGGGAATTGTAGGATTTTTTTTCTCTCTAAACATGCATAGGATTGCTCCCTAAATGACTGACTTTTAAAATTTCCTTTTTGCAAAACTAGTTGGGAGAAGAACTGAAGAAAAGTACTGAAAACTGGGAGAAGGAGAACAACTCATGTTTCCTCATTAATAGTCAGCCGTTTCTCAGCTCTTTGGCCAATCAACTGCAACATCACAAACTTAAAAAAGATCAACCCAAAATTGTAAGTTTTTGCATGGGTAAGTCACTTAAAAGAAGGCAGCAGGCTGTTTAATAAAAACGTGACTGTCATATATGTGAGAGGGAGGTATAATATGTGTCTAACTTGAACAAATCCCTTTGATCAAGAAGATCAGCAAAATATGCTGGCTACTATTTATTAAATAACTACTGCACTTTATTGACTTGGTCTGCTGCATTCCCTTTGGTCCCCCACCCCCCCTTCCCCCTGGTTGCTATTGAGTCAGTCACTTAGCCAAATGCTAACTATGATTTGAAGCTGGTTGCAGATATGAAGCTAGGGGTGAAGTCTGGCTATGGTTGGTCATCAATGTTTACATTGAATGGGAAGGACTGGAGGGGAGCAGGCACGTGTTCCAGCAACTTTGTCCTCCATCCCCTAACAATGTTCTGTCTGCATCTAGCCTTGTGACAATTGTGGGCCTATCCTTATGATTGGATCTGACAAATGGGTTGGGCCTACATTTGCAAATGTTTATTCTTGTGATAGCACAAAAGCTTTACATTTCTCCCCGTACGTTTCTCATTCCTTTGGCTATTGGACGGTATAGAAATGAAATAAATAAATAAATTCCTGATGTAGTGTTTCCTTTTCCTCTATATGGTTGGGAGGAGGGAAGATGGCTGGATGACTGGGTGATGGCGTTGCTGTTGCTGCTGTGTGGGAAGCAGGGAGGGTGTCGGGGATGCAGATGAGCCCTGTCACAAAATGGTAGCAGCTTGTATAAGACAATACGGTTTCCGGGGAGTGGGGAGGCAGTGCCAGCAAGATGTACTTAACTGTTCAGAGGGTGCAGAATGCAGGAGCTGTCTCCCCCCATGCTATCTTCCTGTGCGGACATTGGCTCCCTGTGGCGTTTGGGACTCAACTCATAGTTTACAGGTTTTTAAGTGTTGGGGCCCTAAATATAAACGGGTGCTGCACGCTTTTTAAAAATCTCCAAGGTAGGATGTGAACACTGCCTTGGGTATATCATACATTCATTAAATGTGGACTGCAAATATATGTAAAATGGTCTGCCCCAGGCGTCATATGGATCCGAATGGATTCCTGAACGCTCTTGGGGGATTCTCTGGAGCACACAAATAGTCACTTGGTCGAGACCCGGGTGGGTGGGTGGGTGGAATGCCGCAATCACTGGGGCATTAGATCAGGTGGCTCCGAAACACCCCCTCCCCCTGAACAGGGTTCGAACTGCACCATGGTTTAGTCCATGGTTACGAGCTCTGAAACAGGAGGTGAGACAGCTAGAGTGCTGGTGGCGGAAGTCTCGCTCCAAAGATGATTGGACACGGGCTAGAGCTGTATCTTCAGCCTATCACGTGGTGATGAAGGCAGCAAAAAAGGAATATTATGCTGCCTCTGTTGCATCCGCAGGGTGCTGTCCCAGGAGGCTGTTCCACGTGGGCCAAAGCCTGGTCAGTCCAGTTGCTCCAGAACTGCTGGAGCATTCTAAAGCATCCTGTGAGGCTTTGGCAAGGCACTTTGCGGATAAAATTGATCGGATTACGAGTGTTATTCCGTGTGCCGTGGATTTAGCGAGCGAGAGGCGGCCTGTGGCAAACGGGTTTTGTGGGATTGGTTCCAACTTCTTCCTTCTGATGAAGTGGACAAGGTGCTTTCATCTGTAAAGCCCACCACCTGCTTACTTGATCCTTGCCCATCTTGGCTCATTATGAGATGCAGAGAGAGCTTGGGTGAGGGGATCAGGGCGGTGGTGAATGCCTCCCTTGAGGAGGGAGTGATGCCATCAGCTCTCAAGGAGGCAGTGATAAAACCGCTCCTAAAGAAGCCCTCCTTGTATCCCCAAGTTTTGAACAACTTTTGCCCAGTCTCAAATCTGCCCTTCTGGGGCAAGATCATTGAGCAGGTGGTGGTGATGCAGTTGAAGGCACACTTGGATGAAGCTGATTATCTAGATCCATTTCAGTCGGGCTTCAGGCCTGGGCATGGGACAGAAATGGCCTTGGTCACTTTGGTGGATGATATGAGGAGGGCTTTGGATAGGAGTGAATGCTCCTTTCTTGTTCTCCTCGACCTCTCAGTGGCTTTTGATACCGTTGACCACAGTATCCTCCTGGACCGCCTGGGGAGGTTGGGCATTGGAGACATTGTATTATGGTGGTTCCGGTCTTTTCTCTCTGGCAGGTACCAGAGGGTAGCACTGGGAGAGGAGGTTTCGGACTCGTGGCCGCTCACTTGTGGGGTGCCACAGGGTTCCATCCTCTCCCCGATGCTATTTAAACATCTATGTGAAGCCACTGGGGGCTATCATCAGGAGGTTTGGGGTGCGGTGTCATCAATATGCAGATGACACGCAACTCTACCTCTTGTTTAAATCTTCACCAGGGTTGGCCGTAGAATCCCTGTCCAAATGTCTGGAGACGGTGAGTGGCTGGATGGGGAGAAATAAGCTGAAGCTGAACCCTGACAAGACCGAGGTACTTTTGGTGGGAGACAAGAGGAGGCTGGGGGATGTTGACCTGGTGTTGAATGGGGTACGGCTACCCTTGAAAGACCAAGTCTGCAGTCTTGGGGTCATTTTAGACTCCCAGCTGTCCATGGAGGCTCAGGTGTAAGCTTTGAGCCAGACAGCGTTGTACCAACTCCATCTGATACGGCTGCTGCGCTCCTACCTTCCCGACCATCTGCTCCCATCAGTAGTACATGCCCTGGTCTCCTCTCGTCTAGACTACTGTAATGCACGCTATGTGGGGTTACCCTTGGAGATGGTTCGGAAGCTGCAGCTGGTGCAGAATGCAGCGGATTGCCTGATTAAAGGCAGCTGCCGGTGTGATCACATCACTCCAGTGCTGAAGGAGTTGCACTGATTACCAGCTGTTTTCTGGGCCAATTTCAAGGTGTTGGTTTTGACCTTTAAAACTCTATACGGTTCCGGCCCAGCCTATCTCAAGGAGTGCCTCCAGCAGCACCAGACAGGCCGCTCAACAAGATCAGCCTCGGATGGCCTTCCCTCTGTCCCATCAGCCAGGACAGCTAGGCTGGTGAGGACGAGGGAAAGGGCCTTTTCTGTGGTGGCCTGCACTCTGTAGAACTCCCTCCCTAGGGAACTCCGCCATGCCCCCTCTTTAATGAGCTTCTGCCATGCATTGAAAATTTGGTTGTTCAGGCAAGCATTTGGGGTAGGTTAGGGTATTTTTAAATGATGTTTTAATGTGTAATTTTACTGTTTTAAATTGTACTGTTATACATCGCCTAGAGTGGCTGGGTGACCGGCCAGATGGGCGATTAAGAAATTGAATGAATGAATGAATGTGGGGGAGGGGGCATTCTTCGAGGTTGCTCTGTTGCTTTTTGATTTACTACCCTGGGGGCCTTGTGTTTGACATACTGAACATCTCTTGGAAGTGTGCTGGAGCTATTGCTTGGTTGGGTTGTAGTGTTGCTTCTGTTTGTTGCTTATACTTTCTTAAACTGCGTCATTTCAGAAAGGGGCAATGGAGAATTTACTAATGAACTGAGGATTGTTGTTTACTAGACTGAAACATTTTATTTTGCAGTCAGTGAGGAGAGATGAATCTGCAACTCCGAAAACAGCTGTTAAACGGCCTACTGGTGTGAACACTCCAACTCCTAACAAGATACGCAAGGTGAATATTGCCTATCTGTTTTAAAGATTACTTGATAGAAGTAGGGTACATACCTTCAAGTTGAAGTCTTCTGTGTATAGATGAGCTGGAATACAATTAGTTTTTCTCTTCCAGAAACACAGTACCATAATGCCAACTGTTAATATGGCTTTCTCACTCTGTGACAGAGGATATGCTTGTATGGGTTAGTTCCCCCTCTTCAGTATGGAGCAAATGTATGCCAAATTTCCCTCAGGGAAGAGGTCCACCTGATTTTCATTGCCCTTCCACTGAGAGGGTGTGAGGGTCTTTTTGGAGCAGTTTTATTCAGGAGACAGATTTCTCCCACTGTCCCCCATACCTTATCTCACTAGGCTGTAAGAAGAAATACTATAGAGCCCAAGTCCAAGCAGGTAGATGCTCTTAGTCCAGAAGCCTTGTTTGAGCAGCAGCCTGCAAAATCTGAGGGAAATGATGCACATAGTTCTTCATTAAAATAGAATGGAATCTATTAACAGACCATTTAAAACCACATATGATTGCAAAGAGCTCAGGGTAATTGAGTGACATGATGTGTCCCAACAGGCAATAACACCCCTTCTTTAAGATTCCAGTGTGTCTCAACATGATTTGGTATTAATGTGGAGAATGCAGGAGTGAGTCAATGCTACTTGAGCTATAGACTAGACTCCAGCTAAGTCTTCATAACCTTCATATTTCTGATGGGAACTATATTTTGCAGGTAGCCTCTAACTTAACTGTACTTAAAGCAACCAGCTGCAGTAATATAGCGAACAACATAATTGTTGCTGGCAAACAGTCAGTTCAAACCAAGGTAAGTAAAATTAATCAAATTGCTTTTTATCGTTTTAGGGAGTGATCTTATCGAGATAGTCAGCCACCTCTGAACTCGGAGGCGACCGCCTATCCAAAGCAGGGCAGGAGAAGCACGGAGGGGATCGTTCCCTCTGCGCTCCTCCTGCCCTGGTTTTTTAGCTAGACAGCTGATTGTGGCTGTCTAGCCATGGGAGCATGGAGTGGGGAAGGAGGCTGCTGCACATTGGATGTGTCATACAGGCAGCTACGCTCTCACTCCCCCAGAATGCCCCCACACGCCCCTTTCTGGCTGCTCCACGCTCCTCTTGTGAGCACGGAGGATGGGGCTGTTCCGTGGTGCCTCTGAGGCAGCGTGGAAGTGGGGGGGAGGTTGGTTCTCTGGGAACTGACCTCAGATCACGGGGTCTGAGGTTGGTTCCCGGAAAACACCATATCCTATGGCTGTCTAGCCCCTGTCTAGCATCCATAGTATTGCTCCCTTATTCTGTCTGTCTGTCTGTACTGCCGGTAGCCAAAGCTCGCTGGGCGGTTTACAAAAGATTAAAACCTTAATAATACCATCCAAAACATAATATAAAAAACATTTACAAGAAACATGCAGTGGCCTGTTCAGTCGGGCAGGGGTGGATAGAGGGTAGATCAGGTTCTATTGGTAGATATCTGGGTGATTTGCTGTAGATTGACTAGGTGGGATATAATACATAACAAATAAATAAAATAATAGCAACAGCTAAAAAGCCTCCCCCCCTGCATCACAATTGGGTTGCTGTAAAAGAACACTTCAGGAAAAACTAGGAGTGGGTTTTATGTGTGAAGGACTTGTGAGCTTGGTTCTGGTACTGATGACAAAGGCCTCGGTTGAGTGTGTGCTCAGTGTCACCCTGCTCCTTCATTCTTAATGCATGTCCACCCTCCTGAGCCACTATTTTGTGTTCTAGGAATAAACAAAGTAGATCCCGCAAGCCTGAAGTCTGCCCACCCCTGTTGTAGGGTGCACAAACTTAAACTGGCTTGATACCTGGGGTGGGAGTGCATCCCTGGCTTTTTAGTTATTTTCAAAACAGAAATGTGTGGCTGAAGCTACTAGAAGTCTGTAGCTCAATGCTGGCTAGGCAATCTCCATCCAGTTATGCTCACCGTTGGCAAAGCTGATTGAAAATGCTTCAAGTCACAGAGGCATGAGGTTCGATTTATTCTTAGCACCCCTGAGAATATGTTTATGAAGATTTAAAATTGTTGGAATAGAAAGTAATTGTGCTGTTTGCCGAAGTCTTCATTACCATATTTCTGATGGGAACTATATTTTGCAGGTAGCCTCTAACTTAACTGTACTTAAAGCAACCAGCTGCAGTAATATAGCAAACAACATAGTCGTTGCTGGCAAACAGTTAGCTCAAACCAAGGTAAGTAAAATTAATCAAATTGCTTTTTATAGTATTTTTCTTTCTTTCCTGCCCAGTAGCCAAAGCTCTCTGGGCAGTTCACAAAAGATTAAAACCTTAAAAATATCTTCCAAAACATAATATAAAGAACATTTACATACAAAAACAATTAACAATCACAGCAGAGATGCCGGGAGCAGTTAAAGCCTTATCATATGCTATCAAATGCCTTGGAGTAGAGGAAAGTCTTAACCTGGCGCTGAAAGAATGACAGTATACATTTTTAAACCTTGCTGAAGTTCATAAAATAAAGGGTGCTTATGTCCTCAATTTTAGAGGATGAATTGGAACAATGAAAACCCAATAGTGAACTAGCTAGCAATGGCTGGATTACCTTAATCATGGGCTTTACTAGCAGTGACATTTCTGGGAAATGAGCAGGGCACGTGAGCTTGGCTGTGACAGTCTGGCCTCCACTCTGTAGTACTGCTGTCTGATTCCCCTGGCTCAGTAGACCAGAAGCAAGGGCCGTCCTCCCCGCAAAATATTGGGGAGATGTAGAGAGAGAGTGTGTGCGCATGTGTTTGTGTTTCAAAGGCCCCATCTAATACTATGGACTTGACTTGCCAGATAGGTTTGCCAGCTCTGTCCTAAACTACTGAATCCAGTAAAGTATTGAAGAAATACCTAAGGAGGTGTCATAATAACAGAACATTTTGGAATCTGCAAGGGTTAATCTTCTTATTCATATGCTTATTCAAAATGACTTCACTTCAATATTCTCCTTACCTCTTGCCTGATTTAGACATTAATGATACGCGAGTCACGCATTTTATGTTCAGCTTATCATTACCATCCAAAGTCCCCTCTGACAGAATAGTCTTAGGTGCAAAAATGAGTGTTAGGGAAAATAGGACTTTAAAGAAGACTGTTTCCCTTATTTCACCTTCACTTGATTGGTGCTGGCTATTGTACTGTGGCTTGTGAAAGCTAACTTTGATAGATTGAACCTTAATCTATCAGCGTGGACTAAAACTTTCTTCAAAGGAAGAAGACTACAAGCTTGCATCATCTGAACCTAGCAAAAATGTTGTATGCTACAGAGGATTTTGCTGTTGTTCAGTGAAGGCAGAGCTATTGACCTTTGCACATAACATTAACCCATGGTTTGTTGTCCTACCCCTCTGAAGTATGTCAGGCCGCAGCGCTGGTGTGTTTTAGGTGTTTATTCAAAACATAT
The DNA here is from genome assembly GCF_057233095.1 of Heloderma suspectum. Lineage (NCBI taxonomy): Eukaryota > Metazoa > Chordata > Lepidosauria > Squamata > Helodermatidae > Heloderma > Heloderma suspectum. Next base: position 134,916,939 of record NC_139459.1, read on the forward strand.
ATGTTTGCTTTGGCTTTCTCCCAGCCATGAGCTTATCTTTACCAGCCTCATGATATTTTGTGTGTATGTGTGTGGTCCTTTTTGTTTTGTTTTTGTTTTATCCTTTTGTAAACTGCTTCAGCATTTGTTTGAAATGAAAAGCAGTATATATAAATATTGTTAATAAATAATGCCTAGGTTTTGTCTGGCAGACAAACAAACCGTGGTTTGTTTCCTAATCCCTGGGTTGCTTGTTTTCCCTCCTCCTTTGCCTGCTCCCTCCCTGTATCCCAAATGCCTTTGCTTTGTTGTAGTACTGGCATGACGTGTGGTTGGGTTTTTCCACCACTCTTGCCCTCTGCCTGGCAAAACAACCCATCGACAAACCACAGGTTCTCTCTGGGCTGGTTAGCACAAGGCAGCACACCATGGGTTATTTACCCACCATGGCTGTGGGGCATGTGCAGCCGCCACTTTGCATATCCAACTCCCTCTCAGGGGTTGTCGTGTTGTGCGAACCTGGTGAGTGTGGTTTATGCGAGGGTTAGACAACCCTCGCATAACCCTAGAACAGACCATGGATTGTGCGAGGGTTGTTTAACCCTCACATAACCCATACTCACCAGGTTCGTATGACACCTGCCCCTGCAGCTTGTGGGTTAAATAACCCATGACGAGCCAAACCAAGTCTCTGGATTGTTCATGGTTAACAAACCATGGCTTGTTTGCACGGCTGGGTTCGCACATCACAACCCAGAATTCAACAACTCATGGGTTTGCATTATGTGAGAACCAGGTCTTGTTGGTTCCTGGGAATGAGACATGCAGCTAACAGGTGACACCTTATTGATCCACTTCTGTAGTGAAAGAGTTAAATATGAACCACAAGCAAAAGTGGGAAAGCTTTAACAAACTGTAGAATATAATGATCTGGTAAAAAGCACTCATTATTGTTTTCATATCTTAGATCCACTGCTCTAGATCACGTGTGCGCAACCTTTTCAGCCCTGAGGGCTACATTGGGCGTCTGCTGGGGTGGCAGAGGCTGCACATGTACATGCACACAATCTGTTGGTCTGGGGGGGCGCCCTAGACTGGGCTTGGGGCTGCCTGTGGACTACACTTTGTGTACCCCTTGGCTTCTGATTTTTTTTCTTGAACTCATCAAGGACCTTTTGTATATAGCATGTTCAAACCTGTATCCTAAGTTGTTTGGAAGCATGTCTACCGTAAGCTGAATGCTGCATGTCATCTCAGATCCATATGCTTTTCTGAGAAGTAACAAACGAGTAGGCGATGTAGTACCCATGGGCACCAATGTGCCCCATGGACACTGTTCTTGGTGCCCTACCCTTTCCACTTTTTAAAAATTAACCCATTTTCTTACCAGTAGCTGGGATTGATGAGCAATAAGTTTCTGCTGATGTGAAAATTAGGGGCTCAAAGGCCATTTTTTGGTGGTGCCCACATTTGCCAAATGTGCCCATGGCCAAAAAAGGTTGCCTGCCCCTGCAATAGGGGCTAGTATTTGCTCCTTATAGTTCTAGGAACAAAATACTTCCCTATGCCAAACAGGGAAACAACCGCTTGCATAAGATTATGTCTTGTTGATTGAATATATCCAGGTGAAACAAGGATAAGCACTCGTATTTTCGTATTTGTTAGGAAAAAGCCATAGTACAGCATGAATGTTCAAGACTGAAGTAAGCAAGAAAAAAATGTGGTTTTAAATCAGAGTTCATTGTTGCTTCATGCCTGTCATTTTGCATGACTAACAATGTGATCCTTTGAATATTTACCTGGAAGCAAGTCTCACTAAGTTAAGTGTGATGTACTCCCATGTAAGTGTGCAGATGACCAGCAAATTCTTCATAAGGCTTAAGAAAGGGAAGGTAACTGTGTTGCTTTCCTCCCAAAGTATGTTGGGTAGGGAAGTTAATTTAATGACCAATTCTGATTTGAGTATTTGACTTGGAGACTACGTCTGGATAACTATGAACTTAATTGCCGTAGTATGGTAGGTTAACATTAATTACAAACTTAACGTAGATGTCAGTTGGCATTCAAGTCGTAGCCCACAAGGCAAAGAAAGCTAATTAGATAGACTGTAGCCATAGATGTTGTTCCCAGCACTGTTGCATTTTGACAGCAATTGCTCTTTGCCCCATTCTTAAAAGTGCGGCTTTAATTCTTAACTAGCCACAAGATAATGAGGCATGCTACAGTAATCATGCAAGATGTAAAATAGATTGTGGCAGTCTTGGCCCGGGAGAAGAACTGGTCTTTGTAAAGCTGTACTAATGAGAAAGTTTCCCCCCTAAAAGCTCATATGCCATCTAAAATAAGAATCTGTTCAATAAAGCAATGAAAGGTACAAGAGACTACAGGGGAGCCTTCACTTAGTGGGAAACTAGAGAACAGAGTTGACTGTGTATTGGGATAGGAATAGAGTAGATACATATGAAGGAAATCAAAGAAGTTCAGTAAATGCAGTAAAGGCAATGCAGGCAAGAATAAGGCCTAATCAGGTGTAATTGCTAATGGGAAAAACTCGGGGGGATTCCAAATGGAGAAATGTAGAAAACAGATGCAGCTTGCCGATAAGAGACTTTGTGGCAGACTGTAATAGAAGCTAAGCCAATGTCTAGGTTATTGACGTTGCACAAAAGGTTGCACAATAATATGGCAAAGCTTAAAAGCTGCCTAAAGAGTGAGAAGCATCCAAGCATGTTGGATAGTGTGGGTGATGAGCAAAGATGTGGAAATATCTGAACTTCAGAGCTTCACTAGGAGGAGAAGCTGTTCGGAAGTGTTTGCCTAATGAACTCATTCCTTTGTACTAGCTACAACAGCTTTTTCTTCTAGTCATATATGACAGAGGATTAGATGTCTTTTGTATTTAATGATATTTGAGACAAGTAGGTGTATATTTACAATTACATTTTGCAGACTCTTTCCAAAAGCATACCTCTAGATTCCCTGTACCGACAACCATTAGAAGAGTGCAAGGAAAGCAAATCTGCCATCCAACCTAGCTATCCAGATTTCATGGTATGTTTTAACCTGTATTTCCTTATTGCATAGCTTTATAGGAAACGAGCGGAAGTCGCTCCAGGGAAAGTTCAGAAGTGAAGTGTTTAACTTTGTTTCCTGAGGTCCTTGAAGAAACTAACTGTGATGAGTTTGTTAAGATCAGAGTTTTAATGCTAGCAAAGTTGCATTACAGATTAGTCCTGGGCTAAATGGGAGTTGAGCGTTTCCCTAAATCTGCTTGGGAGAGCAAATAATAACTGATTGTATTGTTGTCTTGCATTATGGGATGATGATCATCTTTTCTGGGAGAAGCTGTCTGAAAGGTTCTTCATGAATGGTGGCTAATTCTAGATAGAACTCTGAAAATGCATTGCTGTAGGATTAGTTTACTCACCAACTGTTACAAAATAACACTGTTTGCCCTCAGCCTTTAGTGGTGATTGCTTTTCTGATATCTTTCCTCCTAGCAGCTCAGGGTCCCCCACTCCCAATTTTATCCTCACCTTGGTTGAAAGATAGTGACTGTTTTAGAGTCACCCAGTGAACTTAACGGCTGAAGAGGGATTTGAACCTGAATTTGAACCCTAGTCCAACTCTAACCACTACAGTGAACTGGCTCTCTGTAGGAAATCCCAACAAAATTTCTGCCATTATATTTTTTTCTCCCCATCCCCCATGTTTCTGTGTGCATATAAATGGAATCCGTTCTGTGCCTTCTTGTATTCCAACAAAATATAGCTCTCTCACTGGCACTGAGGACTGCCAAACCACCAATTGAGCGCCCTGATTGGACCTCCCTCCACCCTCTAGTGGGTTGCAATTCTCTGCCCACTTCCAGTGTCCCTTCTTCTCTGAGGCTTCCGGTCTCCCAGTCCTGCTACTTGTATCTTTTTGGTGTGTGTATCCAGTATCATGGTACCTACCTGATCTCTTTCCAAATCTCATCCTGCACTTGCTGCCAACCCCTTGGAACTGCTGCTCCTACACCCAGAAAGCAGTCTCATCCCACAAGCTCTTCTTCACACTCTCAAACTCCTTCCTGTCACTGAAAGCTGCCTCCAATTCTGCCACTGCTGCTGTCCTGTCATTGAGAGGCCTCACTTTCCTTCCCACCCCCCACACACCTTCATGTCTATGATGATGAAGTTGGCCACCTTCTTCGAACTTTGCCACTTCCAGCCCCTAATTGCTTTCCTTCTGAAGCTTCACTGTTCATTTGGTACATTTGTAGTCTCCCTTGTGTTTTCCTGTTGCTGTGCTGTCATCAGCCCAGCACCCTTATCAACTTCCTTATCTGGCCTGGATACTTGGCTTAGTTTTTTTCTGACAACATTTCCACCTTGCTCTTTGGTGATTTCAGCATTTGTTTCTATAAACCTCATGGTCCTGGCTGCCCTCCGCCTTCTCTCCCTAGCTTCTTCCCTGTGGCATGTGACTTTGGACTGTCTCCCCCATTCTACCATAGCCACTCTAGAGTTCGTTTGTTGCTTTCAACATTGCATATTTTCTACCTTTGTACCCCTCTGCCTGCATCTTTGTATTAGCTATTTAAAACATTTGTATTCATCCTTTCTGCTACTAAGCCTTCAAGGCAGCTTACAGAACCAGAAATAAACCATAACAATAAAATCCAAACAAAAAGAAGCTAAAATTCATCCAGTCACTCAATCAATCCAACAAAATAAATTGTAGAAGCAGTAATGTAGTAAGAAAACATTGTTTGAATGTTCAGAAAACAAGACAGTTTTTACTTTGTGTCTAAAAGATAGGATAGGTGCCAAAGACGTTTTTCTGAGAGTATTCTACAAGGAAGCTACAGAAAATACCTTTATCCCCAATTTGCCTACTGCCATAACCTCTAAAGGTGGGGATCCTGGGAGTTGGGCCTGAGATTATAATTATGATCTTAAAGGAAGGTTCATTAAAAAAAGATGGTGGTTCTTCAAATACCCTGAACCCAGGCCATTTAAGAGCTTTAGGGTACAATCATATGCATGTTTAGACAACTCCCAGTAGGACTTTTTTTGTCTAAACATGTATAAGTTTGTACCCTTAAAGGCTAAAGACCAGCACTTCTAATTACACCTGGAAACAACTACAAGTTGGTTGAGATCTCTAACACATGTAAAATATGCGCAGTTTGATGGGACGAAGTTGGTAACCAAGCCACTGTGTTCTGACCATTCCATAATTTGCAATCTCTACAGGATTCAACTCCTCCGTATTTCAACCCTAGACTCATTTGAAGTATGCGTTGCCTCCTCCCTTGCTGTTTTTTTTTTCCTAGTTGCTGAATACTGTTTTATTCCAGCAGGCTTTTGGTGTTGCTGGTGGCAGTTACTGTTTTGGTTTTAACTGCTGACCTGTCCCCTTGGTTGTTTCATATCAGGGGTAAGCAATGTGGTGCCCATGGCACCTTTCTTGGTACCTGCCAAGGTCCCCTATCCCTGTCACTTTTTTAATTAACACCTTTTCTCACTGGCAGCTGGGATCGCTTCTAAGCAAAGGAAGGTCCTCCAGCTGCTGCCAGCTGCATTTCCCACAAATGCTTCTGGGCTGTATGATGGGGCTTAGAGACATTCTTAGGAAATGAAGATGGTGGGCGGTTGCAGATGGATGCTTTCCTTTGCAACGCACCCAGCCACCAAGGAAAAGAAAGGGGCGGGGACAGACACTGAAAACTGTGGGTTCAGAGGAGTTGCTTAGTGTGTTATGGCTCAGACCCACTTCTGTCTTGTACTCGGTCTTTTGAGCCAGTTACTTGTCCTTTGTGAACAGCCATGCCTCCCATTGCAGTCATTTTGTGGTGATGCCCACAACACTTCTCAAGTTGCCAAATGTGCCCCTGGCCAAAAATGGTTCTCTATTCCTGGTTTATATTGTTTTTATGAAATCTCACTTTTAAATGTTGTTAGCTGCTCTTAGTGGAACTTTTGTACCAGAAGGGCAGGATATCAATGTTTTAATAAAGTTACAAAATTGCCCCCTTCCCCCTAACAGATGGCTCTGGCTTACCTCTTCCATTTGTTATCTCAGGTCTTGTGCTGTTCAGCATCTTTTGGAAGAAGTGAAAAGACCTGCCTGACTGCTTGCTGTAAATCCATGCTCTTCTATTTTTGTCCGTATAAGGAACACCACTACACCATTCTGATCCACACCCATCCTAACAATCCCCAACATTTATTCTCCGCATTATGATGCCTGCCCCCTTCCTCACCCAATGTTTTCTGCCCAAGATCTTGCTACCTCTTTCCTGAAAAAACACAGTGATCCACCACAATCTCCCCACCTACCTCATTCCAACAACCCCAGTGTTGTTAAATACAGCTGCTCTGAGATCCTCACCTGACAGCTCTAGATATACCCTTTTGATCCCATTTGTTCTCAATTCTTGGTCACCATTTCTCTCTCTTCTTTCCCCACTCCCCAACCACATTAACCATTCACTTTTCTGACTCCTTCCCTGCAGTGTTCACATGTGCTACTATTGTCCCCACTCAAAGACTTTCCATTGACCCATCCTTTAGCTACTGCTTGCCCCTGCTAAAATTCTACAACCTGTTCTGGTTCTCTCCCACCTTGACTACTGCAGGCTTTTTTGTGGGGCTGCAGCACAGCCCTCTCACCTCTGTCCAAAATCGTTTACTACTTCCTGTGGCCAGACCATATGTTACCCTTCCACAACCATGTGATGCCCTTAACATCCCTCTCACTAACTTCCCATCCCCTGTAGTATCCAAGGCACTTTGTCCTGTCTTTTTGAAAAAGCTCTTCCCAGCCTTCCCCCACGTTTATCATTTGACAGTTTCTTGTATCCCTGCCCATGATTTCAACTCCTTGGGTCTACCACACTCAGCCCTCCAAAGGTCTCTTGCTCTCTCATAACTCTATCCATTTTCCATTGCTGCTTGCATGGGGCTCCGTCCTTGAACACATACATTGTGTCACCTGTCTTCCTTGAAATCCCTCCTCAACTCCACTTTTTTTTTTTTTTTGGCCTTTGGCTTAATCCCTTGCTCTTGCTTGGACATTATTTCCTTTGCTCTATTTCTTCACAGTCTGTTTTGGATTGTGAGCTCCTTATTAAACTCACAAGCTGCTTTGTACACTAATAGCACTATATAACTAATAACCTGGGGACACGATGGCGCTTCTTCAGTTACATGTTTATGGTAACAAATCTTCAAAGAAACTGGTATTATGCTGGGTATAGAGATGTCCATCACTGGGAAATCCGGTGTCCGTCCGTCCCCCCCGGTCCACTGAGTTCTGCAGCATGTATGACTCACTTTGCATTTGCAAACCATGCTTCAGGCTTTTCCCTGTAGTCTGGGAACTTTTTTTTTGCACAGGTTCCGCAATTTGTGCAGATTTCTGAGCAATTTATGCAAATTACTCAGAAATTCATGCAAATTGCAGAAAAATGCACGAATGCCTGGAAAATCCATGAACCGGCTCAACTAGCTGCAGACTGAGTTGGGCGCTGCAGTAGGAACCGGAACAAAGTCTGGGGGGCTGAACCTAGAAAAGCTCGTTGAACTCCACCCCCCAAATGGATTTCTCTTACATTTCTAGCTGGGTATGGAGAAAACGTAAATCATTAACTAAACCACCACTTGGAACTAACTTGTTGGGTATACCAAGGTCACATGGAAATATGAACAACAGACAAGCTTCAAATTTCTATAACCAGGGAAGGTTGATGTCTAAAATGACTTGTTGAGGAAATTAAGGACACAATCCTATGCATGTTTAGACAAAAAAAAAGTCCTACAACTCCAAGCATTTCCCCAGCCAGCATGTCTGGTTGGGGATGCTGGGAGTTGTAGGACTTTTTTCTGTCTAAACATGCATACGATTGCGCCCTAAAATAATTTTGTAGAGAATGAGCATATAGAGGAGTTTAGCTAAAATTAGATTTTGGCTATGACAGGATGAAAAAAATTCCATATGAAATAGAATGTAGTCCTGGGGTTGAAGAAATGAGCTAAAATGTTTTAACTGTAGTGAAATATGCTTTAAGTACCATGCAGGAAATTAAACTGGACAGAACAGTGGTTTGTCATTCAAAGACTTAATTACTAATTTGGAATAGTATAGAGTGTTGCTGACAAAACCCTCAACATAGTTGTGGTTTAATTCTGTGAGCAATCATTATGGAAATGTTCCTGGCTGAAGTTTAGAAAGTGAAGATTAAAAACAGTTCATTATAGGTAATTTCCATTAAGCAGCTTAGGCTGTAATCCTGTACCCACTTATCTGCGAGTAACCCCATTGAACTCAATGAGACTTAGTTCTTAGTAAGCATGCATAGGATTGCACTGTTAATTACCATAACAAGAACATTGTAACTATCAAGGATGTTTTAGAGGAGTAGTCAGAGATAGAAAAGGCTGTTGAGTGTATTGGGCTGTTGGGGGCAACGAGTAAGAGGAGTGGTCCTCCGGTTTATATAGCTGAAGGGGGAAGTTACTGTGGTATAAACCTGCTCTATCACTTCTAATCTGACAGTATACTTCTGTGTTTCCTCTAGTGATGTCTTTCTGCTAAAGAGGGATATAATTGTTTCTTTAAAACATTACAGAAAGAACTGTCAATGAAAGCCAGCCTCAACAACAGGATTCTCAATTCTACACTCAAGGAGAACTTAGATGAATGAACCGATTTTGACTTCAGCTGATACAAGGCTCGTCAAATAAAGGGGACTATATATTAATACAGTATTGAAAGAATAAATACACTGTGTATAGCACTTATATTCTGATCAGGGTACCAATAAATAACATTTTGTAAAAATCACTGTTTCCCTGTTACATGCATGTATAGTGAAGAAAATACTATCAAATGTGTAGCGTGCTACCTTCTGGAGGATGGATCTGTGAGGCACACTCATAACAAAGATGATTAAAGGTTTTGTGTTCCCTCGGTATATGGAGAGTGACAATATAGAGGAGGTGGTATTTGATTACAAATAATTATTTCCTTTAAAGTGTGGTGGTGATAAAGAGCAGAGCAGTTTGTTGATGTACAGTGTCAAGATGGATAATTCCCTCCTTTTATGATTTAGCAGGTCAGAAGATGCAGAATGCAGGCCATGTACATTATATTAGGTCATGCATTGCCGTGTTTTCTAGTTGTGTATTTCAATCATGCTTTCATTAAGATTACAATTTAAAAATAAAGAACTGAAGTTTCAATTCATGTTCTTTGGAAAATAATTACTTTATCAAAAAGTGGGTTTTTTCTCTGAAAGTTTTGATGCATTAATACAAATTAGCTTGGGTATAGATAAAGCAGGGCACTCTCCTGCCCTCCCTTCCCAAATTGGGAGTATGAGTATGGGCCTAAAATACGCAGAGAGACCCATAGTTGTCATGGCTCTTTATCTGCCACCCTGGTAAATTCTGCTTGAAAGATGGGATATTTAAACTATGCATAAATAAATAAAAAGGCCATAAAGTCCTGAGCTGCCTCTAATTAGACAGCTTTAGCATGGATATTGAAGTACCCACGAGACTAAAACCATGAAACACCACAGAGGGGGTTGAAAATTCTGTTTAATGCCATGTCGGTGGTGGCTGTCACAAACTCCTGAAGTAAAGTTATAGTTTTTTAGGACAAAGGTACTTGATTGTTACAAAGTTCTTGCCTAAGAGGCTGCAGGAAGGTGTAACCCCCTTGAGGAATCCAATATTTGCCACTAGTCTGCCTCCTGAGCTGTATAAGTACTGCCTTTTAGTTGGAGAATCACCAGAGAACCCAAAAAGAAAAACATCACAGGTAAGGACCTCGATGACGACTTCATAAACATTTCATGGTCCAATACCGATCAATGTGTCGGGGTGGGAAGTAAAATATATATTTTCTAATCTTTATTGGAATATAGAGCAGGAAAGTGTTTCCATACCTTTGAAGGAATGGGTTATAGTAGAGAAGACAAACTGAAGGTAAAGACTAAGACAGTGTTAGAAATATGTGGGACAGACAAATAATATGGATCTTGCTGTAGCACTGTAGCAAACTACAGTGGGGAAACAGCTAATTTAATAGGATACTATTAAGTTTTTGCTGGGAGTAGATTTATAATATGTCATGGAGGGAGCAATCCTATGGCTGCTAGACAGTCATAGGATATGTTGTTTTCCGGGAACTGAACTCAGAGCCCACGCTCTGAGGTCAGTTCCCAGAGACCTGGCCTCCCCCCGCTTCCGTGCTGCCTTGGAGGCAGCGCGGAACAGCCCCGTCCTCCAAGCTCGCAAGAGGAGTGTGGAGGGGCTGGAAAGGGGCGTGGCTGGGGAATGTTCTGGGGCGAGGAGAGCGTAACTGCCTGTACGACACATCCTATGTGTCGTACAGGCAGTTACTACCACAAATTATGCAGTTGAGTTTCCCGCACATCCTATGTGTCATACAGCAGCCTCCTTCCCCACTCTGTCCTGCGGCTAGACAGCCACAATCGGCTGTCTAGCCAAAAAAGCAGGGGAGGAGAAGCATGAAGGGAACAATCCCCTCTGTGCTGCTCCTGTCCTGCTTTGGATAGGTGGTCACCTCTGAGTTCAGAGGCAGCTGCCTATCTAGATAGGATTGCTCCCTAAATTAGAAATAAAGGGCAGCATCCAACTGTCTCCTTCCACTAATACAAATGACGTTTCGTTAGCAGAAGCTAGGTTCCGAACTATGCCCAAGAGGAGAATCCAACTAAAGTTAGGTTTGCACAAGCATGCTTGCAAACAAGTTGTGCATCACAGTAGTAAATAACGGGAATGTTAGTCCTATGAATAGATGATTAAAGAAGGAGGGAATGGCATACTTCTAACAAATACAATTATATACTTCAAAAGATTGGGAAGGTGTCAGACATGCTACTAATTATCTTGAGAAAGTGGCGCCTTTTAAATAGGGTTTTGGAATAAAGTTAGATGCCAAGAAAGCCAGAAACTTACTGGGATTTTTAAATTTGCAAAGTATAGGTTATATCCAATGGTGCCCCAAAGCTATCATTTGTAGAAATCTTGTTTCCATCCTTGTTCAAGTGTCAAATTCAGTACTTGGATTCCATTTGTGCAAGCTGTTGCACAAGCATTTTCACTCATGCTAGTTCCTCTAGTACTTGCACAATGTATACATTTTCTGCTAGCATTGTGTGGGATACAGCTAATATATATATATAATGAAACCCATGTGGAACTTTTCTTCTAAAAGTTTTGTATGTTTTGTTTTCTGTTCATTGTTGTATAACAGTCTAAATACTATAACACATTGTTAAATGTATTAATTTATACAATATTGAGGGGAAAAGATAAAACCAAAGAACACCCAACCATTGGTCACCTTAACTCACAGCTATCCTCTAATTACAGAACCTATGCATGGGGAAACAAAAATAGTGGGGTGGAGGGAAGAGAATGGACAGTTACAAAGAAAAGACTAATGCAAAAAGAAAGACGCAGGTAGTCAAAAAGTAGGAGGAAAATGGTGTAAAACAGGATAAGCAGGAGTCTTGGTGCTCAAACTGGCAAAATTGAGCCAAGTAGCCATATATCTTTTGAGAACCTTGTGCCTATTGGTCACCTTTTCTCGATCAATAAACTCCAACTTATCCTCCACCCATTCTTCAATGTGAGTGGAATGGTAGGACTTCCAATGCTAAAATTGCCACCAAAGGAACCTACTAAATACCCAGGTTGACGTCTACTTGGGCATTTTCTAAACACAACGTACAGCCTAAAATCTATTAGATTAAAATAAAATTAATAGATGTTCCACCACATTCTGGAGAGCTATACGCGTATGGCATTGCTGGAACACACACAGGATCAGTTTGCCTGGCACCACCTCTCCAGCATTAGACTTTCAAGTTGAGCCCACGTCTAGAAAAACAGCACCAATATGACCTAGACAGATTTTGTGTTGATCAGATGTAGCATGAGATCTAAAGATGCTGTTCTCACTCAGTTCAAATATGCCTTCAACTGGAGATTCTTATTTAGATCCCTGACTCTGCATTCTATGCAAGTGATCTAAGTCTGCAATCTTAATCACATTTACTAGGGCGTAAACTCCACTGAAAACAGATTTGCTTCCACGTAAACATGCATAGGAATGTGCTGTAAATCCAACTTTTGCTTTGTCCCTGATTTTTAACGCAATAGCTGGGTGTGCAGTTCTGTTTATAAACAAATAAAAATGGCTACAATATCTCTGCTGCATTCATTACGGCAATATTAACATGACTGCTGTTTTTCTGTATGGATAGCTTTTGGGTATTTTTTTTATAAACATGATAAACTGTAGACTTTAAAAATATGATATGTAATATGTAGTACAGACTTTTAAAATAAGGTTTCTTTCATATATGTTTTAAGCATTATCAATGCAATAGCATTTTGGAAAGCAACTACATTCATATTAACTGCAATTGCTTAAATAAAAAGCTATGCTTGCAAAATGGTATCACTGTGGTTATTTCACTCAGGATTATGGGAACCAATCAAATGTGTGAGAAGATTATCCACGCAGCTCTGTGTGCTTTTCGCAATGTGTTGGAATCACTGAATAATTATAGTGCAACAGTTGTGTTAATTACTGTATTGCCCCTGCAGTAGGCTTCGAACTCTTAATTTAGGGGTGCCAAAATAGTGATAAATCAGATCCAGGTTTACTTACAAGGAAATACTTTATTGAGTACAATCAGCACACAGGCGTACGCAATGGTTGGATCAGACCGCTTCTCTGAACCCAGAGCCATGGGGTAAAATGGGTTTTATACCATACATATCAGCAGTGAGGCAGCTTGACAACTGCAAGCGTTAATTAGCCTTCCATCCCAGCATAGACTAACAGTGCTTGTTCATTAGGAAACTTTCCAGCACAGACACCTGCAGCTTGGCATAAACATAGCCTCACTTCCCAGGCACATACTAGGCCCTGATAAGATACTAGCCTTTGTTAGCATGGAATGTGCTGAGGCCGCTACTATCGACCTTTGACTCATCTCACATGCTCAGAGGCCCACTAGCAACAAGGAATTGCACAATAATGAACCTAAGCAAGCATTATGGATCTCTAGGCCCCTCTAAAACTACAAGTGACTTGGTTACAGGCCTGGGGCCAATACAATTACTTGACCAGAAGATTGGACTGATGGGCTAAAATACTGCAAGCAGTGATGCCTGAGAAGTCTATTTGATTGCACTTGATAACGTTTTGCACTTGCTCTTGGCCAAAGAAGATAATTACATTTTTATCAAGCCCTTTCAAGGTAGCATAGAAAAGAACACAGTGAATGGTGAAATTCTATGCAATGGGCTTACTCCTAGGTAAGTGGCGTATTCAGAGTTAGGCTCCATTATGTCTAATGGGAGTTTACGCCATAGTGAGTTTGGGATCTTATTCACTGCAATCTTATTCACGTTTGCTTGAGAAGAAACTCCTTTGGACACAGTGGTACTTCTTTCCAAGTAAAAATGTCCAGGCTTGCACTGTCGGTCAGTTAGACTGATCATAGAAATACCTTTTTTTTTTTACTATAAAGGTGCTGTTGCTTATTCGGGCAGCACTTTGAAACATTTTTATTTAGCAAAAGCATCCAGAGCACAGGGAAAGAGACTAAAGACCACCACAATTGCCCCCCACCCACCCTGTGCCTGTTGGAGCCTTGAGAGCTACACCAGAATGAGAAAGGGAGCATGGTGGGTTCTGCCATGGAGAAACTGAAAACACGTGGTTTCCAGAGGGGCTGGGTACATTTCTGCAGCCAGCACAGCCCTCCAGAAGCAGCAGAAACATCCAGAGCACAGGGGAAGAGACACCCCCCCCCCCCCGGTCTTTGTTGGAGGTTTAAGAACTGCACCAGAATGAGAGAGTTGGGGCCTGGGAGAGATCAGCTGCTGCAGGCTGTAAGAAATCTGGTTGCTATTTCATGCACGTGGTACTTTTGGGGGAGCTGTTTGCAGGTTGTATTGTTTGTTAATGTTTCCTCCATGTACTGGAAAGGTTGGGTGTATTTGTCTCCGGCTTACGCTTTACTGATACATAATGATTGATATTGTATCATAATGGTTGATATTGCCTATTTTGTAATTAATTTGAAATGTTATAATGAATGAAGTGAAATGAATTGTTTGAGTCCTTTATTGGTGAAATGAAATTGTTTGAGTCTATTGTAACCATGTACTATTGCAACTGATGTATTGGTATGCATTCTTGTTCTTGTATTGCTGTAGTATTGTGAGCCGCTTTGGCCACATCTTATGGAAAAGCAGCATACAAATTACCAAGATTTCTTTCATTGGGTGATGACAGCTCTTCTAGTAAGTTTGTCTGTAAACTTAGGGAGACGGAGACAGGGGGGGCGGGGGAGAGATTAGGTGCCATTGCTTACCATCTCCATAGCAGCAGTCAACCACATGGGGGCGCTCATCGTCCCTCACTTCAGGCAGCAGTGAGCTGGGATTCCTCTTGCCAGCAGGAGAAAATCAGAACAGTGGGATGTACTCGATCAGTTATTAGTGGGGCAGGCAGCAATCTACACCCACATTTTACCTCCACATATTTGCAGAGGGGAGTCCTGGCTGCAGCAGACTGGGCATGCGGCAAGAGACCATAACTGGCAGGGACTAGTCATGGCAGTGATTCCTGTGTTGCTGGAAGACATTAATTCTCCTTTTAGGATAATTTTTAAAAAGAAAAACTTCAGGAGAGGGAAATGCTCTGACTAGAAGTAACTAAGAAATCTGGTAACTGGGAAAAAAAAGATATTGTAAAATTTGAAAAAGGGCAACTAAAATGATCAAGGGGCTGGAACAACTTCCCTATGAGGGAAGGTTACAACAGCTGGGATAGTGTAGTTTGGAGAAAAGGCAAGTAAAGGGGAGACATGATAGAGGTCCACAAAATTATGCATGGGATGGAGAATGTGGATAGGGAGACATTTTTCTCCATAATACTAGAACCCAGTGGGGTCATCCCAAGAAGCTGATTGGTGGGAAAGTCAATACAAATAAAAGTCCTTCACACAGAGCATAGTCAAAATATGGAGTTTGCTTCCACAAGATGTAGTGATGGCCATCAAATTGGTTGGCTTTAAAACTGGGTGAGACAGATTCATGGAGGAGAAAACTACCAATGGCTACTAGTCCTGTTGGCTATATGCTACTGCCAGTATCAGAGGCAGTATGCCTATGTACACCAGTTGCTGGGGAACATGGGTGGAAGTGTGCTGCTGCACTCCTGTCCTACTTGTGGGTTTCAGGGGCAGCTGGTTGGCCACTGTGTGAACAGAATGCTGGACTAAATGGACCTTTGATTTGATCCAGCATGGTTCTTCATGTTCTTATATCAGAATAGGAGCCATGGAAGAGGGTTTAAAAGAGTCAGGAGAGAAGAACAAGTTGTCATTCAAGAAAGAATTAAAGGTAGGAATGGGGGAGCATGTGGCCTTCCAGATGTTACTGGATTCCAACTTTCATCAGCCCGAGCAGCTTGGCTAATGGGTAGGGATTATGGGAGTTGGCGTCCAATAACATCTAGAGGGCTACAGGTCCCCCCACCCCTGATATACGGAGAGCCAAAAAGGCTTCCAAGAGTCTAAACTAATTCAAGAGTGTATGAGGCAAACATTGCAGAAAATTTGAACAGGATTTACTTGGTGGAAAAAAGGTAGTAGAAGCCCATTTACATCAGAGATGGGCAACTTGTGGCCCTCCAGATGTTTTTGCCTATAACTTACATCAGCCCTAGCCAGCATAGCCAATGGAGAGGGACGATAGGAATTTTAGGGCAAAACACCTGGAGGGTACCATGTTGGGTAAGGCTGACATAGACCCTTCCTAGGAGCCAAGGTTAAGGGTGAAATCCCATCCATGTTTAGACAGAAATAAGTCATACAGCTCCCAGCATCTCGTATTTGTAGGACTTGTTTCTGTCTAAATATGCATAGGATTGTGCCCTAAGCAAATTATACATGTCATTAGGTACTTCAGGATCAGAAGGAGTTGCTGTTGGTAGGTGTGTCATATACATATAAAACCTGGAATTAAAAGAGGTGAATGAGTATAAAGCAGAAGGTAGGCTGTTTTCTAGAAGCTAACCATATGATGGAGTGAAAGGTGAAAGGTACAATAGGACCTGTGTATGTGGCAAACAGATCAGAAGAACTTTTCTTGGTGACAGAGCTTGCTGAGAGAGATTTCACTAGAGGTTGGTATGGATTCACTGGTGGATGATAAGCTGGACAAGACTAGGAAAGCTAAACATCAGGATAAATAAGATGTTATTACGATGCCTAGCATTTCTAGTCTTGTCCGTGTTCAAGTAAATTTTAAAAAATTGCATTTATTTATTGCATTTATATCCTGCCTTTTTTCCTCCAAGGAACTCAAGGCGGCATACATAATACTCCTCCTTCCTCCATTTTATCCTTACAACAACCCTGTGAGACTTGCAAGGTCTTTATTACTAAGCGACCTATAGATTTGCATCTTATTTTCTTCCCTTTTCCCATATCCCCCCACCCCATTTATTGCCACTGTTCCAGTAACTGTAGAGGCAGTGAAAAAATCATTTACAATATATGACTTCAATGAAATGGTTTCGCATTTGCAAGTAGTATTCTAGCAGCATGACTCACTTCTGGTTAATGTTTTTATTCAAGAACACAGGCATAGGAATGGCATGGAAGTGAACATCATGTGAATATTGATCATTTACTTACTTATTAGTTAAATTTATATCCTGCCTCTCAACTCTGAGGTAGGTTAGGCTGAGAGTCAGTCAAGGTAATGCAGTGATCGCCATGGCTGAGTGGGGATTGAACCCGGGTGTCACAGGTCCCAGTAAGACTCTAACCACTATACCACACTGGCTCTGAATATGAACATGTAGAATTTAAGGCAGCATGGAATATTCCCAGGGCCATTTTGCAGGTTGCAAATAGCTATTCCAGCAGGGTAAAAGTATTTCCTGAAAAGCAGATCTTCACTCTTGTCAATTTTGTCTGATGTTCTTTCTGCTCTCCCCCCCCCCCCCCCGGTACTGCTGCTTCCTTCCAGGAATAGTTACATCACTGATCCCACCCAATTATGGATCGCACAGCAAATGGATGAAGGCATGACACTATAAAGCTGAACAGATTATTGCCACAAAGGGCAAGCAAGGTCAACTGTGGCCTCATTCAAATGTAACACTAAACCATAGCTTAGTGTTACATGCACAAACCGCTCCCCTGAGGTGAAGCCTTGAGGAGATCAGAAGCCTCCACTTCTGTTTTAAGTCATTTCATTTATTTTATTTCTATACTGCCCAGTACCCAAAGCTCTCTGGGCAGTTCAGAAAAATTACCACCCACAAATATAAGATAATAAAGAGCATAATATAAGGCCTTGAGCATACAAAATTTAAAATAAATTTTAAACACCAAAAAACAGTTACAATAAGATACTGGGATTGAATAAAACAACTGACATAAATGCCCCGTCATATGCCTTCGAATGCCTGGGAGTAGAGGACCGGCTCACCTGGTACCAAAAAGGGGGCAATGTTGGTGACAGGTGGATCTCAGTAGGGAGAGCAATCCATACTGAGGGGGGCTACCCCCGAGAAGGCCCTCTCCCTTGTTGCCATCTTCTGACCCTGCCTTGGAGGAGATGCTTGTTTCATCTGAACCAGGAGCTGTGGGTTGTTTTGCCTATGGTTGACTGAATAAGCCAGGGTCATCAGCCACACCTTGAGGCAGGCTGCCTGCCTTCCCTCTGTATTATCCTGTGGTGAGAGGGCAGGTTTGGCATGAGGAGGTTTCAGGGTATGACAGTTCTTTGTAGTTTGTATAATTAGGGTGCAATCCTATGCATGTTTAGACTGAAAAAAGGCCTACAACTCCCAGCTGGCTAAGGCATGCTGGGAGTAGTCGGACCATTTTCTGCCTAACATGCATAGGATTGCACCCTAATTGTATTAATTGGTTGTGTCTAGTTTTTTCCTGCCGGTTGCAGAGGGATTTCTTCTTTAATGGTACGTCCAAACAGTTCACGATATTGGCTGCTGGAGTGGGGTATACAGGTGTATTTTTCGTTAAAATACGGATTACATTTTATTAGCCCCTTGTTTCTTCAATATATTTGATTTTTTTCTTTAACTGATTTGATGTTTTAAGTTTTGAGTTGAAAGTTTGTTTACCAGTTTATTATAATATTTGTATGGTAAAATGTTCATATAGTTGTCTTTTGATATATTTGATACTATCATATTCTGTGTGATGTTAGCCGCTTTGGGATTCCTTGTGGAGGAAAATGCAGGATATAAATAAACGAGGTTGATGATGAAGAAGCTGACAAACCCATAGTTCAAACTAATCACATAACAACAAACCAGGATTAGCTGAAAATAGAAGGAAATGCTTCCAATCCCCTCCTGTCATGCTGGGGGAGGAGAGTGCATGAGCCTGCGATGCATTCGTGTAACCCTAAACCATAGTTTAATGTTGTGTCCAAATGGAACCTGTGAGAATGAATGCAAGAGGGCCATGTAAACATGAGGGAACGTTTTATTTCAAGGGGCAGTATCCAGTGCTGACTGGTTGCGAGCGGCCAGCTCCGCCAAGTCTGTTGTGCAAGCAGCACCTGCCACTTGCGCAATGGAGATTTAGGGCTTCCGGAGGCAACCCAAAATGAGCAGAAACACTAGCCTCTGGAATGGGGAAGGTCAGCAGAGTTCCCATACGGGAGCTCCACCAACCTGCCCCATTCCAGAAACAAGCGTTTCTGCTCACTTTGGGACTTGCCTCCAGAAACGCTAAAACTCCATTGTGCAAGCAGTGCGTGCCACTTGCCCCTGGAAACACTAAATCTCTGTTGCGCAACTGGCGGGTGCTGCTTGCACAATGGAATTGGTGGGGCTGGCTGCTCATGAGACAGAAGCAATGGTGGGCCCTACTTGCGGATGGGCAGTGTTGGATACTGCCCAAGTAGTGCTGAGAAGCTGCCAAAATGGGTGACTTGGTGTTGATATTTCGGGGTGGGGGTAGGTGGGAAGTGCATGAAAACTGAGCAGCTTTAGCTCAGAAATTATCTTCTACCTATAATGCATCCAAACGAAAAGACATAGACAAATTACTTTAATATGGTTTGGAACAGCTGTCAACCCAAATGCTTGCACTGATGTCGACTTCATGGACGCACTTTGAGAAGGCTCATGCCCTTTTCCAACGGCTCCCATCAGGCACGCTCACATAAGGGATGTCCACACGAATGGCCTCGTCGTCCCTGTTTTCAGAGAATCCCTGGTACTTACTCCCCAAGTCTTTCCAAACGAGAACTTGTGCCCTGGTTTTGAATAAGTACAAGAATTAACTGGTATTTGTCTTTTCTGGAACCTCTGACTGATATTCCGGCATGGACGGGTGCATTAATGAACTACCAGCTTGTTTGTATGTATGTACTAACTAACTGCATTTCTATACTGCCTTTCTGTGAAAGCTCTCAAGGTGGTTTAAGGTCTTACAATATTGGTTTACAACAACCTTCACCAACCTGGTGCTCTCCCGGTGTGTTGGACTACATTCCCAACATCCCCAGCCAGCATGGTGGCCATGCTGGCTGAGGAAGGTGCGAGTTGTAGTCCAACACATCTGGAGGGCACCAGGTTGGTGGAGGATGGTTTGCAACCTAAGAGACATGATGCACTAGGAAAAAAGGAGAAGAGGGAGATTTTGTCTCGTGGTGTTCTTGTTCCAGGCCCCCTGACTGCGGCACTCACTCTCCCCCTCGTTTGCCATCAGTGCTAAGCCTTACAAGCTTTCAGCACCAACTAAAGACCAATTTATTCACTCAGGTTTTTGAATGAACTTGTTTTCCTGCATTGTGCAAACTATGATTCATCTGTGTTAATGTTCTCTCCTGTTTGGTTGGTTTTTTGGTCAATGTTGTATGTTTTAGGGTGCAATCCTATGCATGTTTAGACAGGAAAAATGGCCTACTACAACTCCCAGCATGCCCCAGCTAGCATGCCTGGCTACAGAATGCTGGGAAGTGTAGGACTTTTCCCTGTATAAACATGCATAGGATTGTTCCCTTATTTTGTTTTATTAGCTGCACCTTGCTTTGTGATTATTTTATAAGGAAAGGCAGGCAATACATTTCAAAAACACATAAATCAATGTTCCAGATAGAGGCCCTATGCTGGCGGCATTTGATTTGCAATCCACCTACAGCACTGGAGCTTCACCAGGGTGTGACTTTTGTTTTTGCTGTTTCTGCACTGGATCGGACAAACATTCTGAACCTTGTGTTCTAGCAGATGTGCTACTACAAGTCGATCTGAAGAGATCAGAATTTTACAGCCCAACCCTATGCATCTTCACTCAGAGCTAAGTCCTGCCATGCAGAGCCGGCTCCGGCGTTTGGAGGGCCCTTGGGCAAAGCACCCGCAGTGGGACCCTCTCCCTCAGCGAGCCTGCCTGCTCCCCAGCATTGCTGCCAGCTGCTGCTGCTCCTCTTCCTCATTATTGCTACCATTGTGTGCCTGCCAAGCAGAGAAGCAATGCGCAAGCAGGCAGTGGCGTCCACGGCTCCTCCTTTACACTCCCACCATTGTCTGGGCCAGAGCGAGGGCACGTGAATATGCAGGTTGCAAGGGTGGAAGAAGAGGAGGAGCAGCTCTAGCGGGGCTCTTGTCATTGGGCCCCTTGCTGGGGCATGGGCCCTTGGCAGGTGCCCAGCTATGCCTATCCTTGACGCCAGCCCCACTGGTATGTTCAACAGGGCTTACTCCTATGTCACAGTGCACAGGACTGTAGTCTCAGTCAGTTTTATTTGGTTCTACCCCATCTACTCCTTTGACATGTTCTGCTAAAAAGATGCGCTTAGAGTGCTGGGAAAAGGTAACAAGGCTTCAAGAGTGCACTTGTGCTCCTCTAGTGGTGGAAGGTTGCCATGACTGCTTGTGTTTGAAAGCTGCTTCCCTTAGCCCAGAAATGGAGGGGTGCCAGCGCAGGATTTTTTAAAAAAACTTCACCTTGTGGGTTGGATTAGAAGCAGAGCCAGGACAGGTGGAAGAAGCTGGATTGTCAAAGGTGGAGCTTTGAGGAATCTGGAGGGTAAGGGTCCATCTTGATTTATTATTTATTTAAAATATTTATATGGCAGCCTTCGTTCTCAGATCACAGGGTGGTGTACAAAATGCATGAAAACAACAATTAAAATTAAATACAACAATAAGAACAGCCACAAAGAAAATCTACCAGCGAGGTATTAAAATCAGCAAATGCCTCGGTATACAGATAAGTTTCCAACAGGTGCCGAAACACCATCAATGGTGGCACCTGCAAGGGGAGAAAATTCCAAAGGTGCCACAACAGAAAAGGCCCTACCCCCAGTAACTATCAGATGTGCCTGTGCAGGCAAAGGAACAACCAGGAAGCCTTCATCTGTGAATCTCAGTGAAGGTTGATATGGGAGAAGATGCTCCCTCAGCCTGGGTCCAAGTTGTTTAGGGTCTTACATGTCAATAACATCGTATGACTTTGAAAAACAGCCTAGGTAGGAATGGGTGACTCATATGGCTGTATAGAAACTGACAGGATCTGACACGCTGTGGCCAACGCTTGGCAGAATCTGCAGTGGCTGATTTTCTAGACCCCAATACAGGTAACCAGAAGGAACACCGTTTCACTGGCTGGTTGATACCTAGAAGTGCAATATCAATGTAACCAGGTAATTTTCCTGCCTTTTTAAACTATCCAAAGTGTTTACTACTTGGTGGCAAATTTTGACTGTGTTTTAACTTGGGCTTCTACCTCTTGGAGCTCTTAAGATGCAGCAGTTTGAGGCAAAGCTGGTCCCAGGCCTCACAGAGCATCCTCTGTGGTTGTGAGATGGGCCCCTTACTTCCTTTCCTTTGAAATGTCAGCCACTGAGTTGAGATTGCAATCCTTGCCCTGGTATGAGTTTTGTACATAGAGAGCTAAATCTCTAACAGCACAGCTAACAATTTTAGAATGCAAACCAAACCATGCTGTGGTGCTGCTTTACAACAGAGCCTCCCTTTCGTAACTCCTCCTTTTCCCTCTGCATGTGTGAGATTCTTTCTTTCTTTCTTTCTTTCTTTCTTTCTTTCTTTCTTTCTTTCTTATATAAGTCTACCGGCAGGGAACTGTGATTTTAATTACTATTACTGCACCATGTCATTTTGGTTCTTGTTAAAGTATGAAGATATGGCTACATCTGAATCAATGTATTCAATATCAGTTTGGACAAGCTGCCTTAACAAATCAGTGCCTCAGTTCAAAGATCCTAGTTTTTTCTTTCCATTTAAGGGGGGCAGTTTGAGATGTTATCTTGACTAACATTTGCCAAAATGCTGAGTGATTTTGCTATGGTTCTTCGATTTGTTTAAAAAAAGAGGGGGTAGAATATCACTTTGTCACATAGGTTCAGTTCAGACTTGATCCCAGATCATGGTTTGGTGTTGCAAGGATACGAATGGACTGAACCTCAAGCTTAAATTTGGTTTACAATCCTGGTTAACAAGGCAAGTGCAGCTCTTAGATTGCCAATTCAGATACAAACCAGGAAGGGAAGGAATTTGAATGCATGATGAGAGGAGGAGGACTGGGGTGGGTGGGCATGCAAACTCAAGGCTTGTTCCATTCATGCCACACCATGATTTAGAATGTATGTCTGAACCGAGCGTAGGTCAAAAAGTAAAATCTTACGCTTTTTGTAAACCATGGCAAAAATGTACTTGGCTTTTTGGCAAAATATAGCCAAGATAGCTATCACGTTAAGAATCTTACATGGGAAAAGTCTAAGGGGCTTAATTAACCCATGATGTGTCATGCACATTCTGCAGCCATTTTGAATATTCAACCCTCAATCGTAGGTTGCTATGTGACATCTGAACCCAGATACTATGGATTAATTGTGGGTTAAACAACCCACACTTAACCTAACTACTAATAGTAGATTGACTGTAGGTTGTTTAACCCACGATTAACCTATAGTGTCCAAGTTTGGTCATCATGTAAGTTTGCTGTCTGTGAAATGGGCATTTTGTTGTGTTTTGTGGGGGCAAATATATGATTCGGCATTTGGGGCTCAGATTTCACCTCTGCCTTGTACTCAGTTTCTTGGTCAAGTTACTTGTCTTTGAGCCTCAGTTTGCCTTGTGTCAATATGTGTTGGAGAACAAAACTGTGGGTTTGAAATAATGGTTTTGTGTTTTGGAAGTTAGACTCCACCTCTGCCTTGTACTTAGGTTCTTTGGCAAGTTAGTTTTTCTTTTAGCCTTACCAGTTTGCCTTCTGGGAAATGGGTGTTTTGTGTCTGGCCACACCCACCATGGTAGCCATTTTGTGAATAGGAAGCCCCCCTTATGGCAGCCTTTTTTGTGAGTACCCATGACACATTTTCAAAATTCCAAATGTGCTCACCAGACCCAAAAGATTGGTGACACCTGCTCTAGTCTAAGCAACACAACTTTTGTGAACTGCCCAGAGAGCTTAGGCTATTAGGCGGTATAGAAATGAAATGAAAGAAATGTAGCAGTCCCCAACTGGGGGTTGAATATTCAAAATGGCCACAGAACGTATCAGGTACATGCTGTGGCAAACTGTGGATTAATTAACTCATGATTTGGTAGCGTTACACACAAACCGGGTCCTGAGAGCAATCAAGTCTAAATGTCAGGGCTGTAGTCAAGAGTGGGGAGCAGGGGGGCTGACTCCATCAGGAGTATTCCAAGCCCTTTCCCTAATTTTTTTTATCAGCGTAAAGCAGGGGTGGGCAACACATGGCTTGCAGGCTGTATATGCCCTCCTGGTCCTTTTATGCAGTCTTGCTGTCTTGCAATTGCCACTGCCACACTGCTGAATTGCTGCCGAATTTTGGCAGTGTGGCAAAAAAGCCACATTTTCTGTTTAAAATAAGTTGTGCAGAGACTGCACGCCTTGTTTGAGGCAAAAGCGTGCTCCCCAGGCCTTTGGAAAATGTTGGGGGTTTTTTGCTGCTGCCACTGAAAAATTCAGTGGCAGTTCAGCAGTGCAACAATTTCAGCAGCAGGGGGGCTGAGATTCGCCCCCCGTCCTCAGAAATCCCCTCCTTGCTGTAAAGGCTCTGAGATAACCGACAATTGTATTTTATTAATTTTTAATATACAGTTAACCTTCAGCCTATTTTTAGGGTCTGGCTGGGTGGCATTTTTCACAGACACTCTACCCTGTGTATCCTTAGGCTCCGTCCTTCACTGCAACATTTCTGGCTATGGGTCTGCAAATAGTATAACTAGTGCAGATGTGGCTTAAAGCAAAGTATTCCCCCCACCCACCGCCCTAAAATGAAACAGTTGCTTAAGAACACCTAAGAGTCACTGAGGGAAACTTTTATAAAGTCTGTTGCCTAACAAATATTATGAGATCTCTCTTGTCAGCATCTGTGCCTACCATTAGGCAGAGTGAGGCAGCTGCCTCAGGTAGTTGATTTTGGGTGTCATGGAAGGGCAGCAGGAGGTTAGTTACTGAATTTCTTATTGTTGTGTTTTTACTGCCAGGAAAGGGGAGAGGCACTTGTGGGATTTTCTGCCCGAAGTGCCAAAATAATGTGCCCAGCCTTGGATATGATACACCTTGTGTTTGCTGTTCTGCCTCAGGTACAAAAATGTTTTGGGCTGGTCCTGAGTGATGGTGTTTTGAAGGAATGACTGTTTCTGGGGATGCTTGTTGTTGCTGTTACATTTCTATCCCGCACAATAGCTAAAGCTCTCTGCATGCTTTGCAAAAATTAAAAACCTAAAGTACAACATGATAAAAAATATAAAACCTTTAAAAGTTTAAAAGAGAATAAAACCAAAGTAAAAACATTGGGTAAAAACCAGCAGCAGGGCAAAAATCTAAAAACACAGTAACACATCAAAAAACAAAAGGAAAGTTGTATCCTTGGGTTTATTCGCACAAGAGGTCTTACTCTGTCGTTACCCTCTCCCCATCATGAGTAGGCTGACCATATTTCCTTGAGACAAAAACGGGATATTGGGATGACAAAAACGGGACGGGGTTATGTAATATTTAGGCTGTAATTAAAAAAAATAGCTAACAGCCTGTTGAACTGAAATATGAGTCTGAAAAGTCCAAATCAAACTGAATGTAGGGCAGAAAGAATCTCTATGGGCGGAATGATGGTAGAAATAACAGTAAGACTCACCCTCCTGGTTCCCACATGCCAAATGGAGCTTAACGACTGCCTCTTGAATTCCCCACCACTGCAGACAAGCCAGGGGGCTGCGTCTGTTCGTAGCTAGCTCAAGAAGCCTGGCCCTGGCTGGATAAAGTAAATGGAACTTCCTCTTTCGTCACATTAGTAGTTTTACTGCATGCATTGATTAGCATAGAGCCTTATGAGAAACGTGTTCAGTTTTTTACAAAAAATTAAAAATGGGACAAAATTGACGTTTATATTAAAACAACGGGACAGTCAGGAAATATTAAAAAAAACGGTACTGTCCCATTTAAAATGGTACGTATAGACAGCCTATGAGAGAGGTAAAAGGCAGCATGAGAGCCCGGGCCCACTACTGATCTCTCCTTCAGGGGCTGTATGTGTGTGTGTGGGGGGGAAATAACATCTAGGAGCTGATGCAGATCCTTATGATCCCTGCACTAGATTTTAAAAACACGAAGCGCCCCCGTTCCTCTAAATGAATTCCCCTCACTCCTGCTGACCTTAACCATGGTTAAGGATTGGACTGGCATAGTCGTCTACCATGACGCTAACCAGGACACCTTTTAACCAGGATTTGAAACCTGGTTTAGCTTCAAACCCGGTTTTCTGCTTATTTTGTGGATAGGTTTGACATTTATCTTTTTTTTGTCCATCTCCATTTTAAGCTATGAGGCATGTTGTTGACGCTTCTCTTTAGGTGAATGTTTAAAAGATCTGTATAAATAAAAAGTTTTAAAAAGCAAATCCTGGTTAGACTTAATTCTGATGGGGTTAGACCTGGTTAGACTTAATTCTGATCATCACAGCTGATGGGGTGGAGGACATGTAATCCTGTGGATGGCTCTCCTAGTGGTGGTTGTCAGCATGGCGTCTAGGTTGTGAGGCCATATAGAATTCCTTCTGTTTCTGATGCTCAGGCTGTGAGTGCCATGACCTAGGCAGCCAAAACGGTGCCACCCACGAAGCATCAGCAGTCTTGGGGGAACCTCAAGGGTTGCACATTTGCAAGAAATCTTTAGAAAAAAACTCACAGCCTCAGGAGAACTGAGCATGCCCAGCTGCCGTGCTCTGTGACTGACTGTTGTGGGGCGGGGTAACAGAATGGAGTGGAATGGCTGGAATCTTGAACAGGAGCACTCCACTGTTGCAACATTTTGTTGCGGGCCCCACTTGCCTCTAATTTTAGAAGCTGCAGTACTAGGCTACATCTCTCCCTTATAGCTTTGGAGTCTTGTCAGGAAAATTCTTCTGTACAGAAATCATTTGCTTCTGCGTGTGACCCAGCACACAGAAAGGGTAAAGAACGGATTTCTAGAGATTGTGTATCTCCATTTCATTTGTGAACTTACCCTTTATCCTCTTTCCGAAGCACAATTCACTAAGGATTGCATCCCCATATGTACAAGCAACAATTTCACCTTATCTAATAGCTTATAACTGGCATATTAAAGGGGCAAGTGAATTGACTTGAACTAAAAATAGACCTTATTTCCTGTTTTGCTTTTAAGCTTCTCAAGCAAAATAGATTAAGGTTTTTAATGTGGGTGGATTAAAGCAAATGGAATCACAAATTTAGACAGGGGAAGGAAAAAAACACATACCCGGGATGTAGCCAGTGTAATTTGGAAGGAGTCCGCAATCGGTTCTGTATATCAGCTTGTCTTGTCTTTTCTGAACAGCCTCTCTCTTTTGGGGGGCCAAGGTCAAAGTTTGCTCTGGGTTCTGTACTTTGTCTGTCTTGGGGATAATGATATCCGAGATCTTCTTATCAGAGGGCAAACTATGAGTTGCCAGGGAAGAAATCTATCATGACAGAAATAATGCAGAATTAATCCATTACTTACATTTATTTATTTGTTTATATTTGTATTGATAAACCTCTTATATCTACAGTTTTCAAATTGGTATTCACAAATCATAAAAATATAAACATATAAAACCAATACATAGAATATCTTGTATCAACATATTCATAAGACGGCAGGCTAAATTACACAGGGAAAGCTTGCGTAAACAGATGTGTCTTCAACATGAGCCTAAAAATAAAAAGTTTTGGTGCATGTCTAATCTCCAGGGAATGATTATTCCACACAGTGAGCGCTACTTCATTAAATGCCCTGCTCCAAAAAACCACAAAGCAGATCTCAGGAATACGTGGCACCGTATTATATTATCACCAGATAACCTCAAAGATCAAACAGGTCTATAACGGAGAAGGTGGTGCAAATAGCTATTACCACACTGGAATAGCTGTTTGCAACCTGCAAAATGGCCCAGGGAATATTCCATGCAGCCTTACTTTCACATGTTCATAATCAGAGCCAGTGTGGTGTTTGGACAGTTGGAGTCACGAGAGCTGGGTTCTAGTTCCTACTCAGCCATGAAGCTCAGTGGGAGACTTTGGGCCAGTCACTGACTCTCAGCCTAAGCTACCTCACAAGGTTGTTGTGAGGATAAAATGGACAAGAGAAGGGCCATGTAAGCTACCCTGGGTTCCCTGCAAGAGGAAAAAAGATGGGCTATAAATGTAATAATAGAATAACAGCA
Source organism: Heloderma suspectum (assembly GCF_057233095.1). Taxonomy (NCBI): domain Eukaryota; kingdom Metazoa; phylum Chordata; class Lepidosauria; order Squamata; family Helodermatidae; genus Heloderma; species Heloderma suspectum. The sequence goes on from NC_139459.1 coordinate 134,944,706, forward strand.
ATTATATTACTTTTGTGAGTTTGATGCTACATTTGAACTGGTGAACTATGGTTTGTTCTTGCCCTATAAACTAAGAATGGAAACCAGGATCAAACACTGGTTTCTAATCCTGCTTTGCTGGGCTCATGAAAACCATTGTTTGCCAGGTCAGATGTAACATCAAACTATGGTTTGCCAAAACCCAGGAAGTCACTAATCAAAAGTGGACAGAGCATGTGAGCGGAAGAGGGAGAGGGAGCTTGCAAGCACAGAATTCGGTCATGTAATGCCAAAGCATGGTTTGGCGTTATATCTGGACTGACCCACTGACTTAAATCAGAGGACTCCTGAAGTTCAATCTGTGCAAAATCAACGGCATATGGCTGTAAAATAGCAATGCTTTCTGGAGTATATGAAAGCCATAATACCAATGGTGCTGCAAACTGTCATGCCCAGACTGGAGGAGTCCTCCTCAGAGGAGGAGCTAGAGGCCCCAAAAGCCCAGGATACCCCAGACCAGGGACTGCCCCCAGACCCACAGGAGCCTGAACCCTCAGGGGAAGTGGCTGCAGGGCCATCCTTGTCAGGAGAGAGGGACTCTGCCTCTGAGGCAGAGGCTGAGCCACCCCCTGATCTTTGGGAGCGTCGTTGCCTCAAGCGACAGGCTAGCAGGGCTCCTCTGCGAAGGAGTGCTCGCCTCCAGAAAGGGACTCCTCAGGAGTAGGGTCTCAAAAGGGGGCTCTGATTGCTACAGCTGAGCTCTGAGTGGGGTCAGGCTGGCTTTGGGCTTAAAAGCCTGCACTGGAAACCCAGCCAGTATTGGCCCATCCAGCCTCTGCCATGTATCTTTCCTCCTGAATGGTGCCCTGTCTGATGCTGTTTTTGACCTTCTGAACTGCTCAAAGACCCTGCTTCTGGACTGCGTAACGTATCTGACTGATTTACTGTGTTTGACCTCTGGCTTGTTATCTTGACCACGACCGCTGCTGCCTGATCCTTGTTGCCTGCCTGCCTGCGTTCTGACCTCTGCCTGGATTTTGACTACTCCTGCCTTAACTTAAACCGCCTTCGATTGAAACCTGTGTGCTTGACCCTTTGCTTGCCAACTTGACTACTCTATTGCCTCGTTCCCTGTACGTGCTTGCAAACAGCCAAGACTTGCTCCAGAGCAGGACAGAAACTGACATACCACAACTGACTCATCTTCTGGCTTGGTTAGGAGGCGCTGTCTTGTCTGGCTCGATTTTGGTGGCGGTTTTAAGTCTGCCTTGAGCTTTTCTATTGACTGAATGGCAGAAGTGGTTGCAGGATCGCAGTCACAGATGAGACTTCGTGCAAAGCGATGTGGATTGGTATTTGACGGTAGGTATTCTGGAAAAAGGAGGAAAGACTGTGCTCACTACAGTTAACGGAGATAAAAACTGAGCATTTGAAAGCAGGAAGGCATTGCTTTAATCCTGGATCGTAAGGCTTAATGTTGGAATGTCATGCTTGGTGGTAGTCTTAAGAGGCTGACAACTCAGAGTATTGACATCTTCTTACTTCCACTTTTATTATGCTCATTAAGATTTTAATTATATATGTGTTTTCCAAGCTGCTTTGCATTGACATTAGAAATGCACTTTGCACTTGATTTGCTCAGTACTGGGGATATGATGATGCATACATTTTCATAGTCTCTCTTTGTTCCAAGGGAAAGTGGAATTGAGCCACTGTACAATTATCTTGATGAGGGTTGGGAGGGAAGAATCTATTTCAACTGCTTTGGAGGAGGTTTTGGCGGGGTAGGTGGCATTGGTCCCTAATGGATTTCTTGCTCGTGAATTCAGGATGGGAAGCAGCCCTTTGCTTTTCCTAAATGCATGCCACAAAGATATAGGAATTTATCATATGGGTGGCTGTGACTAACACAGGCTGACTACTCTCGGTTAGGAACAAGCTGGTATTTACTTTGACCTGCTACTGCTAGCTAAAAGGTGGGGAGAGGGGATAGAAAGCTTTGAAGCCAATTCTCATGCCTTCTTTCAACTCCCCATCCATCTATTTGTGCGCACAAGGCATATCTGGATTGCACAATGGGTTGACTTGACAGGGCACAAGAAGACGGTAGTCAGAAAGCAAGATGGATTCTGTGAATCCTTCTTCAGAATACTTTGGAGAATCCAGAGACATTGCTAGGTCCAGTCCAAATATCATGATCTTGGTCTAATAAACCATGGTTTATCGCAGAAGGTAGATCTGGATCTGTCAGTAGATCTCTGAGTGATTTGCAGTCCATAGGCAGGGATTTCCAACTCCCGACTGTTTGGCAATAGCAACAACAAAATGACTCCTTTGCCCTCCTCCTGAATTATACTGTGAAATGAAGAAAGCTTGGAGTACCCAGAGGTGGATTTTTGTTTGGAAGGACTGTGAAGTACTGTGTTAAGGTCCATGAGAGAAAGGAGGAAGGAAGAGGAGGAAGGCTGCAGGCACAAATCAGACCAAGCTACACCAGTGTGGTGTAGTTGTTGGAGTGCTGGACTGGGACTTGGGATATCCGGGTTTTAGTCTCCTCTTGGCCATGAAGCTCACTGGGTGCCTTTGGGCCAGTCACTGACTCTCAGCCTAACCTGCCTCACAAGGTCGTTGTGAGGATAAAATGGAGAGGAGGAGGAGCATCATGTAAACCACCTTGGGTTCTTTGCAGGAGGAAAAAAGGCGGGATATAAATGTAATAATCATAGTATCTGAACTGGGCCCTAGTTTTCACTCTCACCCCCTTCCTGTCCTTATCCTTGGTTTAATACCTTTCTCAAAGATACATAGCACTTTCAAGGTAGTATAACCTGTGCAGAAATCTAGCTGATTACCAAAACAGACAATATATCTGGATACTGATTTATTTATTTTTTTAGAAGGTCAACCATGAGGGAGATGGAACGGAAGAGAAGCAGCAAGGATTGATTTCAATATTTTACAGTGTTTGATAGTTGATGCATAATGTGAGTTTATATTTTACAGTATCTGATTGTCAAATATTACTTTTCTTGCATGCTATTTTCAAATGCAGTGGTATTTGGTATCTCACAGTATTTGTTAACTGACATAAAATGGCACTTAGCTTGACAGGTTACAGTTTGGGATTTCACAGACACCTACCAACAAACAACCTAACAGATGCCAAGTCTAAAGCACCAAGAGTAGTATCCAATGTTAGTCCTACTTAGAGTAGACCCACTGAAGTGAACTAACTTGAACTTGTCCCATTAATTTCAATGGGCCTGCTATCGCAAGTTCTCCTCTTCAGCTCTTGTAACATGTAGGCTTACTTACCCTATGTTGGGACATCATCACATGGTATGCTTTCCTGCCTGCCAGTGGCAGCCAGTTAAATGGAAAAGGGGTGGAGAAATTCACAACATGCCACACCCATGCTGACTGGGAATTATGGGAGTTGTACTGTAACACATCTAGAGGGCACCAGGTTGGGGAAGACTTAAGTACAGCATAAATGATCCGACACACTGTGACGGAAAACTCAACACAGGAAATACATTTTTTTGGTGGCATCCCTCACTGCATACAATGTGCAATTCCACCCTAAAAAGGCAATATTTGTTTTTTCTTGGGGAAGGAGCATTCTTCATTATTATTTGAAGAGGGTAGAGGCATTCAACCTATTCTGGATGGGGTTGCACTCCCCCTGTAGGAGCAGGTTTGTAGCTTGGGGGTTCTTCTACTGTCATCTTTGTCACTTGAGGCTCTAGTGTCCCCAAAGGCACAGAGTGTCTTCCACCAGCTTTGATTGGTTATCCGTTTACTCTCTGGACAGGGATAATGTGGCCTCAGGTAACCAAGTTAGATTACTGCAATGCACTCTATGGGGGCTGCCCTTGAAGACTGTTCGGAAACTTTTGCTTGTGCAATATGCGGCAGCCCAATTGATTATGGGGACCAGAAGGTCTGAACACATAACACCAATTCTGGCACACTTGTGCTGCCTGCCTGTATTTTTCCAAGCCCAATTCAAGGTGCTGGTTTTGACCTATAAAGTTTTACACAGCTCGGGACCAAAATACCTGATGAAGTGCCACTCCCAGTATGAACCTACCCGTATGTTACGATTGTCATCTGATGCCCTCCTTTAGGTTCCTCTTCTGAAGGAGGTTCGGAGGGTGGCAACAAGGGAGAGGGCCTTCTTAGTGGTATCTCCCCCATTGTGGAACGCTCTCCGCACTGAGGTCTGCCTTATGCCAACATTGTCATCCATTCTACTCCCAGACATTTGACAGCTTATGATAAGGTTTTTAACTGGTCTGGGATATTTGCTGAATGTTTTAAATTGTTTTGTATGTAAATGGTTTTTATATTATATTTTATATGTATTTTAATCTTTTGTAAACCACTCAGAAAGCTTTGGCAGTTGCATGACACAGAAATGTAATAATAATAATTTGAATTCTGAAATGTGCCGAATCACATGAGTGGCAGTCTTACCATGAGCAGTATTTCTGTCGTCTAACAGCTGAGTGTAGTGGTGCCCATATGGCTGTCTAAATGTCTTGTTGAGAAGATACCTGTGCCCAGGTATGCCGACTGCAGTATGGCTTAATTGTAGCAACTTTGCTCGATGGGCAAGCAGTTTTCGCGTAGCATTACCATAAGTTTCTCCAACTACGCTTTCAAAATTTGGAATGAAACCTGTATATCTGGGAGGAAAACAACCAAGCCATAACCGTGAATTTTTGTATGTTATGTGAGCTCTGCACAAACAGACTACTACACACATCAGGGTGGGGGTGGGGGTGATAAAATCCAAATGTTTTTCAGACTCAGATCCTTTCGCTCTCATTACAAATCAATCTTCTTACTAAAGAAAAACTCTAACAGTATGATCAAAAATACATCGTACACATTTAGATGCAGGCCTGTAGTGGGGGGGGGGGGCTTGTCCCCCTACATTTTCTCTGCCCCAAGTATTTTTACAAACAAATAATCAAAAAACGCTTTACAATTTTGCCTTTCAAAGGCCTACCAACCAGATGAACTGCCCCCCTACTTTTTTGGCACCCCCCCAAACTTTTAGGCTGGCTATGGGTGTAGACGCCAGGTTAAGACCTTCCTTTAAAAGCAGGCATTTAATCTTTAATCTGTTGCTTTATATTTTATATTGTATTTTCTGTTGTATTTTTGTGGTTTTAATTTTGTGAACCACCCAGACAGCTTCAGCTGTTGGGTAGTATAAAAATGAAATAAATACATAAATAAATTTACTGGGGCAGTCTGCAAATCTGGTAAGTAAATAAATGAATAGCTATTTCCTTGAGCTCTTTTGCTTTGTCTTGATGCAGGGGTGCAGAGCCTCTTTCGGTCCTATAGCCAAATTCCATTTTGGAAAAGCTCTTGGGGGCCACATTCCAGTGGGGGACGGGGTCAAAGGGACAGGGCCAAAATTGCATATTTTACCTTAAAGTTCTTACTGCCGGTAACTAAGCCTTAGGAGAGGCATTTCAACCTTTCAGGATGAAAGGAAAACTGCACAAAAGCTGGGAAACCACCAAACGGTTGGTGGTCGGAGAGGATACGGGTGGACCCTGTAGGGCTGGACTGGAAACCCAGCAGGGCCAGTTTTGGCCCTCGGGCCTGAGATTTTGTACCTCTCTCTTCATGCCTTGGCTACAAATAAGAGAGTCATGTGTTATTTTCCCAGCACTGCACAGTTAATGCTACCTCTCCTGTTAATATTTGAAAACGTAACATTTATTCTTATTTTAATTCTTAAGGGAAAAGAAAGTGTTATGGAGCTTAGCCCACTTCATACAAGGCTCAGCCCTGGAACCTATTCTGAGATAACATCCTGGTCTATTTCTTACAATCAAGGTCAGTGGTAAATGTTGAAGTGCTTATCACAATAGTCCCAAAGGCGAGCCCAAAATTATAGGCAGCTGCATTGATCCATATCAACAAACCAGTTCTAGCAGTTTTCATCTTTATCAAGAGCAGGTCTTTTGTAAAGCTAAGGGGTTTTAATTGACCCTTCAGGACCAGGAAAGGAAAGGTTCCTCCTGTGCAAGCACTGAGTCATTGCTGACTCCTAGAGGGACACCGCTTGCGCTGGCGTTTTCATGGCAGACTATAGCAGGGTGGTTTGCCATTGCCTTCCCCAGTTGTGACTACCTTTCCCCCAGCAAGCTGGGTACTCATTTTACCGACCTTGGAAGGATGGAAGGCTGAGCCGACCGGAGCCGGCTACCTGGGACCCAGCTTCCGCTGGGATCGAACTCAGGTCATGGGGAGAGTTTCGGTTGCAATACTGCTGCCTACCACTCCGCGCCACACCCCTAAATACTTTGCATTACAAAAGGGATAGCATAAGCAATATATTGTTGCTGGGAAAACCCATTCCCCCTCCCCACAACTACTGTAAGAATTGTAGCTAAGTTCAGAGGGACCAGGGAAGTCTGAGGGGGGTGGCAGATGATGCTGAGTCCCTGCTAATCAAAAAGTGCTGGCACTGTGTCCCTTTGAGCCCTGACTCCAGCACACCACTGATCAAGGTGGCTAAAAGCAGGGTAAAGGAGGAACCTTGCTGTTCTTTTTAGTGCCAGAAAACACCATTATAACTTTCATTCCCATCTTGTCATTGTGGGAGTTCCAATGTGAATGAACATGAACATCAGCCCTCATTCAAGGCCATTGTTTTGAATAAGAAGTTCATGTGTAGCATATTGGAACTAGTAACTTACAAGCAAAGAAGGAAGGTTAACCAACAGGAAACACTATTCTGCCCTTAGGTCCAGGAAAGGAAACGCCCAGCTGCGATGTGAGACCCGTGTGCCCCCTCTCAAGGAGAGTGCATGGGTGCCACAGAAAAGATGGCCGTGAAATCCTCCAGTCCCCCCCACCCCAGCTTTTTATGCAGGTCAGAATGCAAAAAAGAAAGAAAAAGAAATCGGAGGGCTATTTTGAATGTGATGTGCTTCTTAACATTTAACTTGTTTAGCACTTGCTATTTGTTTGTTTCTAAAGCGTATTTTAGTGTTCAGGTCCTTTTTATGTGCACAGCTGATTTTTCTACCGATGAAACAAATGTGTGAATATGAGGTTTTAAATCAGTTTGGCAAATAAGCCCACAGAAGTTACTTTAGCATGTCTGCCCATGGTGTTGCGTGCTCCCCACCTCCCCAAGCAGTGGCGAGTTTTGCCGCCAATTCTAGTATGTATAGTTTTCTTTGATGAGGAGTGCTGTTAGACTGACAGCAGCTTTATAATAACTGCTTTTACTTACAGGTATAGAAGCAGGCAGCAAACAGCTGCTTCTACGAGGCAGAAGATTCCCCCTTCCTCACCCCACCCCACAGCTGCACTGCCAGTTTCAGCTAACTCCAGCTAGGAAATCTAGAACTATCAACCGACCATTCCGAGCTATTAGCCAGGGGTGCCTCCAGACAAGACTTCTATTTTGCCATTGCCCTGCCTCATTCACAGAATTTTCTGGGGGGTGGAGACATCAGATGATTTCATCTTATATTTGTAATCCTCCTTTGTTTTCCCACTGCTTCTTCTGACATTTTTTTTTAATCACAGAAAAACCATTAAGGAAAAAAAAGAGGGAATTGCTGCACAATGACTAGTGATTGATAGTGCTAGGAGCCTTCTGCCTGGAAGCACCAGAGTGGTCTACCTAATACAAGGATGACTTGTCAGCAGCTGTTAAAATATCCATGTTAGTCATCTGTGGCACACTGATGGTATGTGGTGGTGGTGATAGCAATCTACAAAAGCCCCCAGGCCTAGTTGCCTATAGAGCTGATTCTTCCATTGCCGCAGGCAACAAGGCGAATCCTGGTTTAAATGTCAGAAGGGTGGCTGTGACGTTATTCTGCAGGAGCAAAACCAACATGACCTAAGGCACGGTAAAGCCCAAGGCTATGCAGTTTGACACCCCTAAGCTCATTGCAATGTCTGATGAATTAGGTTTGTCTTCTGCAGCAGTTTTAGGTGCTACTTTTGTAAACCTTTGTTCTGTGTGCAAACCTGCAAGAGGAGATATGGTTGTCTATGCATGTGATTTTCAAACATTCACAGTGCTGTCCCATGCATGTCTACTCAGAAGCAAGAACTACCGAGTTCAATGGAACTTACTCCCAGGTAAGTTTGTACAGGATTGCAGCCTCAGTCTGGTTATATTTGGTAGACTCATTTGTATCTATTGATGAGTCGATGTTTGCTCATATTTTTATATCTGTATGATAAATCCCAGGCCACAGCTCTACATCATGCTCTCAGCACATGAACCAATCTTGTACCCTTGTGTAATTTTCACTTTTCAGGAAATAATTCCTGATTTATGCTGGAAGTAGTGGGGCAAGTGAAGGCTATATGATTTTTAAAAAAGGGAATAAAGTGAGCTTGAAAACCAGCATTAAATAAACAGCTGTGCTAAGAACATTTGAGGGTGACATGTCCCTTTGTCTTCTGGCCATCTGGGCCTCTTCTCCCATTAAGTTTATGTGTGGGAGTTACTGTAGCACAACTACCTTGCCAACTTTTAAGGTTCCTTGAGAAGCCCCGGGCCACATGGGAGGAGGCTACGCTGAAGCTCCGTCCTCCATACCAGCATTGACTGTCCCGAAAATTGGTGTACGAAGGAACTGGTGTGTGCTTTTCAAGCTACTCAAGCAGTGCAGGAAGAAGCCATACCGCAGTAGACTCCCCCTCTTCCCATTCAGCAGTGTAATGTGGGAAGGTGCCCTGGTGTCACCGGTCTCACAAATTCTCTAACCAAAGGGTGAATACAGAATACCATTGCCATGGCATGCCTGTACCCACTACGCAAGCAAGCCCTTCTGTAATATCCTGCCAAGTGGCAAGGAGAATTTTACTACACTTCTGCTCCTGGTCAGAAATTTGGGGAAGAAGGGAAGAAGTTAACTTATCACCAACACCGGGCAAAACAATACAATCATCAGCTGACCAACCTCTCATGCACACACCATTTGATTAAATGAGATTATTATTTATTTAACAATATTTATGAATCGCTTACATTAAATAAATTTCTAAGTGATGTACGAAGCTCAAGTCTTTATACAGAGGACAAGAGATTACTTTCCTGGAGATGCCTACTGGAAAAGGTGTTGAAAGGTGTTTCAGTAGGTGTCGAAAATTGAAAAGGGTCGGTAGCTGCCTAATTTGTAGAGGTAGGGAGTTCCAGAAAGCGGGAGCATATTCTGCCTTCCCTTGAAGTCTGGTTTAAAAATAAGGACAACTGGAAAAGATCTGCGGTTAATTGTCCTATTTTCTGACCCACTTGCATGTGTTATTCCTCCAGATTTATCTTCACTCAAGAATTAGACTGCTTTTAGAAGGAACTGACATTTTCAGGCTACAAATAGTAGTGAGTTCAGAGGCTCTATGCTGTCTACGTTGTTTAACTACAGAAGTATTTTCTTTGTAACTGCTGGTGTTTTAAAAGTTCAATTTTAAGCTCTTACCCTGGTATGTAGATAGAACTGTAAGAAAGCATTTTGTCGACTGATTCAGGGAGCTTTGTAAGTATCTCAGAGGTCTGACAGCAATGATTGTTCTCTCACTTCAAGCTCAGTCCAGAAATAAGAAATGTCAAGTGTGTCTTAGACTGACTTTGCTTGTGTAATAGCAACCCTTGGGTACCTAAGTTTGGTCACCATAGGTACTCAAGTCAGGTGGGGGTAGAGTAAATAAAATATGGAAAATGTAACACTACCAATTTATACAATAGATGGTCAACAAAACAATTTATCAGAATGAAAGAGGACTCTTTTTTAAACTAGCATTTGAATGTTCTTATTCAAACCATGGTTACTTTAAGTATATATAAACATATTCATTACTAACAGTGCATGATTTATATCCCTTATAAAGCCTAGTATGCATAATCTGGATGGTTGAGGATTATGTTACTTGAATAATCTCATGGTCACTTTGGGGAGGAAAGGCCAGACCTTGCTGAAAAGAAGCTTGTTTGTGAGTTCTGTGACAAAATATTATCCATTCCAATTTGGTAGGATGCTGAATTTAAAATCTAAATATGACAGGAGACAGGCAGAATTCTCTTTCAGGCAGAAAGAGATGCACTGTTGTCAGTACTTTAAGATTGTCTCTTACATTGCTGCTATGATTACTTACCAGCAGCACTTTGTAACTAGTAATACATACTACAACTTGCTGAGGGGGTAAAAAAGCATATTTTCTCAGTGTTTAGGAGGCCCACAAAACAAGTGTCAGTACCTCTCCAGGCTATGAAATGAGATTAGTGTGAATCAGGCGCCTACATTACATGTGGATGTTCAGCCCTTGCTGCGTGGTGTGAATGATTGTCTCTTCACACACTACGTACATTCATGCATATGTCTGAAGATTTATTTTGAAGTGTATGCCTAAAAATGTGAAGTGTGCCTGTGATAAATACACACTCAAAACATGCACACATATATCATACCCAGGAACACTTATCAGAGCTAGGATTGGCTGTGACCCTCCTGGCTGCATGTCCACACTATGACAAAATCTAGGTTTGTTGTTATATAATGTCTGAAATGTTTCTGAGCTGTCACAGGTAGAACGTTTATATCATGCAATGTCAGCTCAACTGTAATACTTTTCAACAGTCAGTTCACATATTCTGCTATAAGTAACCAAGTGATGTGAAAAACAAGCTGTGTGTGTGTGTGTGTGAGAGAGAGAGAGAACTGCAACAAGTTTCTCTTAAGGAAGGAAGGGTTGGATACATCCAGGACAAGGACTCCATGGGTGCAGTTTCTTGAGCAAGATTTCAGCAGGCACTGCCCTCCTGCTTTCAAACACATTTTCCTCAATCTTAAAAGCTAGAAACTAGAAACACCTATGCCGGACCACCTAAAATGAAAGCTGAGATGCTCAGGAAGTTGAATGATTTTGTGCCCAGATCCCAGAGAACCATAGCATATGGACAGCTGCTTCTAGAAATACCACCATCCATCTTTATATTAACATCATGGGTTTATATTCTCCTCCAATTTATGCAATATATGCAGCTAAGTAAATATATAGACGTTTGACTTTTTTCACCTCCAAATCTATAGGAGATGGGACAACAGTACTTGCAAGAATTATTTTGAAGTTGTGTTATCCCTTTAGTTCCCAGGCAGGGAAGACACCAAATCAGACCTGGGTAGATCTTTTGCCTGCTTCCCCCATTACCCAGTTTACCTAGGGTGACATCAAATCTGTTTTAAACAAGTAAGGGAAAAGTGTTGCAATTTTTACAGAAAAAGAGTAGCAAACAATTGCTAAATGACAATTAAAAATAATTGTTGTACACACTCACCCCTGATCATTTCTGTTGCAATAACATTCTTAAACTATGAAAACTAGGAGCTTGTGAGGATTTTGAACAGGAAATTTCTGTTTCCATGCAGTCCTACATCTGGGGAGTTCCCATGCAGTCCTACATCTGGGGAGTTAACACTATTGCAGTGTCATGAGTTGGTTCCAAGTTCCTATACCTTAATTACTTTTCAGGTTACAATCTTAGCCAGCTGGAGTAAATCTATCATTACAATTAGCCGCGTTAGAGTTCAAAAATTGTGGCAGATCAGCCTGCGTTGTTTGGAGCATGGGCAGACTGCAAGGTACAGCAAAGTAGGCAAGGAGTCCCTGAGCGTACGTGGACTGCCTCCCTGCCCGCCCCCCCCCCCCGCGTCTGTTTCTAAGATGGGAGTCGAGGGTCCAGTGTCACTGAACATGGGTTTAAGTGCCTTCCGTGGCACCAAAGTTTTGGTTCTGAACACATCTATGAGAAAGCAAAGGTCTACCTTAAGTCCTGCTTTATCAGGCTACCACCTGGACGGGGCCCGGGATGAATGGATGGTCTGACTGGCTACCGCACAGTTCGCGCCATTGCCCCCTTTACGCGCGAGTCCCAGGGCATTCGGCGGGGCTTCTTCCAGCGCTTAGGGTTGTTTCCAGTGTTAGAGTAGACCCATCGAAGCGAACGGGACGCGTCCCCCGGGCACAAGGCTTCCCTGGGCGCGAACGGTGCGCGACTGACTTCCGACCAAACATGCCGAAGTCGGTGGGGCTGTTGCGCGGCCCTTCCGCGCCCCCCCCCCGCTTGCGTGAGGGAGTCCTCGTCGCGGGCCCCCAGCCGCGGTCTTCTAGGCCGCCGGAGCCCGACAGGAGGCGGCCTTGAGGCGGCCCGGGCAGGTTGCGGCGCTGCGGCGGTGGCGCCGCTGCTAAGCGCCGCCCTCTGCGTCCCTCCCCCCCATTCCCTGTCTGGTTCCTCCTCCCCGCCGAGGCCGCCGCCGCCGCCTCTGGCTTCCCTGGCAGCGCGGCGGAAGTCTTGCGAGAGGCGCTGCCGTCGTTTGGCTCCTCGCGACGCGCCCCTCGAGGCGGCCCGGAGCGGGAGGGCGAGGGAGAGCCGCCCGCCTGCCGCTCGCTGAGGCGGGAGCGCCGAGCCCGCTGGCGCCGGGGCGGAGAAGCGGCGCTTTCTGAGCCCCGGTCACGCCGGCGGCATGGCAGACGGAGCCCGCTCGCTGCTCGGCGGGAGCCGCGGCTCTAGCCCCGCTTCCAGCCCCCTGATGGGGAGAGGCAGCAAGAGCCGCTCGCTGCCCACGCCGTCGTCTTCCTCGCCTTCGCTGCGGCAGCGGCAGACGCCGCCCGCGTCTCCCAAACAGCCGCCGCCGCAGCCAGCGGCTCGTGGGAACGCGCCCGGGCACGGCTTCAAGAGGGTGACCCTCACCAAGCCCACCTTCTGCCACTACTGCACCGACTTCATCTGGGGGTTGGCGGGATACCTGTGCGAAGGTAATGCCGAGTGGGTGCGTGAGCCTGAATCTCCTCACGACCCGGGGGGGGGGGGGAGATGTCGGTGTGGGAGACGTCAGCATGGGAAGCCTCAAAGGGGGGGGGGCATTTAATTCTTCTCCCTCCTCTGCTTATTTTCGGTGAGTAGTAGCCCGCTCTCATGGTAGTGTTGCCAGTCCCCCTCCCCCATATTTTGCGAGGGTCCTGAAAGTTGCCTACCGACAGAGATAAAATCCGTAGGTAACGTTTCTTTCATCTCTCCGGGTAGTATTCAATGTTAGTCCTACTTAGAGTAGACCCTACTTAGAGTAGAAGTGAATTAAGCTAGGCAGTTTAATTCCCATTAATTTAAATGGGTATGCTCTAAGTAGGACTGTCATTGGATATTACCCAATATTTCTATACCAGGAAAAGCTAGCTGATGCAAACTACTTCCTTTTGCAGGTTTGCCAGCGTTTTCTTCTTGCTGGGATTCCTTTTTGTCCTTTAACAGCTGCCTGTCCCACAGGCAGAAATTCATTGGGGAAACTTTCCTCATTACTTTACCTCTGATTTGGGGAAAGTGCTTCCCGTTGCAGTGGCAGATGCAAACAACTTTGCCTTGTAAGGATGCCAAGGCAGGACTCCTGTTTGTTAAATGACTGCCTGATAGGCTGATATCAATCTGGTGAAGCATTTTACATCACTTATATATAGGAAAAGCATCTTGTGTTGCAATAGAGAGAGGTGCAGAGTCTTTTCCTTGAAGAGTTAGCAGTACTTTTTTTCCCCTGATAAGGCTCCTGTATTTTAACAGTAGCCTGTGTGAAAGGTTGATATTTATCAGGTAAAGCTTTCCTCATAGCTTCATTTCTACCCTGGGAAAAAACCTCCCCTTTGCATTACAGATGTAAAGGACTTTCTCTTGCAGGGTTGCCAGTATTTGTCTCCTGATGAGCTGCTCAGAAACTTAGCAGGCAAAGCTTTTCTTATTGTTGCCTGCCCGTGGCCAGGAAGAAACCACATCTGATTTTTGTTTAGTAGTCATCTAGCTATTAAAGATAGAGAAGCCCTGCCAGAAAAAAAGTTGGCAACTTTATAATGTGAGGAGTTGAACCTGGGCTCCTGGAAATGGATAGGCTTTGGGGACAAATAATTGAATATACCATCCATGCTCTTAATGCTTTCGACTATTGGTGGGCTGTGAGGCAGAAAGAAGGTTTATCTCCGTCCTTTTTCATATATTTGAGGATAGGCCAGTTATGGAAGGAGGGCAGTTTTTTAAAGTCAGCCTTCTGCCTAATCCCATCACCCCAGAGCAAGTAACAGTTCTTTCCAAGAGAACTGGTTATATTAGCCTAGATAACTCATGACTTTGTGTCACCCATAGGTAGATGTGGATGACCAGATCGGTGAGTTGGCTCTATCTCCCCTTAGCTGCCATCAGAATGCTATCACTAGAGGGGAATGAGTGGGACCTTACCTTTTTGGGTTACCTTGGAAGTTGGGGGCAAGGTGACCACATGCCTTTACAGTACAGGGTGTGTTTGTGTGTGTACATTAAAGCCCTTGTTCATGTGAATGTATGGTTTTGGGACTGGCAAGTTATCAGTCCCATTCTTGGATACTTTCACATGGATAGATCACTACTGATGTGAGGATCCTTAATGCCTCTTTTTAACTGTGGCTTTCTGTGGTGAAGGTACCTTGTGTCCTTTCTTTTCCTTGGTCTGCTACTCTCCAACTTTTGTAGGTTGGTAGGTCACTAATGCAAAGGTGTTGGTTTGCTCTGTTTCCCTGAAGGAGAAAAGAGATGGGGTGTTCAAATGAACTGCACTCATGCATTGGGGGATTGTGCCTGCTGTCCATGCACATGCTGATGCACATGCTGCTCATGCTAAGCATTTGACATGCATGCATAGGGGCCCTCCATTTGTACCAAAGTGTGCTCATTGAGCTCCTACACATGAGTGGGATACTGTGCCTGTCAGGATCCCATTTTTTCCTTGCGAGGAAGATCTCATTTTGGTATGCACATAGGGCCCCTTCTCATACGCAGACGGTGAGGGCCACGACTAGCCCACACGGCCCCATGACCCTCTCTCACATTGTTTGAGCAGGTGATAGGGTTCATCCGAACCCCCCTGGTGAAGCAATCTGCCAATGCAAGGGTATGATTGAGACTTGGCCCCCTTTTGAGGCACTTCTGTGTGAAGATCCAGTTTTCTCAAGTAGATCCCATCTCTGCTCTGAATTCTAATGATCATCAGGTGCTATAGTTGAAGAACAGTTTTTCTCATATGAGAGAGACCTACACCTCTCACACAGTACTGGGAAGGTTGGTTGAGTGAGAGTAAGACTGTTTCACTGTACTTTTACCCAAGCTTGTGAAGCAAACTTTGATAACTTGTAAGCAAGATCTGTTAGGTAGGTTTTGAAATGAAATGCATGGCTCCACTGGCCAGTTGTGATGCTTCTGTTGCTTGCCTTCGTCTTGCTTGCCTTCCACTAGGAACTCACATTTTATAGTTGCAATAAATATTGAATTACTTAAGGATCATTCTGAACAAATACTTTAATTCTTCTTTATTCAGAACTTGGATTACTTTCATCATGGCATGCATTCAGTACTGTCTGAAGCATTCTTCCTTTCTGATACATGGATTTGGCATCCTTGTCAGTATAGTTTTCAGGTTAAACTTCTTTTCCTTTATCCAGCTGCTTATGCACACATTGGGCCTATTCAGATGATACTTTGCCACTACGTCTGCTAGGTGGTGGTGTTATTGGGAATTCCCTGGTTTGTTTGATACTTTATGCTTACAGTAAGGGAAGCATCATGGGGCCAAGAGAGGGATTGTTTTGATCTTGAGACTTGCTTTTCTCACTCTCCCTGTTAGAATCCTGGGGGCAAAGTATCTTCTGAACTATTTTGTTATTGGGCACATTGAGCCTTTCTGAAGTTGGATGCTGTGCTTCATTTCTGTATCTTCTTCCATCCCTATTCATATTGCCATTGGAGGAAATAGCTTTCCTCCCTGTTTGTTCTTCATTCATGTATATTAGGGGTATATTAATGTATGTTAGGTATAAGTATATACTCTAATACACCACATTGATCTGTTGTAATTTGCTAAGATACAGACATCTTAAAATGGCCTTGAACAGGAAGGTCAGAAAAAGAAGAACAAGTTACGCTGTTTAAAGATGCATAGTCCTGGCACCATGATTAAGCATTGCTCATATCCATGTTACGTAAAAACTCAAGAGGGCGTGAGCCAGGTATGGAACTTGGGAATATGAGTAACTTGCTATATAGCTGGATGTAGTTGAGCAATAATGTAGCTGCACTGAGGAGTTTTTTTGCATCAACTGCTTTTGAAGAAGTGTTCCCAAGTATTCTCTCTCTCTCTCTCTCTCTCTCTCTCAGTTAAGAAACAGAAGATGACACAAAAATGCTTTAGCATAAATAATGGAGGAACGTCTTAGTGACAGATGGAGATATGCTATTGTTTGCATCAAAGCAAAACAAAATTGTAATGCATGTATTAAAATTTTCAATTAGATCTTGAATAGGTATTTTGCTGCTTTATTCTTCACCTTGTTTTTAGCTGATAACTATTGGAATAGTGCCCCATAGATTAGTAAAGAGATGTTAATATCAGTCTGTTCCATAAAGCATGTCTTACTTCTTGAGACCTTTTACAGTGCAATCCTATGCATGTCTACTCAGACATAAGCCTCATTGAATTCAATGGGACTACTCCCAGGTAAATGTGTTTGCAGCTACAGATCTCTCTCTTCCCTTCACATTCTGTCCCATTTTAACCAATATCCTAGCCTCTCTTCTCATAACTTTGCTACCCTTTTCCTTCACATTCTCAGAGAGCTTCAGCTATTGGGCGGTATAGAAATAAATAAATAAATAAATAAATACTCCTTGATATATCACATACTTTAGGAACTGGTCCCTTGGCTAGAGAAAAAGTCAATGTAGAATTGTTGTTAAATGTGGTTATGCTTTATGCTTTAAACAATGGATACTGGAGATGAACCTTTTGCTGATGAGAATAGGTGATTTGGACTGCATGGTTGAGAGTTCTAGACTGCAATTCTGAGTTCCTTTACTTAGCTTTACTTAGCTTGGTAAAATTTTTGACTTGGAGCAAATTAAAACAAAATGTGAGGTATATTAGAATAGAATACCCCAAATTTTAGAATACCCTAATAAAATATTCAAAAACACTGTTTTAACCGCGAGGTATGTTATATTTAAGAGTGTAATGGCTTACATTTTAACCTAATTTTAGTCCTTTGTACCTCTTTGAAAATTTTACCTATAAACTAGAAAATATTCTTATTATTTATTATTATCCAATGCATGTGTATGGTAATCTGGAGCTTGCTGCTGATGGTTTCCAATCCTACATGCTGTGGGAGCCTCTGTGTGCAGCCTCACTGTGTCCCTGTCACTCTCCTCATTAGCTTCCAAGTTTCTATTTGTTACTTCTAAAGCTCTCCACCTCTGTCCCTTGTTGGCTCCCTTATCTTCCCTTGTATCATCTGTGTCTTCTGCCATGCTCTGCACATAGATTAGCCTCCTTCTTGACTTGTATTCCTTTACCTCTTTAGGTTTTCTAAGACTAACTTCTTCAGTAATGTTTTTTTAGCCTTGCTTTATCTCAGTTACCTGTCACTTTACCCTGACCTAACCCTTCTTTGCTGTTCATTTATCGATGTTTGACCTTGCTCCCATGTCCATCTAAGGTAGATTCATCTAAGGCTTCTTTAGTGAAAGGCTGTGTCCTGTACAATATCAAGCTCACTAGCAGTAAAGAAAGTGGTATTTAAACCATGAAATCATAAGCAGTATTCAATGTGATATTTAAAATTCAGTATCCTTATGTGTGAAAACAGTTCAAAGTTCCTTTGTTATCAGATAATTAGGTTTAAGCATAATTTTATTATTTGAAGAATGCATGCTTTGTGTTCTGGAAAAGCCTTTTCTGGTAAAGGGTTCTCTCTTGCTCTGGTCCTCAGCCCCAACATGACTTTTGAGGAGTTCAAAAGTTTTTGGTCAATATGAAGTTGGCCTATTCCAGGAAATGATGACCTTATTATTTCTTTTTGATAAAAAAAATCCCCCAAACTTTGTCTGCATATGCTTTTGCAAGCTGCATGTTGAAATGTGTTGTGATGAGCTGACAGTTTCTGTAGAAACCAGGGAGCTGAATTCGGAAAAAAGAGCCAATGAGGTGTCCATATTTTATATGTGGATACTGGTCCCTACCTCTGGGGTTAATACATATATCCTGTACATAGTGCTAGGATTGTTTGGTATACTTTCTAAAATGCTTCTGTTTAGATATCATCACTTGCTCTATGGGGCAAACATCTTTTCTCCTTGGTGTCTAACTGAAGATGCAGAACTGGATGCTGGGTTAAGTTAATTCACTAGACTGTTTTCCATGGAAATTCCCCCACCCCTCCACAGACACTGTTGCCTTTTTGGAAAGAAGGGGGAAATTGATGGACTTCATAAAAGCTAATGGTCATTAGAGTGAATCTAGGTTTCCCAAAAAATTGTTAATGTACATTTCTGCTAAATAATATTCCAGACAGAAATTGAAGGGAAAAATGACATCACTAAAACATCTTTGGCTGCAACTTCGTTCTTATTTTAATTGCAGTGCTGCCACAGTGACTTTAAGCAAAAGCATTGCTGCTTCTATTAGTCACTTGTTTCAGGGCTTCTTGGATGTTGGTCTGGTCCAGCTTCTCCTCAGAAACATGTAAGCCTGAGGCTCTGGTGTTGGCTCCACTGAGGTAGAATCTTACTTACTTTTCTTGTCTAGACCATTGTGATTTCAGTTCTGCACTGCCTCCTCTTGATGGCCTGTTTGTCCTTTTGCAGGACTAGCCCCCATTTTTAATTGGGTTTCTCTGACTAGGAGTATGGGCTCCCCCTGTGCCAGAGGTCCTATGGCAGGTCTTTATGGTGTTACATAATTCCTGCACAACATGCTGGGGGACAACTATACATGAGTGATTGGAGCAGTACATTTTCTGACCAGGGGCCAAATTCACTTAAAAGGGAAGATTGGCTACAACCACTGTTCAGAGGTGAAAGCTGGAAACCTGTCTGTTCTGTCACTGCCACTGCATCCTGCAGCAATTATTACTTTCTGGCCTGGCTAAATACCCTCCACCTGCCCGAACATATGCCCAACATTGACTGAAGTAATATTAGTTAAGGAAAAGCTATGTTTACTTCCACTTTCCTAAGAAATTTATAGAAGGACTTTGCTGCATAATCATCCCACAACCTCAACGCCAATATAATACTGTTTTTGATGTCTCTATCCCTATGGTTATTAGAGATGCAGATTCTAGGTATATATATATTTGTTGAACTCTAGCTGCTTCTGAATGACACCAAAAAGGGGTATTTTCCCTCTGTTATATTGTGATGACCTAGTGTTATAAGCAGTAATGGTGAACTCAAAGTGAATGGTGGTTTGGTTTTGCCTTCTGTATTATTTTATAAGATGTTCTCCTCCGTTTGTCTAATGGTGAAAATGGAGGGAAAAAACTGATCTGAGTCTTAATCTTGGTAATAATTTTTTAGGCATTGGTTGCCCACAATCTGCTGCATTCATTACAGCTACTCTCTTTCCCTGTGTTGTGTCTCCCATTCACTCTGCTGTTGCTTCTCTTCCTCCCCATGTGGTTGTCATGATGATGAGCACAGCCTCCTCTAATTTTAAGTCAAAGAGGGAAGGAGACCATGACCCAGTTTGCATGATCACCATGACTTGTTTAAGTGTGCCAGGTGCCATTTGCCATTGGCGGCATGGCTTGATGGAGGGGGAAACAACCCTCAAATAACCCATGGGCTGTTCATTAGGCAATTAATTAGTCAATTACTGGGTGTGTAATTAGGCAAAATGGCGGCATGTGTTGTAGCTTGTTTAAGCCATGGTGATCGTGCCAGCTGGGCCCATGGGTGACCCACATAGGAATGTGCAGGCTGCAACTTGCATGGTTGCCTGGAGGTAGTCATGTCTTATTTTAAGAGAATAGGTGGGTGGCAAATTACAAGGTTTTGTATGGGGCAAACAGTGAAAATTCTCCCCAGCCAGGACACACATATTAGCTGGAAGGAAGGTGCAAAGAAAAGCACACAAAAAGGAAGCTTCAGAGTTTATAAAAGATTGGGGTTTTACCCTGTTGAGTTTGTAAGTATTGTTTAATTAAATGTTGTTAGTGAGTGAAAACAATATTGGAATAATAGTTCTTTGAACTACGTGTTCCCGCCCAAGAGGCAGTTTGGGTATACCAGGCACACTTTTTTCATACCCACTCAATCTGAAAAACTAGAACAAAGTATTAGGTTCTGGAAATTTGCCTCTTAGAAGCAATTCCAGCCTTGATTCAAAAGACAGAAGAGGTTGTGATAACAAGGAGAGGAGAATACACCCACAAGTTGTAATCAGAAGGAGAGAAACAATATCTAGTGGCAGGCACAAATATTTATGATGTAGAACTTGTAAATATTGATTAAAATGCTTTGTGTTAATTGACAATTCCTCTGGAAGTTACATGAATTTCTTGGATTTATTTTAAATTATATGCGAATCAGGCCTCTCAACCTGAGGCCCACCAACCATGTATGATAGCTTACCAGGAGCACAATAAACCTTCTCTTTTGGCTGCATACCTGAGTCTGCAGACACCTGCCAAGCTGTGATACATAGCTGGTGTGGGCTGCATTGAGCTTGTTGCATGCATCAGGTTTGTGCAGGTCTCCTTCAGATCTCTTCCTAAATACCTGAATGTGTGTATGCCTTTTCCTGCAAGCAGCATATCAAATTGTTTTCTCTGATGTATTATCTATTCTAACCATTTTTGGAATGGCACAGTCTGAAAGGTTAATGGTCTTGGAAGTTATGTAAATTGGTGTTCATTTCCATCTTACCTCTAAATGGAGCAAATTCAGTGACATGAAGGAAAGCTCTGTATTAAACAGAGTTTGCTAGCTGCTGCATCTCACTTCTGAATTCCCTAAAGAGCAGAGTTTCTTTTTGAGAGTTATTTAGTGGAGGGCCCATAGTTCAGTGGCAGAACATGAATGCAAAAGGCCCGTAGTTCAGTTCCTGGCATCTCCAGTTTTAAAAGGCCTGGCAGGGCTGGAAAGACCTCGGTCTGAGACTTTGGAGAGCTACTGCCAGTGAGAGTACGCAGTACTCAGCCAGATGGACCAGTGGTCTGTTTCAGAATAAGACAGGTCCTTCTATAGGGTTACTTCTCAGCTCAGAATATCTCTGCTATTTCTGCATGTTCTTGTTTGCAGAAAGTTACACATCAGTTCTTTTCCTTTTGTTGACCATTCCTCAGCAACTGGCCCAGAAATTATATATCATGTTCAAGAATGCTAAATGCATGCTTTTTGTTTTCCCTCTCAATTAAATTTTTTTGATGGACTCTTCATTTTCCCCCTGGTGTATTTCTGGGTAATTTTTTCTCCACCATATGCTCTTCTGTTCTCACTTTTCTTTCCATGAATTTTTCTTTACTGGTTTCCCTCCTTTATTCTTCTGTAGCACACACCTCCAATATGAATTTAAGATGAACATTTCCCTTAAATATCTGGAAGCATGTATTAAAATGCAGTTTGTCATCATTTAAAACTGATTAGTGTGATCCTAACTATGTTTATTCAGAAGTAAGTTTTGTTGTGTTCAATGGAACTTACTCGCAAGTAATTTTGCATGAGATTGCATCTTCTGTCCCATTAAACCGTTTGGGCAGAAGCAATAATCCTATGGAAAACTATTTGGGAATAAGCTCCACTGAACACAACAGTACTTCTGAGTAAACCGGCTTACGATCACTGTGACTTACCTGGGTTGCAGATCTGCGTACCTATGTTGCCTTTATCTTCCACTGTGTTGTGTTTTTCCATAATAAAGCTGTGTTCTGCTCTAACTAGCTGTATGCTCAAATTTCTTTCCTGTTTAGTAGGAGGAAATAAAGGCTGTCAATTAGGCCTTCAGAAATCTGAGATGCTTAATATTTTGCATTTGGCTTATTCTGGGCAGTTTAGGATTAGGAGGAAACATTCCTGTGAGATATGGAGGTATTCATACTAGGCAGGCAGAAGATCTTGTTTTATAATAGGCTAAAAGGTACATAGGATTTAGCTGTAGGTCAATTTGCACAGTTAGAACTGTTTTCATGTCTTTTTCTGTACTGTGACAGGTTTTATTCTAGTTACACTTCTGTATTTTGTGGCTTTACATTTTGTAGTATCCTTTACAATTTATGTTTTAAGCTTTCTTGAGTGCTCATTGCAGAAAGGTAGCATACTTGTTTAAAAATAAACAAATAAGCTCTGTAGCAGTACTGACAGCCTGAAAGAAAAGAGAAACCATTTTTGTAATTTTAAAATGCTTCCCTTCATGGTCGCATGGAACAGATTCATACTCTCCACAGGCAAGTGGCTTTTTTACAAGCTTGGGCTATTGCCTTTGTTTCTGAAGAATACAAACTTGAGCTTCTATGTGTGTGGTATTTAAGTTATGATTTCAAACAAGTTTGCATACAAGACCAGAAGGGAATTACTTGTTTACACTGGGCAGTCTGGAAATGTCACTTCCTTCACTTCAACGTGGTGACTTCTTGGAATGAAACTTGCAAGTAGCTGAAACTTTCAAAAGAACTAAAAGTGGTTTAAAATGCCTAGTTTTATCACTTATCTTATATGGATATTTGCATTTTGGCTGTATCATCTGTCTGCCTGAGTCTGGAGGAGATGGTGTTGTTTCAGGCACTTAGCTGTGGGGCATTTCTTTCCCAGCAGCAGCAGGCGGCTGTAGCAACGTGAGCAGGGAAAGAAAAGCTCTCTTGGGGTGCTTCATTCCCCAATGGGTGGGAATAGCGTTGACAAGGCAGATAACCAATAGTTGTAGGTTATAGTTTTGGGCCAGGACAGGGATACAGTGGAGAGAGGCTTGTAACTCTGTGTCAGCTGCTCTGAAAGTCTTTCGCCTGAAGAACAGGCTGTTAATGTAATAAACATAGTTACATGCTCCCCACTTCTCTCCTCACTTCCTCAAGCGATGAGAGGTTACAGGAGCAACACTTCCCTGGATTTGCTTCCCTTTGGATGAAGGGATGATTGGAGACTTAAGTTGTTTATCTAACATTTGAATTTATTCACAAATAGCTGAGCATTAGCGGAGGCATAGCTTAATCCCAACAGCAGCAAAGCCAACTGGTCCTATATCAGATCCCCAGAGAGAGGTACCTACATCTCAGACTGCTTCCTGAGCCCAAAGCTAGCTCTGTCTGTGCTCTATTAATTACTCTCAAAAAATCTGCAGCTTCTGTTATGGTGTTCCTTTGTACACACACACACCTAACTTGCTCCCCTCCTAACTCCTGCTGGACGGGGAAGGATGAGTCATTCTCTCGAACCATCTCAAAGCCTTTCTGGGCCATTTACCTATAATTTCCATAACAGTAGATGTGGCTGGCTTACTTCTCCACTGACTATTAAGCAGTTCTTCTGGCCCCCTTAACCTTCTCACATCCAAGCCCCCATACTTAAAACAATACATGCAAAACAAATATGCCAGTTTTCAATTTGCTGATATGGTATGGTCATGCCCACATACTTTCAAATGAGAACTTAATTACATTCATATCACTGTGGACCACTTTGTGATGTATCCATGTCTTGGCCCTAGTGCTATCAAATTCTGTTAAAGAGCCATGCACTGAGCCATGCATATAACTTCTGTCAAAGTTGGCTACTTGCACTGTTTCTTATTGTACTGTACTGTATTGTCTCTGTTCAGCCTGCATCATGAGCGTTGTACATTGTACCCTTGTTTGCAGTATATATAGGCTTTCTTCTCCCAGGATAATGGAGCTGTTCTCTGTATTTTGTGCATAGGATTAGGTTGTGTGTGTGAGTGTGTGCGTGTGTGTGAAACACTATACCAAATCTGTACCTGACCAGATGGATTTCTAGTTAATGCACTAAGTTAGGGTGTGCAGAATCTGAAAAGGAGTGTGGGGGAGAGAATTTTAAAAATATGTTGGTATAACGGGTTACAAAATCCAGAGGGGAAAATCTACGATCGATGGGAAAATTGACAAGAAGCCAGTGTGGTGTGGCTAGAGTGCTGGACTGGGACTCTGGAGATCCAGGTTCTAGTCCCCACTCGCCATGAAGCTTAATGGGTGACTTAAGGCCAGTCAACCTAACCTACCTAAGAGGGTCATTGTGAGGATAAAATACAGTTGTTGATCTTGTACTCTGCCTTGGGTGCCTTGGACGAAAAAAGGAGGGATATAAATGTAACGAATGAATGGATTAGTGGGTGTGTGGACACACAAGAAGTAATTAATGTTTGTTTTTTTTTAAGGTGAAGGAAGAGCAATGTTGGGGATAGAATAGACTGTCAAATGCTTATCTAAATAAACATGCATTGCACTAAGGGATGTCCCAGAGAGGATAATACCTCTTCTGTGGTGCTTGAATGTTGATTCTAAAGTCATGGCAAGTGGTAATGTGTGCAGAAAAAGCCCTGTATTCCAAAACAAGAAAACCAAAATACCAAATTGTAACAAAAGTAATGCTGATAATATAAATACATTCTGCTAATTATATGGAAAACCAATATGTTTCATTTGTGCAAATTTTAATGCAACATTTGGCTTTTTAAAAACAAATGGCAGAAGCTATGAGTCTGGTGTTCAAGCCCCGCCTAAATAAGTCTTATTTTTCCTCCATCCCTCCAACCATTAATCTATAGTCCTATATGTCTAAAGTTCCACAGAGAATGACAAGAGAAGAGGGAAGAGGAAGACATAAAGGGAAGTAAGACGAGTCCCCTTTCTCATTTTACCCCCTTTCATCTATCCAGCATGTGCACCCCTCTTTTTATGTTCCCACGCCTTTATGATACAATACTATTGGGTAGGGTTTCCTGGGTGATTATAGAAATAGCATGAAGGCTGAGTAAGAATAATCCTTAAGGACAATCTGGTAGTTATTGTGAAGTATAAAGTAGCATAGATTCATAAATATTTTAATGCTGGATTGCAGTATTTAGTGCTGTGATGTTTAACTTTTATGAACAAAAGTCTAGAGGAATTTTTTTACCATACCTAAAACATTTTCTTTTCTAATTACCTTAAACTGGAGAAGGTGAGTAAAGTAGGAAAGAGGATGCTTCCTTATCCATGAAGAACACTAAAATTGTGGAAGTTAAGGCAATATACTTAAGCACCCTTACTTGAAAGTAGCTTCCATTGTAATCAGTGAGACCTATTTCCATTGAAATGTATACATGGATTGATATTAGGGCTAAAACAGTTAGGGCGCAATCCTATGAATGTTCAGACAGAATAAAGCCCTACAACTCCCAGCATGCCCCAGCCAGCCATACTAGCTGAGGAATCCTGGGAGTTGTAGGACTTTTTTCAGTCTAAATGTGCATAGGATCATGCCCTTAGTATATTAATCAGTTATATTTGTTCATTAAAAATCAATTTAAAAAGTTCCCATGACTAACATAAGAAGACACCATCTTAGATGTGACATTTTTCCTTCTCTTGGAATGACTCTTCCAAAATGGTACCTGCAACATACATTGTTTCATCCATCTAAAAATAGCGGTTATTCAAAGGGCCATGCATGGCGTTTGGTATGCACGCCAACGCTTTAACAACCTCCTTTGTTCCACCCGAAAAGCTGCTTTTTGAGGATTAGGGCTGCTTCTGAGCTATGTGCCATGCTGCATGGGGGAGGCAGCTGGGGCTGGGTGGGCAAACTTGCCATGCCATGTGTGTGTGTGTTGTGTGTAAATGCTTTCTGGTAGCAGGTGGAGCTTTGCAGAGCCTAGCAAAAGAGTGTGTGCTTTTTTCAGTTGTTTATATGTACCTGCAGGTTTAATCAATTAAGGGCACAATCCTATGCATGTTTAGACAGAAAAAGCTCTTA
This sequence comes from Heloderma suspectum, assembly GCF_057233095.1. Classification (NCBI taxonomy): domain Eukaryota; kingdom Metazoa; phylum Chordata; class Lepidosauria; order Squamata; family Helodermatidae; genus Heloderma; species Heloderma suspectum. The sequence goes on from NC_139459.1 coordinate 134,970,489, forward strand.
CAATTCCTGTCATTTTGGTTGGGAAATGCTGGGAGCTGTAGGAATTTTTTTCTGTCTAAACATGCATAGGATTTCACCCTAAAGTTCATGTGATTAAGTTTTCTTTAATTACGTGACAGCCATAGTTAGTACTTGTTGAATTTTTACTTGTACTTTCCTGAAACTAGATTATGTGTAACTAGCAAAAATTACCAATCACCTCATCTTAGATTAATGGCATAGAAGTTGTGGCTGGATGTGGCACCACGTGAGTTTGTATAGTAAATGATTAGCTCAGGAAACTAATAGGAAAGTCCTATATTTAATTTGAGCGCAGGGTAATATTCAGTTTTTAACAGCAAACTTTCCCCCACTGTTATTCTGGAATTGCTGTTGATTGTTATTCTTCCTCCTTCACCCTTTCCTCCACCCAGTGTGGGTTCCAGTTGTAACTGTGAAAATAGATGTCAAATATGCATAACTTGTAGTCTTCTATTTTAAAAAGTTACATTTAAAATTTATTTTTTAAAAATAGTGTACTTCCCTCAATGTTCTGTCCTCTTTCACTTATTCAAGAAAAATAATTGAAATGTGTCATTTTTTGTGTGTGAGGTATTTTGCCTCTTTTATGATTGGCCACCACAGAAAACAGCCCTATTACAGATAGTCCTTGAATGTGGATCCACCCAGTGCAGAGCCTGGGCTAGTGATCTCAACAGTCATGCTCATATGGAAGAAATCACTTCTTTAGATAAAGCTTTTATATGGCATTGCAAAGCAAATATACCTCCTTGATGGCTCATCATCTTCCCTACAAAGGCTGTGTTTTGATAGGCATCACAGATTTCATAAGTTAGACAAAAATATTATTCTCTATTCTAATATTTATAAAAATCACTTTTTGTATAGCATATTAAATATGCAGATTTTAACCACAGAATTATGCTATCTCATTCCAATAAAAGCCCTTATTATAAAGTTGTTTTTAATATAAATGGCAACAGTACAAAAAGGAGCAAAAATATTGACTTGTGTCTCATGACACAATAAGCCACGATGGGTTGTGACCCTTATTTGTGTCAGTGTGGCTTATCATGACATCTGAACCTGGTGTGGATGATTCAGTGTGGTTTGTTAACTATGCACAAGCCACCCTGAGAACATGGGAATGGGGGGGGGAATGAACCAGTTTTCTCAGTAATTACAGTTATACTCCAGCAGTAATTATACCCACCTGCCCCAACAGCTCCATCCCTTTCAGCTGCTGCTTTCAGGGTCTAGGGAACAACCAAAGTGGGTGAGGAAACTGACAAGTGTCATTTCAAGAGGTAATACAGTGAAAGGGTGAAACTGATGAGCGGGATTTCAACATGTACAGAGGGGATATTGATGTACTGCTGAAGAAAGTAAATAGCGGACAGGTGAATGTAGGCAATTGTGCACTTGCATACAACAGAGGGAAAAACAAAGCCATTTGCATACTTCCAAAGCACTGAAAGAACCCCCAAAGGTTGCAAATGGAAAAATTAGGCAGAAAAGGGGTAGCGACTGGAGGGGGGGTAGGAAGCCAAAAAAGTTTCCCTCTATATGGATGAGGATGCAAGAGGAGTTGTGCCGCAAAGGCCCATGGGATGCAAGCTGCAGAACGCCCAATCATATGTCAGGAGTAACATGGGTTAGCGAGCCAACAACCAACCCCCAATGGCTTATTTTTAGGGTGCGAACTTGTCCATAGTCGTAAGGTTTTAACTTGCTTTCCCCTCATGCTTTTCAGTATGTACACTCCAGCAAGCTCAGGTTATCAGGTTAACATGAAACTTGTAGCACTTAACAGAACTTAATAGGATTCATTCTTTGCATATTAATTTAATATGCTGACAGAGAAGTCAAATCAGGATGACTAAAAACAAATTGGAAGGATAAAGCAACTGCTAAGATGCTTCATCTTAAATGCTGCAAACAATGAAGGCTTATTCTTCTGTATCTAATAGCTGATAGCTTCAAGGTCATCTGTGTTCAGCTTCAGCATGCTGAGGAGGACAATGAAAAGAAATGGGAGCAATTACACTTCAAGCAGAATTAGCCACACATAATGAAAAGATAGCAAGTCCTACAGTGCCCATTTAAAACAGCTGCTTTTTATCATCAGAAAAACAGCCATTTCCTCCTTTAAAATTGGTATTGCCTATTGAAGTATGATTAAGACTAAAAACCTAAGCATACTTACAAGGAAGTTGAGCCTTACTAAGTTCAGTTGGACTTAAGTAAACATGTTTTGGATTTGAGCTACAAGACAACATGGAAAACTTGGGACATCTCTTACTTTGACAGTGTTGATGCCACTTAAGAAAATGTCTAAGCTAAAGAGAAATAGGTTCAAAGTACTGAATGTGATCTTAGGTTTTACATACATGACAATAAAAGTGTTAGAACACCAGCACTGATGCGGCATAGGGACTATGCGACCTGGTTCACTCGACACGACACCCCACAGTTGGTTGTCACCCTTGTTTGTTTCAGATGGCTTGTTGTGTTGTCTGAACCCAGCATGATGTCTTAAGCGTGTCAGGATTGATTCTGAGTGCAGGGAGCTAGTCAGTGGCTCATATTCAGAAGAGGCGCAGCCAGAACTGGGGGAGGCATTTTCACGAGCCAGTTCAGATATGGGTAGGCGTGCTTCTCAGGTGACTAACTCCCAGATGGCCAGGCATGGAGCTTCCTCCTTAACCCCCTCTGTGAGAAGCAGCGAGCAGGAGGAGGAGGGGCTTGAGGACTGTGACCTAAGAGATGCGAGGTGGCAGCACAGAGCTAAGAGGGAAAGTCAGGGGCAGAGCTCAGATGGTTGAACTGGTTAGCGATGCATGAGAGGCTATGCAGGGAAGCATTATGCAAGGGGCGGGGCCTCCCTCCCTAAGTTAGCCTAGCCAGATAGCCTCCCTTTCCAACTGCGGGCAACTTTTGGTGATCCCATTTGAATCCCCTGGAGGTATTCCTTTGTAGCCAGAGAGTCTTCGAAGATTTACATCTGTAATGAACCTGTGAATAATGAATTAAAGGCGTGAGACTGAAGCCTCTCATTTTGTGTGTGTGTGTGTGTGTGTGTGAGAGAGTGCTTAAGGAAAGAGGGGCCCAAGGGATTTGTGACAAGCATGGGTTGTTAACCACGCACAAGCTACCCTGAGAACCCATGCATTGCTGTTAGATTGTTCAAGGTGCCATGTTTTCAGAGTGGCTTGTGGTGATGTGCGAACCTGGCATGATGTCTTTGTGTATGGCTTGTTTGAAAGGGCTACAGAGATGTCTGGCAAAAGCAGTGAAAAACCTGGCTGCTCCTCACAGTGCCTGCATCCCTCCTCCAGCTTGGTGCTTCTTTTGACAGCAACCGGCTTTATTCCCTTGTGAGCTGAGTTAGCCCAGCTATGCATGTATGCATGACTGTTACCTCTGAGTAACCGCACGCAGAGGCCCAATTTGGGTTCATGGCAATTCAGGATAAGGGCAGGTTAAAAAATGAAACCTCATTTTTTTAAACCCACACCCATCCCAGGAATGAATTTCAGCTTGAAAACAGGAGGCAGGGAAGTTAAATCCTCCCTCCCAGATTGCCATGGTCCTGAATTGGGCCTCCGCATGCTCACTCACAGGTAGGTCAATCACACATACTCACATCGCTGTACTAGGAAAGGAAAGCTGAGCAGCAAAGGGGGCTGTTTTTTAGGTGTTAAAGAAAGAAAATAAAACCCTCTGCCACCTTGTCCTAAAAAGTAAACTAAGCCCCCCCACCCCCACTCCAAGGGTATGGCATATATATGTCAATGCAGCTGCTTCGCCAGGCAAGAATTGTGTGTGTGTGTGGGGGGGGAATCTCAAAACAGCAAGAGTGTAGATGAGTTGTGCCCCATGGGATACATGCTGGGAGCGAGCGGGAGGACAAAGGGAGAACAATCCATGGCAAACGTGATCATTTGAGCGCCTGATCATCTGTCAGCAACAGCATGGCTTAGCGAGTGATTAACCAACCCACCATGGCTTGTTTCAGCATGGCTTATCATGATGTGCAAACGGGCCCTGTGAGTAAGGAAGTCCCTCTTTCACAGCTGCCTTGCAATGGGTTAATGTTTTCTTTGAGCTATCTTCCACAACCCCAAGATGTCTTTCATAGTTAGTCACTGCCAGTTCAGACCCCATCAGTGTATATGTGGTGACAGGATGTTTTGTCCCATCCTTTACACTTAAGTTGAATGGTGTTTGCTATTTTGCTTTCCGTTCACTCAGTTTGGAGAGAGTCTTTTGAAGCTGTGTATAATCTGGGTTTTCACCATCCTTAATAACCTTTATTTATATAGCATGGTTCAACATTTCAAACTGCTTCATATACATTATCTCTATATGGTAGGCAATTATTATCTCCATCTTGCAGATGAGAGAGAGGCAAAAGGTAAATGTGAAAATAGGTGAGAAAGGCAAATTCCACACTAGGGATTATTAAGAGAATTGAAAATAAAACTGCCAGTATCATTATGCCCTTATAAAATCTGTGGCATAGTCTTATTTGGAATACTGTATACAATTCTGTTTGCTACGTCACAAAAAGGATTTTGAAGAGCTAGAAAAGGTCCAGAAAGGGCAACCAAAGCTATCATGGGCCTGGGGTATTTTCCCTATGAGGAAATGCTGCAACTTTGGGGCTTTTTAGTTTAGAAAAAAAGCAATAAAGGGGGGACATGTTAGAGATTTATTTCATAATGTATGGTGTGGAAAAAGTGGATAGAGAGAAGCTTTTCTCCCTCTCATATACAAGAATTCATGGCCATGCAATAAAACCGATTGGCAGTAGATTTAGTACAGGGAAAAGTAAGTATTACTTCACACAATGCATAATTGAATCCAGGATAAATTGTGTAATTTGGATTTTAGGAGTGTCTTTTTAAAAAGATAAATTAACACATATACTTTATTTTTCACAGTTTGCAATTTTATGTCTCATGAGAAGTGCCTGAAACATGTGAAGATACCATGCTCATGTGTTGCTCCAAGTCTTGTAAGGGTAAGTGGTCTATGATAAGCTGACTTGCATATACAATTCCTATCAGCCTTGCTCAACCTGGTGCCCCCCAGATGTTCTGAACTACAAGTCCCATCAACCGTGCCCAACTTAGCCAATGATAAGGAAGCTTGGGAGTTGTAGTCCAAAAGATCTGGAAGACACCAGGTTGGGGAAGGCTGCCTTATATGTACACTTCTCATTCTCCAGCATAACCTTGTGTTTCCATCGCTTTCGTCTGGCTGTCTTTTTACTGAAAACAGGATGGTGTAAAATGCTGTTTTAAATGCCATGAAATGTTTATTTAGGAGAAAAGTAGAAATAGACCAAATGACATTTGCTTCTAAACTTGGATGTTAGTAGATCATGCTGAAATGTTAACTAATTCAAATATTGGCTACAAGAAGCGGCATTGAAATGCATAGTAAAATGGATCATGTCCTAAACATCTGAAATACTTCCAGTCTGCTGAAAATGCTACACAGAATGTCGGAAGACCCTACTGAATAGGTTGAGCTGTGATGCAGGTGGGAGGGGGGCAACCCTAAAAATCATGGAGGCACCTTCTGTGAGTGAAGCCCTTCTTTCCACAGAAGACAAATCCTGGATCCAACCCATGGTCAATATTATGCAAGGATGATCAGTAAATAGCTCATATTCTGCAAGAGTTTGAATGTCTTAAAATAAATCTTTAAAAGTATATTTAATTTTCCTGTTATTTTTTGAGATAAAAACTGTTGCTACACAGTATTTACTAGGACACTAATTGGTGGTATGAGAAGCCTTGATATTGGTTCATATAAATATAATCAAAGGGAAGGTGGTTATGGGGGTTCTGTATGTAGGTAACTGAATAAGGTGCAGTTGCTACTGCACATCTTGTGAGGAATAGGTCTTGGTAGTTCTGGGATTTTTATAAATCCCTCCAGATGGAAGTCTTGGGCTGCTTCCACGCAAAAGGCTCCTAGCACCAGCAGTCAAAAGGCATTGTGCCACTATTCTGTTTTCCTTAACGGATTGTTTTCTGGTTAAAAAAAAAATAACTGGGATTATTTATTTATATATTGATTTAAAATATTTATGGGCTGCCTTTCAGGGCAGGAGCCCTCCCAAGATGATGTACAACAACAAAATGTGTGTAATAAAATTCATAATAGAAAAACTGATGTGGTAATAAAAGCAGCAAAAGTTCCACAAAACAACAAACACCAGCAAAAGACAGAGCTTACAACACAATTGCAGCTATAACCCAGTCTAATAAAACATAATCAGGGGAAGGCCAGAGTAAAGAAGTAAGTCTTCTGAGCCTTTTTAAAAGCTTGCAGTGAGGGAGCCTGGCAGATCCCTGATGGCAACTTATTCCAGAGGTGTGGGGCCAATGCGGAAAAGGCTCTCTCTTGTGTATGCATCCACCTAACTGCCCTCACAGGGGGGCAAGTGAGAAGGGCCTCTCTTGCTGATCTTAAAGTGCGGGCAGGCAGATAAGGGTGAAAGCAGTCCTTCAAGTAATTTGGTCCTAAACCGTTTAAGTTTTAAGTTTAAAGGTCAAAACCAGCACTTTAATTTGGGCTCAGAAACACACTGGTAACCAGTGCAGCTGGTGCAGTAGTCGTTATATGATCTAATTGCCTCGCCCCACCAACACTCAGGTGGCCACATTCTGCACTCATTGAAGACTGTCTTCAAAGGCAGCCCCACATACAGCACATTACAGTAATCCAGCCTGGATGTCACTAGAGCATAGGCAACTGAGGCAAGGTTCATCCTCTCCACATAGGGCTGCAGCTAGTGTACCAGTTGAAGCTGGTAAAACACTGCAGCCATCTGGGAAGAAGCAGTGGGAAATCACGAGAGGGCAACAGATGGAAGATGTTGATGTCTGGATTCCCTGTCAGACTTGGTGAATGAACTAGTGCAGTTACATAATAAAAGCCACATCTGGAAGCACCCTCGGTGATCATAGGCTGTGTAAAATATTTGGTGTTCAGAGCCAAATGACAGTCACCATTTGGTGTATATGGGGTCTCAGCAAAGCATTCAGTCTAAATTAGGTATCCATACCAGGGAAGCCAGTACCTGTGAGGCAAGCCAGATTTGGAAGTCACATGCAGAGAAGGAGGAGGCACAAGAGTGGAACAGGCTTAGGTGGGCCAGTGGATCCTCAGTTAGGAATATAAATCATTCGTTCAAAATTAGTTGGTGCTATGTAGACTTGGATTTGTTGGGATTGTTCATATTGAATTGTTATGGCTGGTTGTTCTGCCTCTGCTATAGCCTGCAGCAGGGGTGGACAACTTGTGACCCTCCAAATGTTTTAGCCTACAACTCCCATCAGCCCTAACCAGCATAACCAATGGTGAGGGATCATAGGAGTTGTGGGCGAAAACATCTATAGGGTATCAAGACTACTTCCTGCCAGGATTTGAAACAGACTTCAAAGTGGGTTTGGACACCCTGGTTAAGAGGAAATCTGATAGTAACCATTATTAATGCTAACCAGATATAACACTTAACTTATGGTTAAGGAAAGGGAGAGAGTACTTTGTGAAGGGTAGAGTGTGAGTTTCAGGGGCTGGGTCCTGATCAGCAAACCATAGTTTTCAGGTAGCCAGCATTATATCTGCACTGTTACTGTGTTGCCTCTGTCAAAAGTGTCATGAAAATGAACTGAGGGAAAGGAGGTAAGGAAGGGAGGCTAGTGAAGAGTGGGGTTGTGTTTGGCTCGAGACCCTGAGGCTCCCACCAAATGAATTGACCACTAGGCTTAGAGTAAGGAACTCATAAGCAAGTGGTGCTGCTTTTGCTCTCACTGTATAGGCACAGTGCTCTAGGATTCTGAGGGGCTGGCAGAAGATCATTGACTCCAAGCTTGTGGTCACGTACCCAAAACAGGGAGGCCCATGTTTGTCAACAACAACCACTAAAATAGGAATAAAACCCCAGCTGTAAAAGGTAAAACAAAGACAAAAGGCAGCTGCACCAATGTTTATGGTTCCTGATGCCTTTCGAGAATGTGTTTTTATCAAGGGCAACTGAAAAACATATAATACAAAAGAATATTTAAAAAACAATTTACATGTCTTAAGAAATTAACAGTTTAAATATATACTACAACTTAAAACTTACCAGCAATGATAAAGTAACTCTCACAAATGCATAAAACACCAATCTTTCAAATACCACAAAACAATGTAAAACTCAAAAATGTACTTATTTCATCCAGTACTTCTAAATAACACTTAAAACTCCTTACTTTTATCTTGCACATGGAAGACTAAATACAAGCATCTTCCCAAAGTATATATAAAGGTTTTCCCTTAGCCAGCTGTTTTCTACTAAGTGAATTGTTTGTCTCAGTCTCAGCTGTTAAAGAGACAGATTTTTTTAAACAATCCCATTGTCATTTACTACTTTAGCAGGTAACAATCCAATAATAATATATTTTTGTAGGACCAAAACACCCCCTACACCAAACTATAACCAATATATTCCTAGAATTCAAATTCTAAAACAGTACTGATGTCCCATCACAACCTCCCTAAAGGTTGGGGTAAGTACATATCAGTTAGAATCTAACTTTAAAAAGGAATATAATCAATACCATCATTTAACCCAGAGCTTTCCAAACTTTTCATGTTGGTGACACACTTTTTAGACATGCATCATTTCATGACAGGGTAATTCAGTTTTACTAGCAAACCGGAGGTTAAACTAACCCATTATAAGAGATACAGACACATACATAAATTGTAATAATTAAATGTATGGGGATAGAACATATCTCATGAAAACCTTTCATTTATATTTTTTAAAATATATGATTTGTAAGATAATAACATACCTTGCTGTCACTTATGAGTAACGGTATGTAAATAAGTGCAAGAAAATGTGAAAAATAAACAAAATTAACTAAAGTATTTACAATACATATTAGGACACATAGGCCCGGGTAAGAGCTCAGCTGCAAAAACACATGAAGTAGAGAAGCAAAAGTCCAACAAAAATGGTCTAAATATATATGTCTCACTACGAGGCTATATTGCTGTAAATATTTGCAATGCCTATGTCCAGAGTCCAGTTCCAGCACTCTCCGGTGGTACACTGCCGGTGGGTGGTTAATCCACAATTACAGCAGAGTAAAAATAAAAATAAATGGCAGAAATCAAATTATAAGTGCCACATGGTGGGTGGCTTGCTGTTTGCCACATTGGGTTTGGGAGGGTGGCCTCCCTTCAGCCAGCAGCAGGTGGGTTGACTGGGTGACAGCCGGCAGCTGCGCTCGCCCGGGTGATTGGGAGCACGCTGATTCTGAGGCTTCTGGCCTCCACTGAGCTCCGTTCCAACTGGACAAGATGGCGGACGGCCCGCTTGGTGCAGTCCCAGTCCCAGGTGGCATTTCCACCCACTCGCTACTCTGGCCTGGCCACGCAGGAGCGCGGTGCAGAAGTCCGCGAAGGGCACACTCGAAATCTCGCAGGGCCGGGGGCCGCTGCCACTTCGTGCCGGCGTCGGCCAAGCTCTGCTCCCAGGGCAGCGCCTCCCCTCCCCTCTCCTCTCTTCGCCCTGCGCCTCTACCTTGCCGTACTGCTCCAACACCGCCAATCACGTGCGCCCTATGTCAAGACGCCACATGATCCTAAAGCAGCTAATGTTAAAGCAGCTAAGCCTTAGCTGCTTTAACATTAGCTGCTTTAGGAAGTTCCGGGGGAAGGGCCAAGGGAAGCAAATGCGAGTAAGGGAGCTCCGCGGTGCCCTTCCGCACAATTTTCTGTATTTCGCGCGACGCACCTACACACTGCTGCCGACACACTAATGTGTCACGGCACACAGTTTGGAAAGCTCTGATTTAACCATTTGGGGGTCACAGCATTCAACTGGTCTTCTGATTCTTGCATGCATTCCGAAATGGAGATATGTATTACTTGAAAGTTATGTTTTTCAGTTGCCCTTGACAAAGAGATATTCCCAAGACATGTTGTGAACCTGGCCTGCGAGCTCACAGTGTAATTGGGCTACACCACAAATGGAAGCTGGCTGAGAAGATGCGATGGTGCTTCACCAGGCAGTGAGGCTCTGCCTGGGTATTCAAAGTAATGGGTCTGTCTTTGCATTCAAGGCAGCAAAGTGGTTCAAGCAAAAGGGGCAAGCGGATCTCTAGCCCTGGAACCATGGGCTAGGAACCAAGAGTAGGAGAGGGAGATTGCTAGAAAAGATTACATTACAAGTAATAGGTTAGGAGCCAAGCAAACCCTGGGTGATAGTTGGAGCTGTGCAACAGAGAGTCTGTTCAAACTGAGTCCCACAAATGAGGAGTGTCCTGGGTACTCAAAATCAAGGGCAGTTACCAACTTCAAAGGGGCCAAGATTTTGGATGGAGTCAGGATGGGATGGAACAAAGGGATCAGTTGTTTGACTCTGGGGGGATAATAGGGACCCTCACAGTTGCTAGTCACTTGACTGAATTAAAGCAAGCTAATTATTACAAAAGCCATGCTTCCAAGAGACATTTGGGTAGAGATATATAGAACAAAAGGAGTACCACAATGGGTGCCCAGCTGGTGCTTTAATCTGCTGATCTGTCTTGGGGTGAGGATGCTCCAGGATTGGACCGTGCTTCTCACTAAGCTCTAGATTGGCCAGTGTAAAGATTTCCTTATGGGTTGTCTGGCTGGGGTGGCGACTTGCTAGTTCGGGGCATTTGCAGTTATCCAGAGTTCCATGCTGCAGTAAGGCAGGTCCTTTGATTAAGTTACAGGTCAATAATGACACAAGTAGGCACTAGAGTCAGGACCTTCTTGTCCCTAGCTGCCATGAGTCTCTTGCCCATGCAGCCTTTGTCAGGGCACCAGTACATATTGGGCAAGGTGCTAGGATGATGCCAACAAGAATGCAAACTACATGTGTCTAAACCATCATAGCTGAGCTTCTCACTAACAGCACTGACCCCAACATTCTGAGACACAACATGAAGAGGAGAAGAAATAAGTTCCTTATGGCAAGGTATACTGACAACAGCTGCTCCAGGCAGAAGGACTGGAAGAGGAGAGGAACATAGGAAAACAGGAAGCTGCCTTATACTGAGTCAGACCATTGGTGACCATTGGTTCATCTAGCCCAGTATTACTTACGCTGACTGCCAGTGGCTCTGTGGGGTTTCAGGCAGGAGTTTTTCCAGTCCTACCTGGAGATGCTGGGGATTGAACCTGGGACCTTCTGAATGCAAAGCAGATGCTCTGCCACTGAGCCACAGCCCCTCCCAAGAGGATGTAGACTTGTATGTTTCTGCCTCCCACTTATACTAAAAATACAAATGGCTGTCCTTAGATTTAGTACATCATCCATAATGTCATGCCTGAGCATGGTTGTGATTATGATGTTTGTCGATGTTTGAACAGGTTGAAGTCAGAGGGAAAACCTTTGTATTGATGTTACGTTTGTGGTTTGATACTACCTATTAATCTTAAACTATAGCCATAAACAACATAGTTGCAATAGAGTTTCTTTCACTTGATGCTGTAGGGAATGCTTTTAATTTTTGTGCTTCATCCTTGGAAACGCTTTAGTTTTAGACTAGCATAAGCAACGCCCTCTAGTACATGACTTTGGGGTCTTTGACATTACAAGGTGTCATTAAATGTTTAGTTCCTGCTGTTAATTACAGACTGCCTGATGGGTGTCCAAGTTAATCTTCTGCTGTTCAAAAGCAGCCACATGAGATATTGGTTTTTGTGTGTTGGCTATACAAAATATTCAACTTGGCTCTTAGCTTAAAACATAACAGAAGGCTTAATTGTAGTTTATTTTATGTATGGAAAGCTTTTATTTTTGTCTCCTACCCTCCTTACTGATTATACAAAGTGGCTATTTATGGGATGCTCTAATACAGGGTACTAAAGATTTTTTCCTGCTGGATTCTTAGAGCATAGTAATATTGTAAACCATTAATTACATTTTTTTGGAGAATTGCATTTTGAACGCTGGCGGTGGGGATCTGGCAAAGGGTCAGCTTTGTCTGAATGTTTCTTTTGACGTTACATGAAACTGGATTATCCCCCTGTCTTTCTGAAAATGTAAGTCTTAAACAGGACATGGAATTCAAGGTCACATTAAGGCTCATGAACTCAGAAGGATGGCATGAGTCAGATAAGTTCTGCATCGACAACTTTCAAAGAAGAATTATGGAGTTTGTGTACTATGACTAATCTTTGTTGCTTGGACTTGGTTACAGGCTGTCTATAGTTGACAGTATTTCAGAACCTTTTTGTTGTGTGTGTGAATAGTCTGCATTGTCTAGTTACGGTACCTATTTTTGTTTAAACAAACTTGTGTGTACAGTTTTCCCAGTATTCTGCTGACCTCAAAAGCTTGCTCACTACTTTGTGACATTTTCAGTTGTTCCTCATAAAACTATTGTGGTACTGTTGCTTTTGAGGTTTTTTCTCATGGTCCAACATGGTTATCTGCCATTTTTGTCTGTCGTTCTCCTGCATACCATATTTTTAGGGACTGTCTTTCATCTTTTCCATGATCCTGCCACTAAAGTTTTTTCTCTTGAGGATTCAAGGTTAAGATGGGACTGATTGTGCTCAGAGTACTGTGAAGCCAAAAAGTAACAATAGTTTAAAATAGTCTATTAAAACACAACAGTGAAATTAAATACTAAAAACCTTTGAACTTAAAATGACACAGAGTTGGCTGGGGTGAAGGCACAATTGAATAAGCTCTGCTCTGCTCAGGGGAGCATGATGACCAGAATTCTTCTGGGTGAGCACACTCACTTGTGAACATTGTTTAGTTGGTTATATCATGCTGATAAGGAGAATAGAAGCACGCATCATGCAGATGTGTGGTAGAATGCATGATAAAATGATCATCTGCCCAGGCTCTTAGAGAAAAAAGGCACTTAAAGCAAGTCCCCTCGAGCAGGTCTTAAAACTTGGAGGTGCTCATATGAGAGCACACTAGCAAGGATTCCTCTGGCATTTTGACCATATATTAAGATATGACAACTAAATTTCATAGTCATTTTAAAGCTTCTCGCTGATTGATTGAAATACTTTCTGCTTTTTTATTACTGCAAAAACGTTTCCTGAAAGTTGCGATTACCAGATTAATGGCAGATGTGATAGATCCTCTGTTTCAGAGGATGCTTTAAAATGATTCATATATTAGGGGATTCTTGTTCTTGGGATACCCATGTGCCAGTTTGTCATGCAAGTTTTTTAATTACCTTCAAACCCTAGTACCTCAGGTTTCTGTTTTAGATTCTCAAGTTCACTGAGCTGAAGGGTCACAATCTATGTGTGTGGCTATTTGTACATTGTTTCCGCACACATGAGTGCTCAGCAGAGTGGTGATGAGCAGTGTCTTCTGAAGACAGCCAGTTTTACATAACTGTATCAAAGCATTCCTATTAAAGTCCAAACCTTGGCTTTCTAAGTCAGATGTGTCTGTAAAAATAATGTGGCATTTTTCCAAATGAAAGGGCATTGTAGGAAAGTATAACCCAGTATTTGGCATACAGGGCTGCTGTAGTGATATTTCTTTTTATGTACCAATGGACAGCTTCAGTGGACAAATTTCTGGAAAAGGGATTGTTGATGAGGAAGATCGAAATCTCCCTTTTGAAATAACTACATGTATAGATGAGCAAGATAGGATTGTTTTTGTTTTTTTTAAGATGGATTATGTCTTGCAACTGAATTGGAAAATTTAACGGAATCTTTATAACAGCCAGTTGGTCCATTTCTTGTCACACCTGGAGGACCAAGTGAGATAGCAGTTGACCAAGGGTCTTTAGGGGAAGGTATTGTATCCCTCCCCTCCCACTAGCCCCAGCTGCTGGGAGTGAGGCTGAGGGCTCTCTCCCAGCTTCCTATAGCCCCCCCCATCATATTCTTGCACCATTTTCTCTGCTGTTGCCTTCTCCTTTCTTGCCAAGGAAACAGAGCAGTGGAGATTGGGGTGTGTGTGGTTAGAGTGGGCACTTTACCCTGGGGTGGTACCATCTTGAAAAATCATATGGGCCAGAAATACCAAACGGGCCACATAGGTATATCTGGCCCATTTCTATTGCTTTTTCCCCCTGCCATGTGAAGAGGCAGCAGCTATAGTGGCCTGGGGTTTGGTGATGGAACAAGGAGATGAGGAGGAAAAGGTGATTGGGATGCATTGCATGGAGAATGTTGAACAAAGCCAAAAAGATATGGGGAGAACAGAAAAGAGCAAAGAAAGGTGGAATGGAAGGACGGAAGATGAAAAGGGAATAGGTAAGAGTATTAGAGCTTTCCCTTTACCCACTGCTGCCTGTGAAATTTCATGGCCCTTTTGCTAGAAGTATGCTTACAAAGAACACCACCTGGTATTTCCCTTCCCACCTCTTTTTTCTTTTTCGTATTACAGGAAACTTTCATTCATTTTAGATATTATAATACATTTTGTAGCGGTAAATTGGATGGGATAGTGAGCAAGCTGATTTTCCTCAACTTCATATTTTAGCCCCTTCAAAGCTATAACAACCCCTGCAATATTTGGATTCAGATCATTAAGGTTATCTGGACAGAGTAATGTTTTTCTTTATTATTTGACTCTTCAGCTATGCCACACATAAAGCCATTATTTCTTTTGTTAACTTAACTGTGTGTGTATTAAAACCATGTCATTTAATTTGAGGAGGAATCCTCCCCTGCCAAGGATAATGACACAGTTCATAATAAACCAGAAGAATAGCGGCTAGTTTTCAATTATCATAGTGGTGAAATTATGCAATATTGTAGGTTGTATTTAGTCTCCCCCACCCCCCACCATAGGTTGCAGCTGGTTAGGGGGATGTTTATGTGAGGTGATAGTTTGTGTAAAAAATAGAATTAAATTGTATAAAGACAAGCCCTTATTTGGACATGTATTTTACCTCTTTTGTTTGCTGCTGCTTCTGATTACCTCCACTTTGGGTCTTGATGAACAAATTGTTTTCTGTGTAAACAGCCTGAATACAATCCCCTTTCAAGCCAGATTTGCATTGCTAATGATGCTGACCTCAATGGATTTACTTGTTTTTGTTGATAGTAGAGAAAAGTCCTCCCTTGAAAGTGCTTAATCTCTAAAATGAAGTATGCTAGTGTTCATTCTTTCCTGGAAATTGTGTTCTCTAACCAGGAAGTAGTTACCTAAAATCCCAGATTGTGGGGTGCTGGGTATGATTACTCAATAGTGACCAAAAAGTGCTCTGTATGTTCACAGGCATCTTGATTAATACATCACATGTTCCAGGATTGAGTTGCCAACGCAGAATAGTTTTTTGTGCTGGTGAGTCCTGGGTCAAATTAAGCTATGCATTCGACATTGCTATTCAAGGGTAACAATTTAACGCTTCTCTGGCGACTTCTGTCTCACAGGGAATGCTTTTTCAGCGGGCTTTGGCTAGATATATTGTTGTTGTTTTGCAATTATGCATGTCATTGTTCTAAGCCTATCAGTGCAAACAAGGCTTGCACCGCAGAGGGAAACCCCTACAAAACTTTAAACAGGAAGTGTAACTGCTAAAGATAGCTGAAAATAGAATGGCATCCTTGTGCCACAAATAGCTGTTAATGCTTCCATTCTCTAGAACCAAGCCATATTTTTGTTTTTGCTTTGTGCTTTTTTTTAATGAAGCAAATTCCCCGTCTGCAAAACCTGCTAATCTTAAAAAAAAAAAACCAAACAAACACTGGTGTGGGGTTTTCTTCAGTTCCACGTCTTCAATATTTCCCTGTTGCTCTTGTTAATTAATGTTATTAACCAAAGATGAGAATTCTGATTTTATTGTCCTGCAACGTTTGGCTTTGGGAAATACTGGAAAGCTCGATGGTATGAAATTATCTCCATGAGTAATTCACACTTTTAAGTAGTGAGCGCGTTTGCCTTGTGTGCATGCCATTTGCCATGGGGATAAACACCACGTAGTGTAAAGTGATCATAGGAAGCTGCCTCGTACTGAGTCAGACCTATCTAGTCCAGTATTGTTGACGCTGACTGGCAGTGTGTCTACAGGGTTTCAAGCAGGGTATTTTCCTTGACCTCTCTGGAGATGCTAGGGATTAAACCTGGAACCATCTGCATGCAAAGTATGCGCTCTACCACTAAGCTGTGGCCCCTCCTTCCAATAGCATTGGAGAACTGCAAACTTTTGAGACTCTGATAAGTATCCATCACAGGAGTCTGCTAACAAGAATCTCAGCATCACCCTTCATAGTGTTTAGCACTACAAATGCACTTGCTGAACAAATTTAACTGTGCTTAGTGGGAATAAGCCAGCTTTGTAAACCACAGGTTGAAGTTGACTTGTTCCACTAACCATAGTTAAGATCAACCACTTTTTGTTGCGTTTGAACAGTATGATAAAATGGAACATCAAAAATGGAAGCAGAAACTTCCAAACACCATACAGCTGCATCAGAGGAGGGAATGTGTGAGCCCAAGACTCACTTAGGCTCATTCTCATAATGCTAAACCAGTCTTCCCCAACCTGGTGCCCTCCAGACATTTTGGACTAACTTCCAGCACTCCTGACCATTGGTCATGCGGTTTTGGACCAATTCCCGTCAAACCCAAACATCTGGTGGGCACCAGTTTGGGGGAGGCTGAGCTAAACTGTGGTTTAACAGCCTTTAGAGATGCTTCTCAAAACCATAATAATGTATGCTAAATTCCTAACAGATATAATGGTTGATCCTCCAGAACTGATTGCTGGGATCAAGGCTGTGAAAGAAAGTAAGAAGTAGTTGTGGTTGGAAGTAAACTGATTATTTAAGGGCATTTAGGGAATAGAGGAAAACCCCAGTATTAAATGTTGCTTAGATATATGTCCAGTATATTAAAGGCACTTAGGTGGCTTTAAAAGCATTGCTACGATAAGACTTCTACATCCTCTTTTGCAAATTGATTTTAATGGTTCCCATTTAAAGGGCTTTCAATAATAAATGAGAGTCAAACAGCTTTGTCAGGGTGTCCTGTGACATCACAACACATAAGGCAGCTAGTTGGCCATGGTGACTATTAAGAACAAGAATAATTGAGGCTTTATGTGGTGATGGCAGTATGATCAGTTCCTGTTTCCTAAGTATCCTCTGTGGGGATATGGAGTGTGTGGGGGTGGGGTAGGAGGATGGGATTTGATAGGATCATTAAAACTGCATTCACCCAGTTTCTGAAGCAGAAAATGTATACACAAGCTAGTAATACATCTGCATCTTGACGTAGAGCCACTTTTGGCAATTCACTTAAAGGGAGGCAAGGGAAGTGACTCTTTTGGTTGATGTGTGTTTTTATGAAACCAATCACTAGAAATTGCGTCATTTGATAGTGTAAAGAAGGGAAAACATTCCTTTTGCAATGCTTGTGCAACAGAGAAACTTTTTATGGCTGGGTTACTAGGTCAGAAATGGCTGACACTACCTCATCCTTATCTCTAGTGGAGGAATTTTGCTGCTTGGAACTGGAACACTGACTTTCTTTCTCTGCTGTATTTTACCTTCTTTTCTTCTTGTTTTACTCCTACATAGAATGGGATTGTGTATAGGTATGTGTTTCCTTTCTTGGGTGCAGAGGTATATACTTTGATTGTGAGGGCACAGAAATGGCCTTTGTTCAGAATAAATCAATTTATTTTAAAATAAAGCTTTAAGAAGATATTGCTTTCTTTGCTTGGGTGTATAGGGAATCTTTTATTTCCTTTTGCATAGGGCACCGCTGTTACATTCACTGTTAAAAATAAAATCACCGTTTCACCTTTGCATGAGCAGTAAGGTTTCAGAACTGTTGCTGTGGGCCGATCTACACTTACGGGTTTTTTCGTTTCCAATGAGGTTTCACTGCCTGTCTTTCACACTATGCAGTAGCTGCCTTGAACTGGAACTGGAATTTCCCACTTCCGTGCTCCCGCTTTCAATACCCTGATATCCCGGTATTTCCCCTTAATGTGATCTGAGTTTCTGCCTTCGCTACCGTATCTGGTCGTAGTCCCCTCCCCTGCCTGTCCATATACAGCGGTGTTTGTATTTCCCTCCTGTCCAATCACAGCTCTCGATGGCCCCATGTCGTCTTCTGGCTACTGCTTGCATAGCTTCCTCAGCACTCAATGTTTTCTCAGCAACAAGCAAATCTTTGAATTTTTGAATCTTCGAAGATCATGCCTGAATTAGAAAAAAAAAAAGCATCGCGGAGAAGCCATGATTCTTTGAAGATAACGCCTTAATTAAAAAAAAAATCCGAAGCAGGGGATAGAGGGGGGTAAAACGTAGTCTCATTTGAAGGGACAGAACAACCCCCTGCTCAGTGCAGGAAGCCTGATTCCCAGGCAGTCGCCCATCCAACTACTGACCCGGGCCGACCCTGCTTAGCTTCCGAGATCAGACAAGCACGCACACATCCAGCCCTTTGCTTGTTGCTGAGGAAATTTAGAGTGCTGAGGAAGCTATGCGATCAGTAGCTGGAAGATGACATGGGGCTGTCGAGAGCTGTGAGCATGGTGGGCATGGAATCGGCAGAAACAGGTAGAGTTTCTGATCCTCCAATGAGAGTCTCCATCTTTAAGAGCAGGAAAACAGCACAGCGCTCGAGTGTGAACTGAGCTCGCGCATTTGATGAAGCACCGCAACAGGGAAAATGGTTGAGTATGGATAATCGCGTTTTAATGCGAGAGTGTTTAACCCGATAGGTCACCAAATTCATTGCGATGGCAGGCGCAATGTAGATTGGCCCTGTGTCTAGCAAGCACATCCCTTCTGCAATGTCCTAGCTGATGATACAAAGGAGGAAGGAGGGCTTAGCCCAGATGTTGGACTTCAGGTTCCATAAGACTCAGCCAGCATGCCCAGTGGTCAGGGATGATGGAGGTTGTAGTTCAACAATATCCAGAGAGCTGCAGCTTCCCCAGCCTTGACTGTGGGAAAAAGAGCAGTTGGGATGATCTGAACATCTCCTCCACCCCTCAAGATGGGCAGTTAAAGGCCAACTTATTTACACTGTTTTTGCCTTATTTATCAAAAGAAAAGAAAGTCCCTACTTCTGTCATTTGCATCTACTAGAACGGCTGCCTTTCTCTTACAGTGTCACGCCCAATTGTTACTACCGGTTTTGCTGCTGCCTTGTGCCTTACTGCAGTGGTCTTCAAACTGTTTTAATCATGCATCCCATCAGTAAAAGTTTTTTGGGCACGTGTGCCCAATATATGTATATTTCTAAATGATATACATGTACTACTGTACTAATATATTATGTACATTATAAGACATATACAAAAAATAGAAATTAAAAAGTGTGAGATAAAGATGAAATAAACAATATTTTTAAAATAAATTATTTTATTTATTAACAGTATAAAAACTTTTTGCCCTCACTAAAAAAATATTATTAATAATTTTGTTTTAGTGAGAGCAATGTGAATGAAGATGCTTCATTACTTTTGAAAATCTTGGTTTAACACTTTGTGATACAGTGATTCAAAGGTCTGGTTCTATGTTCAGTTTATTTCGATACTTGGTTTTAATGGCTGTCATAGCTGAAAAAGACACCTCGCAAAGATAGGTAGATTCAAATGGAAGAAGTGCACCATTGGCTGCACTTACTAAATCATGATACTCATTTTTCAGTCCCATCCACCAATTATGCAAAAGTTTTTGCTGAAATTCAGCTAGCAAACTTCCATCTTCCCTGATGTCAATCGGTTGTTCTTGCAAACTAATCGGAAGGTGTTGCATTTTTATATTTTAAACAAAGGGGTTCAAAACCCACTGAAACTCTTCGTTTGGAAGATTTTTAAACAGATTAGAAAATTCCATTTCCACTTTTTTTAAGTGTACAGATAAGAAAGTTTTTATAGGTGACACACTTACATTGTTTTCAGCAACAAATCACATACCGATGGAAAGATTTCCGAACATCCATTTTCAAAATGCTCTCTCCATAGCACGAGTTTTTTTCCGGAAAGGAGTTACTTTCTCACTCATTGTTAAAATGTCACCTTTACCTTGAAGGGACAGATTAAGTGTGTTTATTCTTTCAAAAATGTCGGCTAGGTAGCATACTGTATACTTGTCATCACAGAAAAGGTCAGCAAATTTGGAACAAATTTGCTCTCCTTCAGCAGGATGGCAGCTGCTCTGGTGCCATGGCTGAGCAAGCAACTGTGCCTTCCTCTGCTGTGCCTGGCAGAGACTGGCGCAGTTGCTGTTGGTGGCTGCGGCAGAGGCAGGATAGGACTGGAACTGAGAGAGAAATACCATGGAGCTTCCCTCTCGGCTACCATCCTATCCTGCTCCCTCTTCTGCCACCATCATTGCATGCAGTGGCAGCTTGCCGGGGCAGTGGGAGGCTGCTCAATTATCAGGTGGCTTGTGCACCCCAGTGGATCATCTTGCACATCCCCAGGGGTGTGTGCACCCCACTTTGGAGACCACTGCCCTACAGTGGGTGATTAGTGATGCATATCTGCAGCTGTTCCTAATGCCCCGCTACATGATTGGTGCATTAATGATGATGATGCACTTGTGCTCATTAAGGTCAGCCTACTATTCCTGTGTTATATGAGGTGTAACCGACCTGACTTTCTAAAACGATTAACTAACACAAGGAGAAAATATTTAATAGTGGACTTGGCAGCTGTCCTAACAGCAGAGCTTGGCATTTGTAGAGTAGTTCCAAATCTTCTTAATCACAGCGTACTCAAACGCTACACTAGCGTCTTGTAGTGCAGAGGTAGGCAATTTGTGTCCCTTCAGATGTTATGGCCTACAACTCCCATGAGACCTAACCAGCATAGCCAGTCATGGGGGATGATGAGAGGTGTAGGCCAAAACATCTGGAGGACCACAAGTTTCCCACCCCTGGTGTAGTGGTTAGTGTTGGACTAGGACTGCGGAGACCCAGGTTCAAATCCTGACTCAGCCATGTAACTCACTGGGCCTCACCTACCTCACAGGGTGCTGTGAAGATAAAAATGAGTGGGGGAATCATATAGACTGCTTTGTTCTCTTTGGAAGGAAAGACAGGATATAAATTGAATACGTAAGTAGATAAACAAATACACCATCCTCCCTTCCCTCAGTATAGATACCTATACTAGTAACTTCATCATTTAATCATTATAAAGCGCCTACAATATACTGACAAATGGTAGCTGCAATGTGCAATTTCATTCCACAGTGTTCTGGTTTAGAATGTCCTCTATCCATAAGGGCTCTTCATATGATCTGATGCTTTTCCAGGGTCATGTGTAGACGAAGCTCTCCTCTTCACAAAGTCACCTTCCATGGGTAGAGGACAAAGAGAGCGATGACGAAGGGGTTGGGGCTACCGCACTCCCCCTTCTTGCATGTTTAAGCAACACAGATAGGGAATGCCTGAATAGGGCTTCAGTTCTGAACACTTGTATGCCTGCACGATGCTCCATGCACAGACAAGAAAAGGGATACTTCACCAAGAAGTTAATATAGTCATTTAGGGCGCAATCCTTTGCATGTTTAGACATGCTGGCTGGGGAATGCTGGGAGTTGTAGAACTTTTTTTCCTGTCTAAATATGCATAGGATTGCACCCTTAGAGTGTTTGAAGGTGCATCATATTGTATACATTATCACAATAATCCCCTACTGCTTCTATTTCCTTTTTGAGTGTGTGTGTCTCTTGTGTCTATTGGAGTGTGAGTTTGTTGGCAGCAATTGTCTTGTCTTTTAATATCTGTACAATGGTTAGAAAAGTGTAGGTGCTTTTTAAGTATTAATAATAATAATCATTACAATAGGATAGGATAATATTTTTATCCCCTTATTGCCGATGAGGTCAAGGCTGAGAGAGTAGTGGTTTGTTTAAGAATGGTGTCCACTTTAGCTAAAAGCAGAGCAGAGATTTTGAAATGGGGATTTCCCACTGCTTATCCATTACTTTAGGCCAGCTCTCACTAAACTGTGTGTTTTGACACAGGAGAGAACTTCATGTGTATGAAGTAGGGATGGATAAACCTGTCAAGTCCAATTTCACTCAGTTTCAACTTTTTGAAATATTAAGTTAATTCTGCCCCTTTTGTGATTTCAGTTTGTGATTTTAAAAAAATCTGCACAGAAATTTGTGTACACATATATGTGTCTGCATTTCTCAAAACATACTCACTTTGGACATACTTTTCCAAATATGCACATTTTTTGCAAGTGATATCCCACCCACCCCAGTCATGTGTTTTTGTGCAGTTTTCTATGATATACACATGTTGTGTGCAGTTTTCTGTAATATACACATTTCTGCATGCATTTTGTATTTGTAAACTGCATCACAAAATTCTGAAAAGTGCAAATATTTAGTAAGCACATTAAAATGTGAAGAAGGGTCTTGCCCATCCCTAGTACTAAACAGTTATTTGTGGAAGAAAGTTGTCTTACTGGGATGGAGGCAGCTCATATGTTGGGTTTGTATACTTATGTGAGAATGAAGCCTTGGTTTCTGATTGTGTATTACCAAATACACAAACATTTAAACTCCCTCAAGCTGTTCATTCTTTTTAGCTGCCTATATAAGTCTATGCAATGCTGTAGATTTTCAGCGTGCAATATAAGTACATTTCTTCTTTTTTCTGTGTAGGTTCCAGTTGCACATTGTTTAGGACCTCCAGGACATTACAAGAGAAAATTCTGTGCTGTGTGCAGAAAGCAACTGGAGTCTCCAGCATTTCGGTGTGAAGGTAGGCTGGGTGATAATGGCTCATATTCCTAACAGTACAGCCTAATTCTGATCTTAAATGTCTGCCGTTCTAGTGATGGAGTGAACTTCAGAACAATTTCTAGTATTTCAGAAAAATGTATGATGACTCACTTGGCAGAAGGAAGTCTGTAAACTTGCAGGAAAAAAATGGTTTAAAAAGGAAACCTGTTGGAGAAGCTGCATTTTCCCTCCTTCCCAACAGAATAGACTATCAGTAAAACATTACTGAGGCCAGCTTTCAGAGCATTCATTGTTCTTTGGTGAGGGTATATTGATACTGTATGTGAAGCAGTTTAGAGTTTACTCTCAAGATAAAATTCAAATGTAATTTCATGTAGATAAGAAACAGCCTCATAGTGAGTTAGCTTGTTCCATCTAGCCTAGTATTGGGTGCTTCAACTGATGGTGGCTCTCCCAAGGTCTTGGGCAGAGGTCTTCCCTGGTACTGCCCCCTGAGATTAATCAGCTGGTAATGTTCTCTGCCACTGATGGCCTAACTAGACAGGACACACAAACATTCACACAGTCAGCAAATGAGTGAATATTTTCAAGTTTAAATAGCAGGCTTGCCCCCTCTCGATCTTGATCAGTCCCTCTCCCCTGCTATTTACACTTAAAAAACCATTCACTTAGTTGCTAATTGTGAGAATGGTGTTATGTCTAGTTTGGCTCAAGTTGGATCTTGTCTCGGTGTACTTTTGAACCTTGGTTCAATGACAATCTCTTTTAAGGGTGAAGCAGGAGAAAATAAAATGTAGAAATAAGGCAGTATAAAAGAGATGCAGCGGTGAGCTCTTTTTTCTTTTCCCTCTTATTTCCAGTGTGCGAGCTACATGTGCATACAGATTGTGCCCCATTTGCTTGCAGTGACTGTCGACAATGCCATCAAGATGGTCATCAGGACCACGTAAGCATAATTTCTGTTTAAAGAACATAGGAAGTAGATTTACCAGGAGGCATGCGAAACCTGACTTCTAAGGCTTAACACACAGGCTATTTTTTTGGTATTTGCTTCGAAACCTCTGTCATTAAACGTGTGTGTGTTCTATTTGAAATATTCATATTTCTAATGCAGCTAATGTAAATCCTTTATCTGTGTGCTGTATGGATTTGCAGAATAATTGATTTGTCTGGTGTACTTTTTACAGGATACATACCATCATCACTGGAGGGAGGGAAATCTTCCTTCAGGTGCACGTTGCAAAGTCTGCAAGAAAACATGTGGCTCTTCAGAGGTGCTCTCGGGTATGAGATGCGAATGGTGTGGAATTCTGGTATGTACATAAGGGACATTGTGGCCCACCCAGAATGCTCGCTGCAACTTATAATAAAAATTTATGATGAAAAGACTGTTGTTTAGCCAGAAAGCTGTAACAGTATATTTTATACTGAAATACACATGACGTAATACAACAATGCATATAGCTGGCTGGGGGATGCAGCAAGTTGTAGGACTTTTTTCTGTCTAAACATGCATAGGATTGTGCCCTCAATCACTCAGAAACTTAGAGTTACATTCCTTTAATCTTCAAATACTTTTTTTTGTTTCTAGATGACAGCATTAAACTAAAAATTGGCAGTTCTGTGGAGGGGTTTTTTTTTTTAATAATGTTTCATCCAGTACTCAGTTGTACACTATTCTTTGTCTTTGTTTGCTTAGTATTTCTGTGAAGCAGGTTTTTATATATTTTTTAAAATCATATGAACATATGAAGTCATCCCCTACGCAGTCAGACCATGTCCCTCTAGCCCATTACTTGCTCTGACTCACAGCAGATCTCTAAGGTTTCAGACGAAGGTCTTTTTCCAGTCTTGTTACCTGGACTCCTTTAACCAGAGATGCCACAGGTTGAATCTGGGACCTCCTGCATGGAAAGAATGTGCTCTGTCACACAGCTGTGGCTTCTCCCCATAATGACTAAGGCCTGGTTCACACATAATAACAACCCAGAGTATGGGTTGAGTATGGGTTGTCATTGAATTGTGGTTGTTGAATCATGGGTTGTCGTTACCCAGGAAGAGAGCCCTTGATTTGTTGTTGAGTTGTGAACTCTGGGTTGCTCGTGGTCAACAACCCATAGCTAAACCACAGTGTAGGGTTCACACATAATGAGAACCCACAATTCAACAACCCATGATTCGACGACAACCCATACTCAATGCGTACTCTTGGTTGTTGTTATATGCAAACCAGGTCTATATGTTTCCATCTAAACTGTTTGTGTTCAGCTAGCCTTAGGACTAAACTAGATACCACAGGTGCAGAACTGTCTCTTCAAATGTGGGTCTGTCCCAATCATGTAGCGTGGTGGGGTGTGAGTCCGATGTTAAAAGCAAAAGGGGTGTGTAGGTGGTGTATGGGTGTGTGTAGATCTAAACCCTCTCCGCATCTGTTATAGCCTCCCTCGTTCCTTTGCATTTTTCCCTCAGCTGGGCTGACTTCCAGTATTTGGGTCTAGCTAGGGGAAAATGTCATAGGGAGACAGATTGTGGAGAGGATTCAGCACCCCTCACCCACTTGTCTGATTTTAAAAGCAAAAGGGACCTCGGTGAGCATTTCACCTGAACTAGGTTTGTAAGTATTCTTTGCTTATTTTAGCAAAGTCAGAAATCATCAAGGGAAAAGGTTTTTGCACTGTAGGGACAGGAAGGTCTGAAGGCATCTTGGCTAGTATTATATTATACTTTGCAAAGCAAGAAATACCGAAGGTACTGGCAATCAGTAATAGTGCTTTCAAAATTCCAATACATTACATTTGCTACTTGTTAAATCATTAGTTGAAGAACTGTCTGCTTAGGCAGTTGTTAAAAAAGAGAATAAGGTTAATGAATTTCTAGAGGGAGGTGAAAGGCTGTGATACTTGTACTTTGTGTTTCATTTGAAATAGGGGGAAAAACAAATTAAGACATTTTTTAAAAAAATACCACACTAGGTTGTGATGTCATCAGACCTACGCTACATAGTAGGGGTTTAGATTAAAAGGTAACTGGAAAGCCTCAATCCTATATCTGTGCTACTCCAAACATAATATAATTGCTTATTTTATAAATGACTGGGAAAGTCTCCAGTTTTCTTTAAAGTGGACTGCACGCCCCACCGCTGGCCACTTGAAATGGCTTTCCGATCCATGTCAGAAAGCCATATCCATGTCAATGTGAATCACTGATCCACATGTGCATTTCTATGTGGGTGTGGGTGTCTTCCCTCTGTCAAAATAAATGTGAACTCCTGAGTACAAAGGAAGTCTGTATGAGCATCTGAGCTCACATGGGAGTCTGGATTTTGAGTAAATCTCTTTACTGATAGTGTTTGTCTTCTATGCCAAAGGGGATGCAAAATAACACTGAAATACAAGGGGCAGTATCCAACGTCGTCATTCTACAAACTCAAATAGTGCTAGCAGAGCTCCACCAAATCTTTCTGTTGCACAAGCACTTACGCGTTATGTTTGAGCTACCGCTTGCACAACTGTGCAAATGTAACTTCAGTTGGATTCCTCTCTTGTGCATAATCCAGAATCTAGTTTCTGCTAGCGCAACATCATTTGCTCTAGCAGAATGACACAGTTGGATACTGCCCAAAGTGTTCATAAGTATATGTGGTATGACAGGGCTTTGGAAAGAAGTATTCTTACCAGTCTGCCCTCAGGTCTGGTGGTGCTGCTGCTGAATGCCAGGTCGGCCCAAAATAAAATCTCCCTCATCCATGATTTGATTGTGGATGAGGGGGCTGACCTGGCATGTATTACTGAGACCTGGGTGGGGGAACTGGGAGGGGTCACTCTCTCCCAGCTGTGCCCTCCTCGGTACTCAGTGCAGCACCAGCACCGACTTGAGGGTCGGGGGGGGGGTTGCCGTGGTCTATAGGAATTCAATCTCCCTCTCCAGGCTTCCTGCTCATTCGAGTGCAGATCTTGAGTATTTGTACCTTGTGTTGGGTACCTGGGACAGATTAGGGATTCTGTTGGTGTACCGCCCACCCCGCTGCCCATCACACTCCCTGCCTGAGCTGACGGAGGTGGTCTCGGACTTGGTGTTGAGGACCCCTAGGATGATGGTCCTGGGGGATCTCAACTTCCATGCCGAGGCCGCTGTATCCGGGGCGGCTCACTTCATGGCCGCCATGACAACCATGGGGCTGTCCCAACATGTCATCGGCCCAACGCATATAAAAGGACACACGCTTGATCTGGTTTTCTCGACTGGGCAGGAGGATGGTGATCTGAAAGTGGAGGAATTAACATCTGTCCCTTTGTCATGGTCAGATCACTTCCTGCTGAGGTTTAGACTCCTGGCAGCCTTCCCCCTCTGCAAGGGTGGGGGACCTATTAAAATGGTCCGCCCCCGGAGATTAATGGATTCTGATGGATTCCAGAGGGCTCTGGGGGATTTTCCTGCTGGTATGGCTGGTGCTCCTGTCGAAGCCCAGGTTGCTCTGTGGAACGCAGAGATGACTCGGGCGGTTGACACGATCGCGCCCAAGCGCCCTCTCCCTCTGAGCAGAGCCCGGCCAGCTCCTTGGTATACACCTGAGCTGAGGGCAATGAAGCAAGAGGGGAAACGGCTAGAACGCAGGTGGAGGAAAACTCGTGCTGAGTCTGACCGAACACAGGTAAGAGCCCACTATCGAGCCTACTCTGTGGCGGTGAGGGTGGCAAAGAGACAGTTCTTTTCCACCAGCATCGCATCTTCTCAGTGTCGTCCAGCGGAGCTTTTCCGAGTGGTTCGCGGCCTGTTACATTCTGGGCCAGGGAAAGAGACGGTGGAACCCTCGGTAGCACGCTGTGACACGTTTGCACAGCACTTTGAGGATAAAGTCGCTCAGATTCGTCATGAATTGGACACCACCATTAATGCAGTTCCATTGGTAGAGGCGTTCAGAGCACCGTCTGGTCCAGTTTTATTGGATGAGTTTCAGTTACTGAGGCCTGAGGATGCGGACAAGGTGCGTGGCCAAGTCTGATCGACCACTTGTGTGCTTGACCCTTGCCCTTCATGGCTTATTAAATCAAACAAGGAGGGGATGTCTGGCTGGGTCCAGGAGGTTGTAAATTCCTCCTTGAGAGAGGGAGTGGTGCCTGCCGCTTTAAAAGAAGTGGTAATTAGACCATTCCTGAAAAAGCCTAGCCTGGACCCAGAGGATGTTAACAATTATAGGCCAGTGGCCAACATCAGTGCCTGTTCTGAACAGCAGTGGCTGTTCTGAATCAGTGCCTGGGCATGGTAATGGACTTGATGAGGGCCAATAAACTGAAACTCAATCCAGACAAGATGGAGGTGCTGTTAGTGGGTGGTTCATCTGCCCGGCTAGGTGATATTCAACCTGTTCTGGAGGGGGTTGCACTCCCCCTAAAGGATCAGGTTCGTAGTTTGGGGGTGCTCTTGGATCCAGAACTGTCACTTGAGGCACAGGTGAACTCAGTGGCACGGAGCACTTTTTATCAGCTTAGGCTGATATACCAACTACGCCCTTATCTGGACAGAGATAGCGTTGCTACAGTTATCCATGCTCTGATAACTTCTCGTCTGGATTACTGCAATGTGTTATATGTGGGGCTGCCTTTGAAAACGGTCCGGAAACTTCAGCTGTTCCAAAATAGGGCAGCAAGATTGTTAACAGGGACTGGCCTGCAAGCTCATATCACGCCAGTACTTTTCCAGCTGCACTGGCTGCCAGTCCATTTCCGGGCCCGATTCAAAGTGCTGGTGTTAACATTCAAAGCCCTTAACGGCTTGGGGCCAGGTTACCTGAAGGATCGCCTCCTCCCATATGTGCCTGCCCGGACCTTAAGATCATTGTCAGCGGCCCTTCTCTGTGAGCCCCTGCCAAAGGAAGTGAGGCGGGTTGCTACTAGGAGGAGGGCTTTTTCTGCTGCGGCACCCCGGCTCTGGAATGAGCTCCCTAGAGAGGTTCGCCTGGCATCTACATTGTATTCCTTTCGGCGCCAGGTGAAGACCTTTTTATTTTCCCAGGCATTTTACCATTTTAGCTTTCTAAATTTTTAGCTTTGTTGTTTTAAATCTGTATTTTAAACTCCTGCACTGCTGCTAGGTTTTATTGTGGTTGTATTGTTATATTGTGGTTTTAATGTTCTGTATATTTTAAATTGTTTTATTGTGTGTTGTTTGGTTTTAATTTTTGTGAACCGCCCAGAGAGCTTCGGCTATTGGGTGGTATAGAAATGAAATGAAATAAATAAATATTCACTTTGTCCCAGCTTTTCTCTTGCCTGTCTTTATCACTATCACTATTTTGTGACAGAATATATGGTGCAGAGATATTTACAGAAGATGTGTGTAGATTCATTAAGAGCGCAGTCCTGTGGGTTGCACCCTGGGTACTCATAAGTCCCTGAACTTGGAGGCTTATGAGAATGTACCTCCTGCGCTGCATTTTAGCTACACAGGTGATTTTGCCTGTCTAGCGGAGGCTTCAAGGAGAGGGAGGGAAGGATGCTGGGGCGGCCATAGGAAAGATTGTAGGAATACCACCCTGGTCTCCTCCCCAGGAAGCCCCTTCTTCCCGTCACCGCGCTCTGTTTTACAAGTGTGGAAAAGCAGCCAGCACGGTTCTCTCTGCACCAGCTATGAGTGGGAGGGGCGGAAAGTGCACTTTCCTGCCTCCAAGCTTGGAGCCCTGTCTACGAGCTTGGAGTCAAGAAACTGAGAAATCCTATGTCCCCCAGGTGCTGTCTAGGGGACATAGGATTGCTCCCTCCAATGCTGCAACATTGGGTAACCAGTTGCTGTCATAAATTAAAATTGCAATGCTAAAATATGTGAATGGAAATTAGACATAACTTTACTAGAACTTGATGCTGTGTTTTCCATAGGCTCATGCTGCTTGCTATGTGATTGTACCTCCAGAATGTACATTTGGAAGACTAAGAAATATGATTCTTCCCCCAAACTGTGTGCACTTATTTTCTCGCAACTTCAGTAAAATGCACTGTTTTCGGATAACGGAAAGCTTACAAACTGAACCAGGTAAAGTTCTGAATATATAAATGTTAAACTGTTTCATTAGCAGTGTAGTGGATGATAATGATGATGATGACGACATGATGATTTGAAATGCATTATTGTCAGAGGATTAGTCATTCTTAAAAGGAGAGACAATTGAGAGCAGAGGTATGCAACATATAGCCTGCAGGCCTCATTCAGTTCACTAATGTGTTTTCCCACAGTTCTGGCAACTTGCCAGCAGGCCTGAAGAAAAAGATTTTCTGAGGGCTAGAGGTACCTCTATTAAAGATTTTGTAGGTGAAGAGTTGAAAGGCCACGCCAGATTCAACGTGTCAAGAATCATTTTCATGTTTTGAAAATGTGTTTCCTATAGGGAATATATAGCAGGTAGATAACTTCAAGCTATGCACATTTTTTAAAACAAGAACAAAACATTGTACAAAGTAGGTAACTTTTAATTTAGTGGCTTAACTTGTGAGAGTTGGTTGGTTGCTTTTGCAGGCTGCTTTTACAAGCAGTGGGCAATGATTGCTTACTTTTATTTACTCCTTGCAAATGTATAACAATGGATCATGAGGAAAGAGGACATTTTAGGATGTATCCTTTCCTCAACTTCTTGTCTTTGCATTTACTTTTCAGCTCACCAAATACAAGTAAATGCTTTAATCCTGTATTGGAAAAATCTTTAGAATGATGGCAAACATTAAAGTAAAATAGTAAACTACTTCTTTGTTAATCTGAGGTCTAAACAAGATCCTTTTTTTTAACCTCTAGATATAAACCCTCCTACTTTCCTGTGGTGCACCTACACTAGAGTAAAAAAATATATTTTTGGATCACCTAGATGCTGCACATCTGGTTTAGCCCTGAGAAAACTGTATAGCATTGTAAAATTGAAGAGCTTCAATAGATGGGCAAAATTTGCAAACCCTGTGGTGTTTGGCTTTGCTGAACAGACTTTGTTCAATTTCTAGAGTAATATTTTACTGCCACCTAGAGTACATCATATATATCTCTATCTCTATATCTTCCTTCCTTCCTTCCTTCCTTCCTTCCTTCCTTCCTTCCTCTGGCTTTCAAGAAAGATATACGTGTGTGTGTGTGTGTGTGTGTGTAATCATCTAACTTTCCTGTGAGGATAAGTTCTTATCAGCGGGTATAAGCCATGTGGATAGGTTGTCAATGTCTACTTAAATATGATGGCTGTATAGAACTTTCAACTTCAGAGGCTCTGTTGAGGGCAAAGTGCTGGGGAAAAAGAACAGGAGGTGGCCATCGCTTCTTTGTCCTGCTTGTAAGCTTCCAGAGGTTTCTGCTTGGTCACTGTTGAAAGCAGAATGGTGGACAAGATGGATTTTGGTTTGCCCAGCAAGACAGTTCTTATGTTCTGGAGTTGTTTTGCTGCCTAAAATGTGGTGTGCATTAGATTCTTTACAACCCAATATAAATGTGCTGCTTTAGTAAAGTATGTTTTTATATCAACCCTTCACTAGTCCTGGGTATTGTTATGCTTCAGTGCCTTTGGAGAAGGCAGGTTCATCAGGTTTTCATTAAATGTGAATGTCAGTGGTCATGAAGATAAGCTTGCTCTTACTCCTAGCAACAGTTATTTTAAGCGGATACAGACGCATGAGCCTAGAGCCTCTGAAGACGTGCTTCTAGCTACCTCTTAGCCATGATTTAGGTTGCTGTCCTAAACACAAAAATATTAGGCCCGGGACGGTAGTATTTTTACAGGCACCAGTGAAGAAGCTTGTGACTGGAGTGCTGTGCATGATCCAAAGGTTGCTCCCCAGGTCAGTGAGGAATCACGGAGAACATTTTTCAGGTCATGCGGTAGAGTCGCTTGTGGCCAGAAAATGTCTTACTAGCCCC
This sequence comes from Heloderma suspectum, assembly GCF_057233095.1. NCBI lineage: Eukaryota > Metazoa > Chordata > Lepidosauria > Squamata > Helodermatidae > Heloderma > Heloderma suspectum. The sequence continues at coordinate 135,002,082 of NC_139459.1, forward strand.
CCTGCTTCTCGCCCTCCCCTATCATTGTGTCTCATGGAAAACTGGCAAATGTTGCAGTTGCATGGCTGTGTTGTTGATACATGCTGCGGAAGGCAAGTTAACAAAGTAGTCTGTCATTCTGCCTGGTTTCACCTAGCATGCTGTATAGCTTGGAGTCTTTACTTCTGCTATCGGTGCGCGTAAGGGCTGTTTCACACGTTACACAGCAGCAAAGCCAGGTCTGTTAACAAGCGTGAACTCAACAGGGAGTGACAGCCTGGCCTGACTCTGAGTGTACCTGTATGATGCACGTGCCTCAAACACCTGCTTTCACATCCAACTTTTAGGTGTACATCTTAAAAATATAATGTGTGAACAGGCCATTTGGAGAAAGTAATAGCAGAATCATCTCAATGGACAAGTACGGACACTGGAAGAAATGGCAGTTTCATTCTCTTTTCCATTCCCTAGCTGTATGATAAACATAATTTTAGCAAAAGAAATCTCTCCAAACTGTACACAGAAAGCATATGCATTACTATGGCATGGCTGACCTACGAAGGCTTCTGACCAAGTACAGTCATTGTCACTTGAATGACAGAAATTAGGTAAAGTGACCTCTCCATCCATTCAGGATGGCAATTTGGCTTGTTACTACCACCACTCCCCTTTTTTTTTTCTGAGCTACAACCTCCCTTACCAGAATTTGAGGAAGAAGTGCCCAAGTATTTCACTTATCTTTGAAGCAATTGTTACTTGTGAAAAGTATGAAGGGGAAATTATGGGTTTTTTTAGACTTGTTCAATTTCCTTCTTGAATACTGCATATAGTTTGGCAGCCGTGCAGTCCCCCCCCCCCCTTTTGGAAATGTGGTGTGCTTATCACAACTGTTGTTGTTATTAATACAATAATATTAAAACAAATATTTTGTGTTCTTCCTATTTCCGGTGTGCTTATCACAAATATGGACCGCAATCTTCTGCCCACATGTGCCTTAGCTAAGAAACAAACCATTTTGCTCAGTACCATGTTCTATTTAAAGTTTGCTTGATTGCAAAAATTACTTAATAATAACAGCAGCAGCAAAACATCACAAGTACTTATAATGAAAATGTACTACTTTTGTTTCAAAGCCAGGGCAGATAATGGCACACCCCACAGAAATAAATGGATACTATGGGGGATATATATCTACTATGCTGAGAGAATTAAAAAATAGCCATATTTACTGAAAATGGTCCCATAAAATTAATGTTTACAATTAATGTAGTAAAGTACAATGTTCAAGTGGCCTAGATTCAGATATTGCATTACAGTGTGTATAGCATCTGTCCTTTCTCCCCAACTCTTCAAATAGGCACAGAGATTGAGCTGGTTCAACCAATTAGAGGATTATGTCATAAACATACAGACCAAAATTTCATTGTCACCTTTTGGTTCTCAAGGAAGATATTTCATTACATTTTACGTGAATCAAGCTGGGGTATGATGTTCAAATGGGGAAGGATGTCACACCCTAACATCCATTGAAAATGGATGCTGGAGTCTAAACTTGAAACGTATCTTTGTATCCTGAATGTGCATACTGAACTTCATTCTGGTATCTCAGTGTTCAACAGACATAGCCCAGTACCAACATACATAACACGTAGATTGCCAATGGGTGAGTTAAATCAAAGGCCTCACAATGACCATATTGTGGTTTTATTAAAATACCCCCTTTGCATCATTCATATTTGTGAAAGGCTCACCTGAAATATAAATAAAATAGTAAGCTATATTGGCCAGTCCTTCCTGGTTTTGCTCTGCCACCAGGTCAAATTGGAAGTCATCTTGATTTTCAGATTGCTTAATGATGCCAGCGTGGCAACATACAATGTTACTGGCCATTGGCCAAAGCAAATAAAGTGAATTGAACATAATGTTAGGATACAAAATTTATCAAAACGGTTGGGTGTGCGTGGACTGCATCCTAGTTAACTTAAAATATTACAGTTCTGCAACTGAATTAAAAATTGACTGGAAGAAAACCTGTGTATTGGATGGCATAGGATCTCATTGGTGTTACAGTATGACTTATCCTTTTATTTTGACCTTTAAAAATAAAGCTTACGTCCTAGAGCTTGGATATTTTTTATCTGTCTTGCATTAGGAAACAGAACCAAAACTGAAAATATTATGAACATCACATATTCACAGAAGCAAAATTATAAGCTAGTTTTTTTAAAGTGTTGGTAGATGCTATCATTTGAACACACAAGTTATGCTAATACATCACCTGCATAAAAATAAACAGGGAAAGATTTAAAAAAATTGGAACAGTGATATACTAAATGGCTTTTTGGTACAGGGTGTGAAGAATGTGCCATAAATATCATGGGTTTGTTTACATCCCTAACAGTTTCAATTATGTATCTGCTAGAAGAGGAATGTTTGAGAGAGCACCTTTTCCCTAATCAACCTGCCTGGTCAATGAGGTCATTGAATGAAACCTGGTAGTTCTGCATAGCTTGAGGTCTGTTTAGAGTCCATTCAGGGTAGAAAATCTTTCAGATGTAGAGCAGGTTTATAAATGTCGTAAATAAATAAAATATAGTGAATAACTTATTTCAGTGCAACATTTCTTTGAAATAATCATCTATTTTGTGCAGTATACATCTAAAGATTTTTCTTTTCATAGATGATGACGACGATGTTGATAGTTCAACACAATTATCACTGAAAGAATCCCAGTCTTCAACAGACTCAAGTAAGTAGTGTTTGTTACTAAACCGAGAATATCTGTTCAGAGCAGGATTTATGCTATCGACATATTCTGCTTTTTAAAAATTGTGCAAAACATTATACAGTCCAGTTTTTAAGAGCTGGCAGTAAATGTAATAAGGCACAGGCAGCAATATGCTGGCAAATCCTGTTAGCTGTCTCTTGCTATTGTAGCTGAGAAAAATCTCAATCTTCAAACTGGTGAACTGAAGCGAAGGATTTAGAGTGTTTGCAGTACAGCTGTTCTGAAGTATTAACTCTTCACTATTGAATACTTAGGTTCAAATATTACAGAGGGTGTAATATAAAGTGAAATCTCTGCTCCAATTGGACTCAGCAATATTAAGCATAATGGAATTTGTATCAAAACTGAAGCCCACTAGCATCTGTATGGAACAGGACACCTGTATCCAGTGCTAGCCTGTAACCTGCTTTGTGCGTTTCTTTTAATGGAAAGGTGATAAAAATAAATTTTAATTAAAAATCAATAAAAGAATAAATAGCATTGTTTTTGCACTGGCCACAATCCAAGGAGCTGCTTTTTTTTAAAGCATGTTTTATTTATTACATCACACCTTTTAGCCAGGATAGCTCCCAAAGTGGCTTACAATGACAATATAAATTGGGTTATTGTTGGTGTAGGAGGGTGGAAGTTTTTTTCTGGCTTCTCTCTCCAGAGGGAGGAGCACAAGATGTTTAGGCTCTGGCTCATGGCAAATACGTCAGCGCAGAGAAGCAGCCTGTCTGTTGATCTGCAGCAGCCTCCCCCAATGCTGAGAATTGTAGTCCCACACATCTGGAGGGTACCAGGTTGGGGGAGTCTGATCTACCAAGGCTTCTAGTGGAACGGGGCTTATGCACTAGCATTTTTTACTCTTTTCACTCTGAACAGCTGACCCTCCCCCTCAAATATACCATATTTAGAAATTCCCTGAGGTTTCAAAAGCAGTTTGCTCTGTGGCAAGGTGGGAGGACAAAAAGGGGCTGCTGTTCAAGGAAAAACCAGACTAGCAGTGCAATCCTATACATGTCTTCTCAGAGGTAAGTCCCATTGAACTCAGTGTGGCTTGCTCCAAGGTATGTGGATATAGGATTGCAGTCCTAAACACCCTTATTGCAGAGTAAACCTTGTTGGGCACAGTGGGGTTTACTTCTGAATAGACATGTGTAGGATTGCACTGTAAAGCCCCTTTCGGGTCATGGAACAACTTCAACAGTTCTCTGGAGTCTGGCCATTGTGTTTATTTTTATGAAGGTTAAAATTAACTGTAACCCTTCAAGCTGAAATGGAACTCTTTTAAAAAAAATCTTCAGTATGAAGAAAGTCATTGTATTCACCTACAAATCTGTATTCACTTTAACAAAACAAGCGTTTAGCCATCATCATGTTTATTTTTAGGACCTTGGTGATATTTTGTGAATGTAACCTGAAGGATTTAGAAGCAGAAGATAAATAAACAGAACATCACACATAATTGAGTCTTAAGACTTTTCTTTTTTTAAAGCCAGTATTCTAATATTAAGGCTTGGCTCAATTCTTTTATTGCAATTTCTATATTATGGTAACGTTTATATGAATGCTGTAACTCTTCTGGTGCATATGCTTTTGCTTTTAGTTGTTTAATTTGGCTAACTTTGCAATCATGTTTTCCCTTTTTTCAGAGAGTTCTCTAGTACCTAAAAATGTGAAATTGCTTTTTGGAGACTAATTTTGTTTGTACTCATAGTTCTGTTGCCCTGTAAACTCTTTGTTCTGTTCTGTGAGCTATAAAGTAGAGTTCAGAGTAAGGACTGTTGAGGGATCATCTTGGTTTTGTCAAATTTATAGGCACATTAAAAGCTTACAGTGACTTTTTAGCTGCATAAGACTAGGATTGTGCCCTGCATTTCACTAATGTAACAATTCTCTTACTTGCAAGAGGATGGAGGAAAGTTATCAGATAGTCTGCTGTCATTTCCTGCTTACCTAACCATGGATTGAGGGTCAAACTCTGCATTAAAGAAAAACGTGTAACTGGAAAACACATGATGTCGTTACATGAGTTTTTCCCCTCCTCCTCCTTTGTCTCAATGGCTGCCTTTTGCAGGGGCTAGGAATTGTGAATACAATGTCACAACATGACACCTTTTAAAATACACTTTAGAAGGGTGACATGGAGGGAGATGCGGGCCAGTTTTGCTGGCACGTGTCTTCTTGTAATGTGTAGCTTGGTCCTAAGGCAGTCAGGAAGGTATACTACTACAAGAACTGTAAGGTGGTGATTTCATAGGTTTTTCATCTGTTTGTTTTTTTAAATGCTTTATGATTTACTATAGATATTTTATGGAGCTAATGGGCAGGAGGACGGTGATCTGAAAGTGGAGGAATTAACATCTGTCCCTTTGTCATGGTCAGATCACTTCCTGCTGAGGTTTAGACTCCTGGCGGCCTTTCCCCTCTGCAAGGGTGGGGGACCTATTAAAATGGTCCGCCCCCGGAGATTAATGGATTCCGATGGATTCCAGAGGGCTCTGGGGGATTTTCCTGCTGGTATGGCTGGTGCTCCTGTAGAAGCCCAGGTCGCTCTGTGGAATGCAGAGATGACTCGGGCGGTTGACACGGTCGTGCCCAAGCGCCCTCTCCCTCTGAGCAGAGCCCGGCCAGCTCCTTGGTATACACCTGAGCTGAGGGCAATGAAGCAAGAGGGGAGACGGCTAGAATGCAGGTGGAGGAAAACTCGTGCTGAGTCTGACCGAACACAGGTAAGAGCCCACTATCGAGCCTACTCTGTGGCGGTGAGGGTGGCAAAGAGACAGTTCTTTTCCACCAGCATCGCATCTTCTCAGTGTCGTCCAGCGGAGCTTTTCCGAGTGGTTCGCGGCCTGTTACATTCTGGGCCAGGGAGAGAGATGGTGGAACCCTCGGTAGCACACTGTGACAAGTTTGCACGGCACTTTGAGGATAAAGTCGCTCAGATTCGTCATGAATTGGACACCACCATTAATGCAGTTCCATTGGTAGAGGCGTTCAGAGCACCGTCTGGTCCAGTTTTATTGGATGAGTTTCAGTTATTGAGGCCTGAGGATGTGGACAAGGTGCTTGGCCAAGTCCGATCGACCACTTGTGTGCTTGACCCTTGCCCTTCATGGCTTATTAAATCAAACAAGGAGGGGTTGTCCGGCTGGGTCCAGGAGGTTGTAAATTCCTCCTTGAGAGAGGGAGTGGTGCCTGCCGCTTTAAAAGAGGCAGTAATTAGACCACTCCTGAAAAAGCCTAACCTGGACCCAGAGGATGTTAACAATTATAGGCCAGTGGCCAACATTCCCTTCCTGGGGAAGGTGCTTGAGCGGGTGGTTGTAGGACAGCTCCAGGCACTCTTGAATGAAACGGATTATCTAGATCCATTTCAATCGGGCTTCAGGCCTGGTTTTGGAACGGAAACTGCCTTGGTCGCCCTGTGGGATGACCTCTGCCGGGAGAGGGACAGGGGGAGTGCGACCCTGTTGATTCTCCTGGACTTCTCAGCGGCTTTCGATACCATCGACCATGGTATCCTTCTGGATAGGTTGTCTGGGTTAGGAGTTGGAGGCACTGCACTACAGTGGTTCCGCTCCTACTTGGATGGCCGATTCCAGAAGGTGGTGCTGGGGGATTATTGCTCTGTGCCATGGCAATTATGCCATGGGGTTCCACAGGGCTCTGTTTTATCCCCCATGCTGTTTAACATCTACATGAAACCGCTGGGGGAGGTTATCCGGAGGTGTGGGCTGAGGTGCCGTCAATATGCAGATGACACCCAGCTCTACCTCTCTTTCTCATCAAAACCAGGTGAGGCAGTGGCTGTTCTGAATCAGTGCCTGGGCACGGTAATGGACTGGATGAGGGCTAATAAACTGAAACTCAATCCAGAAAAGACGGAGGTACTGTTAGTGGGTGGTTCGTCTGCCCGGCTAGGTGATATTCAACCTGTTCTGGAGGGGGTTGCACTCCCCCTAAAGGATCAGGTTCGTAGTTTGGGGGTGCTCTTGGATCCAGAACTGTCACTTGAGGCACAGGTGAACTCAGTGGCACGGAGCACTTTTTATCAGCTTAGGCTGGTATACCAACTACGCCCTTATCTGGACAGAGATAGCCTAGCTACAGTTATCCATGCTCTGATAACTTCTTGTCTGGATTACTGCAATGCGTTATACGTGGGGCTGCCTTTGAAAACGGTCATTACTTTGTAAATGCACTGGCTGCCAGTCCATTTCCGGGCCCGATTCAAAGTGCTGGTGTTAACATTCAAAGCCCTTAACGGCTTGGGGCCAGGTTACCTGAAGGATCACCTCCTCCCATATGTGCCTGCCCGGACCTTAAGATCATCCTCAGTGGCCCTTCTCCGTGAGCCCCTGCCAAAGGAAGTGAGGCAGGTGGCTACTAGGAGGAGGGCTTTTTCTGCTGTGGCACCCCGGCTCTGGAATGAGCTCCCTAGTGAGGTTCGCCTGGCGCCTACATTGTATTCCTTTCGGCGCCAGGTGAAGACCTTTTTATTTTCCCAGGCATTTTAGCATTTTAGCTTTCTAAATTTTTATCTTTGTTGTTTTAAATCTGTATTTTAAACTCTTGCACTGCTGCTAGGTTTTATTGTGTTTGTATTGTTATATTGTGGTTTTAATGTTCTATATATTTTAAATTGTTTTATTGTGTGTTGTTTGGTTTTAATTTTTGTGAACCGCCCAGAGAGCTTCGGCTATTGGGCGGTATAGAAATGAAATAAATAAATAAAATAAATAATGACCTTTCTAGGCCCTCTAGCTACCTGCTATCATCAGCTTCCTGTTGATAGTTCTACATCCTCAGCCCCAGAAGAAGGGAGCCACTTTGCCCATTCTGGGGAACAAGAAGCTCATATGCTTGCTTTGAGTGCAGAAGCAGCTTGTTCCCTTGTAGGGTACATTTCTTATGCATATCCAGATTTGGGGGAATTTTTTCTAGTATGGGTTTTCAGTAGTGTGGTATTTGTTTTGAAAGTAAAGTCTTATTTCTGATGAGGGTTGCCAAAATGTTGGTCTGAAATGTTGGTAAAGCTATGGTCTCTCAGGTAACCAGTGCTGGGGACTGAAAAACTGATCAACTCCAATACTTGCTCCTAGCCCCCCCAGGAGGCCAGCAGTTTTGGAATCAAAAGCTGACAACCATATTTCTGAGGATGTTGACCTGGTAACACTAAGGAAAAATAAATAAAATTGACAGTAGGGTGAAGGGGGAAATGGTTTTAAATTGCATCTCAGACTTCACTTTCATAGAAATAAAGCAAGGTATGGTTGGAACCTGAGAAACTTTGTTATGTTAAAGTTTCTCCACATCAGTGTAAGGAATGGAAATAGAATCGAGATCTAGAGAAGATGCAACTCAAAACTACCTTAAAATGTCTTCACAGTTTGGATGCACACAGTATTCTATTTTATTTTATTTCTTTTATTAGATGTAAAAACATAATTTTTCTTCTAGGCAAACAAATATTAAAAATATACGATGGGAATGATGCAGTAAAACGCAATCAGTATCGGCTTATTACAGTTCCGAGGATTGCAAAAAATGAAGAAGTTGTGGTAAGAATGTCCATGATCTATGCTGAATTCTATGTATCCCAAAATGGAAATACTGAAAACTGTTAACTGCCTCTGTATATGAGGCTGATCATTTGAACCTAGTTCTATTAATGTTTTATTCCAAAACAATAAGCATTAATGTAATTGAAATAGGACTTACTGTAGTAGCAGTTCGTGCGAACACAAGAATTGCCATGTTGGATCATAACTGTTCTTCTGGAGGACTCTGTCCTTTTTCTTGGACTGAGAGTGAAAGGCCAGGTTCGGACGAGCACAGTGGGCGATGAAGCCATCATGGCTGTTTCCCTCGCCCTGTGTGTGCCACATGCACGGCCACCATTTGCGTTATTCCCCATGCTGCAGCGCTGGTTGGTGTGTCAACTGAAGCCGGCGTGTGGGGATGGGGGGGCGTCGTACCCACCTTACAAGCCACAAGGTGCAATAGAGGTTGTAGGGTGGGTATGATCCCCCCGCTGCACCATGTGCTGGGTTCAGACGACACACCAATCTGTGCTGCAGTGTGAGGAATAATGGAAATGGTGGTCACATGCAGGGCACACACAGGGGTGGGTGGAGCAGCCACGACACCTTCTTCCTCTGCTGTGATCATCTGAACACAGTCAAAGAATGGAACTCATCGTTTCTGGGGCATCTGTGCTATCTTTTTTTCTTAGCTTTAAAGAAATAGTGACTTCTTTAATATCTATTGTTTTGCATAGTAGTACTATTTGTTGTTGTGGGCTTTGACTTGCCCCTGTTCAGGGGTCAGCAGCTGGAGGCCCCCCAGTGCTAAATTCTGAGGGGTTTTGTCTGACCCCCAGTTGCCAGCATAGAGACAAAGGTGATTAGATAAAGTGGTACATGCTAAGTAATATATGGTAACAATACTTGCCAGTAGGTCACGTTTAAGGAGTCGAAGTAGAGCTTTTGGTCTCTCACTCCTCCCTCTTGTCAAAATAGTCCTCCAGGCAAAGGTAATTGCTGACCAGCACCCTGATTGATTATACTGTCCATCGTGTACATCAGGGTCATATCTCCTTTCCAGTAAAGAATATCTATGTGGTCTTTTTAAAAGCAAGGTTACTTACTATTTTTTTATTTGCTCTTGTAGGAGGCTGCACTGAGGGCATACTACATCAATGATGATCAACAAGATTATGAACTTCAGACATTCACTCAACAGGCCTTGTTTTGTGATGACATCATTAATAGGAATGATACAACAGAAGAGACTCACTCTGGGTCTGTATTCCGAGAGGCTGTTCCCGAAGCTTGGATCATCAGAGCGAAATCTAGGGACAGTGAAATCATAAAAATTTATCCAGCTTGGCTGAAGTGAGTGGTGTTTTCTCACTAAATTCCAAATATGTGAAACCATGACATAAATAACAGGAGTAACGTGTACAGCCTTAGGCATATATTAAGAAAATAAGAGGTTATTTATTTTTAACAATCTACCCTGTTTTTCTTTATAAACAAACTCAAAGTAACTTACAAAAGTATTAAAACACATCCAAACTATCACCATGCTGCACCTATGGAGAATTGTGACTAATGGCAGCTTTCAGTTTTACCAGTTTAGGCCATATGAGACTTTAGTCTTTTTCTCAAAGCTTTTGACTCAAATGTTTGGATTTATATTAAATTTCTGAACTTCAGAATGAACTTACTGCAACTTTTATTTGTTGGACAGTTTTAAAGGATATAAAAGCATACAATTTTGGGGGACCACATCCATAACATGTAGTTTATTATGACGTTGGCATATGGTGTTCATCTATGAAGAACTATAACACTTTGGGAAATAGGGCTCCAACCTCGGAGCCAGGAAACCGCATTCCCCACCCCTCTCCCTCATAGCCAGTGTGGAAGGAACTGCGCTTGCTACCTCTCCGCACTTAGAAAACAGAGCGCAGAGATGGGGAAAAGAGGATGTTCCTGGGGGAGGGAAGGGAGGAGACCAGGGCCGCAGCCATACAAGAAATCCTGTGGCTGCCCCAGCCTCCTTCCCTCCCTGTCCTTGAAGCTTCCACTAGCTGGGCAAAAATGCCCGGCTAGCTTAAATGCAGAGCAGGAGGCACAAGGCACTTCCCTCTCTGCATAGGATACTCGTAAGCTGAGTTCAGGGGCTTGTGAGTATCCAAGGCACAACCCATAGGATTGCGCCCTTAAACCAGTGTTGATTCAATCCATTTTCAAATTTAAGTAAAATATTCAGAGTCATGTCTTGGTATTCCGAATCTGTTTGTTTACCAGCTCAGAGGTAGACCAGGGTGGGGTGGAGGTGGAGAATTGTTCTGGCCCCAGGGGCCAGTTTGCCCCCTGGTACCTCCCAGGGAATGGATGATGATAAAGAGTGGACCTCACCCCTGATGTCATCAAAGTCCCTTCATCCGTTATGATAGGCATGGAGGTGATTACTCCCTGCCCCTCCCTGCATGGAGAAAGGGAATGCCTTTCTGTTGTCAGAAAGCCTTTATCTAGGCTGACCACTAGGCGGGATGGGGAGTGAAGTTGGCAGGCTGGATGGGAAATGCCAATGGGCCAGAGGTTCCCCATCTCTGCAGTAGACAATGGAATTGGGACTTTTGTAAAAAGTGTTGTGCTCCTTTTTCCCTTTCATACATGATCAGACAGTGATTCTTACACATTTGACAGTGTCAAGGCAGAGTTTATTAAATGGGGTGTAACCTTAACCTTTAACTTTCTCCTAAATTATTATTATGGTCCAGCTAAAGAACAGGAATTGGCAGGCTAAACTACAGATGATGGTGGCAAATCCATGAGTTTAAACCCAGGTCTGTCCCAACTGCATAGAAAGTGGGAGGGTTGGTGGCTGGGGAGCTCTAATTTTAAGAGCAAAAGGGGTGAAATGGGCACTAAACTCCCTTTGCTCTTGGCTTATCTCCCTGTAGTCGGTCCCCTTGATGTCACTTCTCCTTCAGCTAGGATTTGACACAGGATGTGAGCCTGGTTGGAAGGAAAGTTCCTGTGAAGAAGTGAATGCTGGGTGCTGGAAGGTTCAAGGCCCTTCCTGCCCTGTAGATGTTCCTCTGACCCTACCCTCCTTGCATAAATGATTTATTTCCCCTTTCCCATTTCCAGGGTTGGAATGGCCTGTGTCTCAATAAGAATAAAGAAAGAAAGCACTACCCAGATGGTAATTAAAGAAGTTCTACCACTGCTTGGATGCCAGGTAAATGACATCAAATGGATGATTTTGTTTTCGGTTTTTCCCTGCTTTGGTTTGTATTTAACGATATTATTCAAATCAGAGTACCACAGGCATTCTGTGGTACAAAGGTTAAACAAATGACACAGAAAAGGGGCAAGGGAGTTCTATTGTGGGTCCAACTAGATTTTTCAAATAGGAGTTCATCTGCTTCAAGTACTCCAGTCAGCCCAGCCGGAATGGCTTTTTCCTCTATAGCTGTTGGCTTCTCCTGTTAGAGGAAGTGGAAGAATGGGGAGGAGGAATGGGAACAAGATAAGCAGTAGTCTTCTGGGGGGATTTAACAGGATCAGTGGTCAGTCCCCTACAGCTCCTGTCTCCCCCCCCCCCCAAAGGAAGCTGGGGATGTGCTGGGGATAGGCTCCTATCATGCAGGAGATCTCATAGGATTGGAGCTTGCTCAGTTTCTGCTTTTACATTCTCCTGATGGTTGGCAGGAGGTTGTAAGGGCTGAGCTCCCATTCTGAAAGAGATCAGAATTGGTATCTAGCCCTGCTTTCCTATCTAATTTCTAGCATGGGAGATCAGGATAAGGCACGTGAGGGTCCAGTTTAGGTGGCATATATCTTGAGTCAGCTGTCCTAGACTAAAATGAGGCTGAACTAAATGAGGTAGTGCTGTTCATGCTGTCTTCTTCCACCCACCCACAAATACACATGGAGGATGGGGAGAGTTTGTGCTGTACCGAAGAATCGGGCTAGCAGGAGGGAGTCTTGACACCAATATACACACGTATCCCTTCCTTTGCTGGGATTGACCAGGTTCGCATGATCACGGAGAGAGAATGAGCCATAGTGGCTTATTCTCCCTCACTGCGTGTGCCGGTCACAATCCACCTAATTAGTGTACTTACCCTCTCTGGGTGTGGGTTGCAAACCACCCTGAAACCATAGAACAAACAATGGTTTTCTGGGTGGTTTATAAGCCACTCCAGCCACCCACCCTCAACAGGTTTGGAAGTCATGGCAGCCCACGCCCAGCAAGGGTCATTATGCTAATTAGGTGACTGGCGGCCTGCACAGGGAGGGAGGGAAAGTAAGCCACTGTGGCTTATTTTCTCTCCATGATTGTGTGAACTCACCCATTGTGACATGTGCTGCTCTGAGGGCTCAAGCGAGGATAGCTTACTTAAGAGTAATCAATTCAAGCCTGAAGAAGAGCCTGAGTGGGAGACTGCTCATGCTTCCTCATTTTGCTTCTGGCTTGCTTCTGTATTGTGTTACCTAAATTCAGAATCACCTCTTAACAGATGACGCTTGTGAACTTGTAAATCCATCTTGTTGAAACTAGCCGGGCCAAGGAGATACATTCATGCAAACTAAAACCCACTCCTGTAGGGTAGCTCATTGGTGACTGAACTATGTGCACTGAGCCCCACCCCTTCCCCACAACATAAGCAATATCTTAATATTCCAGCAGTAGTGCAGTAAATGAGGAAACAAGTGCTTCAGCATCTAATTGAACCTCACCATTTGATGTTACTTTACGGGCTGTACAATGTAGGATGTTCAGTGTCTTAGGGTGGGAGAGCTGCAGTGCAACAGGAAGATCAGATATCAAAAGGAAGATCAGATATAAGCTATAGTCTTATTTCTGTTTATTAATACTTCTTTGATTTTTTTAAAAAGACATAAAAGCCTCAAAGTTAAAAAGGTTACAACTTACTAGAAACCTATTTGAATATGTCTATCTTTTGACAGTTGGAATGCTTCCAGAACTTCAGATTGGTGGAGGTACTCATGGGCTCCAAGCAAGGTGAGTCTTCGGTAGTTTCTTTTGCCGCTGGAAGTCACTGCAATTTAATGTTGTTGCTTGTTTTCAGAAGCCTGAATGTTAAGTTTCAGTTTGAAGACCTTGGAGGCTTTAGGCTTAATTCTTTTTAAAGTGTCATTTCTGTGATTTCACTTACTATTTAGTAGATTAAATTTAACTGGATAAAGTAATTATCCATACTGGAAATTCTGAATGTGTTAATAAATTCCATAATAGTTTTTAATTAAAAAAGAACCACGTAAGAATTGTTTTTATTTTCCATAGTTCAGCGGATGGTACTGGATGATCATGAATTGATTCTCAGTAGATTTCAAGACATAAGAAAGGTAAACAAATAAGGAAACACTACAATATACTTTTTCGTACTCCTGAACTTTTTACTGAACGTTGTTTCCACTCATGTCATCACTGGGCTTTTATTAAACTGAAGAGAAGAAATGTTTATACAGTGGCTGTGATTGCATGTAATGATAAGCCAGAATTGTGGAGAATTGGGGCTAATTGTTCACGGACAGCGCGCTAATGCATGTAGCCTGATTTCTCCCACTTGGCTCCTTCCACCAGCAGGAGTGGCTAAACTCACCAGGAAGCAAAAGCTTTGTGTTGCATCTGAACTGGGACTCCTGGCTTGTTGCTCCCTTAACAAGACAGAAATTGGAAACCAACTACAAACCCTGATTTCAAACTTTGACTTGTTAGTGGGGTGACAAACCAAGATCTCCCAGTTCAGATGTAATGCTAAGATTTTGCTTCCTGGTGAGTTTCTAGCTAGTCCAACTGCTCCTGCTAGGGGGATGAGCCAAGCAGGAGCAATTGGGTGGCATGCACCAGCCCACTACTCATGAACAATAAGCTAGAATTCTCTGCTAATTCTAGCTTATTGTTACCAGCAGCTGTAGCAGCCACAAATCCTAAAGCAGCCAAAGGCAGCTGTTTCTCAAGTTTCCTCAGTCCTCTCTTCACCCTATGCTTTGGGCAAGGATAGGGCCAGTGCTGCTCATGATGGCTCAGTACTTCACTTTTCTGTTTTTGTTTATTTATTCTGTTCCTGTCTTGCAAGAGGGGAGAAAAAAAACCTATATCCCAGCTGAATTTCTTTCATTTCTGCTAGCAAAAACTAAAAACAAGTGTTTGTATGTGTGTCTTGCTATGGCATATCCATTCTGGGATGTTGATGATGCTGTGCACCTTCCTATCACACATCCCTCAGCTTCTTTAATTTTTTGTGTTCTGGGGGCCGAGCAAAGCTTGATGTGGGCACATAAGGGGAACTTTCTGAATCCAACCTCTCCAGGAAGCTCATGCCTGGCTCCCATCTCAGCGAAGGTGGTCAGGAAGGATTAGACATGTCTGCTTTACAGGAAGGCTCTGTGGATGTGGGAAGGTGGGAGCCCTCAAGAAAGCAGAGGTGGTGATGGTGGGTGGTATTGTATTATGGACTTCCCATAAGCATCTGTTTGACCCCTGTGCAAACAGGATGCTGTACTATATCGGCCTCTGGTCTGATCCGCACAGCTCTTATGTCCTTAAATGTATGGATGAGGAGGGAGCTCTGGGAACTTTCTTTTTAAAGAATAGTTTCCCCCATGGTTAAAACCTCTCTGTGGACTTACTTTGTGAATGTTATTAGAAAATTCACCATCAGGAGAATGGTAAGTGGCGCATATCCTGGTGGCCATAGGCTTAGGTGGATCTCTATCCTTCCCCCTTGACTGGTAGGATCTTTCGCTCTGCTACAGCCACCCCAAACATCATTTCCCTCTTAACTTCTTCCACTGCACAATCATCCCCACATATTCCACATTATCTGGGGGACAGCATCTTTTAGGAAGCTGACTAAACTGTACAAAATAAAGATATGCATATGTACTTGAACAGTATATTCTTGGCATGGAGTTTGGAATTCCGTGACGCATAATCTAGAATTATTTGGGAGACTACTCATAACCATGGCACTTTGATAGCCCTTTATTTTTACCTCCTCGAGCTTTTGCTAGCATGCAGCACAGAATGAGAACAAATGAGCAATTTCCAAACAAAAGGAACACTCTCTGTATGAGAACTTTGCTTACGTAGGCAGGCTTAGTAACTGTTTCTGGTAGCTGGCAATCGTTTCTGCTTAACCTTCTCTTTGTATGCGGTGCATTTATAATGTGATTAATTTTCAGCTTTCTTTTCTCTTGCACAGACTTCACTACGTCAGATGAATCAAACAAGATTTTACATTGTCGAAAACAATATATCAACTGTACAGGTACATTTGTTTGTTGGTGGTCTGCCACCTCATCTCTCTACTGAAGAGTACACAAACATCCTCAAAGATGAATTAACCATCAAAAGTAAGTCAGGTACTCTCACAGCCTCTACTTGAATCTGTGTCACATGAAAAGCTATTTTATATTTTGAAATGCAGTAAGATGGTGATTGTCATTCTCAAACTAAGCTTTGTGAAGCTTTTATTTCTAAAATATATATATAGTCCATAATTTTTAATACCCTTCCATGTTTATCAAAAGATGGTGCTACTTCTAGGCTGTGTTACAGCAAGAGGTCATTATTTAATTAGAAGTGATGCCCCATACATGCACCTGTTCTGCCCTTCAATTATGTCTTTTACATTTCTTCTTCCTTTGTAATAATTGATAGTCATTATATATTTGGTTTTTAATATTATTTTATATGAAAATATCCTTTTAATAATGATAATTTTCAGGGGGAATTAATTAATAAAACAAAGCAAAAAAAATCCCATTGATGTGGGTTTAAATCTCTTGAAAGAGGTATATGCCTTTATAAATACAGGTTTGATTATCAGCTCAGTGGGGCTGTTTCTGTTTCCAGCAGTGAGGGGGAAGTGGAAATGCATGGGTCTGGTGAACTACCTATAGGGGATCATGTGGGGGGCTCATCATTATACAGAGGATTTGTGTGTCTTGTGTCCCTCCCCCCATTATCACTCTTTAAAAACTGGCCACAGTAGGGGGTGGTCCTCAGAAGCCCTGCTGCACACGTGGAGCTGTGCTTGCAGCCCTTTGGATTCCCACCCATGCAGTGTTTGCTTATAGCAACTTAAATTAAGATTAATAGGTAGCTTATCTGCAATTTGTGTTTATTGCTCTAGTTAATATATTCCATCAGCAGTATTTGGAACTGGCTTTGTTCTGCTATGAACAGTTGATCTTGTTTGCTGCCCTGAAGCGTTTAGTTTAAAATCCATGGGTAATTTGTGTATACTTTTCACACATCTTCAAATAAACAAGACTGTTCTCTTAAAATATGTGTAAAATGAGAACGGTATTAACTTGCTAAGCTTTATTTAGATAATGTACAATTTGTTTTCATTTAGAAAAAATAAACATTTTAAGGTTACATTTGGAAACATTTTGCTTTTTCAACTTTTACAGCAAATTTAGTTTCTGTGAGTCACGTATATTCATCTCAAGGTAAGAATATAATGTTTTAACTGGAGTTTGACTGGATAAACAGTGTTTGGTTATGAAGTACCATCCTTGGGGCTGTTTGGGTGTTATATGTCCTTCTACTCCATGTGTGGTGAGATTGGGGATGGGGTGGGGGGTCTTTTGGCATGTGTGCTTCCTCTAACTTTGTTCACTGTGTGTACAAAGTGAACTCTTAAGCTTGGAGGTTTTGCTTTTGTTTGCGTGCAGACTCTCCTAACTGCCATTATATCTCTAATGGGTTTTAGTATTCAGGGGTAGGGAACATGCCACTTCCAAATAATGGTGAGATCTTACCGTTCAAGTCATTACTCCTGGGGTCTCCAAACTGATGCCCGTGGACACCTCCCTTGATGCTCTCTGAGCTTCCTGTCCCTCCTGATTTTTATTTTATTTTAAAGTTTCTTTTAAATTAAAAAATATATTTAATGCTACAAAGTATCAGCCTCCAGCACCATCTCTAAGTCCAAGAATGCCTCTGGGCCCCACATCTCTGAGCCTCAATGGTTTGCCTTCTGTAAAATGAGTGTTGGAGCAGAAAACGGTGGGTTCAAAATAGTGGTTCTGTGTTTTGAAACTTTGGCCTTGTACCTAGGTTTTGGGGCAAGTTACTTTTTTTTTTTTGCCTTACCACTTGGCCTTCTGGGAAATGCGTGTGTTGTGACTAACCATGCTTATCATGGCAGGCATTTTGTATGATTATTTTACAAAATGAGGAAGTATGCCTACATATTATAGGGGGAGAACATAATATGGGGATGCTGTTTTTGATGGCAGCTCTACGTTGCTTCAGCTGTAAACTAATTGAAATTGCCCTAGTTGCCTCAATAATTTATATTACCACTGTCCTCTCTGGAGGAACATAAATGCTAAATGCATTGTTCAAGTTGCTAAGCACGTGCTCTCCCCTCTCACATTCAGCTTAGTTTGTGACGTTGTTTGAGCTCTCAGATCAGAACATGTTGGTGTGCAGGTCTTTTATCTTTTGCTCAGACAACAAATTGATCTGGAAGATGGTGTACACAAAAAGTGCCAAGTAGTCAAGAGCCTTCTATTTAGAATCTCCTATTAGGAAAGACAGAAGATACCATCAAAAGAGATTTAGCATGGTTGCATCCATGTTGCTGTCCAGATATAATTGTGGCCACCCAGAGACTGTAATGTTAACTTCGACCTATGGGAGAGAACCTTTTTAAACTTTATGAGTTGAGTTACATACAATACAGTTACATTGTATATAATCTTTGGTGTCAGGACAATGGTATCATATTATTATACTTATAAACCTGTGTGTTTCATGTTGAGCAACTGAAGATATTATTGAAACCATTTGTTATAGGTGCTGTCATACTAGAAATCTCATGTTTTTCTGAAGCTGAAAGGCTGTATATGCTAGCTAAAGACACCACTGTTAACGACAAGCCACTAAGTGCAGTTGTCATCCCTGAAGTTCTGGTAAGACCTATTGGCTACATGTTGCTATGTAAGAAATGAACATATCCTCTAATTGTAAATACAGCATGCTTCATATATAGTGTCCATGATAAAAGGGGAAAGTGGGACATATTGGTCAGACATTGAATTCAAACTTTGCAGTCACTAATCTTATAGCATCCTCTTACAATGGATGTAAGAGATCTTATATGCCATCCAGTTTCCAGCCAAAGCCTGCATCGTCTTTCTCAATACACATTTGTTACCATCTAACAAGCTCCAAGTGGTGGCTAAATCCATCCCTGCCCCTATGTTTTTTTTTAGCTCTTCCGTACTGCTGAACTGGACCACTTCTGAACTAGTAGGCACCACACCAAAAATAAAATAAGATGCTCCAGAGGCCTCTGTTGGTGTCCCAGAGCTGCGGGGAGCCTGCTGTGTTCTTCAGCCTGGGATGGAGGTTGCTTCTGGGCCAGGCAGTTTAAAGTTGCACTGATGCTATTGTGTTGTGGGGGAGGGAGAGGTGGTTCTATCCTTTGAGCAGTTTGCCTCCAGAGAATCTGCTACTTAGGGTGAAGACGTAAGTCATCAGCTGGTTTAAAACACACATCACTCCACAATAAAGTTGTAGTCCTCCAATCAACATGCCATTCATGTGCCATTTCACTTTAAAAGAAGTTATCTGTGTGCATTTCTCAGAAATGCAAAATGGTATTTCAAAAATGTTTTCCTAAATGTATTTAGAAAATGTTTTTAGCATGCCATGGGGATAGATATGAACCCAAGCTATGAGTAATTATGCCAAAATGCTGAGTGGCTACTTATAACACAGGGCTGATACACACAAGTGCTTTTTGGATTTCACTTCAATCACTAGTGACATTTTTCTTGGCTGGATTAAACATAGAGGTGGTAGTCATAGGAGAGCTCGAATGACACTTCCAGTCCCCAATGTGGCATGCTACCCCAGATACCTTTGAAACCTGTTTAATGTGGTACTAAATTAGCATCTGGGGAAGCCCATGGACATTTAAGGTAGCTGTAGAATCCAATTTGACTTAGGAAAACCCAGTTCATAACACCTGTAGCAGAGAGGGTGCCACATAAATGGCATAATGCAAAAATGCTTTTTGTGTTCGAGACAGCTTAAAATGTGCATGTCTTCAGCACATTCTCTGTATCTGTGACAGGGGAGGACAACTTCTGGCTCTCCAAATATTTTGGCCTTCGGCTCCCATTAGCCCTAGCCAGGGAGGGATTATGGGAATTATAGGCCAAAACATCTGGAAGGCCACAAGTTGCTGACCCTTGATCTATGAGAACCACAATGTTGTGTGCAGGGAGGGAATGAAGGGCAGTATCCAGGGGGACACAATCGGTATGGTACATTACATTGTGCTGGTGTAAACTACTCTAACACAACATCAATAGAGTTAGCTGGTGCACCAGTTTCCCTGGGAAATCGGCACGCCAGCTAATGCTGTTGGTATTGTGCTAGAATAATTTATGCTAGCGCACCATAATTTATGTTACCAGTTGCTCCCCATTGGATACTGCCCTTCATTCCTAAGAGTTCAATTTGAATTACTGTTGAACATATAGGTCTTGCTTAAAATCACTCTTTCCAGCTTTCTGACTTGCATTAATAATAACCATCTGCATTGTAGAATAAAAATTGATCCTGGTATCACTACTGAAAACATGTTTATACCTATTTCTCTGGACTTTTGAGTTTATTTTATGTTTGGTTCTTAAAATAAAGTAGTTGGCTGATATAAGAGAAAAGAATAAATTGAGTGTTGCTGTGTAAATATTGTACATACCAGATTTTTTGCTCTATGTACACCTGCTCTGACATCCGTTAACTAATGAATCTTCATCATCTTTTCCCAGTACAAATTGCATTAATTAAATTTGTGCCCACTGTTACGAAGGAGTTATACATTTACTCTAACATTCAAAGTAAAATAGCATTCTTTCAATGAGAGTAAGAAATGTAATATTCATAGTAACTCCAAATGAAAATAAGTTAAATTAAATCCAGTCATACTTTGCTTAGCTATTTCACTTTGGCTATGGAGAGGATGGGAGCAATTAACAAATAAGGGAATGGAGCAAAGTTTACTGCCAACAGAAGTATGTGTGGTTATAAACAAAGAACAGTCATGTTTGATTTTGGCCTTTAAAATAATGATCTATTTTTGTTCTACCTAAAAGAAAAACAACTTTAATGTTTATCATCTTGAAGGATACTTAAAATGTGGCCCAGATAACACAGTTGTCCACATGTTGAGAGCATAATATTGGATTATTTTACTCCACTTTAAGGTACCCTTTTAAAAATGAATCCATATCTACTTGCCTCCCTTGAAGTATGTAATGTGAGTTCATAACTAATTTCTGAACTACTTTGCCAAGTTTAAGGGCAGTATCCAATGCTGCCTAAGCGCCAGCGGGACACATCACTTGTGCAATGGGAATTTAACACTTTAGATAAGAACCAGAAACAAGCAGAAACACTCATTTCTGGAATCAGGCAGGGCAGCAGAGCTCACATAACAGAGTTCTGCTGACCTGTCCCAATCTGGAAACTAGTGTTTCTGGTTGTTTTGGAGCTTGCGTTATGAAGTGTTAACTCCCCATTGCGCAATGGAATTGGTGGGAGCACAGCAGCCCTGTTGGATACTACCCCCAGTCTCCTGAAAATATCAGACTGTTGCCTTATTTGCAAGTGCTTCCAGCAGTATGGGAACTGCTTTCCCATGATGCAATTCCCATGACACTCAGGGGAGTGTATGTGTGTGAATGACGCAGCTGTGTGAGTGAGGCCAATCGCAAGGATCTTTCTCACCTGATTGAATATTTAACCACCCACCCCTTAGTCGCCGTATTTGTACACATTTGCACTCCTGAACAGTGCGAGTTTGCACAATGGAGATGCAGCTCCCGTACTGTTGCTACAGTATGGGCTTGTTTATGGGGCCAGAGTGCATGTGTTTTTTCTTATGAAGGGTAAGACGAATAGTATTGTAGGTATAGATGTTGGAGATTGCATGCTGACTAACAGGTACACCTGCAAATAACAATTATTTATAGTGAAACCTTTGGAAAAACTCCACTGTCACTTGAAAATATACAGTGAGAGTGTACAAGACAGTTTACCTATATATCAGGGATGTCAAACCTCTTTCAGCCCAAGGGCTGAATTCAATTTTGGATTAGTTCTTAGGAGCCACGTTCCAGTGGTGGGTGGGGCCAAAGGCAAAAGGGGTAGGGCCAAAATGCCAAAAATCCCGGCATGTTTTAGCATAAAGCTCTCTCTGCCAGTAACTCAGCCTTAGGAGAGGCACTGCAACCTTTTAGAATGGGAAAATACTGCAAAAGCCAGGAAACCACCAAATGATCAGTGGTTGGGGGGAAATGATGGGGCCAAGGGGGCGTAGCCATTTGGGGAACCTGGAGGGCTGGATTGGCACTCAAGGTGTGGCGTATTTGGCCCTCGAACCTGAGGTTCAACACCCCTATATACAGTTAGATCTCTGTATTCTCTCTCCACTTGCAGAGGCTTCTGCAGATATTATTCAAATCCAGAAATGGGGTTAGCACAAATAAAAGACCATGTACACATTATGTTCATCATATGAGAGCAGCCTAGCTTTGCCTGTTGAGAAGTCTGAAGGTCTTCCCCACCTTCAGGCAAAGAAAGTTGGAGGGGATTGCAGTAACACACATGGGGAAGGAGGAGCCTTTTTCCATCTGCTGTTTATCTCTGCATATCTCTCTTCTTAGCAACTAATTTTCCCTAGGATTTGTGAGCGGGAGAAGCAGGGAAAACTAGCTGCTGAGGAGAGAGAGAAAGATTTAGAGACAAACCAACAGATGGAGTGAGTGTCTTCCTGTACTGAGCTTTTCCTTCATGGAGAGCATTTTCATTTAAGAAGAAGCGTGAAGGTCACACATGCAGCTCGTTCAAACCATACTTTTGCATTATAAAAATGAGCCACAGTGAGTCTCAGGTTTGCATGCTCTCACTGGTTGTGAGAAGGAGTTTGGAAACTTTCACTTCTGTTTTAGACTAGCTATAGTTTGCTGTGTTCATCTGAACCTGGACAAACTGTGATTAGCCTTAACTATGATTAGTGGAAACAAGCGAACTTCAAACTTGGCTTGTTTCAATTAGCCATAATTAACTAACCATCTAAAAATGGAAGTGGAGGTTTCTGGTCGCCTTGTGGCTATGTGGGAGGGGGAGTGCGTGATCCCAAAGCTCTCATAAAGCTAAACCATGGTTTATGCAGCGGTTAGTGTTTGCAGTTGGCCACAGCTTCTTTCTGAATGTATGTGGAACAAAATAGGTGTGCGTTATCATGCCAAGTATCTAAAAGAGTCAAAGGGAAGAACTATTCTAGAACATTCTGATGTGAGAAACATAGAATTAGAGGAGTAATATTCCTTGAACAAGATAGTTCAAAAAGTAGAATCATAGAATAGTAGGGTTGGAAAGGGCCTACAAGGCCATCGAGTCCAACCCCCTTCTCAAGGCTAAACATGCCCAGTTCTTTCAGTCTCTCTTCATAGGGCTTTGTTTCTAGTCCCCTGATCATCTTTGTTGCCCTCCTCTGAACCCTCTCCAGTTTGTCTGCATCCTTCTTAAAGTGTGGTGCCCAGAACTGGACACAGTACTCCAGATGAGGTCTAACCAGTGCTGAGTAGAGGGGAACTAGTACTTCCCGGAATTTGGAAGCTATGCTTCTATTAATGCAGCCCAAAATGGCATTTGCCTTTTTTGCAGCCACATCACATTGTTGGCTCATATTCAACTTGTGATTGACAACAATTCCAAGATCCTTCTTGCTTGTAGTGTTGTTGAGCCACGTATCCCCCATCTTGTAACTGTGCATTTGGTTTCTTTTTCCTAGGTGCAGAACTTGGCATTTATCCCTATTAAGTGTCATTCTGTTGTTTTTTTCTGCCCAGCGCTCCAGTCTATCCAGATCACTTTGAATTTTGTTTCTGTCTTCCAAAGTATTAGCTATCCTGCCCAATTTTGTGTCATCCGCAGATTTGATCAGCATTCCCCACACCTCCTCCTCCAAGTCATTAATAAAAATGTGGAAGAGCACTGGGCCCAGGACTGAGCCCTGCGGTACCCCACTCGTTACTTCTCCCCAGTTTGAGAAGATCCCATTGATAATCACTCTTTGAGTCCTATTCTGTAGCCAACTGTGGAACCACCGGATCGTTGTTTCATCTAGCCCACTTTGAGCTAGTTTGCTCATCAGGATATCATGGGGCACTTTGTCAAAAGCTTTGCTGAAGTCGAGATATATGATGTCTACAGCATTCCCATGGTCTACAAGGGAGGTTACTTGATCAAAAAATGAGATCAGATTCGTCTGGCAGGACTTGTTTTTGACAAATCCATGTTGGCTTCGAGTAATCACTGCATTGTTTTCAAGGTGCTTCCAGATGGATTACTTTATCAACTGCTCCAGATTTTTCCCAGGGATTGATGTCAGACTGACTGGTCTGTAGTTCCCAGGTTCCTCCTTTTTACCCTTTTTGAAGATAGGGACAACATTAGCCCTCCTCCAGTCATCTGGCACTTCCCCCGTCCTCCATGATTTCTCAAAGAGAATAGACAGCGGTTCTGAGAGTTCTTCTGCCAGTTCCTTTATGACTCTAGGATGCAGTTCATCTGGCCCTGGAGATTTGAACTCATTCAAAGTAATTAGGTGTTCCTTGACCATATGCCTATCGATCTCAAGCTACAATCCTGCCCCTTCAGCCTGTACTTCACCTTTGCCAGGGGGGTCATAGACTGAGCCAAAGTAGGAATTGGGAGAAGACTGAGCCAAAGTAGGAATTGAGCACCTCTGCCTTTTCTTTGTCATCTGTTATCGTTTTGCATTCCTTATTTAATAGCTGAACAACCATTTCTTTTCTCTGCCTTTTACTATGGACATAGCTGAAGAAAGCCTTTTGTTGTTTTTAGCATCCCTTGCTAACCTCAGTTCGTTCTCAGCTTTAGCCTTCCTGACACCATCCCTGCAATTCTGTGCTACCTGCCTGTACTCTTCCTTTGTTACTTGGCCTTCCTGCCACTTCCTATATGTGTCCTTTTTTGTTTTCAGGTCATCCCTAAGCTTTTTGTGAAGCCACATTGGCTTCTTCTGTTGTCTTCCACCTTTTCTTCTTGTTGAAATTGTTTGTAATTGTGCCTTGAGAATTTCGTTTTTTAAAAGCTCCCACCCATCTTGGACTCCTTTTCTTGTTAGCATCGTTTGCCATGGGGCCTTACTGATCACTGTTCTGAGTTTATTAAAATCAGCTTTCCTAAAATCCAGGGTATGCGTTTGACTACACTCGGCTTTTGCTTCCCTTAGAACCAAGAACTCAAGTACAACATGGTCGCTTTCCCCTAGAGTTCCTGTAACTCCTACTTTATCCACTAAGTCATCTCTGTTGGTTAGGATCAAGTCAGGGATAGCCGATCCTCTAGTTCCTTCCTCTGCTTTCTGTAGGAGGAAGTTATCTGCCACACAAGTCAGGAATTTCCTGGAGGGGCCATGTTTTGCAGAATTCATCTCCCAACAAATATCGGGGACATTGAAGTCCCCCATTACTACTACATCATGCCTCCTTAAAACATTGGCTATTTGCTTTTCAAAAGTTTCATCCTCATCTTCTCCTTGATTGGGTGGCCGGTAGTAGACTCTGACCATCAGGTTCCTTTTATTCTTTGCTCCATTTATTTTGATCCAGATGCTCTCGATGGGGCTACCAAGCTCATCCTCCTGTATTTCTGTGCAGAGATATGTATTTTTCACATACAGTGCAACCCCACCTCCCTTTCTGTTCCTCCTGTTCTTTTTGAACAAGTTATATCCTTCAATTGCTGTATTCCAGTCATGAGAGTCATCCCACCAAGTCTCAGTTATACCTATCAAGTCATAATTTCCCTCTTGTATTAAGAGTTCAAGTTCGTTCTGTTTGTTTCCCATACTCTGGGCATTAGTATATAGACATCAAAGACCATGTGCTTCATAGTCTGGCTTTCTTCCTACATGTGTCTGAAGACTATTATTGGGCGCTATCAGAGCTGTTCTCTCCGTTGCAGTGCATGCACCTACGTCCATTGTTACCCCCAACATTACATCTCCCTTCCCCATAGGATTCAGTTTAAAGCCCTCCTGATGAAGTTCTTCATGCTGTGGCCAAACACATTCTTCCCAGCCTTTGTGAGGTGCAACCCGTCCCTTGCCAACAGCCCATCTTTCAGGAAGTATAGGCCGTGGTCCCAGAATCCAAATCTCTCTCGTCAGCACCACCTACATAGCCAGTCATTCACCCAGAGTATTTTTCGTTCCCTTTCTATCTGTCTTCTAACTACTGGAAGGATGGATGAGAAAACTATCTGGGCCCCAAAGTTCTTCAGTTTCCTTCCCAAAGCTTCAAAGTCTGACGTGATCTCTTCGTAGCTCCGCTTGGCGGTATCATTTGTTCCCACATGGATGAGAAGAAAGGGATACCTGTCAGTGGGCTTTATGAGTGCAGGCAACCTTTCAGTCACGTCTCTAATCTGTCCTCCTGGGAGACAACATACCTGGCGAGTCCACGGGTCTTCGCGACATACTTGGGTCTCGATCCCACACAGCAAAGAGTCTCCCACTACTACCACTCTTCTCTTCTTGTTGTTGTAGGCCTGGGTTTCATCGCCTCTGTTTGACTGACCTTCAGCCTCTTGCTCACTCTCATGTAGGTTCCCCTGTGATTCTTCCTCTGCAGGCTGTCCTCCAGTCTCATCTGCAAGTACCTGGAATCGGTTCCACAGCTCCACTGCTTCCACTGGTGCAGAGTGGCGTCTAGTTCTTCTTCTCCTAACTGTCACCCTTTTCCAAGGAGTATCCTCTACTCCATTTTTCTTCACCTCAGCATTTCCCACTGCCTCATCTTGCTGTTGCTCTTCAAGCTTCTGGTCTTCCCTTTGCTGCTGTAGTTCCCCCATTCTGTCCAAGAACTCTTTGTGTTCTCTTATACCCCGGAGGGTCGACAGTCACCGCTCCAGTCCACTTACTTTTTCTTCCAGCAGCGTGACCAACTTGCACTTGTTGCAGGTGTAGGCCATGTTGTTCTCAGGCAAGAAAACAAACATTGCACACACCTTGCAGGTCACCACCACTGGAGAGTCTTGTCCTTCCATTGCCTCTTTTCCCTTTTTGTGTCTAGCTTTGTGATTGTTCTAGACTAGCCTGTGCCTGCTCCTCTACTTAGGAGAAGTTAAAAGCAGAGTCCCACTGGTGTGGAAGTGTGTGTTACAAGACAAATAAATGAAAAAAAAGTTAGTTAAAAAAAATGAAAATGAAAAAAAAATTAAAAAGGAAAGAAGGGGGGGGAAGGTTAAGGGCCTCCCCCTTGACCTCCCCTGCCGAACTCTCCTGTTTGCTCCCCCTGTCCGCTCACTCTGGTCGCTCGCTCTCTGGTCGCTTGCTTGCTTCTGTAGTCTCTGGACCAGCTGGAGCAGCTTGCTCTGCTCTGCTCTGCTCTGCTTAGCTGGGAGGTGAGAAACAGACTGAAGCTTCCCGCCTACTCAGCTGCTGGGAGTACTCAGGCCACACACACCCCCTATTCAGTTGGAGCTCTCAGAAGCACCTGGTGAGCTCACTGCCACTCAGAAGGATAAAGGGCAGCCCCCTGGGCTTCCTGCAGCCCACTTACCTCTTAGCCTCTGTCTCCTTTGTCTCTTCAACCGCTGCAACTCCCCTGGCCAACTCCTGTTTGCTCCCCCTGTTCGCTCGCTCTGGTCGCTCGCTCTCTGGGAGCCTGCTTGCTTCTGTAGTCTCTGGACCAGCTGGAGCGGCTTGCTCTGCTCTGCTCTGCTCTGCTCTGCTCAGCTGGGAGGCGGGAAACAGACTGAAGCTTCCCGCCCACTCAGCTGCTGGGAGTACTCAGGCCACACACCAAGTGTTGCAAGCTTCTGAGATACTTCTTAGGTATATGTATTTTGAGCAAAAGTAAAGTAAGGATGAAGTACCTATATGAATTGACAAACAATGGTTTATGATTGATTGTCAAACCAGAATTGGAAACCATAGCTTGATGTAAGTTAGCAAATCTTGGGTGTGATGTTTGAATTGAAAAAACAACATAGTTGGCACTGTTGCTCTATCTTTAAAGGCTACTGCACCTAAGACTGGAGTGTTGAGCCGATGGGTAATTAAAGGAGAGGACTTGCTCTAAATCATGGTTTGCCTGTATGCTTCTTGGAAGCTCAGACCATGCTTTCAGTTCTAAACTGTGGTTAGTACAAAACATGTTATCATGTCTGAATGGAGCCTCTGTTGTATCCAGGCATGGGTGGTGCTATAGGAGTCAATGGATGGTCTGGGCATGGTTCTGTCTGTCTGTCCATCTATAATTATTTCTAGGTCACCTTTAAGGGTGGAACGCTCTCATTGATTTGTTGCATCAAGCCATTCAGCCTATCTCTGCTGCTGCCATTTCTGATTTGCCTAAGCCAACAAAAGTTGCTTTCTTCAAGTCAACACTGGCGTAACTGCCTGTAGCCTTTTGAGATAGAGACAAGTTGTTCATCGCTTAAACAGCTGCCTAGAACAATCAATTCCTTATCCTCAATTCAGGTCTCAAAATGAGGATTGTGCAGTCTCGCCTCTGCCATTAACTCACGCTGGTTCCATGCTCTATGCAGTCAGCGTGATTGCTGTGGGTGCACCTGCTGTGGGAGCAAGCAAGAAACATATGAACAACATGTGTATGCCTTGAACCATCTTGTGTATATGTGTTGGATCTCCAGCCCTGTCATTGATCTCAGCACATGTACACAGTTGTTTAAAGAACAAATACGCTGATTATAGTCTAACTGTAGCAAACACATTTGCTGTGTGAATTATGGAGTTGCTCTCACAATGTGCACTGAGGTATACTGCTATGTCCCAGCCCCCATCTGATGATACCGATCTGTCCTGCAAGTTAATTGTAAGCACAATAATTGCTGGGATAGTGCTTGTGAAGACCATTTGAAATGAGCTGTATATATTAAGTTGATGGTTATTGTGTACTTATACACATTTAATAAATGTGTTATTAAATGTGTATAAGTACAAGAATATAGTTCATAACCTGAGTAAATCTTAATTCTAAAGCTAGTAGGGAAAAGTACAGGCTTTATAATGTTCTATATTACAGAATATGGTTTAATTCTTACTTTAGCAGTAAGTGCTAAGCATTCATAGTAATTACATGATGTAGCAGGACAGACAAAAACATATATTATGTTTATAATAGTGTGGAGGGGGGGCTGCTGCAGTGGACCATTGAGTGGAAATTTCTTCTGTGTGAGCTCTTAATTGATATGACTAAGTTGCACAAACACATGGTTCACTTTTGTGCATTTTGGACATAATGCAAAAAGGCTTATGCAGGAGAAATTCCCAGTAGATAGTGGCCTGAGTCTGCTGGGAGACCTTCACTTGTAAAATATGGGCTTCTTCCTTAAGCTTCATTGGATATTTTTGGAATAGTCTGTTGTTGATCACATATCCCATATTGTTTAATTGCTTCTCTTTGCCTTTTTTTTTGTTTTTTTTTTAGCAAACTAAGCTTCAGCAGAACTGCTATCCATTGCTTGTATTTGTGAATCCAAAAAGTGGAGGACTTAAAGGTCGGGATCTGCTGTACAGTTTTAGAAAGCTCTTGAATCCTCATCAAATCTTCGAACTAACAAATGGAGGCCCATTGCCTGGGTAACACTGCATTTCTGTTCAGTACAGATTTCCTGTTTCTTAATGTGTTTTTTCAAGTGGTCTTATTTTATTGCATTCTGTTGGGCTCCTTCCTTCCTTTCTTCTGTTGCCTGGTCTTGGAAGAACATGATGCAGTTCAGCTGCTGAAGCTAAGCAACTTGACCCTGAGCAATGCCTGGATGGGAGTCATATGTAAGCCATTTTGAGGTTCCTGGAGACAGAATGGGGATGTAATATACTAAATAAAATCAATAACCTCTTCCCCCCTTCAAACTGTTGTAGCCATTTCCCACCTCAACTCCTTTTTGTGGCTTGAATCCCTGTTTGTAATTTGGCATTACATACTATGCAGCTTACATTCCAATTCCAAAGAAGGGCAACACCAAAGAGTGTTCAAACTATCGTACAGTTGCGCTCATTTCACATGCCAGCAAGGTTATGCTCAAAATCCTACAAGCTAGGCTTCAGCAGTATGTGAACCGAGAACTACCGGAAGTACAAGCTGGGTTCCGAAGAGGCAGAGGAACTAGAGATCAAATCGCCAACATTAGCTGCATCATGGAGAAAGCAAGAGAATTCCAGAAAAACGTCTATTTCTGCTTCATTGACTACGCTAAAGCCTTTGATTGTGTGTATCACAACAAACTGTGGCAAATTCTTAAAGAGATGGGAGACACCTTACCTGTCTCCTGAGAAACCTGTACGAGGGTCAAGAAGCAACAGTAAGAACCGGACATGGAACAACCGATGGGTTCAAAATTGGGAAAGGAGTACGACAAGGCTGCATATTGTCACCCTGCTTATTTAACTTATATGCAGAGTACATCATGCGAAACGCCGGGTTGGATGAATCACAGGTCGGAATTAAGATTGCCAGGAGAATTATCAACAACCTCAGATACGCAGACGATACCACCCTAATGGCAGAAAGCGAAGAGGATCTCAAGAGCCTCTTGTTGAGGGTGAAAGTGGAGAGTGCAAAAGCTGGTTTGAAACTCAACATTAAAAAAACGAAGATCATGGCATCTGGCCCCATCACTTCCTGGCATATAGAAGGGGAAGAAATGGAAGCAGTGACAGGTTTTATTTTCTTGGGCTCCAAGATCACCGCAGACGGTGACTGTAGCCATGAAATTAAAAGACGCTTGCTCCTTGGGAGAAAAGCTATGGCAAACCTAGACAGCATAGTAAGAAGCAGAGACATCACCTTGCCAACAAAGGTCCATCTATTCAAAGCTATGGTTTTCCCAGTAGTAATGTATGGCTGTGAGAGCTGGACTATAAGGAAGGCTGAGCGCCGAAGAATTGATGCTTTCGAACTGTGGTGCTGGAGAAGACTCTTACGAGTGCCCTGGACTGCAAGGAGGTCCAATCAGTCAATCCTAAAGGAAATCAACCCTGAGTGCTCATTGGAAGGACAGAGACTGAAGCTGAAGCTCCAATATTTTGGCCACCTAATGCGAAGAGAAAACTCCCTGGAAAAGACCCTGATGCTGGGAAAGATTGAAGGCAAAAGGAGAAGGGGACGGCAGAGGATGAGATGGCTAGATAGCATCACTGATGCAATGAATATGAACTTGAGCACACTCGGGGAGAGAGCGGAGGACAGGAAGGCCTGGCGTGCTATGGTCCATGGGGTCACGAAGAGTCGGACACGACTTAACGACTGAACAACAATTATGCAGCTATTTTAAGAACTTCTAGCCACCATATAATTTTTACTTAAAATTGTATTGTCACAATATGCGCAGGAAGGCAACTTTGCTTTCAGTGTTCACCAGCAATAAATACAGTGGTTATCAGAAAAACTGTTGAGGTGCAACTGAGGTCTTAACAGCTACCTAGCGGGATTCATAGATTCATAGGGTTGGAAGGGGCCTACAAGGCCATTGAGTCCAACCCCCTGCTCAGTGCAGGAAGCCTGATTCCTAGGTGGTCGCCCATCCAAGTACTAACCAGGGCTGATCCTGCTTAGCTTCCGAATCAGACGAGATCAGGCACATCCAGCCGTTTGCTCATTGGGATTGTGAGTTTTTTTCTTTGAACAGCAGACTTCTATGCCATATCATAAATTTATTCTTGAAACTTAGCTGAGTTGGGTTAGGGAGTTGTTATTCGTGAAATGCCAATCCAAAGCCTCACTGATGTGCAGGACTAGTTGTCCATGAGGTCTTTGGATCATAGCCACTGGTTTCAAAAACCTTTAGCACAGTAATCGGGCACAACCACAGTGTGAGTAGTAGTGTAGCTGGGGACGAACAGTACTAATGCCAAAAGGCACAAGGGGGAAGGGATGTTTAACCCTACTGTCAAATAATACATCTTTCCGCTATTTTCAACAGCTTTTAATGTCAGCTAACAAAACTGTAGTTTAATAAACGGCATTTCTATTTTTAAATTTGGGATTTGGCAACAGTTAAACAAATGCTACAGTAGCTCATTTGTCAAAGACACAGTGATGTACTAAGTATGAAATGGGAGAGAGGATAGCAAAGTCTAATCGGCTTACTTGTCTTTTATTGAACAGTAGAGTGAACTTTTATTATGTGACTCCAAGAGTCAGTGGGCTTATTTTTTGCTATATCTGTAAATCTGGCTTGAGATGGATCACTGTAAGTTTTTGTTTTTAACTATATAAAGCACAACCACATGCACTGAGTTGTTGTTTTTTAAATAGAAGCATTGGATTTATTTCAGGCTGGTTCATATACTTATTTTTTCTCTTTAAAGTTTTCAGTGTGTCTTAGCTGAATTGTTTTTGGTACAACCAGCAAGTTAC
Source organism: Heloderma suspectum (assembly GCF_057233095.1). Classification (NCBI taxonomy): domain Eukaryota; kingdom Metazoa; phylum Chordata; class Lepidosauria; order Squamata; family Helodermatidae; genus Heloderma; species Heloderma suspectum. The sequence goes on from NC_139459.1 coordinate 135,033,837, forward strand.
TTCCCTCTGTTTCTTATTGGTATATTCAGGGCTATATCTCCTCCATTTGGATGCAACTTGGCATTCTATAGCTGGAAAGTGATATTTAAAAAGTTCTCTCTGCCTTTAGCAGTAGGCCAGGCACAGACGATATACTTTCTGTAACTACTTGGAAAGTGCCATATCAGTGCAGAGGTAAAAGTTGTAGGCCTGGATCCAAAGAACAGCACAAGTTGTTCTCTGTGTCCAAGAGAGCTTTGGACTTGAGAACTCTCAAACTGCCATCTCTCATGCCACATGACAAACATATTTTGAAACTAAGGCTGCAATCCTATACATACCTATGGGAAAGTAAGTCCCATTGAACTCAGTGGGGTTTGCTTCTGAGTGCATAGGATTGCCCAATGCATAGGACTGCACTGTAAGGGGAGTTTCAAAAGCAGCTTGTGATGGGGCCTAGAGATCTGACATTCAAAGGAAAAAAGTGAAATTCCACACTGACATACCAAAGTATTATCTAAAACAGATCTGTGGATCCTGACTATATTGGCCCAGTTTGCATGTAACGACAACTTACGGGTTGTTTAAACCATAGGTTTTTGGGCTCAACAACAGCCCCATTCCTGGGTTGTTAATTGAAAGCAGAAGCAATGAGTGCACCGGAGGTAGCATGCTTTCTTGCTCCCTCTAGATATTGGCAATTCTTAAACAACCTAGGAATTGTGCGAAACAGGTCTGTTGTGTAAAAGTTAATGTCTAAGTACATGTATACATTTTAAACTCCTAATTTGAAATCGAAATGACAGAGTATTATGTGCAAACTAAAACAAGACCTATTCTAAACATTTCTTATAAATGTTCTCCAGTAACTTTCCTTTTCTGCCATTACCCGACAGTATATTTCTGCTTTCAAAAAGTTTGTAATGGTGGAGAATGATGGCAACTGAAAAGCCCAGATTTGAGAATTTAAGAAATGGACATATTGGGATGTATCTGTTACCATAATTGTTGTTCAAACTAAAGCACGAAGAAAAGAAAAACAAAACACTCAACTAGGAATGATGGCTGATGAATATCAAATGGTGTAAAGTTCGGCTGGAAGATTTAATTGATAGATTAATCAACTAAAGCCTATGTTGGGGGCAAACATGTTGAGAGTTAAGGTCTTGGCTTCTTAGTGCTATTTTGGTTCTAATACTTTATGGCATGAACAAGAAAGTATTAAATTCAGCCTTTTCTTCTAGCAAGAAGTAGTCAATCTTTTTATTAATTTGTGAGCAATTTTATACTTCCTTCAATATCTCAAAACTATCTATTCTGAGTAGCACCTAGGCTAGATCCAAAGAGCAACGTCTGGTACACTCATGGGTGTTGGGCATGCCCAGTGAGATTTTTGACTACTTTGGTTTTGACCAACAGACCCCAGTCACAAATCACAAGCTGCTCTTTGAATAACTGAAGCCCAAAGTCCCCTAGGATATGCAGAACTTGTCATACAATTTTTAGATCTTGGCCTCAGTCTGTTAAAAGGCAGATGGATCTATTAATATTTTTGTTTAAATGGCTGAGAGAATTAAAGAGGCCTGAATATATTTTTGGATTTACAGTATTTGTACAATAATGTTGTGTTTACTTTTTTAATATTGAAGATTCCATACCTTCTCTCAAATTCCATATTTCCGAATACTGGTATGTGGTGGTGATGGCACTGTTGGTTGGGTTCTCGGTGCATTGGAAGAGATCAGGCACAAGCTCGTCTGTTCAGAACCATCTGTGGCTATTTTACCCTTGGGAACAGGTGAGTTGACACTGGATTTCAGGAACAAAAATGGCAAATTGCTAAGTGTGCTCATGAATTCACAGATTTTCCCCACCCCTCTTGAAATAGTCTCATTTACTGTTGTAAGCAGAATATTTGCTGTAATGATGTTACCGCGAGGGCAAGTACTGCAAAATTTTTGAAGCATTTTAAATTTGCAAATGACTATTTAGGAGATAAATGGGGAATAGCAGCTGTATTGACTGTCTGATTAATTTGGGGGTAAGGCCTTTTGCTTTTGTAGAAGTTGTTAATGAAAACTTGTCCCATTTGACCAGGTAATGACCTGGGAAGGGTGCTGCGCTGGGGTGCTGGATATAGTGGCGAAGATCCATACTCCATCCTGATATCTGTAGATGAAGCTGACGATGTACTTATGGATCGCTGGACCCTTCTTTTGGATGCTCAAGAGGCTATTGAAAGCTCAGAAAATGGTGTGTTAGAGCCTGAGCCTCCTAAGGTATTTTTCTCAGTCTCCCGCCCCCCCCAAAGAAAGAGGCTAAAAACCTTAAACTCGTTAATGTAATAATTAAATAGTTCAGTAAAGTACTAGGAGCTAGTTTTGGCAAATCCCAGCATCTCTCTTGCATGTGTTCCTGCCCGTCCCGTCTCCCCCACCCCCCAGCTAACCAATCAGGAAACCATGGGAGAATCTTTTTTCTCCCCAGCTACCTGGTCCATTATTTATTTATTGCATTTATATCCCACCTTTTTTCCTCTTGCAAGGAACCCAAGGTGGCTTACATTATCCTCCTCCCCCTCTCCATTTTATCCGCACAACAACACCCCTGTGAGGTAGGTTGGGCTGAGAGTCTGTGACTGGCCCAGAGTCACCCAGTGAGCTTCCATGGTCGAGTGGGGACTAGAACCCAGATCTCCCAGCTCCCAGTCCAACACTCTAGCCACTACGCCACGCTGGCTCTCTCTCGCTATGATGCATATTTTCTCTTGCCATAGTCTCTCCCACTTCTCTTATGCTCATACCTGTCTCTTTTTCTCATGCTTATCAGTCTCTGTCTCACTCTCTGCTCTTCCTTTCTGATGAATATGCTGTTCATGGCGAAGCTTCTCAGCTTCAACAATAATACAGTATTGATAGATGATATAGCTTAAGTACAGCCCATGTATAAAACCTATTTTAAAATATAGAATGCTGAGTCCCTGTGAACATTTCTCCTTTTAAGATATATTCAAATGTGAATTTTTAGAGACATCTAATGTACATCAATTATATATTTTTTCCTTGTCAGAAAGTTTGTTGAGAAGCATTACATGTGCCAGATATTTAGTAAATTGTTATTAGGGTATATGTTTTATTAGGATTAATTGGATCAGTTAATTGTTAGTTTCTATTTTTCAAAATGTCTTGTAAAATCAATATAGTTTGCCTCTTGTTTCCTTTTGTAAATCAGCACCCTAGCATACTGTTCTGTTCTAGGGTAAATAGCGGTAGCAGGAAAATGTTATATCTTTTGCTGCATAAAATGAGACCACTGAAAACTCACCTACCTAGCCTCTTGAAATATATTATAAAAAGAACATACTGGATATATTTAACTTCAGTGTTTATTACAAAATTTATTCTATTTCTTCTTAAGCTCTCTTTTTGAACAAGGAAGTTCTAATTCAAATAATGACAATATTTTTATAGGTGTTTCATATCATTATAGCATATCAATTTTGCGGCTTATCAGTGGGAAACTCAGTTAAGACAAGTCAAGGACAATGTTTCAATTTATTTATTTTATTTATTTCCATCCTTATATCCTGCCCTTCCTCCAAGGAGCTCTGGGTGATATATATGGGGTTACCCCAATTTATCCTTTCAAAAATAGTGTGAGATGTGTTGTGTTGTGTTGTGTTATGTTAGAACTTCATGGCTGAGCAGGGACTGGAGTCCAGGTTTCTTTGCTCCAGGTCCAGCACTCTGTCAAGCATTTTATTTTGTAGCTCCTTTATATTTGAAGGGTAAATAGTGGTAGCAGGAAAATGTTATATCTTTTGCTGCATAAAATGAGACCACTGAAAACTCACCTACCTAGCCTCTTGAAATATATTATAACAAGAACATACTGGATATAATGCGAATATTCCAGTCTATTTGTTGAAAATTAGAAGAAATCAGGACTAAATTGTAGGACTTTAATTCTTTTTTTTCCAGATTGTACAGATGAACAATTACTGTGGTCTTGGAATTGATGCGGAGCTGAGTCTAGGTTTTCATCATGCTAGGGAAGAAGAACCAGACAAGTTCAATAGCAGGTATCTGGGTCTAACAAACACTCTTTCTCATTGGTATTCCTAGAGAACAAAAGTACATGTATTCTTATTGCATTGACACTGCTGGGGATGGATGAGTATTTTGTTCATGCTCTGATATTTTTGGTATATATGTTTACATCCTCCAGGGCATCAGATATGGCTGGAGAGTGGATGTGAGTTTAGAGCTGCCCCATAGGGCAAAAATGGTTTTATTCACACTTAGTTGCAGCAATATGGATCAGGTGGGTGTGGAAACTACTTCTGTGTGTCTTCTTGCCCTGCCATCTGTGAAAACCATGTGGCAGGACCAGTGGTATACTTGGTTTCTGTATGAACATCACTATAACTGATTACCAAAAAGTGTACACTGGCTAGTGGCTGTTCAGAGAAACTTGCTTTCACAATTGCCAACCATAATTAATTGGCCTCAGTTTAATCCGCCACCATAAAATCTGTTTAACAATTTGAGCAGTGTTATGAATTATAATGTTGTTGTGGGTTTGCCTTGAAGCAATGCTAGATCTCAGTTTGGGGTTTGAATAATAGAGTATTATGGGCCAGTTCTTACTGGTCAGCAGGCAAGTTGCCAGCCACATCTTTGGTTATGGAAATTACAGGTAAATAGCCCAGAAAAGCAAGGAAACTCAGAAGAATAGGTGGCACTCTTCCCCCAGCCCCAGCTAAGGATGATGTCATCTAGTTCTCGTTCCCTCTTTCTGTCTCTCTGTGTATGTAGAAACAAAGAAACTTCAGTTAGAGTCAGAGGGTGCTTCCAGATGGAGGGATCCTAGCTGCACAGTGCCTTTTGATTAGTAGTCCTATTCTGTCTTTTCCTCTAACAGATTGTTTTCTTGTAAGAAAAAAAGATGGAAGAAGTAGTGGGAGGATTACAAATGGAAGATGCCAACATCTCTGTCTCTCCTCTTGCCCCCCCAATAAAGCTCGGTATTTTAGGCAGGCTGACTGCATAATAAAAGCCTTGTCTGGAAGTACCCAGAATTAGAGGGAGACAGAGTGAGTTGAAGGAAATAGGCATCATCTGAAGGTGCTGGGTGTCTCTGGAGACAGGATAGGTGGCAGTAGAACTGCTGTTTCTAGGAGTGATAGGCTATGTATCTCCTCCCATGCTCAATTGTATATTTGTAAATAAATGCAAGTATTATATGTATATTAAATACGTATCTCTCCTCCAGAGGAAACCAAACATGGATAAGAGCTGCCCTTGAAACTTCTCACCATGTGGGGAAGAGGGGAGTGTGTAACAATATGTTGCTGAAAGATGCACAATTGTTTATTATCTGTCTTAGTTTAAGCCCCATTGAGAGACAATTGAGCCTTGTTGCTTTAAACAACTCTGTGCATGCTTACTGTGGGATAAGCCCCTTTCAGTGTAGCTTCTAAGTAAACAAACCGTTCTTTTCAGTTTGAATTCTATTTGCAGTTTAGAGCTCTCTGGCCACAGCATTGATATTGCCATTGAGAGATTTATTCTGCTGTTTTGTACTTTGAAACAGCAGCTAACAGACAAGGTCAGTAGGGTCTGGTTTAAGTTGCCCTATTCATGGGAGTCAAAGTATGAAGTTGGGCGTCAGATGGAAGCAAAGGGATTGTGTGAGGGCTCCCCAGTGGGTCCTAATTGTGGCTGATCATGTCAGTCAACCCTCTCTTTGGAAAATGTTCAGTTCATTGCAGTCTGGACCTCTAGCGTGCCTACTTAATTTAAAAAGGAGAAAGTGAAGCCCTCTGCAGGCAATCTTATGAATGTGTGAGGGCTCAAAGTGTGTCGGGGGCCAGGGTGACACGTACTGGCCCCACCCCTCCATTCCTGTGTGTGCCCCCCCCAGCAGCAAAGTCTGCCCCCTCAGCGGCAACGTCTGAAGAGGCATTCTGCCTGTGTTTGCTTGAATGCAAGTAGAACTTTCTGCATGACTGTGGAGCCTAATTTCACTTAGAGTTCTACTTGCCCTCAGGTGGATGAGAGTAGAACTATGCTTCAGACTTCGTTCCTTAGCGCAGCAAGGCCAGGGACTGAGTGGGCAGGGCCCAGCAAGTGCGGGGATGCAGGAGAGCAGGCCAGCACGCGAGGCCCTGCCCCCTTACACGCTTGGAGCCCTCGTGCACTCAGGAGAATGCCTGAAGAGGGCTTTTAAGCCTCCCTTAAAATTTGTCCTGGTGAGGAAAGCAAAACTAGTGATGCAACGTGAAGCTTGCAGTTTGTGTTGAATGAAAAATGAATGAAAAATCTCTCTCTCTAGGTTTCACAACAAAGGTGTCTATGTAAAAGTTGGACTGCAGAAAATGAGTCACACCAGAAATCTTCATAAAGAAATAAAACTTCAAGTGGACCAGCATGAAGTTGAGCTTCCAAATATAGAGGGCCTTATTTTCATTAATATTCCCAGGTAGAAACCATGCATCTGTCTCCACATGCGTGCAGTTTCATCAGAGTTTTTGTTTCTCGGTGCTCATGTTAAAGTTGCATCTTGTCCTGTATTTTAATAGCCAAAATTTGTTCATTAATAGGAGGTTCTTGGGGCTTGTTTGTATTAAGAGTTTGCTGTGAGCCAATATATTGGCCTGGTTTGAATGTAATAATGTATTTTTTTTATTGCTATGGGCATGGGGTTTGTGTGCTCCTCCTCTGGTGTAGCTGTCAGGAGGAGACTGGAAGCTTCTGCTTCAAGTTTAGCTTGCATCCAATCCTTACGCTATGCTTCATCTTAACCCTCATACACTGGATGTAAATCTGGGGCATCTTACTATCCCAATCCATTTTGCAGTGAGCCTGGGGTGATAAAATGCCCCCACAAAAAACGTGTCTGTGCTGTGAGAAGAAGTAACTTATAAGCTCTAAATATTAGAAAAAAATAATAAACTGTCAGGTAAAACTTTATGTAAAACATTTATTACTAAGAACTAACATTTTGGGGTGCTTTGGGGTATTTTTCTACCCCCATAACAAATCTGCCTCTGGCGAGGTAAATGTTCGCCCAATGAAATTTTATGGCTTGTGCCGCCTACTGACACCCGGAGTACTTAAGCCTGCTTCCTTAGACCTGTTTTCTTTGGACAAGCCCCAGGACATTTTTACACCCCAGTACATTGCTTGTGTTCAGGGCTTAAAGACACTGTAATGACGAAATCAGTAGATTATTGGGGTATTTTATGCCTGAGATGCGTTTTTTATTTCCAGAAAGAAAATGATAAATAGTAAGTGGCTGAAAATTGGAGACAGTATGTAGGTGGCAGAATTCAACAATATCACGGGAAGGGTGTGTTGTAGGCCTACATCTATGTAAATTGTGCGGTATAAAGTGCACTTGGGGTAGGTTTGCCACCCCACCCTAATTGATGAGGGTTTTAACTATAGTTAGTTGAAACAAGCACTTTCATATACTGTGATTTGAAATTGACTTCTTTCAACTAACCATAATTAAGACCAACTCTAGTTTGTCTGGGTTTGGACGTAATGCTTATCTCCAGTTAGTCTTAAATAGAAGCAAAAGCTTCCGGACCTCTCCCCTGCTGGAAAAGGAGAGGGGACGTGCCAAGTCCAAGGCTCACTGCATATTGTTCCTGTAATTATAAACCATGGTTTAATATTGTGTCCAAATGAATGAAGCTGATGTGTAGACTTTAGCTTAGCCAGCAGCTCACCTGCAGCACTAATGCACTGCTTTGAAGAGAGGCAACCTTTTTTTTTTTTGCCAAGGTATACAAAATACAAAAACATGTAAAGATACACTTAAGTTAGCTTACACACTCTGTTCTGGCTATTCTATTCATTCTCCCTCCTGCCTTTGTCCATTCAGCTTGGGATATGACCATATGAAGCTGCCTTATACTAGGTCATACCATTGTACTGGTATGACCTATCATTGTACATGATACCATCAGTACTGTTTGTTCCAACCGCAACAGCTTTTCATTGTCTCAGGCAGAGCTCGTTCCTGTCCCTGCTGTCCAAGAGGTTTTCAACTGGAGATGCTAGTGATAGATCCTCAGACTTCCTTAGTGCAAAATATGGCCTCACACCACTGAATGGTGACTCCTCTAATACAGAGTTGTGACATAAAATGATGAATCACATACCTGACAAAACCATCTTCCACATGGAGTTGGAGGGGTGACAAAAAAAAGAAACAAAAACCCTGGTACCAATGTATTGTGGGAAAAAATGGACAAACCTTGGGGACTCAATGCTGCTGCATATGCCCACTTCCGAATAAACTCTAGTTATTTATTTGTAATGGGTCACAAATGGATTTGTAATGGGTTATATTTTTTGAAAGTCACTCTTTGAGGGCCTCTGTGCATATACTGTAATAGTGAGTTTCTGTTTTAGCTAAGCAGTTCGATTAGCCAGTTGATACAGTATGCTTGCTGCTTTAGGCAGTGTTCAGGCGATATCTGTTTTGTTGTGATCTTCATTGTTGAGTGTTAGTAGATTAGTGTAGGGTTCAGCCTCGCCTCCACTTTGTGTAATGTTAATTTTTTTAAAGCCTTCTAAAGTATCCTAAAGTGCCCTCTTCAGGTCATTAAGTCAAAAGCAACGAGTCTACCAGAAAGTTAGCAACTTCCGGGATTATTAAAATAATAAGCTGCACATCTCTGCTCCTGATGCCATCGATGCCAGCATCTGAGTCTGTAGACTACCAATTCCTCCTTAAAGGGTTATGCTCACTCTGATTATGCTGCCTTTATAGCCCATGCTTCTTGGGCTAAATACTCCTATAATTTGGGCACAATTCCAGTCTACTGAGCTAGTGCTGAAAGTAAAATACCCCTGCAGTTGAGGGGGGTCTTTACGTTGGACACAGTCAAATTAATACAATGCCCATCACAATTTTTACTCCCTGTGGTCAGTGGTATCCATCCTGTTTCCAGTCTGATGCAGATTGTAATACTGAGGAAGTAGCATCACACGCATGTTTAATATTGTTGAATTAGGACTGGGGAGACCTGGGCCGTGAAGCTCACTGGGTGACCTGAGGCTGGTTACTATCTTCTGGCCTAACCTATCTCACAGGGTTGTTGTGAGGATAAAGATGGAGGGATATATACACTGCCTTGAGCTCATTAGAGGAAAGGCAAGGTATGAATGTAATAAATTGTTGCCAATGCTAAATTGTGAGGTTGGAAAAGCTCACCTTTAATAGTAGGTTTGAGGACATGGGTATGGCTTCTGAAAGGAAAGTAAGATTGGAGATTGCACTTAATCAGATGAGATGTCCTCTTTGAGCCCCTAAGGCAGACTTCCTCAACCTGGTGTCCTCCATATGTTTTCGATCAGAATTCCCATGAGCCCTGACCACTGGGCATGCTGGTGGGAGCTGTAGTTCAAAACGTATGAAGGGCACCAGGTCAGGGAAGGCTACTGTGAATGAATGGCGCAGGAGTTGCTACTCCTACCTATGTCTGCCTCAGTGCATCACCTTCACTACATCCTCTCCCTTTAATGTGTAGTCACTGTGGATCAGGGCAGTTCATAGGGCTACTTCATACACTGTGGCAACAGAGGAAGAACAAGTTACTCTCACTTCTTCTCCTGTCACATGGTGGATGGGGAGATGGGCATCACACTTCCGTCATTGTTTCTGTCAAACATTCGATGTCTAAGCGCAAAGATGTCTGTCTTCTGAACATTTGTATTAAAACAATATAATTCCTTTGTGTTAGGGATTGGTAACATCTGGCCTGCAGGATTTCCCCATCTGGCCTTCCAGCTCCATGGCCCCACCCAAGAGAATACCTTTCAAGCAAGCTTTCTCTACCGTTGACAAGGAAACCCCCCTATTTGATCAGTAATGTCAGCGAGGCATTCAGGGAAGGACATGGCTGGGGTTCGGAAGGGAGGGCCGCTTCCTGATGTCATCTGGGAGGTGTCCTTGGAGGCAATCTGGCCCCTTGGATCAGAACTGTTCCCCATCCTTCATTTATGGTGTAATCCATTTGGCATAGCATTTTCTTTAGGAGGTTCTTATGGTACACTGAATTTTTTTAAAAAGGCACTTTAAAAAAAAGTTTGTTGTTGTTCAGTCATGTCCGACTCTTCGTGACCCCATGGACCATAGCATGCCAGGCCTTCCTTTTCCTGCGCTCTCTCCTGGAGTGTGCTCAAGTCCATATTCATTGCATTGGTGATGCTATCTAGCCATCTCATCCCTTCTCCTTTTGCCTTCAATCTTTCCCAGCATCAGGGTCTTTTCCAGTGACTTTTAAAGTTACCTATGGTTATCTTGTTGTATTCTCTCCAGTTGGGGATCCGGTGCTGATCTTTGGGGATCTGATAATGATAATCGGTTCGAGAAACCAAGGATTGATGATGGCTTATTAGAAGTTGTTGGTGTCACTGGAGTTGTTCACATGGTAAGTCCAGTGTAACACCAGTTCATTTGACTAAATACATCGGAACCATTAGCACCTAATTTCTAAATATCTCTTGGATTTGATCCATTTGTAAACACAATGAGGTACCAACTTTAATAGTGCTTTTACCCCATTAGACGTGGCACAAAATGATTTAACTTGTAAATCAAATTAAATTGATATTTAAATCAAAAGTTGTAAGAATACACTATGTTGTTGGTCAGACTATTCTCTACACATTAAAAAAATGTTTTGAGGCTGTATTTTGAAATGTTTCATGAGTAAAACTTTTAAAAGATTTCTAAAAGTGTAAACATGCAGTACATGGATATTACGAGTTTTACTAATTCTTGAACTTGTAAAATGTGTTTTTAAATGCTTAGTGGTTTATCGTATCATTAATATTTGTTTTTTTGAAAAGGACTATTCTGACTAGATTGCTCTTAATAGGGTCAAGTGCAGGGTGGCCTACGTTCAGGCATCCGGATAGCTCAAGGCTCCTACTTCCGTGTAACACTTCTGAAGCCAATTCCTGTACAAGTAGATGGAGAGCCCTGGATTCAGCCACCAGGGCAGATAATTATTTCTGTAGCAGGACCAAAGGTATTCATACATGTGTTGTGTCAAATATGCTTTATTTATTAGGAAAAAAAGGAACATCCCATCTTTTAAGATCATTACTCTTAAAATACATGCACCTTATGCCCAATAGTCTGTAAATACTCAGAACAGTTTTCTTGCCAGGTTCAGACATTCAGATTTGCCAAGATACACATGAGCATTGTGCCTACTGCCCCTTCCCTTCTCTCTGCTTGGCATGCTACGCTTTGAAGACTTCCTATGTTAATTAACCAGAGTTTCCCATTATGCACAAACCGGCAAACTATGGAAACTTAAGATCGGTACAAACCAGGATCTCAAACCATCTTCAAATCATGGTTTCCAATAATAATTTATTCTGATCCTGGTAACCAGGATCAGATATAATGGGAATCTCTAGTTAGTTCACCCAGGAAGTCTTCAGTGATGATATGCTAGAAAGGGGAGTGCAGATACAAGGCTCATGTATATCTCAGCTTAATAAATGGGGATATGTTATATTGAAACTGGACTGTTGACTAGGGTCTCATTCTCACTGAAGTGGTAAATCTTTATCTCGGTTGTACCACTTCAGACTGCAGGTGGAGGCTCGCATGACTGAATATTCTTCCATGCAAAAACATTCCTATACATAGAAAACTGGCATATCGGGGGAAGGCTAAGCTAGAACTTTTCTCCCTGACACCCAGTTTTCTGTGTATAGAAATGTTTTTATGTATGGAGGAGCATTGACATGTGAGCCCCCACTAACCATCTAAAGTGATACAGCTTTTTAGGGGCTGCAGTGGGAAGGGGAGCCTGAAAACCCCTAGTATTCACACAGCCCTTTCGATTCTGAACACAGTTCTATAATCTTTAAAGCTGCTTGCTTCATATATTCATAGAAACAAGCACGCGTTAAAGACTGAGTAAATATCCACTTCTTTGCCATTCTGTGTGTGTGCGCGTGCATGCATGTGAGAGACATGTATTTTTTCCCCCCAAGTGTGTATGCTATGGAATGGTGGGGAACCCATGTCAATTATGCTGTCTCCTTTAAATATTAACCCATCTACTATAACATGAGAAACAGCCGTTTACTTTGCATTTTGCTACTACCTGTAGATATAAAAGAAGAAAATTGGATCTACAGCTGCTGTTGACATTTAAATTATTCTGTATTCTTTCAGGTTAAGGATGCTTTTGAATAAATGTTGTCTTTAACATTTTTTTTATTACAGGTTCATATGTTAAAGAAATCGAAACAGAAACAGAAAAAAACTGGAAATGTAAAGGACTCAAGAACTGAGAGCATGTCAATCAGTGAAGTGGGGCGCTGATGGAAGAAAATATCCACAGAGGCAATGCAGCACACCTACTATAGATGATCTATGATGTGGGGTCTTCCTGGTAAAACTGTACTGTACAGTTCAGGCTAAGAAGGGTTGCTTATGAGCCTGCTATTATATTCCATGTTCGCTGTACAGTGCCCATCCTATGGCTGACATGAGATATGTTTATACATCACCAATTGATCAGACATTTGCATTCGATAGCCCTTCTGCAAACCATTAACCAATTTTTGCTTTATGCAAAGAGTGAATAAAGCAGAGATCTCATTATACTGTGCTTTTTATACTATTTTTTTCAACATTTTTTCTCCCTGGGAACCACTTATTTTATAAAAAATAAGATTTTAGCCCTCTTAAAAAAATAAAAAACAATATTCCCTAATTTAAAGGTTTAAGCTAGCCCAGCATTCTCCAGAGTAAAATAACTATAATGAAGACCTTACAAATCTGATCATTTTATGTTGCTGATTCTTTGTGCAATAATCCTTTAAGTAGGATAGGGACAAATGGATTTAACCCAGTGGCAACAATCTATCCTCTGCTCCATTGGGTGTGCTGCCACTGTGCCAGGTTCGCTACCAAGTTCCTGGGAGTTCCCAATTACGGAAGGCCTTTCCAAGCCACACATCGAGGGATCCAGCAGCCTGCTCCTCTCCAGGTTGCCATACACAGGTTACTTGTGTACATTCTCTTGATTGGTGATAGTTGGATGCATTGCAGTGCACTCAGTGGAGAGCTGGCAGAGGGAAATGCTCAGTTGAATGGTAGGGGGATCAATAGCTTCGCATGGAATGTGCCCCATTGTTTAGTTGGTTTTATTTGTGTGCCATGAACACTTCCTTATTCCACACTACTAAATGAAACCCTGGGGGGTGGGGGGAACCTCCTACCATAATTTTAGCTATTTTTATACTGCACAACTTTTTTATATACACTGCAAGCTTCTGGTTTTCTACAGTACTGCATGTGTATTTCTTTTTTCATAATTCTGGTTTGATGTTTCTAATTCATTCCTAAAATCCTTTCTTTAAACTCTGCGAGACAGTTACTGGCAACTCAAATGCCAAATCTAGAACGTGTAATTTATGGCACAATATAGTAAACTAATCTATTTCAGCATTCATTAATACATATAAAGTATTGATACACTAAGTTGAAATATGCATTAGTTTATTCTCTTTTGAAAAATGTTCTAGGTTTTTTTTCATTCACACCTTCTGATTTCTGGTTGTGTCCATAACGGGCATGAAACTTGATCTGGTGTTTCTGTACTGATTGTGCAGAAAAAAGTACTGCACAGAGGGATCCTTGCTGATAAGACTAGTTTTCAGTCTGAAGGTCAGTGATAGCGAGGTATTATTTGCTTACATGTTTTTCATGTTAGTTTCGCTATCGGCATTTCTTAGTGTTTTGAGTTCTAGATGATTTTTCCTAGTTCATGATAGCAATTGACCTTACAAGAAAATGTTACTGTAGGCTGTATTCAGCGGTTAAGAATAAACCATGGTTTATAGTTACGGAAACAAACCATAGTGAGCCTTGGGCTGTCTTGCTCCCCACTGTCTTCCTTCAGTGCATCTGCGAGGAGATCAGAGGCCTTTGCTTCTGCTTTTGATCAACTGCAACTTCCTGTTGCATCTGAACCTAGGCAAACTGTGGTGAATCTTAACTGTGGCTTGTCGAAACAATAGTTAAGGTTAACCATAGTTTAAGGTTTGGATGCAACATTTAACTGTAGTTAATCAAAATCAGAAGTGAACGCCGCAGAACTCCTCATGGTCATGCTGGAGGGGAGGCTGTAGCACATGAACCCAAGGCTCACTGCGGCTCGCACCTGTAATGATAAACCACGTTCAAATGTAGCCAATATTGTTCTGTTGCTGGAAACCACAGAAGGAAAGCCAGGCATGATAGTTGGCTTGAGTTCAGTATTATTTCTCATAGCTCTAATAGTAAAAATAGGGAAATATTTTTGTAGAATACTGTTCTTCAGGGTGGCTGACCTCCTGAATTGTACCACGTTATGGAGAGAATATAATTACTCCTGAATACCAAAGCAGTAGCAGCACTGAACACTGTCATAATCATCATACAGATGCATGATTACACGCTGCAGAGTTTTAAAACGCTCCCCATTACAAAAATGCTGAGGCTGCCTTTCTCCATCTGAAAGTAGCCTGAGAAGGTCCTCTCGGTGGCTATCCCAGAAGCCATTGCACTGTACTAGCCATCTACTGCAATAACCAATCCACGTGTGATTAATAAGAACAGGTCAGCCTTGCCACATGACGATTGCCTTAAAAAAAATGACTGGTGGTGCAAAGCAGTAAAAGGAAATTGGAGCTTGGTGGGAGTGGATACTTCTTCCCTACTGCCAAACATTCCATATGGATAAAGGTAGGCAGAGGAGGGAATTGTGGTGTGCTTCTCATTGGTATCGCATACACTAGCCAGGAAGCGACTAGGACATCTTGCAACCCACAGGATCTGCAATTGCATTGCGTATTCATTCGCAGGGTGGCCTAGTGTGTCATGCTGCCCTGACCAGTAGGTCTGGTTTACAGGAGGTATCTCTATTTGCAGCAAATCTCTCTGTGGATGTGTGACTGCTGCCTAAGCAACTATTCCTTCACAACTGAAGCATGTGCTAGAGTGTTGTTACTTTGCTGCTGCAGTCATCACTGCAAGATCCTCCTGGGAGAACCGAGCTGTCTGGAAAGGACCTTAAATAGACCCACTTAGCAAGACCTTACACAGATCAATGCTTCATGCCTACGTTTCTTCCATCGTCGGTTGTGGATCCATTTCTGATTTGTCCTATGTTTTCACAAAGTTTCCGTTCACCCGTTGCATGCCACGCAGCAAGAACTGCAAACAAAAATGCTGCAGCTTACAGTCAACTAGTTTGTATGCATCCGTCTTCCAGATTATTAGAACACATTGCAGTTTATGCATACTTCCACAGTATACAGAGTGAAACTGGGGAATGGTGCATATATTGTAGAAGATGTCCTTATAATAAAAATTGGAATTGCCTTCTTTTCTTGTAGACATTTTGGGCCTGTTCAGCTTGTTAGATCCTTATGGTTTGCATGCAGATATTTGTTTAAAATGTCTATGAACTAATCTTTTAGAATTAAACATTTTTTCCTCTTTAAGGCATTTATAAGCCACCAGAATCATACACGTATTTTTATTTTATCAAATCTTATTTGTCATGTTTAAAATAAATTAAATAAATAAATAAATAAAAATGTGGCTTGGCCAGGATCCAAAGAGGTACAAAAACTAGTTCCCTAAGCAAACAGGAGATTTAAATTTGTTTTTCTCAAATAGCAATATCCCCACGCCATACTATAGCCTTCCCCAGCCTGGTGCCCAACCATGGCATGCTGGCTGGGAATGATGGGAGTTGCAGTCCAACACGTCTGGAGGGCACTAGCTTGGGAAGGCTGCCATACTACTTTTGAAACTGGCCTACAGTAGCTGTTTGGTTCCCAGCTCTATATTCTTTGTTTCTGTAGTTAGTTATAAATCCACCTTGAAAGCATAACCACTTTTATCTTGGTTTATACAATTGGTAATTTTCACTGCTGATCAATGGAAAAGCACAGTGCAATTCCAGTACAATATATATGAAGTGTGAATGCTTCCCCAAATAGAACCCTTAAGGCTTACATTGATTATGATATAAACTGCAATAGTGTACTCTGTACATTTGTTGGCAGAGGTTTAAATACGCAGCAAGCAATTACTGTTTCTGGATTTGCATAAGTATTGTGCATTTACACAACTACTGGTTAAAGTAACTTTGTGCACTACTAAAAGGACATCTCTGGCAGAGTCTAAATAAAACTCCAGTGAGATTAATTTGCATTTAAGTGGCAGCCCATTTTCTCTGTGGTCCAATTCAATCCTTCATCTGTCAACTCTGCTCCCCAGAACAAACTACAACTGGCATACAAAGGTGTAATTGTGCACCTGTGTGTTTTTTTAATTGGGGAAATGGAACAGGGAAGCAATGCTCTTCCTCAAATGTTTTGCTCTCCATTGCTTTGTACTGTATTCTTCACATACACTTGATTTGTATCCAAGTGACATGTCAACAGAATATAATTGAGTGTGTACAATTTTAAACTCTAAATTAGTCTCTGGACTACTTCAACAACAGGTTAGAGAAATGCTTATGCTAAGACTATTTGTAGATTTCTTTTTTCAATGTGAAGATGTGAGCTGGGATCCAAAGAATAATGATGTAACTTGTTCTGTGCACCTGAGGTGGCTTCAGAGTTCTGTTTCTCTAATAGCAGCCTAGCACCCCCACCTAATCACATGGCAAACTACTTTTCATACTGAAATGATGAGCGTTTCAGTAGCAACTGTAATACAGCATGGATTACTTCCTCTGTTCAGAGGGGAAAAGTAGAAAAAAATCATGCTGTGTGTAATACAAGCCTTTAGAGCATGCCTATAGAGCGTGCTCTCTCACACCTATACACACCCCTGATCCAATCAAAGTTAAGCACTTTTAAGTCCTGTTAGGCTGCATGGATCATACCTATAGTTTTGATTGCATTAATATGTCATTCTGATTTCTCTGGGTAAATGTAAAAAAGAGACATCACTGAAATAATAATACAGAGCACATTTTCCTTAGTCCTTGAGGTTTCTGCTCCAAATCTCTTCAATATCTAAGGAATCTGCAATTATTAGTGAATGTCATTCACTTAAACAAAAAGCACAGCAGTAGACTTGAGCATCTAGTCTGTTCTTAGTCTTGTCTTTGATATTTGTAATGACAGACCTAAGTATATTTTACTACGTTCTTTAAAGATCCCCCATCCCATGCTTCCTAAAATTAAGTTTACATAGAACTGTACATGGAAATGTCTTTTTGATAAGGCTCAAGCTCAAAAATACTTTATAGCTTTTGAGTTTTTTAGATGTATGATATATACAGTATTCCAGATGTTTGTGATGATTATGGAAACATTTAGATTATTAGAGGAGAGTATTACTTTGTGTATTTTCATTTAAAATGTTTTAGTATATTTTCATTACACTATTGCTAATAGTGATTTGGACTGAATAGCAGGGATACTAAAAATTGAACTCCGTAGCTTGTACCTTATGTCCTTTATGTCATAATTGTTTTATCCTTAAACTGTGTGCTTTATTAAAGTACTGTGTTTATGTGCCTGGGCATTAAAGATGATATGTTCATTTGCACTACAAAAAGCTTCCCTCTGTGCAATGTGCCTCTTTAGGGTCTGTGTAGAGATGGAGTGGATTTCCTGCCAGTTTCTGTTTTTTCTCCTGAAACTAATTAAGCCTTTGGTTGTGCTATGCATTAGGACGTGAGTGTATAGACTGGCCTCCTAGTGTGTGAACTGGACACACAAAAATCACCACTAGTGCAGTTTTTCTCACTGTACAAAATACTTGTATCTTCATGTATAAGCCCGGATCAGCACTGATGAAAACGTAATGCTAGAATCAGCCTTCATACAGGGCTCTTTGGAATCTGCTCTCACTGATTTCAGACCATAATTTATTAATGTGATTTTTAATTATTTTTTTACGAAGATCTACATCCATTGTTTACATGCTTCCTTCATTTTGCACTTGAAAATATAAGAGAAATTGTGTTATATTTTGTATAGTTTATTGCAAACTCTTGTTTTGGCATTTTAAGCCCCTATACAAATTACAAGGCATGCATTTTGGGGTTGAGATCCTGTCTGTAATATACAACAGGACATCCTGTTTTGTAATTCTAGTGTATTTGTTAGTGCCTGTTCCCCCTGGTTGCCCATCTAGAGATTCAGGAGGGAAATCTAGTAAGTACATAGTAAGTACATACTATGTAAGTACATATTAATTAACTGAAAGTTCACTTCAAGCTTAAATATAAATTGGCTGTGAAGATGTGTAAAGTAAAACTATCCAACATCGTGGGAGATGAGGCTGACGTGGGCTGTTAATGCTTGCATTGGGCCTGTGCACGCAGAGCCCCATGTGTGTAGGTCTGAATCGCGTAGTCCAGCCTTCCCCAAACTAGTGCCCTCCAGGTGTGCAGCTCCCAGCATGGCCAGTGGAGGGCACCAGGTTGGAGAAGGCTGACATAGGCTGTGCACTCCAGCGTTGTGGTGTACAGCTCTCATGGTTTGGGTCTATGTGGGTTGAACTCCATGTATGTAGGCCTTTTGTAAATGTGATGTCCAATTTATGGACACCACAATGACCGTGTGCAGATAGAACATCAGTGCAAGGATACTGTCTACCATTGAACTGAATAATATTGATATTTTTCCAGATCATTCATGTAAATTCAGTTCCATGGGAATACATGTAATAATTCTGTCTGCTCCTTTAACAGGCTGATCTACATTAAGCTGAAGCACAAAGGGCCGAAGTACACGTTACACTGGAGATCTGTGTTCAGATCTCCTGGCAGTTGTTTTTAATGACTTAAAGCAGCTGCATTGGGTCTGGGTTGTGCTGAGGAGGGTGGAATTAATCTTTCCTCTGCACTGTTTGTTCACTTTGCCCCCAAAGCTACTATTTACCTCCAAGCTACTATTAGCTCACACCTAATATAAGCTTCGGGACGTGATTCAAAGTGTGGAAGCAGCACGGGGAAAAGTTTTTTTCTTAAAACCTTCCCCCGGCACCACAGCCTAGAGCCACTTGTGGACAACCTGCGGCTACTAAGTTTGTAAAATAAAAAAATTAAAAAGCTGAGGAGGTCCGATTACAGATCTCCAGCAGATTTTATATCCAGTGGGACTACATCATCTTGGAACTATTTACTTCAGACTGGCTAGGTTAGATTGTGAATCAGGTTATACTGGAACAGGTGCTGCATTCATTGTGGTTCTTGCCATCTATAGCTTTGCGCTGAATGTAAACCAATTATTTGCATTGCTTACAGTAGCACAACTTAATATGGTTTGACTAGCAATTTTGATGTTTACAAGGTAGTGACTGTTGATTGTAAACTTCCATATCAGTGCACTGTTTCCATTGGAAGGCTCTGCTATTTGCTTAAGACAATTAATGGAATAATTGCCTTTCTTGACCCTCCTAAGTACAACCCTTCAAATCCATAAGTGTGGCTTTTGACACTCTGGGAGATTCAGAAAGAGCAGAGTTTGTACTGACATAAATACTGAATAGAATATTTCTAACCAGAAGGTTTATATTTTCTGAAGATGATTTATAAGAAGGTTTTATATACAACTGTAGTGTTGATGTAAATGCGAATTCAAATATTCATTATTAATCAAAAGCGATAATTAAGAACCTATTTTCAAGGGTTCACCCCATCAGACTTAGTAAAAGGTGTGTTTATAGTTCCTATTACGTTGCATTTTTATTTCTTGCAATTTTTCAGAGCACAAGTGCTGCACATGCCAAATTTCGCACTCAGATATTGCTTCCATGCAGGAAATGTGCATCTCCCACATACATGCAATTGCATATGTTGAGCACACATGCATCTTTGTCTGTGTACACACACCTGGTTGGAAGCCCTGATTGGTTGAGGTTTGTTGTGGTGCATACCCATAGTGAAATACATATGTGTTGGCCACAGTGACTGTATGTTCTCAGTGCTTACACTATTTCCCACATGGAAGAGAAATTTGGCATGTGTAAAGTGGCCCTTTTCAGGAAGGATGAAAATGTGTTTGTGGAATATGTGGGTTTAATTGCATGTAATAATTTTATGTTAACCTTGCTTTGCCTTTTGAATGTCTCTACAAAATATGAACAGGTGCTTAGCTTTAAATTTCCATATATGTGTCTATTTAGCAAGGCTCATTCCTTTCAGTCAGCAATTTTCAAACTGACCAGGCCTGTTGAACTTCAATGTTGCTCTGGGTGAACAGAGAACGTGCCCTAGAACTCACCATACAGACAACTAAGCATTGCACAGTGATGCAATGTGGTGGGGAAAGCTGTTTTTCAGGGTTGTTTATCTGCCATCACATACCTCATTGAGGGGAACCCAAGGAATCTCAGGGTTTCCCAAAACACAGTTTGAAAACTACCGCTCTGAGTTACTGGGCCAATTCTTATTATTTGATCACGACATTCTGTCATTTTTTGTTGCAGTCTTTTAAAGATGCACTTGAACCAAATTGGTCTTAAATGGCCTTGCTGGAATTTATTCACTCCTTACAAATCCTGACTAATTCTATACACGTAAGGGACAAATACCTTTCAGTGTTCCGGAAACCAAGGATTGCTCCATTTCTGAAATTAGAAGGATTGTATAAACAAATGCTTAAGAAATGAGTGCGTATCCGAATTTGGTGTGTGAATTATTAGAAGAAAAATTTAAAATCAGTCATACAAGTGTTTTTGTTCTCTTTGTAACTAATAAAAGAACTCTAGAAGCATTCTAGCTTCTACTAGGTGAAGGGTAAATAGGAACCTTTACAAACTAGTGAAATTGCAGGCTGCAGGCCATTATCTACACTACAAATATGTTTTATGCCAATTTAACTGTTCTGGCTTCCCTTGGAACTGTGATTTGGTGAAGGTGCTGAGGATTCTCTGCCCTCTCACACACAACTGTAGTTCCCAGGGTTTCTTGAGAAGGGTGACTGTTAAGCCAGTTTGTCTATGAATATAGCTGACTTTGGGGAAAGGGAGAATGTGATACGAGATCTAATACTAAAAGTCCAATATATTCTGTACACAAATGTTCACTACCACAGCTAATCTTGATTTTAACCAGACTGTAAATCATTTACTCTTTTCTTTTTGTACCTCATGCAGTGGTTCTCATACTGGGGGGGAGGAGATGGGGGGGAGGCATGTGTGCAGGGGAAGAAGTTCCAGAGAGGGATTAGCTCTTGAAGCAAACAAAAGCCATGGGCGCTTCCCTCCTAGAAGCAGAGGTTGAGCTTTGCACCCATCAAAACTGCCCTGCTAACCCTGAAAGCTGGGGGAACATATGAGAGCTTCTGGCCGCAGCAGCTTCTCCCCTTCCTGCCTTCTCCCCTTCCTGCCTTCTCCCCTGGCTGGCCTATTGTAGGAGAGAGCCTGTGGTAGCCCTTTTCTAATACTGGTGTGGGATTAGTGGCCCAATCCATAGATCCTGCAGTGGTCTGCATACATACAGCTATAGGTGAGGAGTCTATGTGTTCACATACCAAAGAGATGACTTAGAAGGGGGCCTGTATTTGAAAAAAATCAGAAACACCCGGTTAATGCATTGCTTTGTACTAGACCTTTTCAATAAGCTGAGCAATCTTTGTTAGCAAATACCTTGAAAAGCATCCTTGATTATTCCACAATATAAGACAAAGCTGGCCATCTGGAATAGTTTGCCTCTTGTGTAGTACTTGCTGTTTGCAATATGTGTGCTAAACAATTCACTGAAGTCATTGCGATATTATAACCATTAGGTGAACACTGTTTCCACACTGTGTGCCTAAACAGAAGCTAGAAATGCACATACTTGTTTACTTGTTCTGTCTTAAACAGGGTTTTGTTGCGTATCGTTTTCCAGTTGTTTGCCTTGCAAGCCACTTTGTCTCTCTGAATGATCAGTCCTGAAATGCAATGTCAGTAAAAAGTATTTATATCGCATGCTTTCTTTTTTATTTAAATATGAGTTTTCCTTCAGAGTATATTCTTAGAAAGATTCTGTATATATTTTTGCTATGTATTTGTGTTTGGTTTCATTTTGATTGTATATTTTGCACTGATTTAAAATTCTGTATCAATTCTGTATCAAGTGCTTTGTGAGTATTGGACATCTTTGTGAGTATTTGACATAGAATTTGTCTGTGACAAATATAACAGCTAATTTTTGTTGTACCCTGGATACATTTGTCCATTGTGTTTTGTTGCGGCAGGAAGTCTTGTAAACAGGCATTCGCCTAGTCACCTGTAGCAAGTCTGCTCCAATTTTTAGGTCAAAAATAACCACCATGGGAATGTGTGAGCAGGAGAGTGAGTGGGTGTCAAATACTATATGGACTAATAACTATTTATTTATTTATTTAATTTCATTTCTATACCGCCCAATAGCCGAAGCTCTCTGGGTGGTTTTCAACTTTTCATGTGAATTTATTTGCAAGACTGTTTGTAGAGACTTCTTACATCTGCCTTGCCTATTCTATGCAACTTACTAATTGAAATTACTTAAGTAAGAAGTGGGACCTGCGACAAAATGTTGCAGTGTGGAGTGCACCTTGTTCAGGATTCTAGCCACTCCACTCCATTCCCCTTCCCTACAGTTTTCCATCCCCTTTAACAGTCAGTGAGCAAGCATTCCATGAGCTGTTTGGTGGGTTCCTTAGTTTTTTTCCTAAATATGTTTTTGTACTTCTGCAAACCTTGGGGTTCCTCCAAACCTGCTGCTACCTCCCTCTTGCCATGCTGTGTTTGTTGGTTACATAAGCAACGGCCCTCACAGCAGAATCATTTCCTCTAAAGTAGAAACTACTGAAAGCTAACTGTCACATTTGAATCCCCCTCATCCCCCATGCAACTTAGGGTAGTTATACATGGCCTCACCCCATTTAATAATCACAGTAGCCCTAGGGGATTCAAACTAGGCGTTCGCACAGCAAGATTCAGAGATGTTACTCTGTGTAGCTTACCAGGTAGGGGGAGTTGTTGGCTTGAACTCTGCTGCTCTTTAGCACTATCACTAAGTTTTAAACTAGAGGTGGGGAATACGAGGCCTTCAAGATGACAACTCCCATCAGCCTGAGCTAGCCAGCATAATCAGTGAGGGATTATTGGAATGGCAGTTGAACAATATCTGGAGGGCCACACATTCCCCACCTCTGGTTTAAATCTTACTTAATGGAGTGAACTCCTTGTATTCCAGCTCCAGAATACAGTCTCCGACTCTATGGGTGGAAAATGAAGCTGCCTATTAGGATGGTATATGTGGAACCTGTAAAAAAATGTTGCAGCATTGTATGCTCCTGTTCGGTACTTCAGCCAGCCAGCCGTGTCTTCCTCCAGGATACTCCATTCGATTCCCCGCTCCCACCCACTTTTCTGTTCCCCTCCTCCCACCAACTCTCAGCACTATGCAGCCACTGAGCATGCTGTGTCCCCGCTGGGCTGGGCTAGGGGTCTCCCCTTAAGAGGTCTTTCTAAATATTTTTTTTACTACTTCTGCAAACCTTAAGGTTTCTTTCTCCAAGTCTGCAACTACCACTGTTGTGTATGGGTGGTGCTGTTTTAGCGACATAATTAACTGCACTCACATCTGCACATCAGAAATAGAAGGAATCATACAGTTAAGCAGCAACTTTTGCTCCAGTCAGTTTCCACCAAGATACAATTTACTGTGCTATTTTATGCAGCTGTGGCACTTGAGGTCACTGAAGTGTCAACACTGTTTTTTGGGCACTTGGGTTAGTCCAGAAGTCAGCTGGAAATATTTCATCCTTGTGCTGTTACTGTGTCATCTTCTGTTTCGTTGACTGAACAGCCATGAGACGTCTCTGCGTAGATCCTCTTGTAATTCGTGTGAAAGGTAACAACAAAGAAACAGACTGCCATACTGATGAGTCCAGCCATCACCAGTGATGGCGCTGTGATATAAGAAAAAGGGGGTATTTCATCAATATTTTATTTCTAAATGTGTGGTATAGATCTGGAATGTCAGCTAGCTGCTCTTAAAATATATATATTAAAATAGCAATGTCAATTTACAGTGCAGTCTTAAACCCACTTACTTGGGAGTAAGCTCTACTGAATGTGGTGAGACTGACTTCTAAGTAGATACGTGTAGGATTACGTTACAGGTAACTGAACTACAGACAAGTTATCCAAACTTATTTAACTTTTTAATTAAGTTGAATATTAAATCTTAACCTGATAGAATGTATAACTAAAATCAGTCATTACACAACTCAAGCAAAGTGCATAACTGAGTAGCAAAACAGTACGATGCATGAGCTGTATCAAAGACCTGATTATCATCTTGCATTTTCAATCAAATTGCCCAACAGTACAAGGCAAAAACCCAACTTCCTATATTACCATATGAATGCAAACGGTATTCCCCTATTTCTACAGTACAGAGACACCAAAATAGATTATGCCGTCAAATAATACACAAAAATCTTCAGAGCAATCTTCATAAATCTGTAACACCGACTCTATCTAAACAGATAACCTACAGTAAAACTCTATTTTTTGTTAAATATATCTAAAGCTCTAAACCTAAGAAACTGAGGAACTCCTTGCTGGCTGAACTTCAGTACATGCCAAACCAGGAAAGACTCATTTCCCACACTTTTTTTAACCATTCCTTGGGGGGGGGGATTTTGGCATGAAAACAGGAGGGGGGAAGCTTAAATCCCCCCTCCTGAATTGCCATGGTCCTCAATTGGGGGGGGTGCTTACTCAGAGGTAAGTCAGTCATGCATACATGTCTTAAGAAGAGGAAGGGGCTGAAAGGAGTATCCCTGAAGGGTTTTTTTCCCCAAGTGTTAAAATAAATAAAACCCTCAGCCACCTCATCCTAAAACGTAAGGTATCCCCCCACCCCACCCCCCATCCAAAGATCTGGCATATATATATATATGTCAATGCAGGTGCTTCGTAAGGCAAGAATGATGTGTGTGTATCTCATCACATCAGGAGTATAGACAAGTTGTACCACAAAGGCCACTGGGATATGTGCTGGGAGCAGGCGGGAGGACTAAGGGAGAAAGACACCATGG
Source organism: Heloderma suspectum (assembly GCF_057233095.1). Classification (NCBI taxonomy): domain Eukaryota; kingdom Metazoa; phylum Chordata; class Lepidosauria; order Squamata; family Helodermatidae; genus Heloderma; species Heloderma suspectum. The sequence goes on from NC_139459.1 coordinate 135,058,907, forward strand.
CAAGCCAGTGAGTGCCTGATCGTCTGTTGGGAGTAATGTGGGTTAGTGAGCGAACAACTAACCCACCATGGCTTGTTTTCAGCATGGCTTTATTGTGATGTACGTACTGGTCCTTTCTGATGGACATGGTCCAGGAGGACTTGGGTTTAAAGCCCTGGTTAAGTCCGAATCCTGTATGGAGGCCTTAGCTTAATCACACATATACACAACCTGCCTCATTGGGTCGTTGTCACTAGAGTAACCCATGTATGCTGCCTTGAGATCTCGCTGCCAGAAGTGGTACAGTCCAGCAAGAGCCACTGGCCCAGTTCACATGTAACAAGAAGCCAGCATGGGTGAAGGTCCCACAGGGCTTCTTGTTGTGGCTGTGGCTGCCGTTTTGAATATTCGAACTGCAGTGGGGGTGTGGCTTAGCTTGTTACGTGTGAATCCGATAAGGGTGGGGGGTTGACAAGCCACCCCAGAACCCATGGGCTGTTTTAAGGTTGCAGGTGGCTTGTCAACCACCCCAACAACCCACCCTCTTCGGGTTTGCACGTAAGGTAAGCTATGGTGTCCCCCCCACCCCACCCATGGCTTGAATATTCAAAACGGTGATAGCTGCTTCTGCAACAAGAAGCCCCGCAAGGCAATTCACCCATGGTGGCTTCTCTAAATGTGAACCAGGTCATTTCATGCAATTCTGCTATGTGTAGCTTGGCTCTTGGCTGTTTGCTTAAATCAAGTATGGGGAGAAATATCATTCTGAGAACAACCTGGCCACAGATGCACCTGCCAGAACAGCACCAGGCGTCACCTTCAGGAACTGCTGGATGTTCTCTGAGGAAGTTGCTGCGAAGAAGGTTAGACAGCCTCTTTCCAACTAACGCATGAAGGGCAAGGAACGAGGGCTGCCACCGCTACGGAGTCTCAGAAGACTTCTGCCTCTCCTGATTATTTCCCCCAAAGGTGCTGTGTACAGTAACTGGCACCTTTGTGGGCAAATACCAGACAGGGGTGATTCTCAGCAGGAAACACACACAGGCTCTGATCCTAGAGCAGGAGAGTGTCCCAGCTCGCAAGCCCATGGCTGCTTTTCCTTGAAACTAAAAGCGGCTAGCTTAAGCCCAGTTCTTTTGAAAAAGTGTGAATAGCCTTACATGTAGTTTGGCATTAAGCCCTATTAGTATCTATTGCGTATCTTTCTAACAAGGGTCCTTGCACCTTCTTCAGACAGCCCCACCAACAGGCAGTGGAACAGTGAAGCTGCATGGAATCCAAAGGCCAAGCTGTACTGACCAAGTAGCATATAATAATATAGAAGGAAGTACTTACTTGTCCAGTCTTGTGCTTCACCTTGGGCTGCAGTACAAGTTGAGAATGGGGCCTCTTTCTTCTCCACAGCCAGGCTTTCGAACAAAAGCATGAACAGAACTCCTAGTAGCTGGCTGTTAAAAATAACACTGATCATTAGTCAGCCCCCCCTGTTACTTCATGTTTATTGGCATCCCAGCTGTTTTGCAGAAATATTTTTGTCCTTAACAATTAAGATTTGCTTCTGTGCCTAGACTAGACATCTCCCCCTTTGCTTTCAGTGGATGGCCCATCATGTCCCAGTTGAATCTGTACCATTCCAGACAAGTGTGACCGTGATGATTATCTTCTGCATTCAATGTCATCGCCTACCTAGTCATTAAGTGATAGTCCCGCTGGCAGCATGCCAGCGAGCTGGGTCTGACCCCAAAATGCTTGCTCACATCTCCTACCTTGACCTGGAACTTTCCCCTGCTTCATATCCTGTGCTTGGCATGTTGCTTCCCTTACCCAGATATGGGCAATTACATCACAAGCAGAGGTGGCACTACAAATGTTCTAACATAGCCCATGCAAAGGAGGAGGTGCTGAACACATGTCAGAATTCTCCCTGCCCTGGAAGGAGAAGCAGAAAGTCCTCATCCTTAACTTCTGGGCTGGGAAATTAAAGAGGAAGGCTGGTAGTTTGCCAGCCAATGAGACTATGGATCCACTTTGGAAGGGAGGAGGGAGGGAGAGTGTCTTTTTGGAGTTCTGTGAAAGCTTTTGAAAAACTGTTCTTCCTGCCGTTGAACAAAGGGTATGGTTGTGTTTGTGGATGCTACCACTACTGTCCCCTTTCTGCACAAAGTCCCTTCCATGGGATGCCCTTACAGCATGTCCAGAAGCAACTGGTTTAGCCTGAATCTGGAAGCAAGTACCATGTAATAATGGACAGTCCACTTCTCTTCCACCATGGCCTCTTCAGATTTTGGCAAGCCTACCTCCAACTTGGAGGAAACAATGCGTATACAGGGGTGGGGAACCTCTTTCAGACTTCCATTTCAAATAAGCTCTCTGGGGCTGCATTCCAGTGTGGGTGGAGCCAAAGGCAAAAGGGGTGGGGCCGAAATCCAAAACAAACCCTATATTGTAGCTTAAAGCTCTTCCTGCCAGTAGCTGAGCCTTAGGAGAGGCATTTCAACCTGTTAGAATGAGGGGGAAATGGCAAAAAAGCTGGGAAACCACCAGGGTGTGGCCCCAGGAGACCCGGATTGGGCACGCAGGCCACATGTTCCGCGCCCCTGCTATACGAGCACTAATGCCCACAACACAGCATATAGTACAGAAGAAAAGATCAAATGTCCCTTTCCTTGACTGAACCTGTTCATTCTGTTCTGCTACTTACCCAGTCACAAAAATCAGCCCCGATGTAGTTCCTTCTCCCACAGGATAAGAGCACTCAACAGCTAGTTCCATTCCAATAGGATAGGCAGCAAATCCAAAAAACCCTAAGAGGGAGCTGATAACTGCCAAAGCATAGGTCTGGTTTCTAAAGGGAGATATCTGTAGGAAGAGAGTCTATACTGAACACGGACAAAGCTGCAAAGTCTACTTAACAATGCTTCAGCTCCATATATGGGAAGTTCAGGATGCGTCCCGTTCCCCCCCCCCCCCAGTTTATAGCACAACTCTACTGGTTATCTGAATACAACACAATTAGACAATTCTGTTCTCCAGATTCCATATGGGTTATGCTCTCCAGCTCAGGATCAGGAGCAAACTTTTACAAAGGGTGAAAAGATCCTCGCTAGGAGAGCCTTGCCCCTTTCTGCTTTCTGCTTATTTGGGCAGGCTGAAGGATGAGCTGATAGCTCGTCTGACTCAGTTCTGAACCTTAAATGCCTTGGACCTGGACGGCATGGAGCCACACAGTTTTTCTCAGCCGCCATTTTAGACTGCCTCAGAGGCACATCGCCTGTTTTCTCTGTGGTTTCCAAACTATGTTCAGGGGAACTCTGGGTATTCCTTGGAAACAGATCCTGAATGAAAGAGAGCTTGCCCAGTTCTGTCAATATTCCCCTGCAATGGAGATACAGAAGAGTACTGGGCGTATTCTAAGACACACTCAATTTATATGACAGCATGGCAAGGCCTAAGAGGCCTGTCAAATCCTCCACACAACCACAGTGTCCTAAAACGTTCCAATATTCTCTGCAATATGCGATGCTGGGGTTCTGTGGCAGGTGTGCTGGGATGCTTTGGCAAGTGAACTGATGTGGAAAAGGAATTCTGAACTACTGGCTCATTTTAGATTTCCTTGGTGTTGTGTTGGCTAAAACAATAACAAAATAATTATTTAGATTTTGGCAACCAATGGAAACCATTGCTAGAATTTTGAGCAATGGCCATTTAATATAAGTATGGTTAGCCAGGCGAAGGATTGTTCAAAGGTAAAATCTGGAGGAACAACATATTTTAAGGACTGGTGTGCAGTACACTTGTCGACCTGGGCATCTGAGCGAGGAGTACCTTAGAGTTATGTCAACAACCAACATGATGCTAGGAGGTATTCCTATATGTAAGAACTGGAAATGATGCAGCATGAATGAACATGGTGACCACACTGGTGTGAAGAAGTATGCTGTCCTGCTCTTGCTGGGTCAGACTCTATGCAAAGCAAATGCAGGGATGAATCTAGCAGGCAATTCAAGTAAGCAGATCATTTGATCAAGCACAAAGGTTTCAGTCCCGTATGGGTTCAGACTCAATGGCACTTCCTTCGGAGGAGACATGTATAGGATAATAATGCACGGTTAGAAACATTATTTAGGGTGCAATCCTATGGGGATAGGTGGGCGCCTCCAAACTCGGAGGTGACTGCCTATCCAGTGCAGAGTGGGCAGAGCGCGGAGGGGATTTCTTTGTCCGTGCTCCGGCAACCCTGCATTTGCAGCTGGATGGCCGATTTCGGCTGTCTAGCCACAGAGCTTCGGGGGGGGGGGGGCGCGGCGGCTGGATGACACATAGGAAGTGTCATACCAGCCATTCCGAGGTCCCCACCCTGCCCCTAGGAATGCCCCCTTTCCTCCCACTCTGCACTGCTCTTACAAGCATGGAGCCAGCGACGATCCACGCCACCTACAAGGCGGCAGGGGCGGAGGTTTTCTGAGAACCGACCTCAGAGCACGGGCTCTGAGGTCACTTCCCCAAAACCGAATAATCCAGCTGCTGTCCAGTGGCCATAGGACTGCGCCCGTAGTCTTAAGCGACTTACCACTGCAAATGCAACGCAAGCCAGTGCAGCTAGACAAAGAGAGATCTTGGTAGCTTCTGTAAATGTCTTTGTCCTGTCAACATACAGTCCAAGGAAGAAGGCCCCAATTAATCCAAACACCGTGAACAAGGCACCGCACACACCTGCAAAGAACTGTCAAAGGAAATGGATTTAGGTGTTGTAGTTGCACAACTGAAGCATGAGGGATGGCACATTCTTCACAACAGGGCTTCTGACCAGAAAACAACCCAGAGGTTTTTTGTTTTGTTTTTTATATCTGGTTGTTCAATAACATTCTCCCATATAAGCCGGTGATTCCCAGTACCCCAGCCAATGGCAGGCCTCCAATGTAGAAACCTTACCCTGGGCTCCTGTGAGAATAGGTGCTCCCAGACTCTCCACACCTACTGCTTCCCGCTATGACTTGTGGTAGCCTCTGTCTTGAATTCCCATAATCCCCTCCCAGGTGTCTTTGGAGTCTCACCTGCTCACCCATAAGCCCTGTCCCCTCACCAGATGACACAGTCCTGTAACAAGTGTGGAGTGACTTACATTGGAATATCCGTTCACACAGAGGATCTGTTCCAACAGAGCACTGAAACAAGTGAATATCGCTAACCCTGCCCCAAAGCAGACAGCCAGGGTGATGTAAGCCTTATTTCGCAGAAGCTAAAAATGGAAAAGAAAGTTGGTTTGTTTGAAAACAGCACTATTTTCCCCAGCAAGCCCATACATGGTAACACTCCAAACAATTTGTCATTTTGTTTGAACCAGGAACTGTGGTTAGTTTAAACTATGGTGTATCCAAACAAGCCAGAATCAGAAACCATCAGAAACCATCAGGTGTCTTTCATGTATTTGACCCCAGCAACTGCCAATGCGACTTGGGTTTGTATGCACAGGTCATCACTAAGCTGGGTTACAAACATGGAAGCCAACTTCTATACATATATAATACCTAGTTCAGTGGGCACTTTTTGAGTGTTGTGGGTGCTCTCACAAAATGGCTGCCATGGCAGGCATGTCATCACAAAACACACATTTACCAGAAGGCAAAGTGGGAAGGAACTTGCCCAAGAACCTAACTGGGAGGCAAAGGTGGAGTCTGAGCTCCAAAACACAAAGTCACTCTTTTGAACCAAAAGCACTTGGCTTTGCAGCATACCAGCCTCCCAGTTAATGACATGTTTTTAGAAAAAAGAAATGAAATAATCAGGAGAGGCGGGGGGCTTGGAAGGCACCATGAGGGCTGCCCGCTGGCATCAGATTGGAAACCCCAGGCCTGGCTAGGTCAGACTCGTATATATAGGAGGGCCCACAGAGGAGGAGCAGAGCCCATGTTTTGTATGCAGATGACCGGTTTAATCCTTGGCACCTCCTGATCCAGGGTCTCGGGTAACAGGGCAGGGGAGGCAAACCACTGGCCTGGAGGGGCAACATGGAGGTAGATGGACCAATCATATGACCTGGCATAAAATGGCTTCTCGTACGTATACAGACCCGGGATTTGTTTCCCCCGAAGTTTAACATCTTGCTTCGCTTGCAACATACCATCTTCAAGCCTCCAGAGAACGACAGTGAATCAGAATGAGTGGCACTGGCTGATGGAGGTGTTGGAGGGACCTTGTGACGAATGCCAGCGGTTGCTAACACACAGGCAAATATAGCGGGACCTGCATACACTCCAAGCTGCAAAACACAAACCCAGCCAAAGATTTTAAAAGCAAATCAAATGGTTTAGTTTTTCCGTCAAATATATGGAAGTGGTACTGAATTCTAAATTGATGATCTTTCATTTACCATTAAAGCAATATCTTTTCCTTCCTGTACAAGTGCGGGTGACAGTAGATTAGCTATGAGAAGGCCCAATGGATTAGCTACATGGAAATAAAACAAAACAGATGATTTAGAGGTGACTCTTTTTCTAAAGCAACTGAAACACAATGTCAGACATTTCATCTACATGCCCACTGTTCAAAAACAACCAAGGCTATTGTGGCACTTTAACAACTAACAAATATATTATGGCATGCCCCAACCATTCCTACACATTGGCCATGCTGGCTGGGTCTGATGGGGGTTGTAGTCCAAAAACATCTGGAGGGCAGGTTGTTGTTGTTGTTCAGTTGTTGGGGGAGGCTAAACTCTTGTGGACTACAGCCCACATCATCAGATCCATGGAAGGTCATCCTGCATACATACACACACACACATGCACACGCGCACACACGTGAAGGAGAAAAGGAAAAAATGCGTGGGCGTGGCAAAAGAAATTAAAAAAACACAGACATGAGAATTACATTAAAGCATAGACAGACGTAAAATAATAACAATGACCATTCACAACGTAGTGTTGACAAACATCCTGGCATTGATCGTTACCACTGGTAGTGTCATGATAGGGACGTACGAGAATTTCATTTGTGTTTGCAACCCGAAAGTGAATGCGAGCAGGAGCACATGCTCTCTGAAAATGTTCGCAAATTCCCGAACAGACTCCCTCTCGCCCACCCTCCCAGACCCCGCTCGCCGACCTGCAGGGCACCCGTGGACCTGCTCAGCAAGCACCCCACGGCTCAGCGAGTGCCTGGCAGCTGCCCATCCTCCCTAGTGAGCCGCCATTGTGCACAACAATGATGACTCGGGCGCTTCTGGGTAGGTAATATTGTGTACTTGGCGGCCATAAAGGGGCCGTCTACACAACGTTACAGGCATGAATGGAGCATTCATGCCTCTTACGTTGTGTAAATGGGGTCTTTCCAGCCACCAGTTCTGCAACATTACCTACTCGGAAGCACCCAAGCCACCACTGCTGCACGCAATGGCGGCTCGCTAGGGAGGACGGGCAGCCCCGCAGCTTCATGGTGCACTCACCGGGCCGTGACAAAGCTCATGTGGTGCCGCCAGCAGGGGTGAGTGGCAGCAGCAGCTCGGCAAGCACTCGATGGAGCCGGGTGTGGGTGAGTCCGTCCATCCCTAATCTTAACCCATGATCTTGATTTAAGCCTCGAGCGATAAGACCGAACTTCTTGATAAGTGTAAATTCAGCAGTTTCAGGCTGAATTTTGCCTTTGCAGTTCATTCCCTCTAGAAACATCTTCTGTGTAAGGTCTACATTCCACTCTGGGACCAGGTCTGCATCACACCCTGTACAAAGGTTTGTAGCAAAAAAACCCAAACCCTTTACAGTCTGCTATTATGGATAGTCTCCTCCTATCATTACTGAATGTGGATTAATGACACTGTTGGTGGTTTCACATTTTAAAAAGGGAGAAAAGACCTAGGGCAATTGGAGACACGATGGGTCTCCAGTGATTCCAACAATTACGTTACTTGAATATATATCTAAAAGACTCCATTAAAAACAGAGACTTAGAATTAGTATTACATGTATTAATTGTGGAATTAACTGAATTAGCAGCTAGGCTGAGAACTCCTAAACTTTTGAGCAACAAAGCAGTCGTCGCTTAGTCAGATTTTTGCCAAGAAAAAATAGCTACTGATGACTTTCACACAAAATGGGAATTCTTCATCACGTATTAGAACGGCTTTGTTGTCTTCAAACCAATTTCGGTACCTAAACTTCAAATCTGTCAGAACTGCCAAGCTTTGAAACTCGGGGACTTCCCCTGTCTACAGCCAAAACGTCAAACCTGGGACATTCCTTTAATAAAGAGGTGCCCATCATGGCAGCATAACAGGGGCACAACCGATGAGCAGACTTAAAAAGCACACATGAGGTGGTCACGTGATCTGGACAACAGTAGTGACTGATGGTTTTATATATGATAGTTAGGGACCATGAAGAGAGAAGTTGTTTTACAGTGGCAGCCACACCACAAAAGTAACATGTAAATGATGCTTGTGCTAGTTCATAGAGTGCTGATGTAAACTATGTGAGTTAACCTGCAGGGGCCAGATGGGTAGAGGACCTTCAGGCCAGGGATATTGGGGCTAGATTCCTTCCTTCCTTTGGCCCCTTCCATTCTTAAGAGTCTCTCTAGTGCAGAGGTGCTGAACCTCAAGCCCGGGGGCCAAATCTGGGCCCCCTGGCCTCCCAACCTGGCCCTCCAGGGTTACCCAGATGGTCACAACCTGTTCCCCACTTCACCAGGTAGTTCCTGCTTCCCCCCATCCTCGCCTATCATTTGGTAGTTTCTTGGCTTTCGCACGATTTCTTCCCCATTTTTAAAGGCTGAAATGGCGTCTCCTAAGACTTAGTTCCTGGCAGGAAGAGCTTTCAGCTAAAATATGCTGGCATTTGGGGTCTTTTAGTCTTTGGCCCCGCCCACCACTGAGAGCTTCCCCAAAAGTGAATTTGGCCTTTGGGCTGAAAGTGGTTCGACATCCCTGCTCTAGTGGACAGATATTCAGTATTCCCTAAATAAATGCTAAGCGTAACTCCACAGGTAAAGTTATACTCAGCCTTCATAGAGCACTTTAAAGCATTCAAAAGCATTTCACATACATTACCACAGTAATCCTTAAAACGTCCCTGTAAGGCAGGCTACTACTGTTATTGCCAATGGGAGAGTGAAGTGGAGAGCATTGTGTGTTCACGGCAGGGGGAAGACTGGATGTGGTGGTGGCGGGGAGTTCTTGGCACATCGCTCAGCTTCTTAGCCACCATACTTCCCCAGCTCCTGAGTAACCAAGACTGGCACACCAGTGCCCAGTTACTTACACATTGAACCAATCATATTGGCTGTGGCTCTCTGGTGTTCTGGAAACCATAAGGCTGCTAGCTTGGTAGGCGAAAAAATGACGAGAGGCTGGGCCATAGCACAGAGGCACTGCCCTACGAGCAGATATACAAAGTTCAGGGAGCCTAGGCTCAGGAAGTCGAGAACACTGAAAATACGGATAACGCTTCCCATCATGTTCAGCCAGGCACAGAGGACCACCTGCAGCAGAAGAAACCACATGGCCAATGTTAACCTGAATGATCCACAAGATTGATCTGGATGACAATTGTGATACTAAAACGATTTCATTTTCCTGTATGCATTCTTCAAGTGCCCCCTCGTTTGGAGGGTGGAAACAAGAGAGGGGTTTTCTCGGTCCCTCCCCACAGCTGGCGAACTCTGGAGTGCTCTCCCAAGGGAAACTCACCTGGCGTCCACCCTGCTATCTTTTCAGCACCAGGCTAAGGCCTTCCTATTCTTCCAGCCTTTTACAGTCTTCTAAAATATTTTAAGATTTTCGTTTTGTTATTTTGGTTTTACCTCTCATACATGATGAAGAAATACATAAAAATAAATACTTTGTATTTTGTGCAAAGTTGGCACATTTATTAGTTTTATATTGTTGATTTTATTGTGACTTTGTGTTGTTGTTTTAAATTGCAAAATGTATTTTATGAGGAGTTTAATAAATATAATAAGTAAATTTGCAATCCGGTCTTGAATAGCAAGTACCCTTTTCTTCGTTTTCAATAAAATGTCTTTTTTATATAGCTATCGAACCAATTAGTTAGCAGATAGCTGTAAGACTGGCAGGACGTTGACAACCTAGTGGAGCAAGGAGGCTAGGAGGCTGATCCGTAAACCCAGGGAGTCCTGTGGTTCAAATGTCCTCCCCCATAAGCTCACTAGTTGGCCTCAGGCAAGCAAGTCACTAGGATTCTTCACCCTGCTCCCAGTGCATTCCATGAATGTATGAGGCTAAGAAGGATTGTGCCAGTTCTCCACAGGCCCCAAACATTGACGTAACGAGCGTCCGTCCCTGAGCCACTGCATGGCATTGATCCTTTGCTTGACTGGGGCCATGGTCGATCAGGATTCCTGCTCAGGTGAAGGAACCCAATGGATTAGATCCAGATTTGGTCAGACTTAAGAGTGGACCAACTGAAAACAACAGGATTTTTGTTAGTCATGACTAACACATCTCAGTGGTTCTACTCCAAGTATAACTAAACCTGGATCCAAATAATGATGCCTTTAGCTGTACGCATGCAGGGCCCCTTTCCCACTAATGGGGCACACGTGGCTGCCAAGGATGTGGACAGGAGGCGCAATCCCACTCTCCTCGGGGGAGGGGGGAGTTGTGTGAAGATCTCTACTGACTCTCAGCCTCAGCCCCAAATTTGCAACAGGGGGGTGGCTTTAATACTGAGCTGCTTTGCAGGGCAGTAGTCGAGACAGTGGATAACGTATGGAATGGGCTTTGAACTCTCACATAGTACCATATCAGTGCCGCAGAGCGGTACACCGTGTCTGAACAAGAAAAGGGAGTGAGTCAAGCAAGCAGGTTGAACAGCTGCCACGTGAAGTCGCTCAGCTTCAGGGATTCTTCTCACCCGGCCAATCTGGTGATGCAACTGGCTCCGTCTCCGATCTGTATCACTTTCCAGCCACCTACAAACTGGTCTGTGGCCAATCAAGCAGGTTGTTCCCAACTTCGCAATCCATCACAACCAATTAGGGTTGCCAGCTTTTGTTAACAAGCAAGCACATATGATCCTGTCTGTACATTAAGATGGATATGGAAAACGTCCCCTGAAGGTGGAAAGCTGTAATACTATTGCCCTACAGGGTTATTTTTAACATCCGAAAGGTACAAGGCCACAAAACCAGGGTTGAGTGAATTCAAGGCTGCTTTTATGCTCTCCTCCCCCTGCCGATAGCAGCTTTCCTCCTGAGGCAAATGGCAGTGTGGGAGGAGTGGGGGCTTTTCATCAGGAAAATGGTGTGTAGGAATGGGCTCAACCCCCTTCCTAGGGTTCCATGCTAAACTGGAGGCCTCCGTTCCTGCTACCTTTTCTTAAAAGCAAATACACCCGTGCATTTCTCGTAGAGGTGTTGAACCTATTTCAGCCTGAGGGTTGAACAGGATTTCGGAGACGCTCTCGGGGGCTTCAGTGAAGTGGCGGGGGGGGGGGGGGGCTGGAGACAAAGGGAGCAGGGCCAATGCAAAACCAGGTGGGCCAAAATACTAAAAATACCCCCCAATACTTCATATTTTAACTTAAAGCTCTGCCTGTCAGTAACTGAGCCTTGGGGGGTGGGCATTGCAACCTTTCAGGATGGGGAAAAAACATGCACAAGCCAGGAAAATACCGAATGATCAGCGGTTGAAGGAAAAGGGGTGGGGCGAGTGGAAAGGGGTGTAGTCACCTGGGGAATCCCAGAAGACCAGATTGGGACCACAGATGGGCTGGATTTGGCCCATGAGCCTAAATGTGAACGTTTGGCCTTTTGTTCATGCAAACCACTAGCCAGCCATCTTGGGATTCACTGCTGTCACTCCATATGACAGACTGCGCACCTTGGAGCTCACCCAATACCCCGCACTGGCTGCATATTGTGAGAGGTTAGCAAGTTTTCTGTCTGGGAGGCTGTTTGGCCATGACTGATCTTCTAGAGAAAACCCTGAGAAGTTTCAAAGGAACCCCAAGATTCCATGGAACACACTTCGAAAGCCTCCGCAGGAGCAACCCAGTTCATGTCACGCTCCGTTTCAGCTTACAGCACATTTAAGTCCAACGGTGTCCAGAATCCATATTGCTAGGAATCCAACTGGAACTGATATCACAAGGTACACAAGGGAGAGCCAGTTGACCATATCCATTGAGGTGTGGAATTGTTCAGCTGTTTTATCAGCCACTGGAGCAAACGTCAGCCATAGCTGCAGATGGAGGAGAAAAGAGGTATGTTTACAACGTAATAGAGGAAAACATTAACACAGCACGTTTGAGGCATAACGGTTAGGTATTAAATCATGCCACCATCCTATACCCACTTACCTGGGAGTAAGCCCTGTTGACTCAATGGGTCTTACTTTGGAGTAAACCTATATAGGATTGTGCTGTCATTCTCGAAAATAGCCACTCACCTGGGGCATGCAAGGATCACCTCCAACCTGGCAATGTAGCTTTACCAAAGTTGGTTATTTACATTTTGTTTAAGCCACAGATTACTGAAATAGGCATGAATAGATAGGAAGGCTAGTAAAAGTATTTGTGAACTTCGCAATGCTGGCCTAACAGGTTGGGTTGCTCATGTGCAGCAAGAATTTCTCCGGAAGATATTACAGAGTTTTGAGACTCCCATTCTGTGAAACAATGTAAAAAAACAACAACCTGAAGCTGATTGGAGCACTCTACCTGAGAACAAAATATAAATCCAGGTAAAACACTTAAAACGTTTAGGATGCAATCCTATGCATGTTTAGACAGAAAAGGTCCTGCAACTCTCAGCATGCCCCAGCCAGCCATTCTGAGGCATGCTGGGAATTATAGGACTTTCTTCTGTCTAAACAAGCATAGCATTGCACACTGAGCTGGTAAGAGATCCTCCTGCATCAGAGTTTGGGATCTGGGCAACTAATGCAAACACAAATTAGGGTTTGGTTGGGGCCCAGAAGACTGATGCATGACAGATCTCTAAGCAAAAAACAGATAAAATTAAGCATTTACACACACACACACACACACACACACACACAGTAATTAGGGTGTCTTGTCATACATACATGAATCTATGCGTGCATCTTTGCATGTATGACATATTTATTAATTACATTTCTATACCTCCCAACAGCTGAAGCTCTCTGGCCAGTTCACAAAAATTAAAACCACAAAGTACAGAATAAAAACAGTATAAAATATAAAAGCTTAAAAGTACAGTATAAAAATACAACCAGAACAAAACCTAGCAGCCATGCAGAGAATATACAGTAACAGATTTAAAAGACTATACCACTAACATGCAAAAATGCTGGGAAAATAAAAAAGGTCTTCACCCGGTGCTGGAAAGAGTACAACGTAGGCACCAGGAGAGCCCTCTAGGAAGCTCATTCCACAGCTGGGGTGCCACAGCAGAAAAGGCCCTCTTACTGGTAGCTACCTACCTCACTTCCTCTGGCAGGGGCTCCCGGACAAGGACCCCTGAAAATGATCTTAGGGTCCAGGCAGGAGCCCAGGAGGAGACAATCCTTCAGATAACCTGGCCCCAAGCCGTTTAGGGCTTTGAATGTTAATACCAGCACTTTGAATCAGGCCCCAACTATGGGTTGATCCAGATTTACGCTTGTGCAACTGGGCTGGTGAAAGCAGGTTTCACACACCCGCTCTTCTGCGTAGCAGCCCCTCCAGCTCCTTCCCCAAATGCTACACAAAGGGTCAGAGGACCCTGTTGAATGGGGCAGGCAGAGAGATGCGGGGGGGATCCCTGAAAATTGGGCTGAGGCACCCTCCAGGAGGGGATTACTAAATAATCTGAAAACAGGATATTAGCACATCCATACCAAACCAAATCAAAGCATACCCCATTAGGGCTAAGTCAGCCTTCCCCAACCTAGGACCCTCCAGATGTTTACAATTTCCCTCATCCCCAGTCTGGGCTATAGTTAGGCTGGCTGGGGATCATGGACCTTGCAGACCGATACATCTGGAACAGCACCAGGTTCAGGAAGGCTGGATTAAATTATTTCCGTATCACTAGTGAGGGCAAGATTTGGTACACTCCGATTACTAGACAGGTCTGAAAATGGGACATCTTCACCTCCAGCAGCCAAAAACTCAGGACACAACGCTTATCGCATAAGTGAGACCGGCATTCCCCCACAGACCATACAAAAGGGCACAGACAGGGAAGAATGTGTGACTGTGGGAGTTGGCTCTGGTGGGGGAGTGTCTCATAGCAGCCAGCGTGGAATGTGCACCTACGCTTGCGGGTTACATTTACTAGCAAAAATGTCAGAATTGCCTTGCTGGGTTGAATCAACACCCAGCTTTCTTGTTTCCAAAGAGGGTCAGTCGGCCAGATGTTGCTCCAAGTTCAAAAGAAGGGGCAGGAAGGTGAGGGCCAGTTTGTCCTCAATAAGGAGCTGCTTTATATTGTAAGAACAAAGGCCCTGAAGGCAGCATGTGATGCTGCCACACTCATTCTCCTAATTCCTCCCTGCTAGTAGCACAGGGAGTGATCTCTATGAGGATCTCGGGGTGCGGGGAGGAGAGTGCAGGCAGGGGAGGATTTGGTGGCGGTGGCAGTGGCAGGGTCAGGACACTCATCGGGGGCCACAGGAAAGATCATGGGGGGCTGCTGGTTGTGCAGTACATGTTCCAAAGCCCCTCATTCCTTGGACACACACACAAACACCCCAGCAAGGGAGAATAATTATGCCAGCCCTAGAGTTGGTGTCCTGATTTCCCTCCCATTGATGACAATGAGAAAGAATATTTCCAAAAAAGAGAACCTGGGTGTGTGGAGGAAAAACCTGGCTGGGGACTTCCACTCTAGCCAGCACAAGCAGAGCTTAGAAACAGCAGCTCCTCTTACATCGATTCCCCCACCCCCCAACATATAAGATTTCTCCGCCATCATCTTTTAAGATACTAACAGTTCAAATTGTTTGTGTTTACTGAACCACATGCTTCTTTGGGGTTTTTCCTTTCTATGTTGCATCCCGTAGAAAAATCTGCCCAAGCAGCACAGCTGACAAAGTTAAAGAACTCATTTGAAAAAATGAAGTATCTCTTATAAAAAATTAATTTATCTTAAAATTATTTATGAACCTTATGGGTTCATTGCAAGTCTGAGATGGTTACAGAATAGATTCTTCTTCATTTGTCAGTAGGCCAAGAGAGGAAGGAACCTACCATGCGTGGGATCATTCCATCTCAATCTCTCGAGGGGCAGAGTTCACTATTGTTGCTCGAAAGATGGTGGATACTTCCCCATGGAAAATCATGCCGTTTGGTAATTAAATAAGTAAATACACCATAGTTGAAATCAGGGTATCGCCTTTTTCTTCCAACAGGGGTAAGGGCATAACTTCAAACATGGTTGGAAATTTGCTCAGTGAGTGCTTCACACTTCCATAGGAACTTTTACAGACATGCATAAGTCAGTGAGTGGAGCACACTGTAAAATGATGAGTTGCAAAACTAGCAGCTGGACATCACCCTTCCACAATCTGTCTTTGATGCTGATGTACTCAATCTGGCATTTAAAATGGGGATCTTCTTCTGGCAGAAAAGGGATGATGCAGTGACTTCCTTGTTCCTTCCTTCCAGAAATAATCGGACGCTGCAGGAGAGCATTGGCAGCACTGAAAGATGCTACCACGGGTGCCTGTCAGGACCAATAACTATTACAGGGCACCCAAAAGCTTCCAAACACATAGACTTGCTGACTGACGTCTGTGTAAACCAGTCATGAACCATCACAGATTGCATGCCAGAGACAGACATTTCCTATCACTTCAGTGCTTTCTGCTTAACACAGTTGGTTCACACGTTCACCCAAGAGTCCTCAAGTGATGAATATGCATGTGTAAACTGGTTGGCCACCAGTCAACATTCATCCCAATGTTTCTTGCCCATTCCCCCCTCAAGGAATCACTGGTTGTTGACAATATAACAGAGACTCTCCTGAGGGCAGCATTTAAATCAAACTAGGAAGCACTTCTTTAGCTTACTGGAACTTAACTGCTTTTCTGTGTCACAATGAAAACAAAGGAGAGGTCAAGTTTGGCAAGCTGGTTAATTGCCTAATTAAGCAGTTAATCCATATGTAAAGTAGTCCAGAGCACAAGACCATTTCTTTTTTCTTTACCAGAGACTATATCACTGTAACTAATGAGCAGAAGTTATCTAATTATATGGATGAACTTAATAACTAGATTAAGCAGGCGGTAGAGACTGAGCACTCTCTTTGCTGAAGATAATAAACAAGTCTGCTGGTCCTCTCAGGGAAACATGAATGGTTATCTGGAATGATCCGGATTGTCCTTCTGAAAACAGCCCAGCATGGACCACTGTTAATCACTCTTTGGCATGTTGTGGGCCTGCTCTTACAGTCACTGGAATGGCAGCGGGTGCTGCTTCTGAGTTCAAATTATCTTGGCAGAGAAACTAACCAAACATTTCAAGGCTACCAAAGATCAACAGAAAACAGATAATTTCATGGAAATACAGTAAAGCTTTGTACACTTTATAAACTCCAGTACTGTAAGCAAACCACCAGAAACCCATGGTAAACTGTGGAGAGATAGCTTTAGATGAGCCCATATATATTTTACACATACTCTTTGTTGTATGGATTGTACTTAGTGTGTGCTGTGATGCTCTATCTACCCATGACTGTACCCTCAATGATTTTCCCTACAAAATATCTAGTCTCCCCCCCCCCTTTTTTTTAAATTATTGGACAGTTAATGAACTGCTGATGAATCATATTTTCAAAAATCAATTTAAACCCTCTGAGTTTAAACCAATACTCCAATTGTCATCAAACGCAAACCTAAACAAATACAGGCTGGACATTCTGGCTTGGGAGAATGTCTAAAGAGGGAAAATTGCTTTCTGTAGCGATCTGGGCCTCCCAGTTCTATTAAGCCCAATTTCCACAGTGTTAAATTTCACAGGGACAGCTTGGTTAAGGCCAAACTACATGCTATACTTCTTATAGGGTGTGTAGCTATGTCTTGTGGGGGAGCTTTTGGAGGTGGAGGGGTTATGGTTAATTAGTTGCATGGTAGGGGTGGATTTCTTACTTTGAATGCATCTTGCAGAGAGTGAAGGGTTATCTCTTTACTCCCCAGCCACGTTCTGTCAGAACTCACCCCCCCCCCCCATGCAGCTCGGAGCCTTAGGGGAAAAATATCCATTGATGCCAAAGTCCATCTAGCTTGGACTGCTTGTGTCCACACGGGCCTGCCCATATACTGAGATCTTAAAAGTTGGGTGGAGCACCCATAGAAGGCCTTTGTTGACAATCTTAGTGTATGGACAGGCACATACGGAGGTGTGGCACATGTGCAGTGGCCACAGGGGAAAGTACCTACTTGGTGGCAGTGCCTCAGCTGTGGAATGAACAGCTGAGGCACTGCCTCAGAATGAACGGCTGAACATCAGGAAAAACTTCCTGACTGTTAGAGCAATACGACAATGGGACCAATTACCTGGGGAGGCGGTGGGCTCTCCCAAATTGGAGGCATTCAAGATGAGGCTGGACAGCCAACTGTCAGGGATGCTCTGACTTGAATTCCTGCATTGAGCAGGGAATTAGACTCAGTGGTCTTATAGGCCCTTTCCAACCCCACTGTTCTATGATTCTATGAATGCTCCCCCCCACTGAAACTCACTTGCCACCTAACTTGATGTCATTCCTGAGCCAGGAAAATCTGCCTAATTTTCCTAGGCTTTTAAATCTGACTGGTTTTATCTCTGCAAATTGCTGTTATGCTGCGTTGTATTTGTTTTACTGTTGCCCGAGTTCATGGGGTGCCCGCATGCACATCACTGTACACATGTAGGTGGCCCCTTTGCGGATGGCCCGCTCACCATGCAGACGGCAGGGCTGGGGCCAGCAACTGCAGTCCCACCGTCCTCCACGTATGCATAGTCCTCATGGCCTAATCCTTTGAATAAGCCATTTAAACTAGTGGCCATCCACACATCTCGCGGCAATGGGTTCCATACTTTCTTTTCTGAATCCTGAACCTACTGCTGACCAGCTTTGTTAGGTGACCCAAAGTTCGAATATTATGAGAGGGAGAAATACTTGCTATGCTTCCTGTTGCCTCTATTGTCAAGAGGCTGGAGTGTCTCCCATATATGGGCAGGTTACAACAGTTGGTGCTTTTTAGCTTAGAAAAAGGACAAGTAAAGAGGGACCTGACGGAGGTGCATACAATTATACATGGTGTGGAGAAAGTGAAGAGGGGTAAAAACTCTTCCTCTCTGATAAGGCTAGACCCAGGAGTCATTCAATGAAGCTAAATGATGGGCGATCAGGACAGACAAAAGGAAGTATTTCTTCACAACGCACACAGTCAGAGGTACTCGCACACAGTCAGAGGTACTCGCTACCAGAAGATGTAGTAATGGCAACCAACTTGGACAGCTTTAAAAGGGGATTAAACAACTTCATGGAAGATAAGGCTGTCAGTGGCTACCTGTCATGCTGACTGTTACCTCCAGTACTGGAGGCAGCATGCCTCTGAATACCAGTTGCTGGGGAGCATGGGAAAGCCATTGCTGTTGGGCTCATGTCCTGTGTGTGGGCTTCGCATAGGCATCTGGTTTGGTCACTGCGGGAAGAGAACGCTGGACATTGTATTCAATGTTAATCCTACTTAGGATAGCCCTGCTGAAATGAATGGGACTTCATTGGATACCACCCATTGGATCCAACCCTATATATACACCTATATTTTTATTATCATGACATTTTATTTTATTTCTAAATAAGGTTAACAAAACAAAGGCAACGAAAAACCATACATAATAATGAATCAAAAGCACTAAAGATACAAAGGAATTCACTAATTATAAATCTTAAGTCTATAACTGATATGCTTACGGAACATGTATTATGAAACAGCCTAAACTGGAGCCACACCTATCCACAACCCTATGGACACACATTTACATGGAGAAAATCCCATAAATTCCGTGACACTTGCTTCTGCGTGCCGAAGTCCGAGCTGCATATTCCCGTCTGTCTAAGAACCTTGGATTATCTGGAATGCATTTTCGCTGCATTTGCCCCCGCCGGGACGTGCAGAGTTCCGGGACGTGCAGAGTTCTGAGACTCCGCGCCGCCCCCGCCCCGAAATCCGGCCGCTTCTTCTTGCTGGGCAGCCCCGGACAGTCGGTGCCCGTTCTGGGGGCTGGTTCGCATGGGGGAGCGGCACAACCCGAGCAAACCACCGAAGTCGCGCGCCCGGTCGGAGCCCGGGCCGGGAGCGCCCCCGGGATTACGTACCGTCGCATTGGAACAGCTGAGCAGGCAGACGACGGCCAGCAGGAACCAGCGGCGCTTGTAAACCTTGAACGAGCTCGGCGTTGCCGGGTCCGGCGCCGGGGCGACCTTGGCCGGAGGGCTCTCGGGGGCGCCGCCGCTGGCGATGTCCGCGTCCATCGCCGCTCCGCGCTCGGGCCCTGCGCAGCCCCTTTGGAGCGTTATCCCCCCTCCCGCCGTCCCGCTTGCGAGAAGTTGCTGCCGCGATGGGCGTCTTGCTCGCAAGCGGGGAGGTTCGTCTCTGCGTGCGGCTGAAACGCCCTCGGCGCCGGCGCCCCACATGCACCCATCCTGGGTCGCCCAGCGCCGGCGGGCGGGGGGAATTGCCACATCTCGCTGGCAGGGCCTGAAAAGCCAGTTCCCGCGCCGCGCCCGCCGGCTCTTGCCCGGCGTCCCCAGCCACCCCCGTGGGAGCCTGGCGGGTTTTCGCGTCGGCAGCCCGGCGAGGCGGTTCTCGGCCCGGGACGCGCCCAGGGCTTCTCCCTCCGTGGGCGCGGCTGGGTCCTAGCGCCTCTTGGGTTGCGCTCCGTGGGCCGGATCTCCGGTCCTGCCGCTGGATCTGCCTTCTGAACAACCCGCGCGCGATGCGGGGCCCCGGACGGGTTGCACTTTCAGCGCCAGGGCAGGACTTTGGGGCAGAAGCCCACGGCCCCACTCAGCGGAATGCACAGGAGGGCCCTGAAACGCCGTAGGGCAGGCTGACCGCTTTTTGAAATAACAATGCACATTATCGTCTGAACTGCCACCCTCTGAGTCCATTCAGCCCAGAATGATCTAACTGAACCGTTGTTCCACAGCGGTGGAACTGTGGCCCCCCCGTGTAGGATAACTCACAGTGCCCCCCCCCCCGTGTAGGATAACCATATTGCATTTCCATCCCAAGGGCTCCCATGCCCTCAATTCTACAGTACACTAACTGCAATCCTGTACATCTCTACTCAGAAGTAAGCCCCAATGAATTCAGTCAGATTTGCCCCCTGGTAAGTGTGAACTGTGGTGTTGGAGGAAAATTCTGTTGGAGGAAAATTCTGAGAGTGCCTTGGACTGCAAGAAGGTCAAACCAGCCCATACTCCAGGAAATAGAGCCGGACTGCTCACTTGAGGGAAGGATATGAAAGGCAAAACTGAAGTACTTTGGCCACATCATGAGAAGACAGGAGACCCTGGAGAAGATGCTGATGCTGGGGAAGTGGAAGGCAAAAGGGGCCGACCAAGGGCAAGGTGGATGGATGATATTCTGGAGGTGACGGGCTCGACCTTGGGGGAGCTGGGGGTGGCGACGGCCGACAGGAAGCTCTGGCGTGCGCTCGTCCATGAAGTCAGGAAGAGTCGGAAGCGACTGACCGAATAAACAGCAACAAAGTGTGTATAGGCTGGCAAGACCTCCCTGCTCAGCTTTGAAGCTCACTATAAGCCTCCTTGGACTCTCTCTCTCTCTCTCTCTCTCTCTCAGGCCCTCTCCAACTTCACAGGGTTATTGTGAGGATAAAATGGACTAGCTCCATTCATTGTGCCTTAGAAGAAGGGTGGGATACAAATAGGATAAATAAAATCAACAGTGATGTAGTGGTAAAGTTTGAAGTGCAGGCGCTCATCATGACAGTCCTCATAGCCACACTCCCAAGGAGAGTCCACAGTTGCAGGCACATGTGTTGGCCGATATCAGCAAACCAGTTCTAGCATTTCCCTCCGCCAGGAGCAGGTCTTTTGTAAAGCTAAGGGGTCTTAACTGCCTATGCACAGCCAAGCCACACCAAAGTACTTTGCATTACAACAGGGAACAATATATTGTTGCTGGATAAATTCATTCCCCCCCCAGCTAATGGGAGGGTTGCAGCTAAGCTCAGAGGGAACAGGGAAGTCTGCAGGGTGGGGGTGGGGTGGCGGCATTTGATTGATGTCAGCATCTCTGCTTACAAAAAAGTGAGCCCTGGCCCCACTGCACCACAGAAAATAACTAGTTGTGTGACAGGTATTCATGCAAGCTTCACCTGCTGGATGTCTTACTCTGCTTTTGCTACTCTAGGCACACTGTCACCCATCACAGAACTGGCACGCTCAAAAAGCTTCACCTGCTGGATTTCTGCCTCTTGTGTAGTTGTTAAAAAGCCCACGAGGGAGGGGAAGATGGCAACTTCTATAGAAGCTGTAAGCCGATTTATATATTAATCACAGGATGGGAATTCCTGTAGTAAATTCCCTTTACCTCATTGTCTACAGGTTTCAACCCATCACAGGAGTCAGGACTATCAGAAAGGCATCATTTAGAGAGGCAGTGCCCCCCCCCCATCTTTCACACTTATCCTTATGAGATATAACCCTGCCCAAACCCAACAAATTGGGGATCTCTACACCTCAAGTTTATTGCGCGTTCATGGTTGCTCACTCACTGAATTGTGTGGGTCCATTACATGACGTCGTCGTTGTCCAGTCATTATTCAACCATTTCCTCCCACCTATCCCGTGTTTTCCTCAAACGGAAAAAGGGGTATTTTTCCAGATATGCACAAATGGAGCGCCACGTCCTCCCCGTGTATTTCTCCCCCAGCGTGAATGAAGCGCTGCGTGTGGTTGTTGGGGGCATGGTCATGATGTCCAAGGTGGTGATGAAGGTCTGATGGATGTTCAGCCTTCCTGCACCTGAGCCATTTTGGCTCCTTGCCATTTTCAGCCTGCCTGTTCAAAACAGAGTGGCAGCAGGGCTGAGCGGGGGGGAACTGGTCAAAACCATGGAAGAGGGAGGCGGGACCCGGGGAGATGGGGGGGGGGCTGTCCGCATGTCAGTCCCCATCCACCAGTAAGGTGCAAGGGGAGGGAAAGGGGCAGGAAACCAGGAGCAAGTATTGCTGAACCTGGAATGTGTGTAATGCCTCTTCACGGAAACATAACGCTATGGGAACAGCCATCTACAGAGAAGGAAGCACGTGTAAAGGGAGTCAGTTGTGATCCTGCATTTAAAACGGAAGCGGAAAGCCCCGTTTTAAATGCAGGATTTTAGGCTGGTGTCGAAATCCCCATTGTCTTATTGCTTTAGGGGTATTTTTGCAATATAATCCTGAATATATTTGAGAGTAGGCCTTAGTCGGAACCTTACTGTGAAACAGTGGAATCAGGAGAGAATCCTGAGGTGGTAGAAGGGCCTGTACCATTTCGGGCGGCAGGTGAGAGATGCCATTTTTAAATGCACATCTATGAAGAAAAAATTCTCTGCAAGGAGACAACTAGCAGAACAGGAAGAGGAATGGGTTTTCTGTCCCTGCTGTACTAGTTTTTAGCTGGGTTGGGGGAATATGTGGGGGAGCATATGGAAATAGTATCACTCTACCCGCTGCCTGAAGTGGTACAGTCCATTCCACCAGTTTAGGACTCTGCCCCCTCATTCTGCAAATGCTGCATGTGAAGGCCCAGCCTTACTCTCTGCCTAGTGAAATCTTTGTCCCACCACCGCCCAGACATGAAATGGTGGCTTCATTGCCTCATGACTTTCCACACCCATTGCCTCCATGGTAAATAAGGATGGCTAGACTCTAAGGCAAGCAGCAGAAAGGGAAAATGGAAGCATGTATTCTATTCCCATGCTTTTCTGTCTCTCCTGTTCTGCTTTTGCAGCTCTAAGCACCTAGCCATTTAGCATGGATTATTTAATTATCCAGAGTTGGGAACAGCCTTCTTTCAACACATCTTTGTAACAACAGTTTTCATATTAAATAGAAACCTTGTGTGTAATTAAATCTTCTAACAAAATTAACCCCACCTCTAAATGCTTTCCTACAATCCTGTATTGGTTCTGAAAATATTTTTTGCCTGATTCATATCAAAACAATCCAAGACATTTTGGTACCTGTTAGTGAAGATTTAGTCTTCAGGTGCCCAAATAACTGGTATGTACTGGGCACCTTGATTGGGGACAGGGGACCATTTGCTGCTCTGCCTCAGTCAGCAAAATGTTTTGAGCTGGCCCTGGCCCTGGCCTTGGCCTCATGTTTTGCTATTGGCGGTAGTACATCTGAAGGGGCCGCGAGTTTCCAGAGGAGTGTCGTCATGGCCTGAGATGGCCTGGATGACCATGGGGGCTCAGACAGTGATGTACCACAGGCGGGTTTGTGAATCAGTGGCCACTGCAGACCAGCCGTGCAGGCGGAGCCCAGAGTTTTATTGCAGAACAAGGGTGGGATTGAAGAAGTGTTCAGATATGGGATTCCATCCTCTTGCTCATCTTAAGGGAATGACACTAAGTCCACTTATTATCCCCACTCCTCTTTCTGCGAGGAGAGCTGGACCTCTGCCCTACATTTTGCTCAGCTCAAGCGAAGCTCTCAGTTCCCCAGACAGGGTATCTGCAGCCATCCTCTAGCATGAGTACTACAAGGTGGCTTTAATTCCCAGGTCCCTGAAGGCAGAGCCGGCCCTACTATAAGGAAGATTGAGGCAGCCACCTCAGACAATGAAAGCTAGGGGAGGGGGCAGTGAGTAAGCAGCAGCAAGGTGTGGAGGAGAGGGCTCTGTGTCACAGGGCCTGCTGTGCAACCGCTAAGCTAGCTTGATGTCCTCGGGAGTGGTGGAAGACATCATCCTGTCACCAATGCTGAAGCAGGATTCAACTGCCAGTCTGGTTGTCATCTGTGCTTGGAAAGAGGGGAAGGGTGTCACCATCTTGTCCTTTGACTCAGGAAACACAATGTCTTGGGTTGGCTCTGAAGGAGAGAGATCTGAAAGCAACATTTACTCACATGACCTATGACTCAGTCACCATATACACACCCTCTGCTGAACAAACAAGTGTGATCTGTGCTGGCAGCTAAACAAAATGCGATGCCTGCTGGTGGTGGTGATTCTTCCTTCCTCTTTTCCCCCTTCTCCTTGAACATGTTTCTAACTGTGGTGGTCTGAAGCCAAATCTGTCCTTCAGGGAATTCCTATTTGATCCAACATGATGTTATATATAACATTTTTAAATGCACTTCTGATTTGATATATAATAGCTATGCCTCTCACACGCTTGCCGACTCACTCTCTCTCACACACACAAAACTAAAAAAGAAGAAAAAAGAGGAAGTGCTTGTGGTGTCAGTAGCATTATCTTAAGTCAGGTTTGGTGCTCTCAAATTGTGGGTCAGACAACTAGAATTGTGGGTCAGACAACTACACTAGAAGACAACTAGTGTAGTGTGGTGGTAAAATAAAGTGGCTGAGCCTAAGAAACTGGAGAAATGTCCCACCTGAAGAGTTTGGAGCTTCCCACTTTATGCAGGGTTTTTCACAGTCTCATAAAACGTACCGCCTCGGTGAGTGTTCCTCCAGCTCCTTTACATCCTACTCCCCCACCTTGAGGCAGGAACTATTGGCAGAGGGTTTTTTAAGGAAGGTACATCCCTGGGGAAGGCAGCTGACCTTACAGTTCCACATAAGTGCACAATCCTATGCAAGTTTAGACAGAAAAAAAGGCCTACAACTCCCAGCATGCCCCAGCCAGGCATGCTGTCTGGGGCATGCTGGGAGTTGTAGGCCTTTTTTTTCTGTCTAAACTTGCATAGGATTGTACCCTAAGGAGCAGACTAGCAGAGTTTTATCATTTCAAAGGGATAGATGAGCCATTAAGGCAAGGAAAGGGTAATTGTTTTGGCAAGGGATGTTCATTTACATTTGACAAGTGGCTTAAGGGAGTTATTTCCAGACCAAAGGGCAGTTGGTATTCCTTCAAAATACACATTTCCTAGGGTTTACCACACTTCCTAAGTGATTCTAACAGCCTCCCTTGATGAAGGTAGATTGGCTATCTAGTAGGCTATAACTTAGGGAGCAATCCCTATGGCCACTAGTCAGTGGCTAGACGGCCATAGGATATGTGGTTTTCCAGGAACCGACCTCAGAGCCCGCGCTCCAAGCTCAGTTCCCGGAGAACTAACCTTTCCGAGGCAGCACAGAATGGCCCCATGCCCCGCGCTCGCAAGAGGAGCGTGGACCTGCCAAAATGGGGCATTCCGGGGCAGAGAAGGCATAAATGCCGGTACAACACATCCGATGTGTCATCTGGCAGCCTCCTCCCCTGCTCTGCCTTCCCGCGGCTAGACAGCCGAAATTGGCTGTCTAGCCACAAATGCAGGGCAGGAGAAGCGCAGAGGGAATGATCCCTTCTGTGCTTCTCCTGCCCTGCATTGGATAGGCGGTTGCCTCCGAGTTCGGAGGCGGCCACCTCTCTCCATAGGACTGTGCCCTTACAGTATTAAAAAATTGGTCAAGAAAGGGCTTTCCTATCTCACTTTGTGGCCCAGGTTAAAATCTCACCTCAGCCATGAACTCGCTGCTGGTTCAGGCAAATCCTTTATGCCAAGCCCTTCCTCCAAATGGAATATGGTAATAATAATAAAATAGTGGAACATCTTACAAGGTCATTGTAAGCTGTTTGAGATCACATCTGTGATGTCCTTTATGTGCATAGGTAGGCCTGGTCCGACACCTGCCATGGGCCCATACCCCGCCAGGGGCCCACTGACAAGAGCCTCCTGGACTTGCTGCTCTTCACCATTGCAACCTGCTTGTTCACCGGCTTCTCATTCTGCCCCAGACAACAGTGGTGGTGAGAACGCGAGCAGCAGATGCCACGGCCTTTTTGCTCACTGGCCCTCTGCCTGTCAAGCAAGCAAGTGGTAGCAACAATAAGAAAGAGGATGAAGAGCAATCACAGCTAGTGACAATGACCCGGTTCCCATGACATGCTGGGCTCTTTGTAAGTTGTTTAACCCATGATGAGCTGTTGCAAGTGCCAGGCACCATTTTGAATATGCAACCCCCTCATTTTGATTATGCAACCTTGGCATGTATGAACCTGGCCATCTGGAGTTATGCGAGGGTTTAACCCTTGCATAACCCTCGATGGCTAGGTTCACACAAATAACTCATGGTAAGCCCGGCCTGTCGTCGTAAATTTGCTCCTGTTTAACCTCAGCCCCTGCACCAACCTGTACCAGATTAACTGTCAGGAATGCCCTTGCTGCCTTCTGAAATCTTCAAGTAGCCAGAATCAACACACAGACAATAGGGCTCTTTTCCAAGGCTTTATTTCCATTCAACCTAATAACGCTTACAGGTGCTAACTGCAGGAGCCTAATGAGGGAAACTTAAGAGAGCTGCCTACTTGGGGTTTCTAGCCTTAGTGAATCGGTTGATCTCCATTTGGAGGTAAAGGTGGGAAGCCTCTGAACTTAAGGGCTAGGAGGTGAAAGTCCACCCCTTTCCCGTGGGGCATCGGGGCGCAGCTGTTGACATTGCACCAAGTGGGCTGAGCGCCTTCTCTCAGTGCCCTCCATCTCCTGCTTGTCCCTATGCTGGCGCCTAGCATCCTGAAAATCCGGTTGTCCCCCCCCCTGCCTGCCAGGGTTGCTACCACTCACAGGAATGTGAGCAGGGAGGGGCTCTCCCTCCAGTGGCACCTCTGAACAGCGTGCGGGTTCCTCTCCCACGGTTTCTGTCTCTTCCTCAGAATCAGAACTGCTTTGGGGCTCTATGGGCTCAACCCCAACCCTGACATTAACAGTCCTGCGAGCTGGGCCAATGCCAATAGGGAGGGGCTATTAAAATGCTAGGGGTGGGGGGTAGGGGGATAGACTTTAAGGAGATATTGGCTTTCATGTTTTGCAGGTCTTTTATGTCTTTTATGTTTTTCACCTCAGTCTTGTGATTAGTTGTTTCACACCTCAATAAATACATTTTTTAAAATCTGATTATTTAATAGAACAGTGGTTATGATATAGTTTGTGAATCATTGCTCTTTCCTTTTCCTACTGCATTTCAACCAGCATGACTTTATAAAACATACACAGCTTGTTCTTCCTTAGCACCTTGGGCTTTTCACAGACATTGCTCATCACCAGATACACTTAGGGTGCAATCCTATGGGGATAGGTGGCCACCTCCGAACTCAGAGGCGACTGCCTATCCAATGCAGGGCAGGAGAAGCGTGGAGGGGATTGTCCTGTCTGCACTTCAGCCGCCCTGCATTTGCAGCTAGACAGCTGATTTCAGCTGTCTAGGCGCAGGAAGGTGGAACAAGGGAAGCGGCTGCCGGACAACACATCAGATGTGTCGTACCAGCATTTCTGCCTTCCCCGCCCCGTTTTGGCCACTCTGCACTCCTCTTGTGAGCGTGGAGTACGGGCCCGTTCCACGCTGCCTACGAGGCAGTGCGGGAGGGGGGAAAGGTTGGTTGTCTAGGAACCGACCTTGGAGCACGGGTTCCAAGGTCAGTTTCCGGAAACCGACATATCCTATGGCTGTCTAGCCACTGACTAGCAGCCATAGGATTGCTCCCTCCATAAATGTACTTCCAGTGGCTTGCAGATGAATGCATGAACTGACTCCACTGAAAGGCATTTTGTTTGTAGTGTCAGGAACATTCTAACGCCATTGTTAGAACTGTGATGATGGCCTATTCACGCATGCTGTCATTAGATGAAAACATACATGGGTGACCTTGTATCTGGAACTTTGTATCTGGATCTGAGATGTTCTCCACTTTCGTTTTTTACACAATGCAACACTGAGAGAATGTTATCTTGTTAGACTCAAACATCTAAGAACCCACAACTTTTAAAATATCCCCTTGATTTTGGATTACAGTGGATGGTATAGTGCAGGCATGGAGAACCTCAGGCCCAGGCTTACTTACTGGCAGGAAGAGCTTTAAACTAAAATATGCTGATTTTTATTTTATTTTTTTCTATCTTGGCCCCATCCCTTTTGTTTTGGCTCTGTCTCCTTTGCCTTCGGCCCCACCCACCACTGGAATGTGACTTTTGAGAGCTTCTCCAAAATTGCATTCAGCCCTGGGGCCGAAAGAAGTTCCCCACTCCTGGTATAGTGGTTGGTGGTAGCTGACGCCATCAGCTCCTGAACGGCCCAACAAAGGCCTGAGAGGACGGTTGGAACAGCCCCTCCTCCACCTTCCCTGGGGCTATGTGAGACCTGCGACCTGAGGAAAGGCAGAAGAGGAGAAGACCAGCCCAGAGGAAAGGCAGAAGAGGAGAAGACCAGCCCGGAGGAAAGGCAGAAGAGGAGAAGACCAGCCCGGAGGAAAGGCAGAAGAGGAGAAGACCAGCCCGGAGGAAAGGCAGAAGAGGAGAAGACCAGCCTGGAGTGCTCCTGCCATAAGTTCCAGACGAGACCTTGAACTGGTCTGAGAGAACTATATTCTGGAGTTTGGGAGGGGGTGGTGGTTTTTTTTTGTTTTTGTTTTAGTAACACTTGTTTGCTTGTGTATTTAAAAATTATAAACTGCCTTGGGCGCCTTGGCAGAAAGTTAGTACAGCAGTGCATTAAAAATAAATACATTTCATTTATAAATAAAATGGTAGCCTTGAGGATTTTGACTTGCCCTGGAGAGAACTAGAGAGTAGGCAATGTCATTAACTTATGGCAGACTAGTGTGTCCGCCTGAATCCATTCAGTCACAGAGGTTATTTCTAAATCTGATACCAAAGCCATCTCTTCTGTGGTTTCCACGTTAACCCTGAAGTCCCATCAATTATTTCTGTTAACCAGCAGAGGGAGCCCATACTAGCTTGATTTTAATAGACATGGGAGAATTAAAGACTTGAGTTTTAAGAAGTAATCACCTTGCTGTTATATCTTAAAAGGCGGTGCTTAAAGGTGTCCAGCTGGTAACTATTGTGAGAGGGTGTCTCTGTGAGAACTGCTTATAAATACAGGAGAAGACTCCAGCTAAAGATGTGGAGTCTCTGATTAATACGAGTATGGAAAATGATGGAATTGGTAATGCCAATATATTTTATAGGTATAAGGGAAGGATGGCAATGTCTTAATAAATCAGGTTTAGGGCACAATCCTATGTATGTTTAGACAGAAAAGAAAACAGAAAAGAAGTCCTACAACTCCCCACATTCGCCCAGCCAGCCATCTTAGGCAGAGCTTTTTCTTTCTTTCTAAACATTCATAGGATTGTGCCCTTATTTATCCAATTTATTTGGAAGAAAGGCTTCCAGTATAAAACTGTCAGGATCATTTGGTTTTCTGAATGCACTGAGAAAGTAGGTAAGTGTTATATTGCAGTAATACAGATGGGGCCAAGACAGAAGGAATATGTTGGCCCCTCATTTGACTGTGTAAACCAGCCCTAACTCTAGTCCATCCTTCCCCAAACTGGCGGCCTCCAGATGTGTTGGACTTTAGCTCCGATTATGTGACAGATGCCTCTCCCATCAAGCATTTGAGCAAGGAGGGTTTTACAGTTTGTCATAAGTGAGGCAGGCATCTGTATGAGAGAATACAGGTCCTTGAGGATTCAGCTACATGGTGACAACAACAACAAACTCCATATACAACTTGGGTGGAAGGAGGGATACAACCATCTGAATATACTCTCAGAAGTATATTCAGAGGTAAGAGGTGGTGACATCACTTATGATTAAGATTTCTGTATCAAACCTGCATGACAACAGAGTAAAAGAGCAGCCAGTTCAACTCTAATAGCAAGAAAACCAACATAGCAATAAAAACATATCATGGGACAAGAGAGCAATCAGTCCAGCAGGCCAGCAACATCTTTGCCATCTGATGGAATGCCAATAGGGAGGGGGCTAGGCAGGCCTCCCTCGGGAGGGAGTTCCAGAGCTTGGGTGCAGGTCACTGGGCAGGGCCCCTCCCACATCCCATATTTTTCCCAGGGTTTAGTGTACCCTGGAAAGGAGTCAATCACACATGCAGTGCCAGCTCCAGGTTTTTGAGGGGCCCTTGGGCAAGACACCCTCAATGGGCCCCCTCCCTCTGTGAGTCTATCTACTCAGCACCATTATTGCTCCCCCTTTTTATAATCTTTTTATTGACAACAACAACAAACAAAAACATTATTTAAAAAAACCCAAAGGGGGATTCATACGCAATTTATCGATATTCAGCAACCATTAACTTATACGGAAAAGAAAAGAGAGAAAACACAAGACGGGGGAGAAAAAGGATTAACATTGACATTCCAAATATATATGTTAATATATGCAGTCCATATATCTAAATAAGCATCCATATGACTTTGACAGTTGTAGGAGATATGCTCAAACGTAGCAAGAGCAGTTAAGATCTTCAGTCCATTGAGTGATAGATGGCGGGTGTTTTTCCTTCTAAGCTTGGAGTACAAGTCTACTTGCAACTGCAAAGGCTCTCAGTATCCGCTTTTGCTGTCCATCTGTTAATCCCCACATCACACGGATGTAGTTTAAGAGAGCATGCACATCCGCTATCACCACAGATTTTTCATGAATAAAATTTATACGAGCAATGACTACCAACCAAAAAGAAACCACTACAGGACATGCTCGCATCATATGCTTCGATGGGGCATGTGATGTGTCCTCGTTGCATTGCCAGCATTTGGCAGAGCTGGCCATCTTCTTAGCCAGCTTCTGTGCTCAACACCATGGTCACCAGCTGTTCTTGCTCCTCTTCCTTTCTCTCATCATTGCTACCACTTGCATGTTTGGCAGGCAGACAGCCAGGGAGCAAGGAGGCCCTGGCATCTCCTGCTCCTCCTCCTCGCCACCACCACCACCAAGGTCTAGGCCAGAGCAAGAGGCAAGTAACAAGCAGGTTGCAATGGTGGAAGAAGAGGAGGAGCAACTCCAGGGATTTTTTTTTTTTTTGTCAGTGGGCCCCTGCTGGGATGTGGCCCCTTGGCAGGAGCCCAGCCCTGCCTAGCTTTGATGCCAGCCCTGCACACATGCAAGTCATCTCTTAGAGCCGTAGTCAGCAAGAGAAGAACATCATTTGTAAACCTTCCCCAAGTGGCAGCATCAGTCCAGTCTGTTGGGAGTCCAAAGCAGGAGTTCCTGGGGTCAGGAAGAGAAAAAGGAGCACTGGGTAGTGGATGGGGATTTCAGAAAGTATCAACATTCAGTCATCCTGTGAACGTGCATGTATGAATCTGCCCCGTGGTCAGTCTTCTGACGTGCTGCTGAGTTTAGGACTGCGGCATTTTGTTCACACAGCTCCTACAGTGCGAGATTGTGAAGAAGGCACAGATGATAAGCGCTGGGAAACTAATGGGGGAACCTGGTGGAGCCCATCAGCAGTGAAACATGCAGGTGGAGATGGATAAAACAGGCATTGCTACTGCATCATCATTAGAATACTCTTGGTGCCTTAATTCCCCCCCCCCCACTTATCTGGCAACTGATAAAGGGTTGCTGATTAACACCTCCTAATGACACTTAGCACATTTACAGTCATCTGTAAATCTCAAAGCCATTTAACAGAGATAAGCACAGTTATCCTTTCATGAGGTCAGCTCCTCTCAATTGCTTGTCACCCTGAAGCCTGGATCTCTAGAGACAGCAGAGATCACTGTGTTTTGTTGAATGATTGGCTCTGGATCTTCACAGCCAGGCATGGCTGGCTGGGGCATGCTGGAATTGTAGGACTTTTTTCTGTCTAGACATCCATAGGATTGTACTCTTAAAGGACAGGCTCTGTCTGCAAAACACAACTGCTGCTTCCTGAAGGGGTAGCTGTGGATGCTGTTGTGGTGGGTCACACACCAGCAGACTTTGCTCCTGTCAGGTAGTAGCTGATAACAAGCGCAAACTGTTTGTGGCTCCATATTTGGTGTTGATACGTTCCATGGGGTTTTCTTGGCAAGAATACTGGAGTGGGTTGCCATTTCCTTCTCCAGTGGACCACATTTTGTCAGAACTCTCTGCCATGACCTGTCCGTCTTGGGTGGCCCTGCACGGCATAGCTTATGGCTTCACTGAGTTACGCAAGCCCCTTCGCCACAACAAGGCAGTGATCAAGAAGCAACAGTCAGAACCAGACATGGAACAACCGAGTGGTTCAAAATTGGGAAAGGAATACGACAAGGCTGCATATTGTCACCCTGCTTATTTAACTTATACGCAGAGTACATCATGAGAAATGCCGGGTTGGATGAATCAGAGGTCGGAATTAAGATTGCTGGGAGAATTATCAACAACCTCCGATATGCAGACGATACCACCCTAATGGCAGAAAGCGAAGAGGATCTCAAGAGCCTCTTGTTGAGGGTGAAAGAGGAGAGTGCAAAAGCTGGTTTGAAACTCAACATTAAAAAAACTAAGATCATGGCATCTGGCCCCATCACTTCCTGGCATATAGAAGGGGAAGAAATGGAAGCAGTGACAGATTTTACTTTCTTGGGCTCCAAGATCACCGCAGACGGTGACTGTAGCCATGAAATTCAAAGACGCTTGCTCCTGGGGAGGAAAGCTATGGCCAACCTAGACAGCATAGTAAGAAGCAGAGACATCACCTTGCCGACAAAGGTCCGTCTAATCAAAGCTATGGTTTTCCCAGTAGTAATGTATGGCTGTGAGAGCTGGACTATAAGGAAGGCTGAGCGCCGAAGAATCGATGCTTTCGAACTGTGGTGCTGGAGAAGACTCTTACGAGTGCCCTGGACTGCAAGGAGGTCAAATCAGTCCATCCTAAAGGAAATCAACCCTGAGTGCTCATTGGAAGGACAGATAATGAAGCTGAAGCTCCAATATTTTGGCCACCTAATGCGAAGAGAAAACTCCCTGGAAAAGACCCTGATGCTGGGAAAGACTGAAGGCAAAAGGAGAAGGGGACGGCAGAGGATGAGATGGCTAGATAGCATCACGGATGCAATGAATATGAACTTGAGCACGCTCCGGGAGAGAGCGCAGGACAGGAAGGCCTGGCGTGCTATGGTCCATGGGGTCACGAAGAGTCGGACACGACTGAACGACTGAACAACAACAACAATTTGGTGTTGACGTTACAGCCTGACCTGTGATTTAGCAGCCTAACTGTACTAAAAGTTATTAGGAAATTAGGCCAGAACACATTGTTCCTTTTCAGGGTTTCAGCTAAAATGTGGGACAGCGTTCAGGTAGAGTTCCCAGTACTGTTTCAGGTTATGGCGATATCTGTATCAAGGCTTATCTTGGGTTTGCCAGACACAGTGGGTTTTTATCAATTTTTATCAATGTTAGCCCTACTTAGAGTGGACCTACTACAATTAACGGAACTTAGGTTAGACTCACATTGGATACAACCCAGTGGATGCTGGGGACTTTTTTGTGCCATGTTCAACACAGTTACTTTATATCTCGCCAGTCAAAAATGTCCAACTTCAAACATCTCCTATAAGGGTTCTGCTTCAGTGATATTACAGGTTCCCTGCCAACTCTAGGTGGAATTCCACTCTAATTTCTTCTGGAAGATATAGAATTTGGGGGTATAGATAGCCTGTAACTTCCCTGTTCCTTAACTAAGCTGCCTGCAGAGACTGGAAGGTTATTGATTCCCTTGCGGTTTTCTGTTGAAATGATGGTTCTACTCTTTCTAATAATTGTTTTGTGCTTTATTCAAAACCTGTGCTCTTAACTGTACAAGTTGTTGTCTTTTGACTTGCTCCTTTCTGAAGTCTTGTAGCTTTATTATTTAGATTTTTTACCCCTCTTACCACATATAGCCTTAAAGTGCCTTATCACATATAGCCTCAAGATAGCTTACAATTAAAAAAAAATGAAAATCTATCAATAAAAAAACCAACATCAGTAAAAACCATCAGAGCAGCAGAAAGAGCACAGTGAAAACCAGCCACGAAAACGAGTAAAAACATCAACCAGCAAATGGCAGTAAAAAGGGTCACTAACATGAGATGCCATTAAAGGTTATGTTGTGTTAATTAAGCTATCCAAATCTCATTTCTACATCCTCAGTCTACAGTCGTGTATCAGTTGCATAACTGTGATCAGACCCCAAAGTGGAGAGGTATTATCATCACATGAATGAAGGACTGGCTTATACAAGACAAGTTGTGTCTCATGGCTCAGGACAGGATTAATCTGTCAGGACAGGGGTGGGGAACTGGACTGAGGTGGGTGGCCAGATGAGCTTCAACCCATCCCTCCATGGGCCAAAGGATTTAAGGTGCTGAACATCATTTCCTTCCCAGCAGACATGCTGGAAGCATTCACTTGGCGCATCCACCGGGAAACTGCTGTGCCTCTTCCCACCCCCACTGGAATTATGCATGGTGTGCAAAGCCCATGGACTCACCCGCTTGGTGCCTTCCCCAGTGGGGAGGACACCACACAGGTGAAGCATCCCCAGCTCAACCAGGGGCTGGAGGAGTGCTTCTCCAGCCACTCACACAGTCAGAGCAGCTTTGCTCCTCTATTTGAAGGGCTGCCAGAGAGGACTGTCCTTGATTTGGGAGGCATCCTCTGTTTGAAGGGCCATCTGGTCCAAACTTTATTTAAAGGTAAAGAACTATCAGAACGGAAAGGAGAGGCCTTGAAGTTGCCCATCAGCAGCACCTGGACAGCAGACTGAGCAAGCAGGCACACAGGTCACCTGGTCACAGTGTGCCACACTAGATGTACTGTATTTCTATTTAAATAATTATTTCTAGGTTTGCATCTATACATAATACATTAGCCCATGCAGATTTCATGCAAATATGTGTCCTCTATTTTGGTGATGCATGTCCTCTTTCTCGGTCATTCACACGTGGCCACCCTATGTTTGTGTAAGATTCAGGGATCCATGAAAATGCAGAGAAGTGGTCTAGCGACTTTAGTTTCAAACAAGTACTTAGACTGCGGTCTATCCGAATCAGGGCCAGCCAAGACATTTTGGTGCCTGAGGTGAAGGACAAGACGGTGCCCCTACCCTGATTCTAGAACTCAGATAGGGTGGTGGCGGACTCTTACTTCAGCACTGGTGTCCAGACAGCATCCTCCGCCACACCTGCCGGGGGCAGGGCAGGGCCAGTTCAAGAGGCTGGTGATCACCAATGAAGCCCTAAAAGGCCTGAGTCCAGCATACATGAAAGAAGCCTTCTTCCCATATGAACCTCCCTAAGGAGCGCCATTTCTTTGGTGGAAATCAAATATATAAATACATCAAGTTAGCAAGTATGAATATCTAGAAATCAACCTCATTCAGGGTTCCTTCTATTTAGGATGTAAGAACATACAGTGGCTGGAGCAGGGCCTTTTCACTGGTGGTACCCCAGCTCTCCAGAGATGCTCACCTGGTCTGCCAACACTTTCTGTAATTTCAGATGACTGTTAAAAACATTTCTGTGAGAAGAAGCATTTTCATTTGTTGTCATTAGTGACTTTAGGTGTCTGGTTTTATTTCTCCTCAGTGTGTGTGCTTTAAAGGTATGTGTATCTTTTTAAACAAGCTAATTCTTCTGTTGTACTGATGTAATAATTGTATTGTGACATTCTAATTTACACACTGCCATGATTGGCCACACATGACTAATATGTTTTTGGAGAGGTGCATTTGCTTTATGTGATCTCTGTGGGGAATACCACTGTAAAAACCAAGCCAACCCTGGAGGGTTCTTCAGAGAGGGCAATTTTTGCAGGCATATCTCTATGATGAGTTGAATTTATGCGTTCAGATTCACACACTATGTTTTTAGGTTATCATACACGAGCTAGGATTGGTTGTGACTCACTGTTGATGGTGGAATCACACGTTATGATAAGTGAAGGGCTGCTGCTGCCCCAAACAGCTTGACTGTGTTGAGTCCCCCCACCCCCCACTCACATAACGTGTAGTACAACTGACCCCATCTCCTTCACTGCATTGTCCCTGTCCTTGCCCCTGCCTAAGGCAGCCCAGAATGTGGAACAGAAGTGAGGCAATGCTCACTGTGAAGACATCTGGACAAAGGTAAATTTTGCTACGCATTACAGAAGGGTAGGGAGAGTATTTGACACAGGGCTGCCATTTTGGTGGCAGCACTTTGTTCACCACAAAATATACTTCTGCCCTTTGTGTTAATTTAGATGCAAACTTAGGGTTCTATCCAGTGTAAGTCTAACTTGTCCTGTTCATTTCAGTGGGTCTGCTCTAAGTCGGAGTAACATTGGATACAACCCCTAGGTTTGCTGCTGCATACCCCTTCGGTTAGCATGTGTCATTTGTTTGTGCTCTTCCAGAAGTCTGTGAACAACAGAAGCCAATAGACTTGTTTGTTCCAACTGGTAGATAAGGCACACTGAAATCTAGCATTGTTCCTTCAACACCCTGCAATGGCTGCTAGTGTGACTCATTCTCTGGCATTTCACAACAGTGACGGGTTCAAACATCTCCAGGTTGCATCATCAAATGAAGAGAGTCCTTGACAAACAGCATCCTTCAATTAATCAGATGTTGCTTGTGT
Organism: Heloderma suspectum; assembly: GCF_057233095.1. Classification (NCBI taxonomy): domain Eukaryota; kingdom Metazoa; phylum Chordata; class Lepidosauria; order Squamata; family Helodermatidae; genus Heloderma; species Heloderma suspectum. The sequence goes on from NC_139459.1 coordinate 135,095,403, forward strand.
GGCAAGTCTTTCCTCCGCAAATGAATGGATACAGCTGTTTTATTCCTTTAGCCAAGTCACTTTGAATATATTCAACCAAGGGCATCTCTACACCAGCCTAAAATCCTGCATTTAAAACAGGGCTTTCTGCTTCCGTTTTAAATGCAGGATCACAACGACTCCCTTTCTCACGTGCTTCCCCCCCCCCCCGGCCCTTCCCCCTCCTTCTCCCCATATCTGAGTCTTCCATTATCTTTCATTAATCTCGCTCCTCTTCTTGCTGCTTTTCCTCTTTTCACAGAGGGAACTCAAGCAGAACACAACATGGTAATGTGATAGCTCATTATCTGCGATCTGTTTAAAAATGGAACAAAGGGCATTTAGGGCAGGAGACACCTTGAATGATCACGGCGTCATGTAAAGAGCCCGCAAACTTCCGTGAAGGAGCAATCTCAATCGCAGGATAAAAGCTCAGTGTGAAGGAGCTCCAAGAGTCTCAAAATGGTGCTTGTGTGTGGTTGTGGTGGTGTGATTTGCTGAAATTGTCCTGTATTATAATCACAAAACATACACTGCCTAAAAGACATACTTGCCCTAAAGGCAGCTCCAGGTGAAACCTGAAACCATCGTCTGCTACAGCCTTATTTGAATGTCTGCAGACCCTTCCTCCCCTGGAGATTATGATCACAAAACACCATGCTTTCAACACCAAGCCAGCTTCCCCCCGCTCCCCTCCACCACCACCCCCGGCTTTTTGTAACATCTTACTTGATTAAGAGATCTAGAGAACATGAATGCTTACACATTTTTGTGATCTTTTCGTCAGCCTAATAAAGGTATTAAACTTTTATGGATGTTAAGAGTTTCCAGAGGGGTAGCTGTGTTAAGTCTGTTGCAGCTAAAACAACAAGTAGCCCGGTTGCACCTTAGGGCACAATCCTGGCCATAATGGCTGTGGCTTATGGGAGTTGTAGTCCAAAACATCTGGATGGCAGGTTGCCTACTCCTGAGATGAGTTTTCACGGACTGCAGTCCATTTCGTGCATCTAGTGGAGTGGACTGCAGTCCATGAACGCCTAGGCCATAATACCTTTGTTATTCTTTAAGGTGCCACAAGACTCTTGGCTGCTTTGAAGAGGTTCTCTTCCACATTCTGTTCACAAAGTTCACACACACTCGCACAGCTTCATTCTGTGTAATGAGCAGGGGTAATAGTTTGCCTGGATATGACAGGACTTCATCAATGCTTGATTTTAAAGCACAGTAATTCACCATAGTTCCAGTGCCTTGTATTAAATCATTAACTTAAAAAAATTGAATTATTACATCATGATTAAATTATCTAATGAAGATGTACTCTAGGAAGGAACAAGACTGACAGGAAAATCGAAGATGTAACTGGAGGCTATGGTGGCTTCGGGCCTCTGAACTTTTTGTGCTTCGAAATAAATATTCACCCATATCCTGTGTTCAGCTGATGTGCAATTGATCACGACTGAAGGTGCTGAGATCCTACTGCAGTTCCACCCAGTAGGAAGTTAATTCCTTGATCAGACATATCCGGGGTGACTCAGAGCACCCAGCAAATCTCTGTTAGGGAGTTGAAGGGCTAATTAGGCCGTATGCGATGCTAAGAACAGCAGTTCTCTGAGGAATGGCGGAGCAGCACCTGCTCCTTTCTAGACTGCACTTCTGCCATTCATCTGTGTGCCTTAATGACAGGTTTTGGAGAACCGGCTTTGGTGAGATGGTGCATCAAGTAGGGCAAGGCTCCCACACCATTAAGAGCTGATCCCTCAAGCAAAATTGCCGTCCAGTTGTTCAAGGTACAGTCCTCTATATTTGATCAACCTTAAGGTAATAGTTTTGAAATGTTCTACCTTCAGTGAGCCCCTTTCTCAGCGCCGGCTCCCGTTTTTTGAGGCCCCTTGGGCAAGGGACCCCTCAGTGGGCCCCTCCCTCAGTGAGTCTACTTTCTCATCACCATTGTCACCAGCTGCTTTTGCCCCTCATCCTCTTTCTCATAATTGCTACCACTTGCTTGCTTGACAGGTAGAGAGACCCACCGAGCAAGTAGACAGTGTTTAACCCAGGAATTGCCAGGGATGCGCACCGTGCATGAGCCATTTCCAATTTTAACTAGTTTCTGGGTTGTTTTAGGATGTCTGAACCCAGAAACTCTGGGTTGGTAATGGTCAAACAACCCACAGTTAACCCAACAATTGCCCATGGCTTGTTGTTTGGTTAACTCTGAGTTGTTTAGGGATTAAACAGAGTTTCCAAAACAACCCAGGAACCGGGTGTTTCTGGGTTGTTGATTAAAATTGGAAATGCCACTTTCCCCTGGCAATTCCTGGGTTAAACAACCCAGGAATTGCTAATGTGATGTGTGAACTGGGTCAGTGTAACGTCTACTGCTCCTCCTTCTTCCCACTATCATTGTCTGGGCCAGAGCAAGAGGCATGTGAACCAGCAAGTTGCAATGATGAAGAGGAGCAACTCCAGGGGGTGGGATCTTTTCAGTGGACCCCTGCTGGGGTGTGGGCCTTGGCAGGTGCCTGATCATGCCTTGCCTGCCCTGCCCTTTCTCCTTGCCTCTTTCACTGAATGTCTGCTATGGAAATATTGTGCATTGTAGGGGATTCTGGAGTATGTATGTTCTAGGGTTTGGAGTATACTGCCCGTCACCCCATAGGTACTGAACCTTAACACATGTTCAGTATGCTGATAGAAACCTGACTGGCAGTGGCTTTTGAGGGTTTGTAGACAGGAGTCTTTCCCAGCCCTACTGGGAGTTGCTGAGGATTGAACTAGGGACCTTCTGTGTCCAAAGCAGGTGCTCTGCCACTGAGCTACAAGCCTTCCCTCTACTTTGGTTTCACACTGCAGAAGAAGATCAATATGGTGGGTACTTCAATGAAGCTGGTCTGCCCTAACTGATCTGATGGTGTTGGGGGACTTCAACGTACATTCGGAGGCCATCCTCACAGGAGCACCTCGGGACTTCATGGAGACCATGGCCTCCTGGGAGCTGCACCATATTCTAACTGGGCCCACCCACGTAGCCGGTCATGCACTAGACTTTGTGTTTGTTTCTGGAGAAGCGGGGAGTAATCTGGAAGTCGGGGGTATATCCACCACCCCCTTGTCATGGTCAGATCACTATCTGGTGATGTTGGACTTCTCGGTTCCACAACCCCTCCGCAGGGGTGGAGGACCATTAAAATGGTCCGCCCCAGGTGTCTTATGGATCCAAATGGATTCCTGAACGCGCTTGGGGATTCTCTGGGGCATGCCAACGGCCACTCGGTCGAGACCCTGGTGGGTGGCTGGAATGCTGCAATCACTGGGGCATTAGATCAGGTGGCTCCGAAACGCCCTCTCCCCCTGAACAGGGCTCGGGCTGCACCATGGTTCAATCCACAGTTACGAGCTCTGAAACAGGAGGTGAGACGGCTAGAGCGCCGGTGGCGGAAGTCTCGCTCCAAAGATGATCAGACAGGGGCTAGAGCTGTATCTTCAGCCTATCACGTGGCGGTGAAGGCAGCAAAAAAGGAATATTAGGCTGCCTCTATCGCGTCTGCAGAGTGCTGTCCCAGGAGGCTGTTCCAAGTGGTCCGGAGCCTGGTCGGTCCTGTGGCTCCGGAACCACTGGAGCATTCTAAGGCCTCCTGTGAGGCTTTGGCAAGGCACTTTGCAGATAAAATTGATCAGATTAGGTGTGTTACTCTGCACTCTGTGGATACAGTTAGTGAGCAAGAGGCGGCCTGTGGCAAACCGGTTTTGTGGGATCGGTTCCAGCTTCTTCCTCCTGATGAAGTGGACAAGGTGCTTTCATCTGTAAGGCCGACCACCTGCTTACTTGATCCTTGCCCATCTTGGCTCATTATGAGCTGCAGAGAGAGACTGGGTGAGGGGATCAAGGCGGTGGTGAACGCCTCCCTTGAGGAGGGAGTGATGCCATCAGCCCTCAAGGAGGCAGTGATAAGACCGCTCTTAAAGAAGCCCTCCTTGGATCCTCAAGTTCTGAACAACTTTCGCCCAGTCTCAAATCTGCCATTTTGGGGCAAGGTGATTGAGCGGGTGGTGGCGGTGCAGTTGAAGGCACACTTGGAAGGAACTGATTATCTAGACCCATTTCAGTCGGGCTTCAGGCCTGGGCATGGGACAGAAATGGCCTTGGTCGCCTTGGTGGATGATATGAGGAGGGCTCTGGATAGGGGTGAATGCTCCTTCCTTGTTCTCCTTGACCTCTCAGCGGCTTTTGATACCGTTGACCATGGTATCCTCCTGGACCGCCTGGAGGGGTTGGGCATTGGAGACACTGTATTGCGGTGGTTCCGGTCCTTCCTCTCCGGCAGGTACCAGAGGGTAGCACTGGGAGAGGAGGTTTCGGACCCGTGGCCACTTACTTGTGGGGTGCCACAGGGTTCCATCCTCTCCCCGATGCTATTTAACATCTATGTGAAGCCGCTGGGGGCTATCATCAGGAGGTTTGGGGTGCAGTGTCATCAATATGCGGATGACACACAGCTCTACCTCTCATTCAAATCTTCACCAAGGTTGGCCGTAGAATCCCTGTCCAAATGTCTGGAGATGGTGAGTGGCTGGATGGGGAGGAATAGGCTGAAGCTGAACCCTGACAAGACCGAGGTACTTTTGGTGGGAGACAAGAGGAGGCTGGGGGATGTTGACCTGGTGTTGAATGGGGTACGGCTACCCTTGAAAGACCAGGTCCGCAGCCTGGGGGTCATTTTGGACTCCCAGCTGTCCATGAAGGCTCACGTGTCAGCTGTGAGCCAGACAGCGCTGTATCAACTCCATCTGATACGGCGGCTGCGCCCCTTCCTTCCCGACCATCTGCTCCCATCGGTAGTACATGCCCTGGTCTCCTCTCGTTTAGACTACTGTAATGTGCTCTACGTGGGGTTACCCTTGAAGACGGTTCGGAAGCTGCAGCTGGTACAGAACGCGGCAGCTCACCTGATTAAAGGCAGCCGCCGGCGAGATCACATCACTCCAGTGCTGAAGGAGTTGCACTGGTTACCAGCTGTTTTCCGGGCCAAATTCAAGGTGTTGGTTTTGACCTTTAAAACCCTATATGGTTCCGGCCCACCCTATCTTAAGGAGCGCCTCCAGCAACACCAGACAGGCCGCTTAACAAGATCAGCCTCGGATGGCCTTCTCTCTGTCCCATCAGCCAGGACAGCTAGACTGGTGGGGACGAGGGAGAGGGCCTTTTCTGTGGTGGCCCCCACTCTGTGGAACTCCCTCCCTAGGGAACTCCGTCATGCCCCCTCTTTAATGAGCTTCCGTCGTGCATTAAAAATGTGGTTGTTCAGGCAGGCATTTGGGGTGGGTTAGGGTATTTAAAAAAAAAAAATTATGGTAGAATTTTATTGTTTTAAATTGTTTTATGGTGTGTTGTACATCGCCCAGAGTGGCTGGGTGACCAGCCAGATGGGCGATTAATAAATTTAATAATAAATAAATAAAATAATAAATCTTGGCACTGAGGAGCTCCAAATCAGTTTGTGATGAGCCTCAAGTCTCCCAGGACATAGTTCAGAAGCCATATCCTCAAGCTCATATTTATACTATAATATCATAAATGTGTTACACCCCCAAAAACTTTCATAGCTTTCCTTTCCCCCCAAAGTATCTTGGGAATTGTAGTTCAGTAAGGGTGAAGCAAATTCTGTTGGCAATCCCTTGCCTCCACCTGAAAGAACTACAATTCCCAGGGGTTCCTGGGGAGAAGAAAAACTATTACACTTGTTTACGTTGAATAGATAAAACTTAGGGCGCATACCTAGACAGAAAGAAGTCCTACAACTCCCAGCATCCCTCAGCCAGCATGGTTGTCTGGGGAATGGTGGGAGCTGTAGGACATTTTTCTGTCTAAACAAGCATAGGATTGTGCCCTTAGGTGGTACAAATATGCTTACCTTGTTGAGCTCAGATGATTGACCAGTCTCAGCTAGGGTTGTCACTTTGTTTTTTAACTTGACCTGCTCCAGGGTCATAAACTGCAGCTTGCCACAAAAATTTAGTAGGTGAAGCTTTTCCTAACAAAGAGATAAGGTGATGGGCAATTTGTTAAATTTGTGTGTGCCAGATTGCTCTACAAGGTACAGGAGCAACTCATAGTGGTGCATCTAGGTAATTTTAGGCTTAATGGTTTTACAGGTGGTGGTGGGGGGGACACTTTAGATAGCTATATGTATTAATTCAGCTGTGAAGCACACCAGTGACATTTCTCTTCTCCCTCCCCTAACCGCACTTCCGTGCTTTACAACTGCTTCTACATTCCTGACATGTTAGAATTGTTGCCAGCCTTGGTGCTTGGAGGGGAGACCACGTGGGAACCACAAGTAGTCACCTTGAGTTCCATGATAGAAAAAGCTGGGATATAAATGAAATAAATTAATATTAAATAAATAAATAAATAAATAAATAGGTGTTTTCTTCCACTGCCCTCATCACCAGGTGCTGTCTGGATGGCCATTTGGGCCCCTGGACTTTGGTCCCAAGGTCCAGCCCTAGCTGCACCAGAGGCAACTCCAGTCTTACGCCCTTCATGCCTGATGCAAGTCTTTAAGGTGAGCAGAGATAGGCCACAGTTATGGTCCATGGTCTAGTGGCTTCCAGAATTTAGGCCACTGCACTGCTTTGTATGTGGGGCTGCCTCTTCAGGCTGCTCCAAAACTGCAGTAAGTACAAAAGACAACCGCTAGCCTGCTAAGGGCCAAAGCAGACATGATGGTAAATGCAGTGTTTCCTGTTGAGTTGCGTTTTTTAAAAAGTGAATAGCAGGTATGTGTATTGGGAGGTAGATGGGGGGGGAGGTAATTTTCATGGAGACTATTATGGGGGGGATTAACCCCTCCCCACATGTTGCATTGCCAATAAAGAATGTGCGTGTGTCTGCTATAAACATTTTTTAAACTAAAGTTAACTGCAAGTACTGCATTTAGTGTAAAGTGGGATCATCTTGCCAATGAGAGCTTCCCTCCTGAGGTAATAGCTATTGTGTGTGCTACACACAAACAGGGGCATCATTAAAGAAGGCTTACCTGGGCACAGGCCCTGGATCTTTTGAGCTATCCTAATTGCCATTTTTTTTTTACATTTTCCCATTGACTTGCATTGGAAAACAAACGGCCATAACATTTTTAGTTTGTGCGATAAAATAATGAAATATGGAGAAATGGTAGCCCCCATGGAGCTTATTAAACCTGCCCAATTTCAGGCAGTTAGGTCCAGTGGCTTTTGTGCTAGCCACAGGTAAAATTTGCTATTTTCAAGAAAATCAGTCAAAGCAAAGAGCTATATTTTTTTTGTTCTTCCACATAAGTGCATGGAATTTGGAGACCTGACAGCCCCCATGGAGCTTATTGAACCTGCCAAATGTCAGGCAGTTTGGTCCAGTGGCTTTTGTGCTAGCTATGCATAAAGTTTTCTTTTCTCAAGGACTAAAACAAGAAGTAAAAAACTGTCAAGCCACACAGGGGATTAGGGATTCTAATCAGAAGGTGTTAAAGGTGACCGTTAGGAGGTTGCTATCTCTAATCTCTGGTGTAGGTTTTTTTTGAGGTGCAAAAAACCTCTCTCCCCCTACTTTTCTGCTCTTACATGCCCACTGTTGGCAGCTTGCTTGCAATGAAATTTTGAAGAGGGAGAAGGAAGGGAAGAAAGAGCTCTATGTGAAATACTGGTATTTCACGCAGCATCTGCTTTTACTGCCCTGAACTGGAACCTTTGGGTTCTGCAGAAGTTTCGTAGCTTCAGTACAGCAAAGGATCCAATCAGCCTCCACAAACTTCTTTTTCCCCCTCCACTTTAATTTCTCCTAAATAGCTGTAGGACTCAAATAATCCCAAAAGGAGGATTAGGACTATGTGGTGTCACGATTGACGAACTGCTGGGGCTCTTAAATAGGTTCTACAGTTTTAAAAAAGCTAGAAAAAGCCCTTAGCCACCTCACCTCATAAAGTTAATGTAAGTACGTGCAATTCTTGCAAACCCTGCATAGCCTCCTAAATTCCTCTGTAGTACTACCTCTGTGAAAGGAGCCACTTGGCTTAGGGAATTCTCTCTACCCCCACCCCCAGCCCCAATCACCATTCTTCTTTTCTTCTTCCTTCCCCTATCCTGTTCTTCCTTTCTCTTCTTTATTCCACCCAGAGCATATCTTGGGGAATTCTTAAAGAGAATTCTCTTCGGTGGGCAAGAGAAGTTCTGAACTGTATTTGACTTTATACAAACAGACAAGAGCGTTGGTTTTTCTCCTCCTCACTCAAGCCTTTGAGAAAAGTGGGTTCACATGGTTGCAGAAAAACAAATCTGGGGCTGTTTTGTTTGTCAGTTGCCATTATCCAGCAGTAGGAAGGGCTGCAGCTCAGTGGTAGAGCACATGCTTGGCATGCAGAAGGTCCCAGGTTCAATCCCTGGCATCCCCAGGTAGGCCTAGGAAAGAAGCTGGCCTGAAACCCTGGAGAGCTGCTGCTGCCAGTCAATGTTGACAGTACTGGGCTAAATGGACCCAGGGGCTGACTCAGTATAAGGCAGCTTCCTATGTTCCTATGAACAGAAAGCTTTAATAAAAATAGGAGTTTGGGGTTTGTTTTTTAAGTGGAGGGGAGATAAATACTGCTCATTTATACAAGCCTGTGTATGCCTACTGAGAAGTCCCATTATGTTTAATGAGGCTCACCCTCAGGAAAGTGTGCATGGGATTCCAGCACAGGTTACTTTTGCAGGGAGGGTTGCACCCTGATGTTCTGCTTGTTTACTCAGAAATAAGTCCTGAGTTGTGAGCATGGTACTGCAGGCTTAATACAGTGCCCACCCAATTCCGTCTAATGAATTGACTACCTCTTCAGCTCAGTCCTATGCATGTTTTGTCATTTGTGGGTTTTTTTCATTTTGCATGAACTCTAGCTTCAGTGGTGAGGGAAAGGCACTTAGCACATGCTCAGAGTTTCTCCATACCTTAACCCTAATTTTCAAAACAGACTCATTGGCTGAATCCTGGTGACGTCTTGGCACAAATGAAGTTATGGGGAGGAAGATACAATGAGAGGTTGTGCATAACATGGAGGAGGTAGAGGAGAGCTGCACAAAACAAGACATCTGCTTTTATGAAGAGTTGCTGGAGGATGGTAGGATGAGGAGGGATGGTTGCATGGAGGGGAAGAGAATTAGTAGGGGGAGAATGTAAGTGCTCAGCGGTGAAAGAAAAGCATTTTGCATATGCTCAGAGGCACTCTCTATTTAAGAACATAAGAAGAGCCGTGCTGCATCAGACCAAGCTCCATCTAGTCCAGCATTCTGTTCACACAGTGGCCAACCAGATGCCCACAGGAAACCCACAAGCAGGACATGAGTGCAACAGCACCTTCCCACCCATGTTCCCCTGCTGCTAACGCTGGTAAATTGTAAATAAATTCTAGTCATTCTACATTTGAATGCATGTATATGCTTCAGGAACTTTGCAGGTTTCTTGCCTAGGGGACACCACTAGTGACCTGTGTGTTTTCATACAAATTTACCCCAAAACTATTGGGGAAGGGGGGAAGGGAAAGCAAATCACTCCCTCCCCCAAATTGGAGAACTCCCCTTCCACATGAACTGCTGCACCTATTCTTCTGAAATGTTGCTGTTTCTTACTTAGGGACACCTCTAGGCTGTCTGTAATATTCAGAACAATATTCTGTTGTCCACAAGGAAAATAAGGAGATAAGTATGTCCTCTTTTGGAGACCTCAAAATGTCAAGGCCACCCTTGCACAAAAACCCTTGCGGCAATCATCCTGAAATTTGGCAGACATGATCTCCTCTAATGGGCCAATGAATCCTGAAATGTTTATCCAATTCTTCCAAGTAATAAAAATGTCATTGGCAGTTCCCTTTAAAAGAAAATCAAAATATAAACCATGCACTTATTTTTCTGACATGTGGCAGGTGTAATCCCCTTCTAGGGGGCTACTATGCCTGAAATTATCATCCAGTTCTGACCAAGAGAAAACAGTTACAGTTTTTTTCTAATTTCCCATGGTAGTCAACAGGAAACATAAAGACTAATTTTTCCAAACCTTGACTCAAGTTTGGTGCTGAGCTGAAGTGGACCCACTACAAATTGGCCTGAACAGAAGCAGGATGTTTTCCAAAACACTGAATTGGGGTCTGAGTTGAAGTGAGGTGGGGGGTCAGTCACCCTGCTTATGCATGTATGTATATATGTATGTATGTAATCTGTACACACACGCAAGCACACCACACACACACACACGTGTGTATGTGTGTGTGTGTGTATATTAGAAGTGCGCTTAGACTCGGTTATATATATATATATATATATATATATGCAAATTTGTGTTATGGGCCTGTGCCCCTGATCTTTTAAGAACCTAGGAACGCCCCTGCCTGCCACCTAAACTGAAGTGAATGGTGACCAGGGAGAGGGCTTTTTTGGTCATGTTGTCTATTTGTGGAACATTTTCCCCAGTTGAGCCTTGCTTGGCACTCACTCTGAAGTCTTTTGGGTGCCTGGCAAACACATTTTCCTTTTCCTAGGCTTTATATCAGGGGTACACAACCTTGTTGGTCTTGAGGGCCAAATCCGGCTTTGCTGAGGGATCGGGGGTCCGCATGCATGTACACACGCTGGGCCGGGGCCACACACACACACATACTGGGTGGGGGCAGGGATGACACCCCCCACACACACACACCTGCTTTGGGGTCATTGGGGAAGGGAAGACGCCGCACCCCAGCTTTACATGGAGGAGAATATGCTGATGCTGTTTTTTTTAATCTGCTGTTTTATAATTAGTATTATCCGTGTTTCTATGGTAATATTTCACGATTTTTGTGTTTTTCGGACACTGTCAGCCACTCTGGAAATATTTATATTGAAGAGTGTTGTGTACACATTTCTTAAAAGAAAGAAAACAAATAATATAAACTGTGGTGTTAACTGTGGACAATGTTTTCATTTATTTGGATCCAGCTAAAAAGAGGGGTTAATCTTCTGCTTTTTATCCTAATACAGAGTTGCCAACAACTTGCCGCCTTGGGAGGGCTTCTGCCCTGAAAGGCGGCCAAGAAATATTTTAAATAATAAAAATAACTTTTAAAACAATTCCTGGCAGGGCTCTTACAGCTTTTAGCAGCTGTGTATTATTATTCCTGGCTTTGGAAGACATCTGCTGATGAATTGGATCTCTGAATAGTCAGGCCGAGGGACTGCGTTTGCTAGGATGTCCACAGGAGGCAATTGCCATTCTCTCTTGTAAATCTCCAAATAAAGACACTTTGGTCATTGAACAAAGTTATTCAGGAGATCAACACCCTCCCCCTCGTCCAGTTGCTGCTGGAGCCATTAAGAACTGCACCAGAAAGACTCTGTTTGCAGAAGCCGTGGTGGGGTGTGCCAGCCACCATGGTGAATATTCAAGCTGTGGTAGATGCTTGCTGCAGCTTATTGTGACATGTGAACCTGGGCAGGGTGGCTTATTGATGCGGGTAAAACCCCACCCAGAACCCTGGCTTGTTAACCACCAGTGATCGCACAAAGTGGCCCAGGGGGTGGGACATGTAAGAGATTATCTGCAGAACTGTTCTGTTCTGGGGAAATTGAATTCATCTGGTTTCCAGGGAGAGTGTTTGCAGCTTCCGCAGTTCCTCCAGAAGCAGCAAGCGCATCCAGAGCACAGTAGGTTGTGAGTGAACATCACACGCACACCCCGGTCTCTTTTGGGGCCTTTAAATGAGACGGCACCAGAATGAGAGAATGGGGTATATCAGAGATCATCTCCTGCTGGCGATAAGAAATGTAATTGCTCATTCCTGAACTTGTCAGTGGTGAAAACTGATTGCTGGTTATATTATTTATTAATATTTTTCTATATTAGAAAGTTTTAGCCTATTTGACTCTGGCTTATGCATCACTGATAAATAATATCAATTGATACTGCGTATTTTGTAATGGATTTAAAATGTTATAAAACTAGTATTATTTAAATTAATTACTTGTTTGGGTTATATTGCTTTGAAATGAATTTTGAATTTATTGCAATGATATATTGACATGTATTCTTGATTTTTGTATTGTTGTTCTTGTGTAATGGGAACATTTATGTAGAAAAGTGGCAAATTAAAATGGTGGTAGTGATGGTGGTGGTGATGTTGTACTGCTGTAGATTTGTGTCTCGCAAGAGAAGCTATGTTTGGATCAATCGGAGAAATATCAATGGTAACATATGAAAAGAAGCAAAATCTTTTGTTCAGATGTTGACTAATGAAGGAAACATCAAAGAATCCTTAATTGAGGAGAACAACAAATATTTGTTAAACCAACTGAAGTACCCTGATTTGATTCTTACAAATCTATGACAGCGACATTTTACTCAAATGATAGCGTTACAGAGTTCTGCCCTTAAAAAACAGCAGCAGCAGAAGAGAGTGAGATACTACCAGCAATAGGGCTGCCAAATGATCAGAACAGAATAGAGCATTTAAACACAAAGGTGGAGTATAAAGGTACAATCCTATACCTGTTTAGACAGAAAACAGTCCTAAAACTCTTGCATTCCCCAGCCAGTAGCTAGCTGGGGAATGCTGGGAGTTGTAGGACTTTTTTCTGTCTAAACGTGCATAGCATTGCGCCCTAATTTTATCAAAGGATCAAGATTTAGCTTCAACTTTTTCTTGATCACCAATAGTAGCTAAGCATTCTGTATCAGCATAGGTGGCGGCGGCGGCGGCGGCGGGGGCTGAAACTTTCTTGCCCTGGTAGGGTTTTGTCACAGCTTTCTAGGTACCTACAGAGAAGGAATTACTTTAATAGTTAAACTTTAATAGTGAAGACAGCAATCCTATGGGGATCGACAGTCACCTCCGAACCTGGGGGCAACTGCCTATCCACCGCAGAGCGGGAGGAGTGGTGAGGAGCACATCTCCTCTGTGCTCCTGCCACCCTGCTTTTGCAGCTAGACAGCCAATTTCAGCTGTCTAGCCACAGGTCCTTGAAGCATGGGGTGGGGAGGCTGGACAACACATAGGAAGTGTCGTAGCAGAACTTCTGACCGCCCTACCCGCAGGAATGCCCTGTTTCCCCTGCTCTGTGCTGCTCTTCCAAGCGCGGAGTGCAGGGCTGATCCACGTCACCTATGAGGCGGCGTGGGAGGGGGTACAGGTCAGTTCCTGGAAACCGACCGATCCTATGGCCGTCTAGTCGCTGACTAGCGGCCATAGGATTGCGCCCTAAGCACTGGTTAGATTATTTTCTTTCTGGTTCTATTTACTTTACTTTTTAAACCCAAAATATTATCCCTAGGGAGGTGCACCATTCCTGAAAGTACTGCAATACCAGGTCAATGCATGGAGAGGATTGAGTAACTCCCAACAACCTTAAGATCTTCAGGAGAGGCCATTCTTTCAAGATGGTCACCTTCAAGCATGCATTTAGTGGGGATGCAAGACAGGGCCTTCTCAGTGGCTGCTCCCAGGTTGCAGAATTCCCTGCCAAGGGAGTCTAGGTTCGCTTCCTCTCCGCTGTCCTTCTGGTGGCAGGCAAAGGCTGTTTTATTCAAGCAGGCCTTTGGCATGTAAATGGGTCCGGTGGGTTGGGTGCTGTTTTTATTTTGTTATTGCTGTGTTTTTATTGTGTTTTAATGTGGTTTTATTTTTTAAATCAAGTTTTATTTATGATGGTATGCCACCTTGACTGCCATTTGTCTTGATAGGAAGGTGGGGTACAAATCAAATCAATAAAAAAAATAAACATCCTCGGCCAGCACAACCATGCTGACCGGGGGTGATGGGAGTTGTAGTCCAATATAGCTGGAGGGCACAAGGTTGGCCTAGGCATTAATTCTTTGGCTGGGATCAGTCCTGCTTGTTCTTCCTGCTGTTTCCATATTGTTTCTTCTCTACCTGTACATTTTGTAGAGTTTCCAAAATGTAAACAAAACAGCTTCATTAAAAAAAATGAAACAAAACAGGAACACCACAGTGGACTAGCAAGCCTCAGTTTCAGCCTGCCACACGTCTGTGGGCAGGGTTTCCAAGGGGAACGGGAGGGGAGTGCATCCATTTGGGCTAATGATACAAGCACCCGGCCTATCCTGAAACTAGGCGTGGGAGATTTATCATCACTGACAAGTATAACCACAAAAGTGCAACCACAAAAACAAATGTGGTAGCGCATTTTATTGAGCTTATGTAACAACCAAATTCACCATGACTTGCTTACAGTCCGGTGCCACGAGATGCAAAGGCATTATGTGGCACCCTTGGGCCAAAGCAGGAAAAGTCCTGGACCCGCTTGTGGCTTACAATCCAAACTGCACTCTTGCCTGCTTCCCAGTGTCAGAGGCTGGAGGCAAAACCACAAACAGGTGTGGGGGATCGCTCATGTCAGGGGAACGTGTGGTCCTCCAGATGTCATTAGGCTACAACTCCCATCAGCACTAGCCAGCACAGCCAAGGGTGAGGCATGATGGGAGTTGCAGTCTAACAATATCTGGAGGACCACGTGTTCCCCCTCCCTAGCGTATATACAGTAGGGTACGCTATACAGGAGACTTATGGCAGGACACGACTGGCTTTCTGAGATTGTGCAAGAAGATGACCAGGCACCCCTGGATGGATTCCTTCCCACCCCTGTGTAGCTGAGGGCTGGGGCTCTCCTGAGGGCATTTGGCTCTGGTGTTCAAGCATATTCATAGAATTGGAGGTCTTGAAGGCCATCTCATCAAACCCCCTGCTTGCTGCAGAAATCTAGACCCAGAACTGCCTTAAGCAATGGCTGGACAGCCCCTGATTGGAGACTTCACCCCCCCCCCTCCACCACACAGTATTTGTTTCCAGTGCTGAACTGGTTTTACCATTAAAAGGTTTCTCCTAATGTACAACCAATACCTACCCTCCTGTCACCTAAGCCCTTTAGATCTAGTCCTGCCTTCTGGAACAGCAGAGAATAAGACTTTGCCCCCCACTTTGTGGGAGCCCTTGAGATATTTGAAGAGTCCCCTCACAGTCTTTTCTACATCCAGTTTCGTCAACCTTTCCTCACAGGGCTTGCTTTCCACCTTTGTTGCCCTCCTCTGAGCTCATTCCGATTGTCCGCCTCCTTCTTAAAGTGCGGTGCACAGAACTGGACACAAAATTCCAGATGGGGTCTGAATTAAGAGGAACTATTACTTCTTGTGACTGGGAAACTATGGTACTATTAATGTAGTCTAAAAGTGCATTTACTTGTTCTGTAGTTGCATCACATTGCTGATTCATGTTCAGCTTGTGATTAAATACAATCCGAAGACTCTTTTCATATGTACAATTTTGTCAAGCCAGGAACCTCCCACCTTGTTCCTGTGCATTTGAGGTCTGTGTGCTTTGGTCTAATTGCACGCACACACAAAATATTTGGTCTAATTGCAAAAAAAAATTTTGGTTGAATTTTATTTTGTGAGTTTCAGCCTAGTTTTCCATTTAAGCATGCTCAATTTATACTTTATTATCTTTGGACATGATGGCTGAAAGCGAGGAGGAACTGAGGAACCTTATGACGAAGGTGAAAGAAGAAAGTGCAAAAGCTGGGTTGCCGCTAAACCTCAAAAAAAACAAGATTATGGCAACCAGCTTGATTGATAACTGGCAAATAGAGGGAGAAAACGTGGAGGCAGTGACAGACTTTGTCTTTCTAGGCATAAGGATTACTGCAGACGCTGACTGCAGCCAGGAAATCAGAAGACGTTTACTTCTTGGGAGGACAGCAATGACAAATCTTGATAAAATAGTTAAGAGCAGAGACATCACACTGACAACAAAGGTCTGCATAGTTCAAGCAATGGTATTCCCCGTAGTAACCTATGGCTGGAAGAGCTGGACCATAAGGAAGGCTGAGCGAAGGAAGATAGATGCTTTTGAACAGTGGTGCTAGAGGAAAATTCTGAGAGTGCCTTGGACTGCAAGAAGATCACACCAGTCCATATTCCAGGAAATAGAGCCGGACTGCTCACTTGAGGGAAGGATATTAAAGGCAAAACTGAAGTACTTTGGCCACATAATGAGAAGACAGGATACCCTGGAGAAGATGCTGATGCTAGGGAAAGTGGAAGGCAAAAGGAAGAGGGGCCGACCAAGGGCAAGATGGATGGATGATATTCTGGAGGTGATGGACTCGACCTTGGGGGAGCTGGGGGTGGCGACGGCCGACAGGAAGCTCTGGCATGGGCTGGTTCATGAAGTCAGGAAGAGTCGGAAGCGACTGACCGAATAAACAACATATTTGGATGTGTTAACTATCCCTCCCAGTTTTGTGTCAGCTGCAAATTTGAGAAAGATTCCCTCCATCCATTCACCTAGGTTACCATTCCCCAACTTGGCGCCCTTCAAATGTGGTGGACTTCAACTCCCATCAGCCCCATCCAAAATGGCTATGGCTAATGGTCAGGAATGCTGGGGTTTTAGTCCAAAACATCTGGGCAGAACCAGGCTGGGGAAGGTTGATCTAGGTCATAGATTTTAAAAAATATGGAAGAGTACTGGTCCCAGGGCAGAGCTTTCCAGCATCCTTGTGATTTCCTGCTCCAGGGTTATACCTTTTCTACCTGTTGAAACTGAAACCCCCCTCAGGACATTTGCCTCCACTTTGGTCAGTTGTCCTCACTGACATCAAGCTTCAGCCCTTTTACTCTGGGTCAAGGAGACACCCAATATGATTAATTGGTTCCTTCTACCCAATACAAGGGAAGTAACAAGGAAAGAGGGTATTTTATCTGGTATCGTAATAAAACAAGCCAACATGTGGAATTTTGTAGTTATGTAGTATGTATTCATTTCTTGCTTTCGAACTGCAAGGTTGGCAGAAGCTGGGACTGAAGACGGAAGCTCACTCCGTCACGCAGCACTCAGGTCTCGAACTGCTGTCCTGCCAACCTTCTGGTCTGCAGTTCAGCGTCTTAACCACTAAGCCATAAATCTATACTTGGCTCTAACCTACCTACTCTACTCCTTCTAAATCCTATTCCCAACCCCCCACTCCCTAGATGCACACTCCTTCAATCCCTAATCCCAATCTGATGGATCAACTGTCAGTTCACCACTCTTTAAACCTCAGAATACTTTCACTCACAAGCCCCTCCCACCTTTCACTTACTCTAACATGCTATTAACCCTAACTTGCCTGGATCAGATTTTACAAATTCTAACACATACATTTGTATTAACAAGCATATGTTGCAATCCCACTCAGAACCTCCAAGATTATGAAGCACCCTAGAGAAGCAGTTTTGTGTATAGTTGCCCAACTAGATGTGAATGCACATGGCCGGCACAGTGCTGGTAGTACTCAGAGAAGACCTGAACCTAGCAAAACATTCTTGGAGAAGAACATTCAGCCGTAAGACTGCTCTAAAGGGACAGAGGGTTCCTCTGCCTGTTTAAATGTGTGTTGGAAGATCCAGTACTAGTCAGAATTCCCAGCTGAGCTTCTGTGGGAGAATCAAAGCGGATGGTGCTGAAGCTGGAGGCAGGTACTGTTGACCTCTTGGACAACAGTTCATGGGTAAAGTATACTTTTACGCTGGAGGAACCTATTCATGATGGGACAGAAGATAAGGATCTAAGAAGTGCCTTGTTGGATCAGACCAAAGGCCTATCGAGTACAGCAATCTGTTCCTGCAGTGGCCAACTAAATGCCTATGGGAAGCCCCAAGCAGAACATGAGTGAACTAGCATCCTCTTGCTTGGGTTCTTTAGCAAGTGGTATGCAGAGGCCCTCTGTCTTCAACAGTGTGAAGGAGAAAAGGAGAAGAAAAGGGGCTCAATTACTTTGGTGAGAACCGTAGCACGCAAACAGCGTAGCGTAGAAGCTGCATTGTAAGCCCGGTGAATGCAGGCTTTCTCAGTTGTTTCTTATCTTAATAAAAAAAATGCCTGGGAACATAACAAACTACATAAGAATGTTTAGGCTTGAGAGGTAGGAAATGAATGGTTACATACTAACTTGGCAGCTCTTAATGCGCTGTCCTCTTGTGAAAATGCATAGATCTATGGAGTTGTGTAATGGATTGGAAATTAGAATGAAAAGCCCTTTAATTATTATTATTTATTTTATTATTTATTTCATTTCTATACCACCCAATAGCCGAAGCTCTCTGGGCGGTTCACAAAAACTAAAACCAAACAACACACAATAAAACAATTTAAAATATATAGAACATTAAAACCACAATATAACAATACAACCACAGTAAAACCTAGCAGCAGTACAGGAATTTAAAATACAGATTTAAAACAGCAAAGATAAAAATTTAGAAAGCTAAAATGCCTGGGAAAATAAAAAGGTCTTCACCTGGCGCCGAAAGGAGTACAATGTAGGCGCCAGGCGAACCTCACTAGGGAGCTCATTCCAGAGCCAGGGTGCCACAGCAGAAAAAGCCCTCCTCCTAGTAGCCACCCGCCTCATTTCCTTTGGCAGGGACTCACGGAGAAGGGCCGCTGACGATGATCTTAAGGTCTGGGCAGGCACATATGGGAGGAGGCGATCCTTCAGGTAACCTGGCCCCAAGCCGTTAAGGGCTTTGAATGTTAACACCAGCACTTTGAATCGGGCCTGGAAATGGACTGGCAGCCAGTGCAGCTGGAAAAGTACTGGCGTAATATGAGCTCACAGGCCAGTCCCTGTTAACAATCTTGCTGCCCTATTTTGGACCAGCTGAAGTTTCCGGACCGTTTTCAAAGGCAGCCCCACGTATAACGCATTGCAGTAATCCAGACGAGAAGTTATCAGAGCATGGATAACTGTAGCTAGACTATCTCTGTCCAGATAAGGGCATAGTTGGTATACCAGCCTAAGCTGATAAAAAGTGCTCCGTGCCACTGAGTTCACCTGTGCCTCAAGTGACAGTTCTGGATCCAAGAGCACCCCCAAACTACGAACCTGATCCTTTAGGGGGAGTGCAACCCCCTCCAGAACAGGTTGAGTATCACCTAGCCGGGCAGACGAACCACCCACTAACAGTACCTCCATCTTGTCTGGATTGAGTTTCAGTTTATTAGCCCTCATCCAGTCCATTACCGTGCCCAGGCACTGATTCAGAACAGCCACTGCCTCACCTGGTTTTGATGAGAAAGAGAGGTAGAGCTGGGTGTCATCTGCATATTGATGGCACCTCAGCCCACACCTCCGGATAACCTCCCCCAGCGGTTTCATGTAGATGTTAAACAGCATGGGGGATAAAATAGAGCCCTGTGGAACCCCATGGCATAATTGCCATGGCACAGAGCAATAATCCCCCAGCACCACCTTCTGGAATCAGCCATCCAAGTAGGAGCGGAACCACTGTAGTGCAGTGCCTCCAACTCCCAACCCAGACAACCTATCCAGAAGGATACCATGGTCGATGGTATCGAAAGCCGCTGAGAGGTCCAGGAGAATCAACAGGGTTGCACTCCCCCTGTCCCTCTCCCGGCAGAGGTCATCCCACAGGGCGACCAAGGCAGTTTCCGTTCCAAAACCAGGCCTGAAGCCCGATTGAAATGGATCTAGATAATCCGTTTCATTCAACAGTGCCTGGAGCTGTCCTACAACCACCCGCTCAAGCACCTTGCCCAGGAAGGGGATGTTGGCCACTGGCCTATAATTGTTAACATCCTCTGGGTCCAGGTTAGGCTTTTTCAGGAGTGGTCTAATTACTGCCTCTTTTAAAGCGGCAGGCACCACTCCCTCTCTCAAGGAGGAATTTACAACCTCCTGGACCCAGCCAGACATCCCCTCCTTGTTTGATTTAATAAGCCATGAAGGGCAAGGGTCAAGCACACAAGTGGTCGATCGGACTTGGCCAAGCACCTTGTCCACATCCTCAGGCCTCAATAACTGAAACTCATCCAATAAAACTGGACCAGACGGTGCTCTGAACGCCTCTACCAATGGAACTGCATTAATGGTGGTGTCCAATTCATGACGAATCTGAGCAACTTTATCCTCAAAGTGCCGCGCAAACTTGTCACAGCGTGCTACCGAGGGTTCCACCGTCTCTCTCCCTGGCCCAGAATGTAACAGGCCGCGAACCACTCGGAAAAGCTCCGCCGGACGACACTGAGAAGATGCAATGCTGGTGGAAAAGAACTGCCTCTTTGCCACCCTCACAGCCACAGAGTAGGCTCGATAGTGGGCTCTTACCTGTGTTCGGTCAGACTCAGCACAAGTTTTCCTCCACCTGCGTTCTAGCCGTCTCCCCTCTTGCTTCATTGCCCTCAGCTCAAGTGTATACCAAGGAGCTGGCCGGGCTCTGCTCAGAGGGAGAGGGTGCTTGGGTGCGATCGTGTCAACCGCCCGAGTCATCTCTGCATTCCACAGAGCGACCTGGGCTTCGACAGGAGCACCAGCCATACCAGCAGGAAAATCCCCCAGAGCCCTCTGGAATCCATCGGAATCCATTAATCTCCGGGGGCGGACCATTTTAATAGGTCCCCCACCCTTGCAGAGGGGAAAGGCCGCCAGAAGTCTAAACCTCAGCAGGAAGTGGTCTGACCATGACAAAGGGACAGATGTTAATTCCTCCACTTTCAGATCACCATCCTCCTGCCCAGTCGAAAAAAAACAAATCAAGCGTGTGTCCTTTTATATGCGTTGGGCCGATGACATGTTGGGACAGCCCCATGGTTGTCATGGCGGCCATGAAGTCCTGAGCCACCCCGGATACAGCGGCCTCGGCATGGAAGTTGAGATCCCCCAGGACCATCATCCTGGGGGTCCTCAACACCAAGTCCGAGACCACCTCCGTCAGCTCAGGCAGGGAGTCCAATGGGCAGTGGGGTGGGCGGTACACCAACAGAATCCCTAATCTGTCCTGGGTACCCAACACAAGGTACAGACACTCAAGATCTGCACTCAAATGAGCAGGAAGCCTGGAGAGGGAGATTGAATTCCTATAGACCACAGCAACCCCCCCTCCCCAACCCTCAAGTCCGTGTTGGTGCTGCACTGAGTACCCAGGAGGGCACAGCTGGGAGAGAGTGACCCCTCCCAGTTCCCCCACCCAGGTCTCAGTAATACATGCCAGGTCAGCCCCCTCATCCACAATCAAATCATGGATGAGGGAGGTCTTATTTTGGGCCGACCTGGCATTCAGCAGCAGCACCACCAGACCCGAGGGCAGACTGGTAAGGCTGCCAGGAACCATCAGGTTGGGGGAAGAACCAGAAGAGGGGACAGCTGTAAGGTGTCTAGCCCCTCTTCTCCTCAGCTGGCCTGTTAATCCCCCAACGCCATACCTCCCCCTGCCCGTGACCACAGTTATGGTGGCACCTCCCCCACCCCCTGAGTTGCCCAATAGTCCTCCCAGGCACATATTAAAATATTAAGATATAAAATATACAACAGTTTAAAAGAATATAAAAGAGATAAAAGAGAACAGCAGCTAAGAAGGAGCAGATAGTCCACGTTTGCCCATTCCCCTGGTCTTTAAAGCTGCTGCCCTCTGCTGCTGCTGCTATTTGCTGCTGGTGTTGTGGCTGCTGGTGTCTCTGGAGAGGCAGGTGGGTAGATCTTCAGGTCCTACGAGACTCCAAGTGCGACGCTAAGTGCGCACTTAGCATTGCACTTGGTGCGACGCCGAGGCGCTGCCACTGGCAGCCCCGCCTTAAGTACCTGTGGGCGGGGGCAGAAGCAGGCTCAGGCTCAGGATCCACCTGGTGCAGCTGCTGGCTGGTCCTCCTTCCCCAGGCTCCTTCCCGAGCAGCCTCTGGCAGCCCCGCCTTAAGTACCTGTGGGTGGGGGCAGAAGCAGGCTCAGGCTCAACCTGGTGCAGCTGCTGGCTGGTCCTCCTTCCCCTTCTGCACCATTTCCTTTAATGGTGCAGACAGACTAGCAGAGGGGCTAAATTGAGCTATCAGAGCCAAAGCAAAGCATTTCAGGTTTGCTTAATTAGAGTGATAGCACTGCAGAATCTTACACAGGGTTGCCACCTTTTCACCTAGCATATTTGGATAGTCCTGTCTTTCACTGCATTAGAGGGGCAAGACTTCATCATGGCAGAGACTTAACCAGGAAGATCTGGGCTCAAAATCCCCACAAGGCCATGAAAACACAACACTATCCTCCACTCCAACCTTCTTCAATGGATTGCTGTGAAGAGAGAAAATAATCAACCCTGTGTATGCTGTGATGGAGCTCCTTTGGAGGCAGGGCAGGGAATAATGGTGTCAACAAAGAGAATCTCAAGGGCACATTGTGGTTACAGGACAATCATGAGTCACACCATTTTAATTATGAAACACAGAACTGGAAAACAGCTCACCAATGCAGCATTACTCTTAATGGCTGTCATAGAGCAGCAGGCTGAACTAGATGATCTCCAGGTCCCATCCAACTGCGTTTCTATGAACCCGTACAAACTAAGAGGCAAAACAGCTTTTGATCTGTCATTGCGAAACTATAAATTTCAATGTGATACAGTTCCTTTCACCACTGTTGTTCTTACAATTTTAAAAGTGATTACGTTTGGTATTATTGTTAACAATATAATTTGCAAGCTGCCTTGAGGTGCCACAGAAAGGGCAGGGTATAAATGTTTTATTATGCAATCCTATGCATGTTTACTTAGAAGAAGCCCTACTGAGTCTAATGGGGCTTACTCCCAGGAAGACAGGGACAGGACTGCAGCCTTACTAAGCAATCTTATGGCACAGTCATCCTAGGGTGGGGGAGAGAGAGACACAGCCACTGTTCCCTATACCCACTCAGCTTGAGAGGCAAAGAGAAAACATAGGAAAGCAGAAAATTGTGCATAAAAATGACAGAAGCTTCAGCATCTCTGAAAATACCTCCAAAACTCACCCCGTGTGGTGAGATCCATAAGGACATAGGAGCCCTGCTGGATCAGACTAAAGGCCTATCTAGTCTGGCATTCTGTTCTCACAATGGCCCACCAGCTGTCTGTAGGAAGCCCACAAGCAGGACATGAGTGCACCAGCATCCCCCACCTCCACTCACACTCCCCAGCAACAGATATTCAGAGGCCTTCTCCAATACTGGAGATAATACATACTCACCACTACTAGTAGCCACTGATAGCCTTCTCCTCCATGAATTTACCTTACCCCCTTTTAAAGCCATCCAAGTCGGTGCCTGTCCTGCTTTGGGTGGATCCGACTCAGGATTAGGGCAAATTAAAGGGCAATCCAAAGGCAAGTAAATAAACAGGCAAAGGTCAAGCACAGAGTCCAGGAGTAGGAGTAGTCAGGATACAGATAGTGCTCAAAGCATAGTAAAAGGCAGGCAAGTAGGTGGCTTCCAGAAGAAAAGTCTGAGGTGCAGCCAAGATCCAAATACAGATGACTACTCAAACAAAATGCAGTCTAAGAAGCAGAGTCGAGCAGGAGTGCAAGGGTCAGTAACCCAAATGTTCATTCACCGAGCGAGATGAGAGCTATACAGCACTGACACTAGTAAACAGACATTGTTTCCAGCAGCTAGAAAGCTCAGATTGAAGGCTGATATAGCCAGAGTTTCCAGAGCCCCACCCAGGTCCCAGCTGCAGTTCATTACAGGCCTTCTGGCAACGGCCCTACTCATGAGGATGGTCCTGTTCCCAAGGAGTCCTTTCCTCTTGAGGAGCCCTCCTTTGTATCTGAGCACCCCTTCTCAAAGGAACCCTACTGGGCTGCCTCTTGAGACAACAACGCTCTCAGGGCTTAGGTGGTCACTCAGCTCTGTCTCAGAGGTGGAGTTCTCCTCCTCTTGTGGGGATGGACCTGCAGCCATTTTCCCCAAGGGCCCAGGCTCCCCTGGGTCTCCTGACATGGGCTGTTCCTCAACATTGTCTGTCTCTGAGAGCTCTAGCTCCTCCTCTGAGGAGGATTCATCCAGCAGGGGCATGACAGTGGTTGCAAAGGAAGACCCCTCAGGATATCCCAAATGCTACCACCAAAGGTGGAGGAACAACCTGGGGGTTATTTTATTTTAGCTGTTACAGTCATTTATATGCCACCTTTCAGGATACAAATCCTACCAAGGCAGCATACAGGTAACATAAAAATAATAAAATCACAATAAACCACATGAACAAATTCTTTTAAAAATCATCAGGATCCTTCCCTCAGGGCAGTTGGTGGAAGGTAGCCCTGGGGGCAGGGGGAGCCCAACTGGAACAGGAGCAGGTATCCTCCTCATATACCTCCCTCTCTCCTGGAATCCTTTCCACAGGCCAGTTGATGGTCCTGGACAGGGTGAGGGAGGGGAGAGTCTAGCTGGAGAAGGCCCAGAGGTTTTCTTTGCCTGCCCCTCTCCCGAAATCTTTCCCACAGGGCCGAAATCTACAAGTTGATGGTAGATGGTCCGGGGGTGGGGAGGCTAGCTGGAACAGGCCCTGTGGTCTTTGTCTGCCTCTCTCTCCTGGAATCCTTCCCACATGGCAGTTGATGGTAGATGGTCCTGGGCCAGTGGGAAAGTCTAGCTGGAACAGGCCCTGAGGTCTTCTTCTCCTGCTTCTCTCCCATTTATGTTCCCAAATGTGGAAAAACCATGTAGGTGTTTCTGCCACAGTTCCCTTTTAACAATTTGAGACTTGGGTCTATGGAACTCTGTGCCACATGACTGTCTTAGCTATAAAAACCCTTAACCATAAAACCACCGCCGCCAAAATAAATCCTGTATATCTCGTTTACCTTAGTAGCCTGGTAACTAAGGCATACATTAATTAATTAAGCTAACCAGTCAGTAATTACCTGGATTCCCCCCCCCCCCCCGGATTTCTTTTTTAAAAATTGGCATTACATTGGCTACTCTTCAGTACCAGAGGCTGATCTCAGGGATATATTATGTATTGTCATTAGAAGATCAGCAATTTCACATTTGAGTTCTGTAGGGAGTAATTCTATGGCCACTAGAAACTGTCCAGAGGGCCGTAGGATTTTTCGGTTTCTGGGAACCAAGTTGGAGCCAGGGCTCTGCCTGCGGTTCCTAGAAACCGGGATCCCCACACCCTCATAGCTGGTGCACTTCTCTCTGTGCAGGCTACATTTCCGTGCTTGGAAATGGAGTGCAGAGATGTGAAAAAGGGGTGGTCCTGGGGGCGGGGAAGGAGACCACGGAAGCCACTTTATGCAGCTTCCTAAGCGCCTCCTTCCCTTTCCCTCCCTGAAGCCTCAGCTAGACAGCTGAATTTGGCTGTCTAGCCCAAAATGCAGGGCAGCCAGAGCACGGAGGCACCCTGCATTGGACACTCACCCCTGAGAACTCTAGGATGGATACCATCTGGACCCAGTGATTTGTTAGCTTTCAATTTGTCAATAAGGTCCAAAATTTCATCTCTTGTCACCGCTATTTCCCTCAGTTCCTCAGACTCCCTTTCTGAAAATATCAGTTCAGGCATGGGTATCTGCCTCAGGTCTTCTGCAGTGAAGATGTATCCTTCTTTAGTATTCTTTTAACTCTGTTGTCATCCAATGAACTAACTGTCTTCCTATTCAGTTTCCTGCTTCTGGTGTATTTAAAGAATTCTTTATGATTTGCCTTGATATTTTTAGTGATATGCTCCTCAAAATACTTTTTTGCATCCCTTATTGCTTGATTGCATTTCCTTTGTGCAAGTTTGTGTTCCTTTTTCTTCTCATTTGAACAAGACTTTTAGTTTCTGAAGGAAGCCTTCTTTGATAGCTTCCTTGACACTGGTGACCTCTTGGACTTGGTGCTACCTTTGCTGACCTGTGGTATACATTCCAGCTGAGCTATGGTTATTATGGTTTTGAGTAACTTTCAAGCATTTTGGAGAGATTTAACCCTCTTGTTGACTCCCCCTTTCAGCTTCAAAAAGAACATAAGAAGAGCCAAGCTGGATCAGACCATGGGTCCATCTAATCCAGCATTCTGTTCACACAGTGGCCAACCAGCTGCCTGCAGGAAACCCACAAGCACTTCCTTTTCATCAATTCCCTCATTTTAGAGAAGTTTCCTCTTTTGAAGTCAAATGTGACTGTGTTGGACTTGACAATTTTACATGTAAATATAAATTAAATTTCATAGCACTATGGTCAATGTCTTCAGTTGGTTCAACAACACTCACATCTCCCACTAGGTCCTTTGTGATACCACTTAGGATTCAGTCCAGGGTTGCCTCCCCCCCCCCAGTTGGTTCCATGACCAACTGTTCTAAGGCACAATCATTTAGGGTGCAATCCTATGGCTGCTAGACAGCAGCTAGACAGCCATAGAATTTTTTGTTTTCTGGGAACCGAGCTTGGAGCCAGTGCTCCGAGGTCAGTTTATTTATTTTTATTTTTATTTATTTATTGCATTTATATCCCACCTTTTTTCCTCTTGCAAGGAACCCAAGACGGCTTACATTCTCCTCCTCTCCATTTTATCCTCACAACAACAACCCTGTGAGGTGGGTTGGGCTGAGAGTCTGTGATTGGCCCAAAGTCACCCAGTGAGCTTCCATGGCTGAGTGGGGACTAGAACCCGGATCTCCCAGCTCCCAGTCCAACACTCTAGCCACTACACCATGCTGGCTCTCCAGAAAACTGCCTCCTTGCCCCCTCTCCTGCCACCTCATACGCAGTACGTTTCATCCCCAGCTCCACAGTTGGAACAGCAGCGTGGAGTAGGAGGAAAGGGGGAATTCCTGGGGGCAGGCAAGGGAGGGTGGAAGTGCCATTATGACGCTTCCTATGTGCCGTCTGGCCTCCTCCCCCCGCTCCAAGGCACCCTGGCTAGACAGCCAAAATCAGCCATCTAGCCGCATATGCAGGGCGGACAGAATGAGGAGGAGGAGATCACCTCCACGCTCTGCCCGCTCTGCATTGGATAGTCGACTGCCTCGGAGTTCAGAGGCAGTCAACTATCCCCATAGAATTGCGCCTGTATGAAGCAGGGATGGGGGAGAAATCCTCCACGGACCACAGTGAGGCTGGATTCAAAAGAATCTGCCCCCCCCCCCCGGAGTCTGTGGAGGATCAGAAGACTTACCTCCGCCTCCTGGAGAAATCCTCGCCGGCTGGATCCTCCCTGCCGGCCAGCTCCGGAGTGCCAGCAATACGGCTGCCATTGCCATATCGCTGGCTGGGCGGATTGACTGCGGCACAGCCGCAAATGGCGTCTCGGATGCTATTTGCGGCCGTAAAGGCCTTAGTTTAAGGTAAATGCATGGCTGCATTTACCTTAAACTAAGGCCTTTATGGCCGCAAATGGCGTCCTGGACGCCATTTGCAGCCACGCCGCAGTCAATCCGCCCAGCCAGCGATACGGCAATGGCAGCAGTATCGCTGGTACTCAGGAGCTGGCTGGTGGCTCTGTGGACTTGCTGCGGAGCGGAGCCGGCTGGCGAGGATTCTGGGGGGGAGGGATGGATCACCTCTCCCCCCCCGCAGACCCCCATGACGCCAGGTAAGGGGGTTTTGCACATCCCTAGTATCAAGAAATGTAACCTCTTTGTCATGATTGGAACAAGCATTTATCCAGTCAATGTGAGGGCAACTGAAGTCACCCATTGTTACAACCTTTCCTCATTTCAGTGCCTCCCTGCTTTCACTTTCCATCTCAAGATCACCCTGAGCATTTTGGTCAGGGGGACAATAGCATGTCCCCTGTACTAAATTACTTTTGGAGCCTTTTGGAGTGATTCTGTGGAGGAGTCTGTCCCTTTTAAGGTTTCTAATCTGCTTGACATTATGCCCTTTTTGACATACAGAGTGACACCACCTCCAGTATTTATTATTATTGATTAAATTTATTAATCGCCCATCTGGCTGGGCACCCAGCCACTCTGGGCGATGTACAACATATAATAAAACAGTTTAAAACAATAAAATTCTACAATAAAAACATTTTCTAAAATACCCTAACCCACCCCAAATGCCTGCCTGAACAACCACGTTTTTAATGCACGGCGGAAGCTCATTAAAGAGGGGGCATGATGGAGTTCCTTAGGGAGGGAGTTCCACAGAGTGGGGGCCACCACAGAAAAGGCCCTCTCCCTCGTCCCCACCAGTCTAGCTGTCCTGGCTGATGGGACAGAGAGAAGGCCATCCGAGGCTGATCTTGTTAAGTGGCCTGTCTGGTGTTGCTGGAGGCGCTCCTTAAGATAGGGTGGGCCGGAACCATATCGGGTTTTAAAGGTCAAAACCAACACCTTGAATTTGGCCTGGAAAACAACTGGTAACCAGTGCAACTCCTTCAGCACTGGAGTGATGTGATGTTGCCGGCGGCTGCCTTTAATCAGGAGAGCCGCCGTGTTCTGTACCAGCTTCTGTACCAGAAGCTGGTACAGAAGTTCTGTACTTCTGTTCTGTACCAGTACACCCTTCCCTGTCCTCCCTATAGAGTTTCTATCCAGAGATAATCATATCCCTCTGGTTCTCTCTATTCCACCAGGTTTCCATTATGGCTGCTGTATCTAAGTTCTCCTTTAAAACCAGGCACTCCAACATTCCCATCTTGGCTTGGAGGCTTCTAGCATTTGCACAGAAAAATCTATACATGGTGTTCCCCTCCAGATGCTTCTGGCATGTGCAGTCTCCCCTATGGCCATTAGGCTTTTTTGCCTGGCTGTCATGTTTTATTCTATGCTCATGTCCTATTTCCACCCCATCTGTATTCAGGCAATCAGAAATATTTTCCTTTCATTGAATGACCCCAGGTTCTCGTATTATGTGAGAGTGAAAAAAAACCTCTCTCTACCCACTTCCTCCATACCATGCATACATTTATAGACATCTGTCATACCCCCATCCCACACCCAGGCAAACCTGAGCCCATCAGGAGAAGTGTTCCATAGACACATAGCCTGGCTCCTGCATGCCCCCACCACTCCTTTTTACCCCCTCCGTCTGGCAACCCATGTGACCAATCCATCCCCTCTGCTGTTTTGTCAGATCACAGGCCTCATTGCCAGCCCCCATCACCAACTGACTGCCTCAGATTCTCTGGCAGCATCACCCATCCCACTTGTGCAGCCTGAGAGACCAGCTCCCTTACAGTCCGGGGAACACGAATGAGCAAAAAGTGGAGGGGCCTCTGTCTCTGAGCCCCCTAAGCGCCTCTCAGAATCCCATCCTGAAGTCAGCTGAAGCCAGATCTTACTAGGATGTGGCAAAGAGAGCCCTCTCGACCACTCCCTAGCAACAAAGAAACAGTACAATACAATGATTGGCATCCAAGATGGAGGGGACACTGAAAGGAAAAGGCACATGTGGGGTTGCCAACCAGTCACTCCAGTAGGATTCCTATGACTTACAACGGCTTGACAGGCAGCAGGGTAGCAGGTGCAGGTCTGCCGTCACACCAGCACTATGGTAGGAACGCCTTCACCTGTTGCATAATTGTTTGGTATAGAAGGGTCCAGGAACCTGCCTGGAGCATGTAGATCGTCAACCCCATGGAGGAACTGCTGGACAAACCGTGAGCCTCTCACATGGTTTGCACAGAACAGTATAGGTGATGGATACAGTATCTGTGGGAGAGCATCCTGTGGAGGGCAAGGGGAACTACACAGAGTTAAAAGCAATAGTCAGCAGGTGGAGCACATAGTCCCTGGATCTGGATGCACAATAATATAGGTATATGTGATGGAGTAAGTGGCAGTGGCACCTGAGTGCTCTGCCAGCTTGTTCTGAACTATGCATCCAGGCTGATTTCGCAAGGCAAAAATGCTCATGAATGTTTGGCAATGGCAGTAGAGGGAGTGGAGTGCCTGCCCTTTGCCAACAGAGAGCTTACTTGCATGTGGGGATGAGTGCTTCTTCTGTTTGTGGGAGACACTGCTCCCTGCTGTTGAAAGGGAAAGAGTGTTGGAGCAATACAGTTCAGACAAGACACAGTATAGCAGGGTTGTTGAACTTCTTTCAGCCTGAGGGACGAATTGAGTTTTGGAGAAGCTTTTTGGGGGCTGTATTCCAGTGGTGGGTGGAACTGAAGGCAAAAGGAGGCAAGGCTCAAAGCACCAGAAATACCAAAAGTATCAGCCTATTTTAGTGTAAAGCTGTTACTGCCAGTAATTAAGCCTTAGGAGAGGCATTTAGAATGGGGAGAAAACTGCACAAAAGCCAGGCAACAGCCATATGATCAGAAGTTGGGAGAAAGGGGATGGGGCCACGGAAAGGGGGTGTAGCCTTCTGGGGAACTCCAGAAGGCCAAATTCAGACTCCCAAAGGGCCAGATTTGGTCCATGGGCCTGAGGTTCCACACCCCTGACATACAGTCAGGGCCAGAAATATTGGAACAAGGATAACTGTTTTGGCAGTTGGCCTCTGTACACCACCACATTGAAGTTGAAAGGAAACACACCCAGATGGGAGCGAAGTCAGGACTTTCAGCTGTAATTCAAGGGGAGTGACAAAAGTGGGGCACTACCCATTCAGGAAGTACAGCCAGTGGCATACACACACACCCATTGTTGGTGGCTCATAAGTAATGGAACAAACCAACATCATTTCAAACTCAGAACCACCTCCAGGCCTTTTATCTGCTTGATGGGTCATGGGGTACCCAGGAAACAGGCCACACCTGGCCATGCAGCTGCTTGTCAGCCATTAGTTCCGTTACTTATGAGCCCCCAACGATGGAGGTATGTGTATGCCACTGGCTGTCCTTCCTGAATGGTTAGTGCCCCACTTTTGTCACACCCCTTGAATTACAGCTGAAAGTCCTGACTTCGCTCCCATTTGGGTGTGTTTAATTTCAACTTCAGTGTGGTGGTGTACAGAGGCCAACTGCTAAAACAGTTATCCTTGTTCCAATATTTCTGGCCCTGACTGTATAGCAAAGAGTGTGGAGAGAGACATAAGAGGCAGCTGAAGTAGTTATACTT
The DNA here is from genome assembly GCF_057233095.1 of Heloderma suspectum. NCBI lineage: Eukaryota > Metazoa > Chordata > Lepidosauria > Squamata > Helodermatidae > Heloderma > Heloderma suspectum. The sequence goes on from NC_139459.1 coordinate 135,126,202, forward strand.
TATAGCATGGTTCCTCCTTCCCTTGCTTAATTGTGGGAGTTTTCTGTCCTGGCCCGCTCAGTTATAGCAGTGGAGTGGGGGTTTTCTGTTGGGTGTTTGTGTCTGGAGTCCCAAAGTGAGTACCTCTTAGGCTTCTAGACAGAGAAGTGTTAACAATGTGCTCAAGTTCTTAAGTTCTCCAGAGTTCCCCACACCAAAGCTCCCCCTTGTGAGTTCTAAGTATGCAAAACATGGAGTCAGAGAAATATAGCCCCATGCTGCATGCCTTATCATCTGAGTTGTAGTCTCCCTATGTGGGGTTTATATACTGGTGCTGATGTGGTGTGACCAAGTGCTGAGTTACACCATATTCTATGTCATAGCAAAATGGGTGGGATGGTTGTCAAAGCATGGATCATTATTTTAGGGAGCAATCCTATGGCCGCTAGACGGCGGCTAGACAGCCATAGGATATCTGGTTTTCTGGGAACCGACCATGAAGCACGGGCTCCGAGGTTGGTTCCCGGAGAACCAACCTCTCCCCAATTCTGCGCTGCCTTGGAGGCAATGTGGAACAGCCCCATCCTCTGCGCTCACAAGAGGAGTGTGGAGTGTCCGAAAAGGGGCGTTTGCAGGGGGGGGGGCGTTCCAGGGCAGGGAGGGTGGAAATGCCTGTATGACACATCCAATGTGTTGTACAGCAGCCTCCTCCCCCGCTCAGCCCTTCCGCGGCTAGACAGCCGCCATCGGCTGTCTAGACGAAAATGCAGAGCAGGAGAAGCGCGGAGGGAACAATGTCCTCCATGCCTCTCCTGCCCTGCATTGGATAAGCGGTCACCTCCAAGTTCGGAGGTGGCCACTTATCTGAATAGGATTGTGCCCTTAATTTCTTTAATTACTTGTAGCAGGACCATGGCTAATGTAAAGTTGCACCATTAATATGTGTGTGTGTGTGTGTCTGTGCTCTGGAGGAGAATAAGACACAGCATAAGTGTGCTTCTTCAATGTTCTGCCTGTGACTCTGCCCCATTTTGGCTGTTATGCTAGTGTATCTTTGCCAGTGCAGCAGATATTCCAGCAGAATTTTCTGTTTGCATATCTAGTGTGCTCTACCAGCATATCTTTCGTGACAGTGGCATATCTCGTCTTCCATTGGTACAGCAGGGCTGTCATTTCTTAGGCACAATGGCGACTTCTTTTGGTCTGAGCTCCTAAAATACAACAAAACTATCCATAAGAATTATGAGCAGGTTGCAACTCTAAGTTCTGGCAACTGGACAGGAAGATGAAATTCTGACTGAGCTAGTAAAATTCTGGCCAGATATAGCAGAAACTAAAAGCATAGGCAGCAGCAGAGGGGAGGGGCAAAGCCCATCCCGAGGCAAATAGTTCTCCCCATTGCTGGACCCCTGTGCATCCTTGAAAGAAAGGCACTTTTCACATGTTCGCCCCTCTTCCAAATGCCCTTTTCCCTTCTGTTCCCTTCCCCATTTTTTTTTTCTGGCACTGCCATTAGTAAAAGTTCAGCTAAGTGCTCAGTGGAGGATGTATAACCAGCTCCCTGACAGATGGTGAGTACAGATGACCACTGGTGTAGGACTTCCCCATGGTTTCTTGCCTGGTTAATGCTCGGAAGCTGGAACCATGTGGGTTCCTAATTACTTTGAATGAGTTCAAATCTCCAGGGCCAGATGAACTGCATCCTAGAATAATAAAAGAACTGGCAGAAGAACTCTGAGAACCACTGTCTATTGTCTTTGAGAAATCATGGAGGACGGGGGAAGTGCCAGATGACTGGAGGAGGGGTAATGTTGTCCCTATCTTCAAAAAGGGCAAAAGGGAGGAACCTGGAAACTACAGACCAGTCAGTCTGACATCAATCCCTGGGAAAATTCTGGAGCAGATAATAAAGCAATCAAAATTTAAGCACCTTGAAAACAATGCAGTGATTACGAAGCCAACATGGATTTGTTAAGAACAAATCCTGCCAGACGAATCTGATCTTTGATCTGATTTTTTGATCAGGTAACCTCCCCTGTGGACTGTGGGAATGCTATGGACATAATATACCTCGACTTCAGCAAAGCTTTTGCCAAAGTGCCCCATGATATCCTAATGAGCAAACTAGCTCAAAGTGGGCTAGATGAAACAACTATCAGGTGGATCCACAGTTGGCTACAGAATTGGACTCAAAGAGTGTTTATCAATGGGATCTTCTCAAACTGGGGAGAGGTAACGAGTGGGGTACCGCAGGGCTCAGTCCTGGGCCCAGTGCTCTTCCACATTTTTATTAATGACTTGGAGGAGGAGGTGCAGGGAATGCTGATCAAATTTGCAGATGACACAAAATTGGGTGGGATAGCGAATACCTTGGAAGACAGAAACAAAATTCAAAGTGATCTGGATAGACTGGAGCGCTGGGCAGAAAACAACAGAATGAAATTTAACAGGGATAAATGCCAAGTTCTGCACCTAGGAAAAAGAAACCAAATGCAGAGTTACAAGATGGGGGATATTTGGCTCAACAACACTACAAGCGAGAAGGATCTCGGAATTGTTGTCGATCACAAGCTGAATATGAGCCAACAATGTGATATGGCTGCAAAAAAGGCAAATACTATTTGGGGCTGCATTAATAGAAGCATAGCTTCCAAATCCCGGGAAGTACTAGTTCCCCTCTACTCAGCACTGGTTAGGCCTCATCTGGAGTACTGTGTCCAGTTCTGGGCACCACACTTTAAGAAGGATGCAGAACAAACTGGTTCAGAGGAGGGCAACAAAGATGATCAGGGGACTGGAAACCAAGCCCTATGAAGAGAGCCTGAAAGAACTGGGCATGTTAGCCTTGAGAAGAGAAGACTGAGGGGAGATATGATAGCGCTTTTCAAGTACTTGAAAGGTTGTCACAGAGAGGAAGGCCAGGATCTGTTCTGGATCATCCCGGAGTGCAGGACATGGAATAATGGGCTCAAGTTACAGGAAGCCAGATTCTGGCTGAACATCAGGAAAAACTTCCTGTTAGAGCAATACGACAATGGAACCAATGACCCAGGGAGGTGGTGGGCTCTCCCAAACTGGAGGCATTCAAGATGAGGCTGGACAGCCATCTGTCAGGGATGCTCTCACTGGAATTCCTGCATTGAGCAGGGGGTTGGACTCAGTGGTCTTATAGGCCCTTTCCAGTCCTACTAATCTATGATTCTATGGCACAGGTCTTCCCCACCTGATACTTGGCCAGGTGTGAGGTACTGAACTGGGTGGGAAGGACATGTGCAGTTGGCCCCATCTATGTGGCTCCAGGTTTTGAACATTACTGCAGCAGTGTGGGGCGACGTCACAGAGAAGGGTTCTGTAGAAACGTATGACAGCACCCCATCATACTGTCACCATGGGGTGCATATAACCACTCGGTAGAGACAGCAGCAGGAGTGGGGATAAGTAGTTACTGCAGCAGCAGCAGCAACATCCACATGAGATGGGGGCAAGAGGCTTCCCCCCCCACCTATACATGCACACCTTCCGTTCCCATGACAACCACTTAGTTGTAACCACTTGGTAAGCCTCTGTCAAAGTCTTATACTTGGGACAGATCAGAGCCTTTCACATATGACCCAACTGCCCCAGGGCAGGGAAGAGCGCTTGGTGAAGTATTGATGAAAGGCCTGTCCCTCCTTCCCACTACAAACAGTGCTCATTCCACGATGGGGCCAGGAGGTGCCTGAGCGTGGCAGGTTGAGCGGCAAAGATGTGGGATCGCGGGGGAAGTGTATGGGGAGCCCCACACTCAGCCACCTGTGGTATGCTCAAGACCCTCCCCTTGGAGAGAGCGGTGGGGTGGGGGACAGAGAACCATGACCTGGGCCAGCAGCAGCAACCCGTTGTCATGGGAACAGAAGGGGTGTGTGTGTGTGTGTGTGTGTGAGTGTGTGTACGCGGGGGGCGTGTGTGTGAGGGCTTCTGCCCCCTTCCCCTCAGGTGGGCATTATGACTCTTGCTGCTGCTCCTGGAATCTAACCCCGCTCCTGCTGCCGTCCCCGCTAGGCCTCGCCCCCTCCTCGCTGTTCCCTCCCCGCGGTGTCCCCCCCCCCGCGTCCCTGTTGTATCTGCCTGGCCGGGTCTGAGGGACGCGGCTGCCGCTGAGCAGCACCAGCCGCGTTGGTGGGGAGGAGGGGGGCGGCGGCGGCGGCGGCGGCCTCGGGTCGGCCCAAGCGCGCATGCTCCCGGTTCGCGGCGCCCCCGCTCGGGCGCGTTCGGCTCCGCTCGGCTATTTCCGCCTCTTTGTTGTACTAACTCCCGACTGGAATAATTCCCCCCCCCCTTCTAACCTTCTGCTGGTTCTCTCCCTCTCTCTTTTTTCTCCAAAGGGGAAAAAAAATTGCCCGCAAGTCCCCGCCCCCGAGTGTCCAAGGGGAGCGGGCTCCCTCCCCCACCACCCCACCCGCGTGGCCGGCGCCGTCCTCGTTGCTGCTGTTGCCGCCGCCGCCGCCGCCGCTTCTTCCTCCTCCTCCTCCTCCTCCTCCTCCCCCCCAGCCAGGTCAGTGTCTTCTCTCCTTTTTGCCCACCTTCCTTCTTTCCCTCTCCCCGCCCCGGCCGTCCATTCAGACCCACCGCGGAGGCCCCACAGGGGCGGGTTCCCTCCGCCTTTGGCCCAAAGGGGGTAGTGGGTGGTGGTGGAGGAGGCTGCTTCAGAGGAGTCCCCCATGTCCTGGGTGGTGGTGGTAGGGTGCCTGCCTGCCTGGAGCGGAGGGGACTGTTGTGGGGAGCGGGGAGGGGGCAAGTGGCTGTGCGAGGGGTGCAGTGGGCCAAAACCCCGCTTCTCTCTCCCACGCAGTGCTTCTGTGTGTGTGTTGGGGGGGGGGATATTTATAATTTTTGGGGAGGTGGGTTTGAGGGGTTGTCTCTCTCCAACTTTCTGCGACTGCAGCAAATACCCTCACGGGAAAGGGTGGTGGTCTTCCTGGTTTAGAGTTAGAGACTTTCTCTTTCTCCCCGTGTCTCCCCAATAATTATAGACTCTCCCCCCAATTATAGCAATTTTTCTTTTCAGTATGCCCCCCCCCCGTTAACTCCCCCTCAAGTGTTTAGGCATGGCTGTTCCAGCAATTATATATCTTCCCCATACTCTAAAAAGGACTCCTTCCTTGCATTTAAAAGCTCCTTATCAATTTTGTCTGCTTTCTCACCCCCACCCCCAAGTTATGCCAAGGTGTAGTCTCGCTTGCACGGTGACTAAGGGCTTGTTCACATCGGTGCCTTGCTTGTATGGCAGTGCCCATCGCCTATGCTGTTTAATTTGTACGCCTGCCACGCGAGTTTGTGTATGGGAAAAAAGTGGTTTTTGTTGTGTTATGTTTGGGGGGGGGGGTCCTACATGGCACGATTTTAAGGTTGCTGCATAGTTGTGAGTCTAAGTTGATTTGCAGAAATCTTGGCTCAGTAGCAGCAGTAACTAACTTGCAGCTCGCCCACATTGTAGCAGCCTGGGCTTTAAACATGTTCATGGCCTCAGGTGTCTGTCTATGTGAGTGCCCTTGTTTCTGATGAAGTATGGTTTTGAATTCTGAAGTCCAGGAATTGATATTTCTGAGAATGCTTGTTGGTTTTACCATTAAGGAAGCTCAATCCTAGGAATTTAGCTAAATGCTCTTGCTTGGTGGATATGCTTACATTTCCTTTGGCTGTAGTAGTTATGGGAGAAGGTGATCAAATCCAGAGTTGAGAGGAATTATTGATAACCAATGAATTTAGTTTAAGAAACTATTTTGCGTGTCTCTGCTTTTCAGGGATGGGTGCACTGGAATTTTTTGTGTGTGGATATGTATTAATCAATGGGATGACAACATGATTTACCTGAAAGTGGATTGTTGTGAACTTGTGCTTCTAGGCATGGGGTATAATTGATGAAGAACTGAATTTGAAGCCACAAAATATGTTTCATCGTGGATATATTAAAATTACTTTATGTTGGTGTTCAAATTTTCTGTTGCTCTGGTAATGTCATGGTCAAAATTTGGTGGCAAGTACACATCTTCGTAGCAAATTACAAGCGTGCTCTACATTTCATATGCTCTAGATAAATTGCCCTAAATCTTCCTGCAAGCATTGATATTTCTAGTTCCAATTTTCAAACTGTATTTAATAAATTACTGCTGAGTGAAAATTTGTACTTCATTATGACGCTACTAAGAGTCAAGTTTATTTATATACCCCTTTTCTAGGTGTGCCCAACTTTATGTAATTGCTTACCCTTGAAGTTGTCGGTATTTTTTAATTGTGTTACATGTACGTGTGCGCGTGCGATGTGACTATATTTTGTTGTATCTACTAATATACTAAAGCTGTAATCCAGGCTTTCTATTACCCCTGATGTTTAAGATTTATTTTGCCTCTAACCTGCGATAATCTGCTTGACCAAGGCATTTGCAATGCAGAAGACATTACTTAGAGGCGAGAAGCTGTTTGCTAAGTCATAGGCAAAACTTACAGTTAAAAATAAATCTTTTTAAAATACAGCAATAGGCGCTTCGCATAGTAGAAATCAGTAAATTTAGCATATATCTGCTCCTGTCCCATAATGTATACATTACGTGTGTGTGTGCCTGCAAAAAACTACCTGCTTCTGTTGTATCTTGCGAAGTGGTCTTAAGTATAGTTTGTTAGGATCTATTAGGTGTAGTCTAGAAACGGAGCTAATGAATATCACAGTGATTCCTGAAAGAGCCTTATCTGGAGTATTTCAAACTTTCTACCCTTTCCATATCAACTTGTCCGCCATGGAGCCTCTAAGGGTTGCAAAGAATTCTTGGGCATCTTTTAGGGTGCACAGTCAGTTCATGTTGGTTCTCATAGCCCTGTGCAAACTGAGAATACCTGTTGGAACCCTCTTCTATGTCTGCATATTCCAGGGGAATATTGGAAGTAGCAGGCAAGTTGTTTTTCAAGCAAGCTGATTTATCATTACTGATCTTCTGATTGAGGAACCTCTGATGAGCCTGTGAAAAACAGTGATCTAACTTCTATATGGTGTACTAATATTTCACTTGCTTTTGCCTTCTGAGATAAAAGATTGTCTCTGAAGTTGTTTCTGACCAGATTTACTCAAGGAGCTCGAAACAGCCAGTTTTTATAATTTAGGTCTCAAATACTAGTGTGAAAATACTTTCTACCAGCATTACGAGTCTTAACCTAACTTAATTTTCAGCTACTGTCTGTGTACCTGAAGATGAACACAAGTGTGCTGCTACAGAAGACTGAACTTGCTTAAAGAGACACTTCTAATTGGGCTGCCATATATTAGACTTGAAGATCCTGTTTCTGCATTGTGAATGGCTCATATGAATTTTTTTGTCTGGTTGAAATTTAGATCTTCAACTAGTGAAATTAAGTTAGAAGTTTTAAGCACACCCATATAACGCATGCTTGAAAATTAGATTGTAACGCTGGATTTCATTGGCATGAAGCACTCAGCATGGGTGCTTCAGTTCTGTGTAGCTGTGATTGGCGCAGAGAGTGGGCTTGTACTGATGCAGCCACTGTGACATCCATCCTAGGTGAGGGAAGTAGGGCAGGTCTGTCTTGTAATGCTGCCTGTTAGTGGAACTCCCATTACAGCCAGTTACGATCATATTTCAGACTCTCAGGATTATTCTGATATAGCTGGCTCTATGGTAGCCAAAAGGTGGGCAAGGTGGTGTGTAAATAAGCCATTCACAGCCCACCTTAGCCTTGGCCCAGTTCTGCCTGTATTTCATCTGTGAAAGGCATTTCCATGAAACTGTTATTTAGTGTCTTAAGGAATGCACTGTTCGTGCAGTGTGCCTGTTACAGTGCCTCTCTGGCACAATGTTGGCTAATAGCAGAGGCCCAGCACCTTGGGTGTGAAGTCTTGCCAGCGTAGCCATCTTTGTGTCTAATACTGGAGCTGTTTGCCAGTTCAGTTGGTAGGATTCAGGTGCAAAGAACTCCTTTTCGGTGAAGCAGGCTTGTCCAGTCTGAGAATACTGTGATATGAAATGAAAAGACTTTTAGCTTGAACAGAAATATTAAATCATTATACCACCCAAACTTAGTAAATAGTCAGATTATTAAGGCTAAATTATTACCTAGAAGTAAACTGCTCTAACACCAGCAAGACAGAAACCTTAACAGTACACCTTTAGTTGTCACCTATAGTTCACAGCTAAGGGTGCTGCAGCACATTTTCAGAGACCTACAGGCCATCCTGGAAAATGAATCCACTTTCAAAGACATAATAGGAGGGATCTCTATGCTAGCTTATAGACAGCCACCTAACCTGAAGCAGTTGTTGACCAGGGACAAAACCTCACCACTGGACACAGAGCAAAGTGCCAGACCTTGCAATAAACCTAAAGGCCAACTGTTCCCATTAGTAAACACCAGTGATAATGTAAATGGACCCAATGGAGTATCCATCACATCCAGAGTAAATACATTTCTGCATCATCAAATATTGTGTATTTGATACCCTACATCAAGTGTCCAAAAGCCACTTGCATCGTCCAAACTGGACTATCTTTCAGACAAAGATTAAATGGGCACAACTCAGACATCTAGCATAAGAACATCAATAAGCCTGTTAGTGAATACTTTAACCTCCCTGGACCTACCATTAAGGACTTCAGGGTGACAGTTTTAAAGAAATTGAAATCAGGGGCTCACTTGGGACATGAGAGTGCAGAATAAGAGATAAGGAAATTTGAATGTGTTAATCAGGGACTCAATAGGGACTATGGTCTCTATGCATATTATAAAGACTTTTAGTGCACTTTGTGGTTTGTAACTGTTGCTTTAAGAGAACAGAATGCTTACTGTGCATCTACCTATTTAACTGTCTTTTCAGATCCAAGCCTCCAGTTCCACTGATAGCATCTGATGAAGTGGATTGTATGTAACCCAGGAAAGTTCATGCTAATTCATTACAAACATCTGAACACCTCAACCAGTTAGTTTATATGTCTGCTACACTTAACCCTTGAATTTGTAAACCGAAGGATAACATGGTTATACTATAACTGGTTATACTATAACTATAATGGGTTTCTTTTTACAGCCCATTGCCTGCATTATCCCTAAAATTTAAAGTGAGTAACACAGGGTTTCCAGTAATTACACGTTTGTTTTTAAAAATGAGTGACTGTTTCCCAGGTTCTCACAATATCAATAGTTCTCCTTATATGTATTATATGTATGTATGCCTGTGTGTGTAAATCTAAACAGCTCTATTGCAGAGGAGTTGGAATTTAAGGCAAAACTCTTACCAGCTGTCTTGTTACATCCTTTTCCCACTTCATTGTAAAGTATCTCAATTTCCCCCCTCCTATCCAATAAGTGATCTTAGTACTACCTTGCCCAACAATCCTATACTGATGAACAATTTATGCAGTCAGCAAGATGAAGTGGTAAAACTTTTCCTAGACTGTACCATTTCAGGCTGCAGATGGTAGTGGAAGGCAATGCTTGAATGCTTCCTCATGAGTAAGCACTGCCTTATACATTATGTAGAATGAAATGGTGGACTGAGGTAGTAGAACTGTGGACTGTGTCACTTCAGGCTGCAGATGGGAGACTGCTTTTTCGAATGCTCTGCCAGGTGTAACAATTCCTGCCTGCCTGTTGTAAACTAGCACATTGGAGATAATGGTTTGACATAGTCCTCTCCCTTGTATGCTGTGGTTTGGATCTTGAGCTGTTCTTTTGTGAATCGATGGGTTCCTTCTGTACATGGAGGGGACTTGGATCCAGCAGATGATCCTGCTGGCTGAAGCGGGAGATAGGTGACTTTTGCCAGTTTCCACCTGCAGCCCCCACACCACCACCCATGCTCTTCTGAAGGATCCCCCAACCTGCAGGAGCAGATTCTCAGGGGGTACAGGGCAGCTGCAGGGAAAAGGAGGAATAGCTGAAAATCGCCTCCCTGCTTTCACCAATGGAGCATCCTGTGAGCAGTATGGAAATAGGATATAGGTGCCAGGATTTTTTTTAATGTGGGGAGCATTCAAATATATGGTCCTGCTACTGCAGTCTGAAGTGGCACCATTTGGAATTTTACCATCCAGTTTTGTCTAATATGTAGGTTGGCTCTAAAACTCTTTGCTTGTAGAAAGTTAGTTTAAGATGGAGGCTTTGGCCCTTATATTCTAGTTTTCTGCATTCAGGGAGGTTATTTTTTTATTTATTTTACTACAGAAGAGCATTCAGGTGTGTAATTCCTCTGCTGGTAGCTCAGGTCTAGCAAAAGCTGTACTACTTGGTTAAGCTCTGTATAAACTCCCTAATTCCTGTCTGACTTCTTGCGTCTTTTGATCAGCTTTGCCCATATTTGTAGGAGGTTGCTGCAATTTCTTTCTATCTAGTACCCTTATTCTTCAAACAAGCTGAGAGAAAAATAGAGTGTCGTCTTCTCTTGCCCTCAAAACCAATCCCCAGACTGTCGCAATTTTTTCTGTTGTCCTTAGCCCTGTCATAATATTTTATCTGTCACTACTTTGACAAGGAATGAATGCTGTTCTCTCAGATATGTGGTTGAGGTACTGTGAACAAATACCTTTTATTATCCCCTCAAACATGACTCTTGTGAGTGAATGTTGATTCCAGTGTTAAAAGTTAAGGTCAACCTTTTAAGAGTAAAGCACCTTTTTAGAATTGTGACGATAACTGCGATTATGTTTTTGGAATTTTTAAAATCAGATCTTCTTTTTAAACTAGAGCACTATTGTGTGAAGGATTCTAAATCACAGGAAGTGCATTGATATAGTTATTTCAACTTACTCTATTCCATTTTCTTTGAGATTACTTTGAAGCAGGTTCTTGACCACCTCCAATCCATTTTACTGAATGTAATGTAGTGTTCAGTACAAATGAACCTTTGGTGTTAAATAAGATGCAGGTGCAAATAGTTATGTGACATACAGCAAAGTACAGCTGTTGTCCTCTTCCCCAGTATGTTCAGATATTAAGGGACATGTTAGAAATTTTGTACATGGAAAGCATTTCCAAATACAAAATAGCATGCAGCTTGTATGCCTGTATAGCGTAGAGTTAGGCCTGTACTCCTGCCAGCACCCTGGTTTGATTGACTAGAGGCAAAACCACCCTAATGCACAGAGTGAAGGATGGTGCATACGTACTTTGAGGCATAGTAGAGTGACACCATCATGTAACTTGATCTTCACTTGGCCTAGACTTGCTTCCCAAAATTGGCCACTGCTGGGCATACTTGGGTATGTATGCCACATGTGTGTGCATATGTATGCGCACGCACGCACACACACACAGAGTGAAAGATATTCTGACTACATCCTGTTCCCACTGTGGAAATGCTTTCCATGTGGGATTGTTGTCATGGTTGCAGTGGCTTTGACTGTTGGCACTTTCATGGGTTGCCAGCCTTTCTTTCAGTAGTGCCACAAGCCGGAGCAAAGTGAGATGGTGCCACTCTACTCTGCATCAAAGGTGCCCCCAATTCCCTGGAAGCTTGTAGTTGTTTTTTGCTCTAGTCTACTGATCTTGGGAGCTGGCAGGAGTGTAGACCTAACACTATTTTTATTTGGTTATGGCATATATAAAATAATAACAATCTCATGGAATGACTTTCCAGGAGTGGCACAAATCCAAGCAGCCCATTCCACTTGTGGCAGTCTTTCCACAAGTTGGCTACCAATAGGTTAGGCACAATAAAGGGAGACAACTACAGTGATAAATTACTGAGCATGCTGTATGCTTTCACTTTTAAAAGCTGAACTCTCATAAAAATGTGTGTCAACCGCTATGAAGTAGGGAAAACCAACCAGGGTTTGCCAGATGGGTTTAGGGTTAGGGGTCTTGAACACCTCTCCCGGTTCTTTCCCAGAATAGCTGTGTGGCAAACCTACTTTTTGATGAGGGCTATAAAATCTACCAAGAGTGAAACCACCATAGCAATTAAATGCACGTAAAACCATTGGACACTTGTACAGTGTTGGAGGACACAGACTTCATGACAAAGATGCAGCATTGCTTTTCTTAACAGCATTGGACAGTACAAATGACTGACCTAGCTACTACTAATAGAAACTCTTGCAATTGTTTCATTTTACTGGTGTTGGATAAAATAAAATTTGGAGCCACGTAGGCCAGTCTGCACACTCGAGCCAAGAATAGGACTGTGAGTAGAAGGCCTGGGAAGCAGAAACTGTTGCCAAGGCTGTTCCTAAAGTAGGCAGATATAGTCATAGGGTAGAATCCAACAGGGCGCTTACACCCCCACTGATTCCCTTCTGCAAGTGGTGGGTCCTGCCAATTCTGTTGCCAAGCAGGACCCCCCTGCTTACACAAGAGAGATTTAGCACTTTCTAAGGAAGCCCCGAAATTAGCAGAAATGCTCCTTTCTGGGAGGAGGCAGGTCAGCAGAGCTCCATTATCTGAGCTTGTTTCAGGTTGCCGTGGAATCTCCAAATTGACATTGTGCAAGCGGTGGGGGCTGCTTGCACAACGGAATTGGCCAGGCATAAGAGAACAGGTGGGGGTATAAACATCCTGTTGGATTTTTTATTCAGAGTGCTTCTGTTGGCCTATGATGCCTGACCCTGGTACAGTCTGAAGGCAGGAAGGATTCATGGGAAGCTTCGTTCCAAACCTCTGCTTTATAACATAGTGCTTGAGGCTGTCTACAGAAATTTAGGCTTCAATCCTATGCATGTTTAGACAGAAAAAAGTCCTATAACTCCCAGCATTTCCCAGCCAGCATGGCTGGCTGGGGAATGCTGGGAGTTGTAGGACTTTTTTTTGTCTAAACATTATTATTTATTACATTTCTATACCACCCCATAGCCAAAGCTTTGTGGGCAGTTTAGAAAGGATTAAAAACATAAAAAAATAACAATATGCAAAGTTTAAAACCATAAAAAACACACAGACAGTATACACAGAGACATCATATATCTAAAAACAACTTTGAGCAATCAGCCAAACCATAAAACAAATCCTGGATCTGTTAAAACTTATATGCTCCCAAATGCCTGGGAAACAAGAAAAGTCTTGACCTAGTGCCGAAAGGATAATGATGTTGGTGCCAGGTGGACCTCATCGGGGAGATCATTCCATAATTGGAGGGTCACCACCAAGAAAGCCCTTTCCCTTGTTGCTGTCTTCTAAGCTTCCCTCAGAGTAGGCACCCCGAGGAGGACCTTAGATGTTGAGTGTAGTGTGTGGGTATGTTTGAGCTGGGAGAGGCAATCCATCAGGTATTACGGTCCAGAGATGTGTAAGGCTTTATAGGTTAAAGCCAGCACCTTGAATTGGCTTGGAAACACAGGCAACCATTGCAAACAGGCCAGAGTTGGTCTTATACGTTCAGACTCCATATATGTTCTGGTTCCCATTATCAGTCTAGCTGCTGCATTTTGCACAAGCTGCAGCTTCTGAACCATCTTCAAAGGCAGCCCAATGTAGAGTGCATTGCTCTAAATGTGTGGGATTGCACTCTGAGTCTTTCATATTAATCTTCCCCCCACCGAAAACAGTTCCTTTCCTCTGTGCAACATCAGAGCACCAGTCACCTTGATGTTGACCTCCTCTGTACCCTCAGTTTTCTGCTTCTGGGCCATTGCCTTTTAGAAAAGGTACTTTGTGGAGTCTCACTTGGCGAATCACTTTCTAAAATCAAATACAATAAACTTGATAACTTTTTCTTTTGCAACCACTTTTCACACCTTTAGTTCAGTCTTGCAAATAGCCACACCTAGGATCAGGAACATTCCTTCTGGGTGAATAGCTTGCCAGATCTGCATATGCATGTGTTTGTTTATACCATCAGGTGGATTGGTAAAACTAAGCAGAACATTTTACTTATCTGCAGGGCTGCTACTGATAGATGTGGTATGTAATTCAGAACTAAAGCAAACTACTTTTTCATCCTTCGGAAAATGCGCAAGTGCTACATAATTAGACATCTAGCTTGCCAAGATAAGATTTCTGATTGTAGAGATGTATATGTGTTTTAAGTGCAGTGTTCAGTTTGATCCATTCTTTGTAAGCATAAATGGTATGTTTTGAGTATGTTGCTGCTGGTTATTTAACTTACGTCAGCGTTTTTGGAGGGTAAATCTCTTAGAAATACTAGTAATGTGTAATCAGGGTTACCCATGTGCAAGTGGCAGATATGTTAATCCTGGTTGCTTGCATACATATATTTTAAGCCAGTTTTCAATTGCCACCAACTTCTCTGACTGAAAACATGCTACACATGCAAACAAAGCACTGTCTTCCCCAGTGATATGGCAGGATACGAGCAAATAAATTACTCAGTGATAGCCCATTTGAGTATTACTGGTTGAAGAGGTGTTAGTTGGCAACATACTGTGAACTGCCCGGAGAGCTTTGGCTATTGCATGGTATAGAAATGTCAATAATAATAATAATAATAATAATAATAATAATAATAATAATGATGCTGCTGCTGCTGCTGCTGCTGCTTCCTCAATTACAAATAGAATTATCTGTATGGAAGATCTCCTAGTTGGCTCCATCTTGGCTTTTAGTTTGCTTAATTCTAACCTTGAAGTGTATGGTTGTCATTGAAAGAGCATTTGGTTCCTTGCTTGCCGAAGTGTGACACTAGATAGAAATTAGCATGCTTCACCGCTAGCTGGTGTATGTGGAAACAGTTATATTATCTGAGTTTTCATCATCACCTGTTACAGGAGACAGTATGACTAACATGTTCATTGTGGCTCAAGTCAACGTCACAGAGAGAACAAGTGGTGATGTGTAGTTACATGGTTTTGCCTCAGACTTGGTAGGTGGAGAGAACTGGTCTCTTTTATGCAGGAGTCAGAGCCAGAATGGAAAAGGGTATCTATGTGTCACATCCTTAGGCTGAACATGAGATAAATTGCATTGCTCTTAGGATACAATCTAAGTTGTATCGAAGTTCTCCTGTACAAGGCCCATTGAAATTAATGGAGCTGCAGAAGAACATGGTATGCCTTGCACAGGACTTCTTGGTGAGTTGTGTCTCTGGCCATGAACCTTAGTAAGGCTTTTGTTTCATTGCTAGATGGAAAACCGGCTATTGAAATTTCAGTCTCTGCAGGACTTCATTTTCTTCCTGGACACATTGGTGAACCTTTAGGTCAGTTTTCAAACTGCATCATTTTTTTAATAGCAGAATTCCAAATAATGGGAAGATTTGTTTGCAAAGTTACTAATACACAAATTAAGTAGATTACTTAATTGGTAATGCATGGATTGTATGTACAATTTCAGAAAACTTTAATTCATAGCATGTTGTTCCTGGAGTATGTGATACTTCAGGAGCATGGGTTAGGTGCAGTTTCCAGGCTGTCTCCCTTCCAGAAAGCTTTCAAGGAGTAGAACTGTGTCATGTGCCTTCAGCCCATTCTTTGAGCAATCACCATTCCAGAATATCTGACTGAAAATACTAGCAAAAGCTTCTATTTAGATATAAGATTCTTGTTCACTTTCTACTGTTAAATAATTGGCCAAATTATGTATCCTTCTCACTAAACAAGGACTACTTTGAACTGTATTCATCCTTTTTGAGAGAGCTAGTTTTATGATAAACCCTATTATTTGCTCCACGTTGATCTGTGGTGATTAATATCAAGGGGGAAATGAGCATGTAGCAAGCAAGCTGTCTGGAGCAACTATTTAATGAGGGTTTCACTAAATTGGGCTGATTTTTTGTCTTCTGAAAATGCCTTGCACTCTCAGGAATTCTGGATTCTCATTAGTTCACCAATAAGAACTTTCTAATAGCTAAACCAGCATGCATTTTACTGGTGGAAACCTAATTTTTAGGTCTACCGTCAAGTTTTCGAAGATAGGAAGTATGAGAGGTTCTACAACACTTACTGTTCTCTGAGGGCAGAATTCAAGGGAGACCCAGGCCCAAATGTCTCCTCTCTGTCAAGCATCCGAAAAATGGTGTGGGGCAGATGTGATTTGAAGAAATAGCAGGTGGGAAGGATTCTTAAGTCTTCCCCTGTGTGCTGCTTTTCCCTGTGCTGTGCAAACATGCACCCCAGAATTATAACTGGGTGAGAAACGGGGAAGGGGCTGCAGGTGAAAACTGGTGAGTATCGGAGGGGTTAAGCACCCCTTCCACTCCTCACTTCTCTGCTGCAAATTGCAACCTTCACCAGTTTCCTAGCTGTCTGGAGACCTGGAAAACTTGTAGTTTTGACCTGATCCTACTGCAAGCTCAAATATTCAACTACCTATATAGCTCACCTTCCTCTGTGCAGGCACATTGACCTCCGCTATGAGGAAATGATCCAGGTCTTGGCTGTTAGATGTAATATGATCCACTTTTCAGACTTCTCTAATAATAATGTACCAAATGTCATTTTTTGGGGTCTGGAACAACCTTAACTACTTTGGGGGGTATTTCATGTACCCTGTTTCCAGGGAGAGACTTATCAATGCCTCCCTTTTAGACTTTTCTAGTTATCAAGCTTCTGTGGAATACATGTATTCCAAATTTCTTCATCTTGGCTAGTGTGGGAGTAATTTAACAATTTGGCATTCAATTTGAGTTCTCTGTTCTTTGGGGTAGAGGTGTAGAAACACCCTGTTTCCAGATTTTTCTTTAAAAAAAATGATTGTTTTATCTCGTACCAAAATTCCGGAGCTCTAGCTCATTGGGAAATGGCCAACCAAGCTATGTGTGGGATGGCGTGTGGGTGTGGGGCTTCTGTTGCCTCTTCAGACTTGGTATGGGGGAGGGGGTACTTCCAGCAGCAGTGGGAAAGTTAGATCTCTGCTTGGGGAATGCAAGATTTACTTAATAGTTTAACATAACTAAAGAAGCTCAGGCCTCCCTAACTGATGGAGATTAAAAATCTAACCCTTTTCTGGTTTTTGCTTGTTCTTCTTGCAAGTTCTATCAGAAGCTTATAAAATCAGCTAAATTAGCCAATTTGTGAAATGAGTGATTATTAAAATAGTGCTCAAGGTGGCTAAGAATGAAATACAGAAAAATGACAGGCATAATTAAAACATTTAAACCCATCAATTAAAAACATATCTAATAAAAACTGTGGGCTCTTGACATATTTTAGCATAATATTTGCAAGATGGAGTGAATATCTTCATAAATGTGCCAACCATATAATCGACTTGGCAATAGATAATATGGTGTGCTAACAGTAACTCTGCACAATAGCATTTCTAATCCCAGTGTTTTTAACACGTTCCTAATTAGGTGTGAAGTGATCAAAGGTTCATAGCATCAGTGAATGAAGAGCATTCAGATTTCCTACTAATGCAGTAGTCAACTAACAATGGAGATCAATCTGAATTGATAGTTGGTAAACCAAGGCTTTATTTATCTTATGGAAAAGCTAAGAATCCATTTTTGCAAGGTATTCCTGTGCCAGAGTTTTTCTCTCAGGCCTTAACCCAACAAGTGTTACCTGAAGATAGATAGAGAAGGGGTTAGAGGAGCTCACATTTATAAGACTGGCTCCTAGTTTACAAACAATGATTTGTACTGGTAGCGGATTTAGAATGAGAACTTTGTATTATATGACCAGCTGTACATAGGAAAACATGCTTGTGGAGAAATGCGGGGGTCACCTTGAAGCCTCCGCAATTATGGGTAACTGCACATTTTGCACAGCAGATGTCCTGCAGCCTATCCTGATGTTTCCTGCAGCAAACATGTAAACGGGCTCATGATAGACCCTTAAACTAGTGTAACGTGGACCATCAGCTAAGGAATTCTGATTGGGGCAGGATTGCTTGGCACCTGCTCATGGCTGTCTGTGGGTAAATAACCATTATTCACACTTATCTGTTTGACATTTACCCTTTTGCCACATAAAGTATAGAGCTGCCCTGGGATGACCTTGCTCTAGGGTTGGGGCGTTTGACTAGTCAAAAAGATCTGGTCAATTTTCTGGTCAAGTATTTTTAAAGCATTAACTTTCTTAAAACAACCAACAGATATTTTAAAATGTTTGATACTTGCACTAATTTTTTTAAAATAAAGTAGTCAACAGTTATTGTGAAACAATGAAATTAACTTTTAAAAATTGTAGTTAGTTATAACTTTTAGCAATGTTGGGCAAGGTTTCTGGAAATATGAACAGTTCACTGAAAAGTTATTCTCTGACTTTTGCGCTGGATCACCAGGGTCAGTTAAAATGTTTCAAAGCTCTCTTTGAAATTAAATGAAATTAAATCAGAAAAATGAGTAAAGTAACAGCAACTGTTAAAAAACAACTCTGTTTTTAAGGGCAGTTGTACTATGATGGCAGCAGGCTACTTCTTTTACAGTTCATTAGTATCAATTCCCTGGATCCTGCAGCAAAGATGGAGTCATGGGCAGTCTTAGGCAGTTGACTTTTGCCGCAGTTTGGAGATTTCTACAGTTATACAAGGTGGCCAGTAGCAGAAGCTTTGTTACGTTACTTAGTTTGGTCCTGACTGCTGCGCTAGGGGACCAAAAGCCTTCACTCCCTGCTCGTGGCAACAAATGCTATCACAATGAAATTTAAAAACTGTAAGCAGCATTCTTCACTTCATTGAATATTTGACAATACTTGACTACAGTCAAATAATAGATGGTCAATTGACTGGCGTTCCAAGTGAGGCAAGGATAAGATACATTTTTTGGATCATCTTTTATTAAAACTTGAATAGCAGATGATGATTGACACTTACAAAAGTAAATCTCGGATCAGCATATTTTCTCTTCGATTCTTCAAGGCTCTGCTGAGAGGGTCACATGGAAATGGATGCTAATATCACAGCTGAAAACATGCTTCACTTTTTAAGGTGCCATCATTAACTTTCAGGAATCAGCATGGCTGCTTTAGGTACCAGCCTTGTACTAGGATGAATGCTTTACCTTTGTGGACGTCATCATAGTTTCCTCTAATAGTAAATGTAGGTGGTTAACTGCCTATCTTTTTAGAAGCAAAATAGGGCCAGCTCAAAATAAAAGAATGGTTTCTACATAGAGAAATTCCATCATTCAGAGGTCGGTAAAATCACCCCGCTGTAGTCTGCCATGAAAACGCCATGCAAGCGGCGTCCCTCTAGGAGTCAGCAATGACTTGGTGCTTGCACAGGAGGAACCTTTCCTTTTTCTACATAGAGAACTCGCTAGGTATGCAAAAGATCTTAAGTTTGTGAATCAATATAAAAAAGACATTAAAAAAACAAACCCAGATGGCCTGACAAGGACATGTGAACTTCCAGGGTTGAGGGCATAGAGATGAGAAAATATTAGAGTAGCTCTTCTCATTATCCGGAGAAGGAACTTTCAGGTTCATGTTGAATTCCATAGACAAGACCTCCTGTATTTGCTTCTATCTTTTGTTTTAAAAAAGCTAAACTAACATCGTACAACTACACTAATATTAGTTTCTATTGGCAGCTTTCACTTCTGCTTTGGGGGCAAGAAAAAATGGGCTTTAAAGGATCAGATATTTGGCAGATGGTGACCTGGTTCACATGTAATGATAACTCACGGGTTGTTTAACACTGGATGTAACACTGCCTCCTGCCCACTCACCACTTCCGCCTTGCATCAGTTTCCACCTTGACATGCGAACCCAGAATTCTGGGTTGCTGAGGGGGAAACAACCCAAAGTTTTAACCCATGGTTTGTTCAAACCCAGAACCAAATGACTAACAACCGAAGAATCTGGGTTGTTTTGTAAACTGGATGCAAAGTGGAAGTGGCAAGAGGCCCTGACTAACTGTGGGTTGTTTGACCCGTAGTTGGCTGTGACGTGTGAACCAGGTTACTAAGACGATCAATTTAGTTTATGGTTGAGAGCAATTAAGACATGGGAGTTGTATCTAGTGGTGTCACTCCACTGGTGCAAATAACATCGCGCTATTGGAAACCAAGTTCTGCAGTATGTGCAAAGGGAAAATCCAACTAAAGTTCCGCTTGTGCAACCACTTGTAGATGTTAGGTTTACAAAGTGGTCTGCTAGAGTTTGCGCAATGGGAAAAGCCACCAGAGCCCTCCTAGCACAGCAGTTTTTCCTGCTAACAGTATGCTGGCTTTAGGCCGTGGAATGTTAGGGTGTCAGGAGAGGGAGAGAGGAAAATGGGAGAGAGAAAAGTGGCATGTTCAAATCCCTATCAGCTTATAATGAGTTACCTGGAAGTGGGGTAGGTTTGGGGAGGATGTGTGCCATGAGGCTGAAAAAAAATCCCCGCCCTGTGCTTTATGGGGATGCTTTAGGAGGAAAAGAAAAAGGACACCACCTTTTCTCTCTCCAGAATCACTCTATATATTTGCTGTATAGCAATATAATTCTCATGCTTGGGACTACAATAAACAGCAGGGGAATGCTGTTGGGGTGGGTGGAAAGAAATAAAATGTCCTTTTCCTCTCCTCTAGTCTCCTCTCCTAAAACAAGTATATCATCACTACAAAGTTCTTGTTCCAAGTCGAATGAAGCCCCGAACAAGAGCATTCTTAGGGGATGGGGTATAAACTGCAATATTTTTGTTGTAGATCCCACTTGTTTGGGCTTAATAGCTTGCTAGTATTGTTCAATTGTTTAAAAAAAGTAATGATTTTTGTTTATTTACAATCCACAGGAAGGCCTGGCGTGCTATGGTCCATGGGGTCACGAAGAGTTGGACTTAAGGACCGAACAACAACAAAGTTATTTTTTAGATTCATCCTGGATGTAACAAAAACAATTTGGCTAGAAAACTTTAAAAAGTAATAATCAGAATTTAATCTAAGATTTAAGTCATATTAACTTTCTGTGGATGAATTAAACAGTGTTTACATTTCTGCTGTTGAAATCAGTGTGGCTTAAAAGCATGCAGTCCTATGTATTTCTACTCAGAATTTAGTCACACAAAGTTCAGTGGGACTTACTAACTTTGGCTGGATTATGCCTGCCAGTTTGAATAAGCTAGAATAAGCTAGAATAAGCTAGAAGTCTAACCAAAATTAAAAATGTATAATATCTGGGGAAAAAAAAGCTAAATTTCTGACCCCCCCCCATTTTTTTTTTACTTCATTGTGTGAGAACTTGGAGCCAGAGCTTTATGTACTAAACAGCAGTAGGAATAGACTCTTCTGTATCCACAAAGATTAATTTGGACTAAATTAATTCAGAGTTGAAAAATCAACTGGGATTTAGAAGTATACTTTTTTCCCTTGCTCTCAAGGAGTAAAATGAGATTGGCACATTTTGTTTCTTTCTATCAGGCCGCCTAATACCCTTGTACTAAATGCATTCTATTGATTTCACTAGCGTTTCCATATCTTTTCAGAGTAGGTATAGGTAACCTACTTCTCTCATTTTTAGACGACTCAACTAGCACTGTGATTAGGGAGTCATTTCTGTTGATTTCAACCAAACTTCTTTTCCCTACCACCTTGTAAACAAGACCACTAAATTAATCCACATAGAATTTTACTAGCCCATCTATTCTTGAATGGCATCAAAGGGGGAAAAATACTTTACTTGGTTGTCTAGAGCGGATTTGTAGTTGTCATCAGGTGAACAATTGAGTGACTGTGGTCAAGGCTCTGATGTGTGCTGAGGATTGCAGTCTTAATTGCAATTAAGTGCATGCTCCAAATGCATTCTATTAAACATAATCAAAATTACTTGCCTCAAATTTCACCCACAGCAATCAGGAAGTTAATAGTTTAAATACATGCTGTAGCCATTATCCTTTTCTGACATTTCTCTTAATTGTACAGTTAATATAAAAGGAAATGCATCTACCTTGTTGTTGTTCAGTTGTTAAGTTGTGTCCGACCCTTTGTGACCCCATGGACCATAGTACACCAGGCCTTCCTGTCCTCTGCTCTCTAGTTGCTTAAATGTATATAGTGTTTACCCTTCTGGGAAACAGAAACATTTACTGAATAACTTCTGTATTCTATCATCTAGTCATACATGCATCCTCCTTTGTTAGAAAATCTTTAGTCCTTTGTGATCTGCTGGTTCCCAAATGCACCATGCTATGTAGATACGTGTAGTCAGCCTTGAGTTCACGAACCCTCCTCTACTGCTCAGAGTCTGCAGTGTGAATTTGAGCCTGTGCACAAATGCTTGTGTGAATAGGGGCCATTATATTCCCTTCCTTTTCATCATGTGTATGAAGCTTCTGGGTGACGTTGTATGGTGTCATGGCTTTCGATGCCAGCAGTATACTGATGACACCCACTTCAGTCTTTCCATTTCATCTGGCCCAGGTCAGGCAGTCTCTGCTTTCTCAGTATCTGGCCATAGTTGAAGACTTGATGTGGAGAATACAACTGAAATTAAGTCTTTGGCACGGTAACTCTGTAGTTGTCTCTTCTCTCCTCCTCTCTCTAGTTGCTGCGGAACATGATCAGTTGCACTCATGTTCTACTTGCGTGTTTCTCACAGGCAGCTGGTTGGCCACTGTGTAAACAGAATGCTGGACGAGATGAACCCTTGGTCTGATCCAGCATGGCTCTTCTTCTGTTCTCATCTTTCCCCCTTCTAATAGGAATTCAGGGATTGTTTCAGCCATTGGCTACAAAAATAAATCCTGAAAAGATTTCTGAAGTAATGAAGACTGGCAGGCCTTGTGATTTTGAGGAGATCAAGACTCTCTTCACTGAAAGGGTTCAGTCCCCTCTGATCACTTGGGCTTACATCTTTTGGGGTTTCCTGGACTCATTGCTGAGTCAGGATTCCCATGTTGTAATGGTCAGGAATGCTTTCTGCCAGATCCACTTGATGAAAAGGCTGGGGTCTTTTCTCACAGATGCCAGCCTAGCAACTGTTGTTCATGCCTTTGTAGCTTGTAGGTTAAGCTGCTGTAATGCACTGCATTTGATGGTTTGGAGGCTTCAGGTGGTAGAAAATACAAGCTTGCCTTCTGAAGGCAGTGGATTGTCAATACGTGTTTCTTGTTTTTTTTCTCATTATCACTGAAGGTCTTTCAGATTACTGCATAGAGAACTTACTTATTTTCTGTCTCAAAATGACATTCAGGTAAAATACGGAGCTTAAAAAAGGCTAGAATGACACACAGTCTTCTTTTCCTGTTGCAATTTGAAAGCTGCCATTTGGACCATGATGCAGATGGGGAGATACTTGGAACCCATGGGTAAAATCTTCCTCACTATTTTCAATATACAAGTTGAATTCAAGGATTCATCGTAAGGTTTTCCAGTTTCTGAGTTTGGCTGCTCTTGAGGTTTTCACTAAGTCTCGTTTAATCCAAGGGCTTTTCCCTGTGAAGTCATAATTCTGTCCTAATGACATTGTTCCCATAGAAATGTTAGTGCCACATATTCAGTATTGTGACTTTTCTTAAAGCTGAAATGCTAAAAGTTGGAGGGAAAGGCTTTTGAATATTTACTGCCTTAATTAAATTTAGCTGCATTTTAACTGGGTGAAGTTTGATTTATGACATCCTAAAAACTCTTGCAGTGAGTTTCAAGTAAGTGTTAGTGTCCCGGCTAAACTCACAGACTAGATGAAATGGTGAAATTGCTTTTAAAAAAGCATTCATTCCTATGGGAGTTCTGAATTTGGGATACTATTGCAATGAGGATAAAACCTTTCTAACTATGTCTTTTGGTGCACTGGCTTTCAGGAACCCCCACAGGGGAGCACTCCGTTGCCTCCTGAAAGCAGTTGCAAAGAATAGGTAATACTTTTTTTTATTTTGATGCTCTTCCTCCTCCTCCCACCTGCCCCCTCAAATTCAGAAGCTAAGATTGGGAGAGTAAAGAGGCAATGTGGAGCTGCTGCTGCTCTGCGCTTCCTTTCAGTTTTTGCTTCCCATTCTGCCCTAGTCTCTGATCATTCCTTTCCTTCTACAGCCTAGCCCAACCCCATTACTGCACCTTTTTCTTCTAAAATTTTGTTTTGTACTACATTTTATTTAATGTATATCAGGTATTATAATGCTTAAAATAATTAAACAAATGAATAGATGCTGTGTCTTATCATTTGTTTGATGAAGTTGATATCAATCTTTATGCTAATTTACAGTTACAAATAGGTTCAGAAGAGTTGATTTTCTGATGGAGCTCTCCCCAACTTTGTTTAATCAGAAGGATATCAGCTACAAAATTAAAATGCTGACCCTGTTCTCTACTTCAGTGCCAAGCTGAAGGTTGATCTGCCCTACCATTTATAAATAAGACCTCTCCAAAATTGCTTTATTTCAATAGCTTAGATTTGTTCACCTTTACTAAACAAGGGCTGTTGTCAGGGGCCTGTAGAAGTATTGTTCTAACTCTATATAGTTCTTTGAAAATAACTCCTAATTCTGGGTTCTCAGAGTGAGCCTCTGCTTAGATATTACACTAGTGACTTCCTAACTGTGTTTACGAGACTGAGAGCCTTTTCTGGGTTCATGTGTTCCTTTCCCCCTCCTCCTATGCACGAATTCCCCCTTCAGCTTCTTAGTGTTAACTTCAGCTTTGGCTATTGGGCGGTACAGAAATGTAATAAATAAGTAAGATGCAGCATTATATTGGAACTGGCCGTAACCATGGTTGGCTGTTAAATCATGGTTTGAAAATGGGGTTCGAAGCTGATTTGAAAACCCTGGTTACAGTTTATTGCCGGTGCAGGTGTAACAATAATAAGGGGAGTAGGGAGGAAGTAGGTGAATGGATGGATGTGACTTGCATTCTCTCAGTCTCTAGCCTGATTAGGAGATGTCTAGTGAAATGTCTGCATTGGGCCTGTAAGGTGGCCCTTTCCAAAGACGTTCAAGCAGTTGCTAGTATGTTCTTGTCTCTGCCTCCCTATTTAGCCAGTTATTTATTTATGAATATCTTCATAAATAAATATGAATATTTATTCATATTTCTATGACTATGATATTCAAACTATGATATTCATATTCATATAAATAAATATGAATATGAATATCATAGTTTGGGGTCAAACTATGGATCAGATTTCTCTTGTTTTCCCTTCTCTGGGTCCCAGTATCCCAAATGTGTAATCCAAAACCAGATGACTACTCTGTTTCCTTACTCTTATTGACTGATGGTGTTGGAGGCTGATGGAGTTCTTTTTTGGAATCATTCTCTTAGGTGGCCCTTAGCTGTGCCATCTGAAGTCTGTTTTGTCTAAGCCACACTTGGGAAGGCTGAGGCTGGCTGTTCCCAGACATGGGGAGACTTGGTAGCACAGTGTTTTTGAAGAATCCTGTTCAAGTTTGAAATGTTGGTCAGCCTTGCAGTTAGTCAGCCCAGATGATTAATAAATCCCTTCTGGGATTGTGGCTTTTTAGGCCTATTGCTCCATCCTCTCTGTGACACACAACAAAGTAAGCGACCTTATACCAGGTCTGATTATTAGTCTATCTAGCCAGTATTGTTAACTTATCTGATAGCAACGCTCCAGGGTCTCAGTCAGAGGCCCTTCCCATCACCTGCTCCCGGAACCATTGAATGGGAAATGGTAAGGATTGAACCTGGAAGGTTCTGCGTGCAAACAGGTGTTCTGCCACTGAGCTGCAGTCACTCCCCAAGTGTGAGCAACTGTGGGAGGAGGGGCTGGTATATTTTTTGATACACCACTGCAAGACATGTCTAAGTAATTAAAGTCGTAGTTACTTAAGAGCCAGTTTCAGATTTCTTAATCTAGGAAGTTTGAGCAAAAGGCTTGTGTGGCAGTGCTTCCTATTTTGACAGCTTCAAGAAATTTAAGATATTGGCAGCTTCCTCTTCAGTCTGGTTTTGGTGTTCCTTTATACTTCATTCACTTGTAGCTTAGTTTGGAGCAAGCAGGTTTAGCGTAGACTGGAGCAAGCTAGTCTATTGCTTTTGTTATCTTTGAACACATCTTCAAATTTCCTCATTTATTTCTTGGTTCCTGCAGTTGGTGAACTAGCTTCAAGTTGTTGTTGGTTGTTATTGGTTGTTATTGTTGTTACTTATTCATTTCATTTCTATACTGCCCAATAGCTGAAGCTCTCTGGGCGGTTCACAACAACTCACAAGATAAAATACAGCATAAAGTCGGGCATCCGTTTGGTGTGTTGGTTTGGCAGATTGGTAGATAATGGTAATTAAACCTGGAATGTTTTGTGTGCAAAACACAGACCCTTAAATAGGCGGGCCTTGAATAGTGCCAAGGATAGTGGCTTGGTTTAACGGGATTCCTCCCCCCGCCCCCCATGAGAAACGTCCTGGGATCCTTAGCAATGTTTTTAATGTAATGTCCGTACTGCTAATATTTGTATGTAATGCCATCAATTTACATGGTTCTTTACTCCTGAAGAGCGTATAGCCTTAAATTTTGAGTGTATATGTTGGGATATTGAGCAAAAAGAATAGAGGGAGAAGGAGATGGCAGGGGGAACAAGGAATGAATGCAAACCAAGTGCAGTTTACAAGTACTTGGGCTTTATTTCACTGGGGTAAGGTTTCACAGAAGAGGGGAATTTGAAGAGGGCAAGAGTGGGTGGGGAGGAGGAATCATGTTGACGTAACCTCCAGGACTGAATTCTAAGCATTAGAAGCAAAGGAGAATTGGCCGAGTTCTTATAGGAGAATATCATGCTCTTTTACACATGTAGTTATTTAAAGCATTTATACTCTGTTCTTTGTCTGGAAAGGCTCCAAGAGAGGCTTATAGATCAATAAAAACAAGACAGTGCCTGCCAGTTTACAATCTAAAAACATTGAACATGACACTTTCCTTTTTTTTTTTTGAATCTTATATGAAATAAGGCAATAGGATCGAGATGTTTACATATTTAATAATATATTAGAACAAATCACAAAGTTGCAGAAATGCTAGGAAGTCACCATATCACACAGCTCATTTGGGGAAAAAAATGAATCAGTGGAATACTTCATAAAATACTCAGCAAGAAAACTTGTGATCCAAAAAACAAAACACCCTCTCCACAATTGAAAAACATAAACTCTGTGCCCAATTACCAAGCATTCAGACTTTTTAATATTAATGTACTTTTCTCTCAAAAGTTCTAACATAATGGTTTGCCTCTTTAAAAAGTAATAACGAATGAAAATCCTGTTCTATTACTGAGATTCCAGTTGTAGGATATTAATAACCAGCCTGAATTTTGAATGTCAGTACTTAGAAAAAATCTTTTAGCAGTATAACTAAGAATACCTTGCACGTGTGTGTTTGTTTTGCTATGGAAAGAAATGCTTTTAAAGGCTGTTTAAAAGCTATGTGCTTGAGGTCGGGAGCATTTGTACTAAGAACGTATATTAATTTGTGTTATGGCTTCCCCCAATGAATCTTGGGAAGTGTAGTTTGCTGAGGTGGCCAATAATTTTGTGTAAGAAAGCTCTAGTCCTCCTTACAGCACTACAGTTACCTGGTGAGAGGGAACAACTATTTTCACATGAGTCTATGATAAAGGTTGATATACAACTCTTTATTATCACTGCCAGTTGCAGACAGTTAATTGGCAAAGTTTCTCCAATTATATTGCAAGTTCTCTGTGTAGGAAATGTGGAGTGGGTCTTTGGAGAAAGTTGCAAAGGGCTGAAGAAATGAAAAGGGATGTTTTTTGAGAAGTTTGTAACTGGGCTTTATCCAACCTGGTTCTTGACCTGATTCCAAAGTTAGGCCTTGTGTTCTCTCCTCATTCCAGGGCAGCTTTCCACAGTTGGTAAGTCACAAGCTGATCTGGAAATGAGCAGGTCAAAATGGATAAAAAGGACTCTTTAAAAGGAGAGGATAGTTGGTCTAGACTTCTGCTTTGTGGATGCCAAACTAACCCCTAATGCATGATTTCATGTTACACCCCCCCCCCCAGTAGTTTAAAGTTAAAACTTGCCATATCCTATTCTGTTAGCACACTTTGAAATGCTAATTTTGAAGGAAGCAAGAGAAAAAGAGCACAGTGGCTGAAAAGCTCTTTTCAGGATTACAGTATTACTGAATCATTATCCAATTTGGGCATTCTTTATGATCTGAATAGGTTTGTCAGAGGTTTCATTAGCACTATACTTTGAAAAAAGATGTTCAAATACAGTGGGTTGTCTGGTAAGCCGCATAAGGAACCCTAGCAGCAGCTTCGTCTTGAAGAACCTACCCTAGGTCAGACTGTGCAAGGGTGAATTTAATTAAATGTGGAGGATGCAACCTCTTTTACATTTATGCATGCGTAAATCACATTGCCCCCAACCTGATTTCATGTGTTGGTGCCTATGTGTGCGCCCCCCCCCCCCATATCTTCTTAACTTCTTTAGGTTTGCTGTGTAGAAAGCAAACACCCTATTTTGCAAGAGCTTTTACCTCAAAGCAGTTTTCTGACACAAAAGCTTTTATTTCTTATTGGGGCTTTAAGAAATTAAACCAGACTAGGAGTGCCAAGAGAGAGAAAATGCAGCTAACACTGGTTAATGTGGTGATAGTGTTGCTAACTTTTAATTTTAAAACTTCAAAAACATCAGTGGGTAGAACAAAAGAGTTAAAACAGCACCAGGAGGATTGGAGTCAGCACCTAAAATACTGTGAACCACCTTGGTGCCTCCCTTTTTGCTTCCACTTAATAGAGCAGAGACATTTTTGAGACTCTGAATGAAAACTAGATAGTTTAGCCCTTTTTATGATTTATGATTGCTGCTCTGGTGTTTTTGTGTAATTGGCTTTGGCTCTTATTAAATTATTACTGCTGTTGGTGCTACCTCTTGAATTTGGTGATGCATGTTAACTAAGCTACTCTGCGAACCAGTCTTGGCTGAGTGAGGTATACATATACTAAGCAAGTAATGAAAAGCTTTGTCTTTGCTTTTGAGGTGGAAGTCATGAAGTATACCTGCTGAGCATGCACTTGCCTTCTAGCATAAAACCACGCAGGGAAGAGTGCATATTGGTTTACCTGTAACACCAAACCATGGTTTGTGCCAACTCTAGTTTATACAGACAAACCATGTCTGGTCCTGTTTCCCTTTGCCTTCCCTGAGCATCCCTGGATGTTGTCTCAAAAGAGTGGTCACTGAGAGCAGGGCAACATCCCAACCCATAATTTGCTTCTTTGGATGTAATGTTAAACCACAGCTTGCTCAAACTGTGTTTTGTAAGCAAGCCTCAAACATGTTTTCAGATATTGGTTTGATGGCTAATCACAAACAATTATTTGTCAGATGATGGTAGTCAGGACATCACACCATGGGTTGACTTTATGTTTGAACCATCTTGGTGTGAGAGCAATCCTGCAGCCCCCATTGCCACATTGCCCTGCCTATGCTGCCTTCTTGTTGTTCTGGTCGTCTGTTTTATCTTGCTTACTGTAGCTCCAGAGACCTGTGAAAGGGAGCTATGGAGGAAGTACACTCATGCTGTGGTCTCATAGGGTTGAATCTAATGGTGTTATTCCACTGATAGAAACAGTTCTTTTAGCAGAACTGGGAGGTGGAGTGGGGGGTTATTTCCCCTCCCCCTGCAAAATGTGCACTGAAGGGCTAAGAAACCCTCTAGAGCAGATTGTTGGGTTGCAAAGAGGGCTGCAGGGGGTGGGAGGAGAAACTCTCAGTTGCTTAAATCTCTCTTGTAATCACTGGGACTCATGATTGTGTCTGTGGAGATTTAAAATGCCTGTAACATAGGCAAGTGCAGCTAACTGATCTTGCAGTGAAAGAATAAACAGTTTATAGAATTTTTAGGGAATCTTGACACAGCTGAAACTCTCCTCTGTCTCTTCTCCCTTTTACTCCCTCTTTCTCTGTATGAAATGTTTTGTAGTATTGTCGTCTACACTTCCAAAAAAAGATACATTTGAAAATAATATATATTTATAAGAAAAAGATCATTGTCATTACATTATCATAATTGCAGATGGCTACTTACATAGTGTCATAAGCCAAAAAAATGTGGGTGGGGGTGGGGGGATGACCTCAAGGAGCTTACAGTTTAAAGTTGGCAGGGGGATGACAATCTAAGGAGGGGGAGAGACAAGGGTACACAAGCAACTTCGGTTAGGCTTAGTTGTAGCTGGAGACCACAATATCCATGTGTATATTCCAGGTTTCCCAAAGAAAATATTTTTTTTAAAGCTTACTTAAATGTAAAGTGTAGGCAAGATTTTAAATCTCAGTGCAGCAAGAAAATATTGCTGATTTTGTCACAGAAACAAAGTGTAAATTGTTGAAAATTATGAGAGGGATTTTTTTTTTAATGGAGAATAGAAGTAATATTACATTGGTTTTTAATTCCACCCCCACATTTGTTGACAAGTGTCTTTCTAATACAATAAAGTTTGATCAGTAGGAAACCTAGGAAACTTAGAACTATTTTCTTGCTGGTTTTTAAATATAAAATCTGTGGACTTAGAAGTACATGGAACGGTTGATAGCTAAACAAAAGTAGATGTTTAATCAGAAATAATAACCATAAATACCTCCTAATGGGACATACTACGGGCAGAATAATTACTCTGTGCTTCATCGCCTGCTTTGTCCCACCATTCAGCGAATGCAGATTCTTAACCTAGATGGTTGCCTGCAACAGTGAACAGTAGTAGGCTATTTGCAGTAGACCTACCTGTTAAATGGATATATAATGCACAGAAATGATGCTTTGTGAGAGAATGTAATGTTACTTTCAGATTTCCATGCTGAATATTCAGATTATCACTTTTCAGGTAATAGAGGGTATTTAAAGCCAATCTTGCAAATATAATGGAGGTTTTTTTAGCAGCAGCACATGTTTCCAGATGTCATCAAATGCTTCCATACATAAATGTGCTATATCCCACTTATCAGTACACCTAGGCTGTAGTAGCACTGCCCAGGTGCCAGAAGTGGCTCTGAACCCCACAAACTCCCCACTATATTTGTTCCTGCCCATCATGCCCCCCTCTTGCCAAATTCTACTGCAGATTTATGTTGTTTGGGACCATGTTGTGCAGTGGCTGAAAGCAAAGTGGTTACATTCTGATCCCTTGCATATTCCATTCCATTCCATCTCTCTCTCCCTCCCCCTGTCCCCCCCGTCCCCCCCCCCTTGGGCAGTTCCTTTCTTTCTGTGCTGCACCATGCAGCCCCGGAAAGGCAATGAACTGCTAATGGGGGAAGAGAGTGATCTCTTCCTTCATGAGCAGTTTGCTGCTGTTCCATGCTGCATGGTGCATCATGGAAAAGCAAGGAACTTTTTATAGAAAGAGTGTGATCTCTTCCTACATGGGCAGTTCGCTGCCTTTCTGTAGCACCAAAGGCAGCAAATTTCCTATGAAGGGAGATATAACTGCCTCCCTCTGTGGGCAGTCTGTTGCCTTTCAATGCTGCACCGCGCAGTATGAAATGGCAGCAAACTGCCCACGGGGGAAAGAGAGCGATCATTCCCTCCATGGACAGTTTGCTGCCTTCCCATGTGGTGTGTGTAAATGGGTGTGTGTGTATTTGTGAAGTGTGTGTGCTCATCCATGCCAGCAGTGGACTGTGGCCCTCAACATACTTGGCCAGAGCCAATGTGGCTCTCTGGCTGAAAAAGGTTCCCCACCCCTAATCTAAAGAAAGTGTCATCTTACAGGTACACCTGAGGTATGGGATGGCACAAAAACAGAAGGGGAAACAGAGGCCCTTAACTGTTCTCTCC
Organism: Heloderma suspectum; assembly: GCF_057233095.1. NCBI lineage: Eukaryota > Metazoa > Chordata > Lepidosauria > Squamata > Helodermatidae > Heloderma > Heloderma suspectum. The sequence continues at coordinate 135,157,722 of NC_139459.1, forward strand.
ATCACTTAGTCAAGCAAGTCAGCCAAGAGCAAGTACAGTAATGAATTACTATTGCAAGAAAAAAAAACACTTTTCATGTTGCAGCCATAGTACTGCCAGTAATCACAGACTGACTGCTGTCTTAGAATAACATTGTGAAGAAGATGTCCGCAGCCGTTATTACGGCCAAAAATTCTTTTTGGGTGAAAGTTGGGATTGTCTCTCTTTGTGGTGTGCCAGGTAAAAATTGTCTTTGTCTCCATCAGTTTGCTGGCTTTGTGTGTACCTACCTATGCCTGTATGAAGCTGCTTTCTATTCTGACTCAAACCACTGCGCCAGAGTATTGTCTGCTCTGGCCAGCGTGGCTTGTTGGTCTTTCACAGCCTTGCTCACTGAGATGCTTTTAACTGGAGAAGCTAGGGACTGAACCTGGGCCCTTCTGCATACAAAGCATGTGTGGCCCCTTCACAAACTGGCTCCCAGCATGGAAGAAGCTGGGATTTGAACCCACAGACACAGGAGCTTGAAAACAGTTATAGCAGCTAAACCACTGTGCTAAAGCAGCTGGTGATAGGAAACATAATTTCTATTGAGATTTGAACTCAGATTGCTGAATTCACAGTGCAGCCCTATGCACTTCTACTTAAAAGTACACCCACTGAGTTCAATGGTGTTTACTCCCAGGTAAGTGTGTGTAAGATTGCAGCATCAGAGTTCAAAATGCTTAACTATCACACCACGGATTAAACCTTATGCATAAACTTGTGTTGCTTAAGTAATACATTACATTTGCATGCTGCCTTCCACCAGAATCTCAGGATGATGACCATGAGGTTTAACTCATTTTAACCTTTCAAAAAAGAAAAAGAAAAAAAGATAGTGATAGGGCAAGAGCCAAAGTTACCCAGTGAGCTTCTATTGAGCCAGGTCCAAATACAACAGTTTATCCACTACTTTACCATGCTGATGTTTGCTGTGTTGTTTACCAGAATTTCCAGCCTAAGTCAGAAATGAGTCTCTCCTGGTTTCTCCAGCTTCAAGCCCAGAATCCAAGTTCCATAAGATGGCTCTTGGGGGGAGGAGGGGAATGATGGTGACTCGCAGTGAATGGACAAAGCTAATTAATCATACAAGAGTTCTTGAATTGCGAATGTGATCAGACTGCAGTGACAATCCACGCTGGGTTTGCAATCTGTGGCCTTTATTTTATCTTATAATGGTGAGATAGATCAAATCTTTTGCTTCCATTTCCCCTGTATAAACAGTTCTAGTCAAAGCATGCTGGGATGTTTGAGATGCTGGGTATAGTATATCTGTTGCTCTTCTTCATAGTAGTTGCCACTAAAGCTCAGGTTTGTTTCAAGACCATTGTGATGGCTTTTAAAGCGCTACGAGCTTTGGGCTTTGTATTTCATAGAAATTGCTTTTGTGTGCATAATATAGATCCATTGTTAAGATCTTTGGGATTGGTGCAATTCTGCTTTGGCTCATAGGCATACTCCCCGCTCCACATCAGTAGGTCCCCTGGAGTTCAGAAATGCTTTAAGGCCATTTCCTACAAAGCTTTCTCCCCCTTGTTAAAGTCCCTCTAGCATTTTCACTATTGTGCTTACTTTTTGTTTTTGTTGTTTGATGGCTCTGTGTACTTCATATTCTGTGTTCATTACCCTTTTGGGAAGATTTTTCTAATGTAGTGGGGCTCTGTAACAGAGTAGTAAAATTTCTTTACATTTCAGAAACAGTCTTGGTAACTTTAGAAAAATTGGGTTGGGTCTTTCAGTTCAATAGCTTTCATAATGAAGTGCAAAGATTATCCTTGCTTTGGGCACAGAAACATAAGCATAAGCTGGCTTTCTTCTTCACTTCTATCACATTGATGTCCAGTCATCTTGGAGATGGAGCCCTCTTAATAGAAAAACAAACTAGGTGTCGGGATGGGGAAGTACCTGGGGTGGTGAGAAAAAGTTTGTGAACCCTAATAATAATTATGGAAATTCCATAGTTTTACCATGATAGCCTTCGTGAATCAAAACCAGTCCTTTTCTAAATATCCAGTAGGGTTTGTATTAATCAATTCCTTGTCTTGTGAAACAAAATGATGTATAAATTAGTCAAACAATGAGTACTTAAGAGTCAGGGCATGTGCAAAAGGAAGTGAATCCCTGGTTGCATCAGCTCATTTAAAGGAAAGAATTGGAATCAGGTGGTGAAGTAATTAGGTACATCTTCAGGAGTGAATTTGGGAGGCCCCACCTTATAAAAAGATCAGAAACTTTGTGAATTTGGTCTTTACCACATGCTTGTGTGGAAATAAGTCATGCCACAATCAAAAGACATCTCTGGGGACCTCAGAAAAGCAGTTACTGCTGCTCATCAGTCTAGAAAGGGTTACAAAACCATTTTGAAGGATTTGGGGCTCTACCAATTCACTGTCAGACAGATAGCCTACAGATGGAGAAGGTTCAAGACCACAATCACTCTACTCAGGACCGGTTGTCCTACCAAAATCTCTCCAAGAACAAACCAGCGCATCATCCAGGAAGTAAAAAAGAACCCCAGAGTAACATCCAAGGATCTGCAGGCCACTCTTGCCTTGGCTAATCTGAGCGTTCATGACTCAACAATCACAAAAAGACTGAACAAGAATGGTATTCATGGGAGGACAGCCAGGAGAAAACCTCTAAAAATAATATTGTTGCTTGTCTGAAGTTTGCTAAAGATCACATAGATGATCCCCAAGACTCCTGGAACAATGTTCTCTGGACAGATGAGTCAAAGGTAGAACTTTTTGGCCTCAGTGAGAAATGTTATGTTTGGCGAGGAACAAACTCGGAGTTCGAACAGAAGAACCTCATCCCAACCGTCAAGCATGGTGGTGGGAATGTGACGGTTTGGGCCTGCTTTACTGCTTCAGGACCTGGACGGCTTGCCATCATTGTCACAACCATGAATTCTGCCGTATATCAGAAGATTCTAGAGGAGAATGTCAGGCCATCCATCCATGAGCTGAAGCTGAACCGAAAGTGGATCATGCAACGAGACAATGATCCTAAACATAGAAGAAGTTCTACAAGGGAATGGCTATGGAAGAAGGAATTCTGTGTTTTAAAATGGCCTAGTCAAAGTCTGGACCTAAACCCCATTGAAATGTGGCAGGACCTGAAGCGAGCTGTTCATGCAAGGAAGCCCTCAAATGTCATGGAGTTGAATCAGTTCTGTAAGGAGGAATGGGCCCAAATTCCTCAAAATCAATGTGAGAGACTGACCAACAGTTACAGGAAATGCTTACTTGAAGTCATTGCTGTTCAAGGGCTGCCACCAGGCACTGAAATGAAAGGTTCAGATACCTTTTCACACATGGATATTGAATGTTGAATCAGTTGTGGATAAATAAATGTTGAAAAAGCATGTTTCATTTGTTTAATTGGGTTATCTATTTTTTTTAAATCTAGGACTATGGGGTTAGATTATAGATAATATTTTACGCTGGAAATATGTAACAATCCTAATGGGGTTCACAAACTTTTTTTGCCACTGTACAAGAGGCTGGATACCTTGCTTGTTCTATATACGTGATGAGATTAATGTTCTCCCATCCTCAACCCTTCCTATTGCAGCAGTTAAATGATGCATTTAAGGCAGGGGTAGGCAACTTTTGGCCCTTCAGATGTTTGAAGTCTACAACTCCCATCAGCCCAAGCCAGCATAGACAGTGCTGAGGGATCATGGGAGTTGTAGGCTGAAACTATGGAGAGCTGTAAGTTGCCCAACCCTCATTTAAGGGAAGTCTGATTATGCTATTTAGTTTAGGATAAAGTTCACATTTCCCACTAACCCATTTTTTTTTCAGTGCAGGTAGCACTGAACTGCATTGCCAAATTGTCTCATGTCACCCAGACCCACTATCCTCTTTTTAAGGCCGTTTGAATTATTGAGAACAAGTTGCTGACAAAAGAATTCTGCATTTGCAACAAGATTAGTGTGTGGCACAATATGGCCTAATTGCCGCTATGCCATAAACTTCAATATGCATACCTAGGAGCTGATTTATAGATGCTGGGTTCATGAAAAGCACTTAGTGTTTCATGTGGTCTGGTTTCTCACTTAAGGGGCTTTTAATCTGTGTGCTCCTTCTATGAGTGCAGCATTCACGTACTAGCAATCTATAGGAGGGATTGAAGCTATGCTGGTATGCAAATACTGTACGGGATGGGCAGGATGCATGAATTCAGAGCCCTCTAAACAAGTTTCTGAGTCATATGCAACCCTTTGCACACGTGCTTTTTACATGCCCAGCACCTCATTTAAACCTTTCTGGTCAGTTAAGATTGTGGTAATGCAACTCCCCTGTAATTCTATAACAGTATCTCCATGTCTTGAGTTTCACCTCTTACCAGTCTCTCTCAAGAGATGACAGTCCCATTTTTCTTGAATCAAGAGTCTAAATTATCTCATTAAAATTGTCTGCCCTGTAGCTTTGAGGCAAGGTAGGATGTTTTGAACATCTTAAGATGAAAAGCTGTTGTGATCATCTTCATTGTTCCAGAATTGCATGTGGGCTTGTTTCTTCTCTCCATCTAAAAAGTAACAGGTGTAGGCTGAGGTCACCAGTCAAATTAAGTTCAGTGACTTGCCTAGTATGACAGGAGGAAGTCTGGGATAAGGCAGGCATGGACTTCCATGCTTCTCCCCTCTCATGCATGTGTCCACTTTGCAGGCTTAGACGCAAATGAGGCTGGACTTCAACACACAACTTCATTAACTAGACAGTTCTGATTCATTCCCTTGGCACCATCTGTTGAGTAAATGAAGCTGGGGAGTAGGTGAAAGAAATAGCACATGATTATGTAATAATGAGTGTGTTTGAATGAATGATGCTTAGATTTGTCACTTGTGGTTATCTGTTCAGTCTTAAAACCATTTAATTGTTTTATATTTAACTGGTGTGGAACATCAACCACAGTGTAAACTAAATGGTCCAAGATGCATACCAGAGAACTGATTTTCTTTTAGACCTACTACTGCTTAAGTCATAGTGGGTTTTGCAAGTAACCCCACTGAGGATTCAGCCAAGCTGTGTAATATATGTTTTTTTTTTAAATAAAGTGTGCACAGAAAATGGGTATAACAACTTCATCCTCGTGTGTGTGTGTGTGTGTGTGTGTGAGAAAGAGAGAGAGAGAGAAAGTGACGAGTGCATGTATAAGGACTTGCAATCTGTTTTTAGTCTTTTCTCATGGGGAAGGTGCTTCTGCTTGTGATCACTTTGATTGCCATTTTCTGTAGTTTTTTCAGCTCTGCAATTACCTCCATCCCTGTCTCCTTTAGTGTAGATCCTTTCACATGTTTACACAGCAACCAATCTTAGCTTGTGGCAATATTCGCTCAACAGGGAGCTATAGCCAGTCCGGGCGCTTTGATAAGTGTACCTGTGTGGTACATAGGTTTTGAACTATTCCCCCACTGCGTTTTTAGATGTACACTTAAGTGTACAACCTACAACGTGGTCGTGTGTGAGATGTACAAATAGGTTCATACGGGAGCTGATCAGCATGCCTTTTTCTTGGGCAAAGAGATGGCTAAAGACTCCAGTATTACTGCATTCCTCCTCTGCCCCAAGAAAATGCATCTAGTGCTACTTCAGCTCAAAGGCATGTGTTCCTAACTGGATTTCAGATTGTTAACCTTTAAGATTGAGATTTTTCTGATTTAAGAGGGGTAATTCATATTCTGTTGAAGGATATTCTGAAAGGTTGCCCACTGGTATTTTGTTCTGTCTATGAATGTAATAGTAGTGGTTTACTGTACCTTAGGATGCAGTGAAACAGACATTTAGATAACTTTTTATCTCTCATGGTGGTCATCTGTTTTGGTCATTAATGCCATAAAATTTGTTTATGCTTTTTCATTTTCTGGCTGGAAGATAGTTGGGGCATACTGTTATAAATGAGGGGTCCAATCTGTGTGTGTGTCTGTAGCAAAAGGCTAGTAGATGTGTTGGAGCTAGGGGTCAGTGGCAGAGTGCATGCAGCCACAGTACAGCTGGGGAGGGAGTCTGCAAGCCGGAAGAAATAATCTTGGGACACAAGAAAGATGTGAACAGCCCCATCTGGAGACCTCCCATTCATGATTGGCATTGTCAGGTCAGTGGGTCTAAGTCTGTGTAAGATGGGTACTTACACTGTTATATCCACTCAGTTGGGATGAACTGGGATCTTATGGATCCTGGGATGTATTGGCTTATATGGATCTTGCAAGAAGTTCATCTAGTGACCTATGTTAAGCAGCAAAATAGCTGGCCTTTTGATAGTATGACTAGCTCCCCTTGATTTTATGGTGACAGAAGTTCAATAGAAAAAAAACCCTGAAACGCTTCTCAGTCCTGTCACCCTGTGGTGGCAGGGAAGAATGACATCTAAAACTTGGTTTCAGTTGGTGTACCAGTATTCGCTTAATATGTCTAACTTTTCTTCTTTGGGCTCTGGCAGATTTTCATATTTATCATTTAGAAGTTGCCCCCACCTTACAGATGCACTGATATATTTACCTAAATTGTTGAATTCACTGAGATTTGTTCCAGCAGCTGTAGTGTTAATTTCCAGGTGTTTTATTTTTTCTGTCTTTTCAGGTCTCTGGATGGCAGACTCTGAAAAGAAATGCAGTTTTAAGAGGTATGCTTCTTAGAAAAATCATATTGTCTGTTGACCATATGTGCCACCAAGTCTGGAAAGAGAGCTCTTTACTGATGGAATTCTACATCTTGCTTCAAATATATGAAATGGAGGAAACAGATTGGAAACAGAAAGGTGTTTTTTTTAAAAAAAAACTTAATTGAAATGGGTACTTTTGGAGATCTAGTCAAAGTTTAAAATGCATGTTTCTCATTGAGAGATGCTTCGTTTTGTTATACACAAAATCAGTGCTGCAAGCCCACCAGATACAACCAGTTTTGACATCAATATCAGGTTCATAATAGCGGCAGCAGAAGCTGGTTTGATGTTAGCTTCAAATGCTACAGCATGACAGCTGTATGGAAACTCAAGGAGAAGCAGGTCACTGTTCTGAGATTTTCACATGTAGAAACTCTTCTGCTTCAACTGGGATATCTTGGTGCTCTTGCATATACTGAATGTCATTGGAGATTCTGAAATTTATTTAAATTACACCACAGTAGAGCACTTGAACTTTCCCACCTAACTCAACCTTCTAATTGGAACTAGGGAATTCCTGTTAGTGGCAAGAACTCTTTCACACTTGGAGTCCTGCCACAGGGATTAACACATTGTTTAACATTTGGGAATGCAACATAAATGTTTTTAAGTTAATCTTTTGAAGGCTAATGGGAGTAGTCAAAAGTCCAAAAAGACTATAGGTGGTTAGCAAGAAATAGTGAACTGATTAAAAAAAAAAAAGCCACTTATTTATTTTTATTTATTTACATTTTTTCTAATGATTTCCATATTAGGCATCATGAACATTTAATATTCCATCTGACAGTTGAATGGTCTTTAATGTAAGTAGCTTAGTAGGCTAGCAAGCCCTCATCCAATAACTGTAAAAACATAAATGTGTTTTGGGGCCATTTTACTACACCAATCCATTTCCCAAGACATCCTGGAGTGATAGAATGCCCCACAATCTCAGATGTGTCTGTGGTGTCGTAAGAAGTGTGTTTTAAACTCAATATATTAGGAAAGTATCATAAACTGTCAAGTAAAAACTTTAGGTTAAACTCTGTTATTTCTAAAAACTTTTTTTTTTTGGTCAGGGGGATGTTTTTCTAACCTCATAAGAAATCTGTCTGTGGTGAGGTCAGTGGTCCCCCCCAATGAAATCCATGGCTTGTGCCAGCCTACTGACACCTTGAGTACTTAAGCCTGCTTCCCAAGTGTTCTTTGGAAAAACCCATGGGACGTTTTTACACTCCAGTATGTTGTTTGTTTTGGGGGCATAAAGACACCCCAAAGACAAAATCAATAGGTTATTGGGATATTTTATGCCCCAGGTATGTTTTTGTTTCCAGAAAAAAGATGTTAAGTGGTAAGTGGCTGAAATTTGAAGACATTGTGCAGGTGACAGAGTAAAACAATATCATGAGAGGGGTCTGCTTCTTTGTAAATTCTGCAATATAAAGTGCACTTGGTATGTTGTCATACTACTGGGGTTGACAAGGGTAGTTGCCCATAGTATGCTAATTTCCCCATAATTTTGCCGTGTCTCTATTTTCCTTCTGGTTAAGTCAAGCACAAGAGGGGAGCCCTAGTGGTGTTGCATTACTATTGCAACTGGCTTTCAACATAAGGTCCAATTTTGTAGCTCTATACTCTGTCATCTTGTGTGCCAGAGTGCAAGATTTGTTATGTGCATATTCAGAAGAACCTAAATGCAGAACACCAGTCTTTGGGAGCTTCAGAAGAGCAAAGTGACAGTCTCAGAACAAGGGCAAACACAAGGAAAGGAATGGGCAACAGGTAATCCCTGACACATTTCTACAATACTCCCCAAATTTCTGGTACCTGGAGCACACTTTTTTTCTCCCCTGAACTGCAGTTGGATTTACACTTAGAAAAAGTTTTTGGGTTGTGTAAAATTGTCCTACTCTCAGAGAAGCCCACACTTTGAATCTCTATATGAGTCACTGTTCTGGGTGTGCCACCTCCTGAGTACCTACATCAGGAATGAGTGAATGATCCAATTGCATCCATACAGAGACACCACAGAATTGAGCACCCTCTACACGAGGCTTTTATTGTGCACTCATGATTGGTCACTCACAGAAGTTTGCGGGCCCTTTACATGATGTCTGTCAACCTCCAGAGCCTCTCCCGTGCTTTATAACTGTTACCCCTGTTTTTTTTTAAGATCAGGGGAAGTCCGGCATTTTTTCTAAATGCACGATGAAGCACTGCAACGGCTGCCTCCTTCCAATCTTCCACTGGGTGGGTGCTTGGCTTCCAAGAGATCTTTCAGCTATTTCATATTTGTTGTAGCTGTAGTTTGGGAATTGCCAAACTAGCATGTGACCTGCTGGCTCCTGTTAGGCTCCTGAATGTCACCAATTTCAATTTAAAAACAGAACAACTTTTATAACAATATTTTAGAAAAGGTACTTTGGCAATCACACTCATACAGGCTATTGTATGCAACACAAATTCATAAAGTAGCTGCTGCTGACTGGCTTGTGAGATACTTTTTACAATGTAGTCCTTAGTGCTGAAAAAAATGTCTGCCCTTGAATAGAACTGTGAAACAAAGAGGAAGAGTAGGTTTCTTCCAAGGAATGAAGAAAGGGGAGTGGGGGAAAGATACTTGAATTTGCACAGAAGTAGGCAAATTAATAAAATATTGACTTAAAATATATGATGTTTGTTTTAGGCTGAACTGATCAGAACTTTTGCCAAATGCAGATTTTTTAAAAGGTATAGTATGGCAGAAGGAGAGTGTGGAAGTGAGGGATGTGGTTATAGAGGTTGAGATGGTTAGCTGTCCCTGGAAGAAATGGGCCAGGAACTATGCAACGTAGAGAAATGCTCTTCCCAACAAAACAAATTTGTATGTGTGTATATTTAGGAATGTAAGTTGCCCTGCCAAAGGAGCTACAAAATGGCTGTTTATTTATTTATTTATTTTTATTGCATTTATACCCCGCCTTTCTCCCTCTCGCAAGGAACTCAAGGCGGCTTACATTATCCTCCTCCTCACCATTGTATCCTCACAACAACAACCCTGTGAGGTAGGTTGGGCTGAGAGTCTGTGACTGGCCCAAAGTCACCCAGTGAGCTTCCATGGCCAAGTGGGGACTAGAACCCGGATCTCCCGGCTCCCAGTCCGTCACTCTCACCACTACACTACACTGGTTTCAAGAATCACAAGAGCCTGAGGTTCCTCAGGGCCAAACTAGATGGAACAGTGGGAGAGCTGCAATTGGATCTCCCAATTGTTTAATGTAGCTGCAGCAGCGGGGATCCCGTTGGTGCCATATGTGTCGTTTAACCCCTTCCCCTGTGCCATTTTCTCAATAAAAAGAGACCCCCTCCCCGGGTGCAATTTGCCCTACAAGGGAAAAGATACATACTCACAGTTTTGGGGGGGTGATATTCATTGAGAAAACAGCATGGTTAAGCCCCCCACTGCCCCAGCACCACAATCTTGATCAGATTCCCCATCTTACCCTGCAAATGTTGTTAAACTGTAAAAACATACCCACCCATATGCATGCACATGGCAGTCCAGTGACGGATCTCCTGCTCTCATGTTTAGTAAAACCGGTGACATTTGTCATATTTTGTGTGGGATTCCCCATGCATAGAATTGAAGACTACAGTCCTGCTTGTGGCATGACTTGCTACTGTTGTTACTTCAAACTGCAGTCTCCCCTGAAACACCTGAATTCTTTGTTTTCACAAATTAGTAAGGATTGTTTTGTGTATTTTGAGGATTAGATAAATGTGTTCAGCTTTACCTCTAGGCATCTGATACGTCAGATCTGTGCTGCGCTGTTTATATACTGTATGTTTTGGAAAGTATCCTCCCTTGAAGGAAGTGCACCTTTGCCCAATGTGTAATTAATGTATTGGATTAACTGCCACAAGAGTGGCAATGACTGGATCCTTCTCTGTAAAGATTTGGCAGGCCCTCGAGAAAGGGAGACAGGTGTGTGGGAGAGATGTCTCCTTACCTGGAGAGGTGTCTTTTCCCTCCAGCTATGTCAGGTGTACAGGAGAATGATAGGCAGTGGTGATCGCGGTGCTTACGGATATCCCATAGGAGGTCTGGGAGAAGGAGGTCTGTCAGCCTTCTTCCCCCAGCTGGATGTCGATCAGTTATCTGTAGTATGAACCGAGGATCAGGCACTGGGTGTGTTGAATTTTCAGAGTTTTGTGTTGATGGATGTTCGGTTTCTTTGCTGAACATAAACACTTTGGTATGATTTGTTTTTAGCAATTTCCAGAGTAATTCCTAGAAAGCCCCTTTTGGGTTGGGGAGAAGGAATTGTTAATCTTTTGATTTTTTTTTTTTACAAAAATCTGCATATTTTACTCAAGAAACATGGTTCTTGAGCTTGGCTTCTGCTAGCTGCTTTTGTATAAATACACACATCTTCAGCAAGAATATGGTCAATGAAAAATTACCTTAAAAATAATTCTACTTTTTTTACATACCCAGATCTGAGGGCAAAAATACATTGAATAGATTACTGCAATCAAATTATGAAATATGTTCTAAAATAAAAATTAATTACATTGTTTTCTGAGCCAAAGAGCCTCACCAGTCCTTACTAAAAAGCATCTTAATTTGCTGACACCTGCTGTGTAGGAGCCCATTGCAACAGATGGTAAAAAAGTATTCCCTCCTGTTTTAATTATTTAACACTGTGTTCTTCTTCCGCCAGTGCAGATTTTCCCAGTGAGAGAATGTGAGCAGGTGTTTTTGTCCTGCTTCTGGTAGACTCCATAAGTTTTAGTATATCAAACCTCAGCTGCTTTCATGAAATTGTAGTTTGAGTGGGTTGGTTCCAGAGTTTGCTTCCATCCACTGTAGCATCCCCTCAGTGGAACTCCACTCAGAACGCACCACCAGTGGAAAGAAGGGGAGGTGATGTTCCCCAATTTCCCTCTCGCCTTACGCTTATACTGTCAGATTGTTCCGTGGAGTTTCCCTACCCTTCAGAACAGATTGGGGCAGCATAAGGGGCTGCAGGGGTGGGGGCACTGGATGACAATCACCTCCCCTCATGTTCCTCCTGCGGGATTCCTCCACTGGTTCAGATTGGAAGCCTCCCGTGGATTGAAGGAGCCCTTCTGCTTGGAGGAAGCAGTCTGAATCCAACCCTGTATTTTTAAGAGCCAAAGTTGCTCATTGAATTTGGTTGCCTTCATAATATTCTTGAGGGACTCCTCGGTTTGATTTGTCTGATTCCCCCACCCTCCGCTCTTCCAAATCTAAGGTTCTCAGGCTGTCAGACAGCCTCCCAACATTTTTCCTTTATGAAAGCACATACTGATATCTCAGATGATATAGTTAGACACTTGTTTATTTGTACTCAAAGACCTGAGCTCAGAAAGTAAAGATGAACAACAATTTCTTACAGACTGTTTCATGATATCCACACACACGCACACAGATTTTTCCAACTTACACAGCCTTTTGATTCATAGGTAATAAAATGTGTAACCTCTGTTCACCTGAGGCAAACTTTCAGCTATTCCATACAGATCCAATGACTCCAAAATTGTAGATCCTGTCAAGCTGTTTTTTACTGACAAAGTCAATCTAAGGTCTTCTCAGCAATAAATCAACTCTTACAGTGTAATCCTATATGCTACTCAGAAGTAAGCCCTATTGAGCTCAATGTCACTTACTCCCAGGTAAGCATGTACAAGATTGCAACCTTATAATAACCCATAAAATGTCAGGCGAACGTTAACCATAGATCCCACCCCTGGAGCAGCATAAGGAGTAAAAAATATTAGAATGTAATATCAGAATGTTGTCCCCTTAAAACAGCAAGCAGGGGCTTTAATACTTATGTGCTTCATGTTTCTTGGGATAAAATGTCAGCTTTTGTAATACTGCCTGGTTGTGTGTATGCACAGTCTGTAACATCATTACCCTCAGTTAAGGCAGTGGTTTACAAACTGTGCAAGTGGTAAATGTATTCTACACTCTTCCATATTGTACTCATGTACCAGTTGGCCTCCATGCACCCATACTTTCTTTTGGTCTTTTAGCCCCAGCCCTCCTCCTCTTCTAATTTGGGGGGAACACTGAAACTTGGGGGTGAGCTCTATAAGGTATATGCTTTAACATTTTAAACTTTTAATTCAGAGGACTGATCTCTTTGTGCATGTTTGACCAAAAGTAAAAGCGAAGTAACTATTCAAGCTTACCAGAATATCACACTTGCTTTTCTCTGCTTGTATGTTTGAAAGACTTAATTCATTTTAAATGAACCTGTTGCAGAAGCCAATCCTATGCATGTATAATCATAAATACAGGACTTTTTGTGTCACTGGCTGATGTGTGAGTCACCTCATGTTTAGATGGACACTTGCCCTAATGCCTGTCTGCCCTCTGTCTTGTGTCTCTCTGCTTCCTCCATCTAACAATATTGTCCCCTCCCATAAAGTCTGTCATGCTAGGTGACCACTTCCTCCACAGTGTCTTGAGCTTCATTATCTCACCCACCCCCAACCTACAGAGGAAGAGGATTGCTGCTGAAAGATTAAAGGAACATGTGGGTGCATGCAGGTTAAGTTGCAAGCTAGCGTAATGTGTAGAATGTGTTTACTGCTTACATTGTGAAGAAGTTAAGCTCAGGTTGCCTTAATTTAAGATTTCTATGTTTTTGGCACATGAGTGAATTTAAGTGCCTTAACTCTTACCTTAAATCAAAGTTTTTTTTTTAAAATTTAGAATGTATATTGTGCTTAATCTAATGGGTAATCATTTGTATACATTATATTGACCGATTTGAGTGGATCCTTAGGAAACTAGGGTTTCGCCCCCTGTACTTCTGGCCTAGAGTTGTATCCAATGTTAGTTCTTCTTAGAGTAGACCCATTAAAATGAATGGGACTTACTTTAGATTAACATTGGATACAGCCCCTAATTCTCACGAACAATAGATGTGATTTCTGAAGTGTACCACCTTTAGGCTGCCCATAGGGACTTGCGTGGCCAATTGTTCCTCCAGACAAAAAAATCTCTTGTGTGCTGAAAACTAGCTATCTGGAAGGTTTAGAGTAGAACCTTCTCTCTGACATGCTAGTTTTTTCCCCCTATATACTGGGTGGAGGCTCTCCCATATAATGTGGGTTTTCTGGAAATTTTTAAATTGAACACTTTCTGGATGATTTTCAGGTAAACACCTTGATAAGTCTACATGCTGTATGAATACCTCAAAAGGGGTTTATCCCCCCAAAGCCCAAAGGAATTTCACTGATATATTTGATGAGGGGGGTTATTTTGTTTAAATAAGGGTTCCACCCTTAAAGGCAGCCTGTAAATAATGTTAAATAGATAGAAATTCAAAGCTTTACTTTGAAATTACTATGTTTCAGGTATGTATAAAATATTTTAAGACATGAGGACTCAATTGCACACCTTTCCTTACAGTTTAAGAAAAAAAGGAAGGCACTGAAGACTGTTAATATACTAATTTGAGCTTGCCCAAATAGTTACGCATTTATATTTATCACACCCATGTATGTTTCCTAAGGCTAGCCACCTGAGAAGGTAATTGGACTGGCGTTACATCCATTCATTATGTCACAAATTCATTTTATGAAACAATGCATTTTCAGAAATGGAAACTGTTCTGCAAATCTTATATTTCCTTATATTGCAATCTCACTTGCAGTCTGAAGTGGTACATTTCATTCACCTTGCTTGCTGCTTCTGAGAACTAAGCTTCAGCTAAACATGATTCTATAGAATGCAGCAAATTTTGTTGCAAAGAGATATTGCAGTGTCAGGTCCGGAATATGAAATATCAAAATTGCCTTTAGTAACAGGATTGCATAGTTACACATTACATCGTTACACATTCTCATTATACTTAAACCAGGATTCTCCAATCACTTAAAGTTTTGTCAAAAAGAAAGAGACTTTGAAAAACCTCATGTTTTACCATTTTGCAGGATTATCATGAATGTGAAATATTTAAAGTAATAGAGCCCACTTATGTGTATTGACTACCCTGGTTTTCTTACAGACACCAAAGATGCTGACGAGAAAGATTAAGCTTTGGGATATCAATGCCCATATAACCTGCCGTCTCTGCAATGGTTATCTTATTGATGCTACCACTGTAACAGAATGCTTGCATACCTGTGAGTATGAAAATAACTGTGTATAATTAAGTAATGTTTGATTTGATGTAAGATTGGAGGTTTGGCTTTCATTTTTTTGGCAAGGCTGATAGTTTAGTAAATTAATATCAGTTAAGAGAATTCCTAATTTCACATCAGGGCTCATTCAGAGGTGAATCTGGTCTGAGAAGTGTGTGTTTCTTGGGATTGTGTGCTTCTTTGATGTACCCACTCTTCCCCCTTCTTCTAGATCTATCTATCTATCTATCTATCTATCTATCTATCTATCTATCTAACTATCTATCTATCTACAGTATTTATATACTGCTCCATATCTAGAACAGATTTTGAAGCGGTGAACGCAAGAAATAAAACAGCAAAAGAAAAAAAAGATTAAAACGCCAGAATAAAATTATACTTGTTTAAAAACACAATGCCAATAAAAACCGTAACTGGTCAATTAAGGAATGCCTCCTGGAACAGTGCTGTTTTCAGGAGGCACCGGAAACAATGCATTGTTGGTACATCCTGACCTCCGGGGGCAGGGAATTCCAGAGAAAGGAGTCTCCTAGTGGACTCCAATCGGGCCAGAGGTCCATGTAGAACCACCAGGAGCAAACCCTCCAATGACCTCATTGACCAGTCAGGTTGGTAAGGGAGAAAGCACTCTCTCAGGTATCCTGGTCCCAAGTTGTTTAGGGCTTTATTGTTGTTGTTGTTCAGTCGTTCAGTCGTGTCCGACTCTTCGTGACCCCATGGTCCATAGCACGCCAGGCCTTCCTGTCCTGCGCTCTCTCCTGGAGTGTGCTCAAGTCCATATTCATTGCATCGGTGATGCTATCTAGCCATCTCATCCTCTGCTGTCCCCTTCCCCTTTTGCCTTCAGTCTTTCCCAGCATCAGGGTCTTTTCCAGAGAGTTTTCTCTTCGCATTAGGTGGCCAAAATATTTGAGCTTCAGCTTCAGTATCTGTCCTTCCAATGAGCAGTCAGGGCTTTATACACTAGTACTAAAACCTTAAACCTGGCCCGGTAGCGAATAGGCAGTGCAGTTCCCTCAGCAAAGGAGTTCCATGCTGGAAAGGGGCAGCTTCCGACAACAGCTGAGCTGCTGCGTTCTGTACTAGCTCCAGCTTCCGGAGCACGCTTAAGGCAGCCCCACATAGAGTGCATTGCAGTAGTCCTGTCGTAAGGTTACTAGCGCCTGTACCGCTGTGGCCAAGCTATCCTTGTCCAGGAGAGGCCATAGTTGGCGAACCAGCCAAAGCTGGTAAAAGGCACTCCAAGCTGCCATGGCCGCTTGGGCTTCCAGCGACAATGATGGATCTAGGAGTACCCCCAAACTATGGACCTGATCTTTCAGAATGAGTGAACCCCATCCAGAACAGGGAATAAGCCTATCACCCAGACTTGGGGACCACTCACCCACAGGGCATCCATCTTGCCAGGATTCAGCTTCAGTTTATTGGCCCTCATCCAGCCCACTGCTGAGCCTAGGCACTGATCCAGGACTTGCACAGCCTCTTGTGATTCAGATGTCACAGGGAGATAGAGCATACTGATGGCACTTGGCTCCAAATCCCCCATTGACCGCTCCCAGCGGCTTCATATAGATGTTAAATAACATTGGGGACAGGATGGTACCCTGCAGAACCTCGTAGCTCAATTGCCAAGGGGCCGAGGAAAAATCACCCAATGTTCCTCTCTGAAATTGGCCCTGTAAGTAGGACCAGAACCACTGTAGCACAGTGCCTCTGATACCCATCCCGCGGAGTCAATCCGGGAGGGTACCATGGTCAGTGGTATCAAAAGCTGATGAGAGATGGAGCACAATTAACAGGGTTGCACTCCTCCTGTCTCTCTCTGGATGAAGGTGATCCAATTGGGGTGTCCAAGGCTGATTCAGTCCTGTAACCAGATCGAAACCCAGATTGAAATGGGTCTAGATATCAGTATACTCTAAGTGCATGCAATTGTTCTGCCACTACTCACTCCAGAACCTTCCCTAAAAAAAGGGGTGTTTGCAACTGGGCGGTAGTTGTCTAATACCATTGGGTCCAGAGTGGGCTTCTTCAGGAATGGCTGCCTCCTTAAGGACAGCAAGGATCACCCCTTCCTGTAGGGAAGTGTTTATCACTCCCTGGACCCACCCAGTGATACCCCCTTAGCTAGCTTTTATTAGCCAGGAAGGGCAAGGATTGGCAGGGCACGTGGTTGGTCACATTGCTGCAAGGACCTTGTCCACGTCATCAGGGCACAACAGAAACTGATCCCAGAAAATCGGGCAGGTGGTGGCATCTGACATCTTCATTGGAACTGCACTAACAACAGCATCAAGTTCACTGCGGAGACAAGTGACTTTGTCCTCAAAGTGCGATGCAAAAAGGCCACAGCAGGTCCTTGAGGGGACCAGAGCCCCATTCACTGGGGAGAGTGTTAACAGCCCCCAGACCACCTGAAAGAGCTCAGCTGGATGGCTCCTTGAGGCCGCCTTTGCTGCCCGCACCGCTACACAGTAGGCACAGTTATGTGCTTTAGAGCATGCTCGGTCCTCTTCGCTTGAAGGCTTGTGCCATTTGCACTCTAGTCAACGTCCAGCCTGTTTCATTGCTCGTAGCTCCCCAGTATACCAAGGATCAGAACAGGTTCGACAGCACCAGAGAGGGCACTCAGGTACAATCAAATCGATGGCCCTCCGCATCTCACTGTTCCACAGTGAGGCTAGGGCCTCCACCAGCTTTCTCCACTGGGAAATTCCCAAGAGCACTGAGAAATCCATCAGGTTCCATCAGTCTCCTGGAGCGGACCATCCGAATGGGTCCCCCACCCCTGAAGGAGGGAAGTAACGCCATGAGTTCAAATCTCACCAGGAAATGATCTGACCATGACAATGGGGTTACTTGCAACCCCCCCCCCCCTTTTAGATTACTCATCTCACAGCTTGGAGCAAAAAACAAGTCAAGGATATGCCCTGCTTCATGTTTTGGACCCATGAAAACTGAGACAGCCCTGTGGTTGTCATGGAGGCCATGAAGTCCCGAGTTGGAGCTCCAGAGACAGCCTCAGGAGGAAGTTGAAGTCACCCAGAACTACTGTCCTGGGTTCCTCCAATATCACACTTGAGACCACCTCTGCCAGCTTGGTCATGGAGGCTGCTGTGCAGCAGGGTGGACGGTACACGTGCAGCATCCCCAATCTGTCTCTGTGGCCCAACACCAGGCACAGCCCCTCAAGGCCTGCTCCAAGGTGGACTGGTTTCGTGGTGATAAAGATGGAGGTTTTATCAACCATGGTGACTCCTCCCTGCCCCTGGCCCTCCAACCTGTGTTGGTGCTGCACTGAGTACCTAGGTGGGCAGAGCTGAGTCAGGTCAACCCCACCCGGCTCACCCACCCAGGTCTCAGGAGTACATACCAGATTGGCCTTCGCATCCACGATTAGGTCGTGGATGAGTGCGATCTTATTGCGGACTGACCTGGCATTAAATAGCAGCACCACAAGACAGGAGGGCACAGTGGATGAGCTACCAGGAACATGAGAGCTAGAGGAGGAGGGTAGAAGGGGAACAGTGTAGAAACATCTGTGACCCATTCTGCTGTGACATCTGTCCAAGCCCAATAGTGGTTTCTGTCCACTCAGGCCCTCATCCAGGGACAGATCATAGGTTCAGAGAGATTCACATTACAGATAATTCCCAGGAATTGGCTGGATCAGCTGTAACTGTCTAAGAGACGGGCAGACCGAGGGTCCATGTAAACCTGAGGCTTGCTCTTATATGACTACAAATCGTATGCTCTACCACTGAGCAACTAAGGCCCCTTCCCTAGTGGCAGGGAAAAGTGTGTAAATGAATGATGTCAGATAATGTTCTGGAGTTCTTTGGAGGTGAGGGCATATGTTATTTTATGGCTTTTAGGAATGCTGAAAGGGGGGTTGTTTTGAATGATAGAATGTATCAAAGGATTAAAGGTGGTGATGCCATTTTCAGCAGACCTTAATATAAGGCAGGAATGTCACACCTCAGGGCAAACATGGCCCACCTGGGGTCCAAAACTTGCCCTGTGTGCTCCCCCACACAGTCTCACCCCCTTTTCCCCGATCACTGATCGTTTGGCAGTTTCCTGGCTTTTGTGTGTGTATTTTTTTCCTGCCATTCTAAAAAGTTGAAATGCCTCTCCTAAGGCTTAGTTACTGGCAGTAAGAAATTTAAGTAAAGCATGCTGATACTTTGTCTTGCCCCTTTTGCTTTTGGCCCAACCCTCTTTTACTTTTGACCTTGCCCACCTCTGGAGTGCGACCACCGAGAGCTTCTCTGAAATTGAATTCACTCCTCAGGTGGAAAGAGGTTCAACACCCATGATAAAAGTTTTTATTGCTTGTGAGAAAGCAGCTGCTTTTTTCTCGCATCTGAACCAGGAGTGAAGATCTAAAACAAGTGGATAAAGGGGAGCTTGCTGATATTGTATGAAGGATATTTGGAAAAAGAGTTAATCGATACTGTAAAATCCAGTGTAAGCCCTACTTTGAGTAGACCCATTGAAATGAATGTGATTTAAGTTAGTCATGACTAATGCAAATCCCATTCATTTCAGGGGGTCTACTCTAAGTAGGACTTACATTGGATTTTACCCATGGATTTAATTCATGTGATATATGCTATGAGTGGAATTGCCATGTACCATATAGGCCTTGTTTAGCAAGATTAATGGGCCTAATTAGGGGTGTTATAAAACTGGCTTAAGCTGGAGGCATCTAGGATCAATTTTGTGAGCTATGCAAGGAATTACTATGGGACATGAGATGAGGTTTGTGACTTTCTTGCTCATGTAGTCACAGCAAATGTAGCTGCCTGTCCGATGCTGAGTCACCATCTTTCTCTGTACTTGGTGTTTTCTACATCTTTTATTATGAGTTGTAAATGGCATTTGAAAGCACCTTTTGTTTGGGCATAGCATGGATGGATAAGTGAACTGTTAGTGGTTATTTTATGACTGGTAGAGCATAAGTACAGTTAAACTTCATAGAGTTTGCAATTTATACAGTGTTTCCAAACCAATGAACTTTTTCCCACCATGGACTGCATGGGAGAATAATAAATATTGTGATAAATGATAAAACGAAATCCCATCGCCTCGTGACTGGTGTGATTTGCCTATCCATATCTTCTAGGTGTAGAATTTGGTGTGTGTTTTGTCAATAGGTGATATTAAACACTGATCTGATATGTGTTTTTGCGTTGGGCTTTCATCTGCTAAAATGTGCGTAACTTCTGGTGAGATGTAGATGGCACTGTTTAACTGCAGTAGCCGGGCTTCAGTATCGTCAAGTTTTCAAAGCCATTGTGGTTATGGGCAGAATTGAAGGCACAACAAAATGTTAAGAAAATCATTACTGAAGGGCCTTCAGTTATCCAAAAGCAGTAGTTATTACAATAATCTTAGTCGCAACCGTAGACAGCCCTAAACCAATTATGACATGCTATCAGATATATTAGGATGTTCTTTATAAATACTATTAACCATGTGTAGAGATCTAAAAATGACTCATATGCCAGGTAGTATTTCTGTTTCTTAAACAGAAAGCAGTGTCTTAATAACTTAGTAATGTGTGTTGAAATGACCCTCAAATGCATGAATGTTCTTAATTTTTTTTATCAGTTTAGAATTCCAGTCAAACGCATACCAGATCTTTGCTAAAAAAAACGCTTTCATTTCCTAAGTTTTTATATTGGCATTCTTCAGATCCTTCTTACCAGTGTGCTGGATAATTAATTTACCCTTTGAAGAGGAATGGAAGTGTTAGAAATTAATACAATACGTTTGTTAAACTATAAGTGCTTATTGGGTACTACTACACTTGTTAAAACTTGGAAGTTTAATACAAATGGTCACTGAAATATGTAATACATGCAGATTCAGTTTAACTTTGCTGTATTGACAAAGCAGACTTGCAAATAATTCAGTTTTAAATTGTATGCTGGCAAGTAGGAAACCTTTCTTTGTTTTTCTGGAATCATCTTAACTGTAAATATTTCTGTAAACAGTCTGCAGGAGTTGCTTGGTAAAGTATCTGGAGGAAAATAATACCTGTCCCACATGCAGGATAGTTATACACCAGAGCCATCCACTACAATATATTGGGTAAGTATGCTGTTAAAGCTAGTATGTCCAGAGTTCTAAAGGATGTTCCTTTCTAAACAACAGGGTGATTCAGAAATGCATGCACATGATTTGATTTTTCATCACTCAATTGCTCAATACAGTAAACATTGATTATGGGGAGTCACACATCTTTCATTTTTTAGCTATATTCTCATATGCACCCCACGGGAAGGGATGAAGTTTCAGTGCTCATCTGATCATTCAGTGTTAAGAAATAACGATTCGGCATAGGAATTCTTCGTGGGAGAACTTTTAAACTTGTATTTTTTTCTTGCCAGTCATGACAGAACGATGCAAGATATTGTTTACAAACTTGTTCCAGGTCTTCAAGAAGGTAAGTTAACAATATGCTGTTTGGTAAGCATTTACATTTGGAAGAACACTCTTAAATCTAGTGTTTGGAAAGGATGGTTCAAGTTTTTATATAATTCCAGGAAATCATGGGTAGTGTAACCTAGTGTTGGACTGATTTTACTTGGTTGCCTTGGCATAAGGGCTAAACTTCACGTTACATTGTGGTTCCCATGTCTGGAGTTTGCAACGTAACGTTCACTTTGTACAGTAGTTGTGGGCTCCCCAATTTAATTGGGAAGGGAGGTCTATCACTTTCCCCCGTACTGTGACCCCAATCCAAATCACCTCTGCAGAGCTATTAGCTGTAGAGGGGAAAACTTGCCCCATGGCTGTTCTTACAAAAAGAAAATAATGTTGGGAGCTCCAAATATGGAGCACCAACATAATGTGTAGTTTGGCTCTAAGTTACTGCAAGGCAGGCAGGGTACATCATCACAGCATGAGTATCTCCCATGCTGCTGTAAGTCTCAGAAATTATGGCAAATGGTGATATTTACTGGTAATTCTTAAGATCTGAAGAGGCCCAGAGATAAATGGCAGGACATTCTTAACAGTTACCAGTAAATGTTGAACCAATTAAGTAAGTGCCTTTGGAAAGTGTCCAGATGTTATCCTCATTTCCGTCATATTAACTGATAAAGGACACTTAGCTAAAAATTGCAGGAATAAATGTCAGAAACAAGATTCATGGTGCAACCGGTCTGACATTTCCCAGTGCACTTTCTAAATCTCAAGAATTAAATGTCAACATCCGGCAAGTTTATTACATTAACACTTCATATTGAAATCATTTGCTGGTGGAAAGATAGCAATTTAGAATGCCCAGTTTTTCTAGTTACTTGTTTATCTAATAGGAATACTTTATACATATGATGTTTCTACAGTAAATACCACAATTACTTGTGACTGAAAAATGCATTACAAATGAAGCAGGCAGAGGGGAAAATACTATATTTCAAATTCTGTAAAACATGGCTTTTTTCTCCTAATTCTAAAGGTCAACTGAACAAGTATACGAGACAGAAAACAGTACTGGATTATTTAAAAGTAGGACCCGGAATACAGAAATACCATTACATCCT
The DNA here is from genome assembly GCF_057233095.1 of Heloderma suspectum. Classification (NCBI taxonomy): domain Eukaryota; kingdom Metazoa; phylum Chordata; class Lepidosauria; order Squamata; family Helodermatidae; genus Heloderma; species Heloderma suspectum. The sequence goes on from NC_139459.1 coordinate 135,180,110, forward strand.
TTGAGAAGTTCCTCAAGTTCTGAGATTTGTTGTATAATGGATTAGGCTCAGAAAAGCTGGTGAACGTTAGAGGGTGCTCTTGATACATTTTCTGAAAGAGTGAGTGGAGTAAATTGTTTTCTTGAGTTGATGAAGTCCACTGATCGTAGCTAAAGACACTGTTTTAAAATGTTAAACAGCGGAAATGAGAAAGCAGAGGGAATTCTACCACAAATTGGGCATGGAAGTACCAGGTGACATCAAAGGGGAGACGTGCTCAGCCAAGCAGCATTTAGATTCCCACCGTAATGGTAAATAAGACATTGCATGTGTTTGCTCTTTTAGAAGATTCGTTGTGTTTACAAAAGGATATTGTTTGCCCTTCGTTTCTTGTTCATTAAAATGGTTTCATATAGTATATTTATCACTATATATGCTGTTTACTAAAGGCAATGTACACTGTTGCTTGTGATATTTTGCCACAAGTACATGGTTTGAAAGCTATAGTATGCTCCAGCTTCCTGACCTTACTTACAGCAAATGATACATTCATGTCACTCTTCACAATTGGTCTTCCTCACCTGTTATTATATGGCCCTCCTGCTCCTGTAGTGTACAAACGGGCCCCATCATTTGTACACATATAGGTTTCTGGGTGTAGGCATTCAGCACCCGCACATGCTGGGTAGCTTCTAAAGATGGGTGTAGGCTTGGCTAAGGCTGCTAGGTCAGCAACCAGTTTTGAGTCTTTAGCGCCTTAGCAAGTCTGCCTCAGATTGACCGTTCTTGCTGGTAACACAGATCAGCTGCTGCCCCACCCCCCTGCATGTGCTGTTGCTCTCAGAGGCACGGCTGCTGGCAACGTGAGCGAGGGCTTTGTCATTGGCAGCGCCCTATCTGTGGTGCTCCCTCCCCCAAGCGGTTAGGTCATTTCCCTCTTTAGCTGTGTTCCACCAGCAAGTGAAGACATTTAGTTTCAAATGAGCATTGACTCTGCTGTTGCTTAATTTCATTTCGGGACTGTTTTCATTTTTTGTGTTTGCCACTGCTTTTAGCTTGTTAATGTGTTTTAATTATTGTTTTTATGTTTTTATATTTGTAAGCCGCTTTGAGCGACTCCTTTTTTGGAGGGGAAAAGCCGGGTAAATGTTTTTAAAGATTAAATAAATAAAATAAATAATAATATATTTGACTCTCAGTAGCTCAGTCCTATGAGCTGTTGCACCAAAGCAAATTCCAGCAGTATTTGGTCTTTTTGCTGCTGCACGAATGAGTGCTATGGCACTTAAGTCACCCATTGTGGCAAGAGTCTCTTTCAGATGCACACACTGAGAAGGCAGCAGCTTGTAGGATCCAGTGCGGGGACCCTGTGACTGGTTCAAGGGCACAAGTGGTATTTGAATACCAGTGCTGACACTGGTGTAAGTGGGTTCACTGGCGCTTTAATGCCAGTGGCAGTCCCATACTCTTGATGCAGCATAACTATGTGCTGCTCTGTGGCCATGTGCTGCGTTGTGGTTCCACATAGGTCAGACATTCTGGGGTGGGTTTTTTTCCTGGCAGCTGGGCAGAGCTGACTAGCTGTACCCACTTGCTAAAAACAGGATCATGCTTTATTCATACCTGTGCAAATAAGTGGTTGTGCCTGTACAGCTAAATCTGATCCATGCAATTGGACTCTACAAAGCAAATTTAAGACCTAATCCTAAAATTATCTGTGTCTGTAACCTGGTGTTTGAGACTGAGTGCATGGAGTGGTACTTTAGCACAGTTTTCCAAAATAATGCTGGTGTTGCAAGGACCTTGAAGGCACATATGCCAGCACAATAATTTAGCCCCATGAAGGGCTTCATTGAGCTCATATTGTAATTTGCAAGGATTTTAAGGTGGTATTTAGTTTGTAAACATAATAAAATAGGAATATTGCAGTTGGACTTTAGGAAACACAGTGACCAGTTCGCATATCATGGAGGCAATTCCTGGGTTGTTTAATCCAGGAATTGCGGGGATGAGTGTAGCATGTGTGCCATTTCCACTTTTAATTAACAACACAGGAATGCCCAATAACCCAACAACAAACTATGGGTTGTTTAACCCCTAAATGTCATGAAACAACCCAGGAACGGGGTGTTGAAAGTGGGTTATTAATTGAAAGTGGAAATGGCTTGTGTGCTCTGCTCATCCCTCCAATTCTGGGGTTGTTTAATTGCTGCCATAATGTGCAAACTGGGTCTAACTCCTAACATAGTAGTGCTTAATACAGAGCTCTGGTTGGTGATTGATTTTAATTGAGCCTGCAGCTTGAACTGAACAAGGGCTGAAGGGTCAGCAATATTGGCTTTGCCCACTGACTTGTTCCCATGCTTTAATGCTCTGGCTCCCTCTGTGAACAGCCACAAGGCATTGGCAAAGCCCTTACTTTAGTCTCCTCAGCTGCTCGCTCCTAGTTGCCTACGCCTTGGCTTGTCCGCAGGAACAAATAGCTGAGGTGCACAAGGAGAGAACTCTTCACAGCTTCTGTTGCAGGAAAGAGCAGGATAAGGAGCCCTTTGTCTGTGTCGGCTGAGGAGAAATTGGCTGAGGTGTATAGTATGTGTGTGTGTGTGTGTGTGTGTGTGTGTGCGCGCGCGCGTGCGCGCACGTATGTGGTGGTGGGTGGGGAATACTTGAAATCGGGGAAAATGGAAGTTATGTGTTCTATATGCTATCTTAAAGCCTAATCTTTTAAAATATTCTGGGTATTGCAAGAAAAAGAATTTATAAACACATGTTGGGGTGAGAAATCTGGGCTTTGGTGCTAGCAAACTGTTTGCTAGCACACTAAACTTTGTCATGAATTAATAGTTTTAGATCATCTTTTTTTTATTTCCAAATGCCCAAGTCTGTGAGACTAGATAAGTATATACCACCCACACAGTATTTGCTACATTTTAGCTTGAATCGCATTTCGTATCGTGAATGAACTGAATTCTGTGTAGCTGACAGGCTTCCTTCCAAAAGGGCTGTGGATTTTGATTGCAGTTTATTTCATACATGAATTTGTATCTTTAGAGTCTTCCACTTCATCACAGATGCTCTATGCTTTTTTCATAAGGGGAAACAAAAGCAGATGAAAGTACAAACAAAGAAACATCAGAAGAGAAACAGGAAGAAGATAATGATTATCACAGAAGTGATGAACAGGTACTGTTTAAACATGACCATTGAGCTGAGCAGATGTCCCTCTTTTGTAGTTTGTGGACCAGCTCAGAGATAACGTGCCTTTTCAAGGAAGGCGCTTGTGTCAGTAGCCGGAGATGTTACTATTGATACATTTTCTTAAAAGTGAAACTTTTAAAAGTTTCTCATCAAGTGGCTAAACTAAGCTTGAAAAATGAAAGCAAGCTGTGGTTCCTGGATATTGTGATGCCCTGTAAGGGTCACTCTTCTTAGTGTGGTCATTTATGGCTGTCAGTGATCCTAACATGAGTGCTTGTGGCTCCCCAGACCATATATCCCAACTGAAATAAAGCATCTCATCTCCTTAAGTCAGTGGTGGGCAACCTATAGCCCTTGCCCTAATTTCAAAAGCCCTCAGCTAACAACCAATCTGGCAAGAGCAACCTGTCCCATCCCCAGAAGCCCACTGTGCAGAGAGAGAGAGAGGAGATGGGGTGGCTGAGAGAGAGAGAGAGAGAGAAAGGTGGCTCTGCCCACTGTTGGTATGGTCCTGGCCTTCACTGGTCTTTGCCCCATCCACTACCAGCATGAGGCCCTGTAGGGAATGTGGCCCTTGAGAGAAAAAAGGTTCCCCACCCTTGCCTTAAGTAACAGCATTGTGTGTGTTGCATCTCTGCTCTGGACATCTTTTGGGACTCTTTCTACGTGGGTCGTTAGTTCTTTTCACTGGTCTATCATCTGGCTTCAGCAGATGTGAAAGTGTAGCCACTTACAGATACTGCTTTTTTGTCCCCACATTTCACTCCTTATTAACAAGGTACAATAGTTTCCGTTGCCACTTGATTGACCGTAGGAAATGCCAATTCTGTTGCTTTAGGTTATTGAGAATTGTGCTGGTTGAGTTCAGTTTGAAGGGGAATGCGAAGTGACTGCCTCTCACGTGTCTGATGTTTGGAGCTGGGAGTGGTGGGGAACGTGCTTTGCATGCAGAAGGTTTTGGGTTGAATCCCCAGCATTTCCCATTAAAAAGTGTCTCACGCAGCAATGCTGAGAAGGGCCCCCCACGCAAGAGCTTGGAGACCTACTGCTGGTATGATCAGACAGTATTTCTCTAGATAGACCTGTGGTCTGACCAGATAAGGCAAATTCATATGTTCAGCATTCTGCTGCAATTTACTCCAGCTTTAGTTTCCATGGATCGTAGAGATGGAACTAGAAGGGCTGTTTGTTTTTGTTTAGAAGTACAAGGCATCTAAAGATTCTAGGAAGAGCTATAGATTCAAATGGTCATGGATTTAGTGGAACTGACCCTGGAATTGACAGGCCCCGGTGTGAGCAAGTTCTTAATTTCTGTAGAGGAACCTGAGGGACTTTCAGGATGTAGTGCTTTAGGGGCCAGCACAGCCTTCACTAAACCAACACCCCAGGAAGCTATCTCCATTGGGATGGAATCGCCATGAGCAAACCAATCACCAACCCCAGTTTGGCTGTAAACAGCAATTCTTATGGAAGTTGCACACCTCCATGGGTTCTTATTGGTTGGTATCCATAATGCAACAGCTCCGTAGGAACATAGGATGCTGCCTTATACCAGGTTAGACTATTTGTCCATCTATCTCAGTATTGTCTTGCAGCTGTTCTCCAGGGTTTCAGGACTTTCCCGTTGCTGCTATCCAATCCTTTTTAAACTGGAGATGCCAGACATGGAACCTTCTGCATTCAACGCATGCGCTCTACCACTGAACTATGGTCCCTCCTTTATATATAAGATGAACACTCAATTCAGAGTGCTCATTTCCTTGGTTTTGCTGCTGCAAAAGGAGAACTTTGAGGAGCTCTCTATTAACAAGTACCGGCTGTTTGCTGTCTCCCAAAGGTAAGCATCTGCTTGGAATGCAACAGCAGCAAATTACGTGGATTGAAGAGAAAATGGATTCGCTGCTCAGCACAAGCTACAGTCTTACATCTAAAGAAGTTCATTGCCAAAAAACTTAATCTTTCTTCGTTTAATGAGGTAATTAATCAGGTTAAATTCACAAATCTTTTTATAAAGAAAAACAAGCATGCAATTGGGCTTTTACTATTGATCTTGTAACTTTAAAAAAACATACAACATCGCCTTGGAAATGTTTGGAGTGTTTTGTTATTCTAAGACTGAAATAGCTTTCCAATCACATAATTTAATGGCATATTGAAACAGTCCCTTAAAGGAGATCCCCTCTCAACATTTGGTTCTGAAGTTTTTAAGAATTAGTCATATTCTCTGTTCTTCCTTCTTCCTTAGCTTTCACTTGAACCATTCGTATTAGTTCGCCTAGAAAGACCTGGGCATAGGAGGCCTTAGGTAGTGGCTTGTGCTAAGTGACATCCTGCCCAGACCATTGACGTTCCTAAAACAGCCAAGATACCTTCAGGCTTTCTTTGCATCCAGAAGGCTAGAAACCTGCTTTAAAAACAAAATGGACACCACCAAGTTTCTGATTTAAATGGTTGGGCTTTGCGTTAAGATATCATATGCCTTGTTTATTGCAACCGTGCAAAGTTTCAAAGCATGTGTTAGAAAAATAAGCTTTTTTATAACTAATGTCTGCTAAAACGCCTTGCAGTTAATTGACATAATACCTTGAAAGCGAGCTGTACATGGAATCTGTTGCATTTTATGAAAGGAAATTCTATTTTGTTTCACCAGTTTCTCACTTAACTAATTATATTAGCTGTATATTTGAAAAAAGGTCTTGTCTGATCTCTGTATGCCTATCTGGCATTGTACTAGTGACAGCTGCTTTTGAGGAAGATTTTTTATGGATTGAAATGAAGTGAGAATGCAATTTTTAACAGGTTCCAAAGGTTTTGTTAAAATACTATATCATTATTTATTATTAATATTATTAATTACATTATTAATATTAATTTCATTTTCATAACTTAAACACTTTGGCTTGAGTTTATTTCCTAAAACTGCAGAGATCATTGTGACCCACCAGTTAATTTTTCCACTTACCAGTAGAGTATAATGTACAGTTTAAATCCTGAACCAAGTTGGGGCAATCCCAGTAATGCCTAAATATTACCTCCACACAACCTGGCAAGCTCAATGGTAGGATATAGATACTGTGTAGCTTACAGCCATGTTATGTCATGTGCTCTGTTGCTTGGAGCCTGAGTTCTAAATGAGTTTCTGATGTTTTAAAGGACAGTAGATTTGGGTTCTGAAGTATTAGGCTTGCATTTTGCCTTTCAGGAGATTGTTTCATCTTTAGACTGCCATTTTCTTTTATTTAATATTTGTCGTTGATTGTGTCGTGATTTGGACCTGTTGAGCTGACCTCTTTGATAAACAAAATATTTCTGTGTTTATTAGCTGGATATATTATGCAATGAAGAAATTCTGGGCAAGGACCATACTCTCAAATTTGTAGTTGTTACAAGATGGAGATTTAAGGTATGCTGTACTTGTGGTGGATTGGTGCATTTGCCATTTTAGACTGAATCTCTAGACCTTTACAGATCACCCTGCAGGCCTCATTGACAGAGGCTGAGAGCCACAGGTTGTCCGCACATGATATTGAACATTTTAAGTCACTTCTGTCCCCTTAGTAGTGTCCTGTCCTATATATTTGATCATATTTCCTCCTTTGGGTGTGGGGGACCCATTCGGATGGTCCGCCCCAGGAGACTGATGGAATGCAGTGGATTTCTGAATGCTCTTGGGGATTTTCCGGTGGAGATTGCTGGTGATCCAGCCAAGGCCCTGACCTCACTGTGGAACAGTGAAATGCAGAGGGCCATAGACTTGATTGCACCTGAATGCTCTCTCTGGTGCTGTGGAGCCCATTCTGCTCCCAGGTATACTGGGGAGCTGTGGGCAGTAAAACAGGCTAGACATTGGCTAGAGCACAAATGGTGCAAGTCTTCAAGTGAAGATGACTGATCACGCTCTAAAGCTCATAATTGGGCCTATTGTGTAGCGGTGCAGGAAGCAAAGAAGGCTTACTTTGCTGCCTCCATTGCATCCTCAAGTAGCTGTCCAGCGGAGCTCTTTTGGGTGGTCCGGGGGCTGTTAACACTCTCCCCAGTGAATGGGGCCCTGGTCCCCTCAAGGACCCGCTGTGGCTTTTTTGCATCGCACTTTGAGGACAAAGTCGCTTGTCTCCGCACTGAACTTGATGCAGTTGTTAGCGCAGTTTCAGTCGAGGTGTTAGACACCACCATCTGCCTGATTTTCTAGGATCAGTTTCAGTTGTTGTGGCCTGATGACGTGGACATGGTGCTTGCAGCAGTGTGACCGACCATGTGCCCTCTTCAACCTTGCCCTTCCTGGCTAATAAAAGCTAGCCAAGGGGGTGTGACTGGGTGGGTTCAGGGAGTGATAAACACTTCCCTACAGGAAGGGGTGGTCCTTGCTGTCTTTAAGGAGGCAGTAGTGTGACCACTCCTGAAGAAGCCCACTCTGGACCCAATGATATTAGACAACTACTGCCCAGTCACAAATACCCCTTTTTTAGGGAAAGTACTTGAGAGGGTTGTGACAGAGCAACTGCATGCACTCTTGGAGGATACAGATTTTCTAGACCCATTCCAGTCTGGGTTTCGATCTGGTTACAGAACTGAATCAGCCTTGGTTGCCCTGATGGATGGCCTTGATCCAGAGAGGGATAGGGGGAGTGCAACCCTGTTAATTTTGCTCCATCTCTCATCGGCTTTTGATACCACTGACCGTGGTACCCTCCTGGATTGACTCCGTGGGATGGGTATCAGAGGCACTGTGCTACAGTGGTTCTGGTCCTACTTACGGGGCCGATTTCAGAGAGGAACATTGGGTGATTTTTCCTTGGCCCCTTGGTAATTGAGCTACAAGGTTCTGCAGGGTACCATCTTGTCCCCAGTGTTGTTTAACATCTATATGAAGCCGCTGGGAGCAGTCATTGGGGGATTTGGAGCTAAATGCCATCAGTATGCTCTATCTCCCTGTGACATCTGAATCACAAGAGGCTGTGCAAGTCCTGGATCAGTGCCTAAGCTCAGTAGTGGGCTGGATGAGGGCCAATAAACTAAAGCTGAATCCTGGCAAGATGGACGCCCTGTGGTTAAGTGGTTCCCAGGTCCAGGAGATAGGCTTATTCCCTGTTCTGGATGGGGTTGCACTCTTTCTGAAAGATCAGGTTTGTAATCTGGGGGTACTCCTCTATCCATCATTGTCGCTGGATGCCCATGTGGCTGCAGCAGCTCAGAGTGCCTCTTACTAGCTTCAGCTGGTTCGCCAGCTACGACCTTTCCTGGACAGGGATAGCTTGACCACAGTGGTACAGGCATTAGTAACTTCAAGCCTGGATTACTGCAAAGCTCTCTATGCCTTTAAGGCTGCCCTTAAGGCTGGTCTGGAAGCTAGAGCTAGTGCAGAAAGCAGCAGCTCAGCTGTAGTCAGGTGATGCCCCTTTTTAGTGCACAACTCGTTTGCTGAGGGAACTGCACTGGCTACCTATTCACTATAAGGTATTAGTACCAGCCCTAAACAATTTGGGACCAGAATACCTGAGAAAGTGCGTTTTTCTTTACCAACCTGCCCAGCTACTGAGGTCATTAGAGGGCATGTTCTTGGTGGTTCCACATGGACCCATGGCCTGGTTGGAGTCCACCAGGAATGGAGCCTTCAGTGTGGTGGCCCCCTTTCTGTGAAACTCCCTGCCTTTGGAGGTCAGGCAGGCGCCAACGTTGCTTCTGGGGCCTCTGAAGACATTGTTATTTCAGAAAGGCTTCCATGAGTGACCAGCCATGGTTTATTAAATTTGGTCTTATCAGAACTTGTTTCTATTCAAATGTTTTAATTGTCTTAACATGGTGTTTTATTCTTTTATCTTTGCTGTTCACTGCTCTGAAATCTTTAGATGTGGAGCAGAATATAAATATTGCAAAGAAATAAAATAAATAAATCATAGATGTTCATCCCCCTGGAAGCCCTGACCTGCCGATGAAGGCTTTTTGCCACACTGTGTCCACAAGGAGTGTTTGCTAGACGGTGCACCCTTTGCAGCCAGACCCTTGTCCACCAAACCCCCATCTTCTCTGACGGACATCCCACAGAGTGCAAATGGAAAGGATACTCCAGAGGCATCTGTACCATTGTGCAGATTTTTAGAGAATCTTCATTTTGGGTAGAGGATGAGGGAGCCCCTTCCAAGGTCTTCAAGCTGGGCATGGGGGTCCAGTCTTTCTGCCCCCCCCCCCGGGACAGCTGCTTGGGAACTGTGGTGATATCAATGTTTTCTTACATTCTGCATCAGTAGCCATTGTAGCAGCCATTTCTGAAGCAAGTGTAATATTTTATCTTTCAGAAAGCACCTCTACTGCTACATTACAGACCCAAAATGGACTTGCTGTAAGAACTATTTTGTCCTTCTGGACGGTATTTTGCAGAGACTATCATTGGGCACCTTCTTAGTGCATCACGCAATTCACCCGTGACACAGACCAGCAGAATCCATCCCTGAAAACAGTAGTGCTCTCCCATTCAACCATCCTGAATATTTCTCCAAGGGTGCATTAACCTGATTTTCTGGACAGAAGAATATTTATACTTTTTTCTACAAAAAAGGAAATTTCCAGCTTGAGAGGACACTACCAGCACGAAGTTTACAGACATTGAAAACACTTCACAGTTCCCTGTGCGTAGCTCAGTTCTTGGTCATCATCCTGCAAAGATGCCAAATAGGTTTAAAATGTTGTGAAGGAGATAATTTAGGATTTATTTTCACCAACTTTTTGGGTTGCTTTACGACTTTAATGTGGCATACATATATTTTTTGCAAGGTTTTCCTGTCTCTTATACCTCATGGCCATCTTGTCGGTTAGTAAGCCCTTCCTAGAATATTTAACATTGACAAAGATCTAATGCCTGGCAGTGGTTTTGCTGCATGACACCGCTTTGGCTTATGCTCCTTTGTTCCTCTGCTGGCTCATTTGATGAGGTTATTGGAAGAGTTTCAGTTGTTTCCATTTTGATGCAGTTTTATCAGATCACATCAGAGTGCAGAGTGTTTAGAAAGGCCCTTTTTCTATGGTGTACATGGCTTACAGAGCTGGGGCTGATATTGAACTGAGGGATTTGCCTTTCCATAAATGAAATAAGCCGTTAGCAGCCTTAACTACTTGAACTCCAGTATTGTTCCTTTGAACAACACAGTATACTAATGCGGCAGCATACTGTCTGTGACATGCATTAGTACATTCACCTTCCTGCTGGTTTCTAGTTTCCTTAATAAGACAATTGTGTTTGCCTAATTCTCGACTGAACTATCTTTATAGGGTCAGATTTAGTTGGCAGTGTGGTACTTTCTGGCCTTAATCGATAAATCCTTGTTTATTTTTTTAAATCCATCCCCCTAGGAATGCATTACCCCCTCTAAATTGTGTAAGTTATCTCCCCCTCCCCAGTCTTTCAATAGAGGATTGAACAGCTTAAAAAGGTCAATGGCGCTGTACTTCAAGCATCTTGAGATTTTTTTTGGGAAAGTGTTTGTTCAGAGATGACTACTGCAGATTTGCCCCACACAGAGTATGTGCACACAGATTTCATGCTGTTCTTCATTGGTAAAGGACACGTAAGGCTCTTTCATCTGGGGCCATGTTGTTAATTTTCAGTGGTCTGGCATGGACTACCCCCAGTGCATAGTCTCACTGTTGCATGTATCCCTACATATAGGTATGTTTTCTTGTGTCTCTCTTCCACAAGCATATGCATAAACAGAGGCATGTGTATTCTTTGCGTATACACAAATCTGCCTTTCCTCCATCAGGCACCAGCTTGGCTGGGATTTGTCCAGAACAAGGAGGAGATTGCTACTGGGACTGGTAGGCAAAGGAGGAAACTTCGATATTTCCCGTTATGTTTTGCTGTTCTGCAGAAAGCTGCCTTGAGCTAGGTGTTAGCCTGTCTCTACTGCTTATGGCCCTGCTGCTGATGGACATAGCTGGAATTTGGGCCTAGTGAGAACAAGAGCATGGCCAAATGGAGTTTCAGAGAGACCAGCAGGAAGGAGTGGCCCTGTGATTTCTCCATCCTTGGGAGAAGGTCTTTTCCACTTTAGGGGTTTACATCTGATTAGTAAACATATTTAATCCATACCAATTTTACTGCTTGACAGTAATGGGTAAGAATGAACAGTTTTCCAATGTGGAGCAAGACCAAGCAGGGTACAACGAGGTATGTGATTGGGGCGTGGCCCCATTAACAAACCCTAAATAAATGCAAGTGTGAGGCAGGAAATACATGCAAATAGATAAATGTATGAGGCAGGAACCTTTTGTTTTGTCTTGTTGGATGATTCTGAGATCAATTATCCCTATTTCTAGGTTTCAGCTGTTAGGCCTTGTTTTCTTTGAATGAGTGACACTTGCGCCACCAGGCACCCTCCATATCTTCAGGTAGGAATAGATAAATGCTTTCCTTTCCTAGTCTCAATTATTCCATTTGCATCAGCAAATGGTCTCAATTATTCCATTTGCATCAGCATTTACAATAAAAATGTACGATCAAGCTTTTCCCAAATGTCGTCCTCCTTCATGCCACCTCAGGCTCCTCCTGTCACTTGACAGGGATGTTGGCAGGCCATCTCACCACGGTGAGTTATGTAGCCTTCCTTATCTCTAATTCCATAATGGTAAATATAAATAGGTGGAAGTCAAAGGAGTCAAATAGAGGAACAAAGAGGAAATGGGAGCACGTAGGAAATGTTGGGACGACTATGCAAGGTTTGGCTTAGCAGTAGATGGGGGGTGGGAACGACATTGGGCCCTCTTCCAGTGGAAAGTCTTCCTAAGCATTCCCTGTTGAAAGAAAAGGGAGATGCAAAGAGGACATTAAATGTTAAGGGCATTTATCCACTTTCATGTAACAGACCCATTGAAATCAATGGGTGCACAGTCATGCCCTTGCATCCTTGTGATTCTTCCATTTGTTTCATTGGGGTGTGTGCAAGAGAATTTTCCGCTGGATAAGTGCCCTTAAAACTTTAACTTTCTAGCTCTTAGTAAGGTTGTCTTTTTCTGAAAAGGAACTGCTTATTTCACGATGTTGCTTGCTGTTGTTCAGACAGTATCTTCCAAGTTCAAAAAATAAAAAAAATATTGGTTAATGGAAGACTATAGCTTTGTGGAGCTTGGAGGACTATTTGGGAATGTGTCAGGCCCCCACAAATAGTACAGCCTTAAACTGAAGGTTTCTTTCCCAAATTCACAGGCCGCGTGGTGCTATCTGAAAACATATGGCTAACACTGTTTAGTGAGCCTTAAACTCGGCGACCCTGTCCAGTGCCCACTTGATTCAGTTAAACTTTTGGAGGGTTTGATGACCATATACAACAATTCAGTCTACCTCAGACTAGATACACAGCTGAATTATAAGACCAATGCCATCTTAAAATACAGAATACAAATATCCTGTGTAATTTAAACTGAGGGATTAAATAGTATCAAGATGCAAACTACAACCCCACAACTCTTGACTGCAACAGTCTACACAATCTGTATTGCTAAGTTTCTAGCAAATTTTTGAATCACTTGAATTTGATACGGTGCTATATAAATATATTTAAATATATATCTAGTTGGGTGCATGAAACCAAAGCCAGCAGTTGACACCTAAGCTGGTTTTGTTGCTCTTAAATGAGTGTTTATCTCTGCTTTTATAACAGCCTGATGAAAACAGCCTTGGCAGAAAATACTTGGGTTTATTTCTTTTTCTGTTCTAAGCAGCTTCTCAGAATACTTCTTTTTGTATGGAAACCGTGTCCCTTGGGGTGTGTTTGTTTCAAAGACCTAGCTGGCTTGTTTTATCAGAAAAACTACAATGAATACCAACAGAGCAGATCCTTGTGATAGAAATTGTCTCTCTTCTGTGAAGCTTTTAAGGGGCAGGTTGCACAATGGTTATGTTGGCGAAAACATTCTGTTGATTTTCGGGCTCTAGGTCTTCAAATCACGTTCAGTTTAAGTGGTTTGTGCATACTCAGGCCACATTGAGTTTATCTTGGTCGATAAAGCGGTATATAAAGTAACTGTGAAGTCGGTTTTTGGTTCTTTGTTTCTTGGGGTTTTTTAATGACTGCTTACCGCTGGTAAATAAATGCAGTAAAATTGTCATGTTGCGTTATCCTCGCAACAAAGAGACGAGCATAATGACGCAAGTTAATGGTCTCGCTTGGTATAATTTTCTTTTAAAATAGAGAAATCAGAATATATAATATTGAATTTTAAATAAGATTTGGGGGGGTTAAAAGTTAACTTTATAAAATTATTTATTCTATTTTAAGCCTTCTGTCTTACTTTTTACCATCTAAGTATTTTTTTTTTGGTTTCGATGGTCCAGCTTTATTTATGGGCATATAAAATGAAATTGTGAGATGTTTTTTACAAGCTTCTTCCTTCTTTTTGTGAGGGCCAAATTAGATGTTTCTCTAGTGGCTGCTACCGAAAATGGCAGCCACCTGTCTACCTTCTCCCCTTTGTAATGTCTAGTATGACTTAACCATGGTCTGATACCATGACATTCTGCAGTTCAGTCAATGGTGTGGATTAGGAAAATAAAGATCGCCTGTAACATGAGGCACAGTCAAGTTGTACCAGATGTTATAAAGTGGTAAGGGAGAGGAGACTGCAGTGATTATGTTTGGTGGCAGCCGCACATTTAGTGTAACATTTAATTTGGCCCCATTTGATTTTTTTGTATATTTTTGTTTTGTATGGATAAAGAGCATTACTTTATGCTTTTTGTGCAATAGGTTTGGAACATGCTTTTGTTAGGCATACATTTTAATTGGTAAATGTAGCATCTACTAACCGCAGATCTGAAAAGGAATGTAGGTGGTTTTAAGTGTACATTCAAATGGGCTCTTCTCTTTTTATTTCTCCCCTTCCCTCCTTCCTGGTTTTTTTTTTTAAGAGTGACATTTGGGAGTTGTGTCTATGTGCAAGAACTACCTGTCAGCAATATTTTAAAAATGATTTGGCAAGAACTCTTAAATGTGAAATGTGGAAGTAATCAGCAAGACTTGCAGCCTGTCAGAATTTCTTTTGTGTGTGTGTGTGTGTGTGTGTGTGCGCGCGTGCCATTGGTATGTCTGGTATTTCGCTCTCATTTGTATACAATTGAACCTGGAAATATTTATTTCTTAGTGGTTGTGCAATGCTACAGACACAAATGCTAACCTCTGGGGAAAAACTACAAAAGTTTAAAGATATCAGACTTCAAAATATGATGGTGCTAATTTTTTCTTTCCTGAATGAGCCTCTTGAAAGCTTATCTGGCTCTTATTGTTTTCATAACAATCTAATTAGTCTTGGGAGATTCACTGTCCTGTTTCTTTTCCAATGAATGACAAATCTATTAGCAGAGTTAGCCTATTTGCAATTATTTGAAACTGAGCTGTATGTTTAAATGCAACAGGAGAAAGCCAACCAGTTTGTACATCTACACAATGACTCTTTGATAACTTTGCATTTCTTATGTACTGGTTAAAATATATTTACTGCAGATGGTTAAAACTGTATTTTACAGAAAAAATCCTGTTTCTGTGTTTCCTCAGGTAATTGCTCCGGTTTTAAACACTTCACGTGATACCTTAACTTAGCATATAGTTGTGTGTGTGCCCTCGGATTTAAAACGTAAGGAGATGAGGCACACAGGCAGGCCATTGCATGTCAGAATTGCAAGTGGATATATTCACCTTGTTATCAAAATGTGCACAGGGAACACCACACTTTTCTTAAGTTGCATACTGTTGGCTTGGAAACCCATTTCCCTCTTTAAGTGGAAGTGATGGCGGATTAACGCATTCTCCGGGTATTTGTTTCTAACCCCAAAATTGACTGCTGGCATTTGAGTTTGAATTCCTCCCGTCGTTATTGCATGACAAACGGTGTCCTGAAAGTGGCTCACAAAGGCTATAACCACATGTCTGGCAGCAGACGTGGGTCTGAGATTCAGGCTGTATGCCGAACAGATGCAAATTGCGAGATGGTGATTTGCAGTAGAGGAAGCGGGTGAGTGTGTGTGCACGTAAGCTACTGCTTGCCTCTGCAGCGCAGCAAACGTGCATCCAGAAATGCCGGGGATGGGGGGAAGCTGCAGGGGAAAAGTGGTAGGGGCTAAGCACACTTTCCTGCCCACCACTTGTTCACTACAAATGGCCCTCTTGCCCCACTGATTTGCAGCTCTTTGGCCGATATCTGGGTTCCCAGACCTGAGTCTGTTGCTGAATGTGTAGCTTGGGAGAAGGGGATCCGTCTGAAGTTCTGTTGATGTCCATGAGCATTGAACCTTCAAGGACGCTTGTGGGTCACCATCCTCCTAGAGCTGTGTGTGTATGGGCACATTTACCTGCATGAGGAAGGTGCGCTGCACACACCTGCCGGGTATAGGGCACTGCAAAATGCCCTATCGAAAAGACAGTGGCCAGTACAACAGCCAAGTGTCAGGACAAGAGTCACAAATGCCATTCATTTGCAACAAGATAAATTTAGGGTTATGGGACAATAAGCCAGTGCAACCGTTTAAGCCTTTATCCTCACTATGTGGCATAATAAAGTTACTGAAAATTCTTGCCGTATTTTAAAATTTAAAAATCATATTTTTGGCTTGGTTTCATTTGAAAGTTTACAATTTTTTTTACGCTTTGTGTTGCTGTGTAACTTTTGTACTATTGGTGGCTAGTTTTTGTCTGAATAAGCCTTTTGGGGATTATTGCTTAATGTTTTGATTTTATGATAGTGAAGCTTGTATTCAGTGTTCTGCCAATTAATATTATATGCTTGTAATAAAAGCAAAAAAAAAAAAAAAGCAGCTGTCAATTCTTCTCTGTTTCTCAAAGACATGAAATTTTAGCAGTTAGAATACACTCTGGTATTAATGTAATACCAAGTAGTGGTGGCCATCTAAATTAAATGGATTCATTTGTTACAATACCATTAGGAAGAAGGACAAGGTTGTTTGGATAGGGCTGTGGCATCACATTTTTCTCTCTTTCTGAATGTGGAATATTGAACCGTGGTGTACTGCTGCCTTCCCCAGTGCAGCACCCAGAGAGACCACCCACTGCACCTGTGAGTTTTCAAAACTTTTGAAATTACATTTTTACCTCTTTGCCAGCCATGCCGCAAAGCAAACCGTTGGCTGAGGTTCCAGCTGGAGTCAAAGAGGCATGATATCTTGCCTGGCCATGTGAACTCAAACTTCAATATAAAAAGGTCAGAACAAAAACTATAAAACAGAGAATAATATAATAAAATATATAAAAATTCATAAGAGAATACAACAAAGTACTGTACAGTGACCAAACTTTGTGATAAACTTTAAAACATCACAGTCACAGTCTGAAGCCACAGTACTCCAGATGAAGTTTGACAAGAGCAGAATAAACAGCAACTATGTCTTCCTGTGACTTGGAAAGTATGGTTCTATTGATGTAGCTTAAAATCACATTAGCCTTTTTTGCAGCTACATCACACTGCTGACTCATGTTCGGCTTCTGATAGGCTACTTTCCTGAGTTCCTTTACACATATACTACTGCCCAGCCAGGTGTCCTCTATCCTGTACCTGTGCATTTGGTGCTGGTGTTTTCTAAATGCAGAACTTAAACTACAAATGGAGTTCACAGAGCTAATTGTGTCGATGGTGATCATATAGCATTCCAAACTAGGTAGAGGAGAGTGGTCTCTCTTTGTGTGGGTGGTAATGCCTGTGTTCTCTTGAATGAGAACTAGTTTGAATATCGGTGGGCTGGCACAATGGATACGATGTTAAATTTGGATGCCAAAAACTTAGATACATGCCAGCAGGCATAATCCCAACATCTCCCCGCCCGCCCCACCGCATTCATTTCTTCAAGAAAGGAACATCTATCCAGTGCTTGTGTATTTCCCTGCCCATCCCAGTGATAGCCAGTGATGTGGCTGAGGCAGGGAATAGTATAGTGAAATGACTTCAGAACAAAGAGTCTCAATTCTGCTCTAGATGTTCTAGAGGTGAAGGGGAAAGCTTGATGTGAGACTGCTGTGGTTGATGGTGGGCCTGTGTTCTTAGGACAGCCTTTCCCCAGCCTCGTGTCCTCCAGATATGCACTACAACTCCCATCATCCCCTACCCTATATGAATGATGGGCATTGCAGTAGTCTTACACATCTGGAGGGCACCAAGTTGGGGAAGGCTGTCTTAGCATGTGTCATTTCTTCTTTATCATAAAAGATGATACGGAATATATGAAGTAGCAGGAAAAAATGGGCAAATGGTTTTACATGGCTCACCTCTCATCCAAACTCCTGTGCAGCTTAGCTGATATGATTACTCCTTGATCATGCTGTTTAACCTCTAGCAAACAGGCTGAAATTCTATAATTTTATAGCATAGGAAGAATGAAGCAGGCAAAGGAATGGAACTTAGTGACTGCAAAGCAGTACATTCTTGCATTTTTGCTGCTTCCTTTTGAAGAGGTGAAGCTAATTCAGTCTCTAATACGCATGTGCCCTTCCCTGTAAGGACACCCGGCATGAGAAATAAATGTTAAATTAATAGAAACAAAAAAGTCCATCAATTTGTTCCAAGTCAAAATAAAATGAAGTCTGGAAAAAGAAAATGAATCTTTTGACTGTGGACAGATTATACATTGCAATATAGTTGCTGTTTCGGAGAGAAGCAAATAAAAGGTAGCAGGATTTTTTTAAATTAAAAAAAAAACTTCGTGGAGGCGGTTTTAGCAAAAAGGAGATTTTGGTGTGGACTCGGTACTCCCTCAGTGTGTCAGTGTGTGTATGTGAGGGGGGAGGGGGTTGTTTGGTGAGGCCCTGTAGCACGTGCTTTGCCCACCAAAGGGCATCGTCAGCTAAAGAAGGCTCAGGTAGCCATTTACAGGAAATATCCTTTTCTGCCTGTCATCCTGGAGATTCCCTGTCAGTCAAAGTTGATAATTCTGGATGAGATGGACAAATATTCTGATTCGGTATAAAGGAGCCTTGAAATCGATTACCTCTCTTTGCTGGCTTAATTGGGTAAATCAGAGCCTTGCTTGCCATTTGGTTTAACTTGCCTGTTCAATAGCTTCGCAGGCTGTTCATTAGGCTTTTGCGATTTGCAATATTTGCTGGAAGGGGTATTTCCCCAAACTCATTCATTCACTTAGAGCAACCAACAGGAGAAATAATTAGATGACTAACAGTTGCCAAACATATTACAGCCAGCACTGTAGCAAATAAAAGATGAATGAAAACCATTGAGCAATGGTGATTGCGAACAAACAAACGTCAGTTCTGTGTCTGGTTGCCCACCCCGGACTTTTTCCATTTATTGTCAGTAGGTGGTGCTGTTGCTATACTCAGTGATTCAGTTTACGGAACACTAGGGATGTTGGAGAAATCCGTTTTGAGGGGGGAGTTCAAAGATATTTTCCTAGGCTTAGCCCTCCAGACTTCATATCGGTTTCCACTGCCGCCCAGCTCCATCTGTAGTGAGTTGGTCCAGTTCATGGATTTTGGGGAATTTTGCACATTTTTGAAGGTTCTGCTATTTGTGCAAATTTCTGAGCAATTTGCACAAATCATGGCTAAATTTGCGGAAATTGCGGCCAAATTCACGCAAATTACACGAGGTCAGCTCTACAGAACCGTTAGGATAAAGGAATTGCAGCCCTGATTTTACCAGGTATCCCCTTAGCAAGAGTGCATTGTAGGAGCTTCCAAAGAATTATGTTGAAAAGAAACTAGCATTGTGATTCTGGGCCATTAGCAGCCTTGGGAGTTGCAGGGTGAGAAGCTGGAGTCATAAGGGTCCCAGAACCATGCTAGAAGCAGTCCAGCGGGCAGAACAGCAACTACTCCTGGGAGCAAGGCCAGGTGCAGCAGAGAAGGCTGATGCTGTTTGTTGCCCATGCAAAACCTTACTCAGAAGCCCACTGATATCACTCAGCCTGTGGCAGGCCTGGGGGGGGACACAGGACAATTCAGCCCCCCCCCCCCCCGCAAGCTGTTTCTGCACTCGTGCTGTACAGCATGGCCCTCCAAGTTGAATGTGGCATACCAGCTTTTTGGGGTGGCCAAACAGGAGCTAATTTTGCTACCTTCCTGGGCTGCAACAATGGCTGTGTGTGGGAGGTGGAGGGGATTGTCAAAGGCTCTTGAGGCCACCATGCAGGGTGGTTGGGTTGTGTTCGGCAGGCCTAAGCCGCGCCGATAATTAATCCTTACTGTAAAACAGGTTTTCACTGGCCTTTGTCCTCCCCAGTAAATACTCAGAGGTTTTTGAGTCTGAATTCTGTGCTTTACATCAATACGCGAAGACTCTTATCCTGGGTCAAAGAACGCGCTTGGTTTTCTCCCTACATGCTGCTGTTCAGAATCTCTTCATATTCTGACAGTCAAAGCTGTAAAGTGTCTTGTCAGCAAAATGGTACACAAATAAGTCTCCCGATATAAGATCTTAGTAGCGGTATTTGGCGAGATCAGATTTTCCGAGTGGCTATTTCCAGTGTGTTGTTATTACTGCTGTTGTTGTTATCTGCATTTCTATACCACTTCATTTCTATGGGCAAAGCGGTTCACAAAAATTACAAACCACAAACATAATATGAAATCTGTAATGTGCAAAGTTTAAGAACGATTTGAAACCGCTAAAAGCAGTTGCAGTAAGATACTGTACCTGATTAAAAAAAACAACTGACATAAATGCCCCGTCATATGTCGTCAAATGCCTGGGAGTAGAGGTCAAGCTTAACCTGGCTCCAAATGGCAGTGTTGGTGCCAGGCTGTGGGGTCCGGCCCAAGGATCACAGAGGGCCTTAATACCGAGGAGTCTGGGTCAGATTTCAAATCGGAGTGGGATGATTTAAGATTACAGTATTGTAATGGAAACCTCAAGGCCTGGGAATCTGGCACAGCCTGACTCTGCAACCGATTCTTTTTTTTTTATTTATTTAGTTGTGATATTTATATCGCTAAATATAATAAAATAAGCGGTTCACATATAAATATTAAAATCACATTTAAAATGCAATTTTAAAAACACAACATTAGAAACAATTCCAGTTACAATAAAAGCAATACAAGGAACAGTAAGATGGGGGGGCATTATTAATTTAATTACAGCCCAAGGAAAACCTGGGTGAACAAGTGTGTTTTCAGGAGGTGTTTGAAAGATGCCACATTTTCTGCCTCCCGAACTGTGTGGGGGTGGGTTTCCAAAGGGTGAGTGCCACTACCAAGAAGGCCCGCTGTCAAGCTATTTTGTGGCAGCATTCTGTTGGTTTTGGAATGACCAGCAAGGCCTCCTCTGCCAATCTTAAAGGTAACCTGGGTATGTGCAAGGGAAGGCGGTCTGCTAGGTATCTTGCTCCCAAGTTGTTTAGGGCTTTGTACACTAATAACCCTCTTCATGGATCACTGCCTTGTTGTGGCGAAGGGGCTTGTGTAACTCAGTGAAGCCATAACTATGCCATGCAGGGCCACCCAAGACGGACAGGTCATGGCAGAGAGTTCTGACAAAATGTGGACCACTGGAGAAGGAAATGGCAACCCACTCCAGTATTCTTGCCAAGAAAATCCCATGGAACGTACCACAAGGCTAAAAGATATGACGCCAGAAGATGAGCCCCTCAGGTTGGAAAGTGTCCAGTATACTACTGGGGAAGAGCAGAGGGAATTTCCAAGTAGCGCCAGAAAGAGTGAAGCAGCTGGGCCAAAGCCGAAAGGACACTCAGCTGTGGATGTGTCTGGTGGTGAAAAGAAAGTCCGATGCTGTAAAGAACAATATTGTTTAGGAACCTGGAATGTAAGAATAATGAATCAAGGTAAGCTGGAGGTGGTCAAACATGAGATGGCAAGATTGAACATCGACATCTTGGGAATCAGCGAACTAAAATGGACAAGCATGGGCGAATTTAATTCAGGTGACCATTATATCTACTACTGTGGGCAAGAATCCCTTAGAAGAAATGGAGTAGCACTCATAGTCAACAAAAGGGTGGGAAAAGCAGTACTGGGGTACAATCTCAAAAACGATAGAATGATCTCAGTACGAATCCAAGGCAAACCATTCAACATCACAGTAATTCAAGTCTACGTCCCAACCACTGATGCCGAAGAAGCTGAGGTTGATCGGTTCTATGAAGACTTACAACACCTTCTAGAACTAACACCAAACAAAGATGTCCTCTTCATCATAGGGGATTGGAATGCTAAAGTAGGAAGTCAAGAAATCACCGGGATAACAGGCAAGCATGGCCTTGGTGTACAAAATGAAGCAGGACAAAGGCTAGTAGAGTTTTGCCAAGAGAACACGCTGATCATAACAAACACTCTTTTCCAACAGCACAAGAGGCGGCTCTACACATGGACATTACCAGACGGTCAATATCGAAATCAGATTGATTATGTACTTTGCAGCCAAAGATGGAGAAGCTCTATACAGTCAGTAAAAACAAGACCTGGAGCTGACTGTGGCTCAGATCATGAGCTTCTTATCGCAAAAATTCGGCTTAAATTGAAGAACGTAGGGAAAACCACTAAACCATTCAGGTATGACCTAAATCATATCCCTTGTGAATATACGGTGGAGGTGAGGAATAGATTCAAGGGATTAGACCTGATAGACAGAGTGCCTGTGGAACTATGGACGGAGGTCCGTAACATTGTTCAGGAGGCAGCAACTCAATCCATCCCAAAGAAAAAGAAATGCAAGAAAGCAAAGTGGCTGTCTGATGAGGCTTTACAAGTAGCTGAGGAAAGAAGGGAAGCAAAAAGCAAGGGAGAAAGGGGAAGATATACCAAACTGAATGCAAATTTCCAGAGAACAGTAAGGAGAGACAAGGAGGCCTTCTTAAATGAACAATGCAAAGAAATCTAAGAAAACAATAGAATGGGAAAGACTAGAGATCTCTTCAAGAAAATCAGAGATCTCAAGGGAACGTTTTGTGCAGATGGGCATGATAAAGGACAAAGAAGGCAGGGACCTAACAGAAGCAGATGAGATTAAGAAGAGATGGAAAGAATACACAGAAGAACTGTACAGGAAAGATCTTAATGTCCCTGACAGCCATGAGAGTGTGGTCACTGAACTTGAGCTGGACATCCTAGAGAGTGAAGTCAAGTGGGCGTTAGGAAGCATTAGTAACAACAAAACTAGCGGAGATGACAGTATTCCAGCTGAGCTATTTAAGATCTTAAAAGATGATTCTGTTAAAGTGCTGCACTCAATATGCCAACACATTTGGAACACTCAACAGTGGCCACAAGACTGGAAAAGGTCAGTTTACATTCCAATTCCAAAGAAGGGCAATGCCAAAGAGTGTCCAAACTACCGTACAATTGCACTCATTTCACATGCCAGCAAGGTTATGCTCAAAATCCCACAAGCTAGGCTTCAGCAGTATGCGAACCGAGAACTACCGGAAGTAGAAGCTGGGTTTCAAAGAGGCAGAGGAACTAGAGATCAAATCGCCAACAGTTGCTGGATCATGGAGAAAGCAAGAGAATTCCAGAAAAACGTCTCTTTCTGCTTCATTGACTATGCTAAAGCCTTTGATTGTGTGGATCACAACAAACTGGCAAATTCTTAAAGAGGTGGGAATACCAGACCACCTTACCTGTCTCCTGAGAAACCTGTACGAGGGTCAAAAAGCAACAGTAAGAACTGGACATGGAACAACCGATTGGTTCAAAATTGGGAAAGGAGTACGACAAGGCTGTATATTGTCGCCTTGCTTATTTAACCTATATGCAGAGTACATCATGAGAAACACCGGATTGGATGAATCACAGGTCGGAATTAAGATTGCTGGGAGAATTATCAACAACCTCAGATACGCAGACGATACCACCCTAATGGCAGAAAGCGAAGAGGATCTAAAGAGCCTCTTGTTGAGGGTGAAAGTGGAGAGTGCAAAAGCTGGTTTGAAACTCCACATTAAAAAAACGAAGATCATGGCATCTGTCCCCATCACTTCCTGGCATATAGAAGGGGAAGAAATGGAAGCAGTGACAGGTTTTATTTTCTTGGGCTCCAAGATCACGGCAGACGGTGACTGTAGCCATGAAATTAAAAGACGCTTGCTCCTTGGGAGGAAAGCTATGGCAAACCTAGACAGCATAGTAAGAAGCAGAGACATCACCTTGCCGACAAAGGTCCATCTAATCAAAGCTATGGTTTTCCCAGTAGTAACGTATGGCTGTGAGAGCTGGACTATAAGGAAGGCTGAGTGCCGAAGAATTGATGCTTTCGAACTGTGGTGCTGGAGAAAACCCTTACGAGTCCCCTGGACTACAAGGAGGTCAAATCAGTCAGTCCTAAAGAAAGTCAACCCTGACTGCTCTTTGGAAGGACAGATACTGAAGCTGAAGCTCAAATATTTTGGCCACCTAATGCGAAGAGAAAACCCCCTGGAAAAGACCCTGATGCTGGGAAAGACTGAAGGCAAAAGGAGAAGGGGATGGCAGAGGATGAGATGGCCAGATAGCATCACCGATGCAATGAACATGAACGTGAGCACACTCCGGGAGAGAGCGGAGGACAGGAAGGCCTGGCGTGCTATGGTCCATGGGGTCACGAAGAGTCGGAAACGACTGAACGACTGAACAACAACGCTAATAACATAATCTTACACGTGATTGGTAGCTAATAGGCAGCCAATGCACTTCTTTTAACACAGATGTTATGTGAGCATAGCTGGGTGTCCCAGTGAGCACCCTAACTGCTGCATTCTGCACTAGCTGCAGCTTCTGAACCACACAAGGGCAGCCCCATACAGAGTGTATTGCTGTAGTCTAATCGTGAAGCTACCGGTGCAAGGATCACCATGGCTAGGCTATTCCTGTCCAGGAAAGGGTTTAATTGGTGTCCCAGCTGAAGTTGGTAATGGGTGCTCTGGGCCACTGAAGTTACCTGAGCCTCCAGTGGCAAAGATGGATCCAGGAGCACCTCCAAACTATGTACCTGCTCCTTCAGGGGGAGTGCAACCCCATCCAGAATAGGCAAACAGCCCAATTCCCAGGTTCTATGACAACAGGGAGTGTAACTTCTGATCTGGCCCGGCTGCGAGATACGATGTCAGCTACGCCCCTTGCACCGTTCTCTGCATTTACGAGCTAAGAGTTCAGATTGGAAACGGTGGGCAGTAGAGGGACATTGATTAGGCCTACCCTAGTATTTAAAGTAAGCCCCGGCTAATGAGACCTCACCGAGATCAATGTCTTTTATGCTTGGATATCTACCAGGTCTAAATTCTCTTGGTCACTCTAAGCTCTTGCATATGATAATTTGGTGTCAAGTTTATGCATGTCAGTCTTTTACTGAGAACTGCAACGCTGAAAAGATTTTAGCTTAAAGTTGCCTTCCCGGAGTCAAGTTGAGGAGTCCCAGCTGTGAAGAATCCAGTTGTTTGTGATGCGGAGTTTCAGTGCTGCAAGCTATTTCACAAGTCTTTGGAATGGCTGTTTGTGTAACCTGATCTACAGAAATAAAATCCGGAATGCGAAAAGCCTCTTGTATTGAACTGCTGGAGGAACCATGTAGTCAAGCCTTGTCACAGGCAGCCCTCAGCGGGGATAGCATTCCATAATTGAGGGGCCACCACCGGGAAGGCCCTCTCCCTTGTTGCCACCTTCAGGGCCTCACTTGGAGGAAGGTCTCAGATGTTGATCATCGAATCCAGGTGGGTTCATCCTGGGAGAGGCGCTCTGTCAGATGTTGCGGTCAGGAGCCGCATATGGCTTTATAAGTTAAAACCAGCATCTTGAATTGGGCTTGGAAACATACAGGCAGCCAATGCAAGCGGGCCAGAATTGGTGTTATATAGTCCGATTTTCTGGTCCCTGTTATTAATCTGGCTGCCACATTTTGCACAGGCTACAGCTTCTAAACAGTCTTCAAGGGGAGCCCCAGGTAAAGAGCATTGCAGTATTCTATATACTCTAATATATAGATTTTCAAGTAGACCAGTGATTGATTCCCAAACTGTTCCCCAGGGCACACTTGTGTGTTCTCCCCACCCCCCCTAAATATTTTAAAATGGGCCCGATCCCTGCCAAAGTACAGTACTTCTAATACCCATTAATTTCAACAGAAAAAATAAGCATCTGCTTAAATATCTTCCTCACTGAAATCCATGAGACTTAAAAAATCTCTTAACTGTATATCTATATTCTAGAGGTAGGTAGTTTATTTAAAAGTCCACAGGCCATTTACATTCATTTTCAAATAAAAGGAAAATGCATACGCAGATTAAAATATATGGTTGTATAGGAATAACATTTGCATACACTTAATGTTAAATGAGCAGCGTCAAGGATCATCATGGGCAAGCATCTTTGGTCTAATTTTTAAAACTGCCTTCTGGCAGCAGTTAAGTAATGTTATCCCCACTGAGGGCTGCCTGTGACAAAAATTAGACCAACATTGCAACCTTCTGGGTAATGTTGACATTGCGCCCCTCCAGACATATTTGAAGTTGCACCACATCTCAGTAAACCAGATAGGATGCCAAAATTGGCTGAAGCAGTTTTTACTCTAGCCCTCTGATAAATAAAATCATATGTATCGATGTTTCAATATCCTCAGAATCACTAGGGCAGAGCCTTAAAGCAATGGGTATTCCTCCATATTGGCTTTCTAGCCATCAGGACTGCATCACAAGCACATAGTTAAAACTATGGAATTCGCTACCACAAGACGTAGTGATGGCCGCCACTTTGGATGGCTTTAAAAGGGGGTTAGACAAATTCCTGGAGCAGAAGGCTATCCATGGCTACTAGTCCTGATGGCTACATGGTACCTCCAGTATCAGAGGCAGTATGGGCATGTACAACAGTTGCTGGGGAACATGGGCAGGAGGGTGCTGTTGCACTCATGTCCTGCTTGTGGGTTTCCCATCAACAGCTGGTGGAACAGAATGCTGAACTAGATGGACCCTTGGTCTGATCCAGCATGGCTCTTCTTATGCTCTTCTTTTCTTACATTAACTATTGTACTAAACATCGTAAATCGAAACCTAATGAGATAGTTCATAATTGAATGAAATATCTTCAAGGGGATGAACACAAAACTCCAACCAGTGGGGGACACCCTAGAGCAGCATTTGGCAGATCTAGATAGATATAGATATATGATTATTGGACAGTTTCCAGAACATTGGACAGAGAACAGCAACCGCAGGTAAGCTGGGTTAATATTGTCTCTTGGCATTCTGCCTGGCCCATCAGCCAGTGGGCTCAGAGATGGGACTATGAGAGCCAGGGCCTGCAGGAGAAGCCACCACCACCGGGGAAGAGGCGTGCCTGCTGCTGCCGCCTCCGCTGCTGCCACCACCACCACCACCACCAGGCCTTCCCTGCGGACGTCTGCCTGGCAGACCGCCAGTCCCTGCAGGACCAGGCCCCCAGGTACCGAGCCAGCTGTGCTGCTTCCACCTGCCCCTCCCTAGAGGGGCTACATAAGCTGGCTGGCTGAGGTGGCCTGGGAGAGCCAGGGCCTGCAGGAGAAGCCGCCACCACCGGGTAAGAGGTGTGCCTGCTGCCGCTGGGCCTGCTGCCACTGGGCCTGCTGTCGCCGCCGCCGCCACCACCAACACCAGGCCTTCCCCGCGGACTTCTGCCTGGCATTATTTTTAAGGGGATTTTTTAGTTGTTTTTTAATTTCTGGGGGATTCTGTTGTGTTTTTAGGGGTGGGTAGCATGTCTGATCGGCGGGAACGAGGGGCCATGTGTCCACCTGATGGAGGCAGTGGGGGGAGTGTTGGGGGCCAGAACATACTGAGGCTGGGCAGCAGGCGCTGGTGGAGTGCTAGGCGCAGGCCATGCCAGGTAAGGGGCACAAGGGGGATGTGCAGTATCTGTCCCCTGCTCCGGGCCTGTCCAGAGCCAAAGGATGGCTGCAGGAGGCGTGACTCCATCTTCTGGCCTTCGTTTGCTGCTCTGCAATGCCAGGTCTGTTACCCAGAAAACCTCCGTTTTCCATGACATGATCCTGGACGAGGGTACAGACCTGGCATGTATTACGGAGACCTGGCTGGCTGAGGCCACTGCTCCAACTCTTGCAGCCATGTGTAAATCGTTACGTAGCCTATCACGGCTAGATTTCCACTCTGTCGAGACCCTGGTGGGTGGCTGGAATGCCGCAATCACTGGGGCATTAGATTGGATGGCTCCGAAACACCCTCTCCCCCTGAACAGGGCTCGGACTGCACCATGGTTCAATCCACAGTTACGAGCTCTGAAACAGGAGGTGAGACGGCTAGAGCACCGGTGGCGGAAGTCTCGCTCCAAAGACGATCAGACACGGGCTAGAGCTGTATCTTCAGCCTATCACGTGGCGGTGAAGGCAGCAAAAAAGGAATATTATGCTGCCTCTATCGCGTCTGCAGAGTGCTGTCCCAGGAGGCTGTTCCAAGTGGTCCGGAGCCTGGTCGGTCCTGTGGCTCCGGAACCACTGAAGCATTCTAAGGCCTCCTGTGAGGCCTTGGCAAGGCACTTTGCAGATAAAATTGATTGGATAAGGAGTGTTATTCCGTACTCTGTGGATACAGTTAGTGAGCAAGAGGCAGCCTGTGGCAAACCGGTTTTGTGGGATCGGTTCCAGCTTCTTCCTTCTGATGAAGTGGACAAGGAGCTTTCATCTGTAAGGCCGACCGCCTGCTTGCTTGATCCTTGCCCATCTTAGCTCATTATGGGCTGCAGAGAGAGAGTGGGTGAGGGGATCAGGGCAGTGGTGAACACCTCCCTTGAGGAGGGAGTGATGCCATCAGCCCTCAAGGAAGCAGTGATAAGACCGCTCTTAAAGAAGCCCTCCTTGGATCCCCAAGTTCTGATCAACTTTCACGCAGTCTCAAATCTGCCATTTTGGGGCAAGGTGATTGAGCGGGTGGTGGCGATGCAGTTGAAGGCACACTTGGAAGAAACCGATTATCTAGACCCATTTCAGTCGGGCTTCAGACTTGGGCATGGGACAGAAACGGCCTTGGTCGCCTTGGTGGATGATATGAGGAGGGCTCTGGATAGGGGTGAATACTCCTTCCTTGTTCTCCTCGACCTCTCAGCAGCTTTTGATACCGTTGACCACGGTGTCCTCCTGGACCGCCTGAAGGGGTTGGGCATTGGAGACACCGTATTGCGGTGGTTCCAGTCCTTCCTCTCCGGCAGGTTACCAGAGGGTAGCACTGGGAGAGGAGGTTTCCGACCCGTGGCCACTCACTTGTGGGGTGCCACAGGGTTCCATCCTCTCCCCGATGCTGTTTAACATCTATGTGAAGCCGCTGGGGGCTATCAGCAGGAGGTTTGGGGAGTGGTGTCATCAATATGCGGATGACACGCAGCTCTGCCTCTCGTTCAAATCTTCACCAAGGTTGGCCGTAGAATCCCTGTCCAAATGTCTGGAGACGGTGAGTGGCTGGATGGGGAGGAATAAGCTGAAGCTGAACCCTGACAAGACCGAGGTACTTTTGGTGGGAGACAAGAGGAGGCTGGGGGATGTTGACCTGGTGTTGAATGAGGTACGGCTACCCTTGAAAGACCAGGTCCGCAGCCTAGGGGTCATTTTGGACTCCCAGCTGTCCATGGAGGCTCAGGTGTCAGCTGTGAGCCGGACAGCACTGTATCAACTCCATCTGATACGGCGGCTGCGTCCTTTCCTTCCCGACCATCTGCTCCCATCGGTAGTACATGCCCTGGTCTCCTCTCGTTTAGACTACTGTAATGCGCTCTACGTGGGGTTACCCTTGAAGACGGTTCGGAAGCTGCAGCTGGTACAGAACGTGGGGGCTCGCCTGATTAAAGGCAGCCGCTGGCGAGATCACATCACTCCAGTGCTGAAGGAGTTGCACTGGTTACCAGTTGTTTTCCGGGCCAAATTCAAGGTGTTGGTTTTGACCTTTAAAACCCTATATGGTTCCGGGCCAGCCTATCTTAAGGAGCGCCTCCAGCAACACCAGACAGGCCGCTTAACAAGATCAGCCTTGGATGGCCTTCTCTCTGTCCCATCAGCCAGGACAGCTAGACTGGTGGGGACGAGGGAGAGGGCCTTTTCTGTGGTGGCCCCACTCTGTGGAACTCCCTCCCTAAGGAACTCCGTCATGCCCCCTCTTTAATGAGCTTCCGCCGTGCATTAAAAACCTGTTTGTTCAGGCAGGCATTTGGGGTGGGTTAGGGTATTTTAGAAAATGTTTTTATTGTAGAATTTTATTGTTTTAAACTGTTTTATTATATGTTGTATGTCACCCAGAGTGTCTGGGTGACCAGCCAGATGGGCGATTAATAAATAAATTAAATAAATAAATAAATAAATAAATATGCCTCCTAGGTATTGGGATGCTTCTGAGAGTCTCTTGAGCATGCATAGGCAGCAGATCCCAAGGTATCTCTCTCCCCACCCCTCTCAAGATGCTGTTGCTGCTCATGTATTAACAGAGAAGGGTGGTCAGTGCAGAATGGGGCCTCCCCACACAAACAGGCATAGAAAGGTGGATGCATGCCATCTGGCAGCTTAATTGTTCAAGGTACATCTCAGCACCTCTGGTGGCATACAAATGTGCCCCAGCATGCGTTTTGGGAATCCTATCAATAGCATACTCAAAGATGATTTTTAAGCCATGTGTCTGAAACCTCTACGTTTC
Organism: Heloderma suspectum; assembly: GCF_057233095.1. Classification (NCBI taxonomy): domain Eukaryota; kingdom Metazoa; phylum Chordata; class Lepidosauria; order Squamata; family Helodermatidae; genus Heloderma; species Heloderma suspectum. The sequence goes on from NC_139459.1 coordinate 135,209,883, forward strand.
CACCAACATATTTGATGATATCAGATTGTTCCAAATGGTGGCACTAGCAGGCTACCAATGGTGCCCGCTTTTCCTGGATTAGAAAGCACGCTTCCTCTTCTGCAGTGATCCTTATAGGGACACATGGATTTAGATATCCTAGATCTGCAAGGCAGATGTATAATATATTCTATTTCAAACTTGATTTCTGTAGCCTCATTTCAGTATTAGAATTTAAAATTGTACAGGAGAATTGGATTGTTTTGCATGCAATTCTGCTTTATACATATACATTCACCCACAAATCAAGCTATTTTGGTGAATCTGAATCACACCCAATTAAATTACTTGAACAATGCAGGGTTTAATTTATATTCTTTGACATTTTAATGCTGATTTAGCCTGACTAAATCTCCTGTACATTTCCTAAGTAGTCAACAAGATGGTAATTGACAAAAACAATTTCTGTAGCCTATTATATTGTTGTGAGGCTGTGATGAAGTTGGTAGTTACGGAGAATTTCAAATTAAGAGAAGGGACAGGTAAGCATTAACGTGTAAAGACAATTGCTATAGCAATTGTGGATAGGCAAAGAGGGTTCGAATAAACTGGTGAACTTGGTAGCTGTGTGCAAGCATTAATAAATGTAGAAGTGACATTCATATATGCTAGATCTTTGGAAGCCTTAATCTATGGCTTACACTGATGATCAGTGCTGGTGTGTGTGTGTGTGTGTGTGTAGGTTTTAGTGGTTTCAGCATGAATTGCATGCCAAAGGACCCAGATCCCATCTGTAGCATCTCCAATGGAAGGTTCTAAGATTCCAGGCCTGGAGAAGACTTCTGCCAGAAACCTTAGAGAGTTGCTCTCACTCAGTATAGACCAGGGGTGTGCAACCTTTTTGGCTCTGAGGGCTGCATATGACAGGGTCAGGGGTCACATGCACACACAGGCAGGCAAACACACTAGCTGCGGCAGGGAAAAGGCAATGTGCGTGGGGATCTCTGGGGGAAGGAGCAGAGAATGCCAGGTGGAAGAGAAATGAAGAGGGGGGGGAGCATTCATTGTCATTGATGGGAGGTTTAGGACCCCTTTGGGTGGACACAGTAAAGATCTCGAGGGGACCATGGCCTGCAGGTTATGCACCCTGGTATAGGCAACATTGATCTAGATGGGCCAAGGATCGGGCTGGGTATCCAACAGCTCCATATGCTTGGGGTATCCACCCTAACCACCGCAGCCTGTACATGACCAGCTAGACTTCAGGCCCTCACTGAAGAGTCACTGCCACTTGGACCACTTTTCTGTACACGGCAAAGGACATGTGGCATCCTGTGCTAACCTTGAGCCAGGATTTAGTCATACCTCCTACAGAGTTGTGTGTCCCCTATGCTAAATGAAACAACGGGCAACTCACATTGTACAGAAAAGCCATGATTGTTCGCATATCATGGAAGCTAAGCAGGGTCAGCTCTGGTTAGTACTTGGATGGGAGACTGCCTGTGAATCAGGCTTCCTGCATTGAGCAGGGGGCTGGACTCGATGGTCTTGTAGGCCCCTTCCAACTCTATGATTCTATGATAATGTGTTCTTCAATGTTCGTTTTGCATAATTTATTCTATTTTTGCTGGCCAGGGAGGAGGGCCTTGAAATCCTGCCAGCCAACTGGTGGAGCTCTTATTCAGCCCCTTACCAAAAAACTACAGCCTGTTGCAAGACATTTTAACTCACATCCCACCCTATGCTCCCTAAGCTATTCTGCTGGCCTCAGGTACAGTGGAGGATGATGTTCTGTCACTGGTGTTGAAGCAAGACCCAACTGGGGAACCATCTTAGATTTGCCTTGGGCAGCAAAATGCCTTGGGGTTGGCCCCAAAGACAGTACCTGCAATGAAATGCACATCCACGGTCAAGCCCCAACTAAGCATGACAAGATTGTTGTGAAGTAGGATGGCTAGGTGTCCTCTTTTACAGAGTGCAGTCCCCTATTTGAAGGACTGTCCTGTCCAGAGAACCATCCTCTATTTGCAGGGCTGTCCAATTCCAGTTTCTAGATAAAGAACCACAGGAACTGCTGTCCATCAACACTTTGTCCCTGGACTAAGGGGGGCCCTTGCTCAGCTAGAATGGCCATGTGTCCTCTTGTACCGAGGACAGCCCTTCATTTGAAGGGCTACCAGAGGACCATCCTCTATTTGAAGATGTCCTCTATTTGAAAGGCTATCTTGTTCAATTCTGGTTTAAAGATAAAGAACCATAAAAAGTGAACTGTTATCATTCAACAGTTAGCATCTGAACAGCAGGCTGAACAGACAGGCACACAGGTCACCTGGCTACAGTCTTCCACATGGTGGTGTTATGTACTGTATTTCTAGTTTAAATTGCTGTTCCCCCCAAAAAATATTTTCATCTCTACATATAAATTATATTTAAATTATATGCAAATCTGTGTCCTAATCTTTGGGGGGTGCATTTCCTCTTTTGGGGATGATGCCTAAGTGGCCATCCTAGTGTGAAGGGATTCTTAGCATACAGCAACCGGGACACATTCATTTCCTTCCAACCCTCGTTGCACTCATTTCTGAATGGGTGTGAACTGGTGTCCCCAAAAGGGGACTATTTTGTGAAGGGTGAAAATATTTGTCAGATTCACCCTCCCAGTCATGGCTCAGTGCTACTTCAGAACATGTCGTTGGTTCCCAGGCGACTTAAGCGCTTTGAAAGAGCTTGTCGCATTTATTTATTGCTTGCTTGCATTTATATCCCACCTTATATCCTCTTGCAAGGAGCCAAGGTGGCTTACATTATCCTCTTCTTCCTCTCTATCCTCACAATAACAACCCTGTGAGGTGGGTTGGGCTGAGAGTCCCACGTTCAATAAGCTCCATGGGGGAGCTTATTGAACGTGCCTCCATGAGGCATGTTCAATAAGCTCCATGGGGGCTACCAGTTCTCCAAATTTCATGATTTTATGATACAAACTAAAAAAGTTATGGCCATTTCTGTTTTCCAATGCAAGTCAATGGGAAAATGTAAAAAAAGAAAAGAAAAGGCAATTAGGACAGCTCAAAAGCTTCAGGGCACAGCTCAAAAGATCCGGGGCCCATGCCCAGGTGAGCCTAACGACACCCTTGTTCATGTGTAACTTCATGGAATTTGTTCAGCTCTTCATGAGATCATTTAATTTCTGCCACAGGCTTCTGGGTTTCCCTGTTACATGCTTTCCTTCCTTCCAAAAGTACCAGGAGGACACGAACTGCTGTCGCCCCACGAGCATTGAGTGCTATCTTAAAAATCGTGCTAAAGTGAGCTTCTAGGAAATGATTTGATAAGTGTCCTTTGTCAATTAAATCTTTTTTGTCCACAGAGAGCAAGAAAGATGGAGCTAATGCACAGCAGTGATTTGCTGTCTCGAACACAACATGAATGGGAAGTGGCCATAGCCTAGTGGTGGCAGAGCACTTGCTTTGAATGCAGAAGATTTCAGGTTCTATCCCTGGCATCTCCAAGTAGGGCTGGGAAGAACCCCTGTCTGAAACCCTGGAGAGTCACTGCCAGTCAGGGTAGGGCAATGTTTCCTATCCTTGGACCCCCGGATTTTTTTGAACAATAACTCCCAACAGCTCTGGCCAGCATGGCCAGGAATGATTTATTTATTATCTGTTTATTAACAGATTTCTAAGCTGCCTTTCAGGACTTGAAGCCCACACCAGAGGGCGTACAAACAATGAATGATGCCTTAATAATGCAATCATACAAATATACCATCATCACTCTTAGAACAGATATGCAAAACCTCAAAAACTAACAGTATGTCACATTTACAGGACAATAGTGAATAAAATGTGGATTGAAATTGTAGTAATGGGTTAACTTTAAATCTTTATTATATTGGGTTGGAGCTAAAGGGGCTGTTCACACAACATGCGCTAACCCACAGTCAGTGGTTGAGTGTGTGTTGTTGTTGAACTGCGGGTTGTTTGCTGAAACGTGGGTTAGCGTGTTGTCTGAATGCAATGCATTTTCCGCAGGGTGGTTTGTTCACCATGCAGTGTGGCTTATTTTTCTTGGACAAGCCAACTTGACAATAGTTTGTTGTTGGGTTGTTCAGGGTGGTTAAAAAGCCACCCTGCAGAAAATGCCCTGGGTTCAGACAACACGCTAACTCCCGGTTCAACAAACAACCCACAGTCAACCACTGAATGTGAGTTAGCGTGTTGTGTGAAATGACCACCCTCAGACTGTTCTTGTGTTATTTTCCTATTCAGTGCAGTTTGGTTTGATCTTCAATGCACCGGTTGTAATTTGAGCCTACAAAAGTGGGTAGAATCTGGCTTCATTTAAAAGTGGGGAACTTAACAGTGGTGATGAGAAACTCTTACTATGACATTCTATGGGAAAATGGCAACATTTAATCTAGAGATGGGAGTGGCAGTGATTTGTGGAGAGATCGGGTCACTATTTTCTGGCAAATGAGATCACTGATGGGGACAAGCAAAAATCAATATTTCTCAGTGTGAGTGGCAGTAACATGTATAACCTTTTGAAAAGTTTTTTGCAACCACAAAAGCTGGGGGATAAAAGTCTGGCAGAGTTGCAAAAGACTGAACGCGATATGCCAGAGCCAAGTGTAATTGTGGAACATTTCAAAATCTGTAACAGCAAGAGGAAGGAAGGCGAATCTATATCAGAGCACATAGCTGATCTCAAAAAACTCATTGAACAATGTTCCTTTGGGAATGTTCTAGAGGACATGGTGAGAGACAGCTTTGTTTGTGGAGTTGGGGAAGTTAACATCCAAAAGAAATTACTGACAGATGGGGTTCTGAACTGGGATAAAGCTGTAAAGGTGGCAATGTCCATGGAAGTGGCAATGAAAAATGTAGAGGACTTACAGCTAGACAAAAAAGAAACTCTACGGATTTAACCCACGACGAGCTGTGGCGTGTGCTGGGCGCGTGCCATGGCCGTTTTGATTGCGCAACCCCCGATTGGGCTGATTGGAGGCTTACCAACAGATGGAACTCTAGGAAGACTATAAGAAATTCACCACCATCAATACCCACAAGGGGTTGTACCAATATAACAGGTTGCTCAATGGAGTTTTGTCAGCACATGGCCTATTCCAAAGGGCCATGGGAAACCTCCTAAAAGAGATTCCAGGAGTCGTGGTGAGGACTGATGACATCCTCATCACAGGGAAAAGTGATCAATAACACCTCTCAGCACTCAAGAGAGTCGTTCAAAAACTGGAACAAGCAGGGTTACATTTGAAACCAACCTACCAAGCAACAACAAACAAGCATTTTCAGGAGACCTTTAGTACTTCAGCTATAAGAATGACAAAGAGGGAGTTCACCCTGTGGCTGACAAGATCTCTGCTACTGAAAAGGCACCAACCCCACAAATCATATCAGAGCTATGGGTACATCTAGGGGTATTGAATTATTAACATTGGTTCCTTCCAAATCTTTCAATGCTCTTAGACCCTCCGCACCACCTCCTAAGAAAATGAGCCCTGTGGCACTGGGGAGACAGACAAGAAGAAGTGTTCCAAGAATCTAAGAGGCTACTTAAATCCTCAGTGTTTTTGGCTCCTTTTGATCCCAACAAGGCGTTAACCCTGTCTTGTGATGTTTTGACCTATGGAGTAGGGGCTGTGTTGTCCCATAACGTGAACACCAATGATGAACAGCCTATTAGGTATGCCTCCAGGTCATTCAAGAAGGCAGACTGGGGCTATTTTCAGCTGGAAAAAGGAAGACTAGCTATCATATTTGGCCTAAAGAAGTTTCATCTCTACTGATATGGAAAACCTTTGCCCATTGTAACTAACCATAAATGTTTGGACTATTCAAGGAAGATAAAGCAATACCCACCATGGCAGCAGCCCAACTACAGTGTTGGGCATTGACCCAAACAGCTTACAAGTACAAGATCATTTACAAGGCAGGCCATCAGCATGGTAATGCAGATGCTCTCAGCAAACCACCACTCCCAGACTCAGCCCCTATCAAAGCATGCCCTGAGGATATAGTTTGGTTGTTGGAGCATCTGGAACAGACTCCAGTAAAGTCTTCTTAGATAGGTGGGATCCTATCCTCTGTAGGGTAATGGACTTGGGGGGATCCTATCCTGGCTAAGGTAATGGGCTATACTTTTCAGGGCTGGCCAAAACAGAATCCTGGAGTAGAACTTTGTTCCCTTTGGACCAGGTGTTGGCATATAACTCCCATCAGCCCCAGCCAGCACAGCAGTGGTGGCTGGGGATGATGGGTGTTGCAGTGCACTGCATCTGTAGGACTTCAGGTTAGGGAGGGCCAGCCTAAAACATGTAGATGCTTTTAAACTATTAGTTCAAGCTGCTGTTGTGATTCATCATAAACTACCCTTTGATCTAGAGGCAATATAAAAACAATTCCACAAAGTAGATTAAATTTGTAGCTGCTGTTTGTAGCCCAAGTAGAACTAAATCAATTGGGAGATGAATCAGCATTGGCAAAGAAGTCTAATTCTGGCTATCGTCTTTTTCAATAGCCATAAATTTTTCTGCTGGAACAAGGGGGAAACTAATGTAAACGGAATGCAATCCAAAGTGCACGTGCACTGGATGCACAACAGAGGTGACTGCTCAGTGACTCAGACTTCAGCTTTGCTCATTTTGGCACTTTGCCTATCAGTTCCACCTCCCATAGACCTCACCCCAACACAACAAGCTGATCACCCAACATATAATACCTTCCTGCTAATTCCTATCAAAGTGTTGTACAGATTAATGTCCGTTGTGTGTGTGTGTGTGCATGTGGGCGGGGGGGGGGGACACCGCAGGGAAATCCACCAGGCTCCCAGTCTTAGCTCTTCTGCAAGCATTTATGTATTTATTTGTACATTTCTGTACTGCCCAGTGAAGTCCAAATCAGCCCTCAGTGGGTAGCCATGGATGAAGACAAATCACACTCAAATGGTGGGTTAAGAATAGACTTTTCCTGGACATATAACAAACTTACATCTCAAGGTAAGTTGGCTGAAGTCAGCCTCTTGGTCAGCATCACTTGCAGGAGGAAGAAGATAAGAGTAGAGGGAGGAGACAAGGAAAAGGCATCCCCTCCCACCTCACTCAGGTAGATGTTAACCCTTCAAGTTCAGGTGAAGTGACTCATGGCCCTAGTCCCGCCAACACCCAATAGTTGAAGCTGTCCGGGCAGTTCACCACAAGTAAAACCTTGTAGGGGTATAGAATCTCATGCCTGGGAGCCAAAGCTGGCCATCCGGGGGTCCTCAGATGACCATGCCCTCTTCTCTTGCCCCTGCCCCCTTGCTCCCATCATTTGGTGGTATCCCAGCTTTTATGCAATCTTTCCCTATTCTAAAAGGTTGAAATGTCTCTCCTAAGGCATAGTTACTTGCAGGAAGAGCTTTAAGCTAAAACATAGTGATAACTTTTGTAATTTTGTCCCCTCCCTTTTTGCCTTTGGTTCTGCCCACCACTGCAGTGCAGCCCCCAAGAGCTTCTCTGAAATGGAATTTGGCCCAGGGGCTGTGAAATAGGTTCTGCACCCCTGTTCTAAGGAGGGTTTGTTTGTTTTTTTAGCCACTATGGTGCTTGGTCGTAGTCTTCATAACTTTGATGTTTGTTTTTAGACTTTATCTTCTGAAAGCTGCAATCATATGCCCAGTTTCTTGAGACAAAGTCACACTGAATGGGGCTTACATTTCAGTAGACATGGGTAAGAATGCATTGTAAATCTTGAAAGACAGTTTTGCTTCCCAGAGAAGAACAGGGGTGTGGAAAGTTGGACTGTAACTCCCATCAGCCTTAGCTAGGGATATACACATTTTGTAAAATCTATTCTGTGTTTCGGGGATTGTCCAGTGACTTTTGTTCCGTCATCTGCTCATTGATGGAATTGGATCTTTTTCAGTCCCCCAAATTTGCACAAATTTGCATTTGTGCAAATTCGCACTTGTGAAAATCTGCAGGTCCCCCCCAAATGTGCAAATTCCCTCCCAAAATGTGCAAATCCCCCCCATGTGCAAATCCCCCCCAAGATATGCATTTTCATTCCTTAGCCTATGGGGAAAATGTACAATTCCGGCCAGTTGATTTTTAAATTTTACATATTTTTCTATGACTCCATTTGCGTAAATTTCCACAGACCTGAAAGGTTGCCTACCCCTGTGCTAGTGGAAACCAATGGATGGTTGCGCTAGCAAGGGCTATCAACATTGCGCAAAGATTGGTTTCTGCTAGTGCATCGTAAGTAGCACTAGCACACGGGCAACACTGGATCTTTCCCTTCAGATACGATTTTCTCAAAAAAGCCTAAATAACATAATTGATGTCAAAAATCTTCAGATGGGGCACAAATACTGGAATGGTTTTGCTTCTTCCCAGGACTTCCACACTGACTGGATAGGGAGACCATCTTGGCTTCCAATCCTGGAGAAGTCTCCTCATTCATAGCTGTGGCTTCCACTCAGATATCTCACATGATCCTGAAAATGTTCTGAATAACTTTAGCCACTAACTCTACTGCGGTCAAGGAATTAACCTCCCCCCACCTCTTTACAGAGACTCAGCTGTGCTGCTCTTCTGACAAATCATCTAGGTAGGGTGCAATCCCATGCATGTTTAGACAGGAAAAAGTCCTACAATTCCCAGCACGCCCGAGCATGCTGGGAATCGTAGGACTTTTTTCTGTCTAAACATGCATGGGATTGTGGCCTTAGTTGCAAATTCCATTAAAGGAACTTTCTGTCTGTGTTGGGGAAAGTATCTGTTGAATGTCCTGAAAGGAAATTAGTATTTCTTCTTCTTCTACTACTACTACTACTTCTTCTTCTTCTTCTTCTTCTTCTTCTTCTTCTTCTTCTTCTTCTTCTTCTCCTTTTTGTAATAAAGGACAAAAATCAGAAAGGAAGCATCTGAGCTCCTGTCCAATGGAAGTGCACTCAGCAAGAGAAGAATCAATTATGTGCTGCATAAGGAACCTGTCTGAGTAAGATGTTGTGTTCCTCCAGCATCTGTAATGTAATCTGATCAAAGGGTCATTTTAAGTCTGGAGCCCTTTATTGTGTTTTCATCTTGCGATATGCTGGTGGTTGATTTGCTCCAAGGCAGCGCTCAGCCTTCCGAGTTACGCTTTGACGTAGATAATTCAAATGACTTTTTAAATTATTTTTGGGCCATGAGTTCTTAATGCTTTCGTTGCTTTGTGTACATCTAAAGGTAAATTGTACTGAAGCGAATTGAAAGTCTCTTTGTATTTGCCCTTTGTTCTTTTATAATGGGTTTGAGGCGGCCTCTCAGCTTCAGGAACGCTTAAAAAAAAGTTGTGTTATTTTTAGGTATGGGGAACGTTGCACTTTTTTTGTTTTGTGGCTTGGCAGGATCAAACCTCAGGATGGCTAGTTGTGTTTGTTTGTTTGTTTATGAGCATGTATAAACCGCTCACATTTACAGATTTCAAAGTGGAGTACACAAATCATAAATACATAGAAAATATAAAAACCAATACATAGAATATATATTGTATCTACGTATCCATCAGATTGTAGGCTAAATTATCTCAGGAAGGCTTACATATAGGGTGGCCAGTTATGATTGCCTCCAAAGAGGAAACGCCTCACGAAAAAAGGACAAAAGAAGATACCGGTTTGCCTGAAATTTGCATATGCTAATTTATATGTTTAGATGTAAATTTAGAGATAAAAATGATGATTTAATAGAAATGCAGTACATCTCACCATAGTGGGGAAGACTGTGACCAGGTGACCCGCGAGCCTGCTTGCTCAGCCTGCTGCCCATGTGCTGCTGATGGGCAGCTTCAAGGCCCAGCTCTGCTTTCTCATGGTTCTTTATCTTTATACAGGACTGGGCAGCTCTTCCAGTAGAGGATGTCTTCAAAATAGAGGACAGTTTTCTGGCAGCCCTTCAAACAGAGGACTGTCCTCGGTAAAAGAGGACACAGGGCCACCCTACGGTGATATAACACGGTTTGTGTATTTAAGGGCAAAATGATATGCTATGAGAAAGGTGGGGCTACCACCTCAAATGGCATCCCCATATCAAAATGTCCCCCTCTTCTGTCATTACTTGCAGTAAAACATGTGTGGTGCTGACAGGATGGAAGGAGGGGGTTCACATGGCTCCCTGGCATGTTCCCTCAGTGTGTGGCGGCATCATGGGCTCTCACAAGTGAGCTCTGCCACTGTCGCCCTTGCTGCTCCCCCCCACCCCTGCTGTTTCACCACAGTGTCTCACTGAGGCCTTTTTGGCTGCAGTGACAATGGGCCCTGTACATGTATGGCTCCTCCATATGGCTGCGGGGGATTCTAGGCCAGCCAGGGCCCTTTCACATGACTGCCAAACAGCTGCTGGAGGTGTTGCCGACACGTGTGTGCGTGGTTAGGGGTGGTGGAGGCTGGTGGCTCCAATTTCGGTGAGGCTGTGAATCCATTCTGGGTTTCAGTCAGAACCAGCCAGAACTCTAAAGGACCTATCCAAGCTGCTGAAACCTATCTCCAAAATGGGTTCAGCACCTTGGATAGCTCCTTTAGAGTTCTGGCTGGTTCTGACTGCAACCCAGAATGGATTCACAGCCCCACCGAAATTGGAGCCACCAGCCTCCCCTGGTTAGGGGTGAGGCTACACAGTGACAGACCCTTCACAGCTTCTTTTGACACAAGAGGGGGTTTAAGTGAACCCCCCTCAGTCAGGACGTTCTCTGCATCCTCCTGAATTCTCTGAACGCCCCGCCCCTCAGAGATCAACTTTGTCAAATGCAGTCTTGTGATTTCCTAGCTGCAGAAGAAAAAAATTCATTTCAAATTGATCTTGGTGCGTACGTTCCCTGGATTGTACAAAGCAGGAATCCATCTGTGGAGACTTCCAAACATGACAACTGCAGTTCAGTGCTCTTATTCATGGAATTCTATTCAGCAATGTTCTGACAGAAGACACCTTCTGCCTGATGAATGAAAGAACGAACCCATCAGTTGATGGTCCAGAGCTATGGGATACATGAAAAGCAACTGAAAATGAATGCACCATATTTAGGAAATTCATGATCGGTTTTGCACAAAATTACAACATGTAAATAAGAAGGATGTAAAAAGAGCTAACTTTAATGAAAACTTCAGCTAAATCTAATTAAATGGTTACAATTGTGAGATATTTATTTTTACTATGGCTTCCTACAACCTTGAGTTCACCTTTGGCAAAGATAAAGGATCTTGCTCTCCCCAAAATTTTAAAATTTCAGTTTTTGTGGAAAACACTTATTGGGAGCTGGAAATGGTAAACAGCTGATCTGATGATATCAGGAAATGGGTTACGTTTTACTATACATAATGGAAGAGGAGGACCTGAGACAAGGATTCCATTTTCATCAGAAGCTACGTGTATGTTTGTATACTATTGTTCCACCCAAAGGCTTTGGGTTGTATCCAACACCATCGGCCCACCAGCAGACTGGAAGCCACTGAATTAATGGATTCCCCCTTCCCCTGAACCTCCGTATGGCCCCTTATCTACTCAAGGGGGGGGGGTTGCGGGACCCTCCAGAGCTGTTTTGGGGGATGTGTGAGGACGGAGGCTGCAGGGTGGAGGAGGAAGTGCAAAGGGAAGTCCCACTGGGGGGGCAGAAGTCCTCATGCATGATGTTGGTGTACTGGGCATCAGATTTCAAAACTGATTATTATTTTTTAAATCCTTTATTGCCCAGTTTCTTAGGAAACAAACTGGAAAGATGAACCATTCATACCATATGGCATCCCGGACAACAATTTTGGCACCTGCCAAGCTAAGGCACCCTATCTCTCCCACTCACAACAAAATAAATAAAAAAATAACACATTTTCTTACCAGCAGCTGGGGATTGCTGTGAAATATGTTTCTTTTGTTGCTGAAAACTGTGGGTAAAAAGGAGTTGTTTAGTGTGTTGGGGCTCAGACACCTCACCTCTGCCTTGTACTCACTTATTTAGAGAGCAATCTTGTGGCCCATAGACAGTCTCCGGGGGGCCATAGGATAGTTCGGATTTCTGGATCCGAGGTCGGAGGCAGCGCTTGGACCCAGGAGTCTGAGCTCCCCTCCCCCTTGCAGCTGGCGCGGAGAGAACTGTGCCGGCTACCCCTCTGAAATCGCAAAGACAGCCTCAGAGAAGAAGGAAAGGGGGCAATTTTGTGGGTGGGGAGGAGAGGGGCCTTGGGAAGCAGGGATATGAGCTCTCCCCAGCCTCCGTCCCTCCCCCGCCTTTGCCCCTCCCCCTCTGCAGAGCAAAACACCCATCTAATGAAAATGCAAAGTGGGAGAAGCGTAGAGGCGAAGATTGCCAACGCGCTCCTCCCACTTTGCATAGGATGCCTGTCAGCCTCCGAGTTCAGAGGCTGATGGGCGTCTTGATAGGATTGTGCCCTTAGGCGGGATACTTGTCCTTTGCCACGCCTCCCATGGCAGCCATTTTGTGGTGGTGACCAGGACAGTTTCTCAAATTGCCAAATGTGCCCATGGCCCCAAATGATTGCCTACCCCTGCCTTGCATTATTGTTTTTGTATCCCTTTCATGGGAACAGGTTGTCCAGTGCCTGTTCGTAGTGTTTTCATGGGGTGTCAACCAGGCATTTTTATAGATTTGCTTTAGTATTCAAACAGGAGCGGTGCCATATGATCTCTATTTCGGATTACTCAAATCACTACGCGGTGAGCTAAATTTCAAGTTTCACAGAACTCTTCTGCCGGCAGTCTTCTGCCTTGGTGCTCAGTAAAGAACAAACCTGCTACTGCCTCCCACTGGTGTTCTGGACCAATGAGGGACAAACCGGACTTCAGATGGGAGATCTTGATGTCCTTTCTTCTATTAAAAGCCACTGGGGGGGGGGATTGGGATTGGAACTGGAGTGCTGAGGGAAGGAGTTACTCCCAGTGGTGCAGTTAGACACTGGGCTTTACTTATATATTTTATTACACTTATATCCTGCCTTTTCCCCTCTTTTCCTCTTTCAAGGAAACCAAGGTGGCTTATATTTCCTCCTCCTCCTCTCCATTTTATCCTCAAAATGAGCCCTGGGAGGTAGGTTAGACTGAGAGTCAGTGACTGGGCCAAAGTCACCCAATGACCTTCATGGCTGAGTGGGGACTAGAAACGGGATCTCCCCAGTCCCACTACACCACGCTGGCTCTTTCACACTACATTGGCTCAATGGTCTTATCCCCCCGCCCCCGCTTTAGATGGCCACATGTATTACGTCAATTGTGAAGCACAAAATGAACATTTCTCAGCCTGCCTCAGCCCCCATTCCACGCTTTGCAACTGCTTTTTCATCCTGGACACGTTATAACAACAGAATAAAAACGGTGTGCCAACCCTGATTAAAAACGAAAAAAGAGAAACTCTGAGTGTGCACGGTGGTGCCGTTTGAACCCATTTAGATGCTTGCACTGTCGTGACGACAGGAATAAAATAAGAGTTTGCTTTTGCAGCCCTGATGCACAGCACACTTACTTGGGAACAAGCGCCATTTTGTTTTAGGAAAGGATAACGTAGTTTTCCAAATAAAAATAATAAAATGACATTTGCATCCATGTGCATGCCCAGCTGGCTGCCGCCGAAATACAGCACGTTTTTTAAAGCAAGAAAGGGTGCTGTGGCGAACGGTGGGCCTCTGCCAGCCCAGGTCATGCCTCCATCACTTGCCCTCCCCTGGGTGGGCATTTGGGGATCCCCTGACTGCCACACCACTGGCCAACCCTTTCTCAAATGCCATTTTCTCTGACCAAAGTCCCATCTTTAGGGGTAATTATGGGAGACATGATAGACGTGATAGAGGTGTACAAAATCATGCATGGTGTGGAGAATGTGGATAGGAAGACATTTTTCTCCCTCTCTCATATAATACTAGAACCCGGGGTCATCCCATGAAGCTGATTGGTGGGAGGTTCAGGACAGATAAAAGGAAATCCTTCTTCGCACAGTGCAGAGCTAAACTATGGAATTCGCTACCACAGGGTGTAGTGATGGCCACCACTTTGGATGGCTCTAAAAGGGGGTTGGGCAAATTCCTGGAGGAAAAGGCTATCAGTGGCTACTAGTCTTGATGGCTATGTGCAACCTCCAGTACCAGAGGCAGTAAGCCTATGTACACCAGTTGCTGGGGAACATGGGCGGGAGGGTGCTGTTGCACTCATGTCCTGCTTGTGGATTTCCTGCAGGCAGCTGGTTGACCACTGTGTGAACAGAATGCTGGCCTAGATGGACCTGTGGTCTGATCCAGCAGGGCTCTTCTTAGGTTCTTAGGTTCTTATTCACCCCCAACCTGTGATTAGCCACAGAGGACCTGCACTGTACCTGTGTCCCCACTCTCCCGTGTGGCTAAGAGTAACTGTGGGTGGCGGGTGTGGGGGGAGATGTAAGTTGGGCAAATAGGTTAACCTCCCACCTCAACATTGTGGTCTTGATACAAATTGGGCTCTGTGTGGCAGCTTTTAAACAAAGGTCAGGGTGGGGTGGGGTGGGGTGGGGAGAAGACATGTCAGGGAATCCAGTCGCAGATCTCCTACATCATGTCTAGCTTGGCCTGGAGTAAAACCACAATCATTATCACATTTCTGGCTATGATACTGTGGGCAGAGAAATTGCCCTCCCTCAAGGCCATCTTTTCGCAGCAAGAGCACCTTAAACAGCACACCAGTAAAGCTCCAAGGCCTGGGCATGAAACCATTTGGACTTCTAAAGCTTCATAGCCTAAAATGAACCCAAATTGAAGAAGCGTTAAAAAAAGGGGGGGGGGATTTGGTCAGCTAAGTAGCTCATTTGCTGCTGCCTTTCAAACAAAATGGGGAAAATCCATAGCAGTTGGAAAGTACAGTGGTGAAATGGAACGCAACAGGCCGATGTCTTTGCAAGCTGTGGATCTGTATGGTAATGTGCTGCAATTAATCATTACTCTGGCACTTGCCTGAAATATGAAAAGAAGTTTTAACAGGGACAGATTCTTATTTGGAATAAATGTTGATAGATAAGCTTCTAAAGGAAAATTCCTAATCCATTTACATCTACATTTGTTACTTTTCACTGGTTATCTGCTGTTTGGGTCATCACGCCTAGATCTAGGGTTATGCTAACTGTTCACATTAGAACACCTGACACAAAAGTAGTGCTTTTGGGGGCTGTGCATGAAATGCCCCCTCAAACACCCAAAACATACTGGGCAGTATCGAATGCTGGCAGTCTTCCAGCTCTAACCACGTTGCGCTAGTGGGAACCTCAGCTAGCACAACAGGAAACTGCCACTTCTTAGCGCAACCCAGGAAACTAGGTGGAACGACCGCTTCCGGAACAAGACAAGTCAGCGGAGCTCCCTTCCTTGAGCTCTGCTGATTTGCCCCATTCCAGACAGGATAGTTTCAGCTAGTTTCTGGTTGCTCTCGCCAGCACTAGTTTTCCCTCTCACTAGCGAACGTTTCTGCTGGCACAGTGTCAGCATTGAATGCTGCCCTCTTCAGCACCATGTTTTTGAACTTCATCACTGCGTCACAAACCTGATCAGCTAAGTGCCACTGGGCCATCACCGTGCTCAGCGCACCACCCCTTGACGCCACCAAAATAGGATCCAGGCAGTCTCCAAACATTTTGGCAAATAGGGCCGTGGCCAGGTTGTTCGTGGGTTTCCTGTCCACAGACTAACCTCTCAGCCAGAGAGCCTTGGCTTGGAAGCGTCTGCTACAAATTTACACAGGGAACAAAACGTCCTTATCCTTCCGGTGCCCAATTCAGGACCTGCCGTGTGTCCGAGGGAGTCCTAAGGGGGAGACTCAAAGATGCCCGTTTTTCATTAAGGGAGGGAATATGTGAATCGGCTCTGACCCATTGAGCAAGGCATCCCTAGCCTCTCCCCCCGCTCCGCAGGAACAATGCTATTCCCTCTCCTGCGTTAGTAGAAACACCCTCCTAGCAGAAGGTATGCAGGAGTGCCAAGACCTCGATTGCGTTAGAGCGCGTTTGATATATGTAATTTTAACACTGAGCAGTTGTGCATTCTTCGTTTGTTTCTCTTTTTTAATGTAAATTATGGTATCTCTCAACATAATTAGCGTGGGAAATGACTAATTGCTGGCTTTGTCCTTTCCCCATTTTTATATGTGTATTCAGTTTTTCAGTAATTGTATCTTTCTCTTTCTAGCTTTGTATTATGAAATTAAATGAAGTCACGCTTCATACCCATGTAGCGGGTGCAGGTGCTTCCAGTCCCTGAGTTAACCCTCAAAACCTTTGTGGAATGGCTTGCGTTCTGCTCTGCAATATGTTTGTCTTTACCGAATGACTTAACTATTTTTAATTCATATTTAAATGTAGTTATTTTTCCTTGCGTGTGCGTGCGCGCACCTGTGTGTGTGTGTATGTGTGTGTGAGGGAGAGAGAGAGAGAGATGTTCTCAGTCCTTGATGATTCTATTTTTCTCAGGACCAAAACAGACATTGCTTTAAATGTGTACCTAGCAGCTACACTTTTTCTTTTCCTTTTTTCATTTTTATTCTAAAGTATGTGCAGAATCCCCAGTCTGGATCAGGCCCCTGGCATGGGAGAAGAGGGACTTTTAAGAGCCACATTGGGGCCCCTGCTAGAGTGCTACACTCTAGTGTAAAAATGAAAAGAAGACATAGCTACTGGACACATATTTAAAGTAACGTCAGTTTTGGCTCTAAAATTCTAAGGCTGCAATCCTATACACACACTTTCCTGGGAGTAAATCTCATTGAACTCAGTCGGATTACTTCTCAGTAGACATGCATCAGTTTGCATTGATAGTAGTGAAGGAAATGCAGTGCAGCAGAGCAGGTGGCGCTCCGAAACACCCCATGGCTCAGCCATGAGATGAGGTGACCCCCAGCTAGTCCATCAAAATTGGTAAAGAAATCAGGGTGCCCAATTATAACTTTGGTGATAGGGAGGGGGCTGTCTCCTCTGAGGCACCCTCCCATCTAAGTATAGGGGTGCTCTCTATAACTCTATATTTTAATTATTATTTATTATTACATTTATATCCCGCCTTTTCCCCTCTCGCAAGGAACCCAAGTTGGCTTCCACAGTCCTTCTCCTCTCCATTTTATCCTCACAACAGCCCGGTGAGGCAGGTTAGGCTGAGAGACAGTGACTGGCCCAAAGTCACCCAGGGAGCTTCATGGCCGAGTGGGGATTTGAACCCAGGTCTCCCAAGTCCACCTCTCTAATTGCTACACACCACACCATTTACTCTTTTAGGAGAAAGTGCTGGACTAGTGGCTGGGGCTAAACCAGCCCCCCCGCCCTTCTGACGCTGAAAAGGACCTGACGGAGGCTCAACGTGCCTCGGTGCGTGGAGTGCACACACAGAACTGCAGCTCCGTCGAGGGGTACTTGCAATATCTGGGCTTTCCCCTGGTGTGATAATGGGCATTTTGCTAGTTAAACAACCAAAATCTGTTGGAATCAAATGCATCATAGTAGCTGCAACCTGGCAGCTCATTTCAAAGCTCAGTTTCTCACTGTGCATTGGATGGCTTTAGCTTTGCTGTTTTAAATCTGTATTTTAAATCTCTGCATTGCTGCTAGGTTTTACCCTGGTTTTATTCTGGTTGTATTGTTATATTGTGGTTTTAATGTTTTTATATTTTATATTGCTTTACTGTGTGCTTTTTGGTTTTAATGTTTATGAGCCACCCAGAGAGCTTTGGCTATTTGGTATAGAAATGAAATGAAATAAATAAAATGAATAAATTTGATCTCCATCAGCTGATGAGCCTTCTGAGCCCGGGTCCCTTGAAATGCTGATTCCATTTCTGGAGTGCGTGCGCGTGCGTTTTTAATGCTGTTTAAAAATTGAAAACTCTGAATCATTAAATTGCATTTCACTTACATTTTATATAACTGAGCTGACTTTGGGAAGACTAACTTTAGTATGTTTCTCCTTTGATCTCTCTTCTGGGATTCACATTTTTATTCCTAATGTAATGTTACAATTTCTTTTTTAAAAACCAGTATGACCACATACTGTCCAAAAGCCTGTGTGTTTGTGGGCAGGTGGGATCGCTGAAAAAAAAGGTCAACACCACTTGACAAAAAATGTATATTTAAAAATATGACTAGGCCAATATTGGTTTGCAATGGTATGTATGTATTTATTTGACTTGCACTCCCACCTTTCTACTAAAAATGGCACTCAAGGCCATTTTAAAATTGCACGTGGGTATATTTTTGTTCTGCAAACGGAACAGTGGTTTAGAACTTTTATATCAGACTGGCAAGATCCTCAGCAAGTGAAGGACTGTGCCCCTGGCTTTGCCCACTCTATTTCCCTGAGGGGTAGTGGGAGGGGGCAGCCGTATAACTCTGTTGGCTTCAGACTGTATCAACTGCAAAGCTATGGGTTGGTTGGGGACATCTGCCACCTAGTGGCTGAAGATAGTACTGCAGGCTTCAAACACATGGACCTGTTTAAATTAATTAAAGTTAATTAATGCATTTAAATAACCAAATAAATCTGAGATGCACAGCCTCTAGGGTCCCCTTAGTATGCATGCCAAGTTTCAGGTGTCTAGGTTTCACGGTCTTGGCACTATGGTGCTGACAGGCATTGCCATTATCTATTTATTTTACTTAAAATTATTTCTAGCCCCCCTTTAAGGGTGGAACCCTACCAAGGTGGAATAAAAGATAAACACCACATAAAACAGGCACAATAAAAATTCAATAAATATGTATTTAGTAAAAGGTCCATAAAAACCGATGATCAATTTTTAAACTAAATAAAGTTAAAAACATTTGTTATCACAAATAAACAAAAAATACCATTCTGATACACTATGGGAAGGTTAGCAAAAACAGATGCGTCTTCAGAGCTTTCCTAAAGACCTGCGAAGAGGGAGCCTGATGAATCCTCAAGGGAAGCTGATTCCAGAGGTGCGGGGCCACCACTGAAAAGGCCCTCTCCCTTCTCCTCACCAGCCTAACTGCCCTTGGTGGTGGGCAAGTGATGACCTCAAAGTGTGGGGAAGTTGATATGGGAGAAGACATGTTACTTGGGCCCATCCCATTTAAGGCTTAAAGGTTAAGCTGCACTTTAAATTGGGCCTGGAAATGCACTGGCAGCCAGAGCAGCTGGGACAGTATCAGCATCACGTGAGCCAACTGCCCAGCCCCCACCAGTATCTGGGCAGCCGCATTATACATCAGTTGGAGTTTCTGAACCATCTTCAAAGGCAGCCCCAAGTACAGTGCATTACAGCAGTCCAACCTGGATGTCACCAGAGCATGAATAACTGAGGCAAGATCCTCCCTCTCCAGATAGGGTCACATCTAGTGCATCAGCCTAAGTTGGTAAAAACTACTCCTGGCCATCACCTGAGCATCTCCAGTTAGGCCTGAGTCCAGGAACACACCCAAAGTGTGCACTTCATCCTTCGGGGGGAATATAACCCCATCTAAGACCAGATGTCTCTATCCAGATTAGTCAACTACCCAGAGTAGTTCCACCTTGTCTGAATTAAGTGTCCGCTTGTTTGCCCTCATCCTTCATCCCCAAACCACCTCCAGACACTGGTTCTGGAGCTCAGCAGCCTCCCTAGGATGGTTACAGAAGATGCCTCTCAATAGAGGATGGTCCTCTTTAAAAGAGGATACGTGGCCACCCTACTTGGGAAGGAAGAGATCTAAATGCCCTTTGCCCCAGGTTTGTTGGAACGATTGTCACCATATAGTCTCATCAGCTTAGCACTTGTTCCTCTTTTGCTTTCTTCATGTCCGTTCTCATTATTTCTGTCTGTTTTGAAACCTTTGCATCAATTGCATTTTATTGCACTCTTTGCAGATATCGGCAATTGCTGACACCTATAACTCATATTGAACAAGCTGTTTTCTCCATCACCCATTTCCCGATAGCTCTGCATGGTTAGGAACGTTGCTCACAACACAGATTGATTCCTTTAATTGCTCATAAGATAATTCCTCCGTTGTCTAAATTTGTAATTAATACATTTTGATCTTTCTGCCAGCTAATAATTATTTAAACACCAAGCTATCTGGATTTCTAATGTGAGATGCGCCACCTTTGTGCCAGGTGCTAGAAATGCAAATGGTAAAATGCATTCTGTCTTCCATACTATTACTAATTTGGCAATGACAGTTATTCCTTTCTATCTTTGGAGGAACAACATAAATTGTGCTGTTGCTAAGGCTGTGGTGAACACTCTCCAATTTCAGCTTTGGGGCGACAAAAGCCAATTGCGATGGATAATGGTGGTGTAGAAATATTTCTTGAAACACTTTGTGGGAATATTCATCTTTTCCTAAACAAATAAAATCCTATCTGGTGCTATTGTTTCTTCTATTTCCTTCCTGGATTAGACACCTGGATGATCCCAGCCAGCACGGGCCATCCCAGCCAAGCAGGAACCATGAAAAGTGACACTATGTAACCAGTCAGGTCTAGCTGCATGACATCACTGGAGCAAATGAAGCCAATCGAGAGAAAGCAGGGGAGGGAAATGTAAATAATATCAGCCAGTAGGTGAACATTTTTTGTAAATGGTGTGGAAAGGAAGGGAAGTTTTGGGGGGCATTGTAGAAAATATTTGGATTGTTTGGCTCAGTCCTAGTGGGGGTGGTATTCAGAGGCAGCTCTATATTTAGGGGAAATGGGGCAGTGACCTCCTACCTGTCCCCACCCACTGGTGGCAGAGAGATCCCCGTACAACCAGGTACATTTGCTCCACTGCTTCCAAGTGCCACACGTGGTCTTCCCCTGTACTCCTCCGGCAATCTCAGTAGAATATTGACCATCTGCCCTGTCCTCTGCCCCACCAGCCACCACTGGTGTTATTTATGTACTAGACCACATTCTGTAGCAGACCACGTGCGCCAGGAATGACCCACCGTGGTTTAAAAACCCATTCCTGCTCTTTGGGCAGTGTGGCATCAATTGCTGACAGGTTTTCTCTTGCCAAATGATCTGCCCAAATTTGGCTGAAAATCTTCCGAGCACGGGCTGCAGTCATGAGGTACCCCTTGTGTGCTGGTGAAGAGATACGGGAGTCTAATTTTAAAAGCATCGGTTAATAACATAGAGGTCCTGTTGTTCTCAATTGGAGCACAGTGAATTGCTTAATGGGAATCTTTATTCCTTGCTCTTTTCTCCTTCGTTCGCAATTTAGCACTTTCACAGGGAATAGTTATACCTTAATTTATTGCAAAGGTTCTAGGTCACTGGCACAGACGCATATTTAAACTCCTTCTGTGATGACAGTCTGCCGCTTCCATACTTTAACTGCTAGTCACAAATGTTGCCACTATATTTTATATGTAGGTGTAGGATGCACATGGAATAACAGCAAGTGAGGGGCAGTGGATAAAGTGGACCCGGGAGAAACAGGTCCCAACCCCTGCTCAGTTGCTCACCAGGCAATGAAAGCCAGCCACTCCGAAGAACATAGGAAGAGCCCTGCTGGATCAGACCAAGGGTCCATCTAGTCCAGCATTCTGCTCATGCAGGGGCCAACCAGCTGCCCACAGGAGACCCACAAGCAGGGCATGAGTACAACAGCACCCTCCCGCCCATGTTCCCCAGCAACTGGCACTTGCTTGCTTGGCAGGCAGAGAGCCAGGGAGCAAGTAGGCAGAGGCATCTGCCGCTCCTCCTTACTGCCACCATTGTCTGGGCCAGACCGAGAGCAGGTTAGAGGAGGTTGCAGTGGTGAAGAGGAGGAGAAACTCCAGGGGGTTCTTGTCAGTGGGCCCCTGCTGGGGTGTGGGCCCTTGGCAGGTGCCCAACCATGCCTACCTTGACATTGGCCCTGGAAGGGACATAGAGTGCTGTGTATACATGTATGCACCTGTGTCTGAGGCAATGATGTGGCACATGAGAATTTGCAGATCATTTTATGAAAAAGCAGAGCAAAAATCTTTAAAATAAACATATCCCCATTTTTAGAACTGGATTTATAGTTGTATTCCACCCTTCCTCTGAGGAGCTCAGGGCTATCATACATGACCCCCTTATGCTAGCAACAGCCCTATGATGTAGCTCCGTCTGAGAGACAATAAGTTTATGAAAGTCTCACAGTGAGTTTCATGGCTGAGTAGAAATTTGAACTCGGATCTCCCCAGTCCAAGTCTGACACTGCACTGTTTCTCCATGGAAACCACAGGCAAATTTTCCCATGCAGATTCAGTTTGAACCAGATTTCTGTGGCTCCTTATATGTATCTAAACAGTCCATAGAGTGCTAGAACATTGGCTGAAGCTTGACTAATTTGAATAAGAGCTTTTCTACATGAAGCTGTTAATCCGCTCTATCTATTTTCGGTTTCATCGCAGAATTGAAATTGGAGCACTACATGAAGAGTGTTTCCTTTTCTGCTTTTCCTCTACATAACCTCTAAGTGGTGCTGTGCTATAGGGGAATAACACAATTACACAAGTAGGAAAATATATTTTCTTTCACTTTCACAAATAATACTCCATTTTCCCTGCTGTACCCCCCCCCCCTTCCCTTCCAGGGAAAATGCTCTTTAAAAACTGAAGTGAAACTGGAAGGTGTCTAAAGAATCTGTAAACAACTGTGAGCAAGAGCGTCGTTAGAGATGGCCCACCTGGGCACAGGCCCCAGATCTTTTTTGAGCTGTGCCCTGGATCTTTTGAGCTGTCCTGCCATTTTTTTTACATATTGCCATTGACTTGCATTGGAAAACAAAAATGGCCATAACTTTTTTAGTTTGTAAGATAACTTCATGAAATTTGGAGGCTTGGAAGCCCCCATGGAGCTGATTGAATTTGCAAAATTTCAGGCAGTTAGGTTCAGTGACATTTGTGCCACAGGTAAAATTTGCTATTTTCAAGAAACTCTGTCAAAGCAAAGAACTATAATTTTTTTGTGCTTCCACATACATGCATGGAATTTGGGGAGCTGGCAGCCCCCATAGAGCTGACTGAGTCTGCCAAATTTCAGACAGTTAAGCGTACGGGCTTTTGTGCTAGCCACAGGTAAAATTTGCTTTTATCAAGAAAATGTGTCAAAGCAAAGAGCTATAATTTCTTTGTTCTTCCACATAAGTGTATGGAATTGGGAAACCTGGCAGCCCCCATGGAGCTGATGGAACCTGCCAAATTTCAGGCAGTTATGTCTAGTGACGTTTGTGCTAGCTCCAGCTAAAATTTGCTTTTTCCAAGAAAATCTGTCAAAGTAAGGAGCTATAATTTTTTTGTGTTCTTCCACATAAATTCATGGAATTTGGGGACCTAGCAGGCCCTGTGGAGCTGACAGAACCTACCAAAGTTCAAACAGTTAGGTCCCATGGTTTTGTGCTAGCCATGCGTAAAGTTTCCTTTTCTCAAAGTCTAAAACAAAAAGTAAAAACTGTCAAGTCACCCAGAGGATTAGAGATCCTAATCAGAAGGTGTTTAAAGTGATCATTAGGTGGTCACTATCCCTAATCTCTGGTGTAGGTTTTTTTTTTGAGGTGCAAAAAACCTCTCTCCCCCTACTTTTCTTTTCTGCTCTTATATGCCCACTGTTGGGAGCTTGCCTGCAATGAAATTTTGAAGAGGGAGAAGGAAGGGAAGAAAGATCTCCATGTGAAATACTGGTATTTCATGCAGCATCTGCTTTTACTGCCCCAGACTGGAACCTTTGGCTTCTGCAGAAGTTTAGTAGCTTCAGTACAGCAGAGGATCCAATCAGCCTCCACAAACTTCTTTTTCCCCCTCCACTTTAATTTTTCCTAAATAGCTGTAGAACTCAAATAATCCCAAAGGGAGGGTTAGGACTATGTGGTGTCATGAACAAGAAACTTCTGGGGCTTTTAAATATGTTCTACAGTTTTAAAAAAGCTAGAAAAAGCCTTCAGCCACCTCACCTCATAAAGCTCATTTAAGTACGTGCAATCATTGCAAACCCTGCACAGCCTCCTAAATTCCTCTGAAGTACTACCTCTCTGAAAGGAGCCTCTTGGCTTAGGGAATTCTCTCTACCCCCCCCCCCATGCACATTTCCAATCACCATTCTTCTTCTTCTTCCCTCCCCTATCCTGTTTTTTCTTTCTCTTCTTTATTCCACCCAGAGCATATCTTGGGGAATTCTTAAAGAGAATTCTCTTCAGCAGGCAAGAGAAGTTCTGAACTGTATTTGACTTCATACAAACAGACAAGAGGGTTGGTTTTTCTCCTTCTCATTCAAGTCTTTGAGAAAAGTGGGTTCACTTGGTTGCAGAGAAACAAATCTGGGGCTGTTTTGTTTGTCAGTTGCCGTTATCCAGCAGTAGGAAGGGCTGCAGCTCAGTGTTGGAGCCCCTGCTTGGCATGCAGAGGGTCCCAGGTTCAATCCCTGGCATCTGCAGGGAGGGCTAGGAAAGAAGCCGGCCTGAAACCCTGGAGAGTCGCTGCTGCCAGTCAGTGACAACAGTACTGGGTTAGATGAAGGCAGCTTCCTATGTTCCTATAAACAGAAAGCTTTAATTAAAAAAATAGGAGTTTTTGGTTTGTTTTTTAAGTGGAGGGGAGATAAATATTGCTAATATATGCAATCCTATGTATGCCTACTGAGAAGTCCCATTATGTTTAATGCGGCTCACCCTCAGGAAAGTGTGCATAGGATTCCAGCACAGGTTACTTTTGCAGAGAGGGTTGCACCCTGATGTTCTGCAGGTTTACTCAGAAATAAGTCCTGAGCTGTGAGCATGGTACTGCAAGCTTAATACAGTGCCTACCCAATTCCATCTAATGAATTGACTACCCTTTCAGCTCAGTCCTATGCATGTTTTGTCATTAATGGGTTTTATTTTGTTTGTTTGTTTGTTTTGCATGAACTCTAGCTTCAGTGGTGAGGGAAAGGCACTTAGTATATGCTCAGAGTTTCTCCATAACTTAGCCGTAGTTTTGAAAACAGACTCATTGGCTGAATCCCGGTGAAGTCTTGGCACAAATGAAGTTATGGGGAGAAAGATACAATGAGGGCTTGTGCATAACAAGGAGGAGGTAGAGGAGAGTTGCACAAGACATCTGCTTTTATGAAGAGTTGCTGGAGGATGGTAGGATGAGGAGGGATGGTTGCATGGAGGGGAAGAGAATTGGTAGGGGGAGAATGTAACTGCTCAGTGGTGAAAGAAAAACATTCTGCACATGCTCAGAGGCACTCTCTATTTAAGAACATAAGAAGAGCCGTGCTGCATCAGACCAAGCTCCATCTAGTCCAGCATTCTGTTCACACAGTGGCCAACCAGATGCCCACAGGAAATCCACAAGCAGGACATGAGTGCAACAGCACCTTCCCAACCATGTTCCCATGCTGCTAACATTGGTGAAATGTAAATAAGTTCTAGTAATTTTAAATTAGAATGCATGTATATCCTTCAGAAACTTTGCAGGTTTCTTGCCTGGGGGACACCTCTAATGACCTGTGTGTTTTCATACAAATTTACCCCAAAACTATTGGGGAAGGTGTGAATAGAAGGGGAAGCAAATCACTCCCTCCCCCAAATTGGAGAACTTCCCTTCCACATGAACTGCTGCACCTATCCTTCTGAAACTTTGCTGGTTTCTTACTTAGGGACAACTCTAGGCTGTCTTTAATTTTCAGAACAATGGTCCACAAGGAAAATAAGGAGATAAGTATGTCCTCTCTTGGAGACCTCACAATGTCAAGGCCACCCTTGCACAAAAACCCTTGTGGCTAGCATTCTGAAATTTGGCAGACAGGATCTCCTCTGATGGGGCAATGAATCCTGAAATGTTTATCCAATTCTTCCAAGGAATTAAAATGTTATTGGCAGTTCCCTTTAAAAGAAAATCAAAATATAAACCCTGCACCTATTTTTCTGACACGTGGCAGGTGCAATCCCCTTCTAGGGGGCTACTATGCCTGAAATTATCATCCAGTTCTGACCAAGAGAAAAAAGTTACAGTTTTTTTTTCTAATTTCCCATGATAGTCAACAGGAAGCATAAAGACTCATTTTTCCAAACCTTGACTCAGGTTTGGTGCTGAGCTGAAGTGATCCGACTACAAATTGGCCAGAGTAGAAGCGGGATTTTTTCCAAAATGCTGAATTGGGGTCTGAGTCGAAGTGGGGTGGGGGAGGTCAGTGCACACTTCATCTGTCTATCTGTCTGTCTGTCTGTCTGTCTGTAATCTATACACCCATGCAAGCACACTGCATGTACACACCACACACATACACACACATATATATTAGACGTGCGCTTAGACTCGTATATGAAAATTTGTGTTATGGACCTGTGCCCCGGATCTTTTAAGAACCTAGCAACGCCCCTGACTGTGAGTAAGAATGACAAGTGCACAATAAATGCCTCATGCAGAAAAGCTCAGTGTCCATACCACAAAATTCCATAAGCTTCAGCTTCCTGCTAAACTGACTCTTTTCATGCTGTTTGCATTCCTGCTTCATCCATTGCTTCACAACGCCAGGGGAGAATGTGCTACGCAACGTGGATGAAAGTAATCAGGGATCCAACGGAAGTTCTTTAGTTATGTCTCTAATTAACTTTTCAGCAGTGTACCTGGTTGTTCAGTTAATACAAGAGAAAAGTTGGTACCCATGGGTTTGGTCTTCAAATGACAAGCCAGATGTGTTAAGGACTACACTGATGAAGCCAGATTTGCAAACAAGAAGCCTTAAGTTTGGCTGCCTTGTTGATTTTTTAAAATTAGCATTCATAGAAATATTCAGTGGTACCTGATCGTTGAAATTAAAGTCTCCCCACCATTGGGGGCCAATGTAGACACTTGGGTATCAAAGCAAGAGGCTGTGATAACCTGTAACCGGGGGCAGATGACTGCAAGAAATGGACGCTAGGGTTGTTATACAGCTGCAGGAGAGGTTCACTGCCTTCCCCAGAGAGGCTCATTGTGGTATTTTTGGTGCCAGGTGAAGGCCTTGTTTTCCCAGGCCTTTTAGTCCTTTTTAGGCCTTCAGCTATGTTTTTAAATGTGCAGTTGTGTTTTTAGAACTTTTGCATGGCTGCTGGCTTTTCCTCTGGTTTTACGCTGTTTTAAACTTTTACATGTTTTATATTTTAACCTGTTGAATTTGGAGTTTTTAAGTTTTGTGAACTGCCTAGAGAGCATTGGCTATTGGGCAGCATAGAAATGTAGTAAAAAAATAAAAAAAAAACAACAACATAGATTAAACAGCTGAGTTTTCCCACATTTTATCAGCATAAAACATGAGTGGGAAACCTTTCCGCCCCCCAAGGGCTGCATTACTTTGGGAGTAAACTGCCAGGGACCATGTGCCAGCGGTGGGCAGGGGTGGTGCCACATATGGGTGGCACTAGGGCCAAAAGTTGGTGGAGGCACTCCTCCTCTCTCTCCCATCCCCCTTTTGCCCCATTCTCCCTCTCTTTCTCTCTTTCCCATCCCCTTTTCACCTCCTCTCTCTCTCTCTCTCCCCATCCCCCTTTCACCCCCTCTCTCCCCCATCCCCTTTCAACCCAGTTTTCCCCTCTTTCTCTCTTTTGCACCCCTTTTTACCCCTTCTCTCTCTCTCCCCATCCCCCTTTCACCCCATTCTCCTTCTCTTTCTCTCTTTCCCATCCCCCTTTCACCTCTTCTCTCTCTTTTGTTCTCTTTCTCTCCCCATCCCCCTTTCACCTCCCCTCTCTCCCCATCCCCCTTTCGCCCCATTCTTTCTCTCTTTCCCATCCCCTTTTCACTCCCCCCCCCCCGCAGAATGCCAGGGGAAGGACAGATTGCTCTTGCTAGAGGTCTGAAATGATCACTTGGCAAGGACCCCCCCTCCTTCCATTGCTCCATACATTTCAGCTGCCCCCACTTCCTCCTTCTTGCCAGAGGTTTGAACTGATCCCGTGCAGAGAGTGGCCTTCCCTCCTTCCATAGCTCTGTCTGTTTTGGCTCCCCCTTTCCCCCTTCCCATCCTCCTCTTTCTCTGGGCTCCCTCCACCTGCATGAAATTAGGACATCTTCCCCTGGTATGAAGTCCGGAAGGTGTGTATTGGTCATAAAATTTAGATTCTTTGTCCTATCTGTATGACATTTGGTATGGAGAATCAGCTTGGTAGGAGCTAGAATGACTCTGTTACAACGGTTTAAAAACATGACTTTCAGGTGCCATGTGTTTTACATCTCCTACCATTTTTGTGCCCGAAGAAAACCTGCCTTATTTATTCTGTTTGCAATTTAGTCTATGTCAAAAATGGAAGGATGTTGCAGGGATCTCCCTTTTGCTGGCTGGATGGAAACCACGCGTGTATTTGTGAAATTTCAAACTTGATGTGCCTCTGCACACATTTGCATGTAATATGCTGCTGTGTGTATGCAGATGTGCGTGGGAGGAGCTGCCAGTTCTTCACTTGATTGCAGTCTCATGCTTGGCTCACTTCTCTGAGTGATCTGCTCTGCATTCTCTTTGAGATTTCTGCCGTGATCACTTGTTTTGTGGTCTGTGATAGCAACAGTGGACTAGTTATCGTAAGCCACTCTGTCTCATCTTTAACCTGAGCAATATGGGAATAACCATGACGAACTACATTGCACGCCGAGCACACTTCTTAAACCAATGGACAGACAATGATGATGATAATAAAACAGGGGTAATATGGGGTAAATAATAAAAATGGCTAACCTTACAGTGTTGATGAAAAGATGACAAAGATAATATATGTGAAGAGCTTTTGACACTTTATAGTGCAGTATAAAGATTAACTGTTATCTAGCTGCACATAAATTAAATTCCCCCCGAAATGGCTTATGCAATTCAGTGAATTTCCTTAAAAGCAACAGGAAATTCTAGGATCAACCCGCCTTCCATTTAGGAGAAGAAAGCAAGGTGCTTCCAAATTCACTCATGCACCAAAAAGCATGGAAATTGTGACTTAAGGCACCCGGGCTTTGCCTTTGCATTACGGAAGCAGTAAACATGTTCTACAGCCTCACGTGTCATACTCGCTTGCAACTTAGGCAGCAATTCTATGCACACTTACCTGGGAATGCAGTGGGACTTACTTCTGAGTAGACACGTATAGGACCGTTGCCTCCACGAACCTACAATTTCACTTGGCCTATCAGTCCCATTTCTGTCCTTCTGAAGATTATGTGCAACCCTGAATGATGACTGGAATGATTTGTGTGTGCCCGAGGTCATAACCACGTGTGCTTTCGGTGTTCTAATGTTATGTGCGAATATACAATGCACAGAAATGTAAAGGAACACCAGGAGTACATTCTCTTTGCATTAAGCATAGCCCCATCTTATCACAGTACTCCCAACCCTTTTTCCCTAAAAAGAAAATTAGAACACACACACATCTGGTATAATGATAATGATAATAATAATAATAATAATAGCTTAAGCTCTCTTTAGTTATAAGTAACTCTAGCAATGCTTGCTAAATTTAATTAAAGCTCTCTGAGGAATTCCTTCTTTGTTGACTTGATCCAGGAGATCTTCAATCCATTGTTCCATAGAAGGGGAATGGATGGACTTCCAACATGGTGTTCCAGTGTGCTTGACCACTAGCCCTGACCCCAGAAATCATAACGTAATGCCCATAATGCTGGACTGGAACCTGGAAAATGTTGTTGAACAGGTAACTAAACCTTCAATCCAGGGCCAGGAGACAAGGTGTGGATAGAGCTCCATGGCCTCAAATTCAGTGGTAGTGCACATACTATACATTTATAATAAGGCCTCAAGTTCAACCCCTGGCAATTTAGTTCTGTCCCTGTAATAGACTTCCACAGGAAGTAATTACTGATGGCCATTTCCATTTGGATGACATCAGTTTATGGAGGGTAGGTGCCATGGTTCATGAGATAGGTGCTGGAGGAGGATGGCTGGAAAATGGCTTCCACAGAGTTATGCCAACTTGCTCATTTTTTCATTCTGTGAAATGTGTTCTATCCCATCCAAGTGTAAGTTGCCATCAGTAATGCCTTTCCTATGGTTGTCTATTAAAGGGAGAGGGCTATCTCCAGTTAAATGAATCTTGGGTATCAAGGTTGGGAACATCTCTGCCTGGCACCTTGAGGACCGGCTGCTGATTGATGGAGTTGGCAGTACTGGGCTAGATGGACCAGTGGTTTGGCTCAGTGTAAGGCAGCGTCATATGCTTGACATATGCACCAATGTTGATTGGGGCCTGTTACTTCTCCAGCAATTGTAGTTTGCTATTAATCCTAATCTCATCGATTTACAGGAGTTCAGTAAATCGAAAACATAAGTCAGGCAGGGCTGCAAACAGCTGGTTCCAGTCTTGAGGGGGTTTTGAGGCAGCACCTCCTATACCTGTGTGCTTACCTTATGGTGGCACTCCTCCAACTGGTGCCAGGTGGCTGCCATTTTAATTTCCCCACAATGCCCCTGACACTGCAATGTTCTGGGGCATTGTGGGAAATTGAAATAATGGCCCCCACTTGGGACTGCCATTTAAATTTCCCCACAATGCCCCAGAGTGACACTATGTCGAGAACATTGTAGGGAGATTAAAATGGCAGCTGCCAGGAAATTATTTACAGGAGTGGCCCAGGGCAGGCATAGGTGGGACACCAGCAACTACCCAAGGATGTTGCTTGGTGATCTCAGGCCTGGTTACAAGTCTTTTGAAGCACATGGCACAGAGTTAAATGCAGGTCTTCCCCCTGCAGTTGTGTACTATTTTGTCCATATTCCCAAATCCACCAAATTCTTAAATATTCTAGATCTGGTTTCAGTCTGTCTAAAATGAGTTTCCACAACAAGTGAGACAGTTTAAGAATTCATTCAAAAACCCTATCAAGGACTGTGTTGTCCAGGATATTTCAAGAGTTTTGTCACATCAGCCTTTGCGGCTTGAAGCAATTATGCAATGTAATCAGGTTCTGAAAAACACGCACACACACGTAGTAGTCAGCTATTAATTTTCATATGGGAAGCCCACTTTGCATTGTTGTTGTCAGCGCTCTCTGAACTGAAGTTATTTTGAATCACAGTGGCACAAAAGCAAAAGTCTCTTGGGCATGTTCGCAATATTTGAAAAGACTGCAAAGCAGCAAGTGCAATTATTTCCCTAGCGTTTATTTTCAAATGACTTATAAATAATTCTCTGTATTTATCATGAATGCTTGAAAAGTCCCAGCTTTTGATAGAGAGAGAAGGATGGATGGGAAATGCTGCACAGTAGACATGCAAATTCTGTAGCCTTCTGGATAAAGCCCTGAGAAACAAATCCCAAAATGGAAATGTTGCCTCTGTGGTGTCACATCTTGAGAAGGACCAGATGAAATGTGGCAAAGAAGCCAGCAAGCTTTCCAGTTGACCAGAACGCTTCTTCAGGCTGGACGTTAAGTAACGTTCAGGAAATTGCTGATCAGGTTTTGCTCCTGGCTCCCACACTTCGCGCCATGAAGAGGTGGTGGTAGTGGACATATCATTGTGGCTACTTTGGACAACAGTCAGGGAGTGATGCCATTTTAAACTCTGGATTTAATTGCCTTACCCCCCCATACCCCCTTTTTGATGGTAATGTGTGTTGCCACTGCTTTGTTGTTTATTCGTTCAGTCACTTCTGACTCTTCGTGACTTCATGGACCAGCCCACGCCACAGCTTCCTGTCGGCCGTCGCCACCCGCAGCTCCCCCAAGGTCGAGTCCGTCACCTCCAGAATATCATCCATCCATCTTGCCCTTATGCCACTGCTTACTTGATGGTAATGTGTATTGCTTCAAAATGTGGCAAGCCAGCTGCATTTGGTGGCCCTCCTGCTCACTGCAGCCCTAGAGATCTGCCCCCTAAGTCCTGCCATCATAGCACCACTGACTTTGGGCACCACTGGCAATTGGCTACCTAGCTGATGGCCAGAGTTAACTTCACTGGAGGAAGGATCCTGAAAAGTCTTCTGGCATTCTGCTGGGGGTGGTTAGTAGGCTGTAGCATCTTCTCTCTCTCTCTTTCGATGGGTTCTGACATCGACAAGAAACCAAACTCAGAATGGGGTTGCACAGATAAAAGCAGCCTCAGTTCTTAATGGCTGGAGTCACCATGGCCAGGGGACCGATTTAACCCCGCAGTTCCTGAGTACAGCCCTTTATCCCCCTCCATAAATGAATGGTTACTATTCATTCCAATGGAAAACACTTTACTTGAGGAACACTGTTGTAGTGAGCAAAAAATCTGCCCTCCTCCACCCTTGACATGGGGTGGCCCAGGACTTTTACGGTGATGGTGCAACAAACTCCCCGCCCCTAAGATTTTTATAGTATACAAATCCTCCCTCCAGATCTACCTGTCATAATGACAGGCATTTTGCTTGTGTGTATATGTGTGTGTGTGTATGATGTCCTGCATTTCTGTGTCCAATGTGGCTTAAAAGGATATACAATGGTACATAATAAAACAACATCAAACGTATTTTAAATTTTCTCTCTTATGGGCTTTTTGCTCAAATGCTTTTTGCATTTGCAGTCCTAAAAAGCTGCTGAAACATCAGCCTTTTTTTTTTTTTTTGCACTGCTGGGTTTTACCTTTTATTTATTTATTTATTCTGGTTTCCAACTTGTGTGTGTAGCGGCATGCATCACCCTTTCTGCCCTGCCAATCCTCTCCTGCATGTCAGTTCCTGGGAAACCAATGAGGGGAAATGAAAGCAAATCTGGTAAATATATTTCAGGGAGTGAAAATAAGATTTTTCCTTTAAAAAAAACACAATGGGATTATGCCTGTTTTATTCCTGAATCATTGCACCAAACAATTTTGGTCTGGCTACGACACAGATTCTCTTGAACACTTCTGCTCAGTTAAGTCCTATTTAGCCACATTCCACTCTTATGGTTTTGGTTCATCCTAAACTTTGACTATTTACTTGTGGAAGAAATGGCATCCTCTCCAAAGCGCCAAAGGGATGCACCTCTGGGAATAACAATGCCAAGTGATAGTACCCTAGAGCATATGGCTTCCTTTTCTAGGAACAAAACACAGGTATGGTTTCTAAGCAAATTTGTCATGCAGTAATGAAACCAAGAAGATATGCAGAAGGAAACAGGGGCGTGAACACCACAGAATTCTGCTTAGGGAAGCAACGGAAGTTGCGATCAGTTGATTGCCCTCTGCATAAATATTAGAAGAATGATCCAGAAAACTGGGGAGACTTAGGAGTGCTTCACATGTTAAGCAGCAGCAAACCTGAGTTTGCTACTGAGGGCCCCTACGGAGGTCATAGTGGGGCCGGCCCTACCATTAGGCAGCAGATACTGGGGGGTGGCAATGGCAGTCTCCCAACTGTTTCTCTTGATCCCCCAGGCGCTCCCCTCTGTTGGAGAACAGAGCTGCGTGTGCCCTAAATTAGCTGGCTGCCCTCAGGTGTTTTGAGCAGTGGAGGACCTTGTCCCATCGCCAGTGTTGAAGGAAGATTCAGCTGCCAGTCCAGTTGGCTTCTGTCCATGGAAGGGCTTCATCTTGTCTTTTGCGTCAGGCAGCAAAATGCCTGGGCCAGCCCTGGGTCATATTCACAGTGTGGGAGCTGCTCCTGTGTGGCTTGTTCCTGCCCTATGAAGGTCATGTGTCAGATGCCCCTGGGCACGTGTGTCAAGGCAGAACTGTACACAGATGGGAGCCAGGAGTTGAGCCGGGGAGTTGGAGCTGAGAGATGCACAGAAACACGCAAGAGTGTTGAAGACCTGAACAGCTCTTCCTGTCCAGCAGGTCCAGTCCACAGCCTGGGAAGACTTCCCTGCCAAGACAGTCTTCCAAGCTGCAGTGCTGAGAGCCCACCACCCAGGATAGCCACACAGCAGAACCAAAGGTTCTTGGTTCTAGCCCTGGCAGCTCCAGACAAGATAGGGAGAGTCCATACTTTGAGAGTCCCTCCCTATGCCATTAATGCCTCACTTTCCTAGAGGGAAAGCACTGGCATGGGAAAGATCCATAGGGTAGCTATGTGCCCTGCTTCAGAGAGAATAGCCCTCTATTTGAAGAGCTGGCAAAGGGTAGTCCTCTATTTGAAGGCATCTTCTGTTTCAAGTGCTTCTGCTCCAAGTCTGGTTAAAAGATACAGAACCACAAGCAAGGAGAGCCTTGAAGTTGCCCATCACCAGTGAGCACAAGGACAGCAGACTGAGCAGGCAGGCACACCGATCACCTGGCCACAATCTTTGCCACAAGGGTGGGATGGATTGTATTTCTATGTAAATTATAGTACTTATTCCTAAGTTTACAACTATCCCTATAAATATACAAAATTGATGCAGACCAGTGTCCTCCTTTGTCATAATCATAGAATCATAGAATAGTAGGGTTGGAAGGGGCCTATAAGACCATTGAGTCCAACCCCCTGCTCAGTGCAGGAATCCAGGTCAGAGCATCCCTGACAGATGGCTGTCCAGCCTCGTCTTGAACGCCTCCAGTGTGGGAGAGCCCACCACCTCCCTAGGTCATTGGTTCCATTTTCGTATTGCTCTAACAGTAAGTTTTTCCTGATGTTCAGCCGGAATCTGGCTTCCTGTAACTCGAGCCTGTTATTCTGTGTCCTGCACTCGGGGACGATCAAGAAGAGATCCTGGCCTTCCTCTCTGTGACAACCTTTCAAGTACTTGAAGAATGCTATCATCTCTCCCCTCAGTCTTCTCTTCTCAAGGCTAAACATGCCCAGTTCTTTCCGTCTCTCTTCATAGGGCTTTGTTTCCAGTCCCCTGATCATCTTGGTTGCCTTCGATGTGTACCTGGACACCCTTAGGAGCTAAGATGTGGACTCTGATATGAACTGGCTGGGGATGATGGGACTTGTAGTTCAACACATCCGGAGGGTGCCGGGTTGGGGGAAGCTGGTGTACACCAACATCTGAGGCTGAGGACTGGCCAAAATGGGTTCAGCACCTTGGATGGCCCCTTTAGAGTTTTGGATGCTTTTGACCGAAACCCAGAATGGATTTACAGCCCCACCGAAATCAGAGCCACCACCAGCCTCCGCTGGCCTGGTGGAAACCGCTTCAAACATTGTGTTTTTTAGGGGTGTGTGTGTGTGTGTGTGTGTGTGAAGTGTATGCCTTCAAAGGTAAAGTGTGATTGATAAAGAGATGCCATACAAATGCACTTGTCAGAGGTCTAGGATAGCAACAAACTCAGGTTCGTTGCTGCTTAACAGGTTGGCTCCCTGTTGGTGATAGACTTGGGGAGAAACCTGGATTTGCTGCAAATCTCAAATGCCTGTGTAGCCAAAAGCAGTTCAGTGGGAAACATCATTCTGCAGGTATTAACAGCTTGTGGTGGTTCGACACATTGTGTAATTGACACCAAGGATGCTGCAATTTTTAAAATGTGTTTTAAAAACAGTGTTGCAGATCGATCTGAATTTGGGGAGTTTCGACTGCTCCTTCAAACCAGCATTTGGAAACGATGCATTCTCTTGCAGCATGGTGGTGCATCACACCTTTGGTAGCTATTGGACTTCATGTAATGGGGGATCTGACCTGGTTTTAGGTTTGGATTTAGGTAGCGGAACGACTGATAAAAAAATCTAGCATTGGATACATGGCTCCTGTTTACAAGACACAGCATTTCTGAGGAAACACTCAATGGGAGCAATTAGAAGAACGGATGTTCATCATGCTCTGTACTATGGGACTGTGGTGGTCTCGACACAGTGAGTGGAGAGGGCTGCAAACAGTTTGCTGCTGTGTCATTGAGTTTGGTTTCTATATTTACCCCTTTATGTGCGTGTGCTAGCTATCGCTTTGGGATGTGCAAGGCCCCTTATGGTTGAAAAATGTGGTAGGTTTATCATTAAACAAGGAAACCCACTTGAATTGTGTATCACTAACTTGGTTGTTGTGACTTTCCATTTTGCTTGCTCCATTTTCTTTAGATGAAGAGGTGTTGAAATGTCATACTGAGCCAGTGCTTGCGTCAAATCACTTTACACCCATTGCATCTTTCCTCTTTGATCCAGCCATTCTGTCTTGTCAGCTAGTTATTTATTTATTTATGTGTTTGTTTGTTTAATTTTTAGTGATTTTTATCCCACCCTTCAGTCAAGAAACGTCCCAGAGTGGTTTACCGATACAGTTAAGAAATAAGACAGTCCCTGCCTGCAGGTCACAGTCTAAAAGACATGACACAAAAGGGAAGGGGATTGGGAGGGAGGAGGAAAAAAAGCAGAGTCTGGCACTAGATTCTTTCTGGCAAAGTCCAGCAGGTGATGGAACTGGATCTAAACACAGTGGAAGGGCTGCTGCTTCCTCTTCCTCTGAAGTCCTCAGCTTGTAACAGGAGAGAGGGGTGAATCCAGGCATGATACAGGGGTGCCCGACTGCTGCTCCCTCTCCGGCTGAGGGGCTCAGTTATGCATCGATTTCCTTGGAATCAGATCAATATCGTTGTAAGATGGGGAGATCTGGGCAGGAAAGAAAGGGTTAATGGAGCAAGAATGATGACAAATATTTCTTACTGGCCAGGAGGCCATGTTGGAGACACATCCAGTTTGGGTAGCCATTTCTCCTCTTTTGTAGAGGACAGCCCTCTTTTTGCAGGGCTGTCCTGCCCAATTCCTGTTTAAAGCTAAAGAACCATCAGAACTGTTGCCCATCACCAGTGAGCACCTGGACAGCCAACTGAACAGGCAGG
This sequence comes from Heloderma suspectum, assembly GCF_057233095.1. NCBI lineage: Eukaryota > Metazoa > Chordata > Lepidosauria > Squamata > Helodermatidae > Heloderma > Heloderma suspectum. The sequence continues at coordinate 135,246,459 of NC_139459.1, forward strand.
CACACTGGTCACCTGGTCACCAGCTTCCACGCGATGGTGAGGTGGAATGTCTTTCTATTTAAATTATAATACTTATTTCAGCCCCACCCCCTTTCAGAAGATCAGGATTGAGGTGCAGTCAGCACCCATTGTACCCAGTGGCTCGGGGATCAGAGAAGCTGTCTGATCCAACCATTGGGTACGCCTGTGTGCTGTAAGTTACTCAATAAAGTACTCCTTGTAAGCAAACCTTTGAGTCTGATTTATCACTACATTGGCATTCTAACCTAAGAGTTCAATGCCCACAGCCGGGGCAACACACAGGGCATGATGGAAGTTGTAGTCCAACACAGCCAGAAGGTGCCACATCAGGGAAGGCTTGACCTATCTAATTCTGCTATAAAGGTGTGAGTCTCAAGAACAGTCTGTAGGGTGAAGAAGGTGTTTGTGGAAGAATGGGTCTGTCCTTGGCTTAGAGGTGATGTCTACATGACCCCGAATCAAAAGCAAAGTGATCATGTTGTGTATCCTTTATTTTCCTTACCGAAAAGACAAGGCAAGGCCAAATGGAAGGCTGGACTCGATCTCTGTGTTCTGAAAGGGGCTGATTTGTGCCAAGAGAAGAATCCATGGCCTTACTGAGAGCTTTCAGACGGGGGCTGCTGCTTGCCAACAGCGAGAGAAGGGAGCATTTTCATAAAGGTCGAAGGAGGCAGGCCTGGGGGCAATTCCAAGGGCCTTTGTGCACAGTTGGTCGGGTTGGTGCCAGGGGCGTTTCAGCCTATGCATGGGTGGTACTCCTGCCATTCCCTTTGGCATCACAGCATCCATCTGGCGGGCTTGGGCTATGAAAAACTCTGGGTGCTTTGGTCTCATCAGTGATTCACCCACCATATGTGGCACCCAGCTGGTGGTTGAGCCCTCTCCCTCTTCTTGCTGCCGTCTGTCAGCACGTGGGTGCCACAGAACCGTGCTTCTGCTGGAATGGAAATATATGCCTGCCACCCTCTTCTGCTTTCATTTGCTCAAATTTGACTGTGTTCCCTACCAGCATAATCTTTTGAATGCATTACGGGTAATCACCCTTTAGAACTTGCAGAGGGATGCTTCATATGACCACTTTTCCATTTGGAAGGGCAGCAGATCTATTTGGAAGTGCATCCCTTCTCAATGGTGATGTGCGACTCTATGAATACAGCCTTACCCTAACCTGGAGTCCTCCAGATGTTTGAACCAGGACTCCCATCATCCCCACCATGCTGGCTGGGGCTGATGGGAATTGAAGTCCAAAAGATCTGGAGGGCATCAGCTTGGGAAAGGCTGTGCTGATAACGTTTTGGCGATTTGGGGATTGCCTTAAGTTTCATCAGCCTGACCGGGATATTCTTTGTCCTCCTTAGGACTGAACTTACACAGGATGCATCCTTCCAGGGACCCCACCACTTCAGACAGCACGTGGAGACTACTATAGCTCAATAGACTCCCCCATACATAAGAGAGCTTATGAAGTACAGACGCTATCAGCCAGGAAGTCTTTGTTTCAAATGTCACCTAAGCTATGTGTGCCACTGTTCTCTCAGCCTCAGACACCCCCTTGCCCCCAAATAGAGGCCATAGTAATAGTGATTTAGACTTACAGGCTGATGTAAAGATGACTGAGAAAACGTATGTAAGCGATGAGCACTCATGCGCAACAAAGCATCTACTTGCACATGGAATAAAGGTCCATTCAAAAGCGCAAAAGCCAGCAAACCACCAGATGACCAGTTGTGGGGGTAAAAGGGAGGTTGGGGGCCAGGGGAAGAAACGTGGCCACCTGGCGAACCCCAGAGGGCTGGATTGGGACTCTAGGCTTGAGGTTCAACACCCCGATCTACTATAACCCAGACTAGAATAATGTGGCACAAGCACAAAACAAGAATAAGAAATATGTGCAGAGCCAATAACTCAAGCATATGATCTCATCCACAGACTATGCACCAAGTGATAAAACATATAGCATGCATATATGTAGCATATTATTGAGGAGTAAAATGGGCAGTTTTTAAGAATCTGTCTTTAGAAGCCCATTTGGTGTAGTGGCTGGAGTGTTGGACTGGGAGTTGGGAGATCTGGGTTCTAGTTCCCACTCGGCCATGGAAGCTCACTGGGTGACTTTGGGCCAGTCACAGACTCTCAGCCCAACCCACCTCACAGGGTTGTTGTTGTGAGGATAAAATGGAGAGGAGGAGGATAATGTCAGCCGCCTTGGGTTCCTTAAGGAGGAAAAAAGGCGGGATATAAATGTAACATGTAAGTAAATGAAACACTGGTGAGAGTTTATTTTCTAAATATTTCTATTGTTTTCTGTTAACCTAATTTAAGTGAAAGGTTAAATATTGAGACCTCAAGCTAATAACATTCCACGCCTTGAAGGTGAAAAACACACACACTAGCTCTCGAGGGGTGGCCGTGTTGCAATAAAAACAGCAAAGCATCTGGTGACGCCTTAAAGACAAACAGATTAAGGGCGACCTTCGTGAGATGCGTGGTGGTTATCCTGAGTTGGCAGATCATATACACACATGTACAGCCCAAAGGTTTGCAAACAATGGAGCCTCCCTCTCCTCTGTTTGAGAGGTGCAGGGTCAAATAGCCCTCCGAAGAAAGGAAGCAGGTTTGTTAGAAATAGAGCTGTGCACAAATGGCCTCTCGAAATTCTCCACCCTATTTGTGGGCAGAGCAATTCGGGGGGCAACTTCACCGAATTTCTCCCTGGGGACAAGGAATTTTCAAAAGTTTCTCACAGATAGGGCTCACCATTGGCAGGGGTTGTAGCACAGCCTCTTTCTTCTTTCGTAAGGGTTTTTAGTTTTTTCGTGCTTCCTCTACAAAGGGCGGCAGCATCAACTGTATTGGCAGGTTAGCCCCCATTTTGCATCCACCACAATGCAGGTGTGAGGGGGGCAGTGTTGTGTCCAGCTCCAGGGAAGAGGGAAACATCCTCCAATTTCCTGGAAGTTTTCTTCTCCATGAAAGAGGCTTCCATTGTTCCGCCTCATTCTCAGGGTGTTTTATAACATCGTTTGGTGGTGTTTTTAAGCTTACCTAATCACTGCAAGACAGCCAAGGGTGCTGTGTGGGTGTTCTGTTTTTATTACACATCTGTCTATTGCTCTGCAGCCTTCTAGGCTGCCTGTGCTTCCTGATCTGAAAAAGCCCTATGGGAGGAATTACCTCACGATGTCTCCCCCTGGGCCTTCACTGAACGTGGTAAGGCGAGGATGCTACGGGCTGCTGGAGAGATGATTGTACAAGGAAAAACAAGACACTCATGCGTACTCCCCTCAGCCACCTCCTAAGTAAGATCAGCACAAGAAGCCTGAACAAGCCATGACATTTCTCCGAAATTTTCTTCAACTTTGAATTTCTTTTTGGAAGCAATTTCTTTTCTAACAAACTGAATGAGAATGGTCGGAAAAGATGTGGGATAAATTTTCTGCACAGCAGTAGTTAAAATCTAAAGTCACATTGTGCCATTATATGCAATCCTATTTTCAAACCTGAACTACTAGTCAAAACATTTTTTAACATTTGGATTTCTTTGATTAAAAAAAGGAGGGGAAAAATGTCTTTCAAAACCCTCCAAAGATTCATTATTTGAAAGCAGATCCTTTGCAAGATTTAAAAGTTGTCCTTTCCAGGTTTTTTTGGAGTGGGTGGGTGGGAGAAAATCCCCAGACCAGGGAATTTGACATCACTAATGCTGAAGAGGAGAAAGTTACTTACACATGTGGGGAGTTTTGCTCGCTGATGAGCAAACTTGTCTCTTCCTGATTCTGGTAGGCCCAGGAATGACTCCAATGGATAGTGAGTAGGGTGACCACTTATGCATTGCCAAAACAGGAGGAAATGCACACGCAAAAAAGAGGGCAAAAGAGGCCATGGATGTGCATAGCATTTGAATGTGTTAATTTATATGTAGAGCTGCAGACTGAGCAATAATCACCATGAGCATGTCTACACCAGCTTAAAACCCCGCATTTAAAATGGGGCTTTCTGCTTCCATTTTAAATGCAGGATCATGACGCGCACCCTTAACACGTGCTTCCCTTTCCCCCCTCCTTTCCCCACTTATCTGAGTCTTCCATATATTTCGTTATACAGCCACTAGTTGGCACTGTGGACTAGCTCCTCTTATTGCAGGTTTTTCTCTTTTCACGAGTGAACTCGAGCAGAACTCAAGTGCTATAATTTGATAGCTCATTATTTCCGATCTTTATTTAAAAACTTTATTTAGCAAACATGTTGCAACACATATTGTTTGGGTTTTGTTCTTGGGCTGTTGTAATCCTCAAATTGTCTTGGCTTTCCTTTTGGGCTTGGAGCTCCTGCTGGCGTCTTCAGAAGTGTTGAGTTCAAATTCTAAACATTTGTAGGCTTTCTAAAAAAAATTATAGGCCCATAATATACCCTGACAAAAAGCTTGGGATTCATATGGGGTAGCAGGAAATATTTTGGGGGAGTGCTGCTGCTAGGATGGCCATGTGTCCTCTTTTACAGAGGACAGTCCTCTTTTTAAAGGGCTGTCCAGCCCAAGTCCAGTTTAAAGATGAAGAACCATAAGTAGGGAGAATAGGGGTATTGATGTTGCTCATCAACATTTAGCAGCTGGAGAATAGACTGAGACAGGAACGCAGGTCACCTGGTCACAGTCTCCCCAACTATGGTGAGACATACTGTATTTCTATTTAAATCATGGAGCTTCTTCAAATGTAGCTTTTATCCTGCTATTGAGATTGGTTACTCATGGAAGTTTGTGGGTCCTTTAGATGACACCGTCAACTTCCAGGGCATCTCCTGCACTAAATGACTCAGACTTTTAAGATCTAAGCCAGGGGTGGGTAACTTTGGGAGGAGGGGGTGTCTGGGGGCCATTTTTGCATGGGCTGTAGTCTTTTAAAAAGCATGGCTGTGTTAACACTGAGGAAGACTAAATGGGCCAAATTTAGCTTCAGAACAAGCTAAATTTGGTCTGTTTAGCACTGTAGTGCTAATGTGGCCATTTTATTTTTGCTGCAATGTGGCCTGTGGGACTGTGCGTTGCCCACCCATGATCTAAGCACTCAAAGCCCTCTGCCTGGATGGAAACATCCATCAATTCTGCTTTCCCCCACATTCCATTCTAAAAACAAATCTTAAGTTCTTTTCATCCAGTTTAGGAAGAAATTTGTGACTTTTGGTAATGTTCAAAGTGCTTCAGTGTACATTTTCTATTTGTAATCCTTACAACAACCTTGTAAGGGAAGTCAGTATTATTATGGGTTCCGGGATTTGGCTGTTCTTATGTTTGTGGCTTATTCTCCCCCTTCCCATTACTGTAAAACAGGTTGGCAATACGAAGCAAATTCTCCCGTGTACGTGGCATTGCTGGGATTGTTCGTTGTTGTTGTTCAGTCGTTCAGTCGTGTCCGACTCTTCGTGACCCCATGGACCATAGCACGCCAGGCCTTCCTGTCCTGCGCTCTCTCCCGGAGCGTGCTCAAGTTCATATTCATTGCATCCGTGATGCTATCTAGCCATCTCATCCTCTGCCGTCCCCTTCTCCTTTTGCCTTCAGTCTTTCCCAGCATCAGGGTCTTTTCCAGGGAGTTTTCTCTTCGCATTAGGTGGCCAAAATATTGGAGCTTCAGCTTCAGTATCTGTCCTTCCAATGAGCACTCAGGGTTGATTTCCTTTAGGATGGACTGATTTGACCTCCTTGCAGTCCAGGGGACTCGTAAGAGTCTTCTCCAGCACCACAGTTCGAAAGCATCAATTCTTCGGCGCTCAGCCTTCCTTATAGTCCAGCTCTCACAGCCATACATTACTACTGGGAAAACCATAGCTTTGATTAGACGGACCTTTGTCGGCAAGGTGATGTCTCTGCTTCTTACTATGCTGTCTAGGTTTGCCATAGCTTTCCTCCCAAGGAGCAAGCGTCTTTGAATTTCATGGCTACAGTCACCGTCTGCGGTGATCTTGGAGCCCAAGAAAGTAAAATCTGTCACTGCTTCCATTTCTTCCCCTTCTATATGCCAGGAAGTGATAGGGCCAGATGACATGATCTTAGTTTTTTTAATGTTGAGTTTCAAACCAGCTTTTGCACTCTCCTCTTTCACCCTCAACAAGAGGCTCTTGAGATCCTCTTCACTTTCTGCCATTAGGGTGGTATCGTCTGCATATCGGAGGTTGTTGATAATTCTCCCGGCAATCTTAATTCCGACCTCTGATTCATCCAACCCGGCATTTCTCATGATGTACTCTGCATATAAGTTAAATAAGCAGGGTGACAATATGCAGCCTTGTCGTACTCCTTTCCCAATTTTGAACCAATCGGTTGTTCCATCTCTGGTTAGCCTGTGATTTATCAGAATATTAAGCCTCACAAAAGCGAATTGCCTGTTCAGTTCTTGTTGCCTGGATGGGCGTTTGATTTAAAGGGAATTTTTTTTTAATGGTCGGCTTATGTTATTTCATGCTTGTGCGATACAGGCAGATGGGATGAGAAAGTTGCGTGAGGCAGTAAACAACTAATGGGATGTGACAGGATGTAAACGTAATCCATCCGGATGAAAACTGGGTTCACTTTGTGGAGATCCATAAAAGAAGCGCACGGGAGCATTTTACTGGATCTTCAGTAGAAGAAGAGCTCAGCTGGCAAACTGGTGTTCTCTCTGTATTGCCAAATACAGGCACCATCTCAAGAGCTGAAAAAGACACATCGAGAGAGGAAGTCAGTAGAAATACTAACGCTGCATCACTGCTAATGCTGGAGCTTCCCTAAGTTATTCTTCACTATCTCAACTTTTCATTTATGGCCCCTTGTGGAAATGGAGAGTATGATGTGTGATTGCTCATGTCTGGGAAGGAATAGAACACGATCTGCTGGTGCGATTGTAAATTATGCAAGGTATTTGTGCTTTTATTTTTGCAAGGCTTCAGAGTGAAGGAGAGTGACAGATTCAAAAGGAAAGGAACACCACGCAGCAGGGCTTTTTAAAAGAAATAAAAGGGAAACTGCATAGTGGTATGTGTTTGTAATTCACTGCAACATACCTATGCAACTTCCTTGTGTGCGCATACATCCTTTGTTCGTTAGCGTTGCATTCCATGACATTGAGAAGCCTATTCAGAGACCTGGTTTGCATGTAATGACAACCGAGAGTATGGGTGGAGTATGGGTTGTTGAATCCTGGATTGTCATTACATGTCACCTCGGAATGATGGATTAACAATGGGTTGTTAACCATGAACAACTCAGGAGGAGAACCTATGGTTTGTTGTTGGGTTGTGAACTCTGGGTTGGTCTAATTCAGGATTGTTGTTACATGTGAACCCAGAACTATGGGTTGTTTCACCAGGCTACGGAGGTAGTGGGCAAGAGTGGTACCCCCACTCCACCCAGCTGTTCTACATGCCAGTACTACAGTGTCTCAAAGGCATATGGGATACAGAGAGGGTACAGGCAAAGGAGGAGGGAATCAAGCAACCCAGTAATTGGAAAAACAACCTGCGCTTTGCACGATCTTCTGGCAGACAATTCATGGGTAAATTTTGGATATAGCAATGACTCATACTCTGGGTTGCAGGTCAGAGTGGGAGAAAATTCTCAGAACTTGGATTTTGACAGTATTAATGCAGAAGAGTGTTATATTCAAGCTTCATACAAGAGGGGTCGTGAACTCCAACAAAACTTTATTAGGAATAAGGGATATAAAAAAAAGGGAGGGGGACCCAGATGCACAAACATAGTACAGGAGGCCTCAGTTCATAGTACATAAACTTCAGATCCTGGAACAGTCAGGAAATCAACTCTAAAAGAAATAGCAATCCTTCTGCCACTTATCCTATATGCCACAAAGAGAAAGCATTAATTGTACCTTAAGCTTCTGGAGTTTTGCTCACTGCTGGTTTAGCTTGTCTCTCCCTGCTTCTAGCAGGCATCAGGCAACAGGACTAGACAAGTCAGGCAATTGGGGCAGACAGCTAAAAGCCTTTCTTCCTCAAGACAGACAGTCCATCTCTTGTCTTAAGAGGCACAAAATAGCTGTCTATAATTGTAGGATGTCTCTAGGAGCTTTTGCTGTGTCTACCAAGTTTGCCTGAATAACTGGTCTGTTGACTGAAGGGCTGTGTAGGTCGGGAGGAAAAAAGGCCTGTGGGTGGGCCCAGGGTCTAGGGCTATTACTCTCTGGTCTGCAAGAAGGAAAGGTGGACCTCTCAACAGCCCATTGTGACCAAGTTGTGTGACACTTTGCAGATGAAATCTATCATATCTGTGCTGACTTGGATGCCATAGTTGATACAAGTCCATTGGATGTAACTTTGACTCCTGCTTGTCTATTTACAATAGATACTTTTCAATTTGTACAGCCTGAGGATGTGGACAGGATCCTTGGAGAGGTGAGATGTACTGTGTGTGTGCTGGACCCCTGCTCTTCCTGGCTTATAAAAGCAGCCAGGGTGTGGGGCGAGGGGGTGGTGGCGGCTGAGTGAGTAAGGGTAGTGGTCAACACCTCTTTACAGCATGGTGTGATTCTCTCTTGTTAAAAGAGGCAGTGGTAAGACCTTTGTTTACGAAACCCTCTCTGAACCACACTGAAATGGATAATTTCCTGCCTGTTTCTCCATTCTTGGGCATGGTTCTGGAGCATATGGTGGCTTCTCAGCTCCAGGGATTTCTGGACGATGTAGACTATCTAGATCCATTCCATTCTGGCTTCAGGCCTGGTTATGGGGCAGACCCTGCTTTGGCCCCCTTGGTAAATGATCCACACTAGGAACTGGACAGGGGGAATTGGTCCCTGTTAGTTCTGCAGGATGTTTCAGTGACTTTTGATACCATAGACCATATCAAGGATCCCATATCCTTCTGGGGCGTGAGATGGGATTAGGAGGCTCCGGTCTTTCTTGGAGGGGCGATCTGGGGGATTACTTTTCGATCCCATGGCCATTGGCCTGTGGCGGCCCTCAGGGTTCCATCTTATCCCCCATGCTATTTCACATATATACGAAACCGCTGAGAATGTTCAGAGCTTGGGGATTCGCTGCCAGCGGTGTGCTGATGACACCCAACTCTCTCTCTCCTTTCTATCCAAATCCAAGGAAGCTGTCTGCATTCTAAATCGGGGCCTGATGTCAGCAATGAACTGGATAAGGGCAAACAAACTGAAGCTTAATCCAAACAAGACAGAAGTGCTCCTGGTTAATTGAAAGGCAGATTAGGGAACAGGGGTTCAACCTGTGCTGGATGGGGTTACACTCCCCCTGAAGACTGAGGCTCACAGTTTGGATGTACTCCTGGGCTTGGCCCTGAACCTGGATGGCTGGGTTTGGTGGTGGCCAGGAGTGTGTTTGCACAGCTGAGGCCAGTGCATCAACTGCACCCATTCCTAGAGATGTCTGATCTGGCCACGGTCACACATGCCTTCGTTACATCCCGTTTGACTACTGAAATGCACTCTACATGGGTCTGCCTTTGAAAAGTGTTCAGAAACTTCAGTTAGTTCAGAATGCCAGACTTTCACTGGAGCTGGTTACAGGGAGCACATGACTCTCTTGTTACAGAAACGTCACTGGCTACTGGTCTGTTTCTGGGCAGAATTCAGAGTGCTGGTACTGACCTATAAACAGCTCGGGACAAGGCTACCTGCAAGACTGCCTAGTCCCAGACGAGCCGGCCCAGGTCTTAAATCTTCAGGAGAGGCCTTTTTTTGAGACCATTGCGTTCAGAGGTCTTTTGGCGGCAACGTAAGCAAGGGCCTTCTCAGTGGCTGCTCCCAGGCTGTGGAACTCCCTCCCAAGGGTGGCTAGGTTCGCTCCCTCTCTGCTGTCCTTCCGCAGGCATGCAAAGACCTTTTTATTCAAGCAGGCCTTTGGTATTAAGTGGGTCTGTTGGGCTGGATGCTGTTTTTATTCTGTTCTTGCTGTGTTTTTAACTGTATTGTAAGGCATTTGCTTTGTTATTATTTTTAAGCAAGTTTTATTTATGATTGTAAGCCACCTTGAGTGCCATTTTTCTTGGTAGAAAGGTGAGTACAAATATAACAAAAATAAAAAAATGGCTGACTTTTGATGTTATGTGTAAAGATGCGGCGAGCATGTTTCCATCTACAGTGAAGAGGGATTTTGAGAGAACTGAGAACTTAGAATCACCAAGTGCTTATTTGAGGTTAAAATGTAGCTGACTTCTTATTACAATATAAATCAAGATAGAAGATTTCTCTCTCCTCAAAGCTCAACTAATTTTGTCCTGTTGCATTTGACAGCGTCTTTAAATAGCTTCACGAAGTCCTTTTTCATGGGGATCAGACTGGCTGCAGGGCTGGTGCTGTGCCCAGATGATACTTTCAGGCACAAATGTTTTCTGTAGCATGCCTCAGTAAGGTTCTATTAAGCATGTCATATTGGAAATATTTTGGCACCACCTCCTTTATCATGACATTGACAGCTTCACGTGACCTGTCAGGAAAATGGTCCCTATCTTCTAGAATGATTTCCTCATCTCTGAGGCATCGGTGAACGCTGTGTAGAGAGTAGCAATGGAGTCTCTGGGCAGTGTATTTGGGAAGAGGAGGAGGAGAAATGGGTATTCTCGATCAGGATCTGCAGTTCTAGAAGAGCCTGGACTACTCACTTTACTTTTCACAGTGCTATCAGTCACTTTTTAAATCAGCTAACATAATACAACTTTGGCATAACTTGAGTTTTTGAACTGCAGAAATGTGCTTTGGGAACAGCACTTTTTTCCCCCTGGAACTGCACATTTTATGTGTAGCACTTTTTTTTTTTTAAAGCTCTGCCTCACAACGTGAAGTGTTCATGTACAAAGGGAAAGCTTGAATGGTTATTTTCAAGAGATAAGAGCCATCCTGTGAGTGTGTGAACATGTGGGAGATGTCTCACCTATGTTGGTCTTACCTATGTGACTAACAACGTTGGGAACTTTGATTTGTTGCTGCTGCTGCTGCAAAATTCAGTTTTGACTCTTCTTGATCTTCAACTGAATACATGCAATAGCTCAATTCACCTAATAAACTCTTCTCCTGCTTTAAACCTATCAGTGCACAGATATCCCACTACTCTCTCTCCTTCGTGGTTATCCTCACTTCAGAAGAGTGATGAGCAGCATGGAGGAAACTTTGAATGAAGCGGTGATTTTATTTGTAAGGACATTTTCCGTCCATGTCATACCTCTGTTTGGGAATACGAGCTGCCCTGGAAAAGCGACCAGCCCTAGAGAAGTGGGGTTGGCTCGTGAATGCAACCGTACCCAATTAGTGCCTGCCCAAGGAACACACTGGCTGTTTGTGTTTCATTGCTGAAATGAGAGGCGGTGAGGCAGAAGCGCTGATGAGGACCTGTTTCCGTCGGTGGGGAGAAAGGTGGGTTTGGGGGTGGGTTTGCATTCCTTTTTATCAAGAGAGAAAAGAATGGTGCAGAGGGAAGTCCGCAAGCTATGAATAGCCAGTCGGTTACAATGCCAGCTACCACTGGGTGACGAGTGCTTTAAGGAATCTTGCTGCCTTGGTGATGACGTTAACTAAGGCACATCTCCTCAGCCAGACTGGGAAGAGCAGCAAACCTTCAGAAATGGGAGTGTTAAACTTTTGGCTTAGGATGTTGGTAGGAGTTGTTGGATAGCAGGTTCCAAAGTGTGGAAAGCTGAATATTTTGAGCAAGTTCCCCCCTTCATGATTTAATTAAGTTAGGGCGCAATCCTATGGCCGCTAGTCAGCAGCTAGATGGCCATAGGATAGGCAGTTCCCAGGAACCAACCTCAGAGCCCACACACCGAGGTCGGTTCCCAGAGAACCAACCCCCACCTCCTCCCATGCTGCCTCATAGGCAGTGCAGATCAGCCCCATGCTCGGAAGAGGAATGTGGAGCAGTGAAACGGGGCATTCCTGGGGGCGGGGCGGGCGGAAGTACCATTCCAATGCTTCCTATGCATCTCCAGTGTTGCCCCCTGCTCTAACTTCCCGTGTAGACAGCCAAAATCAGCTGTCTAGCCGCGAATGCAGGGCACCTGAAGTGTGGAGGGGAAGATCCCCTCTGTGCTGCTCCTGCCCTTCGGCTGCGAAGGTGGCCGCCTCTCCCAATAGGATTGTGCCTTAGAGATTTCACCCCTCCTGCTCTTATCCACACTCAAGGTTGCCACCAAGAACCTGCGTGTCTGAACCAGCAGAACGTCCAATTTGCAGTGATTTTTTCACCACATACTGGTTAGAAAATGACTTGAAAACCTAGCTTCTGCTAAAGAAATAAAAAAAAAGAATTACAATTGGGAACTCAGAGAGAGTGAACTGAAGAAGGGCTGTAGTAGCTCAGTGCTAGAGCACCTGCTTTAGGGATGTCAGAGAAATCCGAAACAGAATCAAATGAGTTTGGATTTCTATGAATCTGATCTGCAGATTCTGCAGCAGATCAGCTTTTCCCGAGTTACACAGATTCTGTGGACTTGTGGACGGTTTTTTTTTTTTTTGTAACTTTCTGGAATTTTATGCAGATTTAGTCATAGAAAAATATATAAAAAGTTTAGAAAGCTGAAAATGCGCCTTTTCCCCATAGGCTAAAGCATGAAAATGTGCATTTTCGCAAGTACAAATTTTGCAAGTATTGCTTTCACAAGTACGAATGTGCACAAATGCAAATTTGTACAATTTGGGGAAATTGGAAAAGATCTGATTCTGCCAATGAGTGGACAATGGAACGAAAGGCGCCTGACAATCTGTGAAACACAGATGGAACAGATTTTACAAAATCTGTACATTCTTAACCTGCTTTGCATACAAAAGTTCCCAGGTTCAATATCCCTGGCATCTCCAGGTAGGACTGGAAAACATTCCTGTCTGTGGAGAGTCAGCTCTGGAGAGCTGCTACCAGTCATTGTAGCCAATACTGAACTGGATAGACTAGTGGTTTGACTCAACAGAGGGCAGTTGCTATGGGTTGTATACACTGTTAGTCCTATTTAGAGTAGACCTGTTGAAATGAATGGGATTTAGTGGGAGTTCCCATTAGCACCTCCTTGACAAATCACTTTGCAAAGTCCACAGTCACTGAGATGAGAACTTTGGTTTTGTGCCTAATGTGGGAAGAAAAAGTGAGATGGACTTTCCTCTTTGACTAGTGAAACGTCGCACCAGTGATCTGTAAATTGAGGAACGTTGTTGCTGCAGCAGCCCTGACACTCCTGAGGCATAAAAAGAGTTGACGCAATGACCGGGTTCACCTGATCACAGAAGGGGGAATAAGCCATGGTGGCTTATGTGCCCCACTGCATGTGCCGGGGGGATTTGCATAATTATCCTCGCTGGCGCGGCTGGCCATGTTGTGTGACTCTGGCGAGGGTGGCTTGTTGCCGCAATGTACAAGCCACCCCAGAACCCTAAAACAGGCATTAACAATGGCAACAAGCCACCCTGGCTGGGTTGGCGTGACACGGCCAGCCACAGCGGCGAGGGTACTTTCAGTGCCTCTGTTTTCACATGAAGGAGCCAAGCCTGAACTGCCTTCTGCCGCCCATTAAGTATGGGTGAAGGCACTTTTCTTCCTGATGCACATTTTCTTAATTTACTCTACAACCACCTTCCCCAACATGGCACCCTCCCGATGGGATGGATGGACTCTGCACCATCCGGTTTCGCCGGGTGCTTGCTGAGATGCCACCGCCACTCGCTCCCCCCAGACCCACTCGCCGAGCCTCCATGCTCACCCAGACCCACTCGCCGAGCAGCCGCACACCTGACAAGTGGGTCCAGCAGCCACCTGTCCTCTTAGCGAACAACCATTTTGCATAACAATGGTAGCTCGGGGATTTCCAGGAATCTAATGTTCTGTAAATGGCAGCCATGAAGGGGCCATTTACGTAACATTGCAGGCAGTTACGTAGCATTACAGATTAACAATCTGTAATGTTGCATAAACGGTCCTTTACAGCTGCCATTTATGTAACACTAGATTACGGAAATCCCCAAGCTGCCATTTTTATGCAAAATGGCGGTTCGCTAAGAGGACAGGTGGCTGCCCGGTGAGTGCAGGGGCTTGGTGAGCAGGTCTGGGGGAGTGAGCGGGGGGGGGGGAGTCCACTGGACTCCACCCCCTTCCTGTACTTGCACCATCCCTATAATAGCTTCCTTGTTTTAAAATGCAAGAACGTTTGATGGGATGTTTAATCTCACAATGGATTGGAATTGCTGAAACTGCACAGATTGGATCCGGACTTAAGAGCACAGCCCTTTGCATGTTTAGTCAGAAGTAAGTCCTACTGAGGTAAATGGGAGTTAATCCTATGTAAGTATGTATAGGATTGCAGCCCAGATTAGTTGCACTTTGGGCCCAAATGAAACCATTGTGAAAAGTTCATCATGGCAACCTGAAGCCTCATTGATTTAAATGGGAACAAAGGGCAGCTAACAAAGGGTGCAATCGTGTACCCACTTCCCTGGGAGTAAGGTCCATTGAACTTGATAGGACTTACTTCTGGGCAGACATGCATAAGACTGTGCTATTGGTCTGGGTCCAACCCAAACACATCCAGCAGCATTTGCACCAATATATGTGGCTGTGTGTGTGTGTGTGTTAGCTGGGGGCAGAATGGAAGGGAAGCAGCACACAGCCATTTTATGCATGCATTAGAGGCAAGGGTACAAGAAGTGGAGATGATCCATTCCCCGCTCCACCCTGCCCCACTCAGATTTAACAGCACAATCTTTATACTCACCGCCCCCACAGTGGCCAGTGCTCAATAATGCCTATTCCCTTCTGTTCTTGATTAATGTCCTGAGGCGGCCTTCCCCAACCTGGTGCGCTCCAGGTGTGTTGGCTCCAACTCCCATCATCCCCCACTGGCATAGCCTATACTGGCTGGGGATGATGGGAGTTGTAGCCCAGGCTGTCTGGGAGTGCCAGGTTGGGGAAAGCTGTCCTGAGGCTTGGACATACATGACCCCAGATGGCCAGTTTCCAGACCACAGTCTGGGGCAGGGCAGGGCTGGGCTGGCAGATGACATCATCGGCCCTGCTCACGAAAAGGTCCCGGCACTTCGACCTCATGAGCCCTGGTTGCATTGCACCACCCAACAGCCCTCTAGCCCAGCGGACTCTGACCGGTGCTGCTGCTGAGCTGCTCTAAACCCCAGAGAGAAGAACATACGAGAACAGCGAGCAGCGGTTGAATCAATGTCCTTCCATTTCTTCCCATTTTCTGACATTTAGGGCTGCGAAGGACCCCCTGCCACACTGGAAGTGAAGTCTTAGTACACTGCTGTTCAGATCTTCAACTGAATGCGCTTTCAAACTCACCTGTATCACTGAAGGCTCTTACTTTTACATTTTTATGTAAGGGCATTCACGTGTGCCTTTCTCCATATCCACCAAAACAACAATGGGCTCCATCTGTATTGATTAGGGCACTGTTCTTCTGGCCACCCCATTCCCCTAAAGCTGTGGACTGTTCCTGAAGCCAAGATGATTCAGCATCTTTTTTGTAAAAAATGACACCAGCGAATTTTGGAAAGGAGTACGAATAGGCTTAAATGTGGCCTCATCTCAGCAGGCATTTTATTTGAGGGGTCCTTAAGAGGCCCATGGTTTGGAGTTGTCGCCGCTCCAACAGAGGGAAAGGGAGGGAGACGCCTTTTTCTGCCGCAGTGCTATAATGAGGTTGCTGCATACGCTTACATCCATAATGAAGTGTATCTTGTTGGGTCCACATCATCATTAAATAGGACTCCGATTAGTTCTGTGGCTGGAAAATCCTGCCCACTGGTTTCATTGATTTTATTTTCACCCAGGGGCAAGAAACTGTGACCCCCAAAAGGGTCCGCCATGAAGGCATTTGCACATGGGGGTCTGTGTGTGAGCATCCTTCCATTTGTGGCCACCACAGCATTTCCTTTTCCAAGTAGAACATGATCTGGAGGCTCCCCCCAAAGCCCTATTGGTATCCGCACATAAAATTTTATGGTGCTAGCCTCCTGGCGCCTAATTACCCAATAAATCACCGCTTAACTCCCAATAAGCAAAATGCAGAACAGGGCTGGGTGTGCTGAAAAGGGAGGGAGCGTGCACCAGCCTTCCAAACTGCTGATCTGCAAGGTGAATCCAAGAGCTCTGCCTGAGGGTTTGGCCACAAGACAGCCTGTCTCGATCTTAATGGCTTTTTCATCAAGGTAATCAGTCTCGGAGCGAACCCTGGTCACACAGATCTCGGTGAAGTTCATACATTTCCAGTGGTAATTAACCCCTGTGCTTCCCAGCAGCCTTATTATTTGTGCCTCGTGCGTGTCTTGGCAGTCCAGAACAATATTGATTGAGGAAAAAACTACAATCCATATCAGTTACTTTTCCCACTCACTCTCTCCCCTCCCGCCCCTGCTGAGAACACATCTCTGCTCAGAATTGAGTATGCCTGTACTGTAGGCTGTGCAGGTCTAAGCTGCAGGTCTGCGTGTTGTTGGTAAGGGACAGGTAATTAAGGGCAAATCAGTGGAATATTTTTTTTGGGGGGGCTGTCTTTATACAAGTTCCTGCCCAGGTAAGCCAGCCAAGGATGGATGCAGTGGCTGGAACAATCTGATAATGGGGGGTGGGGGTCATTTTATTTGGTTGGTCAGCATTTTTAAGCAAACTGACCTAATTTGCCCTTTCTGGACTAAAATGTGGATCAGAACGCAGTTATCTTTTGCATTATACACTTCTCTGAATCTTGTTACATTTTGCATTGCGCATGTCCCCGAATCTTGTTACCTTTTGCATTGTGCATTCCTCCAAATCTTGTTACCTTTTGCACTGTGCACTTTTCCGAATCTTATCTTTTGCATTGCACATGTCTCTGAAGCTCGGATTATCATCTATCTATCTATCTATCTATCTATCTATCTATCTATCGGTACAAAAATGCACATAGCAGGGGCAAATGCATACCAAAATGTGTATATTATGGAAAAGTTGCTTACAACATTTTTAGGGGTAATGTGCACAAGAATGTGTATACAATGGGGAAAATGTATACAATTTAAATAATTTCCAGAATAGTAGCTGTGGTAGTCTGTGGTAGCACCAGGGTTCTTAATCACACGGAAAGCCTACGTGGACACAGAAGGCTCTCCTGTTCAGACCTTTGCCCTCCATGCGTACAGGGCGATGGATGCAATGACGGAGGGGGCGGGGCTGGAGCACTCCTCTCCTTGCATGTTCATTCAACATGGGAGGAAGAATGCGTGGATAGGGCTACTGTGTGGTAGACACTGTACCTGAAGAGTGGAGAGTTGCCATGGGGGGGAAGCAGCCTGCCATATGGAGAAGAGCATGTGACCGGCCCTTAGATGGTTTTTAATGCGGCTGTTTTGATTCTGCCTTGAGTCCCTTCTGGGAGCTGGTGATGAAGGAAAAGTGCTGATTGGTTCCTTCTGGAATCATTCTCTGCTCTCCTCCAACTGACTCTGAGGTTGACTGAGGGCCAACATCTTTCTAGCAACATTTCCCGTGAGCTGCATTCTAACTGTGCCTCCAGAGCGTTCAACTCATTAGTGGGGCACACCTAAAATGGCAGTAAGCATTCTGCCTGCTATTGTCATGTGCCAGTTGGGTCAGAAGCCTTAGCATTTAGGGTAAGTTAAGATCTTCAGAGGAGGCCCTTCTCCAAATACCATCAGTGGGAGACATCCCCTATGCATTCACGAAGGCGAGGATGCCCCAACTTTGGAATGCCTTCCCAGTGGAGATACATTTGGGACGAACTCTGATTTCTTTTTGGTGCCAAATTAGAATGATTCTTTTTGCCCAAGCATTTCAACATTTTAGAATTTAAAATTTAATTTTTTTTTTTTAAACTGAATGGGTTGTTGAGTTTTGTTTTTCTTGGCCTCTTGGTTGAAGAGTTGCTGTTTTAATTTGTTTTTTAATGTGTAATTGTGTGGCTTTTATATTGGATTTGTTTGTTTTTTTATGTTGTGTACACTGCCCTGGGATCCCTTGTGGATGAAGGGTGGTTTATAAAGGTTGGAAATAAATAATTAGAACAAATCAGGCTGAAGTCAAGTCCGGGGGTGGGGGGGCTCCATCATTCTTAATTGAAATGGGCTTGAGCCCCACTTCGTTAGGAGCCTTGGCTGTTTCCTCCTGCACAAACCAAGGCACAGAAAAGGGGCGCTTCAACTTTCTCCTCAATCTGAGGGCCAACAGATGGTGTGGCAGCGCACTCCCCTTACCTTACATTTTCAACCTTTAAGAATGGGAGGGGGGAATGCACAAATGCTGGGAAACCACCAAATGATTGGCTCTCAGGGGAAAGGAGGTGAGGCTGGTAGGAAGGGGGCATGGCTATCTGGGAACCCCAGAGACTGGATTGGGACACCAACTTGGCCAGATTTGGCCCACGGGCCTGTGCTTCAACACCCCTGCTCTAGGGTCTCAGGCAGGCAGGGGTTTTCCCCATCGCCTGCAGTGCTACCTGATCCTCCTCCTTTTTTTAACTGGAGATGCCAGGGATTGAACCTAGGACCTGTGGCAGCAGGAGAGGCATGCGCTATGCCCCCTCCCCAAGGTTCAGGTAGTACTATGCCTTTGCTGAAATTCTTAACACCGTGTAGCGTCTCTGCTGAAATACCACATATTTCCACAGCAGCTAGTGCTGTGGTAAGCATGATGAAAGTGCAAAAGGGAGACATGAGTTTCCAAACGCTCAGTGGGCACATGCCAATTGTGGCTTCCTGGTGTATATGCCCATACATCTCTAAGAATGTGGGGGTGCCTGTCTCCCATTCACACTTCGCACGTCTGTTGCATGTACCAGGCAATCATGCAAAATATGCAGTGGCTCTTAGCCATAATATGATACTAATACTTATTTACAGTCAGGGCCAGAAATATTGGAACAAGGATAACTGTTTTGGCAGTTGGCCTTCATACACCACCACATTGAAATTGAAAGGAAACACACCCAGATGGGAGCGAAGTCAGGACTGTCAGCTGTAATTCAAGGGGTTTGACAAAAGTGGGGCACTACCTATTCAGGAAGTACAGCCAGCGGCATACACACACCTCCATTGTTGGTGGCTCATAAGTAATGGAACGAATAAGTAATGGAACAAATAAGTAATGGAATGAATGGCTGACAAGCTGCATGGCCAGGTGTGGCCTGTTTCCTGGGTACCCCATGACCAAGAAAGCAGATAAAAGGCCTAGAGGTGGTTCCGAGCATTACATTTGCATTTGGTAGCTGTTCACTGGAACTCCCAACATGAGGTCGAAAGAGGTGTCCATGCGAGTGAAGGAGTGAAGGAATTAACCAGCAAGCTCAGCAACAGCAAAAGGCCTGGAAGACCACAGAAGACAACTAAAGTGGATGACCGCAGAATTCTGCTCACGGTGAGGAGGAACCCTTTCACAACATCTAGCCAGGTCAAGAACGCTCTTGCGGAGGTAGGCATGTCATTGTCAACATCTACAGTCAAGAGACAGCTTTATGAATGTAAATACAGGGGCTTCACAACAAGGTGCAAACCACTGGTAATGCTCAAGAACCGAAAGGCCAGATTAGCCTTTGCCAGCAAACACCTAAAAAGGCCTGCCCAGTTCTGGAGTAAGATTCTTTGGACTGATGAAACCAAGATTAACTTGTACCAGAATGATGGGAAAAGTATGGAGAAGGAAAGGAATGCTCATGATCCAAAGTATACCACATCATCTGACAAACATGGTGGACAGTGTTATGGCATGGGCATGTATGGCTGCCAATGGAGCAGGGTCACTGGTGTTTATTGATGACCTGACTGCTGATAAAAGCAGCAGGATGAATTCTGAAGTGTATAGGGCTATACTTTCTGCTCAGTTTCAGCCGAATGCTGCCAAACTGAAAGGATGCCGCGTCATATTGCAGATGGATAAAGACCCAAAATTACCCAAGAGTTTCTCAAGGCAAAGAAGTGGGATGTTCTTCAATGGCCAAGTCAGTCACCTGATCTCAACCCGATAGAGCATGCTTTTCACTTACTGAAGACAAGACTGAAAGCAGAAAGACCCACAAACAAGCAGCAGCTGAAGGCAGCTGCAGTAAAGGCCTGGCAAAGCATCTCGAGGGAGGAAACTCGAGGGAGGAAACTCAGGGTGTGTTTCCTTTCAACTTCGATGTGGTGGTATACAGAAGCCAACTGCCAAAATCCTTGTTCCAATATTTCTGGCCCTGACTGTATATCACATAATCCCATGTTTATCTTCTTATGCTCAGTTTAATTTCCTTGTATGTTGACTCTCCAGGTTTTTCTTGTTTTGTGTTCTTAATCTGGTATATATGCAAAAGCCTGGCTGGTTACTGAGCAATAAACTGAACTGAACCTATTTCTATAGCACATGCCCAAAGTTTGAACAAACCATGCACATCCATTATCTCAGTAATCCTTTAAACAGTCTGTAAGGTAGGGTGCTTTCTATTTTCTCTATATGAGGGATGGACATCAGGGGCTGGAGCTGAGAGAGAATGCATTGCCTTATAGTGCTGTGCCTAAATCTGCCCAACTTCCCAAAAGTTTTCTTCTCCCCAAGAAAAAGGCTTACGTTTTTTGGCCTCATTCTCAACGCGCTTTTTGGCAGTGATTTTGAACTTACCTTTGAGAAGTCACCAAGAGCTTTCCCAATATTTACTGATCTGAGAAAGCTGTATGGGAGGAGCTACTTCATGATGTCATCCCCTGAAAGACAAGACACTTGCTTGATTCCTGCCTCTTTTCCTGCTACCCCAACACAACAGCTGAACATACCTCTCTCTCTCTCTCTCTCTCTCTCTCTCTCTCACACACACACACACACACACCACTTGGCCACATTGTAATGCAGATAAGTGGAAGAATCTGGCACCCCACCCTCAAGAATTTTACCAATATTTTCTTCTCCTTTGAAAAAGTTTTTTTTTCTTTCCCCATCAAATTGGTTTAAAAGAATGGAGAAGAAAATGTTGGCAGTACACTGTTAAGGCTAATGAGCTTGTAGCTAAAGTGAGATTTGAATGGGTGCTTTCATGGTCCAAAGTTCACATGTTGGGCCAGTAAGCTATTTTTAAAAATCTGAGCTGACTGAACAGGTCTATTGATAAAATCTTCTAAAGTCAATGATTAGAAATGTGGGAGAAAGGCAGCAATGTTATCCCAAACACAGATTTGTGGGCTTCAGGCTTGTAAAGATAAGGGCTTCTTCTCTACTATGCCAACTTCAAACGTAGACTTACGTGCATTTCATAGTGCCATTTTTCTGCTTGGTTTCCAGTAGGCCTTCCTCTTCTTCTTAATTGATATAGCACCTCCAAAGGGTACTTCCCCAAGGCTTAGGATCCAAAGGATGTGACACATGTAGAAAAAAGGAAACACAAATGCTTAGAGGCTTAAGTTCTGCAAAAAGAGGTCAATAATGAAGGTCTAGAAAAGCCTTAGAAGTGAAAAATCATGAGGTGTTTTGACAAATCAGAATTGGATATTTGTTTCCACTGATGAATACTTGCATTTGAATTTGCATCTTGTGACTGCAATTTGCTTGGGCACCTTTTAACATCATTAGATTTGCATCAGCCACTGATGTGTAGCACACTTGAGAAACATAATCAACAAACAGCACATTCTGAAAACACCAGGTAGCTCATCATTCCTTCAAATCATGAATAGCAAAAATAATTAACATCTCTTCACATTTTGGATCTGAATTAGTTAATGTAAAGTATTCCGCTTCCTTTTCCCAACTGCAACTGCTGGAATTTAATTAGTGTGTGTCTCAGCCACTGATGGGCCTCTGCATTTGACTCAAGAATGCACCTCTTCTGAAATGAGAGAGAGAGAGAGAGAGAGAAACATCTAGAGACAGAGTACACAATTTGCTAAGGCTTACAAGGAATCTGATGCCTTCATTGTGGGCATGAGTTTGGGGGACGCTTGGATGTGGAAAGGAATCTGTGCTGTTCTAAGGAAATGTGACAATTTATGCTAAATACTGATTATTTTTTAATTAACAGATGCTGATTTCCATGATTGCATCTGCACAGAAGATCACTAGAACTGGGAGAGGTGGGGGGAAAAGATGATTAGCCCAACTACAATGAGAGGTGAATGTAGAAACAGATTTGTTAATGTCTGTGCCGCATTTTCATTCATTAGTGAGATGTTACTAATGAAAACAAATCTTTGCGGATGCTGAATAAAGCTGGAATGGTGTGGAACAGTATGTCATAGGCCAGGAATAGCCAACTTCTGCATTTTGGGCAGTCTTACAAATATTCATCACTATTTGAAACATTCAGATTTTGCAATTACACAAGTCATATGTTTGAATGAGAACTTTGAATGCAAAATTTGGAACCCCCATGTATACCACTTCGAGTTCCATCACCAAAGAAAGGTGGGGGATATAAGTATAACAGATAAACTTTTTTAGAAAGTCTGAATTCTGAATGTGAGTTTTTAAGTTGACATGCTTTACTTTTATTGTTATCTCTTGATTGTTTTGCAAAGAGAAAACTCCCCGGAAAAGACCCTGATGCTGGGAAAGATTGAAGGCAAAAGGAGAAGGGGACGGCAGAGGATGAGATGGCTAGATAGCATCACCGATGCAATGAATATGGACTTGAGCACACTCCAGGAGAGAGCGCAGGACAGGAAGGCCTGGCGTGCTATGGTCCATGGGGTCACGAAGAGTCGGACACCACTGAACGACTGAACAACAACAACAACTTGATTGTTTTGATTATGTCACACTTCGGATATGGAATCTCATAAGCTGTCAACTGTCACATACTAATTACTACTGTTGTTTACCAAATACTGTCAAAAACATCACTGCATGTCAGCTATCAAATATTGTCACATACTGAATCCTGCTGCATGCTACTGTGAAATATGATACACCGGTGATTTTCAAAGTGTTTTCCAGGAAGTCCTGAACTCTTTTCGAAGGTTACCAGCATATTCTGGAAGACCGCTTTTGCCTGCTGCTACTAATCTACCTCTGCAATGCACAGCTACAGGGAGGGTGTGTCTGGCTTTACAGAGAACAGTCCTCTAGCTGAAGGGCTATTAGAGAACAGTCCTCTACAGGGCTGACCCAAGACATTTTGCTGCCTGAGGCAAACCAGGAAATTGCCCCCCCTCCGCCCCCCACAACCCGGTACAACTTGCCTACGCAATGAAACATTTACCGGAAGAGAAGTGATGGAAATAATGTCTCAGTGAATAGATGTACACAGGACTAAGGTGAGATTTCATGCTGCTGCTCTCACACATCTACAAATTATACACTTAACATGTGAAATGTGATGGGAGTGGACCTGGCCTGGCCCTCAAAGTCCTCACCTAACAAAAACTTCCAAACAGCAAACTTTCAAACCATGGCCTAGGGCTCTACAAAGAGGAAAGTACACATACAAGAAGAGGGATTAAGGCTACTGCAGTCTTGCCCACATAATCACAGCATACTAAGTTCACAGAACCAACAGAGAGCAGGCTTTTTTTTTTTTAAAGTGGCTTAAAAAAGCACCCCAATTTATCCAGAGTATGTCACAATACAGAGAAAGGCATTTGTAGACAAGCCCACTTCTCCAAGGTTTAAATTAAAGGGAGATGGGAGACCAGGAAACCCATTTCACACACAGGCAAACTGAGGCAGTAGGCAGTTAAGAGTCAATGAATGTAAGAGAAAGTGTTTGGGTTACATAATCACAGGGTTTGTTTTTTTAAGTGTGGCCCAGCAAACATTAAACAGGAGTAATTTAGCCAGGAATATGTGCTAACTTGTACTACCAAAAGGAAAGAAAGGATTTTAACAACCACACGTTCACCATGTGACTCAGCTGCATTATATAGCAAAACAAAAAGGATTCCAGGCCCAAATTTACAAACAGTTCAACCCCCCCCCACCCTGCCCCCACTGTATCCAGAGTAACAACACAGATAAAGCAATTTCTAGCAGAGCTGGCTTCTCCAACACTGAAAGCAAAGGGGCAGGGGGGCGGGGGGGAGAGGGAAAATACTCATTTCTCATACACATACACATGCGTACATGGGACCTTGTCTAGATCTACACTACTGCTTTATAATCACTAATAACTGTTTGGGGCACATTACACATTCCTATACCGCTTTTGTAGTGTTATTTCCTGCTTTTTATTCCACAATACGCGCAACAAATGTCATTGTGTGTCCCACAAGGTATAAATGCACAAGAAGGATAGAGTTTTACTGTGATAGGATCGTAATGGTATGACACAAGGTCCCATTGAATTCAGTGAGACTTACTTCTGAGTAGACCTACACTGGTTGCTGTAAATATCTCATTATTTAAAAGCACATGGAGCCCTTGGCACGCACAAGTTAATGATGCCAATGTGTATTCTATCCCAAGAACAATATCATCTTAAGTTGCGGAACCATAAATTGAAAAGGATTTATATTAAGGATAGAATTCACCCACACCAAGCACTATCTCTCTCCCCATGTCTGTCTGTCTGTCTGTCTATCATCTATCTACACACACACACGAATTTATCACTTTGCACATCTGCCCCCCCCCCCCCACTAACCCCAAATACATTTTTATGCAACATGGCTGCACGGACTTAAATAAATTCCTCTAATCCCTATTCATTCAGTCACAACCCTATGGAAAGATTTCTAAATGAATTAATTGGGCTCTGATGGGAATGGAATAACAAATATATACCTTGATCATGGGGGCACAGGCAAATGCAGCAGCATGCTGCAAAGCAGCATCAGTTCCCTGCAAACCAATCAGCCCCCCCCCCCACCTCCTAGATGCCTTCTTTTCAGTGAGCAGCGAATCTCAGACTTCTGTCTTCCTATGCTGGTGACCAGGGGTATGGTGGTAAATTTTCAAGTGCAGGCACTCAGCGTGACCACCCTTGTAGTCACCCCCGCAAGGAGAGCCCCAAATGTCAGGCCGCTGCGTTGGTCCATATCAACCGCCTATTCTAGCAGTTTTATCTGCACCAGGAGCTGCTCTTTGGCAAAGCTTATGGTCCTTAACTGCCCATTCACAACCAAGCAACTCCAAAATAGTTTACATTACAACAAGGAACAATATATTGTTGCTGGGAAAATTCATTTCCCCATTTCCCCTGGCTGCTGTGAAGATTGCAGCCAAGCGCAGAGGGATCAGGGATTTCTGGTGGGAGGGGCAGTTAAAATTTAACAGTGCTAATAAAAAACTGCCAGTGTCGCCTCCCTGCGAGTCCTGGCTCCACTATTTATTTATTTCATTTCATTTTTATACTGCCCAATAGCCGAAGCTCTCTGGGTGGTTCACAAAAATTAAAACCACAAAGCACCGCATAGAACAATGAATATGAAGGCTTAAAACCACAATATAACAGTACAGCCAGAATGGAACCTAGCAGCAATGCAGAGATTGAAAGTACAGATTTAAAACACCCAAGCTAAAAGACTAGGAAGCTAAAATGCTAAAATGCCTGGGAGAATAAGAAGGTCTTCACCTGGTGCCGGAAGGAGTACAACCTAGGTGCCAGGTGAACCTCTCCAGGGAGCGCAT
Organism: Heloderma suspectum; assembly: GCF_057233095.1. Lineage (NCBI taxonomy): Eukaryota > Metazoa > Chordata > Lepidosauria > Squamata > Helodermatidae > Heloderma > Heloderma suspectum. The sequence goes on from NC_139459.1 coordinate 135,272,004, forward strand.
TCCACAGCTGGGGTGCCAACTCCCGACCCAGACCACCACTACATCAGTGCTGGCGACATTCCAGCTCAGGAATGCTTCTCCGCCTCGGTCTCCCTCCTCTTGCCCTAGTTGTTCCAAGGGCGGTGGGTTGCACCTTACAGAATCACACAGACTTATTTAAGCAAAGCTCGTCTGCAGAGCTCCCTCAGGCAGCGGCTTCTCAAGCACTGGATGTTGCTCTTAACTACTTCCTGGTTCCTCCCAGGAAGCACAACTCATTCAGGCTGCATGGGATGGGTGACTTGTAGCCATGAAGATGTTTTGTCCTACAACTCCCCTGATCCCTCACCACCGGCTATGTTGGCTAAGGCTCATGGGAGGTGTAGGTCATAACATCTGGAGGGCCGCAAGTCGCCCATCCAAGTCGCCCATCTAGATGTTTTGTCCTACAACTCCCCTGATTGATCACCACTGGCTATGCTGGCTAAGGCTCACAGGAGTTGTAGGTCATAACATCTGGAGGGTCGCAAGTCGCCCAATCAAGTCACCCATCCAGATGTTTTGTTCTACAACTCCCCTGATCGATCACCACTGGCTATGCTGGCTAAGGCTCATGGGAGCTGTAGGTCATAATATCTGGAGGGCCACAAGTCGCCCACCCAAGTCACCCTTCCAGATGTTTTGTCCTACAACTCCCCTGATGGATCACCACTGGCTATGCTGGCTAAGGCTCATGGGAGTTGTAGGTCATACCATCTGGAGGGCCGCAAGTTGCCCATCCTTGTCACTCTTTCATATTGTTACACTACCAGAGTAACTGGCCGCAGTGGCGGCTGGTGCCCGTTGGGCTGGTAGGGAGGAGCTCCACCAGCCCCAAGATTGCCAGAGGAAGGCAGGGGAAGATCATATGTGGCACTTGGCAGCTGCACATGTACCTGGCTGTGGGGGGATCTCACTGCCCCAAGTGGGTGGGGGACAGATGGAGGGTCACTGTCCCACTTGCCTCCAGTATAGAACTGCCTCGGACTGGTTGGCAGGGCAGCATAAACTGCTGCTGCTCAGGGATATCACATCCTGAATGAACAGAGACTCTAGTAACTAGGACTAAGTGTTAAGCTCCACGATCACCAGAATCTCATGGTGCAGCTCTTGCTGGATTGCATCTCTTCAGGCTGCATGAGGGGGGACTATATGCTTGACTGCTTTTCCATATAAATAAAACCACCTGCACACAGCAGGCATTTGTGTCAGAGAGCCGAGGCTCAAGCCTTTTCTCCCAGCGTGCTCATTTTTGATGGGCATGCAGATCTGGCTTTTGATGAGGCGGAACCTTCAGTCATACAACGTCCCGCACCACACTCCGAAGTGCGATGGTCCCGAAAGAGCGGCATCATGTTATTTAGTTGGTCCTACGGCTTAGCCTTCATCCCCCACAGCCTGATGCAAATGAGCTTGAGATGTTTACAGGCAGTCAGAGCACCGTGGGAGGGTCATTGCTTGCGGTGATGTGTATGTGTGGTGGGTATGTGCTCATGCGTGGGGTAGCCAGAGTGTGAACAAATGTATAGACGTCACACATCAAATTTGTTCTATTCCCCAGCGCTTTACTGTTCCATTTATTGCAAATAAAATAGTAGAGAGTGGTTTGTGTGTGTGTGTGTTTTGCAAAATGAAAAAGAGGTTCAAATTCCCAAGCATCAAGATCATCTTGAAGTGACAAACAGGCTTTTGCGAGAGTGAAAGGTTGGCAGTATATGTGTGAACCACAAGAGGCCTTTGTGCTAAGCATTGCTTTCTGTACTTGGATGGATCTGTGAGAACATCAGCCAGATGTTGGATACCAAACTGACCCAGCATCCTTCATGGCCTTTCTACCTTTGCATCATTACTAGGTTTCATGTCAGCTGTCTGTACATTGCATTGAAACAAATCTTGTATCAAGGTAAACTGAATTGTGTTCTGTGCCACTTGGAAAGTTGAATGCAGCAAGCTGATTCAATTATAGGCATTTCTGCATCACAGCGGTATCCATGTCTACTCAGAAGTAGGTCCCACTGAGTTCAATGAGCCTTATTTCCAGGTAAGTGGGTATACGACTGCAACTGTATCCTGCCTCTGCTTCTCCTGGGAAGAGGCTAGCAGAGAAAGTGAAGGTGCAATCCTATGCATGTTTTAGACAGAAAAAAGGCCTACAAGTCCCAGCATGCCCCAGCCAGCATAGGATTGCACCCTTAATCTGTCTACTTGAAATGCTATTGAGCCATCCCTCCAGCTTCTGAGATTTGATTTCTTCTGGAAGCAGTATTTTTAAAACTATATAGAAGAATATAATTAACAATTCCAAGGCTACATTAAATTCTTATATAATTTCACCATGCATTGCCCCTAAATGTTTCAAGCATATTTTCCACTTCATGAGGGCTAGAAGCTTGCTTCATTAAAAAAAAAAAAAAAGAACACTGAGATTTTCAGGAAGCTAGCATTCTACACCCAGTACCACATTCAGTGCAAATTCAGTGCAAATAGGCAGATAAAACCCTTTTTGTTCCAGCAGGTCTTTGAGGATAACTAGTCTGGACCTGTGAAAATATGACGGATGGATACTATTTTTCTTGTTGTCTTTTAATGTTTTGATATTTTTACAATTTTAATACTGATGATTTAATTATATTTTAACTTTTGTACACTTGTATTTATATTGTATTTATATTTATATTTATAAGGGGCCGCGGTGGCTTAGTGGTTAAGACGCTGAACTGCAGACTGGAAGGTCGGCAGGTCAGCAGTTCGAGACCCGAGTGCTGCGTGACGGAGTGAGCTCCCATCTTCAGTCCCAGCTTCTGCCAACCTAGCAGTTCGAAAGCAAGAAATTGCAAGTAGATAAATAGGTACCGCTTCGGCGGGAAAGGTAACAGCGTTCCGTGCACCTCAGTGTTCAGTCATGCCGGCCACATGACCACGGAAGCGTCTTCGGACAGCGCTGGCTCTTCGGCTTAGAAACGGGGATGAGCACCGCACCCTAGAGTCGGACACGACTGGTTGGGGACACCTTTTTACCTTTATTTATATTCTATTTGTAGGTTTTAATTGTTTAAGTTTTAATATTGTAAAGCCGCCTTGAGTCCCAGGATTGGGAAAAAGGCGGGATATAATAATAATAATAATAATAATAATAATAATAATAATAATACCACCTTGATGACTTTTTAGTAGATAGGATGGTATATAAATGTAATAAATAAATAAATAAATAAAATTAATCACAGGGTGACACACACAGCCATGGTCATAATGCTTGGCCACTTGCAGTGTTATGTGTTTTGTAGGGAGCTGAATCTTAAACCCTTTAAGATTTAGTAAAAGATATTAGCTGCATACTTGTACACAGATATTTCCTCTAGCAACAGTTTCATGTTCTAACATTTTAATGATGCTGGCCTGGAAAAACTAGGCATATTTGTGCTTTCTGGTAGCTGTGACTCGTCTCTGTCAATTTCCAAGAGCTTTTCTCCACTCGTGTGAAAAGTGACGGTCCTTCTTCCCTTTTTTCTTTTAGCTTCCTATAAAGACAGGTGAGAATAAGGATTCATGATGGGAAATTAGACTGAGCCTCTTGATCTTTTAGTTCCTATTTGAAAAGGAAATCAGTGTGACACCTTCAGCAGATGGGGATTAAAATTCATAAAAATCTGAAATTCAAAACAGTGGACTGAACAGAGACTTTGATTCCCAGAGGTGCTCTCACTACCTTTATAAGATCAAATAATTTGGACACGCTCTTTGAGGTAACAGCCTTTTTGTGGAGATACGAACTGATGGCGCTAATATAAACATTGGGGGAATTTTGTTTTTAAACATATGACTGAAGTTTAATGCATTGCACCTTTTTGGGTTTTGAATTTCTGCCTTGAAAATATCTATATGTTCTTTGAAATTTTACTTTAATTTTACCAGCATAAATTTGTCTGTTACAAGGCACATTACCATATCTCATCCTTCGAATCCAAGAGGGCAATATTAGTTAGTTAGTTTGTTTATTCCTTTCCTTTCCTTTCCTTTCCTTTATATCCCACCTTTTTTCCTCCTTAAGGAACCCAAGGCGGCATACATAAACCTCGTCCTCTCCATTTTATCCTCACAACAACAACCCTGTGAGGTGGGTTGGGCTGAGAGTCTGTGACTGGCCCAAAGTCACCCAGTGAGCTTCATGGCCAAGAGGGGACTAGAACTCAGATCTACTGACTCCCAGTCCAGCACTCTGACCGCTACACCACGCTGGCTCCCCGTTATTTCATCTGATACATTCGTTGTATTGCACCTTTCTGCCTGCTGGAGTCACAAGCTGTCTCGCAGCACGGGGGTTCATATGTGTAGTCTTTGCAACAGAGGTGCAGAAACTCAGGTTCGGGGGTCAAATCTGCCCCTCCTGGGATCCTAGTCCAGACCTCCAGGGTTCCCCAGAGGACCCCAACCCCTTTCCCTGGCCCCAGCCCCTTTCCCATGACTACCAATTGTTTGGTGGTTTCCCAGCATTTGCGTGGGGTTTTTTGCCCATTCTGAAAGGCGGAAATGCCCCTCCGAAGGCTTAGATACTGGCAGGAAGAGCTTCAGGCTAAAACTTGCTGCTATTTGGCCCTGCCCCCTTGGTCACACCCCTGCTGCCTTTGGAACCTGCCCACAACTCTAGCGCAGAGTTAAGCATGCTTAAGGCCCCTGATCTATTATTTACTCATTATTACATTTATATCCCACCTTTTTTCCTCCAAGGGAGCCCAAGGCAGCTTAGATGATCCCCCTCTTCTCCATTTTATCCTTACAACAATCTTGTGAGGTAGATTAGGCTGAGAGTCAATGATTGGCCCAAAGTCGCCCAGTGAGTTTCATGGCTGGGGGGGGGGGGCTAGAACCCAGATCTCCTGAATCCCAGGGGGGGATCTTCATGACAACGGAGTTGGAGTATTATCTGGATTTTCATGGAATCAGCTTTGGTCCATCAGGGTCACACAAAGCAAGATAAACTGAGTGTACCATATCTTTAAAACCTGGTTTTCAGGGGTCACACAACACTTCAAAGGAACATACTTCCGGGTGGGGTGGGGGGGAGTGGAACTGACCGTGGTCAAACTGAACAGCCAAACTGGCTGTTCAACCAATGAGAGAAGCTTGTTTCCCGGCCCATGTCCGGGCTCTCCCCTGCTACTACATTATTATGAATGGAGAACAACTAATAGGCTCCCTAAGAGAGCATTCTGCCCCCTCCCAATGTCGCCCCATTCCAGCAAACTGTTGCAGAGTTATTGGTTCCCCCCCCCCCTTTCTCCTTCTTTGGGCATTTCTGCCTGCTTGCAATGACAGGCTCCTGAGACCACGCCAGATCGGAGAAGTGACTTAACATAACATCAAAGAAGCAACTTTACACAATATCAGAGATGTGATTTAACGCAACAACGGAGAAGCAATGCAAACATCAGAGAAGTGCATCATCACGGAGGCTAATTCCTGGCAAAATGGGATTGCAGGGTGATTCTGAAGGCTGGAAAGGCTCAGTGAGGTCACGGCCAGGCGTGAAAGACACACCCTTGGGCAGGGCTATCATGCTGAAGTAAATGCAGAGGATAGGGGCACACAGCACCAGAAGTGCAGAGAACCTGAATTAAAGAAATAGACTAAAAGCAGTCTTAGAAAATCCATCTTTTCCAACAGAAATCTCCAGGGTGGCTGCAGATTGGCCATGACCTCATCTGCTGCCAATGACCTCAAAATGCTCCCAGTTCTCAGCAAATCCCCTGTGAGGACAGCCTCCCCCAATCTATCACTCTAACCACTGCACCACACTGCCTCTCTTAATTTCAGTGTGTTTAAGCATGCTTTACACTGAGGTGGATTGTAGTCATTATATCTTGTCAGGAAGATTTGAATGCTAACATGAAGGCACAAATCCTACACCCAGGTATGTTTATCTTATTTTATATTTCCTTTTTTACAAAATTTTTGTGAACCACCCAGACAGCTTCAGCTATGGGGCAATATAGAAATTTAATGAATGAATGAATGAATGAATGTCGAAATTTGCAATAAAAAATAATTAAAGGACAACAACAACAAAAGCCAAAAAAGAAGCAAGCCCCTTCCCGCATCATGGTACTGGAAAAAATATGTAATTTAATAATACACTAAAATAACCAAGTTAGGGCCAGAACTACTGTTAGGCAGAGTGAGGCAACTGCCTCAGGCAGCAGATGCCAGGTTGGGGCTAGGAGTGCTGTAGGGGCAGGGCTGTGTGCCCTAGCCTGCTCTGTGCCCCTTAGGTGTGGTGGAAGATGCTGTCCTATCACCAGTGTTAAAATAAGACTTAGCTGCCATTCTGGACACCTTCTGAGCCTGGAGTGGGGAGGAGGGGGTGCCATCTTGTCCCTTGCCTCAGACAGCGAAATGTCTTGGCCCAGTCCTAAGCCATTTACTAACCCCCCCCCCCCAGTTTATGGGGACACTAAACACATTATTGGAACACTAGAAACATCTTCTACATTTACCAAGAATATGCGTCCTACCAATCGAACTGTCATGGCTTCCCCCAAAGAATATGGAGAACGATCATTTGTGGAGAATTCTCTGTTAGGACGACCCTCACAGAAGGATATTCCTCAGGGGTTTTCAGGCACAGAGAATAGCTACTAACTGTTTATGGCTGCAGTATAGATATGCCCAGAAAGACTCTTGAGCACAATGCTAGCATAGCCTTCCCCAACCTGATGCCCTCCAGATGCTTTGAACTACATCATCCATGAGCTCCATACAACATGGACAATGGCCAGAGATGATGGAAGTGGCATCTCAAATATCTGGAGGGCGCCAGGTTGAGGAAAGCTGTGCTAGGGAAATCCTCCTCTTTCTCAGTATGATGACAGTTATACAGACCATGGGAGGAGATCATCCCTCCCTCCCTCCCTCCCTCCCTTTAATTTAATTACTGTGTTTTATACAGCTTGAACCTAAGAAGAGCCCTTCTGGATCAGACCAAAGGCCTATTTTCTCCTGCAACTTGTTTTCCGCAGCAGCCAACCAGATGCCCATGGGAAGCTCGCAAGCAGGACAGGAGGGGGATCGCTTTTGGTACTCAGAGACAGGGATATGGGGCGATTTTGTATGGTCCACATTTTCAAGCTACCTGACCTAGTTTGAATTTCCCGAACTAATTCACAGATCTGAATGCAATTCTCCTTCAGACTGTGCATTTCCCTGAATTCTCAGCTCAAAAAACACATGAAAAAACATATTTTAGGGGAATACTTGTACATGTGCTTGTATACAATTTAACTATGAAATTTTGTATGCTTCTAAAAAAAAAACGCGAGAAATGGGATTGAACATGATACATGATGGGCAGTGTTAGCTTTAGGCACCAGCTGAAGAAGATGCTGTTTCTTCTGCAGGATCCAATAACTATTTGGGACACTGAGAAGCTCACTGTTGCTGGTGGAAGCTCTGGGATAACCAGCTGCAGTAGAGACCTCAACCAGGCCATGAAGCAGTCTGTGTGCATAGCTGACCCTACTAGAGTCTCACAAGACCTAGTCAGCTGACCTAAACAAACATCATGTGGGGAGGCTTTGGGCACGGTCAGTAGACAAAGCTAGACAAGGAATATCAAAATGGGGGGGGGGATTCCTGTGTGAAAACTGTGTTCGACCACAGAAGAGTTCTTTCCAACCATGGCTTCTGGCTTACTCACATTAAGAAGAAGATAACAGTACCTGGTATGAGAGGGGGCATGGTTTCAGGGTGGGGCTCCACCCCTTGCCATCATCTGCCCTGCTGTCTTGGTCCAGGGGTGTAATCCAGTCCCTGGACCAAAAGCGGTTGCCCTCCCCTGCTGTACTGTAACTGGGCTCCCAGCTAAGGAAGTAGAGGAAGCTTGTAAACAGAAAGATCTGGGAGGTGAGCATCACATGTGGGAATCTGTGGCATTTACATCACTCTTGGTTTCAGATTGCCCCCCTCTCCAGGCCCCCCCCTTAGAGTTTTTCTACACGAGGTAGTTATTGTGCACTCTTGATTCCTTACTCACAGTGTTTATGGGTTCTTTAAATGACATCTTGATAGTCCAGTTTTGCTTTTGTTTTTTTAAGAGCACTTTCCCAGGTTTTTTTTAGAGTGGGGAAAATGGGGTATTATTTTTGAAAGTGAAAGAAAAAGGTATTTTTCTACCTGTGTATTTGCACTATTCTTTTATAGCACAGCACCACCTAGAGGTTATGTAGCAAAAAAGGAAAGGAAAAGCTCTTATTGTAGAGCTTGGATCTCAATTCTGTGACAAAACCAAAAGTAGATACAGCGACTAACAGCCTCGATTAACAGCTCCTCACCTTGGATAGCTCCTTTAGAATTCTGACTGGTCCTGATTGAAACATGGAATGGATTCACTGCCCCACTGACATCGGAGCCACCAGCCTCCACTGGACTTAGGCATTTGGAGACAAATAGAGGCTTTTTTTTTAACCCTTCATTTGCAGCCTGGCTCTTAGTGGCAAAACAGCCCGCTGGCCTAGTTGCCTTAGCTCTGGATGATTCTGGCTGGAGAGCTCCCTTGCTGTTTTAGCTGCTCTGCTTGACAACCTTAGTTGGTTGCCCCTGTCCTTCCTGGATAGCCCCCACTATTCCAGCCTTCACAGATTGCTTCTGTTTGTGCTGCAAGGCTTGCTGTGTGTGTGGGGGTGCCTATGGCTAGACCTATGGGACTGAAAGCTCAGCTAGCCACAGTCTGGTTCCTACTGGATCTTTCTCCTATACTAAGAGACCCTGAGTGCCTTCTGAAAGAAACATTCCTACAAATTGGGAAATAATGACTGCACAGTTGTATGAACTAATCCTGGCACAAATTTACTGCTAAAATTAACCTTTCAAATATACTTCAGCTGCCTGCTCTTGTTCTAAACCTTACAGCAACCTTGTAAGGTAGGTCAGTATTAGACCTACCTTGCAGCTGGGAGGTGTGGTGGAGCCGAGAAAGTGGCTTACCTAAAGACACTGAGTGTGTTCATGGCAGACGTCAAACCAGTGACTTCCTGGTTTGTAGCTCATGAGCTAAAGTCCAAGTTATTGTCAAATATAGTCCAGAGAATGTTTGATAGAAACTATGTAGCAGCCTGGCAGGGTTTCAATGGCAGGGCTGGGAACTAGCGGCCTGTGGGTTGTATCTAGATTGAAGCTGAATCCACTGTGCTGGTGCAGGTGGACTTCATCACCCCCTGCTTCCCATGGCAGCCCCTCCAGTCCCCTGAAAATGCTACACAGAGAGTCAGGGAGCTGCTGAATTGGGTGAGCTGTGGTGTGGAGGGAGGGGTGATCCCCCAAAACTAGGCAGAGGGACCTCTGCAGAGGGACCTCTTGCAAGTAGAGCCCTTCCTCTTGTGGAAGGCAGATCCTGGATCAAACCCAATATGTAGGCATGTATCTATATCTACTCATGGGTGTGTGTGTATGTATGTCTTGGGCTCCCCTCTTTTTGGACTTGGGCCCACCCCACTGCTGGGCCCACCCAGCCATTACCCATGAGGGAATGTGGCCCTCAGGGTGAGAAATGTTTCCCCTTCCTGTTTTAAAGGGACAGTTGAAAACTTCCTTCCTAGTAGTTAATTTCAGCCTCCAACTGAAGTGGTGATAGAAGGATCTTGGCAACACAGCATGGACCTGAGAGTGCTGTTTAAAAAGGCTCTCTGCAGATGAAACACCTTAGGCCATAATATGCATTTAATACATTCCTTTTGTCACAAAGACACGAAAGATCCAGTCCAGTTGGATAGTTTCATCTTGGTAATTAGCGACTTGGCCAACAAATACTGAAATTAATGTAGACCAATGTTAGTGGCTTACTTATGACCTTCTCAAAATAATAATAATAATAATAATACTAAAAGATTTTTTTTAAAAATCACCATTTAATATTTATTTAGTGAAAACCGCCAACTACTTGCTAGATCTTGCCCTATTTGTTACAATATACGTATTTTATTTTTGCTCATCCAGCAAATGTACAAGAGGGGGGGAAAAGCTAAGGGGGGGGATTTAAATTAATACAGAGAAACAATTGCTATTTTTTATGCATGGATGGGCACAGCCTAATATCAACTGTTACTTATCTACAAGCTGTATTAATGCATCTGTGATGCCTAATGAAGAAAAACAATATTTTTGTTATCAAAAGCACGTCTCTGCACAAGTGCCCATCCATTATAGTTCTTCATAGTATACTTCATTTTGCTTTGTTCCTCGTTGCCCCTACAGCTAGACTCAAGCCTTGCACTAGGGACTGTCGGAGGTTGGTACAGGGTGGGGCCCAGACCTGTTAAGAGTAGCCACCAACAACAGTCCATGCTCAGTACTGCCATCTTGGCTCGTGTTCGAACCTAGTCTTGGGGAAGATATTGTATGTGTCTGGAGGAGGATGTGCTGCTACTGACTTGATTGGTCCCACGCTTAGTGAGCATCAGACGGTGGCAAGGCAACTCCAGCAGATGTGCCTTGCCCTCTACCCTTTAAAGTTAAAGTTGGGGGGGGCAGACACTCCTAGCCCAAATTAGCCAGGTCGTCAAAACCACAATTAAGGGCACAATCCTATGCAAGTTTAGACAGAAAAAAGGCCTACAACTCCCAGCATGCCCCAGCCAGCCATGGTTGGGGCATGCTGGGAGATGTAGGCCTTTTTTTCTGTCCAAACATGCAAACTATGCAAACATGCATAGGATTGTGCCTTACGTAAATGAATGTCAAAATGACATTAAAAGATCCATAAACACATCCCTGGCCATAAGCAGTCCTATGAAAAAAGGCTATATTATTTGTTATTGCCCAGGGGCCTTCCTAAACAAACCTATAGGCCTTACATAGCTATCTAAAGGCCAAGGAGAGAGGTGTTTATTTATTTGTTATGTATTTATTTCCAGGCGGGTCTTTTAGGGCATGAGGAGCCTCGTGTGGCGCAGAGTGGTAGGTGGCAGTATTGCAACCGAAACTCTCCCCACGACCCGAGTTCGATCCCAGAGGAAGCTGGTTTTCAGGTAGCCGGCTCCGGTCGACTCAGCCTTCCATCCTTCCGAGGTCGGTAAAATGAGTACCCAGCTTGCTGGGGGAAAGGTAGTCACGACTTGGGGAAGGCAATGGCAAACCACCCTGCTATAGTCTGCCGTGAAAATGCCAGCGCAAGCGGCGTCCCTCTAGGAGTCAGCAATGAGTCGGTGCTTGCACAGGAGGAACCTTTCCTTTCCTTTTAGGACATAGCCCTTCAGAAGCAGTGTATATAACAAAGTACATTAACAGTGTAATCTTATACATCTCTATTCAGAAGTAAGATACATTCAAAGCATCAGATCACAGAACATGTTGTTAAGACATCAGCAGCTCAAAACATAGACCTAAATCACACCACAAAGATTTACACAAAGTATGTTAAGACAGTTCAGAGTCTCAAAAGTCAGCAGTACTGTTTGGGAAAGGGCATTTTCAGGGGAGATGCGGTCAGAGGGAAATGGAGTACTTAACCCTTCTTCAGGTGCAGCCTGAGTTTCCTTCTGGGCTGTGATGCATTCCTGAGTCAAACTGAAACACAACGGGCAGTATCCTATACTGCCTGCACTAGTTCTGTTGTACAAGTGTAGGAGTGGGCAGCCTTGACTGAGAGGTTTGGCCTACAACTCCCATGATCCCTCATCATTGGCCATGCTGGCAAGGGCTGATTGGAGTTGTAGGCCACAACATCTGGAAGGCACAAGTTGCCACTCCTGTGCTAGGGAAACAGACTGCTGGCGCAACAGGAACTAGAGGTTCCTGGACCAAGCACAGAAATGAATGGAAACACTCATTGCTAGAACAGGGCAGGCCAGCAGAGCACCCTTCTGGCCACTCCGCTGACCCGCCCTGTTTCGGAAACAAGCGTTTCCACTTGTTTCAGGAACCACTAGCAGTCTGTTCCCCTATAGGAACATGCCCATTGTTTTTCCGAAATGCATTGCACTTTAATACATTTAAGGCACAATCCTCTGCATGTTTAGACAGAAAAAGTCCTACAGTTTCCAGCATTCTGCAGCCAGCCATGCTGGCTGGGGAATGCTGGGAGCTGTAGGACTTCCTTCTGTCTAAAAACATGCATAGGGTTACACCCTTGTGTACTTTGGATCGGTCATTTGAACGCATAGAGGAAAAGTGGTGAGAGAGGTAAAGTTTGATCCATCCCCTTCCTGCCAGCTGCTTCTCCCTTACTTTCAACGTGTACGTTTGGCAGTATACACAGGATTGGGACTTCTGTGTTTAGCACTGATTGTGTACTTCTGCTGTCAAAGCTTCTCCTAAATCTAGTTAAATTATCCTGAAAGGCAATTTAAAAACCCATTAGACGAATAAATAAAAAAAAAATAACACATCTAGGCCTCTTGCACTGGCTACCAACATTACAGGGAGGAACAAGGTCGGCCTACTAAGGTTTGTTTGACCTGAATGGAGGGGACTCTAGGGATGCTGAGAATAGCCATGATATTTCTGCTTTTTCTGCTTAACTCTCATATTAACTTTGTTGATGATAAACGAGCTGAATACGCAGCAGTTTTGAGAATATCTTCATCATCATATAAGTGGAGGGTGGGGTGTGGAAAAGGGATGCACGAGCTCATGCAAAATTTAATTTGACTGTGCATAATAATAGGCATGTGAATCACAACGACCATTTATATCTGGATTATACTGCCTGGGCTGTTGAATGGGGAAGATGAGATGCAACGGAGCCAATTGTTGACATAGGTGTGCATAAAATGCACAATGAGGATTTGGATCTAACCGGATAGCCCCTTTTACAGACAAATGTCCTGATTCTGGAACACACTACGTGAGTGTGCAAGGAGGCAGAAATATCTGCTGTTATGGTTTACAGGATTTATTCTATAGCTTTCCCCAGAACTCCCCACACTGTTCGTTCAGGTCATGTTGGGACCTCTCCTTTGCTCCTGGCTGCATGCCAGGAGGAGACTAGGGCATCTTCTGCTCTATACCTGGCAAGGTTTAAATGGAGAAAGCTTTGCTCTTTGAAATGCAAAGAACTTTGCTAATGAATTTCTAATCCAAGCCAAATGCTCCTCTGGTAGTTGAAACTTCCCTGTGTCCAGCTACCATGAGTTCCCGCTGTACAGTTCTTCAATTGATCAAAAATGTCAGCTCTAATGTGGCCTCATGTAGAGTTTGTTTCATATGGTTGCAGCAAAAAGGTTAGGCCTGTCTCCCAGGAACAATTTTCTAAAAGGTTATTTTAATGTCACATTAATGATTTGGAGTTCCTGGGAATATAATTTTCAGTGCATATTTTGAAAAGAAATGTCTCATCTTTGTAGCATTCAAAGATATAGTTTTTGTCATCAGGATTGTAAACTATGAAACTATTACAAATGTAAGGCTATGGAAATAGTGGTAGAAATTTTAGTGGTTATTCTTGTCCACCCTAGCACACTATCCACAATTGGTTTCGCCATGCACATGTTGGACATGTGGCCACTGATGAATTGGCCCCAAAGAGGATGCTGATTTGCATAAATTTGCATATGTGAATTTATATGCATGGATGCAAATTTAGAATTATCATTTAGCATGGAAGACCATGACCAGGTGACCTGTGTGCCTTGCTGAGTCTGGTCTCCAGGTGCTGTTGATGGGCAAATTCAGGGCCCCTCCTCTTCCTTCCATGGTTCTCTATCTTTATGCCAGACTTGGACTGGACAGTCCTTCAAATAGAGGACTGTGTTATGTAAAAGAGGACACATGGCCACCCTCGGTCCATTCCCTTTTGTTATTAACATTGTATTGAAAGTTTTTTTAAAAAAAAATTGCAGCCATAAATAAAAAAATCTCCATATGCCCTCTCCTTCTAGCCCTCACCCATTTATTTCCCCTCTCCCTGTGACACACCTGTATGATTTTCGAAAAGAAAAGACAATGTAAAAATAAATAGAATTACGGCGCAATCCTATGGCCATTAGTCAGCGGCTAGACAGCCATAGGATAGGCCTTGGAGCCTGTACTCCGAGGTTGGTTCCCTGAGAACTGACCTCCACCCGCTCCCACGCTGCCTCATAGGCAGCATGGATCGGCCCCGTGCTCCACACACGTAACAGCAGTGTGGAGCAGTGAAAATGGGACGTTCCTGGGGGCAGGCCAGGGTGGGCGGAAGTGGCTTTCCGATGCTTCCTATGCATCGTCCAGCGTCCACCCCCCCTGCTCTGACTTCCCATGGCTAGGTAGCCAAAATTGGCTGTCTAGCTGTGAATGCAGGGCGGCTGAAGCACGGAGGGGAAGATCCCTGTCAAGAGCGCCCTGGCGGCCTCTTTCAGTAGACTCCAATAGCCAACTCAAGACACAGACGAAAGGATTCTTTTCAAGGCTTTAATCCTTTTACAACTTAATGACTCTTTCAGATGCTAATCACCAGCAACTAAGCAATGAACAGCAGAGTAGCTTATGCTCTGGGTAGGCAGTTGGTCCCCGTTTGAAGGAGAATCACTTGAAGATCCTGAACTTATGGGCTAGGGAGAGATCCTCCCTCTTTCCCTTGGGTCCACGGGACGTGGCTGTTGCTTGTGTGCCAAACGGGCGCTACACCTCCTTTCTGCACCCTCCATCGCTCATCGCTCCCTGCGTCTGCGTTGAGCATCTAGCAAGCCCCCCTTCTGCACTCTCTCACTGCCCGGGTCACTATCTATCTCAGGAATGCCGGCAGGAGGAATCTCCACCAGCTGCTGTGCCTGTGAGGGATGAGCTGGCTCCTCTCCCACGGATTGCTGATCCTCCTCAGAATCAGAACTGCTCTGGGGTTCTGTCGGCTCAGTTTCCACCCTGACAATCCCCTTCGTGCTGCACCTGGCCTGCATTGGATAGGCGGTCGCGTCCGTGTTCGGAGGCAGCCGCCTATCCCAATGGGATTGTGCCCTTACATAACTAAATGGCTGTTGGAACAGGAGAACACATGGAGGAAAGATTGACAAGAGAGTCCAGAATAGAATGATGGGCGGAGTTAGAGACCATTTAAATGTCAGTGAAAAGGAAGAACGGACAGACACAGTCGATTCTAGGTCAAGGGGATTCAGTTGAGTGAGGAGCTAGAGAGACAGCGAGAGGAATTAGGGGTCAGAGTTAGGTGGGTGAGTGGGGTCAGAGAGACAGAAGGAAATTGCTAATAAAAGGCTGGTGTGATAAGGACAGATGTTAAAGAGGGAAGGTTCTGCTATTAAACAGAGCCATTGTTTATTATTCTTTATCAGATGACTATTTGCTCTGGACGTTCCATAAATAAATTTATGTATAATGTTTTAACTCCCTGTGTCCTGGTCTGGCTGGACTCTAAGGTAGGCCTGTTTCCCCCCACGTGTTTGATATACACAGTTAAATATATAAAAGGGAGGTCCTACTGCTCTCTGTAAATCAGTAGGTGGTGGCAGCAGGTTATTTTGGAGGATAGTAGGGATTTCTGGACTCGGTGGATCAGCTGAGTGACTTAAGGTGCAATCTTATGCATATTTAGACAGAAAAAGGCCTACAGCTCCCAGTATGCCCCTGCCAGCATGGCTGGCTGGGGCATGCTGGGAGTTGTGGATCTGTTTTCCTGTCTAAATGTGCACAGGATTGCACCCTTACCCTGGGATCTCCAGCAGCCAGGGCTTTGTAGGGGAACCCTAGATTAATGTCACTTTGGCCATATTTACCAATACGATCTGTTAGTCTGGCCCTGCTCGAGCCAAGGAAGCACTGGATTCTGCAAGCTCTAGAGCAGCCGTGATGGTCTAAGATGGATGACAACTGTGGAAAGATTCAGCCCTGTGCAAGTGGCTTGGAAATTTGGCTGAAACCTAATAACAGCCAATGTGTGCCCTTGGCACCTGGATAGTAAGGTCAAAGAAAACATCGTCCCTGCTGAGATGTCCAAGGAGCAGCAACAGGCACCACTGCAGGTGATGAAATACTTGGGATGCTTTGCAAGAAGCTGTCGATATGGAATGTGCTTATGAAGCAATGGAAAAGAAGCACTGATGACTTCTCCCCTAAATGCTTTATGGGCTCTGTGAGGTAGAATAATCTACGTGGCTGACCACATGCTTTTCTACCAAATTGATGTAAATCTTGAAATATGATATCAAGGGAATTGTGGGCCTTTTCCCCAGTCAATATAAAAAAGGCCTTCAGGATCAGGACCACTTTTATGGAACGAGGAAGGAAGCTACATACTTCACCTCATTCAACTTCTCTCTGTTGTTTATCTCCCCATTCCTCTTCCCTTTCCCTTGCAGAGAGATGGGTCACCTGGTCCCCCACTATGATGAGAAGTACTGTATTTCTATTCAAATTATAGTTATTCCTAACCCCCTCCCCGCAGAATTAGATTTTAATTTTTTTTAACTGCTGCCTGTTTTATTTTTTAATGATATATTTCAAGCTGAATCTTAAAATCATATTTTCCCATGTTTTAGCAGCGTTGATATTTGTCTCCTTTTGAAAAGCAATATTAAATTATTGTTGCTGGTTTTAAATCCTTTTAGTGCACAATCCTATGCATGTTTAGACAGAAAAAGTGCTAGAACTCCTAGCATGCCCGAGCCAGGACTTCTTTCTGTCTAAATACACATAGAATCGCACCCTTAGGGCACAATCCTATGGGTTGTGCCTGGGTACTTGTAAGCCCTTGAACTTGGAGGCTTACCAGTATCCTATGCAGAGACGGAAGTGCCTTGCTCTTCCCGTGCTGCATTTTAGTTGGACGGGTGATTTCGTCCGTGTAGTGGAGTCTTCGGGGAGGGGGTGGGAAGGAGGCTGAGCCCATGATAAGAAAAAGTGTAAGCCAGCCTCCCCGGCCTCCTCCCTTCCCTGCCCCCAGGAACGCCCCTTTTCCCCTGTCTCCATATTCTGTTTACTGAGCGTGGAGAGGTAGCCGGCACAGTTCTCTCTGCGCTGGCTACAAGGGGGCAGGGGTGGGGAGTGCGGTTCCCTGGCTCTGAGCTTGGAGCCCTGTCTTCGAGTTCAGATCCAGGAAACCGAAAAATCTGGGGGAAGTAGGACTGCTCCCTCCATGTGTTTTACCATTCACTTTATTGTAGAATTATTATTATTATTATTATTATTATTATTAATTTGTATTGTTTTTATCACATAGGTCGCTTCTGTGCTTTGGCTGTCGGGTGATTCATAAATGGAAGAAATACAATTGCAAATAAATAAAAATAACGTTGTATTTTTTGCGTACACACATTTTCTGCAAATCTTGTCCTTTCTTGTCCTCTTCTTGGGGGCAATGCATAAGTGCTCAAGTCAGAGAAAGAAGGGGAACTGTCTCAAGCTCTGAATATGAAGTGCCCAGTTCTGTGTCGTCCCTGAAGGCATTCACTGTGCTGGATTTATATTGTGGAGCAATTTGACTCATCCCCCTACACTGCTTCAAAGCAGTAAAATAAAATAAAATAAAATAAAATGCCGTGGAGAATGCTTGAAAGAGATCAAAGGCCCCCTTTTTCAGAGCGGCGCAGTACCCAGACTCTAAAGCTCCTGGCCAAGCCACTTCAGACAGCCAGAAGCTGTACAGTGCTGCTGTGCATCAAAGTGAGTCAGAGGCAGAAACCCATGAGGAGGAAGTGGAGTTGGATGTGGGCTCTCACGTGCTGGAATGCCCCTGGCGATATGGCTGCTTCGGGTCTGGAGTCAGCAAATCTGAGTCGTGGGGGGAAGGGAGTTAGCTTTTGGATGTGAGATTAGTAATAGGCCATTGCCCCATTTGACAGAAACTGGATGAATTCCAAGGGCTGCCTTGTGTCCTGATAATGACCAACCTACATAATTGGAGGATTTGGCCTACGGAAGCTTAATCATCTTTAATGAGCTTCATTATGCGAAAGAACAATGGACGCCGTTGTGTCTGGCCTCTTTTTGTTGATATTTTAATATGAATCCAGGGCTCATTAAAGCCTGACGTAGCTGAGAATTAATTAAAGATCCTTTATCCAATAGACAGACACGATCTGGGCCATACAGTTATCATTCCGCCACGCAAAGGTTGGCGTCAGTCCTTCTTTTTTTCACAAGAGACACACAATTTGATTTTTAATTCCCACAGCCTCACAGTGACATCACATGTATGATCAAAAAAGAACAGCTTGGCGCGCCTAGACATAACTCTGCCACCCTTCTTCTGTGGAACGGGATATGCTTAGAGGAAGAAAGCCCAGATGCCATGTCATTGTAGTGATTTTTAAAAAACTTACATTTGTATTCAGCTAATGAAACATGCTAAGGGAAGTGCCTGCTCCAGGTTTGAGAGATGGGGTGGGGCGGGGGCTGGCAAAGTGCCCTGTGGAGGGCCACCTCCTCTCCTAGCATGCCCCAGTAGGCTTATGTTAGATAAAAAGTTCTTGCTTCTGGTTGAAAGAAAGGATGCCAGGCAGGCAGCAGTGGATCCAACACTATTTTATTAGTCGTTTTGCAAAACGGGTGCAGAGCAGTCTGGACCCCGAGCTAAGCAAGCATAAGTCTTTTTATACCCCCTCCCCTTTACAATTTTCTGTTAGCCACAAGACATGTCAACTGACTGAACCGTTAGCTGACTCATTAGAGCACGACTGTGTCAACATGTTTATTTCTTTTTATGCTTATGTGACTGTCTCACCAGACTTCCCCTTTTTAACAGATGTACACTGCCACTGGACATGTGTGTCCGGTGGGCTCAATAGTTATGACTAATAGCTCAAAGGTCCAGCAAAGAGCTGACAGTCAAAGAATAAGAGGACAGTCTTTTTCTAACACTTACCTGGCAGAGTGGCAAAGCAGCAACTTTCTGAGCAGGACTGGGCGGCTGGGAGCCAGGCTTAAGATTTCCCACAATGCCTCAGAGTGACGCTACATCAAGGGCATTGTGAGGAATTAAAATGGCAGCTACACCCATCCACCTGGTTCTGCTCAGAACACTAGGCCATAAATTATTTTTCTTAAAGGGGCCCCACCAAAGTGCTGGGGCCCCAGAGCTGCTGCCCAAGGATTTCAGGTGGTGACACTGGCCCTGAACCAAACGATATATAAAACACAGCCTGCAAGAGGTAGGGAACCACCAGCTTGCTGGCGTAGGGCTTCTGTTGGCTATTTAGGCCCTGTTTCTCCAATGCTGGGGTTTCCCACCTGATGCCCATGGACAACAATGTGCCTGTGGATCCCTCTCTTGGGGCCTGCGAGGCCCCAGGCCCCTCCTGATTTTTTTTTTTTTTTACATTAAAAACACTTTTAAAAAAACTGGGAGCCTGTCTCACTGCAAAGCGAAGTGTCAGCCTGCAGCATCACCTTTATGTCCAAGAATGCCTCTGGGCCCCACGTCTCTTAGCCTGGACAGATTGCCCTGCATAAAATGTATTGGCGCAGAAAAATGTGTGACAAAATTGTGGTTTTGCATTTTGGAGCTCAGACCCCATCTCTGCCCTGTACTTAGGGTTTGGGGCAAGTTATGTTTCTTTTAGTTTCACGAGTTTGCCACCTGGAAAACCAGCCACGGCCCCCATTTTGTGAATGCATTCCCCCCTGTGGCAGCCATTCTCTGAGACTGCCCACAACACTCCCTCAACATTTCAAATGTACCCACAGACCCAAAATGTTTTGGGACCCCTGCCATAATGACTGAGCCACATTGGGAATGTAAGGTCAAGTACAGCTGATGCAGAAGGAGACAGGAACAACCATATTGTAGAAAAGCACTGAAACAGGTGCTTGACAGACGCGCAGGGAAGTTTTCTATTCAGCCCTACCCTAATACTGAGTGCAGGCAAAATGACATTGTTTCCTTATTTATTTTCGATATTTAGACAAATGTTTTCAGGGCAGCTTACAGAATGAAAACATCCCCCCGCCCCATAATAGAATAAAATGTGATTCAGCATAAATACAAACTCCAACTGAGCACTAAATGACCCAGTTCACATGACACGGTGGATTCTCATGGGTTAATTGACCCAAGATTAGCTACAGCGCATGTGTGGCCAGCCTTTTAAATATGCAGCCTCCGAGCGGGCCAATCAGCAGTTGCGGTGTTTCATGAGAACCCAGCCATTTTGAGTTAATTGAGGGTTAAACAACCCAGACTTAACCCAACTACTAAGTAACCCATGATAAGCCACCGTGTCATGTGAGCCGGGCCAATGAGGGGCCGTAGGTGGGAAGTGGGGCTGGGAAGGTGGAATGGGTTACAAGCCAAGGAAGTATGATGGAAAATGTCCACATGCTAAAGCAAGGGAGTTGGTCTCAAAGCTTTTGGGACCGTGTTTTCCCCACCACCACTTTCAGTGGTGTCGCAGATTGGCGCATGGACTATTTTTATCTTGCAGAGAAGTGGGGAAGTGGGAATCTAGGCATGCTGTTTTGCTCTCTATAACTGCAGGGGGGAAAAGCGAGGCCAGGAAAATAACGCATAGGTTCCAATTTTGTTGAAACCCTAGGATTCCCTGTGTGTTATTTTTAGCAGATATGCCTCACAGGGCAGATTAATTCTGGTCTAGTGAGCTATGAAACCTGAGTTTAGAAATGCAGATTTAGTTTCAAAAGGCCAAGCCAAGAGTGAAGATTTAGGCCACTAGTGTTTTCTTTAAAAGGCATAGGTAAGCATATAATCTTGGCCCTGGAAAATGGAGAGGAAAAGAACCTCCTGTTCATTTGGTTTTAGCGCCCTGTACTGTTGAGCACCCAAAGGAATCACGTTAGCTTTGTATAAAGAGCAGTAGAAGACACACAAGGGAAAAGATGTCTTCACACTGTGTTCTGCTAGAAGTACCGAAAGACTCAAGCTAACCCAGATTAAAACTTGAGTTGCCCAGTGTCAGTACATCATCCAGGCAATTATTGTTTTCAATACTTTGAAAATTGCCTCCTAACTAGATCCTGCCAGAGGCAGCTGTAGTATTAAAATGGGCCCTAAAGAGGGCAATGCCTTTCCAGAATATTTTCACTTGGCTGAAGAATGCCAGTGCATATTTGGAACACTTACCAGCAACAGCGGAGATGCCCTTTTCCCTGAGTATAGTATTCCCCAAATGGTGAGTTCACATGTTATTTTCGATCTTAGTTAATGAATAATAGGCTCTGTCGCTTGCAACTGTGCTCTTTCTCAACTGAGTTCCCTGTTGAAGTGGCTGACCAGATAGATGCTTCACATAGTGCAAGGCACTCTCCCATCACCTTTCTCCATTTGAAAAGCTGACTGGCTTTCTGTTTTGCATGGTGCTGGGCTATTCTCTGCAACTGACTTAACTGTACAACCAGTTGCCATACAGAACTCCAGTAGTTGTCTGAAAACCTGTTGCTGTAATTGGGATGGCAACATATGCAATATGCAATTTTCACTCCCCAGAGTTAAGATCATGAATATCCCTTGACTGCATTTTTAGTTCTGAAGGGTTGCCTGACTGACATGAAAGCCAGTTGATATGCACACATGGTAAAGTCCTGCACATGAATGTACCAGCTTAGAATCCACATGGAGCATGGTTTGAAGGCACTCCGTCGTCATCAAGAATATGGAAAGCTTACCTGTCAGGGACAATCTTCCAGATGGTCCTCTATCCTGACTTTCCATGCACAGGCAGGGAGCTCCTGATGTAGAACCACTTTCCAGCCAGTGAGACTTTCCAAATGTATTCTGAGGTTGTATAGTCCTGTGGAGGAATGTACTACGTTTGTACGTAATTTTAGGGAATCCGGCTTTACAATCACAAGACAATGGCTATGTTGTTGTTCAGTCGTTCAGTCGTGTCCGACTCTTCGTGACCCCATGGACCATAGCACGCCAGGCCTTCCTGTCCTGCGCTCTCTCCCGGAGTGTGCTCAAGTTCATATTCATTGCATCCGTGATGCTATCTAGCCATCTCATCCTCTGCCGTCCCCTTCTCCTTTTGCCTTCAATCTTTCCCAGCATCAGGGTCTTTTCCAGGGAGTTTTCTCTTCGCATTAGGTGGCCAAAATATTGGAGCTTCAGCTTCATTATCTGTCCTTCCAATGAGCACTCAGGGTTGATTTCCTTTAGGATGGACTGATTTGACCTCCTTGCAGTCCAGGGGACTCGTAAGAGTCTTCTCCAGCACCACAGTTCGAAAGCATCAATTCTTCGGCGCTCAGCCTTCCTTATAGTCCAGCTCTCACAGCCATACATTACTACTGGGAAAACCATAGCTTTGATTAGACGGACCTTTGTCGGCAAGGTGATGTCTCTGCTTCTTACTATGCTGTCTAGGTTGGCTATAGCTTTCCTCCCAAGGAGCAAGCGTCTTTTAATTTCATGGCTACAGTCACCGTCTGCGGTGATCTTGGAGCCCAAGAAAGTAAAATCTGTCACTGCTTCCATTTCTTCCCCTTCTATATGCCAGGAAGTGATGGGGCCAGATGCCATGATCTTAGTTTTTTTAATGTTGAGTTTCAAACCAGCTTTTGCACTCTCCTCTTTCACCCTCACAAGAGGCTCGTGAGATCCTCTTCGCTTTCTGCCATTAGGGTGGTATCGTCTGCATATCGGAGGTTGTTGATAATTCTCCCGGCAATCTTAATTCCGACCTCTGATTCATCCAACCCAGCATTTCTCATGATGTACTCTGCATATAAGTTAAATAAGCAGGGTGACAATATGCAGCCTTGTCGTACTCCTTTCCCAATTTTGAACCAATCGGTTGTTCCATGTCTGGTTCTTACTGTTGCTTCTTGACCCTCGTACAGGTTTCTCAGGAGACAGGTAAGGTGGTCTGGTACTCCCATCACTTTAAGAATTTGCCACAGTTTGTTGTGATCCACACAATCAAAGGCTTTAGCGTAGTCAATGAAGCAGAAATAGACGTTTTTCTGGAATTCTCTTGCTTTCTCCATGATGCAGCGAATGTTGGCGATTTGATCTCTAGTTCCTCTGCCTCTTCGAAACCCAGCTTGTACTTCCGGTAGTTCTCGGTTCGCATACTGCTGAAGCCTAGCTTGTAGGATTTTGAGCATCACCTTGCTGGCATGTGAAATGAGCGCAATTGTGCGGTAGTTTGAACACTCTTTGGCGTTGCCCTTCTTTGGAATTGGAATGTAAACTGACCTTTTCCAGTCTTGTGGCTATTGTTGAGTGTTCCAGATTTGTTGGCATATTGAATGCAGCACTTTAACAGCATCATCTTTTAGGATTTTAAATAGCTCGGCTGGAATACTGTCATCTCCGCTAGCTTTGTTGTTACTAATGCTTCCTAAGGCCCATTTGACTTCACTCTCTAGGATGTCCGGCTCAAGTTCAGTGACCGCACTATCATGGCTATCAGGGACATTCAGATCTTTCCTGTATAGTTCTTCTGTGTATTCTTGCCACCTCTTCTTAATCTCATCTGCTTCTGTTAGGTCCCTGCCTTCTTTGTCCTTTATCATGCCCGTCTTTGCACAAAACGTTCCCTTGAGATCTCCAATTTTCTTGAAGAGATCTCTAGTCTTTCCCATTCTGTTGTTTTCCTCGATTTCTTTGCATTGTTCATTTAAGAAGGCCTTCTTGTCTCTCCTTGCTATTCTCTGGAACTCTGCATTCAGTTGGGTATATCTTCCCCTTTCTCCCTTGCTTTTCGCTTCCCTTCTTTCCTCAGCTACTTGTAAAGCCTCATCAGACAGCCACTTTGCTTTCTTGCATTTCTTTTTCTTTGGGATGGATTGAGTTGCTGCCTCCTGAACAATGTTACGGACCTCCGTCCATAGTTCCTCAGGCACTCTGTCTATCAGGTCTAATCCCTGAAATCTATTCCTCACCTCCACTGTATATTCATCAGGGATATGATTTAGGTCATACCTGAACGGTTTGTTGTGGCGAAGGGGCTTGCGTAACTCAGTGAAGCCATAAGCTATGCCGTGCAGGGCCACCCAAGACGGACAGGTCATGGCAGAGAGTTCTGACAAAATGTGGTCCACTGGAGAAGGAAATGGCAACCCACTCCAGTATTCTTGCCAAGAAAACCCCATGGAACGTATCACAAGGCTAAAAGAGATGACGCCGGAAGATGAGCCCCTCAGGTCGGAAGGTGTCCAATATGCTACTGGGGAAGAGCAGAGGGTATTTCCAAGTAGCGCCAGAAAGAGTGAAGCGGCTGGGCCAAACCCGAAAGGACACTCAGCTGTGGATGTGTCTGGCGGTGAAAAGAAAATCCGATGCTGTAAAGAACAATATTGTTTAGGAACCTGGAATGTCAGATCAATGAATCAAGGTAAGCTGGAGGTGGTCAAACATGAGATGGCAAGATTGAACATCGACATCTTGGGAATCAGCGAACTAAAATGGACAGGCATGGGTGAATTTAATTCAGGTGACCATCATATCTACTATTGTGGGCAAGAATCCCTTAGAAGAAATGGAGTAGCACTCATAGTCAACAAAAGGGTGGGAAAAGCAGTACTGGGGTACAATCTTAAAAATGATAGAATGATCTCAGTACGAATCCAAGGCAAACCATTCAACATCACAGTAATTCAAGTCTATGCCCCAACCACTGAGGCCGAAGAAGCTGAGGTTGATCGGTTCTATGAAGACCTACAACAATGGCTATATTCCACTTCAAAATGAGGCGGGGGGGGGGGAGCTGATCGCAAAGAGGAAAATATACATTAGTTGTGGCGGAAGGTAGGAGTGACCATGGGCATCTCTACACTAGCCTAAAATCCTGCTTTTCAAACGGGGCTTTCTGTTTTAAATGCAGGATCACGACGACTCCCTTTTTCACCGGCTTCCTTTCCCCCCTCCCCCTTCCCCCTCTTCCCCTTCTATCGGAGTCTTTCATTATCTTTCATTGATCTCGCTCCTCTTCTTGCCGCTTTTCTTCTTTTCATGGAGGGAACTCAAGCAGAACACAATGGGATAATTGATAACTCATTATCTGTGATGTATTTAAAAATGGAACAAAGGGCATTTAGTGCAGGAGACGCCTTGAATGATCACAGTGTCATGTAAACTTCCATGAAAGAGCAGTCTCAATAGCAGGATAAAAGCTCTGTGCGAAGAAAGCCCAAGTCTTTTAATTACATCTTGTCATTCCTACTTTAGTCATCACATTTCATATTGCCTAAATATGCTTGCCCCTGGGTTAAAAATGCGTGCAGATTATGTCCTCTTTCAGGCGCTGTGTGTTTACAGGTCAAATTGGCCTGTCAAGCTAATTTGCATCCACAGTTCTACTGTCAAAGTCCAGCCATATATATCAGCAAAGCAAGAGGAGAGATGTTTGACTATAAACATGCTTGGTCATGCAGGAATGCAGATGCTAGCATGCATCTTTGCTGAGGGGCACAGAGTAAATACCTCTAGATATAAAGGTTTGCGTGCTGGTCCCATAAAAGCTAGGCATGCAAGAAAAGGCCACAATTAGGGCATGTTCACACACTTAAAAGTGCGAAGCAGCCTTCCCTAAATAAATAAATGGAATAAAAAAAATGGAATAAATGGTAAATTCTCTCAATGGAGGGAAGTAAATAATGGGGTCCCACAGGGATCTGTATTAGGACCAAATGCTTTTCAACTTGTTCATAAATGATCTGGAATTAGGAGCGAGCAGCAAAGTGGCCAAGTTTGCAGATGACACCACATTATTTAGGGTGGGTAAAACAAAAAGGGATTGTGAAGAGCTCCAAAAGGATTTCTCCAAACTGGGAGAATGGGCATCCAAATGGCAAATGTGGTTCAATGTAAGCAAGTGTAAAGTAATGCACGTTGGGGCAAAAAATCCCAATTTCAGTATACCCTGATGGGATCTGAGCTAGCAGTGACTGACCAGGAAAGAGATCTTGGGGTTGTGGTGGACAGCTCAATGAAGATGTCAACCCTGTGTGCGGCCACTGTAAAAAGGCGAACTCTATGTTAGGCATAATTAGAAAATGAATTGAGAATAAAACTGCCAAAATCATACTGCCCCTATACAAATCTATGGTGCGGCCACACTTGGAATACTGTGTCCAGTTCTGGTCACCACACCTAAAAAAAGATATTGTAGAGCTGGAAAAGTGCAGAAAAGGGCAACTAAAATGATCAAGGGGCTGGAACATCTCCCCTATGAGGAAAGGTTACAACAGCTGGGATTGTTTAGCTTGGAAAAAAGGAGGGTAAGGGGAGACATGATAGAGGTGTACAAAACTATGCATGGTGTGGAGAATGTGGATAGACAGACATTTTTCTCCCTTTCTCAAAATACTAGAACCCGGGGTCATCTTATGAAGCTGATTGGTGGGAGATTCAGGATAGATAAGGAAGTACTTCTTCACACAGCTGGAATTCGCTACCACAGGATGTAGTGATGGCCACCAACTTGGATGGCTTTAAAGGGGGTTGGACAGATTCATGAAGGAGAAGGCTATCGATGGCTACTAGTCCTGATGGCTATGTGCTACCTCCAGTACCAGAGGCAGTGAGCCTATGTACAACAGTTGCTGGGGAACATAGGTGGGAGGGTGCTGTTGCACTCATGCCCTGCTTGTGCATCTCCAGTCGGCAGCTGGTTGGCCACTGTGAACACAATGCTGGACTAGATGGACCCTTGGTCTGATCCAGCATGGCTCTTTTTATGTTCTTATTTTCCCTAACCTGGTGCCCTCAAGAAGTGTTGGACTACGACTCCCATCATTCCAAGCCAGCATGGCCAATGGGGAAGGCTGATGTAAAGCACAGTGATGAGCACATCCATGCCAGATCTCAGTTCACCAGGCAGATTGGGAGGAATCTAGTTCCTCACCAGCCCCGTTTTGGTGTCCACTGAGATGCAGGCTGAGCTTGCCACAGTTTGCCTCTCTTTACTTGCCTGTGCTGCTGTAGTGAGTTGGTTAGTGAGCAAAAAAGTAGACTTCACACCGTTCCTATATGCCGGTAGTTGACCTGTGTAATTTGGCATAACCGGCAGCTTTATAGTTAATTAAGAAGCCCTTTCACACAGGCTGGTAATTCACAGCCTGCCTTGAAGTTGTTTATGCCAGCTAGATTATGTCATCCTGAAAGATGAGATAGGTTTTGCTTCCCATGGTAAGGGGGAAGGCCCTGTTCTCAGAGAGGAGGAGATTGATTTTCCAGCTTGCGATGCTTCGAGCACCTTCGGGAAAGAGAAGCCCCCATTCTCCTGAGTACTATTTGCTCGCCTGTCAGCTTCTGAGAAGGGGGAGAGGTGTTTCCTGTCAGCTTGTGAGCTGGAGGGAGGCATCTAGCAGAGAAGTTGATAAGATCCAATCCACAGGCTTTGCGTGTTGGTCTCACTCCAAGGGGCAATGTGCGCATTACCAGCTTGGAGAACTTTGCCGGTCTTGGGGGAACGACTTCTCATACTTGGGGGGCGGGGGCAGGGTGGGGGCTGCAGAGTACAAATAGTGTGGCAGAGAACTGGTTTGTCAACTGGAGAGAGGTGTGAGCTTTCTTTGCATATTTATTCTGCATCTATTTTCTGTCAATAAACTGTCATCCTTTTGCACAAGAGGCTTTGTTTCATATTGGGAATATAAAAGAATCTCCTTTGACTGGGGCCTGACAGAATCAGAACCCCAGATCAATACAGCTGCACTGGCTGTTTGATTCCCTTAAAGATTATCTCTGCTGCCACAGTCAAATGGTAGGAGTTACTTCATATGCGCCAGTCTTTGCCCTGAACTAGCAATAGTCAACTAGTGGCCCATTTTTATCAAAAATTTAGATTAGGGTGGACAGTTATGAATTGACAAAAAAAGGAAATGCATCACAAAAAAGAGGACAAAAGGAGATACTGATTTGCATAAAATTTGCATGAGCTGACTTATATGTATAGATGCAAGTTTAGAAATTATTATTATAATTTAAATAGAAATACACTACATCTCACAATGTTGTTTTAAATTGTGACCAGGTGACCCGTGTGCCTGCTCAGCCTGCTGTCCAGGTGCTGTTGATGGGCAACTTCAAGGCCCAGCTCTGCCTTCTGGTGGTTCTTTATCTTTAAGCTAGACTTGGGCTGGATGACCCTTCAAATAGAGGACACTTTCAAAAGAGAAGGCAGTCCTTTGGCAGCCTTTCAAATAGAGGACTGGCCACCCTAACTTAGATGAAGGAGTGGAGGAAATGCTGATAAAATCTGCAGATGACAATATAATGGAAAACTGGACCAAAACTAACAATATGTAATTCAGAGACAAATGCAAAGTTCTGCATTGAGGAACCCCCCACCAAAAAAACCCAACCCCCCAAACCAAATCAAGGGTGCTTCCTAGCACTACCAGTTAAAATACATTGTGCAGTGATTCCGTCTTTTCCTCAACAGAATTTTGGTGGAAAGAAAAAAAGATGGAAGAAGTGGCAGGAAAGCACAAGAAGGTTACAGATGGACTCCCTATAAAATTCTGTAAATGAGGCAGGGCAACTGCACTATAAAGCCTTGTCTGCAAACACGTACAAACAAAAAAAACCCAAAATGCCCAGGTATAGGATGGCGGAATACCTTCATGGGCTGCATAGTACATGTACCTCATAGTACATGTAAAAAGGATTTCAGGATTGAACATGAATCAGCAGTGTCATGTGACTGCAAAGAAGGCAAATGTGACTTTAGGTTGCATGAACAGAACCATCGTTTCCACCAGGGCTGTGCACTGCTTCAGTCTGAGGCTCAAATAATGACCCAAAGAGGGCTGCTTTGGAGTTGCCTCTGCATGATATGAGGTGGAACAGAATAGCAATGAGGCACCCTGAAGCGAAGCGGCTGGTATACGAAGGGCCTCGTCCAATTCAGTGATTCGTTCTGCGCAACCCAGACAGCCTGGCGCCAAAAGTATTAACCTGAGAAAACTCAGCAAGGGGTTGAGGAGGAGGAGGAGGAGGGAGGGAGCTTTGGCGAATGGAAACTCTAGTTGCCAAATCAGGGCTGAATGTAATCCAGCAATCTCTAATTAGTGACAGTGGTGGAGGAGGGGGGAAGACTGAATAACTGGAGAAAAACGGCTGCCTTTCAGAGACAGAGATCATTCTGGTGTGTTACTTAGGCATGTGAGAACCCACCTCCATCCGTGTTCTCTGGATGCTCTCCCCCAGCCTCTGCTCCGCTTGCCAGTCGCTCTACCACGATCACCATGTTTTTAAAAAACATATCGGTGAGAAATCTGTGTGCACATAGACCTATATGCAAAAAGCGCCATGAATCTTGAGTGTATGGGCATTTTCCAGCACTTTTCACAGTGCTGTGAATCACTCAGGCAGGAGGAGGAGGGTCCTCCGCCCCCGCCGCTAGCTAGCTGTCTCCTCCTCGCAAGCAGGAGATGGCTAGCAGTGGAGGAGGTCTGAATCGGTCCGAGTTGAAGCGGGGTTTATTTGGAGGGTCTGAAGCAACATCTGAAGCTAAGCGAGGGGTCCACGCACAGCCCTGGTTTCCAGTCATAGGAAGTAATACCACTTTATTTTGTACTAGTCATCTAGTTTGGTGGGATGCAAAACAAGTCCTGTGAGGAAAGGTTAAAGGAACTGGGCATGTTTAGCTTGGAGAAGACATGTTTAGGTTTAGAGAAGAGAAGGACATGACAGAAGTCTTCCGATACCTGAAGAGCTGTTATAGATGGCAAAGACTTGTTCTCTGAAACCCCAGAAAGGAGGACAAGATCGAATGGGCTTAAGTTACAGGAGGGAGGATTTTGGCTGAACATTAGGAGAAATGTTTGGATGGGAAGAGCATTTCAACAATGGTGCCAATTACCTAGAAAGGTGGTGGGCTCTCCCTTGTTGGAAGTCTTCAAGCACTGGACTGGACAACTGTCCATTGGGGATGTCCTAGCTCTGGATTTCCTGCATCAGTCAGGGTGTTGGGCTAGGTGGCCTACAAACCCTCCTCCAGTTCTATGATTCTATGTGTGCTGCTCTATGTCATTACATTCACCCCCAGACTGGGGTGTCTGCCACTCCTCTTAGCACTAAAGGAGAGGACACCTCAAAGGTCTCTTCAATAATGGGAAGCATGATGCGCT
Source organism: Heloderma suspectum (assembly GCF_057233095.1). Lineage (NCBI taxonomy): Eukaryota > Metazoa > Chordata > Lepidosauria > Squamata > Helodermatidae > Heloderma > Heloderma suspectum. The sequence goes on from NC_139459.1 coordinate 135,301,977, forward strand.
GTCATTCTGTGCTTGGTACCTGCTATGCAGCTGAATCTCTGCTTTGGTTAGAAGATGCACATCCTCTCCTTTAGTGCAATACCTCCCCAGCCAAGGTGCACAGTGGTGGTGGTGGTGGTGGTGGTGGGGAGAGATTAATGGTGATAATGTGGCCAGAGATAATCGCCCCCTGAACAGCTTGGCTGGGGAAGATCTGGCTCCCTGGGCTGAAGAAGGTGTCCATCCCTACCTTCAGTAAGTACACACAGAAGCTTTGAGATGGATGCAAGCTCTTTTCTGTGGCTGTTTATTTTGTACAGCAAAATGCAGCTGGATTGTGTCATAAGCACCCAAGTGAGAGAACAGCAGCTGCCTATATGACTGGATAGCTTAAAATGAGATATAGCAGTTGCTTGAATGGCAGCAACTTTGGTATACTTCCTGCCTGCTTATTGTTCTCATTTTAAAAAGAGATTGTCCTGTTCGCTTATTAAATCTCTCCATGTCCTTCTTTTGGAACAAAAATATAGCCCATCTTCCTGTCTGGGGTGGGTGGGTATTTCCATTATAAACACGATTCTTCTCTGAACGTTTAAAGAAAAGAATTCTGTCCCATAAATATCAAGGCAGTTATGTCCTTTGTCAGAAACTTTTCAAATAACAGAACATTTTATCTTGGTGTGCCAAAAGTGCCTGTGACACTATCCGGATTAACTCTTATTACATGCCACTATAAACCTGCTCTTGAGAGAAGTGGTACTTCCAAAGTGGTGTTTTGCTTGTCTGACTCCTCTCTCTCTCTCTCTCTCTCTGGGTGGGGTTGCTGGTCTTTTATTGCCTAAAAATGAGGCAGCTGCTGCGCTGAACACTCAATCCTTTATGCACCTAAATTTTTATGAGCACAACACAACTATCATTCCATATCATTTATCTTCATATTTCCTTTAGAGTTAATAGCACAACTCACTTTCTGTGAGTTGAACCACCCCCTCTCACCGTTTCTGTGAATTGAACTGCATTAACTTTTCTCTCCAGGAAACACTTCCCACGAAAATATGGTAACGAAAGGAGAGTGGGGGGAATAGAAAAAAAATTTGCACAGGCTCCTGGGAGATCTTATAGCCAGAGCGATTTTGCTGCCTGCGGCAAAGGATAAGAGGGCACCTCACCCCATTCCATGTGCAGAAGCCGGCCAGACTGGCAGTTGACTTGAATCTGACTTCTGCACTGAGGGCAGCAAGCTGGCTTATGGGGCCCAGGGGAGGCCACATGGCACACATAGTTCTGTCCCCCAACAACTCGCTGCTGCTCTCCACCCTTCAGTATCCACCACCTGAGGTGGCTGCTCCATTCTGCCTAATGGTAGGGCCGGCACTGCTTCTAAGCTACACCCTCAGTACAAGTGGGGCACTGGCTCACATGAACTCACGGTGTCCTAGAATGTGCTCAGATGCTCTTCTGCAGCAACCCACTGCAGGGGAAGATTGGAACTCATACATTCTCAGCAAAGAGTAATACTGCTGCCAAAGCAAGTAAAGGGTCCCAGTTGGTTACTATTATGCAGCAGCAGCAGCTGAAGCACTTAGTGCTGGTGGTACATGGAGCAAACGTGTGTGCACGTGTGCATGTGTGCACGTCTGTGTATGCGCCACTATCCTGTTTCCTTTTCCTGACCATCTTATTGATTGATTGATTGATTGCATTTCTATCCCACCCTTTTTCCTCTTGCAAGGAACCCAAGGCAGCTTACATTCTTCTCCTCCTCCTCTCCATTTTACCCTCTCAACAACATCCCTGTGAGGTGGGTTGGGCTGAGAGTCTGTGACTGGCCCAAAGTCACCCAGTGAGCTTCCATGGCTGAGTGGGGACTAGAACCCGGATCTCCCAGCTCCCAGTCCAGCACTCTCACCACTACACCATGCTGGCTCTCCATATTGATGGGCTTTAGGCTATTTGCTAAGGAAACCAGTGTCTCCATCTTAAAAAAAGTAGTATTTAGTTATTTATGCCCCACCATTCCACAGACCCCTCCCCCCAAAAAACCCATTCAAAGTGGCTAACAAAGAAATATAAAATCAATTAAAGGTTTCGGTGAAGATTTCTGGGCGAAGGAACACTGCTTCTAACTTAATATGGATATTAGAGAAAGCTGCTATAAAGTGGTTTCATGGTGGTATATAACTCCATACATTTTGAATAAAATAAAGAATAACTTCAGTCCTTGCCTCTGGAAATGTGGTAGTCATGTGGTAGGCAGAATTCCTTCATCTTTGGTGGTGCTGCCTTTTTTAAAAGAGATATGAGAGGAAAACAAAACATGTAAATGGAGCACATATTGGGTTGCGGTATTTGAATGGATCCACTATTGTGTCAACGGACGCATACCAAAGAGGAAGTGCATCATCCTCAGGATACAGGACGTGTGGGGTATGTGGTAACTGCAGTTAGATACTCCATATACTAAATGCTCCAGATATTGGGGACAAGGGAAAATTCCATCAGTTAAGAAATGGTTTGAGAGGGTATGGGACTATGCCTTGGTGGTAAAATTGATAAGCTATTTAAGAGTGAAAAAAGAAGGCTGAGAATACATTTTTTTTTAACAAACTGTACATCTTTAAGGGAATATTGCAATAGAAATCAGCAGGGCCGACCCTACTGTTAGGCAGAGTGAGGCAGTTGTCCCAAGCAGCAGATGTGGGAAAGTGGCAGCAAGGTGATGGAGCTGTATTCCAAGCAGCCTACCCTATGCCCTTGCTATCCTGAGGTGTGGTGAAGGATGATGTGCTATCACAAATGCTGAAGAAAGATTCAAGTGCCAGCCCAGTCAGCTTTTCTACATGGGATGGGAGTGGACGCCATCTTGTTCTTTGCTTCAGGCAGAAAAAATGTCTTGAGGTGGCCCAGGAAATCAACTGTATTCAAATACAAAATATTAGTGTTAATTATGCACAAATGAAATAAATTGTTGATATTTTAAAAAGAAAACTGTGGGCGTAGAAGAAGACAGAGGGGGGAGTTTCCTGTACATCCCCTTGCTTACTTTTGTGCACAGTTCGCTGTCTGTTCGTAGCTGCTTTTTTCTCCAATCTGCAGTTTCTGCAGGATTTTTTAAAATGGTTTTCTTCCAGAGACGATTCCAGAAAAGCAGGGATCACGTAGGCAGTGTGATGAGGCATGTTCTCAAAAGTTCAAGTCCTGTTGTCAAATGTTCGCACAGTGCCCCATTAATAGATGACTTTAATAGACGACTTTAAGATCCTGTGTCGCCAAACAGATTTCGTCATGTGATGACATCACAGAACAATCTCAGAGAGAAGGTAATGCTTCTTGCCCTCACCCTGAGTGGTTGAACATTTTCACCCTGTTTCACAGCCACATGCAGATTGTTGTGGTAGAGAGAGCTTCTCCACACCGGGCTTTTTATCCTGCAACTTTACTGGGGCTTCTGCTTCTGGATTCTTTGCAGGATTAAGATCGGCTCCTTCACACACACTTCCTCTTTTTTTTTCAGGGGCTGCAAGTTCTATATGCTTCATTAAACAGCCACTAGATGGCACTGCTGTTATAGCGCAACTCCCTCTTTAAAAATTCAATTAATTTTTTAAAATTACCTCATTTTCTCCATTTCAAATTAAGCCGTGGAAATGGTTGGAAAGGAGAGGTGCTGGAGGTGACATCATGTAAAGGACCCGTAAACTTCTGTGAGTAACCAATCTCAATAGCAGGATAAAAGCCCTGTGTGGAGAAGCCCTTATACTCCAAACTTGGAAGGAAAAACACCCACCACCTATCACTCAATGGACCAAAGATCTTACCGCTCTTGCTACGTTTGAGCATATCTCCTACAACTGTCAAAGTCATATGGATGCTTATTTAGATATATGGACTGCTTATATTAACATATATATTTGATATGGAAATGTTAATCCTTCCCCCCTTGTGTTTTTCTCTTCTCTTCTCTTCTCTTCTCTTCTCTTCTCTTTCTTTTATTTTTATTTCCCTATATCAAAGGAGATATTAATGATTACTGTATATTGATATATTTCATGATATGAATCCCCCTTTTTTTGCTTTGTTCATTTATTGTTGTTACCATTGTGTTGCAAACAATTTTTTTTTAATTGTTGTGTGTGTGCATTTGAGGAAAGGGCTGTCTTTTCCCATGGCCCACATTTCCACTCAGGTGTGACTGCCACAAGTGGGTCAGCTTTTCCATTAAGTCTTTAAAGGCAACTAATATGGCAACCCTCCAAGCAACGATGAGTTTACATAAGACAAAGTGTCCTAAAAGAGAATGGAGGTGGATGCCACTGACAGCGACATTTTGAATGACTTGAAATTGTTTATTGCCCTTTGCCAGGAGCATCCTAAAGTTATGACAGGGAAGGGAATTCAGGGGTGAACAGCCACACACCCCAGAGCATTGCAGGTACGTTTAGCACTGTGGTGAAAGCATAAGAAGTGGAAGAAGTCAGGAAAAGGACAAATACCTCTCTTTAATGGATAGGAATCCGCCTTCCCAGTCTAGTGCCCTCCAAATGTGCTGGACTGCAGCTCACGTAATTCCTCAGCCAGCATGGCCAGTGGCCATGCTGGCTGGGGAGTTGTGGAAGCTGCAGGCCAACACATCTCGAGGGCGCCAGATTGGGAAAGGCTGGGTTAAATGTTCATCAATGTTGTGATGGTCCACTGTGTCCGTACAACTGATCTCTGAGTTCAGCATATTGCTTAATGACAGGGTGAGTTCTTAAGTAGGGTGGGGGTTCTGATACTGGCCTATTGGAGCTTGCCCAGTCTGGATCCATTTGAAATCAGAGCTAGGATGGCCAACTCTCCTTTTTTTTAAAAAAACAAACAAACAGAGGACAGTCCTCTGTTTGAAGGGCTGCCAGAGAACTGTCCTCTCTTTTGAAGGCATCCTCTGTTTGAAGTCAAAGTCTAGTATAAAGATCAAGGCTGCCTTTACATTAAAGAAAAAATCCTCAGTCCTACTGTTGTGCAGCCTTTCCACATTTACAGCGGGCTCCCAGACAGCAACCATGTGATTGCTGAGAGGGGAAGCTTTTAATTTTCAAGGTTCCATAGAACTCAGTGAAACATCGCCATCTAGTGGCTCTTTTAACAGAGTAACAATCCGAGGTTTTTTGATACCTCATTTTTTCCTGGATCTTTCTAACATGGAATAACCAAGAAATACCTCTGGATGTGCCCTGGTGGTTGACGATGTCATGAAAAGCACCCGCAAACGTCTGTGAGTGAGCAATCTCAATAGCGGGATAAAACCTCCATGTGCAGAAGCTCAAAGAACCATCAGGAGGAAGAGCTGGCCCTTGAAGGTGCCCATCGACAGCACTTGGGCGGCAGGCTGAGCCAGGCACACAGGTCACCTGGTCTTCTCCACTATGGTGAGATGTACTGTATTTCTATTTACATTATAATAATCTTTTCTAAATTTGCATATGTACATATAAATCAACATGCAAATTTTAGGTAAATGGGTGTCATCTTTTTTGGTGCTGCATTTCCTCTTTTGGGGTGATTCATAAGTGGCCAAACCCAGACCGTCCTGGAGTCTGGGCCTGATCCAAAACCATTGCATCACTAATGCTTCTGTTTTAGTTTCAGGGAGCCCTCCGTTTGGACCCCCTTTCCCTAGCTTACCAAAGCAGGGGGAATGGCAGGGAGGGCTCCTGGAAACCAGTATGGGCAAACCTCAGGTCTGGATATGCTCATGACCCATGCTTGCTTGCAGCAGCGCCCAGGGACCTTGGAAACGAATGGAAATGTAGTACTGAGGAATACTGAGACCCACTGCAGTTCACATCATTCCCAGTAGCCCTTGACAAGGCCAGGCATGTTTGCTATAACATTGAGGGACCCTGGGATCCATGGGAATTACGTTCTCCTAGTGATCCTCAGTGCTGCTATCAACAATCACATGGTCCTGAAGCCAAGCTGCAGTAGGAACCCCCTTTTCCCCCTCTTCTTTGTAAGTTTGGGAAAGTGGAAGGAAATTACAGAGGGACCCCCCTGAAACAAGTGCAGTAGGGCCTAGGGGGCTGATCTTCTTTGGACTCAGTTCTGAGCTCTGATGTTTCGTATCTTCACCTTTCCACTTGCTGGTGCCACGTATATGGCAGAATGTGTTGAACTGTCATTTTTGGTTTACAAGTTCTAAACTGATTTTGAATCGTCTTTTTTTCTGGGAAAATGGTAGATAAGTCTACAAATAAAAGGGGACACGTGTATGTGATTCTTGCCATACAGATTTGAAGTACATCCATGCACAATTGACTTCATTGTGCATTATTTGCCAATCTAGAAAATGGAGAAAACTTTCGTCAGCTGGGTGCTCTATTCTTGCATCGAAGCGCTGAAGAGTTCTGGATCAGGCACATGGTTTTCTTGTATGTATACATTTGTCCTAATCCAAAGTTCTGCAGACATTTTTAGTTTGTGTGTGTGTACCTTTGTGTCTTCCCACAAAATGTATGGAAGCTGAATTAGTCATATGGGAGAGAGAAAAGTAAAATGTCATTAACTTTTACCAGCATGGAAAGTGCAAAGCTTTTAAGAAATACAGATTTAAAGTAAGCACTTGAACCATTATTTTGGCATTTGTATAAAGGGCAGATCTGCATTTGTTGAATATGCAGTTAACAAAAGCTAGGAAAAAAGGAAATGTGTTCTTAGTCATTTTGAGCCTATCCTTAGATTCTAACGCGGTTGCACAATCACGGAGGGAAAATAAGCCACAGTGGCTTATTTTCCCTCTTCACACATGCTGGTCGCCAGCCACCTAATTAGTATAATTACGCTTGTTGGGTATAGGTTGTTGTGACATCTGAACCCAGAAAGGATGGCAAGTTGGGGTGGTTTACAAACCACCCAGCAACCCTAGCCATGGGTTTCAGGGTGGTTTGCATATCGCCCCAGCCACCCACCCTCACTGTTTTTGGATATCATGACAACCTGCGCCCGGCAGGGGTAATTATGCTAATTGGGCAGCTTGTGGCTTATTTTCCCTCTGTGATTGTGTGAACCCGGTCACTGTCAAGGCCCCATCGGAGCCATGAATGGCTAAACACCTGAATAGGCCATGATGGTCTGGTGAAGGCAAAAGGTATTGCTCTGTTGACCAGACAGGGAGAGAAGGCCAGGCTCCATATATGTATGTATGTGTGTGTGTGTGTACACACACACACACACACACACACACACGGTTCAACCAATCCAGAGGCTTCATACTGTTTGCCACTCAGAGAGGCTGATGCATATCTGTATTCCGTTCTGCACCTGACAAGGTCTCTGAGGCCTAGTAATTCACTAGGCCAGGTTCAAGACTCAGCCCATGAAGTTCCCAGTTCAGCTCCTGAAATCCCTGATATACTCACATTATCCTCCTGTCTGTAATTTGTGTTTGTTTGGCTTAATATGCTATTCTTTCCAGGATTTCCAAATGCACTATGAAATAAAATAAGACTCCACAAGATCAATTTTGCCATGGTGCTATACTGTGACTTCATTGGGGTTATGCCCAGCCTGTGGGTTGAGAAATAATTGTGGCAGGAATTAACAAATTAAGATAAATTATTCCAATGTATTCTTTAAAAGATATTTATGCATTAGTGGTTTTATTACCAGAGCTGGAGTGTGCTAGTTGTAAGACTAGCCTTGTGTATATGTTAAGTTTCTCCTTCACTTCTCCCTGGGTATTTTATTTTGCTTCATTTCCTTAGAATGTGTATTAAGCAACCTTTATTGACCCTTCAATAAAACAAGGGTTTTCTCTTCACTCTTTCCTCCTCCCCCCTCAGCTTCTTTGTCTTTTCTTTTCTGTGAAATGAGCTCCCATTCCTATCAGCGCATTGCTCATTATGGTTTTCATCAACAAATTCCACATAAATAATGGAGCCAACTGAGAATTAAATGTGGCCATAAATGTGATGAATGGTAATGAGAGATGCAGACTTTGGTAGGGAAGAGCTAACATCATATCGTCATGGGTTTAGCAAATGTTTTCTGGCTTTGTGCGTCGGTGCTTTCCAAATATATTGAATGTCTCACTTCAGATGCAGTGTGTCCAGGTATTATAGTGTATAATTAATGCTGTTCTTGTTAAAGGCAAGTTTGAAATCCCACCTGGTTATTACCACATTATAAGAAACTCAATACTATAATGAACCCAGTAGAGCTGCAATGTTTAGAGAACAATCCTATGGCTCCTGGATAGTGTCTGGGGAGTCATAGGATGCTGCACGTCACCTCCTCTGCAGCTGCAGACAGAGCTATGACCACAGAGGAGATCAGATCGCACATCTCCCCCTCCTCCCCAGCCGTTGCAGAAAGCTCTGCAGCAGCTCCTCTTCTGAGGTCACTCTCCCCATCTGCAATATGGGTATGACAATCTTGACCTACCTTACAGGGCTGTTGTGAAGATTACAAGATAATTATGCCCGTACTCTTTCATCTGGCACTGGCTGCCTGTCCATTTCTGGGCCGGATTCAAAGTGCTGGTAGTAACACTCAAAGCCCTAAACGTCTTGAGGCCAGGCTGCCTGAAGGATCATCTCCTCCCATATACACCTCCCCAGACCCTAAGATCAGCTTCGGCAGTCCTTCTCCGGGAGCTCCTGCCAAAGGAAGTGAGGTGGGTGGCTATTAGGAATAGGGCCTTTTCTGGTGTGGCACCCCAGTTGTGGAATAAACTTCCCAAAGAGGTTCGCCTGGCACCTATGTTGTGCTCATTTCAGCACCAGGTGAAGAAGACCTTTTTATTCTGCCAGGCATTTTAGTTCTTCAGTTTGTTTTTATCTGATACTGTATTTTCAATTTTTGCTGCTAGCTTCTGTTTGGTTATTTTATTTTTATATTGTAGTTTAAAACTTTAAGGGCGCAATCCTAACTAGATAGGTGGCCGCCTCCGAACTCGGAGGCGACCGCCTATCCAAAGCAAGGCAGGAGAGGCATGGGGCGCGGAGTTCCCTCTGCGCCTCTCCTGCCTTGCTGTTTTTTGCTAGACAGCTGTTTTTAGCTGTCTAGCAGCGGGGGGCCCGACTGGGAGAGGAAGCTGCCGTAGGACACATTGGATGTGTTTATTTATTTATTTATTTATTTTATTTCATTTCTATACCGCCCAATAGCCGAAGCTCTCTGGGCGGTTCACAGAAACTAAAACCAAACAACACACAATAAAACAATTTAAAATATATAGAACATTAAAACCACAATATAACAATACAACCACAATAAAACCTAGCAGCAGTACAGGAGTTTAAAATACAGATTTAAAACAGCAAAGATAAAAATTTAGAAAGCTAAAATGCCTGGGAAAATAAAAAGGTCTTCACCTGGCGCTGAAAGGAGTACAATGTAGGCGCCAGGCGAACCTCACTAGGGAGCTCATTCCAGAGCCGGGGTGCCACAACAGAAAAAGCCCTCCTCCTAGTAGCCACCCGCCTCACTTCCTTTGGCAGGGGCTCACGGAGAAGGGCCGCTGATGATGATCTTAAGGTCCGGGCAGGCACATATGGGAGGAGGCGATCCTTCAGGTAACCTGGCCCCAAGCCGTTAAGGGCTTTGAATGTTAACACCAGCACTTTGAATCGGGCCCGGAAATGGACCGGCAGCCAGTGCAGCTGGAAAAGTACTGGCGTAATATGAGCTGGAAAAGTACTGGCGTAATATGTGTTGTATGTGCAGCTGTGCTCTCCCCGCCCCAGAACGCCCCCCCCCCAGAACACCCCCTTTCAGTCGCTCCACGCTCTCTTACGAGTGTGGAGGATGGGGCTTCTCTGCACTACTTCGGATGCCGCATGGATGAGGGGGGAGGTTGGTTTTCCGGGAACTGACCTTGGAGTGCAGGGTCTGAGGTCAGTTCCCGGAAATGAGCATATTCTATGGCCCTCTAGACAGTGTCTAGTGGCCATAGGATTGCTCCCTAAAACTTCTATATTGTATTTTATCATCTGTATTGTATTGTTTCATATTTTATGGTGTTAATTGTTGTGAACTGCCCAGAGGGCTTTCGTTATTGGGCAGTATAAAAATGCATGCACACACACACACACACACACACACAATGTATGTGAAGCACTTTGAGCACTCTAAAGAAGTATATAAATTCTAAACATTATTTATTTGTTAGTAGTAGTGGTTGACTCGATTGCTGAGGCCAAATTCTATCATCCAAAATCTCAATTGGAAATTGTGATGCGAAGGGAAGAAGAATCCCAGCTGCCGGGACTGGCCCCAACCTCCCTGCAAGGGAGGACTGCTCAGGACCCAATCCTGGGATCCCCTTCCCCAAAACAGGACTGGCCAAACCCGGCCTTTCAGTCCCCCCAAATATCCAGTAGCCACCCTCTTAAGCCAAGAGGCACTAAAATTAGCACTGAGGTTATGCAGAGAGATCGCACCAACTAAAGGTTGGATAAAGGTTTATTAAGATCAAAATAAAGGGGTAGAGGGAAAGGGAAGAATGGAATAGCAAGTTACACAAGAGGGTAAAAGCCAAATCACTTAACTATAAACAGAGAGCTTCATGAACGCACACCCAACCAAAATAATAAATCTACCTGGCCTATCCTTACATACCTAAGTATGGATCTCCCCGGATAGCAACCAGCCGTCTGCAGGTCCAGGACCACCAGGATGAAGGGAGACCCCATGCCTCAACCTCAGCCCTCTTTTAAAGCCCAGCCCTGGCAACCCAGGGCAGATTTTCCTTCAGCCAATCACTGGCTCAGTCCCTGGGTGGACCGCCCTGGCCTCCGAGAGGCTGGGACTCCCCACCAACTCCAGCTGTTCTCACTGCCCAATTAGTAGGGATTGTGCCCAGCCTTGAGCAAAGGGTCCGAGGAGCCTCTAGATAAGACACAATCCCAGGTGGTTACACCAGATGTGATGGCCTGACTGATTCTTCTGGTGGAAAACAGGCCATCATTCTTGACAGAAATTTTGTCAGATCTTTCAAATGATCTGACAAAATTTTTGTTCATTTCAGCCCTAATCCATTCCCTCATTTTCATCCCTGAAAGTTCTTTACATCTGCCTGAGGGCCACTGTGGTGTGGTGATCAGAGTTATATGTTTTTTTCTTATAGACTCTGGACACTTTGTAAAATTCCTTGAACAGGGCAGAGCAATGGGATGATAAAAACCTTATCTGGAAGGGCCTGAAGTCACTGGCTAACTTTTTCCTTTGTCGGAACATATGGCCAATCCCATATGCCCATTCAGTTTTTTATATGACTGAGCCTGGATCATCTCTCAGCTGCTAGCAAAGTAAATGCTAGCTGGAAAGAACAAACTATTCCAAAAAACCAATAAAGTCTCAGGAAAATCCCACAGGGGTCTCAGTCACATTAAAAAAATATTCTTTTTTGTTTTTGTTTTGCTTGACTCATGTCTTGTCTTGCTTGTTTTGAGTGCTGTGTCTCTATGTGTCACTCCTTCTCTTCCCCCTCTTTAAATGATTTTACAGGGATGTCAGCAAATGAATACATCTCATGGGAATGATGTCAGTGGAGATCAAGGAACAGAGAGAACAAGGAACAAGGACCAGCTCATCTTCCACCAAGACAGTTGTAATGACTATGGGAATTCAGGATTGGCAAGGGTAAGTGCTTCAAGGTAAGATCCTACCTATATGTTCAGAAAAGGGATGTGGTCTTTTAGGATCAATACCATTTCAGCATGCAGGTGGAAGATCATATGTTTGATTGCTCCTGTAGGTAAAAATAATACTAAAAGCCTTGCTCACCACAGAGAAGGGTTGCAGGCTTACCATCCTCCTGACGTGCTGTTGCTCTTCTTCTTCTTCTTCTTCTTCTTCTTCTTCTTCTTCTTCTTCTTCTTCTTCTTCTTCTTCTTGTCAAGGTTTGAGTAGCAGATGGGAATTAAAGACTTCTTACTACACAGGCCAGTCCGCACTTGCAAAAGCCTTGTTTATTATTTGGTCAGGAAAAGAGAACACTGCAGCGGATCTATCTTCATACATGCAGGCATGAAGACGAACACTTTCACATGGTGCTTTGCAATCTTTATACCTGACATTCGTCACAGGCTGCTCCTTCCATGGCTCCCCCTCCCATTTCCCTGTGACCTTTAGACAATGCAATGCAACTCTATACAAATCAACAATATGATGCTTTCTAGTTGCATAGGAAATAGTTTAACCATAAACCTGCGGTAAGAATTAGCATGGGCAGAATTCTAAACAAAGTTTTCTAGCACAGCCTTCTACCAAAATACAGAACCAAGAAATAGGCTCACTCAAGATGGAGGTCCAAATATAAAATAATTGATGCCCTCCACCTTCCATCACAGTTTCCTTTCTGTGAGCCTAATTCTCTGGCTCACTGTCTGAGATGCCAGACACATGGAGGTTCATGATTTCGAGGACCATTTCTGTGTCATTATTTCTTTCTATGTTGTCAACCGGGCTTGCTTTTCTGCAGGACTCAAGGAAGCACTAGCTCTTTTAATGCAACATTTTTTTCACGACTACAACACATACACCATACACAAATGGAAACAAACAAACAGGAGTAGCAAGAACAGGAACCCAACGGGGATCTATTTTAGAAGAGGCTTGAGCCAGCTCAGTCAGTCAGGTAACCAGCTGGTCAGCCAGCCAAGTCATTCTTTTGACCAGAATCCCTGGGAATGTGTGTTATCTCCTGTCTGTTGCAGCATGCTCTAGGGCATCACTAAAGTGGGCATTTGCCACTTCTAAGTGGCTGTTCACAAACACACAACATTCATCTCTAATCACAGCACATGGCTCCTGTCTCTGAGACTGGAATGAAATCCAGGGCCAAGCGATTTTGTATTACCATTTGCCTTAGTTATTTGGCCTTGGGCCAGCGTTTTATGGCTTGCCCTAAGCCTCCATTGGTGGCTACTAGTTCACCTGCCATTATTTCAACTACAGCTTGAAGCCTTCTAACATATCTTCTTAGACAAGTAACACTGATACCAGGTAGGAAACCCCGCAATGGAGCATCCGATTAAAGCACCCTTCGTCAGAGTGTTCGGAAGATTCTCTAGGGTTTTTCCTGCCTGATCAAGATCTTGACGGTTACGAAGTTTGCCAAGGGGTAATTTCTATAAATCGCATCTCAGGAACCAGCCAGGCCACATAACATGTATTCTACTAACTTTGAGGAAGGGTTTTTTATATGCTTTGGTATTGCATACAAAATAATGGCCCTCTAATGCAGTCCAGTTACCTGTACTCTGAAATGCAATGTCTGTATAATGTCCTGTGAATGGGGTAGTGGTCTCCACACAACTTGACTGATTGGTGGACTTGGAAAACAGTTTCTCTCAGATAGGTTAAATGTACATTTCTACACCACTCGCCCATCTTCTACATTCTCATATGGCCAGCACTAGGATGCTCGTGACCCTGAGCCAGTGACATTTCTCTTAAAGAGCCAAGTGCAAAACTTTGTACACCTCCCCCTGCCCATGGTCGCATTATAACGCTGGCAGTCCCGAGAGTCACTGAGATTAAAATCTCCTTCTGCCCAGATGGTTCCTTTGCACTTACTGTAGCTCAGGAACAGATTTCTGGGCTTCAGCTTATACTCGTCTCTATCAGAAGGGTCTCCCCACAAACTTACTGTATTTGTAGGATTTCCTGGACATCTATTGGAAACTACACCTTGCAACAAACAAAAGGTAAATTATTAAGAAAGACAAGACATAAACTCAGAGCTGCAAAGGGATTCAACAGGCTGCAGTACTCTGGAAGGTTTAATCTCCTGCTCTGTGCTCTGGGGTGGTGAAATAGTAAATCTAAAACAGCACCTTCGTTACAACCATTAACCAGGCATATATGAACATCAGAATGATCAGCCACTCAATGTCCATGCTCTTTTACCTTTTTCATACTTAGGTTTCTACTAATAAAGTAAGAGCACAGTAGCAGTAATTACAGCAGCAGTATTGGGTTTTTGTTTGTTTGTTTTGCTCTTCGAGGTTTTGTTGTCTAGCACTTCTCTCAGCAGGGCTTCACAGGGGAGAGGTGCTAGCACGATCATCCTGCACGTTGGGCTTGTTATGATGAAGCCTTTCAATCGGGGATGGATCTGTCTTGGGAAAAGCAGCCTACTTCAGCAGTCGTCTGCTTCTGGACTGGGTCTGGCCACCCTTCCTGCTGATCCTGAGTGTCAAGGGTCCAGTTGTCCGGGCCTGCCACACCTGGTTCTGGACTGGACAATCTGCAGGGCTCTCTTGTGGCTCATGGAGCACAACCGCTCTCTTGCAGTGAGTAACGTGGGGCCGGGTGTGGTTGCCTTTCACCTTAACTACTGTCGGAATCACCAGTTGCACCTCCTGCAGGCTGGTCCACCTGGGCTGCAGGGCATTCTTCTGCTGGAAGGCCTTGTTATACATCTGGTCTCCTGGCAGCAGCCAGTGGTTTGAGGCTGTCAGGAGCAGGCTGGCTCAAGCCTACTTTAACCTGTGGAATCAAATGCTGAAAACTTTTGATTACAGCTTTGCAATGTTCCTGCATCTGGTTATCGAGGTGGTCCAGGCTGCATGCCACTGGGGGTGACACTCCTGTTCTCATTGGTCTCCCTGTCAGAATTTCATGTGGGCTAAGTTCAGTTCTTCTTGGGATGGCCCTCATACTGAACAAGACCAAGGGCCATACCTCTGCCCATGGTAACTTGTTTTGTTCATAGATTTTCGCTATTTTATTCTTTGAAATGCCATTCTGCTTTTCTCCTGCACCTGCTAACTGAGGGTGATAGAGGCAGTGAAAATGTTGTTTAATGGCTAGACTTTTGGCCACTACCTGGACCACTCGGCCCTTAGGCATTTGGATGGAGTCCATTTGCAGTGACAGGAAGGGCCCCTCCAGAGGAATGTGCACCCCTCTTTTTATTTATTTCTTGCATTTATATCCTGCCTTCTTTTTTCCCTCCAAGGAATCAAAAGCAGCGTGCATAATTTTCTGCTTCTCCATTTTATCTTTACAACAACCCTGTGAGGTAGGTCAGGCCGACAGTCTGTGACTGGTCCAACGTCACCCAGTGAGGCTCCATGGCCAAGTGGAGACTAGAACTCAGATCTCTTGACTCACAGTCCAACACTCTAACCATCACACTACACTGGCTCTTTAACAGTTTTTCGCTGTTATGCCTCTGACAAATTTCACACTGGGAGGCTCTAAATTAGCAAAGGGCTGTGACTGTTGGGGCATATTACACTTGTTGAATCATTTGAACCATCCTCCCTTTGGCCACGTGCCCACCCATGTGGGCTGCATGCGCCATACATTTGTGTTAACATATTTTTTCCTCTCATTCAGAACTAGAGTCAGGGTCAGAATTGGGACTTCATCACTAGTTATTTTGGACAGAGACATAGGGACACTCTCTCTTCATGTGATCTACTTGTCATCACTGGAAACATTCTCTCTAAAAGAGTTGAGCAGGGCGCGGGGCCACGCTCCCCAATTCCCCTTTCTCAAAACATCTATGATGTCGCCTTTGTCCCCTAACTCCTCGCCAACACCTTCCGCAATTCCCTCTACCTCCAAACTGAGCTATTTGTAACCGTAACTGTATATTGGCCCCAGGAGCATAGCCAAGTCATTTGTAGTGTTAGAGGGGCCTAGAGATCCATAATGCTTGCTTAAGTTCATTATTGCTGCAATTTCCTTGCTAGTAAGCCTCTGAGCATGTGCAGATGATTCAAAGGGCCGATAGCACGGCCTGGCACATTCCATACTAATGAGTGAGAGTGTTAACAAGCACTCTGCCTGGGAAGTGAAGTTTGTTTGCAGGTGGCTGTGCTGAGAACCAAGTGCTGTTAGTTTATGCTGGGAATGAATGCTAGGGGATGCTTGCTGCTGTTATACTGCTAACATGTATGGTATAAAACCCATTTGTACCTGATGGGTCTTGGTTCGGAGAAGCTGTCTGATCCAACCATTGGGTACGCCTGTGTGCTGTAAGCTACCTAATAAAGTCTCCTTGTAAATAAACCTTGGAATCTGATTTATCACTATCTTGGCACCTCTAACCTAAGAGTTCAACGCCCATGGCCGAGGCAACACAAACTGCACTACTTGTAGGCTTAAATCTGCCCCTCTATATCTTCTCTCTTCTTCTTTTTTGTGCATTTAAACAGTGCTGTACAACTTCAGTAATTTCATCTAATTTCTTTCCCCTCCACCCTATGGCTACTTCTTTAAGGGTCTTTTGAATTGGGGGAGGCAGAGCAGACACAATAGTGTCACTATTACACTAGGGGCAGGTACTTTCAGGTATTAAATACCAGACCATCTTTCAAATGCTTTTATAACTTGGTTTTGGTGTTCTGCTGATGTCTCTCCAGTTTTCCATTTTATGCTGTGTATTTTATCCTAATTACACGTGTCTGGGAACACCTTGTCAAATGTTGCCACTAGATGATCTAGGCAGGCTTTTATGGTGTTACGGTCCACTGGTGGGTCCTGAGGCCATTGTGACTGGGTTTGCAACTTATTCCAGTCTACTGGGCTAACAATTAAATGCATTAACTGATTGACCCAACTAGGATTTTAACAACTCACAACACAAAGGCATTCTTCTTTAAATGTCTCTGGGTCTTTCTGGGGATCAGAGAACTGTTTGACTAAGTTCCTCAAATCAGATGGGGACCATGGGGCATGTAGTAACATTGTATTTTTCCCATCCCTGGAAGGCACTTGGCACATAGGACATTGAAGGTCCTCTGGCCTCTCTTGGTCCTGACTTGAATCAATGTAGTGGAGTCAGGAGGTAGCCTGTATGGTGGTGACTGGCTACAGGCATCAAAAAGAAAATCTTCAGAAGTCTCATCATCAATAAAATCTTTGTCTAGAGGCACTTTAATGTAACTTCTGAATAGAATTCTGAAGACTCTTAATTGTTGTTTCAGATAAGTGTTTACTAGTCTCTGCATACCAATCATAATATATGTCCCACTGATTTATCCTTGGACCGTGACCCTCTAATTGGGTTGTGAAATACATAATAATTTCTAACTTAAAACTGCCCTCATTTGGGAACCAGAGTCTGGGGTCTCCTCTAGTGTCCCAGTTCCACTTGTTTAACCATTTACAAGTCCGAGGACCATAGTTGTTGAACATGTACCTGGAAGGAGTCCCTAATGGGGGTAAGGGAATCCTTTTGCTTTGAACTTGAACACATTTCCCTAATTCCGACACAGAGCAGAAGCGGACAACACCTCACCCGTCAGCGTCCTTGCGTTCACTACAGCTCACTGACCGTGAGGTCTAGTGGCTTTCATGGGGTGCCTGTACCAATGGGGAACACAGAACAAACAAGACGGACATGTTGAATCCCACCCAACGTCACTACTTTTCATCTTCTATCACTATTTTTCTACCAACCAAGTCCCACCCAACCTCACTACTTCTCTTCCCCTTTCACTATTTTTCTACCGACTAAGTCCCACCTGGCTGTGGCTGAGTCCCACCCAACCTGGGGAAGTTTTGTTCCGCGGAACTTACCTTATCTGCCGTCCAGACGGTCTTTCTAACACTGTGGCCCACACAGTCCGGTTGAGTCCCACCCAAATGATATAAGTGGACCTTCGTTAGGATCTCACTTTCTCTGTTTTCCTTCCTGGGTGTACTGACTACTACTCAAGAGAATCGGGCATGGGACCTGCCATTCTTCCCATGGGGGTCTAGGAGTCCGAGTCCTTACGGGACTGTCAAATGGGCTCCTGGGAGCCTGGTTGGCCAAGTCCCCAGAATCCAGGCGCCCCCCTGGTCGGCAAATCCTGATTGCCAATTCCCAGCCAATGCACCAAATTTTGACGTTTGAGTAGTAGATGGGAATTAAAGAATTCTTACCACACTGGCCAGTCCACACTTGCAAAAGCCTTGTTTATTATTCGGTCAGGAAAAGAGATCACTACAGCGGATCTATCTTCATACATGCAGGCATGAAGACAAACACTTTCACATCATTCTTTGGACACTTTATACCTGACATTCGTCACAGGCTGCTCCTTCCATGGCTCCCCCTCCCATTTCCCTGTGACCTTTAGACAATGCAATGCAACTCTATGAGAATCAACAATACATTGCTTCCCAGTTGCATAGGAAGTAGTTTAACCACAAACCTGCGGTAAGAATTAGCATGGGCAGAATTCTACGCACAGCCTTCTACCAAAATACAGAACCAAGAAATAGGCTCACTCAAGATGGAGGTCGAAACATAAAATAATTGATGCCCTCCACCTTCCATCACAGTGTGCAAGGAGTTTTTGACAAGGGGAAGCAGGCAAATATGATCCCCTACCTACATTCCAAGGTGGTATTGTCCCAGGAAGGCTATATCATGTGCTTTTTCTGAATCACAGATTGGCCTTAAAATTACGGTGGCTGCTTATGCATTAACCAAAAAGACAAAATGCATCATGAGAAAAGGAGGCAAAAGAGGACACAGATGTGCATAGCATTTGTATACGCTAACTTACATGTCGCTCTGCAAATTTAGAAATAATCACCATAATGTAAATAGAAATACACCACATCACAGCATAGTGGGGAGAACTGTGACCAGGTGACCTGTTTGCCTGCTCAGTCTGTTATCCAGGTGCAAAGTGTTGATGGGCAAATTCAGCCCTCTCCCCTCCTGTCTTGATGCTTTATCTTTAAACTGGAGTTGTACTAGACAGGTCTTCAAATAGAGGACACTTGCAAATAAAGGACACCTGCAAATAGAAGATGCTCTTCTGTAAAATAGGACACATAGCTACTTGCCTTAAAAACATGGGGTTCAAATTCTATGATCCTCTGGTTGAGGTGTTGGTGTAATTTGGAGGATTGTATCTTTGAAAATATTCAAGGGAAGGCCTGTAGCTGAATGGTAGAGCAAGTTCTTTGCCTGCAGAAGGTCCCGAGTAGGGCTGTGCACCCGCCCCCCAACCTGCTTTGGAGGCTGATTCAGAGCTTGCGAATTGGCCCTGACCCACCTCCAGATCCGGACTTTAGATCCAAAATGAGATTCCCCCTCACAACCTGCTGCGTCCCCCTCCCGAGCCGCATGAGCCCCCTGCTCTTTACCTGGACCTGTTGAGAGCGCACCATTTGCGCAGGATTTGATTTCCAGAAATAGAGGAAGGTGCCATTTTAAAAGAAAATGGTGACCCTCGAAGATGGCGATGGCTGCGAGCACTCCCAACGGGTCCAGGAGCAGAAGGCTCACGCAGCTGGGCAGGCGGCTGTCCAGATTGGGCTGAAGTGATCCAAAGTGATTTGGACCCTGTCTGACCCGCTTTTGACCACTTTGGCCTGATCCCGACCCACTTTGGAACCGGCCTGATTCAGTCCGAATCTCTCCGATCTACTTTGGAATTCAGGATTCAGACTGAAGCTGTGCACAGCCCTAGTCCCAAGTTCAGTCTCCAACGTTTCCATATCAAACGGTCTCATAGCAGGGCTGGGACAGATCCCCTGCCCAAGGCCCTTGGATGGCTGTTGCCAGTCAGAGAAGACCATTTTGAGCTCGCTAGATCGATGGTCTGGCTCAGGAATGGGTGGAAGGCATCCTTGGAAAGCCCACACCCCTGTGGAAAACTTCAAGGTGTCCCCTATGGAACAAAACATATTTGCCTATGTTCTGTAGCTGCTGTGTTAGGTCTGGCAGAAGGCATGGTGGTTCAAAGTCAGTGCTTTCTGGACCTCTTGAGCTCCCATAGTTTGTTTGCTGCAACGGCTCATAGGTGGAGTTTATTCCAGACATGTTGGCTGAATCTACACATACCAGTTATACCCTTATCACATCGTTATCATAACTATTGGGGCCAGTTGGTGTCATGTCTACCAACAGGTACGATAACGGTATGATAATGGTATAACTGCTATGCGTAGATTCCGCCGTTATGTTGCTATAAGGACGGTTGTGTTTGAAAGGCTTGCTTGATTCTTGCCTCTTGTCCTGCTACCCCAACACAACAGCTCAACATAGTTTTCCTCCCTCCCTCAAAACAATTACTTTAAAATGTAGAAGAACTGGAAGGCAAACACAGTCTCCTATTAGTGTCAGGCAGAGGTACACTGGGGGAAAAAGTAGAAGAAATGGTTTCTTTTAAAAACTGTATGTCATAATATTTTATGAGAGTTACTAACTAATACAATGAATATACGGTTAGATCAAGACTAGATTACTCATGCTTTAGTCCCGCTGAAATCGATGGGACAAGTTAGACACTGGACTTAAAGTCCTATTGATTTCAGAGGGATAAAGCATGAGTAAGGGCGTAATCCTATAGAGATAGACAGGCACCTCTGACCTCCCCTGAAGTTGGAGGCGACCTCCTATCCAATGCAGGGCGGAAGCAGCAGGGAGGAGAGGATTCCCTCCATGCTGCAGCCGCCCTGCACTTTGCCTTAGATGTGTGTTTTTGCGCGTTTAAGTGCGGCTTCAGGGAGGGGACAGGAACAGGGCTGGAGACCACATAGGAAGCTGTCTTAAACACCTTCCATGGTCTCCTCCCATCCCCGCCCCCAGGAATGCCCTGTTTTCACCCCTCCGTGCTCCGTGTTAGGAGCACGGAGGTGGCGGTGGCGGTGCAGTTCTCTCCACTTCAGCTATGAAGGGGAGGGGGTGGGGAGCACGGTTTCCCAGCTACAAGCTCATAGCACTGTCTATGAGTTTGGACCTGGGAAACCGAAAAATCCTATCTCCCCCAGATGCTTTCTAGGGGACTTAGGATTGCTCTCTAACACTGTAATCCTATACATGCCTGGGAATAAATCCCATTGACTTAATCAGACTTAGTTCTGAGTAGACATATATAGGATTGCACTGTAGCTTAACGTGGATCCCATGATCTTGTTTCTTCAGTACAGTGATACTATACCTTAACAACAACACTTCTTTATCCAGCATTAGAAAGGAAACAAAGCGCTTTGTATATTACTGCTTTTTATAATATGTTACCCTACAATACTTTATGCAATCCCCTTTTTCCGAATGGTGGAAACCCCCGATCCAGTTTCCCTTTCCCAACCCTTTAAACTCAAAGGCACCGTAAATTATTTCAGCCATAAATATATTTTAAAGTCTTTCTGGCTCTTTTCTGCTACTATTTAAAAACATACAGATGTATGTATATTGTGCCAGTCTACCCGCTGATATGTATTTGAGTCCGTGTATGCGCAAAAGGGGTCTGTGTAATCCAGGTGTTATGTTTGAACCTGCTCAGTTTTTCCATGGCCGCCATATTGATACTTTATGGATCCAACTGGAAATTGATGGGGCATTTGGAGATTTCCCATTGCTGTGTCACACAAAATTTAGCTGTGGCTAACAAGCTGTAAGATTTCAAACCAGGGACTTCGGCAGTGGTGCCCAAGCACCTTGCTTTCCGTGCCTCCCTGGGAGCTTGCTGAAGGAGTTCTGCTGTGCTTTGGTGTCACCACTACCTGAGAGCCAGGGAGCAGTATTGCATTTGCTAGCTTAGTGAGGATCAGGTGACACAAAAGGCCAATAGGAGTTCCAAATGGTCCTATAAAGCTGCCCAGTCTGGCCTGGCTCCTCAGTCTGGGCCCTGACGGTCTGCCCTGAGCACAAGCTGATGATCAGTAATGGAGGTGATTGTGCGTTCAAAGCAATGTTTGACTTGATGTCAGTCTAAGGTGTGGTGTATGCTTCCTTACTCATACGAAAACATGCTTTACGAATATCACATGCTGTTAGGAAAGTTTGGATTATGGCATACATAGTTAATATCATTGTCAGTATTCACGACCAGCAGTTTAGAGACAGAATGGCTTGATTTAACACACATCTGAGTGAGCCAAATGTTTCCTCTATGTAGCTAAAAGTCTAATTAGAGCATACGGTAAAGCGAAAAACCCTGCAGTCATAGGCGATACTATCGTCTCGTCCATCTGGCATTCAAAACAGGTGTTCCTCCTTTGTTTTTCTTGTTTGTTTGTTTTTGCCTATGATTAAGAGGACAGGGCATGTTCAAGAGAGACATGGGAAGATGAAAGACTGAGAAAGCAGAAACATTATGACGTTCCTATTAGCAACTACTTTTACTCGAGGGCCACTTTGAGGAGGGGGTGGGCCAAGTCCCCTGTACTACTCCTCAAAGTGGGCTGCTGGCAACATCAGAGCCACCACTCCTGCCATACGCTGTAGACTGGTGTGTGTGGGGGGAACAGGGCCCTTCTCAGCAGGACAGATCTGGCCCAGGAGCTGCCAGTTGCTGACCCCTATATACTATACTAGGGATGTTCCTAAAACCCTCCCCTCCCACGTTGGAATGAACATGGAATGGGATAGTAAGAACAGGCCCACTTGCTACACCACTCTCATACTGATGTGCCCATTGGCCAAGACCAGCACCTACTCCTTCAGAATCAACACTGCCTGACCGTGTAGGGCTTCTTTCTCACTAATGCTGAATAGGCCATGACTAGTGGATGTGTTGGTGTGGAAGGGTTGTGGCCAGAGGATACCTTCCAGTTATCCCCTCATGTATCCAACAAAAACCTCTGTGTTTTGTATTTATTATCACATTTGTATCCTGTCCTTTGCCCCAGGGACTCAAGGTAGCAAATACAAGACTATCCCATTTTATCCTCAGAACAATCCCATGAGGTTAAGCTTTATATATACTTGAGAGAGCGCCATCTCCCTTACCAGCCTGCCTGCTCACTGCAATCATCAGATGAGGTACTCCAGGTGATCCTGCATGGACCTGAAGTCTATTTGGTATCCACTTGGAGTAGAGCCTTTAGTGTATTGGCTCCCTCTATGGAACTCCCTGCCTATTGATGTCAGACAGGCACCAACATTGTTTTGTTTTCAACACTTGCTGAATATATTTTTATTTAAACAAACCTTCCCTTACTAACTAGCCATGGTTTCATTGGCACAATCTCACTGTAAAGGTTTTAATTCTGAATTCTATTATTATTGTTATTGTTATTATTCCCCTTCTTATTGCTCACTGCTCTGATTTTTTTTTGGATGTAGAGCAGCATATAAATCTTGTAAATAAATAAATAGGTTAAGGGTTAATTGTTAAGCATATATAGTGACTGAACCCAGGTCACCCTCACACGCAATGAGATCTGCGTGAGGGGGGACCTGGCCCAATCAGGGTCTCCCCTTGTATGGAGGAAGTCTCCATGCACATATCATTGGCTGGGTCCACACAACACACTAACTCACACTCAGCTCACCGTGGGTTAGTGTGTTTCTGAACCCAGGACATTTTCCGCAGGGTGGCTTGTTAACCACCCAGAACAACCCAATAACAAGCCATGGGTTCTCAAGGTGGCTTGTTTGAGAAAAATAAGCCACATTGCTTGGTTAACAAGCCACCCTGCGGAAAATGTCCTGGGTTCTGAAACATGCTAACCCACGGTTCTACAACAGCCCACACTCAACTTCTGAGTGTGGTTTAGCGTGTTGTGCAAACCCAGCCAGTATATGCATAAAGTCCTTTCTCACATTGGCTCAGTATGTGGACGGTAGGGAAAGGTTTTGGCCTCAGGCATCGTGGGGAGCATGACTGCAGTTTGCATCAGTGGTGTGGGGTCACGGCTACCCTAGTTAGCCTCATGTCCCCACTCCCATGTTCTTTCAATGTGGGAGTGGGGAGAGTTGTGTGATCCTCCTGTCTGCACACATGTTGGGCAAGGGCAAGAATACTTAATCTGCACTGTGGAGGTTGTAGCCTAAAGTGAGGACTTTAGATGCTGGCAGATGCTGTGCCAGTCATGACACTGATACCATCAGGTGACATTCACATTACAGTCTGAACATTTTGGAGAAATATAGCACCTCAAATTGGGCGCATGGGTTTTCCATGGGTTCTATTCTGGCTTCTGACTTCAACACACCTTGGGCTGTGTCTAGGCAGCTAAACATACATTCAATCCATGCTTCCATGTAAATCAATCTTCAGTTTAATTGAAAACACACCTTGAGCAGCAAGTAATTAATAAATGAAGAGGTCAAATACCTATGAATGGAGGTTGAAGCACTTGAAATAAAATAAATTATATGGATGAGGTGAAAAGACAATGCAAAACCAGGTAGGGTGGCCACTTATGAACTGCCAAAAGAGGAAATATGTTACCGACAAAAGAGGACAGTTTTGCTTAAAATTAGCACATGCAAATTTAAATGTAGAGATGAAATTGAGAAATAATTGTTATAAATATAAATATAGTACACTTCACCATAGTATGGAAGACCTTGACAAGGTGACCTGTTTGTCTGCCTGCTCAGGTGCTAACTGTTGATGGGCAACAGTTCTTTATATTTAAACTGGGATTGAACAGGACAGCCTTGCAAATAGAGGATGATTCTCTGGCAGCCCTTCAAATAGAGGACTGTCTTCTGTAAAATAGGTCACATGCCCATCCTAAAGCTAGGGCTTCTGGACTGCAACTTAGGACAACAGCAGACAACCAATGCACAGGGTGGCTTACTTACTGGTACGAAGAGCTGGTACGAACTGGTACGAACAGGAGTAGAAGTTCTTCCTAGGGACAGCAAATTAATTCATGATAGCAGATAGTAAGGCCTGATTAGCTGCTGACTAAGGATGTTGGAGGAATCTGAGGGCTCCAGTTCATGCATCCTGGACTCCAGTTCATGCATCCCGGAGCTTGCCCAACTTGTTACATGGCCAGTCAGGTCAGCTCATGGTTTTCTGTTTTTGTATATTCATGAGTCCCAATTTGTGCAAAATTGTGGGCATAAATATTTATGGAAATTGTGATTTGTGCAAAATCGTGGCTATAAATGGTGCAATTTGTGCAAAATTGCAGGTGTGTGCAATTTGCACTATTTACGGCCTGATTTCGTGCAAATTGCAATTTCCATAAATAGTTATGCCTGTGATTTTGTGCAAATTGGAACTTGCGCATATAAAAAAAGGTGAAAAATTTCCTGAGTTTTGGGAACTGACCAGCTGCTTGACATACACACTGAGGTGAGGCGCCGTGGGGATGCATTGAGTCAGAAGTGAACAGGATTTCCCTGTGATGGCCATCCCTATTGCTGATGGATCTATATAGGAAAAAAAAGTTCTAAATGCAAAGACTAGGGGGCAATATGACAAATAACACAATGTCCAGTTGGGGCAGAATGACCATTTCCTATCTATAAATGGGAATTTAACTGAATAATTGGGCTAACTTAACTCAAATTCCAGGTCTTTTCCATTATTGCCAAAGGATGCAGCCAAAACAGATAATTCTAATTTCAATTTAGTTTTTGATAAAGATGTGTTAACCTTAATGAAAATCAAGTGAGAAGATGTCATATGTTGGCTAGGCTGGGAGACCACAAACTTTCCCATTTGTATGGAATGAAACAAAATGAAGATCTAGTTTAATCCAGAGATTCCAGTTCACAGCAGATAATAGCTGTGATAGAAATGACATATTTTCTTTTGTGAAAAGCCTGCATTCATCTTCAGTGAAACTGTGATTTTTCTCAGCTTTCTTTAGTTCTTTTTAACTTGCTCTGGGTTGTGTGAGTTTTTTCCTTCTTTTATTTTATAATTCTGAAATGAAAAGTGTTTGATTATCTGCCATAATCAAATTCAAGGTGGCTGGTTTGACTGGTGTGATGTTGTTACACTTTTGTGACTTGACAAGTTATGCTTCAATAATAGGACAACCCTGAAAGAAAATTGAATCCTCTGGGTAGAGTTTTCTATTTAGGCCAGGAGGCTTGCCAAAAATCCCCTTAAATTAATGGGTCTTAAAGGGCCAAACTACATGATCATGACAATCATGTGATAGGGCTGTACCACTTGAGACAGCAGGTGAGGTTGCATAGCAGAACTGCCCCCCACCCCCCACACAGAAAAACTCTGTGCATAGATCAGCTCTTAGACATATTGTTCTTTTAATTTTTAGACACATAAAAATAAGTAAAGTAAATAAATAAGAAAAAGGAACAAAAATAGTTCAGGAAAGCAGCAAACATATTGATGGGATATATTCCCCAACAAAGGTAAGTGTAGAAATATTTCTTGTTTCGTCCAAATCTTCTTTTCAAGATCTTTTAAAAATAAATTCCAGTTATTCACAACTAAGCTGTGATTTCTCTTCTTTCTCTAACAGTACAGACCTATGCATGTCTACTCAGAAGTAGGTACCATGGAGCAATGACTGCAGCCTAAACTAAATTAACTGACCGCAATCCTATACACACTTGCCTGGGAGAAAGTCCCAGTGTACTCAGTGAAGCTTACTTCTGAGTAGACATGTATTAAGATTGCACTATAAATGGTTAGGTTTTACTATCAATAATGTATTCCATCCTCTTATTAATCAATGGATAAAACATCTGTTTTTCATTTAGATGCCATTTCAGGTCTGGCTGTGAATACATTAACCACTAGTTCTTTCTTTTCTTACATAATCCTTAATTCAATGGAGGCTGGTGGCTCCTATTCCAGTGGGGCAGTAAATCTGCTCTGGGTTTCAGTCAGAGCCAGTCAGAACTCTAAAGGAGCTATCCAGAATGCTGAATCCTATCCCCAAAATGGGTTCAGCATCTTGGATAGGTCCTTTAGAGTTCTGACTGATTCTGACTTAAACCCAGAGCACGTTCACAGCCCCACTGGAATAGCCTCCAGCCTCCACTGCCTCAACATATCCTTATAAAACCAAAAACAACCATATGGATTAAGCAGGAGTTCTTGCCTTGTTCTTTCCTTCCCAAAGCAAACATTTTGATGTCAAATTTGACAAAATCACCCTGAGCTTGCTCACATCTCCAGGAATTGAGATTTTTATGTGAGATGCATTCTTCTGAATTTAAGTAGTGTCTTATACTATCAATACCTCATTTTTAAATCATATTTTAAAGTTGTTTTCTCTTTCACTAGTTGCAATAGGGTATTTAATTACGTGGGTAAATATATATTTCCAAATATCCATTGTGATGTTACATTTCAGATCCCTCTCCAACCCTGATCTCAATGTCTGTTCAACCTGATTCGGTTTCTAACAGGATGTCATCATATTGAGAAAGCAAGACTATAAGTTTAGTCACAGTACTAAAGACTTTTCCACATCTAATCCTGTCTCTCCACCTGTCTTCGCTGAACACATTCCAGTACAAAATATCTGACCTGAAAATATTGAAATGAAAGGACTCTGATCCCTTACTAAGTTTCCTATGTTATTTTTCCCTTCATGTGTGTTTGTGGAGAGCGAGAGAGTTCTAATGATCTTAAAACTTAAATAAGTAATATAAGGGTGCAATCCTATGCAGGTTTAGACAGAGAAAAGGCTTACAATTCTCAGCATGCCCCCCCCCCCCAGGGCTGGCAGGGGCATGCTGGAAGTCGTAGGCCTTTTCTCTGTCTAAACCTGCATAGGATTGTGCCCTAAGAAACATAAAAAAAAATGGGAGTGTGCACCGAAGGCAAGAATTGGGTCTGACCGTGCTTCAGGACTTTAGTAAGGCCCCTGATTAATCTCAGAGTGCTTCGGAGGTCACCTGCTTTGATTCAGATCTGAATTAGCCTCTTGCTTTGGAAATTTTAAGCTTTGTATGTTTGCCTACTGACTATAATGGGGAAATAAGGAAGTGGCTATAACCTTTTTGTTTTTCAATGGAATTGGTTGAACTTTGCAGGCATAGTAGCCCCTTGTAAGTTGATGAAGCCTGCCAAATTTCAAATAGGTGAAAAGCATTTTTTACAAGTAGCCTTTATATTTTGTTTTGTTTAAAAGGGAACTGCTTATAAGGTTTTTATTTCCTGACAGAACTGGATATTTGCAGAACTGGATGCTACTTAGTAGAAAGGGGTGCCCTGCCTTCCAGGGTACCAGGCAGCCAGGGAGAAAGTGCCCAGGGAACTTGACTAAGGTTGTGGACTCAGTAGAACTCCACAGCTGAAAGCAGTAGCCACCCATTGAACAGGCCATAGTGGCTAGGGGTAAATTCCTGGCTCTCAAGCTGTTCTTGAAAGCCCTGAGCACTGCTGCTGTCACAAAATGATGTGAAAAAACAGGAACCAGCCCTGATAAGTCCCCTTTACACCCCTCCCAAAGCCCTGTGATTGGAAGTAAAAAAGGAGAGCCCTGTAAAGTTATTCCCTTGCTGGGAATGAGAGCTGTCAGTCACAAAACTACAGCCCCTTCCTCTCCCTGCCCCACCCCCTCCCTGGCATTTTCCTTATATGGAGAGCTTCGGGAGAAATATTTTTGCAGATACACAGTCTGTGTCTCCCTTTGCTTCCAAAACACCAGCAAAGCTTTGGGAGGATCACTGCTTTGATTCGGATGTCCCCCAAATTTCTCCAAAGCATCTCAATTCCTGCTTCAGTTCTGGACTTGGGAGTCATCTGAATCTACTGCACACCCCTATTAGAAAGCAGTTTAAAAAGCACAATAGCCATTATGAATGCTACTCATGCCTTGATGAATGCATCTTGCTCCATTTATTAGTATTCTCCTTAATTAATTTTATTGCTGGAGCATAACTCTGCTCAAACAGAGTCTTTAGATCCACAAGTATCTTAATATTCAAATATTTATTTGAGACTGCTTCCCACAGAATAGATCAAAAGTCTTTTACAGACTTTTTCATATCATGATTCAAATTAAAATCCAGCATCTCAGATTTCGTTTTAATTTATTGCCTGACACTTGCCTATACTGATAAATCTCCTGCAATGCCTCTTTAAAGACTCTGCTAGTATCATGAAGGAGATTGCCACATTGTCAGCAAAAACCATCATTTTAAATTCCCTATTCCTCGATTCTGAAAACACAATACTAAGCACGTACGTGCCAATCATCACAGTAGGACAACGGGGGTGCCTGACTTTTTCCAGATTGTGCTCACAGTCAGGAAGTTTTGCTCAAGCTGTGCTGGTTATGTTTTCACAAGCATTGTTTTCTGTTGGTATGAAAGCATTAAAAATGCCCCCTTTGGTAATTGTCCCCATTAGCTACAGAGCCAGCCCTAGACATTTTGCTGTCTGAAGCAGACCACCAAATACTTCCCATGCTAGGGGCAGCATTTTTAAGGGTTGCTGCACCACCCAGATATCAATTCTTGCCTTCAGTTGTCCCTCTAGATTCCGCATCCTGAAACCATCTGCTTTACCTTGCTGCATGGCAGGGCTGGCCCTGATCAGGTTTATAGGCAACAAGTGGGTCTTGTAACAAAATACTTCTGTCCTGGTTTGGCTTGATGCCCAGGGGAAGGACAAAATAGCATGTGCCTCATACAGATGGTTTAGTGTCAGGTAAAGAGTGATCAAGGATCGTGTCTAGGAAAGAAGGTCACATCTGGTTAAGTACAGTTAGGTCCAGACGAGCAGGGGCACCACAAGTAACTTCAGGACCCTGGACAGTATACTAGAGGGATCCTCACTGGAGAGCTATCGTCCCAGCAAAGGACTTTTTCTAACCAAAATATGCAACATGTCCCTAAGATCAGCCTCTATACCAGAGGACTGGAAGATGGCCAATGTAACACCAAATTTCAAAAAGGGATCCAAAGGGGATCCAGGAACGTACAGGCCCATTAGCTTAACATCTGTTCTGGGTAAATTGGTTGAAGGCATTATTAAAGATAAAATTAGTAAGCATATAGGAGGACAATCCCTGCTGAAAAAGAATCAACATGGCTTCTGCAAAGGTAAGTCCTGTCTCACTAACCTTTAAGAGTTCTTTGAGAGTGTTAATAAACATGTAGACAGGGGTGATCCAGTAGACATTTTTTACTTGGACTTCCAAAAGGCTTTTGACAAAGTCCCTCACCAAAGACTCCTGAGCAAACTTAGCAGTCATGGAATACAGGTCCTCTTATGGATCAGTAACTGGTTAAAGAACAGAAAGCAGAGAGTAGGAATAAATGGTAAATTCTCCCAATGAAGTAAAATAAATAGTGGGGTCCCACAGGGAACTGTGTTAGGACCAATGTTTTTCAACCTGTTCATAAATGATCTGGAATTAGGAATGAGCAGTGAAGTGGCCAAGTTTGCAGATGACACCACATTATTTAGGGTGGGTAAAACAAAAAGGGATTGTGAAGAGCTCCAAAAGGATCTCTCCAAACTGGGAGAATGGGCATCTAAATGGCAAATGCAGTTCAATGTAAGCAAGTGTATAGTGATGCATGCTGGGGCAAAAAATCCCAACTTCAAGTATACCCTGATGGAATCTGAGCTAGCAGTGACTGACCAGGAAAGAGATCTTGGGGTTGTGGTGGACAGATCAATGAAGATGTCAAGCCAGTGTGTGGCCGCTGTAAAAAAGGCAAACTCCATGTTTGGCATAATTAGAACAGAATTGAGAATAAAACTGCCAAAATCATACTGCCCCTATACAAATCTATGGTGCGGCCACACTTGGAATACTGTGTCCAGTTCTGGTCACCACACCTAAAAAAAGATATTGTAGAGCTGAAAAAAGTGCAGCAAAGGGCAACTAAAATGATCAAGGGACTGGAGCATCTCCCCTATGAGGAAAGGTTGCAACAGCTGAGATTGTTTAGCTTGGAAAAAAGGAGGGTACGGGGAACATGATAGAGGTGTACAAAATTATGCATGGTGTGGAGAACGTGGATAGGGAGACATTTTTTTTCTCCCTGTCTTAAAATACTAGAAGCCAGGGTCATCCCATGAAGCTGATTGGTGGGAGATTCAGGACAGATAAAAGGAAGTACTTCTTCACACAGTGCTGACTGGTTTCCAGTCAGCAGGTGGTTGGCCACTGTGTGAACAGAATGCTGGACTAGATGGACCCTTGGTCTGATCCAGCATGGCTCTTCTTATGTTCTTATGGCTTCCTCTTTGTCCTCTTCTGTTGTGATTTAATGGTGGACCCAAGCCAAGAAGGCCCCGTGACCGCTAGCTGCTGGAAAAAAAATGGGGGAAACACCCCACAAATCATTCTAACAAGCCTATAACTTGAACAAATCTCCATAGTACTTTGAGGACGGCACTTCTAAGACTGTGAATTCAGAGAATACACCACACAGAAAAGCCTTTAACCTGCAAGCTCTGGAGCTAATGAAAAAGAAGCCCCTGTTCTGTACTCTGCATCAGACAATCCCCGTTGTTTCCAGCATGGGGCTGCTGGCCACTATGGCTTTCAGAAGGCTGGCAGGCCCAGAGCTTTCTGAGGCTCCCCGTCCCCCTGGATGCTAGCTTAAAGAGGAGGTCTTTAAGGAGGTCTTAAAGGGCCCACAGTTATTTCTGTAGCCTCATGCTCCTTTGTGGCTGAGGGGCAAGAAAAGCTGTGGGGAAGTCATCCTCAAAGTCTGAAATTGCGGGGAGGGCTAGGTCCTCAGGCCTGGAAGATATCTGAGGGAGTGCTGAGGATTGTCCCTAAAGGAGGTGACCAGTGGCTTGTTAGACTCTGAGTCCTCCCTGAGGTGCTGCTGAGCCTTGGAGCCTGGGGATATGGCCACAGCAGTGTATCCCAATTAAAATGATGCCTCCAGCTCAGGGTTCCAGCCAGCCAGCCATACCCTTTTCCAGGATAGTCCATTCCTCCCTTCACACTCCTTTTCTGTTTCTCTTTTTCAATTGATACCCAACATTCCATGGCTACTGGGCATGCTCAGTCCTCACTGGGTTGGTTTTGGGTTTTTCTTTGCCCCTTTAGATTTTGTATTTTTTACATATGTATTTTTGTGCTACTGCAAGCATTGGGATAGGCGTGTTACCCATCCCTGTTTTAGAGAGTTAAGGGGTTGAGGTTTCTTCCACAACATCATGGGTGGGCAACTTTGGGAAATGCCAGAACAGTGTGTGTGTATGTGTGGGATTAAAAACAAAATGGCACTTGTAGCTTCTATAGACCATCCAAAGGGTCAAAAGTAGCTTTTGCAAAAAGACAGAAAAAATTAGCAGTATGGTATGGACACAGGTCAGGCTGAGCTTCGAAGTGGAATTTGGAGAACAGCAAGGAGCCTGAGTTTTGCTGATTCACACATGCCTAGCTAATCCTTTAAGAAAGCCATCTAAATTAGCACCCATCACTGGATCTGTCCTGGCTCTCCTGACAATCGATGGCATTGAGTGACCCTCAAGCTCTTGCTTTGTGAGAAAGGGGGAAAAATCTTTCTCTATTCTCTCCCTGCTGTTCATAATTTTAGCAACCTCCACTGTCCTGCCTGCATGCCTCCCAGCAATTTCCCCCTCTGACCTAAAAAAGTCCAGATTTGCTTTAGCTTTGCCTGATAGGGCATGTGTTCAAATGCAGCTGCAACTGTGAAGCACAGAAGGGGCATTATTACATGAAATGCTTGGGAGAGAATGAGCCTGCCATCTTTCCAGGGAATTGTAATAAAGCAGGAACAGAGCATACCAATGAAGCTCTTTCCTTTCTGGACCACAGAGGGGCTCTTTATATGTGAAGCTGGATCATCAAGCTAGTTTTACAAAATAAACTCCTGTCCTTAACTCAGCCTCAAAGCTCAGACTTTCATCTCAGGCCTGAACACATCTAAATCTGTGGATAATTAAAGGGATATGGCTTTGTTCCTTCTGCATTTGAAGAAGAACTTGATGCCTGGCAGAGTTTCACCCTCTAGCTAGGGGTAGGGGACTGTGGCCCTCCACATGTTGTTGGACTCCAATTTCCATGATCCTATCATTCTGGCTGGGACTGCTGGGAATTGTGGTCCAACATCTAGTACGCCATCAGTTCCCCACCCTTCCTCTAAGCTGGTGATGCCAAATATTTAAAGGAGTGATGCTCTGATGACCTCCATTTGGGCCTGCTGTAGCTTCCTCCTCTGGGAACCTCTAGGCAAGTGGACAGTCTTCAGTGGCTGGTATGCTGATGTAGGGCTTTCAGACTTCTCAGTGGAAAGGCCTGAACTGCCAGGCCCAGGACCAGCACTTAATAACTCCTCCTCCTCCTCCTCCTCTTCAGAGTCTGGTTCAGGGAAAAAGCAGACATTACTTTATATCTGTGTCTAGCGGCTATGTCTCCCCCACTTCATTTTTACTCTAGAGTAGGTGCAGGGGCTCCAATTTGGATTGGGACCCTAGTATTTGTGTGGGCTTTGATAGTTCAGATTGGTTTCCCTGCATCTATTCTAGAGTAAAAACGAACATAAATCGTATCTACTAGACACAGACTTAAAGTAACGTCTGTTTTGCCCCTTGGTTGGCTGCAGCGGGTCTTCCAAAGTGAGTTCCTCTGGCTTGGGCCACTGTTGGAGAAACCTGGGGTCTTCACACAGTTCATAGCTGAACTATGGAATTCATTGCCTCAAGAAGAACCGATTGCAGACAAATTCATGAAGGATAGCCTGAAGGATCATCAATCTCTACTAGTCCTGATGGCTATATATGCAACAACTGGAGCCTATGTACACCAGTTGCTGCAGAACACAAGCGGGAGGGTGCTGTTGTGCTCATGTCCTGCTTATGGGCTTCCTATTAGGGCATCTGGTTGACCACTGAGGGAACAGAAAACTGGACGAAGCCTGTGGTTTGATCCAATACAGCTCTTCTTATGTTCAGACCATGACCACAAAATTTGGATTGGTGACATTTCAAATAATTTCCAGAGGTGAAGAACTTGTAGCCCCTAGAGGCTGTTGGACTTCACCTCCCATCACCCCTGACCATTGGCTTGCTGGCTGGGGCTGATGGGATTTGGAGTGCATCCACATCGGGGGGGGCACAGGTTTCTCATCCCTTCTTTATACAATGATAGCTTCTGTTCGCTGAACATCTTGGTTGTGCCTTTATCCATTATTGGGTACAGTAATGGAATCTGCAGGATTGTATTTGGAAAATCAATTTGTACTAAATAAAAGGTTTTAAAAATGTAATTAGTTTTTTCTTCTGTTTAATAATATAAAAATCTCCGCGCGAAAATGAAATTGACCCAATATTTCAACACCGCAGTTCTTAGGAGTACCTCGCATCATTTAAAGGGGAGAGTTCCTTGCATCCATTAGCCCTTTTCTTAATAGCCTTACTCTTAATTAAATCATGCCTGAAGGTCTGAAACTGTCAAAGAAACCTAGTCTTCTGAATAAAACGTTAGGCAAGGGCCAAAATGTGACTTCTCTGGTTAAAGAGCAAGCGGCTGGAGCCCCCTGGGTGAATTGCCAGAGCAGTGGTAAGAAAGCGCTCGTGTTAACAGTGACTGAGTCTTCTGTCGCAATTATAACATGTCATCTGGTGCATTGCTTGCCCCGCAACACCACTGCTGTGTAATGAGTCACTAACGCAGAATGCAATGCTACAGCACCCCAGGTTTTGTCTGAGAGCGAAACTAGATATTGGGCAGTAAACAGGGGCCTGGGTGGTTCTGTTAGCAAACAGGCAGTCCCTCAGCAGCAGCGGGGCACACCTCACATTTAATAGTCTCTCCCCCCACCGCCACCCCCACCCCTTCATAGGGTAATGGGTATTATTCCACTCACTTCAAAATGTGGCAAGCCAGCCCTGCTGTGCTTGCCCCCCCCCCCACTCATTCTGCTGAGTGGGGCCCTGGGCGTCTGCCTCATGCCCTGCCCTAGTGGTACCACTGTTTGACAGAGGTGTCAGACCAGGTCTCCCAGTTGCTCAGTCTAAGCCTGATCTGGAAAACTGTGATAGGAGCAGCGCGGGCTGGTGGCTCTCATTTTGGTGGGGCTGTGCATCCATTCTGGGTTTCAGTCAGAACTAGTTGGAACCCTGAAGGCATAATCCAAGGTGCTGAACCCTATCCCCAAAATGGATGCAGCACCTTGGATAGCTCCTTAGAGGACTGGCTGGATCTGACTAAAACCCAGAATGGAATCAAAGCCCCACTGAAAACAGAGCCACCAGCCTCCACTGGATAGGAGTCAGGGAATATCACCTGATCCCCTCTGGCCTATCAGTGTAAAGAGGTGTCCCTGGCTGCTGTGCTGGTTTCCTGCTAGTTCCCCTCTTTGACTAGAGCTGGATGGTGGCACCCAGGCTGAGTGCTTGACTGAGCTACCTAAGGTGATGAGTTTGAGACCTACTGTGGGTTCACGTCTTGATATGCTTGAGGAAAGTGCCATTTTGCCCTCCCACATTTGATTCTAGGGCTGGCCCTACCATTAGGCAGAGTGAGGCAACTGCCTCAGGCAGCAGATGTTGGAGGGCAGCAGCAACAGCCCCCAGAAGTTCCCCCTGAACCCCCCAGACATTACCCCCTGTTGGAGAGCAAAGTTGTGTGTCCCACACAGCCTGTCCTGCACCCCCTAAACTGGTCCATGGCACTCAGGTGTGGTGGAGGATGCTATTCCATCACCAGTGTTGAAGTAAGATTCTACTGGCAGTCTGGTCAGCTTCTGTAGGTGGGATGGGGAGAGGGTGCCATTTTGTCCTTTCCCTCAGGCAGCAAAATGGCTTGGGCCAGTCCTGTTTGATTCCTTGAAAGGTTCTTATTTCAGTGAATTATCAGTCTTGCAAGGATTTGTTTCCTAGCATCATGTGGCCTGGAGAGATTTTTTTTTGTAATTATAATATGTAATGCTGCTGTTGTGGCATCAGTCAGCAGCCTGATCTCATTATTATTTATTACATTATATACATTGCAGAAATCTATTATATCATATTGATGAGCTGTGATGGATACATAGACTCCAGTAGCCCCTATTTGCCAGGACAGTCTCCATTTTCTAATACCTGTCCCCAGGTAAATCTTCTGCCTTCCTTAGGGCTTCTGGGGAATTTTTGGAGATGCCTCTGAAAGATCTTGTTAGTGCAGGTTGCTAGAGCTGCTTTTATTTGCACTTCAGTGCCTTTCTCCATTTCTCTAAAACCCATATAGCTAAGGAGGGAGTGATATACCTTGATTCTAGTACAAATGCATGCAAATCTACATTCATGAATAGTAAGGAATTATGTTATATTTTTTAGGGTGGCCATGTGTCCTCCTTTACAGAGGACAGTCCTCTATTTCAAGGGCTGCCAGAGGTTCATCTACTATTTGAAGGCATCCTCTGTTTGAAGGGCAGTCCAGTCCAAGTACTGGCATAAATATACTGGCCCAGTTCACATGATCACTGGGTGGTTAACAAGCAACAGTGGCTTGTTAACCACCCTGCATGTGCCAGTCATGTGCCGGCTGATTTGCATAATTACCCTCACTGGGCATGGCTTCTCATGAACCCGGTGAGGCTGGCTTGTTAGGGTGGTTAACAAACAACCCAGAACCCATGGTCTATTGTAGGGCTGTGGGGTGATTTGTTAACAAGCCTCCCTTTCCAGGTTTGGATGACAGGAGAAGCTGCGGTGGGTTCTGGAATTTTTAATGTGGCACCTGCAGGTGCCGCAACTCACCATGGCTAATAAGCCACAGTGGGCTGCAGTAATTGTGCGAACCAGGTAGGGATGTCGGAGAATTTCTCCATGAATCTCCGGGAGGCTGAATGCCAACGCATTTGGCCCCCCGAAATTGGTGGGGAAATTCTCCGACACCCCCCTGCCCCCCCGGCATGGGACTTACCTCGTGTGAATGTCCCTCATGGTGGCGGGTCCAGGCGGCGGTTCGGCGGCGGCGGCCCGTCTTCCGACTGGCTGCTGCCGCCGCCATTTCCAAGTAAAGTAAAAAAAAAAAAAATGTGATAGGCTACATAAAGATTGACATAGCCTATCACAGCTAGATTTTCAAAGTCAGCCGTGATAGGCTACGTAAATCTTTACATAGCCTCTCACGTTTTTTTTTTTTTACTTTATTTTTTTCTTTCGCGGCCGGGGAGACAGGGCGCTCCCCCCCTGGCCAGAATTTCAGTGGGGAGGGATGGGGCGCCTGCCCCCCGGCCAGAATTTCGGCGGGGAGGGGTGGGGCACCTCCCCACCCGCCAAGAATTTCGGGGGGAGAAACGGAGCGCCTCCCCCCGCCGAAAAAAGCTGCCGGACCAGGTAAGGGACTTTCGTCCATCCCTAGAACCAGGTCAATGAACCCTAAGAAAGGAGAGTAGGGAGGCCTTGAAGTCACCTATCAACAGTGTGCACCTGGACAGCTGACTGAGCAGGCAGGCACACAGCTCACCTGGTCACAGTCTTCCCCACTATGAAACTGTATTTCTATGAAATTGTAATAATTATTTCTAAATTTGCATTTATCTATGTAAATTAGTGCATACAAATGTCATGCAAAGATGTGCGCGCTCTTTTGGTGATTCATAAGCTGCCACCCTACTTGCCTGGTGAAGTTTTGTTTTTGTTTTTTTACTGGTGCAGGGGAGAGGAGTGCTGATAACAGCTATGAAGCTCACTGGGTGGCTTTTGGCCAGTCACTAACCCTCAGCCTAAACTACGTTACGGGGTTGTTGGGAGGGTAAAATGGGAAGTGGGGAGAACCAATGCTCCATCTTGAGCTCCTTGGAGGAAAGGTGGCATATAATTATAATAAACGAACTTACAAACAAAATGCTAGTATGATTATCCTTTTATGGTAGGTCTCTAACCAAAACTAATATGTTTTTTGCTTTTAAATCAGTGTAGGACTGGCTACTGCAGAAAAAAATGAATATAGTGTACAGGAGGTGGAGAATAGCCCAGGGCAATATATAACCTGGATATTAGGTACTTTGCAGAGGTGCGAGTGTAAGGGTGTTACAAAGGGCCTCTGCTTCATGCTTTGAAATGTTGGAGGGTTTGTGTGCATATGAATTTCAAGGGAATCTTTGGCCCAACAGGCACAAATACGAATCCTTCACTCCTGCTTAAATCTCTTAAGGGGTGTAGTGAAAAGATACATCGACCCTCAGCCCTAGCACTGAGATAATGGCAGGCAAAACCATCGCCGCTCATTTCCAAGCGCAGTGGGTCTCACTTTGATCTGAAACACTGTGAAGACTGTCCTACAGCAGGCCATCATTTTTGTCTAAGGTCACTATCTAAGAGCGTGATTGATGGGGGGGGGGGGGAATCTCCTTTATGTTAACCGCCCTGGATCAGCTTTTGTGCCATTAGTTGAAAATGCCAGGCTGTGCAGTGCCTACATCTCAAAGATGTCTGTTGATGTGAGTGTGGCTGGAGTGAGCCGGTCTTGCAGCAGGTCAACAAATGCTTGTGTGTGTAGATGTGACGAAGGGGTGTGTGTGGGCGGGTGGTATTTCAGATAGATTCCTTCAACACATGTCCCCTTCTGTCTGTCTTGAGCTAACAGGGTGTTCCTTTTTAACTCAAGCAGAAGAGAATGGTATTTTTCAACTCAAATGTCCTACTATGACTCTGCTCATGGAGGAACACCACTGCAAATGGGGGAAAATTCATTTCCATGTACAGTCCTTCTTCTTATTATTTTTACATGTGCAAATTGTTAGGTTTTAGCTCCAACTATTTAGGTCTGTCCAGGCAGCTAGGCCCAGTTCTATAGACACATTATTCATTAACCCTTCAGTGTGGATCTTTGAATTGTTTAGCAGGAAAACATGGGTTGAGCTGAAGCATCATCAGGGATTAGGCTTAAGCACAACAAGTTTTGTAGGAAAATTTTAAGACCCAGCAATTTGAGAAACTGTCATGGGCGTGGCTAGTCACAACAGGCAAGTAGCCTGCCCAAAGGACTAAGTACAAGGCAAAGGTAGGGTCTGGTTAGGTTGGCAACTTATGAGTGAATGCATCACCCCCCCCCCCCCGTTATTACGTTAAAATATCTAACCGTAACATTGCTTTTGAATCGAGGTTTGAGGGCTGTACTGTGAGGATGACTGCCTGCAGGAGGACTTGAACAGGGACCTTCCAGAAACCGGGCTGACACTTTGTTTCTTAAGTTACCACTTTCCTCCTGCAAACCTCGTACTGAGGGGAGCCAGGCCAGTTCACCCCCCATAGTTCATCTCTGCTTTCGACTGGAATCCGAGCTACAGACCAGGCTCCCCACTTCCCCTCCCAACTGTGGTGCTAGCAAAGGGATGGAGATAAGAGTGAAGTCTCTTCCTCCCCCCCCCCCCCCGGCTCTCTCCTTGGTGTTTGGAACACTGCTGTGGCAGGGATCCTGGGAGATATCATTTTCTCAGGGTAGCTGATGCTTGTCAGTTGCCAAGGAGAGGGGGAAGAAGGGGGAGAGAGGGAGAAAAGCCTCCCCTCTTCTCTTCCTGTTGCTGCCGCCCAAGCAGTCGCAGCAGTAACAACAGCAACCCCCCAGGGAAGGGGGGTTGGGGACTCCCAGGGGGCCGGGGGAGTGATTCAGCCCCCACCATGCTCCTGATAATGCCCCCTTGATCAGTGAGGTCTGCACCAGATGCAGAATTGCTCTCCCGATCAGAGAGCGCTTTTCAAACTCCATCTCTTGGCCCTCTTATTAGTCCCCCTGCTCTTTGGCTTAGGATTGACCACTTAGGATTTGCCAAAAAAGAGGAAAGGCATCACCCAAAAAGAGAGGGCGGTGATTTGCATAAAATGTGCAAATGGTGATTTATAGGTATACATGCAAATGTAGAAATCATTATTAGAATTGAAATAGAAATACAGTATACGTATCCCCCCAGAATGAGGAGGACTGTGACCAGGTGACCTGTGTGCCTTGCTCAGCCTGTTGTTCAGATGCTGTTGATGGGCAGCTTCAAAGCCCAGCTATTTCTGATGGGTCTTTGTCTTTAAACTGGACTTGGACCGGACTGCCCTTGAAATAGAGGACACTCCCCTGACAGCCTTTCAAACGGAGGACTGTCCTCTGTAAAAGAAGAAATGTGGTCACCCTACTTTGGCACCATCAGTCCTGTTGGACAGCCTGCTTGGACTGTCCTCTTGGAATTGGCCTTGTCTTGCTTTACTGACTGTGCAGCCTCCTCACCCCTCAGGCCGGTGACTCGGTCATCCCTTGGTGATGGTCTTCCGAAACAAGTTTTTAAATTTATGGAGTTCCACCGAAGTTGTGCC
This sequence comes from Heloderma suspectum, assembly GCF_057233095.1. Classification (NCBI taxonomy): domain Eukaryota; kingdom Metazoa; phylum Chordata; class Lepidosauria; order Squamata; family Helodermatidae; genus Heloderma; species Heloderma suspectum. Next base: position 135,341,804 of record NC_139459.1, read on the forward strand.
ATTCGCTTTGCTGCCTGAGCATCAAGAGTCCCCAATTTTGCAGGAGATACCTGGTGGTACTGAACCGAAAACACTTCCCCAAACACAGGCTTAATGCTCTTGCTCTCCCCGCCCCCACCCCATTCTCATCTCCTAGCATAATACCAAAGCATCTTGCTGCGTGGCACTGTTTTAAAGGAACACACCCCTTTTAATGAAGGTATCAGTAGCTGGCTTATGCATGTTTTTCTCCTCAGGGGGAATGTAAAGAAAGCGTTGGGAGGACAGGAGCTACTTATCCAAAGTCTCTTGCTCATCCCTAGCTCAGCATGGTAGGCAAGATGTGTTGTGTAAGGGGCCCTGCTGTCTTATTCTTCCAATATGCAGTGACTCAGACTCATCATGACTAACCTTTTGCTAAGAAATGCTAACATATAGACAAATGAGGCACATCTAAGCCTAATAGTTTTGCTTGCTTGGTGTTTGGCTGGAGAAACGATACTTTCTGAGAAAGATTTGAAGCCAATAAACGGCAGCGATAGGAAGAGTTGGAAGAAGACAAAGTACCCAGTTCAGTTGCTTCTTTAGATTGTAAGTGGGAGAATTGATGGTAGCCTGCTGAGGGCTGATATCTGGGGTAAACACACGGATGTGGGGTAGGGAATCACTCAGAGCTCAAACTGGTCTACTCAAGCAGATACATCACGAGGGACCTGGGTCTTCTGACTGCAGGTGGGGCATGAGTGGGCTGCTTGTTTGAATGCTCCCTCTTAGGAAAAGCTCCTTGCATGAAGAAAACTGGTGTTTCTCAGGGAGAAAGCTAGGCCAGACCAGGACATACTACCTCCCTGTGGGCACAGAGATTTTGACGTGGAGGTGGTGGTGCTGGTGACATTCAAATATGTGATCCTTTTCTGCAGCCTGGAACAAAGTCCCAGGAACGTTGTTTTTATGTAATTTATCTCAGTGCTCAGATTGACCCCTCCATGGGAGCAGGGGTGCAGGTTCTCTGGCCCACAGGCTGAATCTGGCCCTCCTGGGGTCCCAATCTGGCCTCTGGGGTTTCCCAGATGGCCATGCCCCTTTCCCCCGTCCCCACCCCCTTTCCCCAACCATGGATCATTGGGTGGCTTCCCGGCTTTTGTGCATTTCCCCCCATTCTAAAAGCATGAAATGCCTCTCCCAAGGCTGAGGTACTGACAGTCCAAGCTTTAAGCTAGTAGATGCCGATATTCCCCCACTCCCCGCCGCAGCTCTGAACGCTTCTCTGAAATGGAATTCTGCCCTTGGACTGAAAGAAGTTCTGCACCCCCTGCATTGGAGCAGACGTTATTCCCCCATGCAGTAGTGTGGTGGCAAATTCGGAAGTGCAAGGCCCCTTCGTGAAGGTCAGAGCCGTGCCCCCTCACAGCCGCGCCCTTTCTAAGATTGTACAACCTTGTAAGATATACAGCCCTCAACTGGGATCCAAAAACAGTGCAGCTGAGAGCAAAGCAGGGGTATTTCAATTGGATGCCTGAGAAAAAAAATGCATGGGTGTTAATCTTTTCACTCACTCACTCACTGACTCACTCACTCACTCACTCAAACACAAACATTTTAGGTTTTCAAAATATGATACTCTATGGAAGTTTCACCCTCTCAACTCAGCCCTCATGGACAGATCCCTTCTAATTTAAACAGCCCCCTTGCACACTCCCTTAGCGCCCCAACATCACCCCTTAGCCTTCCCAAAGCTCCTTCATTTTATATCTCCCATCCCGCAACAGAAAGTTCCACACACCCAGCTGGATTGAAACACACACACACACACACACCCCTTCTTTCTCCTCTCCCCACAACTGATTTTTTTTCTGTTTCCCTTCCCTCCACCAGGGTTTGTTTGCCCAGGTACATGCCAACCTTGTATCAAAAAGTGTAGCTGACACAGCAGGTTGCATTTGGCAATTCTGCTTACTGTAGAAATTAAGGTTCAACAATTAACAGTGCAATCCAGTGGGTGTTCATTTCAAACTAAATGTACAGAGATCTTGGGAAGGCAGCTAAGGCTGCAGTCCTATGCACACTTACCTGGGAGAAAGCCCAACTGGCCATTGAACATAGTGGGACTGACTTCTGAGTAAACATGCATAGGATTGTGTGATAAATCCTAAAAATGGGCACAAACCAGCCACCTGCCCTGCCCCATAAGTGAATAATGGTGGCAGCCCCCCCCTCCCGCTGCCATGGCCAGCAGCAGCCCTGAACAGGTGGCCAGTGTTCCAGGAGACGAGGGCAGCGCCAGGCATGGAGCAGGGATGGGCGGAGAAGCCAAGAGCTGAGGAGGAGAAGTGGGGGGGGGGGTGAGAGGAGGCTGCAGAGCTCCCTCAGGCTCCCTCTCTCGCTCGCTCCCTTTGGCCAGCTCTGCTTAGTAGACGAGAGGAAGCCAAGAGGCAGCCGCCCACACGCCCTCTGCTCCCTCCTTCCCTAGCAGACTGACCCAGCTGGGGGCTGGCTTCAAAAAAAGTGCTGGAGCAAAGCCGCGGCGTGACCCACCACCACTACACCCTTTCCCCCATGCACTCAAAGAGCATATGGAGGGCGAGCAGGATTGCTTGCAGCACCCCTGCCCCCCCCGTGTCCCTGCCCCACTTGCTGCACCTGAGAACTTTGTGGGCGGAATGGAATGGTCTGAAGGGGGAATCTTTGTGCGGGCTCCTTAGAGGAATCTAAGTGCATTTAGCTGAATGCTTGATGATTCCCCCTTCAGATCTTCCTGCTCAGTGGAAAAAGGACATGGGTGTGTGTGTGTAAATTTGGTCCTGTTTAACCTCAGAACCTGCACCAAATGGGCCCGAAGCACCCCGGTGCGTAACCAAGTGAATCCCAACAGACAAACATCACTAGAGACAAAATTGTAAATTGAAGTCTATTTAAGGCTGTATTTCAGGAAAATACAAAATAGAAAGAAAGTGGAATGGTGGTCATGTGAGCATTAGAAACTTTCTCTACTATTACAAGGAAAGAGAATGCAACAAAAATAGAAGATGAATCAAGAGAATCACAATTGCCAAAGCTGGCATTATGAAGTTGGCTAGTAAGATAAGTTGAGCTTCTAACATTGTTATGACTCCTCCTTTCAACTTTCTCCTGCTTACTACTTGGGGTTCAAAGCTAGACTAAAACAACCTAAACGAAGTGTTAACCCTCTCATTACTTCCTTCTGCTTCTTACTTGAATATAAAAGCTATGCTAAAGCATTACTAAGTTCCTCTGTTCATGTGAAGAATAGGGGTAGGAGATAGAGTGAAAGGGAAACCCAAGACGTGGAAATAATTCAATTTGCCAACTCTGAAGATGGGATCCCAACTCCCTTCCTCAGAAATAACCTCCAAGTCTCAAGCGTAGAAATCACTCTAAGTCTTAGAAATCACCCTAAGAAATCACTCTAAGAACTTAGAAATAATTCTAAGTTCTACTTTCAGAAAATATTCTACGTGGGGATGTCAGAGAAATCCACCACGGATTCAAATGAGGCCGGATTCTTTGGAATCCAGCCTCTGGAATCCGTGGTAGAACGGCCCCACTTAGCTCCACTCCAGGAGGATTCCCCATGGAATGGCACTCAGCTTTAGGCTTAACTGGACCCGTCCGTTTGCCTCCACGCAAACCATGTTGCTTAAAAAAATGGCTATCGGCAGGATGTGCCCATAGACGTATATGCAAAATAGAGCTGTGAATCATGCATATAAGTCTATGGGCACATCCCGCCGATTGCCATTTTTTAAAGCAACATGGCGACCGGCGCAGAGATGAACAGGTCCAGGTAAGCGGCCCTTAAGCCAGGCGGCTCCACAGAATCCTCACAGAGCGGAGCCGCTCTGGAGGATTCCGGGGGGAGGAACGGATCGCCTCCACCCCCTGGGCATATTCCCCACTGGAATGGACAGTGGGGAATCTGTACATCCCTAACTACGTTCCAAAGTCTAAGAGTCTAAAGAGGTCCATAGTTACCCAAATCCTTGGGTCTGGTGGCGAAGCAACAGCAGCAGAAACAGCAGCAGCAGGAACAAGAGTAGCGATGAGCTCTCATTACCTTTGCTTTTATACACTTGCTCTGGTCAAAGGTGGGGCCCCAGGAGCAATGAGACAACCATCTTCCAATCAAAATGGGGTGCACGTGGTTAGAGCATTTGCTCACCAATCAGAAGCAAGGTGTCTCATCTATCTCCCACAATTTCATGTGTTTGGGGAACATTACAGTAAGTAACCATTACAAACAGGTTACTTTGAAATGTCCCAAAATACGACCCCAAGTCAGCCATCTGGGTATGTTATCTTGATTGACGCATTTCTCCTTGGTATATCTTCTTTGAACTCCTGGTCATCTTTGGCCATTTTTGGTCATATCCACCCGAACATGTCCTCCCAGTTGTTGCTCATGCTCAGGGTCACAGCTTCCCTGCCTAACTAGCGTCGAGTAAGGACATTCTCTTATCAGCAGGTGTACACCACGAGATGTCAAAACAGTACTTTTCCTCCTCTTAGTAGGCATCTGAGCATGCTCGGTTCTTCTGTTCATCTCACTTAGATACTCTGCCAACATGTCGCGGCCTTTAACTACCTCTGTGAAGCTACTTGTAAAGACAACTGCATTTCCCCCCCTTTCTTCAAAGACAGTCCTGCAAAATCTCAGTTAGAGTCTTAGTTAGTGAAATAATGTCATTTAGCATAGAATCAAACCTCAAGATCTTCTCGCCCAGGGGTCAAGAGTCTGGAATATAAAACTGGTTATGAGTCTGGGGTCTTTTAGGGGTTCTTCTTGTAGATCTTCCCCAAACCCTCACTCAGGTCCTTCTACCATTCCAGATCAAATCAGCCATCTTTACTCTTTGTTAACCCTTTTCGTGCCAGATTAATGGGCGGAGGGAGCATGCGGGGCTCTTTTCCTCCTCCACACTTTCTTTGAAAACATGGAGGAGGCTTTTTGGTAGGGATGTTGGAGAAATCAGCAACGGATTCAAATGAATTTATATTTCCATGAATCTGGCCTGCAAATTCCTCTGATTTTTCCTGAGTCATGTGGATTCCGCAGACTTGTGGACCAGTTTTTCACTGGAGGGGGCGGGGAGTTGTGCTAATGCACATCGGTGCTAATGTGAATTAGTGCAAGTAGAATGAAATTCTGGTACAAGAAATCCAATTCCATCAATGAGTGGGTGGTGGAACGAAAGATGCCTGACAATCCACAAAACACAGATGAAACGGATTTAACAACATCTGTACATCCCTATTTCTGGGTCTTTGCAAACTATACATTTTAGGGCTACTCTCTAGTTAGTTTGGAAATGCTCCATCCCTTAAAACATGTCTTTAGGGTACTGTATTCTCAGTATAGTGCTGAGAAATATTGCTTCTCTTGAGCTCTAGAAGTCTGCAGTGTGAAGAGGACTCCTTGCTGTTGTTGAGGTTTAGTGGCATGCAGTCAAATAGATCCCAGCAGTCCATTCATCTGCAACCTGAAACAAGAACTCTGGGCATGCAAATGATCTCAGAGAGGAAGAAGGTTGGTTCCAGCAGCCCTTCCTGATGTCAGAGCCTATAGTAGACTGGAGAAGAGTGCTCAGGGCCAGTAGATTGCCCTGAATGAGAAACTGGAGCAAAAACATTAGCAGTAAGGTCTTTTAGGATGTTTAATTCGCACCCCATCCATTTTTGCCATGTAGATCTGAGAACTTTTTCTTGAAAGGTGGTATAAAAATATTGAAAGTAAGTCACTGGCCCAGTTTTCATGATCGCAGGGTGGCTTGTTAACCACCCTGCACATGCTGGCTGATTTGCAGAATTGTCATTTCCGGGCATGCCTTCTTGTTATCACCCAATCCGGCAAGGTCGCTTTTGTGTGTGTGGAAGGACTGTGAGCCACGTTCAGTCCTGGTACTCAAAATACATTCTGGGGCTCAGGATTCTTTAATTCTAAGAATATGCGATATGCACCAGGCTGTAGTTGGTGGTCTTGGTATTTTGGTAAAAACCAAAGTAGATCCTGCCAACCCAAAGTCTGCCCATCCCTGTTCTAGAGTCTTTTGGACAGAGAGTTCAAGAGGAAATGCCTTGAACCGGTTGCCAGATTCTGACTCTCAGGATGGCATCTTGTATCTTTGGGGTCTGAATTGGCCCACCCCTTAACGCCATTCCCTTTCCTGGGTGGATCCTCCTTTGGAGATGGAAAAGGGCACAAGCTGAGGCCATCCAATGGTGCTGTCATGCACAGCCCTATACCAGAGTGTCCCTCCCTTGAAATTCCCCGCAACAATTTTTAAGAGGAGTGGCTCTGCAAACCTCCAGCTTTGGAACAGAAGGGCTCTGGACTTGATTGGATCGACATTTGCCTTCCCTTGGAGCTCACACAGGCCCTGCAGAGTCTAATCCTGCTACCTGGAACCTGCCACCTCCCCCATTTTGCTGAGTGATTCCTGTTCAAGCGAGTGATGGACAAAGCTCTTCATTTGAGGTTTTCCCACATTTGATTTCATCATCATCATCATTATAAAAATCTCAAGTTCTTTCTGTCTTGTTTATGAAGCAATCTTTGCACATTTTGGGAAGCTGTTTTGTCAAAAGCCAAACCTAGATTCTTACCCAACCCCACTCCAAGGTCACCTGCCTGCAAGGCTTGCTTGGTGCTCTGTGGGCTCCCAGCCTTGCCAGAACATGGCAATTGCATTCCATGCTGCACCTCTATTGCTCAGTGAGGGAACTGCCACTGTCCTTCCCCGAGGTTCTGGAGGCATGAGTGGTAAACGTAAGCACCTCTCCTCTCTGCCTTTTACAATCACCAGTGGTGTAGTGGGGCTAGGGCTCTCTGGCAGGGATTGTGTAAAATTCACTCTGTCTGTGTTTCACGGATTGTCAGGCGCCTTTTGTTTTGTCATCCGTTCACAGACAGATTCAATTTTTTCCGTTATGCGGAAAAATACGCAAATAATTCTGGAAGAGGGTTCACAACCATTTATATAATTTACCTTGGTACGTAACAGTTAGTGTATTGTCCCCCACTCCATTCAACTTTTCCCTGCATATATTTACCAATCTCAGCAGAAACCTGCATATTTTCCTACAAATAAATATGTGTACATTTTGGGAAAGTTAAAAAAAGAAAGATCTGAAAGTCCACGGACTCCGTGTGGCCTGAGAAGGACAGTCTACAGAGGATTCTGCAGGTTGGATACTTAGAAATCTGAGCTCATTTTAATCCATCTCAAATATCTTCAGCATCCCTACTGTCAGGGTTAAAGTGCTGGGCCTTTTTGATAAGCAGAGATGTTGACATCATCTGCCCCCCTCCCCAGACTTCCCTGATCCCTCTGAGCTGACCTGTAATCCTCACAGCAGCTGGGGGTGGGGGAATGAATTTTCCCAGCAACAACATGTTCCCTGTTGTAATGTTAAATATTTTGGGGTGGCCTGGTCTTGAATGGGCAATTAAGACTCATTAGCTTTACAAAAGACCTGCTCCAGGTGGAGATGAAAACTGCTAGAATGGGTTTGTTCATAAGGACCAACACAGGGGCCTGCAATTTTGGAGTCTCCTTGGGGTGCATGGCTATGGGGACTGTTATGACGACTGCCTGCATTTCAACTTTACCATTACACCACTGACAATTACTGACATCTTCAGGGATCTGCCACCTTCCCCTTCTCCCTGTCTTCTTTTGCAGGCGCAGGGGCTTCCCCTTCCCTCCTCCTTTTTTTGTGGTCTTGCTCTCCAGGTACAAAAAATTGGACAGAGGCTCAACTGCCATGTCCGTAGTCTTGGATCTGAGCCCCTGGCAATCTGCCACCTCCCAGTGGTAAGGAGTGAATGACCTGGCTTATTGTTTTGGATTGATGCTTCGCGCATTTCATCCCATCTGTTTCCAAGTGCCTTCTAAATCAGCCCCTCATTTTCTGCTGTGGTTGCCATATCATTTGTGCATCTCCTGACAATAGCTCTGGGCTTTCAGTCACTCTGGTACCCTGCAGTCTTATTTCTCCATCGTTCCTTGTTGTTCCTGTTCTGCCAAATGCACCCTGCACTTTCCTTGAACCACTTAGGAAAAAAATGATAGGCATTACAGGCTGAGTTCCCCCTAATATTACCTCCACGCTTCCTGTCCGCTGTTCTCACAATGATTTCAGGAGGCTCTTTTTAACAACAAACAAATAAATAAATATATAAAAATGATTGAGGCAATCCATCCAGGGCATCAAACGAAAGCCCAGTAAAAGAGTCTCTTCTCCCTGCACTCCTCCCATTCCCGTTCATGTTATTCTTTGATGAAGAGCTGAAAGCAATGTTGGAGGCAAGGTGAAAACAGGAGAAGAGGTGAGAGGAGTATGAAAGGAACAGGAGCAAATGGATCCTGTGCTTGGTTAAGGTGCTGCATTTTTTGTTGTCAAGTGGGCTGTTTCTGTTGAAAGAGTCTCCAGGGAGAGATGGGGTGTTTGAGAGCTCCACTGGGTACTTGGGTGATGCTACAAGGATAATAGGAGCCATCATTTTCAGCTCTTCTTTCTGAATACCTTAGCCAAAACATCAGTATTTCCACATCCCTGCCTCCAACAATTCTCTGTTAAGAAGTACCACTTTAATTAAAGGTGTAATTGGGTGATTCAGGTAGCCATGCTGAGAAAAATGATCTCCTAAGCTCCAGTATGGGGAGGGGTAGTGTGGGGTACTATGTGAGAAGCTGTGGGATGACACTTGTCCATATTTTACCATGAACGTTATGTTCCAACTCCAGCTTTTCTAATTTTCCTTGTGAGGAGGAGATGGTAGTATATAAACACAGGAAGCTGCCTTATATCAAATCAGATCATTGGTCCATCTACCTCAGTATTGTCTACACTGATTGGCAGAGGCTCTCCAGGGTTTCAGTCAGGAATCTGTTCCTGCCCTACCTGGAGATACTAAGCTTGAACTTGGGATCATTTGCATGCAAAGCGTGTGCTCTATCACTAAGCTATGGCTCCTCTTAATGATTTATGGCATTTCTTTAATATCTGTTTCCTTAACAAATATATAAATTGAGCATGGGAGAGCTGGCGAGCATCCCAATAGACCAGGAGAGGGCAACCTCCAGCTCACGGGTCTAATCGGGATCACGGCGGTTGCCCATCCAGCCCATGGAGGCTTGGGCTCCCTCTGCAGGCCCCTTCCCCTCTGCAGGCCCTTACCTCCTGGCCTGGAGGCTACCAGAGGCTTTGGGAGGAGGCAGGGAGAGGAATTCCCTTGCTATCTCTGACTGGAGATAACAAAGGGATTACCCCCACGTGCTGCTCCCCTCCCAATGGAATCCCCCCTGTTATCTCCAGTCATAGACTGGAGATAGCAAGGGGATTTGTGGAGCCGGACATCAGGGCTGGCCCTACCATTAGGCAGAGTGAGAAAATTGCCTCAGGCAGATGGTAGAAGGTGGCAGTAAGGTATTGGAGGAGAGAGAGCTGTGTGCCAAGTAGCCTGCCCCGTGACCCCTAAGCTAGCTTGATACCTTCAGGTTTGGTGGAGGCTACTGTTCCAGTGTCAAAGAAAAATTCAGCTGCCAGTCCAGTCAGCTTCTGAACATGGAAGAGAGGAGGGCACCATATTGATCGTTGCCTCAGGCAGCAAAATGTCTTGGGCCAGTCCTGCCCGAAATAGTTCATTTGCTGCTTGCAGGAGCTTCTATGAGGGGCAGAGGAATAAGCTTCAGTCATCCTTTGGCCTCCCCACACAAGGAGACCAAATGTTGAACGAAGTCGGAAGCCAGGCAACTTGCTCCTTTGCCACTTGGAGGAGCTCCTGTAAGTGGCAACAGAATAAGCTTAGCTTCTCCTTTGGCCTCTCTGTATTGCCATGGTAACTGCCTTGTTAAATCCTGCCCCGCTGGCCATATTGTATAAATATGGAAACACATGACATGACATCATCACATTGTGCATTTCTCTACCCCAGTCCACATTATCAGTAGCTACTCAGGGTGAGGAAATGCACAGCATGAGATGCCATGTCATGTGCTTCCAAAACTACACATTACAAGGGAGGGGAAAGGTGTGTGTGGGGTAGGGATGTATGAACCCCCCACTGTCTGGTCATGTGGGGGTCCCTTGTGGGGCAATTTGGGCTGCTTGGGGCCCTGCAGAGTCCTCCAGAGCCCTGCCGCATCCACAGGAGTTGGCAAAGAGGCTCTTCAGCTTCCTATAAAATGCAATATGCTAATGGCAGATGCCATTAGCCTATAGCAGGAAAATTACAGCCATAAATGGTGTACCTAAATTGCAGGTGCTTTACAGCCACAAATGGCATACAATATGCCATTTATGGCTGTAACTTTCCTGCGATAAGCTAATGGCAGCTGCCATTAGCATATTGCATAGGAAGCCGGAAAGCCGCCTTGTGGGAACTCCTCCAGACCCAGAGGTGAGTGTGGCTGGTCTGCCATGGACTCTGGAGGTCAGATTCTTTGGAATCTGGCCTTATTTGAGTCTGCAGCAGATTTCTCCAGCATCTCTAGCATGGGGTAAACCCCGTAGAGGGTTGCTGTTATCACAGCTTGCTCCATCCTTATATTTCCAGTTTGTTGCTGGCACTGGGTACTTTGTCCTTCATAACAACCTGTTCTGTTCTGTAGTTTGGGTGGCTGCACCAAAATGTTCCTTCATTTTCATGAGCCTTTGAAGGACACCGCAAGGAAGAGGCACAACACTTGCCTTTGTGATTAGTGCAGAAAAAAACAGTTTCTTCTCTTTGACTTAAAAAATGAGCAACCAGGTTTGAGCAACAAATTCATCGAAGCACTTGAGCGGCTGTGATTTAGCAGAAAACTGGAGTTGGATTGGAAAATTTGAGAGGGATTGGAAAAATAAATGCTATATTCTCAAATTAGCTCATCCCTGAGCGCCCTGGGCTATGCTGTGCTGTAGTCAAGTACTCTTTCTTTCATTTTTCTCCAGGCGGTGGGGGGGGGGCAGAAGGAGTAGTTTGAGAGAGTGCTTGGAAATTGGTGTTTCATTAAGTGTCTGGTTCAAGGAAGTGGTGACAGGACTGAAGGATGTACTTGAAGTGTTGATGCTCAACTCTTAAGTCATATGGAAAGCTGCACTGGGATGCTTGATGAATTCTTCATGCACAGCAGAGAAATGTGACTGAAATCCCTTGCTACTTGCCTATGAACAAGGTTAAAAAAGAGAGAAGAGAACAGATGAGGAGACACCTTTGAGCTACCAGTAGGGCTATTGATGTGAAAATGGGATTGCCAGACTGGCTATAGGCTGCATATTTATAGTCCATTGAAGGATTGAAGGACCTCCTTTCCCCCAACCCCCTCTTCATTGGGTCAGTTGTTCATAAATTCCATTCCTCTTATACTTAGTGGAGAAGACTAGTGCATTACATGTGGCATTGAAGAATCTGGTATATGTGGTCACATTTCCTGTAACATTTGATAAAGGGAAGCCGGTGCATTTGTTCCCTTACTTGCTGGACCTGTGAGGGCCATCTGGCTTCCTGTAACTTGAGCCCATTATTCCGTGTCCTGCACTCTGGGATGATTGAGAAGAGATCCTGGCCTTCCTGTCAAAGGCCTGCTTGAATAGAAAAGGCTGTCCAGAAGAAGGACAGCAGAGCAGGTGCCGACCTCGTCTCCCTTGGCAGGGGGCTCCACAGCCTGGGAGCAGCCACCGAGAAGGGTCTCTCTTGCATCCCCACCAAATGCGACTCTGAAGGTGTGGAAGACTGTGACCAAGCAACCTGTGTTCCTTGCTCAGCTTGCTGCCCAGGTGCTTTGATGGGCAACTTCAAGGCCCAGCTCTCCCTTCTGGTGGTTCTTTGGCTTTATGCCAGACTTGGACCAGACAGCCCTTCAAGCAGAGGATGCCTTCAAAATAGAGGTCAGTCCCCTGTAAAAGACGATGCATGGCCACTCTAGCAAGTCATCTTGTATAGCGGGTGGGCAACTTGTTTTCGACTATAAAACTCTCATCATCCCTCCCCGCTGGCTATGCTGGCTAGGGCTCATAGGAGTTGTAGGCCCAAACATCAGGAGGGCCACAAGTTGCCCACCATTGCTGTGTAGTCATTGGCAAAGATTAAATTCTTCCACCATCCCTATTTGAGCTACCGCAGCTCATTGGAGAACTAGAGGCCTTCATGGCTTTATGACCCTTTAGCCTTGCTCCAAGCCTCCCCACTGTGGCAGGTTCCTGCCCTCCCCCCCACACTTTCTTGGCCGCAGCTGCAAAGCACCACGGCAGGCAGCTCACAGGAATGCCTTCAGTGGATATTTTTGGATATCAATGACTGCCAAAAGTTTCCTCAGGTCCTGGCATCCTGTTTTTGTCACTGTCAGTCCCAGAGAACCACAATAATTAACAGTTAAGTTCATGGGTCCCCAATGCGGCCAGCAGGCACCTCCATTAAGGCACGCAAATGGGTCCCCAACGTGGTGCCCATGGGCACCTGAATTTTTTTTTTATTTTTTCCTTTTTAAAAATATACATGCATGGTTTTGTATGAAATGCATACAACTTGCAAACAATTATATATGGGCTTCAACAAAAGTGGACCAAATATCCAAATAAGTATCCATTCGAAGGTGACGTCTATACAGCCCCTGTTCAGATATTGAAAGCACGGCAAGGTCTTCAATCCATTGCATTATAGGAGGTGAGTGTTTATCCTTCCAAAGTTGTAATATCAGTCATTCAACTGCCAAAAGGGTGCAGATAATCCATTTACACTGACCATTTGTTTGTTATGAAGCAGGTAAATAATTTTAAAAAGTGTGTACATCAGCTAATATTAAAGACTGTTCCAGTACAAAATTATCTGTGTAATAACCTCTCCCAATAAACAAAGATAAAGTGCACCTGCAGTGTAATGTTTGGTGTGCTTAGGCATAAATAGAACCCTTCAAATACAAGGTTGCAAAGACAGTTTTTACTGAGTGAGTCACAATACAAACTTACAATCCTGTCTTACAATATCAAGTGAGTCCTTTTATTCCAGTCAGTGTAACACACAAATGAGTCCCCCCATACAACACAACCAAATACAAACACATATCATTTCATCTCCCTTTTTTCTTTTATTTTTCTCTCATTCTCCATATCCATATCTTAGAGGTTTTCTTACTATTCTTCCTCTAGATGTAATTATTGGTTTCTCCTCCAGCTCCATCTTTCTAAAATAATTCTGTTCTATATTCACATTTCCACTATCTTCCTTCCCAGTCTCCCTATCATGACTTTCCTCAGGCATCCTTTCAGTACTATGCAAATCCTTTCTGTTTCTCCTATAGTACCTTGCATCCTGGGTTTCCACCACATATGATCTGGGAGTTTGATGACATTCAATAACTTTTGCAGGTTGCTACACTCCTCCTTTCTGAATAGTAACTTTTTCTCCCACTTTTAATGGTGGCAAAAGTTTGGTCCCTCAATCATAATAACATTTCTGCCTTTCCTGTCTCATTCTTGATTGTTCTTGCACACTACTACATGAGACACTTTCTGGTTGCAACAATGATTTCACTACAGGTAACCTTGTTCTCAAACATCTTCCCATTAGTAACTGTGCTGGAGACTGCTCATCTAAAAAAGGTGTATTTCTAAGAGTTAACAAACAAAGATATGAATCAATATTATCCAAACTGCTCTTCTTTAAGATCTTCTTAACTATTTGGATAGCTCTTTCAGCCATTCCATTTGATCTTGTGTAATATGGACTGGAAGTGATGTGCACAAAATCCCATTCTCTTGCAAACAATCTAAACTCCCTAGAATTAAACTGAGGACCATTATCAGTTATCACAAATTCAGGTATCCCATGACTAGCAAATAGAGATTTACAATGCATAATCTCACATTTACTGGTTAAAGTTTCCAACAAACAAACTTCCAAAAACTTTGAATAATAATCTACTATCAAAAGCTATTCCTTCCCATAAAACTCAAATAAATCCATTGCCAATTTCTGCCATGGTCTTTCTGGTACTTCATGAGGTAACATTGGTTCTTTTTATTATTTCTGAAAGTTTGGCATACCTTACAAGATTGTATTAATGCTTCTATTTGTATACATGTACCCACCAAAACATCACATCTTGAACTCTTCTTTTATTCAGTTCAATGCATAAAATGACTTCCATGATTAATTCCAACATTTCTTTCCTCAACTTTGAGGTACAATTAGTCTGTTATTCTTAAATATTAAACCATCATACACACTTAATTCCTCTCTATAATTACAATATGGTGTCATCCTGTCAAAATAACCACCTTTAATTCTTGCAAAAAAATATATTCCAATGTTGCTAATTTAAATTCCTTACATTTCAAATCAGAAATAGTTAGACAAGACACCACCAAATTCACAGCAACATCACCTTCTTCAGTATTGAAAACTTCTCCTTTGTATAAACTCTTGATAATGCATCAGCTATTTTTAATTCTTTACCAGGTTTATCTATTACATTCAGATGATATTTCTGTAATATTAACAACCATCTCTGAATGCTTGGAGGAGTATCATATAATGATTTTTTTAAAAAAAACAACTTCTAATGGTTTATGATCAGTTTCAAATCTAGTACAACCAAATACAATGGCCAGCAGTTCTTTTTCTATTTGTACATATGATTGCTGACACTCATTCATAACCTTAGAACCACATACCACCGGTAAGCCTCCTTGTAGCAAAACTTCACCTTATCCAGTACCACTAGTACCAAGTGATACACTGACAGGTTCTTCAACACTATAATATCTCAGCACAGGAGCTACTGTTAACATCTGTTTTAATTCATTATATGCTTCCTCATGGACCTTTGTCCATTCAAACTCCACCCCCTGGACTAAAAGTTGTCTCAAATTAGTTGTCAATGTAGCAAGATTTGGAATAAATGTAGCCAAATAATTAACCATGCACAAGCATCTCTGTAATTCTCCCTTATTTTGAGGACTTGGCATTTCAGCTATTGCTTCAGTTTTAGTTCTATCAGGTTTTATTCCTTCTGCAGTTAAGATATGTCCCAAATAATTTATTTCAGTCATAGAAAATTTGCACTTCTCTCTATTCAATTTTAAATTCCTTGCTCTACACCTTTCTAAAACCTGCATAACTCATTTATCATGCTCTTGTTGTGTCCTTCCCCATATCAGGATGTCATCAATATAACACATAACTCCTTCTAATCCTTAAAATACTTGTTGTATTGCTCTTTGATATACTTCAGAAGCAGATAAAATACCAAAAGGCATTCTAGTAAATCTATATCTACCAAAAGGTGTATTAAAAGTACATCATCTGGAACTCTTCTCATCCAGCTATATCTGACAAAATCCATTACTAGCATCCAACACAGAAAACAATTTGGCATCTGCCAATGTACTATTGATTTCATCTATTGCTGGTAAATGAAAGTACTCTCTATGAATGGCTTTATTCATATAATTTGGATCCAGACAAATTCTTATTTGATCTCTACCAGGTTTATCCACAATCACTATTGAATTTACCCATTCTGTAGGTTCTTCCACCTTAACAATCACACCCATTTGCTCCATTCTTCTAAGTTCTCTTTCTACCTTCTCCCTTAACATAACTGGAATTTTACGAAAAGCATGTGCTACTGGTGTGATCTGTGGATCCATTTTAATTACATACTGACCTGGCAAGCATCCTAATCTCTGAAACACATCTTCATAATGCTTATATATTTCCTTCTCTTCCTTACTTTCTAACACATTTACTCTTTCTGCTAACTTTAAATTAGTAACTGTTTTTAAACCCAAGATTGCTTGTGCTTCAAAATTTACTACTTGAAATTCTATTTCAATTTTTTCCCCTTTATATGTACATTTCATAACATACTTACCCAGCACTTCCAACCTTGTACCTGAATAAGTAACTAACCTTATAGCCGATTTCTGTAAATGTTCACTCTGAAGACTCTTATAAATTCTTAAGGAAATAGCATTAGCTTGGGCTCCAGTATCTGTCTTAAACTTTACATCCTTATTCTTTATTTTAAGATCTACAGTCCACTCTTCTTCCAACTTATTAGATGTTAAAGTCCCAACAAACATATCTTGCAAATCTTCTTCCTCCAGCATACACATTTTCTTGTGAACAAACTTCGCATCTATGACTTTACACATCTTTGCAAAATGATCAGGTCTTCTGCATTTTCGGCAATCCTTTCCTTACATAGGACATTGTCTTATTTTACTTGTTACCACATCTAGAACAAAACTTGGAGCTTGAAGCAAAACTTGAAACAGGTTTCACAGTCTTCTCATTATGCAGCTGAGTTTTCTTTTTTTAACACTGCCTTTACTTTTCAAAATATCCATTTGTTTCTAAGCTGATCCCAGTCCTTTAAATTGCTTTAAAGTCACTTTTTTCTGCTCTACAAATGTCCACAGCTTTTCCCAAGCTTAAATCAGCTTCTCTCATTATCTGATCTTATTCCACAAACAATTCTATGCTTACTCAAAGACTCACACAACTGGCTAAACTCACATGACTGTGCCAATAACTTTAAGTCAGTCACATAAGAGTCAATAGGTTCTTCCTCATTCTGAGCTCCTGAAAAAAACTTATGTCTCTCATATGTAACATTTATTTTAGGAACAAAATATAATTCAAACTTATTCAGCAAAATTTGTATGTTGTGCTTATCTGCTTCATCATCAGTATGGAAGGTATTCTATATTTCTCTGGCTTCTCCTGCCACATGCAGAAATAAAGCAGCTTGAAGTGTCTAATTTTTCTTGTCAGCTCCACTTGCTATACAATATAATTCAAGTCCTTGCCTCCATTTTCTCCAAATTTTCAGCAACATTACCTTCAAATAACAGCTTTTCTGGAGACTTCAACTGATCCATTTCCTTGCACTTCTGACACCATGTAATGTTTGGTGTTCTTAGGCATAAATAGAACCCTCCAAATACAAGGTTGCAAAGACAGCTTTTACTGAGTGAGTCACAATACAAAATTACATTCCCCTCTTACAGCATCAGGTGAGTCCTTTTATTCCAATCCGTGTAATACTCAAATGAGTCCCCCCATACAACACCACCAAATACAAACACATATCATTACATTGTTTTGTTTTGTATTGTAATAATCTCCCCACAAAAAGAAGTAACGTGCCAAAAGATACATTTAAAAGAAGCATTAGCTGTATTGCACTGCCAGCAATTAGCTGACTTAGACAAGCCCTTATGAAAGAGACATTGTGGTGTCCAATAGCCATGAAGCAAAAGTTGCTGCTGAATAAGATGCAGCCTAAGATCCATAGATGCCAAAGGTAGATGTCAAAGCGGTGACCCACTGAGTAGGCATTTTGTGGTGGTGCCCACAGCAGTATCTCAAATTCCCAAATGTTCCCACAGCCCAAAAAGGTTGGGGGCCCCTGGATTTGGTGGTAACTTCATGATTACTGTGAGCTCTCTTTTGGGCTCCCTTTGTGCCTGGTTAGGAAGCTGCAGCTTTTTCAGGATGCAGCAGCCAGTCTAATGTGAACAGTCATGTTCACATTAGACCTGTATTAAAAGAACTGCCCTAACTGCCTGTTAGCTACCAAGCCATGTTCTAAGTTCTGTCATTGATATACAAAGCCCTAAATAACTCAGGACCAGGATACCTAGCAGATTGCCTTCTCCTACATACACTCAGTTGACCTTTAAGATTTACAGAGGCCTTGTTGGCCATATAGCAACCAACAGAATATCGCCACGTAACTTCACAAAAGTGGGCCTTCTTGGTAGTGGCACCAACCCCTTGGAACACCCACCCCCATGTGGTTTGCAGGGGGGGGAATAAATGTGGTGAGTTTTAAATGCACCTGTTTATGCAAGCAGGTTTTGTGGTGAGTTTTAAATGCACCAATGTGGTGAGTTTTAAATACACCTGTTTATGGGAATCAGGCTTCCTGCATTGAGCAGAGGGTTGTTCTATCCCTTCAAATGAGACTAAGTTTTACCCCCTCCTATCCCCCACTTCATTAAAAAAAAAAATTAATCTTCAAAGAATCATGGCTTCTCTGTGATTTCCCCCCCACCCTAATTCAGGCATGATCTTCGAAAATTCGAAGATTTGAAGCTTCAAAACTTCACATTTTCAAATCTTCAAAGATCTGAAGCTTCAAATCTTCAAATTTTCGAATCTTTGAAGATCATGCCTGAATTAGGAAAAAAAAATCACGGAGAAGCCACGATTCTTTGAAGATAACGCCTTAATTTTAAAAAAACACTGAAGTGGGGGATAGGAGAGGGTAAAACTTAGTCTCATTTGAAGGGATAGAACAACCCCCTGCTCAATGCAGGAAGCCTGGTTCCCAGGTGGTCGCCCATCCAACTACTGACCGGGGCCAACCCTGCTTAGCTTCCAAGATCAGACAAGTGCACGCACATCCAGCCCTTTGCTTGTTGCTGAGGAAACATTGAGTGCTGAGGAAGCTATGCGATCAGTAGCCAGAAGAAGACATGGGGCCATTGGGAGCTGTGATTGGACAGGAGGGAAATACAAACACCGCCGTATATGGACAGGCAGGGGAGGGGACTACGACCAATTATGGTAGCGAAGGCAGAAAATCAGAGCACATTAAGGGGAAATACTGGGATATCAGGGTATTGAAAGTGGGAGCACGGAAGTGGGAAATTCCAGTTCCAATTCAAGGCGGGTACTGCGTAGTGTGAAAGACAGGTGGTGAAACCTCATTGGAAGTGGAAAAAACCCATAAGTGTAGATTGGCCCTATGTCTTGTGGTTGCAAATTCCATAGTTTAACTATGGGCTGTGTGAAGAAGACCTTCCTTTTGTCTGTCCCGACTCCCCCACCAATCAGCTTCATGGGTGACCCTGGGTTCTAGTATTATGAGAAAGGGAGAAAAAAATGCCTCCCTATCCACATTCTCCACACCATGCATAATTTTGCACACCTCTATCATGTCTCCCCTTACTCATCTTTTTTCCAAGCTTAACAATCCCAGTTGTTATAACCTTCCATCACAGGGGAGTTGTTACAAAAGAACTCTCACAGTTATCACCCCCCCAGTCTGCAATTGACACTCCCCCCCCGACCACCCTAAAACAGGAGATCTATTATGGACCTTCCAACATCACACATAGCTTGAGCCCGCAGCACTGCTGTTAGCAAAACTAAAGTACGAACTGTTCTTCTTTAATAGTGGTCAATTTTCTGGATTGCACTCACTGTTCTTTTGCATTACAAAGGTGTTTTTCATGTGAGCCCAGAGAGATTCTAAAATACAGGTTTTCCAAAAGTGTTCTCTGTGTGTTCTCTGTGTGACCTCACCATGCTCTCATTATTAGACTTAAACCATGTATAATTGGCCCTTTTTAATTAAATGAACAAACATACCTCATGCATCGTAAATAATCTGATGAAAGTTGAAATGAATAAGCTTAACAAAATGCTGCATTTAAAGCCCCATACTCGATCCACCTCTCTCTAGGTGGAAGGGAATGTAATGAATGCATTAAAGTTAGTTTCCCCTAATTGGTTTGCTGCTACTTTTAAAGGAGAAAATTCCCCATAAATGCAAATGATCTCTTGTGAGAAGTGCCATCCGATTCAAGAATTATCTGTGCTTATTTCTAAATGTTGGATATCTGGTTTGTCCAGTGGAATATCTGAAATGGATCTAATATAGGCTGAGAAAGGGCCAGAGCAATACCATACATCCCCTCACCCCAAATATTCACAGCCAAGCTTCCCTTAGTGGCAACTGGATTTCTTGGTTGAAGGAAATGAGACATTGTTTTGGTTTAACTTGCCTAGCTTGTTAGTAATCCAGTACCCCCCTTGAAAATTTAGATAACATAAAGAAATTGGGTATGCATGTTCAGGGCACCATTCTGCCTTTCAGTTTGGAATCCCAGCTCAATCTCACAATAGTTTTGAAAGTCAAAGAGGAAAGAAAACACATAACACACTGTGTAAAGTGGGGTGGCCAGGTGTCCTCTTTTACAGAGGACAGGCCTCTATTTGAAGGGCTGTCCAGTCCAGGTCCAGGTTTCAAGATAGAGAACCATCAGAAAGAAGAGCCAGGCCTTGAAGCTACCCATCAATAGCACCTGGACAGAAGACTGAGAAACAGCGAGGCACACAGGACACCTGGTCACAGTCTTCCACACTATAGTGAAATGTACTGTATCTCTGTTTAAGTTACAACTATCATTTCTAAATCTGCACCTACACATATAGATCAGCAAATGCAAATGTTATGCCAACTGGTGGCCTCTTTTGTCCTCTCTTTTGGTGATGTTTCCTCTTTTTTGATGATTCGTAAGTGGCCACCCAACCTGAGCATTGAGGTATCATAGTGAACCTTGGTTTGTCCATTTACAACAACATTTTCTATTTGAAGTTGATCACCAAATTGTGCCTTCCACCTGTGTTAAGAGGTGGGCGTGGAAGAGACACACCGACACACACTGAAACATGACATTTGAAGTGAGGCCTCTTGGCCATTGAAGTGTGATGTATTTTGCAGTCTAGCTCATTGACCCCATGGGCTGTCAGCCATGCACAGCTGTTCCCACCACAGGAGCAGGACTAGGTGAGGAGGATGTGGCGGTGGGAACTGGACCCTGCCATTTGTATTTTGATATTTTATTTCTTTAACCATAGCAGTGGTTTGTGGGTTTATTATAAATTGCTTAGTGGGCCCTATAGGCAGAGAGGAAGGCACAGGGCAGGGGTGGAATGGTAAGAGTAAAGCAAAGTTAGTTGCTACATTTGGCCCCTGTGCCTGGAGAGGTCTCACTTTTGTGAGCAAATCATGGAGTAAGAGTCAAGCTACTTTATTTACTTACGTGAAGCATTTTTATCCTGCTGTTCAGCAACAAGGCTCCCAAAGTGACTGAAAAGAATCAACAATCAGACATTCCCTCCTCTCAGGCATACAGCCTAAAAAAGACACGAGACACAAGGAAAAGTCCTGAAAGGGAGGAGGAAAAAAGCGTGATAGTGATGCTTGAACTGAGTTGCCCAGATGAATGGGGATATAACTACTCTGGGGCCAATTGTGCTCAGGTTTGCACTGCATCTATTGTCCTTCTGGGCTGGGCTGTTCTTTGCTGGCCTGCTCCTTTTTTCTCCTCTTCTGCAGTTTCTCTTCTTTTGAGTTCAAACTTAATCTGTTTCTTCTCCCATCCCCTCAGGGCAAGACATTACCTTCTGGTGGCAGTGGATGGGGGGGTGGGGGTGACGACAGAGGGGCTACCACTGGGAGCTAGGTAGGGGGCAGCTCACCATGTTCTGCCTGCTTGCTCTCCCATCCCCTCAGGACTAGATGGTACATTACATGGTACGTTAAGCACACATTTTTATTTTTATTGTTAGAAATGGTTACTTTCTCGGTTTGAGAAAAGCAGCCACATGAGCTCAATTCAGAATAAGGCTATGGCACATGGAGAGGCAGGTTTAACCCTCTCCTCCCTATGCCATCATCCTATTGCAATTCCCCCCGAAGGTGCTGTTTAAATATCACCTGGGTGCAAAGAGTGGCTGAGATGGGAGGCCATTTTGGCAGGAAAACAGCACAGGGAGGAAAGGGCTAAACCAGCCTCCCCCAACCAGGTGCCCTCCAGATGTTTTGGACCACAATCCTCGCAATCGCTGACCATTGACCATGCTGGCTAGGGGTGATGGGGGTTGTAGTCCAAAACATCTGGATGGCGCCGAGTTGGGGATGGCTGGGCTAAGCTATAGAAAATACCATACTAACCCCCCCTTTTTTCTCTACTGTGGTTAGAACTGGCCACTACGTTTTCCTTCAAAAAAAGCTTCTGCATGGCCCCCAATCCATAAGAGGAGTAAGCACAAAAGGAAAGAACAGGATTTTAACCCCCTTCCTAGCATGCAGCTATCTTGATCCTTTCAGCTTTTTCTGAGGAGAAGGAAGCGGCTGGCCCTAAGAACACTTTTAAATAGAGGCAGCGGAGGCTGGTGGCTCCAATGTCAGTGGGGCGGTGAATTCGCTCTGGGTTTCAGTCAGAACTCCAAAGGAGCTACCCAAGGTGCTGAACCCATTTTGATGGTAGGGATCAGCACCTTGGATAGATCCTTTGGAGTTCTGATTGTTCCTGACTGAAACCCAGACTGGATCCACTGCCCCATGACATCGAAGCCACCAGCCTCCACTGACATACTCAATGTAACATGTAGTCTGGCCAGAAGGGGGCCAGCTGGGTAGATGTTATCATTGCTAGGAAGTAGCTAGGGAGCAATGTCAATTAAGCTGATGGAATGCTTTAAAACTTCAAGGTACCTGCTAATGGAAACATAAATTATGGAGGAAAGAAGTGCAGAAAAATAACTAAGGTGGTTTCTTCTGAAACTCTGCCAGAGGAATGGAAAAGGTTGAGGGTGGGGAAGGAACCCACTCCTTGCATGAACTGGACTATTAGCTAAATTAAGACTGCATTTTTGCTGCTGGGAAGGAGAGGGCCCTTTTGACCTCATGGCTGAAGTATTTTGTTAAAAGCTGGATCTTTGGAGAGCAGCTGCACAGTTTTGGAGACTTCATTGTGAAGCGCATGAAAGAAATGTTCTGACTTTGACAAGCCTACCTTGATGGTGATGGGCAGATCTGATGCCCAAGCTTCAAAGAGCAAATGGACACAGAAATCTTTTGGTCATAAAGGATGGAAACATGCACTTGCGCACGCACACACGCACGTGCGCGCACGCACACACAAACACACACACACAGATCCAAAAACCTGTGGCTAGAAAAAGCAGCCACTCTGTTGTATAAAACAGATAAGCAAGGCATAGATTCCTTGTGCTATTGTCTAAGACAAATCCAAACGACTTTAGGCCAGGAATGGGCAACTTGTGGCCCTACAGATCTTTGGGCCTACAACTTCCATCAGCCCTAGCCAGCATAGCAAATGACAAGGAATCATGGGAGTTGTAAACCAAAACATCTGGAGGACCACAAGTTGCCCACCCCTGCTTTCGGCTTTGGCCATCAGTTGGAGTGTGTTTGACTAAGGAACATGTCTATGAGTTCACAAAAATGTAACTTAAAACAACAACTATTGGAATGTTGTGCTGAATTAGATGGGCTTCTAGTACGATCCAGGAGGCCTCTGGTTTTTAAGCATCATATTTTGATGAGAAGTATCCCTATGTATTATCGCTGCAACCTGCTATCACAAATAAGATGCTCAGAGTAGCATCCTCTGTAAATACAGGTGGAAATCAAACCGCATGAAAAAGAAAACATAACATCTGAAGCTGGCTTAGGGGCACAGCAAATCACACAAGCTTCATAAGAGAGAAAAACAAAACAATCAAAAGGAACCCAGCAGGACAGGTCTTCTTGCCATGAGAAACTCCTCTGCAGGGATGATTGACAAACTGAGGGAACTTTAATAAAAACAACACACAAACTAGATCAGGACACAAAAAATTAGTATTGGAGAAAGCTGGTTGATTTAGATCTCCGGCTGAGCCTGAGGTACATAAATAACATTTATTAATTTTGTGGAACGCGGTCTTCCTAATAGTTAAGACATTTATTGCTGGCTCCAGGATTGCAGCCAAGTCCTTCTTCATCAGTCATCTGCTCATAAAATTCACCTCAGCACACAAACCTAGCATTTAGGGACACACACAAGCCCTATCATTGCTATGTGGGAACTGTGATCCAAATTTTATTGCATCTGCAATATTTTTAAGTGCATTTTGTCTCTCTCTGCTTCTGGCTAACCCTCAGGCAGTCAAACCCTTGGGGAAAGCATTAAGGGATGCAAATGTGATGGTTTGCCATCTTCATTTGCGCTCTGGTCTGTTTGCGACAAAGGACCAAAGCGAAATGTGTTCCACTGCTTTAGCTTCATGGTCAGCTTCCATGGACAACAGCTGCTGCACCCTTTCAGCAAAGTTTCAGCAAGGTTCATGCTGGTGGCATATTTCAGTAGCAGGCAGTGTGCTGCGGTGGACGGAATATTAGATTTGGATTAAGGAGACTTGGATGCACATCCCAAATCAGCCATGAAGGTAATTTGGTATCTTTGGGCATGTCACAGTCTCTTGCCCTAGTGGCTAGTGCCTATCCCTTCCTCACAGGGTGATTTTGGTGATAAAATGGGATGATACCCCATGCTTTCTGCCATCCTGAGCTCTTGATTTAGCAAAGGGACTCTACTGTCAGCATCATCACCACCACCACCACAACCACCACCATAATCAATTTACATAGTGCTTCCAAATGTTTAAAGTGCATCACATGCATTATCTGATTGTAATCTGTACAACAACCCTATAAGGTAGGTCAGTATGTTTATCCCCCATATTGCGGATGGGTGGACTGTTGCTGAGGGAAAGTGGCTTGCCCAAGGCCACCAAATAAGATCACGGCAGAGATCAGATTTTAACGAGGGGCTTCTGGATTTGTAGCTCAGTCTTTTAGCCACTACTCTGCAGCTATTAGCCAACAAGAAGCCATGCCCAGCAAGGGTAATAATGCAAATCAGACGGCATGCGCAGAGTGGTTAACAAGCCACTGTGGCTTGTTAACCACCCTGTGATCATGCAAACTGGGCCAGTATGTTTATGTTTATACTGCTTATAAGCACTAGTCCTCTGAAATGTTGATGCCCAATCCCAGTATCTGGGAACTGGCAAAAGAGGTACCCCATTCCCTCTGTGCACCCAACAGGCAGTGCTGCTGTCAGGGCCCCACTGAGGAGAATGAGCAGGAAGGCCTCCAAACCCAACAGGGCTGGTTTACCATGTTTTGAAGTAAGTGAAGTAACACACATTGCCATATAAAGACCCCCCCCCCATAAGACTATTGAATACGGGGGATTAGAGTTATCGAATTCCACCACTGCCAACAGGCAGGGAATGCCACAAGAACCAGACAGGTTCTTCCAGTTTCCTGTGAACCATTTGTAAGCTTTGGGCTTTTTCTTTCTCTGGGGGAAATTATGCAGTGACAGTCCCTTGAGACAACCCTCCTTTTCTTATGCTAATGTGCATTCTGTGATCCAGATGAACGGTTTTCATGAAAAGAATGTCAGGGCAGTCACCTTTTGTGCATGGGTTGATTGTGGAAGCAATGGAATTTGTGCATCTGGCATGCATGCCTAGTCCATAGACAGTTTGATGGTTCCAAACATTGTGCTGAGAACTGGTGGTCCAGAGATGGAGAGCTTATCCACACTACACGTTTATAATAGTTTTATGTCTCTTTAACTGTCCTGAATTCCACCAAATAATCCCAGCTATTGCCATTCGGTGAAGAGCCTATCACAGAACCACAGATTTCCAGGAAGTCAAGGCAAGAGGGTATGGACATTGATTGGACCCATTCTGGGCTACAGCACCTTTCCCCAACCTGGTGCTATCCAGATGTGTCAGACTACAACTCCCATCATTCTTAGCCAGGATGGCCAGTGGCAACACATATAGAGGGGTCCTGGTTGGAAAAGGCTGGGCTGTAAACTTATGAACACTTTCTTGGGTGTAAGACCCATTGAACTCAATGGGAATAACCTCTGGGTAAACAAGGTGTGTAATGAAGACATGCCCATAAGTGCTCCTAAGAAATAATTACATGTGGCCTGAAAAAACATGGCAGTGGGAAGCAGAATATCCTCCATAAACAATGCCCACTAGATTCTGGCTTCAGAATCTTGTAGGAGTTCAATCGAGGGCGACCATTTTGATATCCGGGGATGGATTTTTTCCAGTGGTAAGCAGAGCTCATGCCATTTTGCTAATATGTGGGAGAAAGGAATGACTCCTCTTCAGCTTTAGGGATATGAGCATGCAAGAGGAAACAACTGAGTTTCTCGCCAAAGAAATCCTTGTACGAGAACACCTGGATTGTTTTTTTTTCCAGATAGTGTTACAGACCCCCCATCACTCACACACTTCTTCTAATGGCCTAGAGGAAATAGGAATTTGAGGACAATTGCTCTGTGAGCCCTGGCAATGCTGTCCAGCATTGTGATCAAATCTGGAGTATTATGTTCCTAATTCTCACCATGTTTGGCAAGATGTGTTGGGCTGGATAAAGATCTATTCAATCCTTAAGAGCAGAGAAAGGAGCCAAAAGGATGCTTATCTACTGGTACAGATTGGCAAGAACATTTTTGGGCTGGTAATCCCTTTTTAATTCACACACACTCTATCAAGGATTGAACTGCTTTTTCAACTGTCATAACCCAAACATAAACATCGGCATTTATATATATGAGATCTTTATCGAAACAAATTAAATGTACCAAAAACAACATGCTTAGGGCACAATCCTATGGGGATAGTCGGCTGCCTCCGAACTGGGACATGACCACCTATCCAATGCAGGGCAGGAGAAGTGCAGAGGGGATCGTCCCCTCCACGCTTCAGCTACCCTGCATTTGTGGCTAGACAGCCAATTTTGGCTGTGTAGCTGTGGGAAGTTGGATCAGGGGAGGAGGCTGCTGGACGACACATAGGATGTGTTGTACTGGCATTTCTGCCTTCCCCACCCCGGAACGCCCCCAGGAATGCCCTGTTTTCGCCGCTCTGTGCTCCTCTTCCAAGCGCGGAGTGTGGGGCCGTTCCAAGCTGCCTGTGAGGCAGCACTGGAAGGGGGAAAGGTCAGGTCTTTGGGAACTGACCTTGGATCGCGGGCTCTGAGGTCAGTTCCCAGAAACTGACGTATCCTATGGCCATCTAGCCGCTGAGTAGTGGCCATAGGATTGCTCCCTTAGTGTATTTGCATTTTTAAAACTAAGGCCACAGCAAGAGTCTTCAGCAAGAGTAGGCAGGCTTCCAGCTCACAAGAACTCCTGGGTCCAAAAATAGACTCTGGTGCAAAATGTTGGCCCAGGGGCAGCGCAAATTACCCACTGCATCCTATAAGCAAAAGATGCAGCACCTCAGGCCTCGGGCCCCAATCTGGCCTTCTGGAGGTCCCAACCCAGCCCTCCTGGGTTCCCCAGAAGGCTAGGCAAGCTTCTCCTGGCCCCACCTCCTTCCCCCGACCAATCATTTGGATGTTTCCTGGCTTCTGTGCCTTATCCACCCCATCCTAAAAGGGTGAAAGACCTCTCATGAGGCTTAGTTACGGACAGTAAGATCTTTCCATTAAAATAAGCTGGTATTTTTTGTTTTTTGCGCCTTGCCCACCACTGGAATACTCATGGGGGGGGGATTTGCACATTCGCACAAGTGCTCATTGCAGTGTACGCTCACCCAGCAGGCTGCTGAGGCACTTATTTTTGCTAGTGGAGCTGGGCTGGGCTAGAAGGAGAGGGAGGGAGCCATTTACTGTCACCGCCTTAAGTTCAAGGGGTTCGTTTGGGACCATGGGGCCCTGGACTTGCATTCTGCAGTCTGGCCCCAGCTGTGCCACTGCACAGGACTGCAGCCTTGACTGCCTGCCATGGCACTTTCCTTTAGCGGCATCGCACAGCAGGAGGAGCAGCTGCACTGCCCTCACAGCACTGCCCAGAGCCACCTGCCAGGGAGGCCTTTGCAAGCCCTCCTAGACTGCAGGGCCCTGGACCTACACCCCGTGGCCTGGACGTAGCAGCACCTCTGTCTTCACATGCTGTAGCTGTAACCAACTGTGGACTGGAAAAGGGGGGTTCATAGTGGCAGTCCGGAATGGACCTAAATTTACAGGATAGCCATTGTATTCACCAGTGTTGGTATAAAGCTGCAATCCTATACACACTTTCTTGGGAGTAAGTACCATTGAACTCAATGGAGCATACTTCTGAGTACACATGAATAGTATTGCATTGTGAGGCATTAAATATTTTCTGATTTTTAAGTTGGGTAAGACCACCTTCTCACGGAAAAGTGACTGTGGTGACTTAAAACCTTGTTGTTGTTGTTCAGTCGTTCAGTCGTGTCCGACTCTTCGTGACCCCATGGACCATAGCACGCCAGGCCTTCCTGTCCTGCGCTCTCTCCCGGAGCGTGCTCAAGTTCATATTCATTGCATCCGTGATGCTATCTAGCCATCTCATCCTCTGCCGTCCCCTTCTCCTTTTGCCTTCAGTCTTTCCCAGCATCAGGGTCTTTTCCAGGGAGTTTTCTCTTCGCATTAGGTGGCCAAAATATTGGAACTTCAGCTTCAGTATCTGTCCTTCCAATGAGCAGTCAGGGTTGATTTCCTTTAGGATGGACTGATTGGACCTCCTTGCAGTCCAGGGGACTCGTAAGAGTCTTCTCCAGCACCACAGTTCGAAAGCATCAATTCTTCGGCGCTCAGCCTTCCTTATAGTCCAGCTCTCACAGCCATACATTACTACTGGGAAAACCATAGCTTTGATTAGACGGACCTTTGTCGGCAAGGTGATGTCTCTGCTTCTTACTATGCTGTCTAGGTTTCCATAGCTTTCCTCCCAAGGAGCAAGCGTCTTTTAATTTCATGGCTACAGTCACCGTCTGCGGTGATCTTGGAGCCCAAGAAAGTAAAATCTGTCACTGCTTCCATTTCTTCCCCTTCTATATGCCAGGAAGTGATAGGGCCAGATGCCATGATCTTAGTTTTTTTAATGTTGAGTTTCAAACCAGCTTTTGCACTCTCCTCTTTCACCCTCAACAAGAGGCTCTTGAGATCTTCTCCGCTTTCTGCCATTAGGGTGGTATCGTCTGCATATCGGAGGTTGTTGATAATTCTCCCAGCAATCTTAATTCCGACCTCTGATTCATCCAACCTTGCGTTTCTGATGATGTACTCTGCATATAAGTTAAATAAGCAGGGCGACAATATGCAGCCTTGTCGTACTCCTTTCCCAATTTTGAACCAATCAGTTGTTCCATCTCTGGTTCTTACTGTTGCTTCTTGACCCTCGTACAGGTTTCTCAGGAGACAGGTAAGGTGGTCTGGTACTCCCATCACTTTCAGAATTTGCCACAGTTTGTTGTGATCCACGCAATCAAAGGCTTTAGCGTAGTCAATGAAGCAGAAATAGACATTTTTCTGGAATTCTCTTGCTTTCTCCATGATGCAGTGAATGTTGGCGATTTGATCTCTAGTTCCTCTGCCTCTTCGAAACCCAGCTTGTACTTCTGGTAGTTCTCGGTTCGCATACTGCTGAAGCCTAGCTTGTAGGATTTTGAGCATCACCTTGCTGGCATGTGAAATGAGCACAATTGTGCGGTAGTTTGAACACTCTTTGGTGTTGCCCTTGTTTGGAATTGGAATGTAAACTGACCTTTTCCAGTCTTGTGGCCACTGTTGAGTGTTCCAGATTTGTTGGCATATTGAATGCAGCACTTTAACAGCATCATCTTTTAGGATTTTAAATAGCTCAGCTGGAATACTGTCATCTCCGCTAGCTTTGTTGTTACTAATGCTTCCTAAGGCCCACTTGACTTCACTCTCTAGGATGTCCGGCTCAAGTTCAGTGACCGCACTATCATGGCTATCAGGGACATTCAGATCTTTCCTGTATAGTTCTTCTGTGTATTCTTGCCACCTCTTCTTAATCTCATCTGCTTCTGTTAGGTCCCTGCCTTCTTTGTCCTTTATCATGCCCGTCTTTGCACAAAACGTTCCCTTGAGATCTCCAATTTTCTTGAAGAGATCTCTAGTCTTTCCCATTCTGTTGTTTTCCTCGATTTCTTTGCATTGTTCATTTAAGAAGGCCTTCTTGTCTCTTCTTGCTATTCTCTGGAACTCTGCATTCAGTTGGGTATATCTTCCCCTTTCTCACTTGCTTTTCGCTGCCCTTCTTTTGTGAGCTACTTGGAAAGCCTCATCAGACAGCCACTTGGCTTTCTTGCATTTCTTTTTCTTTGGGATGGATTTCGTTGCTGCCTCCTGAACAATGTTACGGACCTCTGTCCATAGTTCCTCAGGCACTCTGTCTATCAGGTTTAATCCCTGAAATCTATTCCTCACCTCCACTGTATATTCATAAGGGATATGATTTCGGTCATACCTGAACGGTTTAGTGGTTTTCCCGACGTTCTTCAATTTAAGCCGAAATTTTGCAAGAAGCAGCTCATGACAAAGAAGCTGACATCATTTTTTTGGGACAAGTCAAATCCCATATATCTCAGGGTAGTAAAATGTTCCCAAAACAGGGCCATGTGTACAGTTACAGAAGAAAGACCTTTTTCTACTCAACTTCCCTGGATCACTTTTTGTTGGGAAAACTTCACTGAACATTTTTTACCTCACTACTTTCCATTGGCTGGCTCAAAAAAGCACCCCGGTGGCAAAAATTAATAACATTGCTTTCTTGGGATATTTCTTCTCTCTCTCAGACTCTTGTTGGTTTTCAGAGAGTGACTTAAATCTGCTTCCCTGGATCTGTTTTTGTTGGGAAATGTTTACATTGGCTGGGACAACCCCCCGTCCCGCCCCGATTCCATTGGGATATTTGCGGATTTCTTTTATCCCAGGAGCTTTTTGTGTACAAAACAAAAACTGTAAAATGGAAAGTGGCTGGAATTTGGTGACATTGTTTACTACCGTGCAGGTGACAATGTCCCAGAAGGACTAACATTGTAGGTCTACTGCTGTGCAAATCCTGCAAAGAGAAGTGCACCTGGGGTAGGATTTCACCCCAAGTCATTGGAAGAAGGCAAGTCCAAAGTGGTCTTGAGGATTCGGCCTTTGTTTATTACTAAGTGAGTCATCTAATTATAGTGGCGAGTCTGGCCATGCTGTGATCTTATTAGACAATTACCCAGTTCCTGACAGGCAAAAACATTCCCTTCTGGTCTCTCAAGAGATACCCCAGTGAGCGAGCCAGTTGCTGTTAAACAGATTTGAAAATTGTTAGGAAACCAAGGGTGCAAGTAGCCTCCCAAAACAATTTCTTTGTGTTTCTTGGGGTAGGGTGGAAGGGGGCCAGAAGG
Organism: Heloderma suspectum; assembly: GCF_057233095.1. Lineage (NCBI taxonomy): Eukaryota > Metazoa > Chordata > Lepidosauria > Squamata > Helodermatidae > Heloderma > Heloderma suspectum. Next base: position 135,372,642 of record NC_139459.1, read on the forward strand.
TAACTTCTTTTATTGGATGCAGAACAAGCTGTAGCTTCCCCCTCTATGTTACCTAATGGATTAATATCGCAAGTAAATGGAAACAACTCCAGAAGGAGACGGACTTGCATTTGAGGGAATTATATTATTTTCCCAGAGATGCTTTATTTTCTCTCCAGTAGTCTTGCCCCTTAATACCAAGGTTAAATGAGATCTCAACACTCTTGTTCTTGCTTTCTTAACCTGTTGTTTGAAGAGAAACAGAAGCTCAAGGATCTCCCTGAAGTGCAGTTCACATAAGCAAAGTAAGCATCCCATCTTATGGCAAAAAAGAAGTCCAGAACTAAAAACAACCAAAAACATCAAATAAAAACACTTCATCAGCAATACTATTTAGCAAGAATGGTAGCATGGATAAGGTGATGACATCAGAACCTAAAGGGGAATGCATCCTGTCCAGGATGAAGCCTGAATGGCCCTTCAAGTTTTGAGGAAAAGCTAAAGGTAAATTGTTGTATACTGCCTTGATGGCTTTTTAGCAGATAAGGTGATATATAAATGTTATTGATGATGATAATGTGTTTGGGCTTTAGGAAAAAGACAATGATTAAGAGGGGACATGACCGAAGCTTATAAAATCGTGAACGGGCAGAGAAATTCCATCTGGAGAAAGTGGACAGAAGAGGTTTTTTTTTCTCCCTCTCCCATATCACTTAAACCCGGTGACACCCAGGGAGGCTGACATTTAATTCAGGGCAGACACAAGAAAGTACTTTTTGACATAACGCATAATTAATGTATGGAATTTGTGGCCAGAAAACATAGCAATGGCCATTAGACAAATTCCTGGAAGATAGGTCTATCAGCAGATGTTAGCCACAATAGTGAAACGTAACTTTTGGGTTGAAAGGCTCAGAGTATATCACTGAGTAACAGCACAGGAGGTGTACTGCTTTCATGCCCTGTTTGGACACAAGTTGCCCAGCCTCTGCTGTACCCCCTTACCTGAGACTAAGTCCCCCTCAGCACCAGCTCCAGGTTTCTCAGGACCCTTGGGTAAGACACCCTCAATGGGCCCCCTCCCTCAGTGAGTCTGCCTTCTCGCCGCCCTTGTCAGCAACTGCTATTGGTCCTTTTGATACTGCTTGCTTGCTTTAACAGGCAGAGAGTCGGGGATCAAGCAGGCAATGGCATCTACTGCTCCTCCTTCTCCCACCACCATTGTCTGGGTCAGAGTGAGAAGCGGGTGGACAGCAGGTTTCAATGGTGGAGAGGAAGTGCAAGTCCAATGGGCCCCTGCTGGGTGTGGGCCCTCAGCAGATGCCCACCCATGCCTACCCTTGATGCTGACCTTGGCCCCGCTGAACAAGATGGGACTTACTTCTTAGTAGACGTGTATAGGATAGTGCTGTTGGTGTGCAGAACCAGTGAACTGGCCAGAAATAGAAGCGGAATGATCACAATTTGGCTTATTCTAGATTCGTTGCTCTTGAATTACTTTTCTTACTAGAAGCTTCCTGCTCGGCTCCACTGTTCCAGCTGAATAAACACCAAGACCAAGACTGCTGAACACTCTCATTAGGAGCACCGTTAGCTCAGCAGAGGTCAACTGCAGTGGCCTGTGCTTATGGCTACATAAGCGGGGCTGAGGTGTATGATTCCAGAGGCCCGCATCATGAGGGCCAACAGTTATCGAATAAGTAAGTTCTTTACAGTTAAATACTATGCATGTTGACTCAGAAATAAGTTTCATTGTGTCCAGTGGGGCTTACGTCCTTGCCAGTATTTTGAGAATTACTGCCTTAGTATCCTGTGACACCAATGATAACCAGTGGAGGCTGGTAGCTCCGATGTCAGTGGGGGGTGAATCCATTCCAGGTTTCAGTCAGAACCAGTAAGAACTCTCCTTTCAAGTTCTGACTGGTTCTGACTGAAACCCGGAGAGGATGTACTACCCCACTGACATTGGAGGCACCAGCCTCCACTGATGATAATTATTATTCCAATTGTGTGGCTGACTTTGGATTTCCAGATATTTATGGATGGTGGAATGGGAGATCAATTAGCCCCTTTTCCATGTAGTCTTTGTTTATTTATTTAAAATATTTCTCTGACCACTTTTAAGGGCCACACAACCCTCTCAAGGCAGTTGTTCATGCCACATAATTATAAATACAAAATCAGTATAGATTAAAAACCTTAAAAATACAATATGCAAAATTTAAAAACATAAAAAACATACAACAGGCGGTATACACAGAGACAACATATATCAAAAACACAACTTTGAGCAATCAGCAATCAGCCAAACCATAAAATGAATCCAGGATCGATTAAAAACCCATCACATGTCTGGGAAAAGTGAAAACTCTTGACCTGGTGCCAAAAGGATAACAGTGTTGGTGCCAGGTGGGCTTAAACAGGGAGATCATTCCAAGAAGGCCCTTTCCCTTGTTGCCTTCTTCCGAGCTTCCCTCGGAGTAGGCAACTGGAGGAGGGCCTTAGATGCTGAGCATAGTGTATGGGTAGGTTCATGTCAGGAGAGGTGCTCTGTCAGGTATTGTGGTCCCAAGCCATGTAAGGCTATATAGGTTAAAACCAGCACCTTGAATCGGGCTTGGAAACGTACAGGCAGCCAATGGAAGCAGGCCAGAGTCGGCCTTATATGTTTGAACCTTCTGGTCCCCATGATCAATCTGGCTGCCGCATTTTGAACGACTTGCAGCTTCCAAACCATCTTCAAAGACAGCCCTGTGTAGAGTGCATTGCAGTAATCTGACTTGGAGGTTACCAGAGCACAGACAACTGAAGCCAGGTTATCCCTGTTGAGATAAGGGCATAGCTGGGCCACCAACTGAAATTGGTAGAAGGCACTCCGTGCCCCTGAGGCCACCTGAGCCGCAAGTGACAAGGATGGTTCCAGGAGGACCCCCAAGCTATGGACTTGCTCCTTCAGGGGGAGTGCAACCCCATCCAGAACAGGTTGAGCACCCTCCATCCGGTCAAAAGAACCACCCACTAACCGCATCTCAGTCTTGTCTGGATTGAGTTTCAGGTTATTAGCTCACAGCCAAGCACCGATCTAGCACATTTTTACTACTTGTTTAACCTGCCTGTTGTAGGAAGTTGCCATACACTGAGTCAGACCTTTGGTCTTTCTAGCCCAGTATTGTTGACACTGACTGGAGGCAGCTCTCTTTTTATTTAAATAGTTTTGGCTGCTACTTTTCTTGGTGTGTGTGTTTTAAAACAGGAGTTCTGTAACTGATATGCTACTGGGGCATTGCTTTTCATGATGGTCCTTGGAGAGGATTTTGAAATCCTGAACTTTTCTCTGAGACGCCGGCAAGCTGACCAAGGTTGCAAAGAAAATGTGCTCTACCTATGCACAGAAGCACATCGCTCCATTTCCAACAGGCCATACACTCCGTGTTTTAGGGCTGCCTTTTGACAGCTCACTTGTTTTCTCTCCTGGAACTCCAGTGGGTTTAGTATACTGAATCTCCCGTCCCATCCCAGTGGCTCTCATTGTTCTTCTCTCTGGTGGTGATTCTGTGGAGGTTTTTATGAGTTACCAGAGTTGGTGACGGACTATAACTGAGAAATGGTAAGGTTATAGTCAGTAGATGGTGATAATAGGGCCTTTCTTTTCTGGCCTCGCTTAACCATTAAAAAGGAAAAGGAGGAGAAGAAAACAGACCTCCAACTTGAGAAATGCATTTGCATGGTATCATTCCTAATGAAGGAGACCTGATGGCCACTTTCTCAACGTCTCCCAAACAAAAGAGAGTCAGTGTGGTGTAGTGGTGAGAGTGTTGGACTGGGAGCTGGGAGATCCGGGTTCTAGTAACCACTCGGCCATGGAAGCTCACTGGGTGACTTTGGGCCAGTCACAGACTCTCCGCCCAACCTTCCTCACAGGGTTGTCGTTGTGAGGATAAAATGGAGAGGAAGAAGATAATGTAAGCCACCCTGGGTTCCTTGCAAGAGGAAAAGATGCAATAAATAAATAAATGTGTAAAAAGTAATATCAGAGAATGACTGAATCAGTCCTACTTCTAAGACAGCCTGTCAAATTACTAGGACCTGGTTTGCATGTAATAGCACTTTCTGGGGTTGTGTAGGGGTTAAATAACCTAGAGTTTACTCCAAAACAAACTTGCATAAAGGACATTACAGTAGTCCAGGGGTGTTGAACTTTTTTCAGCCTGAGGGCCAAATTCCATTTCAGAGAAGCATTCTCATGGTGGGCAGGGCTGAAATAACAAACATACCAGCCTATTGTAGCCTGAAGCCCTTATTGCTATGAACTAAGCCTTAGGAGAGGCATTTCAACATTTAGCATGGGGAAAAACTGCACAATGGTGGGGGGAAAGGGAGTGGGGCCAAGGGAAGGGGGCAGGGCCATCTGGGGAACCCCAGAGGGCTGGACTGAGACCCCAGGAGGGCTGAATTTGGCCCCCAGTCCTGAGGTCCTCTTCCCTTGCAGTAGCCTAACCAGGAGGTGACCATGGTATGGATGGCAGTCACCCGACCTTGACCAGAGAGCACAGGCAGGTGTTGAGACTCCATTTGACACAGAAATCAGTCAATGGGACTTGAGTGTTGAATGGGGGTGTGTGTGATTTGTTTTGGTAATTATTTTATTATATATGTTTGGTAATTATTTTATTCTATATGCACTTGTTACCCTCTTTTCTATATAAACCGTATTCAAGATGACCTACCAGAACAAAGGCATATGGATAAAACACTTGCCACAAAAGCAGCAGTGTGTCGGGGTGTGTGTGTGTGTGTGTGTTAAGAAGGACCCAACACCAACCCCCCAGCAGCTAACCCCGCTGAAGATTTCTGATGACAATGTCTCCAAAGCCCAGGTTTCCTGTAGTGATAGTTACCAAAGAAACTTGGAAGGGAAGGGAAGGGATTAAAGAATCAATCTATCACTGAGGGTGTTCAATTGGAAACAACACTGCTCTTTGGAGAAGAGAATCAAGATTTCCTAATCAAGTACTTGTTCAAGTTAACCACTTTCCAGCTTTATTTAGAAGGACTGAAACACTTCCCTTCCTGTGTAGGTGAGTAGAAGGTTAAAGACAACTCTCTCTCCTTGTCATCAGTTCCACGAGAGCCAAGGTACACATCATGAAATCCTATGCCCACTTACTGGGAGAATTCCCCATTGAACTTGAAGAGATTTTCTTCTAGGTAAGCATTTAGAGGATTGCACTATTAATGTGTATTTGTATGTGAGTTTGTGTGTGTTTTTTCTCCCCAAAATTGCTGTGTGGGGCTCCAATCCAGATTGTGACTGCAGCACAAGCAGCAGAAGGGTTAACCATTTCCCCCTGTGCTGTAGTCCAACTGATGAGCAAAGGGCTGGATGTGCCTGATCTCATCTGATCTTGGAAGCTAAGCAGGGTCAGCCCTGGTTAGTACTTGGATGGGGGACCGCCTGGGAATCAAGCTTTTCCTGCATTGAGCAGGGGGTTGGACTCGATGGTTTTGCAGGCCCCTTCCAGCCGTATGATTCTATGAAAATCACTCCCCCTACACTTCCAAACTACTATTGGTGCTAGATCATGAATTTACCAGATAGTGGGGCATTCATCTACTAGAAACCTGCAACCAGAAGGTTATTTTGAATTAGCAAAATGTCCATAGGGGGTGTGCGTGCATGCGTGTGGAGGGAGTTGCCTCCTCCCTGGACCTTGGAGGCCACCCAGTGCTGGGGTGAAAGGTAGGTTTTGTCCCGGGCTAGTATCAAGGATAGGCATGGTTGAGCACCCGCAGGGGCCCACTAACAAAAGCCCCCTGGACTTGCTGCTCCTCACCATCACTGCAACCTGCTTGCTCACCTGCCTCTCTCCCTGGCCCAGACCCTGGTGGTGATGCTGAGAAGGAAGAGCAGGAGATGGCACGGCCTCCTGGCTCCCCGCCCATCAAACAGGGAAGTGGTAGCAGTGATAAGAAAGTGGAGGAGGATCCAGGGCAGCTGGTGATAATGGAGGTGGGAGGATAGACTCACTCAGGGCCCATTGCGGGTGTCTTGCCCAAGGGCCCTCAAAAACCTGGAGCCAGCACTGGTCGTCATGGAATAATAGAATAGTAGGGTTGGAAGGGGCCTACAAGGCCATGGAGTCCAACCCCCTGCTCAATGCAGGAATCCAAGTCAGAGCATCCCTGCCAGATGGCTGTCCAGCCTCGTCTTGAAGGCCTCCAGTGTGGGAGAGCCCACCACCTCCCTGAGTAATTGGTTCCATTGTCATATTGCTCTAACAGAAGTTTTTCCTGACGTTCAGCCAGAATCTGGCTTCCTGTAACTTGAGCCCATTATTCCGTGTCCTGCACTCCGGGATGATCGAGAAGAGATCCTGGCCTTCCTGTCTGTGACAACCTTTCAAGTACTTGAAGAGCGCTATCATATCTCCCCTCAGTCTTCTCTTCTCAAGGCTAAACATGCCCAGTTCTTTCAGTCTCTCTTCATAGGGCTTTGTTTCCAGTCCCCTGATCACCTTTGTTGCCCTCCTCTGAACCCTCTCCAGTTTGTCTGCATCCTTCTTAAAATGTGGTGCCCAGCACTGGACACAGTACTCCAGATGAGGCCTAACCAGTGCTGAGTAGAGAGGAACTAGTACTTCCTGGGATTTGGAAGCTATGCTTCTATGAATGCAGCCCAAAATAGCATTTGCCTTTTTTGCAGCCACATCACATTGTTGGTTCATGTCTTCACTTAAGCAATGTCCCCAGCTGCATCCCCCTTCTTTTCCTCATTGAAGCGAATGGGACCCTTTTACTTAGGTGGGAAAAAAGGAAAGGGGTCTATTCAGGGATACCACTGAGATGGGGGCTAAGTCTGCTTCTTCTCGCTGGTAATCCTAGCCCATCCAGGGGTGGACAGAAGGCTGACCTCCAGAAGTTTTCGACTTCAACTTCCAGAAGCCCCTGCTAGTATGGCCAGTGGTCAGAAATGCTGACAGCTTAAGTCCAAAACATCTGGAGATCGACTTCCTGTCCATCCTTGCATGATGAGGCTTCCTTATTTGGGGTTGTATCCAATGTTAGTCCTACTTAGAGCAGACCCATTGATATGAATGGGATTTCTTAGTCACGACTAACATAAGTCCCATTCATTTCAATGGGTCTACTCTAAGTAGGACTAAATTGGAGTCAACCCTTGCTCTGTACTGTGCCCAGTATTTAGGGCAGGGCTGTGCATGTACTGCTGCTGCAGCTGACTACTGCAACCCCTATATGATTATGTATACTGAAGAAATACGTATAATTTCTCTCTTTGCATACTTTGTTTTGAATGTTTTATTATTTTGTGCAATTTATTCAGGGCATGGTCGTCCTATATTTGGCTTGTTGTTCAGTTGTTAAGTCGTGTCCGACTCTTGGTGACCCATGGACCATAGCACGCCAGGCCTTCCTGCCCTCCGCTCTCTCCCGGAGTGTGCTCGACTTCATATTCATTGCATCGGTGATGCTACCTAGCCATCTCATCCTCTGCCTTCAGTCTTTCCCAGCATCAGGGTCTTTTCCAGGGAGTTTTCTCTTCGCATTAGGTGGCCAAAATATTTGAGCTTCAGCTTCAGTATCTGTCCTTCTAATGAACAGTCAGGGTTGATTTCCTTTATGATGGACTGATTGGACCTCCTTGCAGTCCAGGGGACTCGTAAGAGTCTTCTCCAGCACCACAGTTCAAAAGCATCAATTCTTCAGCGTTCAGCCTTCCTTATAGTCCAGCTCTCACAGCCATACATTCCTACTGGGAAAACCATAGCTTTGATTAGACGGACCTTTGTCGGCAAGGTGATGTCTCTGCTTCTTACTATGCTGTCTAGGTTGGCCATAGCTTTCCTCCCAAGGAGCAAGCGTCTTTTAATTTCATGGCTACAGTCACCGTCTGCGGTGATCTTGGAGCCCAAGAAAGTAAAATCTGTCACTGCTTCCATTTCTTCCCCTTCTATATGCCAGGAAGTGATGGGGCCAGATGCCATGATCTTAGTTTTTATAATGTTGCGTTTCAAACCAGCATTTGCACTCTCCACTTTCACCCTCAACAAGAGGCTCTTGAGATCCTCTTTGCTTTCTGCCATTAGGGTGGTATCGTCTGTGTATCTGAGGTTGTTGATAATTCTCCCGGCAATCTTAATTCCGAGCTGTGATTCATCCAACCTGGCGTTTCTCATGATGTACTCTGCATATAAGTTAAATAAGCAGGGCGACAATATGCAGCCTTGTCATACTCCTTTCCCAATTTTGAACCATTCGGTTGTTCCATGTCTGGTTCTTACTGTTGCTTCTTGACCCTCATACAGGTTTCTCAGGAGACAGGTAAGGTGGTCTGGTACTCCCATCTCTATAAGAATTTGCCACAGTTTGTTGTGATCCACACAATCAAAGGCTTTAGCGTAGTCAATGAAGCAGAAAGAGACATTTTTCTGGAATTCTCTTGTTTTCTCCATGATCCAGCGAATGTTGGCGATTTGATCTCTAGTTCCTCTGCCTCTTCGAAACCCACCTTGTACTTCTGGTAGTTCTCGGTAGGAGTGCACGAAAGCCACTTACCTGGTCTCGCAGCTTTTCGCGGTGGGGGGGGAGGTGCTTCGCTGCTCTCCCCCCGAAGTTCAGGCCGGGGGGGGAGGCTTCCCTCCTCGCCCGGCCGAAATTCAGGCCAGGGGGGAGGCTTCCCGCCTCGCCTGGCCGAAATTCAGGCCAGGGAGGAGGCGCCTCGCCTCGCCCAGCCGCGAAATAAAAAGTAAAAAAACAACAACACGCCCCCGTGATAGGCTACGTGACGATTAACGTAGCCTATCACGGCTAGATCTGCAAAGTCAGCCGTGATAGGCTATGTAAATCGTCACGTAGCCTATCACGGGTGACTTAAAAAAAAAAAAAGCGCGTACGCAAATGGCGGCCCCCATAGGGAGCCGCCATTCGCGTTCCTTATTTGGTCGCTGTAGTCTACGTAAATCTTCACGTAGACTACGGCGAAAATAAGGGCAACGCAAATAGCGTTGCCCTTATTTTCGCCGTAGTCTACATAATCTTTACGTAGACTACAGCGACCAAATAAGGAACGTGAATGGCGGCTCCCTATGGGGGCCGCCATTAGCCGTACGCGCTTTTTTTTTTTTTTAAGTCACCCGTGATAGGCTACGTGACGATTTACGTAGCCTATCACGGCTGACTTTGCAAATCTAGCCGTGATAGGCTACGTTAATCGTCACGTAGCCTATCACGGGGGCGTTTTTTTTTTTAACTTTTATTGGAATGGTGGCAGCGGCAGCCGGTCAAAAGACCGGCTGCTGCCCCTGCCCCTGACGAAGACCCGACGAACCGCCGCCGGGACCCGCCGCCGGGAGGGATATTGGGGAAAGGTAAGTCCAGTCCCGGAGGGGGGGGGTGCGGGGTGTGGGGTGTGTGTGGAGAATTTCTCCCCGAAACGTCTTCAGGGGGCCGAACACGTTGGTGCTCGGCCCCCCAAAGTTTCGGGGAGAAATTCTCCGCCATTCCTAGTTCTCGGTTCGCATACTGCTGAAGCCTAGCTTGTAGGATTTTGAGCATAATCTTGCTGGCATGTGAAATGAGCGCAATTGTATGGTAGTTTGAACACTCTTTGGCATTGCCCTTCTTTGGAATTGGAATGTAAACTGACCTTTTCCTGTCTTGTGGCCACTGTTGAGTGTTCCAAATTTGTTGGCATATTGAGCGCAGCACTTTAACAGCATCATCTTTTAGGATTTTAGATAGCTCAGCTGGAATACTGTCATCTCCGCTAGCTTTGTTGTTAGAAATGCTTCCTAAGGCCCACTTGACTTCACTCTCGAGGATGTCCGGCTCAAGTTCAGTGACCACACTCTCATGGCTATCAGGGACATTAAGATCTTTCCTGTATAGTTCTTCTGTGCATTCTTGCCACCTCTTCTTAATCTCATCTGCTTCTGTTAGGTCCCTGCTTTCTTTGTCCTTTATCATGCCCGTCTTTGCACAAAACGTTCCCTTGAGATCTCCGATTTTCTTGAAGAGATCTCTAGTCTTTCCCATTCTATTGTTTTCCTTGATTTCTTTGCATTGTTCATTTCAGAAGGCCTTCTTGTCTCTCCTTGCTATTCTCTGGAAATCTGCATTCAGTTGGATATATCTTCCCCTTTCTCCCTTGCTTTTTGCTTCTTTTCTTTCCTCAGCTACTTGTAAAGCCTCATCAGACAGCCACTTGGCTTTCTTGCATTTCTTTTTCTTTGGGATGGATTTCGTTGCTGCCTCCTGAACAATGTTACGGACCTCCATCCATAGTTCCTCAGGCACTCTGTCTATCAGGTCTAATCCCTTAAAGCTATTCCTCACCTCCACTGTATATTCATCAGGGATATGATTTCGGTCATACCTGAATGGTTTAGTGGTTTTCCCGACGTTCTTCAATTTAAGCCGAAATTTTGCAAGAAGCAGCTCATGATCTGAGCCACAGTCAGCTCCAGGTCTTGTTTTTACTGACTGTATAGAGCTTCTTGGTTGCAAAGGACATAATCAATCTGATTTCGATATTGACCATCTGGTGATGTCCATGTGTAGAGTCGCCTGTTGTGCTGTTGGAAAAGAGTGTTTGCTATGATCAGCGTGTTCTCTTGGCAAAACTCTATTAGCCTTTGTCCTGCTTCATAATTTGTACACCAAGGCCATGCTTGCCTGTTATCCTGGTGATTTCTTGACTTCCTACTTTAGCATTCCAATCCCCTATGATGAAGAGGACATCTTTTTCTGGTGTTAGTTCTAGAAGGTGTTGTAGGTCTTCATAGAACCGATCAACCTCAGCTTCTTCGGCCTCAGTGGTTGGGGCATAGACTTGAATTACTGTGATGTTGAATGGTTTGCCTTGGATTTGTACTGAGATCATGCTATCATTTTTGAGATTCTACCCCAGTACTGCTTTTCCCACCCTTTTGTTGACTATGAGTGCTATTCCATTTCTTCTAAGGGATTCTTGCCCCCAATAGTAGATATGATGGTCACCTGAATTAAATTCACCCATGCTTGTCCATTTTAGTTCGCTGATTCCCAAGATGTCAATGTTCAATCTTGCCATCTCTTGTTTGACCACCTCCAGCTTACCTTGATCATACATTCCAGGTTCCTAAACAATATTGTTCTTTACAGCATTGGACTTTCTTTTCACCACCAGACACATCCACAGCTGAGTGTCCTTTCGGCTTTGGCCCACCCACTTCACTCTTTCTGGCTCTACTTGGAAATTCCTTCTGCTCTTCCCCAGTAGTATATTGGACACCTTCCGACCTGAGGGGCTCATCTTCCGGCATCACAATACCTGAAATCTTATTGGGCAATCCCTCTGGTTTCTGACATTTTAGCATTTTGCCAACATGCTTTCAAGCGTATCTTTGGAACAGTAAGAGCTAGAAACTTGAGGTTTGGTTTAAAATGAAAGCTGAATTCAGGGCAGCAAAAGTGTGTGTTCATGCCATTTACACCTCACGGAGATGCATGTCTGTCTTCACTTTTTATCACACAGTGTTGCGACATTTATATTCACATATTCACAACCATAAGAGCTAGAAACCTGGTCCCATCCTCCCCCATTAAAGCAAAAACAGAGATTCTGAGAATTCTTCACACAGTTCTTCACACAAATCCAAAATTCTTCTGCATTTTTCTGCACTGCTGTAGAATCAAAGCAGCCACACAACTCTGTCTATGCAATAATAGTAGTTTTAGCTGTCCTGAAAACAAATCTCTTGATTTCCCCCCAAATCAAATTCTAGCCAGCAGGAATAATCTAATATTAGGAGTAGGAAGCAATCTTTTGTGAACATCAATAAATAGACCTTTGAATATATAATTACGTCACCCTGCAGGATATTCAGCATTCACACACTCCTTTGCCAAGGACCTGGAACTTATCACAAAGCTCCACCTCAATGGAAAAGGACAGAATTTATTTTATGTCTCTATTAGCATGTTTCATGGATGATTTACATCCATGTGGCAGAGGCAATATTCTTTTACTCATGAAAATGGTCAGGCAACCATCCTGATGTATTTTGTAAAAAATATTTCCCCCTCCCCCACCAAAGTCACCTTCCTCAATGTGTTTGATCACATAGAAGACAGAATGAGTACTGGAAATGTTCTATAGAGCAGTGTATTGATTCAGAGGGAAAGTGCTGAACAGGCTAAAATTAGGTCACCTTTTACATTTCTGTTTCTCATGATAAGGGCTGGTGGGAGGATGGATTTTAAAGAAAACATGATGGAAGGAATAAGGTGCAGTGAATGTGTGTGGGTCGGGGGGAATTATATAAAACTGGAGAATGGAAGATCATTAGGGATAATTATAATAGGGCTGGTCAAAAAGTGCCAGAAAATAAATGTATTTATTTTTATGAATTGTTGTGAACTGCCCAGACAGCCTTGACTATTGGGCAATATAAAAATAATAACCCATCCCTTGTTCTTGGGCTGTGAAGTTGAGGAGACACATTTGACAGTGGGCTGGAGAAATTCTGATGACATTTGTGGGCAAGGGGCTTAGATTTTGAGAGGCGGAGACAATAGCACAGTGAGCAGCAGCTTCTTTTTAAATTCCCCTTCTTTCTTTTCAACGTTTTTTGCCACTGCTTCCCCATGGTGGCAGCAAACCTCCTTTGTCAGTGGCCTTCTCATTCACCCCACAATATATCTGAGGAAAGATGCTATAGTTTCTGCTTAGAGGGAACCCCTTTCCCATTGATCTATCTGCTGAGGAACCCGTGAACGTTGCCACAGAAACCCTGGCCATTGCAGAGGATTCTGGGACATGTTTAAGGCACCTGTTCAGTCTGCGTGGGCTTCTGGCCAGGCATTTGTGAACTTCACTGTCACTCCATGTGAACTAGAGTGCAATCTAGAGCACACCCAATGCTCCCCTGTGTCAACATATGGCAGGGAAAATATGGCGGCCAGATTGATAGTGGGGACCAGAAGGTCTGAGCATATAATGCCAATTCTGGCTGTACTAGCTGCCTCTATATTTCTGAGCCCGATTCAAGGTGCTGGTTTTAACTTAGAAAGCCTTACATGATTCAGGGCTGCAATACCTGAAAGAGCGCCTCTCCTGATATGGACCTATCTGTACACTATAATCAACATCTGAGGCCCTCCCCTGAGGGGCGCTTGGAGGATGGCAACAAGAGAGCGGGCCTTCTCATGGTAACCCCTGACTGTGGAATGCTCTCCCTAATGAGGTCCTCCTGGCACCAGCATTGTTATCTTTTTGGTGCCAGGTTAAGGCTTTCCTCTGCTTCCAGGCATTTGCTGGCCTATGATGGGGCTTTTAACATCAGTTGTTTTATGGAGTCCTGTTGTTTTATTGTTAATTGTTTTTGGATGTTTTAAGGTGTTTTTTAAAAAAAAAATCGTGTTAACTATTTTCTATTGTCTTTATTATGTGGTAGTATTTTGGGTTTTAATTTTTGTGAACGGCCGAGAGAGCTTTGGATATTGGGCAGCATAGGAATGAAGTAAATGGAGTGAAATAAATGAAAAGAGGGAAGTGTGTGAGGCTTTCCCTCATTAGTGAAGTTCCCATAAAGGGAGGAATATTTGTTTCACAGCCAGACTTTACACTTTTCAGTTTACACATTTTTAAAAAGAACATTCCATCTGTGCACACCTTAAAATAATAATAGTGTGTGAAGTAGTTCTCCAAGGGACGTGGCAGGGCATTAGGAGGATGCAGAAACAAGCACACGGGCAGGAGGCTGTACTAGTGCCTAAGTATATGGAAGACAGTACAGATCCAAAAGCTGCTTTCCAGTCAGATTGCAACTTTCTGATAGCCACTCTGATATAATCAATAGAGAGCTGAAACTGGACCAGGCAGACCTTGTGTTCTAATCCCTGCTCTGGCTGGGTAGCCTCGGGACAGTCACCATCTCTCAGCTTAACCTCCCAGGTGTTGTGAGGATAAGACAGCGCACTGCGTACTGAGTTCATTAGAGAAAACACATAATGCCAATGTAATCACTGGCTGCAATCATACCGATTATCTGCATAGAACAATTGTGAATTTGAAATGGGGATGTATGGATTTTGCAGAATCCATTCCATCAGTGTTTTGCGGATTTCAGGTGCCTTTCATTCTGTTGTCCATTCATTGGCGGAATCAGACCTTTTAAAATTTCCAATATTTCCATAAATTTGCACTTGTGAAAATGCACAAATCCCGCCAAAATGTGCATCTTTATGCTTTAGCCTATGGGACAAATGACCCTTTTTGGACATTGCTTTTTTATTTTACATATTTTTCTATGACTAAATTTGCACAAAATTCCAGAAAGTAAAAAAAAAATAAAAATTCATCTGCAAGTTGGCACAATCCATGTGACTTGGGAAAAGCCAGTCTGCTGCGGAATCTGTGGGTGGGATTAATAGAAAACTGAATTCATGTGATTCTGTTGTAGATTTCTCTGACATCCCTAATTTGAAAAATATGTGAAAAAGTCATTCGTGACATTCCAAAACAAGGCATTCTTTCCCCAGGGAAACAACTTCACGTGAACTGAAAAAAGAAAGTCTGGAAGAAAGCAGTACATTGGCAGGGGAAATCTTTGCTTACTACCAGTCACATGTAGGGTTTTGTGTGTGTGTGTTTTGACAGACTGACAGCCATTGTGGACTTAATCACGTTCTGACTAACAAGCTCAAACAGTATGATTGACGTTGACGCAGCTATCTCTTAATAACTCAGCATGACGTGCGAGTTGGCGCCCTTTGGGGGGGCGCATGGAAATGGAAAGTGTGGAGACAGTGATGCATGAAGGGGCTGCTGTGCCGAGAGGTTTTATCTTGCCTATCCAGCTGATTTTTCTTTCGTCTCCTTTATTGCCAGGGACTTAAATTGCAATTAATCCACTGCCGAGGCAAGCCATTGCCATATTCTCTGGTCTCCTATCTCCGGGCGCAGATGGGACAGCTCAGGAAAGAGAGGATACCTATTGCCACTGTCCCTAGATTATTATTTCGAGGATGATCTAAATGTTGCTGGGGCTGAAATGGCAGGAAACAGGAAATCAGCATTGCCCGAAGTGGAATGGCTGTTTACAGCTGGAATTGAATCGCCTTCGTTGGAGTCAGATGCCTGGCTCATGTAAGCCAGGATTGTCTCCTCCTTCAAGGTTTCTGGCAGAGGTCGTCTTTCCCATCACTGATAGCAGAGCTAATTTTGGCTAGAGATACCACAGACTGAACTTTGGAACTTTAGTATGCCAAGTAGTGACAGGTGGACACCTGTGCCTTCCCCCGTGCCCCCAACCAGTTCTAGCCCTAATTTGACTTGGATAATTGCGCTGTTTTTCCAAGTAATCAATTTATTCAAATAATCAGCCTGTTCCAAATCTGAATATGGGCCAAATTGAACCTGGTCACCTCACTCATAACACACTTGGGGGCTAAATGGGGGGCAAAATATCTCTCATCCTCCCATCTGCCAGTGTGCCTCCAGTCTCCCCCTCCTACCTATCTACCCCACTTACCTTGCTGATGTTCTGCTGATAGAAGGGGGGAGGAATAGAGGGAGATTTTCCTCCGTGCTCAGTGCTCCGTTCTCCGTTCTCAGTGACTTGGCCCTGCTGTGGTAGTGAGCCAAGTTCCAGAAGGGAACCAGAATGTGTCCTAATTTGCAACGGGCAGTCCTCCATTTGAAAGGATGGTTTAATGATCAAGAACCCTAAGAAGGAGAGCAGATCAGGGGCCTTGAATCTGCCCACCCACCATAAGCACCAGGACAGCAGACTGAACAGGCAGGCACGCTGGTCACCTGGTCACAGCCTCTTCCCCACTTTGGTGAAAGGTATTGTATTTTTTAGTTAAACTGTTGCATTTGCATCTCTACTTATAAATAAGCACAGTGCCCTCTCTTGTGCTCTTCTTTTGGCAATTCATAAGTGGCCACCCTAGGTTCTGGCAGTGCTGGGAGATGTAGTCTTCCCAGCGTCCTGGCATTGGTCAGGAGTGCTGCAAAAATTACACTTGTCAGCCGTCCTGGTACCCGGTGCATGCATTAGTGGAACCAGATGCCGTGGTAGATCGAGGAAGGGGAAAGAGAGAGTCCTCCCTCCTGTTGCTGAAGCAGCAGCAAGTTAAGCATGTGGGGTTTTGGGTTTGGGCACACACTCACACACTGTATTGGTCATAGCCAAAGACTACAACAATCAGGGTTGAAGGAAAGCAAGTGGGAAGGAGGAGTTGGTTTGATCCCCCCCCCCCCAGTGCAGATTGAAGTCAAAGCTGGAGAAGAACTTGGGTCATCATAACACTCACCTCATATATATGTGTACATGATACTCATTCCCTTTTATCCTCACAACAACCCTAAAAGGTGACCTAGGATGAATCTACACATAGCAGTTATACTGATATCATACTGTTATCATAACTATTGGTACACATGACACCAATGGGCACCAGAAGTTATGATAACGGTATAACTGCTATGTGTAGATTCAGCCGTAGTCCAATGTCATTCAGTAAACTCAAATGGAAGATAGGGAATTTGAACTTGGGTCTCAACTGCACCACACTGGCTCTCGTGTTTAGAGTGTGGATGAGTTTAGAAATGGTTGCTGAAACATTTCGTTATGAATCGGGAGTGTTGTTTTGAAACTGAGGGGAGACAAACAGAGGAGAGGACTAGGCAAAGCAAAGTCGTGAACAAATGCAGTTACACATAATTTTGGTTGGAGATGAGGACTGGGGAGTTAAGGATCCAAGCCCAAAGCTTTCACAGAGGTAGTTTTGAGGAGCCAGAGAGAGAGATGACGCTGTCATGGTGTTCAGGTCAGGGGTCCCATGGATAATGGACAGCAGGAAGAAATAGGCAGAGCCACTGAAGGGGACAGAGCACCTACAGGCAGCTGACAATGGCAGAACCGAAAGAGTGACTGTCTTGGGCAGGGATATATCAAGGCCGAATGACAGAGTGGAGCAAAGTTGTGGAGAGCTTTAGATTGTCATTGGCTGCAACTCGTCATGTTTGATAAAAAACAGAAGTTTGTTGCGTGCGTGTGTGTGTGTGTGTGAAAGGATGATTTATGCTAGATGTGGCAGGGGAATACAGTATTTATTCATTGCTTGCCAACCAGCCACGATGTTGCTGGACCTACTATGAAAGCCATGATTTGTTGGGTAGCCACTCTTGGGGTTTGAAAAGCCGGTGGACTGTAGATTTTCCCAGGCCCAACCCATTTAGAAAGAGTCAGTCTTTGCTACGCTGTGAGTAACATGGTGGCTGTGGGGGGTGCTGTCCCCCCTGCACATACAGTGAAACCACCCCTGCATTCTTCATTCTCCATCCAGGACCCATCAGATTCTTCACTAACTCTGCCTCCTAAAACAAAAGATTCTCCCTGGCTCCACCCATTATTTCATTTGATTTCATTTATTACATTTCTATACTGCCAAAGCTCTCTGGGTGGTTTACAAAAATTGAAAACATTAGAAATTCAATATTGTAACATAATATAAAAACCATTTACACAAACCATGTAAACGCACACACAGATATATCCGCTCAACCACCCACACGCATTGCTAGCTCTGCTTTTTTGCTGTGATCTGCTAGCTTCATTTCTGCCCTAGTTCCAACTACTAGCCCTTCCCAGGGGACTTGTAGTTATATTATTGAAATCAAAAGCTGACATGGCCAGATCACAGGCATGCATCTCCCTTCCTGGTACTTTCTTAATTTACTACATTTCTATACTGCCCTTCAGCCAAAATGGTTCCCAAGGTGTTTGCAAGTAAACATATGTGTGCATACACTGTGTGGCACAAAAATTCAATATTTTAGCTTAACAGTGAGATCCCTATGTTCCATGGCTTTTGGCCCACACAGTGTACATTATATAGAGACTATGTGTGTGCCTGATAACAGGTCCTTGGAAAAGAACTTGATCACTTTTTTTTTTTTAAAGAATGTGTTGCCTAGGCTGATTGACAGCTCTAGAAAAATACATCTTCTGTTTATTCAGCAAGTGAGAATGGGTAATTGCTTTCCCAAACTCTCACAAAGGCCTGACTGATGGGGGTTAGGGAACACTGCTATGGTTCAATGGAGGATTTATATCTCATGCTTATTTGGGGCTTGGCCTCGATGATGAAAAATGCTAACATAAAGCCATAATGGAGGAGGGCTTTTTATTTCACCCCTGAAGATTAAAGAAAGGAACACACACACACAGAGAATTTTCTAGAAAATATATTTTTTTTTCCAGAGAAAAATCCATTTTAAAAGGGGTGGGCTTTTTTCCCCTCCTTGAGACCCATATAGAAAAAAAAAAGCGCTGGGGTGCGGGTAACCTCCACCAAACCCAAATCTTTTAATGAAATATGTTTGGCCAATCATGTTAATTCCGTAGCACTTTTTCAGAGTGAGTAACTGGTTCTTAAAGAGATCATATGCTTCTGTAGGCTACAGCCTACCTCTTTAGATGTGAAAGGAGAATAGCTAGCAGCAACACAGCTAATGGATTTTTTTCCTCTTGAGCATCCTCATATTTAAAGGGGGAATAGGAACCGATAAGTTGCCATTTGCTACCACAGGATGTAGTGACAACCACCAATTTAGATGGCTTTAAAAGGGAGTTGGACAAATCCCTGGAGGAAAAGGCTATCACTGGCTACTAGTCTTGGCGGCTATGTGCTACCTCCAGAACCAGAGGCAGTGAGCCTATGTACACCAGTTGCTGGGGAACATGGGTGGGAGGGTGCTGTTGTGCTTGTGCCCTGCTTGTAGTTTCCTGGTCAACAGCTGGTTGGCCACTGTGTGAACAGAATGCTGGACTAGATGGACCAGCATGGCGCTTTTTAGGTTCTTATGTTCTTAATAACCTGTGTTATAAATAACATAGGTAAACAAGGGTCATCTAATGATAACTGAGTCATTCAGTCCTTATAATGGGAGAAGAA
Organism: Heloderma suspectum; assembly: GCF_057233095.1. Classification (NCBI taxonomy): domain Eukaryota; kingdom Metazoa; phylum Chordata; class Lepidosauria; order Squamata; family Helodermatidae; genus Heloderma; species Heloderma suspectum. Next base: position 135,391,587 of record NC_139459.1, read on the forward strand.
CCAGTTGTTCCTGTTTAGATGTTGTTTAATACAAGCACATGGTGGTGGTGGTAGGAGTTATGACTTCCCATTTTACCACCTCAGGGTTCATACAATTACCAGAATTTATTTTCTTGAGAACAGCCACTCTGAGGTCTCTTGAATGAAGTGTCCAGAAAGGCTGAAAGGCTCATTTACAAGTTTTATGGTATTTCTGTTTTTGTAATGCCTGGTTCACATGATCCATTCATACTTTTCCCTGTTTGGCTAACAGAGGCTGCTTGCTGATGGATGTTTTAGACCGGATACATACAAAACATATGTCAGCATGCCACTGTAAGTGGTGCTGCTGACCCCAGGAACCTGTTGCTCCAGGTTTATGTCCACCCTGTTCATGTATATAACAGCTTCCCCAACCTCTTTCCCTCCAGATGTGGCCATCCTGGCTGGGAATTATGGGAGTCACAGTCCAACACATTTGGAGGCCACCAGGTTTGCCAAGGCTGACATGTAAGCTTAAAACTGGAGGCAAATGATATTTTTTTCCGAGGAGTTTTGGGTGCTATCCTAGAGCCGTCATTGCCTGCGGTGCTATCCCCCCCATCAGTTCACAGTTTTGGGGTTTTTATTTTTTTTTTTGGTAATATTGCACAAAACAAAACACAAACCTGATCAAGAACTATAGCAGGATAAAAGAAATGAGTGTGTACACCCTTGGCAATGATAGCTTCATCCCACCAACTTCAGTTCTCTTAAAACCAATTGTCTACCTCCAACCACTTCTGGGTCCTCCTGTTGGCGTTGCTCCTCTATGTCCCTCTTCCAACCTCCCTTTGGCATTCAGTAAGTGCAAGGATAAGTAGCAGCCAGCAATGATGGGGGATGGAGCGGTCTTTGCCAGATCAGTGTTATCACATTCTTCTCAGCATGTCAGCGAACAACGGCACAAGAATTTAGCCGGCCTTGTTCATTCTCAACTGAGCAGCAAGACACCCAGAGTACAAACACGAGAAAGAACTCACCCCCACCCCCCGGAGAAAATAAATCATGTTCTTTTGTCAGAGGCCTGCAACCATTTGCAATCAGATCTCCATCTGACTCTGTTTGCTCCAGTGAGAGCTGGAAATGACTTTACTATACAGACGTAGCCTTGTTGCACTCAGGGGCATTATTCTGTGTGGTTCTCTTGTGATTGTGCTGAAATGTGCTCATGCTATGGGACCTGCGAGATGGGCAGTATGTGGCCCCCTCCCCACGACTGAGGACATTGTGCTGCTGAGATCACCTAGCTAAACCCACATCACAGAGCTCTTCGTAGTGCCTCGTCCAAATGGCAGGCCAAAGGGATGGAATGGGTTGTGTCACCAGGTCCAAAAGGAATGGAGGCTCCCAGTTTTGGTTGAAAAGCAGGATATGCTACAAAATAACAATTAAAATAGAATACAAGAAAGCCCAGCAATATTATTTATTATGAACATTTACTTGCTAAAAAGCCATAAAGGCACTCCACAAAAATTTAAAACAATAATAAATAAGAACAATTTAAAATAATGACTGGGCCTCTGTGGGTAATGGTGCCCCCCAAAGGGCCTCTTCTGCAGATCTTAGTAGCTGAGCAGATTTATAATGAGACAGGCAGCCCCTTAGATATCCAGGTCCTAAGCCATTTGGGGCTTTAAAGTTTAAAACCAACATCTTGAATTGAGCCTGGAAAGCAACTGGCAACCAATGCAGGTCTTTCAATACAGGTGTGATATGGTCCTGACACTATGTACCAGTCAGCGGCCTAGTTGTTACATATCAATTGTAGTTTCTGGACACTCTTCAGGGGCAGCCCCACATAGAGGGTGTTGCGGTAGTCTAAGCATGATGTAACCAAGGCATGAATAACTGATGCCAAATCAGACCAACCCAGGAAGGGTCACAGCTGCTGCACCAAGCATAATTGTGCAAACACACTCCATGCCACCACTGCTGCCTGAATGTTGATCCCCTCCAGAAATCTCTCCAGGCATAGAATCTACTTTGAAATTTCATATTAGGTAAACTTTGTTGGCAAGAAAGCTGCACCAAATTCAATGCTGGAACGAGCCTGCAAAAATACTTGTCTTCCAATATGTCCCTTGTATGAATATGCTGACATGGCAAACATGCTTTCCCCCTGTTATGGTACTAAGGGAGCAATCCTATGGCTGCTAGACAGCGGCTAGACAGCCATAGGATATTGTGTTATCTGGGAACTGACCTCCCCCGGCTTCCATGCTGCCTCGAAGGCAGTGCGAACAGCCCTGTCCTCCAAGAGGAGCACGGAGCAGCTGAAAAGGGGCATGTCTCTGGGGGTGCTCCGGGGTGGGGAAGGTGGAAATGCCTGTATCACACATCCAATGTGTTGTGCGGCGGCCTCCTTCCATCCTCCTGCGGCTAGACAGCTGCAATTGGCTGTCTAGCAGAAAATCCAGAGCAGGAGAAGCATGGAGGGAACGATCCCCTCTGTGCTTCTCCTGCCTTGCTTTGGATAGGCGGTCGCTTCCGAGTTTGGAGGTGGCCGCCTATCTGGATAGGATTGTGCTCTAATTGTAGCATCTTCCCCTGCCCCCAATAATAATAATAAAAACTATAGTGGCTCTAAGTATGACTGCCAACTTGCTCAAGGGGCATGTAGCATAAGTCTTTTTCTTAAAAAAAAAAGGAGAAATAATAAAACAAAGAAAAATGAGCGATGACCTCATTTTTGGTGCCCATTTGGAAGCTGCCATTTTGGTGGCAGGACCATGAAGCCCAGGGGAGGGATCACTCTATCCCAGGGATTGGGAACAGATGTTGTTGGACTGCAGCTCCCACCAGCCCTAGCCGCCATAGCCAATGGTGAGGAATGATGGGAGGTGCAGTCCAATGACATCTAGAGGGCCACACATTCCCCATCCTTGCTCTATCCTCTACATGTCTAGTCCTTTGTGGGTGGCATTAAGTGCCATCCAATTGTCCATATTCTTTTGGAAAGCAGAATGGGCAATCAGTGCTGGAAATGAGAGCAGTACAGTCTTTTTTTCTACTGCTAATATTAACTGACAAAAGTTACATAAGTACTGCAGAATTAGAAATTGTCAGGATGCTGGATTCTGTTCCTTTGGGGAAGAACTAGGATGATGGTTTCTTGTCCCATTGCAGGTATTAATTAGCTCAGCAATGCTAAGATGACTGGGTTATCACCCAATACTACTGTTGCGGATGGTGACTGAGCTTATTTTGCATACATTGAAATTTCAATTGAGTTGTCGCAGACTGTACTTCTTGCATTTCTTTTCCTTCTGAGCTTACTGTTTACATTTTCTCTCTCTTTCTCTCTCTATAGAACTGTGTACTATATACCTGCCACCTGAGGATAACACTTGGTATATCTGATGAAATGCACTCAAGTCTGCAAAACCTTAAGTTGTTTTATAAGCGCCCAAGTAACTGTGAGGAGCAAATACTCAAAACAATCCTTTCTATGGGCTTCCTATTGATATTTTACGTTCTTTCTTTCTCTTGCTTATATGTTCAAGGTTCCCTTTTATTCTTTTCTCCATTACATTCTCTAGTGGTTTCCAGGCCAGAAAATGAGACCGTGCACAAGGCCACATGTAATAGTGTGTAGAGCATGTTGTGTTCTTCTGAACAAAACAACTTCAGTTGTACCAAGCAGAATTCCTTCCTCTATGTTTTCATCCTCAGGTAAGGAGGGGCTAAATACTCCGAGCACCGTGTTCGACGAGTTTTGATTTAGCTGTCCTTGAAAAAGGCGCTGTACGCTGTGTACAACGAATGTGTACATGCATTCAATTTCTTCTCAATACAGAGTGCCTACAAGTTGGTGCATCAATATAATTCTGGAGCAACTCGGAGCCATGAAGGCTGATGCACTAAACAGCAGCTGCTTGGAGGTGGCTTCAAATTGCTCCCCTTGGTAGTTGCCTCGACATGGCAAGGTGCTTGTCCACAGTGATTTGCTATTTGGAGACACCTCTTGTCTATCTGGCATTGCAAGGCCATCCACATGTGCTGAACTGCCTTAAAAAATGTAATGGAACAGGGGTCCCCAAAATTTTTGGGTTGGTGAGCGCATTTGGAATTTCAAGAGTAGTGGGTGCTCTCACAAAATGTTTGCCATGGGGGTGCCTTGCCCATTCATAAAATGGCTACCATGGTGGCTGTGGCTGTTCACAGAACACTCATTTCCCAGAAGCCAAGTTGGTGAGAGTACAAGAAAAATAATTTGCCCAAGAACCGAAGCACATGGCAAAGGGTGTGCGTGTCTGAGCTCCAAAACACAAAGATGGCAGTAATAGAAAGTGGTTCAAACAGGATGCACAATGGTGTTGTGAATGTGTTCAGTGCTTTTCTGTGATATCCAAAGGGGAACCTGCTTGATTCCCCCAAGAGGGAAAAGACAAGGTCTTCATAGATGTGTAGTTAACAAGAGGAAGTGGCCATTGATTGCACTTCCTGCCCTGTCCCCCTTTAATCTTCCCTTCTCAAATGGCTCTGTGAAGAGAATTTCCCAGTATTTGGTAAACACTCTCCAAGATGGTAAGGGTGTTGTGGGTTTGGGGTTAATCTGAATGATCTCTCAAGGATCTCTCCCTCCCCCCTGCCCCCACTCCTATGAGGCTGGTTGTGAAAAGAGATTGTTCAAATGGGTCAAACTGGTTGGCCAAGTTTAGCCTGGCAGCTTCCCTACAGAGATTAGCTAAGGGGTGGCTGTCAACTCCAATGGTCAGAGATAGACTATTCTAGAAGGGAGGTTATCTTTCTCCCCTCTCCCTAAGGAATGTGCAAATTGAGTCTGGGGTGAGAACAACACAAGTGAGTTAAGTGTGTGTGGGCCAGTTCGCACATGAGAAGCCACCATGGGTGAATTTCCCTGAATGGCTTCTTGTTGTGGCACTGACCGCCGTTTTGAAAATTCAAGCCGCAGTGAGAGGTGCACCACGGGTTGTCGTCACATGCAAACCCGGTGAGGGTGGGTTGGTTGTGTGGTTAACATGCCAACTACAAACCTCAAACAGGCCACGGGTTCTGGGTGGCTCGTTAAAACCCCCAACTAACCACCCTTGTTGAGTTCGCAGGTAACAACAAGCTGCGGTGCCCCCCCCCCCAGCAACTTGAATGTTCAAAATGCAAAATAGCAAGCTCCACTGGGAAATTCACGTAGTAATGGTCTGTGCTGGAACTGGATCTGAAAAGGAGAAAGAGAGCTGACTTGTTCTGTCTGCAGGAAATCCTATGGCGCGACCTGTTCCCCTAGACATCTGATGGAGAGCGGGAATGCGTTGGGATGGTGACGCTGTAGCTCAGCCTGTAAATAAGCCTCATATCATCACAGAATGCCACAAATCTCCAGTGTGCTCATTCTAAGGAACCTGTGCCTTGAGTAAGTGCTGGAACTCCTGGAACATTTCACCGTTCAGACATTGGGTGCACATGCGTAAGCGGGTATAAATGGGTAGGGCTTTGCCAAGTTAATGTGGGTAGAAGGGATGGCCTAATGAAAGAAAATAGCAATAGCATGTTGCTGCATTGACATACACCTGAGAGGGGCTGCAGACATTTCTGTCGTCCACAAATAGCCCAGTGCTGGTGGTGCAGGATCATAACCAGTGGTGTAGTGGCAAATTTTGACGTGCAGGTGCTCCGTCTTCATAGCCATACCCCCAATGAGAGCCCAAATGTTCAGGCAGCAGTGTTGATCCGTAACAACAAACCAATTCTAGCAGTTTCCATCTCCAGCAGGAGTGGGTCTCTTGTAAAGCTAATAAGTTTTAATTAGCCATTCAAGACCAAGCCATCCCAACATTCTTTGAAACATAATAGGGAACAATATACTGATGCTGGGAAAATCCATTTTTGCCCCAGCTACTGTGAAGATTGCAGTGAAAGCTCAGGGGGAAACTGGGAGTTCTGAGGGTGGTGGCGGCAGATGACATGCGTGTCCCTGCTAATAAAAAAGTGCCTGTGCTGTGTCTCTGTGAGCCCTGGCACCAATGATTATCATGTCCTAAGCAGAGGTGGGATAGGGAAGTGGTGCAGATGCCAGATTGTAGGTGCAGCTCAACCCTGTGCTGCATCCCTTTTGCCAGGTCCCCTTTCGACGTACCATACATTTGGCTCCCTATGAAGGGTTATAACCACACTCAAAAGCTGCTCTGGGTCTGATCCAGATGCCGTCTCTCATGAGGAGGAGGCCGGGAACCAGAATTAATTACATGCATGTTACATCAAAAAGTGTGAAAGATCAAAGCAGAAAAACGAATTTCCTATGCAAGGGGAGCATCTTTTGAAACCGGTACTGTCACACCAGTCAGATTGATGGGAAATCATGACAGGAATGCTGGTCTGGCTGCAGTTCCCAGGAGCTTGTGCTGCAGTTCTAAGGACATCAGATTTGCGGCTTTGCCTCTTTCCCCATTACTCAAGTCACTCTCGCAGGAAACGTGGCTTTGCTTCAAAATAAAAGAGTGAAAATTTGTCTTTTACTATAGAGATGCAAAGCTGAAACGATGAAATATTAATCAGCAGGAAACACTTTTCATTATCTGTATGGAGTTGATCTCTCCAGAGCAAGATGAAGGGAGGAAAGAAGAAGGTGGGAAAAAAGAAATATGATTAAGTAGCTGAGAAAAAAGGCATAATAGGCAGATATGATGCAAAGTCTTCATTTGCTCACAATATTTTGGCTAGTTCAAATTTTTCAGTTTAATTTAAAAAAAGCATTAGGGAAACTACAGGTGGAGGATGTGTCTGAATTCCTGTCCACTTTCTGAGAAGCTGTGGCGGTTTCGATGCAATGTGTAAACTAGCCCAGTCTGAATCAATTTAGGCATTGTGGTTCACATCCCTGGTCCCACGCACATCGGCAAGATCCTCCCTGTCCTGCAAGTACTGTTGAACAGTTCTTTTAGTGTATTTGTTACATTTATATTCTTCCTTTCCTCCAAGGAGCACAAGGCCATGTATGTGATCCTCCTCTTCCCCATTTTCACAACAACCCTGTGAGGTAAATTAGGCTGAGAATCAGTGTCTGGCCCAGAATCACTCACTGAGCTTCATGGCCAAATGGGGACTAGAACCCAGATCTCCTGAGTCCTAATTCAATATTCTGCCCACTACACCACACTAGCTTCAAGGTTATACACACATGCTGAGGAGTAAGTCCAAATGACCACAGCCCAAGCAAACATGCCATAGGACTGGATTTCATGGAAATTGCAGCTGGGGCCCCTACAAAGCTTATGAGGGTAAATTTATTCCAAACCCCAAATATAGGACATCTCTCATTCAAGAAAATTTCAGTAGGGTGCTTGAATCAGTCTGAAATACTCTTGCTTAGCCATGATGATAACCTGTTTAATTTATTCATATAAGTATTAGGGTATTAAGTAAGTATTGGAAATGATGGCAGGATTGGAATGCCAAGACTTAAAGTTCAGTAACTATTGTTGCCAACTTACCAGGACGGAGGGGGGGGGGGATAGTAGGCCTTCTCCTGCTCCTTTAACAGCTGTTCAATTTGCAGAAATCAGAAGATGACATGTTTTCACAGCATGAAATCGCTTGCTAATTAAATTGCTGCAGATCAAGTTGTTTTAAAAAGGCACCACTACAAGGCCCGATTCAAAAGTTGGCAACCTGACGAGTAAATAAGGCATTGATTTCTCACCAGGTTTAAATGTATGTATTTATTTCATTTAAATATTTCTTCTTTTTTAAACTTTTAAAAAATATTTTATTTAAATATTTCTAGTTGGTGTTTTCCTAGATTTTCACTGATCTGGAGAGGATAAAATAATTCAGTGAGAGTGGCACCTAGAATAAACTGGGAGTCATTTCAGTGGTAATGCTGAATTCGGAATTCCCTTTCCTGATTGGAATTACAAGTCAAGCTGGCATTCCACTATAAAAGTGGGGTTAGCTGTCTAACTATGGCTCTTGTTGTATGGCACCTGACACAGAGATGCAGTGATGGAGAAGCTGCACCAGTTGATTTCCCCCCATACTGTTCATAATGGACAATAAGGATATACAAGAATTTAGTTTGTTCGCAAATCAAGCAATCATGTCACAGTCCTGAATGCAAATATGAGCAGTAGTGCATGTTCTCCAAAAATGCCCACAAATTCCTGAAGTTTGAAAAATGTGGACATTAAAAAATGTGCATTTTCCTAAAAAAGCATATTTTCATGCTTTACTCCTGGAGGGGAGTGCACATTTGAGTGTGCATTTTCCCCATTTGAAATGTGCTCGTTTCACATTCAAGAAAACAACCCCCAAAATATACTGCAATCAAACATTGGAAATGAGGTGAGCTTCAAGGTGGTATTTGGAAAAATCAGCAATTTTGAAAATAGCTTGTGGACCCATCATTAGTGGCCAGTTACAGATACAGGCACAGAGCTTCTATCAGGAACCAGAGGCAAGAACCCTATGGCTAGGGCATGGGTGCAGGAGAATGACGTAGGATTCTTTGTCCATACTTTTGTCCAAAAAACAACATAAAGCTAAAGATGTGCAAATTGTTACTTGGGTTCCATTTTGATCTCCAGTCTAATACTCTTGAATTCTGGACTGTTTACTGCAGCTTTCAGTTCCTTTGTTTCTTTGCACCTCCACCCCCACTCCCGCAGGTCAGAGCTGGGCCAAGGACAGCAAGTGGTCTGAGATGAGCCAGGAGTTATAGGACTAGCTAGCAGTCAGGGCCAAAGAGTAAGCCAGAACCAGAGGACAAACCAGGAGGCAGGGTCAAGGAGCAAGTCAGAAGCAAAGAACAACCAAGGATCCAGGGACACACCAGAGCATAGGAAGACCTTGTTGCTCAAGTAAGGCTCAGCTGGAACAGGAAGCCCTCTTATACCCCTTCCTGGAGGATCCAATGGCCAGCCTGGGTGGGCGGAGTCGGTCCAGGCCTGAAGGTACTTCACTGAAAAGGTGACACCTGCATTTCAATGGTTCACCACATAGGGCAGAAGTGCACAGATTCAGCAGCTCCTGGCATGGCTTTTCTGATGTACAAGCATGGATTGATAAAACACTACAAAAAAGCAATCTTGATTTAACTGTGTATCTGACCACCTCAAGGTTCTTTTTGTGTGGTATTATCAGTGCTCACATGTGTGCATGTGCACTGGCAAATAGGGGTGTATGAAACCCACTTACCGTTCCAGTCGGGGGTGTCCATGGTCGGGGGGAGGCGATCCATCCCTCTCCCCAGAATCCTGCCTGGCTGGCTCCGCAGTGAGTCCATGGAGCTGCCAGCCGGGCCCGCCCACAGCCAGACTTCCGTCCACTACCAGGCTGTGGCTGTAAATGGCGTCTGGCATAAGGGATGCCATTTGCGTCCCTGCTGTTGTTGGTGATATGGCGGGTGTGGCGGGGCGTGGTGGGTGCGGCGGGTACGGTGGGTGCGGCGCTGGTGGCTGTGGTGGCAGTGGGTGCGGTGGGATGGTGGCGGCGGGGGTGGCGGCGGCAGGTGCGGCGGCGGGGGAGGTGGGGCAGTGGCAGTGAGTGTGGCGGTGGCAGGTGCGGCGGGGCGGCGGTGGGTGCAGCGAGTGCGGCGAGTGTGGTGGCGGCAGCGGATGAGGCAGCGGGTGCAGCAGCTGGTCTCCTGGCCGGCTGTGGCCAGGCGCAGCGTACGCAAATGGCAGCGACTACAGCAGCCGCCATTTGCGTTTGCTATTTTTCACCGTTCTAGCCTATGTAAATATTTATGTAGGCTAGAACAGCGAAAAATAGCAAACGCAAATGGCGGCCGCCGTAGCCGCTGCCATTTGCGTACACATTTTTTTTAACTTTGCCGTAATAGGCTACGTAAATATTTACGTAGCCTATCATGGTTAAGTACAGGGATGCAAACGGCGGCGGCTACGGCCGCCACCATTTGCGTCCCTGCTGCCCAGCAGCTGGATGTCCGGCTGTGGGTGGAGCCGGCCGGCGGCTCCGCAGAATCCCCGCAGAGTGGAGCTGGCTGAGCAGGACTCCGGGGGGAGGGACAGAGCGCCTCCCCCCCATCGAGGATTCTGGGGGGAGGGACGGAGCGCCTTCCCCCCCCACCGCGAAGCAGATCCACGAAATGGTAAATAATTTTCATACATCCCTATTCCTCCTCTAAACTTCTAAAGCCAAAGCAACGGTGTCTAGGAAAACAAGGACACCATAAGGGCAACCCTATTTTATAATGAGCATCTCTGTCTGCTCATAGTATGGTGGTGGACTCCGTCTGACTCAGTTATATAAAGCAGCACCTTTATATAAGGTGCTGCTCTTCCTCCTGATTTCTGTTTCTGTCTCATTGGGTGCAAATGAAGGATGGACTTAGCCTAGCTGGCTATTTCAGTTCAGGTTTCCCATTCTTTCCCTTTAAAACAGTAATGACTAGTATCTTCTTAGCTAACAAACAGACCCAGCTTTGCATGGGTTAGAAATTAGAATAGCCCTTAGTTTGATACAGTGAAGCATTCAACTAAACTTACAGAGCTCTCAGTGTTGGTCACATTGTGCTCACTTCACATGCTGGCTGGCACCCCTAGGCATGGCCGCTGTCATGGTTTACCCCTACACCTCCCTGAGGGAGGGGTCTGTCCACAGCAAGGGGGAGGAGGCAGGCATATAACTCTGTTCCTCAGCCTACTAATCTCCCCTGGCTTCGAACTATATGGAGCAAACCTATGTGCTGGTTAGAGAAGTCTTCCCCTACTGGCAGGCTTCAACAACATGGACACATTAACATTAATTAAAACTAATTAACGGATTTTAAAAACAAAATAATGCTTACATGCATGCCTCTAGGGTCCCCTTAGTATGCTTGCCAGATTTCAGGTGTCTAGATTTGACACCCTTGGCACTATAGTGCTGACGAATGGATGGACAGACAGAAACATCCTCTTTTATTATTATAGAAAAAGTCACATACCTTTCATGTTCTATGAACCTCTTTATTATTGGGCCATTACTTGGAGATGACAACTAATAAAGCAAAATGAAAGATCCGCAAGAAAATACTCTTTTTTTTAATGGTTACTAGAGCTGCAACTGTTAATGAATCAGGTAAAACTTTAGTTGATTAATTGGTAGTGGCACATTTTAATCCATGAGGACAAATCATAATTGGTGGGACTGAGCAAACTTGTTTAGTTTTTGAGGCTATTTTTCTTCTGATGTGTTATTGTAATAGAAAATGCAAAGGAAAATATATTTAAAAATAACCTTTTCTTACTAACAAAGAGTTATTTCCCCCATATATTACATTGTAAATAATTTTCTACTTCATATTTCAAACAGGCACTTAAATTGAGATTTTTGATGACATACATATTTATTTACACTGAATGGATGAATTGGCAAAAAGGCAAATAATTAATCAATTAAGGGAGCAATCCTATCTAGATAGGTGGCCGCCACTGAACTCGGAGGTGACCGCCTATCCAAAGCAGGGCAGGAGAAGCACGGAGGGGATCGTTCCCTCTGCGCTTCTCCTGCCCTGCTTTTTCGGCTAGACAGCCGATTGCGGCTGTCTAGCCGTGGGAGGACGGAGCGGGGAAAGAGGCTGCTGTACGACGTTATACAGGCAGCTACGCTTTGCCCGCCCTGGAATGCTCCCAGCCATGCCCCTTTCTGGCCGCTCTGCGCTCCTCTTGCGAGCACAGAGGACAGGGCTGTTTCATGCTGCCTCTGAGGCAGCACAGAAGTCGGGGGAGGTCGGTTCCCAGAAAACAACATATCCTATGGCCATCTAGCCGCTGTCTAGCGGCCATGGGATTGCTCCCTAAAAGTATTTAATCAGCTGGCAGCTCTAATTCCTAATCATAGGACACTATTTCCTACTTGGCCTCTATCTGGCTATTTAATGCATAAGAAAGGAAAAAAGAAATGGAAAAAAAAAGCCTGTGTTAAAGAAGGATAAGGTTTTAGCTATCAGAAAATGCGGATTTCTGTAGAATGTGTGTTCTCATAAACCATTTATCTTTCTTTCTGCACAAGAACTTCAGTGGCAGTGAAAAGGGACTTGTAAGACACAAGCCTTTCATTCAACTTGATTTGTTTTAATTCATATGATTAGGTTGGCTGCTGTTTCTACCCTCCTGTGATTGCTTTTGCATCTGAAAAGAAGAGCAACAGACAAAACATCAGGCTGTCAAGGAAACAGTTGTGGAGAGCATCTGTCTTCTCCTTTTCCTCCTTTTAATCCATGGCAAAGTTGTCACGGGCATCAGGAACTACCTCTGTCAGCTCAGGATCATTCTTTATGTTGTGCACACGAAGCTGGAAGGTATTTTGTGGTTTACATTTTCTACACCACCTTAGGAGGGTTTTCCCTAAAAGGTAGGGATTGCTGAGAAATGTACTGGGTTCACTTTTTAATGGGAGATGACCCAATTTGCACCAAACACAATTTGCAGTAAAAAATTCTCATGTTCTTGATATTTGCGAAGCATTCCACAAAACAAAAAGATGCGCTCGATAACATGTACACCTTTGGAAAATCTGCATGGAAGAAATGGGTACATTTCTAAAAAGTGTACAAACTCGCTTTATTCAGTGGGTGCACAAAAATACATACATTTGAAAAATGCACACAAAAATATATACAAGCTTTTGTGCAGGGAAAAAAGGGCTTGTATGGAAGGGGGATGGAATGAACCTAGGGTGGAGAACTGGGAACCTCAATAAGATTGAACTGGACATATTTGCCCATCCCTAAAAGATGGCTTATAATCTTAAATAAGTCATTGTGCTGACTTTATACATTTGCAAGAGAAATGATGTTTCCTCCCAGACCTAATATTCAGATCGATTGACCCCAAAGACCCATAAAAGACAATAATGATTCCCTCGACTCCATGCACCTACCTTAAGAAATGTACATATTGTTAACCCCTCCCAAGGCTCCAAGAGGGGTTGAGAGGTCCTGGGCCAATCAACCCAGGGCTCAGTCCTGGGCCCAGTGCTCTTCCACATTTTTATTAATGACTTGGAGGAGGAGGTGCAGGGAATGCAGATCAAATTTGCAGATGACACAAAATTGGGCGGGATAGCTAATACTTTGGAAGACAGAAACAAAATTCAGAGTGATCTAGATAGACTGGAGCGCTGGGCAGAAAACAACAGCATGACATTTAATAGGGACAAATGCCAAGTTCTGCACCTAGGAAAAAGCAACCAAATGCACAGTTACAAGATGGGGGATACGTGGCTCAACAACACTACAAGCGAGAAGGATCTTGGAATTGTTGTCGATCACAAGCTGAATATGAGCTAACAATGTGATGTGGCTGAAAAAAAGGCAAACTCCATTTGGGGCTGCATTAATAGAAGCATAGCTCCCAAATCCCGGGAAGTACTAGCTCCCCTCTACTCAGCACTGGTTAGGCCTCATCTGGAGTACTGTGTCCAGTTCTGGGCACCACACTTTAAGAAGGATGCAGACAAACTGGAGAGGGTTCAGAGGAGGGCAACAAAGATGATCAGGGGACTGGAAACAAAGCCCTATGAAGAGAGACTGAAAGAACTGGGCATGTTTAGCCTTGAGAAGAGAAGACTGAGGGGAGATATGATAGCACTCTTCAAGTACTTGAAAGGTTGTCACAAAGGTTGTCACCAAAGGTTGGCAGCAACCCTGCCCTAAATGGTCTCCGGGAGAAGGAGACATGGGGCAACTCTGTGTCTGGTGTAACAGCTAAGTTTCAGCCTCACTAAAAACAGAGCCACCAGCCTCCACTGGATAGATAGACCTTGCAAAAATCTCGATCTTATATCTGTTGTTTACAGCAATGAAATATGAATGCACAAGCCAACCATCTTTTCCATTCAAGTTACTAATGAGTACCTTTTGGGAGGGATATGCCCAAATCTGTCTGGATTTATCATTGAAATGGCAAGCACAGAAAACAACAGCTGTTTTGATCACCTGCTGTTTGTTTCCACACTTTCGATGACTGTTATCCTAATGCTTTTTTGATATGCGGTGGGTTTTTTTTAAGGTCTGTTCTAAACCATGCCATGATTTCTTCAGCACTGCAGACATACATTATATGGCACCACATTTTCACAATTCTCTTATCCAGAAGTGCAGTAGCTCATGCTCTGTCAGGCTGAGATGCTCCAGCCTTCTGCTGACATTAAAAAGGAGTACTCTTCTGAAAGAATGTTCTCCTTTTCCTGTAGCCAACTGTGTGTGATTTCACTTGAGTAGAGCAAATGGAGGAAAGATGCTCTCCAGAGACACCAGTGAATGGTCTCAATATCCTGTAAAATTATGCGAGATTAGCATTTCAAAGCCTCTGAATGCATAGTTCATGGCAAGATGTGACTGCTGGAGGAAGCGGCAAACCAGTGTGCAGTTGTTTATGTTTCATCTGTGGATAACAGTAGCAATTTTGTAGAGCTCGGGGACTGTCACCAAAATGTCAGGAGCAAAGTAGACAACTTTATGAAGGAATGGGAAGGTGACTTCCATAGTACTAAAATTAGGCCTCTTCTATTTAAGTACTCCCTCCAGGAGTTTTAATTTTCTAGAGAGTTTTCTCTAGTTATTTAAATCCATTTTTTGTAAGGCTGAAACTTAGCTGTTACACCAGACACAGAGTTGCCCCATGTCTCCTTCTCCCGGAGACCATTTAGGGCAGGGTTGCTGCCAACCTTTGGTGACAACCTTTGTGACAACCTTTCAAGTACTTGAAGAGTGCTATCATATCTCCCCTCAGTCTTCTCTTCTCAAGGCTAAACATGCCCAGTTCTTTCAGTCTCTCTTCATAGGGCTTTGTTTCCAGTCCCCTGATCATCTTTGTTGCCCTCCTCTGAACCCTCTCCAGTTTGTCTGCATCCTTCTTAAAGTGTGGTGCCCAGAACTGGACACAGTACTCCAGATGAGGCCTAACCAGTGCTGAGTAGAGGGGAACTAGTACTTCCAAGGATTTGGAAGCTATGCTTCTATGAATGCAGCCCAAAAGACCATTTGCCTTTTTTGCAGCCACATCACATCATTGGCTCATATTCAGCTTGTGATCGACAACAATTCCAAGATCCTTTTCGCTTGTAGTGTTGTTGAGCCACATATCCCCCATCTTGTAACTCTGCATTTGGTTTCTTTTTCCTAGGTGCAGAACTTGGCATTTCTCCCTATTAAATGTCATCCTGTTGTTTTCTGCCCAGCGCTCCAGTCTATCCAGATCACTTTGAATTTTGTTTCTGTCTTCCAAAGTATTAGCTATCCTGCCCAATTTTGTGTCATCTGCAAATCTGATCAGCATTCCCTGCACCTCCTCCTCCAAGTCATTAATAAAAATGTTGAAGAGCACTGGGCCCAGGACTGAGCCCTGCGGTACCCCACTCATTACCTCTTCCCAGTTTGAGAAGGTCCCATTGATAAGCACACTTTGAGTCCGATTCTGTAGCCAACTGTGGATCCACCGGATCGTTGTTTCATCTAGCCCACTTTGAGCTAGTTTGCTCATCAGGATATCATGGGGCACTTTGTTGAAAGCTTTGCTGAAGTCGAGGTATATGATGTCTACAGCATTCCCACGGTCTACAAGGGAGGTCACTTGATCAAAAAATGAGATCAGATTTGTCTGGCAGGACTTGTTTTTGACAAATCCATGCTGGCTTCGAGTAATCACTGCATTGTTTTCAAGGTGCTTCCAGATGGATTGCTTTATCATCTGCTCCAGAATTTTCCCAGGGATTGATGTCAGACTGACTGGTCTGTAGTTCCCAGGTTCCTCCTTTTTACCCTTTTTGAAGATAGGGACAACGTTAGCCCTCCTCCAGTCATTTGGCACTTCCCCCGTCCTCCATGATTTCTCAGAGAGAATAGACAGCAGTTCTGAGAGTTCTTCTGCCAGTTCCTTTATTACTCTAGGATGCAGTTTATCTGGCCCTGGAGATTTGAACTCATTCAAAGTCATTTGGTGTTCCTTGACCATATGCCTATTGATCTCAAGCTGCAATCCTGCCCCTTCAGCCTGTACTTTGCCTTTGCCAGGGGGGTCATAGACCCTCTTTTGGGAGAAGACTGAGCCAAAGTAGGAATTGAGCACCTCTGCCTTTTCTTTGTCATCTTTTATCATTTTGCCATCCTTATTTAATAGCTGAACAACCATTTCTTTCCTCTGTCTTTTACTATGCACGTGGCTGAAGAAAGCCTTTTTGTTGTTTTTAGCATCCCTTGCTAACCTCAGCTCGTTCTCAGCTTTAGCCTTCCTGACGCCATCCCTGCAATTCTGTGCTACCTGCCTGTACTCTTGCTTGGTTACTTGGCCTTCTTTCCACTTCCTATATGTGTCCTTTTTTGTTTTCAGGTCATCCCTAAGCTTTTTGTGATTCTATGATATGATGCCACCAAGCTGTGAGTTTCCCCGACTCTGCAAGCAGCAAGCAATGAAATGGAGCAGGGAGGGGGAAATTCACATTGAGATGAAATCACATCATGTGGGGAGCATCCTTATGCATTGCAGGGGAACAGGAGAAGTCATGGAGCTGCTGTTTTCAGAAGAAGTGCTGTGTCTTCTATAATGCTAGTTTCAGCCTCAGTCATAAAAGCGATCTGGAGCTGCCTACAGATCTTTTTGAAAATCTTGATGGTCCTTTGTGATTTGGCTATCTTAGTCCAAAAAACAGCTATTCAGCTGTACAGCTTCTGCGAACTTGGGTTGCCAATCTTATTGACAAAACCAAAGTGATATGATCTAACTGGGCAGCCAAACATTTCCCAGTAGCCTTACTCCATCAAGGTCATTTTGCCACCATCAGTGAGGCTATTATGGCTCATGTATCTGACCAAGTGCCATTGCGGGTAATGCCATTACAGGTAAATGACCCAGGTGGTATTTTTCCTTTGTTGGTTGTCTGTACACTTCAGTAAGAATAAATCATCTTCATGTATTATTTATTTCTTTAAAACATTTATATCCTACCTTTCCTAAAGAAATTCAAGGTGGCTTACAGAGGGAAAAAGAAATACAAATACAGGTTTGTAAAAAATAAACACATACACACAAACTGGATAAAATCCAACATAAGTTGTACTTAGAATAGACCCATTGAAATGAATGGGACTTAAGTTAGTCATGACTAACTTGTCCCATTCATTTCAGTGGGTCTACTCTAAGTAGGACTTATGCTGGATTTTGCCTATCAAATACAATAAAACAATAAAAGCATATTTATTAAAAGTCTCAACAAATTGCTGGTTTGTAGACATAAATATCCATATAATTAGTGACATTTCTTAGGGTGAGTTGGTTTTTTTTCATGGCTGTAGTTATATCACTGAATTTCAACAAAAACAAAATTCAAAGCAAATTTGGAGGAACGTATTTGGATGAAACTTCTTTTGGAAAGGTGTTTTATATTTCTTGGAGGGGGTGTGATATGTGCTACACATCTCAAATTGTGGAAGTATTTGTGGTAGCATGATAAATATAGACTGAGCTCACAATGGAGTCATCCGACTGTGTGAATATATGACTTGTTGCAACATGTTGTTGTTGTTGTTCAGTCGTTCAGTCGTGTCCGACTCTTCGTGACCCCATGGACCATAGCACGCCAGGCCTTCCTGTCCTGCGCTCTCTCCCGGAGCGTGCTCAAGTTCATATTCATTGCATCCGTGATGCTATCTAGCCATCTCATCCTCTGCCGTCCCCTTCTCCTTTTGCCTTCAGTCTTTCCCAGCATCAGGGTCTTTTCCAGGGAGTTTTCTCTTCGCATTAGGTGGCCAAAATATTGGAGCTTCAGCTTCAGTATCTGTCCTTCCAATGAGCACTCAGGGCTGATTTCCTTTAGGATGGACTGATTTGACCTCCTTGCAGTCCAGGGGACTCGTAAGAGTCTTCTCCAGCACCACAGTTCGAAAGCATCAATTCTTCGGCGCTCAGCCTTCCTTATAGTCCAGCTCTCACAGCCATACATTACTACTGGGAAAACCATAGCTTTGATTAGACGGACCTTTGTTGGCAAGGTGATGTCTCTGCTTCTTACTATGCTGTCTAGGTTTGCCATAGCTTTCCTCCCAAGGAGCAAGCGTCTTTTAATTTCATGGCTACAGTCACCGTCTGCGGTGATCTTGGAGCCCAAGAAAGTAAAATCTGTCACTGCTTCCATTTCTTCCCCTTCTATATGCCAGGAAGTGATAGGGCCAGATGCCATGATCTTCGTTTTTTTAATGTTGAGTTTCAAACCAGCTTTTGCACTCTCCTCTTTCACCCTCAACAAGAGGCTCTTGAGATCCTCTTCGCTTTCTGCCATTAGGGTGGTATCGTCTGCATATCGGAGGTTGTTGATAATTCTCCCGGCAATCTTAATTCCGACCTCTGATTCATCCAACCCGGCATTTCTCATGATGTACTCTGCATATAAGTTAAATAAGCAGGGTGACAATATGCAGCCTTGTCGTACTCCTTTCCCAATTTTGAACCAATCGGTTGTTCCATGTCTGGTTCTTACTGTTGCTTCTTGACCCTCGTACAGGTTTCTCAGGAGACAGGTAAGGTGGTCTGGTACTCCCATCACTTTAAGAATTTGCCACAGTTTGTTGTGATCCACACAATCAAAGGCTTTAGCGTAGTCAATGAAGCAGAAATAGACGTTTTTCTGGAATTCTCTTGCTTTCTCCATGATGCAGCGAATGTTGGCGATTTGATCTCTAGTTCCTCTGCCTCTTCGAAACCCAGCTTGTACTTCCGGTAGTTCTCGGTTCGCATACTGCTGAAGCCTAGCTTGTAGGATTTTGAGCATCACCTTGCTGGCATGTGAAATGAGCGCAATGGTGCGGTAGTTTGAACACTCTTTGGCGTTGCCCTTCTTTGGAATTGGAATGTAAACTGACCTTTTCCAGTCTTGTGGCCACTGTTGAGTGTTCCAGATTTGTTGGCATATTGAATGCAGCACTTTAACAGCATCATCTTTTAGGATTTGTTGCAACATGAGATCCACGTAAAAGGAAAACGAGATCCACGTAAAAGGAAAGGAAAAGCCTGTGTCAAGAGACTGGTCTTGAGAAGAAGTCTGAGCATCAAAACTGATCAACAATAAAACTCCACACTCCTCTGTACGTTAGAGACCATAGCTGGAAAGGAAAAGCCTGTGTCAAGAGACTGGTCTTGAGAAGATGTCTGAGCATCAAAACTGATCAGCAATAAAACTCCACGCTCCTCTGTACATTAGAGACCATAGCTGGAAAGGAAAAGCCTGTGTCAAGAGACTGGTCTTGAGAAGATGTCTGAGCATCAAAACTGTGAGGGCCTGTCTCATGACAGATGGTAATGCATGCCAGAGGGTGGGTGCTGCTGTGACACTAACACTCTACTGCACTCTACTGTAGAGTGCTCCTGAGGAGAGCATGGAAAAAATAGATCCAATTGCTTGGTATGCAATAGAACAAAGATAGGCAGCCTGGTGCCCTCCTGATGTTTTGAACAACTGAATATCAACTATGCCAATAATCAGGAATTATGGGAGTTGTAGTCCAAAACATCTGGAGGGCACCAAATTGCCTACCACTCCAAGATAATGTCCACACTGAACATCAAACTTCTCAAAAGAAATGCATCATACAATTTTGATCCTTGGGAGGGCCGATATACGTGGATCTCATGTTGCAACATGATATATTATGTTATATTATGACTGTTAAATATCGGTCACGTATACATGAGATCCACGTATATCGGCCCTCCCAAGGATCAAAATTGTATGATGCATTTCTTTTGAGAAGTTTGATGTTCAGTGTGGACATTATCTTGGAGTGGTAGGCAATTTGGTACCCTCCAGATGTTTTGGACTACAACTCCCATAATTCCTGATTATTGGCATAGTTGATATTCAGTTGTTCAAAACATCAGGAGGGCACCAGGCTGCCTATCTTTGTTCTATTGCATACCAAGCAATTGGATCTATTTTTTCCATGCTCTCCTCAGGAGCACTCTACAGTAGAGTGCAGTAGAGTGTTAGTGTCACAGCAGCACCCACCCTCTGGCATGCATTACCATCTGTCATGAGACAGGCCCTCACAGTTTTGATGCTCAGACATCTTCTCAAGACCAGTCTCTTGACACAGGCTTTTCCTTTCCAGCTATGGTCTCTAATGTACAGAGGAGCGTGGAGTTTTATTGCTGATCAGTTTTGATGCTCAGACATCTTCTCAAGACCAGTCTCTTGACACAGGCTTTTCCTTTCCAGCTATGGTCTCTAACGTACAGAGGAGTGTGGAGTTTTATTGTTGATCAGTTTTGATGCTCAGACTTCTTCTCAAGACCAGTCTCTTGACACAGGCTTTTCCTTTCCAGCTATGGTCTCTAACGTACAGAGGAGTGTGGAGTTTTATTGCTGATCAGTTTTTCTTTATTTCTGTGTAGTTTTATCGTTAAGCTTTCATTGTTGTTTTGACAGTAATGTTATGGTGTATTCACCACTTTGGTAACTTTTTGGAAAGCAGAATATCGACTTAAGAAATTAAATACATAGAAAAAATACATAGACTCTCCTGGAAGATTTCTCACTCATCAGACACTGTTTTTGGCACATCCAGTGGGTTTTGTGTGGAGCTGAAACGGATTTTTCTTATTACAGTAGCAGTCAGGAAAGCTAAATTTCCCAGAGGCACTGTGGCCTTTTGTTTTGTGTGCTGCCATGGCAGGGATGGTATGCTGGAAGAGACACTCCACCTTCTGTCTCCTTGTGGCTGGAGGACTGCTACTACCATCAGCCCAGTTAGGTAAGGGGGAGCACGTTTAGGGGAATTGGGTGGATAGGGGACAGGAGTAGAAGGGCTTGGGGGCTGGTTGATGAGGTAAGCCAGAAATTATTTTCCAGCTCAGATATTAATCTGAGCTGGAGAAGAATTTTGGGGCTCTTAAGGCTCACCTCTTTGAGCCAATCATTATGAGCTCCCTAAACCTGGATACGTGCCCAGAAATCCTGGATATGGCTTTCATATCTGTGCCTGGATATGGTGAGCTTCATCAATGTCTGTAGTTGAAAGCTCCAAGATAATGGCTTCTAGCCATGCAGAATTATATCTTATTGCTGACCATTAGTGACTTTGAAGGTGTCTGAATGTTTGGGGTGGGCATGGGTGGGGAAGAAGGATTTCATTTCCCCAACCAATCTTGATTTTCTCATAGGGCGGATTTATTTGGGCACACATCTACTTGCAAGGATATTACTCCAATGACTCATGTACTTTCAGAAAATGTCCCTCAGCCATCATGAAAGCTACAACTTATTAACACAGCTTTTATGTGAAAAAAAATCATGACTGTTCTTTACTTCAAGCATTTCTGTCAGCCCTCTCACAAGATGAAAATGTAAATGTCAAGGTAGTTCGTTTACTGTGTGTGTGGCACACAGCAGTTTTAGGTGGTCAAAACCTCTGGTTTCCAAGAAATAGAAATAATTAGAGTGGTCATATTATAAAGGGCAAAGGGAAATTAGGACTGAGTGGTGCATGGCCTTTCTTCATTGTTCCATGGGTTTGTTTTGCTCTCCATTCCACTCCTCCTGAATTCCTGTAGTTAGTAGGATTTCTAAAACTAATTCCAGAATTGAGAACATGGCCAGTTTACTGCAAATTCAGCAACTTGATTTCCTTCATTTGTGTTTTCCCCCCTGAAATTAATAGGGCAGCCACTTACATGTTGCCAGAAAGGAGCGAAGCATCACCCTCCACTCACAAATAGAGGACAAAAGATGATGCAGATTTGCATATGACAATATATAGATGCAAATTTAGAAATAATTTTTATAGCTCCATTGAAAATTAACAGTTGCCAGGATGTGTAGGAGCACATTTAGAATAAAAAATATATGTTTGAAGTTGTGATAGGAACATCAGAGTGTGACTAGGAGAATTCTGGTTATCCCTCCAGCCTTTAAAAGCCATGACTTGAAGAGTTAAATGGTAAAATCACCCCCAGATTTCAGAAGCTGACTATATGCACAGAGATAGAGCCATACCAAAGTACAAATAGAGGTTGTGAAGTCAGGAATGGGATGGGTGGGGAAGAAATTTGCCCAAACAAGGATAACCGGAAGTTATTTTCCTACCTCTCCCCTAGGGATAGATGAGATTTTTGTTAAGTTCAGTGTTTTTTTTTTAAAAATAAGGAATTATCAAAATTCACATATTTCTTCATAAATGGGATTGAAAGAACTGGAGACAAAAAAGATTGGAATGTGAAACTGATAGAATCGACTATCCAGGCAGAGGGCTTTGAGTGCTTAGGTCTTAAAACACAGGTTTGACTCCCTGTGTATCGTATATTCAACTATGTGTGGTACTGAATAAGGGTTGCCACTTGTTTTTATTCTGAGTCTCTTCATCTTGCTGACTGGGGCTTATGGGGCTTTTAGTCCAAAAACATCTGGAGGGCATCAGGTTGCTACCCCCATCTAACCACTACACCATATGGCCTTTCTAGCTTGGCAGTTTCTTCCTTATTTAATCAGCCATAGATCATACAGATGTTGGGGTGGGGTGGGGTGGGGGTGGGGGTAACATTCAAAAGGGAAGTGTTTTAAAAATGCTTTTCAGGGAAAGCTGAGAGGGGTTCACTTATCACTGATAGAAACCAATATTGGCTCCCAAGTCTGGGAAAAATCTGTGGAGCTCTGGCTGGGATGGATTCTTTGGCAGCCACTAGGAAACCACAGGGGCTTCCATGTGTTGCATTTCATGTTTACTCATTTCTCATTCTTACTACGTGACAGCTGTCAAAACTCTAGCCTTTGTTAAAGCAGAGAATCCCCCTAGTACAGCCTGCTACAGTATCCTTCAGATGGTAAAGTGACACGCTGCTGAAGCACAAACTGCGGCCAAGCTGCTCCTTGGCAGCCTTTCAAGGGACACCAGTCAAAACAAATGTACCATGTTGCTGCTGCTGCTGCTTCTTCTTCTTCTTCTTCTTCTTCTTCTTCTTCTTCTTCTTCTTCTTCTTCTTCTTCTTCTTCTTCTGCTTGTCCCAAAGCAGAAAGCACAAACCAAAAAACCTTCCTTTTTCATGATGTGAATCTTTCTTGATATCATGCACTCTATGTTAGTTGGAGTAGAGGCTGGTAAGATTAAAAGGTCCTATCTCTGTGCAGTTTGGGGCAGATGGTGGGCAAGCACACCATAACCCACTCCAGAAATAATCTGACAGAAATGAATTAATTTCCTGGACATCCACTGGTCATCCTTGGGCAAGAGCTGGCTGTGCCTGATGTCGTCTGATCTCGGAAGCTAAGCAGGGTCAGCCCTGGTTAGTACTTGGATGGGAGACTGCCTGGGAATCAGGCTTCCTGCCTTGAGCAGGGGGTTGGACTCGATGGTCTTGTAGGCCCCTTCCAACTCTAAGGATTCTATGATTCTGTGATCCCAAAAGGCCATTCTGCATTGACCCCCACACATCCAAATGAAGACACGAGGCAGACATGGGATAAAAATCTGGCCACAGCTTTATTAGCGAGTAATTAGAGTTGCAATGGGAGTATGGTACCAACACCGCAGCTTTGCTCTCATTGTGGGTAGGGGAGAGCAGGGAGGGACCAATTTATCAGTTTCGCTTTCTCCAACACTTGAATTTTTTCGATCTCAACTTGTTTCCATCAAGGTTATAGAGATGTTTGCAAAGAAATTCTTCACCCATTTGCACTGGCCAAATTCAATAGGCACAGCTATTCCCAGCATGGAGAGGACCATGCCATCATATCTGCCTGCCATATGGCTGTTAAAGATGAGCCTGTCAGAAGAACTAGGTGGCAACCTTATGTTAGTATCACAAGCATGGTTGAATACAGAGGGTTTCAAGTCCAGACTTTCAAGAGCTAAACACTCAAAGCCCTGGGCCTGGATGGATGAACCTGAAAATGATGGCATTTGCAATTTTTAGAAAGTTATTTTAGGGTGCAATCCTATTCATCATTCTCTCCCCACCTCTCCTGCCCTGCTTTTTCTGCTAGACAGCCGTTTTCGGCTGTCTAGCCGTGGGGGAGGGGGGTGAGCAGGATTGGAGGCTGCTATATGACACATAAGATGTGTCGTACAGGCAGAGCCGCTCTCTCTGCCCCAGAATGCCCCCATCCCCACTCCTTTTCAGCTGCTCCGTGCTCCTCTTCTGAGCATGGAAGAGGGGACATGGGGGGAGGTCAGTTCTCAGAAAACAGCATATCCTATGGCCGTCTAGCCTCTGTCTAGTAGCCATAGATTGGTCCCTAAATCTCTCCCCACCCCCCCTCAACTAAATGACATTCTCGTCCAAAATCCCAGCTCAGACCCCACACTACACTTTAAATTGCCCCACTGCTGCTTCATGAGAGATCAATAAAACTGTTCATGATTTCTCTGTGACTTGGATGTCACCAACCATGGTATCTTTCTGGGGTGATTGACTGAGCTGGGAGTGGGAGGTACTGCATTGCAGTGGTTTCACTCTTATTTGGACAGCCAGCTCCAGAAGATGGTGCTTGGGAGATGTTGCCTTGTGGATTCTCCAGCATGGGGTTCCTTGGGGCTCTGCTTTATCCCTCACACTATTTAACATCTACATGAAGCCACTGAGTGGATTCATCAGAAGTTCGCGAGTGTATTGCCATCAGGATGCTGATGACCTGTTTCTCCTTTTCACCATCAGGTGAAACCGTGGATGTACTAGATCAGTGTCTGACTGTGCCAATGGACTGAAGCTCAATCCAGACAAAACTGAGATTCTGTTAGTTGGTGGCTCTTCCGACCAGATGGATGGTCTTGTTCTGGATGGGACTGCACCCCCCCACTGAACAAACAGGTTCATAGCTTGGGGGTTCTCCTGGAGGCATCTTTGCCATTAGAGACTCAGGTGGCCTCAGTGGCACGGAGTGCCTTCTACCAGCTTTGGTTGGTGGCCCAGGTATGCCCCTATCTGGACAGGGATAACCTGGCTGCAGTAGTTGATGCCTCATTGTTAGAGTACTGCAATGGGCTTTGCATGGAGCTGCCCTGGAAGATGGTTCAGAAGCAGCAACTGGTGCAAAACACAGTGGCCAGATTGATAGCAAGGGTCAGAAGGTCTGACCATATAACGCCAATTCGGTCCCATTTGTATGGGCTGCCCATATGCTTCTGAGCCCAATTCAAGCTGCTGGGTTTGACTATAAAGCCTTACACAGCTCAGGACCGAAATACCTGATGGTGCACCTCTCCCAGCATGAACCCACCCATACACTATGATTGTCGTGTGAGGCCCTCCTCCAGGTGCCTCCTCTCAGGGAGTTTTGTAGGATGGCAACAAGGCAGAGCGCCAATCCTGGAAGCCCTTGGCCAGTGAGATCCACCTGGCACCACAATTGTTATCCTTTCGGCACCAGGTTAAGACTTTCCTCTACTCCCAGGCATTTGACAGCATGTGATAAAGTTTTAACTCTTCCTGGGATTTTGATTGTTGATTGTTTTAAATTGTTTTTCTATGTAAGTGGTTTTTATAGTATGCTTTGCAGTGGAAACTGGTGGCTCCAATTTCGGTGGGGCTGTGATTCCGTTCTGGGTTTCAGTCAGGACCAGCCAGAACTCTAAAAAGAGCTATCCAAGGTGCTGAACCTATTTTGGGGGTGTGATTGAGCACCTTGGATAGCTCCTTTAGAGTTCTGGCTGGTTCTGACTGAAGCCCAGAACGGAATCATGGCTCCGCTGAAATTGGAGCCTCCAGCCTCCACTGATGCTTTGTGTTGTATTTTAATGGTTTAAATCATTTGTCAATGACCCGAAGAGCGTTGGCTATTGGGCGGTGTATGCATGCAATAAAAAGTAAATGGGATATGAACGGTACTGCCTTAATGCCTAGTACTTATTCCTCGATGCACTTGTCTGAAGTAGCGCTTTATTCCAGCAACGTGGTTTCGATTCACAGCCCAAATTAGGACCACGGAGATGCAAGGTCTTACAAGCCACTCGCGTGTTTAAGCCTGTCGCTTAACTGCTCTTTTTAGTGTAATATATTTTGGAGCTGAAAACACTTTGCGAGTGCTGTTCAGTGCAGGAAGAGGCTGAGCAGCCTCCACCTGGGACTCCACATCACAGAAATGTGATTTGGGAGACGTTTATCCCTGGAACCTCTTCAACAGCCTAATGAAGGATCAAAACAAATTATGCCAGTTAATTTACAAGAGAAAGCGCCATCCCATATTCGTATGCAAAGCCCCAGAAGCCCCTAATGATGCCACATTGTTGTGAGAACAGCATGAAACAGAAGCAGAACAAGCACTCATCAGGATTTCTCAAGCTCTGATTTACTGAATGGGTTCAGTACCTCCTTCACAACAACAGCTTTCTCCGCTCTTGCAGTCTTTTTCAAAAACCATGAAGTGGCTGTGAACCAAGCTGGGGCACAGCCCTTCCCCTTCCATGTGAGCTCTGCAGTGTGTCTGGGAAGGCCATCCCACAGGGCAGCCTGCCCCAGCCTGGTTTTTGAACTACAAGTCCCAGCATTCCTGACCATTGTCCATGATGGCTGGGGCTGATGGGAGTTGAAGTCCAAAAAACTGGGAGAGCACCAGCTTGGGGAACATCAGAAGAGCCCTGCTGGATCAGACCAAGGGTCCATCTAGTCCACCATGCTGTTGGCACAGTGGCCAGCCAGCTGCCTGTGGGAAGTCCACAAGTAGGACGTGAGTGTCTGGGCTGGCCCAAGACATTTTGCTGCCTGCAACAGAGCAACAAATGGTGCCCCTTCCCCAAATCAAGGAGCACAGTATCCAAAGCCAGCCAAGTTATTTTGGTACATGAGGCAGAACATCCCATAAGCACCTTTCCCCATCCCTAGCAGTAGAAATACAATAATAGCCAAGTAAATAACTAATAATTTGCTGCCCTTTTATGAGACCCCAAATCTGCTGCCTGAGGCAACTGCCCCACTCTGCCTCATGGTAGGGCTGGCCCTGGTGGGGGCAATAGCATCCTCCCACTCATGTTCCCCAGCAACAGGTGTACAGAAGGATACTGCCTCTGATACTTGAGGTAATATATTATGACTAGAGCCATTGATGGCCAATACTCTTTTAAAGCCATCCAAGTTGACAGCCATCGCTATATCTGGTGGCAGTGAATTCCATAGTTTTAACTATGTGCTGTGTGAAGAGGTACTTTCTTATATCTGTCCTGAAACGCCGATCACTCAGCTTCATTGGATGATCCCACGTTCTAATGTTAGGGACAAGTCTGTAATAGGGCTCTGGGACCTTTCCCCCTCCACTTCCCCAACCTGGCACTTATTGACTTGGTTTGTATGTAACGAAACGCCACCGTGGGTTAATTTCCCCATGGGGCTTGTTGTTGCAGGCTGGCCAACATTTTTAATTTGCAAGCGGCGGCGGGATGGGGGGATGCTGTGGCTTGCCATTGCCTGTGAACCTGGGGAGGGGGTTGACAAGCCACCCACAACCCTAAAACAGCCCATGGGTTCTGGATGGTTTGTTAACCCACCAACAGGCCATCCTGGCCAAGTTCTCACATAACGACAAGCTGCAATATGCCCCCCTTCCACCATGGTTTGCATTTTAAACATGTCAGCTGGTGCGCAACAACAAGCCCTGTCAGGAAATTAACCCATGGTGGCTTGTTACTACATGCAGACCAGTTCATTGTGTTTGGTGTACAATTGTCCCAGCAGTCACCTAGAATTGGAAGCCCATCCACATTTCCCGCAGAGACATCCAGTGATCCAGCATGCATGCTATTTGTGCTTCCAGTAACAGCCAAACTAGACGTTATGTTAAATGTATCCCTGCATTTAACATGCATGCTTTAAAAAAAATGCAAATAGCATCAGCTTGTGGGGGAGGGTAATAATGATCAGGATTGCATGGAGGGCCAATTTAACCTTTTTCTTCCCCTCTTGCAGTCCTGATTAAAACTGCTCCTTTGAAATGGCTAGTTGCAGTGGGATGAAATCCCCCATTGGTGCCCCATTTATTAAATCCCCCCATTGGTTAAATGTGCATCTATAGCTTAGCCCTGTTCCACTGCTGTTTGTTTGCTTTTTAAATTCATCCTTGGATCTGTAATGGTTAAACCAGACTTGAAAATACCATTTGCCACCTGTGATAAGTAAGAATTTCTTCCAGTGACCAGCTAAGGAGATTTTGTTCCTAGTAGCTGAAAGGATAATTATAGTAACTTTAATTAGTAGTAATGGCTCACAAGTTCAGGCTGCTATCAATTATTATTATTATTATTATTATTATTATTATTATTATTATTATTGACCTCTAATGGTAGGCCACCACAGAGATACTGTGCCAATGCTCCAATGAACAAAAATAGAACTTAAGCACCGTTAATAGAACAAGAATAGATGCGGACAAGAATAGAACTTAAATACTGTTACTGAATAAGGCTGCATAAAAAGATAAACAAGGTACAGGTTCAGCATTTCCATTCCAAAGACGATAGAAAATACAAGTGGGACCTGCAACAAAATGTTGCAGTATGGAGTACTCTCTGTTCAGGATTCAGCCTTGGATACCCCCTCCCAGCCCCTGCAGAAACGTCTGCAGCTCTTACCTCCCAAATGTCGGAGCTCCAATGTTGGGAGGGGCAGATAGGGGGCATGGCACAGGAAGATCAGCTTTGGAGCTGCAGGATCTAAAGCCCGCCCAGTTCCCAGACCTGCCTCCAACAAGGGGAGGACATTTATTCCAGCCCCCGAGCTGATGGAAATAATCTCCCTCCCATCAGTTGTGATGGGAGGGAAATGGTTAAATGACAACAACCTTACGACAGGATGGAAGGGAGGATAACGCCGTTCCTCCCTCCCTTCCAGCCTGCCAGAAGGAGCCCGTAGGCCTTTGGATGTGGTGATTCGTCTGCATTTGGATCTACTATCCACACCTGGTAGGACTGCAGTGTTGGGGTTTTGGGGTGTGTGGGTGGTGCTATTTTGGCTTCATAAGCAATGGCACTCAGTGCTTGAACCTGAGCAATATAGGGAACACCAAGACTGAATAAATCCTTCTGAGGTGTGCACAATGTGCCCATGGACACCCTCTTGCAACCCACCAGGCTCCTGCCCCTCCTGATTTTTATTTTATTTCTTAAGCATTTTTGAGTCAAAACATCTTATAAACTGGGAGGCTGGCCTGCTGCAAACCAAAGTGCTGCCCTCCAGTGCCATCTTTATTTGGGTTTCAAAGACCGGTTTTGTGTTTTGGAGCCCAGCCTCCCACCCCTGCCTTGTACTTAAGTTCTTGAGGAAATTACTTTCCTTTTAGTCTCACCTGTTTGGCTTCTGGGAAATGTGTGTTCTTCTGTGACCAGCCATGCTCACTACGGCAGCCATTCTATAAATGGGAATTTTATGACTGGCAGCCATTTTGTGAGAGCACCCATGACATCGTCTCAGAATTCTAAACGTGTCCACTGACCCAAAAAGGTTGGGGACCCAACTGTTAGGGCCTGGCAAAGCACAATGCCTACAAGAGTGAATTTAAGCTGAATAAACTGTGAATAAACAGAATTATCTGAACAGAAATATCTTGCACGAATTTAACACTGCAGGTTCCACCACAAGCCCTGTTCAAGCATTCACTGGACTGTGTGTGGGCTTACAGTGGGGGCAGGGTATGAGGGTGCACACACCAGCCCTGCCCACGATGTCCCCATCTGCTCTACCCTGATGTGCTAAAGTCTGAAGGGGCCTTTAATTCACTTTCAGGTGAACACATTTAAAAGCTTACCCGCAATTGGGAGTCCTCATGGAGTAGGGGGTTCCTGATCATGGGGTGGCTCCTAAGGGTGTTCACTCACTTGTGCATAGAACCCCCCTTCAGATCTTCATGCTAAACACATGAAAGTCAGGGGTTGGAGCACACAGGGACATCATGCACGGGGACACTGGGGGTGAGGCTGATGTGCGTACCCCCACACTCC
The DNA here is from genome assembly GCF_057233095.1 of Heloderma suspectum. Taxonomy (NCBI): domain Eukaryota; kingdom Metazoa; phylum Chordata; class Lepidosauria; order Squamata; family Helodermatidae; genus Heloderma; species Heloderma suspectum. The sequence goes on from NC_139459.1 coordinate 135,421,471, forward strand.
ACCCTCACTTGTATCCCTCACACATTCAGTTAATGCCTGAATAGAGCTACAAGCCCATAAAGTTCCAACCTTCCAATCCAGTGTAAGCCCTGCGATGGCCTGGTCTGCCATTGAATCAGGGCATTCTGGGATGCAAGCTAAGACCAGGAAATGGTTGTATCACAAACACTATAGGGCTCTGGAAAAGGAGGCATTATTAAATATTTACAAAGACCTGGTGCCAAAGAAAAAGGGCCGTACACTTTTCTATTTGCTCTTTTTAAGCCTCTCAAAGTGTACAACAAGCAGCGGATGGACAGCATCCTTTTGGAAAGAAGCCATTTGTGGCTCCGTCAGGACACTCTGCGTTATGTTGCCGAATGCGAGCCTGTGCTCCCAAGCTCTTTGATCAGCACCATTGGCTGTGCTGTAATTCATGCCAAACACCACCATTATTATCCATTAAGAACAAATGAGGTAGGGTGCCGCCTTAGTATTTCAGAAAAAGGGCTGGAGCTCTGGATGGGGTGACGCAGGCAAAGACAGGATAGAATGTGCCTGTTTCAGTTAGGGATGCTGGAGAAATCTGCTGCAGACTTCAATGAGGATGGATTCCCAGTAATACAACCTGCGGAGTCTGCAATGGACTGGCCCCCCTTACGTGTCCTCCAGATTTCGCATGTGGCGGCTCTCCGACTTTATAAAAGGCCAGATAGGCTAGTGGCAGCTGCCATTAGCCTATCGTGGGAAAATTACAGCCCTAATTGGTGTATTTTATGCCATTTGCGGCTGTAAAGCTCTTACAGGCTTGATTTAGGTAGAAGTAAGTGCTTTATGGCCATAATCCCCCACGATAGGCTAATGGCAATTCACTAGACAGGCAAATGTACTTTAATGGAATGAAGAAAGGGAAGTCCTTCTTCACACAGCACAGCCATGGAATTCACTACCACAAGTTGTAGTGATGGCCACCAATTTGGATGGCTTTAAAAGAGGATTGGACAAATTCCTGGAGGAGAAGGCTATCAATGGCTACTAGTCCTGATGGCCATATGCTACCTCCAGTATCTAAGGCATGGGGAACACGGTGAGGAGGGTGCTGTTGCACTCATGTCATACTTCTAGGATTCCCATGGGGAGCTGGTTGGGCCACTGTGTGAATAGAATGCTGGAGTAGATGGAGCCTTGGTCTGATCCAGCATGGCTCTTCTTATGTTTTTAAGTTCTTAATGTCTTACCATCTCAGGAAATTGTGAATCTTCATAGTATCTATAAATATTATTTACAATTATTAAAACTAAGATTAGAAATGAGCAAACATTCACATCAAACAAAAATCCTTGATTATTACAATTAATGAGGAAAAGTAGCTGCATGTTGGCCATAAGAAAGAAGTCCAAAATGTTCCATTTTGATTTGAAGAATTTCTCCAACTCTGGTGGAATGGCGGCAAGCAGAGCCAATCAGACCCTACCTCTTGGGGAGTGCAGCCAATGACAGCACTGGAGTAGCCCCCTCACTGGCACTTTTGCTTGGCCCACCCCTTCAGCTTGCAGCTATGTGCCTCACGGGTGTTGTCTGGGGGCCCTCCGGGTTGCAGGGCTTTAGACTTTTGGCCATGGTCCATTATTAAAGGCACCACTGCATGTCAGATCCGCTTGCCTAGGGGAAGGGTTTACTTAAACAAGTAGACACTCAGTGTTTGGTGGGCTTCTGTCAAGGTTCCACTTATGACTGGAGCTCCTGAGCAACCCCTGAAGGATCTCTTGCCTCCGTAAGAGTCCCATTTCTTTTAAGCTTCCCCTTCCCAGTAATGTGGGGTGTAGGCTGTAGACGTGGGGTGACTGACACTCTAGACACAGGGTATAACCACAACAGTTTACAGGTAGGTTTAAAGCAAACAAATTACAACTAAAGGTAATTACATAATAGAGCTGTGATACAAAAGGAATGAAAATAAAATAAAATTGGCAAAATGCAAGTTCCTTTACCTTTGCTATCATTAGACTTTTCTAGGCTGCTTCTTCTGGCTCACTCTTCAGACTCTGCTCTCACTTTAGGTTCTGCCTGTCTCTGCTCTTACTGGCTCTCTCTCTCTTCATATACCCCCCCCCCCAACTGAAAGTACTTCTTCAAACCTGAAGAAATGAAACTTAAGTGGAGAATAGGGATGTCAGAGAATTCTACTATGGACTCCAGTGAGGCCAGATTCCTTAGGATCTGGCCCCCCAGAATCCGGGGTGGAACGGCCTCCCCCTCGCCACCCCGTGGAATCCCCCTGGGACGGAGCTTAATTGGTGGTGGATGCGGCGGCTCTGGCAGCGGCGGTGGATGCAGCAGCGGATGTGGCGGCGGCGGTGGGTCTGGCTGGTCTCCTGGCTGCAAATGGAGGCTGTCGTAGCGGCCGCCATTTGTGTGGCTTCCTTTTGCTGTGGCCGGGCTGTGGCCGGGCTGCTGAGGCCGCAAACCATGGCCACTACGCCAGTCGCCATTTGTGTGGCTGTCAAGCCGTGATAGGCTACGTAAGTATTTATGTAGCCTATCACGGCAAAAGGCAGCCATGCAAATGGCAGCTGCAACGCCATTTGCATGGCTTCCTTTTGCCGTGTAGCTATTTAAATACTTACGTAGCCTATCACGGCAAAGAGCAAGGGTGCAAATGGTGGCCACTACGCCATTTGCGCCCCTGCTCTTTGCCGTGATAGGCTACGTAAGTATTTAAGTAGCTATCACGGCAAAAGGAAGCCATGCAAATGGCGTTACGGCTGCCATTTGCATGGCTGCCTTTTGCCGTGATAGGCTACATAAATACTTACGTAGCCTTTCACAGCTTGACAGCCACGCAAATGGAGGCCGGCGTAGCGGCCATGATTTGCAGCTTCAGCAGCCCGGCCACAGCTGGAATTCTGGCTGCGGCCGGCCCTGGCTGGCGGCTCCACGGAGTCGCCACGGAGCGGAGCTGGCCAGGGAGGATTCTGGGAGGAGGGATGGATGGAGCGCCTCTCCCCCACCGCCGATGCCCCGGAACGGATTGGTGAGTGGGATTCATACATCCCTAGTGGAGAAATGAAACTGAGACTTAACCGGATAAATGAAACTACTCTTCTCAGGGTTACCTCAACAGAAAACTCCAGGCCTCTAAGCCTGACCATTTTTTCCTCCCTTTGCCTCTGCAGGCCCCAGACCTTCACATCTTCCCTTTCAGAAGCTTTCACTGGATAATCAGATCAGGCATCCTTTGGATTTGATAGGCAATGGCTGACATGAGGCAAAGAGGATGGCAGTTGCCTTTCCCCAGAGAAAGTGGAGGCCAATGGCTCTGATGTCAGTGGGGCTGTGAATCTGGTCTGGGGGTCAGTCAGAACCAGTCAGAACTTGGAAGGGGCTGTCCAAGGTGCTGAACCCTAGACCCCAAACAGGTTCAGCACCTTGGATAGCCCCTTTAGAGGACTGGCTGGTTCTGACTGAAACTCGGAGCAGATCCACTGCCCCACTGACATCAGAGCCACCAGCCTCCACTTGAGGGAGAATCCTAAATGAATTTGACTCCATTAGTGCCCGGTAATTAACGCATCCTCTCCTCCACTGCAGCTGCTGTTGAAATAGAGAGAAGACAGAAAAGGGCGCTGGAGCGCTGCCTAGCCCTGGCCCCTGGGGAAATCTGGAGGGAGCTTGAGCTCAGACCCCCGCCCCCTGAAGTTTGCCCCCTTGGGCAGGCCTTGCTTTCATTTCATTCCTGTGAAAATATAAAACAAAATCTTTTTTCCACCCAGGGTTTGGGAAAAGAGCATTGTAAATATGCATTGTTTACATGCTTAGCATTTGTAATGCTTTTGAAGCTTCAAGGAGCAATTAGGCAAATCAATGGCTGCTACAGGAACAAAATGTTGCCACTGAAAACTGCCAGAACTCATTCCGAGCTGGATGCTTTCTAGGAGGCATTTGAATCCCTAGACCACCCAGTCTGGTGCCCTCCAGATGTGTAGGACTACAACCCCTGTCATCCCCAGCCAGCCAGTCCATCACACCTCGAAAGCAACGGGTTGGGCAAGGCTGCTCTATTTATTTCATTTTATTTATTACATTTTTATACTGCTCAATTGCCCATGCCCTCTGGGCAGTTCACAATTAAAACTATAAAATACAACTTAACAAGACATAATATAAAACTTTTAAAAGTACCACATACAACCAAAGTAAAATCCAGATGCAGAACAGCCCAGGGATAGCCTGTGTAAAGGTATGTTTTCAGGAAGCATTTAAAGACGTTACATTTTCTGCCTTCCAGACTGCATGAGGGAGGGTTTTCCAGAGGGTGGGGTGGGTGCCACTCCAGAGAAGGCCCGCCATCGAGGTCCTTCATGGCGACATTCCGTTCATTTTGGAATGACCAGAATGACTCTAGACTATGAAAGGAGGCCATCCCATAGTGGTTCACCATGAGTAAGGTCCGGTGCTTTAGCAACCCCTGAGAAAAGACGTTATGAGATGGGGTGAAGAGTTTCAAACCAACATCAGGTCTTGTCCATCACAGAACGCATAGTCCATGCATTTGTGATGTCATGAAAATGGGTGTCATGTGGACCGTCTACAGGTGCCACATGGCTTGCAGGATAAGCAAACCCCAACCCCCCCAAATCACTGGAAGATGAAATGCAGCCAATCATGGACAAAAAGAACTGGAAAATAGCAAATGGGTGGAATGTCACCGAAAAACAACAAAAGGACCATTGAAACATTGTTGCATTGAAACATTGCTGCTGCTGCTGTTAATATTATTATTATTATTATTATTATTATTATTATTATTTTGCATGGCTGTGTGGATTTTCCCCTTCTTCCTTTGCACTCATGCTTGTAAAGTCACTTGATTCTCTGGGCAATGGGTGCTGTTGCTGGAACAGGAGAATCCAGGTCCAGAGGAGTGCTTCTGTGTGGCTGTGTGGATTCCCCTTGCCATGTTTTGTACTCATGAAACATAATCTTAAAATTTCATGTGCCTCCGTTTCCCCATTTTTGTGGTATGGGCTGCTGGGGGTTCAAAAGATTATTCTGCCTCTGGTGACCCTACTCTCCACCCCACCACGACACACCAGCCAGATCTCATATTCAGTGGCACCAACAGCTCTGAGCTTAATTTTTTTTTTTAATAGCATTGCTTTGCTTCTTCTGGCAACAGCTGCCTTTGCTGAATACTGAGGACAGTTTTTAGCAAAGCATGCTTTGAAAAAGCTAGGTTCTGCTGCTGGTCCTTTTTGGATATGCTACAGTCCTTCTCCCAGACATGCTAGTTTTCTACATGCATGAATGCTTCCCCAACCCCATGGTGGTGTTGGGGTGTGTATATTGGGGCAGGGGGAGAAGAAGTGGATCACCAATAACTGGGCATGTAAGAGGACAAAAGACGAATTGCATCCACAAATTTAGAAATGATTGCTATAATTTAAAGAATACACCTCACCACAGTGTGGAAGACTGTGGCCAGGTGACCCATGTTCCTTACTCAGCCTGCCGCCCAGGTGCTGTTGATGGGCATCTTCAAGGTCCAGCTCTGCCTTCTGGTGCTTCTTTATCTTTCAACTGGATTTAGACTGGACAGCCCTGCAAATAAAGGGCACCATCAAAGCAGAGGACTGTCCTTGGTAAAATAGGGCACATGGCGACCTTAAGGTTTACCTCAGTGAGGACTAGTTCTGAGAGGGAAGGAAACCTGAGGAAGGGCCTGGGCATCTGGAGTGGGTGAGGACTTCTGCATATTGATTTGAATCAACCTTTCCAATATTGGGCTGCAGGAGTTAAGTTCATTTGTGCAGTCTTTGAACCGCATATTGCAGTGCTGGTTGGGCCAGACAGCATCCTTCCCTTTCCCCCCACTGGCTGCAAGATGTCTTCCTTGAAAAACTCGACAAAACATATGTCAGAACCACTCTATTGTGATGTGTGTTTCAAAGTGATGCTTTTCAAAGGCAATACCACAATTTTGCCCTCATTTGCAAGGCTTCTACTGATGCGTCACCAGCAGTCACTTCTTGTTTTCGCCAAAATAGCTCATCAAATGGAGGAACAATTCTATACAATATGAAACATTCTGCTCACTTCTCTTTCCTGGCAATTTGTTTCTTCTTTCCCCCTTTTTCTTTTTCAGGTTACATTCCAAGATGATCTCAAAAAACGTTCTGCAATTTGTTGTCCTTCCCTTTCTGGGTGTTTGATCAAAATGTTCTAAACGATTAAGTGGACTTCCAGTGCAAGTGGCCAAAGCACAGAGAGCGGAATTCCAGCTGTTCAGATGAGCTCGGGCTTATATCTGCACAGGGGCAAACCCAATTGTTGGCTTAGATTTGGCTGCACATGGGTGCGCAGCTGCCTTTGCGCAGTGCAAACTCCCCCAAACTGTGGCTGGCTCGGCTGAATATTGGTTGTGCTATAAGAACGGTGTAGAGCCTCCTGCCCGTGAGCCAAATTTGGCACTGCAGGGGTCCCAATCCAGCCCTCCAGTGTTTGCCAGATGGTGATGCCCCCTACCCCTGGCCCTACCCCTTTCCTCTGACTGCCAATCATTTGGTAGTTTTCTGGCTTTTGCACCCCCCCCCCCGTTAAAAGGCTCAAATGCGTCTCCTATGGCTCAGTTACTGGCAGTGAGCACTTAAAGCTAAAATGGGCTGGCCTTTTTGGTATTTAACCCCCATTGGGCCTGCCCCATTTTGCCTCCAGCCCCACCCACCACTACAATGCCCCCCCCCAAGCTTCTCTGAAATTGAATTTGGCCCTTGGGTTGAAAGAGGCTCTGCTGCACACCTGTGCTATAAGGAACCATTTGGAGCTGACGCCCATCTTATGCAGCCATTGTGTTTGCCATGGGAGGAATGGTATTGCGCCAGTGTTTTCTACAGCAAACATGATATGTGTGAATAACAGATCTCGGGAGGCCTTAAGCCCCCTTTGTGCATTACGTGATGACCAGGGAGCATCATTTTATTTATTGTTTATTTTCTATTAACGTTTGTATGCCACTTTATTTGCTAAAAAAAAAAAAAAGCCATCAAGGTGGCGAACAACCACGTCAAACCATAAAGCCTTCACACAATAAAAAGAACATTAAGAAATGTAAAATATTAAAACCATGGCATAATTTAAAAGGCTGAATTAAAGAGATGTGTCTTGGTTCCCTTTCTCGAAGCCGTGGGAGAGGGGGTCAACTGTAGTTCTTGAGGGAGTGCCTTCCACAGTTTGGGGGCAACATCAGAGAAAGCTCTTTCACACTTGCCCAACAATAGGCCTTTTCAGGGAATGGTAGCCTCAACAGGGCCTCTCCTGCTCTTTCACACTTGCCCAACAATAGGCCTTTTCAGGGAATGGTAGCCTCAACAGGGCCTCTCCTGCTCTTTCACACTTGCCCAACAATAGGCCTTTTCAGGGAATGGTAGCCTCAACAGGGCCTCTCCTGCTCTTTCACACTTGCCCAACAATAGGCCTTTTCAGGGAATGGTAGCCTCAACAGGGCCTCTCCTGCTCTTTCACACTTGCCCAACAATAGGCCTTTTCAGGGAATGGTAGCCTCAACAGGGCCTCTCCTGCTCTTTCACACTTGCCCAACAATAGGCCTTTTCAGGGAATGGTAGCCTCAACAGGGCCTCTCCTGCTCTTTCACACTTGCCCAACAATAGGCCTTTTCAGGGAATGGTAGCCTCAACAGGGCCTCTCCTGCTCTTTCACACTTGCCCAACAATAGGCCTTTTCAGGGAATGGTAGCCTCAACAGGGCCTCTCCTGCTCTTTCACACTTGCCCAACAATAGGCCTTTTCAGGGAATGGTAGCCTCAACAGGGCCTCTCCTGCAGATCCTGATACTCAGGCAGGTTCATAACACGGTAGATGGTCCCTTAGATAACCAGGCTCTAAACCGTTTAGGGCTTTAAAGGTTAAAGCCAACATCTTGATTTGAGCTTGCAGACCCATTGGCAACCAGTGCAGGTCTCCCAAGAAAGTTGTGATATGGTCCCCAGACTGTGTGCCCTGCACTCTGGGGCTGCCTCCTGACATCCACGTGCTGAGCACAAATGTCCAAAGAGGAGCCTTGACAAATGACAACGCAGTGGGTAGTCGATTGCATGGAAGCGCTATGCATGAGCAGCTGCTCACATGCAACGCATGTAGGTGGCGCTAAACACATGTGCACCCTTATGGCCCAGTCAGGGTTCATCCACAAAGGTCCAGCAGGCAGGGGTGTTGCTAGATGCTAGACAGTTACAAGATTCAGGGCCCAGGCCCATAAGACACAAACCTGCATAAAATCTGCAGATGCTAATTTATAACTCAAGGCATAGTCTGAAGCCACGTGAGACAGCTACCTTGCTGAAGCTAAGCAGGTCTGGGTTTGGTCAGTGCTTGGAGGGGAGACCACCTGGGAGCCATTTGTACCCCCTTGAATTCCACAATGGAAGAAAGAGGGGGATATAAATGTAATAAATAAATAAATAAATAAAAATCTCTATATGCATTTCGAAATAATTACTAGAATTTATTTACATTTAGCAGAAGGTAAATCATCTCAAGTAAAATAATATCTTCCATTAATTTGCAGCCTAGCCCAGATGATCCCAAACCAATGAAAAATGTTTTTTTTGGGGGGGTGTCTCAGCTTACTTGCCACACAAGGGAAGATCTGGGGTGGTGGTGATGTGGCAGCATGTGAGAAGAGGAGCGGCAAGCTTTGAAAAGCTGCAATCCCCCTTGAAAACTGCAATTAAGCTGAGAAACAACTCTTCCATTGGGACCAGCAGACACTCGGGCCTCTGAGGAATAGATCTGGGGCCCTGGAAAATAGATGTGGGGCTAGTGCCCCATGGGCCCAGGCCTAGCAGTGCCCCTGTCAGCAGGGTTCCACCGCATCCTGATTCTGTCCTGGCTTTCCAGTCTAAGCTCTGTATGACTTGGGCACAAACTGAGGAGCTGTCGCTTAGTGGTGGGGCACATACTTTGCATGCAGAAGGTCACACTTTGATCTGTGACATCTCCAGGGATGGCTGAAAAAGACCCCTGTCTGAAACAGTCCATGTAGACAGTACTGAGGTAGATGGAGGAATGATCTGACTTGGTCATAAGGCAACTTCCCATGAGGAATGCTGAGGCATCTGTGCCAACCTGCTTGAATGGCTGCCTGCTTCTTAGCTTGATTATCTGCCTGGGGCAGATCACCAGTGCTGGCATGGCATCCTCATAGAGGCTGTCCGCAGTCCACTGCTAAATCTGGAGACATTTTGCTTCAAGGTCTGGGCAGAAAACAGCACTTGGGCCATAAGGAAAATCTACCAAGGTATTCTTGGCCCTTGTCCTCAGTGGGTTTCCTGCTTTCACTTTCCCTCTCTGAACCAGCCTCGGGTAAAATCCATCTCTTTCCTTGCTGCAGTGTGAGAGAAACCAAGGTGTTCCATGAATCAGCAAAGTGGTCCTAAGGAAACTGCCATTTAACATCCTTTGGAGAGATGCACTGTATGTAAGTGAATTTCCTTTTATCATATTCTCCAATCTCCTGTCTGCATCATTTAGAAGAGTGTGCACATTCCATTAGGGGCTTGCTTTGCTTGAACATTTTCTTCCTTGGCAACCTCCGACTGCAGTGGAGAGCCAAGATTTTAAATGGCCCAGCATCTGCTGACCCCCATCAGCTCCAGATAACCCCAAGTGGCTCCTCTTTTTGTTAATGCCAGGAGACCAATTTTCTTCAGCTTGGCTTGGATGATGAGAAGCAGAGGAGCAGAACCCTTTTAGCTCTTGCACCATCTCTCCTTCTCTCCCCTTTAGCACATCTTCATTTGCTTATCTGGCTGGCTGGCTGACAAAATGCAAGGGAAGCGAGACCATTGAATATGCAGGACCATCTTCTCTTGCTCCAGGGGCTTTTCAGTAATCTGCACACTTCTGATTTGTGTACATTGCAGCTGCACCACACAATTTAGCAGTGTTATTCAGAGATGTCACATATAATAATGTCTGTGGAGGTATGATGATGAAAAAAGGAGGAACAAAACAGACTAGAAGAGGGAAGGGAAGGAGAACTAACAAAACATTGGATATAATTTCAGCCTCAATTGGAGTTTTGACCTGAATCCATTTTCCTATGTGAAGGTATTTCCTTGACCTTCATTTTGAGTTGTAGCTTAAATACAACTGCATTTCACCGTAATAGTGGAACACCTGAGCATGACTTTCACTTCTGTGAACACTGAACTGTATTTACTTCCTATTGTACTGCTTCTGACTAGTGGTGGCTGGTGGACGTGTGCCTGTTGATGTGGTTGCCACCTCAGGCAACTGCCTTCTGGTGGCAACTGGAAAAAGCAGGAACTCCCCCCCCCCCAATTAACCTGGAATGGCGGCTCATTCAGGAAAGTAAAAAAGAGGGGGTAAGACTCTAGACTGCACTACTGGGGCTCAAATGTCTGAATTTTCCCACATATTATAATAATAAAGTAGGAGCTGGTTATTACCTTGAAAACCCTAAATGGCTTGGAGATATGATACTTAAAAGACTGTCCTTAGGTGAGGTCCGCCTGCATGTTCTGCCACCTTCTGTGGTGTAGTTGGCAGGAATATACAAAAGGGCCTTTTTGGTTGTGGCCCTTGGAATGTTTTGGAATGTGGCCCTCCATGACCTGAGAAGTTTGTTTGGCCTCCTCTTTCTTAGCGCTTTATTGCTGGCTGAAGGCTATCATTTAAGCAAGCTCTATTCATCCTGTGTCTTCAAGCTTGACTAGTGCACCAATAGAGTGTTACAAGGGAATGCAGTGTCGTGTCCACAATGTGACCTGAAGAAGATATTTCAAAATGTTTTGAGGAATCACCTATTAAGCTATATTCACGCCTACCTGACCTTTCCTGTTGCTAGTGTATCCCTCTTTTTGCATTCCCTAGATTCAGTGCTAAACATGGCCCAGGTGCTCATGAGAACACAACTTCGGGATTATTTCCACCTGGATGTGTGTCTGTTTTCAGCAGAGGTACATTAGGACTGTCTAGTCAGGTGTAAGCAACATACTGCCCGTGAGCACCAGTGTGTCCCCAGACACTTTCTTGGGGCATACTGAGATACCTCACTCCTCTTAATTTTTATTTAGTACTATCTGTCCGTCCATCCATCCTTTCTGGAAGCTGGGATTGCTTCAAAGCAAAGTGAAGCTTCTAGCTGCTGCCATCTTAATTTCCCATGAATTCCTCATAGAGTTCCAAGTACCATTTGGAAAATGAAGAATGTAATTGCCCTTGACAAAGAGAAATATCTTGAAATATGTCAGCACACAAATACACTGGGAATTAAACTCTGCAGCTATCTGTTTTGGTTTTGTTTGGATTTTATGGCTGTCTTTTTGATCTCCCTTGTTGGTTGTTGCTTCTTTCCAGGTTACCTGTCCATTGTGACCAGCCATGACCACCCATGGCAGCCATTTTATGGTTTTGGCCAGGACAGTTTCTCATATTTCCAAATGTGCCCAAGAGCTCAAAGGTTTGCCTACCCCTGGTCTAGGTATTAGGAAGGGCCCTGTCTCCAAAGTTTGTGTCTATATCTTCTGTAGCTTTTCTGGTAGTGGAAAAGCCTTAAAGGACATTCCCCCGAATGCTTTGAGGTGGAAGAAATGGGGAAACCGAGAATACCTGGGCAGTACTGATGGATAAACAAATAATACATTAGTACTGCACCCGTGGAAAGGGCTGGTGCTTCCATTGATCCCAAGGCCATTACAGCTGGCAGCCTTTTCAAACTCTCAGGTTAACTTCGGTCTGGATAGGCATACTTACTGCCAGTAATGCAGCTAGGGCTAGGTCTTGAAATCCAGGGCCCCACAGAGAGTGGCTGGTGATGAGGGTAGCAGAAGCAAACTCCATTTCATCCCTATGGTCATGATGGAGCTGTGATTTCAGTGAGCTTAAAATGCACAACTGCACAAGCTCAGAGTATTTCTTTTACCGGGATTGGCAAAGACGGTAACATACCAGGAATGCAGAAGCAGTTGTAAAGCTTGGAATGGCGGCGCGTGGCGGGGGAGAGGGAATTGTTAATGGTGTGATTCACAACTGAAGTAATACACTTGGCTGTCTAAAGGGGAGGGGGGCAATAGAACCATTAAATCCAGGGTAATATGACCTAGCTGCAATGACAATTCTGAGAACATATCTTCTATTGATAAGCCACAAGATGCCAGTTCTACTGCAACCTCTGTATCTGGACTTGTATAGTTAGGAGGACTCTGGAGAAATTCTGGTATATTCCCCCCACCCCCACTGATATGAGTCAGTGACCCCAATATTCCATGCAATACTGCCTTTAACAATCCTTAGCTGATTGTAGAAGCTTGAAAGAATGAATAGAAATGTGCCAGAATAGAATATGCATGGTAGAACATGATGCAAAGTAAGTCTACAAGGCACATATGAATCAATCATTAGTTCATCTCAGTTTAATCTGAATCCTGAAAGTATGGAATTGCTTCACAATAAAGACACGTCCAAGCTTCTTCACACATTATATTTTCATATCTGCGTGTATGTACACATAGGGAGAAAAATGAAGACGCACATGCCATCATGTGCAGACATCATGCCCCAATGTCTATATTTTGTTGCACAAACACATTTGGATTCAAAGTTGGGATGGGAGAACCAGGGATGCTTGAGCTCACTGGAATTCTCTGGACCTGACTTCAAGGCTCAGTCTGTCTCACTCCTGTTCTTGTTTGCAGCCTGTTTTTTGGTTCATTCGAATGGGAAAAGTTGTGCGTTTTGAGAAAGTTGTGCATTTTACAAAAGTTGCACATTTTGAGAAAGTTGTGCATTTTTCAAGGACGCATTTTGCAAATGCAAATGCAGGTTCAGGAATTCATGAACTTTTTTGCCGAACATGAGCTCCTGTTCATGTTTGCTTTCAGGATCAGGACTGACAATGGGGCCTTTTCGAGTGATTTGCACACTGAACTGAAATTCTCATACATCCTTAATTCAAAGCTACATCAAAATAAGCACAAGCGTTATGTTCATATACAACAGTGAGCATATTTTCTCCACACGGACAGGTATATATGAATAAGTGGCCAACTGATGATCAGTGGGCTGGATTCAGCCCTCAAAACCAATTTTCACTGGAAACCTGATGGCTCTGTCAAAACTGTTAAGGAACAGGCATTCTACTCTTGAATATATTTTCTCTTTTTGTAAACATATTTGTATGCAATGCTACCTAAGCTTGAGGACATGTGCTTCGTAACTGTGAACCCTTTGCTGCTTGGGATGGTACCTATTTTATTATGAAGGTGACCACTCCTGGACTTTGGACTGGTGGAGGCTGGTGGCTCCAAATTTGGTGGGCTGTAGATCCATTCTGGGTTTCAGCCTGAACCAGCCAGAACTCTAAAGGAGCTATCCAAGGTGTGGAACCTATTTTGGGGATAGGGTTCAGCACCTTGGATAGCTCCTGTAGCATTCTGGCTGGTTCAGGCTGAAACCCAGAGCGGATTCACAGCCCTGCCGAAATCGGAGCCCCCAGCCTCCACTGCTGTGGACTGCTGTCTGGAGACAAGAGTGGCCCCCAAGATGTTGGCTAGTTAAAGTCTTCCTCATGTAGGCTGGGTGCAGGGAACCTGGAGTGATGGAGGCAAGGCAAATTGTGCTGAATGATGGTTGGCACTTGGCAGGCACTGGGATTTAAAAAAAACAAAAAACAGTTTGTATTAATTTCAGTGATTGGTGAATCCCCCACTTGTGCTGAGTGGTCTAGAAATGGAAACAACGAAGGAATTAATAAATGGAAAAAGGATTACACCCAATGGAGGCTGATGGCTCCAATGTCAGTTGGGCAGTGAATCTGCACTGGGTTTCAGTCAGAACTAGTCAGAACTCTAAAGGAGCTAACCAAGGTGCTGACCGTATTTTGGGAGTGGGGTCCACAGCGGGGGCCTCCGCTGATTGCACCAGTGATTTGTGAGGCATTTCCTTCATTGTGCTTCCAGTAGTCCATGTTCTGAAAGCTTTTTCTTCCAGTCTTGTCAAGCGAGTAGTGCTTAAAATCCAAGGGGAACTAGTCAGTCAGCTTTTAAAGAAGCTACATGGACAGCAGCTCTCCCAAATGTCTGTAGTTTCCCCTTGAAGGGCAGGATGTGGGATTCAAGGCTGAGTCAGGACAGGAGGCAGACCAGTGATACCTTCTGACTTGCTGCCTGTATTCCTGGAGACGTCTTGCATGACTCAATGACGTGAGAAGCCATATCTTTCCCCTCCCTGATATGACGAGACCTGCCACTGTGTAATCGCACATCACAATACCTGGTATCTGGTGCTGTGGCGTGTTGAAGGGCACGCCAGGAGCAGACTAACACCGGATTTCATGAGAAAGCCACAAACCTAGCGAGGAAATGTGTATAATGAATAGAGCGATTATGCACCCCCTTAACCACACTCTTCTTCCCTCCTGCCGTGAACGTATTAGACCTCCTTTTCAGGCAGGTGACGTGGTGTTGTCTGTACATAAAGACATACACACCCCTCCTCCATCCATCAAAACATTTTATCACATTTTAAAAAGACTAATGCTTAACATTTGAAGAACATGTCAGACAATCCCAAATGCAACAGCCTGGTAAAGGAAGTTAGTACTATCACTCTCGTGTTGCAGATGTGGGGCTGGGGGTCAGAGAACAGCGGGATGGTTGAGGCCACAGGCAGAGAGGAGATTTTATCTTGGGGCTTCCTGGTTCACAGCTTTGGTCAGCCTCCCCCTACCCGGTTCCCTCCAGATGTGTCAGACTGCAACTCCCATCATCCCCAGCTGGGCATGATGGGAGTTGCAATCCAGCACATCTAGAGGGCAGTAGGTTGGGGAAGGCTGACTTAGTACTGCACAAACAGCTGCTTTCACTCTCCAGATCAGGGGGAGGCATCCTTTTGGGGGCCCCAGGCACATTTGCCAATTTGAGAAACTGTCCAGGGGACCACCACAAAATGGCTGCCATGGGAGGCATGGCTAGTCACTTCAGACAAGCCACCTGCCCAAAAGGCTGAGTACAAGGCAAAGGTGTGGTCTGAACCCCAACACACTAAACAAAATTCTTTGAACCCACAGTTTTCAAAGTTAACAGAAACCTGTTTCACAGAAGACAAACTCTTTTTCTCTTTCCCCCCTCCTCCAGTCAGCTCATCCCCTCCCTCCCTCTCTCCCCCCCCTCCCCATACTCTCTGAAGCAATCCCAGCTGCTGGTAAGAAAATGAGTTAACTTAAAACAAACAAATAGACTGGGAGAGTGGTAGGGCACCTCACGGGGCACCAAGAAAGGTGCCTGATCCAGACAACCCCTTCTTAGAAGTTTTTTTTTTTTTTTTAAAGGAAACCAGCAGTGGGTTGGTCTGAGATTATTTATTCATCCAGCTGGCCTCCATCGCAGAGAAAAGATGTGGTTAACAAGATGCGTAGAACTGGTTCATGCTGCACTGTTACTTGGCAATGCACGTACCAGTGATTGCGTCAGAAATGTTAGCATGATGAATGAGGCTGGGAGGCAGTTCTATGATCAAACTTTCTCCAGTTGCCGCTACAATGCGAATCACTCGCACGCAGCTCACACTTCCGCTTCCTCGTGTGAAAGTGTTCTATACACTGGAAGCAGGTGGCTCCGATTTCAGTGAGGTTATGAATCCATTCTGGGTTTCAGTCAAAACCAGCCAGAACCCTGAAGGAGCTGTCCAAGGCACTGAACCCTGTCTCCAAAGTAGGTTCAGCACCTTGGATAGTTCCATCAGAGTTCTGGCTGGTTCTGACTAAAACCCAGAATGGATTCACAGCCCCACCAAAATCAGAGCCAGCAGCCTCCACTGCTTCTATGCCATAATAGTGTCAGGGCTGGTGATCAGAAAGCAAGTAGGCCATCAAGGAATGAGGATAACTAGCTCATTCTGTCCCCAAGAAGCCAGGAAAAAGTCAGCAGATTTATTGGACTCGAGTTGTACAGAATCCTATGGACTCTCTTGGATCACCTGATCCCTGCTGACTGGAATACACTCTCTCTGCCCATTGGCAATGGTGACGCTGCATCACAGCAGAGAGGTGGCCAGCAATACCCTCCTTTTGCAAGCGGCCAAGAGTGGGAATGCCAGGTCCCACGGCTAGACTCACCTGTTCAAGATTCCAGCTTCATATATTAGAAAGGACTTCCCATGATTGACTCCTGATTGGAATCCCCTCTCAGAATAGGTGTCTTCCTTCCTTCAAAACCCACCTCTTCCATAAAGGGGTCTGGTTTTCACCCCTGTAAAATGGCCTGTCCATGTCCAAAACTGGAGTCGATTTTAGTTGATTTAAATTGTGTTTTTAATGTATTTGTTTTTATACTATGTTTTCATTACAATTTCGTTAATCTGGATTTTTATTGTTAGCTGCCTTGAGCAGCATTTTTTGGCGGAAAGGCAAGAGAGAATTATGTATGTATGTATGTATGTATGTACTTTAAAATCCTTGCCTTTTGACCCCCAGGGCAGTTTCCAAATTAAAAACACACACACTAACAACAAAAAACAAATACACTATATCAATTAAATAATTACCATAATTAAAACAGTAGCATGAGAGAGACACAACACAACTGGGTCGGTTTAAAAATACATTGCCACAGCAGGATATTAAAACATATTAAAAGCATGGTAAAATGTTTAAAAAATGACTGGTTGCTATAGTAACCCATAGCAGCATTTGTACATATTCAGTCCCTGTTACATCCTTGCCCCGTCTCCGGGGCTAGCCCAAGTCATTTTGCTGCCTGTGAGGTGACAGAAAAGATGGCACCGCTCCCATTCCACCTACAGAAGCTGACTGGACTGGCCACTGAATTTTACTTCCACACTGGTGATAGGACAAGATCTTCAGCATCACCTGAGGAGGGCAGCAGGCTAGTTTAGAGAGAGTGGGGCAGGTTGCGTAGAGCAGGCCGCTCTGACCTCCAACAGAGCAGAATGGCCAAAGGGAGACCACTGCTCTCTCCACATGACCCCTCACTTGCCGCCTGAGGCAACCGCCTCATTGGCCCTGTCTCTCTCCCTTTGTGGTCACCTGCCAGCTTCTTGTCGTGGGGGCTCATCTGTTGCTTATGCTACTCCACAAAGCACCATGTGTGCAACTATTAATAATTACAGTGTCCTATGTGAATGCCGCTGGTCGCCGCTGGTTGCTGTGCTACCTCTGGCCTCGTTTCTCTGCGTCCTCCTCTCATGATATGTGCACCTGAGGAAAAGAGACCCCAGGATGCAGCGCTTGGCTCCCTGAACATTGGAGCCCTTCCACTGCTCCCCTTTTTTTGGCTCCATGGTTTATCGAGGGCAGCTGGAACTGTGTCTACAGAGGTGGAAGTACAGCATGATAGGTCTGTGTGATGGAGCACCTGCTTTGCATGGAGAAGGTCCCCGGTGTGATCCCTGGCATCTCCAGGTAGGACTAGGGGAAAAAAAATCCTGCCTGAAATCCTGGAGAGCTACTGCCAGTCAGTGTCGACAATACTGGGCTAGATGGACCAAGGGTCTGACATCAGGCAGCTAGTTCCTATGTGCCTACATGCAGCTCCCTGATGCAGGCTTTCAGTCTTATATTTGAACGTTCTGGGTTGGATCCAACTTCTTTTTATGCCAGCAGGAGCATTCAATGAGTGGAGTTCCATTCAGAATGCTCCTGCCAGAGGGAAGGTTGAGAGCCAGCGTGGTGTAGTGGTGAGAGTGCTGGACTGGGAGCCGGGAGATCTGGGTTCTAGTCCCCACTCAGCCATGGAAGCTCACTGGGTGACTTTGGGCCAGTCACAGACTCTAAGCCCAACCTACCTCACAGGGATGTCATTGTGAGGATAAAATGGAGAGGAGGAGGAGAATGTAAACTGCCTTGGGTTCCTTGCAGGAGGAAAATGCAATCAATCAATCAAGGTTGGAGGGGAGGCAATCTTTACTGATTCCCCCTCTCTCTATAGCCCTCAGTGCCACCTCCCTCACTGTTCCAGAGGATCCCCAACCCTCCAGAGCAGATTTGAGGGGACACAGTATTTGAGTGGTGGTGGGGAATTGACAAAGATTGCCACCACCTCCATACCACCAGTGGAATTCTCCTGCTGGAGCAGAAAACTCCTCTGGATGGAAGGATCCCTTCCATCTGTGGAAAGATTATGTGGGATCCAGCCCTCTGTGTTTTCTCATTCCATGGACTAATAAATCCTCTCCAGACACAATCAGTTTGCCTGCATCTTTGTCTGAGATAACAATGCCCTTGCTATTTGAAAAAAAAACAACCCACATCCTAAAAATATTGAGACTTCTTGTTTAGTTTTCTGAAATTAAATGAAATGTGTATTTGCATCTTGGTATAATTTGCCAGGTGAAGAGAACATTAGTAGAAATTGGACATGTTTTAAATTAATGAGTTTTCTGAACAAATGTGAACAGGGGTGGGAGGGATGTGATTGCAATTACACAATACAATAATTTTCTGCATGAGACAGGATCCCCCCCCTCCTTTGCATACTTTATCTCAAAATAATTTGTTCCTGTCTTCAGATTTCTTATAATCCTAGGCTGGAGGACAAAGGGTTAATATTAGCTGCCAATAAGTACAATAGAGGAAGACTAAATATGCTTAATTGGAATCTAGTTTGAAAACGATAACACCGGCTGCTGCAGCAGAAGAGAGACGGGGCGTTCTTCGTTGGGGACGTCTGTGCTTGTGTACGGTCACCCAAGGTCATGTTAACTGCACCCTACCATACAAAACACCTATTCTTTCAAAGGAGAAAAAAATGTTTGAGGAGACACATATGCTTCTGTTGCTGCCATTGTAGGTTATGAAAGCTTTGTAGACATTACAAAGGAAATATAGGGTTAAATCCAAGGTTGTTCTGCTGGACCCTCTTTCCTCCTCACTGCGGCCCTCCATGCCACTTAGGGATGGTGGCGAATTCTGCCACGGACTCCAATGAGGCCGAATTCTAAAGAATCCGGCCCCCCAGAGTCTGTGGCGAAACGGAGCACTCACCTCTGCCTCCCCGCAGAATCCGTCTGGGTTGGATCCCTCTCGACGTCGATCCTGCGGAGCTGGCCGCCTGCTCCGCATTACTGGTGAATGTCAATACAGCCGGCAGCCATTGCCATGCCGTATCACTGTAAAAGTAAGTCTCCGGATGCAAATGGTGTAGTGGGCACCATTTGCAGCCGTAAAGCTGGTAGATTAGCTTAAATGCAGCCATTTACGGCTGCATTTAGGTTAATCTACCAGCTTTACGGCCGCAAATGTCGTCCACTACACCATTTGCGTCCCTGTTTTTTGATGTGATAGGCCTCACAAATATTTGCATAGCCTATCACGTCAAAAAACAGGGACGCAAATGGCGTAGTGGACACCATTTGCGGCTGTAAACCTGGTAGATTAACCTAAATGCAGCCGTAAATGGCTGCGTTTAGGCTAATCTACCAGCTTTATGGCCGCAAATGGCGCCCACTACGCTATTTGCATCCAGAGACCTACTTATACAGTGATACAGCACAGCAATGGCTGCCACCCGCCCGTATCGATGAAATTTACCAGCGATGCAGAGCTGGCGGCTGGCTCCGCAGGACTGATGTGGAGCGGAGCAGGCCTGGATGGATTCTGGGGGGAGAGACGGATCGCCTCCCCCCCATGGGCGGATTCCCCTGCGGAACGACAGGTAGGGGATCTGCCCATCCCTAATGCCACTAGAAAATCTGGTCTGAAGGAGCAAATTTTCAGGGTGCATGAAGGCTATTTGGGGTGGGATGGGGGAACACTCCTGGTTCTGCTTATGGAACTGGTTTTATCAACAGAATGACACAATCGGCTTTAACTCATACTGTTCTCAACCCCAAGTGAATTTTGGGGATGGGGGAGGGGCGAAAGGAGGCTGTGGCAGCATTTGCAAGGGAGAATCAGTGGGCAGGGTGGGGATACTTTCCAGTCTTTTTATAGAGCCCCCCAGGTCCAAAATCAGCACTTAGCTTAGCTTGGTGGAAAACATGGGGGGGGGGGTTTACAGGCAAAATTGGGTAAGAATAGGAGGGCTTAAGCACCCCTCCTGATATTTCCCTATATTCATCCTCCGCCAATATTTTCCACTCAGCTGGGCTTAATCCACTCCAGCAATCTTCTCTCATAAGGGCCCCCATCCAAGCACTACTGTGGTCTTAGCGAAGCATCATGTGTTTGCTGAGATAATGGGCTTCTTCACATGGTGCATTTATCCTGCTATTGAGATTGGTTTCTCACAGAAGTTTATGGGCCCTTTAGGTGGTATCATCAACTTCCAGGATGTCTCCCACACTAAATGACCTTTACTCCATTTTTAAAAAGATCGGAGATAATGAGCTATCAAATTACCGTGCTTGAATTCCTCTTGAGTTCCCTCTGTGAAAAGAGGAAATCCTGCAATAAGAGGAACTAGACCACAGCTAGACCACCATATCAAAGACTCAGATGAAGGGAGAAAGGATGGGGAAAAGCGGGGGGGGGGGTAGGAAGCACGTGTAAAGGGAGTCCATTGTGATCCTGCATTTAAAAAGCAAGCAGCAAGTCCCATTTTAAATGTGGGATTTTAGGCTGATATAGAGATGCTCAGTGTGTCATTTGGCCCATGGGGTAGCCTAGCCTCCCCCAACTTGATGCCCTCCAGAGGTGTTGGACTACAATGCCCATCATTCCCAGCCAGCATAGACCATTCAGGAAGGCTGGGCTATCCCATGGGCCAAATGACACTAGACAAATGGCTAGATGGTTGCTTTCCTCCCAATTCCAGTTCACCACTTGGATAGCTCCTTTAGAGTTCTGACTGGTTCTGCCTGAAACCCGGAGTAGATTCACCACCCCACTGACATCAGGGCCACCAGCCTCCACTGCCCATTACGTGCAAGGTGCATTTCTACTTTGGCCATGACTGTAGACTGAACAGGGAGCTGGAATCCACAGGAAACTGGTTCTTGGAAAGAATACTTGAGACGGTACACGCCTTTGTTGCAATCCTGTGTTACATTTGAAGGGCGCACTTGAAGCAACTTAGGAGTTCAAATAAAAGAAAATGGAGAGTCTGAAGTAACCAATCATTTGGAGATGTTAAAAGCAACATACAAAACATTGTTCTCATAATATAATTAGGAGTGTGGTGCTGGCCACTCGATGAGTCCCTCTAGGATTTCATCCTAGAGTTTAATCCATCTTCTCCCCAAAGCATCTAATATTACATTTCTATATAGAAGCCTCACTACCTCAGGCAGGCATAGTTTTCCTTGCTTATGAATTGCAGTTACATCAATTCTGGTGGTAACCATTACTTAATTCTGGTGTCTCATGCGGCCATTTTTGATATGATTGCTGATATTGAATTGGCAGTCAAGTCCATGGCTCCATTATGCAGGGAAAATATTGGCCAATTTTATATTTTCCTGCATGGGTTTGAATACGGAAGAAATGTTCATCATATAGTGATGCCAGCCATGCTTTTCTCCAGAGTTCAGAAAAATTACTAGAAGAGTAGTTACAAAGGGCCAGATGTTCAAATTGGCACACATATACCAACTCCATTCTTGTGAGGCCCTTGGCAACAGCAACAGGAATTAAAAGAGCTTTGGCCTTACCAGGTGTTTATTAGTAGAAATGGAGGTGGAGAAAGGGAACAAGGGAAGAGTCTGGCACTTTATTCAAGTCTCCCATTCACAATTAAATGGAAAAGGTGGGGCTTAGTGTGCTTTTCCCAACCTGGAGCTCTCCAGATGTGGTGGTCTAGAGAGCCAGAGTGTGGTGTAGTGGCTAGAGTGTTGGACTGGGACTCTTGAAATCTGAGTTCTAGTCTCCACTTGGCCTTGAAGTTTACCGGGTGACTTTGTACCAGTCACTGACTCTCAGCCTGACCTACCCCACAGGATTGTTGTGAGGATAAAATGGAAAGGGGGAGGACCATGTAAGCCACTTTCAGTTCCTTGCAGGAGGATACAAGTCAGGATATAAACATAATGTAATAATAATAGAGCTCCCATCATCCTCAGCTGGGAATGATGGGAGTTGTAGTCCAACACACCTGCAGGGCACCATGTTGGAGAAGGCTGACTTAGTTTATCTTTGTCCCAAGATACAAAAGGAAATGGGAACAATCAGACCCAGAAAAGTCAGGTGGGAAGAAAAGGAAGTCATTTGGCAAATGCCTGTAATATGGCCAAGACAGGAAGGAATGAAGGGTAAGAAGGGGAACAGGAGAGGGGAGAGGGGAGAACAGTGTAACATGTAGTGGAAGGGAGGCAGGGGTTATACAGATGGAAACAATTTACCAACTTTTTTTGGAACCAGCAGGTCTGAACGGGCTCCAGATTTCTTTAACAGATCCATAGCTGCCAGATAAGCCAAGCAGTGTTCTTCTAGGGGATAAATATATGGGTATTTGTGAACACAGGTCAGTTGCCTGTCCTTCTGATTGCCAGTTGTGGGAGCCTGAGTGAGGCCAAACCTAGCCCTGCGTAGAATGGGGTGGTAGAGTCCAAACAGGGTAGAGTACCTCTTCAGACTGCAGGCGGGGTGTTTGTGTGTCTCGATTTTGATATCCCCTCCCCCTCCAATTTCCTTGCAAGTAAAAAACACATCAAGGAGAAAGATTCCCAATCAGCCCCTGTTGTGCTATTTTTCTACTTTCAGGGCATTCAAAAACAAAACAAAGCACCGGTGAATCAAGTACATGAATAACCCCCGGCACTCTGAATTAACACAGTCCATTCTCCAGTTCATTCTACCACAGGTCCATTCTGCCACCCAATTCTCAAACCAACCCTGTGGTACAGATCCAGCCTGAGAATAATTTTTCAGTTAATACATTGGTGTTTCCCATCCTTTCAATGTACTGTAAAGGTACAAACCTTCAAGCTGGGCATGCTACTGTTATCCACATAAGCATTCTCTCCTAATAATAGTAGACCCACACAGGTGTATTAGTAATGCAAGTAGAGAACATAAACTCCCAAAAGCTACCCAGTAGGAAAGGGGCACAGGTTGGGCAAGACATCGTAGTCTTTGCAATCACTTTGTCTCCTATAACCTATGGCTCTAGACTGCAGTAGTTTATTTATATTTAGCCATAGGCCACCACAATAAAATCACAGTAAAAATGGTGAATAGACTAAGTAATAGTTGTATGTGCTTCCTCGTTTTGAATTGTGAAGACGTTTGTCCCTAGAGTGCCCTGGGAGGAGGGAAGAAAAAGGGGAGGGAGAGGGAGAAAGGGGAAGAAAGGAGGATGTGAGAAAAAAGAGACAGAAGATAAGGGTTTAGAAATAAACTGAGGTTCTGTTCCCATCCCAATTTTTTTTTTGGGTACTCCTTGCTGAGAAGAAAATACAAAAGTAAGCAGAACAGGTTAAGCTAAACATTTACTCTTCACAAAACAGTGGTATAATTCCCTTGCACCCATATAGGGCTATCCTGTAACTGACAAAGGATTGATCATCACACAGATGTTCCACTGTAATAGGTATATAGGTAACTTGCTAAGGCACAGGGTATACGAAAGGAATTTCCCTCTTGGCCTTTGCATATAAAGGACAAAACAGTGTGTGATGTGTGAGGTCCTCGTTTGAGCACAACCACAGACACAAGTCCATTCCATTAGTGGAACAACCAAATACCTCCCTGCCAAATCAGGGAGAGGGCATCACGTGGAACTAGTGATGGAAGGATCAGCAATGTTCAAGGTTGCCAAGATTCTTTGAACTCCACCTTGAAGCTCGGATTACCATGCTGTCATGTTCTATTGCGACCTGTTCTTCTTTTCATTTGAACAAGAAAAGGGCACACCTTGAATGGAAAAAGTGCATTTTCCCTCCATAGACCAAAGCATGAAAATGTATATTTTGAGGGGAAATGTGCATTTTTAAAGTGTGCATTTTTCCAAACATGAAAGCAAGTTCGGGGACATGTAAGCTTTTCCTGAAAATTGTACGTGTATTTGTGTTACATTTGGAGGTGTGAATGGGGCAAATTCCAGTAAAAAATAACATAAAACATAATTCTTGTACATCCTTACTTGGAACCTCAGTTCAGTGCAAGGCCTACACATCTGTGGATGAGACAGTGTTTCAAGATAATCAGTCCTAGGATGATTCCTTTTAAACTTAACGAATCAAGGTGAGAAGCAAGGATAGTTGATAACTCCCCCATTTTCACCTACATCTTGGTCAAACACTCAGTTCCTCAGGACAGAATGACATCCAGATGTCAGCAAGTTCTCCATGGGCAGACGATATTTCCTTGGCAGATCTTGACAGTGCTGAACCCAACCTCCATCTTGCCAAGCCAGCAAGATGGACTTCACTCATTCTGTTCAACCTCAACAAATATCTGGAGTATAAACAGGTCGATCCTGGCAGCAGTAGTTGGTACCCCTAATTCTGCCTTAAGAAAGGCAGATGGTGTTCCAGGAGGAAGGCCAGAAATGATTCTCATGAACTTACTTTGAAGGGTTTGTAAACAAAAATTTGCCTCTTCAACCCTAGATTTTAGTCCCATGGAGAATATGGGTTTTCGGCTTTAGCTATAAACATTTTAAGAACAAGATTAACTAATTGGCCGCCTCTGGAGAAAAATAATGATTAAAAAAACCTTTGCAACTGGGTGATAATTTTACTTCTTGTCAGTTTGGTAGCAGCTAATTGCCTTTTCCACATGAGGTTTGTATCAAAGTTCATCTCTACATATTTAAAAGTCCCAACCTCTTCCAAGAAATGTCCATTGAAGGCCCATTTAAAATTCAGAGGCCTATTCCCAAACATCATGGCCTGTTGAATTTTGGGTCGTTGTGATGTCTGGATGAGGCTGCGCTAACCACAAACAACCCAGAAAGAGTACCCGTGATTTGTTGTTGGGTTGTGAGCTCTGGTTTGAGCTCACCATGGGTTGTCATTACTTGTGAACCCAGAACTGTGGTTTGTTCATGGGTTGTTTCATCAGGCTTCAGAGGTGGCAGGCAAGAGTGGCAAAAAATCCCAGCTGCTCTACATGCTAGTACTACGGCTCCCTAAAGCAATTTGGGATTCAGGCAGGGAATGGGCGATGTCAGGAGCGCCCTAGCGGCCTCTTTCAGTCTACTCCAATAGCCAACTCAAGACACAGATGAAAGGATTCTTTTCAAGGCTTTAATCCCTTTACAACTTAATGAATCTTTCAGATGCTAATCACCAGCAACTAAGCAATGAACAGCAGAGTAGCCTATGCTCCAGGTTAGGCAGTTGGTCCCCATTTGAAGGAGACTCACTTGCAGACCCTGAACTTATGGGCTAGGGAGAGTTCCTCCCTCTTTCCCTTGGGTCCACGGGACGCGGCCGTTGCTTGTGTGCCAAACGGGCGCTATGCCTCCTTTCCGCGCCCTCCATTACTCGTCGCCCCCTGCGTCTGCTTCGAGCATCTAGCAAGGCCCCGTCCCACACTCTCTCACTGCCAGGGTCACTATCTATCTCAGGAATGCTGGCAGGAGTAACCTCTGCCAGCTGCTGTGCCTGTGAGGGATGAGCTGGCTCCTGTCCCACGGATTGCTGTTCCTCCTCAGAATCAGAACTGCTCTGGGGTTCTATGGGCTCAGTTTCCACCCTGACAGGTGAATGAGGAGGAAAACAACCCAGGGATTAAGAGAACACAGTTTGTTCAGTCATCTGCCAGACAAACCCTGGGAAGGGCAACAATGCATGTGTTAAATAAACCATGGGTTAGTGTTATGTGTGAACAACCAGGCCCATGACTTTGAATTTAGAATAATTAATGGACAGCTTTTCTTCTCTAAATATAAGCCCCAAAGTAAGCAACGTTCTTGTAGGGCCTATCATATTAAGAGAAATCTATAGATGTCGTCTAACACAGCTTTTGGCTGTGTTGAATGGGGATGATGGGACTTGTAGTCCAACACATATGGAGGGCACCAGGTTGGGGAACGTTGTTCTGCCATTTTGAAAAGTCACTTCTGTCACTTGGATACCCCCATGGCCTGACTCATGAAACCACTGTCAACCAGTTTGAAAATACTTTGTCACTTTAAGCTCCTGACAGAGCTTTCATTTTCATTTGGGGTAGGGCAATTAGCTCCAACTGACTTCCTGCCACATTCGACAGCCTGCTGTGAAAGGGAAGGCAGATGCGCCGAAATGACTGACATTTCAGATGAAAATGTAATCACAGAGATCTTAATTCAAAAGCCTTGTTGGGGTGGGGGTGGGGGGAACACCCTGCTCAAGTAAGGCGGAAGTACATTAGTACATGCAGCTCTAAGATTTGATGGGGTTGAGTACATACAAAATGCCGCATCAAGGCTAATTGTTTCTTCCTGAGCCATTGTTATTACGATTAATGTTTAAAAAACCACTTTGTCATGTCAGAGCTGATTACAAAATGGAATTGTTGAACTGGATCCATTGGGAAGCTGATGAACAGAAGCAGAGCAGGCGCATGCCTTTGAATTGGTTGACATTCTTACTTAGGGTAGGGTAGTCTGAAAAGACAACAACTAGGGATGTGTGGATTTAATTGAATCCATTCCGTCAGATTTTTTAAGGGGCATATGAGAATTTCATTCCACATATGCAAATGTGAATTTGATCAAATCACCCTCAAAAGTAAAAAAAACCAACAACAGTCTGAAAGTCTAGAATCCATGCAACTTGGAAAAAGCTGGTACACTGAAGAATCTGTAGGTCGGATCCATAGAAATCTAAACTCATTTGAATCCATTGCAGATTTCTCCGACATCCCTAACAACAACTCTCCCCCAATGACTGGGTTTGCACAGCACGCTAACCCACACTCAGTAGTTGAGTGTAGGTTGTTGTTGAACCATGGGTTGTTTGTTGAACTGTGGCTAACCATGGGTTAGCATGTTGTGTGAACCCAGGATATTTTCTGCAGGGTGGCTTGTTAACCATGCAGTGTGGCTTATTTTTCTCAAACAAGCCATCTCGAGAACCCAGGTGTTATTGTTGGGTTGTTCAGGGTGATTAACAAGCCACCCTATAGAAAATGTCCTGGGTTCACACAACATGCTAACCTACAGTTCAACAACAACCTACACTCAACGACTGAGTATGGGTTAGCGTGTTGTATGACCAGCCCCAGTGTATTGAACAAACATAACGAGAGACACCAGAGAAGAGGAACATGAAAGACCAATCCTATGCAGAGGTCAACCAGACAATCCATTTATTTTTCCTTTCTTCCTCCTCCTCCTCCTCCTCCCCACCTCTTCTCCAAAATGCCTAAGGCAACATTCTTGGTTCTGTCCCCTCCATTTTATACTCACAACAACCCTGTGAAGCAGGTTAGGCTGAGGGAGAGCAATTAGCCCAAGGTCACCCAGGAAGCTTTGTGGGGAAGTGGGCATTTGAACCTTTGCCTTCCCAGACCTAGTCTGGCACTCTAATTACTGCACCATGTTGGCTATCTATTATCAAAAGAAACCATCTCAGTTATTCAATGTGATTTCAAGTGCTCCCTTCAAATTTTCTCAATTTTTCATCACCAGGAACTTTGCAAAAGGCCCGAAGCATGGACTTTTAAGGCTTCAGAATCCGATGCAGTCCCTAATCTGGCTCACAGGGAACAGCTCCAAGCAGGTCCAGAGCCTTGGGAGAAAGCTGCTGCTCCAGTCTCTGAGCTTGCCGCAGTGACCTTTTGATTTCCAGGCAACTTTCTGAGCTGTCCAGTGAAAAGATTGTCCCTCATCAAACCAGAGAATTTGGAAAGTCAAAACCTTGAGAAATTTCAGCTCAGTCCGAATCCTTGGGCCAACTCTGTGCTTCTTGGGGTTATGAAAGTGAAAGTGAGTTTGCAGTTATTCTCTGGCGCCAGAGCGGAAGCCTTCTGAAAGCCTTCTAAACAAAATGTGGAGACCCTCATGGGGGACCAAGTGTTTACATGCTAAAAAGAAGAAAGTGAAAATTCTGCACCAAGAAGCTAAATTCTGCAACAAGGATGAATTTGATCACCTATGCATAATGTTTCTTTGTCTTACTTTGCATAGTTTATTTTGATTGGCTAGTCATGGGGAGGGGCAAGGAGCTGTGCTGGGCACTGAAACCTCCCCCTTTGCCACTGGTAATCTTACTCAGCTACCCCTCTCGCTTCCAAGATTCAGCAGCCGTTAACCACACACTTCCAAGCATATGTTCACAACCATATAAAAACCAAAAACTTGCTTTAAAACAGAGCAGGGAGTACCTCCAGGTGTCGTTGGACTACAACTCCCATCATTCCTCACCATTGGCTATGCTGGCTGGTGCTGATGGGAGTTGGAGTCTGACAGCGATGGGCAGAGAGACTGAGAATGGGAACCAAAGTACGTTGTAGGCATCCAAGTGTTATTTAGCTCCATGGTTGGAGGACTGTTCCACCCGTCATGTGATGGGAAAAAATGAAAGCACACACACAACAGAGCGGGCCTGCGGCAAAGAGCAACCTTTGGCCCTCCTCCTATCTCTGTGGACCCCCTTGGCACAGGTTCACCTAGTGGCAGTGGCAAATAGAGATACTGGAGAAATCCAAGATGGACTAAAATGAGCTCATATTTCTAAGAATCTGACCTGAGGAATCCGCTGTGGACTGGTCTCCTCGGGCTGCAGGGAGTCCATGGACTTTCAAATCTTGTTTTGTACTTTTCTGAAATGTACACAAATTTATTCATAGGAAAACATGCAAGTTTCTGCTGAGACATATGCCATTCAAGAAAATATACATTTGGAAAAGTTGAATGGAAGGGAGGGACAATACGCTAAATGTTACAGACTAACATAAATCACATAAATTGTTTGCATATTTTTTCCTTATACTGGGGGCGGGGGTGGGGGATCAAATCCATCTGTGAACATTCACCAGAATGAATGACACCACCCCATCCGCATAACACGCACCAGACAGATTTCACAAAATCTGGCCATCCTGAGTGGCAAGGCAACATTTTAAAGTTCCCACAATGCTCTGGAATGCCTGGCATCCCTGGGCCTCATACTCAACAGGGGCCAGAGACAAACCTGTTTCCCTATTGAGTATGGTCTGATTTATACTATAGGCTCTGTAGAGAAAGCCCTTCCCTGTGTAAGCTTTCTATATGTGCCTGTACTTAAATGTACTTACCATGTGCACTGGCCCAGTTGTATGTAACCTCTGCATTCCAATGGCATACTTTGGGAAGGAATCACTTGCTGGCATGCTAAGTTAACCTGAAAATGGGCCCGTGGTTCACATTTATAGGTGACCAGTCACACATTAAAAGCGGACATGGGTGAAGGCTTTCACTGGGGCCTGCATCCTTTATAAATCAGGCCTAAATGTGTACACTTAAAATATTTTATTGGCAAACCTTTAAAAATGGTAATGTGTGAAGCTGCCCTAAAATGTTAGACTCATAAAATTAACATTGTATGCATTGGAGATCCTGAAGATTCTATTGAAATGAAAGAACAGAAAGAATTGAGTTGTGTGTGTTTTTAAATATGACTTATGTTCACAATACCTCGATGTGATCTTGTTAGTTGAAAATGCCTGATAAAATATATGTCCTTGTAGAAAATCTATAACTTTAGAAAATGGAACTTTCCCCATAGATATGGATAATTATTGATTCATCTTAAATTAAATTTATGATCTTACTGGGATCGGGGTGGGGAACAGCCCAGATACAAGGACTGGTGTTTCAGGTTCCAAGCTAAAATGAACACTTACTCATGGAGAAGCTCTCATTCATCTTTGAACACGTTCCCAACTTTGCAAAGTATGAGAGGCATTTGCTGAAGGGAATCAATGCATGGATTTAATTTTGAATTGATAAAGGGCTGTTTCTTGTTGCTGTTGTTCATCATGGCTATTTAGGTACAAACGTGAATCAACAGCAGGCCTTGACAACCAGGAACTGAGGTCCAAAAGAAAGAACAGATTTCCCCCAGTCTCATTCTAGATAGATAGATAGATGAGAGATAAGTAAATAAGAACTCCAGATCAAAATATCATACCTTTGGAGGAAAGGATATCCCCCCTCCGCCCCCCAAATTTCAGTGGTTTGAGTTATTCTCCCTTGGTGAGCTGAGTGAGTACAAATGCTGAAATATTGAAATGTCACACCAGAATGATGATCTGTTCTTCAAGCGGGTTGGCTGCCTTTTTAAATTTTCATCGGTGAATTTATGCATGCAAGCATCCATCTGCCTAGGACTGCATAGCTTGCCCTTGAGTTGGCATGCAATAGGTTCACTTCAATGGAAAACTGAGCACAGGGCTAGAACCATAGCTGGTGTCAATCAGCGTGGATTTGTTGCATACAGACAAACTCTAGTGAATCTCTAGTCTAAGGCAGCTAAAATACACACTAGCCAGGACTATGTGGATGTGATTGTGTTCGATATATTTGTCCATTTTTCAATGGGTGCTATACAGCAGTGTCCCAGCACTAGTGCTAATCAAGGTAGGCATGGCTGGGCCCCTGTCGAGGGCCCAAAGCCCATCAGGGGCCCACTGACAAGAGCCCCCTGGACTTGCTTGTCCTCTTCACCTTTGCAACCTGCTTGCTTGCCTGCCTCACACTCTGGCCCAGACAAGGGGGGTGGTGAGGAGGAGGAGCAGGAGATGCCATGGCCTGTTTGCTCCCTGGCTCCCTGCCTGTCAAGCAAACAAGTGGAAAAAATGGTGGAAAAGAGGGGGAGGAGCAAAAGCAGCTGGTGACAATGGTGGCAAGAAGCGGGGAAGACTGGGGGCTCCAATTTCAGGGGGGGCAGGGATTCTGTTCTGGGTTGTAGTTCCAACCCGCCAGAAGTCTAAAGGAGCTATCCAAGGTACTGGACCCATTTTGGGGATAAGGCCCAGCACCTTGGATAGCTCCTTTAGACTTCTGGCGGGTTGCGACTGCAACCCAGAATGGAATCTCCACCGCACAGAAATTGGAGCCACCAGCCTCCCCTGGTGAGAAGGCAGACCTCCGAGGGAGGGGGCCCATTCAGGGTGTCTTGCCCAAAGGCCCTCAAAAATCTGCAGCTGGCCATGGCTAATGTGGCTGCACTCGCGTAGACCAATGATGGTGCAATGTTATGTAACTAGGGCTTGCTAGCGCAATGGGGAAAGGTGGCATTCTGCTGCTGACGTTCAGCGCACGGTGGCAAAAAAACATCTCTTCTGTGGCCACACCACCACATTTCTGCAGCAGTCACCGCTTTGCCCTGCTGTGCTAGCAAGTGCTAGTTAAGTTGTGCAAATGTTCGTTTACACTGGTGCTACATCATGAGCACTAGCGTTGGGACCACACTGGATCCTACCCTAAGTCTGGAAAGGAAAAGGAAAAGTCCCAGAGGACACAACGTTAGTCTGACGCATAGGCCATTCCAGTCAGATACTTATGGGCCCCTCCTCAGAGACAGCTGGTTTTAGCAAGGGACATTTCCCAGATGACTCATCAGGATGGAGTTACTTTGGTTCTCTAGTCTTGACTTAGGGGTTCTCCTAGAGCCATCTTTGTCACTTGAGGCTCAGGTGGCCTCTGCAGCATGGAGTGCCTTCAACCAACTTCAGTTGGTGGCCCAGCTACATCCATATCTGGGCAGGGATAACCTGGCTTCACTTGTCTATGCTCCGGTAACCTCCCAGTTAGATGACTGCAATTATGTGGGGCTGCCTTTGAAGATGGTTCAGAAGCTGGAGCTCATGCAAAATGCAGTGGCCAGATTGATAACAGAGACAAGAAGGTTCCAACATATAAGACTAACTCTGGCCTGCTTGCACTTGCTGCCTGTATGTTTTGAGCCCAGGTGTTGGTTTTAACCTATAAACCCTTACACAGCTCGGGACCACAGTACCTGGTGGAGTGCCTCTCCTGACATGAACAGACCCATATACTCCGCTCAGCATCTAAGGCCCTCCTCCAGGTGCCTCCTCCAAGGGAGGCTCAGAAGGCAGCAACAAGGGAGAGGGCCTTCTCAGTGGTGGCTCCCAATTATGGAATGATCTCCCTGATCAGGCCTGCCTGGCACTGACACTGTTGTCTTTTCAGTGCCAGGTTAAGAGCTTTCTCTTCTCTCAGGTTTTGGTAGCAGATGATGAGTTTTAATCAGGTCCTGGATTTGTTTTATGGTTGATGGTTTAAAATTGTTTTAGATATATGTTGTCTCTCTGTGTGCTGTCTGTTTATATGTTTCCTTGTAAACGGTTTTACACTTTGCCATTAAAATACTGTATTTTAATGGTTTTTAACCGGGTCCATTTAACCATTTTAAATGATTTTTAACTGTTTGTAAACCAGCCAGAGAGCTTCGGCTATATGGCAGTATAGAAATGTAGATAGATGATTAGATAGATAGATAGATAGATAGATAGATAGATAGATAGATAGAAGGCTGGGGAAGGTAGGGGTGGGGTTTATCAGACAGGAATGCCCTCTGGAGGTCAGATCTGTGGTCAGACCACCTCCCCAGTCTCTGCTTCCTTGTCTGCTTTAATCCCAGGTTGCAGGCATATCCCGAGGCTTCTCTTCCCCAGTATCTGAATGCCGGGGAGTGTAGAATTGCTCATCACATACTCTTCCTAAGGGTGGTTGTGTATCCTCTTTTACAAAAGACAGTACTCTATTTGAAGGGCTACCAACAGATTGTCTTCCATTTTGAAGATGTCCTCTCCTGGAAGGCCTGTCCAGTCCAAGTCCAGTTTAAAGATAATAAGCCATCAGAAGGCAAATCTTGAAGGTGCCCATCAGCAGGCTGAGCAAGCAGGCACACGGGTCACCTGGCCACAGTCGTCCACGCTATGGTGAGATGTGCTGCATTTCTATTTAGATTATAATAATTATTTCTAATTATTATAGCAATTATCTTTAAATGAGCATCTCCATATATAATTTAGCACATGCAAATTATATGCAAATTTGTATCCTCTTGTTTTGGTGAGGCATCTCTTCTTTTGCAGTGATTGATAAGTGGCCACGCTAGTTGCAAGGCTGGTCCAAGGCCTGCTCACACATGAGGCAAGAGAAGCAAATCCCTTTCACACAAGTGTGATGCATGTCTGGTTTTCTTCTACACCGCTGCTGTGCTCAAATCCACATAGAGGTGTTGCTGGAACAAAGTGCACTATTCACGTTTCTTTATCTCCATCTCCTTAACACTCCCCAAATAATCCGTTTTGTAATACGGCTGTGCAGGGACCCCCCCACCCCTCTTCGCAGGCCGATTCAGGGCTTCCAAATCGGCCCTGACCTGCCTCACCCCATTTCGGACCCTGTCCAACCTGCTTCAGATTCCAGCTCTGAAGCAAGGTTCAGACATCTGAATTGCACCCCCAGCCTTGTGAGCCCTGCCCCCTGCCCAGCTGCGTGAACCCCCTGTTCCTTACCTGGACCTGTGGGGAGCGATGGCTTCAGGCACTCCTGGTGGGTTCAGGTAAGGAGCAGACAGCTTGCGTGGCTGGGCAGGCGACTGTCTGGATTGGCCTGAAACACTTCAGATAGATCTGAGCTGCTTCGGACTGCTTCAGGCAGATCCTGACCCACTCTGGAACCAGACCAAGTGGTCCAAATCGGATACATACCAAGGTCACTTTTCCAGCTTACTTGTAAAATACTACACAGCAACAACAATATCAGAAGAATGCCCAATTGGTTGCCTATTAAGTGTGTCCAAAAGCTGTCTTCCTCAGCTGCCTCCTCACTTCTAGTTCATGCAAGGCTGAGCCTTGAAGCTGTAGAATATATTACCAGCACTCACAGGGATGTACAAAAATTGGTAGGGGTGCTACTTCATACTTACCTACTCCTTTCCAGACAGAGAAACTTGATCTGAAGGATATCTCAAAATTGACCCAGGTATACCTTCAGCATTTCCAAATGTGCTCCAAGATTTATATTCCTTATGGTTTTTATATTAGTGAACCTCATGAGGACTACAAGGCTTAATGCATGAAATCAAATGGATGAATGACAGTGCAGCATCTTGTACATGGGCTTTTTAAAAAAATAAAACCTGTGTTTTTGAATGACCTAGGACTGCAGCTACTATATGTTTTCAGATGTATAGAGAAAGTGTTGCTTGTCACTGTGATTTTCACAGGGGTTCCTATATTTTGAGATCACCCCCCACTGAGAAAGCTTTGTTTCCTTGTTTAATCTGCCCACCACCCATTAACTCAAGTTAAATCTAATTACAGTGGCATTTTACTTCCATAATTAACTTTGAAAGCGTAGCTGATTGCTAAAATGAGCAACTTGTGATGCCAAATAGGGGGGTTCGGGCCCACCCAATGACACAAATAAATATGTGTTTAACTAATAGAATTTCTGCTAATATTTCCTTGAACAAAATACCTCTTCTAGAAGGTGTTTTCATCTATAAATTATTATCTCAATGGGGATAAAAATAAGAGGGGATGCAATCCAACAACAACAAAAGTGAGATGGATGTAAAAGTGGTGCATTGTTCAACAATACATACATACATACATGCTGTCAGGCATGCCCTAGCTGCCTCTTGCAGTCCCCTCCAATAGCCAACTCAAGACACAGACAATGAGGATTCTTTCCAAGGCTTTATTCCTTTATTACTTAATGACTCTTAAAGATACTAATCACTAGCGACTAAGCAAGGAACTGCACTGGGGTAGATAGCAGAGAAGCCTAAGCTCCAGGTAAGGCAGTTGGTCCCCGTTTGAAGGAGAACCACGGGAAGACTCTGAACGTACGGGCTATGGAGAGATCCTCCCTCTTTCCCTTGGGTCCTCGGGACGCGACCGTTGTTTTAGCGCCAAACGAGTGGAGTGCCTCCTTTCGGCACCTTCCATCCGTCGTCGCTCCCTGTGTCTGCGCCGAGCATCCAGCAAGCCCCCCTCCAGCGCTCTCTCGCTGCCAGGGTCACTATCTATCCCAGGAATGCTGGCAGGAGGAATCAAACAACCAGCTGTTGTGCTTGTGAGAGGTGAGCAAGCTCCTCTCCCACAGATTGCTGTTCCCCCTCAGAATTAGGGATGTCAGAGAATTTCGCCACGAATCTCGGGGAGGCCAAATGCCAGCGCCGGTGGTGGTTCGGCAGCGGTTCAGCGGTGGCGGCTGCGGTGGCCGGTCTTCTGACCGGTCGCCGCCGCCACCATTTCCAGTAAAAAAAAAAAAAAAAATGTGATAGGCTACGTAAAGATTTACGCAGCCTATCATGGCTAGATTTTAAGAAAATACTGTGATAGGCTATGTAAATGTTTACATAGCCTATCACGGCTGAGTGAAAAAAAAAACAAAACCCGTGCGTACGCAAATGGAGGCACCCATGGGCGCCGCCATTTGCGTACGCACGGGTTTTTGTTTTTGTTTTTTTCACTCAGCCATGATAGGCTACGTAAACATTTACGTAGCCTATCGCGGCTGACTGCAGGGACGCAAACGGCGGCGGCTGCAGCCGCCGCCATTTGCGTCCCGGCTGGCAAGGATTCGCAGCGGGAGGGACGGTGTGCCTCCCCCCCGGCAAGAATTTCGGGGGGAGGGATGGAGCGCCTCCTCCCCACCGTGAATCAAGTTTCGTGAAAGGTAAGGGACTTTCGTACATCCCTACGTCAGAATCAGAACTGCTCTGGGGCTCTATGGGCTCAGTTTCCACCCTGACACATACATTTAATTTCAGGTTTGGTATGGGATTTCAATATGTGCATCATATATTCAGGCTTTTTAAAAATTTTCTGAAATCAAATGCCACTGTAATCTGGAATAATATCATCCTTGGTCCTGGGAGACCCACATTAATTTCCTCTCAGTCATGGATCCACTGTTAGTTAGCCTCTAGTTCCTATCTATATGTTCCCTATCTATAGATGGGATGTGTGTTGGATTTAGACCTCCATCAGGCTGCATATTGTCACCCTGCTTATTTAACTTATAAGGCAGAGTACATCATGAGAAACGCTGGGTTGGATGAATCACAGGTCGGAATTAAGATTGCTTGGAGAATTATCAACAACCTCAGATAGACGATACCACCCTCATGGCAGAAAGCGAAGAGGATCTAAAGAGCCTCTTGTTGAGGGAGGAAGTGGAGAGTGCAAAAGCTGGTTTGAAACTCCACATTAAAAAAAGTAAAATCATGGCATCTGGCCCCATCACTTCCTGGAATATAGAAGGGGAAGAAATGGAAGCAGTGACAGATTTTATTTCCTTAGGCTCCAAGATCACCGCAGACGGTGACTGTAGCCATGAAATTAAAAGACGCTTGGTCCTTGGGAGGAAAGCTATGGCAAACCTAGACAGCATAGTAAGAAGCAGAGACATCACCTTGCCGACAAAGGTCCGTCTAATCAAAGCTATGGTTTTACCGGTAGTAATGTATGGCTGTGAGAGCTAGACTATAAGGAAGGCTGAGCGCCGAAGAATTGATGCTTTCGAACTGTGGTGCTGGAGAAGACTCTTATGAGTCCCCTGGACTGCAAGAAGGTCAAATCAGTCCATCCTAAAGGAAATCAACCCTGAGTGCTCATTGGAAGGACAGATACTGAAGCTGAAACTCAAATATTTTGGCCACCTAATGCAAAGAGAAAACTCCCTGGAAAAGACCGTGATGCTGGGAAAGATTGAAGGCAAAAGGAGAAGGGGACGGCAGAGGATGAGATGGCTAGATAGCATCACTGATGCAATGAATATGAACTTGAGCACACTCCGGGAGAGAGCGGAGGACAGGAAGGCCTGGCATGCTATGGTCCACGGGGTCACGAAGAGTCGGACACGACTGAATGACTGAACAACAACAACAGGTTATAGCTCCCTCCAGCAATGATGGATGGGGGTTAGAGTTGTACTATAGCGTCCCTATACAGTAGTGAGAAAAAGTTTGTGAACCCTAATGATAATGATGGAAATTCCATAATTTTCACTTACCTGTTCACTTACCTGTTTGCGGATTATGTTGATGGTGGGGGGGAGGCGTTCCGTCCATCCCCCTGGAATCCTGGCCGGCCGGCTCCGCTCCGCAGGGATTCTGAGGAGCCACCGGCCGGCTTCGCCAGCAGCTGGACATCCGGCCGCTGGCTAGCAGGGACGCAACTGGTGGCGGCCGTAGCTGCCGCCGTTTGCATCCCTGCAGTCAGCCGTGATAGGCTATGTAAATGTTTACGTAGCCTATCACGTCTGACTTAAAAAACAACAACAACAACGTGAGTACGCAAATGGCGGCGGCCACAGCTGCCGCCATTTGCATTCCTTATTTTGGCACGTCTTAGTCTACGTCAAGATTTAGGTAGACTAAGACAGCGAAAATAAGGGGAACGCAAATAGCGTAGCGGACGCTACGCTATTTGTGTTCCCCTTATTTTCGCCGTCTTAGTCTACCTAAATGTGTTCCCCTTATTTTCCCCTTATTTTCGCCGTCTTAGTCTACCTAAATCTTGACGTAGTCTAAGACGTGCCAAAGTAAGGAATGCAAATGGCGGCGGCCGTAGCTGCCGCCATTTGCGTATGCGTGTTTTTTTTTTTTTAAGTCAGACGTGATAGGCTACGTAAACATTTACGTAGCCTATCATGGTTTTTTTTTTTTTTTTAACTAGCCGTGATAGGCTACGTAAATTAGGGATGGCGGAGAATTTCTCCCCGAAACTTCGGGGGGCCGAGCGCCAACGTGTTCAGCCCCCCGAACAAGTTTCGGGGAGAAATCCTCCGCCCCCCCGCCCCCCCCCGGGACGGGACTTACCTTCCCTGAATGTCCCTCCCGGCGGCGGGTCCAGCTGGCGGTTCGTCCGGTGTTCGGGCCCCCCCCATTGCAATGAAAGAAAAAAAAAAAACGTCCCCTGATAGGCTACGTGACGATTCACGTAGCCTATCACGGCAAGATTTGCAAAGTCAGCCGTGATAGGCTACGTGAATCGTCACGTAGCCTATCACGGGTGACTTTAAAAAAAAAAATGTGTGTACGGATAATGGCGGCCCCCATAGGGAGCCGCCATTCCCCTTCCTTATTTGGTCGCTGTAGTCTACGTCAATGTTTACATAGACTACGGCGAAAATAAGGGCAACGCTATTTGCGTTGCCCTTATTTTCGCCGTAGTCTACGTAAACATTGATGTAGACTACAGCAACTAAATAAGGAACGCGAATGGCGGCTCCCTATGGGGGCTGCCATTCGCGTACGCGCTTTTTTTTTTTTTTTTAAAGTCACCCGTGATAGGCTACGTGACGATTCATGTAGCCTATCATGGCTGACTTTCCAGATCTAGCCGTGATAGGCTACGTGAATCGTCACGTAGCCTATCAGGGGACTTTTTTTTTTTTTTTTTTACTTTCGTGTTCGCGGCCGGGCGAGGCGGGAAGTCTCCTCCCCGGCCTGAATTTCGGCCGGGCGAGGCGGGAAGCCTCCCCCCCCGGCCTGAATTTCGGCCGGGCGAGGCGGGAAGCCTCCCCCCCCGGCCTGAACTTCGCGGGGGGAGCAGCGAAGCGCTCCCCCCCACCGTGAAAAAGCTGCGTGATAAGGTAAGTGACTTTCGTTCACCCCTAACGTAAATCTTTACGTAGCTTATCACATCTTTTTTTTTTTTTAAACTGGAAATGGCGGCGGCAGCGGCAGCTGGTCAGAAGACTGGCCGCCGCCGCCGCTGCTGCACTACCGCCGCACTGCCTTTGGAGCCGCCGCTGGAGCCGCCGCCGCCCGGAAGATCCGCCCCAGGTAAGTCCCGTCCCAGGGGGGGGTGGCGGGGAGGTGGCAGGCCGTTCCGCCACCGATTTCGGGGGGCCGAATGCACTGGCATTTGGCCTCCCCGAGATCCGTGGAGGAATTCTCTGACATCCCTAAATTTTACCATGATAGCCTTCGTGAATCAAAACCAGTCGTTTTCTAAATATCCAGTAGGGTTTGTATTAATCAATTCCCTGTCTTGTGAAACAAAACAATGTATAAATTAGTAAAACAATGAGTACTTAAGAGTCAGGGTATGTGCAAAGGGAAGTGAATCCCTGGTTGCATCAGCTCATTTAAAGGGAATAATTGGAATGAGGTGCTCAAGTAATTAAGTACATCTTCAGGAGTGAATTTGGGAGGCCCCACCTTATAAAAAGATCAGAAACTTTGTGAATTTGGTCTTCACCACATGCTTGTGTGGAAATAAGTCATGCCACAATCAAAAGACATCTCTCGGGACCTCAGAAAAGCAGTTACTGCTGCTCATCAGTCTAGAAAGGGTTACAAAACCATTTTGAAGGATTTGGGGCTCTACCAATTCACTGTCAGACAGATAGTCTACAAATGGAGAAGGTTCAAGACCACAGTCACTCTACTCAGGACCGGTTGTCCTACCAAAATCTCTCCAAGAACAAACCAGCGCATCATCCAGGAAGTAAAAAAGAACCCCAGAGTAACATCCAAGGATCTGTGGGCCACTCTTGCCTTGGCTAATGTGAGAGTTCATGATTCAACAGTCACAAAAAGACTGAACAAGAATGGTATTCATGGGAGGACAGCCAGGAGAAA
The DNA here is from genome assembly GCF_057233095.1 of Heloderma suspectum. Lineage (NCBI taxonomy): Eukaryota > Metazoa > Chordata > Lepidosauria > Squamata > Helodermatidae > Heloderma > Heloderma suspectum. The sequence continues at coordinate 135,460,932 of NC_139459.1, forward strand.
ACCTCTAAAAATAACATTGCTGCCTGTCTGAAGTTTGCTATAGATCACATAGATGATCCCTATGACTCCTGGAACAATGTTCTCTGGACAGATGAGTCAAAAGTAGAACTTTTTGGCCTCAATGAGAAATGTTATGTTTGGTGAGGAACAAACACGGAGTTCGAACAGAAGACCCTCATCCCAACCGTCAAGCATGGTGGTGGGAATGTGACGGTTTGGGCCTGCTTTGCTGCCTCACGACCAGGACGGCTTGCCATCATTGTCACAACCATGAATTCTGTAGTGTATCAGAAGATTCTAGAGGAGAATGTCAGGCCATCCATCCATGAGTTGAAGCTGAACTGAAAGTGGGTCATGCAACGAGACAATGATCCTAAGCATACAAGCAGATCTACAAGAGAATGGCTCTGGAAGAAGGAATTCCATGTTTTAGAATGGCCTAGTCAAAGTCCGGACCTAAACCCCATTGAAATGTTGTGGCAGAACCTGATGTGAGCTGTTCATGCAAGGAAGCCCTCAAATGTCATGGAGTTGAATCAGTTCTGTAAGGAGGAATGGGCCCAAATTCCTCAAAATCAATGTGAGAGACTGACCAACAGTTACAGGAAATGCTTACTTGAAGTCATTGCTGCTCAAGAGCTACCACCAGGCACTGAAACGAAAGGTTCAGATACTATTTCACACATGGAAGTTGAATGCTGAATCAGTTGTGGATAAATAAATGTTGAAAAAGCATGTTTGTGTGTCATTTGTTTAATCAGGTTATCTATTGTTCTTTATCTAGGATTATGGGGTTAGATTAAGATCTAATAATATTTTAGGTTGGAAATATGTGACAAAACTTAAGGAGTTCACAAACTTTTTCTCACCACTGTATACCAGCATAAGCCCCAGCACACTGGCTCTATTTTAATTGGATCATGGAGTTAGGATGGTCACCCACCCCTGTATGACCAACATGGCATGCAAAGCCAGATGTAGCAGGTCAGCCACTGTGATTCAGTGGACAGCATGTTCAGGAGACCTGGCTTCAAATTCCTGGCCCTGTATGGACTCCTTCCATCAGGGCAATTCACTGCTTCTCCCAACCATTGGGGAAATGGCTCACATAAGGCCAATGGATATTATGGAAGCTTGTGCAATCATAATGACCCAGTTCGCATGATTGTGGTGCATGCTGGCAGCCATTTTGAATATTCACATCACAGTGGGTGGTCTCTGTGGCTTAATGTGTCATTCAAACCAGGCAAGGGTGGGTTTTTGGTGTGGTTAACAAACTGCCCACAACACTAAAGCAGCCCATGGGTTGTAGGTGGTTTATTAACCACGTCAACAACCCACCCTCACTGGGCAACACAATAAGCCACAGTAGGCTTACCGCCTGTGGTGACCTGAATATTCCAAATGGTCACTGGCACATGTTGCAACCCACCATGACTTAAATAAGCCATGGTGGGCTCATGTGAGCCAGGCCAATGTATCTCAGGACTCACATCCAAAATATATCAAGCAAGAAGTTGAGGGAGGAGCATGAACTTTGCTTCCATGATATGCATGTATGTCCTCCTCCTTAGAAATTCCTGGAACCTGTTTGACTGACATTACTGGCAGCAGCTAATTGCTTCTAATTTTCAAACAGAGCTTACAATACAGAGCCATGTTGCTTTGTTACTGGCAATGTTCTTTTAAACAGCTGTTTCTTCTTCTGCTAATTATTTTAGATCCTTTAGATTATTTTACACAGCAGTGCTCAAATAGTCATCAGCTGCACTTTATTTTTGGAGCTGCATTCATACATCTGCACAGAAGATGAAACGGCAGCTTTGTGACCCCCAGAAGAAGAATGGGTGCATTCAGCCTATAAATAAGAAGGGAAGGGTGGAGGGCATGAGTCTGCGGTTACCCTTTGCAGAAAATGACTTGTTTACACAGTCAGGTTATTCTGTGATGACGCTCCATTACCTTACTACAATTGCTGAAGTGTTTACATGTTCAAGGGGTTAATCAAAGGCTGGAGTGAGTCAACTGTGAGGGCAAAGACCAAAACAATTAAAGGCTGTTGAGTTGCCTCTGCTTCATCTCAAGGTAATATGTTAAGAAAAACCCAGGGTGATAGATGTATCTCAAGAATGCGGAGTGAGGCAGAATGCAGAATTCATCGTCTGCATACAAAGGTAAGGGATCATGGAAATAGTTTTCTGACTTTCTCAGGAGTGCCGTTCAGTATGTGTGTGGGAGGGGCAGTGGAGGCTGGTGGGTCCAGTGTCAATGGGGCAGTGAATCCACTCTGGGTTTCAGTCAGAACCAGTCACAACTCTAAAGGAGCTATCCAAGGTGCAAAGTTCTGACTGTTTCAGACTGAAACCCAGAGCCGTTCACCGCCCCACCAACATTGGAGCCACTGGCCTCCACTGGTGGGGGCATCTCCTGACTAAATGATTATTCCTTTTGGGACCCCTATATTTCTGGCCAACTCACTGGTTCTGTTGTTGTCAGTGTTGCAGCTAGAGGTGGGTCTCAGGGCCAAAACCCAGATGCCCCCCCCCAGCCATGAGGGCAGTGGCAAACAGGTCCGGCATCAGCACTTGGCTGGCATGGGCATTAAAAAACATGAAACTGTAGATGCTCAGAGTATTTCTCTATTTTTAAGTCAGGGTTAGGAACAGGTGAGTTGTTGTTGCTCTAACAATGTAGAAGCAGTTGCAAAGCACGAACAGAATGGCGGTGGCCACACACAGTGTGTGTGTGGAGGTGAGAAATGTGCTTCACAGCGAAGCAATGTACATGGCTATCTAAAGTCCCCCCTCCCGCCTATCCCCATAGGATTGTGCCCTAACTGACCGTTTGCTTGTGTTGATACCACAGAATATAAGAACAGAAGAAGAGGCTTGAAGATAAGAATACATAAATTCATATATATAAGAATATAAGAAGAGCCCTACATATAAGAACAGAAGAAGAGCCTTGAAGATAAGATATATATATAAGAATATAAATTCATATATATAAGAAGAGCAGCCCTGAATTACACAGAATAGAAGAAGAGCCCTGAATTACACAGAACAGAAGAATGGAAGAAAAGCCCTGCTGGATCAGACCAAAGGCCAGCTAGCTCAGCATGCCTTTTGCTATAGTGGCCAAACAAATGCCTCTGGGAAATGCAAAAGGAAGATCTAAAGGCAATAGCCAGCCATCTCCTGTTCTTATATTCTGAGGTACAAAAACATAATCATGACAAATGCTCTTAAATGTAGTACCTCTTTGCAATTTACTCTTCACTATATCCAAGAGAGGAGCTGTAAATATTTTTGAAAAATCCCCCCGACCTTTGTAATATGAAAAGGCACCTCTGCTCTCTTTTCTTTATATCTGGAGCTTTGTTGCCTCCCAAAATTAAACTCCATCAGCCTCTAAAAAGAGAAGCATATGGCTGCATATCTTCCAGAGGCAGTGGAAGTTTTATCTCATCGTCCCTGTAGGTTTGTTACGCGAGGCTTGCTCTGATATGCATCTTCCAAGCACAAAGCCAGAGGCTGGGTTGCTGCCAGTTGCAGACCTGGCAATGAATACAGAAATCTGGGTGACGCCTCCACACGCAGGCCCTGATAGGAACAGCCACACTGGTTCGAGTCTTCTTTCATGAAATAAGCAACAAACAACATCAGTGAGTTCCAGATGGATGTATATTCAGCAGCTGCTTTGCAAGTTCATTTATTAAACCCCCTGCCAACATTTTAGCACCTTTACAGCCTCTTTTCCAGCTAGTCCCGAACCCTAATCTTTTCCAGTGGTGGCTTGCTGATTTAATCCCAGTACCCTCATTTCCCATCCCTTCTCTGGAGACGCTGATTGTTTTAGCTTTTAACTCTGGGTCAAAGGGATGAGGGACAGGGTGTTTAACGGACCTTTCTGCCTTGAAAGACATGAATCTGGCGTAAACACAATTGAGCGATTTGTCTAATTTTGTACAAATTCCCAGGGCCAAGCTAGTAATGAAGTTACTTTGTGTTTAGTTGTACACAGCAGCTGGCATCTTGGCAATGTGCCCTCTGATTTATCTTTGGCTGCTTTGCAACGTTCTCGAAATGGTAAAGTAACATATTCTGTCAAGAAAGGAGGTGGTTGATAGATCAGGGAGTGAGTATTTCCTGACAGTTACTTTTGTGTGGCTTCCTTCTCTGAATGCAAAGCTCTCTTAATTAGAGATGCTAGTAAGATTCAAAGGGAAAAAAGGATGTGATTCATTAGAAAAACAAATCCCTCTAACCAATTGTTACTCAAAATGTAGGCTTGCAGTGTGATCTCTCTCTCTCTCTCTCTCTCTCTCTCTCTCCCTCACTCTTTCTTTTCCCTTCCATAATCTTTCTCTCCCTTTAAGGTATTGTTGCCTTTCAGGATAATGGCAGATCAAGGTTTTCATTCAAAAGCTTCAACTGCAGCAATAAATGCGGATATTTGCAAATGTGTGCCAGGTTGTAGGTCCAATCCAGTTCTGGCCTGGGATACAAGGAACTGTTTTGGCTGATGCAAGGGCCTTGTACCAGGTAGGGATGGGCGAACTTACCCAGGTCCACCCTGCGTGCCACTTGACGGACCCCTGCCAGTCGCCTGACCCTGTTTGGCTTGGGGCACGAGCCGCTGGCCAGTCCGTGGTTGCCCGGTGAGTGGCCACCCACACCCTCGCCGAGTTGCCATTTTGCGGAAAATGGCTGCTCATTCTTTTATGTAAAGGCATTTTTTATGCAAAAAAATAAAGATAAAGAAGGCGAGCCCCAGCTAGATGGGTGAAAAAGCCTGTCTAGCCAAACTACTGAGCGGGAGGAGCACGGAGGCAAAGATAGCCTCTGCTGCTCCTCCCGCTCTGCATTGGATAGCTGTCAGCCTCCGAAATTGGAGGCTGATGGCCATCCTGATAAGATTGCACCCTAAAGCTCCATTTAGTTTAGGGAATTAGCAGGGCCAGTGTCAGAATCAGGTTCCCTTGGGCAGCGACTGAGGCTCCAGTGTAAGGGGCCAGGTGTCCTCTTTTACAGAGGATAGTCCTCTATTTGAAAGGCTGCCAGAGGACTTTCCTATATTATGAAGATGTCCTCTGTTTGAAGAGCTGTCCAGTCCAAGTCTGGCATGGTATAACGATAAAGAACAGAAGGGGGTGCACTGATGGATGAAGGGCCCACAGAGGGCAGTTTGCACAGGACCACCTCAGACTTGGAGCTGGTCCTGGACACCAGTTTTATGATTCTTAGGATACTGGTCTGATATTTGGCAAATTTTAAATCTCTCCAAATATTGGTTTCAGCTCGACTCTTTCCTCTGGCAAATTTCCTCTAAAAATAATTGAAGTTGGGTTCAGTTCCTGCCAGGTGGGGTGGTGGGGGTGGGTGGGGGTGGGGGGTTGCTAGGCACTGAAAAGATTTGGGGCCCAGGTCCATTAAAAATGGCATATATTGATCTATATCTATATATGCAAATGTAGAAATAATGACTAGGATTGATTTGACTTTCACAGGAGGTTAAGCCAGCTCATTAATTTGTCATCCAAATAATTGCAAATAATCTGCAGGCCAGGCTTAGGATCCTGAGAAAATCTGCCAAGCCTCAAGAGGGCCAGATTTCCCCACGATTTTCCCCAGACCAGATTTTCCCCAGACTGGACGTTGGTAGATTCACACAACCTTAGGTACCATGCACATAAGGCTGTACGGATTTAGTTAAATCCATTCTGTCTGTTTCTCAGATTGTCAGCCACCTTTCATTTCATCATCCACTCATTGATGGAACTTTAGTTTTTTTAGGGATGTACGAGAATTTAGTTCTACTTGCGCAAGTGTGCATTACCGTAAGTATGTGTTAGCACTAATGCACGTTAGTGCAAGAGTGCATTAGCACAAGTGCACATTTATACATATCCCCCCATTTTTTTTTAAGTCCACAAATCTGAGGAATCCAAGTGACTTGAAAAAAGCAGGTCTGCTATGGAATCCATAGGTTAGATTCATAAAAATCAAAACTCATTTGAATCTGTTATGGATTTCTCCAACACCCCTGCACACACCTTGACTTGGGTGGGTGGTGGTGGTGGGTTTTGGCAGGATCCAGCCCAAGATTTCTTGCTGGTCGGCCTCAGGCAGCAAGATATCTGGGCTGACTCCTGCCAAAAGGAATTCAGCCAAGCGACTATTGCAGGTTTAATTGTAAGTGGGGTGGCCCTGTGTTCTCTTTTACAGAGAACAGTCGTCTTATTTGAATGGCTGTCAGAGGACTGTCCTCTGTTTGAAGACCTGTCTGGTCCAAGTCTGGTGTAAACATAACGAACCATCAGAAGGCTGAGCTGGGCCATGAAGCTGCCCATCAATAGCTCCTGGACAGCAGACTGAACTAGGCACACAGATCGCCTGGTCACAGTCTTCCCCATTATGGTGAGATGTGCTGCATTTCTATTTGAATTAGCATCTATTTCTATAAATTAGCATGTGCACATTTTATGTAGATCAGCATCCTCTATTTTCCTTTTTTTTTTTTTTTTTAGTGATGTGCTTCCTCTTTTTTGGCAATTCACAAATGGCCAAGCTATGTGTTTCCCCATGTGTTTCAAGCTATGGCAGCAGCTCTTCATGTGGGGAGCAGTGACTTGTTTAAAAATTTCCCTTCACCCTCTCTAAGAGAAGCTGTACCATATTCACTCCCTTAAGGAAATTCATGATGGTGGTGGGGGTGATGATAAAGTAGAAGACTCAGGAGGAAAATAATTCCTTCTTTTCTTTCCAGGTCAAAGTAGGTGTTGCTGACCTTACATTGGACCCAGCCTTTCCATAAAGTGTTTAGATCCCTGAGGAGAATTTTAAAGCAATTGGGCTGAATGTCACCCCAAAGACACCACATTATAGTCCAGTTCTCAGGAGAAAAGAGCTCCCTCTTACTATCAATGATGGAGTTTAAACTCTGTTTTAATCCAGTGTAGTGGATCAATAATAGTATGTGAAAAGCTTTAGCAAGAGAGGAAGGATCGGAGTTCTGACAGGCGATCAAATCAATTGCTGGCTCTGAAGCCACAGCAATTTGATGATCCTGAAAGGAGGGAAATAAATGAATTAAAAAACCACAACACTACCACCCCCCCAACCCAACCCTAAAAAACACCTTTAAAAACCCTTGACAATTCTATTGTGAAAGACAGCATTACAGAAGGGTTTATTTACAGGCAGAAAGCAAACCTAACCTTTCCTAAAAGACACAACACAAGTCCAAGAGAGTGACATACACCTGAAAAGTCTTGGAACACTTTTCTGTAGGGAACTATGGCTGTATCGACAGAGACAACAGGTTGCTTTGTGCTCAAACTGCAGCACCGTTGGTCACAGATAAGGCCTCATCTTGTTAGAGAGCCAGTCTTAAAAAAAAAGAAAAAAGGAATTAAATGGAAGCAAAGTTCTTAGCCCTAGCGCCGGCAGAAGGAAAATGTCACTCTCAGATGGCCCAAAGCAGTGTTTCCTAATCTTCTGCTAGCCCAGGAATACCTATTTTACTGAAGTAAAACTGGAAGCACGCTTTGCTGTCCTGCAGGGCCAGATCCAGATTGGAGGGGGGCGGGCTAGCAAAATGCCCTCTGGTCAGTGGAGGCTGGTAGCTTGCCAGGAGGAGGCACACCAGAGGCAGTGGAGGCTGGTGGCTCCAATTTTGGTGGCGCTGTGAATCCATTCTGGGTTTCAGTCAGAACCAGCCAGAACTATGAAGGAGCTATCCAAAGTGTTGAACCTTATCCAAACAAAATTAGTTCCAGCACTTTCGGTAGCTCCTTTAGAGTTCTGGGTGGTTCTGACTGAAACTCAGAGCGGATTTGTAGCCCCACTGAAATAGGAACCACCAGCCTCCGCTGCCTCTGGTGTGCCCCCTCCAATGTCAGTGGGTCCTGGTAAGCTTAGCTGGGGGCAGCAGTGGTGGACAGAAGTGGCGGCGCCCCAATCAGTGCTGGGCAGCTTGGAGCCAATTTCCCACAATGCCCTGGAGAGACACTACATTGGGGGCATTGTGGGAGATGTGAATGGAGGCTCCAAGCTGCCTGGGGTGAGTGGCTGAGGGCAGCTGCGTGCTGATGCCACATGTTTACTTTTAGAAAGTGTGAGATTAAGAACTTTCAGAGGAGAGGAGCCACCCGTTGTGGTTCTGTGCGACACCCTGGAGAGCTCCTGGGTTGCATCCAATATTAGTTTAACTTAAATCCCATTCATTTCAATGTGTCTACTCTAAGTAGGACTAACATTGGATGCAACCCACTTTGTCCTCATACTCACCCATAGCCACTGATTAATTGCTGCAAAAGAAGAAATGCCTCACCCCCAAAAGAGGACAAAAGAGGACACTGTGTAAATGTGCATATGCTAATTTATATGTACAGATGCAAATCTCAATATTACTATCATAATTTAAATAGAAATACAGTGCCTCTCACCATAGCCTGGCAGACTGTGGCCAGGTGACCTGCGTGCCTGCTTGCTCAGCCTGCTGTCTGGGTGCTGCTGATGGGCAGCTTCAAGGCCCAGCTCTGCCTTCTGGTGCTTCTTTATCTTCAAATTGGACTTGGACTGGGCAGCCTTTCAAACAGAGGACTGTCTTTTATTAAAGAGGACACATGGCCACCCTGGGCGAAGCTGCTAGACAAACTGAAATTCTACTGACCCACTAGAAAAAAGAAAAAAGAGCTGCGACAGCTTTCTGTCCTTGTTTCCCAAACCAATGAGAGTGACGATGTCTCCGAAGACAATGCCCCCCACCCCCCCCACAGAGAGTTGCTGAGGTGGGACCTTGGTGGGGTGCTAGGGAACACTGCTCAGTGGGTTTCTCTCAGGCAGCCCTGGCTGTTGAAACTCCCCTGAGGGAATGCAGAATGTTCCTGAAATTTCCCCTTTACGTTGAGCTCCCAGTCTGGCTTTGCAGCTCCCTCTCTCATTTACTGAAGCTGGAAATGTCTCTATCTTCCAGTTTACTTGCTCCCTGAGCCTTGGCCGTCTGGCCCTTGTATACCCATCAGTGGCACCCCCCCCCCCCGCCAACAGTACATAGAGAATTTCTTCACCATGTGGACGCATGCAAAAATCTCAGTTGTAAAGAAAACCAATCATCCCCTGGTATCCTTCATTTGTCTGCAAGAATGCAGGAGCTCGGCTGACTGCTGTGTTTTGCTGCTGTATTTCACACTTATTTCCTCTGGTGTGGATGTGCTGTTTGCAGGATCTCTCAATTTGTGACCCACCAGGCTGAATAGAGCTCACCAGTCGTGTATTGTGGATGGGCAGACCCTTGACAACCTATCTTCTTTTTGCAATCTGACGTAGGCTTCAGAAACTGGAGGTCTATTAATCCCCTGGTGGACCTCCATATAGATCTACTGGCTGAGTTCTGTTAAGTGTAATGTGCATTAATGGTAATAACAGTAATGATAATAATAGCAATAGTAATAATAATAATAACAACCATCCATCCAAGTTCCTAAGATCCTGAAAATCTCAGTATTTTATATCTGTAAATTTAGATATTTAAAGCCTAACAATGAAATATACAGAGAGCCAGTGTAGTGTAGCAGTGCGAGTGACGGACTGGGAGCCGGGAGATCCAGGTTCTAGTCCCCACTTGGCCATGGAAGCTCACTGGGTGACTCTGGGCCAGTCACAGACTCTCAGCCCAACCTACCTCACAGGGTTTTTTTTGTGAGGATAAAACAGAGAGGAGGAAGAGGATAATGTAAGCTGCCTTGGGTTCCTTGCAATAAATAAATAAATAATAAACAAATAATACAGTACGGGCACAATCCAGCCAAATCTAAGCACTTTCAAGTGCCTTTGGTATCAGTGGGGCAAAGGTAGTAGTCACAGGCTCCAGCACAAGACTTCTAGAATCATTGGGACTTCAAAGAGCTTAAACGTGGCAAATCATGCCTTGCAATTCTATTTACTATACTTGTGCCTCTAATGGCAGATGATGCACCCAATATTTTATGTGATGTGTACTGAGGCTCTTCCCTCTGGCTCAGCCCCAGACACAAAGCTTCTGAAACTTCACAGCTCTCTTCTCCTACCTACAGGAGGCACTTGTCTCTCTCCCCCCAGCCCTGCCCTACCTTCCCAGGCCTGAGGTTTTACTGAGGGAGTGGCACAAAGTATCTCTCCATTATGCATGTTCAGATCAAATCATTCTAATGCTCCCTTATTATAAAGAAAATCCATGTCTTTTGGGAGAACCATTACGGAGCAATTTGGAGAGGGAGCTGTTTGCGCAGTCCTTAAGGCTCTACAAGAGCGCCTGGCGTGATTTCTCACGTCCTACTGCAGTTCTCTTCTGCCTGCTACTTTGTGTGTTTTATGGACTTGGTGAGCCAGTACTGATAAGTCAGGTTGGATATAGTAGCACAAGATCTGAGAATGGTTTTGAACTGCGCCTTTGGAGTGGCACATGGGCTGTGCTGTGCAATGATGAAACACATGGAGCTGCTCCAGGGAGGATGACACATGGGAGGTGATTTGATTAGTTTGCTAATTGCTGAGCGACTAGCACGACATTAATCTATAGCTGTCTTACCAAGATGTACATTGTTGTTGCTCTTTTAAAGTAATATTCCTAGAGCGCAAAACCAGGGATGCCACCTGTCTGCAGAGCTGTAATTATTTCTGAGAGATCTATTTTGCTAAGCTGAGGCACGGCTGGAATTTTCTTTTCATGACACAGTGTGATCTACCCTTGTTTACGTTGTAACCACAGCGGGGCAGGGGTCTTTTGTGTACATTATTCTGTAATGTGCCCTGTGCATAGATTTGTTTTCTTATTTCTCACATTTTGTGTTCTGTCCTTCCTCCACGGAGCCTCACGGTGGTATATGTCAGGGGTAGCCAGACCTCAGGCTTGAGGGATATACTGTGTGTGTGTTTTACTAGAACCTAGAGATCCACCAACCAGAGCCTGATGCAAAAATTATGAGCCCAGGACTTTGTTTTGAGCACCAGAACTAAATGCATGTCACAATCCCCCCACACAGAAGTCTGCTCCTGGTTTCCCCCTGCCCCTCTTCCCTAAACTTTCTTCATTTCAGCAGTATAGTTTAGGGCTGGGGAGAATCATTTTGTTATTAAACACTTGGGACTCAGAAATCCCTGCCCATCTATTACAGATTTAGCAGTTAGTCCTGATCTGCCTTCTGTACACCCTAGGTGCGCATGGAGCTATCATCCTATTTTATCCTCACAACAATCTTGTGTGGTAGGAGAGGCAGGAAGGTAGTGACTGCCCCAGTCTTACCCAACCAGTTTAATTTACTTACTTAGCCTGAAATTCTATACCAACTTACCCTGGAAGTAAGCCCCATTGAACTCAGTGGGGCTTTCTTTCTGAGTAGACATTTATAGGATTGTGCTGCTGGTTTATTTTATGTATTTAACTCCCCCACAAACTCATGTAAAAACATTTTTAGAGTGATTTACAAAAATCATTCTAAAATCAACAATAGAATTGATAGCAAACAACAACAACCTTTAAGTACACATAGATCTTAATTTAATTTAATTTAATTTAAGGTATTCGAATAGCATCCTTCATACAATATATCTCAGTGTGATACACAATAAGAATTTACAATAAAACAATTACATAATTAAAATATTACACACAATTAAGGCTGCAATCCTACACTCACTTATCTGGGAGTAAGTCCTACTGAATTCACTGGGGCTTACTTCTGAGTAGACATGTATAGGGTTCTACTATGAAGAAAGACTTTGGATAACTGAATTAAACAAAATATTACATTTAGAATGCCTGAGAGAATAAAAATGTCTTGAACTGGTGATAAAAGACAACAAATAAACATTTTTTTTTTGAGACATACAAATTCAGGGTTTCTATTTAGAGCCAGACATGACTCTATGGTCTCTCCCCACCCCCCGTGTATAGTAGACATTTACTCACATATATTTTGGGCCTGTAAATCCTACCAGCAGCTTTGGCAGCCACTTATCAATTGCCAAAGAAGAGGAAATGCATCACTCAGAAGAGGACACTGATTTGCACAAAATGTGCATATGCTAATTTATATGTATAGATGCACATTTAGAAGGAATAAATATAATATAAATGGCAATATAGTGCATCTCATGATAGTGCAGAAGACTGTGACCAGTGTGTCAGCCTGTTCAGTGTCCTGTCCAGGTGCTAACTGGTGATGGTCTCTTAGGGTTATTTATCTTTAAACTGGAATTAGACAGGGCAGTCCTTTAAATAGGTCACACAGTTTATTTCTCAGATGCCAACAGGCTTTTGCAAGTTCATCAGACTAAACACACAGAGCAAGAGAGATAGTATCAGCATACAACCGGGAAAAACCTGGCTATGTATAATAATAGGAAATAAGTAATAGTTTAACAGACCTTTAAAATAGCAGATGCCTTCAAACAGAAGACAGTCCCCTGGTAGCCCATCAAATAGAGGACTGTTCTCTGTAAAAGAGGACACACGGCCACCATACCAGCAGCCCTGGCTCCCATTGTCCTTAGGATCACTGTCCCTTATTACTGAGATGCTTTGTCCCTCCTACTAGCTTTTCCTCCCTCCTGCCTATGCACAAGGAACTCTGGGACTGGTAGTTCTTGAGAGAGCATATCACATATAGGGACGCACAAATATCTGCCAAATTACAAGTATTATATTAAAACTGCACAAGCACACTCTCTGTTCTAGAGATTTAGCATGTGACCAATATTAATTCCATTCCATCCTGGTTGAACCAGCATGTTCAGATTGGTTGTTTTAAAAGTCCACACAAATGTCTTTAAAAAAATAACAACTAGCTTCTTACAAGTTCATGAAGTGGTCCGAGGGCTGCCTTTTAAGTTTTAATTTTAATCCTTTTAAAATAGGGTTTTCTAGTGTGAATCTGACTCCATGTATGCTGATGATGCTATGTAAACAACAACAACTTCATTTGTGGATCTGAAATCCCTATATTCAGAAGGAAACATTATTTGCAACAAGTTCAACATCTCATTCCATTGCAGTGTAAATGAACACCTGTGTTGGTTCACCAAAGAAGATCAAGTGCCTGTATTTCTGGAACTTCAAAGCAGGAAATAACCTGTTGAGGACGTTGGAAGCTTTGAACTGTAGCTTTCTCTGTAATAAAAGATCAATAAGGGGTACATGTGGGAAGATTCACCTTCACTGATCCCTTTTATAGAGGCCGCAGCCTTTTTGAGTGGGGTGAATCTTTCATTTTTCTTCCTTTCCTAAATGGCAAAGAAAGCACATGGAAGGTTGTTCTGACCCCACCTTTCCATCCCCTGAAAAGAAAGTGGGATTTTCTTTTTGGAAAAGAGAAAAGAACCCAAGTTATTTTCTTGGGTTCGTTATCTTTTATACTAGTTCGTTATCTGCTTAAGTGTAGATTGTGTTATGCAATGCCATCCATCTATATGGGAAGAAGAAGAAGGAGAAGGAGAAGGAGAAGGAGAAGGAGAAGGAGAAGGAGAAGAAGAAGAAGAGAAGACAGATTCCTGTTCCAATCTGTATCATGTACTTTATAATCTGAATTTCAGCAATGGGGGAAGACGATATAAGAAGGCAAGATAGGGAAAGTCAAGGACAACAGAAAACAGAGAAAAGGGTGGGTGTGAAGGAGAGAGAGACAAGGATAACAAGGTGTGAATGAGAAAGATTATGTGAAGGATAACAGGGCACAGCTCTTTTCCTTAGACGTAAGGAACATACTTGGCTTGTTGCTCTTGCTGAAAAAAAGTACAAAAGACACAGTATGGTAATCACTTGATTAGGACTAACCAAAATGTCATAATGTCATGAGCAAGCTTGCACATGATTTCCGTGACATTTTGATTGGTCCTAGTAAAGGTATTACCATAATGTGTCTTCTGGATTTTTGGATTTTTTAAAATAATGGACCAAGTCAACTACCTCCATCGTGTGTGTGTGTGTGTGTGTGTGTGTGTGTTCTCACTCCGCTTGCCACATTTGGAGCTTCCTGCTCAAATGAAAAGATTTGAACTACAATTCCCAGCATTCCTGGCCATTGGTCATGTTGACTGGGGCTGATGGGAGTTGAAGACATATGGAGGGCACCAGGTTGGTGAACGCTGGTCTATATTGTGTAAGTCTAGGACCAGGGAGACCTGGGTTTAACTCCCCACTAAGCCATGAACTTGGGCCAGTCACAATTTCTTAGCCTAACCTACCTCATAAGGTTGATGTGAAGTTAAAAGTGTGTGTTTAGGAGGAGAGAACCATATATGCTATCCTGAGCTCATGGGAGGAAATACGGAGTTAAACATAATAAATAACCTTGGAAAAATGAAATTTACTACTATGCCCCCCAAATCATCTGCCTTCTCAGGTTTAATCTGCTTTTCATCCCATCACACAAAAGAACTGTGGGCAGCAATAGCTTATGATTATCAAAGACTAACTTGCTCATCTTATTACTTTGACATTTCCTGTTTCAGAGTAAACCTTAATAGTGTAGCAGCACATTCATTAACATTGCATGCAAATGACAGGCCTGTTTTCGCATTATTAATCATTTCCAGAGCACTTTGGTGTGCAAAACACTTTATAACTCTTATGCATTAATCAACACAAAGCCCTGGGACACAGCTGATCCATTTAATCTCGGTGTTTACAGATGGGTAGCTAAAACGACACAAAAATGGTTTTGTCCACAGTCACTTTGTCGGGTGGGATGTTAATAGTGCCATCTCCAGGTTTTTGAGGGCCCTTGGGCAAGACAGCCTCAATGGCACCCCACCCTCAGTGAGTCTACCTTCTCAGCACTGTTATGATCAGCTCCAGTTGCTTGTCATCCTCTTCCTCATCATTTCTTCTACTTGCTTGCTTGACAGGCAGAGGGCCTGTAAGCACGTAGGCAGTGACATCCTCCTAGGATCACCATTGTCTGGGCCAGAGTGAGAAGTGAGTGAACAAGCAGTTTGCAATGGTGAAGATGAGGAATATCTCCAGGGAGCTTTTGTCAGTGGGCCGCTGCTGGGATGTGAGCCCTCAGCTGGTGCCCAACCATACCCACCCTTGATGCTGGGCCTGGAGGTTAATACTGAAGTCAGCTGAACTGAGCAAAAGAGATAGCCTGGGTACAGTTATCCATGCACTGGTAACCTCCCGCCTGGATTATGGCAATTGGTTACATGTGTGAGGCTACCTCTGAAGGTGGTCCTACCCCCGGCTTGGGTCCACTCTACCTGAAGGAGTGCCTTCTCCCTATGTTCTTGCCTGACTCTCAATATCATCTTCAGAGGCTCTTCTCCGGGTGTCACCACCCACAGTGGTGCAACAGGTAGAAGGAGCCTTCTCTGTTTTGGCCCCCTGTCTGTAGAATGCCCTTCCCTGGGAGATCCACCTGGCCTCCTCACTGTGCACATGTAGATGCCAGGTCAAGACCATCTTCCTCCAGCAGGCATTTCATCTTTAATCCATTGCTCTGATTATTCACTTTGCTGCTGGCTCTTTAATATTTTTAATATCTGTTACGTTTTATTCATTTGAAATGTCATTGTTGTATTTATTGTTTTGGTTGCCATTTTACTATTTTTATGATGGTAAGCCACCCCAATGGCATCTACACGAGGGCTGATACAACGACAGTCATTGAGACAAGGTGCGAGATACTGTTGGTAGGTGGTTCATCTGGTTATGGAGAGAGGGTTCATCCTGTTCTGGGTGGAGTCACACTCCCCCTGAACAACTGGGGCCACAATTTGTGGCTGCCGCTAGATCCAGCATTGTCATTGGAGGCCCAAACAGTGTCCATAGCAGTCTATCCTGGAGAGAGAAGGGAGGGAGAGGCAGTGGGGTAGTGAGGGTGGGCTCACAGGGATGCAGCGCTGGCATTTTTTTAATTAACGCGGACGCTGATGTCATCTGCCACCTTCCCCCCTGCCCCAGACTTCCCTGTTGCCTCTGAGCTTAGCTGCAATCCTCATTCCTCACATTAACTACAGGGAAATGAGTTTTCCCAGCAACAATATTTTTTTCCCTGGTGTGGCTTGGTCTTGAATGAGCAATTCAGACCCCTTAGCTTTACAAAAGACCTGTTCCTGGTGGAGTTGAAAACTGCTGGAACTGGTTGGCTGATACTGATCAACACAGCTGCCTGACATTTCTAGATGCTCCTTGGGGGTGTGGCTATGGGGTTGTCATGAGAAGGGCCTGCAGTTCAAAATTTACTACAGCCCCAGTGGGTAAGGGGAGACCAGGTGGGCCATCCTAGGAGCCACTGCACAGCCAGAGCCACCACCACCCATCTGGCCCCCAAGGTAATGGTTGGTCCTTGCGAAAAATGGGCTAGCTGGGGAAAGTAAGGAATCGGCTGCCAGGAAGGGGGTGGGGAGGACAGAGGAATGGGTGGAAGGGATGAATTGGCCAGGGGAGAATTGGCCACCTCTACCAGCCCCATCAAATGTTGAACCTCCCCATCCTTCGAGGGCAACCTCCCCATCCTTCGAGGGCTTCCGGTGTTTAATGGTGCTGCTCGAAGGGGGGCAGTCAATTTGGGGGGGCGAGCAACCTGCTGCTTGCCCATCACCACTACTAACACATACGAGCCCTGGGCGGGGGGCACCTATAGTAGGGTTGGATGGACTCAACAGCGTCCGACTTCCTCGGGTGCTTGCTGAGCTGCTGCCACTGCCCGCCCCTGCTTGCAGAGCTGTGCGAGCTTCTGAACTGCCCCAGTGAGCGCCTGAAGAAGCCGCAGGGCCACCTGTCCTTGCAGCGAGCCACCATTGTGTGCAACAGTGGTGGCTCTGGAATTTCCGTGTGTTTAATGTTGCGTGATTGGTGGCCATAAAGGCACCACTGACCCAACATTAAAAATATGGAAGTTCTGGAACCACCATTGTTGCGCATGACGGTGGCTGCCAGAGTCCCCATCGGGGAGAACAGGGGGTTAGGTGCGACTCCCTTCTCCACTGCCTCACAAGGCTTGCCAGGCGGGAGTGGCAGGAGCCACTCCTCCTGCTTGTTCTCTGCCCCTTGCAAGGAGGGGAGAACATGTCAGACCTGCTCACTGGGCACAGGGCTGCTCAGCGAGCGGGTGCGGGTGTGCACAACATCTTGACAAGCCAGTCAGGAATTCGCCAGTGAAGGGGAGTCTGCTGGACTCCATCCCATTCCCAGACTCTTGTAACGTCCCTAACCTGTAGTCATTGTCTGGACCTTGGCTCATGAATCCTAGGTAAAGGAGACTGAGGATATGGGACCAGTGGCAGGCACTGCACCACAACTGACCAGAGTTGGAGGGGAATTAGAGAAACTTTACACAGAGCTGGAGAAAGTTTCCATCCCTTTGTCTGGGTGGAAACTGAACCGATAGAACCCCAGAGCAGTTCTGATTCTGAGGAGGATCAGCAATCCATGGGAGAGGAGCCAGCTCATCCCTCACAGGCACAACAGCTGGCAGAGATTCCTTCTGCTGGCATTCCTGAGATAGATAGTGATCCTAGCAGTGAGAAAGTGCGGGAGGGCGGCTTGCTAGATGCTCAGCGCAGACGCAGGGAGTGACAACAGGTGGAGGGCGCTGAAAGGAGGCGTAGCACCCATTTGGCGCGCAAGCAACGGCTGCCTCCCGTGGACCCAAGGGAAAGAGGGAGGATCTCTCCCTAGCCCATAAGTTCAGGGTCTTCAAGTGATTCTCCTTCAAAAGGGGATCAACTGTCTACTCGGAGCATAGGCTACTCTGCTGTTCATTGCTTAGTCACTGGTGATTAGCATCTGAAAGAGTCATTAAGTTGTAAAAGGATTAAAGCCTTGAAAAGAATCCTTTCATCTGTGGCTTGAGTTGGCTATTTGAATAGACTGTAAGAGGCCTCTAGGGCGCTCCTGACACCCTTGTACTGGGGTTGATGCTGCCCATAAATCACAGAAGGGGTTCAACACCTTGGATAGCTCCTTTAGAGTTCTGGCTGTTTCTGACTGAAAACTAAAATAGGGTCACCACCCCACCAAAATCGGCGCCACCAGCATCCATTGCATTTAGGTGCTGGGGTGGGGCTTAACCTCCTAGAGGTGGGGCTTGCCCAGCAAGAATGCACTCATGAGCTCAAGAATGCGTTCGAGAGTGTGAGCGGCAGTCTTGCCGACAAAATGTTTTGCCAGCTATAAGCCCCTGGTAAATGCCATCACCTGCACTTGGTTCTGACTCAGCGCTGCTTTAGTGTGTGTGTGTGTGTGTGTTTGTGTTTGAGAGAATGAGAAAAATGTTTCTGGAGGTAGCAAAGTGGAGCAGTGGCAAAGATGCTATCCAGAAAAAGCATAAGTTCTGTGGAAAAATAATGCACCGGGGGCCATTTTGTTTGCCATCCTCACTTTGAGAATGGAGATTGCTGTGTAAGATAATACAGGGCTGTACTGATCATTAGGCATTTGTGGCCTGTCTTCCAACTTGGCTTTTTATAATTATAAGATAATTATATTAACAGATAGCCATGATTAAACTTGGCCACAGTAAGACCCTTGATATCAGACTTATTTGGCCCTGCTGATAAGGGGACTGGCTATAATAATTTGACAGGTCAGAAGGTGGCTCCCTACCCATCACCTTTCAGTCCTCATATGAATTATTCTTCACACTGATTATTATGAAGCATTAAAAAGCAACTGCATTGCTTTTTTCCACTGTGAAGAAATATATCCAAGAGCCAGCCTTCAGCCCATGCTAGGAATCTTGCACCATCTCTCTCACACACTGACATGACATCTTCCCACTTCAAGTTTAAATGTGCCCTGATGGCATGTCTGGGGTTGCTTGGATGGCAAGTCATTTAATCTGATAGGCCCAAATAATTCTTTTCTCACTTCTCTCACAGGTATATTCTCTCTCATACACAATTGCCTTTCTGATAATTTAAAATGACTAGATTTTGTAACCTGGCCAGAAAAAGATGTGTGTGTGTCTGTGTGTGTCTGTGTGTGTGCAGGCATGTCTGTGTGGCCATTTTGGTCTAGATATATATTTTGGATGGGGAGAGGAAATGCAATTTGAAAAGGTGGCTGCAGTTGCATGAGTTCAGCAGGTAAGTCAGCAAAATAATAGAAGAACCCAATTCAGTCCTATATCCTTGTGGCATAATGACACATATTCTTCCTGACCAGACTGACAAGCCCTTGGGCTGTTTTTCTGAAACACCTGCTTCTGCTGGGAATATTTGAAAGAAAGAGGGTTAGAATTCCTTATGCATACAGAATCTTCCACCCACTGGTGGGGGCAAGCAGGGCTGGCATGGAGGAGACACACATTTCAGAGCCATCTTGTCAGCCATGGTCACAAAAGCTGAGACACATCCCCGTAAAATAGGGATGTGTGAATCAGCAAAAGTCGAGCTCATTGAGATACTTGTGATTGTGAGCTTTGCTTTTTTTTCTTTTAGCATGAAAATATATGTGTATTTTTGTGCACATTTTTCCTCAAATGTATGCGCACTTTGGAAATGTACACATTTTTCTTTTCTGTCAAATAATGTTCTGTTTGTGCACATTTTCCAGATGTAAGTATGCATTGTTCATGTGCATTTTTAAAACCTATGCATTTTGAACACATTTTTATTGGATAAATCTCTTTGCAAGTCAGGAAATGTATGGACTTCAACTGCAGATTGCATTTGGGTCTGTGGTCCAGGTGGTGCACATTGGCTAAATTCTGGTCAAACCTGAATTGAAACCAATTTCTCATACATCCCTACAGTAAACAGGGATGCGAGCCTGGTGGAACACCGTGGCAAATTTCTGGAGGTTAAGTTCTCACACGGGTGGTAAAACTGCACCTGGGCTGTCCCACTTCGGGTTTGGGATTTTGTAGGTTTGGGCTTTTGCAGGTTTGGGCTTTTGCCTACAAAAATAAAATTTAAAACATTCCTTGCACATAGAAACAAAGTATGTCAGGAAGAAGACTGGTTAGATCGCTGACTGAAGCTCAAAAGAATGAATACTGTTCCATACAAAACAGTCAGTCCCCTCTGCATAGAAAGCTAGATGTCATGGAGAAGGGCTGAGGTTTGACATTATCCCTGGCATGCTTGTTTTCTACATGTCACATTTTTTCCCTCCATGGGGTAGTTTTCAGTCATGTGAGCCAGTGACACAGTTAGGTAATTTTAGGCTCTGGACTTAATGTTCTCATGGGGGTGGGGTGGGGTGTGTGTGTCTCTTTAGATGGAAATGGGTTGGACCCAGATGCTTAGAGTAGGCCTCTTAAATCAATGAGACTTAAGTTACTCCCTCTTTGACCTTTTGCCAAGCTTGACAAAATACTGCTGGAGAATTTAGTACAGATTACCTCACACACGTCTATGCCAGGGTAATACAGGAAGTCACTCACATCTCCTATGCCAGGGTAATACAGGAAGTCTGTACCAGTCAGCTCACAGGAATCAGATAATGTGTCAGTTTTGTTTAGTCCCACTTTTTTTTTAAAAAAAACTCAACTCCTTTCCATGTGCACATTTCAGTAAATTCTTATACAAAATGGACTGAAAGAAAATTCTCACCCATCTGCCCTGGCCAAATTCCATAGGTCCAGCTATACCCAGCACGGAGTGGATCATATTGTACCAGCCTGCCATGTAGCTCTTAAAGATGAGGAGCCTGTCAGAAAAAAAGAGTTGGCAACCCTAATTCAATCCTCACATGGTTGAAAGCACAGGGACCCAAACACAGACTTTTAAGAGCTAAGCACTCAAAACCATGGGCCTGGATGGACAAATGTGTCAGCTTCATTTTCTCCCACATTTGAATTTTGTTAATCTCAAATTCTTTCCATCTGGTATATGAAGAAATGTGCAAATTTTGCTAAATTCTTATTTTTAAAAAAAGGATCCGAAACAAAATGATCATCCAGCTGCACTGGCCAAATTCAATAGGTATACATGTTTCCAGCATGGGGAGAGGATTATGGTACTGAAACTAAATGTACTGAATGCACAGAACGTACTGAAACTAAATTTTTACCCATCCCTAATCTGGTGCAAAAATGAATACTCAAAGCAAACACTGTGCTGTCAAAGATGGTATGTGGGCTGTTTATATCAAAAAGATGTTGCCACCCAGATGTTAAGTAGTAAGTGTTGCCCACCCCTGCCTCCCTCCTTCTCCTTCTCTCTCTCTCTCACACACACACACACACACGCACAGATCCACACACACTTTCCATTTAACCTCCCCACTCCCCTTATGCCCACCTTCTGTTTGCTGTATCAGAGAGGAAGTATGCTTCTGTATGCCAGTTGCTGGGAACATGACTGGGAGGGTGCCACTGCACTCACATCCTGCTTGTGGGCTTCCCATAGGCATCTGGTTGGCCACTGTGCAAACAGAAGGCTGCACTTCGGCTTGATCCAGGACAGCTTTTCTTATGTTCTTAATTCCATTGATTGCAATAGGTCTAAGTATGACTAAGTCTGGATTCAACCCATCATTTTTAATGCCGCTAGAGGTAATTACGTGTTCGGGGACACCTAAAAATTTAATGTGTGAATGAGACAAATGCATGTTTGGACACACATGTATCATATAGGTACATTCCTTAGAGAGCCAGGATTGGTTGCAATCTTCTATCAAGTATATGTTTAGTATGAAACCCAGGATTGGAGCCACGTAATATGTGGATAGGCCCATATTTGTATTTCCCAACAGGAATTGCACGGGAAAGCATAGGGAGCAAAAAGGTATGAAATCACTTTTATTATTACCATTTTTATTGGTTTGTTTGTTTGTTGTTTATTGGCTGTGATTCCATTTGAAAAGAACATTGTACCATTGAACCCACATCATGCAGGAAAAGGTAGCAGGCAAATTACAAACAAAATTGACATTCACGAAGTCTCTACTTGAAGTCACCTTCTGGCTGCTTTGGAAGGTGCTGCATGCATTTTAGAGAGGAAAAAGGGGCATTTTTTTCCTATTAGAAAATGCCCACCTAGTTAGTGTTCTGCTTTTTTATTATTATTCTGCGAGTGTGAAAACAAGCATTGTTTAAAAAGACATTTACTGAAAGATGTTGTGGATTGAGAGAGCACATATAACTGGATTCTTGATTAACACAGAATAAAACGGATACAGATAACGGGATCAGATATACATAGGACATTACATTCAGATCACAACAACAGATTCCTAACAGCAATTGGTTCTAGTGTTCTAAGAGCCTGTTCGAAAAATGCGTTGAACGTCATTGGTATGTTATTTCTCGGTAGAAGGACTGGCAGATGGAAACGAAGCTAACATACTGGACTGGAAACATAGACAGAGAAATGTCAAAGTGACTTAGCACACAATCTAAGTTTGTTTTTGTTAGTCTGTTTGTTCTCAACACAGAATAGCATTCATGATTTAATATTGCAGTCTGATTTCATATGGCTTTCTCTAAGGATATATGCAGGTTCATGAAGTTCAATGCCAAACTCAATCAGTCTTTTGGCTTCCCCCCAAAGTGAAGGCCTTTAGATTAATACTGCTTGATTTATTTGTTTTTTAATTAAACAGAAAGGCTTTGGAGACACAATGTAGAAATGGGAAATGCTTGAGCTTTCTGTATTAATACAAACCAATTTTTTAAAAAACAACAACCCCAAAACCGTATACCTGAGATTGAACATATTGAGATGTGATTTTTTTTAAAAAAATGGCGTGGAAGGACAAAGAGATATTCAGAACCCAAGCAAAGAAACACACATCTCTTTGGTCTTGGTTTATGTGCATCAAATTGCTGAGTGCTGTTAGGTGTTGGTGTTTTGATAGTAGTCTCCAGATTCATACAAGTCCAAAGGTGAGAATGGGGAAACTGTGGCAACATTTTGTTTCCCCAAATGGGGAAGTGCCTGTTGTGATGTTCACAGCAGTTTAGGCACTTTGTAGGAGAAAGTCCCCTTGGAACCAGACATTGCTTCAGGTAGATTCTGGGCCAAACTACACATTCAGCAAAATCATGTGGCAGAGTCCTTCTTGGACTGTACCATCAATTCAGGCTGCAGGCAATGGGAGAACTGTATTTTTGAACACTACCCCCCCATTAAACAAATAAAGGAATCCTTGCATGTTGAAAAGCAGCACATGAAGAAGCTGATGTCTCCTTGATATGCTAGTTTTTGACACACAAGGAGTTTTTTCTAATGTGAGACAAGCTTCAAAAAAAATGTGAGGATCTACTTGCTGCCTGCAGTGGAATAACCCAGGAAGGATACAACCATGTGATTTCACTGAACATGGAGCTCATCTCTCAGTCCACCAACAGAAAGATAATTTGAGAGAAATACATTTGCTCAGCTTCTCCTTCAATCCTAGTTATTTTCTAGCAGAAGAACATCATGTCTATCTTTATTTGTTAAAGGTAAAAAACATTAAAATGTATGGCTCTGTTAATGCCACTGGGCTCCAGGTGAAGCCATGAGTGCACCCTATATTAAATTAGACCCATTAGTTCTGGTTCAGAGTCCCCTTTTTCAGCTCCAGTCAAAGTAGATCCTCATGACCAGAATGTAGAATGGGAGTTGTAGCTGGCGTGTGGTAAATCAGCAGTCCGATTGCAGTGGTGCAAGGCTAGTTTGTTCTTTTAGCCTATCATGAAGTCATTGCTTTCTTCACACCTTGTTGTAGGTAGGGATGGGAGAACCAGCAAAGTTCAAATTTGCCGAGATTCTCCAAACTCCACTACTTAGCTCAATTCATCTCGCCCCCTTTCTAGTTTGCAACCTGTTTTTCCTTTTCATTTGGAAGGGAAAAGTGTGCATTTTCATACACATTTTTCAAAAATGTACACTTCCCCCTATTGACTGAAGTGTGAACACGTGGTTTTTTTAAATGCATGTTTTAAAGCATGCATTGTTCAAAATATGTATTTTTCAAACATTATTGCAAGTTTGGGGATTTGTGATTTGTTTTTTCATGAAAAAATACATTCTTGTTTGCATTCAGAATTGCAAGCAGGGCAAATTGGAATGATTTGTGAGCTGAAATGAAATTCTCATACATCCTGAGTTGTAGGCTGGAAACAGATCTGTGTGTTTTGGATAAAGCAGACAAAAGCTTTGCTGTCAACAAAACCAGCTGTAATGTACGCTGAATTCACCATTGAGCAAGGGGTGATTGATCTGGTCCTTCTTATGGAATATATATATATATATATATATATATAAATTAAAATATTATACAAATGGCTGTAGATAGACAAGACACTGGCTCATGATTAGAGAGACATTACAGACTCCTGTGCCCAAATCAGCCAAAGCCTCATTTATTATGAGACTTTGATTAAGGGCAGATCCACCCTTACAAATTTAAATGGGTATAAATAACAATAATCCCCAGGGAATGCTGGGAATTGTAGTTCTGTTAAGGTGAAGTGGGGGGGATGGACTAGGGAAGCACTATTAGAGAATTCTCATCACCCTTACAAGAGGTCATTTCCCAGGATTCTTTGAGGGAAGCCAAGTCAGTTAAATTGGTACACACCAGTATAAAGTTCATATTCTTGCTATAGACAGGGCTTCAGAAAGCAGTGCACTCAACTTAAAACCCGGCATGTGGGAAGAAGGAAACATAGTGGTAAAACATCTAAGCAGTTTTATGCTGATATGGAGAATTAAGTACAGTTGTTGGCTGCTCAGTGACTGTAGAATCTGGAAGCTGCTGAGCTGACGTGAGGAAATATCCTTCACTTGATAGTCCCAGATCTCATTACGCTACTACTTTGCCACAAATGGTGAGACTACTTGATGATTCATGACAAGCCCACCTCCCTGCTATAATGTCATCTGGTGAGGCCCTTCTCTTGACTGGAAATAAGGTTGCTGGGCACAAGGAATATGGCCTTCTCAGTAGTGGTGCCCTTACCCCCAACCCAGGAGCAAAGTCACACTTGCTCCCCCTTATTGCTTTAAGAAGATGGCAAAAAAGATACACTTTCTGAGGGCATTGTAGGCCCTGTGATGACTACGAAAGGTAGATATGGTTGTTGCTGCTGCTGTTGACTGGTCTGTTTTTCTCTATATCCTGTAGGTTAATTATGTGTGTTTGAATTCCTAAAATTGTTATATAAGGGCTGTTGTTGTTATTATTGTTGTTATTAATAATAATAGTTTCAATGTGTTATGAGAAGTGGATCAAGTCTTCTTCTCTAAGAACTGATTGCATCAACTCAAAATGGTCAATACATTGGAAATTCACCTGTCTTCATTGCTTATCAATGGGACCTTCTCAAACTGGGGAGAGGTAACGAGTGGGGTACCGCAGGGCTCAGTCCTGGGCCCAGTGCTCTTCCACATTTTTTATTAATGACTTGGAGGAGGAGGTGTGGGGAATGCTGATCAAATCTGCGGATGACACAAAATTGGGCAGGATAGCTAATACTTTGGAAGACAGAAACAAAATTCAAAGTGATCTGGATAGACTGGAGCGCTGGGCAGAAAACAACAGCATGACATTTAATAGGGACAAATGCCAAGTTCTGCACCTAGGAAAAAGCAACCAAATGCACAGTTACAAGATGGGGGATACGTGGCTCAACAACACTACAAGTGAGAAGGATCTTGGAATTGTTGTCGATCACAAGCTGAATATGAGCTAACAATGTGATGTGGCTGAAAAAAAGGCAAACTCCATTTGGGGCTGCATTAATAGAAGCATAGCTCCCAAATCCCGGGAAGTACTAGCTCCCCTCTACTCAGCACTGGTTAGGCCTCATCTGGAGTACTGTGTCCAGTTCTGGGCACCACACTTTAAGAAGGATGCAGACAAACTGGAGAGGGTTCAGAGGAGGGCAACAAAGATGATCAGGGGACTGGAAACAAAGCCCTATGAAGAGACACTGAAAGAACTGGGCATGTTTAGCCTTGAGAAGAGAAGACTGAGGGGAGATATGATAGCGCTCTTCAAGTACTTGAAAGGTGGTCACAGAGAGGAAGGCCAGCATCTCTTCTCAATCATCCCAGAGTGCAGGACACGGAATAATGGGCTCAAGTGACAGGAAGCCAGATTCCGGCTGAACATTAGGAAAAACCTCCTGACTGTTAGAGCAATACGACAATGGAACCAAATTACCTAGGGAGGTGGTGGGCTCTCCCACACTGGGGAGTTCAAGATGAGGCTGGACAGTCATCTGACAGGGATGCTCTGACTTGGATTCCTGTATTGAGCAGGGGGTTGGACTTGATGGCCTTGTAGGCCCCTTCCAACCCCACTACTCTATGATTCTATGATTCATATGACAAGTTCAGCTCAAATGCCAAATCAGAACGCAGCAACATAATGGTCTTTTCTCCTTAGGAAATTGTGTGTGTATGGTCTGACATCACAGTCATAATGGTAATAGCTGTGTCTTTAAAGAAATCATATTCAATATTGCTGTTCATTTCATCACTTGATCATGCCACTGCTCGGCAGATCATTTCCCACTAAGATCAGGAAGACCAATACAGATTTTTTTTTTTTTAACCATTCAAGCAATTGAAACGCTTCCTTGGAAACTTATCAGTAAACTGTTTCATGGAAATGAGCTACACCATCTGCAGCCTCACATGATGTATCTGTTGCTAAGCTGTACCACTTTAGATTGCAGGTGGGGAAATGTTTGAATGCTCTTCTGCATTAAAAACAAAAAACAAATCCCACACTCTAGCATGTCAAGGAGAAAACTAGCATGGAACAATTCTCCCCTGACATGTCTCCTTTTCACAAGTAGGGAACTGTTATTACTATTTTAAAGTGTGGCAACATTCAAGCAATTGGCACTATGCCACCTGTGTAGTCTGCCATGGTATAGCTAGGCCAGGTATATCCCACCATGCTGCTGATCATGTGTTTCAGCTCTGATTCCAGCATTAAACTGGGCAGTGCTACAAATGGACAACTGTTGAGGAACATCCTGTTCTATCACACTCAGCAAGTAGCCCCAATTTTGGCACAGCTCCAGATAGCTGTTGCACCTATGCAGAAGCTGATCCCTCCTCTAGCCTGGGTGCAGAGAATCTAGAGAGCAAAAGAACTGAGAGAGGATCTTGCTGTACCAGAAAATTATGTAAGGGTCAGCTTTACAGTGTTGGTCCATCTATTCCAGTACCGTCTTCTCGGCTGGCAAAAGCCATCCAGGGTCTCAGGCATTCACTCCTTTTTCTGGAAATGCCAGGGACTGAAAATTCCTCCCCTTTTTACACACACAGCATTGCTGTACCAAGGAATTACGGCCCTTCCCTGAACGGAACCTGGCTTCAGTTTCTTCAAACGTCGCTCTAGTTGTTGAAAAATAGGCCAAACACTCAGGGTTATAGGGAATGTTGTGATGGGGACCCTAAGGGTACAATGTGTATGTGTGGGTATATTGTAAGTCAATGCAAAGTAGAAAAAACCCCTCTAAATATAAACAGCCTGATAGCTTTAATGTTATTTCATTTAGCAATTCATTTTAACAAATTAATTAAATTGTTAATAAACTCTTAACCGACAAATGCCCACCAGTTTGGAAAAGGTTTGCTTCTAAAGGAGCAGTTGGATAGAATACTGCATTGCAAATTGTTTTCCATGTATCTCCAGAGATAAAGGGCTAGAGGCTTACTTTCTTTTTTAATTGAAAATTCAGTGAATGGACCTCAAATATTTCCAAAGGGACATGGCTCCCACAGCTCTCCCTTGGTGGGTAACACCCTGATTGGCCATGAAAAATAACTTTAGGACTTTGGCAGAGTTGATTGGATAGTGCAGACTGATTGCCTATAAGCAAGTTGGAGGCTTAGAAGACTGGAGGAAAGGTCCTGGTAGACTTTCATTAATCTAGGAAGGGAAGACAACACATTTCAGACCAAATAAACACCATTCTTTCTAGCTCCGTTCTTATTATGGCTGTTCTCAAAGCTACAAGACACTTGCCTAGAAGATTCTGAGGCATTAGAGGTGTGTTCAGTTCTTGCACCCCTCTGATACCTGGGTTGAAAATGTGAATAATAAATGGTTCAGTTTCTAAATTATCTCTTATCAGTGATGAGAAATAATGGGAAGAGTAGAAAACAATAAAGGTTTGTTTCCATATAACCTGGAGATGTCCCTAGTAAAGAAGTCTCCAGGGCTGTGCTGAATATTCCCCCATTTCTATTTTGGGGCCAAAAATAGTGATTTTGCAGAGGTTATAGTATTCCTTCCATTGCTGTGATTGTGAGAATATTCACAGTTTTCTTATTTTGATAATGACTGTCTGCCCCCACCAGCTGCTCTGCATCTCCTCCACCCCCCCCCCACTCCTATGTGATTACTGCTTTTATAATATTCTGGACTTAGTCACATGGATGATCACAGCCTATCAGGGATCACATAGTGACCAGCATGATGTCACATTGCTAGGTAGCCAATCAGATGTGGCTATGTGATGACATTACTGAAGGCAAAAAAAGATAAATGGGGAATGAAAGTAATGCTTCTTTGATTGATGACATAAATGATCCCAGCCAATCAGGGATCACACAGTGAATACCATGATATCACTACACAATGGAGCAAAACAGATTTGCCTATATGATGATGTCACTTGGGGCAAACAAAGTCCATTGGTAGAGAGAACAAGAGAGGACAATATAAATGAACAGGCAAACATATTCCCAGGCATTGCCAATAACTAACTAACTAACTAACTAACTAACTAACTAACTGAAACAGGAAGGCATTTTTGACACTGCCAAAAATGTTTTCCCCAAACAGTGAGTACTTTCAGCTCAGCCCTAAAAAGGGATACACTAATGTTGTGGATAGCTGAAGTGGCCTGATCCACCGTTAGATATAAATCCAATAAGTAAGGACAAAAAGATAATTAAATAAGCCACCTGTCATTCACTATAGGTGAATCCTCTCCCCTCGCCCCCTCTGCTGGGAGATGAAAGCAAGCATGCTATCGTCCCTTTTCTCTCTTTTAATGTACACCTGCCTTTATTGAACATACGTAGAACTATGGCTTTATAATAATAAACAGTTGTGTAGACTGCAGCTTGTTAATCTTTACATCCATTTGGAGGCATCTACTAGATGTGAATATGTACAAAGTAAGAAATGGATAGGAGGAGAGGGTGGGTAGGGGTGGGACCCGAGTGAATGAGAAGGGGACAGAGGAGTGGGTGGGAAGAGGTTGCGTGATGTGTGGCAAGTACAAATTCCCCATTTGATAAATGAGAAATCCATTGCTTTACTGTCCATGGACAGGGTGGCAGTCTGTAGCCGTTTACTTCTTAAACATGTCCTGGAGGGGACCGGGCAGGTATTTGATGACGGTGTCTAGAATGCTTTCGTCTTCCTCCTCATCCTCATCCCCGCAGCCAGGGGGGATGGCCTTCTTTGGACGTGTCAGGCTCCCTTCAGCATTCGCTTCCAGAGCAGCTTGCGCCTCTGCTTCTCTCTCTTCCTTCTTCTTAATTCCATACTGCAGAAGGCGTGAGGGTGGGTTTGTGGGGGAGGGGGAAGAAAAAAACACACACAAGATGCTGTCACTCTCTCAGCCGACACCCAGGCTCAAAGCAGGAGAGGACGGCTGCTCCATGTTAATATTTGCTTTCACAGAGATCTCATCTTGCCCGAGTGCGCGGTGGTCAATATTGCGCTGAGCCTTTAAATCAAACAGTAGTTTTAAAATGTCAGGCCAGCCTTGAATGATAATGACCTCTAAAAATCAAAGAAACATTATATAAAGACTAAATCCCTCTTTAATCCCCCTGCTCAGTTGCACAAACATGGAATACAGAAGACCGAGTTTTACCAAGTGGTAATTTATGGAGTGGGTATGCCATTTCTCCATGGCTCCTGTCCCTATTATGAGCATCATCATCATCATCATCATTATTATTATTATTATTATTATTACCCACTTTCCTGCTTCCTTGGATGTTTGATGGAGTGATAAAATCAAAGGTGGCTAATGAACCCCAATTATACCAGATTTGAAACTCTGAGTTTGGCAGCTGAAGTTTTCAATCCCAATCTAAGCATTTTTTTTTTAATAATCAGCAAATATCCAAAATTGGGCCTAAAAGCAGGGTAACTACTTATGAATTGCCAAAAGAAAAAGAAAAGAGGATAGCAATCTGCATAAAATTTGCATATGCTAATTTGTATATACGGGTGCAAATTTATAAATAATACCAACAGAAATACAGTACAGTGGGGAAGACTGTGACCAAGTGACTTGTGTACCTTGCTCATTCTGCTCTCCAGGTGTTAACTGTTGATGGGTGACTTCAAGTCCCCCCTCTGCTCTCCCTTCTTATGCTTTTCTTAAAAAATCTTTTACTGGAACTGGACAGGACAGCCCTTCAAATAGAGGACAGTTTTCTGTAAAGGAGGATACATGGCCACCCTGACTTAGGTCTGGAAAGACCTGGGTCTTCCCAGCGGCCTCTATGCCCAAGTGTGCATCTAATAATGTAACTGAGCAAAGGTAGGGTGGCTATTTGCACACTGGCAAAAAGAGAGAGGAAATACATCCCCCCAAAAGGCTGCAGCTGGCCGCGGCCAAGGGCTCCGCAGAGTCGCTGTGAAGCCAGCCGGGGAGGATTCCGGGGGGAGGGATGGAGTGCCTCCCCCCCACCGCGGATGCCCCGGAACGGAGCCAGGTAAGTGTTTCGTACATCCCTAGCTCCTCTGTAGGGATGTCGAAGAAATCCACGATGGAACCAAATGAGTTCGGATTTTTGAGAATCCCATGGATTCCATGGCAGAAAGCTTTCCCTGTGCCAGGTGGATTCCGTAGACCATTTTTCTTACTTTCCTGAATTTTGTGCAAATTTCATCGTAGAAAAATAAAATGCAAAATAACGTTTTCCCCATAGGCTAAAGTATGAAAATGTGCATTTTGGGGGAATTTGCATATTTCCCCATGTGCACATTTTCCCATGTGCACATTTGCGCATGTGCGCATTTGTGCATATTTGGGAACAAAAATAATCCCATTCCATTGATGGGCAGATGATGGAATGAAAGGCACCTGACAGTCCGTGAAACACAGACAGCATGGATTTTACACAATCCGTACATCCCTACTCCCCTGACATGGTTCAACATTTAGCACCTGAGCAGCATGCAGGTCACCTGGACACTGTCATTTCCACTCTCATGAAATATATTGTATGTCTAGTTAAGTTATAGTTAATTCTTTCTAAATGTGTCTCTGTACACATCAATTAGCATATGCAAATATTATGCAAACCGATGTTCTCCTTTACCCTCTTTTTTTGCCTATTGGTAAGCGGCCACCCTAGGAGTCACACACTGACTACAGCAGTTCCTACACTCCCCACATAACATACGGGAGCGCCTATAGCTAGATGTTAGAAAGGTTCCTTCTTACAAACCTGAGAATACATAGTTTTAAAAATGATATCAGGAAAAAAAAAAATCCAGAGCCCATCAGTTCCGACTCTGATATACAAACCTGCAGCCTCAAAAATCCCCTGCAGCTATGCTTGGCCACACAGAGCCATTTCAATTATGCTGAGTTAAGGAGGCACTTCACAAGCCAAAAGGTGCAGGGTGGGGGGTGGGGGGGGAGATCAGCTTCTGCAAAATGACTCCTTCATCTCATCCCAAGGTAATTGCTTTATCTGGATGTTCCCCACACCTTTTCCTTTGGTTTTGCATTCTAATTAAACCACTGGATGGAAATGAAGACGGAATTCAATACACGAGTTTCACAGGATAACCAGTTAGGACAAACTCTCCATAAAGGCTGGTGAAACACTTGGTGAGAATGAGTGGTTTCAAAAAGAAAATTACATGGGATTTAAAAGAGATCAAAGGATTATTCTAGGACAAACTGTTCAGCATCCCCCTGCACTGAATATGTAAGCTGCAGGTGCTCTTTTGATGGTTGGTTCTTAAAAAAAACACCTAATATATTAAACCAGAATGATTAGCCAGCACTGCCAATAACTAACTCCTCTCCACTTTCTCATGTACTCTGCCTCCCAAGGAACAACTTGGTTCCCCAAAACTCCTTGATACTTAATGCAGATTTCCCTTTTGTACTTATCCATTTATTTAAAGTACTGGTATTCCTCCTTTCAGGGCCTTCCTGAGGCAGCTTTCAACAGTTAGCTAGCTTTATATACATAGCAGGATAGTTTAGCCTCACCATGCTTAGCAGGAACGTTACGCTTCTGCAATGAATTTACAGTCTAATCCACTTGCAATGCTTCCAGTCCAGTCCCCCAGTGACCTTCCTTTTACGAATCTGCACCTGCTCCATCCTTCCATGCCTGCCCACCAAGGTTGTCCCCAGCCCTTACGCCTTCCCCCACCCTGGCTCCACCCCCCTCCTTGGGTGGTCCAATGCCCCATTCTGTGAAAGCTGGTTCCGACAATGGAAAGATTTTGGCATTTGAACAGCTCTCCCATTCAGGTATGGCTAGACCAGAGGTAGGCAATCTGGTGCTGCCCAGACCTCTTGGACTACAATTCCCATCAGCCCCAGCCAGCATGGGCAATAAGGACATATGGGAGCTGTAGTCCAAAACATCTGGAGTGTGCCAGGATGCCTTCCCTGGCTTAGACTGCCCTGACAGTCTGTTCCCTGAAGCTCTTCACGTCTCCATCCCAGGCATTAATTCAGCGAGTCATGGGGTTGCAGCTAAGCACAGTGGGGGGCTACTGCTCCCCCCCTCTCTGGCCTCAATGGTGGCAACTGAAGGGGAGGGGGCTCTCAGCTAGGCCTGTATCTAGGCCCAGTGGAGGGGTACCTGACTCCAGCTTCTTCCTCTCAGTCTGGAGGCCTCAACGATGGCCCAGCTGGAGAAGATGTCACTCCATCCTTTCGGGCAGAGCTGTTGGGGGGTGTGGGGGTGGCTTCCCTTTTTGTGTTTGTCACTGAACCACAAGGAGACTACATTGTCCCCATATCATGTCAAGCCTTTTTCTCCAAAGTTTAGCAGTCACCTCCATGCCAAGATCCTCTTTAGCTCCCTCCAAAAATGAAAGCCAGGGCTGGTCCTTCTGTTCCAGTAGGGTTGCCCGATCTCCTGAGATTCAGACTCGAGGGCAGGAGGCGGTGCCTGGGATCTGAGGCTGGCTCCTGGTGGGTCAGGGGCTGGTGCATAGTAGGATGAAGGGGAGAACCTGTCAGAGATCTGGTCTGATGGTTAGCTCATGGTTTGTTGCCCTACCTAGGGTTTATTTGGAAGATGATCGAACAAACCACAGTTTATTTTCTCAGTTCCTGAGTTGTTTGTTTCCCTCCTCCTTTGCCAGCTCCCTCTCTGTATATGAAATGCCTTATCTATATATCTCCCTCTTGACCACCACCTCTGTAGCCTGAAGAAACATCCTATGAACAGCCCACAGTTCTGGGTTCACATTTAATGGCAACCCATGTTTAAACAACCCAGAGTTCACAACCCAACAATGAACCATGGGTTCTCTTTCTGAGCCGTTCATGGTTAACAAACTATGGTTTGTTAGAGCAACTGGGTTCACACATCACAACAACACTGAATTCAGCAACCCATGGGTTAATAAACCACGTGAACCAGGTTACTGACTGGCATGGATTACACTTAGTGGGGGTAGAATTTGCCAGTGTGTGGCCAGTCAGAGCTATTGCCCAATGAACAAGGTATCAAAAACCAATAGGAAAAGCTATTGTTTTTTGTTTTGGTACCACAACTAGATAAATCCACCAGGAGTGCCCGCTTGAGTTAGAAAGAGGCCCATCAATGGGCACTTTACTGTGGGCGTCGTCAAACCTGGAGCCTCTCCTGGTCCCACCCTAGACCCTATGGATGCCCCATCCATTTATCACCCTTTCAAAATTTCCTCATTTGGTTAAAATCTAGTCAGAGGGCTCCAAGCACTAACAACCAAAGGGCATATTGTGCAGTTATTTCATCTTTTCCTCCATAACTGGTTATTTGTGTTAAGAAAAGAGACCAAAGAATCAGTGGAAGAATAGGGGCAGGGGGTATGGAAGATGTCATTTGGACTCCCTGCAAAATTCTTTGTTTGAAGCATGGCAATGACACACAAAAAGCCTCAGATTGGATCCAGGATCTGTCTTCCACAAGAGGAAGGGCTTTGCTCATGTAAGGTCCCACCACCTGATTTTTGGGAACGCCCCCCCCCCAGAGCTCACCCCATTCAGCAGAGTCTCCTGGCTCTCTATGTAGCTTCGGGGGGGGGGGGTCCTAAATGGGCTACCATGGGAAGGAAGGGGTGGCGAAGTCCACTTCCATCAGTGCAGTTGATCCTGCTTGAATTTGGATCCAACCCAAAATCTGGAAACCCTCCTAGTGCAAATGAGATTCTGTGTGATATGGAGGTGTCCAGAAAATAGACACTTGATATTTGAAATTATTTTCTTTTGCCTGTTTTGTTTCTTTCCCCTAAATACTCCTTCCTTTTCTTCTGCCATTTCTGCCATCCCAAGCACCCTAACCCTTGCTAAGATCTTCCTACTGCGATTACAGATTTTGCATCCCCATGGGTATTGTTCAGACTGAAATAAATTGGCACAGCTAGCTGGGTGTCCGCATTGACCTTTAGTGCCACATACCCTGGAACACAAACACACACTGGCATTTGGGACTCTCTCTCTCTGTGTGTGTGTGTGTGTAGGTGTGTGTGTGTGTGTTTTTAATCACCTTTAAAGAAAGGCGCTCTTCCAGCAAGTATTATATCTTTTGCTGACAATCAACTGGTGAGTCTGAATGAAACCTTTGTTGTTCTGTTTTATTTTATTTTATTTTATTTTATGTATTTATTTATTTACAATATTTGTATACCACTCCATGTCTAAAACAGATTTTGGAGCAGTGAACACAAAAGATAAACCGGTAAAAGAATAAAAGGATTAAAATACCATATTAAAATTACGCTTTTTAAAAAACAAAATACTAATAGAAACCATGACTGGTCAATTAAGGAATGCCTCCTGGAACAGTGCTGTTTTCAGGAGGCACTGGAAACAACACAGTGTTGCCGCCTGCCTGTCCTCCAGGGACAGGGAGTTCCAAAGAAAGGGGGCCATCACACTGAAGGCTCTTCTCCTGGTGGACTCCAGTCGGGCCATAGGTCCGTGTGGAACCACCAGGAGCAAGCCCTCCGATGACCTCAGTGACTGGGGAGATTGGTAGGGAGAAGGTGCTCTCTCAGGTAACCTGGTCCCAAGTTGTTTAGGGCTTTATATACTAGTATCAAAACCTTAAATGATCTGGCCTGGTCATGAACAGGCAGCCAGTGCAGTTCCCTTGCAAAGGAGTTACATGCTGGAAAGGGGCAGCTCCTGACAACAGCCAAGCTGCTGGATTCTGCACTAGCTCCAGCTTCCAGAGCAGCCTTAAGGCAGCTCCACATAGAGTGCATTGCAGTAATCCAATCTTGAGGTTACTAGCACCTGTACCACTGTGGCCAAGCTATCTCTGTTCAGTTGAGGCTGTAGCTGGAGAACCAGCCAAAGTTGGTAAAAGGCACTCCGAGCTGCCATGGCCACTTGGGCCTCCAGCAACAGTGATGGATCTAGGAGTACCCCCAGACTATGGACCTGGTCTTTCGGAGGGAGTGCAACCCCATCCAGAACAGGCAATGAACCTATCTCCTGGACCCAAGAATTGCTCACCCACAGGGCTTCTGTCTTGCCAGGATTCAGTTTCACTTTACTGGCCCTCATCCAGCCTACTGCTGCATCTAGGCCCTGAAACAGGACTTTCATGGCCTCACCTGATCCAGATGTCACAGGGAGATAGAGCTGTGTGTCATCAGCATGCTGATGGCACACAGCTCCTAATGACCACTCCCTGCGGCTTCATATAGATGTTAAACGTACAGATGGTATCCTGTGGAACCCCCATAGCTCAATTGCCAAGGGGCCAAGGAATAGTCACCCAATGTTAGTCTCTGAAATCAGCCCCGCAAGTAGGAGCAGAACCATTCCAACACAGTGCCTTTGCTACCCATCCCAAAGAGTCAATCCAGGAGGATAGCATGGTCAATGGTAACAAAAGCCAATGAGAGATCGAGAGAATTAACAGGGTTGCACTCTTCCTGTCCCTCTCTCGTTAAAGGTCGATCAAGGCTGATTCAGTCCCGTAACCAGATCGAAACCCAGACTGGAATGGGTCTAGATAACCAGTATCCTCCAAGAGTGCCTGTGTTTGTTCTGCCACTACCCTCTCCAGAACCTTCCCTAAAAAAGAGGTATTTGCAACTGGGCGGTAGTTGTCTAATACCATTGGGTCCAAAGTGGGCTTCTTCAGGAGTGGTGGCAATACTGCTTTCTTAAGGACAGCAGGGATGACCCCTCCCCAAAGGGAAGCATTCATCACACCCTGGACCCACTCAGTCATACCCCCTTGGCTAGCTTGTATTAGCCAGGAAGGGCAAGGGTCGAGAGGGTATGTGGCCGGTCACATTGCTGCAAGCAGCTTGTCCACGTTATCAGGCCGCAACAACTGAAAATGATCCCATAAAATTGGGCAGATGGTGGCGTCTAACACCTCGAATGGAACTGCGCTAACTACAGCACCAAGTTCGCTGCGAAGACAAGCGATTTTGTCCTCGAAGTGTGTGTGATGCAAAATGGTCACAGCGGGTCCTTGAGGGGACAAGGGCCCCATTTGCTGGAGAGAGTGTTAACAGCCCCTGGGCCACCTGAAAGAGCTACTTGAGGATGCAGTGGAGGCAGCAAAGTAAGCCTTCTTTGCTGCCCGTGCCGCCACACAATAGGCATGATTATGTGCTCCAGAGCGTGCTCAGTCATCTTCGGTCATGCAGTTTTGGCTGCAATTTGATAAGTATCCGAAACACTTGCATTGCTTGCTACATTTTGTCATCTTCCTCTGAGGTTACACAGCTTCTCTTCACAGGAATGTACATGAAACTGCTTGGAAACACCCACGTTTGACTCGATATTCATATATTCAATATTCTGGGTATATATACCAGAGCTGAAATGAATATCCCAAAGTTGGCAGTGGATGAATGTATCTATTTAACTCTTTTCAGTTAAAAAATAAAATCTCTAGCAGAAACTGGGAATGCCAAGAACCGATGTAATGAAGTGGCTGAGACTGTGATTCTGTGCACACTTACTGGGAGTAAGCACCATTGAATTCCATGGGACTTATTTCTGAGTACATATGCACAGAATTGCACTGTCAGAGAAGGAGCTCCACATCTGAAAGTCAAAAGATCACCTAGGGCATGAACACACTAGGTCGTCTCTGGCAAGCCACTGTCAATTCAGCCACCACCACCCATCTGCAAAATGGGGATAATAATGCATTACTTATCTTACAACATAGTTGGAAGGGTAATAACTTGACAATATGATAACAAGATAACAACTAGATGTGGCATTTATCATGTGGTTCACCCTTCTAGATGGAAGCTTTCCTCCTACTATGAGAAGCAGGCATGGAGTGGGGGAGGTCCAATCTTAGGCTGATGGGAGCCAAAAAAGAGGTTCTCTGTGCCCTCGGGTGGGGCCACTCAGTCCAGGAATGCAAGGGAAATGGTGTTCTGATGACCTGAGAAGATGTTGGGACAGCGCAGAGCTACTAAGGGAGGGCAGTGGGGCAAGGGAGAGGAATGGTGGAAAGGCAATGGCTGAGGAGAGGCCTAAATAAGTACCCTTTTCCTGAAGCCAATGAGGAGTCCAATCCCGAGATAGATGAAGGAGCCACAAACAAGATGAGCAAAAGGGAGGGGAAGAAGAGAACTGCATACCAGGGCTCATTGGAAAGAGGGGTGCTTTTTTGGCCAAGCGTTTCAACAGCGGGAAACACGGCCCCTGTTCAGTGCTGTTCCCCGGGGTGGCAAACAGGGATAAAATCAGTTTGCAGGGATGATGGTGGGACCTCCCAAAGCCCCACCCCCTTTTGTCCTGACAAAGTCCACAGGTGAATATTTGGTGTGCAGCCCTCCTGTCCCATTTACATGGGATTCATCCAGATTTCCTTTTGCTTCATCTCCATCTCCTTTTCTTCCAAGACATGGAACTAAAAAGGGGGCAGAGGGAATCCAGCGACCCCCAGCTGCACACCTTCAGGAAGGGGCAACTTCTGATATTTTCCTGTCTCACAGTTTAAGATGGGTTGGAGTTCCGAGCAGGAGCAGTGCCAGGAGTCAGTGTGGTGGGGCACACAAGCCGAGGCCCGAGACATGAAGGGGGCCTCTGGACCTGCCGTTCTTCCTCCTCACTGTTGTTTCCTGCTTGCTCGCCTGACCTCTCCCTCTGGCCCGCAAGGGGTGAACAAGTGAATGGTGGTGGCGGTGAGGAGGAGGCGGATTCCCACACTGAGATGGAGGGGGTGTCACGCCCAAGGGCCTTTCCAAACCCGGCACCCACACTGTGTCAGAGTCAAAAATGTCTTTGGTGAATCTCCCCTCCCTCTGAAATCTGCAATGATCCCCCCCCCCCCGCCAGTATCTGACACGCATGCAGGTCATCTCCTGAAAGCACAGTGAAGTACTCTAGATGCTATCCTTTGTGCCCACACTTGGAAGGAAGCCTCACTGAACTCCATTGGATTTACTTCCAAGTATATAGGCATGGCAGGATCATTGAGGCTGATTTTGAAAACACACACACGAATCAGGCTGAAGGGCAACAGGAACATTGGACGCTGCCCTATACCGAGCCAGACCCTTGGTCCACCTAGCCCAGTATCGTCGACACTGACTGGCAGCAGCAGCTCTCCAGGGTTTCAGGCAGGAGTCTTTCCACGTCCTACCTGGAGATGCCAGGGATCGAGCCTGAGACCTCCTGCGTGCAATGCAGGTGCTCTGTCACTACGCTATGGTCCTAGCCCAATGCTGCTTCCAGGATTCCAATGCAATGCTGATCCAGGATTTTGGGGGGTCCTTACCTTCAGTGAGCCCCCTTAATCTGCATGAGGTGGTGAGGCACTCAAACCAAAACCTCGCTCACATCCCCTTCAGCCCTCTCAGGTGCCCTGTGCGAAGTGAGGACGGTGGCCCTGTTGAAGCAGTAGCCTCTGCACTGGTCTTGGGGCCCTGACAGGCCCAGCCCAGCCCCAGCTCCCTGGACCTGGCCATTCCATGAGTCCTTTGAGGAATCATCAAGAACTCTGAAGGACCCTCGTGCATCTCATGGGTATTCATTCAACGTGCGCATCGGGGGGGGGGGATGCAACCCTTTGCCTTGCCTGTGAGGGGGGAAAATACACAGAATGGCTGCATCTGTCAGATTCGTCCCCCAAACAGCAAGCAAGGCATTCGGATAGCAGGGAGAAGAATGCTGGGAACAAAATGTGCTTGATTGTGCTTGAGAAGCTGGCAACGTTATGTACCGACCTTCCTGGAAGTTATTATGCTGAAATGAATGGACTGATTTTCAAGAGCTTCTGACTGAATTGTGAGGAGTTGTGCCAAGAAGGGGGAAGGGACCAGGGCAGCAGTGATCCGTTTCTAGGAAGAAGCGCAGTCGCATGGCTCAAGCTTTGCATGGAAGGCATCCCATCCTATCGAGAAGCTATGCCCCTGATTAACTCCACTGCCAATGGGGAGTGGGTTGACCTTCCATAGGGGAGGGCAAGAAGTGGCTAGTCCACAGTGAGGGGAATGTACATATGCTTATAAGAAATGCAGGTAAATCCTTTCGAGTAACAGATGCTTTCAGATACATTAAAGCTACACCATCATCATCATTATTAGCATTTATATAGGCTTTTCACGGGTTCAAAGTGCTTCTCAGAGTGATGTAGCTATTGATGTTGTTGTTTTCCAAAGTAGCCGGTGTGGGAGATGCTGAATCAGAACCATGGCATGGAAGAAGGGGAACGTTAACCCCTTGCCCCACCACAATACCCATCAGAATTAGGCTGGTCGTGTGTCCTCTTTTACAGAGGACAGTTCTCTGTTGGAAGGACTGCCAGAAGCATGTCCTCTGTTTGAAGGTCTCCTCTATTTGAAGTCCTGTTCAATCCCCGTCTAATCATAAAGAACCATCAGCAGCAAGCACCAGGACAGCGGATTGAACAGGCAGGCACACAGGTCACTTGGCCACAGTTCTTCCACCCACTGGTGAGATTAACTGTATTTCTATTTAACTGATAATGACAATGTCTAAATGTGCATCTATGCATCTAAATCAGCACCTGCACATTTTACGCAAATTGATACTCTCTCTTTTGGTGATGCATTTCCTCTTTTTTGGCAGTTCACAAATGGCCACCGTACCTGCATCAGCCACACCTTCTGTAAAGGGCACCCACCTGCTTCCTCACCGCTCAAGCGCATGGGCATGGGTGACACCAGGGGCTGGCATTGTCAGGCCCTTGCCAAGGCCCTTGCCTCAGCAGGGGCCCCACGGCTGACTACCAGAGCCCCCTGGTGCTGCTCCTCTTGCTGATGCCCCCTCTGGCCCAGAGGGAGAGCACCTACGAGCAGTGGTGGTGAACAGAAAGAACAGCAGCCAGCACTTCCTGCTCGCTTGCCCATCCCTTCTCTCTGGGTGGTGGTAGGGATTGTGCCTGGAGGCCGACAGAGAGCACATGAGCAGTTGCAGAGGAGAAGAGAGCTGCCCCCTGGAAGCATCTTGCCCACCCCCAAAAAACATGGAGCTGGCATTGCCCATGCTTTATCCTCCAGGGTCTCAATGGCTGAACCCCAGAGCTTGTTACCACACCCCGAGTCCCAGTAAGGGCCAAACTAGACATGACACAATTCTTGCAATTAGCAGCTGTGTGGATGGTTTTCTTCCTTTTTTTAGAGCAATAGCAGCACTCAGGGCTGGGTGAGGAATAGGGCCTGGCGGAGGATATAGATGCTTTGCCCCTGCAACATTCCAGAGTTGGATCGCAGGCTCCACACCTGTTATTTGCACTGAGAGGAAAATCCCATTGGTGCCAAGAGGTTTGCTCCCAATACCATGGTGTAGTGGTACATTTGGAAATGCAGGAGCTCACTGTGGCAGTCTCCAAGGGCAGTCCAGACATTTCAGGCAGCTGTGTCGATCCATATCAACAAACCAGTTCTAGGCGTTTTCATCTCCACCAGGGGCAGGTCTTTGGTAAAGCGAATCGGTCTTGATTGCCCTTTCCAGACCAAGTCATCCCAAAGACTTTGCTTTCCAACATGGAACAATATGTTGTTGCTTGGAAAATTCATTCTCCCCACAGCTACGGTGAGGATCGCAGCTAAGCTCAGAGGGAACAGGGGATTCTGAGGGGGTGGCAGATGACATCAGAGTCCCTGCTAATGAAAAGGTGCTGGGGCTGTGTCCCTGTGAGCCCTGCCTTCGCTACACCACTGCCCAATACAAATAGTGGGTGTGGGTGCCTGATCTGGATCAGGACCACAGTGGGCGGGGGCAACAGGTTAAATCCCCCCTACCAGTGTTCCGATCCTGATTGGGCCTCCTCAGCTGCTATTTACTCTAAAACAACAACAACAACCACAACCATTCACACAATTCCTAATTGCGTGAATGGATCACATTTAATTTGACCTTAAGTACTTGCTCAACAGGGCAATTCATAAGAGACTAGCTTTTGTTTCCTTCAGAAAGCAATTTCAACCCTTGTTTCCAATTTTTTTTTTAAAGGATGTGGCGATCTCAAAATGACACCTCAGGGGTTCAATGATAAAAGATTTATGGAAAAGGGACACAGAGAAAAAACATGAATGAGTGAAGTGTGCCAGGGTGGTGGTGGTTGGGTTGCTTTCTTTCCTAGCAACGCTAGGCCATGTTAAGGTCATTAGGTGTGATATTACTTCAGTACGATTAAGCACCAAGGGTGCTCCATTAATTTACATTAGGCACAGGCGTCTGCTTGGTGGTGTGCTGTTCACCAGGTGTGAAGAGCTCAGTTCCTCTCCTCATAAGCTCATTCATTATCTCCTTCGTTATTGTGGGATCTCAGTTTGCAATAAGAACACTGGGATGAAGGCCCATATGGACTGCCTTTGTGGTAGCAGGAGGATGAGTTGATAGATTTGCCATCTTGCCTGAGCCAGGAGGCCGGGCCACTGAAGCAGCAAATGAAATATGCTCTTCTGCCCTCTGAGAGTTGGGAGGAAGGAAAGGACTGATGTGCATGCTAAAAAGAAATTAACTCTGAGTCGTTCTATGTCTGCTAGATGGAGACACCATCATTTTATTTTATTTTTTCATTTCTATACCACCCAATAGCTGAAGCTTTCTAATGTGGAGTACCCCACCGATAAAAGGCTGTACTAACAGTGTAGTCCTATACATGTGAACTCAGACAATCCCAGCTGAGTTGAATTGTGGGATTTACTCTCAGGGAATGAGTATAGGACTGTGGCCTAAATTTTGATATTTGCTTTCAAAGTAGCACATTCTGTACCAAGTAGGTTATTGGAAAACAGTATTAACCTCACTGAACATTTCTGCTGTTGTGATGCTATTTGGCACCCCTTTGTTACCTTGGCTGTGATTTCTTCTCAGTGTCATTTTTCTTTTCCCTCACTGTCCATGGCCTCATTTGCCCACTCTGTGCAGTTCAATGGCTGTGGCAACATTCTTTTGTTTGCAAGCATCCATGACATCAGCCATTGCATCACGATGTCATTGACATAATGATTCTGTCTATCACAGTCAATAGGAATCAAGGATGTTTGGTGGGCACATGAGACTGAGGATTGTGGGAAAGGAGGAGGAGGAGTTGGAGGAAAATGGTCCCAAGAAGAAAAGCACGGAAGCATCAAGACTGTATTTGCTTCAGCAAGTGCAACAAAATAAATGAAATCACCTAAAATGTGAGGTGCTGCTTGTCAATACACATAACCCCCCCCCCCATGACATTAGGTAAGCAATTTCACCTCAGCTTTATACTGATCACAAATAATTTCCTATTAGGAAGAGGTCAAAGTGAGAATACTTCCACAGCCGAATCATAATTTTTAATTCTCTACAGGTTCATCTGAGCGATTCAGACTAGGGCTGTGCACCACATCATTACGAAGCCTGAATAACAAGGTGAAGTGGGCAGATTCAGACCAGCCTCCTTTAGATATGACACAGATCAGGGCAGAACCGAGGCACCCTGAGGCGAAGCGCCTCCCCCACCTCATATATTTGGAGCTCTACTGAGCAGGCCTGAGCGATCCAGACAGGCTGCCTCCAAAACGTATCAACTTCCAGGGATGTCAGAGCATTTTGCCACAAATCTCAGGGAGGCCGAATGCCAGCGCATTCGGCCCCCCGAAATCAGTGGCGGAACGGTCTGCCCCCCCGCCCCCCCCGGGACTGGACGTACCTTGGGCGGATCTTCCTGGCGGCGGCGGTTCGGCGGTGGTTTGGCGGCGCCTCAGCAGCGGCGGCGGCTGCGGCGGCCGGTCTTCTGACCGGCTGCCACCACCGCCATTTCCAGTTAAAAATAGGGATGGGGGAGAATTTCTCCCCGAAACTTTGGGGGGCCGAGTGCCAACATATTCGGACCCCCGAAGTAGTTTCAGGGAGAACTTCTCCGCCCCCCCGCCCCCCCGGGATGGGACTTACCTTTCCCGAATGTCCCTCCCGGCGGTGGGTCCCAGCGGTGGTTCGGCAGGTCTTCGACAGGGGCAGGTCTTCAACAGCGGCGGCCGCCGCCATTCCAATAAAAGTACCCCCCCCCATGATAGGCTACGTGATGATTAACGTAGCCTATCACGGCTAGATTTGCAAAGTCAAAGTCCCCCATAGGGAGCCACCATTCGCGTTCCTTATTTGGTTGCTGTAGTCTACGTAAAGATTACGTAGACTACAGCGAAAATAAGGGCAACGCTATTTGCATTGCCCTTATTTTCGCCGTAGTCTACGTAAAGATTTACGTAGACTACAGGGACCTAATAAGGAAAGCGAATGGCCGGCTCCCTATGGGCGCCGCCATTTGTGTACGCGCTTTTATTTTTTTAAAGTCACCCGTGATAGGCTACGTGACGATTAACGTAGCCTATCACGGCTGACTTTGCAGATCTAGCCATGATAGGCTACGTTAATCGTCACGTAGCCTATCACGGGGGCATTTTTTAAAAACTTTTTATTTCGCGGCTGGGCGAGGCGAGGAGCCTCCTCCCCGGCCTGAATTTCG
Organism: Heloderma suspectum; assembly: GCF_057233095.1. Classification (NCBI taxonomy): domain Eukaryota; kingdom Metazoa; phylum Chordata; class Lepidosauria; order Squamata; family Helodermatidae; genus Heloderma; species Heloderma suspectum. The sequence continues at coordinate 135,504,992 of NC_139459.1, forward strand.
GCCGGGCGAGGAGGGAAGCCTCCCCCCCCTGGCCTGAACTTTGGGGGGAGCAGCGAAGCGCCTCCCACCCACCACGAAGCAAGCTGTGAGACCAGGTAAGTGGCTTTTGTGCACCCCTAGTTAAAAACAACAACAACAACAACAACAAAGTGATAGGCTACGTAAAGGTTTATGTAGCCTATCACGGCTAGATTTTTAAAAAACACCGTGATAGGCTATGTAAATGTTTACGTAGCCTATCACGGCTGATTTAAAAACAAAAAACAAAAATGTGCGTATGCAAATGGTGGCGCCCATGGGCGCCGCCATTTGCGTTCCTTATTTTGGCACGTCTTAGTCTATGTAAACATTTACGTAGACTAAGACGGCGAAAATAAGGGGAACGCAAAAAGCGTAGATGCTATGCTATTTGCGTTCCCCTTATTTTCGCCATCTTAGTCTACGTAAATGTTTACGTAGACTAAGATGTGCCAAAATAAGGAACATAAATGGCGGCGCCCATGGGCGCCGCCATTTGCGTACGCGCGTTTTTTTTCATTTAAATCAGCCGTGATAGGCTACGTAAACATTTATGTAGCCTATCTCGGCTGACTGCAGGGACACAAACAGTGGCGGCTATGGCCGCCGCCATTTGCGTCCCTGCTAGCCAGCGGCCGGATGTCCGGCCGCTGGCGGAGCTGGCCGGCGGCTCCGCAGAATCCCTGCGGAGCAGAGCCGACTGGCCAGAATTTCGGGGGGAGGGACGGAGCGCCTCCCCCCCACCTCAAATCAATTTCGCTAAAAGGTACATGACTTTCGTACATCCCTATAAACTTCTGAAATGTATCAACTTCTGAAAGCTCACGCAGAGGGGCAGGAGGAGGAGGAGGGAGGAGGGAGGGGAAAGGTGAGCGGACATGGGAGGGGGAGGCGGCGGGAAGGCGAGCGCAGGAAGAGGAGGTGTGCTTTGGCGAATAAGAACTCTTGGCCAGAACCAATGCCAGCAGTCTCCAATCCGAAAGAGTGGTGGAGGAGGGGGGTTATATACTTTGGGGAAAGGCTGCGTTCAGTTGTTGTACTAGCTGTGTCTTTGGGAGAGGGCTGGTGTATAGTTAGATGAGCTGGTGTGTGTATGTGTGCATTCCTTGCAGTTCCTCCTTCTATTTCTTTATTCCTGATTGCCATTAGGCTTTCCTCGATATTTAAAAGGAAACAAACAGCTAGGTTGTAGTGGGATCATTCCCTCGCTCCTTGTGCAAGCTGCCTCTTTGGGACGGTGTCTTTGCACCCGCTGCAGCCACCTTCTCCTATTTCTTTCTACCTCTGACTCATTTGTTCTATGTATTATTCATGTTCATCTCTCCTTTCAATATTTTTTCAAACAAATATAGCTTTTCTTTGCTCGTTGCTGCTATTCTCCCCCCTCCCCCACCATTCCATTGTTCATGTCACTTGTGGACTCTGGAAAAGGCTGCATTTGTTTTTTAAGGTCAACCCTCATTTCTGCTTTCTCCATTCTATTTCCTTGTCATTTTTGTCTTTCAACTCTGTCTCTTCTGATTTTTTTTTAAAAAAACCAGTCTTATTTCGATTTTTAAAAGCAAACATTGACTTCTGGGCATGTTCCTCCCCACCTCCTTTTAAAGTCATATTCAACCATTTAGTTTTTTCTTGCTTCCTAAAATCTTAAAGAAAGGCATATTATAGCAGCCTACATGTTTAGTGTTTGGATCTCCCCCCACCCCCGCATGCTGAAGTGAACCGTCTATTTCTTTTCAGTGTCGATCCTCCCAAAACAGAAATTAAAGAAGGGTTTTTATTTTTATTGTTTGCTTGCTCTTGGCTCTTATCTTATCGTCTCTGCTGTCTTCCTGTATTTCTTGAACTTAACCTGCCTTCCATAAAAGAACATGAAATATTAAACAATAAACTAAAGAAACACGTTAGTTGCTTAGGTAGTTCAGCTTTTCTTTTGCTCTTGTGTGTCTGTGTCCGTGTGTGTGCTAGGTTGTTGTTCCACCAACGCTGCACATCCCAATTTCAAGACAGTGTTGAAAAAGCGCTAGACACATACTTTTTAGATAAATTACCTTCTTATTCCAATAACACTCCACTGTGTGGCAAAGCCATCCAGCGCAATATGAGGCATCTTCAGGATGTAGGCAGGGGCAGAGGTGGGCGAGGTGCTGCTGTCACTAGCAGCACCGTTAGGCAAGCTGTCTGTCCCCTAGTCCAGATAGTGCGTCCCGGTGCAGTAGGGCAGCAGAGCACAGAGGCCAGTTGCAGTGCCTGGAGGCCACTGTTCGAGGAGGCTGGCGTGGGCAAGTGCAGTAGTCACACTCTTGCCCAAGGCAGAGCAGCATCTCCTACTGTAGTGGAAGAGGGGGGCACACTGATGGACGTTAGGTCAGAGGTGTCTGACCTCCTCAGCGTGGTGGAGGGGGAGGGGGAGGAGATCCTCCAGGGTGTGTTGGAGGAGGAGCAGCAGGTAGAGGCTCCAGCACCCGACCCCTCTTCCATTGCTCCCCCCACTTGTGTGGTGCGCCCCAGACTCAAGGCAGGCAGTTTGCGTCTCCTCCCCCCCGAAACGTCAGGGCAGCATTGCGTGGGGCCACTTTGAGTTGGGAGCCGATCCCAGCACTGCCGTGTGCTGCCACTGCAAGCTGTCTCTGAGCAGGGGGAAACAGCCAGGGCACTGCAACGCCAGCAGCCTGCTCCTGCACTTAAGGAGGCAGCATCAATCGGTCTAGCTTGGGGAAGAGGGGGCTGCGATAAGGTGTAGTAGTATATAATAATGCTTGGATGGGAGCTGCATGTATTGAACACACAGTTTTGTGACAGTTTATTCATATGATGTATTTGGCTGTCTAATGATGCAGAAACTTTTTATAAGATCTGGCTAATTACTCATCATCTAAATATGTAACAGCCAATTTCTAACAGTCTCTATGGGTCACACTACATGTTACATTAATTATGTAGCAGGTACCTGAGCCTTATCTTTTTTTTTACCCTGAACTGTGCAGCTCTGATTCAGATTGGCACCACAGTGCACCATGTAAAAAAGAGGGAGAAAAGACTTCCATTTTAACCCCTGTATTGGGAGGGGGGATTTGGAGAAGCTGGGCCAGGAGGTTTAATCCTCCCCACTTCCCCCGGTGCATAGTGACCTAGGCTCAAGTTACTTATAAGGTAGGTGTGTCAACTGAGAACCATTTGAGAAATTTCGAGGTAAGCCCAAATAGCTTTGATAAGACTAAAAGATATCTCAGTAGTGGTGGGCGCCAACGGTGTGTGTGTGAGGGAGATACTTTACATATTTTTTCCAGATGAACAGAAGTACTTATGCCATAAGGTTTGTTCAGGATTTTTTTCTTTTCTTTTTGCAATTATTGTTTTAGTACAGAGAATAAAATGCTAGCCCCTTTCTTTATTCAACCATATCTTAAATTGCTGTATAACCATTCTGTGGCCAGGATGGTATCAGCTGCATCTGGTTAATTCACCCTGTGTAAACTCGCAGGTGCATTTTTAGTGCAAATATCCAGGGAGGATTTCTGTTGAAGACAAGGTACTTCACCTCTAACAAGAAATTATTTGGTCCCCGGGAAGACACTCCATTTCATAATTTCATATCAACAGCTTCTTACAAGCCAGCCATCAGCTGAAGCAGAGCTGAGGATGTGGAGGCAGTCTTCAATAAAGTTGTGCAGAAATTCTATTTGTTTGCTCTTTCAGACAGTGTTTGGAAAATGGATTTTTATAGCAATCTAAGTGCCTCAGCATTTTCCCAGCAAAGATGTGATTCTCCAAAGAATATGAGCTGTTGTGGCAGTAATGCAGCTGTTAGCCATTGTGGGAATGTATCGAGAAAGTGATCACTTGAAATTCCAAACACTAAATAGTGAAGATTTGCTTTGGGTTAATTAAATTAATTGCTGCATTTTGTATCATGTATCCCACATTCTCCAGTAGCTTTCTCTTGATAGGATGATGATGATAGTGATGATGATAGTGATGATGATAATTTAATAGATGTATATACTGCTGTCCACATTTAAAAATATCTCTCTACGTTGCTACAGTGCTTCGTGTCCTTGGAATAACCTTTCGTGTCCAGTTAAAAGTAGTGCAAGTTCTGGGGGGGGGGGGCATAAATTTAGGAATTGTGGGCAACTTCATGCTACTGAGATCAGGCTATGGGTGACTGTTCCTGAATCAAGTACATATTCTGCATCCTAGAATTCCAAAGCTCAGTTTCTGGATTTGATGGCTGAGCTAGATCTGGCAATAGAGGAACAGGCTGAACTGGAGCAGGGGTGTTGACCTTGGGCCTGTGGGCCAAACCTGGCCCTCCGGGGTTCCCCAGAGGGCCATGCCCCTTTCCCTTCCCCTGGCCCCTTTCCCCTGACCACTGATCATTTGTTAGTTTCACAGATTTCTCCCCATTCTAAAAAAGGTTGAAATGCCTCTCCTAAAGCTCCGTTACTGGCAGTGAGAGCTTTAAGCTAAAATATTCTGGTATTTTAAGCCTGCTCCTTTCACCTTTGCCCTGCCCCCTTTGCCTTTCAGCCCCCCCCCCACTGGAATATGGCCCCCAAGAGCTTCTCTGAAATGGAATTTGGGCCTCAGGCTGAAAGGGGTTCTACACTCCTGAAGTAAAGCCTAAAATACAGTAGGCAGAAGATACTGCTCTGTTGACTGAGCAAGGGCAGAAGGCCAGGATCTTTGTATTTAGGCTACACCTGGACAGTACAGATGTGGCATTCTGCATAGGGATGTACAAATCCCTTACCTCTGGGTCTGGTGGGGGGTCCATGGGGGGGTCGATGATCCGTCCCTCCCCCCTAGAATCCATCCAGGCTGGCTCCGCTCTGCAGCAGTCCTGCGGAGCCGGCTGCCAGGTCCGCTTTGCTGGCGATACGGCCAGCCGCCATTGCCATTTTGTATCTCTGGGGTAGGGTAAGTGAGTCTCTGGACACAAATGGCATAGTGGGCACCATTTGCAGCCGTAAAGCTGGTAGATTTGCCTAAATTTACAGCTGCATTTAGGCTAATCTACCAGCGTCACAGCCGCAAATGGCATCCACTACGCCATTTGCATCCCTGTTTTTTGACACAATAGGCTACGCAAATATTTGTGTAGCCTATCGTGGGGAAAGGAAAAACAGGGACACAAATGTTCCCTGTTTTGACACAATTACAAACAATTCCAACAAGAAGAAAAGGTGGAAGACAACAGAAGAAGCCAATGTGGCTTCACAAAAAGCTTAGAGATGACCTGAAAACCAAAAAGCACACATATAGGAAGTGGAAGGAAGGCCAAGTAACAAAGGAAGAGTACAGGCAGGTAGCACAGAATTGCAGGGATGGCGTCAGGAAGGCGAAAGCTGAGAACGGGCTGAGGTTAGCGAGGGATGCTAAAAGCAGCAAAAAGGCTTTCTTCAGCTACATGCATAGTAAAAGACAGAGGAAAGAAATGGTTGTTCAGCTATTAAATAAGGATGGCAAAATGATAACAGATGACAAAGAAAAGGCAGAGGTGCTCAATTCCTACTTTGGCTCAGTCTTTTCCCAAAAGAGGGTCTATGACCCCCCCGGCAAAGGCGAAGTACAGGCTGAAGGGGCAGGATTGCAAGTGCAAGAAACACCTAATTACTTTGAATGAGTTCAAATCTCCAGGGCCAACTGCATCCTAGAGTAATAAAGGAACTGGCAGAAGAACTCTCAGAACCGCTGTCTATTCTCTTTGAGAAATCATGGAGGATGGGTGAAGTGCCAGATGACTGGAGGAGGGCTAATGTGGTCCCCATCTTCAAAAAGGGTAAAAAGGAGGAACCTAGGAACTACAGACCAGTCAGTCTGACATCAATCCCTGGGAAAATTCTGGAGCAGATGATAAATCAAGCCATCTGCAAGCACCTTGAAAACAATGCAGTGATTACTCAAAGCCAACATGGATTTGTCAAGAACAAATCCTGCCAGATGAATCTGATCTCATTTTTGATAAAGTAACCTCCCTTGTGGACCGTGGGAAAGCTCTGGAGACATCATATACCTCGACTTCAGCAAAGCTTTTGACGACGTGCCCCATGATATCCTGATGAGCAAACTAGCTCAAAGTGGGCTAGATGAAACAACGATCCGGTGGATCCACAGTTGGCTACAGAACTGGACTCAAAGAGTGCTTATCAATGGGACCTTCTCAAACTGGGGAGAGATAATGAATGGGGTACCGCAGGGCTCAGTCCTGAGCCCAGTGCTCTTCCACATTTTTATTAATGACTTGGAGGAGGAGGTGCTGGGAATGCTGATCAAATCTGCAGATGACACAAAATTGGGTGGGATAGCTAATACTTTGGAAGACAGAAACAAAATTCAAAGTGAACTGGATAGACTGGAGCGCTGGGTAGAAAACAACAGAATGACACTTAATAGGGAGAAATGCCAAGTTCTGCACCTAGGAAAAAGAAACCAAATGCACAGTTACAAGATGGGGGATATGTGGCTCAACAACACTACAAGCGAGAAGGATCTTGGAATTGTTGTCGATCACAAGCTGAATATGAGCCAACAATGTGATGTGGCTGCAAAAAAGGCAAATGGTCTTTTGGGCTGCATTCACAGAAGCATAGCTTCCAAATCCCAGGAAGTCCTAGTTCCCCTTTACTCAGCACTGGTTAGGCCTCATCTGGAGTACTGTGTCCAGTTCTGGGCACCACACTTTAAGAAGGATGCAGACAAACTGGAGAGGGTTCAGAGGAGGGCAACAAAGATGATCAGGGGACTGGAAACAAAGCCCTATGAAGAGAGACTGAAAGAACTGAGCATGTTTAGCCTTGAGAAGAGAAGATTGAGGGGAGATATGATAGCGCTCTTCAAGTACTTGAAAGATTGTCACATAGAGGAAGGCCAGGATCTCTTCTCGATCATCCCATAGTGCAGGACATGGAATAATGGGCTCAAGTTACAGGAAGCCAGATTCCAGCTGAACATCAGGAAAAACGTCCTGACTGTTAGAGCAATACGACTATGGAACCAATTACCCAGGGAGGTGGTGGGCTCTCCCACACTGGTGGCGTTCAAGACGAGGCTAGACAGCCATCTGTCAGGAATGCTCTGACTTGGATTCCTGCATTGAGCAGGGGGTTGGACTCGATGGCCTTGTAGGCCCCTTCCAACCCTACTATTCTATGATTCTATGATTCTATGATTCTATGAATCTATGAATCTGTGATTCTATGAAATGGCGTAGTGGATGCCATTTGCGGCTGTAAAGCTGGTAGATTAGCCTAAATGCAGCCGTAAATGGCTGCATTTAGGCTAATCTACAGCTTTATGGCTGCAAATGGTGCCCACTATGTCATTTGCATCTGGAGATTCACTTACCCTACCCCAGCGATATGGCACGGCAATGGCGGCTGGCCGTATCGCCAGCGAAGCGGAGGCGATGGCCAGCTCTGCAGGATCAACACCACGAGGGAGCCAACCTGCACGGATTCCAGGGGGAGGCAGAGGTGAGTGCTCCGTTCCACCATGGGACCCAATGGGGCTGGATTCTTGGAATCCGGCCTCATTGGGGTCCATGGCGGAAATCTCCCCCATCCTAATTCTGCATGCCATTCATATGGTTCCATATTCTACAACCCTATTTCCTTCTCTGCCTAATGTGGGCATAGAGGCCAATACAATACGGGAAGCTCACTAGGCCAGGTTCCAGCCTCAGGTCCCCAGGTGTCTGCTTCAAACTCCCTAATTCCCGATACACAACAAGATGGTGAAAGATTGAGGCTAGAGTTACCATTGCATTTAGCAAGAAAGAGCTCCTGAAGGTTAGTCATGCTGCCTGAGCAGCTGAAGCTGGTGGGGTAGCAGTCCAGGATCTCTTCCCAGCAAAAAAAGAGCCGCCATTGGCATGGTTGGGTGATAACAACATTTTGTGAATGGCAACTTTTAAGCTAATTATCACTGTCTGTACTTTTGGCATTTCAATTCCCCCCGGGGAACACAGTTTATATCTCTCTCCCCCTCCCCCAGCATGTGTATATAAATCTGCCAATTTGTGGTTCAGACCTCATACATCTGACGAAGTGGACAGTGTCCATGAAAGTTGATGCCACAATAGATGTGTTAGTCTTTAAGGTGCAACAAGACCCTTTGTTGTTCATGCTGCAGCAGACTAACACAAACACCCCTCTGGATTTTTAAAAAAAATCATAATCCTGTGCTCTTCTTGAAAATTCAGTATTTGCTGTTATGTACAGAAAGAGGACAAACTAGGACATTAATGGCATTGAGAGAAGAAAACAACAACAACAAAAAAGATTGTACAAATATCCTGGGCAATAAAGCTTACTAATTTGGTCTCTGCAATCCTCCTCCCTCCACTCAACTGAATATTCATGAACATCTGGGTTAGCAAGATTTTGCTGGCAAGAATGATAAGAGAAAACCAAATGACGGTGAAGAAATGTCCAAATCTCCTATGCCCATCTTAATGGGGATTTCTTCACTAGGGCTACTGAGATCCCCCCTCCCCAAGTCCTAATTTTGATAGAAGCCAAGCAGGCATTTTCCACCTTATTGCTCAGCATTGCAAATAATCATGAAATAATGTGCAAGTTCTCTACATAATGTAACTGGTCCCTCCTTCAGGCCTTTATCATGGTGTAACAGGGGTGCTGAGTGGTGGGTAGGGAAGCTATTGCCCCAGAAAGAAGACACAATACATGGATTTTTAGGGTTGGATCCAGATTTATTTTGGATCAACTCAACTGCACTGGTGGAAGTGGACTTCGCCACCTCCTCCGTGCCATTGCAGCCCCCCCATCCCCCTGAAAATGCTACACAGAGAGTCAGGAGACCCTGCAGAATGGGGCAGCTGTGGTATTGTGGGGAGGGGGCATCTCCAAACATTAGGCATAAAAACATAAGAAGAGCCAGGGGTCCATCTACTCCAGCATCCTGTTCACACAATGGCCAACCAGCTGCCCACCGGAAATCCACAAGCAGGGCATAAGTACACAGCACCCTCTCACCCATGTTCCCCAGCAACTGGTGTACTGCCTCTGATACTGGAGGTAGCATATGGTCATGAGGACTAGTAGCCATTGATAGCCTTATCCTCCAGGAATTTGTCCAATCCCCTTTTAAAGCCATCCAAAGTGGTGGCCATCACTTTGTCTGGTGGAAGTGAATTCTATAGTTTCACTATGAGCTGTGTCAAGAAGTGCTTCCTTTTGTCTGTCCTGACTCTCCCACCAGTCAGCTTCATGGGATGACCCTGGGTTCTAGTATATGAGAGAGGGAGAAAAATGTCTCCCTATCCACTTTCTCCACACCATGCATAATTTTGCACACCTCTAAGGACCTTCTGTGAGCAGACCCCTTCCTCTTGCAGGAGGTCCCTTCCCCTTGCAGAACGCAGATTCTAGATGCAACCCATAACCTGCATACAGTGTAGTGCAAATGTTTGAAACACTTCACATAAATCATCTCAATCAGTGCTGGCTGCAAGGCTGTGGTCAGATTTTTTGGGTGGTGGTGGTGGTAAGACCAAGATGTCCTTGGTCAAGATGCCCTCAGTGGGACCCCCTCCCTGAATGGGCCCAGCTTCTCTTCACCGCTGTCCCTGCTCTCTGTATGCTGGACTTCTCCCTCTGGGTCCAATCCATACAGTTGCCCAGAGTGATGGGTAGGGTAGCCACTTATGTATTACCAAAAAGAAAGGAAATGCATCCCCCCAAAAAGAGGGCAAGAGAGAGCACAGATTTGCATAAAATGTGCATATGCTAATTATATGTATAGATGCAAATTTAGAAATAATAACAATTATCTCAATAGATCCATGTGTGCATGCATGTGTGCCTGCTCAGTCTGCTGTCCAGGTGCTAAGTGTAGATGGGCAACTTCAGGGGCCCTGCTGCTCTCCCTCCTTATGGTTCTTGGTCTTAAAATAGAGGACAGCTTCAAAAGAAGACTGTTGTGAAGGATTGAAGCCTACAGAGGCAAAGGGGGAAAAGGTCAGGCTTGGAGGCCCGGAGTTTTCTGTTGGGAGACAGTAACCCTGAGAGGAGTAGTTTCATTTCTAGGGATGTACGAAAGTCACTTACCTGGTCTTGCAGCTTGCTTCGCGGTGGGGGGGAGGCGCTTCGCTGCTCCACCTGAAGTTCAGGCCGGCGGGGGGAGGCTTCCTGCCTCGCCTGGCTGAAATTCAGGCCGGGGGGGGAGGCTTCCCGCCTCGCCCGGCCAAAATTCAGGCCGGGGAGAAGCACCCTGTCTCCCCAGCTGCGAACTTCAAAAGAAAAGTTAAAAAAAAAAAAAAGCCCCTGTGATAGGCTACGTAACGATTTACGTAGCCTATCACGGCTAGATCTGCAAAGTCAGCCGTGATAGGCTACGTTAATCGTCACGTAGCCTATCACGGGTGACTTTGGAAAAAAAAAAAAAGCATGTACGCAAATGGCGGCCCCCATAGGGAGCCGCCATTCGCGTTCCTTATTTGATCCCTGTAGTCTACGTAAATCTTTACGTAGACTACAGGGATCAAATAAGGAACGCGAATGGCGGCTCCCTATGGGGGCCGCCATTAGCTGTATGCGCTTTTTTTTTTTTTCAAAGTCACCCGTGATAGGCTACGTGACGATTAACATAGCCTATCACGGCTGACTTTGCAAATCTAGCCGTGATAGGCTACGTTAATCGTTACGTAGCCTATCACAGGGGCGTTTTTTTTTTTTTACTTTTCTTGTAATGGCGGTGGCAGCAGCTGGTCGAAAGACCGGCTGCCGCCCCTGCCCCTGACGAAGACCTGCCGAACCGCCGCCGGGACCCGCCGCCGGGAGGGACATTCGTGAAAGGTAAGTCCCATCCCGGGGGGGGGGCGGGGGGGCGGAGAATTTCTCCCCGAACAACCTTCGGAGGACTGAATGCTATGGCACTCGGCCCCCCGAAGTTTCGGGGAGAAATTCTCCCCCATCCCTATAATCATTTCTCCGGTTAAGTCTCAGTTTAATTTCTCCACTTAAGTTTCATTTCTTCAGTAGGGATGGCGGAGAATTTCTCCCCGAAACTTCGGGGGGCCGAGCGCCAACGTGTTCGGCCCCCCGAACAAGTTTCGGGGAGAAATCCTCCGCACCCCCCCGCCCCCCGCACCCCCCCCGGGACGGGACTTACCTTCCCTGAATGTCCCTCCCGGCGGCGGGTCCGGCTGGCGGTTCGTCCGGTGTTCGAGCGGGGCGGGAGCGGCAGCCGGTCTTTCGACCAGCTGCCGCCCCCGCCATTGCAATGAAAGAAAAAAAAAAAACACGTCCCCTGATAGGCTACGTGACGATTCACGTAGCCTATCACGGCAAGATTTGCAAAGTCAGCCGTGATAGGCTACGTGAATCGTCACGTAGCCTATCACGGGTGACTTAAAAAAAAAAAAAAAAAAAGCGCGTACGCGAATGGCGGCCCCCATAGGGAGCCGCCATTCCCCTTCCTTATTTGGTCGCTGTAGTCTATGTCAATGTTTACGTAGACTACGGCGAAAATAAGGGCAACGCAAATAGCGTTGCCCTTATTTTCGCCGTAGTCTACGTAAACATTTACGTAGACTACAGCAACTAAATAAGGAACGCGAATGGCGGCTCCCTATGGGGGCCGCCATTCGCGTACGCGCTTTTTTTTTTTAAAGTTACCCATGATAGGCTACGTGACGATTCACGTAGCCTATCACGGCTGACTTTCCAGATCTAGCCGTGATAGGCTACGTGAATCGTCACGTAGCCTATCAGGGGACGTTGTTTTTTTTTTTTTTTTACTTTCGTGTTCGCGGCCGGGCGAGGCGGGAAGCCTCTTCCCCGGCCTGAATTTCGGCCGGGCGAGGCGGGAAGCCTCCCCCCCCGGCCTGAATTTCGGCCAGGCGAGGCGGGAAGCCTCCCCCCCCCGGCCTGAACTTCGCGGGGGGAGCAGCGAAGCGCTCCCCCCCACCGCGAACAAGCTGCGAGAAAAGGTAAGTGACTTTCGTCCACCCCTATTCTTCAGGTTTGAAGCAGTACTTTTGGTTTTGAGGGAGGAAGGTATATAAAGAGAGCAAGAGAGCCAGTAAGAGCAGAGATAGGCGGAGCCTGAAGTGGGAGCAGAGTCTGAAGAGTGAGCAGGAAGAAGCAGCCTAGTAAAGTCTAAGGACAGCTAGGGTAGAGGAACTTGAGTTTTGCAACTTTTATTTTCTTTTAATGCCTTTTGTGTCACTCAGCTCTATTGTGTAAATACCTTTAGTTGTAATTTGTTTAAACCTACTAGTAAACTGTTGTGGGTAAACCCTGTGTCTAGAGTGTCAGTCATGCCACATCTACAGCCTAAACCCCATGTTACTGGGAAGGGGAAAACTAAAAGAAGGGAGGTGGGACTGTTAAGGAGGCTAGATATCCTTAAGGAGCTGCCCAGGGGGTCCAGGTCATAAGGGGAACCTTGACTTCTATAAAATAGGACACATGGCCACTTGGTGAGTGTAGACTGCTCTCTCTTGCTCCCCTTACTGGCAGCCATAGCAAGGCAGGATGCTTCAAGGATCAGCACTAGGCCCACTGCTGAGTCTGGGGCCTCAGCAAACACCTGAGGATGCCGGCCTATGATGCTGACTCTGCTCTCAGTAATTGTTACAGAAACTGTGTAAGGTAGGAATATACAGAAAGTAGATCTCCAGATGTTTTGGACTTCAACTCCCAGCAATCCTGAATCCTGGCCATGCTGGCAAGAACTTCTGGGAGCTGAAGTCCAAAACTTCTGGAGATCTACCTTCTGCTCATTCCCGGTGCAAGGTATTAGTATTATCTTACCCCTCTTTGCCATTAGGCTAAATCAGCTCTTTGAGAACACAAGAACTGCCTTGTGGGTTCAAGGCTCCAACTAGTTCATTCTGTCTTCCACACAGGGGCATTATAACCCTGTGGTTATAATGCCACACAGGGGCATTATAACCACCTGGGCAAGAGCTCTGGATCATTTGTCCTGTGCCCTGGATCTTCTGAGCTGTCCTAATAGCCTTTTTTTTTTTACATTTTCCCATTGACTTGCATTGGAAAACAGAAATGGCCATAACATTTTTAATTTGTAAGATACATACATGACATTTGGAGACATGGTAGCCCCAATAGAGCTAATTGAATGTGCCAAATTTCAGACAGTTAGGCCTGGTGGCTTTTGTGCTAGTCACAGGTACAATTTGCTATTTTCAAGAAAATGTGTCAAAGCAAAGCGCTATAATCTCTTTGTTCTTCTACATAAGTGTATGGAATTTGGAAATCTGGCAGCCCCCATGGAGCTGATGGAACCTGCCAAATTTCAGGCAGTTGTGTCCAGTGACATTTGTGCTAGTCACAGGTAAAGTTTGCTATTTTCAAGAAAATGTGTCAAAGCAAAGAGCTATATATATATTTCTGCTTCCACATACATGCAAGGAATTTGGGGACCTGGAAGCCCCTATAGAGATGACTGAGCCTGCCAAAGTTCAGACAGTTAGGTTTGTGGCTTTTGTGCTAGCCACATGTAAAACTTGCTTTTCCCAAGGAAATCTGTCAATGTAAAGAGCTATAATTTGTTGTGCTTCCACATAAATTCATAGAATTTGGGGACCTAGCAGACTCTATGGAGCTGAACGAACCTACCAAATTTCAGACAGTTAGGTCCAGTGGCTTTTGTGCTAGCCATGTGTAAAGTTTCCTTTTCTCAAAGTCTAAAACAAAAAGTAAGAACTGTCAAGTCACCCAGGGGATTAGAGATCCTAATCAGAAGGTGTTTAAAGCAACCATTAGGAGGTCACTATCCCTAATCTCTGGTGTAGGGTTTTGTTTTTTTAGGTGCAAAAAACCTATCTCCCCCTACTTTTCTTTTCTGCTCTTACATGTCCACTGTTGGGAGCTTGCCTGCAATGAAATTTTGAAGAGGGAGAAGGAAGGGAAGAAAGCACTCCATGTGAAATAGTGGTATTTCACACAGCATCTGATTTTACTGCCCCAAACTGGAACCCTTGGCTTCTGCAGAAGTTTAGTAGCTTCAGTACAGCAAAGAATCCAATCAGCCTCCACAAACTTCTTTTTCCCCTTCCACTTTAATTGTTCCTAAATAGCTGTAGGACTCAAATAATCCCAAAGGGAGGGTTAGGACTATGTGGTGTCATGATCGAGAAACTGCTGGGGCTTTTAAATAGATTCCATGGTTTTTAAAAAAACTAGAAAAAGCCCTCAGCCACCTCACCTCATAAATACTCATTTAAGTATGTGCAATCCTTGCAAAACCTGCACAGCCCCCTAAATTCCTCTGAAGTACCACCTCTCTGAAAGGAGCCACTTGGCTTAGGGAATTCTCTCTACCCCCCACCCCCACCCCCAATCACCATTCTTCTTTTCTTCTTCCCTTCCCTTCCCTTCCCTTCCCTTCCCTTCCCTTCCCTTCCCTTCTCTATCCTGTTCTTTCTTTTTCTTCTTTATTCCACCCAGAGCATATCTTGGGAAATTCTTAAAGAAACTTCTCTTCAGCAGGCAAGAGAAGTTCTGAACTGTATTTGACTTTATACAAACAGACAAGAGGGTTGGTATTTCTCCTTCGCCTCACTCAAGTCTTTGAGAAAAGTGGGTTCACATGGATGCAGAGAAACAAATCTGGGGCTGTTTTCTTTGTCAGTTGCCATTATCCAGCAATAGGAAAGGCTGTAGCTCCATAGTGGAGCCCCTGCTTGGCATGCAGAAGGTCCCAAGTTCGATCCCCAGCATCCCCAGGGAGGGCTAGGAAAGAATCCTTCCTGAAACCCTGGAAAGCTGCTGCTGCCAGTCAGTGTCGACAATATTGGGCTAGACGGACCCTGGGACTGACTCAGAATAAGGCAGCTTCCTATGCTCCTATGAACAGAAAGCTTTAATAAAAATAGGAGTTTGGGGTTTGTTTTTTAAGTGGAGGGGAGACAAATACTGCTCATTTATGGAATCCTATTTATGCCTACTCAGAAGCCCCATCATGCTCAATGAGGCTCACCCTCAGGAAAGTGTGCATGGGATTCCAGCACAGGTTACTTTTGCAGGGCGGGTTGCACCCTGATGTTCTGCAGGTTTACTCAGAAATAAGTCCTGAGTTGTGAGCATGGTACTGCAAGCTTAATACAGTGCCTACCTAATTCCATCTAATGAATTGACTACCTTTTCAGCTCAGTCCTATGCATGTTTTGTCATTTGTGCATGTGTGTGTGTTTTAATTTTGCATGAACTCTAGCTTCAGTGGTGAGGGAAAGGCACTTAGTACATGCTCAGAGTTTCTCCATAACTTAGCCCTAGTTTTGAAACATACTCATTGGCTGAATTCTGGTGACGTCTTGGCACAAATTAAGTTATGGGGAGGAAGATACAATGAGAGCTTGTGCATAACAAGGAGGAGGTAGGGGAGAGTTGCACAAAACAAGACATCTGCTTTTATGAAGAGATGCTGGAGGATGGTAGGATGAGGAGGGATGGTTGCATGGAGGGGAAGAGAATTGGTAGGGGGAGAATGTAAGTGCTCAGTGGTGAAAGAAAAACATTCTGCACATGCTCAGAGGCACTCTCTATTTAAGAACATAAGATCCGTGCTGCATCAGACCAAGCTCCATCTAGTCCAGCATTCTGTTCACACAGTGGCCAACCCACAAGCAGGACATGAGTGCAATAGCACCTTCCCACCCATGTTCCCCTGCTGCTAACATTGGTGAAATGTAAATAAATTCTAGTCATTCTAAATTAGAATGCATGTATATCCTTCAGAAACTTTGCAGGTTTCTTGCCTTGGGAACACCTCTAATGACCTGTGCATTTTTATACAAATTTACCCAACAACTATTAGGGAAGGGGTGAATGGAAGGGGAAGCAAATCACCCTCTCCCCCCAAATGGAGAACTCCCCTTCCATATGAACTGCTGCACCTATCCTTCTGAAACTTTGCTGGTTTCTTACTTAGGGACACCTCTAGGCTGCCTGTAATTTTCAGAACAATGGTCCACAAGGAACATAAGGAGATAAGTATGTCCTCTTTTGGAGACCTCAAAATGTCAAGGCCACCCTTGCATCAAAACCCTTGTGGCTATCATTCTGAAATTTGGCAGACATGATCTCCTCTGATGGGGCAATGAATCTTGAAATGTTTATCCAATTCATCCAAGGATTTAAAATGTTGTTGGCAGTTCCCTTTAAAGGAAAATCAAAATGTAAAACCTGTACCTCTTTTTCTGACATTGGGCAGGTGTAATCCCCTTCTAGGGGGTTACTATGCCTGAACTTATCATCCAGTTCTGACCAAGAGAAAAAAGTTACAGTTCTTTTTCCAATTTCCCATGGTCGTCAACAGGAAGCATAAAGACTCATTTTTCCAAACCTTGACTCAGGTTTGGTGCTGAGCTGAAGTGGTCCGACTACAAACTGGCCAGAGCAGAAGCGGGATGTTTTCCAAAATGCTGAATTGGGGTGTGAGTTGAAGTGGGGTGGGGGGGTCAGTGCACACTTCGTATGAATGTATGCATGTAATCTATACACACACAAGCACACTGCATGCACACGCGCACACACACACATATTAGACGTGCACTTAGACTTGTCTCTCTCTCTCTCTCTCTCTCTCTCTCTCTCTCTCTGCAAATTTGTGTTATGGGCCTGTGACTGTCAGGGTAGAAACTGAGCCCATAGAGCCCCGGAGCAGTTCTGATTCTGAGGAGGAACAGCAATCCGTGGGAGAGGAGCTCGCTCATCTCTCACAAGCACAGCAGCTGGCAGAGATTCCTCCTGCCAGCTTTACCGGGAGAGATAGTGACCCCGGCAGTGAGAGAGCGCTGGAGGGGGGCTTGCAGGACCCTCAGTGCAGACGCAGGGAGCAGCAACAGATGGAGGGCGCGGAAAGGAGGCATTCTGCTTGTTTGGTGCTCAAACAACGGTCGTGTCCCAAGGACCCAAGGGTGAGGGAGGATCTCTCCATAGCCAATAAGTTCAGAGTCTTCCTGTGGTTCCCCTTCAAACGGGGACCAACTGCCTTACCTGGAGCTTAGGCTACTCTGCTATCTTTCCCCAGTGCTGTTCCTTGCTTAGTCACTAGTGATTAGTATCTGAAAGAGTCATAAAGTAATAAAGGAATAAAGCCTCGGAAAGAATCCTCATCGTCTGTGTCCTGAGTTGACTATTGGAGGAGACTGCAAGAGGCAGCTAGGGCACTTCTGACAGCTTGGTCCCCATTTGAAGGGGAACCACGGGAAGACTCTGAATGTATGGGCTATGGAGAGATCCTCCCTCTTTCCCTTGGGTCCTCGGGACGCGACCGTTGTTTGAGCACCGAATGAGCAGAGCACCTCCTTTCGGCGCCCTCCATCTGTCGTCGCTCCCTGCATCTGCGCTGAGCATCCAGCAAGCCCCCTTTCACCTTTTATTTTCCAGTTCAAAATCATCCCCCCCAGCTGCTTTTTCCCCTGGGGGGTGGGAGAAGGAGAGAAAAATCCTAGTCACGGCTCTATCAATTTCTTTCTGGCATGTCACCTTGCATGTGTTAAGTCTGTCTCTGCATTAATTTGTTGTTGTTGCTGTTGTTCAGTCGTTAAGTCATGTCCAACTCTTCGTGACCCCATGAACCATAGCACGCCAGGCCTTCCTGTCCTCCGCTCTCTCCTGGAGTGTGCTCAGCCTCAGTTTCATATTCATTGCATCGGTGATGCTATCTAGCCATCTCATCCTCTGCCATCCCCTTCTCCTTTTGCCTTCAGTCTTTCCCAGCATCAGGGTCTTTTCCAGGGAGTTTTCTCTTCACATTAGGTGGCCAAAATATTTGAGCTTCAGCTTCAGTATCTGTCCTTCCAATGAGCAGTTAGGGTTGACTTCCTTTAGGATTGACTGATTTGATCTCCTTGCAGTCCAGGGAACTCGTAAGAGTCTTCTCCAGCACCACAGTTCGAAAGCATCAATTCTTCGGTGCTCGGCCTTCCTTATAGTCCAGCTCTCACAGCCATACGTTACTACTGGGAAAACCATAGCTTTGATTATATGAACCTTTGTCGGCAAGGTTATGTCTCTGCTTCTTACTGTGCTGTCTAGGTTTGCCATAGCTTTCCTCCCAAGGAGCAAGCATCTTTTAATTTCATGGCTACAGTCACTTCTGCGGTGATCTTGGAGCCCAAGAAAATAAAATCTGTCACTGCTTCCATTTCTTCCCCTTCTATATGCCAGGAAGTGATGGGGCCAGATGCCATGATCTTAGTTTTTTTAATGTTGAGTTTCAAACCAGCTTTTGCACTCTCCACTTTCACCCTCAACAAGAGGCTCTTTAGATCCTCTTGGCTTTCTGCCATTAGGGTGGTATCGTCTGTGTATCTGAGGTTGTTGATAATTCTCCCGGCAATCTTAATTACGACCTGTGATTCATCCAACCCGGTGTTTCTCATGATGTACTCTGCATATAAGTTAAATAAGCAGGGTGACAATATACAGCCTTGTCATACTCCTTTCCCAATTTTGAACCATTTGGTTGTTCCATGTCTGGTTCTTATTGTTGCTTCTTGACCCTCATACAGGTTTCTCAGGAGACAGGTAAGGTGGTCTGGTATTCCCATCTCTATAAGAATTTGCCCGAGTTTGTTGTGATCCACACAATCAAAGGCTTTACCGTAGTCAATGAAGCAGAAAGAGACGTTTTTCTGGAATTCTCTTGCTTTTTCCATGAATGTTGGCAATTTGATCTCTAGTTCCTCTGCCTCTTCGAAACCCAGCTTGTACTTCCAGTAGTTCTCGATTCACATACTGCTGAAGCCTAGCTTGTAGGATTTTGAGCATCACCTTGCTGGCATGTGAAATGAGTGCGATTGACATTGTACGGTAGTTTGAACACTCTTTGGCATTGCCCTTCTTTGGAATTGGAATGTAAACTGACCTTTTCCAGTCTTGTGGCCACTGCTTAGTTTTCCAAATTTGTTGGCATATTGAGTGCAGCACTTTAACGGCATCATCTTTTAGGATTTTAAATAGCTCAGCTGGAATACTGTCATCTCCGCTAGCTTTGTTGTTAGCAATGCTTCCTAAGGCCCACTTGACTTCACTCTCTAGGATGTCCGGCTCACGTTCAGTGACCACACTCTCATGGCTATCAGGGACATTAAGGTCTTTCCTGTATAGTTCTTCTGTGCATTCTTTCCACCTCTTCTTAATCTCATCTGCTTCTGTTAGGTCCCTGCCTTCTTTGTCCTTTATCATGCCCATCTTTGCACAAAACGTTCCCTTGAGATCTCCGATTTTTTGAAAAGATCTCTAGTCTTTCCCATTCTATTGTTTTCCTCCATTTCTTTGCATTGTTCATTTCAGAAGGCCTTCTTGTCTCTCCTTGCTATTCTCTGGAAATCTGCATTCAGTTGGATATATCTTCCCATTTCTCCCTTGCTTTTTACTTCCCTTCTTTCCTCAGCTACTTGTAAGGCCTCATCAGACAGCCACTTTGCTTTCTTGCATTTCTTTTTCTTTGAGATGGATTTCATTGCTGACTCCTGAACAATGTTACGGACCTCTGTCCATAGTTCCTCAGGCACTCTGTCTATCAGGTCTAATCCCTTGAATCTATTCGTCACCTCCACTGTATATTCATAAGGGATATGATTTAGCTCATACCTGAATGGTTTAGTGGTTTTCCCTATGTTCTTCAGTTTAAGCCGAAATTTTGCAAGAAGCAGCTCATGATCTGAGCCACAGTCAGCTCCAGGTCTTGTTTTTACTGACTGTATAGAGCTTCTCCATCTTTGGCTGCAAAGGACATCATCAATCTGATTTCGATATTGACCATCTGGTGACGTCCATGTGTAGAGTCGCCTCTTGTGCTGTTGGAAAAGAGTGTTTGCTATGATCAGCGTGTTCTCTTGGCAAAATTCTCTTAGCCTTTGTCCTGCTTCATTTTGTACACCAAGGCCATGCTTGCCTGTTATCCCGGTGATTTCTTGACTTCCTACTTTAGCATTCCAATCCCCTATGATGAAAAGGACATCTTTTTTTGGTGTTAGTTCTAGAAGGTGTTGTAGGTCTTCATAGAACCGATCAACCTCAGCTTCTTCGGCATCAGTGGTTGGGGCATAGACTTGAATTACTGTGATGTTGAATGGTTTGCCTTGGATTTGTACTGAGATCATTCTATCATTTTTGAGATTGTACCCCAGTACTGCTTTTCCCACCCTTTTGTTGATTATGAGTGCTACTCCATTTCTTCTAAGGGATTCTTGCCCACAATAGTAGATATGATGGTCACCTGAATTAAATTTGCCCATGCTTGTCCATTTTAGTTCGCTGATTCCCAAGATGTCGATGTTCAATCTTGCCATCTCATGTTTGACCACCTCCAGCTTACCTTGATTCATTGCTCTTACGTTCCAGGTTCCTAAACAATATTGTTATTTACAGCACTGTACTTTCTTTTCACCACCAGACACATCCACCGCTGAGTGTCCTTTCGGCTTTGGCCCAGCCGCTTCACTCTTTCTGGTGCTACTTGGAAATTCCCTCTGCTCTTCCTCAGTAGTATATTGGACACCTTCCGACCTGAGAGGCTCATCTTCCGGCATCATATCTTTTAGCCCTGTGATACGTTCCATGGGGTTTTCTTGGCAAGAATACTGGAGTGGGTTGCCATTTCCTTCTCCAGGGGACCACATTTTGTCAGAACGCTCTGCCATGACCTGTCCGTCTTGGGTGGCCCTGCACGGCATAGCTTATGGCTTCACTGAGTTACGCAAGCCCCTTCGCCACAACAAGGCAGTGATCCATGAAGGGGTATTTGTGGGGGTATTTAAATACGCATGGAAAATGTATTTTATCTCAAATTGCAGAGTTTAAAACACATTTTGATGGTTTTTTAAAACAAATCCTAGAACGGAAATGGCTTTGGGGTCAAGAGCATCCAGGAAGTGCAGAAGCCAGGGTATGACTAAGTTCCAATCCGCATGCTAGTCCGGAGGTGTAGACCAGGGGCAGGATCCAAGCGGGCTGCTCCACAAGGGGCGCCCACTGTTTGAGCAACAGGGATTAGCGCTTCCTCTAGGAAGCTCCCAGTTGAATAGAAACACCCGTTTCTGGATTGGGACAGGTTGGCAGAGCTCCCTCATGCAAGCTCTGCTGACTTACCCTGTTCCAGAAACAAGTGTTTCTGCTCATTTCCAGTTCCTAGAGGAAGTGCTAAATCCCTCTTGCACAAGTTGTGGGCCTTGCTTGCAGAACAGAATGGATGGTCGCCCCCGCTTGTGCAATGGCCCCTGAGGATGCTGCCCCAGGACAGTACATATCTGAATTTGCAAAGATTAAATTATTCAAGCCTCCATAAAAGACACGTGGCTCCGCTAGCATTCCATATGGATGAGAACGCATCCATGGCGAGGTTGATTTCGAGGTTAAAAAGGAACCAGAAGTAAAACAGCTAAACAGCCTGTCTCTGCCAACCCTTCTCCCACTCAGACACCAGGCAATGAAGATCTGCTCTGGCTCTGAGCATCTCTACATCAGCTTCAAATCCCGCATTTAAAACGGGATTTCTGCTGCCATTTTAAATGCAGGATCATGATGGACTCCCTTTACACGTGCTTCTTTCCCCTCCGCTTTCCCCCTCCTTTCCCCCCTTATCAAAGTCTTTGATATGTTTCATTATAGCGCCACTAGATGGCGCTGTGGTGTAGCTCCTCTTATCGCAACTTTTCCTCTTTTCATGAGGGAACTCAAGCGGAACTCAAGCGTGGTAATTTGATAGCTCTTCATCTCCAATCTTTTAAAAAATGGAATAAAGGTCATTTAGTGTTGGAGACACCCTGGAGGTTGACAATGTCATCTAAAGGGCCCACAGACTTCCGTGAGTAACCAATCTCAATAGCAGGATAAAAGCTCCATGTGAATAAGCCCTGTATGCTCTCATTTGCTTCTTTTTGCTTTTATTCCTAGCCATTCTGTTTTGCTTATGTTGTTTGGCCAGACAGAAAGCATCTTTCCCCATTCTTTGTCTATCAACTCCTTAGCAGGAAAGGGTATTATTCGACTTGGAGGCACCCACAGCTAGGGAAAGTCACTTACCTTTTCGAAGGGTGACATTTGTGGTGGGGGGGAGGCGCTCTGTCCCTCCCCCTGAAATTCTCTCCAGCCGGAAATTCTCTCTCTCTCCACTCCACAGTGATTCCGCAGAGCTGCCGGCCAGGGCTGCCCACAGCCGGACATCCGGCCACTGGGCAGCCTGCAGGGACGCAAATGGTGGCTGCCATAGCCGCTGCCATTTGCATTCCCCTTTTTTTTTGGCCCTGATAGACTACATAAATATTTACATAGCCTATTACGGCAAAAGGGATGGGTACAAATGGCGGCCACTATGCCATTTGCGCCCCTCTCTTTTGCCATAATAGCCTACGTAAGTATTTACGTAGGCTATCACGGCCCCCCCCAAAAGGGAACGCAAATGGCGGCCGCTGTAGCCGCCGCCATTTGCGTTCCCTTTTTTTTGCTGTGATAGGCTACGTAAGTATTTACGTAGCCTATCACGGCTATAGTGAAGAAGTGAATGGCGGCCGCGGCCACCATTTGCAAAGCAGCGTGAACGGTAGCAGGTTGGTGTCCTGCTTCGCATGCCTTTCGCGGGGTGGGGGGGTGGGGGGGCTTCGTTCCACCACAGATTTCGGGGGCCGAATGCACTGGCATTCGGCCTCACTGAGATCCGTGGCGGAATTCTCTGACATCCCTACCCACAGCACAATAAATAAACACTAAGATCTATTTTGCCTCAGATTGGATTTTTGTCTCCCTATAATCAGCAATGCTTCAATTGTGCTGAGAAATCTGTTCTCTCCTGGGGATGAGAGGTGTAAATGATTCCCAAAATGTTAAGGAAAAAACTATAATCTATGTTTATTAAATAGCGATAATTGAGTTGCAAACTATGCTACATCTCTTGAGAGAGAAAGAAAGAGCAGCGAGAAAGTATCTTGCGCCAACACAGAAGCAAGTACAATGTGGGGATGCCAAGGCAAAAATTAAACATGCATGAAACAGGCTGCCATGTTTGGCCAGTGGCTAGAGCTGGACTTTTGGGCAGGAGTCCACCCTGTTAAAGTTTTTTTTTTTTTTTAAGAATAAAAAAGAAGATCCTTTCCTGAGAAAATTGCTGGAAACTCTCTGCTCTTAAACACTAAATTTGCTCTAGTCCAGGGATGGGCAAAAGGGAGAACTCCAGATGTTTGGAACTTCAATTCCCAGAAGCTCTTCCCAGCATAGCCAGGGCCAGCCCTACCATTAGGCAGGGTGAAGCAGTTGCCTCAGGCAGCAGAAGCTGGGAGGTGGCAGCAAGGAGTTGGAGGAGAGAGCCGTGTGCCTCACAGCCAGCTCTATGCTCCCTAAACTAGCCTGCTGCCTTCAGGTTCAATGGAGGATGCAGTTCCATCACCGGCATTGAAGAAACTGTCTGTTCAGCTTTTGTACATGATATGGGAGAGGGTGCCATCTTGTTCTTCACCTCAGGCAGCAAAATGTTTTGGGTTGGCCCTGGACATAGCCAGTGGTCAGGAATGCTGAGAGCTGAAGTCGAAAATATCTGGAGATCTACTTTCTGCCTACCCCGGGCCTAGTCTGTCTAATAGCACTGGACTTCAGAGACCCCTTTAATGGGCCTGGACCCCAGCAAGTATCCAACTTGTCCAGCTTTTGGCACCATGCATGTTTGATTCACAGTTTAGAATTGCAATGTACCCTTTATAAAATATATAGGGCTTCTGTTCAGCAATGTACTACGGACCTATTCTGCAGCTCAGAAAAAACATGGGAAAAGGCAGCATAATTCAATCATGATTACATTATGCCTAGACTAGGTGTGATCCTGGTCCCAAGGATTAATTTTGGTCAGCTTCTGAATAATAAAAAAAGCTGAATTTCCCCAGAGATTTTTTAGACCACATTAATTATTGCCTTCCTGAATTTCTTATTTATATTGCCGAATACCTTGAGGCCCTTCCTGAAACAGCTTGAAATCTAGGTTAATGACAAGACATAGCAGGCAGATGAAGTCAACAAATGGTTGGGTTTGATTTTTTATTAGAGCTGCAATGAATAAATACATAAATCTGAAAGGTTCTATTAACAAGGGCTTCAGTTCAAATCAATGATCCTTAGGAAGGTTCACATGAATATAAGAGCAGTTAAAAATAAAGAAAATGCAAAGGAAAAGCAGACAGGCAGACAAAGAGGGAGAAGTGTGAAAAAGAGAAAAAGTGGTAGAATGAAGAAATATTTCTGGGCAACGATTATAATTAAAATACAACTGGGGAAAAAACATAAAATGAAAAGCAAGTGAAAGAGGAAATCTCTGTGGTCTTTGCTTTCTTAGACGTACCCTCAAGGTATTCCGTCTAAAGATCTAGCATCTTCTCTACTCACACACTGTTCAAAGAGCAACCCATACAATAATAGCCTTCAGATTACAATACTTTAACAACTGGGGAGTGAGGGAAGAAGCTGTTTCTGTGGTCAATCAAATTTTTAAAATACGTGCCTTTCTGCCACCCCAGTAAGTAGCATGAAGGATGATGTTTAGAGCGGGGTCTGATTTGGCCAGGAGGAGCTCAAGGTACATGTAGGCTTCTAGGCCCTGTTGTTTTGGCCTACAACTCCCATCATCCCTCACTATTGGCTATGCTAGCTAAGGCTGATGGGAGTTGTAGGCCAAAACAGCAGTGCCACAAATTGCCCACCCCACCCCAATCTATTGCACAAAGGGCCCTAGCCAATTTACAATGGATCTGGGAAAACTGGGATTAATATAGGGACACTCAATGGAGGTCAAGGTAATTAATCTAGGGTTATTATAGTCTCTCTCTCTCTCTCTCTCTCTCTAGCATGTGCCCATCACTACTGAGGATTTGTGGATGTGATTGTGATAATGTGCAACACAAATGTATGACTTACACACTATAGATAGGTGCTTTAAATTGGAGCACAATCTTGAGCTGCTTGAATGTTCAAAAGAAGTAGTGAGGGATGCAGCATTAGTGACTTCAGATTTGTTTCATCTATGTTTCTGGGCCTTGTCAAAAAGGAAAGGATATGCATATTCCCAGTAAGGAGATGAGTGTCCTGTCTTTGCATCTGGAAGATACACATCTCCCTCCTTCAGATGACACCCAGAACCATGACAGAGAGGAAGCACAAACCACTTATCCCTCCTTCCTCAGCACTCCTTCATCTAAAGTTCCTTCTGAGATATGTCACCAGTGGGTCATTCCATGCTACTCTGTTCTGAATTTAATAGGTTAAAAGTTACCATGATCCTTCCCCTTTGTTGGGTAGCAGGACAGACACATGGCCCAATCCAGCAGGGCTGGCTTAAGACATTTTGCTGCCTGAGATGAAGAACAAGATGGTGCCCTCTCCCATTCCCTGTACAAAACCCAACTGTACTAGCAATTGAAACATTCTTCAACAGTGACAATGGGACAGGGTGGAAACTGAGCCCATAGAGCATCAGAGCAGTTCTGATTCTGAGGAGGAAAAACAATCCGTGGGACAGGAGATCACTTATCTCTCACAGGCACAGCAGCTGGCAGAGATTCCTCCTGCCAGCATTGCCGGGAGAGATAGTGACCCCGGCAGTGAGAGAGCGCTGGAGGGGGGCTTGCTGGACCCTCAGCGCAGACGCAGGGAGCAGCGACAGATGGAGGGTGCCGAAAGGAGGTGCTCTGCTTGCTTGGCGCTCAAACAACGGTCGCGTCCCGAGGACCCAAGGGAAAGAGAGAGGATCTCTCCCTAGCCCATAAGCTCAGGGTCTTCCTGTGGTTCCCCTTCAAACGGGGACCAACTGCCTTACCTGGAGCTTAGGCTGCTTTGCTATCTTTCCCCAGTGCTGTTCCTTGTTTTGTCACTAGTGATTAGTATCTGAAAGAGTCATAAAGTAAAAAAGGAATAAAGCCTTGGAAAGAATCCTTGTCGTCTGTGTCCTGAGTTGACTATTGGAGGGGACTGCAAGAGGCGGGTAGGGCACTCCTGACACAATGGGACAGCAAGCTTGCTTAGGGGGTGCAGGGCAGGCAGGCTTCCTGGAACACACAGCTCTGTCCTCCAACACCTTGCTGCCAGACCCCAGCATCTGCTGTCTGAGGTGACTGCCTCACTCTGTCTAATTGTAGGGCGGCCCTGCAATCCAGTGATCGGGGACAGGTTCAAGGTCTGTGATGTATACATGTGCTTCCTTGTCCAGAATGAGTTCCCCATCATTTCAACACAGAATCTGCTCCACGAAAACAGGAGTGTTGGCTCTAGGGATGGCACGGGAGTCCGAGGAGGGGGTGGAGTCCAACTGACTCTCCTGCTGTCCGGCCTTCTGCACCCCACTTGCAAGCTGTGGGGCACTGATGGACCCAGCTGCCGAGCACCCCGGACCTTGGCGAGTGGCTGGGAGCGGTGCCAAGGACTTGTCTTGCCTCTGCTGGCTGTCAAGGAAGCCCTTGAGAACTGGCGGGGGCAGGCACCCAAGTGCTCTAGCCCTGTCCTCCTTGGGAGGAGGCGAAGGCTAGAGCACTTGGGAGAGGTCTACTGTGCTGAGGACTTGTCCTACCTCTGCTGGCTTTCAAGGAAGCCCTTGACAACTGGCAAGGGCAGGATGTGCTCTTCTCGTGTTCCTGGTAGACACAGAATGTGAAAGCAAACATTTCCAAGCCACTTATATTATTATTAGTTTTTTTTAGCCCCTAACACTTCCTGACTGCAATCATCCCACACTGAAACACCAGATTTGACTACCACACATTTTATTTCACATGTCAGTTTCCAGGCTAACAAGGTTATTTTGCTCAAGTTAAGGGGAGACTGTTGGGGCTGAGCTATAGGCAGCTGTCAGAAGTGAGCCGAGAACCAGGAGCATAGGAGTGAGAGCCAAGAGCACACCAGAGCCAGCAAGCTCTTGTTGCTGAAGTAAGAGCTCAGCCCAAACAAGAAGCCCTTTATATAGCTCTTGCTGCTTAGGAGCATGGGTAGGTGGGCTCAGTCCAGAGCCTGGGAGTACTTCACTGCCAAAATCATGTCCCGAGCTGCAGTTCTGATAGCTCATCACACAGGACAGCTGCACACCAGAGTCAAAGCTTCCTGGTTGTAGCCCAGGAGGTTCCTGAGAGGAACATGCCGGTCCTTTTCCCGTCTGTCAGAAATGTACATTGTACATTGTTCCCCCCAACCACTCTCCATTTCCTTGCAGAGGTGGGGAAACTCGAACCACCATGGTTTCATGCAACACATTTTTGATGACTACAAGTTACACACATTGGGGTGGGGGGAGTGAGAAAGAGATGTAGAGCTGCTGTTTCTGGTGGCACCTCCATGCGTCTTATGATGGCTGGTTCTGCCTTTAAACAGCAAGGTGAAGCTCGCTTTTCAGCCTCAGACCAGGGCCTGTCACAAGATGTCAACTGTCAACTTTGCCAACTGGTCCAGAGCAGGGGTAGGCAACCTGGTGCCCTCCCCTGTGAGAAAAGGTTGCAACAGCTGGGATTGTTTAGCTTGGAAAAAAGGAGGGTAAAGGGAGACATGATAGAGGTGTACAAAATTATGCATGGTGTGGAGAATGTGGGTAGGGAGACATTTTTCTCCCTCCCTCAAAATACTACAACCTGGGGTCACCCTATGAATCTGATTGGTGGGAGATTCAGGACAGATAAAAGGAAGTACCTCTTCACACAGCACATAGTTAAACCATGGAATTCGCTACCACAGGAAGCAGTGATGGCCACCAGTTTGGATGGCTTTAAAAGGGGGTTAGACAAATTCCTAGAGTAGAAGGCTATCAATGGCTACTAGTCCTGATGGCTATGTGCTACCTCCAGTACCACAGGCAGTGAGCCTATGCACTGCACACCAGTGCATGGGCAGGAGGGTGCTGTTGCGCTCATGCCCTGCTTGTGGGTTCCTGGTCAACAGCTGGTTGGCCACTGTGTGAACAGGATGCTGGACTTGATGGACCCTTGGTCTGATCCAGCAGGGCTCTTCTTATGTTCTTAGATCAGGGATCACCAACACGGCACCCATGGGCACCAAAGGACCCACAGGGACCTCCAGCAGCACTCGTGAAGCTCTCTACTCCCTGCCCCCTTCAAAACTTCATTTTTAATTTAAAAAATATTGAAAAGTGTGAGTGTGCCAAGTTCTCCTTCCTGTTCCTGGACCTGCCATTGATCAGCTGTTCAGGGGGCAGGAAGGGAAGGGAAGAGTTGCTTCCTGGCCAGGCTCTCTCTTCTCCCATCCACACAGACCTGTCCTCTGTGCTGTCTCTGTCCCTCCACTCCCAGCCTCTAGCCTTGCTCTTTCTCTCTACCCAACCCCTTTCTTTGTTATTTCTCTCCCTCCCCTGTCCCTTGCCTTCTTCTGCCACTCCATTCCTAGGCCCTAGCCTTGTTGTTCTCTCTTCCTGCTCACCCATTTATCCTGTTGTTACTCTCCGCTCTCAGCCTCTAGCCTCCATATTTCTCTCCCTACTACCTCTTTGACTAGCCAGGCCCCCACAGCAGCCATTATATGACTGGCCACATCGTCCACGGGAGCTGTTTTGTGGTGGTGCCCACAGCAGTTTCTCAAATTCCCAAATGTGCCCACGGGTCCAAAAAGGTTGGGGACCCCTCCTCTAGATGCTTTGGACTAGAACTCCCATCAGCCCCAGCCAGTATATGGGGAAGGATTATGGGAGCTGTAGTCCAAAAATCTGGACGGCACCAGGTCACCAATCGCTGCTGTGAGAGAGACTGTGACAGAATTTTGTGATGTGCCCACCTGAGAGTAGCTAAGCACTCAAACTCCTGAGGGAAAGCTCGGCAAAACATCCTGTAGGGAGATAACCTCGCTCATGATGGAGGTTCAATTGAATGTCCACGGAAATAAGGATATGCTCAAGTACATGAGTTTCAGTAGTTCTTTACCCAAGGGCCTCTTTCTGCTTTGCTATTTAAATCTGAATGACCCTGTCAGGGTGGTTAATGCATGTAATTAGCACTGAAGCAGATCCATGAATGAAAAAAACAAAACAAAACCAAAACCCCAAAAAGCGGCTTCTGGAGTCTCAGAGTTTCTCTCTTACTCTCTCTGTCTCTCTAAACTAGTTATATGGTATATCACCAGACATCCATGCTTTTAAATTGTACCCCAGGAAGGAGCCCCTAATCCTTTCTCTGCAGCAATCAGATATGGTGCCTTGGAATTACCAATTCAAATGGGGGACATGCCACAGGATCACTGGAGTTCTTATCAATCAAAGCCTGGGGCTCCATCCCGATTCAGTTACAAGCTGCTGTAATGCTGGTGATTTCGGCTGAGCTCTTGGCTTTTTACACCATGGGGAGAACTGATTCAGGCTCACAGTTGTCAATGCAAATGTCATTAAAGCGGAGGGGGAAAAGACAGCAAAACTAAATAAAGAGGTAGAATTTGTGATAATCATAATATTTTGAGAGTTTCCAGGTGTTTTCAAGTGTGGTTCCTATGTCTGCCTAAATTCATAGTTTAACTATTTGGGCCTTTCTAGAGACAGCTTTTCTAGATGGATGAATGGGGTTGTGGGATATGGATGCACCAATAAGGCCTCAGATTGGAGGGAAGGGTGTTGATGTTGCACCCATTTCCTCGGCATCCTGCTGCCAAGCTCACCATTGTTCACAGCTCTGAACGTGCAGGATTTCCTCAATAGATGGGTTCACACAACATGACAGGTACTCAAGGTTGAGTATGGGTTGAGTGTGTGTTGTCGTTGTGTTGTGTGAACCCAGCCATGCTGACAAACTATGGTTTGTTAACCATGAGCAACCCACAAAAAGAACCCATAGTTTGTTGTTGGGTTGTGAACTGTGGGTTGTTTGTGGTTAACAAACCATGGTTTGCTAGCGTTGCTGGGTTCACACAACAAAACAACCCATGGTTCAACAAGAATCCACAGCTCAACAACACACACTCAATCCATATTCAACCTTGGGTCTGCCTACTTTGGCTTCTGGATGCTGTTTTTATTGAGAAAACATCATTGGTGAGGTGGGGAGAGTTAACCCCTTTCCCTCCTGCACTATGGTCCTTATCTGGCTCCCACCCCATTTGGTTGCTATTTGCTAATGCACATTGGAGAGGTGTTTCACATATCTCTGTAACTGTGTCTAATTTGAGAGCTTAAGGGGAAATATATGTGACTAATGGTGGACTGAGGTCAATATTTTTTAGCTGAATTTCTCTTGGTGAGGCCCTACAAATCTAGAACAAAGCTTCTGCTACAGGATAGTCTACATATCCCAGTGGATAAAGTGTTTCTTGGAGCAGATGTCCACTCACATATGGAGTACAGACTTTAACAGGTCCCTAGTAGGGCTGTGCCCCACCTCGGTCCAAAGCCTGAACAACAGGTCAAAGCGGGCTGCTTTGGAGGTGTCTCTGCATGATACAAGGCAGAGCAGAATAGCAATGAGGTGCCCCACAGTGAAGCAGCTTGTATACGAAGTGTCTTGTCTGACTCAGTGATTTGTTCTGAGCAACCCAGACAGCCTGGTGCCAAAACTATTAACTTGAGAAATTCAGCAAGGGGTTGAGGAGGAGGAGCAGGTAGGGGTGCACGAAAGTCACTTACCTGGTCTCGCAGCTTGCTTCGTGGTGGGGGGGAGGCGCTTTGCTGCTCCCCCCAAAGTTCAGGCCGGGGGGGGAGGCTTCCCTCCTCGCCCGGCCGAAATTCAGGCCGGGGTGGGAGGCTATCCTCCTCACCCGGCCGAAATTCAGGCCGGGGGGGAAGCTATCCTCCTCACCCGGCCGAAATTCAGGCCGGGGGGGAGGCTTCCCGCCTCACCCAGCCGAAATTCAGGCTGGGGAGAAGCGCCCCATCTCCCCGGCCGCGAACTTAAAAAGAAAAAACAAAAAACAAAAACGCCCCTGTGATAGGCTACGTAACGATTAACGTAGCCTATCACGGCTAGATCTGCAAAGTCAGCCGTGATAGGCTACGTTAATCGTCACGTAGCCTATCACAGGTGACTTTGAAGAAAAAAAAAAGCGCGTACGCAAATGGCGGCCCCCATAGGGAGCCGCCATTCGCGTTCCTTATTTGGTCCCTGTAGTCTACGTAAAGATTTACATAGACTACGGCGAAAATAAGGGCAACGCTATTTGCGTTGTACTTATTTTCACCGTAGTCTATGTAAATCTTTACGTAGACTACAGGGACCAAATAAGGAACGCGAATGGCGGCTCCCTATGGGGGCTGCCATTTGCGTACGTGCTTTTTTTTTTTAAGTCACCCGTGATAGGCTACGTGATGATTAACGTAGCCTATCACAGCTGACTTTGCAAATCTAGCCGTGATAGGCTATGTTAATCGTTACGTAGCCTATCACAGGGGCGTTTTGTTTTGTTTTTACTTTGCTTGTAATGGCGGCGGCGGCAGCCAGTCGAAAGACTGGCTGCTGCCCCCGCCCCTGACGAAGACCTGCCGAACTGCCGCTGGGACCCGCTGCCGGGAGGGACATTCGTGAAAGGTAAGTCCCATCCTGGGGGGAGCGGGGGGCGGGGGGGGTGGAGAATTTCTCCCCAAACAACCTTCGGAGGACCAAATGCGTTGGCGCTTGGCCCCCCGAAGTTTCGGGGAGAAATTTTCCCCCATCCCTAGGAGCAGGAGGGAGGGAGCTTTGGTGAATGGAAACTCTAGTTGCCAAATCAGGGCTGAATGTAACCCAGCAATCTCCAATCAGTGATAGTGGTGGAGGAGGGGGGAAGACTGAAAAACTGGAGAAAAACGGCTGCATTTCGGAGACAGAGATCATTCTAGTGGTGTTACTTAGGGATGTAAGAACCCACCCCCAAACCAGGTTCTCCCGGTGCCCCCCCCCAGCCCCTGCTCCACTCACCGGTCCCTCCGCCGTGATCACCATGTTTTTAAAAAACATGGCAATTGCAAGTCTATATGCACATAGACTTTTACGCAAAAGTGCTGTGAATCTTGAGTATCAGGGCAATTCACAGCACTTTTTATGTATAAGTCTATGTGCACATGTCCCCGCTGCTCGCTAGATGTCTCCTCCTCACACGCAGGAGATGGCTAGCAGTGGGGTGTGTGTGTTTCCACCAGCGAATTACCCCTCAATTGACAAGGCACACTGCAATATCAAGGCTCCCATTCTCCTTTGGTTTATTGCCTTAGGAAGAAACTTCGACCCTTCATTATAGAGATCCTGCAGGTTAAAATGAGGGCTGGTTTCCATCTTTGTGTTTACTGCTCTCTTTCCCAGCACAAGCAGATTTGTGTCTACTTGGAAGTAACTCCCACTGTGGTCAATGAGGCTTGCTCCTGAAATGCATCTGGCCTTTCAGGGGAAAGGAGAAAGGGGGGGAGAGGGGGGAAACCTCTCTTATTGGTTGAGCAGCCCCTGCCAGTCAGATGATGTTCACTTCAACCCCCACCCCCACCAGGAAGGATGTTCTGTGAAGCAATTTTTACTGCTCTGGAGAACCTGCTCACAGAATCCTGCATGTACCACATTGCAGCAAAGCTAAAAACAACCACCCAGTACTCCTCCCATTGTCGTGGAAACATGGCCATAGACAGCTGAGCAGGGAGGAGGCGGTGGCGGCACGGGGCTGAGAGGTGGAGCTCTTTGCTTTGAGAGTTGTGGAAAAAATCAAATTTCAGCTGCACCTAGCACACAAAGTATTGGGCCAAACTATCTGAATTTGGCAGGTGGGATCCCCTCCATTTTGGCAGAGAGGTCCCGAAGTTTCATGTATTTATCATGAAAACTGAAAAAGTTATGGCCATTTGTGTTTTGCCATGCAAGTCAACGCCCAAACCGAGTGATCTGGATATCCGAATCTCACTTCAGATCTGGAGCCGAGTCAAAGCGGAGGGGGTCCAAATCGGTCCAAGTTGAAGTGGGGCTGATTTGGAGGGTCCGAAGCGGCATCTGAGGTGAAGCAAGGGGTCTGTGCACAGCCCTAGTCCCTAGTACTCACCCTCAGTTTTCTGTCTGCAAAATGTATGGAACTGAGACAAAGTGAATCTTTGCACATACAAATCTGCTATACAAATTCTTAAAAATACTAAAGAGGTTGCAAAGCAACCCCGACCCCAAAGGAAAGCTCTTAGTACAATTTGTAGCCCAATATATTTGGGGAAATATGGGCCCACAATTGCTAAGCTCAGAAGTTCTCATTTTGCACAAGGTTCAGGACACAAAGTAGGATTCAAAAAAATGTACAAGAACATAAAGTGATGGAACCAAATTGAAATCTGTGAAAGAAGAAGAGGAGGAGCAGAAACAAGTTTAGTGGGGGAAATCCAAACAGGACTTGGTTAAGATGTTATTTACAAAACTGTGTGATACCAAGAGAGTTCCAGCTTGATTAATCTCACATGGGGAACTACAAAAAGCAATTACAAGACAATCATTTTTTCTGCTGAACTATAGGGCAGCAGTGACAGTCTAGGAAGGCATGAGGAAAGGAAATAAGCCGGCCAATCTTTCTACCAAAATGAAAAGACAGATGCACAGTACTTGTGACCATCCCGCACGCAAGTCTCTTCTCCTGGAAGGAATACAGGGCTGACAGAAATGTATGATTAGATATTTTCACATGCCAGCCTTACAAATCAAACACAGAAGGGAGAACAAATTGGGAACCACGGGGGACTGCCGCACAGCCTCATTTATCTGAAAAGGCTGAGTCTAAAACAATGCAAAACTAGACATTTCGTAGCAAAGATGGCTGGAAACATGGGATGCTGCTTCAAGTGTGTGTGGGGAGGACAAGTTGGCGGGGAGAAATGGCTAACCCTAAACCTTCCCCTAGAAGTTAGGGCCTAGCTGAAGTTTCCCCTGCAATCCACTCTAAGACGTAGCCCATTTGATGGGGGAAATACACATCTGGGGACGCAGGATTAAGAAAAAGTGGCTGGCATGTGTTATAGAAGAAATGTGATGGATGGGAGAGGGCTTGAGAATCAGTTCCCCCCTGCAGCAGAGAAGTGGCTGCCTGGGTGCCTGCCTCTGAGTTCGTTTCACCCTCAGTCTCAAACTACATGAGATGGTGGTCAAACTATGTGTTTGAACTGGGACCTATCCCAACCATATAGAAGATGGGGCGGCGGGGGGTGGGGGGATCTGTCATAAAGAACATACAGGGGATACATCTGAGGAGGATGGAACCCTCCCCTCCTGCCACTAGCCTTCCCCTGGGTGCTTTGCTCCCAGCTGGGTTCTACTTCCGGTATTGGAGCCTGGCTGTGGGAAAAGGTGGTGGAGGACAGACTGTGAAAAGGTTACATTTCTATGACACTCATCGCCTGGCCAGCCTAGAACCGTTCCCCCTGGCATTGCATGTAGAGGGGTGATTTTCCTAATCTACCATTCCACCCTACACCAATGGAGGCCGGTAGCTCCTCTTTCAGTGGGGCAGTGAATCTGCTGTGGGTTTCAGTCAGAACTCTGAAGGAGTCATGCTAAGTCCTGAAGCCTGTCCTCAAAATGGATAGCTCCTTTAGAGTTCTGGCTGGTTCTGGCTGACACCCGGAGCGGATTCACTGCACCACCGAAATAGGAGCCACAGGCCTCCGCTGCTCTATACCCCCACCCCCACCTGAGTTAGGATTATACAATCCAGGGGAAATGGTTCCATATGATCCTGTTCGCTGTCATCCAAAGGTGAATGGCCCAATCAGTTTATGAACGGGCTTTTATTGAAGTTCAAATGAATACATTGAGTCAATCTGGAGTGAAGAAAGGACTGGCAGCCTCCAAAGAGCTCGGACCAGCTTACGTATATTTCCCAAGTCGTCTTCCATCCAGATCACATCTAGTGCCACACCTGCTTAGCTTCAACTATAGAAATTCTTTGTGTGCCTTCACATCAATCTAAGCATTACACAGAATAAGTCGGGTGGACTGAGGTGGTGGGATTCTGTACTACTTCAGACTGCACATAGGAGAGAGCATATTTCTGAATGCTCCTCCATGTTCAAAGCTCCCTTCATCTAGTAAACTAGCACATTAGGAAGTAAACTATCTAGTAAACTAGCACATTAGGAAGTAAACTAGCACATTAGGAAGCTTTTCTCTCTGATTGTTACCTGCACAGAGGGGAAGCATTCAAAATGTGGAGCCCCCCCCCCCACACACACATACCACAGTCTGCAGTGGTATAGTCCAGGCTCCAGAATTCAACCACCTCTGTCTACTTTGGTGATTGTATACATGGGCTCTAAGTGTCAGAGTATGACAACGGCTTTCTTCACACGGAGCTTTTATCCTGCGATTGAGATTGCTCCTTCACAGAAGTTTGCGTGCTCTTTACATGATGCCGTGACCCTCCAGCATGTCTCCTGCACTAAATGCCCTTTGTTCCATTTTAAAATAGATCGTAGATAATAATGGGCCATCAAATTACCCCGTTGTTTGCCACTTGAGTTCCCTCCTTGAAAAGAGGAGAAGTGGCAAGAACAGGAGCAAGATCAATGAAAGATGTGGAAGACTCATATACGGGGAGAAGGAGAGGGGAAGGGGGGGAAGGAAGCGGGTGAAAAAGGGAGACATTGTGATCTTGCATTTAAAATGGAAGCAGAAAGTCCTGTTTTAAATGCAGGATTTTAGACTAGTGTAGAGATGCCCAAAGAAGGTTAATGATCCAGTAGTGGTTGTCAGAAAAAGATTACATTGGGAATCATTCTGTACCACGCTCTCTGCATTTGCAGGTCTGCAGCCTTTATATGATTGGTTCCCTATTGATTGATTGATTGATTGGATTTGCACAGTACCCCACCTTTCTACCAAGAAAAATGCCACTCAAGAGTGCTTACAATCATAAATAACACTTGATGAAAACTATAATAAACAAATGCCCTGAAGGACAATTAAAAATACAAAAATAACAGAATAAAAACAGCATCCAACTCAACAGACCCGCTTACATGCCAAAGGCCTGCTTGAATAAAAACATCTTTGCCTGCTGGCGGAAAGACAGCAGGGGTTAAATTCCCTAGATTTAAGTAGCAAATTATATTAATTTTGGTCAATTGTATGGCGAATGCGTCTGCAGTGAATTCTACTTTGTGGGCTAGTCTCTTTCCTTCTGTCTGTACCCCACAGCGCTCTTTGTTCTGTTGGGAAAGACAGAAAGGATGAATTGGGAATCATTACCTTTAGAAGCAGAATTTTCTGCCATCTCCTCAGCTATGAGGCTGCATTTCAGCAAGCAACTTGAAATCCTTTCCAACCCAAATAATCTAGCTGTGTTAATTGCTGAGGAGAAGATACATGAAATGGAGCCAGCAGACACGACAGCAGTAATCTGAACATCATCCCAAACCACAATTAAATGTCTTACTCTTTATGTTCTCTCTCTCTCTCTCTCTCTCTCTCCCCCTCTCTATCTCCCTCTCTCTCGCTCCCCCCCATCACTATGATCAGTATCAGCTTTAAAGCAGACACATTTGCATGTTATGCAAACAAATAGATCCACAAATGCACTCACCACTGGTGAGTACATCTTTAGCTCTAGCAAAATTTCAAAATCAGGGAAATAAACCTGTCCTGCTTTCATGCCTCAAGAATCATGAGGACTCTCCCTGGTGCTACTCTGACTTTAGAAGCACAGGAGAATGGCAGGGGCTTTCCCTGATATTGTATTGAAATTTGGAGATGCTTGGAAAGCCATAAGACTCCTTGTTGCTCTCCGAGGGGGTATCTCCATGAGCGATTTACTGTGAGCCAGTGTGTGTTGAGGTCATTAGGGATACATGACGCCGTGGCCATCCAGCAGCCATTCCGGACCTTATCAGGGAAAAAGCGGATTTCTGAGACTGCTTAAAGTCCACTTCTTTTCCTCAAGTCGGGTTCTCCCTGGCATAGTTGCTGTGTGCCCCAAGCCCCGCATTGACCTCAGGTACGCTAGCCCTGAAAACCCCATGGAACGTATCACAAGGCTAAAAGATATGACGCCGGAAGATGAGCCCCTCAGGTCGGAAGGTGTCCAATATGCTACTGGGGAAGAGCAGAGGGTATTTCCAAGTAGCGCCAGAAAGAGTGAAGCGGCTGGGCCAAAGCCGAAAGGACACTCAGCTGTGGATGTGTCTGGCGGTGAAAAGAAAATCCGATGCTGTAAAAAACAATATTGTTTAGGAACCTGGAATGTCAGATCAATGAATCAAGGTAAGCTGGAGGTGGTCAAACATGAGATGGCAAGATTGAACATCGACATCTTGGGAATCAGCGAACTAAAATGGACAGGCATGGGCGAATTTAATTCAGGTGACCATCATATCTACTATTGTGGGCAAGAATCCCTTAGAAGAAATGGAGTAGCACTCATAGTCAACAAAAGGGTGGGAAAAGCAGTACTGGGGTACAATCTTAAAAATGATAGAATGATCTCAGTACGAATCCAAGGCAAACCATTCAACATCACAGTAATTCAAGTCTATGCCCCAACCACTGATGCCGAAGAAGCTGAGGTTGATCGGTTCTATGAAGACCTACAACACCTTCTAGAACTAACACCAAAAAAAGATGTCCTCTTCATCATAGGGGATTGGAATGCTAAAGTAGGAAGTCAAGAAATCACCAGGATAACAGGCAGGCATGGCCTTGGTGTACAAAATGAAGCAGGTCAAAAGCTAATAGAGTTTTGCCAAGAGAACATGCTGATCATAGCAAACACTCTTTTCCAGCAGCACAAGAGGCGACTCTACACATGGACGTCACCAGATGGTCAATATCGAAATCAGATTGATTATGTCCTTTGCAGCCAAAGATGGAGAAGCTCCATACAGTCAGTAAAAACAAGACCTGGAGCTGACTGTGGCTCAGATCATGAGCTGCTTCTTGCAAAATTTCGGCTTAAATTGAAGAACGTCGGGAAAACCACTAAACCGTTCAGGTATGACCTAAATCATATCCCTGATGAATATACAGTGGAGGTGAGGAATAGATTTCAGGGATTAGACCTGATAGACAGAGTGCCTGAGGAACTATGGACGGAGGTCCGTAACATTGTTCAGGAGGCAGCAACGAAATCCATCCCAAAGAAAAAGAAATGCAAGAAAGCAAAGTGGCTGTCTGATGAGGCTTTACAAGTAGCTCACGAAAGAAGGGAAGCGAAAAGCAAGGGAGAAAGGGGAAGATATACCCAACTGAATGCAGAGTTCCAGAGAATAGCAAGGAGAGACAAGAAGGCCTTCTTAAATGAACAATGCAAAGAAATCGAGGAAAACGACAGAATGGGAAAGACTAGAGATCTCTTCAAGAAAATTGGAGATCTCAAGGGAACGTTTTGTGCAAAGACGGGCATGATAAAGGACAAAGAAGGCAGGGACCTAACAGAAGCAGATGAGATTAAGAAGAGGTGGCAAGAATACACAGAAGAACTATACAGGAAAGATCTGAATGTCCCTGATAGCCATGATAGTGCGGTCACTGAACTTGAGCCGGACATCCTAGAGAGTGAAGTCAAGTGGGCCTTAGGAAGCATTAGTAACAACAAAGCTAGCGGAGATGACAGTATTCCAGCCGAGCTATTTAAAATCCTAAAAGATGATGCTGTTAAAGTGCTGCATTCAATATGCCAACAAATCTGGAACACTCAACAGTGGCCACAAGACTGGAAAAGGTCAGTTTACATTCCAATTCCAAAGAAGGGCAACGCCAAAGAGTGTTCAAACTACCGCACCATTGCGCTCATTTCACATGCCAGCAAGGTGATGCTCAAAATCCTACAAGCTAGGCTTCACAGCAGTATGCGAACCGAGAACTACCGGAAGTACAAGCTGGGTTTAGAAGAGGCAGAGGAACTAGAGATCAAATCGCCAACATTCGCTGCATCATGGAGAAAGCAAGAGAATTCCAGAAAAACGTCTATTTCTGCTTCATTGACTACGGTAAAGCCTTTGATTGTGTGGATCACAACAAACTCGGGCAAATTCTTAAAGTGATGGGAGTACCAGACCACCTTACCTGTCTCCTGAGAAACCTGTACGAGGGTCAAGAAGCAACAGTAAGAACCAGACATGGAACAACCGAGTGGTTCAAAATTGGGAAAGGAGTACGACAAGGCTGCACATTGTCACCCTGCTTATTTAACTTATATGCAGAGTACATCATGAGAAATGCCGGGTTGGATGAATCACAGGTCGGAATTAAGATTGCTGGGAGAATTATCAACAACCTCCGATATGCAGACGATACCACCCTAATGGCAGAAAGCGAAGAGGATCTAAAGAGCCTCTTGTTGAGGGTGAAAGAGGAGAGTGCAAAAGCTGGTTTGAAACTCAACATTAAAAAAACGAAGATCATGGCATCTGGCCCCATCACTTCCTGGCATATAGAAAGGGAAGAAATGGAAGCAGTGACAGATTTTATTTTCTTGGGCTCCAAGATCACCGCAGACGGTGACTGTAGCCATGAAATTAAAAGACGCTTGCTCCTTGGGAGGAAAGCTATGGCCAACCTAGACAGCATAGTAAGAACCAGAGACATCACCTTGCCGACAAAGGTCCGTCTAATCAAAGCTATGGTTTTCCCAGTAGTAATGTATGGCTGTGAGAGCTGGACTATAAGGAAGGCTGAGCGCCGAAGAATTGATGCTTTCGAACTGTGGTGCTGGAGAAGACTCTTACGAGTCCCCTGGACTGCAAGGAGGTCAAATCAGTCCATCCTAAAGGAAATCAACCCTGAGTGCTCATTGGAAGGACAGATAATGAAGCTGAAGCTCCAATATTTTGGCCACCTAATGCGAAGAGAAAACTCCCTGGAAAAGACCCTGATGCTGGGAAAGACTGAAGGCAAAAGGAGAAGGGGACGGCAGAGGATGAGATGGCTAGATAGCATCACGGATGCAATGAATATGAACTTGAGCACGCTCCGGGAGAGAGCGCAGGACAGGAAGGCCTGGCGTGCTATGGTCCATGGGGTCACGAAGAGTCGGACACGACTGAACGACTGAACAACAACAACAATGCTAGCCCTGCCCAGGGGTGTGCTTTTCACCATGACCCCAGTCAAGGGGTGTTTCCTGTGTGTTTTCCACACCTGCACAAACCCATTAGTGTCTACTCAGAAGTAACTCCCATTGTGCTCAGTGAGGCTTGTCCCCTGAATGACCACATCAAAATTTACAGAGATCCCCCTCAATTGAAATGCAACAGTTTAAAGCACATTCCCTAAATGCTCTAAAGGGGGATCTCGACTCGAGGCTCCAATTCTCTCTTATTTGGTTTATTGCCTTAGGAAGTAACTACTTCATAGCTTCATTATAAAGATCCTGCACTGTATTGGTTTGGTTAGAAAGGGGGCTGGTTTCCCATGCCTGTGTTCTCCCCCCCCTTCTTGCACAAGCAGATGTGTGTCTACTCAGAAGTAACTCCCATTGTGGTCAATGAGGTTTGCTCCTGAAATGCAGGTGCATCTGGACCTTCAAGGAAAAGGAGAAAGTGGGGGAGAGGGGGAAGCCTTTCTTATTGGTTGAACAGCCCCTGACAGTCAGATGATGTTCACTCCAACCCCCACCCCCATCAGGAAGTATGTTCTCTGAAGCAATTTTTACTGGTGCGAAGCACTTCCTCGTGGAGCCCTGTATGGACCAAAGTGCAGCAAAGCTGATTCCTTTTAAAAACTCCTCCATTCACCTCTCCTTTCATTGTCATGGAGACATGGTCCAAGTATCTGAGACTTAGCACAATGGGGATGACACCCAGTTCCAGCTCCAGGTTTCTGAGGGTCCTTAGGCAAGACACTCTTCATGGCCCTGTCCCACAGTGACTCTACCTTCTCACCACCATTGTCACCGTCCTCCTCTTTCTCATCGTTGCTACCACTTGCTTGCTTGGTAGGCAGAGAGGCAGTGAGCAAGCAGGCAGTGGCATCTCCTGCTCCTCATTCTGAGCACCACCATTGTCTGGGCTGGAGCAAGAGGCAGGTGATCAAGCAAGTTGCAGTGATGAACAGGAGGTCCATGGGCTCTTGACAGTGGGCCCCTGCTGGGATGTGGACCCCCTGGAGGCTCCTAACCCTGCCTACCCTTGATGACTCCCACCCTTCTCCTCAGCTGTGAAGCAGAACAATTGTGCTGGGTCTTGAGCTCAGCTCTCAGAAGACCCTGCCCACTCCCTCTGGATGTCTGAGGGATGGCATTCTGGTAACAGAAACTACGAAGAGTATTTCAGCATCTTAAAGGCTAACCCACTTCTTATGGCATAAGCTTTTGTGTACTGGAATCCACTGCACTGGATGCAAGAAGAGCTATGCAGAGTTAAGGATATATATACATAGTTTTGCGGGGTGGGGTTGTACTGTAAACAGTGAGGGTGGGGGCAGGGTGTCTTATCCTGCAGATACTTTGCACTGTACTTTTTGCTAGTCATAAGGCAGAATATCAACCTTTGAAATAAATGAACGAAATAGTGATAACATAAAAGTATTGGTTTCACTGTTTTATCCATGTTCTATATCAATGTTATAGCCATTATTGTGTATTTTAATTGTATTTTAATGTATATCATGATGTATTTAAATCTCCTTGTAAACCACTTAGAGTTTTTTAAAAATATATCATAAGCATTATATAAATCTATTCAACAACAACAACAACAACAACGACAACAACAGCTACCATTACTCATGGAAGTTATGCTTTAGTTAGTCCAGCACCCTCTTCTCACAACAACTAGTTAGAACTAACAATTTCTTCTATTTTAGAGGCCACAATTAGCAACTTTACAATATTTTGATGCATTTAACAGATAATAACAATAGAATTTCATCCAGTCTAGCCATTCCTTAGACTCCTCTCAGTGGGACTTCCTAAACTACCAATAACTGTCCTTTGATTTAGAGGTGGGCAACTTGTGACCCTCCAGATGTTTTGGCCTACAACTCCCATCATTCCTCACCATTGGCTATGTTGGCTAGGGCTGATGGGAAGTGTAGGCCAACATGTCTGGAAGGCACAAGTTGCCCACGTTTGGATTAAACAATTAATTAGTAGAGGGATCTTTGTGGATTCCGATACAAACTGACCTGATCTATACCTGTTAGACTAATGTGTGGCTTGGAATGTAGCTATCCACTAGATTGTCCACTTCTCTGAATGTTGTGATACAGTTCTTGGCATTTCTAACGTATCAAAATACATTCACAAATCTCTATTTTGAGAGAAAATAAATTTAGGGTTGTATCCAACGGTGTCCTTCCATTTATGAAAGGCTCTTTGATCCAGTGTAGGCTTCCATGAATGGACACGAAAGGAGGTGATTTTCTCAACCCCCCATCTCCTATAGCCCCTGGTGGCACCTCTCCTTTTGTTTCAGGGGGTCCCCCAACCTTCTAGAGCAGATTGGTGCAAGAAGAAAGGGTAAATGGGCAAACATTGCCTCCTCTCTTGAGTTCCTGCTAGCCTCTGTTGGATCAGAGAGCCTTCCATGAACAGAAGGAAGTTGCATTCTTCTGTTCTTCCATGAACAGAAGAATGCAACTCCTAGAAATGCATATTTTGAGAGACAAAAGTTTTTAAATTTGTATTTTGAGAGAAAGTACACTTAAAAATACATATGTTTTCATGGGGATTTTTAAAAAAATCAGATTGATGCAAAAACAGGACAGAACGGACTTATGAGCACATGTGAAAGGGACACAGACCAGAAATAGATGGATTAAGTCCCATCCCTACATTAGTGACACACAATGATTTTTCTTGGAACAACCCTGCAGCCCACCCCTCCGAATCGTATGGACCATGGCATGATTTTGATCTTCAGTGCAGGTTTATTTATTGACTGATAGGGTTGTATGCAATGTTAGTCTAACTTGAGTCCCATTCATTTCAGTGGGTCTACTCTAGTAGGACTAACGCTGGATACAACCATCATACTTATATATCACTTAATATAATAACATCTCTACATACAACTGACACTGTGAATTCCCGTGCAGTCATACCTGATAGGAATGATAGCAGTGAAATCGGTTTCAGGGCCCAGACTGAACACACACCACACGTACACCCCCTTCCTTTTCTTTAAATGAGGGATCATCTACCGGCAATGCCTGAAGGGTGCTGTTGGGCCTCCAAGCTGCCAACCTAGAAGTGAAAAGCCTAAGAAGGAAGTAGTTTCTATGGAAACTGAACATACTGGCAGGCCACTTGGGGGTGTGTGTGTTGAGATTCTGGCCCATCAGCCCTCAATCCTAACTTGAAGTGATTCTCCAGGAAAACTTGTTTGCTGACCAGGTGTCTAAAGCAACACCTGAAAAGCTATCTTGACCAAATGAATGATATCACTGTAAGTCACTGCCTCAAGAATGGGTTTGGGCGGCAATCAATATATTCGAAATAAATATATCCCTAGATGATCTAGGTGGCAGCTGTGGCAAGGAGTATGTTTGCCCAGTTTAGGGTGCTGTGTCAACCTTGTCTTTTCTTTGAGCAGACAGATCTGCTCATGGTGACACGTGCTTTAGGCTGCATTCCTATACACTCTTACCTGGGAATAAGTCTCATTGAATTCAATGTGGCTTACTTCTGAGTTGAAATGAATAGGATTGCACTGTTGAGGCTGGACTAGTGTAAAGTGGTCTACATGGGTCTACCTTTGAAAAGTGTCCTGAAACTTAGCTAGGTCAGAA
The DNA here is from genome assembly GCF_057233095.1 of Heloderma suspectum. Lineage (NCBI taxonomy): Eukaryota > Metazoa > Chordata > Lepidosauria > Squamata > Helodermatidae > Heloderma > Heloderma suspectum. The sequence continues at coordinate 135,548,610 of NC_139459.1, forward strand.
GGGTGATAGGGAGACTGGTCATTTGGATCATGTTGCTGATTCTGTTGCTGACCCTTTGCTGATTCTGTTGCATTAGCAACTTATAAGTGTGGGGCTCAATTCAAAATGCTGCTTATCACCTTTAAAACCCTAATTGGCTTAGGGCCAGAATACTTAAAAGATCACTTCCCCCCATATGAGTCTGCCTGATTCTGGGACCATGGGCTATGCTTCCTGGAGATTCTGGGACCATGGGCTATACTTCTTGGAGATTCTGGGACCACAGGCTATACTTCCTGGAGATTCTGGGACCACAGGCTATACTTCCCGGAAGATGGGCTGTTGGTAAGGGATGGGTTGCACCTCACAAAGGCTGGGAAGAATGTGTTTGGCCACAGCATGAAGAACTTCATCAGGAGGGCTTTAAACTGAATCCTATGGGGAAGGGAGATGTAAAGTTGGAGGTAACAAAGGACGTAGGCTCATGCACTGCAATGGAGAGAACAGCTCTAATAGCGCCCAATAATAGTCTTCAGACACATGTAGGAAGAAAGCCAGACTATGAAGCACATGGTCTTCGATGTCTATATACTAATGCCCAGAGTATGGGAAACAAACAGAATGAACTTGAACTCTTAATACAGGAGGGAAATTATGACTTGATAGGTATAACTGAGACTTGGTGGGATGACTCTCATGATTGGAATACAGCAACTGAAGGATATAACTTGTTCAAAAAGAACAGGAGGAACAGAAAGGGAGGTCGGGTTGCACTGTATGTGAAAAATACATATCTCTGCACAGAAATACAGGAGGATGAGCTTGGTAGCCCCATCTAGAGCATCTGGATCAAAATAAATGGAGCAAAGAATAAAAGGAACCTGATGGTCAGAGTCTACTACCGGCCACCCAATCAAGGAGAAGACGAGAATGGAACTTTTGAAAAGCAAATAGCCAATGTTTTAAGGAATCATGATGTAGTAGTAATGGGGGACTTCAATTTCCCCAATATTTGTTGGGAGACAAATTCTGCAAAACATGGCCCCTCCAGGAAATTCCTGACTTGTGTGGCAGATAACTTCCTCCTACAGAAAGTAGAGGAAGGAACTAGAGGATCAGCTATCCTTGACTTGATCCTAACCAACAGAGATGACTTAGTGGATAAAGTAGCAGTTACAGGAACTCTGGGGGAAAGCAACCATATTGTACTTGAGTTCTTGGTTCTAAGGGAAGCAAAAGCCGAGTGTAGGCAAACGTGTACCCTGGACTTTAGGAAAGCTGATTTTCATAACCTCAGAACAATGATCAGTAAGGTCCCATGGCAAGCGACGCTAATGAGAAAAGGAGTCCAAGATGGGAGGGAGCTTTTAAAAAAGGAAATTCTCAAGGCACAATTACAAACAATTCCAACAAGAAGAAAAGGTGGAAGACAACAGAAGAAGCCAATGTGGCTTCACAAAAAGCTTAGAGATGACCTGAAAACAAAAAAGGACACTTATAGGAAGTGGAAAGAAGGCCAAGTAACCAAGCAAGAGTACAGGCAGGTAGCACAGAATTTCAGGGATGGCGTCAGGAAGGCTAAAGCTGAGAACGAGCTGAGGTTAGTGAGGGATGCTAAAAACAACAAAAAGGCTTTCTTCAGCTACGTGCATAGTAAAAGACAGAGGAAAGAAATGGTTGTTCAGCTATTAAATAAGGATGGCAAAATGATAAGAGATGACAAAGAAAAGGCAGAGGTGCTCAATTCCTACTTTGGCTCAGTCTTCTCCCAAAAGAGGGTCTATGACCCCCCCCCCCCCGGCAAAGGCGAAGTACAGGCTGAAGGGGCAGGATTGCAGCTTGAGATCAATAGGTATATGATCAAGGAACACCTACTTACTTTGAATGAGTTCAAATCTCCAGGGCCAGATGAACTGCATCCTAGAGTAATAAAGGAACTGGCAGAAGAACTCTCAGAACCGCTGTCTATTCTCTTTGAGAAATCATGGAGGACAGGGGAAGTGCCAGATGACTGGAGGAGGGCTAATGTTGTCCCTATCTTCAAAAAGGGTAAAAAGGAGGAACCTGGGAACTACAGACCAGTCAGTCTGACATCAATCCCTGGGAAAATTCTGGAGCAGATGATAAAGCAAGCCATCTGCAAGCACCTTGAAAACAATGCAGTGATTACTTGAAGCCAAGATGGATATGTCAAGAACAAGTCCTGCCAGACAAATCTGATCTCATTTTTTGATCAAGTAACCTCCCTTGTGGACCGTGGGAATGCTATAGACATCATATACCTCAACTTCAGCAAAGCTTTTGACGACGTGCCCCATGATATCCTGATGAGCAAACTAGCTCAAAGTGGGCTAGATGAAACAACGATCCAGTGGATCCACAGTTGGCTACAGAATCGGACTCAAAGTGTGCTTATCAGTGGGACCCTCTCAAACTGGGGAGAGGTAATGAGTGGGGTACTGCAGGGCTCAGTCCTGGCCCCAATGCTCTTCCATATTTTTATTAATGACTTGGAGGAGGAGGTGCTGGGAACGCTGATCAAATTTGCAAATGACACAAAATTGGGCGGGATAGCTAATACTTTGGAAGACAGAAACAAAATTCAAAGTGATCTGGATAGACTGGAGCACTGGGCAGAAAACAACAGCATGACATTTAATAGGGAGAAATGCCAAGTTCTGCACCTAGGAAAAAGAAACCACATGCACAGTTACAAGATGGGGGATACGTGGCTCAACAACACTACAAGCGAGAAGGATCTTGGAATTGTTGTTGATCACAAACTGAATATGAGCCAACAATGTGATGTGGCTGCAAAAAAGGCAAATGGTCTTTTGGGCTGCATTCATAGAAGCATAGCTTCCAAATCCCAGGAAGTACTAGTTCCCCTCTACTCAGCACTGGTTAGGCCTCATCTGGAGTACTGTGTCCAGTTCTGGGCACCACACTTTAAGAAGGATGCAGACAAACTGGAGAGGGTTCAGAGGAGGGCAACAAAGATGATCAGGGGACTGGAAACAAAGCCCTATGAAGAGGGACTGAAAGAACTGGGCATGTTTAGCCTTGAGAAGAGAAGACTGGGGGGAGATATGATAGCGCTCTTCAAGTACTTGAAAGGTTGTCACAGAGAGGAAGGCCAGGATCTCTTCTCGATCATCCCAGAGTGCAGGACACGGAATAATGGGCTCAAGTTATAGGAAACCAGATTCCAGCTGAACATCAGGAAAAAATTCCTGACTGTCAGAGCAATGTGACAATGGAACCAATTACCTAGGGAGGTGGTGGGCTTTCCCACACTGGAGGCATTCAAGGCGAGGCTGGACAGCCATCTGTCGGGGATGCTCTGACTTGGATTCCTGTATTGAGCAGGGGGTTGGACTTGATGGCCTTGTAGACCCCTTCCAATCCTACTATTCTATGATTCTGTGATTTTATGATTCTATTTCTAAAGTCATCTGGAGTGACACTCCTACTGCCTTTATCTAGGTTACATCAGGTGGGACCATAGGAAAGGACCTTTTCCATGGCAGTACTTAGGTTGTGGAACTCCCCACCCACAGGAGATCCATCCCACTTTCACTGTGTTAAATTTTTCTTTTCTCTTGAAGATCTGTTTGCTTAAGCAGGCATTTTATCTCAGCTAGCTGTTCATTCTTTGCACCCCTGGATTGTTTTCTTACTCCTCAGTTTTCTTTTTATTGCTTAGTTTTAAAATGAATTGTTTTATTGTATAATCTTGTTTTTGATGAATGCTTTTAAATAGTATTTTGTTAGCCACCTTGAGTGATTTGCAGGATACAAATGCATATGTAAATGGATAGCTGCCTGTTCCTGCTGGAGAGAACTGATTGGGGTGGCAGAGTCTGCTGAGTAATCTTGTTCTACCCACTTGCCGGTATATAGCTGGAGTTGGGCTGGGCTAGTTGAAGGGTGAGAGCTAAAGGGCTCTTGCCCTTTGGCTCTTAGACTTGGGCTGCAGCCTGGGGCAATGGCACAGAGAGAATGGCCTAGCTGACAAAACAACCTGCCTTTGGATGGGAGGAGCAATGTTATCTCTAAACTCCTTTAGGAACATAGGAAGCTGACTTCCATCAGGCCAGACTATTTGTTCATCTAACCCAGTGTGATCTATTCTGACTGGCAGCAGCTCTCAAGAGTCTCAGCTTGAGGTTTTTCTAATCATCTGCTACCTGGGCCTTTTGACTGGAGAAGTCAGGGACTGAAGCTGGGAACTTTTGCATACAAAGCAGATGCCCTACCACTGAGCTAAGATCCCTCCTGCAACAGGAAGACATTTCTTTAATGTCATACTACTGTTTTACAATTCCTGCGTTAGTTATCAGAGTCACTTATGGAAAAGCACCCTTTACCACTACTATGCATGAATGCATTCTTCGTTTTTGCAATCTCTCCCCACCTCCAACACTATTACATCTGATACATTCCCAGTCACATATGCTTCTGCTGTTGCAGTTAACAGCTGCAAGAACTAACCATAAGGTTCCATCTTACGCCTTTCAATATCAAGATGAAACAGCTGGGGAAGGTCATTTGGTGGTTTGGGCTGAGGTGTGATCAATATGCAGATGACACTCAGCCTTAACTTTTGTTTCTATCTAATGATCCCAGGGACACTGTTGAACTCTCAAACTGCTGTCTGGAGGTGATGTGGGGATGAATGATGAGGGCAAACAGGCTGAGAATTAATCCAGACAAGACAGAGTTATTATGGATAGGGAAACCGACTAATCTGGATAGAGGAATACATCTGGTCTCAGATGGAGTTGCACTCCCCCTGAAGGTGCAAGGGTGCCGTTTGGCAGTGCTCCTGGACCTGGCACTAACTGGGGAAGCTCATGTCGTGGCAGTGGTGGCCAGGAACGCTTTTTACCAGCTTAGGCTGGTATACCAACTGCAACCCTATCTAAAGAAGTCTGGTCTTGCTTAGGTTATTCATGCTGTAGTGACTTCCAGGCTGGACCGTTGTAATTCACTTTATGTGGGACTGCCTTTGAAAACAATGCAGAAACTTCAGATGGTGCAGAATTCAGCTGCCCAGATAGAGGTGGTGGCAAGGTAGTTGGCTCATGTGACACTGATATTGTGCCAGCTGCACGAGTTAACAGTGCATTTCCAAGCCCAATTTAAAGTGCAGGTTTAACCTTTAATGCCTTACACAGTTTGGGCCCAAAGTTACTTGAAGGACCACCTTCACCCATACTAGCCCGCCTGCACTCCGAAGTCATCACTTGCCCACTGTCGATTAGGTTGGTGAGTACACAGGAGAGGGCCTTTTTAGTAGTGGCCCTACACCTCTGGACTGAGCTTCCATTTGGGATTCATCAGGCCTTTCTTTGCAAGATTGCAGAAAAGCTCTGAAGACCCACCTGTTTTTGCTGGCCTTTAAAAAAAGGGGAGCAGGTGGTTTTTTTTGTAATGACTGTATTTATTGAACTTTATTGTTTTGTATTGTTTATTTTATCTTGTATGCCACCTTGGGAGAAATAAGTTTAAATAAAACAAACAAATAAATAATATTGCCCACTGGGTTGGGTCAGCCTTTTCTCCAATGTTCCTTTAAAAAGTACTGTGCATTTTCTGGAAAGCTATTTCTGTTTGCCAGGTACAAAAAGAATATTAGATCCAGCAGAAAGAAAAGTTCAAAGACTTAAAAAAAATGAAGAGGCTTATCTGTGATGAAGTGGAGGTGGGAAAGCAATCATGCAGATGAAACAAAGGAGATGAGGGTAGAGGGAGGATATCACTATTTAGCAGAAGGAATAGGAATGACAACTATGATTAGCATAGCTCTTAGCATAACAACATCTTTGTTCCTGCTTCAACCTGAAAATTTGCATCCCAATAAGTAAAATAGCATAGGATGGTTTCAGTGCAAATGGAAAACTAAATTAAATGAAATTGTCAGTCACTTTAATCTGTAGATACTGTACTATTCTCAGCCTGAGGAAGGAAGACCTGGCGCGGAAAGTGGCGTGAATAGAAAGCCACATGTAAGCCAGGCTCTGACTGCTGAGAATGACAAACACTGTCCTGAGACAGAGAAAGGAGGGGATCCCAGAAGGTAGAACTGCTGGTTGCCTTTCTCCATGTGTTGTTGATCTATATATCTCATTAGCTAATTGCCCTTACTCCTCCCCCTCCCAAACTGTAAGGATAATTAGCTACTAAAGAAAAGGGATTTGTGGCCCTCCAGATGTCTGGCTTGCAACTTCCATCAGCCAGTGGTGAGGGCAGATAGGAGTATGCCAAAACTCTGGAGAGCCTCAAGTTCCCCACGCCTGGTTTAGATGAACAACAGATGGAGAAAGTTGGTCAGAGGCTCTGTGATTCCCTCCTGCATTCTCCGCCTGTCTCTGGGAAGTCTTCAGAACTCACAAGTCAGAGCCAGGCTTACAGTGGCTGTTTTTCACATGGTGAGTATAACATGTGGCCTGTTGCCGCTCAGAGAAGACAGTACCAGGCTAGATGGACCGATAGTCTGACTCGGCACCCAGCATCTTCATACATTCATGCAGTGACCTATGGCTTCTGGATTGCCTTTGCCCACAATTGGCAGCTTCTTTTCACACTCACAGACAGTTTTAAACAGACATTTTAAAGGGAAAATGTGGTTGGTAGGGATGGGAAAAGGGTATTCCAGTGGCATACTTTACTGTAATTGCTAATATAATTTCTTTATATTAGTGAGCACCTTGTTTTGCTAAGAAATGTAGTATACATAATGCAAGTCATATTTATTATGTTTTGATATTATGTGCTGGTTGTTTGCCTCAAAATAGTTCTCAGTACAACAAAAGGTGTGTGGGGGTTAATAAATGGAGTGAGGTATGACTGTAACATTATTGAAAAGGAGCTGGATCCAGATTTACTCATACTTTGAGTAGCCTCATTGAGTAGACCCAATGTGACTTACATTACTCATGACTAAATTAAGTCCTATTTATTTCAATGGGTCTACTCTAAATAGGATTAAATCTGGATCCAACCTAAGATCTGCAACTTATGGCCTTCCAGATGTTTTGGCATACAACTCCCATCAGTCCTCACCACTAGCTATGCTGGCTAGGGCTGATGGGAATTGTAGGCCAAAACATCTGGAGGGCCATAAGTCACCCACACCTGATCTTGGACGTGCCATCTTGGACTCAGCTATCTTATACTGGCCTTTACCTAGAGGGGTGGAGAGACATGAAGTTGTGAACTCTGACATCTCGATGGATGATTCCTGTCCTAGATCTTCTACTAGTTTAGGGATGTACGAAAGTCACTTACCTTTTCGCGGATTCTGTTCATGGGGGGAGGGAGGCGCTCCATCCCTCCCCCCGGAATCCTTGTCGGCCGGCTCTGCTCTGCAGCGGCTCCGCGGAGCAGCTGACCAGGGCCGTCCGCAGCCGGATTTCCGGCCACGGACTGGATGGTGCGGATGCAAATGGTGGCCGCTGTAGCGGCTGCCATTTGCGTCCAGCCAGGCAGCCATGATAGGCTACATAAGTCTTTACGTAGCCTATCACGGCTGGGCAAAAACAACAACAACAACAACAACACGGCGTACGCAAATGGTGGCGGCTACAGCGGCCATCATTTGCGTTCCTTATTTTTTGCCGTTTTAGTCTACGTAAATATTTACGTAGACTATTACAGCGAAAAAAGGGGGAACGCAAATAGCATAGTGGGTGCTATTTGCGTTCCTTTTTTATTCGCTGTTTTAGCCTACGTAAATATTTACGTTGGCTAAAACGGTGGGGGGAAAAAGGAACGCAAATGGTGGCCACTATGCTATTTGCGTTACCCTTGTTTATCACCGTAATAGTCTACGTAAATATTTACGTAGACTAAAACGGCGAAAAATAAGGAACGCAAATGGTGGCCGCCATAGTCGCCGCCATTTGCGTATGCCATTTTTTTGTTTTTGTTTTTGAAGGCTTGCCATGATAGGCTACGTAAAGACTTACATAGCCTGTCATGGCAAAGACCAGGATGGAAATGGTGGCCACGGCAGCCGGCTGAAAGACCAGCCGCTGCCAGAGCCGCTGCCGTCCGGAACATCTGCCCTAGGTAAGCCTTGTCCCGGGGGGAATCCATGGGGGGGCGGGGGGGAGGCCGTTCTGCCACGGATTTCAGGGGGCTGAATGCCAGTGCATTCAGCCTCACTGAAATCCATGGTGGAATTCTCCGCCATCCCTACTAGTGATATAGAACAGCCCATGGGGCTTCCCAGCCAAAATGCCCCCAAAGAAGGATGGAGGAGTATCCAGAAACTGCTCCACCTGCCAAATTGCTGGTGTTCTGGGCTAGGAAGATCAATGGTGTCCAGAGAAGCCCCTGATATGTGCCAGAACCTGATCTTCTTCCATGTACAATTCTACATGTGCACAGAGCTGCATGCATGGGTGAGGATGGCTAATCCTGCAAATGAAGGCCTGATGAGTATACTTACAGAATGATGCTACTGTAAGTATGTTTACTCAGAAACACGTCTCACTGAGTTCAATGGGGCTTATTCCCTAGCAAGGGTGCTTAGGACTGTAGCCTTAAAAGTTCATCTACTGGTTTCATCAGTCTACAGATCAGGCTATCAAATCTCATTTGTATTGTGGACTTTTGAGTCTGAGAGCTTAGAATTTCCAAGAGATGATGGAAGGGAGAACTGCCTACACTTCATTTTTTGCTGCTCCAATATGTCTAGGGCAAGTCAAAGAGCTGGCCACTAATTAATAATGTTTTGAATAGGATTAATATTTCCCTTCATCTCCATTTGAATTTTCCAGTTGAGGAGCTTTATGGCAAGTGACTGCAGCAATAACCAGTGATGTGCAGCAAGTCTTGATTTAAAATTTTTATTTCAAAGCCTCATCACATTAAAATTTTATAAACTTTTTTTTTATGTGCAGCAGAGGAGTCAGGAAAGGATCTATACATTGTCAACAGCTAGACCAGGGGGTGAGGGCTCACTATGTCGAGAGAGCAGTGGTTCGGCTCCTTCTCTGAACAGTGGTGCAGTTAGGTAATTTTAGTAGTCTGGACTTAATGGTCTCCTTGGGAAGAGGGTCTTCAGCTATTATTTCACTTCAGAATGTGGTAAGCTAGTTTTGTTGCTTGGGGCCCTTCTGCTGAGTGGGGGCCTGGACCACTGCTCCCAAAGTCCTGCCCTGATGGCACCACCCTTTTCTAATTGTTGTGCCAATTGAAGACTGTATACTTTGTTCCCAAAAACTGAATTGAAACAATGGAGGAGATTTTTTTCACTGGGAAAGTCATGCTGTCCCCCTGCCCCTGAGACATGATTAAGGGCTAAATGACATGCTGTGTTAAATGCAGGGCATGCAGCTGAACCTAGCTGGGGAGGGGGTTACCTCAGAGTGTGGGGCCATGACCTGAATAACGACCACTGTGGGTGGGTAGGGGAGGTTTAAACTTCCCCACTCAGCCACTCCCCCCCCCCCAATTCATCCACCCATAGGTGTCTGGGCTTAAGAAAGGAAAGAACCTTCATTGGAGCCATTTTCCTTCTATTTTAGCCCTTGCTCGTGGTGTGGTGGGGATATAGGAGGGGAAAGTGGCTGGGTGGGAAGGTTTAAACCTCCCCTACTGGGGCACAGTAGTCCTGATGATACAGATGGGCTCATGTACTTATTCTGAGGTGGGAAAAATGTGAGGATCAGCTGCACACCATGTATTTAACTAGCATGGAGTTTAGCCATGCTCACGAGGAAAGCCCCCAAATGCAGATAGCTGTGTTGATCCATATCAGTAAAGATAATTGATCTGAATTGCCTACTCAAGACCAAGCCACCCCAAAATACTTTACATTAGGGGTTGGACTCGATGGCCTTGTAGGCCCCTTCCAACCCTACTATTCTACTATTCTACTATTCTATGATTCTATTTATTTATTTCCTTTATATCCCACCTTTCTTCCATCATGGAATTCAAGGTGGCTACATGTGGTTCCCAGGCGATCTCTCCTCCAAGCACTGACCAGACCCAAACCTGCTTCACTTCAGCGACGTGGCTGTCTCAAGTGCCTTCAGACTATGCCCTATATTGTTGCTGGGGAAATTCATTTTCCCCCAGCTACTGTGAGGATTCCAGTAGGGATGGATGGACTCGCTTGCACCCACCAAGTGCGGGCACTCACTGCTGTTGCCCGCCCCCATGGGCTGGGCTGCGTGGCCCTGGAGAACTCGGTGAGCAGTGCAGGAGCTCCCCACAGCTCCTGCTCCTTGATGCAAGCTGCCATTTTTATGCAAGATGGCAATTTGCATTGAGGAGTGGGCAGTTTTGGGGTGTCCCTGCTGCCACTGGCACTGCTGTAGCAATGGTGCGGGGAGGAGGAGAGGTGCTCTCTTCTCCCCCTCTTGTTCCTGCTACTGCGGTAGCGGCGGCAGTGACGGCAACAGGCTGGTCATTTTATATAAGTCTCTTACTCTTACGTAAAATGACCGGGCTGTCCCTGCTGCCATTGCCACTGCACTGTAGAAGAGGTGGGAGGAGGAAAGGAGAGGAGCTCCACTCTCCCCCTCACGTCCCTGCTACTGCGGCAGTGACAATAGGTGGTTTTCTGATGGACCGGGTACCCACGTGCTTTCCTGACTCAGCATGCACCAAATTGGGCACGCGCTAGGGTCTGCGGGCTGGTGTTTGGGGGGCCAAGAGATTTCTCACAGGGCTTTGAGCCCCAACCAGATGCCTGCAGCATCCCTAGATTCTAGCTAAGCTCAGAGGGAACCAAGAATTCTGAGGGGGCTGGCAGATGACATCAGCATCCCTGCTAATAAAAATTGCCAGCATTTTGTCCCTGTGAGCCCTGGTTCCAGTACACCACTGCCTGAAAAATTGTTTTCAACCTTGAGGGGAGAATTCATATGTACCACCTATGGATGATTTTATACTGCGCTTCCCTCCAGTTAGAATACATCAAAAACTATATTATGGATGCAATGTATCTGTGCCATTTCCTCCCTGAAATTTCAGGCCCCAGCCAAAAGTGCTTTGTAAGAATCCTTTCTAATTTCCCAAGACATTATGATCTCATATTGTTCAGAGCCACTGTCTCATGATCTGGCCTCCTTTCAATAAAAGCTCTTCACAAACCATTAGCTCTCTCTCTCTCTCTCTCTCTCTCTCTCATGCTTGATCTTTGCAATTATCTTGATTTATATAATGTCTGATTTGAAAAGACTGAAATCATGGTGGATGCCTTCCCTGTGTATGGAGTGTCACCCCAAAGACTTTACATTACAACATGGAACAATATATTGTTGCTGGGGAAATTCATCAAGTACTTCTCAAGGACCCATCCATCCATCCATCCATCCATCCATCCATCCAGTTGCAATCTGATGGCGATGAAGCCAAAATGGAGCTACTGAGAAACAAGAGGGAAGTATCACCATGCTCAGGAAACTCCAACGTTTGAGGAAGTAGGGAAAAATCTGTAGGGGAAAGCTCCCCTCGAAAAACACCCAAGGATGACTGTGCATGCCCACTAGGCACAGAATGCTGAATGTCTAGTGTGTGCTTGTGTGGAGTAACCATGGAGGAGAGTATTCTGGAGGATGGCATAGCTGGTTGGTTGGAACTCTGAACAGGAGCAATGCATGCTGCAACATTTTGTTGCAGGTCCCACTAGTTGTATTCTTGTAAAACTGTTTTTGTTTCTATCTTTTTTTTTTTTTTACTAATACTAACAAATACAAAAAGATCTTATGGTAGCCATGATCTCAGTAGACTATCTCTTCATCTGCATAGACACATCCTCTGTTTCTTGGTCACACTAGGGTGTGACAATGAAAGCAGCCAGAAATTGGATGTCTGTTCTGAAGGTGAACCAGTATGAAATTGATCAGTTTCTTACTTTTAAAAAATAATCCGTGGCCCGTAAAAAACAAAGATTTTTAAAGTCTTATTCCACAAGTTCTCCCACTCAGAATATAAAAGTCCCCTTCTGCATTCTTTGCTTGCACCCTCATATAATCAAAGCCATGCTGTCACGATGAAGTGCGATTGCTGGAATTGTGTATCACACAACTCATTCTTATTGCTGGATCTCTAGCTGTGTTAGCTCATCACTAGGTATAAATATAAGTAACCTTGCTTTGTCCTTTGTAAGCTCTGTGTGTTTCCTGGAGCAATAAAGCTGGCTGCAGTCTGGATATTTTTTTCCCCTCCCCAACCTGCCATGAGTATTATGTCATTCACACTATGCAAAAAAGCCATTCCCCATTGTTACTTCCTCCTTTTCAAAGACAAGGAGTGTGACAGTTTTGAACTGCACAGTAAAGCTTATATAACATGCTGAATCAAATCTGTGACTAGCATTCTTTTGTGAAGGCATCACTACCAAATCAAGTGAAGTAGAATTGACCAGAAATGGTGTAGAGCAGGGTTGGACAACCAGGCAGCCTCAGGATGGATTGGACTACAATTCACATATAAGATGACCACTTATGAATTGCTCTTAAAATGCAAATACATCACTAAAAGAGAGGACAAAAGAGGACAATGATTTGCATAAAATGTATACATGCTAATTTATATTATCAATGCAAATTTAGAACTTATAATTATAATTTAAATAGAAATACAGCTGCATAGTGTGTGTGGAAGAAAACTTCACAGCTTATACTGAGCATTCACCTCTTTATTCAAATAAAACAAAGAAAGAAAAGGAAGCATACGTATGTGGAGATTCCTACAAAAATCTTGTAAGGAAGTTCTCCCTGTTTACATTTCAAAGAAAGCTTTTATACATTCAGTGACAAGGCACAGCTTTGGCTAACACTGATTGGATACAGAACACTACAGAGGCAGGACAAGTTGTATAATACTTCTGATTGGTTAGTAACTGCCACATAGCAAATCAATGAGCTTTAGTTGCCAGTTTGATAAGCAGTTCTTGCTGTTCTGGCTTTACCTGGCTTTTCAGTTGGCACTGAAGCCTGGGGCATGGATTTCCCCCCTTTACCCGACGTTGCTTTTTACTCAGACTTTCAATCTGCATGCTTTGATTGTTTACTTTGTTTACTTTCACTTTGCTGCATGAAAGGTTAGCGAAACACGGGGTCAGTGCAAGCATCAGTCCGATTAGCAGCTCTTGGAATTTTCTTCCACAATTGTGGGGAAGACTGACCAGGTGACTCATGTGCCTGCCTATACAGTCTGCTGTCAAGGTGCTAAGTGCTGATGGGCAACACTTCTTGTGGTTCATTATCTTTAATAATGAACTGGTCATTGTTAATGACTAATAACATTAATAATGGTAGTAATGACTGGCCAGCGCAGAAGACACCTTCAAATAGAGGACTGTTCTCTGTAAAAGAGGAAACCTAGCCACCTTATATTTCCATAAGCCCCACCCAGCATGGGCAATGGTCAGGAATAATGGGTGTTGTAGCCCAAAACGTCTGGTGGGTACCAGGTGCAGAGAGCCTTGGGGGGCTAGCACCACAGGGCTTGAAGAAGGAGCATTGAAGTCAGAAACCTGGGTCTTATTCCCTGTACACTGGGATACTAGTTATATTCGGAGGGACAAACAGGAGTGCTGAACCTGGCTGCTTTTATTCTGGAGAAAAAGCAGCCATGGGCCCCCCATCTGGAACGGGCTTGTGATCCAGATTGGTAGCAAACCACACTTTTCTGCTCAAAAAATTAACCTCTGTGTATTTTCTGTTTGCCCCCAAATGTGCTGTTTGCAGTAAACACCACTTTCGAGGGCAAAATGCAAGCAGGGGGGAGTGATTTTCAGCAGAAAACCTAATTCAGTTTGGGAGCACGTTCTGGATGGGAGCCCCACTGCTGCTTTTTCTCCAGCACAGAAGTGTGGCCAGATTCATCATGTTTGTTTAAATCTGTGACTAATATAACATGTCTTGTGGCCCTAAGAGGCCTGATTAGCCATTTGGAAACTCCATTTCATAATTATTTCTAAATTTCCATCTATATGTATAAATTAGCAGATGCAAATTTTATGCAAATTGGCATCCTCTTTTTTGGCAATTCACAAGTGACCACCCTAACTGGGAACATGCCCTCAGGGCCTCTATAACATGTCAGAAGTGGCACACAAGTCTCTTGTATGCTGCTTTTGGCATAAGCTGGCATTGCCTGCAATAAAACATGGGGAGAGTACCCCACCAAATCACCTAGTTGCTTGGATGTTGTTCATGGGATTATCACTTGGCTGCCCCCTTCCTTGAGTAGGGGCCATTATAACAATGGACGAGATAGCCTGTCAGTCATATCTGTGTTGCTACAAACTAGAGATGTCATGATTGGCTGAGTGATGGGCAGCAGCTGAGGTGGGCCTGGAACTGAGTAGACATGTATAAAATCTCACTGACATTTCCCACCCCTGCAACCTCTCTTCCCCCCACAACCTCTTCTGAAATTGCAACCTCAGAAGAGCACCATGGTGTTTTCTGTGACGGCTGTAAGGGGAAAGGGGAACACTCTGGTGTCAGATTCCCCCTCCCGAGTTCATAGCAGCATTCACAGCCCCAGGAGGGGGATTCTGACATATTCCGTGGTCCCTGAGATGCTCTCCCAGAGAAGAAAAGGATTTCTCTGCCTGAGCGCTCAAAAAATAATGGGAGCATGGGGCCAGTTTGCAGAAAAAGCTGAGCAGTTTCAACTCAGCCCTTATGAATTCAAATTCTGCAGCATCTTGTTCAAAGTACCTTTTGTTTGTTTGTTTTACAGCATGTATAGGCTGCCCAATAAAAAAAGGTTCTTTGGATAGCCTTATGAAATAACATAAAACAAGCTGAACATTCACTGACAGGAAATTCAAAAGTAATAATAAAAAATTGTGCCAAAAGCACAAGGAACAGAGAATAAGAACTTTTCTAGATGAGGCTGTTAATTGCTGTATCTACTTCTGGTTTCATTCCAGAATAGAGATCTGAGCTCTACACAAAGAGCTTTTCCTTTCCTGTTTTTTCCACTACGTAACCTATAGGGTGGGGCTGTACTGTTGCATTGCCTGTCCCCCACAAACCCAAGAAGTCCAGCAACATTGGGGAAATTACCCAAACCCTATCTGAAAAAAGAGACAGAGATCCAACCTACAAAATTGTTTTTTGGCAAACTGATGTGTGTGTCTTTGGAATATCTCCTCCTCCCAGGAGAAAATAGCTGGTTGCCACAGAACCAGTTCAGGTGCCAAAGTTCTCCATTGAAGAACTAGCTGGGTATTTCAGCGATGGACCTGGATCTTCTGGACATGGAACAGAGAGAACTGTACTGGGGCTATTCATGCTTAGTCACAACAGAATGCTGATGGACTGTTATGAGTATGGGGGAGATGTAATGGAATATCCTGGAGAAGGGTATGGCTGGCTGGCTGGCTGAAACTCTAAACAGGTGCACTCCACACTACAATACCACTTGCCTTTCATATTGTCTTTTTTCCTTCCATATAAGAATAACATACCAGAACTAAAAGACTCTCAAATATATCATGTATGCCCCTTATTCTCTGTTTCACGGAGAAAAAATTGCCCATGACTATTGTTGATGATGAAGATGTTCATTAGGCATTTAGCAAGTGCCTACAAAAAATTTGAAGTGCTGTACAGAGAATAAAACCAAGACAGTCCTTGTCTGCAGGCTTTATACTATAACAGACACCATAGAAAATGAATAGGGAGGGAAGAGGAAAGCAAGCAAATTCATGAACCAATTCTTATAGTCATATAATTGATCTTAAAGTGACCAGCTGGAATGGCCTCTGAGGAGACAGTGACATTAAGCAACTAAAACTTTATTAAATTAATCTTCCAATTAAAGCTCTATTTTTTTTAAAGCCTTTGGAGAAGCAGAAACTCGTACTTCTGTGTGGGGATTTTTACAAATCCTTTTTCTATTAAGATTTTAATAATGGAAAGCAAGAGTGCTAATACTGCTGTTCAGAAGGAAGTCTTTTTTACATTAAAACATTTTCATCATTTCTCTTGAGCAGATATACACTATGTGTCAATTGACAACTATGAGAGAAGGGCTGATGATATTCATAGAATGCCTTTGATACAGAGCGACATGATAGCCCTACATTCTTTTTCCACAATACTTTTGAACTTTCATTTATAATAATCAAGTAATTAATATGCATCTTAAATATGCAGCCATCCCTGCTCTTTCCCAAATTTGCCTTGGATGGCAGGGGGAGGTAGAGCAACCACTTATGAATTGCCAAAAAAGAGGACAAAAGCAGACACCGATTTGCAAAAAAATTGCATATGCTAATTTAGGTGTATAGATGCAAATTTAGAAAAAATTATTATAATTTAAATAGAAATACAGTACATCTCACCATAGTGTGGAAGGCTGTGAACAGGTAACCTGTGTGCCTGCCTGTTCAGTCTGCTGTCCAGGTACTAACTGGTGATGGGCAACAGCTCATATGGTTCATTATCTTTAAACCAGGATTGAACAAGACAACCCTTGAAATAGAGGATGCCTTCAAACAGAAAACACTCCTCTGGCAGCTCTTCTGCAAAAGAGGACACCTGGCCGCTCTATAAAGAGATGCCTTTTCTGTGGTGGCCCCATCCTTATGGAATGCCCTTCTGTGGGAGGAATGTATGGCTCCCCCCTCCTCCAACTAGTTTTAAATGATCCCTAAATACTTAGATGTTTCAGGCCACTTTTAATTGATGCTAAACTCTATTCCCTATTTTACATTTTATAGTTTTATCTGTTGCTGATATTTTTATTTTTGATTTGTATTAGAATTGTATTTTAATGCTGCTATTTCAGAAAAATGTGTATGCATGTATTTACAGCTTTATATTTTTATTTTGTAAATCGCCTTGAGAAGCTTTTTTAAAAAACCTCTGAAGGCAGTACAAATATAGCTGAAATAAAGAAAGCAATGCAGAAATATATCACCATCCTGGGCTAAGCTGAAAGTAATCACTGTTTTTCATGAGCATTTTCAGCAGTGTTAAAAAGCATAAGCACCAGCCCCCCTCCACCCTGCCTTGATGGTTTTCAATAATTGCTTCAGAACTGTCAGGAAGCATTGCCCTCACTCCAATTTGACTTAATTGCTGCCAATGAAGTTAGCACACAGCCAAATCTGATTGGCTGGAGAGCACTGTGATGGCAGTACATCGGCAGTGGGATTGCTCATTGGCTGGAATCACCTGTGTGAGTAATGCAGGGTGCAGAAAGAAGCCCTAACCAGGAAAAAATGGTGCAGAAGTAGTAGAAGTCAAACGAAACAATATCACTGAACAGGGTACAGTGAGGCTGGGGAGTGAATATTCCTTTAACAATAGCATTTTTTAGGAAATATTTCCACACAAGCTAATTTATACTCAAAAACAGAAACACACACAGCCCTACAACCCCCTATCTATTGTGTTGTGTTGCATTTTTCAAAAATCGCATTCACACATGCAAGTAATCTCTTGATGTTGCAATTGCCAAGTGATGAACATGCATGTGTGAATCAGTTCAGTGGTCTGCTGAGATATGAAAGACTTTAAAGGTCAACACCACCAACCTGTATTTCATTTCAGTTGAATCTAATGGTTTATTAAACAGTCCTTCCTATTACACACAGGACAGGACTCTGAGGAAAAGCAGTTGACTTGACACTTATTAGGAGATAAATGAAATGCCCCAAATAGTGTGATTCGTTAGAGCAGACTTACAAGAGGAGCCAATTTGTAATGTCTACCCAATAAGGTATTTATTATGTCAGTGGGCAAAAAGCTAAACTATGCCAGCTGAGGTTCCCCCAGAATAATTTCAGATGAAATTACTTTCTCAGAGGGGGAAAAATCCGTTTGCTTCACAGCTACAGCATTTAATACTGCTGTAATCATACTGCCTTAGCTGGATTATATGAAGCTATTAAGAATTATATGGCCAGCTATGAATCACTGTAGCGGCAACCATGAACATAGAGATGCAATTCCTTCTGAGACTTAGAGCTGAAATAAATTTATTCCAATATATTTTCCTCAGAAATTTCCTTTGCAGATGTTGATGTTGAATATTCCCTGGAGATTGTCTGAAGGTTCAAATATTTGCTGAATAATCTGTAAATTTGGTGCTTAAAAAAACCTGCCAGTTTAAAACCAGAGTTAAGGCTATCTCATATTGGCTCAAGCTCCACAAAGCCTGGAAATTAGAAGCTAAGGCTGATGCCTGAACTGACATACTCCATGATCAGTGATGATGTTGTCCAGTGTCATAAAATAACTTGAAACTTGGCATCCATGATGTACCTGATGAGGTCCAATTGTCTAGTTTCAGTTACATTGTTTGTTTCTGAACTGATGAAAGAACTCATTCTCTAAGGCACGGGTGGGCAACTTGAGGTCCTACAGATTTTGGGCGGCCTACAACTCCCATCATCCTTCACCTAAGGCTGATGGGAGATGTAGGCCAAAACATCTGGAAGGCCACAAGTTGCCCACCCCTGCCTTAGAGAATGAGTTCTTTCATCAATTCAAAAACAAACAAACAATGCAATTGAAACTAGACCTTCCTCCTTATGATATGGAAACTTTTGAAAGCTGATGGCAATATTAAGGTTATCAGTCTCTGGTTAGCACAAACAAGGATACTTTCAGCAACACAGTGCAATCATTCCAATGAAATCTCAAAAGAGACTGCAAGGACAGAGAAAGGTTTAACTCATTGGGGGTTTTCATTATTCTGTTCTGCTCAGTTAGGATTGCACGCAAAGAGTAGCTTGGCAATTTTGTTCTAGTTCCTGGCGTATTGTGTGTGTGTGTGTGTGTGTGTCCTCTTTGCAAATGAGAGCTTTGTTTAGATAAAATAAAAACAAAGAACAACCAGAGTTTTTGAAAGAGATGGGATTTGCTAAGGAAGCTTGAGAGACCAAGCTTCCCAGATCTCATTAAGAATCAGGAGACAGCTTTGATATCTATTGATTTCACAACTTGCTGAATTTTAGTCTTTAGCCTATGCATGCTTAGACAGAGAAAAGGCCTACACTTCCTAGCATGCCCCAGCCAGCATAGGTGGCTGGGGCATGCTGGGAAATGTAGGCCTTTTCTTTGTCTAAACATGCATAGGATTGCACACTAGGGGGATGAGGTGGCCACAACTCCCCGAATTTCAAAGGGGAATCCTCATCCCTAGCTTTAAACAATTTGAAAATGGATTTTGCTTTCGTCTGCTCTCTATATGACCTTTCCTTGTCCTTAATATTCAACCAAGTTCACATTCATGTCCCTTTCCATTGGGTTTATTGGTCAGGTTTTTTTGACCAAATCCCCAACAAATTCAATGGAAAGGATGTGAACTGGATTAAATAGAATAATCACCTCTTTCTTCACCCCCTGATAAATCACACACAAACACAAAATTGCCTCTCAAAATTCCTTGCACATATAAAGAGAAGGGATTTCCAAATTCACATTAAAGTTGTGTTTTAGGCAATACTTAGGTGGCATGCCACTGCTGAAAATTTTTCTTCCACCTATCAAAACATAGTTTGCTGCTGTTATCAAAATTTGTGGGAAGTTTTGCTCAAGTGTGAACTTGCAAATTTAAGTTAAAAACATAAACTCTGGAAACTCTAACTGAGCTCCTTTGGAATCTAATCCAAAAGGTTGGGGGTTCTGTGGTTGGGAGAACATAAGAAAATCCATGGTGGATTAGACCAAGGACCTATCAAATGCAGCATTCTGCTCCCATAGTGGCCAAACAGATGCCTATGAAAAGCCCACATGAGCACAGTAGCACCCACCTATTCATGTTATCCAGCAACTGGTATTCAGAAGCATACCACCACTGATACTGAAGGTAATATACAGTCATCAGAACTAGTAGCTTTTGATAGACTTATCCATGAATTTGTCTAAGCCCTTTTACAGACATCCAAGTTGGTGGCCATCACTACATCTTGTAGGCTGAACTCTGGTTAGGAAGTTAATATATGTTTAGGTGTTCTATGAAATTATTATTAAAATAATGATCTCTCCCTTTGCCATTCCATTCATTCATGGCCTGCAGCTTCCTCTTGAACAGAACTAGAAAGGGACACCAGCTCAGCATAGGCACATGGTGCCATTCAAATCTAGTAAGGTATAGAATTTCTATCCATTTCCTTTTTCTTAATATTTGCTTTAAAATATTGTTATACCACCTTTTTTGGCCCTTGCTATGGCCCCCAAAGTGGCTTACATAAGAAAATAACAATTCAACAAAATTAAAGCCAGAGCCCTGAAATAACTTTAAAAAGTAGAGTTAAAACTTTTAATTAAAAACCACTAAAAGCAGAGTGGAATAAAAAAATGTTTTCTCTTTCACCTAAAGGTAAATCAAGGAAAATTCCATAACCAGGGTGCTGTCACAGGAAAGGCCCTGTCTCATGTTCCCATCAACTGAACTCCTTTTGGTGGTGGGACATAGAACAGGGCTTCTGAAGATGATCTCAATCTTTTCCCTCACCCAGACAATTACATTCAAACACACATCACCACCCACAGACTATGGATAGCTTACTGTCAAACTTTCACAATCACAGCAGGACACACACCCTAAATGAGGCGTGTTGGACCTCTAAAAAAAATAGGGGGCGTTGAACCTCTTTCAGCCTGAGGGCCAAATCACATTCCGGTGGTGGGTGGAGCTGAAGGCAAAACAGCTGCAGGGCCAAAGTACCAGCATATTTTAGCTTAAACCTTCTACGTCTGGTACCTAAGCCTTAGGAGAGGCATTTCAGCCTTTTAGAATGGGGGAAAAATTGCACAAAAGCCAGGAAAACCACCAAATGATTGGTGGTCAGGGGAAAGGAGGAATGGCTGTCTGCAGAACCCCGAAGGGCCAGATTGGGACCCCAGGTGGGCCAGATTAAGGTGAGGCTCTGCACCCCTACCCTAAATGATTTGGGGGCTCATATCAGGCTTGGGAAATACTCTTTCTTCTTTCACTCCCAGGACTATATTTAGCATGTTGTCTGGGATTTTCAACCAATCTGTCAGGTAACCAAACAGTTTCAAGGTCTGAAAAGTCTGTAATCTCCAGATATTGCCTGTCTTCATCCATGACACCTCAAATTCTGACAGGCTCCACCCACAATCCTCCAGGTTCAACTTTGGCTCCATACTTGATTCAGTGGATTCCACCATGGCTCTGCCCCTGGCCCATCAGATTCTGCCAAGCACACTTACCTGATCCAGTGACAAAATAGTAGTTCTCACACAGAATAGGACCAAACATTCACACAACCAAAGTGGCGTTTGAGGAAACATTTCCACCCCATGACAGAATTGCTAGTTTGATTTCTGCTCCACAGTCAAAACTGGAGAGTATTCAGCACAGCTCTAGTCCAGCCTTGCCCTGATGCCTGGTACCCTCCAGATGTTTTGACCACTGGTCAGGGCTGATGGGCATTGTCATCTAAAACAACTAGGGGGGGGGCACCAGGCTGGGGAAGGTTGCTCTAGTCATGCAGCTAACTAGAGCTCTTGTCCTCAGCCCAGTATTTTATTTTCTGGCCATTTTCTTGGCTTACACTTGGCCTGGCCTAACTGTAGTGATAGTTTTTAACTTAGAGAAATCTTCTTATTTGGGGCACCATTCAACCCTTCCTTAGTGTTTGATAATTTATAGACATGTCCTAAGGCAGTCCTCCCCCTCCTGGTGTCCTCCAGATGTTTTGGACTACAATTCCCATCAGGCCTAGTTGTCCCTAAGGTCACCTGAATGTAGTCCCTAAAGTCACATGAGGCCTCTAGGAGCCAAGGTAGGACTGAAATTGCTCTAGCAACTGTTGACTGACACTGCTAGAGATGTCAGAGAATTCCACCATGGATCTCAGTGAGGCCGAATGCCAGTGCATTCGGCCCCCCGAAATCCATGGCGGAATGAAGCCCCCCGCCCCACCACCCTGCGAAAGGCACACAAAATGGAGCACTTACCTGGTGCCGTTCGTGCTGCTTTGTGAATGGCGGCCGCATCTGCGGCCGCTATTTGCTTCCCCATTTTTGCTGTGATAGGCTACGTAAATACTTACGTAGCCTATCATGGCTAATGCAGGGACGCCATTTGCATCCCTGCGGAGGCCGTGATAGGCTACGTAAATATTTACATAGCCTATCACAGCAAAAAAAGGGAACGCAAATGGCGGCCGCCGTAGCCGCCGCCATTTGCGCCCTTGTTTTTTTGCCGTGATAGGCTACGTAAATATTTACATAGCCTATCACAGCAAGAAAATAGGAATGCAAATGGCGGCTGCTGTAACTGCTGCCATTTGCGTCCGCAGGCTCCGCACACCTGTGAATGCACCCGGCCAGCGGCTCCACGGAGTTGCAGCGGAGCGGAGCTGGCCGGGTTAGGATTTCAGTGGGAGGTGCGGAGCCCCTCCCCCCCCACCGCGAATCACCCCCTTCAAAAAGGTAAGTGACTTTTGCACATCCCTAGACACTGCTGATCAAAATTGTGTTTTATGTCAGTCCTCAGTCTGTTATTTATATTATTCATGGACACCTAATCAATACACTAGCCTCCCCCTTCATCTAAGCCTCACTCTTGCAAAGAGACTCAGATGGGCACATGAGATTTTCTTCCAGGTGAGGAGGAAGTGTGTCTCCAGCTGCCATGTTTCTCCCCTGCTGTAGCCCTCCAGTGTGTTTTCTATTGATGGACGTCTCAAACCAGCAGCAGAACCCAGAAGTGGGTTGTGCTGGGCATTCCCACATCAACCCACCTCCTTCCCTTCTCTAACAAATAATAGATCAGAGGTGGGCAACTTGTGGCCCTCCAGATGTTTTGGTCTACAACTCCCGCGATCCCCCACCATGGGCTATGCTGGCTAGGGCTGATGGGACTGGTAGGTCAAAACATCTGGATGGCTACAAGGTGCTCACCCTGTATTAAAAAAAAAAAATTGAAAAGAACATTGTGGAAGGGGATTTGTTGAGTATATGTGCTGTTTGATATTATTTCCTTAGGGGGTGTGATATGATCCACAATTATCTTGTAATATTTTTAATGAATTTATGGTAACAAGACTGAATATTCATGCAATATCCAATACTGTAAATGAAAACTGTTTATTAAAGGGCTAATCATAACTGTTTATTTATTTATGAAAAAACTCATAAACTGTTAATGTACCTAATTATACACAAATATATGCAAAATCAATATAAACATTCAAAATAGTGTGTGTGTGCGTGCAGACTTCTCCACCCCCACTCCATTTTTAAAAGCTCCTTAAAAAAATTACAAATGGTCGTTTGGAAATGTATTGCTGGTGATGAAAGTGAAGACACATTATTTATGACCCCATTAATCATTGGTGCTAGTTGAAATTCACATCATTGGTGAGTTATCAATAACTAAAAGGGAAGATTGTCATTAAAGTCTGCTCGAGAGCAAACTGCAGTCACCCAGGATGTAAACTTTATCTTCAGAATTACAGAACATGATTAATGGGGAGGGGAAAGTATTATCTCTTGTTTGAGGCCCTTGACCTTCAGACATGCCCAGAATATTATTCTGCCTTCAGACAGCTACAAGGGGAGTATCAGGTGCAGAATGAATATTCTACATTGCCCAGTAGGAAAAGAACATCTTCAAATCTGAATTTTCAGGCAACAAGTTTCTTCTTTTTTTGAGATGGTTTTCTTGAGGCCTCTAGTGATATCAGCAGCTAAAGTTACTTTTTAACACCTCCCCCCACCCACAGCAAGAATAGGCTTGTAAAACATGCAACTGTTTCAGTGAAACAAGGGAATTTTGTTTTAAAATACTGCAAAGCTGTTGAAAAGAAGCTGCTGGTTTTGTTCTGATTCCTCTCTGATGGAGTTCAGTCTCTCCAGGGTCCAAGCACTGAAGTACTTCTGGATTTATTGGAATTCTGAGAAGGTTGCAGCAGTACAAGGGCACTTTTCATCTACTCTATGTAATAAAAAAGTGTGTGTGGAGGGGGAGGCATTACCATGTGTGTAGAATGCAGCAGTTCACTTCATAAAGGGATGAACTGGTCTTCAGGAGCATTAGCTTTCACCTCCAGCATCTTTGGTGGTTTCCAGAAACATGAATAGTGCCAGCTCCAGGTGTTGGAGGGCCCTTGGGCAAGATGTCGTGAGCACCCGACTTAGTCTGGGAAGCCGGCGAAATCCCCCATGCCCAGACCCCTGGATCCTGTTTGCCATGCTGCAGGGTGCTGACGGAACTGGCCAATGAGCACCCTGGAGCTCAGCGAGCAGCCAGGAACAGCCCAGACTTGTCGCCATGAGGCATGCACCTGGGGCATGCACCACGCCTCCTCCTTCTGGCTTCTGCCCAGTTGGCTGTCAAGGAAGCTTCCTTGACAGTCAACCAGGCAGGATGGGGCCTTGGCTGGTGCCCTGGTTGCTAGTCATCTCCTACTCCTGAGGAGGAGACGGCTAGCAGCTGGGGCGTGTGTGCTGACCCCAGCAGTCAAGCTCTTGTGTGCACAAGGGCTTGACTGCCACAGTCTTCAGCAGGGCAACTTGGTTTTTTCAAGAAAATCTGTCAAAGCAAAGAGCTATCATTTCTTTGTGCTTCCACATAAGTGCATGGAATCTGGGGTCCTGGCAGCCCCTATGGAGGTGACTGAACCTGCTAACTTTCAGATAGTTAGGTCCAGTGACTTTTGTGCTAGCCATGATAGGGATAGCGGAGAATTTCTCCATGAATCTTCAGGAGGCCGAGTGCCGACGCATTTGGCCCCCCGAAAGTGTTGGGAAAATTCTCCGCTGGCCCCCCGCCCCCCCTGGGATGGGACTTACCTCGGCGAATGTCCCTCTCGGCGGCGGGTCCCGGCGGCGTTTCGGCGGCGTTTCGGTGGGGACGGGGGCGGCGGCCGGTCTCCCGACCGGCTGCCACCACCACCATTACAAAATAAAAAAGTACAGTAAAAAAAAACAAACACCCGCGATAGGCTACGTGACGATTTACGTAGCCTATCACGGCTGACTTTGGAAATCTAGCCGTGATAGGGTATGCAAATCGTCACGCAGCCTATCACGGGTGACTTTGGGGAAAAAAAAAAGTGCGTACGCAAATGGCGGGGCCCATGGCCGCCGCCATTTGCGTTCCTTATTTAGACAGGGGTAGTCTACGTAAAGATTTACGAAGACTACGGCGAAAATAAGGGAACGCTATTTGCATTGCCCTTATTTTCGCCGTAGTCTACGTAAATCTTTACGTAGACTAGACGTGCCAAAATAAGGAACGCAAATGGCAGCGCCCATGGGGCGCCGGCGCCGCCATTTGCGTACGCGCTTCCCCCCCCCCAAGTCACCTGTGATAGGCTACGTGATGATTTACGTAGCCTATCACGGCTGACTTTGGAAATCTAGCCATGATAGGCTACGCAAATCGTTACGTAGCCTATCACGGGTGTGTGTGTGTGTGTTTTACTTTTTTTTTCGTGGCCGGGGAGACGGGGCGCTCCTCCACGGCCTGAATTTCGCCAGCGAGGGATGGGGCGCCTCCCCCCCGGCCTGAATTTCGGCCGGGTGAGGCAGGGTGCCTCCCCCCCTCGCCTGAACTTTGGGGGGAGAACCGAAGCGCCTCCCCCCCACCATGAAGCAAGCTGCGGGACAAGTTAAGTCCCTTTCATCCATCCCTAGCCATGCATAAAGTTTCCTTTAATCAAAAACTGAAACAAAAGGTAAAAAAACAACAACCTGTGACTCCACACAGGGGATCTGAGATCCTAGTCAGAAGGTGTTTAAGGTGTCAATTAGGAGGTCACTATCCCTAATCTTTGGTGTAGGTTTTTTTGAAGTGCAAAATCACCCCACTCCCTTAGTACTTTTGTTTTGTCTGTCCTGAATCTGCCAGTATTCAGCTTCACTGGATGACCTGAGGCTCTTCTCATTTGGGGAAGAAAGTTAAACCTCTCTTTGGCTGCAATACACATTACCTGGGAGTAACTCACACCAAACTTAGTGGAGCTTATTTATTGCACTGCTCTACTTTCTCTCCATATAATTTTATAAACCTCCCCCCTTAATTGCCTGCCTTTCTTCTATATCAAATAGCTCAAACATTGAAGCCTTTCCTTATCGAGGAGTTGTTCCATCCACTGATCATTTTGGCAGCCCCTTTCCTCATTTGTAAAAGGGAGGGCAAGATGAAGCAAACATTAAAAAAAATGCATATAGTCTAGCCTAATCATATTCTTCTTATGGTAATTTGATATACACAAGGGAAAACAAGTGAGAGGCAAAGTGTCTTGGAAAATCAGTGGAAGTGAGTAGGTGTAACTTCTTTGTTTTTTAATATAAGGACATGAGCTTTGGGGACATGGTGGAAGCCCCTTCAGAGGTAGCTGACGACCCTGCCAAGTTCCCTCCACCTTGTGGCCCCATACTTCCTCCATCACATCTCCTCTACAGTGGCCTGCCTAAGCCTCTTAGGGGTGGAAGATGGAGAGCTTCCAGGAGCTCCTGCACTTCCAGCCCTCTGCTTGCTCCTGCTGCCGCATGGCTGCTGTGACCTAGAGGCCTCTGCCCTGAGCAGGACAGACTGGTGCTGCTTCCTTAGGCTCAGGTGCAGGAACAGGTTGCTGGTGCTGTAGTGCCTTGGCCATTTCCCCCTGCTCATAGTCACCCTGCAGTGGCGGCAGGCAGCAGTGCTGGGATCCACTCCCACCTCAGGATGGTCCCACACAATGCTGCCCTGCTGCTTCTGTGAAGACTGAGACTGCCTGCCTTCAGTCTCCACAGTCACCACAGACGGAGCAGGGGGAACAATGGATGAGGTGTCGGGTGGTGGAGTGAGCCTCTGCCTGCTGCTCCTCCTCACCCATACCCCTGCGGATCTCCTCCTCCTGACCCTCCACCACACCGAGGACATCCGACACCTCCGACATGACATACATCAGTGGGCTCCCCTCTCCCACTACAGAAGGAGAAGGAGATGCTCCTCCTGCCAGGCTTCTGCTGCCGCCAGCACCTGGCTCCTGAAGTAGTGTCCTCTGGGCTGGGCTTTGGCTGCTGCTGCTGCCACCAAAGAACAGGATGCACTATCCAGACTGGGGGTGAGCCAGCCTGGCTACTGGTGCTACTGGTCCCACCAACACCTTGCCCATGCCCACCTCTACCCCTATCAAAAGCAGCACCACAGGTGGTGGTACCCCTAAGATGCTTCATATGTGTATTGTGTGTAGTGCTTTGCACCACAGCATATGTTGGACTGCGTACGTACTGCTTTGGCCACACACTGTTTGCTTGTGCACAGTAATGTGTATGCTGCACTCACACAGCACACACACACAAGACTAAAAGAAAAGCAGATATAGAAAGAAAAAACTAACTACACAAGCTAAGGAGTGGGAAGAAGGGAAATAACACTAACAATAACTATCTATCTAAAGCCTATCAGAAAAGGGTTGTTTGTTTGTTTTAAAAAAATAAGAATATAGATGAAGAGTCGAAAAATGGGAAGGGAAGGAACAGTAATTGAGAAGGGCGGGCGGTGGGGGAGGGAGTCAAAGAACAAGCAGTAAACAAAGCAAGGAAACAAACGGAACCCTAACACCTAGAAGGGAATATCTGTCATCTCTCTCTCTATATATATATTGTCTGTCTATCTATCTCTGTCTAGAAGAAGGATTTAAGGGAAAGAGAAGACTAAGAAATGGAATTGAGAGGGGCTGCACTAGCACAATCCAATAATAAATAATAATCTCTTTTTACCAACTCTCTCTCACACTGGGAAATGAAAGCAGAATCTCTTGTTATATACAACCCCTCCTCCTCCACTGTGATTGGAGATTGCTGGGTTAAATGTTCAGCCCTATCGGCACCTAGGGATGGTGGAGAATTTCTCCACAAATCCCAAAATTGGCAGTGAAATTCTCTGCCCCCCGCCCCCCCTCGGGATGGGACTTACCTCCTTCGAATGTCCCTCTCGGCGGCGCGTCCCGGCGGCGTTTCGGCAGGGGCGGGGGTGGCGGCCGGTCTTCCGACCGGCTGCCGCCACCGCCGCCATTACAAAATAAATGTAAAAAAAAACAACACACACACATGATAGGCTACGTAACGATTTACGTAGCCTATCACGGCTGACTTTGGAAATCTAGCCATGATAGGCTACGTAAATCGTTACATAGCCTATCACGTGTGTGTGTGTGTGTGTGTGTTTAACATTTACTTTTTTATTTCGCGGCCGGGGAGACAGGGCGCTCCTCCCCGGCCTGAATTTCGGCAGCGAGGGATGGGGCGCCTCTCCCCCGGCCTGAATTTTGGCCAGGCGGGGCGGGGCGCCTCCCCCCCCCGGCCTGAACTTTGGGGGGAGAACCGAAGCGCCTCCCCCCCACCGCGAAGCAAGCTGCGGGACCAGGTCAGGGACTTTCGTCCATCCTTATCGGCACCTATAGATGTCACTTGACAAGGCTCAGTTCCCCCCTCCCAACCCCTCCCTAATCTTAAACAAATTGTTACATTTCCCAGACAGGCTGTGTTGCCTTCAGAATCATCCGGATGGGTCTGAAGCTATCTGAAGCGATTCGGATCAATCCACCCTGCTTCAGGCCAATCCGGACTGATTCAGTCTGAATCACCCTGCTTCAGTTCAGAATTTGGACCTGGAACTGAAGCAGTGCACAGCCCTAATCTACTGCTCCTTCTTCTGACCACCTCTATTGCCTGGGCCAGAGTAAAAGGCAGGTGAACAGCAGGTTGGAATGCAGAAGAGGAGGAGCATGTTCAGGGGCCTGTTGTCAATGGGCCCCTTCCCAATCATGCCATGTTCAGGGGCCTGTTGTCAATGGGCCCCTTCCCAATCATGCCATGTTCAGGGGCCTGTTGTCAATGGGCCCCTTCCCAATCATGCCTAGCCTTGATGCTGACCCTGCTTTCATGCCTTGGTGACTTCCAGATAGGATTGTCTGAATATTCAAATAGTGGCAGTCACCCATGAGATTCCTTTTCTCCAGCAGAAATGGAAATGATGGGTATAGTGTCACATAAAAAGCACATGTTGGCCATGAGAAAAAAATTCCAAAATCCATGCTAGGGTAAGACCTTTATTAGGTGAATTCAAAGGTAACAAAAATGTGCAAGGTTTCAAGATCTCCAGATCTCATCAGGGAAGATGTTAGAAAAAGCAGTTTGGGATCGAGTGTGTGTATTGCGGGGTGGGGCAGGAAGGCTGGCTTGATGTTGAAGTCATGAATCTGCATTGTCAGAGACATAAGATGAAATTTGGGAGATGGCTGGAGATAGGGATGGGTGATAATTTCAGATATGTTCATCCCCACTGAAGTGTTGCCATCTTTGTCTGATGCACTAAACTGTAGTTCAACAATATTAAACAGGTAAGAAAAACATACTGTGTTGCAACTGAAGTCTACTCTTGTCTATGCCTAACTTTCAATCTGTTCTTGAGAATATTGTAGCCAACTAGCAATATTCTGCTTCCTATTCATCAAGCGTAATAGCTCCTTTGATGCATGGAGGGAACAAAGAAAGAATTCAGCCAAATGATTCATATCTCTTGATTCAGAACAAAAATGTGCAAAGGCTGATGAAGATCTATATTGAACTACATCTTCTTTTGTGCCTTCCACAATACAACGACTGTCAGTATTGTGATGTTTAATAGCCACCACCACTTAGTACACCTCTTCCTATACTTTTCTTCACTAATCTTGTAATTTGATTTTAAAAGTTGTTTCAGATTTCTGCCAAAATAGTAAATATTAAAGTACATTATAGACAAATATAGATGTTGTTAGTCTTGCTGTTTTGCGTCTTGCTGTGTTTTTTTTTTAATCAAGAATGCAAGACAAGGCAAGGGATGCTTGGATGGGGAACAAACTGAAACGTCAAAACTTGGATAATGTGGTCATCCTGAAATAAACGGATTGAGGCTACACAGGCCCAACCAGCAGGGCTTGCATCAAAGGTAAACAAAGCCGGGCACTTACTGGGGGCCAGCACGCCAGCAGGGGCCCACTGACATGAGCCTGCTGGAATTGGTCTTCCTCTCTACCATTGCAACCTGCTCCTTCACCTGCCTCTAACTCTGGCTCAAACAACAGAGTTGAGAGGGAGGAGCAGTAGATGCCATTACCTACTTGCTCATTGGCTCTCTGCCTGTCAAGCAAGCAAATGGTAGCAATAATGAGAAAGAGGAGGAAGAGGAGCAAGAGCAGCTGGTGACAATGGTGTTGAGTAGGTAGATTCACTGAAGGAGGGGGGCCATTGAGAGTATCTTAACCGAGGACCATCAAAAGTCTGGACCCAGCACTGCCAGCCTGGCTGACCCCCCCCCCCCCGAATGTATATGGATCAGGACTATTATATTATGAATAATTAACCACATAGTAATACCCAAGCTTCCTTCGGTGGCCAGTTTAGTTTCTCCTTCTCTCCACATTGGAATGCTTAACTAAAGGGCAACCATATTAAGAAATGACAAATGCCTCGTGTACAGTAGCAGAATCCAGAGCAATGTACTTTAAAAATATTTAGAAGAAAAAGAAATATGTCCGGAAGTTTAGTTAGGGATATATGAAATCCACCTAGGAATTTTCTCTAGTCTTATTTAACCTCTAACCTTATTTAACCTCTGTTGGCTTCCCTTGAAATGCCTCAAATGTTTCGTCTGAGGAGGAACTTCCCAAATTCATGCCAAATTTTGCTTTAGGCAAAGTTTTGGTGTCAATTTGATGTTGATGCTTGGTGAAGAGAGTGAACCCTGAATCTATCACTTTTGGTTTGTCCTGCACTCATTTCTTATTTATTTATTTATTTATTTATTTACATTTCAAGAGTTTTCCATTCCATATATGAAGAAATGTGCCCATTTTGGTTAATTCTTATAAAAAATGAACTGAAACAAAATTCTCACCCATTAGCACTGGCCAAATTCAATAGGTATGTTGCAAAGTAATGCGTATTGTTGATACAATGTTGACAATGATACAAATTCATTGATTTCGTAGGAGTGTTATTGATTATAATCTGTGTGTGCTGACTATAAATGAAATCTGATTAGGTCTGTATGCTATGAGCTAATTTTAAGTGCAAAAATGTGTCTTGGAACTTGGGCAAGGAAACTTGCCACAGGTGGGTTAGTTAATTATTGGAAGTGAAAAGGATGGACCTTCACAAGGATGCTTCTGAAGTTAGCTGTAAGCCTGGCTGCATTAGGGAGACAGGCCCTCCTGAGGTCATGGGTAGGAGCTATGATTGGTTCTGAAGTTCCTGTTCTAGTCAAGCTGTATGTCTAAGATAAGAAACTAGGCCTAATGTTGGGTAGAATATTATAAACAGTATGATTTTGGCTTGGTTGAGCAGAGAGATTCTGGGAGAATGAGATTCCTACCAAACATGATTAAGAGGTTGAAAAATGAGGTGTTAAAGCCCTGAGGTGGTAGAATGTACTGTGCCACTTCTGAGTATAGATCAGGGATCATGTTTTTGAATGCGCTTCTGCATTTAGGAAAATGCAGGATACAAATTTACTAAATAAAGAAATGAATTCATAACATAAATGTATGATTGAAATTTGGTACACACATTCACAGCACAATTCTGTATTTCAAGTGTGAGTATATTCTCAACCACACATTTATTAACAAAGGGCCCAGGAAAGATTTAAAACACAATGCAATGCAATATCTCCTTTGAAGATTGCCATATCATAATGACAGTTGGCATGCATGTTCAGGATGAAATTCTACCCTTCATACTTAAGCCTGAGATCAACCCCTAGACCCATTTTCAAGAAGGCCATGAACACGTAAGACATCTTGCACACTGTGCTTTGCTAGTGTATTTATATCCCACTAAAAAGCTCAGAGCATGCTATACGGGTCTCCCAATCCAGACCCTGACCACATCGAGGCACAGTTAGCTATAGCGATATATCAGCCTCATGCCCCATCAGACTGAAATTTCTTTAAAATAATGTATCTCTCCAGTCAAGTAATTGTTCCCTCCCTCCCCAATGAATGATGTAATCAAAGAGCACTGGATAACTTATTTAGTAAACATCCATCCATTTATATTTTGCTGTACTATACCTTTGGCAATTCTATTTATTGCAAGAAGGGTAAACAACATTTAATTTGCTCTCCAGATACTACATTGCTGACATGGGTGAAACTCACAGTGAAATTAGAGATACGTGGTGAAGATGTGTACATGGGTAATCCTGGATTCCCTAGTAAAATACTTTTAAACACCTGCAATATATTTGGATTTTACTGTGTGGTGCAAAGCTTTCCTCTTCAAAGGACTTCTGATCATTACAAGTGCAACTCAGAAAACTGACATTCCCTAGAAAACCATATCAAAAGCAAACAACTATAAATAAATCATCAACCCATCAAAGATACTCTAAGCACAACTTTGATATCCAAAAAAAGGAGAAACATTACTTTGGGCATTCTCACATCTTACAGTGGTGCCCCCCGCCCCACTCCCACCAAGTCAGTTCGTAATGGGAATGCAATCTCTTCATTGGGGAGAAGACTCATATGCATTGCAAACACCTCTTTCCACTTTCACACTCACAGCAACCACAGATTCAAATAAATAGAGAGAAACTCAAAGGCAATTGAAAGCATATAAAAACTCTTTACATTGTCCACTGTTTTTGTTGGCTGAAAGATCCCTATGCACCGTTAAACAAACACGCAGAATTCACACTTAGATTCCAATCCTGTTCTCACTTCCCTGACAGGATGTTCCATAAAAGTCAACGTGGCTTAGTTCTGACAGACATGTATAGGATTGCGCTGTTAATACATATTGGACTTGCATATTCAAAAACTGGGCGAAGGATGGAAATCTTTGAGAATACTCTGAAGACATTCTAAGAGAACTGCACTTGATATCATTCCGAAATTTTCTTTGTCTGATTCAGCCAAGGGGGTGAAAATATCACTGTGGGAAGGATAATCAACAAAGGCATATTTAAAATTATTGAAGTATAATGTTTGAATGACAGATAGTTTTCTGTAGTCCTCTCCAGCCATTATGTCAGCTTTTGCTTGCATTATATATCCGGATGCCTTTAATGCTAAGAACATCTCCTTGACTGTTCAAATCTATGAATCTGTACAAATCTATGGTATGACCATCTGTGGAATACCATGTACAGTTCTGGCCACTGCACTTAAAGAAGGATTTTGTAAAGGTGCAGAAAATTATCAAGAGGCAAGAGCAACTCCACTATGGGGAAAGCTTACAACCTTTTTAGCTTGGAAAGAAGGTAAGAGGAGACATGATAGAGGTGTATCAAATTGTGCATGGTGTGGAGAAAGTGGATAAGAGGTTTTTTCTCATAATACTAGAACCTGGGTCATGCAATGAAGCTGAATGGTGGGAGATTTGGGACAGATAAAAGGAAGTACTTCTCACAGCACATAGTTAGGCTGTGGAATTTGCTACCACAAGATGCAGTGGTGGCTACCAACTAGGAAAGCTTTAAAAGGGGATTAGATGAATACATGGAGGATAAAACTATCCATGGTTACTAGTTATGATGACTAACTATTGGAGGTAGTATGCTGCTCAACACCAGTTATTGGGGAACACAAACAGAAGAGTGCTATTGTACCAGGGGTGTAGTGAGCGGGACGGACGGACGAGGGCATTGCCCCCCAAATGATAATTCCCCCCCCCAAATTTTTCCTTCAGTCCCCAAATTTCTAGCATTGCAGTAGCTTAAAAGTTCAGTTGAGCTTTTAGAAATACATTTTAGGCATCCAAAGAGAGGTGGCAGGGCAAAGTTAGCAAGCAAAGTTAGCAATGTAAACACAGCAAATATTTGGGGTCTGTATCGGTATCAGATGGTCTTTAGTTACAACACAGTACAATGAGAATTACATGAAAGTAACTGTAAAATGAAGTAGGAATATGTATTTTCAGAGAAATAAGATTAATACATGCACTAAAAGTTGTGGCAAAAAAACAAGCCGAAACATTGCTACAGAAAGACAGCAGGAAATTAAGAGATGAGACTGGAATTAATTTGGCCCATTCAGATGAATAGGTGTGAGGTGAACATAAATTTTGATGGATGGGAGTTTGCAATTGGAGGAAGGAAAGGTGGGAAGGTCAGTATTGTTATGCACTACAGAACATCTCCCCTTCCCCGACAGTGCTCAGCCAGCCTCTGTAGGTGGTGGTTGTTAGTGCATCTGATGAGTGAGCCTAGGTCTTTGGGCCTACACTGTGCAGCAGCCTAGCCTAGTCCAGGGCAGGACCTGAGAAGCAGAGGGGTGAGTGAGCAAGGCCCAGGAAGCCTAATGAGAACCCTACTAACTTAGACCAGACAATGGGGAGCTGGAATATTGTGTGCAAGTGTCTGGGGGCATTTCTCCCCTAGTTTGTTAAAAAAGTTGAAAAATATATCCTTTCAATCCTTTCAATTTCAGAATGGCTTTAAAGAGTATAATGTGGCTAGAGCCTTAGTTGCAACAGTTTTAGACCTCTACCCAATTGTGCAAACGATCATTATAATTCACCTTATTTAACTTTTCGCTCGCACAGGTATGTACTACCAAAATAGGGTGTGTGCGATTTTCTGGCTGAGCCATCCGAAGCAGTGTTAGCTGGCTGGCCCAGGGCCTTTCTGTAGAACAGAGATGGTGTGCTTGTACAGTTAATTTTAGCACCTGTAGTTCAGAGAGACATATAGTTCCTATGTGATGGGCTGTCAAGCATTTCCTTATGAAAGGTGATGTTTATAGGTATTAAATTAATTATTAAAGTGAAACTTCTTAACTGCTTTCCTGGCATGGCAAAGGAGACTAGGGTAGTTAGTTTCGGGAAGCAGCTGCCCCAGGAGAACTGAGCTCACAGTTGTGCGGCAGTTGAGGCCTAGTAGAAAGCAGCCAGAAGGTGCACTGCTCACAAATTCCACCTTACAGAGTCTTTCCACAGAGGCAGATGGCTGCATGTGTTGCACTTACACTGGTGGCAACAGAATACAGGAGTATATGGAATGATCCTGTGGGCTGTTCCTTTTTTCTGAAAAGTAGTAAAACAGAGTCAGTAGAATAGTATAAACTGCATATATTGGTTCGGCACAGTCATGGGAATTAACTAGTTAATTAACTAGTTTAAAAGTAAAGAAATGGCTAACTTTTAACTGTAACTAGTAAATTCTTCCATTAACTTCCCATGATTGGTTCTGCATACAATAAGTGGTTCTTTAGTGTGTGGATCTCTCTCCTTATCAGTGCATGTTCGTTTTGCAGTTCAAGGCCATGTGAACAGTACAGTAGGTGATTGTACCTTTCACACTGTGAATGCAAAGCACCTTTCACACTGTGAAAGCGTTACACGATTGTTGTTGTTGTTGTTATTAACAACAATGTATTTTATGTTGTTGTATCATTGTGTTAAAGTGCCTGTTCTGTAGTTATTATGTGATGGCTTATGACCATTTGTTGGATAATATAAATATATTATCTAAATGCTAATACTAGCCATATTATTACACTTTGCAGAATGCCACTGTACAAGTATTTCAGTACAACTAAAGAGCAAAGGAAAGAGTCCATGATAGGTACTGCCAGTGCCGCATCAGACCACAGTCAGCATCTTTCAAGTATGTGTTTACTTTAGCAACAAAACAGCAGGAGCAAGGAGTCATCAAGAATACTGGCAGTCATGTTGATCATCATTATCAGCCAGAGCCCCGCGAGTTGAGTAGAAGGAACCTTCAAGACCAGTCCTTTCAATGTTTCCAAAAACTGTAGTAGGTGGTGTTCCGTGTTCTTTTTTAAACAAATGGTACTGTGGAAGAGGTTGGCTGGAGTATTCTGTCACAGCAGATGCAGCATTTTGTTTCCCATGCAGAGTTTTAAAGAAAACCACTGACATTGTTTTTACTGTCACTGGTTATAGAAACTGGAAGCATGCATTAGAGAGTAACGGGATTTTCCAAGCATTCATCATCAAAATGTCAGAATGTAAAATGCTGTGGAAGGAAAAGCAACTCAGAGACTGCAGTGATGCAGCTATTTCAACTCTAGTTTGTGAGAAGCAGATCAAAAAGCATCGTTATTATATTATTAGTATTTTTGACGTTAGAAAGTTTTTGGCTATCAATGAGCTACAAGTGCAAGGTAAGCAGGACACTTGTAATAAGCCAGGCACTTCTGCAAGATATGATCCCAATTTCCAACATAAATCAACTGCAGATGCGACCTATGCTAATTGTTATTTAGATGAGAGCACTGAAGTTAAACCATCAGGCCTATTTTTAAGGCTGTTTTAATACACTTACAAAAAGTTGTTAATATTATACCTCATACTGCTCACTACACTTCCCCACATACTCAGAATGAATGCATCCAAGTTTGTGCAGACTTAGTTTGCCAAGAAATTGCAAGCAGAGTCAACAGTGCTGACTGCCAATTCTTTTCATTGAAAGTAGATTGCACAAGAGACAAAGCTGGCATAGAGAACTTGTCTGTTGTTGTGCGGTTTGTTCTACAGGATTGTATTCAAGAGCACCTGTTAGAAACAGCACAGATCAATGATCAATCTTCACACGGTATTGTAAATATGATCTTAAAAACACTGAGAAATGCAGGGATTGATGAAAAACAGATTATAAGTCAGCGCTATGATGAAGCAAGTGTTATGTCAGGAAAACATGGTGGTGTTCAGAAATTGCTGCAAGATCGTGTTGGAAAAGAAATTCCCTGTGTCCCTTGCTTCAACCACCAGTTGGATCTAGTGCATTCTTTGTCAGCAAAAAAGAATGTCCAGATTCAGCAATGCTTTCAAGTTTGTGAGGCAGTCTACAACTTCATTTGTAAGCCAACGATTTCAGTGAAATACAGTGGCATTAAACTGAAACAACTCTTGGAACAACATTGGACAGGGCATCTTGCATCTGTACAAGCTATTGTCTCAAGTTACAAGGAACTAGTACAGCTTTTCAAATTCTCTGAGAGTGACCCTGAATGTGATGCAACCATCAGTATCGAAGCCACTGGACTTCTGCAAAAGATCACTCACACAAGATTTGTATTTCTGGCACACTTATTGAGAAAACTGTTAAAATTGATACAGCCAGCAAATGTTATTCTGCAGTAATTTTCAATGGAAATCTCCCAAGCCCTTGATATCATAGCAGCAGTTTCAGGAGAAATTACATCACTTGAAAATGATGGCAGTTTTCAAAGCATTCTTGAAGAGGCAAGACTGAAGACTATAGATGAAGGAGACTAATCAGATCATGCAAATGAAGTAAGACCAATGTCAAAGAGGGTTTGTAAATCTAGTTCTTCTCACCTACAAAATACGCTGATGTATGAAGGAAACATTGTCCAGGCTGTAAATGAGAACTGTCCCACAGATGATGAGACTTTTAAGAAAATATATTTAAGTGCAATTGATACAGTGACAGGCGAAATGGCAGCATGATTTTGTGAAAGGAATATGCCCATTTCAGCTGCCAGACAAGCTCTAAAGTATACAGACACAGATAACTTTCTTGATCCAAGTAAGCTTACACCACTGTGTAAACTTTCTAGATGCACTCCAGAAATCGAGGAACTTCAAACATGCAAAACATATCTACTGAGGAAGTACAAGGAAATGGCAGAATCGGATCCTGCAACTCAGCACTTCACGAGCTTACTAAAACATTGTACCTGTACAAGGAAGTCTTTCCACACATGTACACTTTGTATGTTGCAGGACTCACCTTTGGTGCATCTACTGCAATGTGTGAAAATTCATTCTCAACTTTGACACATGTGCTGACACGATACAGGCGTTCAATGCTTCATCAGAGAAAAGCAAACTTTGTAATCTTGGCTTTTGAAAGTAACATATTTGAAGGAATTCCAAGTGGACAGTTCCTCTGCAAGTTTGCAGAGCAATCATGGCGTATTAGACTTTATTAACAGTTCAGATGGTAGGATGACTTTCACACTATACATTTACTTCCTAGTCACTGTTATTTAGTTTACACAACTATTTTGCATGTGGGAAATAGTGTATTTCAAATTGATTTTTTTGTAAACTTCACAAGTCATAGTTATTATTAAAAGTATCCTTATTAAAATGCATAAAATGGGGGTTTATTTTTGTCATTACCTATGAAAGCGTTTATCTCCAGAAACCTCTTTTATATTGACCTCCCTTCCCCTCGCATTTTTGTCTCCCTGCCCAATGAAAATTGTCTTGCTACATCTCTCTATTGTACTCTTGTCTTCTGGACACTGTGGGAGCAAAATGCTGGGCTAGACAGGCCTTTGGCAGGGGAGGCTCCTGCATATGACCAAATGGGGCTTGGCACCCAACCCCAAGAAAAAAAAAAGGCATTTGAAGATGTAATTGCGTGAAATTAATCAGTGAAATATTTCTGTGTGACCTACGCTAAGTCACTGACTAATTAATCCTGGTTTACTTTTGTTTGTCCAGTCCCATTGCTTCTCTCTCATGTCTGAGCCTCTAGTTTCAAGCACACTTTTCATTCAGGCCTCTCTGATGCTGTCAGGACAAGGGGGAGGCTGGCCTGCACACTAGGGACTCACATGACAAGACTCCCTTGCTGCAGTCTTCTCAGTATGGGTGGGGGTGACGGCAATTATTAGGTTCATGATTGGGCCCCTCTCCTCGGAATTATCAAAGCTTTCAGCTGAGGCTTCCAGCCGTTGTGAGGCAATTTTCAACCAATAGCCTAAATCCAATGAGCCTTGGGTGAGCCAGGCCGGTCCCTCAGATACCTGTTGAGGACCACTTCCCTCCAGTTTGCTGACAGGGCAGGACCATATAGGAACTAATTACCATATTAGGAAGAAAAGGCACAATTCTAAAGATTAGGTTTTCCCCTCCCCTTGCAAGAGGTCTGGTACCTCTAACAAGCCTAACTGGTACAAGAAGGTTGGCCTGCCTGAGTAGACTTCTATGTTCAAATGTGTGCCTCAGTGTTCCCTCCCTCTAAGGAATTATGTTCAAATTTGTGTCTCTCCCCTCCAAGGAGCTCCAAGTGGCAGATACGTCATTCCCTTAACCCCCTTTTCCTCACAAAAAGTTTGTGGTTAAACTGAGATAGTGACTGGCTGTCAGGGCGGAAACTGAGCCCATAGAACCCCAGAGCAGTTCTGATTCT
The DNA here is from genome assembly GCF_057233095.1 of Heloderma suspectum. Lineage (NCBI taxonomy): Eukaryota > Metazoa > Chordata > Lepidosauria > Squamata > Helodermatidae > Heloderma > Heloderma suspectum. Next base: position 135,587,679 of record NC_139459.1, read on the forward strand.
GAGGAGGAACAGCAATCTGTGGGAGAGGAGCTCGATCATCTCTCACAAGCACAGCAGCTGGCAGAGATTCCTCCTGCCAGCATTCCTGGGATAGATAGTGACCCTGGCAGTGAGAGAGCGCTGGAGGGGGCTTGCTGGATGCTCGGCGCAGACGCAGGGAGCGACGACAGATGGTCGCCGAAAGGAGGCATAGCGCCCGTTCAGCGCGCAAGCAATGGTTGCGTCCTGTGGACCGAAGGGAAAGAGGGAGGATCTCTCCCTAGCCCATAAGTTCAGGGTCTGCAAGTGATTCTCCTTCAAACTGGGACCAACTGCCTAACCCAGAGCATAGGCTACTCTGCTGTTCCTTGCTTAGTTGCTGGTGATTAGCATCTGAAAGAGTCATTAAGTTGTAAAAGGATTAAAGCCTTGAAAAGAATCCTTTTGTCTGTGTCTTGAGTTGGCTATTGGAGTAGACTGAAAGAGGCCGCTAGGGCGCTCCTGACACTGGCCTACGGTAACCCAGTGATCTAGCTACATGGCTCTTTAGGGATCTGAAGTGCATAATATTAATTATTTCTTGATATATAAAAAAAGCATGAATTTTTAAAGTATAAATTTGTGCAGTTCTGCGCTAGGGTTGCCACCTCTCCAGGGACTGATCTGAAGTCTCCTGGAATCAGCATTAATCTCGAAGACATTACTGAAAGCAAACCGCGAAATTTAAATAGTTTGGTATTGTGTAAAATATGTGGGGGGAGGGGAGAGAGAGCAAATATTCAGGAATAACTTCAGTCAGAGTTGGCAACCATATAATCTGCACTGGGGTCCTGAGAGGGTTGTGTCCTGTATTGTCTTTGTATTGTTGCCTCACACACAGCCCCCAATATGGAGGCTGTTTATTGTGTACTGTGCTCATACTGAAAGGCTTTCAGCATGAGCAGAATGTACAGTAGAAATGTGTCTATATGTTATGTTTGTTTTGTAGGAGAGATGTCATCTTTGGGAAATGTGGAAATTGGTATTCAGTATGGAGAATAAAAAAAAAACATTTATATAATGTTTGAGTGCTCAAAGTACTTCACTAGTATAATTTCGTTCACCATGATAAAAGTAGTTTAACGTAGGTTACCTGGGGAAATGGAGTAAAACTATATCAGGTTGGCTGCATAATTACATTCATGCCGACACTCTGAATCCTTTATGTAAGGGGACATCGCTTCTTCACCTGATGGTATGTTATAGCCTGGCACTGGGGTGCCTAACTTTATTTTACAAAAATGTAAATACTCAAGGCATAAGTATTGGATCTAGTGTGATAATGAGGCGAGATGTGACCGTACCAGGAGTCATTTGCTAGAGGAGTGGTAGATTAATGCTTTTGAAAAAATACATTGCAGGGAAAGTGCCAGTGAATGGCTTTTGTTTAGCATAAAGTGTTTATCAAAAAGTGTGCATGCACACAAGAAAACTGTACATGTGTGTTGTACGCACGCACCACTACAGCTGTTCCAGTGGTGCACCCTATGCACAAACTAAAGAAAGAAACTGGCCCCACCAACTCCAAAACTCACCAGCCAGTCTGCATTAAGAACTCTTCTGTTCTTAATGCAGACTGGCGCTCCTTGGGGCAGAGACCAGTCTTTTTTTCCTTTCTTTTTAAACATTACTAACTAACGTGCTATATGCATTAATCATGTTGTAGTGTTATAATCTTTGTTATAATCACTGGGAGAATTCAGAAAAAAAATGTGTTCAGTATTGCTACTAGCAGGTCCTGGATACATCCTGAAGTAATTCCACATAGAGCTAAGGCAAAACTTACCCCCCCCCCCCCCGAGAACATTTCTGAATTTTTCCTTTTTCTCACCCTCCCCCCTAAAAAAGAAAGCCGCTTTATGGGATTTTCTCCAAATATTCTCCATTTGTTTAGGATGCCCAAATTGCTGCTGCTGCAACTAGCATCCATAGCAAAGAAACAAAACAGAAACAAAGTAATAGAAGATGTGCTACTGCGACTGTTAATGGTGAGCCCTACCCACAAGAAACTGTTGGAGACTTTCTTTTCCCACTGGAGAAATTTGGCAAAATGGGCCCCTCACCAATTTCTCTGCCCACAAATAGGCTGGAGAATTTTGAGAGACCATTTGTGCACAGCTCAAGTTCCACCTTCACTCATGGTCTTGCCCCAAGTGGGCTCTCCGGTTCATCTGAAAGCAAACCCTACCTTGTCCCGAATCCCTTGCCTCACAGTTTCCCTTTCAGACTCCATCTTGGCATATTTAGCTTTTCTCTCTTCTTCCTGCTGCCTAAGGGCCTCCTGCCGTTCTTCTTCCTTCTTGGCAGCATCTGGATCCTTCTCTTCTTCTCCTCCCAGCATCTTCCCCATGTCTTTGGTAGCCCCTAAGGAAACAGTGCAACACAATGACAATATAAGCCCCCACAAAAGACAGTAATGAGCCCTTTCTGGAGTGGGTTGTGTGGTGGTAACGGACACCATGAAGAAACTGAGGTAAAACTGAGGTAAAAGTTTTAACTGTTATGTTTTGTTTCAATGACTGACAGGGTTAATAATACAAAATGAAAATGTATGTCTTTTACTCAAGGCTTGAGCCAGAGGAGAGATACATTCTAAATATACTGTGCTGGTTGAGTTGCAGTTACCACTGAGAGGTAGATATGGGGCCAGGTTTCTGTATTATATATGGGAAAGTAGGATTGAAATTGTTACCATCTGATTGGAGATAGGGAGAGCAATCCTTTGGTCCCTTGACAGCTTCTGGGGTGGGGTAGGGGGCATGGGATAGTTCAGATGTCTAGATCCAAGGTTGGAGTCAGCGCTCTGACCTTGGACCCAGGAGTTTGAGCTTCCCACTCCCTTCCCCTTGCAGCTGGCACGGGGAGTACTGCACCGGCTGCCTCTCCAAGGTTGCAAAAGCAACCTCAGAGGGAAGGTTCCCGTGGGCGAGGAGGGGACGGGATGGGGGAAGCCAGTATATGAGGAATTCTATGGCCTCCCCAGCCTCCTTCCCTCCCACTTCCCGACACCTCAGCTAGGCAGGCGAAAAAGCCCGTCTAGCTGAAATGCAAAGCGGGAGGAGCGCGGAGGTGGAGATCGCCTCTGCCACTCCTCCCACTCTGCATTGGATGGCTGTAAGCCTCTGAATTTGGAGGCTTATGGCCATCCCCATAGGATCGTGCCCAAACTGAACATCCTGCCTGTTGGTCTTGAATTCGAACAGCCATGGTGTGATGGAATGTTGGCCACACCAAAGCTGATTGGCTGGAGGGTTCTGACTGGGGCAAATATAAGGAGCTGTTGAGAGGGATCTGAGGGGGGCTTCCCTGAGAGAGTCTGTCAGAGAGAGAGTTCTTCTTTGTGAGCAGCTGGGGAGCCCAAGAAAGACATTGGCCAGGAAGAGGAGCATCCGCTTGACCAGGAAACCAAACTGAGAGCGTGTGAAGCAGAAGCTGAAGGAGGTCTGCAAGTGAGGAAGACACCTGGAGCAGCCTTTGGACAAAAGGGAAGCCTTAAAGGTTCCAGTCTCTTGTCAAACTTACCAAAGAGAAGGCTGGTTATCAAGTCCTCATTGCTACACCTGTGAGTTAACTGGGGTGGAACATGATAGGTGAGTTGGCTTAAGTTTGATTAGGGTTAGGAACTGGGGTTTCTAACACTTGATTAGTGGTAACAGTAACAATACAGAAGCCCTGTTTTTAAAATAACATGTAAGCCTTGTTTGTAAAGTACTCCTCTGAGGGAAATCATAATCCAACCCATGTTCTGATTGTTACATGCTGAGCGGAGGATGTACATAAGCACTGCCCATTGTACACATTCACTGAACATCAAAGAGAATGTTTCCAAAATAAAGAGCATAGACGTGTGTGTGCATGTGGTGTGTGTGTATTGCCTGCTGAACATTCACAGTCTCCAAATGATGTTGGGGCATGTCTTTTCCCCCCACAACTTGAACACATAAATAGAGTTTTCGTCCTTTGCCAAGTGACTATGCATATTTTCCACTTGGGTATTATGTACATTCACCAGTAAATGTGTGAAATTGTCATGCCACTTGGAGACTCCAGTATCTATCTGGAGACTAAGCTCATTGCCCATACAATATGCAAATCCTGTTCATGTTGTCCATTTGTGCACATTTTCTACAATGTGTGCGATGGCCGATGTTTATGCACATTCTCTATTCAACCCAACATATACACATTTGAAAGCTTCTACGCCGTATTTACTGGCTGAATGAATACTCAACCAGATTTCCTCTCATTTCAAACTGCCACATTTCATCTTATCAGAACTGAGATGTCATTATCGACTCAATTGATACCCTTCCATGCTTGAACTCTCTTAAGCCTGTCACAATGACTATGTGCAAGTTTACACATGCATTTATCACTAGATCTCTATATTTAATTACAGTATATTTGATGACTGACAGCTGGAAGTAGGAACTGGCTCCATAATTGAAAAACATTGCATTGGAGGGGATGTGAAAAGATATCAGAGTTTTATCTATGGTGTTAGGTATGTGATGGCTCATTCACATGTGCAGTTCATCATTTGATGTTGCTATTGCAAGTAGGGCTGTATGGATTGTGTAAAATCCTTTCTGTCTGTGTTTTGTGGATTGTCAGGCACTTTTTGTTCCATCATCTGCACATCAACAGAATTTGATTTTTTTGTTTCCAAATTTGTACAAATTCACATTTGCATGACTGTGATTTACGCAAACGTGCACATGCAAAAATGTGCGAATTCCCCCAAATATGCATTTCTGTTCTTTAGCTTATGGGGAAAATGCGCATTTGGGGCTATTTTTTTTTAATTTTGCATATTCTTCTACAATGACATTTGTGCCAAATTCAGGAAAGTTAGAAAACTGGTCTGCAAGTATGTGGAATCCACCTGACAGCGGGAAAACCAGTCCGCTGTGGAATCCCCAGATCAGATTCATGAAAATCCGAACTCATTTGGTTCTGTTGTGGATTTCTCTGACATCCCTAATTGCAAGTGATGCATGAATATGCACATGAGAACCAGCCTATGCCTCTTTAGTTCATCTCTGTCATCCTTCATCTTTGCTCAGTCATGAATGTACTGCACTTAATATCAGGTAGTTTCATTCACAGTAGGAGAGAAATAGACAACTGGACTGATTATACTCTGTAGAGTAACATTAGGAAAGAACAGAAAAACTGCGAAGTTGAAAATCATTTTTAATTCATTTTCCAATCAAAGGCCACATTCAGGCAATTAGCATGGCTTAATAAGCAGAGAGATGAATTAGCATTTTTCCTGCGCATGAACCCCTTTATTCCTCCCTTCTGGGTGTGAGAAATCAAACCAGGAGGCCTCCAATTAACCATAGCTTCCCATTTCATCCAAACGGGTAAACTATGGGTTCCAGCTTTCAAACAAGCCATGGTTTGATGTTGGTTTAATATCTTGACTTGTTCCAAGGCTGATAATCATAGTATCCCACAGGGTGGTCATTTATGCATCATCAAAAAAGAGGACAAAAGAGGACACATAGTTGTATACAATTTTTATATGCTCACGCACATGTAAAGATGCAAATGCAGAAAAAATTACTATAATTCCAATAGAAATATAATACATCTCATCAGAATGAGGAAGACTGTCCATTTTTGTGAACTTTTGGTTGGCCCAATAAAGATATTACACTAAAATGAATTTTGGTATTTTTCTGATGGCCAACATAGCTACCATGCTTTCCGAATATCTTAAAAGCAAGTGTGGTATAGAGGAATTGGACTGGGGAGACCTGGATTCAAATCCCTGTTCATCCATAAACCCTGCTTGGATGGCTGTGGGCAGGGTAGTTATCTTTTAGCCTCTGATAAAGTGCATACAAACAATACTGTAGTAAATTGATATTCAGAGGAGGGGCCATCTACCTCCTGGGGCAGTGTGGGAGGAACTCTGGTTGTTGCTGCAGCAGTGGCAGCTGCTGTTAAGATGGCTGATTGTAGCTAGAGGTTATGGGCCTAAATTAGTGGAGGCTGGCGGCTCCTAGAGTGGAGGCTGTAAATCTGCTCTGGATTTCAGTCAGAACTCTAAAAGAGCTATCCAAGGTCCTGCACCCATTTTGGTGATAGGGTTTAGCACTTTGGATAGCTCCTTTAGGGTTCTGATGGTTCTGACTGAACCCCACAGCGGATTCACTGCCCCACTGAAATAGGAGCAACCAACCTCCACAGGCCTAAATTGTGTTTTAATCTAAAATAAACAGTTAGAACTACCTTCCTCATGCTAGTGCTCTCCAGATGTTTTGGACTCCAACTCCCATCAGCCCAAGCCAGCACTGCCAATGGTTAAGAATGCTGGATGTTGTAGCCCAAAATGTCTGCAGGGAACCAAGTTGGGGAAGGCTGAGTTAAACTCATAGCTAGGGATGTTAGAGAATTCCGCCATGGATCCCAGGGAGGCCGAATTCCAGTGAATTCGGCCCTCCGGAATCCATAGCGGAACAGAGCAACCCGCCCCACCACCCCACGAAATCCCCGCGAAACGGAGCCTACCTGGCTGTGGCTCCAGCGGCAGCGGTGGCAGCGGCAGCGGCTCCGGCGGTGGCTCCGGCGGCAGCAGCAGTTCCATTTGCATCCCTGGCAAGCCGTGATAGGCTATGTAAGTATCTACGTAGCCTATCACAGCTCAGGGGAGGGATGCAAATGGCGTAGCCGCCATTTGCACCCCTGTCTTTTGCCGTGATAGGCTACGTAAATATTTATGTAGCCTATCACGGCAATAGGAAGGAACGCAAATGGCGGTCGCCGTAGCTGCCGCCATTTTCGTCCGTGTCTTTAGCCATGGTAGGCTATGTATATATTTACGTAGCCTATCACGGCTAAAGACACGGACACAAATGGCGGCAGCTACGGCGGCCACCATTTGCGTCCCTGTGCAGCTCTGGATGTCCAGTTGCGGGCGGCCCTGGCCGGCAGCTCCGCAGAGTCGCCGCAGAGCGGAGCCGGCTGTGGAGGATTCTGGAGGGAGGGACGGAGAGCCTCCTCCCCACCGCGGATTGCCCAGCGTGGAGCCAGGTAAGAGTTTCGTACATCCCTACTCATAGCACCATAAAGCTGGAAGTAGGGTTGCCTGGATTTTATGAAATCTGTCCATGTATGTTTCATGGATTGTGTTGTGCTGTTTGTTCTGGTGTCCATTCACAGACCGATTCAGTTTTTTTCCCCATTATGTGGAAAAACATGCAAATAATTCCGTAAGAGGGTTCACAACAATTTATTCAATTTACATTAGTACATAACATTTAGTAGGGCTGTGCACTGCTTTGGCCTGAGGCCCAAACCCCGAGTTGAAGTGGGCTGCTTTGGGTCAGTTTGTGCCCCTCCTGAGGCGAAGCAGAGGGGGCACGGACTGACCCAGAGTGGGTTGGGGGCTCTCCAAAGCACTTGGTGCACTTTGGAGCTTCAGCACCCTGGCTCAGCCCCCCCGATGCCTCCAGGTCCTTACCTGAGCCGCCTTCTCCACCTCCGCTGCTGCCACTTTCTCCTCACTGCTGCCTTCTCCTCCACCTTCGCCACTGTGCTGCCACCCTCGCTGCTGCCCTCACTGCCACCACCACTGCCATCCTCACTGCCTCTGCCACTGCCGCCCTCACTGCCAGGAAGTTCCAGGAGGTTGCCACTTCAAAAATGGCAACTCCCTGCAGTAAAGGTCGCTGCGTGCATCCAGGCCTCAGCAGTTGGCGGCGGCAAGGACGGCAGCGGAGAAGCTGGCGAGGACGAAGAAGGCAGCGAGGATGGTGATGGTGGTGGCAGCAAGGGCAGTGGCGGCGAGGAAGACAGCGGAGGCAGAGAAGGCAGTGGAGGAGGCAGCGAGGACGATGATGGAGGAGCCAGTGGCGGCAAGGTAAGGGGGGTTGCGTGGGGGTGTCGAGGGGAACCTGAAGCAGGGTTCGACATCTGAATCCCACTTCGGGTTCAGGGCTGAGTCAGGTCGGGACCCCCTCAAATCTGCCCGAGCTGTATCGGGGCCGCCTCAGAAGCCACAAAGCGGCTTCTGAGCCTGATCGGGCGGTCCCTGCACAGCCCTAACATTTAGCGTATTGTCCCCCATTCCATTCAACTTTTCCTGCATGTATTTCCCAGGATGGCATATGTGTCAGCAGAAACTTGTGTATTTACCTATCAATAAATTTGTGTAAATTTCGGGAAAGAAAAAAAAAAGATCTGAAAATCCATGGACTTCACGCAGTCTGCAGATTCTGCAGGTCAGATTCTTACAAATCCAAACTCATTTTAGTTTGTCTTGAATATCTCCAGCATCCCTAACTGGAAGTGACCTCAAAGTTCATCTAGTCCTATCCCACAGTGCCAAAGTTATGTTTCTTTCATAAGGAGCTGTGCCTGCTCTTGGTGAAACCCAGAGAACACCTCTGAATCTGTATTTCCACATAAGCCCATGCTAGCCCATAGGACTGATGGGAGGACTTGAACTCGGGTCTTCCTAGCTCACACATATAACCACTATATAATACCAGCTCTATATGGCCCATATGGAAATTGCTGCTGGAGACATAGCCTAAGTCTGGTATTTCTGAGACATTTCCGAGTCAGTAAACTACATCATCTTTATCTCCAGTGAGTGTATCTCCAGTTAGAGCTGCCCCAGCTGTAATGAGGTAAGCTGCTCAGGAAACAGAATTTGGAGATATAGTGACAGAATAAAAGATACAGTTATTGCTTCCAAGCATTGCTTTATTGGCTATCATTATGCCACAACACAACCTTAGCTTCTGGAGGCCGAGGCAAAGCTGAAATTCTGTATGACGTTTATATATCAAGGGTGTAGTCCAGGATGACCAAAATCAATGGGATCCAGCCCTCATTTGCAGTAGCTGGACAACCCAGATTTATGCCTGTATGTCTTGATGCTGTCTTCTCCAGGTCAGTACCTGAGTGGCTACTTGGGACTGGGGACATAAAAATGCAAAGCCCCTGGGACATAAAGGCCATGTGCATCTGGTCCCAGGTAGAGTGGACATGTGTCCTACTTTACAGAGTTGTTGTTGTTCAGTCGTTAAGTCGTGTCTGACTCTTCATGACCCCAAGGACCATAGCACGCCAGGCCTTCCTGTCCTCCGCTCTCTCCTGCAGCATGCTCAAGTTCATATTCATCGCATCGGTGATGCTACCTAGCCATCTCATCCTCTGCCGTCCCCTTCTCCTTTTGCCTTCAATCTTTCCCAGCATCAGGGTCTTTTCCAGGGAGTTTTCTCTTCGCATTAGGTGGCCAAAATATTGGAGCTTCAGCTTCAGTATCTGTCCTTCCAATGAGCAGTCAGGGTTGATTTCCTTTAGGATGGACTGATTTGACCTCCTTGCAGTCCAGGGGACTCGCAAGAGTCTTCTCCAGCACCACAGTTCTAATGCATCAATTCTTCGGTGCTCAGTCTTCCTTATAGTCCAGCTCTCACAGCCATATGTTACTACTGGGAAAACCATAGCTTTGATTATACAAACCTTTGTCAGCAAGGTGATGGCTCTGCTTCTTACTGTGCTGTCGAGGTTTGCCATAGCTTTCCTCCCAAGGAGCAAGCGTCTGCCGTGATCTTGGAGCCCAAGAAAATAAAATCTGTCACTGCTTCCATTTCTTCCCCTTCTATATGCCAGGAAGTGATGGGGCCAGATGCCATGATCTTAGTTTTTTTAATGTTGAGTTTCAAACCAGCTTTTGCACTCTCCACTTTCACCCTCAACAAGAGGCTCTTGAGATCCTCTTCGCTTTCTGCCATTAGGGTGGTATCGTCTGCGTATCTGAGGTTGTTGATAATTCTCCCGGCAATCTTAATTCTGACCTGTGATTCATCCAACCTGGCGTTTCTCATGATGTACTCTGCATATAACTATATAAGTTAAATAAGCAGGGTGACAATATACAGCCTTGTCGTACTCCTTTCCCAACTTTCATGTCCGGTTCTTACTGTTGCTTCTTGACCCTCATACAGGTTTCTCAGGAGACAGGTAAGGTGGTCTGGTACTCCCATCTCTTTAAGAGTTTGCCACAGTTTGTTGTGATCCACATAATCAAAGGCTTTAGCGTAGTCTATGAAGCAGAAATAGATGTTTTTCTGGAATTCTCTTGCTTTCTCCATGATCCAGCGAATGTTGGCGATTTGATCTCTAGTTCCTCTGCCTTTTCGGAACCCAGCTTGTACTTCCGGTAGTTCTCGGTTCGCATACTGCTGAAGCCTAGCTTGTAGGATTTTGAGCATCACCTTGCTGGCATGTGAAATGAGCGCAATTGTACGGTAGTTTGAACACTCTTTGGCATTGCCCTTCTTTGGAATTGGAATGTAAACTGACCTTTTCCAGCCTTGTGGCCACTGCTGAGTGTTCCAAATTTGTTGGCATATTGAGTGCAGCACTTTAACGGCATCATCTTTTAGGATTTTAAATAGCTCAGCTGGAATACTGTCATCTCCGCTAGCTTTGTTGTTAGCAATGCTTCCTAAGGCCCACTTGACTTCACTCTCAAGGATGTCTGGCTCAAGTTCAGTGACCGCACTATCATGGCTATCAGGAACATTAAGATCTTTCCTGTATAGTTCTTCTGTGTATTCTTGCCACCTCTTCTTAATCTTATCTGCTTCTGTTAGGTCCCTGCCTTCTTGTCCTTTATCATGCCCGTCTTTGCACAAAACATTCCCTTGATATCTCCGATTTTCCTGAAAAGATCTCTAGTCTTTCCCATTCTATTGTTTTCCTCCATTTCATTGCATTGTTCATTTAAGAAGGCCTTCTTGTCTCTCCTTGCCATTCTCTGGAACTCTGCATTCAGTTGGATATATCTTCCCCCTTCTCCCTTCCTGTTCGCTTCCCTTCTTTCCTCAGCTACTTGTAAAGCCTCATCAGACAGCCACTTTGCTTTCTTGCATTTCTTTTTCTTTGGGATGGATTGAGTTGCTGCCTCCTGAACAATGTTACGGACCTCTGTCCATAGTTCCTCAGGCACTCTGTCTATCAGGTCTAATCCCTTAAATCTATTCGTCACCTCACTGTATATTCATAAGGGATATGATTTAGCTCATACCTGAATGGTTTAGTGGTTTTCCCTATGTTCTTCAGTTTAAGCCGAAATTTTGCAAGAAGCAGCTCATGATCTGAGCCACAGTCAGCTCCAGGTCTTGTTTTTACTGACTGTATTGAGCTTCTCCATCTTTGGCTGCAAAGTACATAATCAATCTGATTTCAATATTGACCATCTGGTGATGTCCATGTGTAGAGTCGCCTCTTGTGCTGTTGGAAAAGAGTGTTTGCTATGATCAGCATGTTCTCTTGGCAAAACAGAGTGCGATTCCATTTCTTCTAAGGGATTTTTGCCCACAGTAGTAGATATGATGGTCACCTGAATTAAATTTGCCCATGCTTGTCCATTTTAGTTCACTGATTCCCAAGATGTCGATGTTCAATCTCGCCATCTCATGTTTGACCACCTCCAGCTTACCTTGATTCATTGAGGGCTGGGGAACCAATTTTAACCTAATTAAATTCCAGAGAAGCTCCTAGGAGGCTACATTCCAGTGGAGGCTGGGGCCAAGGCAAAAGCGATGGGCCCCCAAAATAAATATAAATAAATGTATTATAATTTATTTGAATTATTTATTAAAGTTATTTAAATTTATCTAGATTATAATAACCACTCCTAAATGTTCATCTACACATATAAATTAGCATATGCAAATGTTATGCAAATCAGCACCCTCTTTTGTCCTCTCTTTGGGTGATGCATTTCCTCTTTGTTGGTGATACTTAGATTGCACATAAAGGACATTTCCCAGAGTTCTCGTAGATGCTCTTTCCATGTCACCTAAGATGGCAAAAAGGCTCTTGTTAATCATGGTGACTGCAGCACTGTGATACAAGGCTAATTGGCAAGGGCGCCATATACTACTAGACGATGTAATGTGGTATTGTTCACTAACTACTATTCAGTTACTTGGAGTTCAACGGGAAAAATAAATCTTTTATTCCCCCCCCCCACTTCCTTTTTCTTTTTGGAGGGTGAATGATGCTATTAACAGCTAGATTTTGTCAGTTCAGCACGAAAAGCCCCAATGATTCATTGATATTCAGCAGAATCTTTGCAATTAGAACAGCTGTCTGGAGTAATAGAAGTGAATTCTATCCTTTCACTTGGGCTTGGACATTTTTTAAAAAGTCTGTTTGAGAAGCATTTTTTTTTCACACACAAGTAAAAAATCAGAAAGAAATTGTCTTATCAATGCTTGCCATGATCAGCCTATGGCCCAATTCTGACATGGCACAATAGGCAACTGAAAAACTGCTTCCACAGAGCTGGGTTCCACAAGGCCTCAGCACGGACAGCTTTAAAAGGGGGTTAGACAAATTCCTGGAGGAGAAGGCTATCTATAGCTACTAGTCCTGATGGTTCTATGTATCAGAGGCAGTATGCCTATGTACACCAGTTGCTGGGGAACATGGATGGGAGGGTGCTGTTGCACTCATATCCTGCTTATGGGCTGACAGCTGGGTGGCCACTGTGTGAACAGAATGCTGGACTAGATGGGCCCTTTGTCTGATCCAGCAGGGCTCTTCTTATGTCCTTAAAGCCTGACTGCATAGGATTGTATTGACCACTTTTCTTCCCAGGAAGTTGCAGCAGCAGGATGGGGTGGCTGATAAGACAGGGGTGCAGAACCTCAAATCTGGCCTGCCTGGCGTCCCCTGCCCCCACACCCCTTTCTCCCAACCCTTCATCACTGGGTGGTTTCCCAGCTTTGTGCAATTTCCCCACATTCTAAAAGGCTGAAATGCCTCTCCTAAAGCTAAGTCACTGGCAGTAGGATCTTTATCAAATATGATGGTATGTTTTGTAGTTTTCGCCCCACCCCTTTTGCTTTTGGCCCCACCCCTATTACCTTTGGCCCTGCCTACCACTGGAACACAGTCCCTGAGAAGTTCTCCAAAATGGAATTCGGCCCTCCAGCTGAAGGAGGTTCCCCACCCCTGGCATAAGCTCTCAGCTCAGCCAGATCAGACCAAGGGTCCGTCTAGCCTAGCATCCTGTTCTGAACAGTTGACAGCCAAATGCCCACAGGAACTTCACAGGCACGGCATGAAGGCAACTGCCCTCCCTTGTTGCTTGTTTCCAGCATCTGGCATTTGCAGGTATACTGCCTCTGAACATTGTAGGAAAGGGTTAAACGTTGTTTTTGCATTAAATAGGTCGCAAATGCTTTTGAGCACTAGCTGAGCTGAGACAGGATGTGGAAACAAGTGTCTAAGGTACTTTGTGGTCGGAAACTTAGAGTGAGGTCAGAGTGTGGGTAAGAAGTGGAAGCAAGCCATAAAAGGAGAATTATAAACATGGTCAAGGGGCTTTAGAATTAGAGTAGTGGGAGATGTAAACAGGGGCGGGACTTCCGTAGGCTTGCTTAGGCACTCGGGATAGGCTGTAAACTTTGGAGTACCCAGCCAATGGGGAAACAAGGGAGGGACTCAACGGCCGGGGAAAGGGAATAAAAACTGTGTGCTTTGATTACTCAACTAGGACACCCACCTTTGCAACTGTGCTTAATAAACATAGAGTGCTGTTTGAACGTGTGTCACGAGGTTATTTTACAGGTAATGGTTGGACAAACCAGTTTCTAACAACATGGAGGCTACATTTAGCTATCATGGATAATGGCTACAAATTGTTGATAGACCCATTGGTGTAGTGGCGACTGTTGAAGTGCAGTCACTCTTCATGACAGTCCCCATAGCAATGCCCCAAAGGGAGTTGAATAATTCAGGCAGCTGTGCTGATCCGTATCAATGAACCAATGCTAGCAGTTTTCATCTCCATCAGGAGTACCTATTGCAAAGCTCACGGGTCTGGATAGTCCATTCAAAATCAAGCCACCCCAAAAGACTTTGCATTACAACACGTAACAATATATTGTTGCTGGGAAAATTCGTTTCCAAATCCGACTGTTGCAAGGATTGCAGCTAAGCTCAGAAGGGAGCACGGGGGGAGCGGTAGATGATATTAGCTTCCCTGCTCATAAAAGAAGTGCCAGAGCCCTGGCTCCCTATATCTCTGGATTGACCTGGCTGCCATTCATTCATCTACTTTTTAAAAGCCATCTAGGCTAGTGCCTGTCCCTGCTTCTTATTTTAGTAAATTCTGTAAGTTAATTATAGATTGTACGAAGTAGTTTCTTTTTTCATCCCAGAATCTACTCCCAATCAGTTTCATTGGGTGACCTCAAGTTCTAGCATTATGAGTCTGGATGGGGAAAAAAGAAAGAAGAAAAACACCTCTACTTGCTCTCCCTCCAACATCCATCCATCCGTCCATCTGTCTTTCTATCTATGACAATAATAACAAAAGAGGATGTGTGCCTGCCTGTCAGTGCCATAGTGCCAAGACTGTGAAACCTAGATATGTGAAACTTGGCATGCATAGTAAGGGGAGCCTAGGGGTATTCACTTCAAGATGATTTTGTTTTTAAAATGCATTCATTAATTTTAATTACTTTAAATGTGTCCAGGTGGCTGAAGCTTGTAGTACCATCTTCTCTAACCAGCAGATAGTTTTGCCGTTGATACGGTTTGAAGCCGGGGTGGTGGGGAGCAGGCTGAGGGACAGAATTATACACCTGTCCACCCCACGTCTCAGGGGAATGGGGTGCCAACTTCTACAGCCATCAGGGAGCTATGGGACTATGCCTAGGGGCACCAACAGGCGTGGATTTACTCAGATGGGTGGTCACAACATGTCCAACTCTAACAGCTGCTCTGGTTTGCTTCAAGCCATGCTATATCGAACTAGGAGCTATTCCAACCTGTGCAAAACCGGGTCTGTTCACTAGTACTTCAATAACCCTTTTACTCCTCCCCTTTCTTAATCTTTTTTTCTAGCTATCAGAAGCCCAAACGTTTCAGCCATGCACCCTCCAGGCTGGCTGTGGGGCAGCTCCACATCATAAAGTTCCATAGTTGTTGAGCCCCTAAGCTAGTAGCAGGAACAGAGTCATGTAATTCCAACATTTGTGCTTTATTTGCCTTTGTCCCACCCCATATTTGGGAGAACGTTGCCCTCATCTCTATTCCCCATATTGTCTTTCAGGGCTCTGAATTTGCTATTTGCTGCTGAATTTCTTGCCACTCTGCAGTCTTTTTTTCTACCTGGACTTCTTAGTCTGGAGACTTATGCAGCCACTTCCAGCTCTTCCCTTGGGCCCAACTAGCAGCTGCCTTCACACTTCTTTGCCAGTTGCACCACTCCTTGGCAACCAGCCTGTTTCTGCCTCTTGGCCACTCTTCTCCTCCTCTCTCCTTCTCACTGTTGTCCCTCAATACTCCTTCCTCCTCTTCCTGTGCCATCCCTTCCATTAGAGGTTGGCAACTCAAGGCCCTCCAGATGTTTTAGCCTACAACTCCCATCAGCCCCAGCCAGCCAGCATAGCCAGTGGTGAGGGATGATGGGAGTTGCAGTCCAACAACACCTGGAGGACCACAAGGTGCCCACTCCTGCCTTATATTCTGCACCCACTGGCTCCAACCCTTTGTCTGGCTTCTTTCCACCTTCAACCCTTTCATGGCTGTTTTGCTTACTCTGAGCTGGGCCTACCACAGTCCTGTGTCCCCCAAATTGACCTTGACATCTGCTGAGCCTTCGGGTGCTTGCAGGCCTCTCATCTGGCTGGTTCCCTCACTTTGCTGTCCATATCTCATATATGATGGCCCTCCAACCCCTTGATAATGTTCATTGCTCCTTTTTGTAGCACTGGCAAAGAATGTTGGGATGTGCGGATCCCCTTCTGAGAATATTCACTAGTCTTATTGGCAGTCTTCCTCCCTAATGCTTCAGAAGTTGCTAGAGTGGCCTTTGTGTCCCCTTTATATGTCCCCTTTTAAAGAGGACAGTCCTCTATTTTGATTTTGTCCTCTTTGAAAGGCTGTCCAGTCCAAGTCTGGAATAAAGATAAAGAACCATTGGAAGGAAGAGCTGGGCCTTGAAGGTGCCCATCAACAGCACGTGGGCAGCAGACTGAGCAAGGCTTACTTGTCATCTGGTCCCAGTCTTCCACCCTATCATGAGACGGACTGTGTTTCTATTTAAATAGAAAGGCTGGGTTAGGATTTAGAAATATATTTGATATCAGCAGGAAAATGAGTTAGAGATAAAATAAAGCAGAAGAATCAGGATCTGTGGGATACTGGATATCCCCCTCCCTCCCCAGACACACACACATACTACAACTACATAAGGTTGTCCTTTTGTCTCCCCACCACCACATTTCAGTATTTCTCTAAAGCAGTCATTATGATTTTTATTAAAGCAAATACCCTTGACATTTTAATAATCAAGCGGTTACATGAAAGTTCCCCCCTTTTTTCCTTAAAAAAAGATGATTAAAGTTTGACAACTTTTACATGTCTGAACCTTAATTGAAGGTCAACAGAGCTTATTAAAAGAGTGAATCAGTGTGGGATGGGGACATCTAACTCTGATGCTTTCACGACAGCTGCAATGAATAATTATTTCCTCTTTCAAAAATCAGATTTATTTCAGCAGTCAGTTGCTTAGAGAAATATCTGCATCCTCTTAGCAACTGAACTTCGGAATTCAGATGTGGCCACTTATGGAGTTTGTGGAATGTCTGCGTAGTTATAAATATACACATTGCAGGGCTGGCCCTTCCATGAGTCAGAGTAAGCCACATGACTCAGCAGGAAGATTGGGAGAAGTGGTGAAATGCACTCCCATCTGCTGCCTACACGGCCACTGGCTGCCACCATGTCCCTCAGCAGCTGTAGCTGCTGCCCACCAGTCAGTTCTGGAGCACTGTGGCCACTATGCCTGCCATCTCACCTGATGGGTGCGGAACAGTGCTGCCACTTTTGCTAATGCAGCTGGCAGCGCTACTACAGCTCTCTGGAGTGTGGGCTCATGTCTTGCTGGTCACTCTGAGGAAGGGGTCCTTTGTCATAGCAAGGCATCATGGGTGATGTGGCCTGGAGAGCACCTGTGCTGCTGCCTTGCTGCAATGGTGGCAAATATTGCTTAAAGATTGTTATTCCCACGCCTGTCCATGGCCTTGTTCCCTCTCCTCACAGCCCTCCATGACATGGAGGGGTGCAACCGGTTACGCAGGCTTCTAAATCACATGGGGAGGTTTCATGAGTAGACAAGGCTCCCCACTGCAGAAGCTACTCCTCCAACGTGGGGAGGGCTGTGGGGACAGATGATGATGGGGCAGCAGAGGAGGTGGGGCTAATGGGCTTGTCACCACTCTCCTCTATACAGGGGTGTGTAGGGACTTCTGTAGGGATTTATTTAGAACACAATCCTGTTGATATCAGTGGAACTTACTTCCAGGTAAACATGGCAGGGATGGGGAATAAATTCATTCAGTTTACATTTGTATGTGAAATTACCCAATTACACTACCCGAACCCGTACACAAGCTGGAATGCAGTTAGCGGCTGATATTCACAATTAATATGCAATCAAAATTCACACACCAAAAATGTGTATACAGAAAAGTGTGCACATGAACACATGTTCTTAGGGGAAATCACCTGCAAATTGCATATAATTTGCAAAAATGCATACAATTTTAAAATAATGCATAAATTAGGAGAAATGTGCATGAAAATACATATTAATTTTGGTGCTGATTTTAAAACATTTGCAGTGATGCAAAGAGAGGACAGAACGAACTTAACTTCGGAAAAATAAGTGAAAATGAACTTGACAGAGTCATCCATCCCTAAAACATAGTTAGGATTGTGTTGCAAATGGAAGACCTATTGTAGGGATGGATGGACTCACCCAAGTCTGCCTTGTGTGCCCCTTGCCAGACTCCTGCTGGTCGCCTGCCCCTACTCACCATGTGCAGCAACCTGCCGGGTGGTCCTTGGGCGCCAGGCGAGTGGTGCGCAGCTGCCTGATCCCTCAGTGAGCTACCATTTTATGTAAAAATGGTGGCTCATTCTTTTACGTAAATGTCCCTTTACGCAAATGGTGGCCATAAAGCAGCCATTTACTCAAGATTACATGCATAAATGGTGCATTTATGTGTAAATGGCTGCTTTGCACAAAATGGCAGCTTGGCAGACGAGCAGGGACTGGCGTGCTTGCCCGATTTGGCATGCACTGAGTTGGGCAAGCACGGCGGTCTGCGGACTGTAGTCTTGGAGGCTGAATTGGGGGAGGGGGAGCCTGCCAGACTCCACCCCCCTCTCGGACTTCCCTGGTATCCGAAACCTATTGTGCTTCAAGTTCCACTGATTTCAATGAGACTTAGGAATTCTGAACTTTCTCTGGATGACAGCAAATCATATGGGTACCAGTCACTTAAAGTTTAAATTCTTTGGTATAACATGGCTGCAAATCATGCCGTAAATGACAGAGGTGAAATAAGTATTTTGAAATATTTACAGTTCCCATAATTTCAAATTCAAAATTTGAATTCTTTTTTTAAAGTGTGAGTGCTTTAGACTTGTTGGCATCTCTTGGATGTTTTGACAAGTATCAAATGTGGCACCTCAAGAGTTACCAGCTGTCAGATTGTCTCAAGTACTAAATACCTTTGCATGTCACTCACATCTCAAATGTTTTCTATACTAAACACAATTACATGTTGCTTCAAATACTGTTGAATATCAAAGTCTGAAATCATATAATATTGTGAGATGTCACACAGAGATAACAAATATTCAGTGAACATTCAGGAAATATGCAAACATGTACATTTACCATCAACAGGAGCATGTTCAAGAGAATTTTGTGAGCAAATTGGCTTTTGCTCATGTGGAATAAAGATATGAATTGAGTGTGAAATGTGCCTTGAGAGTTCTTTCCTTCTGCCTCTCTTTCTCTTCATCCTTGCCCTTATCTCTGTCTTTTCAATTGCTTTATGATCTCACTAGATAAAAGTAGAATCTCCTGATCTCTGAATCATTAAACATACCAATGCTGCCTAGATCAGGCAGTCAAGAAATAATGATTGGTTAAAAAAACCTAATAACATAGACAGGTTTAAGCAATTAAACCAGCCCTGCTATTAGTGTAATGCAAAAATGAACTATTCAGCACTAGCTCTCTGATATGTAACATAAGCTGTGCCTGCAGATAACCATACACAGAATCACTCATTTAAGGATGGCCAACTTTTCTGAGCATTAGGGAAAGGCTATGTTAAAATTCTATACATGGGCAAAATAAATTCTGCACTGGGAACTAGTGGGATTCTGTGACCTGTATGAATTATGCAATTTAAGCCAATTTGTGCAATCCCTTTTATTTTGCATAATTCATTCTGATTTTTTTTTTTTACTGTGTTGCATAAAGCTTTTCAGGTTTTGTTATTCATGCTAAGGGGCAAGGAACCATGAAGGGCAGTAAAGCCCCACCCTCAGCCCCACATTTTGGCTTCTGAGATCTCAGCAGATTCATGGCCCAGTTGTGACTGGGAGGAGAAGCCAGAGCTGCTATCAAGTCTCCCACTTAATTGGTACTAGGCTTAAAGCAAGGGTAGGCAATCTGGAGCACTCCAGATATTCTAGACTATAACCCATAATCCTTGACCATTGGCCACTCTGGCTGAGGCTGATGGAAGTTGTAGTCCAAACCATCTGGAGGGTACCAGATCACCCCTCCCTGGTTTTAAGGAACAGAGCAAATCTCTAGTATGCAACCCAGAAACTGGAGATCCAGCATCTGAGTGCTAAGGGTATCCCTTATATCAAGTGGCAGCTGCCCAAATCTCTTCTCCTAACTGCTAAAAACACAGGTCTATAAATGACAGGATCCTTGTCTTTTCTGTTTCATTTGGTCACCCGCAGTTGCTATCTCATGCACCCTGACTTGGGAGGAGGGATGTCAGACAGACTGGCAACAGAATCAAAGGAGTTTGGATTTCTATGAATCTGATCCATTGATTCCACAGCAAACCAGCTTTTCTGAGTCACACAGATTCCACAGACTTGTGGACCTGTTTTTTTTTAAAAAAAACTTTCTGGAATTTGACGCAACTTTAGTCATAGAAAATATGTCAAATAAAAAGACACTGGCTGAAAAGGCACATTTCCCCCACAGGCTAAAGCATGAAAATTCACATTTGGGGGGATTTGCACATTTTTGCAAATGCAAATTTGTGCAAATTTGGGAAATTGGAAAAAATCCAATTCCGTCAATGAGTGGACGACAGAATGAAAGGCACCTGACAATGTGCAAAACAGAGACAAAATGGATTTTATAACATCCATACATCCCTACTTGGGAGTATCACAGTGACTCTTAACTTCAGAATAAATGTGCATTCCACTGGGCCACAGAGCTACATTCTCTAACCATCACATTTATTTGCCACAGCGGTCCCTTCTGCCTCCATGGCTTTATTTCATTTCACCCATCTTCAGCCCATGTTATACAAAGGGGCCTAGTCTACCGATGCAGTAGAATGAGAATCCTGAAGACTGTACCCAGGGCAGGCATCAAGGATAGGTATTGTCGGGCACCTGCCGAGGACCCACACCCAGGCAGGGGCCCACAGCAAGAGCCCCCTAGATGTGCACTTTCTCTTCACCATTGCAACCTGCTTGTTTTCCTGCCTCTCACTCTGGATGAGACAATGGAGGTGGGGAGAAGGAAGAGCGCTAGATGTCACTGCCTACATGCTCACTGGCTCTTTGCCTCTCAAGCAGGCAAGTGGTAGCGATGACAAGAAAGAGAAGGACCAGTAGCAGCGAGTGACAATGATGGTGAGAGGACAGACTCACTGAGGGAGGGGCCCCATTGAAGCTGTCTTGCCCAAGGGCCCTCCAAGACCTGGAGCCGCCATAGACTGTAGCATTTCAGAGCAAACCTCCAGGATGCAGGTAGGGAGTGGAGATGCCATTTAAAAAGGTTAAAAAACAAACATCTTGCAAGTAAAACAGTAACAGCAGCAGCAGCAGCAACAACAGCAACAAACACATAAGGGAGAAAGATTCTAGTCCAGGCTGTTCCCTCCTGTTCTAGTTTTCTACTGGCTGGAAACTTTTCTTATAGGGGAACCTTCAAAATGATGCCCTTTCCCCCCCCTGCTCTGCAAGGCAAAGCGAAAACACTGGTGTGCCATCATTCCTACACATTGTTCCACTGCATGCGCTGACTGAGCTTGAGCCACCCAGCATGAGGGGTTAATGCGTTGTCTTGCTTCATATTGCAGCCAGTGAAAGAAGAACCAAACTGTTTGGTCATCCTATTTGCCAAGGAGCCTTGCCTTATTTTAGAACAAGCAGGCTAATAGTACTGAATTTCCGAGTCACCCCGGGACCTCGAGCTAATTATCCAAGCCCCCGAAGCTAGTTACTTTGCATTTGGCTAGGAAGGGAGGGTGTGGGAATCACATGAGTCATTTCTTGCTTTTGCAGTGGGGTTCCAGAAACATCGTCCCTTTTTCCTCCATTGAAGTAACTTGTCTTCACACCTTGAGCAAGCTTTTTTACATGCCACGTTCTTAACAGCGATGGTGGTAGGCTTTCATCTGCAGCAAAAGGAACGTTTCTCCTGTATATTACTTCCTTGCCATTAAAATCACCCTCAAAATAGGATCTAGAGGAAACTGAACCTGCTGAGAAGATGTCAGCTCTGGGTGTGACATTTTTAGTTTATTGCTTGCTTGTTTTGCAGCAAACCCCAAGGCCCTTGTTATTTTGTGGCCACACTCTAAAAGATGTACATCTTAAGTAAATGGCATGAAAAACAGAGAGCAAATTCTGAGAAATCAGTTTAGTTTGCCTATTAGGATATTGTCATTCTTGCCTTTCTTACATTGCCAGGTTGTCCATTTGCAACCCATATATCTTCCATTGGCTCTTTCTCACCACACAGACATTATTTTTTCTGTTACTAAGAGCTAGGGATGGCGGAGAAATCCATCACGGACTCCAATGAGGTGTGGATTCTCTAAAGAATTTGGCCCCCTGGAGACCATGGCAAAACAAACTCTTCCCCCCTACCACCCTGCGAAATTCTCCCTGGACTGGCCTTCCCTGCTGCCGGCCAGTCCGGATCCATCTGCTGCTGTCCACTGCCCTGGTCTGCGGATTCAAATGGTGTCCGGCGTAGCAGATGCCATTTGCGTCCCTGCTTTAGCCTTGATAGGCTACATAAATATTTACATAGCCTATCACAGCAAAGAGCCGGGTCGCAAACGGCATCCGCTACGCCATTTGAGTCCCTAGTCTTTGCTGTGATAGGCTACGTAAATATTTATGTAACCTATCATGGCTAAAGCAGGGACGCAAACGGCATCCGCTATGCTGGATGCCATTTGCATCCGCAGACTGGCAGCGGATGGAAGTCTGGCTGCGGACGGGCCCAGCCAGCAGCTCTGCGGACTCGCCGTGGAGTGGAGCTGGCTGGGAAAGATTCCGGGGGGAGGAACAGATCACCTCCCCCCCAGTGGATGCCCCGAACCGGACGGGTGAGTAGGGTTTGTACACCCTTACTAAGAGCGTAGGCAAGAGAGGAAACTGTAGTTCCCTTTCAAAGCATGCTGGACTATTCTTTTTTCTCTCTCTCTCCGTCATCCCTATCAATGGCTACTAGTCCTGACGGCTGTGTGCTACCTCCTGTACCAGAGGCAGTATGCCTATGTACACTGGTTTCTGGGCAACATGGGTGGGAAGGTGCTGTTGCACTTGTGTCCTGCTTGTGGATTTCCCGTGGGCAGCTGGTTGGCCACTGTGTGAACAGAATGCTGGATGAGATGGACCCTTGCTCTGATCCACCATGGCTCTTCTTATGTTCTCATGTTCATTTCCAGGGACAGAAGCAAACTTTGGGCTGGGGTTCACATATGAATATACATCACTCGCTTTGCTTATTCAGCTCTTCATTATTTTAACACCAAGGACCATTCAATCAAAACATGATCCTCCACATGCAATCAGAAATGGTGTAGTCCATCCCACCATTTCAGCATTCTACCATCTCATTCTGCTACATATGTAAACCAGGCCTTCGTAGCAAACACAACAGATTTGGGACTGATCTTACATGTTACAGACATATGTGTTTCCCTTCTGCATGGATGCTCAGAAAAGGGAGCTGGCAAGCATGGTGGCCCATGGACTGGAGGCGGGGCGGGGAGGGGGGAGTCCACCGGACTCCACCCCTGTCTTGGACTCCTCAGACATCCCTATATCAATATTCTCCTTTAAAACCAACAATTCCCAACTCCACCAACTTGGCTCAGAGGCTTCTAGCATTACCACAGAAACACCTATATATGGTATCCTTCTGCAAACATCTCTGGTTTGTGCATTTCCCCCTGTGGCCCTGTTGCCATTTGGGCAACCAAAAACATTTTCACCATTATCCCCTAGGGATGATTTATGCTGAACTGGACACTCCAAATTTCCTGTCCATCTTCTCACAGAGATAAACTGATTTTTTAAAGCAACTTCTTTTTTTTGATGTTAAGCACATTTTTGATGTTAAGCACTAGCAGTCTGGTTCAAATGGAGCCCTTCCCTTTTGTACGGGTCTAGCTTGCCCCAACAAGTTTCCCAGCTCCTCCCAACTCCAACCCCCTCCTCCCTTCACCACTGTCTCATCCATACATTGAGAGCCCTCGCCTTCACCTGTCTAGCTGGCCCTGTGTGTGGAACAGATAGCATCTCAGAGGAAGGTCAGTTTTTGATTATTCCTTGGGATGTGGATAATATAATTCTAGCAACAAGGGAGCCCTGATTCAGAAGAAAGTTGCAGCTTAAGAGAATGATAAGGAAAAGTTACTGTACAGTGAATGTCTCCTGCCATAAATGATGCCCATTTCTTTCCCCATGCTGTCGTTGCATAGCTTCTTCTTTATGATACTTTCCATCTCATGTGTCTTTCCCGAGGATTTCTGTTCAGCCTGTAAGTTGAAGCAAGGAAGCACTGTGGTAGCAAAACTTTTCCAGTACTCAGTGTGAATGGTAGAGCTCACTGAATCTGAAGATAATGGATGCACCATTTAGACCATGACTAAGGGAAGATACGAGTCTGCATTTCAATATCAAGCTTGGTTGTGACCTAAATGAAATAGTGGAATGGCATCTGATAAGGAAGTTAACAAAACTGCCTCAAGTAAAAATGATTTTTTAAAAGCCAACTTATCTGCATTATCCCATAACTCGACTGATATCAGGAGTGTGTGCGTGTGTGTGCACGTGCGTGTTCAGGGGCAGTGGGGATCAAACGGCTTCTGGAGAACGTAACTGTAGGATGGCATCCTGCAAATATGGCTACATCAAGCTAGCATTTGTGTTTGGTTCACATACTTGTGAATCTAACAAGCCAGGCAACAAATGCTGTTCACTGCAAACACGCTCTGCTTTCCTAATGACACCAACATGAGTACTTTTATTCTGGGTATGTATACGATAGGGGAGACAGTGCAGGACAGGAAGGCCTGGCGTGCTATGGTCCATGGGGTCACGAAGAGTCGGACACGACTGAACGACTGAACAACAACCAATATGATAGGGATGGTTAAGGATTAAGTTTCAGTTCAGTTTTGATAAGAATTTTCCAAAATTTACAAAGTTCTCCATATTTAGGACAACAAAGAACGTGAAATCAAAGAAACAAAGAATGCGGGAGAAACCCAAACTCACAGCTTCATTCATCAAGGCCCAAGGCTTGGAGTGCATAGCTCTTAAAAATCTGGGTTGGAATCCCTGTGTAATGTATTCAGCCATGTTTGTGGTGTTGAATTAGGGTTGTCACCTCTTTTTTTCTTGACAGGGTCATCTTTAGCAGCTATATAGTAGGCAGGTACATCATGGCCTTCTCCATGGTGGGAATAGCTGTTCCTGTTGAAATTGGCTGGTGCAGATGGGTGAGAATGTCATTTCTCTTCATTTTTGATTTAAAAAACAACAACTATGAGAATTCGCAAAGTTCTTCATATTCTGGAGAGAAAGAACTTTAAAAATTTAAATGCGGGAGAAAATGAAACTGACAGATTTGCCCATCCCTATTTATGAAGACTGAATGTTTTGAGGAAAGGAACAATTTGTACCAGGCATTCTTGCACATGTGTGTGTTTCCATATAGACAGAGACAGAGATCAGAATGGCTAGTATAAACTAGGGATGTTGAAGAAATCTGTTTGAGGGGTAGTTGAGTTTCATGAGTTTTCCTAGGCTCAGCCCCCATAGACTTGGTTTCAGTTCATGCTGCAGTGCCCAACTCAATCTGCAGCGAGTTGGGCCAGTTCGTGGATTTTTTGGGAATTTTGCGCGTTTGGGGGGGTGTCTCCAATTTGCACAAATTTCTGAGCAGTTTGTGCAAATTACGGCCAAATTTGTGCAATTTGCATAAATCCAGCCATAATTTGTGCAAATTCATCCATAACTTGCACAAATTGCTCAGAAATTCACACAAATTGCTCACCCCCCCATGTGCAAAAAAAGTTCCAGAGTTTGGGGAACAGCCTGCAGCTCAGTTTGAAGATGCAAAGTGAGTCGTCTATGCTGCGGAACTCCATTGAGCCAAAACAGAACTGAATTTCCCAGCAACAGACATCCCTAGTATAAAGTAAGAGACAGGTTTAGCTGATGGCTCATATCCCCCCTTTAAATATTCACATTAACAAAAATAGAAAGAAATTTGCACAACCATGAAAGCAAACGGCTTTAGCTCCACAAACACATTAGTAACATCATTGTCATCTGGCCCCAATTTTCATTTACACAAAAGTAATTTAAAATGAGAATGCACTATGCCACCGGCATAAGTAACCTTCAGGTGACACTTTAGAGCTCTCAGATTCCACCAAAGGGTCATGCAAAAGGGCCTTGGTGCAAATGCAGCTTGGTGTGATCATCTTTTGAGTGCAGCTGTTAAGCCACTGTTGTGGGGCGGGATGCTGTCATATTGCCTTCCCCTGGTTCCTATTATGGTTTGCTATTAAGATTAGGGTCATGTTAATCGCTCTATCTCTCTCTTTTTCAGCTTTATAGGAAAGAAGCCTCATTTTCTTGACTAGTTCACTCACTAGAGGCCTACAGACAAAGATCTGGCTGATCTTTCTTTCAAAACAATACATGAATATCAGCCTCCTTAGTCCAGCAACTCTGAGCCATCCATGCTCCTTCCTCTGCCCTTCTCCTCTTTCCCTCATTCCTTTGGACCACAACCTTTTCCAACCTACCTTTCTTAATCCTCACTATACTTTCCTAGGCCTGATTACTTCGTAGCATTTGGGAAGTGCAAAAGCTGGTGTATAACTAAGTTTGGATCCACACCTTCGACCAGGCTGCACAGTTCTGATCAATTACTATCCCTCTGTGAACACTTTCACATCAAGGACCTCCGGGTGACAGATCTAAAGAAACTGAAATCAGGGGCTAGCTTGGAATGTATGATTGCAGAACATGGGATAATGAATTAATTTGATTGTGTTAATCAGGGACTCAATAGGGACAATGGTTTCTATGCACATTATAAAGAATCTTCGTGCATGTTGTGGTTTGTAACTGCCACTTTAAGATAATGTGGATTTACCTGTTTAAGGGCACAATCCTATCAAGATAGGCAGCCGCCTCCAAACTTGGAGGTGACCACCTATCCAAAGCAAGGCAGGAGAGGCACAGGGGGATCATTCCCTCCGCGCCTCTCCTGCCTTGCTATTTTTTGCTAGACAGCCATTTGTGGCTGTCTGGGGGGGGGTGTGTGTGACCGGGAGAGGAAGCTGCCGTACGACACATTGGATGTGTCATATGCGCAGCTCCGCTCTCCCCACCCCGGAACTCCACCCGGAACACCTGTTTTCAGTCGCTCCACACTCCTCTTCTGAGCACAGAGGACTGGGCTTCTCCATGCTGGTGGAGAAACCAACTTCCTGTTTTCCAGGAACTGACCTCAGAGCACGGGCTCCAAGGTTGGTTCCTGGAAATGAGCATATTCCTATGGCCCTCTAGGCAGTGTCTAGTGGCCGTAGGATTGCTCCCTAAGTGTCCTTTCAGACTCAAAGCTTCCCGTTCCACTTACAACATCTGATGAAGTGGGCTGGAACCCACAAAAGCTCATGGTAATTTATTCAACTATCTGAACAACTAAAACAGTTTGTCTATATTTTTGCTACACATATCCCATGAATTTGTAAACAGAAGACTAACACAGCTATACTATAATGTTATTATCTCTCTGTTGTTGCTGTTGCTGTTGTTGTTTTGTTGTTGTTATCATTATTATTTGGATGAATGGTGATTATTATGAGTCCTGCTCTTGGCTGGATAGTCCTCTTCCAGTCTAGTGTTTATGTGAGATGGCATTGGCAGGCCAAGATGGTATAACTAAGGAGGGGTGAGATGCTCAGCAGTAGAGTGCCTGCTTTGCGTGCAAAAGATCCCAAGTTCAATCCCTGAATCTCCAGGCAGAGCTGAGAAAGGTGCTTGTCTGAAACATGGGAGAGTCACCATCAGTCAGTGTGTAGTAGGCAATACTGAGCTAGATGGACCAATAGTCTCAGTGTAACGCAGCTATTTCTGCTCCCTTGAAACTAGTTACTTCAAGTTACATTTGGCAACTTCTACCACTCGTAGCCAACATATTTCATAGTGTCTATGCGAGCCTTCCCCAACCTGTTGTCCCCCGGATGTGTTGAACTGCAACTCCCATAATTGCCAGCCAGCATAGCCATTGCTGGCTGGAAATTATGAGAGTTGTAGTCCAACACATCCAGGTGACACCAGGTTGGGGAAGGCTGGTCTATGCAGTTCTTCTGGGTGACCTTTCCCTTTTTATTTTTGTTTGCCTCACAGTCCTTTTAATCCTATTGGCTAGAGCGGCCCACAGGATCTTCTGGATAGCTTTACAATGGTGCATCTGATGGGACGACCTCATGGATGCTTGTGATGAAATCATGTGATGACATCATGGATGCTCGTAAACAAAATCATGAGTGCCACCACAGCCAGATGAAATGGCAGTGTGGCTCAGTGAAGCTAAGGACTATGAGGGCAAAGGAAGAGAATGGTGCTGAGAAGAAACAGCCAAAATGACATGAGCTTTGGGGAAATTCCCCACCCCCTCCCTAGTATTTTTTTCATTGGGTCTACCATGCTACTTTTGAAACAGATATTGAAACTGGAGGTCATTTGGCACAGCCCTGTAACATTCTGGACCTATAGGGCATGCATTAGGTATATCCGCCAACCAATATGAAGCTGTGATTTTTTGAAAAAGGGGGGAAAACTTCAATGTCTCATTGGCAGAGCAGATAATTTGCATGCAGAAGGTCTCAGGGTGAATCACCAGAAACTCCCGGCAGGGCTGAAAAACTCTGGCCTGGAACCCTGGAGAGCCCTGGAGTGTTGACAACACTGGGCTAGATTAACAAAGGCCCTGACTCAGTATAAGGCAGTGTCTGATGTTCCTGTTGCGGTGCCGCAGAAAGTTATAGAAATGTAGTCAAAGGAGGCAAATAAGTAAGTAAGCCCTAGTTCTACAGAAATGATTGGTGAATTCTAAAACCTCCTCTTCCTTCATCAAGGGATGTTTAATTCCCACAGGTGCAATCCAGCTTCATTAAACTCAGTGGGGCTTGTGTCATTGACCTCAATGGAAGCCGGATTATAGCCCACCTGATGACAATTTTTAATGTGTGTGTTACATAAAGGGAGGCTTAATGGCAAAGCTTCTTTGCCACCCACACCCAGCAATTTCTCAAAAGCGAGCTTGCATATGTAAATGGCAAGCCTTTGGTCTGGTTTATTCAGCTCAGGAGATGACAACCCGCTGAGGAAGACAGAGTGCTCTGTTGTGGGCTTAAAAAAACCTATCTAAATATCCCTTGCAAATGCCTCCCTCTCAGAGGAATTTAGGGGGAATATCCACCTTTTTTCACTACTCAGAGTTTGCCATCCTTAAAACTTTGCCAAACTCTGGGACTGGCTTGAGAAAATGAGACAGTGACAAAGCACTTGCATTCCCACACAGCCACTCTTTGTCATTTTAGAATGACAGCTGCAGGACTTTCTTTGACTTGTTAATAAAGCAAAGGAATTCACATTTGTTGCTTTTCTGAATCTGGGCATATAAGGAGATTTTGAAGATTTCCAGATTTATTTTTTTTATTTTTTTTAAACCCTTTTCATATATTCAGTTTCAATATACTGTGGCTTGGAGTGGAATTCCACTCATGCAATGGGACTTCCCTGTCCTCTCTTCCCTTCCCCTCTGCTCTCCTCCCTTCCTGCAGCCTCCCTGTCTGCCTCCCCCCAAATGTGCTCTGGAAGGTCTTCTAACCATACAGAAGAGATTTGAGGAGCATGCTGGGGGCCATGGGAGGGGAGGAGAAATCTGTTCTGCCAGAAGTTTCCCATCCGATGGTGGAATAACACCATTGGATCCAACCCATGATTTCAGAAAAAGTGAATTGGATGTGGGCAAACAAACTGAGGATCAATCCACACAAAATGGAGACCCTGTTGGTCAGTAGATCAGCCAACCTGGAATTGGGGGTACAGCACTCCCTCTGAAGAACCAGACTTGCAGCTTGGAGGTGCTCCTGGGCCTAGAATTGTTCCCAGAGGGTCAAGTGGCTGCTGTAGCCAGGACTGTCCTTGTCCAGCTTTGGCTGGTACAGCAGCTCAGCTATGCCCCTTTGTGGAGAAGGCAGATCGGAGCACAGTGATCCATGCCTTCATTAACTCTCATTTATTCTACAGTTATGCATTGTATGGACTGCCCTTGAAGAGTGTTCGGAAACTACAACTTGTGCGAAATGTGGCAGCCAGACTGCACTTTAAGACCATATACCACTGGTCTTGATCCAACTGCACTGGTTTCCAATTTGTTTCCAAGCCCAATTCAAGTGCTGGTGTTGACTTTGTTGCTGTTGTTCAGTCATTCAGTCATGTCCGACTCTTCGTGACCCCATGGACAATAGCACGCCAGGCCTTCCTGTCCTCCACTGTCTCCCAGAGGGTGCTCAAGTTCATTGGTTTTGACTATAAGGTCCTAAATGGCTTGGGGCCCTGGCTTGGGGCCAGGGCCAGGGTTCCTGAAGGACCGCCTCATCCTGTATGAGCCTGCCCATAATATGAGATCTTCATCAGAGGCCCTGTTGCATGTTCTGTCACCAAGAGAGATGAAGTACATGAGCCTTTTCTGTGGCAGCACCTCAACTATGGAACTTTCTCCCAAGGGAGGTCAGGCTGGGATAGACAAATATGTCAGTTTTGGTTTCTCTCCGTTTCTCATTTTTCCATTCATCTTGAACTTTGAGAATTTCTCCAGTCTTATGCCCAATTTGTCCTGAACTTTGAGATTTTAAAAAACAAACAAATGCATGCATGAAAATACATAAGCATTTTGGGGCACATTTCTCCTAATGCAGGCATTTTTAATACATTTTTGCCTAAGATAAACATTTTTTGCAAGCATTTTTCCTAATATAATGCATTTTAATGTTATTTCCCCTAATGTAATACTAAGAAATATACACTTTATTGTATGCAGTTTTTTCATTGGAGAACTCCATTGCATAACTCAGAGAAGTGTGAATTTTGAAGGACAACTGAGTTTTGGTTTGCAAAAGTGCAAAATTAGGTAAGTTTGCATGAAAATGCCAACTGAATGAATTTCTGCCCCATCCCTGGTTCAATAGCTATGAAGTTTTAGACATGCTCTAAAAACTACATTGTTTCATTAGGACTTTGAAGGCTTTGGGTGGATTGTAATATTGCTAGGCTTGTTTTAATAATGTTGGTTTTGCCTTTATTTTGTCATGATTTTATTGTATTAATGTAGTTTATTTTATTATTATAATTGGACATTGGGATGAGAGCCCTGGTGGGCAAAAAAAGGATTTATAAATACTTTCAATAAAAAATAAATACATAAATGCATAAATTCCCTCTATCACAACAACAATTATATATTGGGGAAAGGGGAATTTCCCCCCTTAGACACTGTCTTCATGAGGAAAAGAGATCTAATTCAATTAATGTGGACTAGAGATATTTCTTTTATGTATCTATTTTAATAAATATTTTGTGAAAAATGCAGGGTGGTCTACATGGGGCTCATAGTTCTCTCCCATCCAGTAATTGATCCGTCCATCCCTGCTTTGCTTTAACAGTGAGACAGCACCAGGATGGTCAGATGCAAAACAGGACAGGGCTCCTGCACCTTTAATAGCTGTGTCGAAGAGGGAATTTCTCTTTCATCTGGCCACCCTATACAGCACTGAGCATTTCTAGACAACTCTTGCACTGACCATCCAATCATTTATAATCTGAATTAGCCTAATCGCCTTTTCCTCCTTTGGCAATGCGGTGAGCTTGATTGTACAAATGACTTTTCCCCCTCTGGCCATTTTTCTGCTCAAAATCTTTCTCCCCCAGCTTGTTTTCCACCCATGAAGAAAAGATCTGGGTGCCCAAATAGCCAGAGAAGAAAGAGTTAAGCAACTCCCTCCCCCCCCCCCGAACTGACAGCCTTTAGAGCTGCTTTTGCTTTAATAATAATAATAGTAATAATAATAACAACAACAATAATGATGATGATGATGTGTGACTACCTGTCACACATCTAGTTTGGGCCTCAATTCTTGCTAAAGTTTGTTATTTTATATTTTACTGCCTTTTACATTGATTTGTGACTGAATTCTGTTTTGTTTTTATTGGATTGTATCCACTGTATTCTGCCAGTGGAATACTGTGGAACAGATCCGCCACCGCCCACAGTCTCTACCACCCAGCCTCCCAAATCTGCTCCAGAAGGTTGGGAGACCACCTGAAGCAGATTTGGAGGGCATGTGTGGGGCTGCAGCGGGGAGAGGCTGGGGAAGGTCTGTCCTGCAAGTGGAATTCCACTTGTGCAAGGCTTAGATCCAACCCATTGCATTTTGGAATCTTGTTTTGTGCACTGCTCTGATATCTTCTGCTGAAGGGTGGTTTCAAAATCTGTTAATACTACTATTACTGCTGCTAACAACAACAGCAGGCACAGCAACAACAACAGGGCCAGGGCAAAAGGAGAGGTGGACTCTCCCAGTACCTCATCATGCTGGTGATTCTCAAGTGAGACATAGAAACGTTTCCCCATCTAATAACTACCGAGTAGAAAAATGTCAGCAGAGCCTCATTGACCCAGCTTGGTTATAATGTGATTGCCCCACCCCAGGACAGACATTCATTTCATGTGTCTTCCAAAACTGAGATTTTAAAACAAAATCCAAAGATGATCCTATGTTTCACCAAATTGGCTCACACCAAAGCACAAGGTTTTGTTCTCTTTTGCCACAAAATATAGTAAAAATAATTTAAAAGTCTCCTTCATTGCAAGTGTAGGCACCAAGGGTCAGCAACTTGTGGCCCTCCAGATGTTTTGGCCTACAACTCCCATCAGCCCTAGTTAGCATTGCCAATGGTGAGGGATGATTGGAATTGTAAGCCAAAAACATCTGGAGGGCCGCTAGAGACCCACTTCTGCTTTAAACTATCTTGAAAGAAATTTCCATGTCTAAAGTAAGTCACCACTTTTCAATGACCTTTCCAAGTAGTCCTGTATAGAGCTTATGGCATTCCGGATAGAATTTTCAACATACTGGCAGTTTTAGATGTTATTATGTTCTGTACACTCTCGTTGAGAGGTTTGTATATGAATCATCTCGGACATTGTTGAGTTGCATTGACAAAGGAAGAAACTACGAGTTGCAATTAAATTTCAAGGGAACCTGTAGAATATATGGACATTAAACATTTGATTGTATTTCACCTTCCTAGAACTTTTCTATTGATCTGCTCACTACAGCAAGTTGTCCAGGGAGCAGACAATTTATGGGTTTATACTAGTGCCACAAACCCTGCCTTGTATTACATTGGGTTCTTCTTACACAAATATGTTCTTGCAGTAAATTTGATTTTCCTCTTATAAATCATGGGAACTTGGGCTTTCACCTGATTAAGGGCACAATCCTATGGTCCTGGGAAAGAGTCTCAAGGACTTTTTTTTTCAGATTTTTTTTCAAAAAAACCCTCTGATTTTTCAGAGTCCTCCTCCTGATCCTGTAGACACTGCCACAACCTTGGGAGGGGGACTTGGGAAAGTTTTGACTTGGAAGGGTTTTGATCTCTCCCCACCCCTGTACAGCTGCCCAGTGGAGGCTGGTGGCTCTGATTTCGGTGGGACTGTGAATCCATTCTTAAGTTTCAGTTAGAACCAGCCAAAACTTTAAATGAGCTATCCAAGGTGTGGAACTTATTTTGGGATAGGTTTCAGCACCTCGCATAGTTCCTTTTGAGTTCTTGCTGGTTCTGACCGAAACCTAGAATGGATTCACAGCCCCACTGAAATAGGAGCCACCAGCCTCCACTGTAGCCACCGCAGAAAGAACTGTGAGCTGCTTCCCAAGGTTGCAAATGTGACTTCAGGGAGAGGGAAAGGGGGGTGTTCTGGTGGGCAGGGAGGGGAGGGAGGGAACA
This sequence comes from Heloderma suspectum, assembly GCF_057233095.1. Taxonomy (NCBI): domain Eukaryota; kingdom Metazoa; phylum Chordata; class Lepidosauria; order Squamata; family Helodermatidae; genus Heloderma; species Heloderma suspectum. The sequence goes on from NC_139459.1 coordinate 135,621,153, forward strand.
GGATTGGGTGGTGGGATACGCAATATCTTGTGGCCTCTCCAGCCCTGGTCCTGCCCCAGGTAGCTTGACCTCTGTAGACTGGCTCAGAAGCCAGTCGAGAGAAAAAAGCAACAACAAGGAGGATGGAGAGGTGAAAATAGTGTCTTCTGCTCTGCCGGGCATTGTCCTGCAGAGCATTGGATATTTGGAGTGCTCCGACATTGGAGAGCTCCTTCAAAGGGCATAGGACTGCATCCTAAAGAAATTCAGGCTGCAATCTTATACATGCCTCCCAGGTAAATATGACCCACTGAACTCAATGGGGCTTACTTCTGAGTAGACATGTAGAGAGTTGCAATGTATGGCTGCAGTCCTGCACGCACTGACCTGGGAGTAAGTTCCATTGAGCTCAATAGGACTTACTTCTGAGTAAACATGGTTAGGGTTGTGCTATTAGTTGATTCGACTTGTGGACTTTAGGGTGCAATCCTGTGGCCGCTAGTCAGCGGTGCTCAGTGGCAGAGCCCGCGCTATGAGGTCGGTTCCCTGAGAACCAACCTCCACCCCCTCCTGCACTGCCTTGCACTCTGCGCTTGTAAGAGGAGCATGGAGCAGCAAAAATGGGGCATTCCTGGGGGCGGGGCAGGCGGATGTGCCTTTCTGATGCTTTTTATGCATTGTCCAGCGGCCCCTCCCCTGCTCTGACTTCCCGTGGCTAGACAGCCGAATGCAGGGTGGCTGAAGCACGGAGAGAACGATCCTCTATGCACTGCTCCTGCCCTGCATTGGATAGGTAGTCGCCTCCAAGTTCAGAGGCAGCTGCCTATCCTGATAAGATTGTGGCCTTAATTGATTAATCAGTTGTTTGTTCAATATATTTGCATACGAATAAAAATGGTTCTGAAAGTATGAAATTTGCATACTTCCTTTTTTTAGAACTTTTAACATACATGTGAGAAAGTGTACAAAAGTTCCATTGCTTTGTCCGGTTCTACCAAAGTTAAACACTTCTAAATCCCACTGAATTTAATGGCCCTCAATACAATGACTTTCATTGAAATTAATGGGACAAGCTAGGCAGAACTAACTTAGGGCATGTTGATTTCAATGGGACTTAAGCAGGACTAACAGTCCAATCCTATACATGTCTACTCATAGAAGTTAGCCCACTGAGTTCAATGGCGTTTAATCTCAGGTAAGTGGATATAGGATTTTAGCATAAACTGAATTTGTGGCCCATCACATTGATGGATCTCCATGTGGAGCACATGCCTCATACACTTCTTTAGTGCATGATGGGGTGAAGGGGTTCACACATGCTTCTCCACTACATAAACTTCATTGTTCTCCTGACTAGTGTCTAGTGCATGAACTGGGCTACTGATTTCAAAGAGAATAAAATAATTTAAATCCAAATAATTAAAATTAATTCTCATAGCCTCATTTAGAGCACATGCTTTGCATGCAGGAGATCCTAGGTTCAATCCCTGGCTTCTCCAGGTAGGACAAGGGAAGAATCCTGCCTGAAAACCCTGGAGAGCTGCTGCCAGTCAGTGTCAACAATACTGGGCTAGATGGACCCAGGGTCTGACTCAGTATAAGGCAGCTTCCTATGTTCCTATCAGTGATCACAGGAGATCATTCTGGCATTGACATATTAAACTGAAGCTGCATCCATGTGACTAGTCCTTTCAAAGATCTATGGTTGCATAAATTATACCTCAATATACAAAGTGGAAACCTCCCCCCACCACAAAACACACTGGAAATAGCCCTTAAGAAACAAAGAAAACGATCAAATTCTCACATACACAAAGGCCCCATTACTGTAGCCATGTGGGGGATAGTAGCATATGACTTGGTGGGGCACACTGTTTCACCTAAGCGTACATTTTGCCCTATAAAGAGGTGTTGGAGTTCCTTCAGACTGAGGGCAGAATTCCACTTCAGACAAAAGTCTCAAGGCTGCATTCTAGTGGTGGGCAGACTGAAGAGAAAAGGGGCAGGACCTCACTGTTTTGCTAGCAGAACCCTCCTATAAGTTCACCCATGTCAGTCAATAGCTGGCAGGATGGGTTGAACAGTGAGAAGGAGCCCTCTTCTAGCAGTAAGGCTAGGTGCTTCATAAGGCAATGCAGGACTGCGAAAACATGGGACATCTTTGCTAACTAGGGAAAAGTGTGAGTGCATGGAGGGTAAGTTGTAAGCAACAACAATTTGTGACATTGCACAACATCATCACTGATTACTGGGCACATCAGTTAAGGTATCATTGATCTTCCTGATCAGGTCTACAGTTGTGCAAAATTTCAGTCCAATCCAATAAAAATTGCCACAGGTACAGCAAGTTAAAAAATGCTGAAAATCGACACATTTTTATTCTTTATTCCAAGCTATGGCTCAGCACATCATATATTTTTTTCACATTTTGGTGAAAACTACTGATGTGATGTACCTTATTCGGGTTTGTCGAGGAAGTGTGCCTTTCATTGGTTTGGTGAAGTTCTGAGCAGTGGTTCAAAAGTCATTGAGGTTTTTCAAAACTTCATTAGGCCTCCTGATGATGTGTTTGTCTTTGATCCATCCAATGTGCACAAGCCCCTGGATCATACCAGTAGGTTCTGGGCCCCATTTTTCAGTACAATATACACAACAATTAAGTTGGAGTACTTGAAATTTAGTATTTTAGACATTATCCAGTTTTAGACATTAGACTGGGCGGTGATTCAATTTCCTTAGTGGAGTAATGGGCAGAAACTTTTACCTTCTGATGGAATTTGTGATGCTGATGCTTTATACAGAGGGGATCATAGACATGAAAACTCAATTTGTGGCCAATCATGTGGATGGAGCTCCATGTGGAGCACATGCCTCATACATGTCTTTAGGAGCATGGTGGGGTGGAGGGGTTTGCACATGCTTCTCCACCATATAAACTTCGTTGCTCCCCTGACTATTGTATGAACTGGGCCACTGATTTCAAGGAGGATAGAATAACTTAATCCAAATAATTAAAATTAACTCTCATAGCCTCATTTTGATGGCTCATTGGACCTGCTCAACATAGGATCATAGGAAGTCATTCTGGCACTGACACATTAAACTGAAGATGCATTCATGTGACTGGTACTTTAAAAAATCTATGTTTGTACAAATTATACCTCATTACACCAAGTATAAATTATACTTCATTACGCCAACCTCCTTCCACCCCCAAACACACTGGAAATAACCCTTAAGAAAAAAAGAAAACCATCCTAGATTGATGGTTCACAAAGCTTTCATTCAAACAAATGTTCATCAGCTGGTGACTACACCATCAACCCCATGCGTGAATGAGCCTGAATATAGTATTGAGTGCTCCCAGCCTGGGGTCTGCACCAAACCTACATTGTGAAGCTGATTTCTTTAACATTAGAAGGATTCCTTTTTTCCTGATTGACTTACATCTTTATGATGGGGTGCTCATCTGATGGCGACTTAGTTCCTGGGGTTTTCAAAGAGATGTATGTTCATGTTGATGTGCACTATTCTTCGATCCACTGAGGCTGTAACTACCCAGTGTGCCCATGGGCGTGTTGCTATAAATGGCAGCCCAATGTCAAATTCTCCCTTGCTCCCCTATAACTATATAGTTCTGGCCAATAAGGCAAAGTAGACATCTTAAAACCAACCGACTAAATAAATACATTCTCCAGCCATGTAACTTTATAGTCGGAGGTGAAAGGGTGATCTGACAAGCAACTTGTTTTATGGATTTGTCCAAGATGTCTTTATAAGTAATGGAGCCTGGGAGCTCTTCAATGTCTTTCTTCTATTTGAAGCTGCAACAGCAACAACATGTCTCAAATCACCAGCCCAAGACATCGTTACCAATTTGTATCACTGGCATCAGGGAGGGGATCATTTCAGGCAATGGAAGGATCCTTGCTGTTGAGGTCTCAAAGCAAAGACACACGGCAGGGGAGCTGTGCTGTATCTCTTCATCGATTATTTTTCTGGCTTCCTATCTACCTGTAGGAGGCAAACAGACTTAAAAGCCATTCTGGAATAAGCCCCGGAGTCGGAGAGAGGCTAAGTAGCCCTAGTTGATATTCTAGCCACAAAGCAAAGGTAAAACAAAGCAGAAAGTCAAGACTGCCCATGCAATCTGGAGGAGGAGGAGGAGGAGGAGATCCATTCCAGGGATCATATGCTCAGTGGTGGTATATCTTGAAATGTCTATGAAAAACCACAGGAAATGGCCATGAGTACGGTGCTCTGACGGTGAATTACAAGAACACTATATGGCAGGTGGAAACTGAACAATAGAGTAGTTAAACAGTTGGTCTACAGCAAGGCACTTCTTGTATCCTTAGCATCTTAAACTGGCCAGCAAAAATCATGATCAACTAAGCCAAATGCAGACCACCAGCCATATTGCCAGGCGTTGAGATATGCATACAAAGGCTGCAAAGAGCTGTGGTGAAACTTACAAGCCTTGCCCTCATCTTTTTTTCTTTTCTTTTCTTTTTTTTACTGCACATCTAGAGAAACCATTTATTATGGCAGTATTTTATTCTGTTAATTTGAATTTCCTGTGAACATCATAATCAGTAGTAGTAGCAGTAGTAGTAGTGTGGGGGTGAATTGATAATCAGAGTGTTTAAACTCCATTCTGGATTCCCTGCAGAGTAAGGGGAAGGTTTGTCAGTTTCGTTGACTGCTCTTTACATCTTTGCACATAATTGATAGAGTTTAAGATAGACATTGTGCATTCTCTAGATCAAGTATTAGCATCAATGAGTAGCTGTGAAACTGACTTGTTTGACGGGAGAAACTCCTTCACTCCAATTTCACAACTGTTCTTTGCAGCCTTGTATGGGGACTACATAATGTGTGATTAGGACTGAACTTTCCAGGGTGGACAGCTAGAACCACAAACCATTGCACAGAAAAATAGGGGCAGAAAAGCAGCATTTTCAGGATGACAAATGCATGCATTTTAGTTGTTTATTTATTTGTATGCTGCCTTTAAGGGGGAAAACCCTCTGATGCACAGAAGGTATTCAAAAACTCCACAGATATTATTAATTGGATTTTTTAAACCACCCTCTTCCATGTGGATATCAGGGAAATGTACAAGGTTATGAATAAGTTTTATCATACAAAATACACTCTGCAGAGTTTCCACGGCTATCCAACACTATGGGGTGGAACTACAGAAAACTCTGCAGAAATAAAGGGATACATTCTACTCATTCCTACCATGTGGAGAAGAGAAAAGAGGAGTAGCATGGTCATAACAATGAGGAGGACAGGTTTTGTTGTTTATTTGTTCTGTCACTTCCAACTCTTCGTGACTTCATGGACCAGCCCACGCCAGAGCTTTCTGTCGGCCGTCGCCACCCCCAGCTCCCCCAAGGTCGAGTCCGTCACCTCCAGAATATCATCCATCCATCTTGCCCTTGGTCAGCCCCTCTTCCTTTTGCCTTCCACTTTCCCTAGCATCAGCATCTTCTCCAGGGTATCCTGTCTTCTCATGATGTGGCCAAAGTACTTTAGTGCCTTTAATATCCTTCCCTCAAGTGAGCAGTCTGGCTTTATTTCCTGGAGTATGGACTGGTTTGATCTTCTTGCAGTCCAAGGCACTCTCAGAATTTTCCTCCAGCACCACAGTTCAAAAGCATCTATCTTCCTTCGCTCAGCCTTCCTTATGGTCCAGCTCTTCCAGCCATAGGTTGCTACGGGGAATACCATTGCTTGAACTATGCGGACCTTTGTTGTCAGTGTGATGTCTCTGCTCTTAACTATTTTATCAAGATTTGTCATTGCTCTCCTCCCAAGAAGTAAACGTCTTCTGATTTCCTGGCTGCAGTCAGCATCTGCAGTAATCTTTGCACCTAGAAAGACAAAGTCTGTCACTGCCTCCACGTTTTCTCCCTCTATTTGCCAGTTATCAATCAAACTGGTTGCCATAATCTTGGGGTTTTTTGAGGTTTAACTGCAACCCAGCTTTTGCACTTTCTTCTTTCACCTTCGTCATAAGGTTCCTCAGCTTCTCCTCGCTTTCAGCCATCAAAGTGGTATCATCTGCATATCTGAGATTGTTAATGTTTCTTCCAGCGATTTTAACTCCAGCCTTGGCTTCATCAAGCCCAGCATGTTGTATGATGTGTTCTGCATACAGGTTGAATAGGTAGGGTGAGAGTATACAACCCTGCCGTACTCCTTTCCCAATCTTAAACCAGTCCGTTGTTCCGTGGTCTGTTCTTACCGTTGCTACTTGGTCGTTATACAGATTCCTCAGGAGGCAGACAAGATGACTTGGTATCCCCATACCACCAAGAACTTGCCACAATTTGTTATGATCCACACAGTCAAAGGCTTTAGAATAGTCAATAAAACAAATAGATGTTTTTCTGAAACTCCCTGGCTTTCTCCATTATCCAGCAGATATTGGCAATTTGGTCTCTAGTTCCTCTGCCTTTTCTAAACCCAGCTTGTACATCTAGCAATTCTCGTTCCATGAATTGCTGGAGTCTACCTTGCAAGATCTTGAGCATTACCTTACTGGCATGTGAAATAAGTGCCACTGCTTGATAGTTTGAACATTCTTTGGTGCTTCCCTTTTTTGGTATGGGGATATAAGTTGATTTCTTCCAATCTGTTGGCCATTCTTGCATTTTCCAAATTTGCTGGCATATGGCATGCATCACCTTGACAGCATCATCTTGCAAGATTTTAAACAGTTCAGCTGGGATACCGTCATCTCCTGCTGCCTTGTTATTAGCAATGCTTCTTAAGGCCCATTCAACCTCACTCTTCAGGATGTCTGGCTCTAGCTCACTGACCACACCATCAAATCTATCCCCGATATTATTATCCTTCCTATACAGATCTTCCATATATTCTTGCCACCTTTTCTTGATCTCTTCTGCTTCTGTTAGTCCTTGCCATCTTTGTTTTTGATCATACCCATTTTTGCCTGGAATTTACCTCCGATGTTTCTAATTTTCTGGAAGAGGTCTCTTGTCCTTCCTATTCTATTATCTTCTTCCACTTCCGCGCATTGCTTGTTTAAAAATAATTCCTTATCTCTTCTGGCTAACCTCTGGAATTTTGCATTTAATTGGGCATATCTCCCCCTATCACTGTTGCCTTTTGCTTTCCTTCTTTCTTGGGCAGCTTCCAGTGTCTCAGCAGACAGCCATCTTGCCTTCTTGGTTTTCTTTTTCTTTGGGGTGTTTTTTGTTGCCGCCTCCTGAACAATGTTGCGAACTTCTGTCCATAGTTCTTCCAGAACCCTATCTACTAAATCTAGTCCCTTAAATCTATTCTTCACCTCCACTGCATATTCATTAGGAATACTAGTGAGCTCATATCTAACTGATCTGTGGGTCTTCCCTATTCTCTTTAGTCTGATTCTAAATTGTGCAATAAGAAATTCGTGATCTGAACTACAATCAGCTCCAGGTCTTGTTTTTACCAACTGCATAGATGTCCGCCACCTTTGGCTACAAAGGATGTAGTCAATCTGATTTCGGTGTCAACTGTCTGGTGAAGTCCATGTATAAAGTCGTCTCTTAGGTTGTTGGAAGAGAGTGTTTGTTATGCACAGTGAGTTGTCTTGGCAAAATTCTATCAGCCTATGTCCTGCTTCATTTTGTTCACCCAGACCATGCTTGCCTGTAATTCCAGGTGTTGTTTGACTACCCACCTTAGCATTCCAGTCTCCTATAATGAAAATAACATCTTTTTTTGGTGTCCTATCCAGTAGGTGCTGCAGATCCTCATAGAACTGATCTACTTCTGCTTCTTCAGCATCTGTGGTTGGGGCGTATATTTGGATCACTGTGATGTTAAATGGCTTACCCTGAATTCGAATTGAGATAATTCTGTCATTTTTTGGATTGTATCCAAGCACTGCTTTAGCCACTTTATTATTAATTATGAAGGCTACTCCATTTCTTCTGTGGTCCTCTTGTCCACAGTAGTAGATCTGGTAGTCATTTGATGTGAAGAGGCCCATTCCAGTCCATTTCAGTTCACTGACACTCAAAATGTCTATATTTAATCTTGACATCTCCCCAATAACCACATCCAATTTGCCCTGGCTCATAGATCTTACATTCCAGGTTCCTATGGTATGTTGATCTTTAGAACATCGGATTCGTCGTTCACCACCAGCACCACCGGCTGCTAGCCGTCCTTTCGGCTTTGAGCTAGCTGCGTCATCACATCTGGGGCTAGTTGACCTTATCCTCTGTTCCTCCCCAGTAGCATTTTGACCATCTTCCGACCTGGGAGTCCCATCTTCCGATGGTATACCGACATATCTCTGGTTGTACTGATCCATTTAGTTTTCATGGCAAGAATACTGGGGTGGGTTGCCGTTTCCTTCCCCAGGGATCATATTTAGTCTGACCTCTCTGCCATGACCTTCCCATCTTGGGTGTCCCTTCACGGTTTAGCTCATGACGTCATTGAGGTGCTCAAGCTCCAGCACCACGACTTTGCTGAAGACAGGTTACATGAGCTGAAAGAGAATCATATTTTATAGGATGGGGCTTGGCCAAGATGACACCATAGGATTCCTTCCTACTCTGTAACTATGGACTGCAAGGTTTCTCTTTCTGTAGGTAGAGCTATCAGTGTGGGTGCCCTGAGGCAACACCTCTTAGAACCTGACAAAAGAAAGTTGATAGCTGCTAACATTATGGTGATGTGTTTCAAATGTAGTTGAGGTGAAGGGGACAAGTACCTGTACCTTCCCCCCCAAAGTGAGGCTAACTAATTGCCACTTGTGTGGGAAAGTCATTGCAGTTGGGGAAATGGGGTTAGGGGGGAAAGGCTTAAACACCCCCTTCCCTAGTGCCACTGCCTTGATCCAGTTTGGGTCCCTTGAAGTAGCTTTTAATTATTTTCCTTTAAAAAGCAGAAGATCCAGTCATGTATTTCGGCCCACACTTGCCTTCCTCCTTCTGCTACTGACACAGACGCTGGAAGTTCACTGTGTACCAGCGGTAAGGATATTTAACATACCAAGTAGCTAGTTTTATGTCTGTTGATTTATTTCCTGTTCACCCCTGAGTCCTTGTAGGGCTGGTATTCAATAAAAAGAAAAGGAAGGGAAAGGAGAACTAATGGAAAGCATTGTGCCCCATGGAACCCCCTGCTGACTTAATAGATTATCTGCTAGCAAAATAAAGCACATGCTGCTTATGAGTCTTCAATCCATTTCTATTCACCTAGGAAAAATAACGCTTTTAATGAAGTCGGAGCCTCGCTCCATCAGCCTCAACGAACGCAAGGCATCTTTAGGGTGTATGGTGATTTTGCAGGATAAAGCACACAATACGTCTGATCCTTTGTGAACCGTGTTACATGCCATGTATAAAAGAGCAAGAGATTTGCTTTCAGGTCAAGGGAGCCTCACATGCTCATTGCAGCTTGCCTCTATAGTCGCTTTCAATTCTGCATACAAATGTTAGAAGGGGGTCCTATTTAAAACTGAATGTTTGTGGGAAAACAGCAGCTACAAAAGCCATCATTTCACTTGCAGAAATGTTGGTGTAATTAAAGAGCACTGCGCTTTTAGAATCAGGGGCTTCAGAACTTTTTTTTTTTTTTAATGGTAGCAGGACATTAAGAGATCATAAGGAGTCACTACTGACCAACAGTAGCAACTGATGATGAAGATTTACTTAAGAACATAAGAAGAGCCCTGCTGGATCAGACCCAAGACCTATCTAGTTCAGAATTCTTTTCCCCCAGTATCCTTGGGAACACCACAAGCAGGACATGAATATAATAGCACCCTCCTGGTCATGCTTCCCAGAAACTGACATTCAGTGTTGCGGGGTGTGCTGGGTTCAGCTGAACCCAAAGTCATGAACCAAATCTAGCTGATTTGGAAAAATTGGGGAGATGTCCGAATTGAAGCAGGGTTCCTCCAAAGTGGACCAAATCTGAATCTTCCTGAAGCTTTGCTGGGTTCCCCACAGGGGTCGCACAGGGATCTGTATTAGGACCAATGCTTCTCAGTTTATTCATAAATGATCCAGAGTGAGCAGTGAAATGGCTAAGTTTGCTGACGACACCAAATTATTTAGGGTGGTTATAACAAAAAGGGATTGTGAGGAGGACCAAAAGGATCTCTCCAAACTGGGAGAATGGGCATCAAAATGGCAAATGCAGTTCAGTGTAAGCAAGTGTAAAGTGATGCACGTTGGGGCAAAAAATCCCAGCTTTGGGTATAAGCTGATGGGATCTGAGCTACCAGTAACCAACCAAGAAAGAGATCTTGGGGTTGTGGTGGACAGCTCAATGAACATGTCAGCCAAGTGTGTGGATGCTGTGAAAAAAGGCAAATTCCATGTTAGGCATAATTAGGAAAGGAATTGAAAATAAAACTGCCAAGATCATAGAATCATAGAATCATAGAATAGTAGGGTTGGAAGGGGCCTACAAGGCCATCGAGTCCAACCCCCTGCTCAATGCAGGAATCCAAGTCAGAGCATCCCTGACAAATGGCTGTCCAGCCTCGTCTTGAAGGCCTCCAGTGTGGGAGAGCCCACCACCTCCCCAGGTAATTGGTTCCATTGCCGTATTGCTCTGACACTCAGGAAGTTTTTCCTGATGTTCAGTCGGAATCTGGCTTCCTGTAACTTGAGCCCATTATTCCGTGTCCTGCACTCTGGGATGATCAAGAAGAGATCCTGGCCTTCTTCTCTGTGACAACCTTTCAAGTACTTGAAGAGCGCTATCATATCTCCCCTCAGTCTTCTCTTCTCAAGGCTAAACATGCCCAGTTCTTTCAGTCTCTCTTCATAGGGCTTTGTTTCCAGTCCCCTGATCATCTTTGTTGCCCTCCTTTGAACCCTCTCCAGCTTGTCTGCATCCTTCTTAAAGTGTGGTGCCCAGAACTGGACACAGTACTCCAGATGAGGCCTAACCAGTGCTGAGTAGAGGGGAACTAGTACTTCCCGGGATTTGGAAGCGATGCTTCTATGAATGCAGCCCAAAATAGCATTTGCCTTTTTTGCAGCCACATCACATTGTTGGCTCATATTCAGCTTGTGATCGACGACAATTCCAAGATCCTTCTCGCTCGTAGTGTGGTTGAGCCACGTATCCCCCATCTTGTAACTGTGCATTTGGTTTCTTTTTCCTAGGTGCAGAACTTGGCATTTGTCCCTATTAAATGCCATTCTGTTGTTTTCTGCCCAGCACTCCAGTCTATCCAGATCACTTTGAATTTTGTTTCTGTCTTCCAAAGTATTAGCTATCCCGCCCAATTTTGTGTCATCTGCAAATTTGATCAGCATTCCCTGCACCTCCTCCTCCAAGTCATTAATAAAAATATTGAAGAGCACTGGGCCCAGGACTGAGCCCTGCGGTACCCCACTCGTTACCTCTCCCCAGCTTGAGAAGGTCCCATTGATAAGCACTCTTTGGGTCCGATTCTGTAGCCAACTGTGGATCCACATGATCGTTGTTTCATCTAGCCCACTTCGAGCTAGTTTGCTCATCAGGATATCATGGGGCACTTTGTCGAAAGCTTTGCTGAAATCGAGGTATATGATGTCTACAGCATTCCCACGGTCTACAAGGGAGGTGACTTGATCAAAAAATGAGATCAGATTTGTCTGGCAGGACTTGTTTTTGACAAATCCATGTTGGCTTCGAGTAATCACTGCATTGTTGTCAAGGTGCTTCCAGATGGATTGCTTTATGATCTGCTCCAGAATTTTCCCAGGGATTGATGTCAGACTGACTGGTCTGTAGTTCCCAGGTTCCTCCTTTTTACCCTTTTTGAAGATAGGGACAACGTTAGCCCTCCTCCAGTCATCTGGCACTTCCCCGGTCCTCCATGATTTCTCAAAGAGAATAGACAGCGGTTCTGAGAGCTCTTCTGCCAGTTCCTTTATGACTCTAGGATGCAGTTCATCTGGCCCTGGAGATTTGAACTCATTCAAAGTAATGAGGTGTTCCTTGACCATATGCCTGTCGATCTCAAGCTGCAATCCTGCCCCTTCAGCCTGTACTTCGCCTTTGCCAGGGGGGTCATAGACCCTCTTTTGGGAGAAGACTGAGCCAAAGTAGGAATTGAGCACCTCTGCCTTTTCTTTGTCCTCTGTTATCATTTTGCCATCCTTATTTAATAGCTGAACAACCATTTCTTTCCTCTGCCTTTTACTATGCACGTAGCTGAAGAAAGCCTTTTTGTTGTTTTTAGCATCCCTCGCTAACCTCACCTCGTTCTCCGCTTTAGCCTTCCTGACGCCATCCCTGCAATTCTGTGCTACCTGCCTGTACTCTTCCTTTGTTACTTGGCCTTCTTTCCACTTCCTATATGTGTCCTTCTTTGTTTTCAGGTCATCCCTAAGCTTTTTGTGAAGCCACATTGGCTTCTTCTGTTGTCTTCCACCTTTTCTTCTTGTTGGAATTGTTTGTGATTGTGCCTTGAGAATTTCCTTTTTTAAAAGTTCCCACCCATCTTGGACTCCTTTTCTCGCTAGCATTGCTTGCCATGGGACCTTACTGATCATTGTTCTGAGTTTATTAAAATCAGCTTTCCTAAAATCCAGGGTACGCGTTTGAGTACACTCGGCTTTTGCTTCCCTTAGAACCAAGAACTCAAGTACAACATGGTCGCTTTCCCCCAGAGTTCCTGTAACTGCTACTTTATCCACTAAGTCATCTCTGTTGGTTAGGATCAAGTCAAGGATAGCCGATCTTCTAGTTCCTTCCTCTACTTTCTGTAGGAGGAAGTTATCCGCCACACAAGTCAGGAATTTCCTGGAGGGGCCATGTTTTGCAGAATTTGTCTCCCAACAAATATCGGGGAAATTGAAGTCCCCCATTACTACTACATCATGCTTCCTTAAAACATTGGCTATTTGCTTTTCAAAAGTTTCATCCTTGTCTTCTCCTTGATTGGGTGGCCGGTAGTAGACTCCGACCACCAGGTTCCTTTTATTCTTTGCTCCATTTATTTCAACCCAGATGCTCTCGATGGGGCTACCAAGCTCCTCCTCCTGTATTTCTGTGCAGAGATATGTATTTTTCACATACAGTGCAACCCCGCCTCCCTTTCTGTTCCTCCTGTTCTTTTTGAACAAGTTATATCCTTCAACTGCTGTATTCCAGTCATGAGAGTCATCCCACCAAGTCTCAGTTATACCTATCAAGTCATAATTTCCCTCCTGTATTAAGAGTTCAAGTTCGTTCTGTTTGTTTCCCATACTCTGGGCATTAGTATATAGACATCGAAGACCATGTGCTTCATAGTCTGGCTTTCTTCCTACATGTGTCTGAAGACTATTATTGGGCGCTATCAGCGCTGTTCTCTCCATTGCAGTGCATGCGCCTACGTCCATTGTTACCCCCAACATTACATCTCCCTTCCCCATAGGATTCAGTTTAAAGCCCTCCTGATGAAGTTCTTCATGCTGTGGCCAAACACATTCTTCCCAGCCTTTGTGAGGTGCAACCCATCCCTAGCCAACAGCCCATCTTCCAGGAAGTATAGCCCGTGGTCCCAGAATCCAAATCTCTCTCGTCGGCACCACCTTCGTAGCCAGTCATTCACCCGGAGTATTTTTCGTTCCCTTTCTATCCCTCTTCTAACTACTGGAAGGATGGATGAGAAAACTATCTGGGCCCCAAAGTTCTTGAGTTTCCTTCCCAAAGCTTCAAAGTCTGACGTGATCTCTTCGTAGCTCCGCTTGGCGGTATCATTTGTTCCCACATGGATGAGAAGAAAGGGATACCTGTCAGTGGGCTTTATGAGTGCAGGCAACCTTTCAGTCACGTCTCTAATCTGTCCTCCCGGGAGACAACATACCTGGCGAGTCCACGGGTCTTCGCGACATACTTGGGTCTCGATCCCACGCAGCAAGGAGTCTCCCACTACTACCACTCTTCTCTTCTTCTTCTTGTAGGCCTGGGTTTCATCGCCTCTGTTTGACTGACCTTTAGCCTCTTGCTCACTCTCATGCAGGTTCCCCTGTGATTCTTCCTCTGCAGGCTGTCCTCCAGTCTCATCTGCAAGTACCTGGAATCGGTTCCACAGCTCCACCGCTTCCACTGGTGCAGAGTGGCGTCTAGTTCTTCTTCTCCTAACTGTCACCGTTTTCCAAGGAGTATCCTCTACTCCATTTTTCTTCACCTCAGCATTTCCCACTGCCTCATCTTGCTGTTGCTCTTCAAGCTTCTGGTCTGCCCTTTGCTGCTGTAGTTCCCCCATTCTGTCCAAGAACTCTTCGTGTTCTCTTATTCCCCGGAGGGTTGACAGTCGCCGCTCCAGTCCACTTACTTTTTCCTCCAGCAGCGTGATCAACTTGCACTTGTTGCAGGTGTAGGCCATGTTGTTCTCAGGCAAGAAAACAAACATTGCACACACCTTGCAGGTCACCACCACTGGAGAGTCTTGTCCTTCCATAGCCTCTTACTGCCCTTGTACAAATCGATGGTGTGTGATCACACTTAGAATTTTATGTACAGTTTTGGTCACCACACCTAAAAAAGGACATTGTAGAGTTGGGAAAGAGAGCAACTAAAATAATTAAGGGGCTAGAGCAACTCCCCTATGAGGAAAGGTTACAACAGCTAGAATAGTTTAGCTTAGAAAAGAGGTGAGTAAGGGGAGACATGATAGAGGTGTACAAAATTATGCATAGTGTGGAGAATGTGGATACGGAGACATTTTTCTCCCTCTCTGATAATACCAGAACCCGGGGTCATCCTATGAAGCTGATTGGTGGGAGATTCAGGACAGATAAAAGAAGTACTAGTGCATAGTTAAACTATGGAATTCACACTTCCACAAGATGTGATGGCCACCACTTTGGATGGCTTTAAAAGCAGATTGGACAAATTAATGGAGGATAAGCCTATCAATGGCTACTAGTCCTGACAGCCATATGCTACCTCCAGTATCATAGGCAGTATGCCTATGTATACCAGTTGTTGGGGAATATGGGTGGGAGGGTGCTGTTGCATTCATGTCATGCTTGTGGATTTCCTCTGGGCAACTGGGTGGCCACTGTGTGAACAGAATGCTGGACTTCTTGGTTCTTATGTTCTTATGTTAGCAATTCAGAGATGTGGATGTACACAGAGACCCAAGATAGCATGTCTGCAAAACTTAATACTTTTCTCCCCAAATTCCCCATATAAGAAAAATGGCAGGGTAGAAGGGGAGGGTCTAATTTTATGACTGACATCTCTACCTTCTAATCACAGTGAATAGTGCTCTGGGGGAATGATGTTGAAGTAACGTATCAGCTGTTCCAGTGTTCAGTGCTTTTTGTTAGTGCTCTCTCCCAGCAGCAGGAATATTAAAAGGGATTTGGTGGAGTCTGTGGGACCTGGGAGGGTATAGCACTGGGTGCTTGCTTAGAAAATGTTGGATCTTCAAGCCCTTCTGCTTCTGCCATTGTATGTTCCACATCCAGCATGCATCCCTGTCCTATTGTGCTTTCAGTGACTTTGGTGCCAAGGGGCAGAAAACAAAGACGTCTTAAACCGCTTTTTATTTTCCATAACTCCCAGCCCCTGCACCTGTCCTTCTCATATCTTTCAGGGTTCTTGCCTCAATGTTGTATGCTATTTTCATACAAATTGCCAAAAATCTCCAATGGGGGGGGGCAACAAGGGAAGTGAATGACTTCCCTCCCCATGACCCCACCCCAAATGTGAAGATCCACCAAAATTACTTCACCTATCCTTATGAATTTTCCCCCAGGTTTCTTAGCTACAGCCATTTCTATGCTGTATGTGATTTTTATAACAAATTGGCCACAAAACCTGTGTGCGTGGTGGATAAGCACATCCTTTTGGGGGAAATCCCCAAGCTGTAAGCAAAGGTGGAGAAGCACTTAAAATGGGGGCTGATTGCTCCCTCTGGACCCTCCATGGGCTAGATTACGTTAGCGGATGTGGCCACACTGCTGTCCATTTTGCCTTTCTCAGCGCTGAAAGGGGGATGGAGCTCCATGCACTAAGAAAGGGACTTGGCTAGCACTGGGAGGAGCGGCTTCTCCCAGCCCCGGCTGAGTCAGGTGCCTCTTTCGTGCACCTTGTGCTGTCCCCATTGGGTTAATTTTATTTGAGACATAACAAACCCTAGAAACCACGGTCAGTTCAAACCATAAACATTAGGTTGTCTCTTTTGCAGATTACAGATTACAGACCACATCCTTTCAATATGATACAGAAATGCATTGGCAAACCAGTATAATCTTTTCATTTCTCCAGTATACAATAGCATGATCAAGAGATCTTCCAGAAACAGTATTGCTGGCATAATTGATTATTTGTTCTGGTAGAAGAAAGAAATTTGGCATTTTATGTATAAACTCCTGGTCAACAATTTAGTTTTGTTGGCAGGGTCTAGGGAGATGTTATGTAAAATCATTCTCATCTAATTCATGTTAACTGTCACTTTTTGTCATGATATGTTCAATGTTACATGTTAAATTTGCTAATATATACAGTGCTGAGCCTCACATCACACCAGTGAAGAAATCTATCTCTGGTGCATGTATTACAGAAGCCCCAGAAGAGAATTTGCTCTTGTGGATTCATTGAAAAGGCACATTGAAAAGACACACATCTATTTGGGGAACATGGATGTCTTTAATCCTAATTTCCTTGATACAAAGAATATAATGAGCAGCAGTAGGAAAAATGGCTCCCAGAATGAGATTTTTTTTCTTTCCAAAAAGAGGCTTGTCCGCAACATAATGCCTTGCAAATCTACAAAGACTGCCTCTTTCTTTCAGAGGATGAATGCCAGGCACAGAGCACTGCATTACAGTATAGTCGGTAAAGGATCAGATAAAATTCAGGTGAGACTTCACAGGTGGTGCCAAAAAGAAAAATTCTCAAGAGACTTCAGCTAATGATTGGCTTGCAGGTGCTAGGTCTTCCATCTCAAAAATGGTTGTTATGCTTTGTGGCGGCTTCTACCAGCAACCCTTCTTATGTCCCTAGGGTTCACATAGAGTTGCCAGGTTGCAACCTAGAGATTTCCCTTGTCCCATTACATTCACCACTGAATGAACCAGGAGGCAGCAGTGGTAGCTTTTCCTGACCATTTCCCCCCAGTCCTTTTATCTGCTCCCGTCTACTGCCACCAGCACACCCAGAGACCTGTTATCTACTGCATGGAGTGGAGAGAGATCAGGGGAGGGAATAGATGAGAGAACTGACCCATCTCACCAGCAAATTCAGTGACAAATAAAAACCTGGGGCGGGGGAGGATTTCTAGGTTCAGTCCTCTGTTTAAGAGCTCTGTACAGACCTCTGCTGTATCCTGCTTTCATCAGAAACCTTTTCAGTGTGTATACTAAATTAAGTCTGAGCCAAAAGTGCTCACTGTTTTGGATGAACATTTTTGGCAACATCATAAGGTGGTTTCCCTTCTAGTAATTTTTGGTTGATGGCTTCAGAAGGGCTTACCTTTGCTCAAATTATTGCCCTCATTCTGAATTGACTTTGCTAGCCTTCTGTGATATCAACACATAGCCAAATCTAATTGGCCATGTAGCATTGTGACATCAGCCCATCCAAGTGATCCCTGATTGGCAAGAAGAAGAAGAAGAAGAAGAAGAAGAAGAAGAAGAAGAAGAAGAAGAAGAAGAAGAAGCCACCAGGGGAAATGGCAGCAAAATGAGAGGGGCATTTTGGCAATTTTGGGGTGAAATGAGGGCAAAATTTGAGGAGGGGACTTACTGGCGCTGATGGTCAGCCAGCAGTCACTTTTTTCCAAGCAGCCATCTGGGAATGATGCTGTGTAATGGCATAATTTCTTTCCCATGGGACTTCAGCGGGGGGAGGTGGAGGTGGGATGCCAGCCACTTTTGCAGTGTAACAGTGAAAACAGCAAAGAAAGAAAAGTGGTGTCACTCCTCTTTTCAACTCCTTATGCACACATGGCAGAAGAGGATTCCCATGACTTGCTAGCCATGTCTGTGAGACTTGGGTGCATGAAAGGGAATTGCTTTGGGCCCAGGGAAGGGGTCACACAAACAGTGTTGTGGGACTCAAGGGGCTGTGGCTCAGAAGGGGACCCCTCATCACCAAAGGTGCAGCCTGGGGGATGAGGAAAGGTGCAGCCTGGGAGATGAGGAAAGTCAGTGCACTGTCCCTGAACCCAGGGCCAGAACAAGCTCGCTAGCGTTAGCAAGGCCCCCACAGGGGCCTTTGCTGCGGCTCTCTTATTAATAAAGTTGTGGTCCAAGTTTACCCAGCTCCTTGCCTCTTTCCTCTTTCCTTCTGGGTGGGGTTTGCAAATCTTTCAAAACTTGGCACAGGTTTATAAGAAAGGAAATCTACCACAGCAAACTTACCCAAAGATCTGTACACCTGTCTTTTCTTCCACTGTCATTTCCACTTTTCGTATATCTGTCATTTTGCCCACTGAAGTCAGATCTGCTTGAGTGAGCTCAGGCTCTAGGGTGATCCTGGGTTACTAGATAGCTACCCACAATGCCTTGTTGAGTACAGCTGCCTCTGGGAGCAGAGCCAACATTTTTTAGAAATGATGATTGTTCATACATCGCCTTGAAAGAAGAATTCATGGCTACTTGTCTTTTCTAGTAACTCGTCTACTTTTTGCTAGTGAGATTTGTCAGAAGAGGAAATTAAACAGAAGAAAATAAAATTTTATGGCAAGTAGCAAGGTGCTATTGTGGACTATTTCCCATGAGAAGCAAAAGGCACTGGCCAATACAGCTTGCAAATAAAAGCAGAAGCTTACATCCTACTGGTATAAAAATTTCTGAAGGCCTAGACCAGGGGTGTTCAACCTCTTTTAGCCTAAAGGCTGAATTCAGTTTTAGAGAAGCTTTCACGGGCCGCATTCCAGTGCTGGGTGGTCCTGAAGCCAAAATGGGTCAGCAGCATGAGAGCAGGGCCGGCCCTGCCATTAGGCAAAGTGAGGTGGTTGCCTCCAGCTGCAAATGCTAAGAGGTGGCAGCAAAGTGTTGAAGGAAAGAAATGTATGCCACGTAGCCTTCCCTACACTCCTTAAGCTAGCCTGCTGCTTTTAGGTGTGGTGTTCCATTGTCAGTGTTCACTGTTCATTCATTCATTTATTGTATTTCTACACCACCCCATAGTTGAAGCTCTCTGGGTGGTTTACAAAAATTAAAACCATTAAAATATATTATATAAGGTATAAAACCATTCATGTAATGACACAGAACAAATAGCACAAACAACAATAACAACATATATCTAAAACAATTTAAAACATTCAGCCAGAGACAATCAAAGAGATTCATTATATGCTGCCAAATGCCTGAGATAAGAGGGCAGTTTTAACCTGGCACTGAAAAGATGACAATGTTGGTGCCAGGTGGGCCTCATCAGGGAGATTAGTCCATAAATGGGGGGGGGGCACGACCAAGAAGGCCCTCACCCTTGCTGTTCTTTTAGAGAGGGGGAAATAGCTCTCTATAAAAAAATTAGATGCCAAGGAGAAGAGGCTCTAATCCTAACTCTTATCCCTGACGTGCAAGCTTTCTGTGTACAGGGAATCATTTTGTTTGGATGAGTGTTTCATTGCATGACCCCCCCCCCCGGTGCAGTGTGAAGTGCACACATGGATAGGTGTGTCTTGCACACATGGATAGGTGCAAGAGTGAATGTGTTTTAAACCTTTCAGCCTCCTTCTGAATTAACCATCTTTGGGGATGTTGCACTATGTTCTTGCAAAACCACAACAATTGTGGAAGAAAAAACAGCATTCCAAAAAGTGTACATTTAGAAGATGTGTATGAAAAAATGTGTACTTTGAAAAACTGTGTATAAAAATGTGTACTTTCAAAAAATGTGCACAAACACACTTTAATCAATGGGAGAAAAAATGCGTAACTTTCAAAAATGTGCACAGTTAACGTTTATATATCTTGTTACCCTCTAACAGTCTCGCTCAGTTATGTGGATGAACAGATAGATCCCATACATAAAGAGGTGGTTCAGAATCTATTGATTGCTGCTAGGATTTTGGTTGCAAGAAACTGGAGGTGTAATGTTATCCCCACGTTCAAAGAATAGTTGTGTAAAGTTTGGAAGGTTGCAAAGGTGACTAAGCTGAATGTATCTGTTTAAGAGATGGTAGACAAAAGACCGCCTGTTTTTCCCATGTCTGTCATCTTCATAGGATTGGGCCCTAAAAGTGAAATTTAGAATCTCAACGAGCTCAAGTTTTGCTGATTCATACAGCCCTGGATTTAATAGCAGGATTCAAAAGAACTACAAAGGGTTATTCATGGAAATATTATGTGAAACACACATTTATGAAAGCTTTATCAAACAAAACAAATCACAGATCGTCTCCCCCCCCCCCCGCCTTGTTATTTCTATCAAGGTTTTGCCCACCAAGCATAATGAGCACTTTAATCTTGATCCAGCAAAACAAGGACCGCTTACCTGAAAATGCACATCTTCCAATTAGCTTCAGTACAACTAATCATGCACTTAAACTTGAATACTTCCTTTAGCATCTTTGCTGGATGGGGTCCTTGCTGGGTGTGTTTCTTTCACTTAATCAGGAAGATGAGCTGGACTTCTAGGTTGCCAGAAGCATTGACGAGCATTCTAAAATGGGTTGGGAGGGTCACTGCGCTGGGCCCTTGTATAAATGTGCTCTCAGCGATACAGGGCCACACACACAGGCCCGCATGCCTTTCTGGCAGGGAGCCATCTGTGATGGCAGTCATTTAATATCAAAGGCGGGGGCTAGGCCAGCTGTAGTTTGCCTCCGCTGATGGCACGGACTCAAGACTGTAGAGGGCTGAATCAACTAGAAGAAATACAAAACAGGCTGCAATGCCAAGCCTGCCGCCTGACTCCTCTGCATCAATGTTGTAGAGAAAGTTGTGTGTCCTGTGCCCGAAGTTGGACGCCAGCAGCTAATAGCCTCAGGCCCAAAGCCAGCTTATAAGAGGCAGTTTCCACAGGAGCCGGTGAAGGAGGCTTCATGTGGTGAGAAGTCTCTAGGTGACTGTGGCAGCTGGTGGTTTCTTCCAACCACTGCTCTAGTTGCCCACAGAGAAGTCCGTCCAGGAGAGGGGCCAGTTGTCCTACGTTATGAAGGACAGTCTTCTGTTGGAAGGTGCCTTCTGATTGAAGGGCTGTCCAATCCAGGTCTGGTTTAAAGCTAAAGATCCCTAAGGAGGGAGAGGAGGGGCCGTGAAATGGTCCATCAACAGCAGACTGAGCAGGCAGGCACACAGGTCACCTGGTCGCAGCCTTCCCCATTGTGGTGTGAGATGTGTTGCATTTCTGTTTAAATGATAGCAATTCTTCCTAAATGTGCACCAATACATAGCCATTAACAGATGCACTTTTTATGCAAGCCTGTGTCCTCTTTTTTGGTGATGCATTTCCTCTTTGGAGACCATGTGTAAGTGGCCACCCTGCTTCCAACCCTCCCAGTGTTGCCATCCAGCCTCTTGCTGATACTCCTTTTGCCTGCATCTCTGTTCCTCCTCCCAGCTGGCATGTCAGGAGCAAGTGGGAACTTTCAGATAAAATCTCTTTGCAAGCCATTTAAGCCACAATCCTTGGGATGTTTAGACAGAAAAATGTCCTGCAACTCCCAGCCAGCATGGCTGGCTGGGGAATGCTGGGAATTGTAGGATTTTTTTTCTGTCTAAACATGGATAGGATTGTGCCCTTAGCTGGAATCCTTAAACCCTTTTAACATTGATTTTGAGAGGCTAGACCATTCCACACCTTTTGCAGCAGCAAACCCAGTTTACCACCACCCCTGGGAGATATAACTAATCTTGGCTCCCATACAGAGTGGGCCAGTTGGCACAGATGTTCACAAATACGTGTTTCTCACATTCACACTTTAGATTTTTTTAGAAGTATACTTCAAAAATGTGATATGCCCTGAGTGGCCTTAGGCAAGCTGCTGTCTCCGAGCCTCTGCCTCTCATCAGCAATATGGGGCTATAGTTCTGGCCTATCTTACAGGGTTGTTGTAAGGATGGATTACTGAGATATGTGCAGTGGAGGCTGGTGGCACTGATGTCAGTGGGGCTGTAAATCCACTCTGGGTTTCAGTCAGAATCAGTCAGAACTCTAAAGGAGCTGTCCAAGGTGCTGAACCCAATCCCCCAAATAAGTTCGGTCTGAAACCCAGAGCAGATCCACAACCCCACTGACATCAGAGCCACCAGCCTCCACTGCATATGTGAGGTATTTTGAAGACCTACATAAATGCTAAGTATTATTAATTTAGTCTGACCACAGATTTGGGGATTTAAAAATAAATAAATCAGGAATTTATAGCCATTCATTAGCGTAGGGTCACTTTACTGTTTACGGGCTCTATGTTGATCCAGTGTATAGTAGTATATATTGATCCAGATACAGTATTATTGCACTGTGTGAGCAATCATTTTTCAAAATCAGTCTCAAAAGCGGAGCAGTCCAGGACCAACTGCAGTCCACTAGGAGAAAGAATCAGCCTCTGTGGGGCATATGAAAGTAAACTGTATTTTCTGCCTACCTCAATTATTATTCTACACATCCATCCATGCAGCAGGCTGAACAGGGAAAAGAAAGGTCGGTTGGCAGGAGAAGGACTGCAGTGCAGTGAAACAGCCAAGCAGGACTTTCCAGCACTGCCGTCCCATTCCTTATATGCCTTCATACCGCCAGGAGAACCAAGTGGCTGAGTGCTGCCTGGAGTGGCCCATTTCAGGCTGCAGGTATGAGAACTGCATGTCTGAATGCTTCCCACAGGGAACCATTTAAGGAGGGCAAGGGGAAGTCACAAACACCCCCCGCCCCCAAACACATTCACAGTGTTTTAGAACACATGGGATTGTGCACTGGGAGCACAGGAAGCAGCCTTATACCAAACCAGACTCCTTGGGCATCTCTACATCAGCCTAAAATCCTGCATTTAAAACGGGGCTTTCTGCTCCCATTTTAAATGCAGGATCACAACTGACTCCCTTTACACGCGCTTCCTCCACCCCCCTTCCATTATCTTTCATTGATCTCGCTCCTCTTGTTGCTGCTTTAACTCTTTTCACTGAGGAAACTGCAGCGGAACCCAAGGGGGTAATTTGGTAGCTCATTATCTGCAAGCTATTTAAAAATGGAACAAAGGGCATTTAGTGCAGGAGAAGCCCTGGAGGGTCACGGTGCAGCATTAAAGACCCCACAAACATCCGTGAGGGAGCAGCACCCCTTCTCTGGCTTTTCACTTTTCTTGACCCTTCCCTCTGGCTTCTCTCTCTCTCCTCGCACACCTGTCCTTAACCCTCCCTAACCCCATTTGCTGTCTTCTTCTGTGATCACCTCAGCACTGCCGAAGTCCTATTGAGTAAGCAGGAAGGCAGTCAATCTGCCCCAGTCTGCTGACTCCCTGCTTCTTCGTTGGGGTGTCTGTGTCCGGAGATGAGGTAGGCAATGGCGTGGGCGTGGGCAGCCTTACGGGTGGGTGAGCTGGGTGGTCGCTGAGGATGCTGAGCTGAGGGGGGCACCAAGCTGAGCTGAAGGGGTGCCAAGCTGAGCTCAGTGGCTATGTTTTTCCTTTCCCATATTGTCTGCAGTGAGCTGAGGTAGCAAGTAGCAAGTGTCTGTAATCTTTCTTTCAAGGTTTTACAGGTTGTTTGGGTACTAGCTACGAAAATGATCTTCCTTCAGTTCACTTTAAACTATGATTCTTTTTCAATTTCCACTTTGATGTCATTTGAGCTAGGTAAAAATCAGTGGAGCGCAGATTTACTTTGAGGCAGTGTTACTGAGCTCTTCAAATGCTGTAAACGCTATAAGCACTATATAAATAATAATAACATAATGCTGTAAGAGGTCAGGCAGGCTTATGATTGGCCCAGTCCAACTAGCCCCAGGTTACAGAGTTAGTTGTGAGGAGAGAAGGAACAGGGAAGGCTTTCAGGATGCCCGTTCTGGTCAGAGGAATAACTCCAGGCCCGCCAGGGAAAGAGTTCAAGCAGTGAGTGAGATTTCCAGACAAAGTGCCACTGGAGAGTGATTTTCTGTGGCAGTTACCTCAGTGAAAGGTATAGGAGTGGTGTGAGGCCAGGCCTTAAAGAAGAAATCCTTCCCGAGTGAGTACTGGAGAAGGCCAGCAGCAGGCCACAACCAGAAGACCTGTGAGGCTGAGCCCCAGGAAGCTCTGCCAGAAGGGGTTTGGAATTTGGAGGAGGTATTCAGGAGAAGCACAACATGATCCATATTCCCTTATCCCCATGTAAGAAAAAATGAAGAACATCTATCATTCTGCTTGATCCCAGACAAACTGCAGGCGAGAATTCTCAGGTGTACTACATACATGCAATAATTCTTGTGTGTGGCCCCAGCTTTGTACACATATACATGGGTCCTTGTAGGGGGGAGCAGCAGGGCCCTCAACATCACACCTGCTCTAGGGCCACAAACTCTCTGGGTGGCTCTGCAAAGCTGACCGTGGGACATGGGGCAGGACACCAAAGGCACTCTCCACCCAGGGCAGTATTTATCCTAGGGCCAGCCCAGGGGCATGGGGGAGGGGCAGAATCCTGGGCATAGGCTGAGGAAGGTGATCAAGTGGGTGGGTGAGTAGGTGCACAGGCGGTGGAGTGCAAGGGTGTCTGGCAGGTGCCACTGGGATTCCTGGTGGTTGCCAATGTGCTCATGGGTGCTAGGGACCGACCCCTGGTCCATCTAGTCCAGAATTCTGTACCCTGACTGGCAGCATCCCTCCAGAGCCTCAGGTCAAAATTCTTTCTCATCACCTACAGCCTGATGCTTTCCTAAGTGGAGATGCCAGGGATTGAACATGGGATCTTCAACAACCAAAGCATGTGCTCTAACACTGAGCTGTAGTCCCTATATCTTTGGGCAGCTCACTAGCTTTACACACCAAGGGCTGAACTGCATGTTACTCTCGAGGGGACAGGGATGATAGAGGTATATAAAATTATGCATGGTACAGAGACGGTGGGTACAGAGAGGGTTTTCTCCCTCTCCTCTAATCTTAGATCCTGGGGAATCCAATGAAGCTGATTAGTGGGATATTCACGACAGATAAAGGAAATACATCTTCACACAGCACATAGTTAAACTATGGATTTCACTTCCACAAGACCTACTGATGGCCACTGACTTGGAGGGCTTTAAAAGGGGATTAGACAAATTCACGGAGGAGAAGGTTATCAATAGCTACTAGTCCTGATGGCTATTTGCTACCTCCAGGATCAGAGGCAGTGAGCCTATGTACACTTGCTGCTGAGGAACATGGGTGGGAGGGTGCTGTGGCACTCATGTTCTGCTTGTGGGTTTCCCATGGGCATCTGGCTGGCTGCTGTTGGAACAGAATGCTGGATTAGATGGACCCTTGGTCTGATCCAGCAGGGCTATTTTTATGTTCGGGGCAGGGACATTGTTCAGTGATAGAAAACATGCTGTGTGTGCAGAAGGTCCTAGGTTTAACCCCCAGCATCTCCAGGAAGGGGTAGGAAAAAATTCTGTCAGAAATCCTGGAGAGCCGCTGCCAGTCAGTGTCAACAGTACTGGGCTAGATGGACCAATGGTCTGGCTGGGTATAAGTTTCTATGTTCTTTACATAGAGTTTCCACTGAGAATGGAATCCCTGTGTCAAGTTTCCTCCCTCCCCACTTTGGTTTATAATATTGCCCAACTACGTTCTTTGCTGTACTCAAGCAACATGTGGTCAGTTGGACTACCACCTTACGTGACATCACCCTCCTTCCTGAAATGAAGCAGCTGACAAATTAAACTGGTAAGGGGCAATCCACATATAGGGTCACTTACCTTGTGTTGTGATGCCCAAATGTGTGTTTTCTCACCACTACTCCACTTCATTGGCTGCCAGTAATACGAGCAGGGAAATGTGCAAGATGAAGCCAACACCGCAACACAGGTTAAGCAATCCTACACATTATGGTGCAGGGAGAGGAGAACTTGACATGGATTGTGACCCAAACTTTACTAAGCTACTTCATTTCAAGAATGGGATAGATGAGGCTTAAGGCCACAGTCCTATCAATTGATGACTCTTTATTTGGGTAGGAAGCAAAAACCAATCCGCCAGTACTATGGACCAAAAGCATTAGACCTTATTGTTTCTCTATTCACAGGCAGGATTGTGCCAGATCTGTGGTCTATATTCAGCTCTCAATGAGTCGGTGAGTCCCGTTCCCCCACCACTCTAAATTTATAGGCCACGTCTGCTATTGATCCACGTTGCTTTAAGTTGTGGAGATCAAGTCACCTCGGTTTGTGGAATTACTTAGAAAAGCTCAAGGGATGAGGGGATAATTGGAGAGGAAAAATAATTGATGTTATTTTGGTTCTTTCCCCCTTTTCCTGGAAGGAAGTCAAATGTTAATTGAAGGACACAGAACTTTTGGATTGAGGGTGGGGGGTGATAGGCAGCAGGGGTGGTGGTGGTGGGAGGGAAGCCTTACCTACCTAATATACAATTTTGCATCTTTGTTAGATAGGAGAATGCATAAAAGAAAAGGTTGAATAGCTTTTGGCTTAATATGTTCTCTGGATCAAAGAGACAGATAAAACAGTTGGCCTAGAAAAGATACCGCTTTTTAAAAACTATATACAGACTCAGCATTATTAGGAACAATTTCAGACTCTTACATTCAAGTGAGTGGTGTCAGGAAAGAACTACAGCTACGTTCAACATCAGTGGGGTGTTGTTGAAGCTCTTTCAGCCTGAAGGCTGAATTCCATTTCAGAGAAGCTCTCAGGGGCTGCATTGCAGTGGTAGGCGGAGCCAAAGTCAAAGGGGGCAGGGCTAAAATAGCAAAAACACCAGTCTGTTTTAGCTTAAAACTCTTACTGCCAGTAGCTAAGCCTCAGGAGAGGCACTGCAACCTTTTAGACGGGGTGGGTGGGGGGAAGCTGTGCATAAACTATGAAACCACCAAACATGTCGTGGTCAGGAGAAAGGGGCTGGGCCAGTAGAAGCAACGTGGCCACCTGGGGAACCTCATGGGGCTGGATTGGGGCCCCACAATGTGTAGGGCCAGTTACCTTGTGGACTGATGTCATCATGATGTTTATGTCCAGTGATACAGAGGAGGGAATGGAGGAGAGGAAGGAGGGGCTCCATTTTCAGTGGCATCTCTGTGTTGGGTGTAATGTGTAGGCTTACCTTTGGGATAGGTTAACAGTTCAACAGCTGATGTGAGTTATGGACCATATGGGGTAACTGGTCAGGAGCAAGACAGGACATGGGTGGCAGAGCTGGATCAGGAGAAAAAGGGTCAAGTTACAGGATTGCAACCAGGCAGACCAGTCAGGCAGGGAAGAAGCAGAGAGAAATGACTGGGATCCAAAGCAGACTTGGGATAGGAGCTAAATGAAGGCTGGGCAAGGCAAAGAGAAAGAAAAATAAGAGAGGGAGATTTGAGAGATACCAGCATAGGAGTCAGCAAACCAATGAACTCTAAGCAGGAGCCAGAGCCAGTCCAGTACATTTTGCTGCCTGAGGTGAAAGACAAGATGGCACCCCTCTACATTCCATTGGCAGAAACCCACTGGACTGGCAGCGGACCTGTGCTTCAAGACTGGTGATGGGACGGTGTCCTGAGGGCAGCGGGCGAGCTTAGGGAGTGTAGGGTGGCCATGTGGCACACACAGCCCTGTCCTCCAACGGAAGGCAGCTGCCAAGAGGTTCAGGAGGAATGGCTGGGGACTTGCTCTTGCTGCCCCCTCACACCCTCCAGCATCTGCCACCTGAGGCAGCCGCCTCACTCCACCCAATGGTAGAGCCAGCCCTGGCTGGAGCTGCTGCCCTGCCTGCCAGCATATCTTTCCTAGGTGCTAGGAGGCTGGAACCAACAAGCACAGGGATGCCCATGTGTGTCAGGAGCCCTGTAATGGTTTGTCACGGTTCATTTTTGCATGACTTCTGTAGTGTGGAGGCAGGGGCGGCATAGCTCAGTGGCGGAGCATCCAGGAGGTCCCAGGGTCAGTTCCTGGCATCTGCAGGTAGGCCTGAGAAAGAATCCTGCCGGAAACCCTGGAGAGCTGCTGCCAGTTCAGGGCTGGTGTGGCTGACAGGCTCAGATCAAGCCTGTCTGGAGGGAGGGAGGAGCTGTCGATCCAAAGCTGGCTCCTCCCCACCCTGCCCCTAGAGAACGGCCAGCCAGTGCAGCCCCAGGTTTCGCAGGGCCCTTGGGCAAGACTTCCTCATCGGCCCCCCTCCCTCAGTGAGTCCGCCTTCTCACCCTCATTGTCACCAGTGGCTCTTGCCCCTCATCTTCTCTCTCAGAATGCTTGTTTGACAGGCAGAGAGCCAGGGAGCAAGGAGGCGGCTAGTCAGTGGAGGCTGGTGGCTCCGAGTTCGGTGGGGCTGTGAATCCACTCTGGGTTTCAGTCGGAACCTGTCAGACCTCTAAGGGAGCTATCCGAGGTGCTGAAACTACTTTGGGGGTTGGGTTGAGCACCTTGGATAGCTCATATAGAGTTCTGGCTGAAACCCAGAGCGGATGCACAGCCCCAGTATCGCAGCCACCAGCCTCTGCTGCATCTACTGTCCACTGTCTGGGCCAGAATGAGAGGCAGGTGAACTAGCAGTTGCAACGGTGAAGAGGAAGAACAACTCCAGGGGTCCTTTGTCAGGGGTTTGAGCCCTGGGGTTTGAGCCCCTGGCATGTGCCCAACCATGCCTACCCTTGCTGCCAGCCCTTCTGCCAGCGACAGCGTTTCCCTCATCCAGACATGGGGGGGGGGCTCCATCGCAGCAGTGCTCTGCTCCACCATTAGAGGTAGGCAGAGAGGTACAACACACATCCTCCCTAACCCGTTCCAGTCAGCTATCAACAGGGCTTAGGATTGTACTCTTAACTACACAAAAATATGTATTTGCAGAGCTCTGGATATTGCCACATTTTTATAAACATCCCTACCATTTGGGGGCATGCCACTGGTTCGTTAGTGTCTCTTGTAAAAGAGATTTGATTTGAAAATAAGAACATCTTTGTATGGCATACTTATTTTATATGTGAAGCTATACAAACTTAGCAGTGCTTTGAAAACACAATCTATTCATACATGGATATTTTAGAAGGAAAGAAACGTTACCTGCTTTTTTACTTTTCTCGTTTTACTCACAATCAATAACATTGGTACTGAATTATAAAGGCATAGGTTGGTACTATAGGTATTAAATACAGGCAGTATAAAACCTGATTCATTCCAAATTGCAAACTGTGACTGTCTTAAATCTGTCAGAAGAACTTTAGATTGCAGCCTCTTGCCAAAATTGCAAAGATGATTATGAAATGCTCCAGTTTCTCGCTTCTCTAAGACAAGTGCCTGAGGCCAAGTTGAATGTTAATCTTTCTCTGCAGGTCATATATTGCCAAATTGTGTCACTAAATAGCCTGGCACTGTCTGGGTGATGGGATGGATGGTAAGGAAAATACATGAAGTTCACAAGAGCAGAGCAGAGTGTTGCAGTGACGTACACTTGGAAAAAGTCATCCACTTCCTAAATTGAAATATGACTGATCTATCAGCCACATCCATTCCATGGTCAGTTTCATTCCTCCAATTTGGAATGTGTAAAACCTTCCAAGAAGTTTGGGGGAGTCTTATAGGAACCCTATTCCCTCAAAAGTCCTCTGGTCCTTCTCCTGAGGAGGAATCCTCAAATTTGCTTTGAATTTTACTTCAAGTAGAGCACATGGTCACGTTATTCCCATGTCAGCAGCTGATATGTGTGGTCATTAACCAACAGATATTTTAGTTGATTAAGGGCACAATACTACACATGTTTCAACAGAAAAAAGTTCTACAAGTCTCAGATTTTTTTCTGTCCAAACATGCATTGTATTGTGCCTTAATCTGCTGACTAGAATTCCATCTCTAGTGCTGATCTTTTCTTTTTATATGCACAAAGGAATGATAGCAGTAATAGAGGATACTTTACAGCACAATCGTATGCAGGTTTACTCAGAACCAAGTCCTGTGAAGCTCAATGGGACTTACTCCCATGTAGGTGGATGGAGACATCTAACTTAAATGCCTTACTGTGGAGTTGGGAAAATATATAACATTCCTGTGAATTATGTTTTTTTTTAACCTAGCCTGCATTGTGGAAACAAAAAGGCATCTCTATGGTTGATGTTGCAGATATTCTCATTTCTTCTTGTCCTAGTTGGCTATGACTCATTGCAGATGTACTTTGCTTCAGAAATATAAACCTAGGCATCCAAGAACTTTACAAAGAGAAACTTCTTTGCCCTGTAAACACATCCCCATTGTTTTAACAGAATACTATTTTCTCTGTTGACACATTCCACCACTGAGAGTGGAACATCTGCCACTTGCGTTTCCTTTGTAAAGTGGCAAGCAGAAGCACACTCATTGTCACAAATGGAAGGCGATCTTTCTTCATCTTTCAATCTGCTCAATGACAGAATTAATGGGCACATCAGATCATTATGCTTAGCTGAACAGTGTTCCTCCTTTTGAGATGCACATTTGGGGGAGATTCTGAGTGGTTCCACCTCAGTCCTTCCTGTCCCTTTTGGCATCTGATCCTAGAATAAATGCCATGACTTTCAAGAGCTTTGTATGTCTTTACGTTCTAATCCAGGGGTAGGCAGAAGGTAGATCTCCAGATATTTTGGACTTCAGCTCCCATCAGCATCAACCAGCATGGCAATGGTCAGGAATGTCAGGGCAAAACATCTGGAGGGCACCAGATTGAGGAAGGCTGCCCTAAGTCAAGCAAGACTCAGGCCATTTAGGTCGTGTAGATGAGGGGTGGGCAGAAGGTAGATCTCCAGATGTTTTGAACTTCAACTCCCATCAACACCAGCCAGCTATGCTGACTGGGAATTATGGAAGTTGTAGTCCAACCCATCTGGAGGGCACCAAGTTGGGGAAGGCTGGTGTACAACCCTCCCAAAGAGTAGCACTACATAACATAATACCCCATTTATTAGCATCAGCTTCATGACTGCAACCCTTGGCATAGTTACCTGGGCGTACTCAGCAAACTCATTGAACTCAGTGGTGCTTACTTCCGACTGCATAGGTTCAGCTTGTAAAACACATTGAGCTTTCAGCAAAGTTCTTCAGGCTCAGCCAGTGGAAAGGCAACCTTTGGCTTTACATTAAAAGATGCAGTCCATCTTGCAAAGTGTCACCATTTAAACTGGTAGTGTGATGTAGGAGCCCCATCAAAGAAAAGGAAAGAAGGATCCAGCCTCCACTTGATTGTTTTCCTATTTATTTATGTTAATCTGTGGTAAACCATAGTAAAACTTGAAGGCTTCATTATCACTTCATTCAGTTGCTGCAGAAAGGGGGGGGGTGTCCATCAATTACCCTGGTGCTCC
This sequence comes from Heloderma suspectum, assembly GCF_057233095.1. NCBI lineage: Eukaryota > Metazoa > Chordata > Lepidosauria > Squamata > Helodermatidae > Heloderma > Heloderma suspectum. The sequence goes on from NC_139459.1 coordinate 135,652,490, forward strand.
AGCAGATGATGTCACAACTGCTGCTCTGAAAAAAAGTCCCAAAGCTTTTTTTTGTTTCCCCTCCAGTATACCACTGGACATATGATATGTCCCAGGTAGAAATCTGAAGGCTTGGGGAGTTCCTGATCTCATGGACAGTTCTCCACATGTACAATTGTATGCACAGGGGCCCTGCTCATGCATTCAAAAATGCAGGTATGCTGGGAGTGGAGCCTGATGCCTGGATGCTGCCATGGCTCCATGCACGTTCATTGAATGTGCTCTGAACAACTGATCTGGACAACTCCAAGGGATAGTGAGTAGTGAGGAGTAGCAGTGGACACTCCCTCAAAACATTTCCCACTACCCCAGCTTTCAGTCACACTCTATTAAGGTCCCATATACCATGGATTAAATCAAGGGTGTTGAACTTCTTTCAGCCGGAGAAGCTTCTCGGGGGCCGCCTTCCAGTGGTGGGTGGGGCCAAAGGAAAAGGGAGTGGGGACAAAATACTAAAAAATACCAGCACATCATAGTTTCAAGCTCTTACTGGCAGTAATGAAGCCTCAGGGGAGGCATTTTGAGCTTTTAGAATGGGGACAAGTGCACAAATGCCAAGAAACCAGCAAATCATCTGTGGCTGGTGGGAAGGGGATGGAGCCAGGGGAAGGGGCGTGGCTCTCTGAGCAACCCCAGATAGCCAGAGTGGGACTCAGGCAAGCCAGAGTTATCCCATAGACCTAAAGTTCTGCACACCTGGATTAAATCCTCAGACCTAATCATGGTCTTGCCTCCCCTTTGCTCCCCCAAACTAGTTTTTCTGGAGTCATCCCTGACAACTGCACAGGAATTTATCCTCAGATTGGAAGCTTTCAGGAAGGGCTTGCTTTCTATTTAATTTTTGTGCAGCACCTAGCACCTTTTAGATCCTTTATTTAAAGGAGGAGGAGGAATTCTGCCAGTTCATAATCCTCATGACTACAAAGGAAAATATCGAAGAGGGGTTTGTTTCCGCCTGCACTTGGCCATCAGAGTAGATCTAGACCCTGCTCCCTTTGGCCCAGCCAGGGACTTCGTCACATTCTGCATACCTCCCTGCCAAAACAAAAAACATCCCTGCAACTCCCCCCCCACAGAATAAACATGTGCACAGTAAGCCCATGCCCATAAATGCATCACTCGCATCATGGGTTGCAGGAGCAAAATGTAGGCTTGCAGCTTGCAGAATTGGGAATTCTAGGTCCCCTGCGTCAGGAGCAGCCAGTAGATTGACACAGGAGACAACCCTTTGCTAAAAAAATTCTGCAGACTTTTTTCTTTACCCCCTGAAGAAGGCCTAAAATAAGAAAAAAGGCCGAAATGCATTGGGCTTCTTATAATAAATTCTGTCTTGCATCCTGAGAACCCGTTTCTCTTCTTTGTGATCTACTTTGGATGCTCACCTCCTTCTGTTTTCTTGGGACATAAAGTAATAATAAATAAATAATAGGGCTTACTTCCAAATAAGTGTGCATAGCATTGTAGCCTGAGTCTGAAAATGACTATAATCTAATCATCTTTTCTTTCACCCGCCCTGTGTAATGAGGCAACTGTGTGTGCGTTAACACTATTCCTTCAGATAATAAGTTATTTTAATAGCATAGTTTTGCTTGTTCTGTCAATAGTCTTCAACCATTGCATGAAGATTTCAGCTTTGATGATGTTTATATTTCCTTTTGACACTAGACTGATATTTCCTTACACAGATTAAAAATGTGAACATTTCTGCGGAGGACCTTGACAGCTGCTAGGATGGCCTGTGTTATTGTTTTTTTTTTAAATCATGCTACAAATATTAATTATGTTGCTTTGAAACAGAAGAGAATTTCTAAGTAAGAAGGCCTGTTGAAGAATTTAGGGATGTACGAAAGTCACCTTCTCACGAAATTGATTTGCGGTGGGGGGGAGGTGCTCCGTCCCTCCCCCCGAAATTCTGGCCAGGGGGGGAGGTGCTCCGTCCCTCCGCCCCCAAAATTCTGGCCGGGGGGGTGCTCCATCCCTCCCCCCCGAAATTCTGGCCGGGAGGGAGGCGCTCTGTCCCTCCCCCCCCGAATCCTGGCTGGCCGGGTGCGCAAATGGCGGCGGCTGTAGCTGCCGCCGTTTGCGTCCCTGCAGTCAGCCGTGATAGGCTACGTAAATGTTTACGTAGCCTATCACGGCTGAGTAAAACAACAACAACAACCCTGCGCGTACGCAAATGGCGGCGCCCATGGGCGCCGCCATTTGCGTTCCTTATTTTGGCACGTGTAGTCTACGTAAACATTTACGTAGACTATGGCGAAAATAAGGGGAACGCAAATAGCATAGACGCTACGCTATCTGCCTTCCCCTTATTTTCGCTGTAGTCTACGTAAATCTTTACGTAGCCTATCACTTTTTTTTTTACTGGAAATGGCGGCGGCGGCAGCCGGTCAGAAGCCCGGCCGCCGCAGCCGTCGCCGCTGCCAAACCGCCGCTGAATCACTGCTGGAGCCGCCGCCGCCAGGAGGATTCACCCAAGGTAAGTCCCGTCCCTGGGGGGGCGGGGGCGGCAGACTGTTTCGCCACCGATTTCGGGGGGCCGAATGCGCTGGCATTCGGCCTCCCTGAGCTTCGTGGCGAAATTCTCTGACATCCCTATGAAATGTTGCAATGCGCGGGTAGGAAACCTCCAGGTTGAGGGCCAAATCTACATGTTTTTATTACAAATGGAGTAGGGCTACCTGGCTGGGCCCAGATAGAGTGGCTTCAGGGTTGGATCTAGCCTGGAGACTGCCAGTTGGACATCTAAGGCAGGGGTGGGGAAACTCAGGCTGGGAGGGGGGCAAATCTGGCACTCTTGGGGTCCCAAACTAGCTGCCCAGAGTTCCCCACAGGGCCATGCCCCCAACCACCAACCATTTGGTGGTTTCCCAGCTTTTCTGTAGTCCCCCCCCCCTTCTAAAAGGTTGAAATGCCTCTCCTACGGCTTAGTTACTGACAGCAAGAGCTTCAAGCTACAATATGCTGGTATAATTTGTATTTTTGTCTCCACCACTTTTTCCTTTGTCCCCACCCCCTTTCCTTCTGCCCCAACCCACCAGTGGAATGCGGCCCCTGAGAGCTTCTCCAGAATGGAATTTGGCCCTCTGGCTGAAGGAGGTTCACCACCCATGCTGTAATGAATAAAAGGCACTCGACGTGGGGGTGTCTCTGTTTCTTTTTACAATAATATTGTACATTTTCTGAAAGTTTTGCTTCTGTGTAACATCAGGAAACATCAGCTTGAACTGGCAGTCATCAGATCATGGCACATGAAAAATCATTCTTCAAGTGCAAGATTTCAATCCTTGAGTCTCCTATAATGGAGAAAGGTTGTGTTGTTGTTGTTTTTTAAAAAGCAGCTCTCAAAGTATTGACTTACACGAGCCCTGTGCAGATAATAATCTAAACCAGCCCTCCCAAACCTGGTGCCCTCCAGATGTGTTACGCTACAATACGTTGGCTTGTTTAATCCTTTCCTTCATCTATGTGGTGCTCCTGGCTGCTTCTCAGTCTAGAAGCTGTGATTTATAGCCCACCAGCACTGTACCTAACAGTGTCACCTAGTTTGGGCTTAACCAGCTAAATTAAATGATCAGGTCACACACACACACACACAGCGGAGGCTGGTGGCTTCATACCTCAGATAGCTCCTTTAGAGTTCTGACTGGTTCTGACTGAAACCCAGAGCAGATTCACCGCCCCACTGACATCGGAGCCACCACCCTCCACTGTTCAAAGGGTTCCTCTTATTGGCTGGGCTGCACAAGGCTTTGGTGTCCTTTAACCCTGCCTTCTGTCCCATGCTTGATTCCTCTCACCATGGGGTGGGGCAGGAAGGCACATTCACCCCTGCGTGCAGAAATGTGAGCACAGGGGTGGGCATCTCCTGGCTGCCCTGCTTGCAAGCTTCCAATGGCATCTGGTGGGCTATTATTGGAAGCAGAACACTTGACAGGATGGATCTGATCCAGCCAGGCAGTTTGGACAGCTTTGGAAGTGGCAGCAGAGATCCGCAGACCCAGGTCTGCATGCAGAAGGTGTTGCGCACGAGGAAACAGGGCTCAGTGGCCCTGCAGTGCAGTTCGTCAGCATTTCCTGCCAAGCCATCCACTATGCTTACTGCAGGAATAAATGTCTGTCTGCAACTTATTGCCCAAATGCATGTGGCTCCAGATTGAAATTCAGTCCTAATTGCACAGTCCTAATTGCATACATTACCTTTCTGCACGTGGCTTTCTTTGCACTTCAGCCAATACTATCAAACGTCTGTGTGTGTGCGTGCGCATGCTATTAATGAAGGAATTAATGACTAACAAGCAAAGCAGCCCACTGGGAAATTAAGTTTCTTCTGCTTCTTTGTTCAGCAATGGTTAATGATTAATATTTGGCAGATCTTGGACAGTTTTTTCTCCTTTTTGACTGTCTGAGAATTCTTTGAGATCATAAAGCTGAAGGTACATGAAATTTGGTATCACAGTAGAAGGTGTTCACAGCAGAAGCTGTGTTCCTCACAGTTTATATAGCGGCAGTCTCATTTCTGAAACTATTGGTGAAGCCACCATGTTTTAGGGAGCAGCAAGTGTGTCCTGCAACAAAATGTTGCACCATGGAATGCTGTTGTCCAGGATTCTGGCCAGTCCCTCCATCCCACTCCACCCCATCCACGTTTGTCCTTTTCCCCCTCTCCATCAGTCAGCCAGCCTCCATGCTCACTGACTGTGCTCAGTCCCCATTGGGCTGTATTGATGTGGGGCACGGCAGCAGGTTCTAAAGAATATTTGTATTTCTGCAAACCTTCCTCCGGCCTGCTGTGTCAGTTTGGCTACAAAAGCAATGGCACTCACAGCCTGAACATCAGAAATAGAAGGAACGATCTCTGCATGACAGTCACTTCGTTGCATGAGATGCGTGCTTCGGGGAGATGGATATACACGTTTCTCCAAAATTAGGCTATAAGAAAGATTTTTTAAAAGTTGCTTCTGTTTCCATCATGAGCCCAGATAAAGCTGCCAAGCCTCCAAAGCAAGAAGAGGAAGAAGAAGAGGAAGAAGTGGGGAGACTACTATAGCTTTTAGCACAGCAATAAACTGCAATCATGGAATTCAAATTTATCTCCATTAAGGAGCTACATATACTATTTGCCTAGATTAAAAGCCTCTACCCCATTTGGGCACCAAGATCTGGTGTTACTCAGGCCTTGTGCTCAGTAGCCCAGTAGTGTAGAAGTGTGTGGAGGTTTTTTTCCTCATCCATGCTAGGCCCAATAAGGCAAAAAGTAGCCCAAAGGAGGGGCCGGGTTGCATCACAGTTCCCCCAGCATCCCTAACAGCCTCCTGCCACTTTTTACAATGTTGCTATTTTATACACAGCATATAGCATGCAGCTATGCCTGTTCTTTTTCTTTACTCAAAAGTTAATGTGGGGGATCCAATCTTGATCAGAACCCTAGCATAGCGCACTGTAACACTTTGCCCCCTGTTGTGGTCCCAATCCAGATGCCCTCCCCTGGAATTTGCATAGAAAAAAGTGCCCCCCCATTTACTTCACTGGGTGTGCAGGACGAAAAGAAAAGGGGAAGCATTTTTTTAAAAGAAGCTCCTGGAATGTTTGCTGGTCAAGAGACCCCATTCAGAGCTGATTGTTTCCCCTTTCCCATCACCTCATGCTTTGGGGTTGGAAAACCCAGTGCAGCTGTACTGGAGTGCAGAATGAGCCGAATCTGAAGAATTACATAGAGATCATCAGCCTTCTATTTCTCATTGAGGTGGTAAACCTGTGTATGGGCTGTAGCACTTTGGACTGTGGTGGGAGCTCAGCTCACATGATCGAATGCTCTCCTCCATACACAAAAAGAACTAGATATCGGGGAGAAGCATTCCAGCCTCGTTTTCTCCCTGCCATTGTTGTTGTTGTTCAGTCGTTCAGTCGTTCAGTCGTGTCCGACTCTTCGTGACCCCATGGACCATAGCACGCCAGGCCTTCCTGTCCTGTGCTCTCTCCCGGAGCGTGCTCAAGTTCATATTCATTGCATCCGTGATGCTATCTAGCCATCTCATCCTCTGCCGTCCCCTTCTCCTTTTGCCTTCAGTCTTTCCCAGCATCAGGGTCTTTTCCAGGGAGTTTTCTCTTCGCATTAGGTGGCCAAAATATTGGAGCTTCAGCTTCAGTATCTGTCCTTCCAATGAGCACTCAGGGTTGATTTCCTTTAGGATGGACTGATTTGACCTCCTTGCAGTCCAGGGGACTCGTAAGAGTCTTCTCCAGCACCACAGTTCGAAAGCATCAATTCTTCGGCGCTCAGCCTTCCTTATAGTCCAGCTCTCACAGCCATACATTACTACTGGGAAAACCATAGCTTTGATTAGACGGACCTTTGTCGGCAAGGTGATGTCTCTGCTTCTTACTATGCTGTCTAGGTTTGCCATAGCTTTCCTCCCAAGGAGCAAGCGTCTTTTAATTTCATGGCTACAGTCACCGTCTGCGGTGATCTTGGAGCCCAAGAAAGTAAAATCTGTCACTGCTTCCATTTCTTCCCCTTCTATATGCCAGGAAGTGATGGGGCCAGATGCCATGATCTTCGTTTTTTTAATGTTGAGTTTCAAACCAGCTTTTGCACTCTCCTCTTTCACCCTCAACAAGAGGCTCTTTAGATCCTCTTCGCTTTCTGCCATTAGGGTGGTATCGTCTGCATATCGGAGGTTGTTGATAATTCTCCCAGCAATCTTAATTCCGACCTCTGATTCATCCAACCCGGCATTTCTCATGATGTACTCTGCATATAAGTTAAATAAGCAGGGTGACAGTATGCAGCCTTGTCGTACTCCTTTCCCAATTTTGAACCAATCGGTTGTTCCATGTCTGGTTCTTACTGTTGCTTCTTGACCCTCGTACAGGTTTCTCAGGAGACAGGTAAGGTGGTCTGGTACTCCCATCACTTTCAGAATTTGCCACAGTTTGTTGTGATCCACACAATCAAAGGCTTTAGCGTAGTCAATGAAGCAGAAATAGACGTTTTTCTGGAATTCTCTTGCTTTCTCCATGATGCAGCGAATGTTGGCGATTTGATCTCTAGTTCCTCTGCCTCTTCGAAACCCAGCTTGTACTTCCGGTAGTTCTCGGTTCGCATACTGCTGAAGCCTAGCTTGTAGGATTTTGAGCATCACCTTGCTGGCATGTGAAATGAGCGCAATTGTGCGGTAGTTTGAACACTCTTTGGCGTTGCCCTTCTTTGGAATTGGAATGTAAACTGACCTTTTCCAGTCTTGTGGCCACTGTTGAGTGTTCCAGATTTGTTGGCATATTGAATGCAGCACTTTAACAGCATCATCTTTTAGGATTTTAAATAGCTCAGCTGGAATACTGTCATCTCCGCTAGCTTTGTTGTTACTAATGCTTCCTAAGGCCCACTTGACTTCACTCTCGAGGATGTCCGGCTCAAGTTCAGTGACCGCACTATCATGGCTATCAGGGACATTCAGATCTTTCCTGTATAGTTCTTCTGTGTATTCTTGCCACCTCTTCTTAATCTCATCTGCTTCTGTTAGGTCCCTGCCTTCTTTGTCCTTTATCATGCCCGTCTTTGCACAAAACGTTCCCTTGAGATCTCCAATTTTCTTGAAGAGATCTCTAGTCTTTCCCATTCTGTTGTTTTCCTCGATTTCTTTGCATTGTTCATTTAAGAAGGCCTTCTTGTCTCTCCTTGCTATTCTCTGGAACTCTGCATTCAGTTGGGTATATCTTCCCCTTTCTCCCTTGCTTTTCGCTTCCCTTCTTTCGTGAGCTACTTGTAAAGCCTCATCAGACAGCCACTTTGCTTTCTTGCATTTCTTTTTCTTTGGGATGGATTTCGTTGCTGCCTCCTGAACAATGTTACGGACCTCCGTCCATAGTTCCTCAGGCACTCTGTCTATCAGGTCTAATCCCTGAAATCTATTCCTCACCTCCACTGTATACCTGAACGGTTTAGTGGTTTTCCCGACGTTCTTCAATTTAAGCCGAAATTTTGCAAGAAGCAGCTCATGATCTGAGCCACAGTCAGCTCCAGGTCTTGTTTTTACTGACTGTATGGAGCTTCTCCATCTTTGGCTGCAAAGGACATAATCAATCTGATTTCGATATTGACCATCTGGTGACATCCATGTGTAGAGTCGCCTCTTGTGCTGTTGGAAAAGAGTGTTTGCTATGATCAGCATGTTCTCTTGGCAAAACTCTATTAGCTTTTGTCCTGCTTCATTTTGTACACCAAGGCCATGCCTGCCTGTTATCCCGGTGATTTCTTGACTTCCTACTTTAGCATTCCAATCTCCTATGATGAAGAGGACATCTTTTTTTGGTGTTAGTTCTAGAAGGTGTTGTAGGTCTTCATAGAACCGATCAACCTCAACTTCTTCAGCCTCAGTGGTTGGGGCATAGACTTGAATTACTGTGATGTTGAATGGTTTGCCTTGGATTCGACTGAGATCATTCTATCATTTTTAAGATTGTACCCCAGTACTGCTTTTCCCACCCTTTTGTTGACTATGAGTGCTACTCCATTTCTTCTAAGGGATTCTTGCCCACAATAGTAGATATGATGGTCACCTGAATTAAATTCGCCCATGCCTGTCCATTTTAGTTCGCTGATTCCCAAGATGTCGATGTTCAATCTTGCCATCTCATGTTTGACCACCTCCAGCTTACCTTGATTCATTGACCTTACATTCCAGGTTCCTAAACAATATTGTTCTTTACAGCATCGGATTTTCTTTTCACCACCAGACACATCCACAGCTGAGTGTCCTTTCGGGTTTGGCCCAGCCGCTTCACTCTTTCTGGCGCTACTTGGAAATACCCTCTGCTCTTCCCCAGTAGCATATTGGACACCTTCCGACCTGAGGGGCTCATCTTCCGGCGTCATATCTTTTAGCCTTGTGATACGTTCCATGGGGTTTTCTTGGCAAGAATACTGGAGTGGGTTGCCATTTCCTTCTCCAGTGGACCACATTTTGTCAGAACTCTCTGCCATGATCTGTCCGTCTTGGGTGGCCCTGCACGGCATAGCTTATGGCTTCACTGAGTTACGCAAGCCCCTTCGCCACAACAAGGCAGTGATGCCATATTCTGCCTTTATTCTGAGTCAAGACAGTTGGTCCATCTAGTCCAGTATTGTCAACACTGACTGGCAGCGGCTCTCTGGGGTTTCAGGCAGGCATTTTTCCAGCCCTAAGTGGAGATGCTGGGGATCAAACCTGGGACCTTCTGCATGCAAAGCAGGGGCTCTACCACTGAGGTATCCCCCCCTTCTTTTATATACAAGGAGTGTTCTTTGTATGAGACATGTGCGTAATTATCTTTGTCATTACAAAGAGACCAAGGGTGCTTCCAGATGAAGCTTGTCCTGTGCAATCTCACTGCCTCATTCACAGAAATTTATGGGGAGTCCAGAAAGCGTTGCCTTCCATTTGTCACCCTCCCGTATTTTCCCGCCGCTTTTTAGTCTTTTTTCTTACTAGAAAATAAATCCATTAAGGAAGAAAAGACAGAATAGCTGCACACAATGCTTTTTGATGGTCAGTGCCAGGAGCCCTCCTTGTGGAAGCACTCCAGGGCCTTTGCTCATTTGTGGATTTAGAAATATATATTTATGTGCTTTCTCTGACCACAGATCCAGGAATCCAAGCTATCCTATGCCCCTCCCCCCCCCGACACTGTCTAGGGGCCATAGGATTGCTCTCCTTGTGTAGAAATGTATTATTTCATATTTTACTTATAGGAAGAGATTGTTCTCATCTCATTTTCATCACATTGGATCAAATGAGACCAGAACCAATCCGTATTGTCTAGGACTCTGATTTGGCATTGTTCTATTTCAGTACTGTAGACTCCTTTGTCTCCAGAGTCTCTCATTTTAATTGGTTTCCCCTTCCCAGGGGCATTTGAAATAAGTCAGTTTATGAATGGGACCTGCAGCAAAACATTGTAGTGCGCAGCGCTCCTTTTCAGGCTTCCAGCCAGCCAGTCAGGCCCTGCCCAGGGTATTCCATTCCATCCCCACCCCCATTTTTCTGTCCCTCACCCCAACAATCACTCCGCATTCTGTGCTCAGCTCAGCCCTCATTGGGCAGGGAACATAGCTATTTATTCTCCATTATTTTCAGAGCAGGTATGGAGGGTGGTGTGTGTCACCTTTTCCTCATCTAGTTGTACATTTGCCTGAGGCAGCAGTTACAGTGCTCATCGACTCTGGCTCCCAGAGTCCCATTCTCCCATGAAATGGCTTTTTTTGAGATGGGGAGATGACTGGGGCTTTATTCATCCAGCTGGTAATTTAGGTTTTGTGAATTCCTCCACTTCGGGAAGCGCCAGTTGGGTGCTGGCTGTTGTGATTGAGAAAAACAACGTTCAGTGTTGCTTGTCCTTTATGTTCTTGCAGCTGTCGATCATCCTTAAGGAGATTGTGTGGTTCCAAAGTATCCCACCCCCCTCCTCCCACACACCTTCTGATGTGATGGAATATTCTTTTGTGTTGTTTGTTCATCCTAAGCAGAGAACTTGAAAGAGGAAGAGAGAGAAAAACCTGCTCCCTCTCTCTCTTTTCAATTTTTTGCTAACGTTAGCTTCCCATTGCAATCGTATTCATCTTGAAGGATAAACGCATCTGTGTCCTTAATTGCTCCTTCGACAGAAGCACTAATGAGCCAAAGTGAAGCATTTTCACGTCTCAGTGTTTTTTGTTAAACAGGTCATGGGACCTCAGTATTTGAGGGAGTGCCTCTCCCTATATGTGCCTGCCCGAGGATTGAGATCTGTTGGAGGGGCCCTCCTCTGTGTCCCACCAGTGCGAGACATACACTAGGGTGGGAAGTGGGAGAGGGCCATCTCTGCTGTGACATCCCAGCTGAGGAATGCCCTCCCCCTGGAGGCCCGATTGGCGCCGACATTGATTTCATTTTGGTGCCAAGTTAAAACACAACTTTTCCCCAAAGCCTTTGAGGGCTAACTGAATTCGCTAAAGTTGCACACTGTTTTAACTGTTTGATTGTTTTAGAATCTTAATTCACATTAGCTTGTGTAATGGTTTGATGTGTTTTTAGCTCTTTAGATTATTTATTGCTTTATACTGTCTAAATTGATTTTATCTGTATGCCGCCCTGAGATCCTAATGATATAGGGCAGGATATAAATGTTTCAAATAAATAAATAAACAAACAAACAAACAAACAAATAAAATGTGGGCAGGGCTTAGTTCTTTATTGTTAATCCATCATTAAGCCACAGGACTGGCCCCAGATCAGAGGTGGGGAAACCCTTGCAGTCTGAGGGCCAAATTCCATTTTGGAGAAGCTCTTGGGGGCCGCATTCCAGGGGTGGGCAGGGCCAAAAGCAGAGGGGCAGGGCTGAAAGCAAAAGAGGAAGGGCCAAACATACAAAAAGTACCCACATATTATAGCTTATGGGGTGGGGCAAAATGCCAAAAATACTAAAAATACCAGCATATTGTAGCTTAAAGCTCTTCCTGCCAGTAATGAAGCCTTAGTAGAAGCATTTCAACCTTTTAGAATTGGAGAAACGCTGCACAAAAATCAGGAAACCACTGAATGATGGGTAGTTCCGAGAAACGGGGTGGGGCCAAGGAAGGGGCATGGCTGTCTGGGGAAGCTCGAAGGCCAGATTTGGACCCTGGTCTGAGCTTCCCCACCTCTGCTTTAGACGGCCGTCTCCAGGCTAGTTCTGACCGTGAAGCAATTCTAGGTGGCCTCAGCCAGCTAGACCTACCAAATTTGTGCTAAAAGATGTGTGTGTGAGAGCGAGATCCCACACATTTGTGTTAGACATCTCTTTGGGTTCTGCATGCAATCCCTCTGTTATTCCAGAATGCTTCTGCTCAATCGGTAATGACCTACTTTCTGCTAGATGACACCAATTTGATTACTATAGAGCCTGATCACTTGGTGAAGGTGTCATTTTCTGTGGCAAGATAGGCTTCCAAATTTTGGACTACTGTCTGAAACATAGTGGCTTTTCAGAATACAGAAGTTGGCTATCTCTTCCCTAAATCATATTGTCTTTCTTTCTTTCTTTTTTGGAAGGGGTAGGGGCAGCTTTTATATGCTTCTGATGAGTTTTAACTGATCTGTCTAATGGGTCTAAATTAGCCCTAACTTTTTCAAGGAAAAAAACAACAACGTGATGCACCAAGAAGTCTAGTAGCCTGGATTCCAAGCAGCAACACCTTCTGCAAGTCCTCCAAATGCAGCCCTGTTTATCAAGCCACCATCTCTCTGTGCCACGATATGAATTGGCATGTTCCCTCCATCATCAATCAATGAGGCAGAAAGGCATTGTTATAAAGTGCGGGGGGACGGGATGGGACTGAAAACAGGAACAATTCTTTACGAGAGAGGAAAATCCACGATATTTTGCATTTCTCACCAAATTAGATAATAGCTGAATTTAGGCCATACAGACAGGAAGAAGCTTCTTGCGTCAGCTGTTCCCTACTAGAGTGACCACTTGTGAATCACCAAAAAAGATGGCAAAAGAGGACACATATCTCCATAAAATTTGCATATGCTAATTGATATGTATAGGTGCAAATTTAGAAATAATTATAATTGGAATAGAAATACAGTAGTATGGAAGACTGCGACTGGGTGACCTTTGTGCCCGCACAGTCTGCTGACCAGGTGCTAACTGTTAACAGGCATCTTGAAGGCCCAATTCTTCTTTCTGATGGTTCTTTATCTTTATTCAGGACTTGGGAATGGACAACTCTTCAAACAGAGGATTCTTTCAAAATGGAGGGCAGTCCTTTAGTAGTCCTTCAAATAGAGGACTGTCCTCTGTTAAAGTGGATGCAGGGCCACCCTATAATCCCTAACAACAGGTTAGATGACAGCAATCATACTGTGCCCACCTTCAAAAGTGACAGAAAACACCCACACAAGAAGAGCAATCTGTAAGTTGAACTACATCAGCCTTCCCTGGGGCATGCTGGGAGTTGTAGGACTTTTGTCTGCTTAAACAGGCATAGGATTTCACACTAAGTGAATGTATCCAAAGTGCACCAGGGACTTGACACTATGCAGTCTAGGGTGCTTCCAGACAGAGGGCTCCTAGCACTATCAGTGAGAAGTCTTCGTGCTGCTTTGTGCAACAGTTCCATCTTCTTTTCCTTAACAGATTTTCTGCGGTAAGCAGAAAGATGGAAGACATGGTAGGAAAACATGGGAGGGTTGTGAGTGGAAGGTGACAACGTCTGGACCTCCCATAAGATTTTATCAAAGAGTCAGGGTGAAGGTGCAATAAAAGCCTCACCTGGAAGCACCCATAGGTGCTGAGCTCATGTTTTGGTGATTTAACCCCACGTTTGCTGACTGCAGCCTTCCATGGCCTGGTATGGAAATGAGGATGTCAGAGTCTGGCTGGTGAAATCTCCTTGTCATTTTTTAAAAACATCATTGACAACAAGCTAGTCTCTGACAAGTGGCACATTGTTTCTGCAGGCTTCCATTTGTTCATTGGCGCAGAGATCGGTGCTCTTTTGACATCAGTTCACTGCCAGGGCAGTTCACTGCCAGGGCTTCTCTCAGCAATATTCATGCAACTTGGACCCCTGGTTCAGTGAGTTCTCCCTCTGGACTTGCTCCAGCACAGGTGGTGCTAGTGATCTCAGATTTTATGTGCTTTTCCTTACAAAGCAAACATTTGCTATGCTAGCGTATTTTTTTCATGTTGACCTCACGATGTCCCAGTTGAACATGCCTCTTGCATCTGTCTTACCTAACTTAAGACAAGATGTCCATCTTACCTAACATCTAACCTATTTGGGGGATAGGTTTCAGCACCTTGGGCAGCTCCTTTAGTGTTCTAGCTGGTTCTGACTGAAACACAGAGTGGATCCACAGCCCCACCAAAATCAGAGCCACCAGCCCCCTCTGCTTACCACATTTTGAAGCAAGTGAAATAATGCACAATACTATATAGTGTGGGGGAGGGGCAGGGGTGGGAGTGGGGGGTAGTGGTGACGGTAAGATCATTAAGACCAGGATCTGAATTTACCAAATTGCTCCACTGCTGATGACCCCAGTGGGTCTTGAGCAGGGGGACAGTTTTCCACACTGATTGGCTGGATAAGCTGGAGCTGTTTTCTCTCTCCCTTGTAAGTTAATGGAGGCTATTGAGAAATAAGCCTACCTATCTGCATAGCCACAACCTGGGTTCCATTTCTTGGCCACGCCAGAGTGTGACAAGAACCAGAAACAGCCACTGCAGGTGGCAATGTCGGCACACAGATTTTGGAAACACCTTTTAGCCACAATAAAGCAAATCCCATACAAGAAATTGGCTCTTGATCCTAAGGTGTTTTGTTAATGCATTTCAAAAGAGATGTGACCAAGGATGAAGAGAGGCCATTTCTATATCATGGTGGTAGCTAGAGTGATGGGATACGGCAAGCCTGAACCAATTAACTTGGGCTCTTCAAGCTACTGGGAGTAGTGTTCTTGTACTTGTTTTGAACAAGATTGGAAATGGTTTAAATAATTTTGGAATGACAAGCAAATTAAAATGACCAGTAAAGCCCTCCTGCTTATGTAAGGAGATTCCTTAAAACAAATGGGATGTATTCATATTTCATGCTAACAAACCCAAGACAGGCACTGAATGAACTATTTAGGTAAAGTATTGTGAGATTGGCAATTTTTATCTTTGTAATCATTTGTTATTTGAGGGGGCGGTAGGTAATTACATGGGACATCGACACACACGCACACATTTCATCTTGTAGTTTTACACTTTTTTTAAGTAAGAAAGAAAGAACCAGGAACTGCTTTTCATATACCTATAAAATATTATTGTTTATTTATTTACAACATTTATAGGCTGCCCTATACCCCCCAAAAGTTCTCAGGGAAGCTTACAACATAAAATCAAACAAATTAATAATTCAAGACCTATAACAAATAACAACAGAAAAGCTGAGAAGTAGAGAAGAACAAGTAGCTGAAAATAGATGTAACAGGCTAAAACATTTTAAAGGCAAAACTGGTCTTTGCCTGGTGCCAAAATAAAAACAAAGTAGGCACTGGGCAAGCCCTTCTGGGGAGAGCATTCCAAAATCAGGGTATGCCACCACTGAAAAGGCCCTTTTCTCAAAAGTCACCCTCAGATGCTGGAGGGGAGGTGGCCTGACCTAGAGAAGGGCCTCTGAACAAGATTTCAAGGTCTGAGTAGGTATAAATTGATAATATATATAGCAAAATCTTTATATTAGTGCATTCTAGTTCAGAAGGCCTATTTACCTATAATTTATTTCCATTGTCAATGCTTTCAATTATCATTGAAATAGGATTTAAGCAATATACAGCATACTGTCAGGGTTTCCCTTATGATCTGGACCCCCTAAGCAATTCCTTAAGAATCTCTTGCCTCCTTAAAGAGCCCCACGTTCCTTCTTTTACCTTCCCCTTTCCAATAATGTGGGGTTTAGGCTGTAGGCATGGGGTGATTGATGCTTTAGAGACAGGGTTTAACTACAACAGTTTACCGGTAAATTAAAGCAAGCACATCGCAACTAGAGGTATTTACACAATAGAGATAAGTGATACAAAAGGCATTAAAAGAAAATAAATGTTGCAAAATGCAAGTTCTTTTACCCTAGCTGCACTTAGACTTTTCCAGGCTGCTTCTTCCTGCTCCCTCTTCAGACTCTGCTCTTACTGGCTCTCTCACTCTCTTTATATACCCTCCTCCTTCAAAACCAAAAGCACTGTTTCAAACCTGAAGAACTGAAATTTAACTGGGGAAGTGAAACTGAATCTTAATTGGGGAAATTAAACTACTCCTCTCAGGGATACCCCCTCCCAACAAAAACTCCAGGTCTCTAAGCCTGACCTTTTTTTCCTTGTGCCTCTATAGGCCTCAAACCTTCACACATACAATCTATACCATACCTTGACTGAAACTATTATTGTTATTGTTTTTCTTTGTTCTTGACAAAGAAAGAGTTAAAATAAAAGCATGGGGAATCTTTAACAAAAAATAAACTCTTGCCTTCCTTAATGAAGGGGAAAAACATATCAGTGTGGCTAAATGTTTAAAGAACTTTGATAAGAGCTCTTCTTCACCAAAATATAGAATAACCCCTGCTGAGAAGCTAATATTTCAATCAGTGTTCTTTAATAAAGATATTCAAAAAACAGCAGGTTATTCATCTAAAAGCTTCTGCCGACATTTTCAAGTGATTACTTGCCATAAATGTATTACATTCCAGAAGAACCCTGATGGGAAATGCTAAACGTGTAAGAGTTTCTGGAGGCTCTTGTTAGCACCAGAAGTAGCAGAGAGTCTGTCAGGTTTTCCATTACAAAACCATGTTTTCCAGGAGACGTCTGCCATTTAAAACAATCTCTTCAGCAAGAGAGTTGGTCAAAAGCCAAAAGTAAGATGGTTGTCAGTACCACTTTCAACCAGAACATTTAAAATTAATGAGCAAGTAAGTCATTCAGTAAATAGGGACTTCTTCAGTCAAAGTTTCAGATATTTGAAGGCTAAAAATAGAACATACTTCTAAATTGTGAAGGACAAGAGGGACTCTCTCAAGCAGATAATCAGTTCACTTTGTGTGGGACTCCCAACTATGGTTGCTAACCAACCATAATAAAACGTCCTACCACGTATTAATTTAATTTATTTGTTTGTTTTCAGGACAGCTGCCAGAAAACTAATGGGCACGGTTTTTTTTCCCCACCCTTGGTCTGTTGGGTGGGTGTTTTGGATCTCTTAAGCTTATACAGCTGACTGGGGAATGACCCTTCTCATTCAATTGGAATGACCCTTCTCATTCAATTGACCCTTCTCATTCAATTGGATAGAGAAGACACTGCTTTCTAATAGGGATGTACAAAAGTGACTTACCTTTCACGGATTATGTTGATGGGGGGGGGAGGTGTTCCGTACCTCCCTCCGGAATCCTGGCCGGGGGGGAGGCGCTCTGTTCCTCCCCCCGTAATCCTCGAATGGCTGGCTGTGCTCTGCGGCAGCTCTGCGGAGCAGCCGGCCAGGCCCAGCCTGGCCAGGCCAGAGCCATCTGCAGCCGGATTTCCGGCCGCAGAGGGCTCTGGGTAAAACAAAAAACAAAAAACAACCAACCGTGTACGCAAATGGCGGCGGCTACGGCTGCCGCCATTTGCATTCCTTCTTTTTGGCCGTCTTAATCTACGTAAATATTTACGTAGAGTATAATGGCAAAAAAAAAGGGGAATGCAAATAGTGTAGCGGGCGCTATTTGCATCCCTTTTTCATTCACCGTTTTAGCCTACGTAAATCTTTATGTAGGCTAAAACGGCGAATCAAAAGGGGACGCAAATACCACCCGCTACGCTATTTGCATTCCCTTTTATTTTCGCTGTCATAGTCTACGTAAATATTTAGGTAGATTAAGACGGTAAAAAAAAGGAACGCAAATGGCGGCGGCCATAGCCGCTGCCATTTGCGTACATGGTTTTTTAAAAAAAAAAAAAACCCCACCCAACCATGATAGGCTACGTAAAGATTTATGTAGCCTATCATGTCTTTTTTTTTTTTTTTTAACACAAGCCTGCCTGGAAATGGCGGCGGCGGCAGCAGCCGGTCGGAAGACTGCCGCTGCATCCGCCGCCGCCCGGAAGATCCGCCCCAAGTGAGTCTCGTCCTGGGGTGGATCTGCAGGGGGGCGGAGGGGCAGGCCGTTCCGCCACGGAGTTCGGGAGGCTGAATGCACTGGCATTCGGCCTCACCGAGATCCATGGCAGAATTCTCTGACATCCCTACTTTCTAAAAGAAATTCAACAGTGAAGAAATTTCAGAGAAATTCCCACATGTTGGGCTGGGGTTTCTTGTGCTTACCTTACGTAGGAGGTGGTTGAGGAGCGTGTGCAAGTGTCCTGCTTTTTGTTGTGCAATCATCTTTCTGGCAACCTGTAGCATCCTCACCTTCCTGAACTTCAATTAAAACCTAGGGGAAGGCATCATGAGCCGTGGAGACTGGTGACTCTGATTTCGATGGGGCTGTGAATCTTTCCTTGGCTTCAGTCAGAACCAGCCAGAACTCTAAAGGAGCTATCCAAGACACTGAATTTATTTTGGGGTAGGGTTCAACACCTTGGATAGCTCCTTTAGAGTTCTGGTCAATTCTGACTGTAACCCAGAATGGATTCACTCCCCACTGAAATCGGAGTCCCCAGCCTCTGCTGATCATGAGGTAATTCCTCCCATAGGGCTTTTTCAGACCGGGAAGCGCAGGCAGCCTGGCAGGCTGGAGAGCAATGGAAAGGCACGTAATTGAAAGAAAATGCACACATAATGCCCTCAGCCACCTCACAGTGATTAGGCAAGCTCATAAACACCACAAAAATAAATGATAAAACACCTTGAGAATGAGGCAGAACAATTGGAAGCTTCTTTCATGGGGGAAGAAATTGGAGGGCAGATTCTGACTCAGCACTCGGAAAGCATCTGGAGAAGGAAGCCGCTCTTCCTCAGTTGCATATTGGGCTGAGATGGTCCTGCATTGGGGAAGAGGGCTTGCTGCCACTGTGGGGAAGCAGTGACAAAAACTATTTAAAACAAGAAACAGGGGAGTTGAAAATAAAGGCAAAGCCTCTGACTCCTACTGTCTTTGACTGTTAAACAATAGTGATCTGTTAAGTCCCCCACCCCGAAACTGTCCCTGAAACTCATTATAAGTTTTCCACCCCACTATTTGCACCCCCTTTTGGATCCTCTCCTACACATGCTTCAAAAAATGTCCCGAGAGCATTCAGCACAGCCTTATTGGTAGCCCTACTCCCAATATGCAAAGGTGCAGCACAGTAAGGCAAGTCGTGTGATTGGAAATCAATGGCCATAGAAATGCCTTCAGTGTGGCTGGGAGGGGCTGGCAGGAGCATTGTATGCCTGTCATCATAGCCTGAAACTACATTTTGTGTGAGCTGGGCAGAGTGTGAGAGTGCGCCTATGATGTCTGTGCAGTGTCCCTGATTTGCAGCATCCTTCCCGCCTCTCCAAAGGAGTGGGAGAATCACAGCTACGGGATGAACTGCATGGACATCAGACGCACGGTTTGCCCTGCTCACCCTGGCCTGGACACCATTAACTTGGTGCTCAGTGCTTGGTTTCCTGAGGCCCAGGCTTGCTTGGCCCCCTCTTTCCCACTTGGCGCAGCCCCCAGCCTCCCACTCTAGTGGCACTGTGGTGCAAGATGAGCTACTTGCTTACAAGATGGGTTGGACTTGCTGTGTGTGCTCCCTGATTGGCTGTGAATGGATCTTTTCCTCCTAGCCTGCACTGTTTGTTGTTCGGGCTCAGCAGCCCTAGCTGCTATGTTACTTCAAGTTCGGTGGTGTAGTGGTAAATTCTGAAGTGCAGGCGCTCGTCGTGACACTCCCCATAGCCACACCCCCAAGGAGAGTCCAACAATTGCAGGAAGCGATATTGAGCCCTATCTAGCAGTTCTGCTTGGCTTAATCTCCACCAGGAGTAAGTCTTTTGTAAAGCGAATGGGTCTTGGTTGCCCATTCAAGCCCAAGCCACCCCTACATGCTTTGCTTTATACCTGGGGACAATATATTGTTGCTGGGAAACTTCATTTCACCCCAGCTGCTGTGAGGATTGCAGCTGAGCTCACAGGGAACAGGGAATTTGGGGAGGGGGAGGGTGGCAGGCAGATGGTGGCAACATAAAGAGTGCCTGCACTGCATCCCTGTGAGTCCTGGCTGCACTCTACCACTGTTTGAGTTAAGGCGCAATCCTATGCACGTTTAGACAGAAAAAAGTCATAGAACTCCCAGCATGCCCCAGCCAGCAATGGGTTTATGCCTTTAGCCACTGAACTTTTATTGGGCTGCTTCGTTGAGATTCGATTGATGTCTTCCATATGTCGAGACATTAAGAGACATCGCCTAGAGTGCTGCTGGCAACAAGCATGGGTAAAAGACCTTTTAAAGACCTATACGGTGGTGGTGAGGCCAACAAGGAAAGTGCACATTGCTGCCACCATGGTGTCTGCACAGACAGACCGGTGATGTTTTCCCATATTGTGCCAGGCCTCCTTTGCCAGGATCCTGGATAGGAGGAGCCAGAGTAGACTGTGGCTCACTGAGAAGACCGCTTCACTCTTTGCAGATTAAGTTCCTTGGATTCTCCTTGACTTGGACCCCAGTATTGGGGCAAGTCAGATCGATGTAACCTCGACAACTGCTTGTCTGGTTGTACTGGATTCTTTTCAGCTGGTAGATCTTGAGGATGCGTCCAGGGTATCTGGAGCCACAAGGGCCGCCATTGGATTATTCGGGCCTTGCTGTCTTGGCTGATAACATTGGATGAAGTGGGACTGATGCCGTGGCAAAGGGAAGTGATTAATGCTGCTGTTTCCATAACTTGACATAAAATCTGGTCATGCTGCTCAACTGTCTCATTCCCGGCACATTTGGGAGCATGTGATACCGCCAGAATGTGCTTTGTCCTTCGTGGTGGCCTCAGGTGTCACTGTGAATATGGTCAGTTCTCTGGCTGAGATGATGCAAATTGGAATAGCACAAAATAGGGCTTTGTCGTGGAGGGTCGCCATGTTTCAAATTCAGAAATTCTGATACCCTTGGGGGCAGGGGAGCAGGATAAGTGAAGGAAGGGCAGAATGTGAGAGGTCAGTGGTTGGATCCTGGAGGAACCTGGTGGATCTGTATTGGAGGAATTACTAAAAGCCAGGGGAAGGCAGCCTCTTTGGGCCTGTGAGCAGATTGGCAGTTTGAGAAACTGCCAGGCGCACCACCACAAAATGGCTGCCATGGGAGGTGTGGCTAGTCACAAAGGGCAAGTAACTTGCTCAAATGACTGCATATAAGAAGGTGGGGTCCTTGAAGCATTCATGGGAAATGAAGATGGCAGCAGCTGTAGGCCCTTGCTTTGCTTAGAAGTGATCCTAGCTGCCAGTAAGAAAATGTAAAAAGAAAAGAAAAATGGGAGGGCTATAGAACACCTTGGCGGGTACCAAGAAAGGTGTTCAGGGGCACATTGGTGCCCTCAGGCACCATATTGCCTACCCCTGGCTGGGGCATGCTGGGAGTTGTAGGACTTTTTTTCTGTCTAAATATTCATAGGATTGAGCTCTTATAGAGTTAGCATGTATCTAATACATAAAGAGCCAGAATGGTATACTGGTTAGGACAAAGGGAGACCCAGGTTCAAATCTTTACTCAGCCATAAAGCTCACTGGGTGACCCACTCTCCACCTGATCTACCTTGCAGGGTTCTTGTGAGGATAAGAAAGGGGGAAGGACCATGTCCACCTTTAGCACTTAGGCAGGATGTACATAAAATAAGTAGATAATCTATCTGGTATCAGGTGGTTGAATATGAAGTCTAACAAGCACCTGTAGGAAGCAAGCAAGCAGTTGATCAGTTGGTAGACATCCTGGTGACCTCCCTTAGTAGCGTGTTGCCCAGATTTAGGGGAGTACTGAAAGCTTATATATCAGGTGGTAGCATGGGATTGGCTGTCTGGGATCAGATGGTTCCCAGAATGAGGAGGATTCTGGGCTGTGTTGCTAATGTCTGCCCTCCAAGCAGGGAATAGGGAACTCGTGTCTGAACACCAGTACTCCTGGTTAAAGAAATGCAGTACTTGAGACTGGATAGAGCCTGGAGGAGTCTGATAGATAGGTGATGGGCAGAGCTTGGCAGAATCTGGAGTTTGCTGCCTCTTCAGATTCCAGCACTGGCTATCTAACAGCACACACTTCTACTGTAAAAACACTGGCTGGTTGAAAACCTTACATCTATGCTGTAGGGATTCCCTGATGTAGGGATTCAACAAGGATGGATGAAATGATTACTGATAATAATGTTTGCTACCTGGAATTGATCAGGACATTTGCAGTGTACAGACACAGCTCCTGGAAGCTATTATTTTGTCACCTTGGGTGAGATATTTTTCTTATTCTTCCATGGCCAGAACTTACAAACAGATTTTTTTTTTTGCTTGCAAAATCATTTCAGATTCGTTCTTAGCACTCAGCTGGCATCCTTCAGGCAACACATCCCCCAATTTTTATTATCACGGGTGTGTGTGTGTGTGTGTGTGTAGCAATTTTATCATGACCTGAAAGAGCATTGGCAGGCATGATAATGCAAGCCCAAGCACTGTGAGATGTAGTCCCAAACGGGGGGTGGGGGTGGCTCAGTCAGCAGATGTAAAGGATCAACCCCTGGATCTATTTAGGATTGGACCCAGTTCCCTCTAGAGTCCAGGATTATCCTAAATGGGTTCATGCCCCTGAAATTCCCCCTTTTTGCCACTTCCCAAATTTACTGGGGTGGTGGTGTCCAGAACACCATCCAGCTAGCAAAACCTCAAAATTTTGGCCTAAATGCTGCTGTGGGTATTGAGGGCAATTCCCATGGTCCCCAGCATCCCTAAACATTCCACAAGCATAGGCAGTGGCATTCCGGTATGTCAGGAACCATGGGAACTAATTTCCTTTAAAACTCAAAGGAAAGTATCTTTCTGATTTTCAAAAGCTGAAGACTAAAGCTGGAGATTCCAAATATGCTTTGGAAAAATGGGAGGGGGGAGGGGGATCCTTTGATAACATTCTCATAATGTGGTTGATTCCAGTTCTCCCCACATGGTGATACTGTTAGAAGAAATGATGACCATGCAAAACTGATGAGGAATCCCCGCCCCCCTGCTCACTGAAACTTGAAATGTAGAATATAGAATTATGCTGTCAATGAAAAATGGTGTCCTGAAGATGCATACCATGTTCATTTGATACTGATAGTTTCTGACTCAGTAAGCCTCTCTAAAAAAAATTATATTGAAGGGCAGGATCAAACACTTAAAAATGAATGAATGAATGAATGAATGCATGCATTTCAGTGTTTGAGATAGATGAAACAGAAAATGCCAAACCACTGAGTTAAGCCAGAAGCAAGCATCACTTCACTTGGCTGATAATTGAATATTGAAGTACTGACTGACTTCTACCTCCTCTTTGCTACTTTTCACATCATACAACCCGTCATTAGGCCTGTGAATGAAAACAAAACACAGGCCTCATTAACAATTTATGCAGCCAAGCAATAGCACAGACTCAGCAGTCAGCAGATCCAGCCAAAAAGCCTAGCGTTCTTTGCCTTTTGACGTGCACTTGAGTCATGCCTGATGGACAGTGACTCAGCTGGACAGCCAGGAGCACCAGCACTTCGAAATGTCTTTCTCTGTTTTTGCAAAAAATTAATCCAGAATGAAAGGCGGGCAAGTGGCACTGAATTTGCGGATGCAACCTCTTCCCCAGTTAGACACTACTGATTTCAATGTCACCACTGAGAAGAGAGGCCGTGTTTTATGGATGCTCCATTTATAAATGTTTGACTTAAAAACAACACGCAAAAACATTAGGCACTCTTCTCTCTCTCTCTCTCTCTCTCTCTCTGTACTAGGGATGAGCGAACGAGTGATGTTCAGGTTCGCTAGGGTTTTCTGAACATCAACTTGCTCCTCATCAGTCCTTGATTTGCACTCACATTTGTGATCGCTGGTTATTTTGCACAAACAAGAAAATTGCACAAAATGAACAGCTGTTGAACATGAAAGTTGTGCAAACAATTCCCAAAACTGAGCAAATTTCCCCAGTAGACTAAAGCATGGGTGATTTAAAATGTGCACATTTCGGGAAAGCTGTACATTTTGGAAAAGTTGTGCATTTTTCAAGTACACTTTTTTGCAAACGTGAAGGCATGTTCAGGAATTTGCAAACATTTTCAGAGAAAATGCGCTCCTGCTTGCATTCAGGTTTGTGAATGGGGCATTTTCAAGTGATTTGTGAACTGAAACAAAATTCTTGTCCATCTCTAGTGTGTGGTGTATTTCCTTACCTACAAGTGGATCAAGTGGATTTTTCCAAGCCTAATCCATGCTGGAAGACAAAAACAGTATCATACCTCCTAAAGGGACTGTAAGACGTCAAGGGTCATATCTTGTTCTTCATTGACATTTTAAGGCAGTAGGGTGGCCATGTGTCTTACTTTACAGAGGACAGACCTTATTTGAAGGCATTCTCTATCTGACGCACTGTTCAGTCCAAGTCCAGGTTTAAGGTCAAGAATCATAAATTGGAAGAGCCATCAGGGGCCTTGAAGTTGGCCATCAACAGTTAGCACCTGGACCACAGACTGAGCTGGCACGCAGCCGCAGGTCACCTGGATCTATTGAAATTACAGTGGTTATTTCTATGTTTCCATCTATACCTATGAATTAGAATATGCAACTATGTGCGAGTGACTACCCTAGGAGGGAGAGTTAAAGACCATAGCTCCATGGCAGAATACATGCTTTGCATATATGCATAAAGTGCCACGTTCAGCCCCTGATAGCTTCAGTTAAAATATCTCTGGTCTCAAGTTGGAAATACTTCAGTTTTGAGACCTTGGAGTGCCACTAGCCAAATAGATAGTACTTGGCTAGATAGGGGAACAGCCGTAGCTCGATGGTAGAACACATGGTCTGAAAGCAGAAGGACCTAGATTCAGTCCCTGATTTCACCAGGTAGGGCTATCTGACATCCTCAAGATCCACTGCAGGTCAGAATAGATAATACTGAGCTAGTATTAGTATTAGTATGATTACACATGCTCACTTTATTATTTTTACTTTAAATACATATGTATTATCCTGATTTTTTTTAATATGACAAAACAGTGCTTATTTTCAAATAATGTGTTCAGCATCAGGGTAACAC
This sequence comes from Heloderma suspectum, assembly GCF_057233095.1. NCBI lineage: Eukaryota > Metazoa > Chordata > Lepidosauria > Squamata > Helodermatidae > Heloderma > Heloderma suspectum. The sequence goes on from NC_139459.1 coordinate 135,677,269, forward strand.
CGATGCTAAACTTCATTCCTGTAATCGTGATGGTGCTGTGATTTAAGTGAGTTTAAAATGTGAAACTGCACATCCGCAGAGTACAGTCAGGGCCAGAAATATCGGAACAAGGATAACTGTTTTGGCAGTTGGACTCTGTACACCACGACATTGAAGTTGAAAGGAAGGAAAAACACCCAGATGGGAGCGAAGTCAGGACTTTCAGCTGTAATTCAAGGGGTTTGACAAAAGTGGGGCACTAACCATTCAGGAAGGACAGCCAGTGGCATACCCCCCCCCAATCATTGGGGGCTCATAAGTAATGGAACAAACCAACATCATTTCAAACTTGAGGATCACCTTTAATACCTGGATGAAAATCCTTTGCAGTCAATGACTGCCTGAAGTCTGGAACCCATGGACATGACCAAATGCTGAGTTTCCTCCCTCAAGATGCTTTGCCAGGCCTTTACTGCAGCTGCCTTCAGCTGCTGCTTGTTTGTGGGTCTTTCTGCCTTCAGTCTTGTCTTTGGTAAGTGAAAAGCATGCTCTATTGGGTGGAGATCAGGTGACTGACTTGGCCATTGAAGAACATCCCACTTCTTTGCCTTGAGAAACTCTTGGGTGATTTTGGGTCATTATCCATCTGCAATATGAAGCAGCGTCCTATCAGTTTGGCAGCATTCGGCTGAATGTGAGCAGAAAGTATAGCCCTATATACTTCAGAATTCATCCTGCTGCTTTTATCAGCAGTCAGGTCATCAGTATACACCAGTGACCTGGTTCCATTGGCAGCCATACATGCCCATGCCATAACACTGCCTCCACCATGTTTGTCAGATGATGTGGTATGCTTTGGATCATGAGCCGTTCCTTTCCTTCTCCATACTTTTCTCTTCCCATCATTCTGGTACAAGTTCTTTGGTTTCATCAGTCCAAAGAATCTTATTCCAGAACTGGGCAGGCTTTTTTAGGTGTTTGCTGGCAAAGGCTAATTTGGCCTTTTGGTTCTTGAGCATTACCAGTGGTTTGCACCTTGTTGTGAAGCCTCTGTATTTACATTCATAAAGCCGTCTCTGGACTGTAGACGTTAACAATGACATGCCTACCTCGGCAAGAGCATTCTTGACCTGGCTAGTTGTTGTGAAAGGGTTCCTCTTCACCATGAGTAGAATTCTGTGGTCATCCACTTTGTCTTCCATGGTCTTCCAGGCCTTTTGCTGTTGCCGAGCTTGCCAGTTAATTCCTTCTTTTTCAGGTTGTTCCAAACTGTTGTGTTGGCCACTCCCAATGTTTTTGCTATCTCTCCGATGGGTTTATGTTGTTTCCTCAGCCTAATGATGGCCTCCTTCACTCGCATGGACACCTCTTTGGACCTCATGTTGGGAGTTCCAGTGAACAGCTACCAAATGCAAATGTAACACCCAGAACCACCTCCAGGCCTTTTATCTGCTTGCTTGGTCATGGGGTACCCAGGAGTACCTGGCCATGCAGCTGCTTGTCAGCCATTCATTCCATTACTTATGAGCCACCAAAGATGGGTGTGTGTGTGTGTATGCCACTGGCTGTACTTCCTGAATAGTTAGTGCCCCACTTTCATCAGACCCGTTGAATTATAGCTGAAAGTCCTGACTTCAACTGCCCAAACAGTTATCCTTGTTCCAATATTTCTGGCCCTGACTGTGTTTCTTGACTTTTTAAAATCAGGATTGGCAAACAGGGTTTTGGCTTGGTTTTTTGCTCTAACGTATCAGGAATGTAGAAGCAGTTGTAAAGTATGAAATGGCAGTGGGGGAAGAGAAGAGAAGTAATATACAAGGTCCCAAGACATGGTCTGAAGGCACGTGAGGCAGCCACCTTGCCTTTGCTAAGCAGGTCTGGGTCTGGATTTGTCAAAAACAAGTCCTGCCAGACAAATCTGATCTCAATTTTTGATCAAGTAACCTCCCTTGTGGACCATGGGAATGCTGTAGACATCATATACCTCGACTTCAGCAAAGCTTTCGACAAAGTGCCCCATGATATCCTGATGAGCAAATTAGCTCAAAGTGGGCTAGATGAAACAATGATCTGGTGGATCCACAGTTGGCTATAGAATCAGACTCAAAGAGTGCTTGTCAATGGGACCTTCTCAAACTGGGGAGAGGTAACGAGTGGGGTACCGCAGGGCTCAGTCCTGGGCCCAGTGCTCTTCCACATTTTTATTAATGACTTGGAGGAGGAGGTGCAGGGAACGCTGATCAAATTTGCAGATGACACAAAATTGGGTGGGATGGCTAATACTTTGGAAGACAGAAACAAAATTCAAAGTGATCTGGATAGACTGGAGTGCTGGGCAGAAAACAACAGAATGACATTTAATAGGGATAAATGCCAAGTTCTGCACCTAGGAAAAAGAAACCAAATGCACAGTTACAAGATGGGGGATATGTGGCTCAACAACACTACAAGCGAGAAGGATCTTGGAATTGTTGTCGATCACAAGCTGAATATGAGCCAACAATGTGATGTGGCTGCAAAAAAGGCCAATGCTATTTGGGGCTGCATTAATAGAAGCATAGCTTCCAAATCCTGGGAACTACTAGTTCCCCTCTACTCAGCACTGGTTAGGCCTCGTCTGGAGTACTGTGTCCAGTTCTGGGCACCACACTTTAAGAAGGATGCAGACAAGCTGGAGAGGGTTCAGAGGAGGGCAACAAAGATGATCAGGGGACTGGAAACAAAGCCCTATGAAGAGAGACTGAAAGAACTGGGCATGTTTAGCCTTGAGAAGAGAAGACTGAGGGTAGATATGAGAGCACTCTTCAAGTACTTGAAAGGTTGTCACAGAGAGGAAGGCCAGGATCTCTTCTTGATCATCCCAGAGTACAGGACATGGAGTAATGGGCTCAAGTTACAGGAAGCCAGATTCTGGCTGAACATCAGGAAAAACTTCCTGAGTGTTAGAGCAATATGACAATGGAACCAATTACCTCGGGAGGTGGTGGGCTTTCCCACACTGGAGGCGTTCAAGGCGAGGCTGGACAGCCATCTGTCAGGGATGCTCTGGCTTGGATTCCTGCATTGAGCAGGAGGTTGGACTCAGTGGCCTTGTAGGCCCCTTCCAACCCTACTATTCTATGATTCTGTGATTCTATGGTCAGTGCTTGGAGGGGAGACCACCTGGGAACCACATGTAGCCACCTTGAGTTCCACAGTGGAAGAAAGGTGGGGTATAAATGTAATAAATAAAAATCTAAAGGCTCCTCTGGGAAGACCATTAAGTCCAGAGTCTAACATTACTTAGCTGTACCACTGGGTATCAGGCAGCTTGCTATGTTCCTATAGACAAGACTTCCCCAACCGGATGCCCTCCAGATGTGTTGGACTTCAATTCCCTTCAGCCCCAGTCTGCATAGCCGATGGTCAGGAATACTGGGAGTTGTAGTCCAAACCAGCATTTAGGGCTGGCAGGAGCATTGTATGCCTGTCATCATAGCCTGAAACTACATTTTGTGTGAGCTGGGCAGAGTGTGAGAGTGCGCCTATGATGTCTGTGCAGTGTCCCTGATTTGCAGCATCCTTCCCGCCTCTTCAAAGGAGTGGGAGAATCACAGCTACGGGATGAACTGCATGGACATCAGACGCACGGTTTTCCCTGCTCACCCTGGCCTGGACACCATTAACTTGGTGCTCAGTGCTTGGTTTCCTGAGGCCCAGGCTTGCTTGGCCCCCTCTTTCCCACTTGGAGCAGCCCCCAGCCTCCCGCTCTAGTGGCACTGTGGTGCAAGATGAACTACTTGCTTACAAGATGGGTTGGACTTGCTGTGTGTGCTCCCTGATTGGCTGTGAATGGATCTTTTCCTCCTAATCTGCACTGTTTGTTGTTAGGGCTCAGCAGCCCTAGCTGCTATGTTACTTCAAGTTCAGTGGTGTAGTGGTAAATTCTGAAGTGCAGGCGCTCGTCGTGACACTCCCCATAGCCACACCCCCAAGGAGAGTCCAACAATTGCAGGAAGCGATATTGAGCCCTATCTAGCAGTTCTGCTTGGCTTAATCTCCACCAGGAGTAAGTCTTTTGTAAAGCGAATGGGTCTTGGTTGCCCATTCAAGCCCAAGCCACCCCTACATGCTTTGCTTTATACCTGGGGACAATATATTGTTGCTGGGAAACTTCATTTCACCCCAGCTGCTGTGAGGATTGCAGCTGAGCTCACAGGGAACAGGGAATTTAGGGAGGGGGAGGGTGGCAGGCAGATGGTGGCAACATAAAGAGTGCCTGCACTGCATCCCTGTGAGTCCTGGCTGCACTGCACCACTGTTTGAGTTAAGGCGCAATCCTATGCACGTTTAGACAGAAAAAAGTCATAGAACTCCCAGCATGCCCCAGCCAGCAATGGGTTTATGCCTTTAGCCACTGAACTTTTACTGGGCTGCTTCGTTGAGATTCGATTGATGTCTTCCATATGTCGAGACATTAAGAGACATCGCCTAGAGTGCTGCTGGCAACAAGCATGGGTAAAAGACCTTTTAAAGACCTATACGGTGGTGGTGAGGCCAACAAGGAGAGTGCACATTGCTGCCACCATGGTGTCTGCACAGACAGACCAGTGATGTTTTCCCATATTGTGCCAGGCCTCCTTCGCCAGGATCCTGGATAGGGGGAGCCAGAGTAGACTGTGGCTCACTGAGAACACCGCTTCACTCTTTGCAGATTAAGTTCCTTGGATTCTCCTTGACTTGGACCCCAGTATTGGGGCAAGTCAGATCGATGTAACCTCAACAACTGCTTGTCTGGTTGTACTGGATTCTTTTCAGCTGGTAGATCTTGAGGATGCGTCCAGGGTATCTGGAGCCACAAGGGCCGCCATTGGATTATTCGGGCCTTGCTGTCTTGGCTGATAACATTGGATGAAGTGGGACTGATGCCGTGGCAAAGGGAAGTGATTAATGCTGCTGTTTCCATAACTTGATGTAAAATCAAAATCTGTACCACTGGGTATCAGGCAGCTTGCTATGTTCCTATAGACAAGACTTCCCTAACCGGGTGCCCTCCAAATGTGTTGGACTTCAATTCCCTTCAGCCCCAGTCTGCATAGCTGATGGTCAGGAATACTGGGAGTTGTAGTCCAAACCATCTGGGGAATGCTGGTAGTATTAACTCTGACTTGGTATCAAACATGTTCTGACCCGGTATAAAACTGTTTCATATATTCATTTGTGTTTCTACCTGAAGGAATTTACATTGATTTAAATGTATTAATTTATCTATTTACAGCAGGGGTGTAAAACATCAGGCTCAGGGCTCCCAATCCACCACTCTGGGGTTACCCAGATGATCACACCCCCTTTCCCCCATCAATAATTCAGTGTCTTCCTGGGTTTTGTGCAATTTTTTCCCCATTCTGAAAGGTTGAAACTGTAGAGCTGGAAAAAGTGCAGAAAAGGGCAACTAAAATGATCAAGGGTCTGGAGCATCTCCCCTATGAGGGAGAAATACAACAGCTAGGCTTGTTTGGCTTGGAAAAAAAGGAGGGTGAGGGGAGACATGATAGAGGTGCACAGATTATGCATGGTGTGGAGAAAGTGGATAGGGAGACATTTTTCTCCCTCTCTCATATAATACTAGAACTCGGGGTCATCCTATGAAGCTGGTTGGTGGGCAATTCAGGACAGATAAAAGGAAATCCTTCTTCGCACAGTGCAGAGTTAAACTATGGAACTTGCTACCACAGGATGTAGTGATGGCCACCAATTTGGATGGCTTTAAAAGTGGGTTGGACAAATTCCTGGAGGAAAGGCTATCAATGGCTATTAGTCCTGATGGCTATGTGCTGCCTCCAGTGCCAGAGGCAGTGAGCCTATGTACACCAGTTGCTTGGGAACATGAGTGGGAGAGTGCTGTTGCACTCATGCCCTGCTTGTGGGTTCCCGGTCAACAGCTGGTTGGCCACTGTGTGAACAGAACACTGGACTAGATGGACCCTTGGCCTGATCCAGCATGGCTCTTCTTATGTTCTTCTGAAATGCCTCTCCTAAGGCTGAGGTACTGGCAGGAAGAGCTCTAAACTAAAATACACTGGTGTGCACGGTATTTTGGACCTGCCTTCTTTTGCCTCTGGCCCCAATGGAATGTGCCCCTGAGAGCTTCTCCAAAATAGAATTGAGCCCTTGAGCTCAAAGAGGTTCTGCACTTGTGATTTACAGCATTTATATAGGCTGCCCAATGCGATTGTTCTCTGGGCAACTCAGAAACATCAAATAGAAAAACACACATGATTAAAATAAAATATCATAATAAAACAACAAATTGCAGCATAAATGACTTCTTTGCCTAACATAAACCAGGCCTGGACAATTTGTCGCCCACCAAAATGGCCAGTCACAGCCTTGGCAAACCTTTTGGTTTTGCTGCTGTCATAGTGGAGCTAAAGATGGGGGGGGCAGGGGTGACATGCATCTAGCAGGCCCTGATATATAGCTGGTGGGATGTGTTCACCTTGGTGAGTCACAAGCCTGAAGTAAACAATATTGAAGGCAGGTATCTTGGGGTGCAATTGTATGTCAACTTACCTCACGGTGGCTCTGTCAGGGTGGACACTGAGCCCATAGAATCCCAGAGTAGTTCTGATTCTGAGGAAGAGGAGCTGCTCCTGGGAGAGGAGCGCACTCATCCTTCCCAGGGCCAACAGCTGACAGAGATTCCTCCCACCGGCATTCCTAGCATAGATAGCAGCCCCGGGAGTGAGAGAGTGTGGGAAGCAGACTTGCTGGATGTGCGACGCCGACGCAGGGAGCGGCGCCAAATGGAGGGCGCGGGAAGGAGGCATAGTGCCTGGTTGGCGCGCAAACAACAGTTGTGCCCAGAGGATCCAAGGGAAAAGGGGAGGGACTCTCCCTAGCCCATAAGTTCAGGGTCTGCCAGTGATTCTCTTTCAAACGGGGACCAACTGTTCCAACTTAGGGCATAGGTACTCTGCTGCTCATATCTAGTTGCTAACAGTAGAGTTGTTAAGTTGTAAAAGAGGAATAAAGCTTTGAAAAGAATCCCTTTGTCTGTGGCTGGACTTGGCTACTGGATTAGACTGAGAGAGGCCTCCAAGGAGCCCTTGACAGGCTCTAAGCTGTTCACCAGTAGGCTTTAGCCGTAGGCAAGATGACTGCATCACATCACACTGGCTCACATCACCTCAACTGCAATGCTTTCCTCAGTTGAAGAATTCCAGGAGAGACAGAGAGGGAGAGAGGCAGGTAAAGAAGACCTCAGGGCCTGCCCCAGCTGGACTCCCCGCAACACACACACATGGCCGCCTACTGTCAACAGCTCTGTGTGAAGGATTCCAGAAGAGAGGGAAGTGGATACAGATGACATCAGAAACCTGCTCCTATTCCAGCTGGACTCTCCCTGCCCCCACCAATGGCCCTGAGGGAAGGATCTGAATGGTGTTTTTTTTTTTAAATGTTGATATTGTTTATTGTGATTTTATTATTTTTATGTTACTTGTAAGCCACCTTGGTAGGATTTATATTCTGAAAGATGACATATAAATACTTGAAATAAATACATGAATAAATAAATTTCTGATGAAGCCAATCCACAAATGCAGCTTCCCGTCAATTAGGTTCATATATCCACCTGGCTGTGTATCACAGTAGAGGAGGAGGTACTCCCCCTCACCACTGCACACCTCTAAAGTACTGAGGGAGGGAGGGAGGGAGGGAGTCGGGCATTCCATACATACGCTGATATTGATCACATCACTGGTTTGACCTATCACTTGATTTCTTATCACTGGTCACTCAGCCCTTGGGATTGGTTCACATAGTCACGTGACCACAGCTTCTTGTTCCATAGTGCTGGGCATGCATAATCCTGGTTATTTCTGCCATTTTAATGAGGCAGACATTTGGTTGCTTTGATGGCAAATTAGGCTTCCATCAAGTTATTCATTTATTTACAAGATTTGTAAATAAAAAATTACGATTTATTTGTAAATAAAAATTTACAGATATTTTTAAAAAATCACTAAATTTATTGGTAAATAAAAATCTAGGTCCAATAAAATATCCAGTGGTGAATATCCATTACCCAACACTATGGAACAACAAGCTATGGTCACATGACTGCATGAACCAGCCCCAAGTGCTAAGTGATCAGTGATGAGAAATGAAGTGATAAGTCAAATCAGCAATAAGTCTTGTGTTGACCAGCCCCTAAGTGGCTATGCAGTTCCTCCCTAGGAGCGCTGAGCTTGACTGGGTGTGTGAAACACCATAAATGCACATCCTGGGTCCCCTAGGGATGTATGGATTTTGTTAAATCTGTTCCGTCTGTGTTCTGCAGATTGTCAGACACCTTTCATTCCATTATCCACTCATTTTTAGAGATGTTTGAGAATTTCATTCCACTTGCACTAATGTGCATTAGCACAAATGCAAATTTCCGCAGGCCCCCCCCCCATAAAAAACCATTCTGCAAGTCCATAGAATCCACACAACTTGGAAAAAGACAGTCCGCTGTGGAATCTGCAGGTCAGATTCATAGACATCTGAACTCACTTGAATCCATTGTGAATTTCTCCAACCTCCCTCCCTAGGGTCAATCTATACTCCATCATGTTTCCAAGATTAGATGAATTCACTCACCACATGTCTATGGTATATCCAAGTCACTTTGCCACACAAATTCAGATTCACCTTAAAAGAGCATACATGTCAAATGTGACACACCAAGGCATGGTGTTAACAAACAGATACTGCCAAATATGAAATACAGTTGTAAGTCAGCTAGCAACCAAACAGAGCCAAATATATATACCATTACAAGACATCAATGCTGTCAACATGTCAACAACTGAAAGCAAATATCATTGGATGTCAAATAGATCACACTTTAGCCACATACTCAAGCAAATATCTAAGAAACTATCTGGAAAATATTAAACATCCCAAATTTTGGGAAGCAAATTCATCCTTTACGTTTCTGGCTATCCAATTATCCATCTCTATGCCCTTAGCTTTTTCTTTGTATTATCTCAGCACACCTTCATCTTCCTATGCACAAGGAATTATATTTTGCTCAAGAAGATGCAACCTCTGTCCTCTAGTCAAACACCCAAAGAATGAAGGTGACAAGAAAAGCCTATCATTGTTATCAAACCTATAACTTAATTAACTTGTGATAGACCTGTCAGCTTAACTTTCAGGCTAACTCATTCCATGTTCCAAAATTTCGACTGCTGCTAATGCATTCGGAACTGATAGATGAACTTGACCCTGTAAAGTAATATGAATCATTTGAATGGAACACTGTTTCATTATGTCACATTTTGAAATGCTTCCTCCTCCTGCTCAAGTTATGTCTATAGCTCCAGGGAACATTTACAACTTGTTTCTGTGACTAAGTGTCTGCTCCTTCTGTAGCTGAAAAAGGTGATAATGAAGTCTTTTTAGCAGAATCTATGCCACTTACTGGGGTATAAGAGAGTGAATGGGAAAAGCTGAATAGATTCTGGCCACCAGCAAATGGAGGGAAGTGAAGGTTGTTTAAACACTTTAGATGGAAGATAAACACTCTAAAAATGGGAACAATCTACAGTCTATTAGGTTGCTTTGAATCAAGCAACATCCAGAGAGCAAAAAGAATTTCACATTATGATCAACTCTTCCCTACACACTGCATTGCAGCTAAACATGATGCTGCAATGCCTAAGAATGAGTGTATGGAATATTCTGTCGGTTGGAAAACTGAAATTAGACTTGAAATGGAAATTGGACTTGAAACAAGGGCTATCTACTGATTGAGGATATTCTTGCTGATCAATCACATGCCTTTTAGCAAAACAATTCATTAATAAGTTCAGTTTAAATAATGTGTGTATTACCCAGACCTCAATACAGAGGCCTACTTGAGCTATCCTTCTTTCAAGTATAATCATAGAATCATAGAATCACAGAATAGTAGGGTTGGAAGGGGCCTACAAGGCCATCGAGTCCAACCTCCTGCTCAGTGCAGGAATCCAAGTCAGAGCATGATATAAGAAATGATACAATTTGATAGACCAATCCTACAATTAATTGCTGAAGAGGAAAGGACACTTTTAATGTTTTCTGCTTCATTCCCTATAAAGGAATATACAAGAAACAAAATAGACACAATAAAAATATGAATAAACAAACATTTCATTTCATTTAATAAAATGAAAATGAAATGAAATAAACTAACTACCAATTTAAATTCACCCTCATTATTAAAACGGTAAAACCAGCCATCACCAACTAATTGACTAAAGCTTTGATGAAAGCTTCTAGTTCTATCTGAAAACCTTAGTATACATAGCACTACATCTTGGACAGTAGTTGCTTTGGACATCAGATCCCTGAAGAAGTATCTTTTTCTTGCCTCCAGTTGCATCAGTGTGTGTTATTTATAAAGGAAAAAAAGTTGATGGAGGATTCAATTTATAACCAAACGGCTGTGCGGTGAGCTCAGTTCCCCATTCCCAACCGTCAGCCCGAGTTATGCTGTTATCTCTATTCAGTTTATATCACGAGGCTCTTTGCAACACTTGCTTCTCCCTTGTGGCTCATGGGCACTGTGCTCCTTTGCAAACTTCAGTTCAAACAGTGAAGCCACAGGGGCTTGCAAAATGATAGAACTCCATCACCCCTTGTCAGCAGGGCTTGATGATTTTTAAAAGACAAGGAGGCAGCTGAACCCAAACTGGTCCTCATTGTCACGCTCACTTGCAATAGTGAGGACAAATTTTCTCTGTGGTTCCCCCCCTCCCTGCAATGCAGCACAGCTAGATTACTTGAAGTAAGTGAGAGAATATCTATCTAAAGAGCTCACCCATCCCCACTAAGACTATTAAGTCCAGAGTCTAGAATCACCTAAGTGCACCACTGTCACTGTATATAGTTATTTTTTTCTGTCAGCACATCCATCTTTGGATGAAACTGTGCTGAGATGGGGCCTGTCTTGTCTGGCAGGCTGTTCCAGATGTCTTGCCATGTGGAGGCTGCAGCCACAGGAAGCAATTAAAAACAGTTCCCATGCCATTGTTCGTGTATTCTCAGATTCCCATTTTACATAGGAAGTTGCCTTATATCGCGTCAGACCACTGGTCCATCTAGCCTTCCACTGAGCCACGGCCCTTCCACAAATGGCCCTTCCATTTTAACCTGTGGAATTGACTTCCAAGGATTTGTGCTGTGGATTGAGCAGTGCAGAGCAAACAAGAGCTCAGAGGCAAAGCGCACATGCTTCACGGATGGAGTTGCTTGCTTGAGAAGATCATCAGCTCCAGAAGTGGCAGCCGCCTGGAAGCCACCCTCACCCCCCCCAAAATGCATATTTTTTTTCACGGAGGGCGTGGCTGGAATGACTGGGCTACACAGAAGTCAGTAAAAGTCTAATTTTGCCTTCAGGGCTTTGATTACAGTTACTGATAGGAGAGACAGAAAGAAACCAGGTTGACTGGCAAATCCCAAGCTGAGCACTCACAGCGGGTCAACTGAAGGAGGAAAGCTGGTATATTTGTAAGTAGGGTGCATTAATGTGAGAGAAAAAGAGGCAAGGAATACAAAACAAGAGCCAGTGTGGTGTAGTGGTTAGAGCATTGGACTGAGACTCAGGAGAGCTGGCTTCTAATCCCCACTCAGCCATGAAGCTCACTGAATGACTTTGAGCCAGTCACTGACTCTCAGCCTAACCTACCTCACAGGGTTGTTGTGAGGATAAAATGGAGAGGAGGAGGATCATGTAAGCTGCCTTGGGTTCCTTGTAAGAGGGGAAAAGGTGGGATATAAATGTAATAATAAGTAAATATATCTTCATGATGGGGCTGTGGGCAACTTATGGGGCTGCCCAAAGCAAAAATTCAAGACAATGGGGGGGGGGGTCCTGCACAGAGGAAATGTCCAAAGGATTTCAAGGGAAGCAAAAAGAGTTGAGATGAGAACTGGGGACCGATCTCAGGGTAACGGGTTCAACATGTCACTACTGGGCCCCAGAGAAAATATGATCACAAGCTGTTAGTCAAGCTTTGCTGTGACCCTTGTCTGCCACTTAGCAGCATCCCCAGGTCCTGTCGCATGTGAAAGGCTGGTAAAGAGACACTCTCCATGCAGGGAGGGGGGTAGAGTTGCAGAAAGGCCGACAGTGTGTCTACAAATGACTGCTATTTTATTTTCACTTCTCCATGCCAGGGTCAAGGCAGTGGAGGCTGGTGGCTCTGATGTCAATGGGGCTGTGAATCTGCCCTGGGTTTCAGCCAGAACCATTCAGAACTCTAAAGGAGCTATCCAAGGTGCTGGCCCCTATGCCCCCAAAATGGGTTCAGCACCTTGGATATCTTCTTTAGAGTTCTGACTGGTTCTTACCTAAACCCAGTGCAGATTTACTGCCCCATTGACATCGGAGTCAACAGCCTCCACTGGCCACTTGTGAGTCACCCCCAAAGAGGAAATGCACCACCAAAGAAGAGGACAAAAGAGTACATGGATTTGCACCAAATGTACACATGCTAATTTATATTTATATGTATATGTATAAGGGCAAATTTAGAAATAATTATTATAATTTAAATAGAAATACATCCCACCATAGTGTGGAAGGCTGACCAGGTGTCTGTCTGTTCAGCCTGCTGTCCAGGTGCAAAGTGTTGATGGGTAACAGTTCCTATGGCTCTTTATCTTTAAACTGGACTTGAACAGAAGAGCCCTTCAAATAGAGGACAGTCCTCTGTAAAAGAGGACACATGGCCATCCTAAGAACTGGTCATCTGCGTCCACCCACCATGTAAACAAATCAGAACCATAATAGATCCTGCAGACAACCTCCAGGTTACTTCAAGTTATTTCATGCATCTGTATGTTTGGCAGGGAGTAAATAAATCTCCACATATATGTGCATAAATAAATTCCCTTTATGAGCACATATGATGTGGCTTTGCTTTCTGGCTGTTTAATCTTGTTGTTATTGTTGCTTCAAAGCCCAGGGAGGAGGCATCAAAATGGTTGAGAGCACAGCCCTCAATTTAGATCTCACTTATGGGAAGATTAGGATTTGCTTGGAAAAGCCCTGAATTGCATTAATCTTGAATCATATGGCCCCATGAATAGCCTATGCAAATTCACTTACCAACACTGCATTCATATTCAATTCATTCCCTTTTGGGGTCTTACTGGCAATGTTGCCAAAAAGGACTGCTGTGGCTAGAAAGCCAGGGTGTTGTTGGCTGAGCTGGAGAGCAAGACACCTGCCTAGGTTGTGCCATTTAACAGCTTCCCCCAATGTGGTGCCCTACAAATTTCTGGGGCTGATGGGCATTGTAGTCCAAAACATCTGGAAGGCACCAGGTTGGGGAAAGCTGCCATATATAACATAAAAATAATAGTAATTCAGCAAGTCTCATGTGTGTCCTGCTGTCACCCTGGACTCATCTCAATGACAAACCATCAAAAGTAAAAATTGACATTTGAGCGAAACAGAGGAAAGCCATCAGGTCATGCCGTATTCCATTAACGTCCTATTACACAAATGTCAAGCTCTCTTGTCTCAGAGCAGAGACACTACCTCACTTCTTGAAATCCTAGGAAGTGTCTGGCTCCAGAGGCCAAACAGGCAGGGCAAAGTACTAATTGTCATACAATTAACAAGAAAAAGTAGCAAGTTTCTAAGTAGAGCAACACTCTCCTTGGGTTGGGAGCCACCATTGGCCATGACTCTCTGTTGACATAGGGGAAATGCTCTGTTTGACTGTCATTGACCAGTAAACTGGTGGCCGCGCCCAGTTTAGTAATGGAAGTACCAATCAAGACTGTTTGGGAATTTGCACTGTTTGATGTCAGCAATCCATCTAAACCATCAGCAAGTCCCTGCCCTAGCTCTTCCCTTTAAAAGGAAAAGAAAACAAGGGGAAAACACCAAAAAGATTACCCTGGGAGCAAGTGTGGTGTAGTGGTTAGAGTGTTGGACTCACAAGATCTCGGTTCTAGTCCCCCACTCAGCTATGAAGCTCACTGGGCAATTCCGGGCCAGTCACTGACTCTCAGCCTTAACCCTACCTCACAGGGTTGTTGTGAGAATAAACTGGAGAGGAGGGGGATCATGTAACTTGCTTTGGGTTCCTTGGAGGAAAAAATGGTGGGATATGATTGTAATAACATAAATACTTACATAGATACATACATAAATACATAACTACATAAATATTACCAGAAAGTCTAGTAATTGAATTAGCTGAAGCTAATTATGACTGCAGAGTATCATTTCACTGTATTTGAGGGACCCTAATTACAATTTTAGTCCTTTCCAGTTTTTGTGAAGGTATTCACCCAGGGCTATGGTTCTGAAAGGAGGTGTTCTGAGCTCAAGGCTGCCTGGAAGCTATGTATTGAAATCTCACTCCTAATAGCCTCTGTGTGTGTGTGTGTGTGTGTGTGTGTGTGTGTGTGTGGTGGTGGTGGTAGGTAAAATGTACTTTGCCCATTCTCAGGGGCCCTCTCTGTATTATGACTTTACTAGCGACATGCTGATCATTATGAGGGGCAGTTTGTATATGGAGGTGGGCCTGTTAATGGGAAGAAAACACCCAGAGATCCTCAGCTATGGGGCAGTATAGGAAGGATATATATAAGCATGGACCAAGGTTCTGTGTGCTCAGTCACAGAGAGATGTTGGGTTGTAACCAATTAGTGCCCACCACCACCATCACCAATGGCACGGCATTGGAATGGGGAGGGGTGACTCCCCCTCCCCTTGCAACCCCATTGTGCCCTCAAAATATGCCCAGGAGGGTTGAGGGGCCCTCCAGATCAGATTTGGGGGGGGGGTGCAAGGGGAAGAGAGGAGAGGAAAGTCCTCCAGCAGGAGTTGTTGTCCACTTGGGCAATGTTGGGTTTCACCCATTGAACCCCACTTTAAGATCCACATCAGTGGAGGCTGGATCAATGTGAGGGGCAGTTCTCTCCCCCCCCCCCACACACACACACAACACGTGTCCCACAAGTTCAGTCCTTTACTTTTCCCCATGAGAGTGAATGGCAACCATTGACATTTTTGGAGAAAGTAAAGGGGTGTGCTCAAGAACAGAACTGGGATGGAGGCTAAACCTGCCTCCTAAACTAGGATGTCAGGGGTGGGGGATACAATTAGCCCTAGGGTGGCCAGATGGCTTCTTTTACAGAGGATAGTCCTCTGTTTGAAGGGCAGCTGGAGGACTGTCCTTTGTTTGAAGGGCTGTTCAGTTCAAGTCTGGTTGAAAGATAAAGAAAAATATTATGGGATGTAAGGGACCTTGAAGCTGCCCATCAACAAGACCTGGACTGAGCAAGGCACGCAGGTCACCTGGTCCCAGTCTTCCCCACTATGAAACTGTATTTCTATTTAAATAATTCTTTCTAAATGTGCATTGATACATAGAAATTAGCATGTGCAAACATTTTGTGAATGTGTCTCTCTTTTTGGGTGATGCATTTCCTCTTTGGGGGCAATTCTGAAGTGGCTGCCCTAGTTCTACCCCAGTGGTGTTCCCACGTGCAGTCTGTTTACTTTGCAGAACTTCATGGGAGCCATTGAGAACTAAACTCACATATATCTGCATAGCCCCTTGCTGGACTGGGTCTCTTGGTCACGCAAGATTGGGATGGAAACGTGTACATTTTAAAAAAATATATCAACAAGCACAGAGTGCATCATTATTATGGGTGAGGGCAGACAGGGGCTCTTATTTTGCAGGGAATGTTGGGGGAGGGCAATGCTGGTTGAATGCTCTTTGTGCAAACATTGCAACCCTTTCTGGGGTTCCGTTCCGCTGTGTGAATGTTCGGCCATCCAACTAGGGATGTACAAAATCCCCCTTACCTGGCTCCGCTGGGTTCCACTGGGGGGAGGCGCTCCGTCCCTCCCCCCGGAATCCTGGCCGGCCAGCTCTGCTCTGCGGGGATTCTGCGAAGCCGCTGGCCGGCTCCGCCAGCAGCCAGACATCCGGCCGCTGGCTAGCAGGGACACAAATGGCGGCAGCTGTAGCTGCCGCCGTTTGCGTCCCTGTAGTCAGCCGTGATAGGCTACGTAAATCTTTATGTAGCCTATCACGTCTGACTTTAAAAAAAAACAAAAACGCGCGTACGCAAATGGCGGCGGCTACAGCTGCTTCCATTTGCGTTCCTTATTTTGGGAACATAATAACATAAATAAAAATATTTATGTAGACTAAGACGGCGAAAATAAGGGGAACGCAAATAGCATAGCAGATGCTATTTGCATTCCCCCTTATTTTCGCCGTCATATTTTGTTTTGTTTTTTAAACCTAGCCATGATAGGCTATGTAAATCTTTATGTAGCCTATCACATCTTCCCCCCCCCCCCAACACTGGAAATGGCAGCGGCGGCAGCTGGTCGGAAGACCAGCCGCTGCCGCCACTGCTGCCCGGAAGATCTGCCCCAGGTAAGTCTCATCCTGGGGGGGATCCACGGGGGGGCAGGGGGGAGGCCGTTCCACCATGGAGTTCGGGGGGCTGACTGCACTGGCATTTGGCCTCACCGAGATCTGTGGCAGAATTCTCTGACATCCCTACATCCTACAGTCTTGTTAATTGCTAACCATCAGGGCCAGCCCAACACATTTTGTTGCCAGAGGCAAAGGACAAGACAGCACCCTTCCCATTCCATGTACAAAAGCTGTTGAATTTTTCTTCAACACTGGTGATGGGAACATACCCTCCACCGCACCTGAAGGCAGCAGGTTAACTTAGGAGGTGCCTGGCAGGCTGTGTAGCACACAGAGCTCTCTCCAACACCTAGCTGCCGCCTCCCAGCATCTGCCACCTGAAGTGACTGCCTCGGTTTGCCTAATGGTAGGGCCAGTCCTCCTGACCATTGATTTTGTCCCATAGGAATGTAGGCTTGGTTTAAACATCACATTCCCCAATCACCCAAACCTATATGCATTTCATGCTTTTTCTCCTTGTTTCTGTAATGACTTGAGCCATTCCAGGCTGATATTCCACTCTACAGTCTGCAAAGTGGTTCATAACAGCAACTATATATATATATATATATATATATATATATATATATATATATATATATATATATGAATAATAAACAAAGAAGGGGGAAAGCATGGGCAAATAAAAATAATGTGAACTATAAGTATCATGAAAACAAAACAAAATCAGTTTTCAGCAGATCATAAAATGGTCATTAAATAGGCATTAAAATGCTGTTAAAAGCTCTGAAGAAGAAAACAGTTTTAACCTGGCATCTGTATGATGCTGACACGCAGAGGTAGCTTTCTTACTTGTTGAGAGAGGGCATTCCATAAATGGATAGTGCCATGAAAAACGCTCTCTCCTCAATCAAAAACTTTCTGTCAAAGGTTTCACAAGTGGAACCATGTGCTTCTCTTCTTTAGCAGCCATTATTTAATGACCTCCAAGATTATGATGATGAAATGAAGTTCTCTATTCTTTGAGAAAGATGGCCTTGCATCATGAGATCCCAGCCTGTCAACTGCATCTTTTAAAAAGTGCTTTTTAAAAAGTGAGAAATAAATTATTCACTTTGAACACAGTATGCATGCAAACCACTCAGGGTGCTGAGCACTTCTCTTATCAGATGGATGCTTTTTCTTTTTCTTTTTCTTTTTGGTTCTATAAATACAGCTAATAGTTTACTACAAGTAGATACATTTGAAACTTCTGTGAAGATGGGAACTCTAGCAAAAAGAAGATGTTACAAGCACCCTGCTCATCGAAAAAGTGCTCTTCATATAGAGAGAATCTTCTTTCCGAATTCATGGCAATTAAATGGCTTCATGGGGATAAAGTAGGAATGTAGGAATCCACCTATATTCGGTCTGAGGGATGTCTGTTGCAGGGAATCCATCCCTCTTATGGCTCGATGGATTTCCCCAGGGCCCCTGGCTTGGCTTTTGGCTTTTGGTCTAAGTTTTTTCTCTAAAAATGGCAAGATATGCAAATAATTTCAGCAGTATGAATACCTTGGGCAAATTACAGCCGTAATTAGCATAATTTGTGCAAATTGTGGCCATAAAGTGCTGTGTTGTGCATAAATTGTAGGTGCAATTTACACAAAACTAAGCAGTTTATGGCCACAATTTGTGCAAATTACACTAATTACGGCCATAATTCGCCCAAGATACACAAATTGCAGCCACAATTTGCATATCTTGCCATTTTTAGAGGGAAAAAAATAAAGTGGAACTCTGCAATCCGCACATGCAATGAAAATTAAACAGAGACGGGGCTTAAAATGTTAAAAAGCCAAAACCTCTGAATCCCATAAAAAGCCTCTAAAGGGCTCCTAAAAAGCCTAAGAGAATAAGGGCACAATTTTATGCATAGGGTTGGGCCTTAAGAAACACTTTGCCTGGCACTCAAACCAATGCAAAGTAGGTGCCAGACAAACCTCTCTGGGGAGGGCGGTCAACAACCTGGCTATCACAGAGAAGGCTCTCTCCTTTGCAGCTAGGGTTGAATCAGAATTTTGGTTTTGCTCACCCCAAAATGGGAGTGCAAGCAGGAGCATGTGTCCACCTATTTTTTTTTGCAAATTGTCAAACATACGTTCACATTCATCTCATTCCCAATTCCTAGTTCAATTTCTTTAAATTTCCTAATTTGTGCAAATTCCCTCATCAGACTGATTCAGAACTTGTCAATCCCCCCGCCCCTCATGCAATGTATTCGCTTAGGAAGCCCCAAAGTGGAGTATGAAATTGACAAGGATATTGACAAGAGCGGAATATGCCTCTGCTGGACTACATACTCTGCTGGACATACCTGCAGTCCTGTGCATTTGCGCAAGACTGCCAATAAGAAGGTGTTTAAAAACATACAACACCATTTGCACAAATTTAAAGGTCCTGAAATTTTAAAATTTGCAGAAATGGTGGAACTCCCCCCCCAGATGTGCAAAATATTTCCAGAATCTGAAAAAAAAATCCACTGCAGTCCACCACCACTTAATGGAATGGAAATGCTGCAGAATCCATCAGGCTTACATGGAATGGGATTCCCAGCATCTCACATCCCTAGTCCTTGGTGGTGGATTTTGTTGGGGGCTCAGGGAAGTGCACTGTACATGCCAGCCCTGTACAGTCTGGCTTTGAGGAGATAAGCAGCAAGGAGATCAGCAGGTTTGAGTAGTAAATTTGTCCTCTGACTGGAATAAGTAAGAGTTGCAACCTCAGCATGATAGGTAGGGTTATCAGGCAATTATTTTGCAATAGTGTAAAAAGACTAGGACTGAAATTGGTTGTTGAAGAGGGCCCATGCGGAAGAAGTCACTTCGGAATGCATTGGACAGTGCGATCTATCTTTTTTTTTACCCACAATTTCTCTGAAATGATGCTATGTCACCCTTTTCCAACCTAGCACCCTCCAGATGTGTTGGACAGCAACTCTCATGATTCCCAGTCAGCATTGCCATTGGCTGGGTATTATGGGTGTTATAGTCCAACACGTATGGAGGACACCAGGCTGGAAAAGGCTGCACTGTGTAGCAGCCTTCTATAGGCATTGGGGGGGCATAGTAGCCCATTAGGATGCCCATTTGGAGCTCCATCACCGCAACCATTGCTGGGGCAATTGGTTAAAAGAAGAACCCCCACACAACAGCTCCCCCACTGTTGCCACCTCCTGTCGAGTTAATCCCCATGCAGGAGCTGAATATTTCTCTCCTGCTCCTCCCAAATTACTTCATTTTTCTCCTTTCCTTTCTCCCCACACTGTCTCCAGTTCACATATGGACACCCCAATAACAAAGGCTGTGCCAAAAATGACTTCATAAACTTCAGCTCTTCTGGTTAGTCATCTGCCCTCCTGCTGGCCTTTGGGAGTTAATCTCCATCATTTGCAGATGCATTAGAATGATAAATAATAGACTAATGCCAACATACTTTACAGGTTTGCCCCCAAATGAAATATGGAGCAGGCTGTCGCAGCATTTGCTTACCTTTGCTCTCTGTGTGCTTAACACTTGATTTTAAATCTTTTATAAATGACCACATTACATTTTTATATCTCAGCACAAAATGCAGAGATTGTGTCGCTGGGAGTCCTGCATTGCCTAATATTAGCAAAGGTCATCGGGGAAGAAATGGCATCTAGGGGTTATTAAAGTGCATTCTTATAGCCTCAACTCACCAATTTTTTTTCTTGTTAATCAAAAAGACAACAAAAAAATGAAAGAAAAAGACTTGATCAACTGAAGTTCATTACATCTGTTTCCTTCCCTACTGGAGCCCTTCCATCTATAAATGAGTCACAGTTGAACCAACTAGTGGATTGTCCTGGGGTGGTGGTGTTGGAATATTTTCTTAAGGATAGCAGGATAGTTGTGTAAGGCTTTAAATATTCCCTAGCATTGACTTACAGTGTCAATGCTAGGGAATATTTAAAGCCTCACACAACTACCTTTGTCCCTTTCTTTTCCATCCCTCAAAAGCATATTAATACCAGGATTTAAGTTGAACCCAACATGAGGTGCTTTTCACACATTACAGAAACAAGCTCAGGTTTGACTAGGTATACACTCAACAGGGAGCTGCAGCCAACCATGGCTCCCTGACGAGTGTATCTGTACGGCACACAGCGGTTTGCAAGCATAAGCAAAGCCACACATGACGTTTTTAGTTGTTTAATTAAAAGACACACACACACATTGGAAGTGTACTCCTAAAAGATAACGTAATGTGTGAAATGGCCCTTTGTCCCCAAATGCCTATCATTAAAGCCAGAACTTAGCCCTGAGGTAATCATGCAAAAGAGTACCACTGCTCATGTGCAGCGAAGGAACACTTGCTCCCACATCAATCAGTCTATGTGCTGGGATCATCTGTTGATACTCCCCTCTGGGTCCCTACCACCACCATCTAAGACAGGTGGCAACTAGGGTGAGGGCATTTTCAGCTCTGGTGTCCCATCTTTGGACCTCTCTCCCCAGGGAAAGCTCACCATGCATCCTTTTACCAATGGTGTCCATTCACCCAGAATGCTGAACTAGATCAGGGATTAGGAACTTCTGGCCCACAGGTTGAGTATGGCCCACGGGGATTCTTCATCCAACCCACCGGCTTCTTCCCCAGGCCCTGCCCCCTCTCCTGGCAGGAAAAAGCTCTTATCTCTGATCAACACTTGATCAGAGATAAGAGCTTT
The DNA here is from genome assembly GCF_057233095.1 of Heloderma suspectum. Lineage (NCBI taxonomy): Eukaryota > Metazoa > Chordata > Lepidosauria > Squamata > Helodermatidae > Heloderma > Heloderma suspectum. The sequence continues at coordinate 135,698,413 of NC_139459.1, forward strand.
CCCTTGCTGCACAGGGAAAGGGAGCATTTGTCACTGTGCAGCAGGGGATAACTCTTATATCTGATCAGCTGCTCTCAGGGTGGGTTTTCAAGGTGGCTTGTTCAAGAAAAATAAGCCATGTTGTTGTTCAGTCGTTCAGTTGTGTCCGACTCTTCGTGACCCCATGGACCATAGCACGCCAGGCCTTCCTGTCCTGCGCTCTGTCCCGGAGTATGCTCAAGTTCATATTCATTGCATCGGTGATGCTATCTAGCCATCTCATCCTCTGTCGTCCCCTTCTCCTTTTGAAAATAAGCCATACTGCATGGTTAACAAGCCACCCTGCAGAAAATGTCCTGGGTTTAGACAATATATTAACCCACGGTTCAACAAACAACCCATGGCTCAACAACAACCCACACTCCGTGCTTGTTGTGTGAACAGCCCCAATTATCTGGTGTCAGGTAGCTTAGGAGACAGATGGTAAGATGGACTGATAGAGAATCTGGTGGATCAACAGAAACTTGATGGAAAGGCTTACAAACCATTGTTATAACTATCTGGTACTGGTGCCATGGCAGTCTTTCCGCTCCTGAATTTTTCACCCAGTGCACGTTAACACTGCATTACTTTGTCAAGAGAACACCAAAAACCTGTATGGCGCACCTTCATTTATTTTGCAGCAGCCTTCTGACACCCTGCAAAGGCCTGGAACTATTTTAACAACCTGACCTGTCAATAAAGCGTCATATACACTTGTCTAATCTGATTATTTCTGAAACATTTCTGCATAATTAGCATTTCCTTAGTCTTCAGCCAGGTTTGACTATTTTGAGATGATGCTTTGCCATATATGCATGTTTATGTCTTTATGTCTGTGTGTGTGTGTGGGGGGGGGTATATATTCTGATAACTTACTTTATTTTGTATTTTATAGTTCATTGAATAATTGTGTAAAGGTGACTCATAAATTCATATAAATCTGAAAGATGTATATTCACATCACATTGTTTTCTACCCAGTGCACACAATATTGCAATAACAACAACACGATGTAAGTTCTTTATTTGACATGGGCAAAACCAGATGGCATTAATGAGTAACTTTACCTCTCTCACAATAGTATTTTGCTTCTCTTCTCTGGTTTATGTAATATCCTTTCCTTCTACATTTGCAACTGCAATATTCCAGTTGCTCCTATAGAATTAAATCTCTCTCTCTCTCTCTCTCTCTCTCACACACACACACACACACACACACACACACAGCCTCATTCCTTTGCCTTCCCTCTATGTTATTTTCTCTCCAGCTTGTGATCCCCCGCCCTACTTTCTGTGCTACATTGCATTTCTTAAGTATTGTGCAATGAATCCTAATAATAAATAGTTTAAAAAGAGAATATTGCAAGAAGGAAGTGTCCTCTTATGCATGATTTGGTAAGAACTTCAGGAGCCTGTTTCAGTCGCGAGGCATGCTCTGGAGTGGTTTACCATGCCATCTAGCAGGGATTTTAAGAATTGTCTTTGCTCAGGAAAGAGCTGGAGTGAAAGAGCTCAAGCTATGAAACCTAGGGTTGGCAGAGAATTTCTCCACGAATCTTCGGGAGGCCGAGTGCTGACGCATTCGGCCCCCCGAAAGTGTTGGGGAAATTCTCCGCCGCCCCCCACCCCTGGGATGGGACTTACCTTCGGCGAATGTCCCTCTCGGCGGTGGGTCCCGGTGGCGTTTCGGCGGCGTTTTGGCAGGGGCGGGGGCGGCGGCCGGTCTCCCAACCGGCTGCCACCGCTGCCATTGCAAAAAAAAAAAGTAAAGTAAAACACACACACACACACCCGTGATAGGCTACGTAACGATTTACGTAGCCTATCACAGCTAGATTTCCAAAGTCAGCCATGATAGGCTACGTAAATCGTCACGTGGCCTATCACGGGTGACTTTGAAAAAAAAAAAAAAAGCACGTATGGAAATGGCGGTGCCCATGGGGCACCGCCATTTGCATTCCTTATTTTGGCACGTCTAGTCTACGTAAAGATTTACGTAGACTACGGTGAAAATAAGGGCACGCCATTTGCGTTGCCCTTATTTTCGCCGTAGTCTACGTAAATCTTTACGTAGACTAGACGTGCCAAAATAAGGAACGCAAATGGCGGTCCCCATGGGAGCCGCCATTTGCGTACACGCTTTTTTTTTTTCAAAGTCACCCGTGATAGGCTATGTGATGATTTACGTAGCCTATCATGGCTGACTTTGGAAATCTAGCCGTGATAGGCTACGTAAATCGTTATGTAGCCTATCACGGGTGTGTGTGTGTGTGTGTGTTTTACTTTTTTTTTTTGCGGCCAGGTAGACGGGGCGCTCCCCCCCGGCCCGAATTTCAGCCGGGCAAGGCGGGGCACCTCTCCCCCCTCGCCTGAACTTTGGGGTGAGAAGCGAAGCGCCTCCCCCCCACCGCGAAGCAAGCTGCAGGACGAGGTAAGTCCCTTTCGTCCATCCCTAATGAAACCGTGTAAGGTTTGGGGGGAATCAAAAGAGGCTGATGGGGACCTTTGTTTCCCCCCCTTTAAAAAAATGTATTTAAACATAAGAACATACCTACTGTATTTATTTAAGGATTTATATACCACTTTTCAAAACAAAAATTTCCCAAGGTGGCTTACAGTGAATATCATAAAAGCCTTGCCCTACCTGGTGCTCTCCAGGTTTTGGGACTACAATTCCCAGAATTCCTGGCCATTGGCCATGCTGGCTAGGGCTGAGGGGAGTTGAATTCAAAAATATCTGGAGGTCACCAGCTTGGGGAAGGCTGCCATAAGCCCTTTGAAATCAATATATAAAAACATTTATTTATTTATTTATTTATTTATTTATTTATTTATTGCATTTATATCCCGCCTTTTTTCCTCTTGCAAGGAACCCAAGGCAGTTTACATTATCCTCCTCCTCTCTGTTTTATCCTCACAACAACAACCCTGTGAGGTAGGTTGGGTTGAGAGGCTGTGACTGGCCCAAGGTCACCCAGTGAGCTTCCATGGCCAAGTGGGGACTAGAACCTGGATCTCCCGGCTCCCAGTCCATGTGAAACAATTTCAGCCAGACCACCAAAAAAGCATCTCGCTTTTCAAAGCAGAGATAATTAACATTGAAAATCCTACTCATTGTTTCAATAGAAAGCAGATGGAAACAAAAAAAGGTCTTTAAAGACTGCTTAAAAACAAACAAGAGAGGGGGCCAAATGTACATCCTTCAGGAAGGAATTCCATAAATGTGGGGCCATTACTGGAAAGGCTCTGACTCCTTTGCATGCTAGCCTGACTGAATGGGTGGCCTACCAGCAGGGCCTCTCTGGCTGACCTTAAGGCCTGAGCAGGATCATCTGGGTGAGGATGGTCCTTCAGGTAACCTAGTCCCACACCATTCAACAGGGCACCATGAGCCTCATTGCTGTCCTACATTTAATTCACTGGCTCTCAGAGTCATTTCATAAGCTGTTGTTGGGTAGCTATTCCTTGTTTCTAAATGTACCGCATTGCAGAACCCCAAATATATATATATATATATATATATATATATATATATATATTTGCAGAGGATCACCACAGAAGGGTCTTTTAGCAAACTTTGGATTTGAATCCAGATTGCCCTGTGCTCTATAGGAAGGATCGTTTGTTGTTGTTGTTCAGCCGTTCAGTCGTGTCCGACTCTTTGTGACCCCACGGACCATAGCATGCCAGGCCTTCCTGTCCTCCGCTCTCTCCCGGAGTGTGCGCAAGTTCATTGGAAGGATCACTACCCTGCTTCAAACCTAATTCTGTCTGTCTTCGGAAATTCTGTTCTAGTTCCAATGCCTCTATTTATTATCTATCTACCAATAGTAGAGTGGTGCAGCAGTATTATCTAATGGCATGATCTAATTTGAAGCCATTTGATCACACAAATGCAAATGTGTCCATTTGTCTGGGAGAACATGTGCACAGGTAAAAAGGGACACGTTTTGCCTGCTCTCTATCTTGTTGCCTGCTATCTATCTTTCTAGCCAGATGTATCTGTTATGTCTTTCTGTAAAATCTGTACAGGGCTGGCTTTATGGTGATACAATGCAGCATAGCAGCCACAGACCGCAGACTTACACTGCAAACCTATACCTGTCTCCTCAGAAATCAATCCTGCTGTGTTCAGTGGAACCTAGTCCTTAGTATGGCCTTAGGGTGCCATTAAAGAGTGCCAAATTGTCCGTTATTTAATTTACCACTATTACATTTTCATATGGTGCGAGGGGAGCGCTGGCTGCATTTGGCACCCCAGGTGCAGAAGCTTGCGTGCCCTTCTCTTTTCTAGCAGTTTTTCTTCACTCCCTTCTCCAGATCTGTAAGACTTCCCAAGACAACTTTATGGCCTTCCCAGCCAAAAAATCATTCCGTTTGTTTCATTTGCTTCCTTAACCTTGCATCACACTAAATTTCAGTGGCTGCCTTGATGCTGGTTGCAAGGTTGACCTTGTTTCAAGGTCAATATTGCTGCAAGAAACACCAGCATTGTAAGTCTGCTGCGAAGTCTCGATAAGTACCCCATAAGAAGGTCCATCGTTGTGTCTAGGTAAGGACCAAGGCACATTCTAAGATGCACATCAGCAAGCCTCAGGGGATTTCATTTGCTTTGCTTTGTTCATATTAATGTGTTTGCACACCAACCAAGCCCAAGGAGTTTGAAACAGGCTAATTTAAAATTGCCAGACAAATCAATTGGGGTGGAACCTGTTATTATAACCTCAGTTTATTCCAAAGTGGGAAAATACACTTGTATTCTCAGCGCATGTCCAACCTGCCTTGTACGCATTACCGTGCTGCTTCTTATCGATTCCCTGAGTCATTTTGCCCCTTTCCCCAACATGTTGGCAGACTAAATTTGTACAAACCCTATGCAGAGGTGCTAATTTTGCTTTTGATACTACGAAGCCATCACATGTCTAGCTTGAGTGATACCAGAGCTCACACCGAAGTCTTGTTGCTGATGCAATACCCTAGAGGGTTGTACGAGTAAGTTTATGTTTTAAAGCAGCAATTAAATTGCTGATTGGCTAGGCTGGTGCGTTGTTGTTTTTTCAAGATCCGCCCTCTTTGAGCAGTACGGAACTATGGGCCTAATTAAAAGCACATAAATAGTATCACCAAAGCCGGTGGGATTTCTTACATCCTGCACGTTTGTCACACACTCACTTATCTTAATGAACCACGAACTCACAGTGTGCTGGTACTCCTAAGGTCCAAGTCATGGCTGGAGGTGCACAGGCTGAATCCTCACCACAGGTCACCAGCAAGGGCTTCAATCCTGCACATGAGCATGCTGGCATGTGTACATGTGGGTGGAGCTGATATGATGGGTCTTTCCCACCAAATGAGTACCCTCCCTCCCAGCAGGTCCCAAAGGGATGACGATGAGAATGTTTGGACGGCTTTAGAAGGGGGACAAATTCCTGGAGGAGAAGGCTATCAATGGCTACTAGTCCTGATGGCTATGTGCTACCTCCAGAACCAGAGGCAGTGTGCCTATATACACTAGTTGCTGGGGAACATGGGTGAGAGAATGCTGTTGCACTCGTGTCCTGCTTGTGGGTTCCTGGTCGACAGCTGGTTGGCCACTGTGTGAACAGAATGCAGGACTAGATGGACCCTTGGCCTGATCCAGCAGGGCTCTTCCTACATTCTTATGTTCTTATGTTCAGGTGCCAATCAGGTGGGAAGACCCACACTATCAGCCGTCCACTCATATGGCCGAAACATCTGTACACATGCCACTTATTGGCAGCAGGGCTGGGATTAAGAGTCAGCATTGTCGGGCAGCTGCCAATGGCCCATGCCTACAGGAGGGCCCATCGCCAAGCCCTGACACGCAATGTCCTGCGTGTCTCGGACTTGCCCAACACAGCCCCAGCTCAAGAGCATACAGGTACGTGCACATGCTGTCAACTTCTGGGTGCGGGACAGCCTGAGCTACCCCTGTGCACTGCTGCCAAGCTGAGCAAGCAATGTGCATTGCCAGTGTGCATCACAAGCTGCTTGCTGGTGCGCTGGCCTGGCCCTGGTAGCTGCTCCTGGGCAGGCTTGGTGTGCTGAGCTGAGCAGCCAGCCGCAGGCAGAGCGAGGGTGGAGAGGGGGCAGCAGTGGTTGCTTCATGGCTTACTGTTCATTGGACAGGGCAGCCCAGACAGCTGCTGACAAGGAAGGATCTGCTTCTCTTGGCTACTTTCTATGGTGCTACCAACCACTGGCTCACACCCCAAGGAACGAAAGGGGAACTTTGGATCATTATTAAACCTCTTCCCCAACTCACACACAAATGGGTTAAAAAAAGAAGGTTAATAGTGTAATCCTATGAGTGTTTACTCATAAGTAAGTCCCACTATATTGGATATATTCCTAGGCTGTTCTCCGGATCTCCCCCCCCCATGAGGTGAGGTGGGTGGCCACTAAAAAGAGGCCTTTTCTGTGGTGGCACCCCAGTTGTAGAATGCCCTCCCCAGAGAGGCTCACCTGGCGCCTACATTGTAGTCTTTTCAGCTGAACACCTTTTTTCATTTTCTCAGGCTTTTTTGTCTTTCAGTGTTAAAACAAACAATCAGGTGTGTGCAAGCATGTGCTAAGATCCCCGCACTGCTGCCAGCTTTGAAAGTGTTTGTTTTGACTTTAGTTTTATTCTGTTTTAAACTTTTTCATGTTTTTTACATTATGTTTTATGATGCAATTGAATTTTATGGTTTTACATTTCACTTGGTGAAACGCCCAGAGAGCTTTGGCTATTGGGGGTAAAAAGGTAAAGGTAAAGGTGTCCCCAGCCAGTCGTGTCCGACTCTAGGGTGCGGTGCTCATCCCCGTTTCTAAGCCGAAGAGCCAGCGCTGTCCGAAGACGCTTCCGTGGTCATGTGGCCGGCATGACTGAACACCGAGGTGCACGGAACACTGTTACCTTTCCCGCCGAGGCAGTACCTATTTATCTACTTGCAATTTCTTGCTTTCGAACTGCTAGGTTGGCAGGAGCTGGGACTGACGACGGGAGCTCACTCCGTCACGTGGCACTTGGGTCTCGAACTGCTGTCCTGCCGACCTTCCAGTCTGCAGTTCAGCGTCTTAACCACTAAGCCACCGCGGCCCTGCTAAATGAATAAATAAGGGTGCAATCCTATGCATGTTTAGACAGAAAATAAGTCCTTCAGCTCCCAGCATTTCCCAGCCAGCCATGCTGGGAGTTGTAAGACTTTTTTCTGCCTAAACAGGCATAAGATTGTGCCTTAAACTGGTTTAATGGCCACAAAAGGGGGTAGGTTGGCAAACAGTGGTGTAACTAAGGCTGCACCTTGGGGGCAGAGAGTGACCACCCAGAGAGTGACAGGTGATGGAGGCAGTGGGTTGATGCTTATCACTGGCACATCCTTCTAATTTTAAAAAACATTTTACAGTCAGGGAGCCACTGACTAGGCAATGGGCATGCATATGCTCACAAATGCTCATGTTATGATTTTGACTTTTAAATACATTATCCTTTTCAACAACAAAATGTCACTTCTTCCCGAGTAAATGTGTTTAGAATCAGGGCAGTGGGGGAACACTTCATCTTATTCCTGCAGTCATGATTGGGCTACAGTTAAAGTGAATTTCAAATGCAAAGCTGCACATTCTTCATGTATTTCTTGTTTGTTTGTTTGTTTGTTTGTTTGAATCAGGGTTGGCAAGCAGGGCTTTGTGATTTTAGTTCTAACATATCAGGAATGTAGAAGAATTTGTAAAGCATGGAATGGTGGTGCAGTGGGCGGCGGGGGTAGAAGAGCCATGTGTACTCCACACAAGGCCATTGAACGAGGGCTCCAGGAAGACCACTGAGTCCAGGGCCTAAAATTACCTAGCTGTACCACTGGGGTCAAAGATGGACATTGTGTGCTTAGAAGAGGATTGCTTAGGCCACATGGGAGGTGCTAAAGGGGGGGCCACCAGTGAAGGCTGGTGGATCCGATTTCAGTGGGGCTGTGAATCCATTCTGGGTTTTAGTCAGAACCAGCCAGAAGTCTAAAAGTGGTGCTGCCCAATGTGCTGAACCCATTTGGGGGCTAGGGTCCAGCACCATGGACAGCTCTCTTAGAGTTCTGGCTGGTTCTGATTAAAACCCAGAATGGCTTCACAGCCCCACTGAAATCAGAGCCTCCAGCCTCCACTGGGGACCTCTGTTGCCCAAGAGCCCCCAAAAACTCGGATCCGGCCCCAACTGGCAGCTTGTGCCCCAGGGTAGCAGCTCCCTGCTGCTCTGTGTGCTTCCAAAAGTGACCACGAGGTCACAGCTGCCACATGTCAGAGAAACTCCAGCACCGTGGGTCTTCGGGCCTGGGAACACATGTGCAGATGAATATAATGGAATAATAAGAACATAAGGAGAGGCATGCTGGATCAAAGGCATAAGGAGAGGCATGCTGGATCAGAGGCATAAGGAGAGGCATGCTGGATCAGAGGCATAAGGAGAGGCATGCTGGATCAGAGGCATAAGGAGAGGCATGCTGGATCAGAGGCATAAGGAGAGGCATGCTGGATCAGAGGCATAAGGAGAGGCATGCTGGATCAGAGGCATAAGGAGAGGCATGCTGGATCAGACCAGCAGCCTATTTAGCTTCCACAGTGGCCAACCAGATGCCTGTGGGAAGCCTGCAAACAGGACATGAGCACAATGACACCCTCCTGCTCATGCCCCCCCCCCCCGGCAATACAGTTCCTGTTTCCAATGGGTTCAACAACCCAGTCTTGCACTAGGTCCTGGGCAGCAGCTAGGATTAGTCCAGGGTCACTTCCCTTCTGGTCGGTTCCATGACCAGCTGTTCTAGTGCACAGTCATTTAGGGTATCTAGAAATTGTATTTCTTTGTCATGACCAGAAAATGCATGTATCCAGTCTTTGTGAGGGTAATTGAAGTCACCCATTACTACAACCCTTTCTCTATTGGATGACTCCCCGATTTCATTCTCCAGTAAAGTATCTGATGCCTAATTTGAAATACTGCTGGTTGTGTAATGGATGTTTTTAAACTGCCCCTAGCGATATGTATATGCTCACAAACATATATCACCTATGCACATTCCCAAGTGTTGTTTCAGGGTGTCTACAATCAGCAGACCTTTGGTGCACATGACAGTCCTGCATGCATAGTGGTGGCAGTTTGGTAGGGGAAAGTTGGTGACAAAATTTTGTTCGGGGGGGGGGGGATTTCTGCTTCCACCTGAAAGCATTACACATCCTTCAAGGGATGCTAGATCCTCGTGTAGTGTACAACATCACATCAATTACATTTTGATCCATTTTCTCATGCCAAATGGAGTCTATGGGGAAACCCATATTTAAAAACTGGTAAGAAAGTGTTTTTGTGGTGAACCTGGATGGATAAATTTATTTTTCCCATGGATCAACTAGTGGGTGCTGATGATGAGTTGTTCTCATTCTCGGCTTTGTGTGTCAAATATGACTGTCTAGTATGGCTGAATGGTAATACTTGGAATTGCAACATCTGTTAGAATCTAGGTTTGGCCCTGCTGCTTTTACCGCTTCAGTCAGAGTCTTCTTCACTTTTGGAAGCACTCATTGGGGCCAACCAGTTATATTGACCCCAAATCCATGTCTATCAATACTTATTATTGGTGAATAAATTAAATATGATATGCAGGGTCTTAAGCAGGAATGGAATAGGGAGTTGGATTGTTCCATTTTGCCTAATCAGTTTTTTAGCATCTGTACCTGAAGCATCTATGGATCTCAGGTTATATCTAATTCAGCAAAAACTCTTGTTCCGTGTCTATTGGATTCCACAGCATCTCTTTAATAAGGGTTTGTCTAAGTTGGCTAATTGCTGGAGGTGTAACACAGCTAACACTTCTTTTAACTGTATGTTTTGGCAATGACCAATAGTTGCCTCTTTGGGGGAGGAGGTTATTATATGGATAAACATTGTAGGAACACTATTTAATATTTACTGATGTACATGTCCTTTTAAATTATCTTTCTGTTTCTCAAGTTAACACATGGTCAGCTCAAATTGATTCTCTGTGGCCTTCTGACAGCTAAAAGACCGATACAACAACACTGGAAGGATAAATGCTCACCTCCTATAATGCATGGATTAAAGACACTATAATGCTTTCAACATTTGAATGGGTGGTGTAGAGATGTCACCTGTGAATGGATACTTATTTGGACATTTGGTCTGCTTTTGTTGAAGTTTATGTATAATTCTTAGAAATCCATATTTCCATGTGTGTGTGTGTGTACACACAGAGAGAGATTTCATATGCATGCATTGAAACTGATATATTCAAAGTTATATAGCTACAATTCTTTTCTTTTTTTACTCTGTTTTTGTTTTGTTTTATATTGTTGAAAAGTTACAATAAAAAATTAATAAAAATAAAACAAGTTGCCATGTCCAGAACCTGAAACCATGAGTAAAATCCAATGTAAGTCCTACTTAGAGTAGGCCCAATGAAATGAATGGGATTTCAGGTCATCATGACTAACTTAAATCCCATTCATTTTAATGGGTCTACTCTAAGTAGGACTTACCCCGTCTCTTGTTTTAAGAATCCAGGGTAATAAGACAGTGGGTTAGATCCAGACTTAGTCATACTTAGAGTAGATTCATTGAAATCAATGCGGCCTAAGTTAGTTATGTTTAACTTAAGAGCCCTTAATTTCAGTGGGTCTACAGCTCTATGTATGACTAAGTCTGGATCCAGCCCAGTAGGTAGCAGTGAGATCTTCTATCCTGAAGTGTATGATGCCCAACAAAATCAGTTCAGGGATGTTAATCTTAGGAGAGCTTAGCTGAAAGCCAGAAATGTTGGACAATGGAACAATTCCTGGACATATTTCTTCTTATTATTTGTTATATTTTAGTCCACCCAATCTAGGTACTACCTCTCTCCTGCCTTCAGACACCACCTGTTTCATGAAGCCTTTGACCTAACCCCTTAGACCTTGTCCTCAACCAAAGGCCAATCATGTGTAAAAGGATTTGCTCATATTCATCTCTTGTTACTCTTCCCTCTCCTTTCCTTCCCTTCCTTCTCAGGTGCAGGGAACTGTTTGTTGTTTTTCACTCTAGCTTTACACTTCAGTACACCTTGTATTATTGGTGGTGTTATGTACATCGCCATCAACAACACTTATAATTGGGCATAACTCCAATGAATTTCACTGGAGTTTACTTCTAGGAACATATGCTTAGGATTTAGGACTGGCTGAGCAACATGTGGCCTGTGGCCCACATGCAGCCTTCCACCCCCCATTCCACCCCCACTGCCCCCCACACCCTGATGATTAAATAATTTTTTCTAAAATTGTTTTTAGGGGGGAAATGGCATCTGGAGCACAATGAGACATCAAAAAAGTGAAAGGCTCAAACTGAGCTTGCAAACAAACTCGTTCTGACTTTTTGATGCTCTGTAGTGCTCTGGACACCATTACCTCCCCCCTTTAAAAAAAATTAAAAGATTTCGTTCTTGGGTCATCCAGCAGACTATGGTCTGTGGGCAGCAGGTCAGGGGCCAAAAATGTCTCCCAGACCTCCAAAAGTTGCCCACCCCTGATTTAGGAGTTTAAAAATAGTATTATCAACACAAATTAATTTGAGAATTAGAAAAAAAACAAAAAACCTCTATTTTGAGTTATGCAAAGCACTGTATTCCCAAGTCAATAGAATAAAGATACATGAAAAATGACATGGGCACAATCTATTCCTGTATAGCAGGGATAAGGCAACCTTGTGCCCTCTATGTGTTCTGAACTACAAGACCCACAATCCCTGACCACTGGCTATGCTGGCTGGAACTTATGGGAACTGCAGTCCAACAATATATGGAGGGCACCCAGTTAACTACCACTGCTGTACAGACATAATGGTGGACACATCCAGGAAAAAGCATAGGACAAGCCAGCGGGGTAGTGGTAAATTCTAAAGTGCAGGCACTTATCATGACAATTCCCCATAACCATGTCCCCCAAGGAGTGTCTAAAAATGCAGGCAGAAGTGTTGATTCATATCAACAAACCAGCTCTAGCAGTTCTATCTCCACCTGGAGAAGGTCTTTTGTAAAGCTTATGGCTCTGAACTGCCCATTCAAGACCCAGCTGCCCGCCAAAAGATATCGCAATACAACAGGGAACAATATATTGCTGCTTGGAAAATCCACACACACACCCTTCAGCTGCTGTGAGGATTGCAGCTAAGCTCGGAGGGAGCAAAGAATTCTGAGGCAGGTGGCAGATGACATCAGCACCCCTGCTAATAAAAAAATGCTGGCACTGCATCCCTGTGAGCCCTGGCCTCACTGCACCACTGAAAGGAGCCCAAAGCTGCCTTCTCTTCCTCCCCACTGATCCTCAGGGCATAAATAGCTTGCAGGCCAGAGCACCAAAGAGGACATTGACATTAGGCATGCATGACACTCCTATTCTCTGCAGTGCTCACTATGCTGTAGACATGTGTGTATGCCAAGGAGGAGCCAGGGAGAGCAAGGGGCACCATTTGGTGCCTTGCCAACCCTCTCTCATTGATGCAGTTACACTCACAAAGGGATGGATCATGCTATGCATTTCCAAGGATGATGTTCTTTAAAAGCAATTGTATTCAAAGGGATTGTAGAGCCTAAGCATGTTCAGAACTGTAGCCAAAGAATCCAAAAGAAACAATAATGAAAACAACCTGAATACAAACATTTTCCTCCTCCTCCTCTTTTCTTTTAGGACTAAGTTATTCATTTAAATCACTTGTAAATGTGAGAAACTCAATTTCCTTGTACATAAAGAAGAATTAAATTGAATATAAATATATCTGATGAACTAAATAGCTTCATAATGTGTTTTTAGACTGCAAATCACATCCACACCACATAATATAAACAACAATCCTACCACTTACAGGATAATATGTATGTGGAATAAAACTGAAGCCTTGTATGATTTGCAAAATCACTGAAAGTCAATCAATGACCTTCAAATGAAGCCATAATAGGACTTGGAAATGCTGGTCAATGGAAGAGCATTTTACAATGTGCACTGTAATGGTACAGGAGGAGGTGAATAAGCCTTCCATAAGGATACTTGAATAATAAAATCATAGAACAGCCTCTTCACTTGTACTTTTTCTTGTAAATGATTTGTACCATGCCCATGAATATAATACATCCATTGAAAGATCAGACACCAGCCAACACAGACCACAAGAAGACACTCTAATGATCAGCACTAGACATCTTACCGCAGCATTCTCTATGTAAGTTTATTTATGCCAATTATCAAAGGGCCATCTAGCACATCTACACTACAACTACAAGCCAGCTTGAAATTAGTTTGACTGATGTGGCTTTTCTCCAAGCAGCCCATACCAGTCAAAGTGGTTTCAAGCTGTATTTAGAATGGAACACTGGAACTTCAAGAACCAGCTATAGGCTGAGGCAGCTCTCAGTACCTACTGGCACTGAGATTCAGCAAATATATACAATAGTACCTCATGATTTGTAAAGCATTCAGGGATCAAATGCAAGTTTTATATCTTATATAATATATTGAGAAGGGGATAAGAAGTAAACGTGTGCATGCCACTCAGCTCAGTGATCCACACTGGGCTTTCTTCAAACCACATCGACTGTAAGATTGCCAATGTGAAATTTGCAGCAACAACAACACAAATTGCTGTGAAAAAGTCACTATGGGGGAGAAAGGTATGAAATCATGTCATCATCAAGAATCTACACAATCACACCAGCCATATCAATTGTCCTTTTATTGCAAAGGTCATAACAATGGCTTAAGATCCTTTCTTCCCATTAAGCAGCTGCAAAATAGTACCATTTTCCTCTTACCTCCTAAAGCTTGTTTCATTACAAATTCCATGGTGATGGCTTTAGATTCCTTCCCACCAGATCAGTTCTCACATGCAAGTGAGAAGGAGACAGGTCCTTGAGTTGCAGTCTACAGCTGAATTCACAAAATGAAAGATTAGCATTAGTATTTTGTATTCTGGCTCCAGCGCTCTGTCTTACTGCATTAGATCTGCTTGTCCTTTTAGAAGTCGGGTCAACTGAACACCCTTACCACACATACACACACACACACACACACACAAAATCACACACCATTTCTCATAGTGAAGCTGAAGTTACTTGCTCATGTTTTGGACAGCTAGAGAACATAGTATATTCCCAAACATATTTTAGAGAGTAAGAAAAAGGGAGCAATTTCAAGCTGACATACTGTCATGGGATAGCACTGAATTAATGGGGAACTATTCCTGGAGTTAGAAACTATTCACTCTGAATCTTTTGGTAGGAAATCAAGCAGAGCAGAGCTCTGTTTAAAAGAAAAAAGTGCAGCAACTGAACATTCATTTGCTATGTAAATAGGTTTGCCCAAAGAGCTGTTCAATTTAATTTTCCAGGCACTTGTTTCATTTTTTATATCAGGCCAATAGAAGGGTCTATTCAGTTCAGTGCAGAACTCACAGGGTTTAGATGACATTTTGTAACTGGTAAAGAGTTAAACATTTCCAACTTTGTTCATCCTTAGTGTTTTTTGAGAAAGGTTGTTCTGAAAGTGTGTGTGTGTGTGTGTGTGTGTGTGTGTTGGGGGGCAGGGGGAATATAGCTGTTAAGAGAAGAGGCAGTGCTGGGGGGGGGGCATTTGAAGGTTGAAGTGCTTGTGCTCCTTGAATTTGCAGCAGCAAGCTGCTCTGTCAGTATCTCCTAATGGCCAACTTCATGTCTGCATCATTGACCAGAAGAGCCACTCCAGTCAAATTGAGTTAAATATCAGACACATTATGAGGGAGAGAGAGGGAGGGAGGGAGATTTAATGCAAATTGGCTAGTGGAATGGCACCAATATCACATATCTTAGAAGACCCTAAAGTTAGACTGGATGTATCTCCCATTAAAAATGAGGTTAATCTCACTAAAAGTCATCAGGAAGTTTTTTCAGGATTAGGCATAATAGTTCTAACTATTGATGCTGGATGAAATTGCAGCATAGACATTTCAGGTTTTAGCAGCAAAGTTAAGACTATTAACTAGCAAACAAAATATATGTTTTTTTTCCCCTTCTGACTAGGAGTTTGTACATGCAACATTCTCCACATCGGCAAATCTAGCTGTTTTACAGGAGTCAGGACATGAACTCCAGAAGTGAATAAGAAGGGGTGATACAGCGTGGACCCATTAACTAGTTATAATGGCACTGCAGCAAGGAACAAACATATCCCAGATCCTTAAAAAAATTCTGCTTAATAACAAATAAAATTATAAGCTTTGTTTTAGTTTTAAAGAGTGGTAGTGGAGCCATCTAGACAGATGTGTTTTCCTTTAGAGAAAAGGAATGAGAGCTTGAGAGAATTTACTTAAAAGAAAACACAGTGCTGCATCCATTGGCCATTTTCCCTTCTCCAAACTTCTGCAATCGAAGAAATATCTTGCCCTCACACTCTGGAGCGGGGTGGAGGGTGTGTGTGTGTGTGTGGGGGGAACCAATGCATGCACTAAAGGATCGAGAGACATGCTTCAAATTCAAATGAGGTTGCAATGAGACCACGCAGAAAGAATGTATGTGTGTAGGTGTGTGTGTGTGTGTGTGTCTTTTTCATGCATTGTATTTTGCACCAAGGCATCAAGGTTCCCAAATGATCATAAGCGAGCCCACAAGCAAATCAAGCTCTCAAGGAGAGAGCTTGCACGGGCAGCTCAGTGCAAATTCCTCCCTGTCCAGTTTTGAGAGACTTCAGCAAGCAGTACGTGTACCGGAGCTTGTCCCATACAGCCAACAGCAGCACTTCTCCCCTCTCTTCTACCCCGCCAACTCCAAATCTCTGCAACCACAAAGTAGCGGGTGCTTTCTCTCTCTCTCTCTCTCTCTCTCTCTCTCTCTCTCCCCGCCCCACCCCTTCTTCCCGCATCTAGGACAGCTTACCGCTGTACAGCGAGCAAACCCGAAACCCCGTCTCCTTGGGGGAGCTCTGAGCAGCAGGGCGTTCGAGCAGAAGACGGGAAAGGGAGCGTTCAGCACCAAGGACACCTCCGCGCGCCTTCGCCTACTGCTAAGGACACGCTGCTGAGCGCGGAACCATCAGCACCCTGGACAGCTCCCACCCCGCCAAAGCGGCCGAAGGGGGCAGAGCAACAATACCTGGCTCAGCGCCTGAGGCGGGTCTTCGGTCTCCTCTCCGAGGGGCGAAGGCGAGGCGCTTTTCCGGCTTCCCTAGTCGATCAGCCTCCCGGTACTAGCCGGGTCCATGTGTGCCTCAGGAGCGAAAGCCGGTGCCGAAGGGCACGGACAGACAGGAGCAGGCGCAAGAAGTTCTCTCGCTTCGAATAGTGTCCGGGCACGGCGACGATGAGCCAGCAACGAGGAAGGACAAGCGAGCAGCGTCTTGACTTTCCTACTCCCTCTTTTTATCACGGGGTTTCCGGACCATCCCACTGACACTATTCCCTCCTTACACACACTACGCTGGCTCCTTCCTCTTCCTCCTCCTCCTCCTGCTGCTGCTGCTACCGGTGCGGCTGGATTGGCATTTCTCGGCTGGCTCTGGTTTCCCCCGCCCCCCCTGCCTGCCCATCATCCCACGGTAAGGGTTGCAAGAGGTTAGCAATTGCTCCTGCCGCAGAAGGTTGCTGTTCGCCCCCCTGCAATTGGGGGAGGGGAGAGAGATTGCCAGGGGGAGGAGGGCATGTAATTCCACGGGGTCTCCAACCTACGGCCGTCTGGACTATTTAAAAAGAACACACACACCACAGCACGGATTCGTCGCACCCGCTTGGAGTTTGAACAAACGGGGAGCGGGGAGGTGATGGGCTTGCTTTTGCCGAGCTCAACAAATCTGCTATGTTTTTAATAGTTGGTGAGATCGTTCCCATCGGAAACACCAGGAAAGGGGGCTGGGGGTGGATGGAAGCGAGAGATGTAATGTTGAGGTGTGCGCCGGGGGGGGGGGGGGAGAGCGAAGTCAGCAGTTTCTCTGCAAAGCGATGTTCTCATGCCTCAGCCCCGTGACTGCTCGCTTTCTCTCGTTATTATAGCCTCGAGAATCTCAAAATCCGGGGCCGTAGCGCAAAAAAAAAGAAAGAAAGAAAGAAAAAAGGCTGGGACAGAGAGGAAAATATCAGAGAAGAGTGGCTGAGGGCGGGCAGAGGGTCTCCTAATGCATTCACGACAGAGGGAAGGACCCCTGTCTCCACATTTCCTGGCAGAGTGCTTTGCGCCCTCCCTTTTCTCTCCCCCCCCCCCCCCAGGGGCGTCTGAAGGTTAACGGAACAGTATGGCTGAGGAATGTCAAGCTTTCAAGATGCAGTCCCTAGCGGGGCGTGTCAGAAGCAAAGTAAACCAGGACATGGAGATCCGTGGCTGGAAGAAACGGATTCCACTGAGGAAAAGCAGACTGAACAGGAGGGGAGAAGGAAAGGGGTGCTTCTGAGCTGGATCTGGGCGGGGGAGGCAGGAAGGGGAAACCGTTTGGTCCTTCAGTTCACCGCACGAACAGCAGACCCTCCCACCCCCCAATTAAAAATGCTGCAATAGTGCTCTCCTTCTGACTCTGCTGCAGACCCGGTCAGCTGATGTAGGCTCCCAAAAGGCTCCGGGGTTACCGCTGTTCCTGCGTGAGGGGAAGGAAACGACCCGAACGGGTTGCAACAAAGAGAGAGAGAGAGAGAGAGAGTGCGTGGGTGGGCTTGGGGGGGGGGAGCAATCCAGGCAGAATGACGAGGGAGCGATCCAATTAAGAGCAGAGCCGTTGAAGAAGGAGTCGGGGTGGAGTAGGGGCGCTCTTGCTGGAAGGCGAAGAGAGGAAGCGGGTCATTAGCACACGCTTTGCTGCGCCTCGAATTGGATTCAAGGTCAAAGGAGCGGAAGAAAAAAAAACCCAGTTCTTGTGGCACGTGTAAAAAAGGGAGTGGATTGGCCGAAGTAATAAGGTGGGGCTGATGAATCCAGCAGGGCCCGATCTTAGGCGCGTTTACTCGGAAGTAAGTCCCACTGCCTTCCACCCACGGAGCTTACACCCAGGTAAGGGTGCATAGGGTGACAGCCTAAGTCTCAACCACTTTAAAAAAGATTTCCTTAATTATTTCTCAAGGATAGCCGCATTAGTCCCTTGCAGCAAAAATAAGGAGCCTTGTGGCACCTTAAAGACGGACACATTTACTTTGGCATGACTCTAGCCCACCAGAGGATGAATTCATTAGTCTTTAAGGCGCCTCAAGGCTCTTTGTTGTTTTGCCTTCCTTCTGATGTTAACACTTTGTGCTTTACAGGATTCCCATCCTTCCTCTCCTGAGTTGATTCCCCCCTCTTTCTCCCACCCCTCCCCATTCTTTTGATGACTGCAGCATCAAGGGATGACCAGGGCACATGAAGAGGCAGCAACTGAAGATCTAACACCAGAGACATGACTTCCATGTTTCAGATCCATCCAATGCATGCCGATGAAGTCAGTTCACATCTTCAGCTGCCAGACATGGAGTGCGGAGGAAAGAAGTGATGGATATGTGAAGCACATGCCTGTTACTTATTTATGAATGTTTTATTTTATACCCCACACTTTCAGTCCAGAAGGACCTCCCACCATCCCTGGCCTGTGCAGCTTTCAAAGTTAAAACAACATCAACCAAATCAATAAAAAGCATAATACCAACTGCTTCCATAAAACTGCAGAAAAACACCAAAACTGAGCCATATCCAGCAACAGCTACCATACAAGGCTTCCCCAATATGGTGCCCTCCAGATGTGTTGAACTAAAACTCCCATCATCCCCAGCCAGCATGGGCAACATACATGGAGGGCACCAGACTGCTTTAGCTCAACGGTTTCACTGCCAATCAAAGACATCTGGCTGGCCACCCTCAGAAGGTCATTCCAAAGTCACAGCACCATGACAGGAAATGCCCCCATTTCTCAAATTCATGGACATGTGTTAACTTCAGAAAATTAGCAGTTTCGGTCCATGGCAGTAAAATGACAAAGGCAGCATGGATGGCACCATATGCCTTGGGAATGCTTAGACTACAGACTTAAAGGCACAATCTTATGCATGTTTAGACAGAAAACAATCCTACAACTCCCAGCATTCTCCAGCCAGTATATGGAGTGCTGGGAATTGTAGGGCTTTTTCTGTCTAAACATGCATAGGATTGTGCCTTAAACTGGTTTAATAGCCATGCGTTCTCCCAAGGGAATCCTGGGAACTGTAGTTCCATGAGGGTATCTAGCAATGCAAACCTATGCATCTCTACTTAGAAATTAGTCCCATTGAGTTCAATGGGACTTCTAGGTAAGTGTGTAAATAGAAATGCCACCTCAGTCTCTCAGAGAAATCTGAGCACTCTTGCCAAACTACACTTCCCAGAATTCTTTGGGGCAATCCACGAGAGTATAAACCTGTAGTAGTATGTGGTAAAGATGGGGGCTTACATCAGGGGTGGGCAACATGAAGCACTCCAGATGTTTTGGCCTACAACTCCCATGAGCCCTTGCTACCATAGTCAATGGTGAGAGATCCTAAGAGTTGTAGGCCAATATTTCTGGAGGGTTTCAAGATGCCCACCCCGGCTTAAACCTATTTATTTATTTATTTATTTATTTATTTATTTATTGCATTTATACCCCGCCTTTTTTCCTCTTGCAAGGAACCCAAGGCGGCTTACATTATCCTCCTCCTCTCCATTTTATCCTCACAACAAAAACCCTGTGAGGTGGGTTGGGCTGAGTGTAAACCTGAAATACATTTTCAGTGCAAGATTCAGGGTACACACTTTCCTGGGAATACATCCCATTGCACTAAATGGGGTTATTTCAAAACAGACATGTATAGGATGGCAGACCCTGAATATGTGAATTCATTTAATTACTTCACCTGTGCAAAGTTCCTGACCCTAAATTAGGGATGTACAAAACCACTTACCTGTTTCGTAAGTGGCATCTGCGGTGGGGGGGGAGGTGCTCCATCCCTCCCCCCAGAATCCTCCCCGGCAGGATCTTCTCCATGGCGACTCTGTGGAGCCTCAGGCCGGGTGCATCCACAGCCAGACATCCGGCTGCAGCAGGTCTGCGGACGCAAATGGCAGCCGGTGTAGCAGCCACCATTTGCGTCCCTTCACTGAGCCATGAGCTATGACGGCAAAGAGCGGGGACGCAAATGGTGTCCGCTGCGCCATTTGCGTCACCGCTTTTTGCTGTGATAGGCTATTTAAATATTTACGTAGCCTAGGGACACAAATGGCGACTGGTGCAGCAGCTGCCATTTGCGGCTGCAGCCCGGCAGCGGCCAGAGCCACCGCCACCACCAGAGCCGCCGCCAGAGCCACAGCCAGGTAGGCTCCATTTCATGGGGCTTTCGCGCGGTGGTGGGGCAGGTTGCTCCGTTCCGCCACAGATTCCGGGAGGGGGGCGAATTCACTGGAATTCGGCCTCCCTGGGTTCCGTGGCAGAATTCTCTGACATCCCTACCCTAAATATTTCCTAAAACGGACCAGCGCAGTCATGGGATTGAGGAAAATGGCTTCAATGCCAGAAGACATTTCACCAAACACTTATCAACAGCCATGCTAAGGCTGAAAATGTCCGAAATACACTTACCTGGCAGTAGGTGTCATTGAGCTCTAGGGGACTTCTGATTAGACATGCATAGGACTGCACTGTCATGCTCCATTGAATATAATTAGGGATGGCGGAGAATTTCTCCACGAATCTCCGGGAGGCCAAATGCCAATGCATTCGGCCCCCTGAAATTGGTGGTGAAATTCTCTGCCGGCCCCCCGCCCCCCCCCCGGGATGGGACTTACCTCGTGCGAATGTCCCTCTCGGCGACGGGTCCTGGCGGCGGTTCAGTGGTGGTTTGGCGGGGGTGGCGGCGGCGGCCGGTCTTCTGACCGGCTGCCGCCGCCACCATTGCAAAATAAAAAAGGAAAGTAAAAAAAAAAAAAAACCACTCCTGTGATAGGCTACGTAACGATTTATGTAGCCTATCACGGCTAGATTTCCAAAGCCAGCCGTGATAGGCTACGTAAATCGTCACATAGCCTATCACAGGTGACTTTGAAAAAAAAAAAAAAGCACGTACGCAAATGGCGGTGCCCATGGGGCGCCGCCATTTGTGTTCCTTAGTTTGGCACGTCTAGTCTACGTAAAGATTTACGTAGACTATGGCGAAAATAAGGGCAATGCAAATAGCGTTCCCTTATTTTCGCCGTAGTCTATGTAAATCTTTATGTAGACTAGATGTGCCAAACTAAGGAATGCAAATGGCGGCGCCCCATGGGCGCCGCCATTTGCGTACGCGCTTTTTTTTTCTTTTCAAAGTCACCCATGATAGGCTACGTGACGATTTACATAGCCTATCACAGCTGACTTTGGAAATCTAGCCATGATAGGCTACATAAATCGTTATGTAGCCTATCACGGGTGTGGTTTTTTTTTTCCTTTACTTTTTTTTTTGCGGCCGGGTAGACGGGGCGCCTCCCCCCCGGCCAGAATTTTGGCCGGGCGAGGCGGGGCACCTCCCCCCCTCACCTGAACTTTGGGGGGAGAACCGAGGCTCCTCCCCCCCACCGCGAAGCAAGCTGCGGGACCAGGTAAGTCCCTTTCGTCCATCCCTAAATATAATGGCTATCATGGGTAGTATCCAATGTTGCAGCTCAGATTATGTCACTGAGTAGTGATGCCACCACATTTTGTTGATTGAAGCTCATGTGTTCATAAAGTTCACCTTTGTAGTGACCTTGGATTGCTGTCTTATGAATTCATCATTAATTTCAGAATAGATTGCGAGCTTTGGAGCATGTGCATTCTGCATCTAAGCTCAGCATTTCTGTGCATATGCTGAGTTGGTTGGTTTAACCCCTTTCTTTCAGGTGGACATGTGATGATGTCACTTTAACCCATTAGGGAAAGGGCATTTGAACTCTTTCCACAAACCAATCATGTTCAAAGAAACAGCCACATAGGTTGTATGTATATTCCATATATATATATCCTCGATATACTGATTGGCAATAATGTAGAAAGGCCACATGGATACAACCAATCAGGAAGGGGTACATAACATTATGAGGCATTATATGATTCCAAACTACAGCTCCCAAGATGCAGTTTGACACTGTGCATGTGCAAAAACTCATATTCACAGAATGAGATCTCAAATTAAAGGAGAACT
The DNA here is from genome assembly GCF_057233095.1 of Heloderma suspectum. Classification (NCBI taxonomy): domain Eukaryota; kingdom Metazoa; phylum Chordata; class Lepidosauria; order Squamata; family Helodermatidae; genus Heloderma; species Heloderma suspectum. The sequence continues at coordinate 135,720,607 of NC_139459.1, forward strand.
CTCATCCAAGATTATATGGATGAATTAGTTACTTTCCAAGGAAATAACAAATTCATTTGAGGTAAGTTCACCCACCAGTACTATTGATGTAGTCCTTAGCATAAGTGACCTCCAACGCAATGCCAAAAAAGTATGCTGGAGTGATGGGTTTTATGGGAAAATCCATCTGGTCATACACTATTAGCATTGTGCTAGAGGTCATAAGCGGAGTGGCAATGCTGAATACTGCCCATTATTCCCTTCCAAGTAAACATTCATAGGATTGCTCTATAAACCATCGAGGCTGCAATCCTATACACACTTGCATGGGAATAAGTCCCACTGAACTCACTGGCCTGGGAGTAAGTCCCAATAAAAGCTTACTTCTGAATAGGGATAGGCAAACACCCTGAAGTCTGGTCCGGGGGCAGGGGGTCCACCAGAGGGAAATCCAGGCTCACCAGTTTTCCCCAGAGCCCTGTGCACACCCAGCAGATTTTGTGGCGCGCCTTTCCAGTTTTCAAAAGGCAAGTTTTAAAAGGCCTTGTCCGTTTAAAACTTTGAAGGTGTTCCACTCAGAGTCCAGCAGGCACAGAATAAGGAGAGCTGGTCTGCTGCAGACCCTGTAAGTCAGATTTTTGGGAATCCAGCCTTATTTGAATCTGCAGTGGATTTCTCCACCTTCCCTAGTTCTGAGTAGACATGTATAGGGTTGCACTGCTGGAGCCATGTGTGATACATGCATGACCATCGCTAGCACCTAAAACACATCAGCGATGTACCTTTTCAAGAAAGACATTCCATGGCTGGGGGCCACTACTTAAAATGCCCTCTCCCTTGTTCTAATAAGCCCCCTGATGGAGGTGGCATCTGGAGAAGGGCAACACCCAATGACCTTAGAATGTGGCTAGGGAAGGAGGTGCTTCGTAAACCATTTTACCTGCTTTTTTCTTCAAAGCTCAATGCTGTATATAATGTGAAATACATAAACATGTAACCCAGATGTTTCCAAGATTTCTTATAGCTAAGGCACATTATTCACCCCCCCACCCCACCCCCCACAATTAACTTTAATTGGAGACACAGTTCACTGATGCTAGGGTTGGCACAGTGGTCATTATTCAACTAATTTATTGCTAACCATGTGCTAGCAGTTCTCTCCCCTTGTGCCCTAGCCCACATGTTGAACTTTACTGCCGAAGGCAGCCTTCCCCAACCTGTTGTCGACGTCAACTCCCATCAACCCAGCCAGCATGGCCAATGGTCAGGAATGCTGGGAGTTGGAGTTCAAACCTTCTGGAGGGCACCAGATTGGGAAAGCTGGCCTAAGCACACAAGAGATGTGTGTGCCTTGGATCCTAATTTACTCTTGCACTCATGTAGGGGTGGCAACTTGCATCAACTCAGGGCCAGCATCAAGGGCATCAAGGGTAGGCATGGTTGGGCACCTGCTGAGGGAGCACACTCCAGTAGGGGACCACTGTCAGGAGCCCCCTCTTCTTCACCACTGCAACCTGTTCGTTCATCTGTCTCTCACTCTGGCCCAGACAATGGTGGTGGTGAGAAGGAGGGGCAGCAGATGCCACAGCCTATTGGTCACTAGCTCTTTGTCTGTCAAGCAAGCAAGTGGTAGAAACAATGAGAAAGTGGAAGAGGGGCAATAGCAGCTGGTGACAATGGTGGTGAGAAGTTACACTCACTGAGGGAGGGGTCCATGGAGGGTGTTTTGCCCATGGGGACCTCAAAAACCTGGAGCCAGCACTGCATCAGCTAGGGATGGACGAAAGTCCCTTACCTTATCCCTCAGCTTGCTTCGCGGTGGGGGGAGGCGCTCCATTCCTCCCCCCGAAATTCTGGGCGGGGTGGGAGGCACCCCATCCCTCCCCACCGAAATTCTGGCCAGTGAGCCAGTACAAATAGATAATGCCCATGAGTTAAAAGGGACCCAAGCATCAGCTGTGAAATTGCCCTTTTACCATTTATTGTTCAGCCATTTCACTCAATACTTAGTTTTGTGAAGCAGAATCTCATTTATGATATATTTTACTTCTGGAAATCAATGTCAAAAGTATGCAAGAGGAAAAGACTTCAAAAATTTATGGTAAACAATTCCTCAACCTTCACTAAAAATGCAAAATGAAAGGGGTTTAGAGTATTTCTCTCATTGGTTGAAGTGAGGAAAAGTTGTGGATCAGCCTTCCCCAACCTAGTCCCCTCCAGATGTGTTGAACTACAACTTTATTATACCCTCTTAAGGCGCAATCCTATGCATGTTTAGACAGAAAAAAGTCCTACAATTCCCAGCATCCCCATCCAGCATGCACCCTTAGAGAGAGATTTTTAAATATGTACACCAGTAAATACATCTATTAGATGATGATGATAACAATAACAACAACATCAACGACTTATTGTATTTCTCTACTGCCTTTCTGAAGCCAACCAAGTCGGGTGACAAAAAGTTCAGAAAACAAAACCATAATCAAATAAGACCACAGTAAATTCCATCATCTCCAGCTCTCTGAGGATGATGGGAGTTGTAATCCAACACATCGGCATGGCTGGCCAAGGAATGCTGGGAGCTAAAGGACTTTTTTCTGTTTAAACATGCATAGGATTGTGCCCTTAGTGATTTTAGGCAGTTTATAATTAAGAGTAATGAATAATAAGTTGACCTGTCTTTGGACAGTGCATTACTGTGGACTAGGGATGTCAGAAAAATCCACCATGGACCCCAGTGAGACTGGATTCTATTGAATCTGGCCTCTGGTGTCCGTGGCGGAACAGCACAACTCACCTCGGCCTCCCTCCGGAACCGTCCGGGGCCGGATCCTCCTTGTGGGGATTCTGCAGAGCCACCAGCCGGCTCTGTAGCTCCAGCGATATGGCCAACATTACCGTGCCGTATCCCTGGCTGGGGGCTCACTCCAGACACAAATTGCTGCATTTAGCTTAAACTAAGGGCTTTACAGCCGCAAATGGCTTGCGCTACGCCATTTGCATCTGTGGTTTTTCCTGCGATAAGTCTAGCCTTATGGGCAGTAACTAAGCATTTCAATTGTTTAGCATGGGGAAAAACACAGTAAAGCTGGGAAACCACCAATCAGCAGCTGGGGAAAGAGGAAGAGGGTGTGGCCATCTGAGAAACCTTAGAAGGCTAGATTCAGCACACAGGCTAAGGTTCAACACCCCTGGTTAGGGATGTTGGAGAAATGTGCAATGGAATCAAATGAGTTCAGATTTCTATAAATCTGGCCTGCAGGTTCTGCAGCAGAGCAGCTTTCCCCAAGTCGCATGGATTCTGTGGATTTGTGGACCTTTTTTAAAAAAAAAAACTTTCCAGAATTTTATGCAAATTTAGTCATAGAAAAATGCATAAAATAAAAACACCCATCAAATGTGCATTTCCTCCATAGGCAAAAGAATGAAAATGTGCACTTTGGGGGGATTTACGCATGGGGGGTTGCAAATTTTTGCCAGTGCAAATTTGTGCAAATTCAAAACTGCACTAATGTGAATTTGCACAAATTCAGGGAATTGGATAAAATCTGATTCTGTCAATGAGTGGACAATGGAATGAAAGGCCCCTAACAATCCATGAAATGCAGATGGAACTGATTTTACAAAATCCATACCCCTGACCTACTGCTAGGGGTGGTGGACAGATTTCGCTCTCCCTCCATTATTGTCCCCAAGTGCAATACTTTACTCCCCCCAGCCCAGGAATGAATGGCAGCCATGCATTTCTGTGGGAAGAAGACAAGGGGTGCAACTCAGGGGTGACAGCTAAAATTGCCCCTTGCCCCAGTGAGCCCTGTGCCTGTGGCAAGGAATCCACCCACCCTGCAAATACAATTGATTACTTGGTCACATAGAACTTAGTCGGATCTGTAGCAAACTGAGCAACCCTCTTATTGCATAGCCTCACCCTTTCATTCACATATCCCCATCTGGGTTCAGTTTCTTGGCCACACCAGAGAAGCTCAAGTGATTGAACTCTGGGAAGGGTGTCTTTATTTAAAAAAATAGATGAATCAGTACATGGCTAGAAAGAGATAACTGGGTTCCGACACGATTGTATGCAAATCATCTTTGGCAAAGCTTACATTACTGGGGTGAACAAACGAATCTGGCAGGAAACTGGCAATGGAATTCATTAGAATTTTATGTGTTGTGCACATGAAGGTCTCAGAAGTGAACTTAATAATTGAGTGCAACAAGTAATTAATGTACATAGAACCCTAGAATCATCTTGTTTGCAAATTTAGAATAGAATCAATTTTAATTCGACTCACTTCCATGAGTCATCTGGAAGGGTGCTCACACCCATATTTATTTAGCCGTCCAGTGTTGCAATGCTTAGTTTTAAGCAGAGGACAATGAAAAGCATAATGAGGAGAAACAGAACTACCTACAAGTAGGGATGGCGGAGAATCTCTGAGAATTTCTCCACGAATCTCGGTGAGGCCGAATGCCAACGCATTCGGCCCCCCGAAATTGGCGGTGAAATTCTCCGCCACCCCCCCCGGGATGGGACTTACCTCCTGCGAATGTCCCTCTCGGCGGTGGGTCCCGGCGGCAGTTCGGCGGCGGTTCGGCGGGGGCGGGGGCAGCGGCCGGTCTTCCGACCGGCTGCCGCTGCCGCCGCCATTACAAAATAAAGTAAAAAAAAAACGTGATAGGCTACGTAACGATTAACGTAGCCTATCACGGCTAGATTTCCAAAGTCAGCCATGATAGGCTACGTTAATAATCACGTAGCCTGTCACGGGTGACTTTGGGGGGGGGAAAGCGCGTACGCAAATGGCGGCGGCCCATGGGCGCCACCATTTGCATTCCTTATTTTGGCACGTCTAGTCTACGTAAAGATTTACGTAGACTACGGCGAAAATAAGGGCAACGCTGTTCCCATTTCATCATCCACAGTGTGGTTTTGAAGGGGGCATTTTGAAATCAAAATTTGAATTCCCAATTGTGTCCCATTCCTGCCATCCTGGCTATGAAAGTCAGTTCTTGAGCTTTTCAGGAAAAGCTCTGTAGTCGAGGGACCAGGAAGATCAGACTAGCAGGGGAGCCGTCCAACAGAGAGCACAGTGGGAAAGGTGTTGCTTCAGCAAGGACTAGCCTCCAACTGAGCAGCAGTATTGGGAATGCTGAACGCCCCACCCCTTCCTGGTTTGCCAGTAGGGCCCTGATGCGGAGCACGCTTCCTCCCTAAAGAACTCTGAGCTTCTGTCTGGATGCACTGCTGCCTTTGTTCATGGGGTCCTGGGGGTGAACCTGGTGGACATGGAGCAGGGGAATGGGACCAGTCCAGGTGTTCATTCAATGCCACAGCCTCCTCCAGTGGGGCACTGTTTCCAGTGGTGGTCTCAGAAAGGCCATTGGCATCCCTTGGCTTCCCATGACTTTTGCAACCACTAGGATCAGCAACAAGATCCCCCTCCTCTTCCAAGGGCTTCTTGGGTTACAGGGCTATCCTGGAAGGATGGTGGTGGGACACAACAATTGTAGATATCAAATGTTCACCCTAAATTCAAATGCTTTAGACTTGTGGGCAAGCTTTCATAGATCTGATTTGGGCAACTATCAGATCTGAAATGCCACATGCTGTCGACTCTTAACTGCAGTCAAATACTCATTTCCACTGCACATTATCAATCAAATGCTGTCTAATTTAAAAAAAAAAAAACCCAAACCACTCTTACATGTCAGTAATGAAATATTGTTGAATGTTAAATATTATTGGATGGCAACCACCTAACATTGTCCAGTATGATATGCCAGTGATTCCTTAGACTTTCTTCCAGGGAATGGACAATGATTGAGCAAATGTGTTCTCCTTTGCTCCAGGACTAGTGCCTGGAGCAACAGGTTCAAATCACAAGAAAGGAGATTTCGACTAAACATTAAAATGAACTTCCGGATGGTATGCGATGGGCAGCAGTGGGAAGAGTTGCCTTGGAAGGTGTAGACTCTCCTTTATTAGAGGTTCTTAAGCAGACTAGATGGTCACCTATCAAGGGATGCTATAGCCGTGGATTTCCTGCATCAGCAGGGTTTGGACTAGATGACCATGGAGGTCCTTTCCAACGCTATGAGAATACGAATGCTGAGTTCTTTGCAAGTGTATCATGTGTATCAGCAAGCAGATCAGTAATGCAGACAAACATCCCTAAAAAAAAAAAGATTGGGTATCACTACCAGGCATGCTCAGTTTATGTTTATTTATTTGTTTGTTTGTTTATTGGTTTATTTATTTTGTACCCCACCTTCCTACCAAGAAAAATGGCACTCAAGGCAGCTTGCAATAATAAATAAAACTCGATTAAAACAATAATAAAACAATGCATTAAAATACAATAAAAACTAGGGATGCTGGAGAAATCCAGAATGGATTCAAATGAGTTCAGTTTTCTATGAATCTGACCCACAGTTTCTGCAATGGACCAGCTTTTTCCAAGTTGCAAAGATTCCACAGACTGGTTTTTACTTTCCAGAATTGTATGCAAATTTAGTCTTAGAAAAATACGAATTAAACACCTGACCGAAAATGTGCATCCCCCCCCCCCAGCTAAAGTGTGAAAATGCATATTTGGGGGGAGATTTGTGCATTTTGAAGGAATTTGCACATTTTTGGAAGTGCACATTTGCGCAAGTTTGGGAAATTGAGCGGACAATGGAACAAAAGATGCCTAACAATCCGCAAAACACAGATGGAATGGATTTGACAAAATCTGTACATTCCTAATAAAAACACAGCAACAACAGAATAAAAACAACACCCAACCCAACAGACCTGCTTACATTCCAAAGGTCTCCTTGAATAAAGTAGTCTTTGCCTACTGGCAGAAGGACAAAAGAGAGGGAGTGAGCCTAGCCTCCCTTGGCAGAGAGTTTCACAGATTGGAAGCAGTCACTGAGAAGGCTAGCTCTTGGATCACCACCAAAGGTGTCTCTGAACATGGCGGTATGGAAAGAAGGCCCTCTCCCCGAGATCTTAAGACCTGGCGAGGCCCATCTGGGGCAAGGTGACCTTTCAGGTAGGCTTGATCCAAGTTCTATAGGGTTTTGTAGATTATAACCAGCACTTTGAATTCTGCCCAGAAACAGATCAGTAGCCAGTGAAGCTGTGAACAAGCGAGTCACATACTGCCTATAACAAGCCCTGCTCAGCAGCCTGGCTGCAGAATTCTGGACCAGCTGAAGTTTCTGAACAGTTTTTAAAGGCAGCCCCATGTAGAGCTAGGGATGGATGGACTCACCTCCCTCCCAGTCAGCTGGGGGCTTAATGAGCCACTGTGACTGCCCCACTCACCAGCCCAGACCTGCTCACCGAGCCTCTGTGCTTGCCCCGCTGCCGCCCCATGCCACACAAGCCACCCATCCTCTGTGCCAGCCGCCATTATGAGTAGAAATGGAGACTCGCTATTGCCAGTAAATTTACTCTTGCGCACAATGGCTGGCACTTTACAGCTGGTGATTGTGAGCAAGGCTTAATTTATAAAAAATAGCAAGTCACCATTTCTATGTCCAGCGGCGACCTGCGCAGAGCAGAGGAGGCTGCAGGTGTGCTGCTCAGTGGGTGGGGTGATGCTCCTTTCTTCCCCTCCCAGCCTGGCTGTGGCAAGGCAGCACCTTGACAGGAGGAAGATGAGAGGGGCTTCCTTCTGATCCCCCTCCTCTCAAGGGGCTGCTGCTGCAGTAGCCAGCCCGGGAGGGGAGTGGGAGAAAGGAGCGTCACCTCACCCGCTGAGCCATGTGCCTGCAGCTGGCCCTCCTCAGTGCGACAAGGGCTCCGGCAGTCAAGCCCTTGCAAGGAGGAGATGGCGAGAGTGGTTGGCGTGAGCAGGGCAAAGAGAACTCTGGCTGCCAAGCCCTCGGGTGCACAAAGCCCTCGTGGGCCTTATGAGCACAAGGGCTTCACTGCCGGAGTCCTCATCGCAGACAGGAGGGGTGGCTCAGAGCAAATGGCTCAGTAGGCTAGGGGTGTCAGAGAATTTCTCGCCGAAACTTTGGGGGGCCGAGTGCCAACGTATTCAGCCCCCCGAAGTAGTTTCGGGGAGAAATTCTCCGCACCCCCCCACCCCCCGCACACACACCCTGGGATGGGACTTACCTTTCCCGAATGTCGCTCCCGGTGGCGGGTCGCAGCAGCGGTTCGGCAGGGCTTCGACAGGGGCGGGGGCGGCAGCCGGTCTTTCGACCGGCTGCCGCCGCCGCCATTCCAAGAAAAGTTAAAAAAAAAAATGCCCCCGTGATAAGCTACGTGACGATTAACGTAGCCTATCACGGCTAGATTTGCAAAGTCAGCCGTGATAGGCTACGTAAATCATCACGTAGCCTATCACGGGTGACTTAAAAAAAAAAAGAAAGCACGTACGGCTAATGGCGGCCCCCATAGGGAGCCGCCATTCACGTTCCTTATTTGGTCGCTGTAGTCTACGTAAAGATTTACGTAGACTACAGCGACCAAATGAGGAACGCGAGTGGCGGCTCCCTATGGGGGCCGCCATTTGCGTACGCACTTTTTTTTTTTAAGTCACCCGTGATAGGCTACGTGACAATTAATGTAGCCTATCATGGCTGACTTTGCAGATCTAGCCGTGATAGGCTACGTAAATCGTCACGTAGCCTATCACGGGGGCGTTTTTTTTTTAACTTTTTATTTCGCGGCCGGGCGAGGCGAGGCGCCTCCTCCCTGGCCTGAATTTCGGCCGGGCGAGGCGCCTCCCCCCCGGCCTGAATTTCGGCCGGGCGAGGCAAGGCGAGGCGCCTCCCCCCCCCGGCCTGAATTTCGGGGGGAGAAGAGAAGCGCCTCCCCCCACCGCGAAGCAAGCTGCGAGACGAGGTAAGTGACTTTCGAGCACTCCTACAGTAGGCAGGAGCAACAGTCCTTGCCAGGAGGAGATGGCGAGAGCAGTTGGCGTGCGTGCGGTGATGGGAAGTTTGGGCTGCTCCCGGCCACTCGCCAAGCCCTGGAGCCCTTGGCAACCAGGTCCATCAGTGCCCTGCAATTCGGCCACCAGGGGTCGGGGGCCAGGTGCGGGGAAGTCCACTGGCCTCCTGGACCCAGCCAGGTGTTTGCAAGGTCCCTGTGCAGAGCATGTTACAGTAGTCCAACACAACTAAGGCATGTGCGAACATAGCCAGATCAGACATCTCTAGGAACGGGTACAGTTGGAACACTATCCTCCGCTGTGCAAATGTACTCCTGGCCATCCCCAAGACCTGGGCATCCAGGTTCAGGGCCGAGCCCAGAAGTACACCCAAACCGTGAGCCTGAGTCTTCAGGGGACTCTAATCCCACCCACCACAGGTTGAGTCCCTATTTCCCTGATCTGCCTTTCAACTGACCAGGAACACCTCTGTCTTGTCTGGATACACCTTCAATTTATTTGCTCTCATCCAGTCTATGACCAGTATCAGACACTGATTTAGAATTAGAACAGCTTCCTTGGATTTAGATGGAAAGGAGAGACAGAGTTAGATGTTACAGTTAGTGACAGAGAGGCCCAACAGGGTCCCAAGTGAACAGTGTGCTCTTTAGATACTGTCTCCCAAATCTTCTGCAATGGGCAGGGGATCTATAGCAAACACACAGGGGTAGCTTGGCTGGCTAGCGGCTAGACAACATGAAAGTGTTCCCTCAGAGCAGAATGTTTGCAAGCCATTGTGATACCAAACTGAAGCTCAGCTATTGTCAGTACTTCCAAATAAGAAATGCCATACCAAAAATGTCAGATATCAGCTGTCAGATATCAAATATTAAAATCAAATTATCGGATGTCGAGCACAGATATCAAATATGCAACACATATGCCACTACTCAGAGACCAGGTTGAAGAATACTCAACTTAAACATTCTCAAAGAAGAATTGTGAGAAAGTTCAGGAGTGGATTGCTGTTGGCTCTAGAGTGCAAAAATAAAAATAAGTAAATAAATAACAAAATAAAATAAAATAATAATAATAATAAAAAATGAAATGAAATGAAATAATAATAATATAAAATTAATAAAAATAAAATACTAAAAATAAAATACTAAAAATAAAAAAGCAAAAATACATACATACATACATAACAAATATGCAGCCGAGATTCTAGGTCAGGGCTGGAGAACATGTGACCGTCCAGATATTGTTGGGCTGCAACTCCCATTAGCTGTAGGCAGCGTGGCCAATGGTGAGGGACCATGGGAGTTGTGGCCCAACAACATCTGTAGGGCCACACATTTCCCATCCATGTAACAGATGGATTAAAAACAGCAGCAACATTAAACATAGATATTGAGACTCAACCACACCCAAGCATGAACCACTCCAAACTCAGTGGAGCTGACCTCATTGCCTGATGGTGAACCAAACATGACAACTATGGATCCAGGTTCGGCCAGGGAGCACATGGAATTTGAGAGAGAGAGAGAGAGAGAGAGAGAGAGAGCTTGTACAGAGAATATTTTGGCACAAGTTCCCTGAGAAGAAAATCTCAAGACAATTAGCAGAAGAAATCCTGCCAGACTTCATTTCTTGAGGGCAGAACAGTATGTTGTGATAAACATGGGGCTGACACTGAAATGGCAGTTACATGATGACTTGTCCCACTCTGTAATGTGTACTATGACTAACCACTGTCTTGGTGTCACCTAAGAATGGGGGAGAATTTTGTTCACTCCATTTTTGGATAAGAACTTACCCAAACTCACAAATTTCTTCATAAATGGGGCAGAAAGATCTTGAGTTGTTGTTGTTGTTTTAAAGAAATCAAAGGTGGGAGAAACCAAAACTGACAGATGCATCCATCTGTGTCCAGGGCTTTGAATCCTTAGTGATTAAAAGTCTGGGTCTGAATCCCTGTGAATTCAACCATGCTTGTAGTGCTGAATGTCACTTTTTTGACAAGCTACATGACAGCCACCTCACAACATGGTCTCCTCCATGATGAAATACCTGGACCTATTTACTTTGGCCAGTGGTCACTCTCTGAACATGCATAAGATTGCATCCCAAGACATGTTCACGTGGTCCTGGATATTACAGAGCCAGAAAGTAGGTGGATAAAGTCCAGGAAAAACTTTGTGATTCTGTTAATTACATAAATTGGCCCAGGAAGGGGGACTCTTATACAATGCTAGAACTTGGGCTCCTCTAATGAAACTAAATGGTGGGAGAATCAGGACAGACAAAAGGAAATACTTCTTCACACACTAAATAGTTAAGCTATGGAATTCACTACCACATGATGTAGTGATGGCTGCCAACTTGGATGGCTTTAAAAGGGGATGATTCACGGATGGTGAGAATATCAATGGCTACTAGTCAGTATAGCTATATAGTGCCTCCAACATCAAAGGCAGCATGCCTCTGAACACCACTTGATAAAGGACATGAGTGGGAAGGTCCTATAATTGTGCTCATGTTCTGCTTGTGGGCTTCCTAGAGGCATCTGGTTGGCCATTGTGGGAAACTGGATGCTGGACTAAATAAACCTGTGGTCTGATCCAGCACAGCTCTTGTGATTGTCTTATGAGCTGTTGGCTATTAAGGTGTGGGGCAGATGCCTATACATATCGGCTTCCCCAGGCCTCTTAAAAGGACTGCAATATGTATTGTGATTATAAGGGTATGTGGAGCTCTAGCAATGAGCTTGGGATGTGCTGATGAATGGAACAGTTGGGCCTCAGCAAAAAAAAAAAAAAGTATCCTCAGCCTCTGCTCAGTATCTGAACATATGAAACTGCCTTGTACTTGGGTCAGACATTTAATCCATCTAACCCAGGGGTTCAGGCAGAGGTCTTTCCCAACCCTGCTATCTGAGATCTTTGTCTCTGGAGATGCCTGGGATTGAACTGAACACCTTCTGCATGCACAACATGTGTTCTGCCACTGATTTATGGCCTCGTCTATGTCTCTGATCTATGAGAGATCTATGATCTCCCCTAGTGTATAGATTATCTCTTGTTTTACTGCTGAGATGGCTTGGGATGTATATGAACAAATCTCATGCTGAACTATACTTTTTGGAAGTACCAGTCTCCATTGGAGGTGCTCTGCTCTGCTCACCGGTCCCTCTGCCTCTGCTGTGATCGCCATGTTTTTTAAAAGTCTGTGATTGGAAATCTATCTGCACATAGACTTATACGCAAAAAGGACCACGAATCTTGAGTATGTGGGTGATTTGCAGCACTTTTTATATATAAGTCTATGTGTGCACATCAACGTATATGCAAAAAGTGTTCTGACTCGCCCAGGCAGGAGGAGGAGGAGACACAGCACAGGTCCTCGCTGCTTGCTAGCTGCCTCCTCCTCATGAACAAGAGACAGCTAGCAGTCCTTGGGGCTATTTCCACCAGCGATTTACCCCCTCAATTGACAAGGCACAGCATGACCTCAAGACTCCGATTCTCCTTTGTTTGGTTTATTGCCTTAGGAAGAAACTTCAACCCTTCATTATAGAGATCTTGTGGGTTAAAATGGGGGCTGGTTTCCATCTTTGCGTTTACTGCTTTCTTTCCCACAACAAACCCATTAGTGTCTCCTCAGAAATAACTCCCATTGTCGTCAATGAGGATTGCCCCCTTAATGCCCACAGAACTCAATGGAGAACCCCCTCAACTGACAAGGCACAGTGTGATCTCAAGGCTCCAATCCTCCATTGTTTGGTTTTTTGCCTTAGGAAGAAACTTCGATCCTTCATTATAGGGATCCTCTGGGTTAAAATGGGGTCTGGTTTCCATCTTTGTATTTACTGCTCTCTTTCCCAGCTCAAACATATATGTGTCTCCTCAGAAGTAGCTCCCATTGTGGTCAATGAGGTCCTGCAGGTTAACATGGGGGCTGGTTTCCATCTTTGTATTCTTCCCCCCCACCCCACCTTTCCCAGCACAAGCATATGTCTCTCTACTTGGAAGTAACACCCATTGTGCTCAGTGAGACTTGCTCCTGAAATGCATCTGGATTTTGAGTGGAAGGGAGAAAGGGGGAGAGGGGGGAGCCTCTCTCAATGGTTGAGCAGCCCCTGCCAGTCAGGTGACATTCACTCCAATCCCCACCCCACCAGGAAGTATGTTCTATGAAGCGATTTTTTACTGCTCGTGGAGCCCTGCATGGACCACATTGCAGCAAAGCTGATTCCTTTTTAAAAATCCAGCACTCCTCCATCAGCTTCTCCTTCCATTGTCATGGAAACATGGCCATAGACAGCCAAGCAGGCAGGAGGAGGAGGAGGTGCGGGTCTGAGAGGTATAGCTCTTTGCGCTGAGAGTTTTTGTGGGAAAGAAAATCAAATTTCAGCTGCACCTAACACACAAAGTACTGGGCAAAGCTGTCTGGAATTTGGCAGGTGGGATCCCCTCCATGTCAACAAAGACAATCCCAGGTCCCATGCATTTACCATGAAAACTGAAAAAGTTATGGCCATTTTTGTTTTCCCATGCAAGTCAATGGGGAAACGCCCAAACTGAGTGATCCCAATATTTGAATCTCACTTCAGATCTGGAACCGAGTCAAAGCAAAGGGGATCTGATTTGGTCCAAGTCAAAGCGGGGCTGATTTGGAGGGTCTGAAGCAGGAAGTCCATGCACAGCCCTAATATCTGCATTATTCCAAATAGACCATGATACACTTCGCCCTTATAGCTGGAAACTATACCCTTTGCTCCTAGAAAGATTAGAAATAAAAGAAAACACTGTACAAACCATCACTGAATCAATACTGATTTTCTTATATTCAAAGCCTATTAATAAATGGCAAATCACACTTAGGGAGCAATCTTACGCATGTTTGGAGAGAGAAAAGTCCTACAACTCCCAGCATTCTGGACGTCAGCCTTTATTATGATACAAATCACCTGATAGGACTAGTATAAATAAATAATAAATCATCCTGACAATATTTGGATTAGGTTGGAGGCAAAGGAACATGACTTGTTAGAAACTGGAGGCATGCCAGTTAGATTTGACAGGTGGAAATAATTTTTAAAATATCGTCAATCCTCTTTCCTCCAAGCAGCAATGGAAACTTGGAAGGGACAGTGTCACAGACATGCCCCAGCTCCAGCTCTCATAGTTTCTTTCATACACCACCCACATTTCTATGACCCAGGCAAACTTATATACTTTATAGGGTGGGAACAAGTAGGAGTAGGACTGTATAGACCGAGGGGCCTGCACAGAGTTGTATCCAAAATCAGTCCAGCAATTTAAGAATATGCTTCAGCATAGAAACATGGACTGGCTACAACTACAACAACTATTACATTTCATAAAAAATCCGCAGAGCACAAGCAACTAGATCTTTGCAACTTTTGAATCACTTACAGCACAATCCTGTGCACATTTTGAGAGAAAAATCCCTACAACTCCCAACATGGCTGGATGGGAAATGCTGGGAACTGCAGGACTTTTTTCTCTCTAAACTTGCATAGGATTGTGTCCTTATTGTGCAAACTAGACTGGAAATGAAAGGTTTGTTTTCCAAAATCTATAATACACTAAGTGAAAGCAAATATGGATCCGCAATGGGTTCACAGCTTGCTTAGCTAAAAGGTTTGGGACAAAAAATAAAAGCATCAACATGGAATAAATTGTGGCTTCATGACGTTCAAATCTGTCTCTAGCAAAATAAAAGAAGGCTCCAACAAATTGGTGCATCAACAGTATCTTACTCCAGTGAGACTGAGCTATATAATGGCTCTGTCGCAAAAACGCTGGCGAGATTGCAAAAACATTGGTACATACCTTCATATGTGACAGCTGTGCCTCTCAATTAACCAATTTTGGGTGGGAAATATTTTGAGAAGCAGAGAAAATCAGAAGACTGGAACAGTGCCTTCTCTCCCTTGTTAGGCTTATTTGATGGAGCAAACAACAATTCATTTAACTTTCATGTGGATAGCAGCAAGAATATCAACTGCATCTTCTTGGGAAAAAGAGTTCACAGATTCTGTTTCAGTGTGAAGTAGGATCAGGTCTATTGCTCTAATGGAAAAGTTGACATGTCAGGTCAGACAGTCTAGATCTGAAACGTATATTGATTGATTCTACGAAATTTGGCATCCATTTATTATCTATGGAAACAATAATATAGACATTACTGTGTTACCATATACACCTTGGACATGTTGGAAAGATGTATCGGGATGAGTTGGAGCGAATGTTATAGGAATGATTAAAGCTGTTATAAGATGTATCAGATTTTAATATTTGTTTGTGTGTTTATTTATTTATTTTATAATAGATCAATTTGAGCCCCTTATCAGTTCCAAATCATCCATAATTGTATGTATGCAGTGCATCCAGAGTATGGTTGTTGTCATTTGTTGATAATAAAGTGATTGCGTAAACTTCATAATAAAGTATTATGAAAACTTAATTTTAAAAATCATTTTAAAAAACCCACAAAGGACTACAATACTCCCTTTTGGCCTCAAAAATAAATACACTTTCCTGGACCGTAGCTCTCACCTTGCTACTGGTGGTTTGCATGCCCTAAGTAAACAATTCCTAAACGTTGCTGCATTGTCTCTGAATATGTATATGTATTTCACCAAGTGTCTGCATTCCTTCAGATGGAGACCTCACATAGCCAGGCACTCTTTCATCGATATTGCACAGTCCAAGAATACAACAACAAACCAGGTTGTTAGTTTTCTATTGCACATGCTGCCAAGATATACAGTATGTGTTACATAGAACATAATTGAGGCTCTGCCTACAGACTACCATAATGCTAGAATTTTGGCGGCGGCAGCAGCGGCGGTGGTTGGGTGCTGCCTGTGCCCCTGTACTAAATGACAGGATATCTCAGAAGCTTCCAGAGAACTAAGAAGTGGCTACTGCTGATCTAAACCATTGTCTTCAATGGGTGACTCACGACTGACAAGTAGACCATGATTTGCTTTAACGCAGGTCACTGGCAGCTGCAGCAGCATTTTCTTTTAACTTTTTAAAGGTTTTTTTAAAGGGTTTTTTTTAAGAAGAAAGTTAAATGAGAAGGAGAAGGAGAAGGAGAAGGAGAAGGAGAAAAAAATGGAAAGACAAGGAGAGAGAGAGAGAGAGATGGAGGGGGTGATTAAAAGTGGATCCCATTTGCAGGCTGTGGAGTTCAAATCAGGGTTGGTCTTGGTTCAGAGGTTGAAAATTCTGATGTACACAATCCAGGATCAGGCAACATGGTGCCTATGGGTACCTATGCACCCCCAGACACCTTTCTTGGTTCCTACCAAGGTGCCCTGTCCCTCCCAATGATTTTGTAAATTAATTAACACATTTTCTTACTGCCAGCAAGGTTTCTTGGTGCTGAAAAAACTTGAAATAGGTTTCTGTTGGTGCTGAAAACTCTGGGTTCAAACAAGAATCATGTTGGGGTTCAGATCTCATCTCTGCCTTGAATAGGTTACTTGTCCTTTGCCATGCCTCCCATGGAATCCATTTTGTGGTGGTGCTTGGGACAGTGTCTCAAATTGCCGAATCTGCCTGCAGTCCAAAAAGGTTGCCTCCCTCTATCGTAGAAAGAAAGCAGTGGAAGTGAGGACTTCAGGAGAGCCCTGCTAGATCAGAGAAAAGGTCCATCTCATCCAGCTTCCTGTTTCCCAAAGTGCCCACCCAGATTCCTCTGGGAAGCCCACAAAGAGGGTATGAAGAGAGAGAGAGAGAGAGAGAGAGAGAGAGAGAGAGAGAGAGAGAGATTAATCTGAATCCCCTTATCCAAATGGTTACTTCTTGTGTGGGTGTTGTTGTTTTCCTTGCTTTTTTTTCTTTTTACTGAGGAGCCTGGAATTACAGATGGGAGCAGCAGGTGAAGTTTGAGCAGGACTCAAAATACACATGACCTTGGCTGAAGGCTGTTCAGACCTTGGTTAATCTCTGGGGAAGGCTGTGAAGCACTGGCTTCGCTCTCCATAGCAACCGCATAACTCAGACAATTATCTAAGTAGCATCATATTGATTGATAGTGGCTTTGTGCCACCACCCATACAGAATTTGTATGGAATGTTTGTACTTCAGGAAATCTGTCCCTAAATGTAGGGTAACTCTGGGTGTGTGCACAGATGTCAGATGGTCTCAGCTGTGCAGCACATCACATCATGCACACCTTCAGGTATCCATGGGCCAGTTAGGCTTCCATATCCAGGGTGGAACAGAGTGTCCCTGCACTATGCATATAAATGTGTAACTTCCCCTTCCTTTTTTAGGGAGAAGGAATCCATATCTGGATGTCTGCATATATGGCCCCTATCATACATTGTGTCATATGCACAATGAGATGTGTGCACGCTACCTTGAACCTCTCCACATATGTAAGATTTCCAAGTATATTGTTGTCTGAAATGGATCTAAGGTTCATATACATAATGGGTACTGTGGTATAGTCTCTCTTTAAGGTCAACTGTTTCCCAGCACAGCTGCAGAGTATGTAACTAGCCAAGTGTTTTCGGTAAGTCTGTTCCTAGCATAGAGGTTATGCTGGTCCTGGGCTTCTACTACTTAGATTAAAGAATAAACCTTTGTTCACTATATGAGAGCCTTCATTTATGTGTGAGTCTATTCCACAGAACCCTTGAAGGACACATCATCACAGATACCTTCCAGCCACACACCCTAAGCTGTGGCAAGTCCTTAAGGAGAGGACCACCAAGCTGCTCCACTCCATGCAGTTCAGCAACATGATGCAAGCATCACAGAAGGGAAGCTGGAGAGGTGATGCAGGCAGGTGAGTGACAGTATACTTATAATTAACGTAAGGAACTCAGTATCAGAGCCATTGGTCCATCTGGATCAGTATTGTCTACTCTATGCTTGGCCTAGGGAGGTCAGAGAAATCCTCAGTGGAACCAAATGAGTTTGGATTTTCATGAATCTGACCCATGGATTCCGCAGCGGACCGGCTTTCCCCCTGTCGGGTGGATTCAGCAGACTTGTGGATCAGTTTTCTTATTTTCCCAAATTTTGCACAAATTTTGACATAGAAAAATATGCAAAACTAAAAACCCTGGCCAAAACTTTGGTCCATGTATTGTCAGTATTGTCTACACTGGAACATTGGTCCATCTGGGTCAGTCTTGTCTATTCTAGGCTGGGACATTGGTCCATCTGGGTCAGTGTTGTCTACTCCTTGTTGACCGGTAGTGTCAGGAGGCGCCCTAGCGGCCTCTTTCAGTAGACTCCAATAGCCAACTCAAGACACAGACGAAAGGATTCTTTTCAAGGCTTTAATCCTTTTACAACTTAATGACTCTTTCAAATGCTAATCATGTGCGACTAAGCAAGGAACAGCAGAGTGGCCTATGCACCGAGTAGGCAGTTGATCCCTGTTTGAAGGAGAGTCACTTGAAGACCCTGAACTTATGGGCTAGGGAGAGATCCTCCCTCTTTCCCTTGGGTCCACGGGAGGTGGCCGTTGCTTGCGCGCCAAATGGGCGCTACGCCTCCTTTCCACGCCCTCCATTGCTCGTCGCTCCCTGCGTCTGCATTGAGCATCTAGCAAGCCCTGTTCCCGCACTTTCTCACTGCTAGAATCACTATCTATCTCAGGAATGCTGGCAGGAGGAATCTCTGCCAGCTGCTGTGCCTGTGAGGGATGAGCTGGCTCCTCTCCCACACATTGCTGATCCTCCTCAGAATCAGAACTGCTCTGGCGTTCTATTGACTCAGTTTCCACCCTGACAGGTAGAAGCTCTCCAGCTCTGCCTGGAGATGCCAGGGACTGAACCTGGAGCCTTCCACATGCAAAGCATGTGCTCTGCCTCCATAATGCAAGAGCCTAAACCAGAGCAGAAGGAAGACCAGCAGGTCTACAGAGAGAAGCACCTCTCTCCCAGCAGAAGATCCTCAATGCTGGAAGGGAGACCAGGAAAAGAATCACACTCTGGCTCCACCCCCACGTGGTATCACGATGCAAGGAACTCAGCCTGAGCTTCACAGCCTTGCTGCTGCCTTGCCTTGTTCCTCAGAGTGCCTTCAGAGTGAAGACTTATTGCGCCACTGGTTTTCTTCCTCATTGCCTAGCCCACCTAACCCAGCCTTCCCCAGCCTGGTGCCCTCCAAATGTTTGGGGCTACAACTCCTAGCATTCCTGGCCATTGGCCATGCTGACTGAGGTTGATGGGAGTTGAAGTCCAAAACATCTGGTGGGCACCAGGTTGGGGGAAATTGGACTAACCTTGTATTTCCGGTTTGCTCACTTCATCTCCTCAGCCAGGGAAGAAATGGGTTGGACTCCAGGCTGCTGCAAAGGGAGTCCCTGTGGATTTCACCCAACAGTAAATTGCAGAAGCAATCCTGAAGGCTCTTGCTCTTTGCAGTCAATCAGGACTGGGTCCCTAGCAGGGACAGCATCAAAGGTA
Source organism: Heloderma suspectum (assembly GCF_057233095.1). Classification (NCBI taxonomy): domain Eukaryota; kingdom Metazoa; phylum Chordata; class Lepidosauria; order Squamata; family Helodermatidae; genus Heloderma; species Heloderma suspectum. Next base: position 135,739,930 of record NC_139459.1, read on the forward strand.
GGCATGGTCTGGCACCTGCTGGGGGCCCACACCCAAGACGGGGCCAACTGTCAAGATCCCCTTGGAGTTGCTCCTCCTCTTCACCACTCCAACCAGCTTGTTCACCTAATTCTGCTCTGGCCCAGACAGCGGTGAGAAGGAGGAGCAGATGCCTCTGCCTACTTGCTCACTGGCTCTCTGCCTGTCAAGCAAGCAAGTGGGAAAGAGGAGGCAGAGCAAGAACAGCTGGTGACAATGGCAATGAGAAGGTAGATGCACTGATGGAGGGTGTCCATTAAGGGTGTCTTGTACTGGTCCCTAGCCACTGGTACTGGTCCCTAGCCACTCGGCAACAAAATGAAGAACTGGGACAGAGTTATAGCTTGATGGTACTTTTCGGCATCTCCCCATTGAAGCTGATTGCCTGCATTGTTTAATTGTGAGGTATGTCACCGTTGGAGACCGATTTGCTGTTCTAATTAGAATAGCATTGTGCCATGGGATCTTAATGTTTCTTAATATTAATCAAATGCAAGTAAAATCACTGATGGATTGGCTACGCGCACAGCGCATCAGGAGTTTGGGGTGAACAAAACACAGTCATGCTCAGAGGTTCATTACTCTGCTTTAGACAATGGTGCTTGAGCATGCATTGGGATCTGTGACAAATTGTAGACAGGCCCCAAGAGGATGCAAAGGGAGATGGTGCTGAAGAAAGGATTGCATGCGAAAGCAAAGGGGGGAAATGATGCTGTCTTTTTCTTGTCCTCAGGAGGTAAAGGGTGTACTTGAGCAACTTTTTATTCATCCATTCCTGCGCCGCCCGCAGCTGATCTCATTGCATGAAAACTTTCCTCCTAGGAACTGTGACTGCTCTTAGGGGCTAAACTACATGTTACAAGTGAATGCATATAATACAGCCCCAGTGCTTTTCTAAAAAGAAAAGAAAAGCCTTTTGGGAGAAGTTGATTTGGAGAAAAGAAGTACTGGTGGGAAGGGGAATGTTTAATGTTTTCTCTGCCTGCTGCTTCTCTGCTCCAAATTGTCCCCCCTTTCTCTGCAGGTTTTAAAATGCGTGTTTGACCTCACACCATATTTGGAACCCTAATGGGGAAAATTCAGCTTCGGGCATCATTTGAAGTGGAAGTGCACCGGGTGGGGAAATTGCTAACCATCGTCTCCCCTGATGTTTCTCTGCTCCAAATTGCCCCCACCCCAAAGCCATTTTCCTTTTAAACACACACACACACACACACTCACTCACTCACACACACACACACTGTTGGGACTCAGTTACATGATTTATATCTATGCCCCAGAGGACTTGGAAAGCCCCCCAAGTCTGAGTCACAGTGTGAGATCACTGCTATTTATGCTTTCATGGTTTAAGTTCATTTTTTTCAATAACTTATCATGGTTTGGGTTATCCAGACTGTCAGCATAAAGGCCAGGAAGAACTATTCTGTCTTCTGAATATTATTGACATGCAGTGCTATGCAAGTAAAAATGTTATCTATAATTACTAATAGATTACAGTTGTTTAGAATTTAATTTCATCATTCCTTGTGTCAACTAAGCTGCTTTTTGTAATTAGTGTATCTGTATCTCCCTTTCTTTATTACAGTTAAATTTCTTGCTTTAAATAATTGACCAAGTTTGAAAACATGTCAGTACCCTAATTAGTCCTATCTACACCCAAGTCAGGCGTCCAGTTTTACCCCCACTCTTCAGAGTCAACTTTAGAGTTAATTGTGGATATTGAAGGGTCCTGCTGCTAGAACAAATTTCAGCTTCTTCCTACTCAGACTTCTCCTGCTCTGACTCTGTTCTACCAAAATAATCTGCTACTTGCTGCTGTCTAGTACACACATCTCTTGATTTTCCCCTTCGACTTCTCCAACAGGTATTCGATGGTTGAATGTGGTGTGCCATGTTAGGATGAAGGCACCAAGCCAATAAGGATCTGCAATAGTATCTGTCTGCCTGACCTGCTGCCCTTGCTAAGCCTCTGAACAAGCTCTGGCTTTTCTTTCCCATCTGGAAAACGTTATTAATAATTAACATGCTTAAACAAAAACATTATGACTACAATCCAACATACACTTGCATTCAATAAATCCAACTGAAATCAATAGTTTTTGGCACCTTCAGCTCTGTGTTGTGTCATGGCCTACATAACCATCATTATTTTGCACCAGGTCAGGTGCACATCATCTCGTCTACTTGTACTACTAAAACACCCCACCAATATTTGATCAGCCAATAGAAGAGCTTATCTTTTTGACTGAATGATTCATCTTACTGTGCACTAGGGATGTTGGAGAAATATGCAACAGAACCAAATACATTTGGATTTTCAGGAATCCTGTGGATTGCACAGCGGATCAGCTTTTCCCCTTTTGGGCAGATTCTGTGGACTTGTGGAGCATTTTTCTAACTTTCTGGAATTTTGTGCAAATTTTATTGTAGAAAAATTCACAGAAAAAAAAACTGGCCAAAAATGTGCCTTTCCCCCCTTGGCTAAAGATGCAAATGTGCATTTGGGGGGGATTTCTGCATTTTTGCTCATGTGAATTTATGCAGATATGCATTTGCACAAATGTGCATTTGCGCATGTGCAAATTTGTGCAAATTGAAAACAAAAAAAATCCACTTCCTTTGATGGGCAGATGATGGAATGAAAGGTGCCTGACAATCTGCGAAACACAGACAGAAGGTACATCCCTACTGTGCACACATGAAAGTTATGTGCTTTTATCTATGTAAATTAAGCTTGTGGGAGTGGGGTGGCAGCTGTGCTGGTGTATCAAATATGGTGCCTGACTAGAGATGGGAAGGCCTGGGGGAGAAACAGAATAAGGCTGCAATCCTATGCATGTTTACATAGAAAAAAATGGCTGGCTGGAAGATGCTGGGAATTGTAGGATTTTTTCTGTCTACATGAATAGGATTGCACCCTTAATAAGAAAAAAAAACCCATAAAAATTAAGAAAACATTTTTTCCTGCTTTTCCCCAAGGATCTTAGGAAAATTTGCAACAAAAATGTTTTCCCCTGATTTCCCTACCACCACCACTGTTTTTTTCTGGGGTCCCCCCCCCCTGAGCTTTCACATATCTATGCCTGACTCATTTTGCAGGGGAAAGTGGAGCAAATGAAGCTCCTCCAAAAGCATAGGAGGGAAACCAAGAGAAGCCTGGAAATGGGCCATTGCTTTCTTAGCTAGGGATGGCTCCTTCCCCCTGCTTATATTCTGCATCCTGCTCTGCCATCCCTCATGTGAACAGGAAGCAGCACTTCTGGAAGATGGATGAGCACTGGCACGGGTGCAGCTGTGAATATGTGGGAAAACAAGTCCATCAATGTGTCTTTTTCCTAAATAGCCAAGAAGACGGAGAGCGATGGAAGGGGACCCCACTTTGCTTTGACAGAAGGAGGGAAATGGTACACATATCGATGGTGCCACTGTTTCTTGAATCCCTGTGCTGGCATCAGGAAGGTATATGCCTGCCATCACTTTTTAAATTCATTCTGAAACAAAAGCAACGTGTTCACCAACAGCTGAATAAATAAAATAAATTAGGTGGAGCATCCTTTCATCTGTAACAGTGCATCCAAAAGCATGAAAGGACACACCACTCTGCCCTGTTCCCTTTAATATAATTCTAAGGCTTTTGCGATGGCGATGGCAATGGCGCCTTTGGCCCTGATGGATTGGCTGAGCTGCCCAAATATCAGAGAGAGGTAAGGCAGGCAGAAGATTCTTCAGCTACCAGTAGATGAGCTGTTGTGATCTGAGATTCAGACTGGAGCAGCCTTTCCCAGCTGTAGGTCACCAGAAGATTGTTGGGCTGCAATTCCACCATCCCCAGTCAGCATAGCCAGTAGTTAGGGATGATGGGCACTGTAGTCCAACAACACCTGGAGACCCAAGGTTAGGAAAGGCTGAACCAGGCAACCTTTACCCTGCACAGGGCTGAAGGGTGGGATAGACAAATGTTTCAATTTTGGTTTCTCTCAGTTTATGCTTGTTCCAGTCTTAAGTTCGATTCATCTCAAACTTTAAGAATTCCAGTCTTAGGTTTCATTCATCCTGAACTTTGAGATTTTTTATTTTCAAAAATTGGCATGATGATTCAGAAGCATTCATGGGCACATTTCTCCTAATACATGCATTTTGCCTATTTTTGAAATCAATTTTCCTAATATAGTGCATTTCTGAATGTTATTTCTCCACACATATGCATTTTTCTGTGTATTTTTGGCTGGACAAATCTGGAGAAGTGTGAATTTTAAAAGATAACTGGGTTTTGGTTCATGTAGTAGTTTGAAAGTGTGAAATTAGGTAAGTTTGCATTAAAATGTGAAGGGAACATATTTCTCCCTCTCATCCCTAGGTGAATATGATATGTGATGTGATCAGTTGCTGTACTCCGATTGGCCACTGTCCTCTTTTAATCCCATCTCTTTATATATATTTATATTTGCTAACATCTTGTTTACTTCTACAGTTCTGCAGAAAATTTCCAACTTGTTCTTTGTGGTTTCACCCTGTCTGTGGCATGAGCCCAGAGCCTTTTCTAGTCCATTTCCCCTTTTCTTAGGTCAAGCTGAGCTGAAGTAATAAGCTGCCAGTAATGAATAGTGGGGCTGTGCACCCCTTCAGCTCTGGATCTGAATTTCGAGCCAAAGTGGGCCCATTTGGATGACTTCAGGCCAGATCCAGAGTTGGTCAGGATTGGCCCGAAGCAGTCCCAAGCAGGTCAGATCGATCTGAAGCACTTTGGAGAACTTTGGGCCAATCTAGCAGCTGCCCACCCAGCTGCACAAGCCCCCTGCTCCTTATCTGGACCCGTGGGGAGCCCATTTACACTTGTAATGTTGCATACACGATGGCCTTATGGATGCCATTAGCATAAGTTTTTATTTCCAGAAAAGAGGAGTCACCATTTTAAAAGAAAATGGCGACTTCCTTGAAGAGGGTGACAGCCGTGGGCGCTCCCCAGAGGTCCAGGTAAGGAACAGGGGGCTTGTGTGGTTTGGTAGAGGGGGGTGCAGGGCTTGTAGGGCTGGGGGGCTGATTCAGATGTCTGAACCTTCCTTGGGGCCCAGAGCCTGAAGTGGGTCAGACAGGGTCTGAATCGTGCTGAGGTGGGTTGGGACTGATTCAGAAGCTCCAAATTGGCCTCCAAAGCAGGTGGGGGGGTTGGATGCTGTGGCCATGTCACAGCTGGTTCTGGTTGCTACTGAGCCCCCAGCTTGTCAGTTTGTGTTTTATACTTCTCGGTTCTGTACAGCCTGAGCATATGGACAAGATTTTTGGAGAGAGGAGACCTGCCACACATGTCCTTGATCCTTGGCCAGTCTGGCTGAGCTATGTCAGGGCTAGGAAGTTGGATCCCAGAACTGATAAACACTTCCTTGAGGGAAGGGGGGATTCTGGCAGCTCTGAAGGAGGCTGTAGTGACAACAGTTCTTAAAAACTCATCACTTGACCGAGGGGATTTCAGCAAACCGTATTTGCCAATATTGAACTCGGGCAATGAGGTACGATGGCTATATAGCTAAAATGGGGCCACTGAGAAACAAAAGGGAGGTATCAATATTCTCAGAGAAACTCCAATGTTTGGAAAAGTGGAAAAAGTCTTTAGAGGGGAACCTAAGGGGGCAAAAACTGGGGTGGGGGGGTGCACTGACCATGAGATTTGGTTCAAACCCCATTTAGCAGTTCAGAAAACAGCCTGGTTCAGCTTGCCCTGCTTTGGAAGCTGCCTGATTCGACTCAGGAATAAATAAGAATCTTGCTTCAGAAATCCAAAGCTTCATGCCTCCCTACTGACTGTCATTCGAAATCAAAGAAATGACTATGGGGGGGGGGGGCTTTTTGACAAAATCAGCTGACACTTGCAGGCACAGTAGCCATCTGGGGGCATGAACCTTGACTACTTTCAGAAAATGGGTGCAGGGTTTTTGAGCCAGATAATTTTAAATGCGGGGGGAGAGAGAGAGAGAGAGAGAGAGAGGGTGGCCAATAACTATTTTCTTTCTTGGTGAAAATTTATTATATTTGTTGGAATAGCTGCTCCTTCTGAGAGCATGAAGCCTGCCGAATACAAGTCAGATGTGTGCAGGGGGTTTGCGGAATAGCAGCCCTTTCAGTTTGAGGGTTTCAGAAAGGAATATGCTTATATGTTGGCCAGGTTGGAAGATCAGCAGAGAAAAGAAGCCACGGTGGCTTCTTTTCCTCCGCTGATCATCTGAACCAAGTCACTGTCTCACACACACGTTTTTTGGGTGGGCAGTCTATGTGAAGATGGCCAGAGCCGGTGTCAAGGGCAGGCATGGTTGGGCACATGCTGAGGGCCCACACTCCAGCACTGATTCATTTCAAAGTTGGAAGAGCTAAACCTGTGTTTAATTCTGTCACTTGAAATCAGTGGCATTTAAAGAGATGAACTTTGGCAGGACTGTGCCAATATTCCTCTATGCCAAGAACCTTTTGCCCACAACAGTTTTCTTAAGTTTCCTTTTGAACTCCCCCACCCCCATCACTCTCTTTGAAGGCTGATATGGCTGATTACAGAGAACCAGTATTTGGGAAAGTATAATACATGCTTTCTAAGATTTTAACAGACCAAAATACTTTATGCTGGTGCTGCCAAAGTAGCACAATGATTCCAGCCATGTCATCTCCTCTTACAAAGTCTGTATTAATTAAAAGCATTACTCTACTTTAACAAAAATGGTTAAAGCAAACATCAAACAAATAAATATAGCTGGAACAAATCTGGAGATATTTTTCCCCAAGCTTGGAGGTTCTCCTAGCTTAAATTTCCTTGAAATAAATTCAAATGGATATTCTTCTAACTTAATATTCCCAGCATTCCCAGTCATAATGTGATGAGCATCAAGCTCATATGTTTAAACCTGGATCTGCCTGATCATGTGTAAAACAAGAGGGCATGGTTTAAAGCAGGGTGGGGCAACTTGTGGCCCTCCAGATGTTTTTGGCCTACAAATCCCATCAGTCCTAGCCAGCATAACCAATGGTGAAGGATCATGGGAGTTGGAGGCCAAAATACCCAGAGGGCCACAAGTTTCTTCCCTTTAAAAAAAAAAAATCTGTTTTTTAATCTTTATAAATGAAATAAACAGTACCAACAACCTAATCAATAACTACAATTTCCCAACAATACAGTATTCTTAGGAGGACACAGCAATAATGAAAGAGGAAAAGAAAAAAAAAGAGAAAGAAAAAAAAGAGAAAGAAAAAGAAAACAGAGAAAGGAGCAGGAAAAAAAGCATGAATATATATGTGTGTGTGTGTGTGTGTGTATATATATATATATTAAAAGGATTAAATTTAAACTCCATTACACAGAAACATCAAAGATTCCACTTAAAAACTATACCTATAATATTGGCAATATTACAATTCAATACAGTATAAATAATCAACCTTACATTTCAATATCACATCATCAGTCTTATAGCAAGGAAGCAGACCTACAATTCATTTCCAGTAACCATATATTGCCCTTCAGCTAACATATAATAGTAAAGCTTAACAATTTAACCAGCCAAAAATCTTACTAACCAATAATGATAGTAATAATAATTAAAAAGAAAGGAGATTTAAAAGGATTAATAATAATACTAACAAATCACTAATAAATTTTATAATATTATATGATAATAAATCTAAAATCAACCTTACAACAATCACTAATATATTTCGTACTAGATATATAAGTGAGTGTGCACATTTCTATACACCCTCAGACAGTAAATTTAAGTACAGTATATCATATCCATTTTAAAAAGAAAGAATTTAAAGAATAGAGAGAAAGAGAAGAGAAAAAAAATGAGAGAAGATAAACAAAAAGAACGGATATATATATGAGCAATTATCTCTGGCCTAGCCTGAATCTTCCAGACTAAACATGACCAATTAGCAAAACATGTTTGTAGATTCCATTTCATGGTGGTGGAGCCACAAGTTTCTCAGCCCTCCTTTAAAGCAGCTTTCCTCAATCCGGTGCTCTCTGGATGTTTTGGGCTCCAAGCATTCCAGGCCATTGGCCTTGGCAATGATGGCTGGGCTGATGGGAGTTGGTCCAAAACAACTGGAGGATTGGTTTAAAGAATGGAGAAGGCTGGTTTAAAGAGCAACATGATATGCAGCTGGTGAGGGTCCTTGGCCCCTTCAGTAGTTTACCTCACTGGAGCCCATTTCCCCACTTGACTTCTTGGAAGGGAGCAGAATTCCTCTTACCCGCCTTCCCCCTTTGCTCATGAATTTAAGCAAATTAATCTGCTGCCATCCAGATATATGAAGGCTTGGGGAAAAACTGGAACAAATGTGGGGGGATCCCAACTCCCTCCCCCGATTTCCTCCCCCGATTTTTCCCCTGGGAAAAAAAACAGGGTGTTTTTTTTATTTTTCTGTCCAGCCGCCCCCAATTTTGGGAAGGGGGGTCCCCCCAGGCCTCCACATCTCTACTGCCTGAACCTCCAAAAACATTTCCAAAGCAAAAGCAGACAATATATGAAATTCAAAATGTTGAATTTGAATTCTGAAATTGTACCGAACTTCAAATGTGTGCAGATTTATTTTCTCTCCAATGGCTACCAAATAAAACTTGTCCATTCCCTTCCACTGTCGAAATGCCCTATTCTGTACACCTATTAGAAGTACAGAAGCCCTGTTGTCTTATGCCGCATGTCTAAATAATATTTGCCAAACATTCTTCTGTGTTCAAACTCAGCTCGTATGTTCAACCGTTTCCCCCACAACTCCCTAAAGAGGCAACTGAGGAAGATTAAGCTTAGTGCTAACCTTCAGATTCATGAAGACGGCGGCTTGTATAATTGGTAAGGTGGCCATGTGTCCTATTCTACAGTGGGCAGTCCTCTATTTCAAGCTTTCCTCTATTTGAATGCCTGTCTAGTCCAAATCTGCCTTAATGTCAAAGAACCCTAAGAAGGGTGAGGCTTTGAAGTTGACCACCAACAGTTGGCACCTGGACAGCAGATACAGAGCTCACCTGGTCTCAGTCTTCTCCACTTCGGAGAGATGAATTGTCTTTATTTTGGAGTAATCAGATTTTTCCTAAAATGGCATTTATACACACGAATTTGCAGGTGAAGGATCATGCAGATCTGTGTCCACTGTTTCTGGAGTTGCATTTCTTCTTCTTTTAGCAATGTGTAAGTGGCCACGTGACCAGCGCGCCTCTTCTTTCATTCGCTCTCCTTATATCAGCATTTTGCGATCGTTTGCAAAGCTCTGTCAAAAACAAATGCAGCCCTTTTAGGAGCTTATTATGCTCCTGTGTAGCAAGTGGACTGCTGAGAAATGTGCTCCAGGAATGCTTGCACAGCTCCTTCCCTCTATAGTCGAGAACATTACCTCTGCTCTGTGCTTAGTCACCGCTGGCAGGGGGCCTGTAACCCTGGATAAACCTCAGCCAAGTCTGCATTTCAGCCTGCCGAATGCAGATCTTCTTTCTACAGAGCTGGGGCAACCCACCCGAATCAGTTGACCCCCATATGAATAGGAATGTTGCAAAAAGAAAATGGGCAGCCACTGAGGGGATGTGGATGTCACCTGCTAGAATGTGACACCCAAAGGGGTAGAGCAGCCCGCTCCTGGCCAAGGTGGCTCCGTTTTCTGTGGGACTCACTCCCAAGTAAGTGTGCTTAGGACTGCAGCCTTAAAAGGCTGTGGCTGCACTCCTATACCACAGGGGGGTTGCTCCACAGGCCTGTGGGCCAAACCTGGCCTGCCTGGGCTTCCAGTCCAGCCCTCTGGGGCTCCTCAAATGGCCATGTCTTCTCCACCAACCGCCAGCTGCTTGCTGATTTCCCAGATCTTATTGCACCGTATTTTTCCCATTCTGAAAAGATGACATGTCTCTCCTATGACTTAATTACTGGCAGTAACAGTTTTACGCTAAAAAATGCTGGCATTTTTTTATATTTGGCCCCGCCCCCTTTTGCATTTAGCCCCACCCACCACTGGAGTGCAGCCCCCTGAGAGTTTCAGATGGACAGTCACCTGTCAGGGATGCTCTGACTTGGATTCCTGCATTGAGCAGGGGGTTGGACTCGATGGCCTTGTAGGCCCCTTCCAGCCCTACTATTCTATGATTCTATGAGTCTCTGAAATGGAATTTGGCCCTCAGGCTAAAAGAGGTTCAATACCCCTGTCATACACATTCACCTCGATGTAAGTCCTACTGAACTCAGTGGGGCATACTTCTGAGTAGAGAGGGCTGGACCAAGGAATGTCTCTACCTGAGGCAAAAGACAACATGGTGCCCCTTGCTCCATCCATGTACAGAAGCTGACTGAATTGGCCATGGAATCCTACTAGGGTTGGCAGAGAATTTCTCCACGAATCTTCGGGAGGCCGAGTGCTGACGCATTCGGCCCCCCGAAAGTGTTGGGGAAATTCTCCGCCGGCCCCCCGCCCCCTCCCGGGATGGGTCTTACCTTCAGCGAATGTCCCTCTCGGCGGCGGGTCCCGGCGGCGTTTCGGCGGCGTTTCGTTGGGGCGGGGGCGGCGGCCAGTCTCCCGACCGGCTGCCACCGCTGCCATTGCAAAAAAAAAAAGTAAAGTTAAAAAAAAAACACCACACCCGTGATAGGCTACGTAACGATTTACGTAGCCTATCACGGCTAGATTTCCAAAGTCAGCCGTGATAGGCTACGTAAATTGTCATGTAGCCTATCACGGGTGACTTTGGGGGGGAAAAAAAAAAAGTGCGTATGCATGAAGGGCCGGCCCTGTGAGTAGATGTGCCTGGGACGGTGCTGTACAGCTGCATTCCTGTGTGCACGTCCAGAGGAGTACATTGTGATCAACTCAACGAGTCTTGGGCTGCAATCCTACATGCACACTTACCTGGGAGTAAGCGCCATTGAAATCAGTGGGACTTACTACTGAGAAAGCATGGATAGGTTTGCACTATTACTTCTGAATAAGGATGGAGACAATTGGGCTGTTTGTAGCCTAATCCTGAGCAGGCTGACTTAGATATCACACAGAGTTCAGTGGGATACGTGCCTAGGTCAGTGTGCCTGTACCCTAAGGCTGCAATTCTATAAGGATGGCCGTGTGTCCTCTTTAATAAAGGACAGTCCTCTGTTTGAAAGGCTGCGCAGTCCAAGTCCAGTTGAAAGATAAAGAAGCACCAGAAGGCAGAGCTGGGCCTTGAAGCTGCCCATCAGCAGCGCCTTGACAGCAGGCTGAGCCAGGAACACGGGTCACCTGGTCACAGCCTTCCCCACTGTGGGGAGATGTACTGTATTTCGGTTTAAATCATAGCAACGGTCTCTAAATGTGCATCTCTACATATGCAGTTGTTGTCATGCACATTGGTGTTCTCTTTTGTCCTCCCCTTTTGGTGACACATGCCCACTTTTTTGGCAATTCATAAGTGGCCACCCTAAATTCTATCTATATTTAAATTAGGGATAATTCCTTCGGCGCTCCCCACCATTTATTGCTCAGTCAACATGGTGTGGCATGCCTCGGCCAGCCATCAGGATGTGTTTTTGCACCCTCTGCAACACAAGCACCAAAGAGATCAGCATGCCCAACAGTATCAGATGAAAATAGAATCACCAGAAAATCCCCTTTAAAAAGCGAAGGCCCTGCAATTGTGTAAAGAGGAGGAGATAATGCTATGCTTTTAAAAGGGAAAAAGCACTGTCCTATAAAAAGCACTGTCCTATAATTATTAGAGGAATGGCAGGGTTTCCACAGACCTGATAATGAAGGAGTAGATCAGCACCTCCTTTTGTTAACAGTATAAAAATATTGTGGCTTCCAGTGGAGGCTGGGCCCACCGATGACAGTGGGGTGGTAAATCTGCTCTGGGTTTCAGTCAGAACCAGTCAGAACTCTAAAGGAGCTATCCAGGGTGCCTGACCCAATTCCCAAAATAGGCTCAGCACCATGGATAGCTCCTCCAGAGTTCTGGCTGGTTCTGGCCAAAACCCAGAGCAGATTCACTGCCCCACTGACATCGGAGCACCCAGCCTCCACTGGTGGCTTCCTCTTTTACCGTTGTTCAGTGGTAGAAGGTGTGAGCTGAGCTGAAGTTCTGCCTGCTGAAGATCCGCTTCCAGTGACAGTGGATCCGCAAGTGCAGCATCATCACATGGATCTTACTGTTGAGACTGACTGCAGGTAGGGGATCAAAATCCTCCATGAGGGAGGGGGCTCCCTGCACATAGAAAACTAGCATGCCACAAAGGTTAGGCTAGAAATAACCCTTCGATGTTCAGTGATTTATTTAGGGCACATGAGGCAGACACACGGTTGAAGCTAAGCAGGGCTGGGCGTGGTCAGTGTCCGGGTAGGAGACCACCTGCCTGGAAGCACTCATGTATACTGCCATTGAGTACCATGGTGGTAGAAAGGCAGGATGTAGATGTGCTGAATCAATAAATGTACCCCAATTGGGCAGGGGGAGAAAACTGGCCTGGAATGCTCCTGTCCCTTTAACAGAGGCTTGATGGGTAGAAATCAGCAAGTGCATTCAGCTTTTAGAGCAGGGGTGCAGGACCTCTTTCAACCCAAGGGCCCAAATCCATTTTGGAGAAGCTCTCAAGGACCACATTCCACTGATGGCCAGAGCTGAATGCAAAGGGGGCGTGGCCAAAATACAAAACATACCAGGATATTGCAATTTAAGGCACATCCTGCCAGTAACTAAGCCTTAGGTTAGACATTTCAAATGTGGGGATGTGGAGGGGTGGTGGTGGTGATGGAATATGCTGCACAAAAGCTGGGAAACCGTGAAACGATGCGGGGTTAGGGGAAAGGGGTCGGGGCAGAGAAAGGGGGTGCCATCACCTGGGGAACTCTAGTGGTCCAGATTGGGACTTCAAGAGGGTAGATTTGCCCCCAGGCCTGAGGTTCCCCACCCCTGGTTTAGAGGCATGGAGGGAAACTGATGACCTGCTAACTGCTGCAGATTAAACTTCAGCAGTTGGCAACAGTAATGGTACAGCCAGAGGAAAGGTATATAAATATGTGATTCTGCTATAACTTATTGATCATCCCTTAGGCTCAACACATTAGAAGGACTAATTTGGTGCATGGTAACTCCTGGGCCCTAAGTATGATATGGATATGGATATGGATACGGTGTGGGTTAGCATGTCCCTTTTTTTTCATCAGTGGTGCTGCTAGGACCACACAGCTAGCTGCACCACTAATCCCCCCATTCTAAATTGTGGACTTTTCAAAAAGACTTTTGGGGGCATTTGCACAAATTTGCACTTGTGCTAATGCACACTTGCACACATGGAACAAAAGTCTTGTAAATCTTTAAAAAAAATTCCAGTTCCGTCAATGAGCAGACAACAGAACAAAAGAGGCCTGACAGTCTGTGAAACACAGATGGAACGGATTTAACAAAATGCCCCCAGAAACCCCAAATGTATTTTTTGCTTTATCAGCCTTGGCGAATAGTTTTTTCTTTGGCTGGTTTTTTGTTGTTCTGTGTCTGTGTGTGTGTGTGTGTGTGTGTGTATGTATGTGTGTGTTGCTTTAACTCATCTCTAACAAATCTGGTCCCTGTTTATGGACCACACACAAAAATTGATAAAAGCGCGCGCGCACAAACACACACATCTACCTCTTTTGGCTCCACTCTAAATATAACATGGGCTATGCCAAAGACTTGCTATTGTTTATATTAATTTTGAAATTAGCCTAGGCAATGCAGCTGAACTCATTACTCAAAAATGTGCACTTTGCCAAGCATTTGTGTAGTTTTGATGCTGTTCAGTGCCCTTTTGTTCCCCCATCTGCTGCTTCACCTTGGTGCCATTTTCATCTTCTTTGCTCTGCCATTTCATCTGGTTGACTGTGGTGACCTAGCATTTTTGAAGTCCTTGTCAAAAATCACATGTTTCTAGGGTTGACAGAGAATTCCACCATGGACTCCAGTGAGGCCGGATTCTTTAGAATCCGCCCCCCCCCCGGAATCTGTGGCGGAATGGCCTCCCCCCCCGCCACCCCACAGAATCCCCCCGGAACGGAGCTTACCTGGCAGCAGATGCAGCGGCGGCTCCGGCTGGTCTCCCGGCCACTGCCGGGTTGCCTTGGCCGCAAATGGAGGCCAGCGTAGCGGCTGCCATTTGCGTGGCTTCCTTTTGCCATGATAGGCTACGTAAATACTTACATAGCCTATCACGGCAAAGAGCAGGGGCGCAAATGGCGGCCGCTATGCCATTTGCATCCCTGCTCTGTGCTGTGATAGGCTACGTAAGTATTTATGTAGCCTATCACGGCAAAAGGAAGCCACGCAAATGGCATAGCGGCCGCCTTTGCGGCCGCAGCAGCCTGGCCAAAGCCAGAATTCCGGCTGTGGCCGGCCCCGGCCGGCAACTCCAAGGAGTCGCCGCAGAGCGGAGCCGGCCAGGGAGGATTCCCGGGGGGAGGGACGGAGCACCTCCCCCCCCACTGCCGATGCCCTGGAACGGACGGGTGAGTGGGATTCGTACATCCCTACATGTTTCTCCAGAGCCTATTGGATTAAAATGGCAGTGAGGCAAACAAGGGCAAGGACAGTGAGAGCAAAGGAGAAAAATGGCATCACAAAGCAGAAAACACCAGGGAAAAGACATGGGTTGGGAACAACATCAAAACACAGATATGTTTACAACTCAAGTTAAAAATAGCCAGAAATAGGAGGCACTTTCTAACTCTCGCTAGTTCAAGGGCCATAGATGCAACACTTTTCTGATAGCTTCACACTGCTGCTAAGGTCAATTAAGGAGCACCTTCTCCCATATCAGCCTGCCACAAAAGGTAAAATCTTTAACTGCTGCTCTTCCCAGAATGCCATCAGCCTCAGAAATCAAGTGGGCGGCAACAGGAGAAAGGGTTTTTTCATTGGCGGCACCCTACTGCTAGAATTCCTGCCCCTCAGGAAGTTCGTCTAGTGCCGACATTATTTTCATTTAGGCACCAGCTTAAGACATTTTTATTCTCTGTGGCATTCTAAATAAAATGTGTGGGTTTTTTTTAATAGATCTGAATGGCAAAGGAAGACAAAACACTGCAACTGAGTCATCCACTCCGTTGTCTGAACCGGTTTTTACAGTTGCAGTGAATTTGGGAAGTGCTTTTGTTTTCAATGTGTTTTTTGAGGCAGGTCATATTTTAATGATGTAAGGGCACAATCCTATGCATGTTTAGACAGAAAAAGGTCCTACAGTCCCCAGCATGGCTGCCTGGGGAATGCTGGGAGTTGTAGGACTCCCTTCTGTCTAAACATGCATAGGATGGCGCCCTAATTGTATTTAATTGCAATGTTTCATTGCAGTGATGGGGAACCCAGCCTGCGGGCCAAATCCGGTGCATGGAGGTTCCCTGTGTGGCCTGTGGAGCATCTGCGGATTCCTCTGGGGGGCAGACCCAGCCTCCAGGCCCTGTCCCCTGGAGGATTTGCCCCTGACCTCCGATCACAGACTGAGGCGCGGAGGGAATCCTCCCCGTTTTTGCAGATCGGAGGCTCTGCTTGGGGACAGGGAAAGGCATGCAAGGAAGGCTTGGGTGGTGCAGGGAGAAGTGGCTCCCCCAGTGGGGGCTGCTGGCTCCAGTGCCAGTGGGGCTGTGAATCCCCTCTGGCTTTCGGTCAGGATCTATCCGAGGGGCGGAACCCTCTCCCCAGAATGGATTCAGGACTTTGGATCGCTCCATTAGAGTTCTGACTACTTCCGACTGCAACCCAGAGCGGATTGGCATCAGGGCCGCCAGCTTCCGCTGGACTCCAGCCGCTGCAGACCAAGCTACTTCCTCCATGCTGAGAGATTCCCGTGCCTCTCTGAGTGTGGAGGGAGGCAGCATGGGCAGAGGAGGCACCATGCTGCCAGTGGCTGTGGCCGTGCCCACTGACATCACCCAACTCCTGCACGGCGGCAATGTCCCCTCCCCGCACACGCATACTCCTGAAAGCTGTTCCCCGCCTCTATTTTAATTTATTGCCATCTGCCCTGAGCTGTATTTCCATGAAGTTATCTGCCAGTGCTTTAAGAGAGCAATCCTTCTTGCCATGCTGGGAGATCCATAGATCTCACCCAAAGCCCAGCCAGGCTCACGCCATTGGGATGGAAGGGGGTTGGAGTGGCATTTCCACCCTCCTTTCCTCTTCCAGTTTTTTTTAAACAACGATTCCCTCCTGTTGCAAACGACAGGAGGGAAATTATGAAAGCCCGCTCCAAGGCTGGCATAAATTTTCCCCCGTGTCAGGGGCCTGTCTGGCCGCTGAGAGGAGCTTCTCCCAATCAACCCACAAATGTGTCCCCATCCACCTCCTTTTTTGCCCCTGCCAATGTCAGAGCTCCAATGTCAGAGAGGCAAAGCTCTCGGATGTTTCCACATGGGCTGGAAGGGGGCCTCTGAGTGGGGAGGGGGTTCGGAGTACACAAAATGCCCCCAGAGACCCCAAATGTAACTTTCCTCACCACCGCCACCATGACCCTCCACACCGTTGCTGTTCTCCCTTCTCTGTCGCTGCCAATTTCATATCCTTCCTTCCATGGGCACAGTCAGTCAAGCATCAGGCCATGCAGCCTTCACCCACCTGCCATGCTCCAGACCTGTTGGACGGCAGGTCCCATCACCCCCAACTGGTATGCTGCCTGGGGATGAGGGGACTCGTAGCCCAACACTTCCGAGGTCAGATCTCCCCCTCCGAGGTTGAACAACTCTTTCCATCCTCAGAGGAGGAAATCCAATCTGTCCTATGGCCCCTGAGCTGCCCTCTCAGTGGCCGCAGGATTAAACCCTAAATAAATAAAATTAATTCAGTTAACAGTGGCCTTTCTTTTCTTCCCTTTCCTTTTAGGTGTTCTCTGTTCATAGTGGTGGTTCCTTGCTAATGTTCAACTCCAGTTGTATCAAAATGCCATGTTGCTTTCTAAACCCAGTCCGTGGCGCACTAATCATTTACGGCCTCTTCCACAGCTGTCTTGGCCAATAAATAAATAAATAAACGAACCCCTCTGGTGAGCTATTTCCCTAATTTAATTTTCCTCCTCCACTCCTCATAAATATTTACTGACCAGCTGAACTTCCAGATTTGGCTCAGTCCCCCTGTTTTGTAACACCCCTACCAGTCTCCTGTTATCCCCGGAGTAATGCAAAGTCAACCTGCCAGTCAGAATTGATTAGCTGCTTCTGATGCTCACCCTGCTCCTGGTGACAGCCACGGTCGCTGCCAAGCCTGCGGAAAGAAAATACAGAGATTTCGCTTTTTCTGGCATTGGGCATCTGCTGCAAACATTCTGGAAGCCCTCAGCCATTTGATCAATTGTTGAGGTCACCCTGAGCAAGGGAGAGTGCTGCTCAATTTTCAAACATTCTTTGCTGGCATGTTAAGCACATAGCAAACCTGCCCAGCCTGGGCCCCTGGGCTGTATGTGGCTTGCCAGCCCTGGACTGAGTCCTGACAGATGGTTGATAAATTCTGTTTTTGCACCTGCAGGCAGTCAATAACTCAAAAACAATAAAAGGAAGGGAGAGAGAGCATAAAGCAATTTCTTAAAACACAATTTGGGCCATGTTCTCCAATCACTTGGATTTCAGAAACCTTTAACCTGCTGGCTGGAATCCTAACAAGGTATATGCTCATGGAAAAGAAGCTGGTGTCTGGAGTTTCTTGTTCAGCCTTCGAGCTTGCCTGGTCAGCTGTGTAAGCAGCTGCAGGAGAAACTCCGCAGGTATCTCTTGCTGCATATACCTGTGTAATGAGATGGGGGGTAGTCTGAATGATCTCTCGAGGTTCCCCCAGGAAACCCTGTGAGTCTGTGGTTGTGAAAAAGAGACTACTGGAATGAGTCGACCAGCTGGGCAAGATTAGCCTGGCAGATTCCCTGCTGTTATGGAGATTAACTGAGTGGTGGCTGTCCTCAGAGAGGGCTGTTAGCAGTGGTGGCTGGTGACTCCAGTCCCGGAGGGGCTCTAATTCCTTTCAGGAAATGCTAATGGTGCTATCCAAGGTGCTGAGCCCATTTGGGGGTTCAGTCACCAGCCGCCAGTGGCTGTAGGCAGACTGTTTTGGAAGACGGAGTACCTTTCTCTCCTCCCGCCCTAA
This sequence comes from Heloderma suspectum, assembly GCF_057233095.1. Lineage (NCBI taxonomy): Eukaryota > Metazoa > Chordata > Lepidosauria > Squamata > Helodermatidae > Heloderma > Heloderma suspectum. Next base: position 135,758,030 of record NC_139459.1, read on the forward strand.
GGATGGTGTTAATTCAGAGGTCTGTGAGAACAACAGGAGCGAGGTGTGTGCGTATAACAGTCTGTGCTGGAAGTGGATCTGAAAGGGAGGAAGACTTGACCTGCTGGAAATCCTATAGCATGATTAGTTCCCACACACATCTAATGGGGAACAGGGATCTGTTGGCGGTGTAATGCCGTGGGCCCTCATCTTCTGCTCAGCCTGTAAGTATGTGTAAATAAACTTTCTATCAAAGAAATGCCAAAGTCTCCCGTGACCTCCTTTTAAGGAAACCGAACCCTGGGTAAGCACTGGAACCCCTGGAACCTCTCACCACTTGGGAGCAGGGTGCGCAAGCGTAACACCTGCATATGTCTATATGTAGCCCTGTAGAATGTCAGCTTCTAACTGCTTTCTCGAGAGAGGTGATACATAAGGAAGGCATAGCGCTGCAATCTTTGTGTTGAAGAGGAGCGTGCGCCCTGGCCACTAAGCATCATGCTTTCTTCTTCTTACGTCTTTAGTGCACAAGTAAGAACATAAGAACTGCCTTGCTGGCTCAGGTGAGGGGTTCATCCAGGCCACTCTTCTGTGTCCAGCAGTAGCCAGTCAAACGATGAAGTCATCTGGGTAAGCAAGGGCTGGAGGATGTAGACTTCATCTTGCCCCCCCCATCCAGTTGCTTAATTTTGGATGCTTTGTTTGTATTGCCCTTGTCACTCTTTTCAGGGCTTTGATGCCCGATTTGCATGCATGTCACATAAAACGAGACATTTGTGAACTTTAATCTGATCTGCAGTCATGCATACACACAGTTCATTGAATGGGCACTATGGGTGCAAATTGTCCCATGGGTTTTTTTTTAAAAAAAAAACCACAAATGAACTTTAATTAGTATTTGGCCCTGCAATTTTCATACGAATTTCATTTCACAGCCACAGTAGTACACGTGCTGTGAACTTCCAGATTGGACTACTGCAATGCACTTTATGTGGGGCTGCCCTTGAAGATGATTCGGAAGTTGCAGCTAGTGCAAAATGAAGCAGCTAGACTGCTGACTGGAACATCTCATATAAGTCATATAATACCAGTTTTAAAGGAATTGCACTGGCTGCCAATACACTTCCAGTAAGAATTCAAGGTTTTGGTGATGACATTTAAAGCTCTAAGCAGCTTGGGACCTCAATATTTGAGAGAACGCCTCTCCCTATATATGCCGGCCCAAGGACTGAGATCTGTTGGAGGGGCCCTCCTCTTCATCCCACCAATGCAAGACATACATTATGGTGGGATGTGGGAGGGGGGCTTCTCTGCTGTGGCACCCCCGTTGTGGAATGCCCTCCCCTTGGAGGCCTGATTGGTGCAGACATTGGTCTCGTTTCGGCGCCAAGTAAAAACATGGCTTGTTACCAAAGCCGTTGAGGACTAAACGTATTCCCTAAAGTAGCACACTGTTTTAACTGTTTTAGGGAGCAATCCTATGGCCACTAGTCAGTGGCTAGAAAGCCATAGGATATCTGGTTTTCCAGGAACCTACCTCGGAGCCTGCACTCCGAGGTCCTTTCCTGGAGAACTGACCTCCCACCAACTTCCGCACTGCCTCTGAGGCAGCACGGAACAGTCCTATCCTCCGTGCTCGCAAGAGAAGCATGGAGCGGATGAAAAGGGGCATGGCTGAGGGTGTTCCAGGGAGGGGAAGGTGGAAATGCTGGTACAACACATCCTATGTGTCGTCCAGCAGCCACTTCCCCCACTCTGCCTTCCCACAGCTAGACAGCTGAAATTGGCTGTCTAGCCAGAAAAGCAGGGCAGGAGAAACACGGAGGAAACGATCCCCTCCATGCTTCTCCTGCCCTGCATTGGATAGGCGGTCGCCTCTGAGTTCGGAGGCGGCCCCCTATCTGAATAGGATTGTGTCCTTACTGTTTTAGATCTTAATTGGTATTCGCTTGTTTAATGTTTAGTATGTTCTTAGCTTTTTAAATTATTTATTGTTTCATACCATTTAAATTCGTTTTATCTGTACGCTACCCTGAGATCCTAATGACATAGGGTGGGATATAAATGTTTTAAATGAAAATAAATAAATAAATAAATGTGCTTCCTGGAAGAGCAAAGTCTAAGAATATTTGTGTGTGTGTCTGTGTGTGTGTGTGGTGTCTTCTCTAAATATGAGGTGGCTGAGGTTGTTTGTTTCAGAGAAAAGAGTTCTGCTGCTGCAAGTGGTGGTCTGTGTAGCGGAGGCTGTTGGCTTTGATTTCGGTGGAGCTGTAAACCCATTCCGGGATTCAAGGTGCTGAGCCCTAGCCCCTAAATAGGTTCAGTGTCTCAGATAGCTCTTTTGAACTTCTGGCTGGTTCCGACTGAAACCCAGAATGGATCCACAGACCCACTGAAATCAGAGCCACCAGCCTCCACTGCTTGCCTGCCCTCTGCAGCCTGGCCACACTCCTGGAACAGAGCAGCCCGTGGGGAAAACGCTACTCTGGGATATGGTGCCATTCCCAGGAGCAATCTTGGGGGAGCGGGGAGATGGCTCCAGGGGCTTTTTCATTGGAAAGACCCAGCCATTTCAAGGTAAATACCCCAAACCCAGCCTTCGGGGTAGCTCTTAAACACAAAAAGAAAGCAGCAGCTGTCCCTCTTTGCCTGCCCCAGTTTCTGGTATTCAGAGGTGTTATGGCTTGTCCAAGACATGTTGCATCATGAGGCAAAGGACAAGATGATGTCATTCCTCACTCCATGCACTAGAGATGTCAGAGAAATCTGCCATGGAACCCAATAAGTTTGGACTTTCATGCTTCCAACCCACAGATTCCACAGCAGGCTGGCTTCTCCCCAGTCAGCTGGATTCCGCAGACTTGTAGATGGGTTTTTCTAACTTTCCCAAATTTTGTGCCAATTTCAGCATAGGAAAATACACACACACACACACACCAGGCCAAAAATGTGCATTTCTCCCATAGGCTAAAGTATGAAAATGTGTGTTGGGGGGGGGGGGATTGCTCATTTTTGAGCATGCAAATTTTTCCACATGCGAAATTCGGGAACCAAAAACTCTGATTCTGTCGATGGGCAGATGATGGAATGAGAGTAGGGATGTAAGAAAGTCACTTACCTTTTAGCGAAATTGATTCGAGGTGGGGGGGAGGTGCTCCGTCCCTCCCCCTTGAAATTCTGGCTGGCCGGCTCCGCTCCACAGGGATTCTGCGGAGCTGCCCGCTGGCTAGCAGGGACGCAAATGGCGGCGGCCATAGCCGCCGCTGTTTGTGTCCCTGCAGTCAGCCGTGATAGGCTACGTAAATATTTATGTAGCCTATAACAGCTGATTTAAAAGAAAAAAACAAACGCGCGTAGGCAAATGGCGGCGCCCATGGGCGCCGCCTTTTGCATTCCTTATTTTAGCACGTCTTAGTCTACGTAAACATTTACGTAGACTAAGATGGCGAAAATAAGGGGAACGCAAATAGCGTAGACGCTACGCTATTTGCGTTCCCCTTATTTTCGCCGTCTTAGTCTACATAAATGTTTACGTAGACTAAGACGTGCTAAAATAAGGAACTCAAAGGGCGGCGCCCATGGGTGCCACCATTTGTATACGCGCCTTGTTTTTTTCTTTTAAATCAGCCGTGATAGGCTACGTAAACATTTACGTAGCCTATCACATTTGGGTTTTTTTTAACTGGAAATGGCAGCGGCGGCAGCCAGTCGGAAGACCGGCCGCCGGAGCCGCCACTGCTGAACCACCGCTGAACCGCTGCCGGAGGCACTGCCGCCGGGAAGATCAGCCCAATGTAAGTCCCACCCCGGGGGGGCGGCGGGGGGGTGGCAGACCGTTCCACCACCGATTTCGGGGGGCCGAATGCGCTGGCATTCGGCCTCCCCGAGATTCGTGGCGGAATTCTCTGACATCCCTAAATGAGAGGCACTTGATAGTGTGTGAAACACAGACAGAACAGATTTCACACAGTCCGTACATCCCTACCGTGCACAGAAGCGAAGTGGACTGGCAGGTGAATCTTCCTTCAATGCTGGCGATGGGATTGTGTCCTCCACCACACCTCAGGCACCAAGCTATTTTAGGGGGCTCAGAATGGGCTGTGTGATGTACATAGCTCTGTCCTTCAACAGAGGGGGGCAGCTGGAGAGTTCATGAGGAACTGCCAGGTGGGTGACTGCTGCTGCTCCCCCAGATTTGCCGCCTGAGGCAGCTGCCTCTCTCTGCTGAATGATGCAGCCATCCCTGAGAGGTATCCTGCCTTTGCTCATAAGATTCCTTCCAACTTCCATTTAGCTATCATGGTGGATTGCTACTGATAGAACATTCCCCCACAAATGTATCTAAATCTTTTTTCAAGCACCCAAGGTGCTTCCACCACATTCACAGATGGAAATGAATTCCACAAGTTAATTCAGCGCCGCACAAAGCAGTATTCCTTTTGTCTGTCCTGCCCCTTTTGCCAACCGACTTCATTGGTTGACCCCAAATTCAAGAGAGGGAGAAAAATATCATTCCTAATTTTGTAATTTCTACCATGTTCCTCACCCCAGTCTTCTTCTTCTGATATTGCCTGATGTTTGTAGTATACATGGCCCACTGAAGTCACCCTCCTACCGACGCATTCAAGAAGATTAAGTTCAGCAAACTCATGTAGGGACATTTCAGAGTCTTCCTCTACTGTTTAAACCCATAATCCCTTATTCAGTAGGGTTAAGGGAGGCCCTGGATCCTGCCACATGTGTAGTGACTGCTGGGCAGTTAGGGTGGCGACTTACACACTGCCAAAAACAGTGGACAAAAGCAGATGCAGATGTGCATAGATTTTGCATATGCAAACTTATAGGCATAGATGCACATTTAGAAATAATAATAACTTAAACAGAAATAGAGTTTTCACCTCGCTATAGTGGGGAAGAATGTGACCAGATGACCTACATGTGTCTGCTCAGTCTGTGTTTCAGGTGCTAAATATTGATGAGCAAATTCAAGGCCCCTGCTGCTCTCCCTTCTGATGGTTCTTTATCTTTAAACCAGGAGGTTTAGGGAGAGGCCCTAGCTTAGTGGCAGAGCACATGTTTTACATGCAGAAGGCCACAACTTCAATCCATGGCATCTCTAGATCAGGCAAGGAAAGGATCCCACCTGAAACCTGGAGAGCCGCTGCAAGTCAATCACAACAATACTGGGCTTGATGGACCAGTGGTCTGCCTCAGCTTCCTGTGTTTCTATATGAACCGGACCTGGGCCAGACAGCTCCTGGAGTAGGGGATAGTGCCTTCAAATAGAGGACTGTCCTCTGATAGCCTTCAAGTAGAAGACGGTCATCTGCACGGCCACCTAAGATTGGCCATGGCATCACAGATTGGCATCATAGTGCCTTCAAATGGCATCATAGTGCCTTCAAATAGAGGACTGTCCTCTGATAGCCTTCAAGTAGAAGACGGTCATCTGCACGGCCACCTAAGATTGGCCATGGCATCACAGATTGGCATCATAGTGCCTTCAAATGGCATCATAGTGCCTTCAAATAGAGGACTGTCCTCTGATAGCCTTCAAGTAGAAGACGGTCATCTGCACGGCCACCTAAGATTGGCCAGGCATCACAGAAGTGTAGTTCCCATGATACCAAAAACACCCTTGAGCAGTAGCGATATTCGGGAAATCCGCAGTGGAATCAATTGAGTTCAGATTTCTATGAATCTGACCCCTGGATTCCTCAACTGGCTGGCTTTTCCAGAGTTGCACCAATTCCATGGACTTGCAGACCGTTTGTTGTTGATTTTAACTTTCTGGAATTTTACACAAATTTAGCCATAGAAAAATATGTCAAATAAAATAACACCAGCCAAAACTGTGCATTTCTCCATGGGCATGAAAATGTGCATTTGCGGCGGGGGGGGGGGGGAATCCGTGCATTGGGGGGATTTGTGCATTTGGGGGTGTGCATTTTCCAAGTGCGAATTTGCACAAATTTGGGGAGTTGGAAAAAATCTGATTCTGCCAATGAGCGAACAACAGAATGAAGGTACCTGACAATCCTCAAAATGCAATCAGAATAGATTTTACCCAATCGGTACATCCCTACTGGGCACTGTGGTAGGGATGGGGGAGAATTTCTCCCCAAAACTTCGGGGGGCCGAGTGCCAACGTATTCGGCCCCCGAAGTAGTTTCGGGGAGAAATTCTCCGCCCCCCGCCCCCCGCCCCCCCCCCCGGGATGGGACTTACCTTTCACGAATGTCCCTCCCGGCGGCGGGTCCCGGCGGCGGTTAAGCAGATCTTCGTCAGGGGCAGGGGCGGCAGCCGGTCTTTCAACCGGCTACCGCCACCGCCATTCCAATAAAAGTAAAAAAAAAAAAACGCCCCCGTGATAGGCTATGTGACGATTAACATAGCCTATCACAGCTAGATTTGCAAAGTCAGCCATGATAGGCTACGTAAATTGTCACATAGCCTATCACGGGTGACTTAAAAAAAAAAAAAAGCGTGTATGGCTAATGGCAGCCCCCATAGGGAGCCGCCATTCGCATTCCTTATTTGGTCGCTGTAGTCTACGTAAAGATTACGTAGACTGCGGTGAAAATAAGGGCAACGCTATTTGTGTAGCCCTTATTTTCGCTGTAGTCTACGTAAAGATTTACGTAGACTACAGCGACCAAATAATGAACACGAATGGCGGCTCCCTATGGGGGCGGCCATTTGCGTACGCACTTTTTTTTTTTTTAAGTCACCCGTGATAGGCTACGTGACGATTAACGTAGCCTATCACAGCTGACTTTGCAGATCTAGCCGTGATAGGCTACGTAAATCGTCACGTAGCCTATCACGGGGGCGTTTTTTTTTTTTACTTTTTATTTTGCGGCCGGGCGAGGCGAGGTGCCTCCTCCCCGGCCTGAATTTTGGCCGGGCGAGGCGGGAAGCCTCCCCCCCGGCCTGAATTTCGGCCAGGCGAGGAGGGAAGCCTCCCCCCCGGCCTGAACTTCGGGGGGAGCAGCGAAGCGCCTCCCCCCCACCGCGAAGCAAGCTGCGAGACCAGGTAAGTGACTTTCGTGCACCCCTACTGTGGATACACTTGCTTATGCAGAGCAGTATCCAGGGACTTCTTTCACCCAGCACCCTTCCTGGCATAGCCGGGATCCTCTTTACTGGCCTCCTGTGGGGCAGCCTGGGTGCCATTTGGCTGAAAGGCAACATAGATGTGTTAAAATATATAAGGGTGGAGTGGAGGAAGCCCCATCTATGCCAGAAGGATGCCAAAGGGCTTTTTGGAGTCTGTAGCACTCATATGAGACTCCAAAATGGGACCAAAAGAATGGAGATCCACACTTTAAAGGGGAGATCTGGACCCGGTCCAGATCCACCTCATTGCTTACAGTCATCTTTCTCCCGTCTCACAGACATAATGACAATATTCATGACAGATTGTGGAATCTACTTGGACATTACCTGAGTCAATTTCAAAGGGGGGGGGATCATTGAATGAGAAAAGCCGAAAAGTGAGGATTTGTAACCAGAGGGAGGGAAGGAATATAACTGAAATGATATCTTTACTGATTGGGGAGTGGGAGGAAAAGAACACTGGTGGCAGTTTGACCTTCAGAAAAGTGTACAAAACTCCGTCCATCATCACTTCATTGTTCAGGGAGAAATCTCTTAATGCTTCCAGCAGATCCATTTGATTGAGATGTCAATTGAAGTTCACTGATAATTAAAAAAGGTATTCATTTTACATAGTATCTCATCAGAGCTCACCCTGCAGGCAAGCCCTTGTTTGAGAAGACACAGAATAATTTGAAAGTGATCAAAGGGGCAATGAATATTCTTTGTCCAGTTATATAATAACTAGTTATTTTCAGGTTAATGGGCTTTCTAAGGAGTGGGACATTTTTCAAGTAATTCTTTTCCTTTCTTTTTGAAAAAGGGAAGGCTCTTTTCACCTAAACAAAGCTCCTCACTCATCCTATAATCATGCCTTGGTATGATTTACTGCAGAAAGGTGAAGTATGGCATTATTCATGGGCATTACCGGTGGGAAAGGGCAGTAGCTCAGTGGCAGAGCACCGGCTTTGCATGCAAAAGGTCCCAAGTTCAATCCCCAGCATCTCAGGTAGGGCTGAAAAAATTTCTCTCTGAAACTCTAGAGAGCTGCTACTGTCGACAATGCTGAGCTAGATGGGCCAGTGGTCTGACCCAATATAAGGCAGCTTCCTATTTTAACATTGCAAAAAATGTTCACTCACATAGAGGACACCCGGGATGCGCAAACGCTTTGCTCCGGTTACAAAACATCATTAAGGGTGGACTAGTGTGGACAGCTCTATTTCCCTATGCTGCCTACCTGCACCCTGTGTTTCAGACCCTCATATAGTTATTCTGTTGGAACACTTATGTATCTGGATGGTTTAGTAGTTCTACATACTGGACTGGCCAACACATTTCTCTAGTAGGACCTCCCGTACATGAATGTTACCATGCCTCCCCACCCACAGACCCAGCCATGCCTGCAATGGCATGTGAGGCATGGGCACAGACACACATGCACCATTTGCCTGATCCTTCCTCCTAAAAGAAAAATGAATTAGAGGGATAGGCCAGATGGTGTCATATGGGCATACAGTTCCAGATTCCATCTCAGATCCTGTTTCTTCCCATCAAACCCATTCATTCTCTGCCTCCTCCTTCCCTTTCATCTCCGATTTCTCACCTTCCTCCACCCTCCTCTTTTCATTCCTCTCATTATTTGTTGCTTCTTAAACTCCACATCTCTATTTTTTCACATCTCAGTCCTTTTTGCTCTGTTTGGTCTTATGAATGGAACTCTTTACGAGCCCATATACATTCCATTGTTTCTTTTCCTTTTTTAAAAGAACAGCAAGAAGAAGACTCATTTATTTCAGCTGGCCCATGACAAATCTTGATAAAATAGTTAAGAACAGAGACATCACACTGACAACAAAGGTCTGCATAGTTAAAGCAATGGTATTCCCCGTAGTAACCTATGGCTGCGAGAGCTGGACCATAAGAAAGGCTGAGCGAAGGAAGATAGATGCTTTTGAACTGTGGAGCTGGAGGAAAATTCTGAGAGTGCCTTGGACTGCAAGAAGATCAAACCAGTCCATCCTCCAGGAAATAAAGCCAGACTGCTCACTTGAGGGAAGGATATGAAAGGCAAAACTGAAGTACTTTGGCCACATCATGAGAAGACAGGAGACCCCGGGGAAGATGCTGATGCCAGGGAAAGTGGAAGGCAAAAGGAAGAGGGGCCGACCAAGGGCAAGGTGGATGGATGATATTCTGGAGGTGACGGACTCGACTTTGGGGGAGCTGTGGGTGGCAACGGCCGACAGGAAGCTCTGGCGTGGGCTGGTCCATGAAGTCACGAAGAGTCGGAAGCGACTGAGCGAATAAATAACAACATGTTGACAGATGTGTTTTTGCCCCCTCCTGGTTTTTAGATTTATTTTATTTCTGGTACTTCGTTGTCTAAATTAGAGTGTAAGTCCATTGCACAAGGACTGTGTCTTTATGTGTTTCGTAAAGCACCTAGCTTTTTTAGGTGCTTCAAAAATTATTATTATTATTATTATTATTATTATTATTATTATTATTATTAGGATCTAGACATCTGCCATCTATTATTTGGCTTGCTGGCACAGGTTCCAAAGTCATGCAAGGAGTTGCAAGTGTGCTGCCCCTTTGCCCATGATATGGAGATAGATTTATCCCCTTCTCCCTTTCAGGAGGAAGGGAAACACATGGTGGGAATGTTGTGGCCATGCGTGGGAACCCCATCCAATTGAGGAGGATGGGGTGCACTGGTATAAGGCAGACCTGCCCCTTCCTTCAGTGTGATTCCACCCTGGGAGGGGGGGCAGTGTGATATTAGCCAGTTGCCCATCACCTAGGACTAATTCCCATTGAACTCAATACGACCTCCTTCTGAGCAGACATGAATAGAGCCATGCTGTCTCTGTAAGGGTTTCCCTTTAAATGCAGAGGCCTGGAGCAAGCAGGAAAAATGAGCCTTAAAAAAAAACAGCCTTTAAAAAGTCCAGATACCAAAAGTGGAAGGAACATGTATTAATTTGAGGAATGAACATATAGATGCCATGTACATATGGGGGTGTACGGATTACTCACCCTGTTCCGGGTGGGGCAGTCCGCTGGGGTGGGGGAGGCGATCCGTCCCTCCCTCCCGGAATCCTCCCCGGCTGGCTCCGCTCTGTGGTGAGCCCGTGGAGCCGCCAGCCAGGCCCGCTGCAGCCGGACTTTGCCTGCTGCTAGGCTGCGGCCGCAAATGGCGGCCACCATAGCAGCCACCATTTGCGTCGCTGCGTTAGCCATGATAGGCTATGTATATATTTACGTAGCCTATCACAGCTAACGCAGGGACGCAAATGGCATAGTGGCCACCAATTGCGTCCCTGCATTAGCCATGATAGGCTACGTATATATTTACATAGCCTATCACAGCAAAAGTCAGGGACGCAAATGGCGTAGCAGATGCTATTTGCGTCCCTGCTCTTTGCCGTGATAGGCTACGTAAATACTTACGTAGCCTATCACGGCTAAAGTAGGGAGGAAAATGTTGGCTGCAGACCGGGGCAGCGGATAGACTGGATGGCCAACAATAGGTAGGGTCCGTCCCAAGGAAATTTCGCGGGGTGGCAGGGGGGATTGCTCTGTTCCACCACGGACTCTGGAGGGGCAGATCCTACAGAATCCAGCCTTATTGGAGTCTGTGGTGGAATTCTCTAATATCCCTATATACATATTTAATCAGAAGTCTGAATCAAGAAAATTTGGTACATAAATAATAGAGTGCACTAGTTAATGGTATTCCACTCAGTCTGCAGACACCTGTCCAGAAGTTGGATGACTAGAAGTTTTGTTACTGTGCAATAGTTTAAAAATAATTTCATCTGTATTTCAGTAGCTTGGGCATTCTGTGGTCTAACAAATGGGAGATTTCCTAGGGCTGCTTCACAGATTAGCAGCAGGAGCCCTCCTCTGCCATTGCTCTGTGCCATTGCCAGAGGCTTTGTCCCACCCTGCTGGCACTAGGGATGTCAGAGAATTCCGCCACGGATCTCGGTGAGGCCGAATGCCAGTGGCGGATTGGCCTGCCCCCCCCCCGCCACCCCGTGAATCCCCCCCAGGACGAGACTTACCTGGGGCGGATGTTCCGGGTGGCGGTGGCTCCGGCGGCGGCTTCGGTGGCGGCGGCGGCAGCTGCTCTTCCAACCGGCTGCCACCGCTGCCATTTGCAGTCTGGAGGGTTTTTTTGGGTTTTTTTACAGGGACGTGATAGGCTACGTAAAGATTTAAGTAGCCTATCATGGCTGGGTTAAAAAAAAAACGCGTACGCAAATGCGTTCCTTATTTTTCGTCATCTTAGTCTACCTAAATATTTACGTAGACTATTACGGCAAAAACAAAGGGGAACACAAATAGCATAGTCCTCACATAGAGGGCTGTTTTCTGTAGAGTAAGACAGATGGCCACCCTACCTTAGGCAAATGTACATGCCTGAGTTAGTATGGTAACTCCCCCCACCTCATCATTTGAAATCCCCCAAACAGCCCGACTTTTCAAATGGTTCTTTATCTTTAAACTGGACTTGGACCAGACCGCCCTTCAAAAAGAGGACACCTTCAAAGAGAGGACTGTAATGTAAGACACATGACCACCCTAGCCAAACCTCATACACCACGGGGAGGCTGGGAAGGAGCTGGGAAGGAGCAGGCCAGAAGGAAGGAAGAAGGGAGAATCTCATGCGGGGGCCAAGGCCAGCAAGACGATTCTGCCAAAATTGAGACAATGCTGCAGGAATACAGAAGGATGGAATTCACGGCCACAAGATGTGTTGCTGAATGGCCATTAGGTTCGATGGCTTTAAGGAGAGGTTAGAAAAATTCATGGGAGGTTGTCTATTGACAGCTGTCAGTCATAGCAGGTACATGGAATCTCACTGTTCAGAAATGTACCACATTCAAATAGCAGATATGGGGCAAACCTAGAGTGGCCAGGTGTCCTCTTTCTCAGAGGACTGAAAGGGCTGCCAAAGGGCCACCTCTCCTCTTGTTTGAAGGGCTGTCCTGTTCAATTCCCATTGAAAGATAAAGAACCATCAACCATTTGCACCTGGATAGCAGACTGAACAGGCTGGCACATGGGTCATGTGGACACAGTGCTCCCGCTATGGTGGGATGTACTGTATTTCCTCCTTAAATTATAGCCATTATTTCTAAATGTGCATCTCTGCATATCAATTAGCATATGCATATTTGCATTCAGTGTCCTCTTTTGTCCTCCTTTTTGGCGATGCATAAGTGGCCACCCTAGCAAGCAGCGTGGGGGCTGGGGGGGGAGTTGCCTTTAATGGTAATCATCCCAGAAGCATTTGTCTGTCCACTTTTTGAAAGACTGCTGGACTAGATGGACCTTTGGTCAGCCTCAAATCCAGGATGCAAAGGACACAGGACTCACATAGGAACACAGGAAGCTGCCCGATACTGAGTCAAAGCCTTGGTCCACCTAGCCCAGTATTGTTGACACTGACTGGCAGCAGGTCTCCAGGGTTTCAGGCACGGGATTCTTTCCAAGCCCTACCTGGGGATACTGGGGAGACCGGAGGTCGAACCCGGGACTTTCTGCATGCAAAGCAGATGCTCTAGCCCTGAGCCACGGCCCTACCCCAAGACTGAGGAGGCACAGCAGGGCAAAGCTCACATCAGCCTGGTCAAGAAATGGAGCGGCCTGTGGACGATAGCAGAGATGGAGAGGTGGAGGGCTGCATTTCACACCTTGCTTCTAACAAGCTCACCAGCTCTGGCTTGGCTGCAGTTCCAGAATAGAAATGGGCTGCCGGGTGGAATCCCAGTGCTTTGTGTTGCTTGTAATCCCAAACGAACAGGAGACAAAAGCATCCGTCGCTTCCCCCACCTGCTTTCCCTGGAGCTTTTATCCACCCACCTGCTCCAGCAAGGAAGAGCGTGCCACGGCGCAGGTGGGAGAAGGAGGTGGATGAAAGGAAGAGGCGGGCCAATGGGCAAAGGAAGTCGCAGGCAGCTGCCTGGCCCCCTGTTTTGTCGGTGGATTTACAAATAAAGAGCAAGGCGGCCACCCGGCGTTCCTCAGAAGAAGAGGAGAGAATCTGCTGGAGCCGAAACTTGCTCATAAATATTCAAAATTCACTCAATTTCCAACTCGTGTGACTCAAATTTTGAAGGTGAAATTTGCCTGCAAATTTAGAGTGCCTCAGGGCACAATCCTATGCATGTTTGTTTGTTTGTTTGTTGCATTTATATCCCGCCTTTTTTCCTCTTGCAATTCCTTAGACAGGAAAAGCTCCTACAACTCCTGCCGTGCGTGACAAACAAACAGCCGGTCAGAACACGCACTGTGCATCACTGCTGAATACTAAATCCCATCGCCTGTCATCTGTCAAATGCTGCCAGAGACTAAAGAGCCTGACTTGACGACCGTTTGGAATCTGGAAATGCTACAGAGATGCAGGAGCCCAGGTGCTGATAGGTAGCACTGGTAGGACTCCTACAGGATCTGCACTAGTTGCCAGTTTGCTTTTGAGCACAATGCAAGGCACTGTTGTTATCATATAAAGTCCAAAATGCTTCGGTCCCCAGTATTTGAAACAGTCCTCCCCTATAGACAAGCCAGGGTGCTAAAATCAGCAGGGGAGGCCCTGTTATTAATACCGCCACCCTCAGAAGTTCCTGGCGGGGGGTGCTTGAAAGGGCCTTCTCTGTGTTGGCCCCAAGGTTGTGGAATTCCCTCCCCTCTGAGGTGCATCTGGTGTCTTTACTGTATGCATTTTGTCGGCAAATCAAGGCATACTACCCAGGCCTTTGGATGTGGATGAAGGATGAGATCAAGCTGTTTTCCCCTGTCATGAAGTTGTGTTCTGAATAAATATGAACTGAGCTTTTAGTAGTGGTTTTAAGTTGTTTTATATTGCTTTATTGATATGTATGCACCCTGCCCTGGGAACATGACGTGAACAATGAGCTAGATATGGGGGGAAACCTGAAGGATAACCCCCCCCATATATACCTGCCCAGATCCTAAGATCATCTTCAGACGCTCTTCTCCAGTTGTCCCCACCAAATGAAGTGAGACAGGTGGCTACTAAGGAGAGGGTCTTTTCTGTTGTGGCACCTTGGTTGTGGAATGCTCTCCCCAGACAGAATCACCTGCCCCCTTCACTGTGATCTTTTCAGTGGCAGTGGCACGTGAAGACCTTCTTATGTTTCTAGGCATTTTAGTATTTCAGTTTCTGTTGTTTTTAAATCTTTTGCTGTATTTTTAAATCTTTACACTGCTGCTGGTTTTTACTTTGGTTTTATACTGTAATTTTAAACATTCAAAAGTTTTATATTACATTTTATTGCACTGTAGTTTATGGTGTTAATGGCTGTGAACTGCTCAGAGAGCTTCGGCTATTGAGCAATACAGAAATGTGATACATAAATAATGACAATAAAGAATACATTATGATTTATTTATTTTAGAACTTTTCACCCCACTTTTCCCCTTTAAAAAGGAGTCACTCAAAGAGGCTTACAAAATATAAAAAGGATGCAGACTAACCAATCATCAAAATATATTTTCAATAAACTCAAAGCAGCAGGAAAAACAAAAATACAGACTCACCACCGCCACCCCCAACAAACAGTCAATAAGGAAAATTAAGAGGAGGAAAACACTTGTTTAAGAAGAAATGTCTTCACTATCCAGTGGAGTACAGATAGAGGAAGATGACCTCACCTGCCAAGCTGTGCTGGCTCCAGGTTCTTGAGGGCCCTTGGGCAAGGCACCCTGAGTGGGCCCCCTCCCTCAGTGAGTCTACCTTCTCACTGCCATTGTCACCATCTGCTCGTGTTCCTCCTACTCTTTTTCATCTTTGCTGCTTGCTTGCTTGACAGGCAGAGAGCCAGGGAGCAAGTGGGATCTACAGGTCCTCCTTCTCACCACCACCATTGTCTGGGCCAGAGTGAGAGACAGATGAACAAACAGGTTGAAATGGTGAAGAAGAGGAGCAACCTCGGGGAGTGTGCTCTTGTCAGTGGTCCCCTGCTGGGGTGTGGGCCCTCAGCAGATGCCCAACCATGCTTACCCTTGATGGTGGCCCTGCTCCCAACTATCAAATAATGTCAAAGATGGAAAGCAAATATTATAGGTCAGCTAACACAGATACAAAATAGAGAATATGTATGTGTTTGGAGATACTCAACTGCAAGTTTGCAAAGGATGTTCCAAGAGCAAATTGTCTTCTGTTCTATAATCTGTAGGCAATCTAAGGCAGAAATCTTATGCACAGTAAACACGCTGAGACTTGTGAGTGCATTGGATCATACTGCATGTTATTGTTCACCTCTCCAATATGCTCTCCACAAACTACCCAGCTTTGTCCTGTAAACCATACAGAGTAACTCAGCTCCAACAGGAGTTGCAAATTCCACTTTTCTGAGCTTCAAGGGACTTAGTGACGCACCTGTGCCCAAAATGTCACTGTAGTGTTTGGGTTTCTTTTTCATGACGTGGCCATGTGTTTGTTTCTGCTTGGATCAACATAAAATACCTTATACTCGAAGTTCTTTTGGAGTCCTCCTCTGAACAAATGCCGTGGTAGGTAAGGCTTAAAGAAGCTGGATTTATTATCACCAGGCAGACACACCACTTTCTTGTTCCATCTATATGCAGTGTAGCATCATGAAAAGGAAGGAAAACCTGAACTATTTAAATCAACATTCTGCTGCATGCACAGACCAAACATACTTGTTGGATCTTGTATTTTGAGAGGTTAAGCTAAGCTTCAACAAAGGAAAAACTCATTAAACAAGACACATTCACAACAGATAGCCCCATGAATTTTCCACTGATACAACTTGCAGAATGTTCATTGATAATGTTCATTGTCCAAGTCAACTTTGGATAACATTTTAGGGTACTTACAGTGTAAGCCTATGCATGTCTACTCAGAAGTAAACCCCATTAGGTTTGATCAGATTTACTGCCGGGTTGCGTGTGTATAGGACTGCAGCCATAGTATTGTTGTCTAGCGAGAAGCTATCAAATTCAAGCTCAGACCATGTAGACTGTGAAAAATAGGAGGGTGGGGTCCCAATTTACTCCTAAAAAACTCCTAATGATCAACAAAAGGAGAAAGAGATGCCCACAGGCTGCAATTTTTGAGGAGCTCTAATATCAGTGAGACCTCCCTAGTCAATAGATATGGGTAGCTTGCAAAGGAGCCCAAATGGTGCAAATACAAGACAGTCCCATCATTCAGTCTGCAGCCACAGTGACAAAGCATCAGGAAAAATGCAAAGTGTAAGGAGAAGATTGTGCTGTGTATATATATGATTTATCTGTAGATCAGCTCACAGTGAAAGCTAAACCAAGAGCATAGCAGGTCAAGAGTCAAGTCTGAGGAGGTAATAAGTTTCTCAGCTCTGCTGTAGCAATCAAACTGGATTTACTGCAGACAGTTAAACTGAGTCTAAAGGCAAGTTTGAAAGGGATAAACTTTGGAAAAGGGGTTTAACATGAGAAGGGCTACAGTGTTCATAAAACCAAGTTGTAGAAACCAACTTTAGCTTTAGCTCCTGTGAGTCTGATTTGTTTTTTTGTTTTGTTTTGTTTTTTTAAGGTTTTCAACTGAAGTTTAGATTTAGCTAAACATCAGCTGGTTAAGGCTTCTGATGTAGATGCTATCTGAATTAAAAAGAACAATAGTAGAACACTTTTTTAAAAAAAAAAAAGTCTATAAAGTCAGCACTACTAAACACATTAGTGTTGTACTCTCATGTAGAAGGACACTTAAACTGATACAACTCAGTTCTTTGTTTTGGTAAATTTAACTTCCTTTAAAAGAGAAAGAACAGTTCTGAAACATCTATGGGATCAAATGTATTATGGTGCTCCTAGATGCGGAATAATATGTTTAGCGCCATTCTTGTTGTCACATACTGGCCACATTCACACATCACAATCAACCACGGTTTAACATGACATGCAAAAACAGTGGCATGCTTCAGGCTCGTGGCATTCCTCCTCCCTTCTCCTCCTCCCACAAGGCTGGGAGGAAAGTGTTTACTTTTGCTTTTACTTAACCATGACTTCTGTTTTGTCCAAACTGGGGGTCATGGTTAAGATTAATTAAAATTAGTTTCAAAACAAGCCAACTTCAAACCATGAATTATGAAGCTGTATGACAGAGAGAGAGAGAGAGAGAGAGAGAGAACTATAGTGAATTTTAAGCATAATCCCTTGTTCGGATGAAAACAGAAGAGATGGTTAAGTAAAAGTGGAAGCCAATACTTCCTAAGCCTTCTAGCTGTCTGGGAAGAGGGGAAGGAAGGGTAGACCGTGTAAGCCCAAGCCTCACTGCAGCTTGTGAAAATCACAATAAATCATGGGTTATCCCGATGTGTGGAGGTAGCCATTCAAGCGTGGCCCTTGCCTCCTCCCTTCAGAAGCCGATTTATTGCTTGGCTACATTCCCTGGTACTGTTTCCCAAGGGTGGGAAGCGGGCAAAGCAAAAAGTCTAAAGTTGCAATCCTGTACTGAATTACCTGGCAGTAAGGCCAATTAAACTCAGTAGGATTGTATTGAAATAGATCTGTGTCAGATATCCTGGGAGAGTGGCATGGCAAATGCCAAAGTCCACAGCAGATGGCGGGCCCTTAGGGAGGAAGAAGATCTACAGCAGCTTTCCCCAACCTGGGGCCTTCCAGATGTTTTGGACTACAACTACCATCATCCCTGACTATTGGTCATACTGGCTGAGGCTGATGGGAGCTGTAGTCCAAAACATATGGAGGGCACCAGGTTGGGAAAGGCTGATCTACAGCACCTTTTTGACTTCCTATAGCATCCACTAGCCTCCCTCAACCTTTTACATAAGAGACAAAACTGCTGTTTACTATCATTGTAATACATTTGGGTAAATAAATCATTTATTAGCTATACACTGGTTAAGTGTAACTGGATAGCTATGTACCTGCCTGGTATAGAGGTTTCCCCTGACAAAGAGCCATATGTGGGCCAAAACGTATTGGGTTTTTGTTGGAATTAAAATAGCACTCTCTCTCCCCCCCTCCCCTTGCCTCTCCTTGTCCCTCTCCACTTTTCTATGCCTTGTCTTTGTGCTTCACTCATTTTGAGAGCTTTCCATTTGAAAAGGCTATAGCTTAGACTCTTTATGCCAACAATGGTGATGGAGCCATTAAACCTGCACAGAAGATAAAGCCATTCTTCATGGTGCCCATGCTATGCAATTTCCACATCTGCTTCCAGAAAGCCATGAATTGACTTTCAATATTTTTTTAAAGTCCCTGATCTGTTCTCTAATCTATTTCCTGTGTGAAATTGTGCCTTCCTTCTTTCCAGACTTGGCAAATCCATTGATGACTGTTGCTTGTCCTCAGGGCTTAATTTCTAACCTGCTCACATAACTCATGCACGCTTATCGCAACCAACCTGTCTGAAACCAGATTCAACATCCGAAAATAAAGAACACTCCAAATGTGATGGAGGCTTGTTTGTCCTAGCAGCCGGATGTTTTGAACTGATTTCAGTGCTGTTCTGTTTGTCTGTGATGTTCAATCTCTTCTCTTCTCTTCTCTTCTCTTCTCTTCTCTTCTCTTCTCTTCTCTCTCTCTCTCTCTCTCTCTCACACACACACATTTTCAGTCATGAATGTTTATTTATTTATTCATTACATATATATCCCACTTTTTTTCTCTTGTAATGGAACTCAAGGCAGCATATCTTATCTTCCCCCTCTCCATTTTATCCTCACAACAGCCCTGTGAGGTAAGTTAGGCTCGGAGTCAGTGACTAGGCCAAAGTCACCCAGTGAGCTCCATGGTCAAGTGGGGACTAGAACCTGGATCTCCCAAGTCCCAGCCCAACACTCTAACCACTACACCACACTGGCTCTCAAACTAGATGCAAATGGTGTGAATGCAATTCACGTGCCCATTTTGTGTTATGTAGCAGCTGTTATGTAGCAGCCTTGGAACTGTGGGCACTGCAGAAGGAACGTTTATCTCTTTCTCTCCTTGCCACAGTCCTGACAAAAATTGCCTCTCTGAAGTTGCGTTTGAAGGAGAAATCTCGATTTGGCACCAATGGGAGTTTTCTTGAAATGCAAATGGCAGCTCTAGTGAGACACTTTTGGTCAGGCTATTTATGGGAGGGGCCATAGCTCAGCGGTAGAGCACCTGCTTGGCATGCAGAGGGTCCCAGGTTCAATTCCCAGGATCTCCAGGTAGTGCTACGAAAGAACCCTGCCTGAAACGCTGCAGAGGTGCTGCCAGTCAGTGTCGACAATACTAGGCTAGATGGACAAATGCCCTGACTCAGTATAAGGCAGCTTCTATGTTCCTATGACTGTGACAGGGAGAGAAAGATGTAAGGTCCCCCATAGTCCTGAGGTTGGTCAGGCTTCCCTGCAGCTGCTATTTACATAACAAATAAGTGTACCTCTTAATTCCATTCACACAATTAATGTCACACCTAACAGTGCTTAACGGCTGAAAGCTTGCCCATGCGAACGAGTGAATTGCGTCCACGTCTCTTTTGGCCCCACATGCAGCCAGCCCTTCCGCCTTCCCAATCCCTGAGGAACTGTGATGCCAAGGGACCTCCTTCTCTGAAGGCTGAGGGAAGCCAAAGATGGAGATGCCTGATGCCTTGAAGAGGAAACACCCACAGAGGTACTCTGGAATGTCAGCCAATGTTTATGTCAAGGGCCAGATGTACCATGTTGCTACCATGTGTAAGAGACCCCCATACAGCTTCAAAGTGTGGACATCTCTAGGACTGCAACTCATGCAAATCTGCATATATATTTATTTACTGTGAAGAGGAGAAAGAAAAATATTGCATGTGATTCCATGGAAATGGATTTGTTTTAAAGGCCTACCTCGTAAAAAGGGGAGCATTTGTTAACCAAAACGTAATCAAAGTGCAATGCCCTTCCATCTATATCCACTCCCATCGTGGCTGATTGCTGGGGAATAAATAGAAACAGCGCCTTCTTATAATCAGCTTGCAAGCCTTGGAGAAATCACAATCACTTTTCATTGTGATGTCAAACGTGCTACATTTCGGCAGCAGAGGGAGGAGGAGGAGGAGGAAGAGAAACTGTGTTCATTTCAGAGAAGAAACTTTGACAGGTCATCTGGCCATTCACAGATGGCGAAAGGAGCAGGGATGCCATCTTAGGAAGGTGTGGGGAGGGATTTCCCTCCACCACCACCCCTGTTGCAGGCTACTCTCTGTGAACATGCGCTCTGACGTCTGCACGTGCCTGTTTGTGTATGCATGCATTCCCCAACCAACTGCCCATTTCTGTGTGGGGCCCTTGGGAGCAAAAAGGTTGCCCATCCCTGTCCTGTGTCAGGGCCGGCCTCAAAGGTAGGAATGGTTGGGCACCTGCCAAGGGCCCACACCCAAGTAGGGGCGAACTGAAGAGATCCCCCTGGAATGGCCCCTCCACCTCTGCGACCTGTTTGTTCACCTGGCCCAGGCAATGGTAATAGTGAGAAGGAGGCGCTGCATGCTCACTGGCTCCCTGCCTGTCAAGCAAGCAAGTGCTACCAGTGATGAGAAAGAGGAGGAGGAGCAATTGCAGCTGGTGACAATGGCGGTGAGATAGGAGACTCACTGAGGGAGGGGGCCCATGGGGGGTGTCTTACTTAAGGGCCCTCAAAAACCTGGGGTTGGCACTGTTCTAGATAAACCTGTGGTGTGATCCAAAGCAAAGCACCTCTGATTAGTATGGAAACGTGAGGTAACATGCTTCACACATATGCTTCTCTGTATGGCTGGGAATGCTCTGCATGTGGAAAATGGCATTTTACATAAATGTACAAAGCAGCCCTCACTTTAGGGCAAGAAATATTATGAAAAGATCTAGGGTGGTTTCCAGTTGAGCTCGTTCAGAAATGTTCAGTGAAAACTGATTTTGTTCAAAAGAGCTCTTTTAGAAGAATAAAACATGTGGTTGCCTGATTGTATTAAAATATTGTATTAAAAACATCCTATTTATTCTGGCAGAAGCTTTCTTGGACACTCTCCACTTCATCAGATGCATGAAGTGTTAACCTCACATTTTATAATTGATTTCATTTTATTTACGTTATTTCTTATATTTTAAACTGCCCCCAAACCATAGTTCTCTGGGCAGTATAAACAAATGAATACAAATCATAATTTTTTACGTTTTACATTTTGCCAGAAAGTCAGACAAATGGTATCATTAATGTTTTACCAAAGGCCACACAATAATCAAGAGATGCAAGGAAAAAATGGTAATGGTTCCTGTACTATAATAGTTACATAGAAGAAAGAACGTTGGCAGGGCAGGAACAACATGTCAAGGGCTCTATGAGAAAAGCGATGGCTGCAAAATTCCCTTCTCTATACCATTATTAAAGGGTATTGAGCCAATCCTCCTTTGAAAATGGCAACTCTCCAAAGAAACATGTCAGAGCTAGGAACTAAACATGGGATTCCCAAAGGAAGACCCAGGTTTAAATCCCCACTCAACCATGAAAATCACTGAGTGATCTCAGCCTCAGACTAATCTGTCTCAACCCAACCTACCTCACAGGGTTGTTGTGAGAGTAAAATGGAAGGGGGTGTATATGCAGCTTTGAGCTCATTAGAAGGACAGGTTAACCACAATAACTCACCTGTACATCTTCCTCCACCCCCATCTTATTCTTCCTCCCCTAATTAAAGAATACGTCCACAAAGGGCCAAACTAATAACTAGCAGTGATTTATCAGAAATTCATTACAGTTCATTTTTGTTCAGGATTTACCCAGTTTGCACCTTACAAACTGAACATGGACCTGGACGCAATCCGTAGTCATAGTCCATACATTTCCAAGCTTGTCATGTGATTCGCAGAGCCAAATAAATGTGTTCAACTGCATGCATACATTTGAAAAATGCACATGAAAAAATGCATACTTTTGACAAATGTGCACAAATACATTTTAATCCTTGGGAGAAGGATGCAATGCATACATTTCAAAGATGCGTACATTTGGAAAAATGTGCACGAAAATATGCAGATGGTCATGCAAAAAAGAAACAAGAAAGCTCGCAATCTGATACAGACCCAAGTCGGAACGAGCTTCAGGATGGACTTTGGAGAACTTTGGCAAGCTCAGGTTTGGCTGATTCCCCCATCGCTAAATGGGTTCAGCACTTTGGAGAACTCCTGTAGAGTTCTGGATGGTTATGACTAAAACCCAGAATGGATTTAAAGCCCCACCAAAATCAGAGACACCAGCCTCCACTGATACATGACATAATTCATGCAGTTTGCCTTGAGGACAAGATTTTTCTTTCACAAATATTCAGCAGGGATTGGGAGCATGGTAGCGAGGGGAGGGGGTTTTAACCTTTTGCCCACCACTGAGGTCGTAATCTGGATCAGCCTGCCCCCCACCACCATGCCTGCTAATTGAATGGTGGGACAGCTCCCATTTGAGCAAACTGGAGCATCCCCCCTCCACCACACAAATACCAAGCATCATAGGAGGAGTCCAGATTGGGGCAAGGATTGAGGTGGATTAGCAAGGATGAAAGCCTCCTTCCTGCTCACGCCCTACACTCCAAATCCAGCATGTGCCTCCCACTGTGCTGGCTCTTTGTGAAAGGAAAACCTGGCACTCAAGGACAAACAACATGAATAAGGCCACGTGCCATTTGCCCCTAAGCCCATGCCCTGAGCTGCAACAAAGGAGAAGATCTCACTTTGCAAGGTCTCCCTCGCCCCCCTGCGCACCTCGCCCATTCCTCTGCATTTGCCTTTCCTCCCCCATCTCCAATCGATGTTGAATGGGAGCATTTTGGATGTTCGCTTACAAGGTCAGGTGCTAAATGTTACTAATCACAGTGGGCATGTTGACAGTGGCGGAGTGGTTGCCGCAATCAGAGCACGTCTCCACTGGCGGGGAAGTGACAGCCCCGAGAGGACCGGCCAAATATACATGCAGCCCTCCATCCCCAGAACGCCGAGTGGCACATCATTATCCCCTGCACATCCCAGGTCTCTGAATATTCTGATGAAGGGCTTGAGAAATATGAAGTGCCTGCACTCGCCCAAATGTCCCTCCAGAACGCTTCTACCTGCTCAGATTGTGGACAGGGATGCAATACACAGCGGTGATTTTCACAATTGGAAATTAACACAACCTATTAGTAGCTGCGGAATGGAGTTCTGAACATAGCGTTAGGTGGCCTGGGGTGGGCATGGCCTCTCTTTTTATGGTGCACTGTCCTCTATTTGCAGGGCTGCCCAGCCCAAGCCCAGTTAAAGATAAAGAACCATAAGAATTGTTGCCGATCCACACTTAGACCCCGGACAGCAGACCGAACAGACAGGCACACAGGTCAGCTGGCCACAGTCGATGGAGAGATGTTCTGTATTTCTATTTAAATTGTAATAATTATTCCTGAATTTGCATTTATACGTATACATTAGCACATGCAAAACCGAGAGCTCATTTATGGTGATGCATATTCTCTCTTTGGGGTCGATATATAAGTGGCCACTCTATTCTGAATAGCTAGCTGTAAGGTGCTGGGTGGGGGGCGGAGGGGGGGACATCTCAAACCAAGGCCTCCAGCAGTCCATCTCCAGGGCTTTATCCCCTGCATTAAATGTGCTCAGGTTGACTCTTTGGGTCACTGGGTGCCCTCTGGGCTTCAGTACCAGCCTGACCCCCTACAGGCCAATCTAGACCCACTGTGCCCTACAAAGCCCTGACGTTCAAGTCAGCGCCACAGCCTGAGGATCTTCTCGTTGCCAGAAAGGCTGGTCACATCACCAAAAAAGAAAGAAAGGTCAGACTAGAGTTGCATATGCTAATTTAATGATAATGGTTATGATATCAATAGAAATACAGTACATCTCACCATCGTGCGGAAGACTGTGACCAGGTGACCTGTGTACCTGCCTTGCCCAGTCTGCTGTCCAGGTGATAACTCTTGACAGGCAACATCAAAGCCTCTCTCTGCTCCTCCTTCTTCTGGTTCATAGAATAGTAGGGTTGGAAGGGGCCTATAAGACCATTGAGTCCAAACAGACTGAACAGACAGGCACACAGGTCAGCTGGTTGTTTATCTTTAAGCTGCACTTGGACCGGGCAGGGCAGCCCTTCAAACAGAGCAGGGGTGGGCAATTTGTTTTGGCCTACAATTTCCATGAGCCCTAGCCAGCATAGCCAATGGTGAGAACCGCTGGCAGTTGTAGGCCAAAACACCTGGAAGGCCACAAGTTGCCCACCCCTGAAAGTGAGGATGCCTCCAAAGAGAGGGCTGGCCTCTGACAGTCCTTCAAATAGAGGACTGTAAAGGAGGACACAAGGCCACCCTATTGAAAGAAATGGCTGAATAGCTGGCCCCTCCCCTCCTCCCCCCTCTTTGACTGCCCACTGAAAAGGCTCAATCCTGGCCCATCTTTGACCACATCACCTTCTGTGCCCTTGGATCCTGGTTGGCCTGTGCTGAAACTGGGCTGCCAGTTGGCTCTGGATCTCTATGGTCTGTCTCTGAGCTTGGCCAAAGGCAGACATTAGTACAGATCTATGACAAATATGTGTGTGTGTGTGTGTGTGTGTGTGTGTGTGTATACATACACATACACAGACGCTGCTTTAAAAGTCATCTACTTGATGAAGATATGCTGTGCACTTAGGCCAATTGTACAGCTGCGTAATAGCAAAGTGCAATGTAAGCTAGCAAGCCCATGACCTAGGCCCTGTTTCCATGACAATGGAAGGAGAAGAGAGGAGTGGCTCACCCTCATTTTTGTAAGAGCTGCTTTTGGTCCGGGCAGGGCTCCACGAGGGTGTACATCACACCATTCTAAGTGGCTTCACATAACTTACTTCTGGGGGGGGGGGTTGGAGTGAATGTCATCTGAGTGGCAGGGGCTGCTCAACCAATAAGAGAGGCTGCCTGCCCCCCGCTCCAGGCTCCGTAAGGAAGGTGTGAAGCAGTTACTTCTCCTTGTGCACATTTGTAAGACAAGCCTCCCAACGAGGCCCAAGTCTCATCAAACCCAGTAGGTGTTACTTCCGAGTAGATACACATATGGTTGTGCCGGGAAAGAGGGGAGAGAACACAGGGATCGGAAACCAGCCTCCTTTCTAACCAAACCAATACTGCGCAGGATCTCTATAATGAAGCTGTGAATTAGTTACTTCCTAAGGCAATAAAGCAAACAATGGAGAATCAGAGCTTTGAGACTGCGCTTTACAGTACTTAGGGAATTGGGCTTTAAAATGTGCTATTTCAATTGAAGGGGATATCTGTAAATGCTGGTGTGCGCATTCAGGAGACAAGCCTCATTGACCACAATGGGATTTACTTCTGAGTAGACACTAGGTTTATTCAGGGACAGGAAACACACAGGAAACACCCCTTGACTGGGCTCATGGTGAAAGGCACACCCCTGGGCAGGGCTAACATGCCCAAGGTAAATACGGGGGTTGGGGCACACGGCAACTATACTGTGGAGAACCTAGGGATGTACGAAAAGCACTTACCTGGTCCCGCAGCTTGCTTCGCGGTGGGGGGGAGGCGTTTCGGTTCTCCCCCCAAAGTTCAGGCCGGGGGGGAGGCGCCCCGCCTCGCCCGGCCGAAATTCAGGCTGGGGAGAAGCGCCCCATCTCCCCGGCCGCGAAATACAAAAGTGGGAAAAAACACACACACACACCCATGATAGGCTACGTAACGATTTATGTAGCCTATCACGGCTAGATTTCCAAAGTCAGCCGTGGTAGGCTACGTAAATCGTTACGTAGCCTATCACGGGTGACTTTGAAGAAAAGAAAAAAAAAGCGCGTATGCAAATGGCGGCGCCCATGGGCGCCGCCATTTGCGTTCCTTATTTGGGCCCGGGTAGTCTACGTAAAGATTTATGTAGACTACGGCGAAAATAAGGGCAAGGCAAATAGCATTGTCCTTATTTTCGCCATAGTCTACATAAATCTTTACGTAGACTACCCGGGCCCAAATAAGGAACGCAAGTGGCGGCGCCCATGGGCGCCGCCATTTGCGTATGCGCTTTTTTTTTTCCCCAAAGTCACCCGTGATAGGCTACGTAACGATTACGTAGCCTATCACGGCTGACTTTGGAAATCTAGCCGTGATAGGCTACGTAAATCGTTACGTAGCCTATCACGTTAGGTTTTTTTTTACTTTATTTTGTAATGGCAGTGGTGGCAGCTAGTCGGAAGACCGGCCGCCACCCCCGCCCCCGCCGAACCCCGCCGAACCGCCTCCGAACCACTGCCGGGACCCGCCACTGAGAGGGACATTCGCAGGAGGTAAGTCCCATCCTGGGGGGGGCGGGGGGCGGAGAATTTCACCGCCAATTTCAGGGGGCCAAATGCGTTGGCATTCGGCCTCCCCGAGATTTGTGGAGAAATTCTCCGCCATCCGTAGGAGAACCTGCCTTGAGGAAAAGAATCGGACTTTAAACAGTCTCAGGAAATCTGGTTTTTCCCTGATAAGCTCCAGGGTGGCTGCTGGATGGCCACAACGTCATGTATCCCTAATGCCCTCAACACTCAGCCGGCTCGGAGTAAATTGCTCATGGAGACACACCCCCTAATTGGGAATGGTGATGAGGAGGCAGCCAATACCGCATGTGCAAGCTGACCAGCTAGTTGAATGAGGGAACAGCTAGTTGAATATGTGACAGCAACCTGATGGACTGTGAAAACTGGGAATGTGGATTAACAGTAACCTGGCACAGCATGAAACAGCAAGTTGGGCCAGGTAAGTGACGTGCGAGGGGCTGTGGCTCAGTAGTAGAACACATGTCTCAATGCCGAAGGTCCCGGGTTCAATTCCCAGTATGTCAAGGTAGGTAGGGCTGGAAAAACTCCTCCCTAAAACCCTGGAGCACCACTGCCAGTCAGTGCTGATAATACTGGGCTACATGGACCAGTATTCTGACTTGATATAAAAACATAACCTTATAGCAAGGATATATGAAGAGGGACATATGAAGAGGGACAGGTAGGGATGTACCAATTCAGTTACATCTGCTCCGTCTGCCTTTTCAGATTGTCAGGTGCCTTTTGTTCTGTCATCGGTTCATTGGCGGAATTGGATTGTTTCCTATTTCCTAAATTCGTGCAAAATCCAAAATGTGCAAATCCCCCCAAAATGTGCTTTTTCATGCTTTGCCCTATGGGGGATATGCACATTTTCTGATGGTGTTTTTTATGTTATGTATTTTTCTACAACTAAATTTGCATAAAGTTCCACAAAGTAAAAAACAACAACCAGCCCACAAGTCCACAAAATCCATGAGACTTGGGAAAAGCCGGTCTGCACTGGAATCCATGGTTCAGATTCATAGAAATCCAGACTCACTTGATTCTGTTGTGGATTTCTCTGTCCCTCTCATCCCTAGGGACAGATGATGGGAAATAGCTATCCATGGGAGAACCAGGGATGCTTGAGCTAACTGAAATTCTCTAAA
Source organism: Heloderma suspectum (assembly GCF_057233095.1). Lineage (NCBI taxonomy): Eukaryota > Metazoa > Chordata > Lepidosauria > Squamata > Helodermatidae > Heloderma > Heloderma suspectum. The sequence goes on from NC_139459.1 coordinate 135,785,560, forward strand.
CTTTACTTCAAAGCTGGGTTCATCGCATTCCCATTCTCATTTGTGATCTCTTTTTCAGCTTGTTTGTTTGAATGGGAAAAGTTATGCATTTTGAGAAGGTTGTGCATTTTTTAAGTACACATTTTATTTTGTGAATGCAAATGCAAGTTCAGGAATTTACAAACATTTTCAGAGAGTGTGTGCTCCCATTCGTGTTCACATTTGGGACTGGGATTGCGAACGGGGCATTTTCGAGTGATTTGTGAACCGAACCAGAATTCTGATACATCCCTAGAAATTGCAAGTCACGTTGGAGGTTTAGCTACATTCCATAATGAGAGCAACCGTTTGATGGGTGGGATAGGAGAACAAACCTTGCAGGAATGACATCCCTGCCTTTGGAGAGAAGCATTTCCAATATGACTTGCCACTTTTTGGTACAGTGAAATTTTTCATGGAAATAATTGGGGTTATATGGGAGGGCTCACTTCCTTAGCTATCACTTAATAAAGAAGCTACAAGGGGAGCAGCTGTCTTGACTGCCCAGATTTTATAGCAGAAATCATCATTGTATGGTTTCATTTCCAATAGCCATAATAGCTGGGCATCGAACATCCAAGTGCAAAGATAGCATCTCCCTGGTTATTAGATGCTGGGGACAATAAACAGGGAAAGCCAGTTCTTTGACATGCTTTGTGTGTGAGTCTCATTCTCCAGGGTTTCTGACTATCTCTGCTGGAGACTGGGTGCTGGACTAGAGGGACCTCTGGCCTCATTCAGCAATGCAGTTCTTGTAACAATGGTCTTAGGGCATATGATACTGTTACCATCTTAAAGCTAAGCAAACCTCAATCCAGTTGGGTGCCTAGATGAGATGCTGTAAGGGCTGAGATTCTGTGCCAAAGCATGAAAAAAGCAAAACGCATAAGATTCAGTAGTGGAGGCAGAGCTCAGCATGCTAAACAATCCAGCTTCTTTTTGTAATGTGAGTTTCTAGCCCTTATGGCTGCACAGCTATGGGCAATATCTGGAGAAATCTCCAAATACAAGGGAGGTCCCAGAAAGATTTTCCTGTGATCATTGAGTAGGGCTTCAGCCTCTAGCCTAGCTCTTTTGCTCCTCTGCGTGATCAACAGAAGCAGAATAAATTATGTAAACACATCTTCATTTGTTTAATTCAGACAGATTGCAAAATTTCCTTGTGCAGCACTGAGTGTTGTCCTTTTTTAGCACACAGTATAAAACAAAGCATTGGGTACTGTGTGGGAACCCACTGTAAAGTGATCGAGACTCTTTGGAGAAAGAGTGGGGTATATGTGTGTAACAAATACATTCTTGTACAAAAGACCTGCACAACTGAGCAAGCCAAATTCCAATGTCCCACCATCTATGGTGGCCCATCAGGGACTCAGTAAATCTGCTCTCATGGCCCTGTGTCCTGTTTTACAGCGTTCTTTTTGAAGGGCATATATGTTAGGTACAGGAGGGAATGGTGTGTTTCCCTCCCCGCTTCGTGCATCTAGATACCAACTGTAGGATGAGAAATAGAGAATCTGCATAGTTAAGATTCACTGGTTCCATTCTGAGAATTTAATCTTTTGAACTGATTGTTGACTTAAGGGCCATCATTACGGTTTCTGTTTCCCCCCACTGATGAACACCTGTCAGGTCGAAACGCATTTGGGTTTGGATATTTTGTATCAGTGTATCCTTCTTTGGAAACCAGTACTGTCACTTTGTTGGTATGTAAAATGTCGGACTGTTAATTCATTGCTAATTGCATGTGATATATTCGTTATTTTAAAAATGCCTTTTAAACTTTGTATGTTATGTTAGTCATTGTGTTAACATTTGTTTTATCATGGTTACATTTTTTTACTCTGAAAAGTTTCCTTACACCTGTTTTGTTTCCCCAACCCAGAAATGAGCATTTCCACTCGTTTCCGGGGTTATTTTGAGAGGAGCAAAAGCCCCATTGCACAAGCAGTCACTCTTGTGGGCACAATGGAGCCAGTGGAGGTGGAATGGCCCCACTGGATACTGCCCAAAGAGCAGTAAGAAAGGGGGACAGGGGCCTCGAGGTTGCCCAGCAGCAGCACCGAGCCCCTGGACAGCACACTGAGCAAGCCCACGGGTCACCTGGCCCAGTCCTCCCTGCTGTGGTGATCTGTATTTCCATTGAAAGGACAGCCATCACTTCTGCATCTGCATCGACACACACTAATTAACATATGCACATTTCATGCCCCTTTGCTGGAGACACGTTTCCTCTGTTTGGGGCAATGCCTCATTGGTCTCCCTATGCCTGGAACAGCAACGTAAACAGGGGAGTCTGAGCCCCAGACTTTCTGAGCACCACGGCTGGTGGGCTGCGTTTTGCTTGGTGGGTCACACATTTTTGCAGGGCCGTTCTAGTTGGAAGTGCAGAGGCAGACACTGGCCTGAGGATCTGGATTTGTAACCTCCAGATTTGCAGACCTGGAGAGATATGGGTCCCGGGCCAGTGTCAAGAGTAGGCATGTTTGGGCATCAGCTGAGGACCCACACCCCAGCAGGGGCCCACTGACAAGAGCCCCCTGCAGCTGCTCTTCTTCAGTATCGCAGCCTGCTTTTTCATCTGCCTCTTGCTCTGGCTGCCTCTTGCTCAGTACTGATCACAGAGATCATCGTCCCTTGTAGAGAAGCAAAATGGGCGGGGGTAGGCGTGGTTGGGCACCTGCCAAGGGCCCACACCCCAGCAGGGGCCCACTAATAAGAGACACACACTCCCCAAGTTGCTCCTCATCTTCGCCATTGCAACCTGCTCATTCATCTGCCTCTTGCTCTGGCCCGGAAAATGGAGGGGTTGGGAAGAAGGAGGAGCAGAAGATGCCACAGCCTACTTGCTCCCTGGCTCCCTGCCTGCCAAGCAAGCAAGTGGGAGCAATGATGAGAAACAGGAGAAGGCGCAAGAGCAGCTGGTGACACTGGTGGCGAGAAAGTAGGCTCCCTGACAGAGTGGGGCCCATGGAAGATGTCTTGCCCGAGGCCCCAACCTGGAGCCAGCACTGATGGGAACATGCAGTTTGTCTCATAAAGCCACTCATCACATTCCCAGAAAGCTGTCCTCGTTGTTGTTATTTCTGTATAATAGCCTGATCTTCAGGACATAGGAGGGCATAGTAAGCTACCACATTTTGTTAATGTTTTCGGGGGTGGGGGTGCTTTGCATCTTGATAAAAATCCAATTTATTTGTCAGCTTTCACCATCAAGCTCCCATAAAATCCAGAAGAGAACATAAACAGACACAAAGATGTGTTCCTCTGCGCAAAATATGAGCCGAAGTGAATTCAAGCATGCAGAATAAAATTGAGATTAAGACTTAATAACAACCTCACATGTATAGCATATTTTAAAAAGCATGTGAAGCATAACCAGACCGATTGCTAGTTTTGCAGTCCTACAAGCTTAGCTAAATTGGTGAAAGTAGCCACTCAGTAAATAATCTTTTGGCATTTATCACTAGGTAAATATGTCAGTTTCACAGAAATTGGATTAAAAGGGTCATTCCTAAAAGGGGGTGGCGGCTGGGGAGATCTCCTGCAAGCATCTGAAAAATTACGTTTAAAGAACACAGATGGTTTGGGATCATTTTTGTAGATTGTTTTCATTTGGTACATCAAGAGAGCACAGAGTATCACTGCAGACACAAAATGTCTACAATGTAGACTTTGTGAAGTAGGTTAGACTCGGAGACAGTGAATCAACTCTACCCAGTGGCTGAATGTACCGACTGTGTTATGCTGCAGCCATAATGCCAATACGAAGCTGCAACAGTAGTGGTCTGCCTGACCTGCTGCCCTCACTAAGCCTCTGAGTATGCTCTGGCTTCTCATTTCCCATCTTGAAAACAGTCTCAGGCTGTAGTTCTATACCTGCTTACCTGATAGAAAGCCCCACTGAACTTACTGGGATTTACTTCCAAGTAGGCATGTATAGGATTGTGCTGTAAATCACATACAAACTCATCCTATTAGCCGTACGTAGCTCAGTGACAGAGCAGGACCTTGTCATGAGGAATTTTTTTTCATTTAAAGTAATTGTATCTGGGTTTTTTAGAAAGAAAGAAAATTCCAAGCAGCTCACAATGCAAAGAAAAAAAAACCAGTAAAACAGTCCAGAACAAGATCAGTAGCAGGGGAATCTTAGGGCAGGGAAAGAGCCTTTGACCTCAGAGAGCCACCCCACCCCCGATCAGAGCAGAACTGGGGTGTGCAGCCTCCCAGCTTGCAGGATCTATTTGGTTTTATTACTAGAACAAGCCCAAGATCCACCAACCAGAGTCTGGTGCAAATGGTATTGTTATTGTTATTCTAAATTACCTCCACAGAACCCTTACAATTCAGTGGTGCTGAGTACAAAGAGACTGAGGATTTCCTCCCAACAATTCTGACTCTTGAACTGCCAACCTTTGTCCTACAGGGCCTGAGGGGGTAGGAAGAAATGAATCTGAGGGAAGGCTGAATCTTAGATAAAGAGAGACCAGCTTTTGTCTTGAAGACGAAAATCTGCTGGGCAGCAGAGAGGAAGCAAGGTTTGCTTGGAGTTGTGATGCTGCAGGCCTTCATCCTGAGCACAGTGTAAATTAACCTTTATAAAAGAAACACGAGTCTCCAGTGCCCTCTTTCTAGCCCCTGTAAGTTCTCCTCTCTCAGGACTGGGGTGCAGAAGCGTAATGATATACAAGAAGAATTCAAGAATTCTGGGCAAAGGAACATGTTTTGAGGGACAGGATGGAATGGAGTTGACAGCCCTTTCTGCACAAACTCCACTCCTGGTTGCCCCAAGCTTTCTTTGCCTCAACAGGATAACTTAGGGCAAGTAATTGGGAGTCAGACATCCTTGCAGATCACCTAGAGATCTACTACTACATCCAGATGTACCGTCTGTCTGCCCGCCCCTGGAGTAGACAATATAGACCTAGATATACAGTATGATTCAGATATGGTATGAACATATGCTATGTTTGGTGTACCGGCCTAGATAGGGATTTTGCAGTGTGTTGGTTTAGCACAGGCCATGGGACAGTTGAGAGCCATACCGAGCACGAGCCATTGGCACTTGCTGTGACAGCATCCCCTCCCTATTCCTGCCATGCCCACTAGCTCCCATGAGCACACCCCAAAAATCCCCATGTTGGTCATCGTCATTTGCAGTTTCCCATTTACCTCTAATTTAAGCATTATTTCTAGATGAAATATCAGCGCGTGGTGCAGTGAACAGACATGTGGGCGACTGATGAAATGTGCATGCATCTAAAGGAGAGAAAATACCTCAGTGGTGAGGGTAAGCAGATGGAAACATGGGAGGATAAAGCTTTAGTGGAGGAAGATCACAAACAGCAACCTTCAGATCAAATGGCAAAAATTGACATGTGAGACATTCGGCAGCCAAGGAAGGACATTGATCATAAGTAATGATATCTCATCAAGATGGTGGAAGTAGCATCTAAAGCAGTGGTGCAGAACCTCCGGCCCAGGGGCCAAATGTGGCCCTCCAGGGTTCCCCAGAACTGTGGAGGCTGGTGGCTCAGATTCTGCTGGGGCTGTGAGTCCATTCTGGGTTTCAGTCAGAACCAGCCAGGACTCTAAAGGAGCTATCCAAGGTGCCGAATCCTATCCACAAAATGGGTTCAGGCCTTTGGATATCTCCTTTAGCATTCTGGCAGGTTCTAACTGAAACCCAGAATGGATTCACAGCACCACTGAAATAGGAGTCACCAGCCTCCACTGCCCCAGAGGGCCATGGCCCTTTCCTCCACCCACCAATCATCAGGGCCCCGGGGTGAAAGAAGTTCATCCCCCCTGCTCTAAAGACAGGAAAGAGATAGGCTTAGGTGTAACATGCCCAGTGGCAGCTCCTGTGGTAGCCGGCAGACAGACCGCCACCTTCCACTGAGGACCACCACTGCAGGAGGGACCTGGCACCCTTCCTGGTGGACATCAGGAGATACTGGAAGAGGAACAGGAGGAGTGGGCAGCAGTGCCTGGCATGGGTCTGGGGCCAGCCCAAAGCATTTTTCCACCTGAAGGGAAGGAGAAGATGGTGCGTGTGCACATAGGGATGGGTAAGCGAGAAATTTTTGACCTCATTCAGACTCTCCTTTTCCTGCCCCAGTGCTTGTTTCACCTCATTCTTGCTCACAAACATGAGTGTGTATGTGTGTGTGTGGGGGGGGGGGGTTCTCTTTCTGAATGGGAAAAAACTCCCCTTTTCCAAGCGTGCATCAAATTCGCATTTTCCTCCCATTAAGTAAAGCATGCAAATGCATTTGAAGGTGCGCATGAAGGAGTAATTTTGCAAACAAATTGCAAGCTCAGGAATGCATGAGGTTTTTGTGAAAACTGCATTCACGGTGGCGTTTGGGGTTGCAAGTGGGGCATTCTTATCATGTTTTCGAATGGGAACAAACTCTCATACTTCCGTCCATACAGAGCCCCACATACAGAAACCTACTGGCCCGGAATCTTATTTCAACATTAATGATGGGACAGCAGCCTCCGCTGCACTGGAGGGCAGCAGGCTAGCTGAGGAGCCCAGATGATGCCATATGGTGTGCATACAGCTCTGTCATCCAGCAGAGGGGAATGGCTGACTATGCAGCTGGCCCTCCCTGCCCTCCACATGCACACACTGGATGAGACCTAGAAGGTGCATGGCAGGACGCAGCTCTGTCCCACAACACCTTGACGCTGCTCAAAACCCCCAGGTGTTGCCACCTAAGGCAGCTGCTTCACTCTGCCTCATAGTAGGACCGGCCCTGCTAGGCCTTGACAACAGCCGCCTCCACCATGTGCTGCCACTCCCTCAACAGACATGTCGCTCCTCTGTGCCAAAGCAAGGGCCTCCATCCCTCAGCTGCTCTTGAGTTCCTGTCATGCCACCACCCCACTGTCATCCTCCATGCTGAAATGTCGTTTAAGGTCCATGGGACAGGGACTCATCTTTTTAAAATTTTTGTCATGTGCTCAAGTGTCGTGCACCTTGATGTCACAGTCACTATAAAATCACTCCCCATAATAGCAAAGTGGTATGTCTGCATGCTGACTGGGGGTGGCACAGGGTTGGGGTGGGGAGACAGAGTGGATGATGATCTGTACTGATCACAGAGATCAACTTCCTTTGTAGAAAAGCCCTGGGGCAGGGCCGGCATCAAGGGTAGGCAAAGGGATGGATGGACTTATGTCTGTCTGGGGCATGGGGGAGCTCAATGAGCTCCTCCCACCCCGCTCACATGGCCCAGACCCACCTGGGCAGCCTCCCTACTCGCCCTGCCCCCCCCAACCTGCCCAAGCCACTCCTCCTCTCCATACCAAGGACTCTGGCAGTCAAGCCCTTGTGCTTTATGTGCACAAGGGCTTGACCGCTGGAGTCCTGAGGAGGACAGAGCTAGAGCACTTGGGTGCCGCCGAGGCCCCTCCTGCCCATGCCACTTGTCAAGGGTTTTCTTGACAGCCAGCAGAGGCAGGACAGGTCCTGGCACAGTGCACTCCCCCCATGCTCTAGCCCTGCCCTCCTGCCGAGGAGGACAGGGCTAGAGCACTTGGGCGCCTGCCCCTGCCAATTGTCAAGGACTTCCTTGACAGCCATCAGAGGCAGGACAAGTCTTCGGGGCCACTCCCAGCTCCTCACCAAGCTCTGGGGCACTTAGCGGCCAGGTCCATCAGTGCCCCACAGCTTGGCCAGCGGGATCTGGGAGGCCAGATGGGGGGGGTGTCCATCTGACTTCCCCCCCTCCTTGGACTCCCATGCCACCTCCAAGTAGGCATGGTTGGGCACCTGCCATGGGTCTACAGCCCAGCAGGGGCCCATTGGCAAGACCACCCCCCGGAATTGCTCCTCCTCTTCACAACTGCGTGTTCGCCTGCCTCTTGCTGTGGCCCAGACAACAGAGGCAGTTGTGAGAAGGAAGCGCAGGAGATGCCACGGCCTACCTGCTCCCTGGCTCCCTGCCTGTCAAGCGTGTAAGTGGCAGCAACAATGAGAAGGAGCGACTGGTGACAGGATGGCAAGAAGGTAGACTCCCTGAGGGAGGGGGCCCATGGGGGGGACCTTGCCCAAGGGCCCTCGAAGACCTGAAGCCGGCACTGATCAGGAGTCAGGCATGATTCTGCCTCCCCACAGGAACAGGCAGCAGGCCAGTGATAGACGGAGGCTGGTGAAGACCATCCATGGCAGTAGCTGGCCTGGTACAGGTACAGGGCTAGGGAACCTGGAGGGGGTGGCATGCGTCACTGGAGTAGCGAGCAAGCAAAACTCCCTCTTGCTCATTCATCTCTTGGCCCAATCAGAAGGCTGTGAGGAGTCGCCAAAGAGCTTGTGGGTTTCCCGGCAGATGCTGACCTCGCGCTCCGAGGACTCTCACTCTCTAGCCCATTAGCCATCATTTGCCTCCGAGCTTCAAGGTTTGTCACTTCCCATTTCTGTGAATGGTATAAAAAGCAGCCATTTCCATGCATATTAGTTGGCTTCATCCTACCACGTGAGAGGAAGGCAATATTTATAGCTGGGCAGTGGCTCTTGTGAAGGAGTTGGGAGCATGAGTCATGCACGATCCCAAGCTAGTTTTTAGCATTTCTAATTCCATCTTCATTTGGCCCCTTGAAAATACAATTTGTCTTGCAATATGCTCTTTCAATAAAGCCAATTAGCGTGCCTGTGGTGCATCTGATTATCAAGAGCCATCCCTAACCTTTGGGAAATTGGAAGGACTTTGGCTGCCCCTTTTGTGTGTCTTGCGATGCAATTATCTCATTATAAGCATGTCCTCTATCGTTAGTGTCATTTATTAGTATTTTGCAGAATGCAGGAGAGGAAAATCCACCTGGGGGCGGGGAGAGAAAGGAAGCATCTACATGCATAAATCAATTTAAGAAGGGATAGGGAAAAATGTATTTCATTCCTGCTATCAGAACAAGACTGAGGCTGCAGCCAGTCATACCTGGAGACAGGTTCTAAGGCCTGCAGCAAAGACTGAAACATCTGGAACAGCTCTGGGGTTCTCAGTATGGATGGACCATCTGTTTCTGATCTGTGCCACTTTCATACGGCTTCACCCATAAGTCCATTCTGTTCCATTGCCGCACCAAGTGACAAAGGTGTGGTTTTTGAATCTGCATGAAAATTTGCATTTAAATATGCATTTCGAAATGTATTATGAGCAGGCATGGAAGGGAAGCTGTGCATTGGCACATTGTGTCCATGTGAATGAACGCATTTTCATGCTTATGCAATGCAGTCAAGATGCATCTCCATTAGGGCTGTGCATGGACCCCCTGATCCACCGCAGAGGCCACTTTGGGGCTTCTGAGGCAGGCCTAATTCGCTTCAGGCTGATCCAGGGGCCCCAATCCACTTCCCTGGGCCCTCATGCTGCCAGCCGTCTTGTTCCGGGGTGGGGGGCAGCCACTGCCGCCAACCCACCAGGGGAACTGCTGCCACCACCAGCTCCTCAGCCTTCTGGATGCATGCCGGGGGGGGGGGCACTTGTTCGGGGGGGGGCATTTCCGAAATGGCGACTCCCTGTATTTCTGGAAATAGATCCTTTGGGACCTATTTCCGGAAATACAGGGAGTCACCATTTTAAAAATGGCTCCCCCCTCTGGAACAACAAGACAGCTGCCGGTGCACATCCAGGGGACCCAGGTAAGGAGCTGGGGGCCAGGCAGCAGTGGTGGGGCAGTTGAGCTGAGCTTCCGGATCGAGCCAAAGTACACAGAAGCAACCAACCTACTTCTTGCCGCTTTGTGCCCCCTTCACCTTACCTCAGAGGTGGCTCAAAGTGGCCCATTTCGACTCAGAGCGCGGACGTCAGGCCAAAGCGGTGTGTAGCCCTAATCTCCATCCTCCACTCTGAGGTCTAACTTCTAGATGCCTTGGAGGACTGGGTTTGAACCCTAACAAGCTCTGTTACACACATGTGCATACCTCTAGGATCTGACAAAGGCTTCCATGATCTTTCTCCTAAAAGATCAAACAGAAACAAAATTACCAGGGGCAAACCTGTTTTACCAGGGGCAGGTTCCAGAAAATAGAGAGAGCTGGAGCAGATGCATCCCTAGGTTAAGCTTCCCCAGCCGCCACCCCCACCCAGGGCATGGGAATTAGGCTTAGGGAAAAGGTCCCATTGGTGTGACTGGGATCTTTTCCCTCCTGAGCTTAATTGTTGCAGGAGGGCAAGAAGGGGGTGCTGCGGATCCAAAGTCTCCATGAGCCAGAGGTTCCCCACCCTTGCTCTAGGACATAGTGGCCAAAACAATGAGCAGGTTGCTCTGTGGCTGCTTGAACAACTCCATGTGGCCACAGCTGCCAAGCACCTTTTTAGGGTGTCAGCAGAAGGTAATTTGCTGTTCATTTCCAGCAGAAGGCAATTTGTTTTTAATTTCCTTATTAGTCTTGGTTAGGACAAGTCCCCCAACCCAGCTCTGGGTAAAAATACCCCCAAAAAAACCCATTTTCCATACACTGAAACATTGTGATGCAACTGAATTATTATTTTGATCACAACTGGTTATACCTGGCTAAGCCTGGATTTTGTTTTGTTGTTTTTAAAGGTAAAGATAATAGCTAGTTTCCAGACTGACCCAGATTCCAATTGGTATAAATACATTCATTAAGACGCGAGTGGCTCCTATTTGTCCCAGGGCTATGTATCAGCCAATGTTGCCATTTCATTTTATCTTTCGCATCCTCTCTCCCGTTTTGTATCCCTCCTGGCATTCTGGGTCCTTGGTGCCTTTACTTGCACCTTAATCAGATTTTTGCTTCTGGCTACCAAAATGAGCCGGTTTGGTTCTTGCATGCATGTCTCTGTGGAGGTCCTCTCTCTTCTCAGGCTCTACTTCCCCCCTTGGTGAACCTTTTCTTTGTTGCATGCCAAGGATTTCTATTTCTCTCTTTCTTCCAGGATGTTTTCTATCATAGAATAGTAGAGTTGGAAGGGGCCTACAAGGCCATCGAGTCCAAGCCCCTGCTCAATGCAGGAATCTAACCCAAGCATCCCTTACAGATGGCTGTCCAGCCTCGTCTTGAACACTTCCAGTGTGGGAGAGCCCACCACCTCCCCAGGTAAGTGGCTCCATTGTCGTATTGCTCTAACAGTCAGGAAGTTTTTCCTGATGTTCAGCCGGAATCTGGCTTCCTGTAACTTGAGCCCATTATTCCGTGTCCTGCACTCTGGGATGATCAAGAAGAGATCCTGGCCTTCCTCTCTGTGACCACCTTTCAAGTATTTGAAGAGTGCTATCATATCTCCCCTCAGTCTTCTCTTCTCAAGGCTAAACATGCCCAGTTCTTTCAGTCTCTCTTCATAGGGCTTTGTTTCTAGTCCCCTGATCATCCTCGTTGCCCTCCTCTGAACCTTCTCCAGCTTGTCTGCATCCTTCTTAAAGTGTGGTGCCCAGAACTGGACACAGTACTCCAGATGAGGCCTAACCAGTGCTGAGTAGAGAGGAACTAGTACTTCCCAGGATTTGGAAGCTATGCTTCTATTAATGCAGCCCAAAATAGCATTTGCAGCCACATCACATTGTTGGCTCATATTCAGCTTGTGATCGACAACAATTCCAAGATCCTTCTCGCTTGTAGTGTTGTTAAGCCAAACATCCCCCATCTCGTAACTGTGCCTTTGGTTTCTTTTTCCTAGGTGCAGAATCCCCTGCCTCAGGGAGTGGATCAGGGAGGGTGGCAGATCCTGCCACTGGCACCACCCCATGTCTCTCAAGATGATCCATAGGGCAGGTGGGTGCTCTGGAGAGTCCCGCTTGCCACCCTCCTGCTGCAGGAAATGGTGTGGCAGGAAATCCGCCACTGTGGCTCTCCAGAGCAGGCGCAGCCTCCGCCGCCTGCGCTGTGCCTCCCCCTGAGCCAGGCGTCAGCGGGGGGCGGCTCCGCAGATCCAAACTGGCCGCTCCCTGGCTGTGGCAAAGGCTGCAGCAAGAGAGCACCCAGCACGGCTCTCCAGAGAGCCCACCCAGCCAAATCCCTTGCTCCGAGGGGTCCTTATTCAGTACAAGGCCTTGGCGGGGAGCTGACCCTGGGGATCATCTCTCCTGGTGCAGCACAGGCAGTCTCCAGGGCCGCTGAGTCACCAATGCCTCACTTTGGGAAAGGGCCCCTCGGAGTGAGCCACGGCGTGGAAGGCAGGTGGCGGGGGCTGGCAGGGCCGCTCTTGCTCCCTGCCTCCACAGTGGGATGCGGCGGCTCACATGCCAGCACCCCCAGCCGTGATGCACAGCAGCTGCTTGCACTCGCCAACCCCCACGCTCACGGCAGCAGCTCACACTCCTCCTCGCTGCTCCCCATGGCAGTGGCGGCCACGTGTCCTCCCACCTCAGGTGGCGGGAGGGCTTGCGCCAGCCTGTTTCTAGGGCATGGGATGTCAAGGGCTCCTTGGCGGCCTCTTTCAGTCTAATCCAGTAGCCAAGTCCAGACACAGACAAAGGGATTCTTTTCAAAGCTTTATTCCTTTTTTACAACTTAACAACTCTACTGTTAGCAACTAGATATGAGCAGCAGAGTACCTATGCCCTAAGTTGGAACAGTTGGTCCCCGTTTGAAGGAGAATCACTGGCAGACCCTGAACTTATGGGCTAGGGAGAGTCCCTCCCCTTTTCCCTTGGATCCTCTGGGCGCAACCATTGCTTGTGTGCCAACCGGGCACTACGCCTCCTTTCTGAGCCCTCCATTTGGCGCCACTCCCTGCGTCGGCGTCGCACGTCCAGCAAGCCCTCTTCCTGCGCTTTCTCACTCCCAGGACCACTATCTATGTCAGGAATGCTGGTGGGAGGAATCTCTGCCAGCTGTTGGCCCTGGGAAGGATGAGCGCGCTCCTCTCCCAGGAGCAGCTGCTCCACCTCAGAATCACAACTACTCTGGGATTCTATGGGCTCAGTGTTCACCCTGACATGGGAATGCCTCAAGATGAGAGCAACCGGGGGTTTCAAAGAGATGAGCAGCGTCCTTGCGTGCTGCTGTTCTACCAAACATTCTGGAGTGGATTATGGCATGGCATCTGGAGTGGGCTGTGTTCCAGTCTCCTCTGGGGAAACACAGAGAAGCCAAGCAGGCAGTGGAGGCTGGGGGCTCCAATGTTGGTGGGGCTATGCATCTGCTCTGGGTTTCAGTCAGAACCAATTGGAACTCTAAAGGAGCCATCCAAGGTGCTGAACTCAGCCACCAGCCTCCACTGCAAGCATGGCTAGAAGTGTAGAACCTCAGGCCTGGGGAGGCAAGCTGAACTGAGAGATCCAGCCATCCCTGCCGGTGAAACTCTCATTGCTTCATTATCTGCATGACCCATTGTGGAGGGCACCAGGTTGGGGAAACCTGGAGTAGAGGCTTCTGGAGAAGTGTGAAAAATGTACCCGAAAGTGTATAGTGAATGAGAGGAAGCAGGAACTAAGGTCTCTCTCAAGACCAGAGTGTGATAAGAACATTGCAAAGCATAGGGAACTAATGAAGGCCAAGCAAGAGTTGCGTAGGGAGTGTAGAGGGAGTTGCTTGGTGTGGAGAACTGATAACCACAAATTGTTTGGGGGGCAAGATGTACCCTAAACTGGAAAATGTAGTGAGTTGCTTAAGAATATGTGCTTTGTTTTATTGATAAGCTTGTCTACAAGAAACGACTAGTGTACAGTGTACACTGAATGGCTTCCTTTGCTTATGCTGTTGCTGTGTCATTTTAATCTCTGAGCATGCACAGATGTACTTATGCTGTGTAAAGAAAAGTATATAACCTCATGGAATGTGGCAATGAGGCATCTTCTCTTGCCTGGGCTGGAGACCAACACACAGCTGCGTTGTTTGGGGAATGAACGAGACCTTGAGAGTATCAGAGAGTCATGTCTTAAATTCCTCTACACTGTGATGGGTCAGATTATTCCAGCCCTTAGACTAGTGTCTGGAAACTAGAGGGGCCCTTGAGAATATTGACATTTGCCATCCTGGGGTTAGGTCAGCAGTTTTTGCTTACTGTACCTGGTGGTGCTGTTTGCAAATACACTCACCCTCAGTTGACAGCCACAATGATCATCTGAATTCACATTGCGTATCCCCTAGGACACCAGCCTATGTACAATCTGACATGAAATAAATATTTATGATGGAAAAGTAAGCTTCTCTGAAATATATGAAACAAATTTAATAAGACCGGCAGGTATTGCTATTATATCCTGAAAATGCAGTTGGTACAACAGAAAATATAATAATCACATACATTTTCCAAGGCTCTCCAAGTCGCTTGTACATGGAGCCTGGTTTCTCAACAACCAGCGTCACAGAGGTCTGATAGACGGTGCTATTGCTAAGTACTTCCTTTAAGAGGGAGGCTTTGAAAGATCGCTGTCACACAAGCCAGTTATAAAACGCTATTATTTGCTTAATCTCGGAGCCACACGATTTCTGCATTGCTTACAGACATCCC